>NW_026892554.1:8265000-10765000 GCF_033815535.1 Pezoporus flaviventris
CCCAGGGCTGGCTGGGGTGACTCAAAGTCTCCTTAATAATGCATAGGAGAACACGCTGGGGGACCCACTCTCATGCCAGTGTTTGTGGTGGAGGTGGAAGGATGCTGAATAGGTGTTCTCATCAACTGCATCCCAAGAGGCATCTCCTGTCTTGGATTGAGTCTAAGAAGGACAAGGGGTAGCGGGTTAAAACTTAAACAGGGGAAGTTTAGATTGGATATAAGGAGGAAATTCTTTCCTGTTAGGGTGGTGAGGCACTGGAATGGGTTGCCCAGGGAGGTTGCGACTGCTCCATCCCTGGCAGTTCAAGACCAGGTTGGACGAGGCCTTGGGTGATATGATTTAGTGTGAGGTGTCCCTGCCCATGGCAGGGGGGTTGGAACTTGATAATCTTAAGGTCCTTTCCAACCCTAACTATTCTATGATTCTATGAGTCTAAGTTGGAGAGAAACTGGGATTTGAAGCTGGGAATGTGCAAGATTTTGTCTGGAAGACAGGGAATAACGGCAATCTGGGGGAGAGGCCCTGCAATAAACCAAACTGTGGGAAGGGAACAATGTTGTTTGCTTCCACAGCACTACCCAGAACTAAACCATCCCCTAAGGAATGCTCAAAAATACCACCGCAGCCCAGCTTTGCTCTCCTAAACATCTCTGGAGCAAAAAGCCCTGCTACCTACTGTGCTGTAACCAGAATTTGTCCTAATGAGCTTGGCAGAACAGCCCCCCAGGTGCAAAACCAGACCATGCTTCTCTCACAACACTCCAAGACCTGCCCAATTTAAGGCTCTTACAAGCCTTTCTTCTCCCCCTGCATTCACTACATGTGTTTGCTTTGGCCACCTCACCCCAACCTCCTTTTCGTCTCTAATTTTTGTATTCAATCACTTTACACACAGCAACTGGCTCCAGTCAGAGCACACACAGGTCCTCACTTGTTCCCCAGCCCGAGCCAGAGACTGTGCAGTGTTCGGTGTTGTGAAGAGGAGGAAAATGGAGACAGAGAAGAAGTGATTTACAGACACAGGTAGACACAGGATACGGCAAGTGGAGGGGACTGGTTCACAGGGGTGCTGGCCCGAGGGGTTCATGGCGCTGGGCTGAGCAATGCTCTTCTCAAACGGCTTTCTGTTGCCCGCACGAAGGAACATTGTGTGCTCTCAAAGCCCAACCAAATCACAACTGCCAGCCGGAATACAAAACACTGTGCTGTTCATGGTGGGGTTTTCATCCGGGACTGGATCTGACCGTTGTTTATTCCCACTTGAGGTGTGTGTGTACGCTGGTGTCATTGTGCGCTGGCGAAACGAGGCATCGGTGGTTTGGTTTGTTTGCTCTGCTCCAGGAAATGTGGCTCCCTTGTGGCAGCCTGGTCCTGGCTTTCTCTCCTGCCTCGTCATGTAAATGTAGAGGTGGTGGTGGCATCTGTGCTGAAAGCCATTGCAAAACTGGGCCGAAGGAATGCACCCAAGGTAATATAGAACATTGGGGAGAAGAGGGGTACAGGGTCCAGCTCTTTGGTTTGGGCACAGCCTCTGTCCTCACATAAGGACAAGAAACTAGATAGTTTTTGCCATGCAAGTCAATGAGGGAATCTTGAAGGGGTAAAGCTTTAAGTGTTGGCCATCCAAGTATCATGCCCTCCACCACACACTGTAGCTGGGTTGGACGAAGCCTCATAACTCAACGGCAATTATTAGGTACACTGAAACTAGCTAAAGAATTAGAGGACACCCTCCCTCTTTCTTCCTCAATGTTTGTTGCCTTGAAATATATCTACTATGTGATGCTGCCAACTTTGCCATGCAGGATTTATGCTGATCCCCATAAACATTGATACATGCACCTATAATGTCACCAGTGTCCTTAGGAATTGAGTCAAAATTTTCATGGTTAAGGTTCATTTCTAAGGATCCCTTTCCCATTCTGACAGGTGACGTGTAATTTTTCTCTTATTTTTACAGCACTGAATAATCCCAGACTGAAATAAACCACTGCCGACCAAAGACACACATCACTTCCGCATGCTGACCAAACACAGACCAAAACCCATCTAGGTCACTCAGGAAAGGCTCAGAAATGAGACACAGAGCTTATCCCCACTCTTGGAGAACTCCCTGACCTTCTCCTTCACTCACTGCCTTCTAAATCTCAAGTCATGAGCAAAACCTTGTGTCAGGAGCATCAGGACAGTGAATGTCTTTTGAGAGAAGACCACAGTCACCTTTGGATACAGTAGCCTGGCAAGAGAGGAGTTAAACCCTGGTAGCACCTGAGGGTTGGAATCCACAGAGGTGTGCAAACATCAGTGAGCCCCTCAGAAATGCTGAGTTTGCCTGGGGGCTGCTAAATTCCTGCCTTTCCCCATGCACTTGACATCCCCATCCCCACCAGCTCAAGGGCTTCTTGCCCTGCCTGCCTAGGTGGGCAGAGAAGTGAGAACACAGGTGACTATGAGGATGGAGAAAACACTGCTGCAAAGGTGTTACTGGCAAAGGAGGGGTTGCCATGTCATGGGACACTTCTTGGCTTCAGCCCTACAAACAGCTCCCATTGGGCCGGTCAAGGAGGATGATGGAAAAGTACCAGTGAGTGCTTGTTCCCAGCCCTCCTTCTCCCATAGGGAGCTTTGCAGATGCCCAGCACACACGCTCCCATGCTGTGGTATTTAACATGGGGCTGTGGGGAACGTGAGGCTTCTCTAGGGTCGCAGGCACTGCAATGGGAGCAGGGAGAGTGCAAGGAGGCAACTGTGAGAACCAACTGACGTGGTGCTTTCAAAGGTGGTGTTAGGAAAGGGTTTCTGCCTGGCTCTGTTCCCACAGCTGATCTCAAGGAGGACAACAGAGGGGTTACTTGGGCCGTGCCAGCATTTCCAAGTCTATCTCGAGGCAAAAGGGTTAAATCTATAGGCAACTCTTGCCAAACCCAAAGCCCAAGAACCAGCAGATGCCCCAGGGATGACAGACTGGCTGACCCGAGAGCTGTCTGAGTGCTTTGCACTCATGACTTAAAAGCTGGAGGTGAGCAGTTTATAATGAAGCAGTGTCACCAGCTGGCATATGAAAAGCATTTCCTCTCTGTCAACAGGCAGGAGAGAAACTGGAGGAAATTGTATTAAACCCAATTTCATTTGCCTTTATTCATAAAGCGTTTCCCCAGCTCAGCAGCTGAGCGAATTCAGGGCAGTCTTTGGGCTCAGGGCTTAGAGTGTGTGCTCTATTTGCAGCATGGCACAGGTCAACGCACAAGCTAAGATCCATCAACATGTAAGTTAAGCTAACACCAGACTCATCCTGGTGTCAGGAAGCATGCCAAGGCAGCACTCATGTATGAGCAGCAGCAATGGACAATTGACCATATTTTCTCAAGCTGATGCTATGTAAGAGATAAGAAGACTCAGATCCCATATCTATGGGCTTCATGCAGCCATGAGGAGGGAGAGAAACAGCTTTCCTCTGCCTCTGAGTCTGATTTGCCCATTATCTCCCAGAGCCTGCCCTCCAGCCTGGGGAGTAATTGGGAATACAGATCTCTTTACAATTCTCCTCCATAAGCACATGAGTCAGAGCTGCTGCCTTCATTTGCAGGTAATCACACTGGTGAATGCAGCCACACTAGTTCCCTGCCTTTTAACATCCTTTGGAGTTTTAATGCCCTGGATCTGGATCAGCTCTCGGCTCGTTATTTATAGCCATTTCTCCCAACCTGAAATGGGTCCCACAAGCTCTCTGGTAGGCGGGATGAGAGATAATTCCAAAGGAGTTGCTGGAAGTGCCGCTGTCCTCTACTTAAAACAGCATCATTCAGAACATTTAGCTCCATGATTTTCCAGTGAGTTAATGCCATGACCATCCCTTCCTTGCCCCCACAGCTACCAGGGGCATTGTCAACACCTATCAGTGCTAGGGCCGTTCTGCCACTTCTGTTTTGTAGTAGGAAACTGAGTTACTGAGAGAACAAGGCTTGCCAGAGCTCACAGAAGCAATGCAAGGAACTGAGGGAAACTGTTAGAGGTAACACTGTGTTTGTTACACAAAGCGTCCTTCCTCCTACCAGGGCGCAGGCAACCCATGGAGGCACAGCACTACAATTCATATCTCCCACCAAGTACCATGCACTTAACACAACTTACAATCTGATTCATACCAATCCTTAGCATCATTTATGGATGATTTGCCATTTGGTATCAGTCAAGTTCCTGCAGTTATTCTTTTGCAGCATGGAAACTCATTGTTACAGTGGTACAGTCATCCAGGACCAAGACGTGAAGGGTACTAAGAATGGTCAGGAGTAATAGCATCTCCTGATCTCATCAGTGAGCCTGCCTTTGCCTCTGAAGATCTCAGTATGTGCACTGTGGTTTGGTAATATAGGAGGGAATTAGAAAGCAGCACTCCTCACACCTCCAATCCCCCCGTTCAGCTTTGCTAACTTAGGAGGATCAGTGTTGTCTTCACGAGATGTGGTGGGTGGCTGTAGCCCGATTCCCTTCACTGGCCAAGTGCAAGGCTGCACTCAGACCACACAGATAATGGTTTAACCCCAGATAACAGTTTAACTCCTGCTTAATTCAGCTAAAGGATCCAACAGCAAATGCCTGTTGAGTTCTAGTGGGAAAATTACAAAAGCAGCAGGCACAGGAGCCTTTGGAGCTGTTGATTTAGGAAGGGTGACAGGGAGAAAGCAGCTGTTCAGCCAAGCTGGGGAGAGTACAGCAAAGTGCAGGGCCCTCTCTGAGCCTTGCTAAACAAGGGTGCTCTGTGCATGAAAAGCTGCAGGACTTCCAGTTCTTCCAGAAGTCCAGGTCTTGAGCCGCTGTTCCCTGCCAGGTGCCTGTGGTCACCAGCTCCAGGGCACTGGCAGCCAGGACACGATGACCAGAGCTGCCTCTTCTCTCCTCAAATCAGAGTTGTGCAAATTGCTCCCTGGCTTCACAAACTGCTTTACATTGAACACAGGTTTCTTTTTTACCTGAAGGTTGCGATGCCATCCCTGCTACCACCAAGAACAAGAGTGTATCTTAAATTCCTGCTGCCTTTATCCACGACCTGAAAGAAAATCAGGACCAGCCTCGCTAATCCAGCTTGTACCCCAGGCCCAGTGTATGTTTAACACCCAGAAACCCAGCTCCATACACTCCCATGCTGTTTTGCTGATGAATCTTAACCTCCCAAAGAAGAAGGAATCATCGGCATCATCGGCAGGCACCCTGGGTTTAGGTCCTCTTTGGTACCTTCAAAGTCTATTGATGAGTGCTGTATTAGGGCACTTCTTGCACTCCCCTAATACCTCTGCTGCTCTCCCCACACAGGCACTGTATAAAGAAACAACCCTAAGACTTTTCTATTGTTCTGCAACAGAAGAGTTGGCCGTTTTCACGCAAGAGACTTAAAGTGTACCCTATGCTTTATGTCAGGCCTGCCAATGTCTCTAGGAAGGTTCATAGCCAGTTGTTGAAACAAATGCCCAGCAGCTGGAGCAGGGCCTGGAGAAGAGATATGCTCCATAAAACCCCTCTCTACATTGATTAGAGTTCAGCAGGTTTTTCTACAGAGACACAAGTGTGATCCTTGGCATCAAAGAGGAGCATTTTGATAGCCTGGGGTGGCTGGGTTAGTGAATTAAGCACTGGACCATGAACAAGATTCCTGCTTTTCAGCCCAGAGGCTGCGTGCAGCTTCGGTCCCATCCTTTAAAGCCAGTTTTTCCTGAGTTTCTATAAAGGGGCTGCTCTTGGGCATGTCTGCACTGCCAGCAGCACAGCAATCCCAGGTTAGCACAGGAGCTGGAAGGAACCAAGCCCTGCATGCTTGGTTGTCTGTGCTGTGGATCCAGCCCACTCCATAACAAAGAGCCAGGCTCATCCCAACAAGCTGGGGCAGGAAAGGGGGAGAAGAAAGCTCCCAGTGCACCATGATATCACTGGAAGAACTGACACCCCAATGTGTGCCATCACACCACTCATCCTATGGATTCACATCCCTGCAGTCTGGGTTTCGCCCTGCTCTGAGCTCTCCAGTCAGATAAGGACCACTTGAATTTCATGTGTGAGTGCAGCAATACAGACGTGCCCAAACCCTGATGTTGCTGCATCTCCAGTCCCTCATCCCAGACACATATCCAACCAGGCAGGCACTTTTCCAGCAGAAGGGAAATGCATCTCCCATCAAACCTCAACATCTTTGTTTCTCACTCCTGCTCTCCATCTGCTGGTGGTTTTTGGACCCACTGGGTGCTGTTGCTCATGCAGGGGTCTCCAGCACCTGAAATGAAATACACGGGTGGCTACAGGCCCTGCAGTCAGGATCCGAGAGTCTCCAACAGTAGCAGGTTGGCAGCTGCTCAGAAGACAGCACTAGCCCTCACCACAGGGCAGAAAATCATGTCTGAGTGTGTTTGAGGTCAGCCTGCTCCAAGCTGTGCTTCCTCCTGTTGAGATCTCAGCTCTTATTAACCAGCTCCTTTGTTCCCCTGCAGCTCATGCTCATGCCTAGAAAGAAAACCTCTTTCTCTACCTTTACATACTGAAATTCCTCAGCAGGAGCTCGCTGCAGCACAGACAGAAGCACCATGGGGAGGCTGGATTCAGGTCAGGGAGGGCAAATTGTTGCCCAGAGAGCCAGAAGCTGTCCTGTCAGACCAGTCCCTTCTTCATCCATCCTCATCAACCTCTCATGTCACCCCTCATTTGCTATAGTGAAAAATGACCATTTATTCTCAATCCACCCAATCTCTCTCTGCTGGTTTCTAATCCTGGCTCTCTGACACTGATCCTGGGGAAGACGTTTCCCATCAGCTCCCTCCAGGCTTGCTGCTTTGAGGGAACTTAAAATAACTGATCTGTTATTTCCTATTGTATGCTTATATTCACTTGCTGAGTGTTTTCCAAACGAGTTTCCTGCTTAATAAAGCTGGCTTCTGAAGGGGTCCTTGAGTAACTTCTTGTCACATAAACAAGGGGGTAGTTTTCCCCATGTGCTCAAGCTGCCTTTCTGGTCCAAGTTATGCAGTCAAGTTAAAATTAAGGTGCCTTAGTTTGTTTTGAGACTCAGAAAGGACAAAAGAGCTTGTCGGGGCCATCAGCAGGGAGGCAATGCTCTCAGCATCCACTTGAATAAATGGTAAAGAACATGATTGACTCTCAGTCTGAGCATGCCTGTGGCTAGGGACTGATGCAGCTATCACATACCTGGCCCAGGCACTGTGGAAGCAGGGATGGCACCCAAGACCAGTGCTGTGGTTTGTGGGTCTGTGGGGAGGACCCCCATGGTGTGGATCATCGCAGAGCCCAGGCAGTGGGAAGGCAACATGCTTTGGGCCACTTGGTTTCCACATCTCCCTTTCCCACCACTTGCTCTGCCCTGTTTTGCTCCGGTGCCACACGCTGCATGGCTGTGGCAAAGGTGCTGGACCACTGGCTTTCTTTAACCAGACACGGGCCAGCAGCTCGTTTGCCCACATCAGCAGGGAAAGAATTAATGTCACAAACCAGCCTCAGCACTAACGGACACGGAAAATTGGCAGGGAAGAGACCGGCATAATTGCAGTGGCTAAGGGAGCATGGAACAGCGCTGTCCAGAGACACACATCAAAGGAAACTCCCTGGCTCTGCCATCAGCCCTGCTTCCCTCCTCCATCTTTTGTCTCCTACCCTGAGGCTAGCATGAGCCAGGCTGTGCCTGCCAGCCCTCCACCTCTGCATCCAGACTGGAGGGTAAATAGTGTGGCTTTAGATGAAGGAACGGAGTGCCCAAGTGTCTCACGGGCTGTGTGGGATGCACGCTGTCCTTCCTGGCACCCCAGCCTCCTCCCCACACGCTGAGCATGTTTGAATAGAGAAGCCTGTTTAGGGACAGTGGCTTTTGCAGGGCTGGCATACGTCAGGGGACAAAGCTGAGAGCCGCACACAGGGCAAGTGGAAAAATACAACCAGCTCACCTTGCTAATGACTAATGGAGGGTTATTCTTGGCCACTCTCTCCCTGAACCAAGGTGGAGTGCTGTAAACACTGTCCCAGAGCCTTCCCTGCCTCCTCGTATTGCTTCCCAATTAATCTGCATCCTGAGCTTCAGGCAACAGCTTGGTAATGGGCAGAAATACTCACCTACCTCATCTAACTCCCAATGCCCTGGCTAGTAGTGACTAGATGTGTGCTGTACACCCCAGGTCCATTTTCAGACACATAAATACTCACCTATCCCCTTCACCTGTAACAAATAGTGTTCATCAGGCAGATCCTGCCTGCCTAAGCCCAGGTATCTTGATGCTTTTCCCTACTAACAACCACCACAAATACACTTCATTCATCTCCTAAGCATAAGAGGAAATAAATGGCCATAGTATATTTGTGCCTTCTGTAAAGCTGGGACATGTAAATACAACAGGGAAACAGGCTGGGAGTTACAGATGCACACAGAGAAATCACCTTCTGGACTGGACATCAGACAGAAAATTCAGGGATATTTCAGTAGGGAATACTGAGCAGGGAAAGGTACAAAGTCCAAGGGAAGAAAAAGAAAGGACACAAGCTCCCAAGAAAAAGGGATGGGCACAGCTTGAATATGAAGTACTTAAACATATCGATGCCCCTGTCAAGGATGAAGAGACCCGGTCATGCCACTTTGCCTTCTAAGTCAGTGTCATTGCTGTGAATATAACCCAGGAGTCCTGACTGCCAGTCCCTACGCTAACCACCAGGCACTGCTCCTCCCTAATGTCTAATAGCAACCACCACAAATATGCTTCACTCATCTCCTAAGCACAGTAGGAAATAAATGGCCACAGTATATTCATGCCTTCTGTAGAGCTCCTGTTCAGTTCTGGTGCTGCCCTCAGGTAACCTGGGAAAGAAAGGCTCTTGTAGGACACCCAAGACACTGCTGGCCACAGAATGATGTAAGCTTCAAAAACGAAGCAAGCAGCAACAATAAGGAAGATAAACCAGCTGGTAGAGAGCACTTTTTTTTCATAGGGAAGAGCAGGATTTGCAAGCAAGAGAGTAAGAATGCTGCTTTCCCCGCCTGGAGCAAGCATGCTGGGCCACTGTAAGGCTATGTGTAAGTAGGTGAACACATGTAAAGCAGAGGTTTTTATAACATGGCTTTGGGCAAAGCTGTGCATTTCACTTCTGTAGTTTTAGAGAAGGAATAATGGTACTTCTATGTGTCACAAGCTAAAGTGACACACTGGTGGGGTAGAGAGCTCAAACAGATCATGACAGCTCAGATAAGTGCCACGCAATAAGGTAGCAACATGGGTCTCATGGACACATCAGTTCTCTACTCCCCTTATCAGTTTACTGCAAACTAGAATAAAACACTCCAGATATTTATTTTCAGAGATCTCAGTGAGCCTAGGGGATCCAATATAACGTAGAACAATGAATCCAAATAGCCCAACAACAGAAAAAGCAGCAGAAACAAACACCTAAATAAAGCTGCAGAAAAAAAGCCCATCTAAATAAGGTCATGCCTCACTCACACATCTCTCTTTATGGTGAGAAACTCAGAGCAAGGTCTGCCAGGGAACTCTAAACTCTAGGGGATGCAAAGCCCTCAGTGATGGGTTTCATGGAAACACCGAGAGAGAAAGAGGTCTGTGGCGGGCTTGTCACTAGAGTATGGACAAGGCTGAGCAACTGGAACTTGTCTTGGGAGATCTTGCATCAGTGGAACGGCTGTTCTCTGTGGAATAGGATCAGGAGATGGAAGAAGCTTTTACAATGTTGGAGACACTGAAGAACTGTCTGGTTTTACCCACGTGCACAGGGGTAAAACTGAAATTGGGTGGGTTTAGCTGAAGGAGACACCAAGGGATTCAATATGAGCAGTAAGTCGGGCTCTTGGTCCTTGCTCTCCTCCCTGCATAGGGATGGTGTCCTACGCATGCGCTCCACACCTGACCACCCAGGCTGTCTGTCTACGGCACTCAGTCTGGGGTAGGGGAGCAGGGAGCATCATAGCCTGGTTTAGCTTAGTTTAATCCCAGCTCCTGATGCACATGCTGCCCTCCTGAACAGTTTCTTTCTTGCAGCTTGAACACTCCACATTGTCCTTCCCCACCATTTTGCAGGCAAGGTCCTTCTCCTGGTTGCTAGTGTTAACACAGGTTTCCCTTGTTCTGTCCCTTGAAATTTCCAGTAAAGCGCCTTTAATACAATCTCTCTGTGGCTGCTGTAATTATGTGTGAAATACTTTTTCCCCCCATAAACCAAAGAAAACAAATCAACACAGTGAAATCCTTTCTCTCGAGCTGTTTGGCAGGTCTCACGGTCTTCAAAAAATCTTACCCAAGGTCCACACAGTCTCTGCTGTCTTTTCACAACAGCTACTTCTGGGTTCCTGTAAAAGGACCCAACAAAGGAAAGGGTAAAGCAAATCACGAAGCCCTCAAAGGCTATTTTCCCACCTGAATGGTCATAAGCCAAAGGACAGTCTGTCTGATGAAGGGCAGAACATGTGTGCTCCATGCCAGGGCTGTTTCTAAAGGGAGGAGGGATATGGAGTAGTGTGGCAGCATCTCAGCACCTTGCTGCTCTACCCCTGGGTAGCATCTTGGTGCGTACACAGCCTTGATAGCTCACCTCGGTCATAACCCATGGACCCTACACCCTTTCCCATTGCTTCTCCACCCATATCCCAAGGCTCATGCCTTGCACCTCCACCCTGACCTACCCTGTTCCAGCCCAGTTCTCCTCAGGACCGCATCCATTGCGGTGGGCCTTGATTTTGCTTGCCACTGGCCTTTTCTAATAGTGCTTGGGAAAAGAGAGCCTGGAGAGTGGCTGACCTTCGAAACGAAGCATGGCTGTCACTCCTTCCATACAGGAAAGTATTCTTACATCTCTTTTTCCAAAACCAGTACCACACACTTAGTACTTAAGGGAACACTACCCCTGTATTTAGGACTTATTTGAAACACCACAAAGAAGTAGAAAAGAAGGGAAGGAAGTGAAAGCTTATATGCTATGGGAGCAGCTAGTTTGGAGTTTACAACTACACCCGGTCTATTACTCGCTCATCTGAAGGCCCTGGTATTACATCAGGCTCAGGTTCATTCTTTCAGAGGTGGCTGGTCCCCTCCTGGGGACGGTGACGTTACTCTTGCAGCTGCCATCAGCATCATCACGTCAAGGCTCAGCTTTTTGCCTTCTCTCTTGGGAGGTCCACGTCACCGTTAACTCGCCCCTCCAAGCAAGCAGCGTTTTGGCACAGAAACTGCTCTGGAGCAGCATTATTCCTTTTCAGACATCGAGACTCCTCCCCCATGCCCTCAGGCAACTTTGACACTGCATCCAAGCTGATGCACTCATGCATTTTGCTGAAGCAGAAACACAGCATCAAAGCACGGCTTGCTGTCTGCTCCTCTGAACAGCGGTGCACACCGCACCCAAGGCTCAGAGGGGCAGGTGATGGTTGAGAGCAGAACCATCCCACCTCCTGCAGCAGCCCCAGCCCCGGGTGTCCCAGGCTGAGCCCCAAGCAGCTGCCCCAGCCCTGTGCACAGAGGCTTGTTTCTGGGAATGCTGCATCTGGCAGAGCCCTTCCTACTTCACAAATATTGACACTGAGCACACTGCATCCCAGCCGAGGAATAACATTTTCAGGGAGCCCTGGATCTGCAGAGCTTCTCTGTTAAACAGAGGGGGGTGGATTTTACTCCTTTGCCTTCTTGTCGCTGTCACAACTCCTCAGGTGGATGAGTCCAACCCTGACTGAGCTTCATGCACCCGGAGACTCTGAAGGCCCCATAGAAAGTCCTCCTGGAGGCACAGCCACTGCTTTGCAGGGATGTTTCACTAGAGTACAGATGCCAGGAAGCAGCAGCTGTCAAAGGGAGACCTGTCAGGAGCCCTGAGCTCAGTCCCAGCTGGGGTTTTAAGAAAGCAACAGCAATCTGTAAAATAGAAGTGTACACACTGCTGGAAAGGTATCCCGAGGACTTCTCCCCTGCATCCCCATTCAGGCCAGTGTTTGGCAGCGAGTGTGGATCTAATCCCGTCACGGATGCAAAAAGCCTAAGGCAGTTCAAAATGTTCTCTGCTAACACAAACACAAGCCAAGGCAAGGTTTTCTTACCAGCCGTACCATATGTACCTCAACCCAGGCTCAAACATCTACCCTTCATCAGCCTAGAAACTCAGCAGAGGGTACAGGGGCACATCAACATGTAGCCAAAGGTTCAGCTGCAAGGAGCTAAGGAAAAGGAGGAGGTTGTCTGGAAGTGTTCTCTTGGTGATGGAGAACTTTATGAGCTCTAATTCTGGATGCTCCATAGAGAGCATCTCCAATTCTAGGGGAAGGATGGGAGGGTCACAACCTGCTCTCCAACCACAGGTGTTTTAATGGAAGGCTTGATCTGCCCCCCGAGTACTCAGAGCTCAAACGTGAGGCAGGGTATGTCTTCCACTGGCATGAAAAGTTGAGGTGTTTTATTAGGAGTAACCCTGAGGATATTTCTGGGCCTCCTGAATTAAAATCCCAGCTCCACCTACCCACCTTCCAATCCAGACAGAGAAATGTCCTCTCTTCTGCAGCAAACAGACACATCTGCTGAATACTGAAAAACAAGGAGCAAAATGCTGAAACCAGAGGATGAGGTTTCATGGGTAAATAAACCAGGAAAGAGAAAGACTAATAATAAATGTAAGAGAAGTGGAAGAAACAAGCTGCCAACTCACTGCCAGCCCTGGGTCTGGGTAACTTATCAAGGTCTCCGTATGTCATGCTTGAAGGAACCCCTTACCTCCTTCTCCCTCTGTACAAGGTTCCTACTGAGATCTGACCACTCAAGGACAAGGGCTGGCAGCAGATAGCAACATCCAGCAGTGATCTTAAATCCACATGTTATATGCAGGTCCATATGTATGTATATATATATATATATATTACTGTTGAATTGTGGAGCTTTTAGTGGGATTTTGGTTTTGAGACTGATGACCTTTTTCTACAATATTTTTTTTTTTACCAGTATGAAACTTGCAAATTGGGAACCGAGATATAAATGGGAAAGGGGAAATGAATACTCAAGGCAGGACGAGAGGGTTAAAAGGTACATCAAGGGAGGACAGAAAAGGCTGACCTCCAAAAGATGAGTGTACACCTCTTGCTGACGGACTGAAAACCCATTTAACTAGAGCCAGAAAAGCCTACATCCCGCTGTGAATGTTCTTGGACTTTCTGCTTTAAAAAATGACCTCCGGGCTGTTGCATGCCAATGAAGCCAAGTCCGAGATCCCCTTATTTATCAGCTAAAGCTGTTTGGCCTGGAGGATTCCTAGAAAGTTCTTTGCAACCAAGTGCCTTGGCCTAGTCCTCTGCAGGGGCTTAAGAGCTGCTGGCACAATGGCCATGAGTGGGAGATACATAAGATATTCCTTCTAGCTCCCAGGAGGAAGCCTTTCCCACTCCAGAAATAAGTGGCTTCGGCTGTGGAGGACCTCATTCATCTCTCAGCACTGAGATGCAGAGATTTGCTCCTCAACATGACCAACAAGAGGACAAACCATACCCAGAGCTGCTGGCAGCCCCTTCCATGGTGTCAGACTATTGTATGTTGAGCTTCCTTTCCACCACCAACAGATCAGCTAAAATAGCTCTTTATGGTATTAGCATTACCATTTATATTATATTGCCAATTATAAAGCATTGGCATACCCATCTCAAAAGCCTCTCCAGTGACCTCTCCCACCCCCAAAGCAGCCAAAAAACCTGACCACTGAGGCCAGAGGAGCTTTCTGAAGGCAGATAGGGTCCAGCAGAGGGTATAGCTCCATTTGCTGCCTGCTCTTTGCACTCCCACAAGGCTCAGATACGCAGACACCTTCCATTGGTACAAAACAAACACCACAAAACACCTTGTTCAACAAAAAAAAGCCAAACAAAGCAAAAGGAGAAACCCTGCAGAATTCCCTCTGATCAATCAGTTTCACTGGGGACTAAGGAGAGCTCCAGGCTTCCCTTTTGCTAATGCATGGGGAGAGGCATCCAGCCCCACTTGGGAGCGCAAAGCACGTCACCTCTGTAGCTAAAGCAAAAGGGTGCAAGACTGTAAATACCCGGCCCAGCAAAACCCGTCGGGCTTGATGTAACCTCTCCACCAGCTTCCAAGGTCAACAGTGCCCTGTTTATACTGCACAGGGCGAGAAAACGCATTCTGGGAAGAAAGCAAACAGAGAAGATGTCCCATGCCTGTACAAAAGGTGCTGTATTCCCATGTTGCTCCATCCTAGGCTGGGAGGAACATTAAATTAGCCCTGTTTTCATTCATTCATTGTATAAATACCCTGTGGGATGCCCACCCTTGTGTTTTCTTGCTGAGCCTGCATGTCTCCATCAGAGAGGGTGGGAGAGGGGGGCGAAGTGAGGTTCAGTCCAAGCAGCTGATTAACAAGGTGAGGTGAGGGCATGAATGTGTGCAAGAGGGAAGGAAAGGATGAAGAGAGAGCTGGGGGTTGTTTGAAGGCAAGTGGTGCACGAGGGCAGCGTGCATGGGCAGGGAGCTGTGCGCAGCATCGCCTTGGCCAAGGGAGCGGTCCACACCGTGCCTCATGGACAACAGCGCTGTCACCATCATCTGGGGATGGCCTGAAAGTTGGACATGTCCTGCAGACCCTGAGCATGGAGCTGCGCAGCAGGAGGGACAGCAGCTCCCTTGTGCCATAGGAGCACTGTAGATGGAGGTTGATGGCCATGCAGTCACAAGTCAGTCAATAACAGCACCCTGCAGACCTGTCTCACCAGGCTGCAGCCTTGCCACTGCCCACTCCCCTCACCAAGGAAGTGTCAGCCCTTCCCTGCACCTCAAAATCCCCAGCCAAACACAACAGATCGTTTCCCAGGAGTGCCCTCCATGAATGCAGAGGGATGAGCAGCCCCAGGGCACCACCCATCCCTCCTATGTGCCAAGCTCCAGCCTGAATGGCAATGTAAGCCCTAACGCTGTGCATGTTTAAGCTAGTGGAGCCCACTCACCTTCACACCTTGCTTGTGGCCACCCGAGAAAAAGGCGAGATGCTGGGCAGGCACAACAAGCACAAGAGATCTCACCTAGGCAAGCCTACATTGCCCAGAGCCAGTCTGGAGGTGTCCACCCCCACTCCCTCCATACAGCCCTGTTGAGCAATCGGAAAGACACTGGGAGGATGGGAGAAGCAGAAAGAAGAAAACATTATTCAAGTAACCCACTGCCAGACAAAGCTGGTCTGTGAGCACCGTCCCAGCCCGGGCTGCTATTTTTATCAAGGGATGAACAAGCCACAGTATTGGGGTGGGGGGAGCCCCTGTTTACGTCTGACGGTGTAGGGACTGCAAGCAGAAGGCAGCTCATTCAGCACGACCTGGAGCATCCTGGTCACTGCAGGTTCAATAGGTACATTGTCCAGTGCAGGAGGTTCAGGAAGGGCACCTTTTCCAATACGGGATGCAAACAGGGCTGGGACATTGTGTGTATGGGGTTTGCTTTTTAAATAGGGGGTGAGTTTTCCACCTGCACCAACAAGGCTGATATTCACACTGGAATAAAGAGGTACAGGTGCCTTGTTTTGGGAAGGAAGGTTTCTCTGTGCCCATTTTACCCCCAGATGTCAACTCATTCCTTTCAGTCCCCTCCTATGCTCTCAGGATAACATCTCAATGGGTAAAGCCTCTCCTGGGAGGCTTTAGAACCATCCTGACTTTCACCTAGGGGGATTTCAACACCGTCTCTTCCCATCCCTCCAGTGGGACGCCAAAGTAAGACCATAAAATCAACCTCTAGGACATGGTGACATGGGACACAGACACATGTATGCTACACCATGTTTTTCCCATCCTGGAATCTTGGCTTGGAAAAGTGAAAGACCCAAACAGGAGGGTCAAAGCCAACACTGAGGCATTCTGACAGCAGTAGTTGGACAACAGCTATTCAGGCTTTGCCCATGAAATACTGGAGGGAATCCTTGCTGATGCAAGGATCTGCAATCTCTGAAGGGATTTCCTCCTAGAGCAGGAGTTTCAACACCAGACACACAAAGCTGTCCCTTGGGTAGCAAGAGGAAGCAGCAGCAAGGGCTGTGTATGTGTCAGCAGCACCAAGCAACCCAAATGATTCATATGAGCAGGTACGTATGTGCGAATGCACATCAGAGCCTAAACCCCAGCATCTCTCTCCCATGCATGCTCAAGCTGAAAGCCAGAGAGGATGCAGAGCATCAAGCAGCTGAGCAGAAGCACAGAAAGGGGCCACCTCACACTCTCCCCACCCTCCCAATTAGAACCTACTTTCTGTCACCAGTCAGGGCACAAAGAGATGCTCATCTCACTCCCGCTGTGGGAGGCATGGGGCTGTCAGCCTGCTTCCTCTGTTCCCTATCTCCCAGGCACAGAGGTGAGCTCCAGGCTGGCAGGTAGGTGGGACCTGGCCAGTTCTTTTCCCACCAGGATCAAAGAACAACAGAGGTTTCTAAGTGGCGACTACATCCCTACAGAGCACCGCTGCCCATCACTGCTTCAGAGAAGACAGGTTAGCAGTGCAGGGTAAGCTCCTGAGCTGCTGCAGTGGCTCAAGGCCTTCGCTGGTGTTAAAAGAGGGATAGGGATGGGAAAGGAGATGTTCTGGTGCTGGCACTGGTTTCACCCCTAGCTTTGAGCAAGTTGTCTTGCCTCCACGTGCCTCAGTTCCATGCAGTGCCGGGGCTTCAGCAAGAACTCAAATACCATTATCCGCGATGGCTGGTCAAGAAATGTCTCTTTAAAGCATAAGCAGAAATGCTTCAATCATGTTAAAACATGAACAGTACTTTTGAGGCACCAGCTCAAAGCTCTTGGGTTACCACTAGATCTCCAGTGCCTCTTCCTGAAGATAAGTCACAGATTTGTGTACCACCACACTTGGATGGCTTTGCACAGAGTAGCTGGGATCCCACATCCCTTTTTTCATGTCCCTGCTGATTTGCTTGTAAGTACCTAATTGGCTTTTAATAGGACACTCTATAAATGTAAGTGTTCTAGGGACATAAAACTCTCTTGTTCATCCTGAGAGTAAAACAAGGTTTTGAGCTGAGAGCTGGGAGATGGCTGCACTGGGAAGCAGCAATAGTTCACAACAGCAAGTGGCTTGATTTGTGCAGTTCTTAAAAGCACAAAACTTTTAAAAAGTTTGAGGTTCTATTCTTTATTATACTATTTGTTCTATTTCTTTTTCCCCCACCTTTCTCAGCTGGAAAGCCATCCAAGCCTTTCATTGCTTTAGGAACACTGCAAGCAGCTATCACCTTAACAGATACCACCTTCTTCTGCCTGCTATTTCTCCCTTTTCTGCCCACTTTCATTCAGTGACTGCTTCCACCATACACATTCTGGGCATTCAACAGTTTTCACAGCAAAGCTATTATCCACCCTTCCTTGGCCATAGTTTTTGTTCTCTGCTCCAATATTTGTGCTCCCCAAAGGCTGAACTTCACTGGGAATAGACACAAACCTCCTTAGAGCTTCATAATGACACGTAAAAACCTTACCCAACTGTAAGCACTTTTGCAACACGTTACCTGTGTTTCAAAGAGCTCCTAGCTGTTGCTTCCCTGCTTTAAACAGAAAACAAAGGCTATCTATGTGACTTTCTTTGACCTGGCCTCTCCTCAGCTTTAAAAACCAAACAAACACAAGAGCAGTTTATGAATCACAATTTCTCTGAACATATTTAGCTGTTTTTCCAACCATTCCTGATGCAGACAAAAAACTGGGGCAGGCAGCAGGTACTGAGCAGTTCCTACCCCTTTCCTGAAGTTGCTAAGAAACCGCTTTGTGTGGAGCATCACATTTTCCTAGCTGGTCAGCGCCGAAGTGGAATTTTCTCTGTTCCCTGGCTTAAGCTCACCAAAGGTTCAGATGGGGTTTTCTTTGCCAAACCACAGCAGCAGCAGAGGGTACACAGGGCTCACAGTTATTTCACAGAAAAGCAACTAAACATATACATTTTCCAAGAGATCTTTATGTTTTGGGGAGAAAGGGCTGTGGCCAGGAATGAGATGTTTCAGTCTCTCACGTACACGAGTCTGAACAAAATCAGTCAGGTCACACTTTATAGCTCCTGTCTATGTACTTCTTTTTACCCCCAGCTGGAAATACTGAGTCCTACCTAAGGCATGAGCTGTCACGCCCCATCTGAAGTGTGTTTTCCCAGTCCCCTCTCTGCTACAGCTATGCCATGCTGCCTGATGCAGACATCTCAAAGAGGGGAGATGGGTGATGCTCCAGTACAGTCTGTGTGTCTCCATCTGTCCCAACCCACCCAACACTGGAGGTGGTGGCAGCCCTGGAATGGATTCAATGCCCAATAAGTAGGAGGGAATGGCCCTGCTTGACCTTAGCAGATGAGAATTAAATGTGATATGGACAGGCAGCAGTGTTATACACTGGAAAGCATATGAGGTAGGGGAAGCAAGCACAAACACAAGCTGGGTGGAGAAAGGATTTAGAACAGCCCTGAGGAGGAGGACTTGGGGATGTTGGTTGATGAGAAGCTCAACATGAGCTGTCAGTGTGCACTCGCAGCCCAGAAACCAAATATATCCGAGGCTGCATCAAAAGGAACATGGCCAGCAGGTCAAGGGAAGGGATTCTTCCCCTCTGCTCTGGTGAGACCCCACTGGAGCATTGCATCCAGCTCTGGGGTCTCCAACATAAGAAGGCTGTAGACCTATTGAAGCGAATCAGAAGAGGCCACAAAGATGCTGTGAGGGCTGGAGCAGCTCCCCAATGGAGACAGCTGAGAGAGCTTGGCTTGTTCAGGCTGGAGAAGGCTCCAGGGAGAACTCAGAGCAGCTTCCAGAACATAATGGGTCCAATAAGAGGGCAAATAGGCATAGAACAATGGGGCATGGCTTTAAACTGAAAGAGGGGAGATTGAGATGAACTCTTAGGCAGAAGCTCTTCCCTGTGAGGATGCTGAGGCACTGGCACAGGGTGCCCAGAGAAGCTGTGGCTGCCCCATCCCTGGCAGTGTTCAAGGCCAGGTTGGACACAGGGGCTTGGAACAACCTGGTCTAGTAGAAGGTGTCCCTGCCCATGGCAGGGGTTGGAACTGGATGAGCTTTAAGGTCCCTTCCAACCCAAACCATTAAAGTCAAAGAGTTTCAGATGGGGCTGTAAATGTACTGTCCTTTCTAATGGCCATGAAGCTTTCCCTCACTGCCCTTTTGACTTTTAACATAGGGTACCTTATGTTAAGTTTTAACATTTAAAGGAAAGTTTTAAAGTTATTACCTAGTGCTTCACTGATGAAAAAGGGGAATGATCCGAAGGGGAGATTCACAATCAAAATCTGGCCTTAAATCTCTAACACAGATCAAGGCACTCACAGGAAGAAGCGAGTCTTCATGCTCTGTGATCTGGGAGCACTACCTGTCAGAATGATGGATGCACAGCTCTCACGAGCCGGCATGAACTCTGGGAAAGGGTTCCGAGTCTCATGTTTAAAAGTGAGATGGTTGAGGAAGCAAGCTTTGAAATGAGGTACGGGATCAACGTAATTCATGGAGAGGGGAGATACTACTATCTCATAAGCCAGAAAGCAAAGAGTGGGAAAAGTGAGGGAGGTGCAGATATTAAAGATAACATTAAAAGAGAACAGAGGGAGAGAGGCTAAGGGCAGATGCATGGCTTGGGTGCACGAAGACCTCTCTGTAGGCAGTCTTGAATTTTATCTTTCCTTTAGGCTGGTGATGCTCTCCTCTATGTTAGGAAAACAGCTTTCTGCTCCTTAAAATCCAGAGGGTTTCCCACCTTTTGAAACCCCTTCAGAACTAGGGGTTTTAAAAGCCTTTCCCCCCTTTCCCACAGGAGCAGCAGTTCAGACAGCAAGCAGTTAAGATTTGGTATAATTTGACCTATAAACCAGTTGACCTCTGTGTCTCCCACTCCTCTCTGATCACCCACATCAATGCCTGCACAAAGACTTGCCCTTGGGCAGGAGATACTGACTGTCTTTTAGCAGAGAGACCTTCACCAAGACTCTGTGAGGAGAAGTTACTACTCAGGCACTATCACAGTCACACTTCCATGCTCAGGATGACCCCACCTTGATCACTTGGGGATCTCTTAGCAGCTGAAATAATGATGAACAGGGAGGTAAAGGGACTCACAGTGTGGACAGCCTCAGCCTGAGCTGGGACCTTCCTGCAAGCCTGAGAAGCTTCAAACCCAAGATCCCTGCCCACCCTCAGTTTTCACCATTGAAGTACAATAAGGTTTTCAATCAGGAGAGTTTTCTCAATTATGAAAACCCCATCATCTTCCCACCTCCTCCCAGCTGCCATCTGGCTCCTTTGCAAACCACGATGTGGGCCTGCAGCAACAAACTCATTCCCTCCTCCCCCAAGCACAGCTTTATCTCCCACTCTCAGGTATCAGCATCCCTCACAGAAAAATAAATCAAAGCACATTATATCACCAAAAATGCCAAGGACTCACTTACAGAATCATCCCCAAAGTTTTAGAGCGCTCAGCTGCTACCATTACCAGGAGCTTGCAAGCTCTGTGCTTCTCCTCAAACAGCTTGTAAGCAAATTGACCCCCAATGCCCTCCCTTGCCTTTATATCACCTATCAGTAATTGACGCAGCAGATGCTCTCCATTTCTTAATGTTGAGCAACCCTTTATTCCCTCCCTTGCTCTTCATCAAGCTCTCTTACTATCACCTGCCTCTTTCGCTGTAGCATCTATTGAAAGCATGTAAGAGGCTTCCCTAAACTTTCCTGTTGCTGCTCTCTCCGGGCTTCCCGGTAAATGTGTTTCTGCTCAGACTGCAGTGATATTGACTGCATTGCAGGCACACGCATACTTCGCTCAGGTTCCTTAATTAGCTTCATCTTATTTTAGTTTGTGTAAACCACGTTCTCTTTTTATTACATAAACTATTTCTTCTCTCTCAACCACTTGTGGTGCTCCAGGCAGTTTGCTTCCAAACCAGAGGGCTAAATTTAATCCCCCACTCCCCATTCAGCTTTCTCCTTTTGCAGTATTTTTTTTTTTGTATTTTTTTCTTTTCTTTTTTGGGGTTGGTTTGGGGTTTTTTTTTTCCCCTCTTTCCAAGAGGCTGGGCTTCCTTTTCTGTCCATAAGCCCTCCTATTTCCCCCTGCCCCCTGGATGCCTGCCTACCTTTACTCTAAAATCCAGAGGAGGATCCAATACACTTAGTTTGCCAGCTCTTCAAGAGGTATCTAAGGAGGCTGACAGGAGTTTGATGGTCTCTCTTGCAGCCAGTGGCAGCTAACGTGGTCTGAAACCCTCTCTCTCTTTTTTGCCATTCACACACAGTACTTACTCTTCGAGCCTGCTGCTGCTGCCACTGCCTGAAAGGACCTGAAATACCACACAGGGAATTCTGATTTCTTCTGGGGAACCAGGGAAAGGACAAAAAGAAAGGCAGGAAAACTCATCTGGAGATTGTGAAGAAGACATACAGTAACAGCAAGAAGTGGCAAGCTCTTTCCTTCTTGAATGCTGAAAAAGACCTCGTTTCTCTGCCAGGTGTATGGGACTTAGATTCTGGAAGCACTGCACTGAACTGTTAAAGGTAAGGTGTTGCACTTTTCTCCCTCCTCTCCCTTCGGTATCTTTTTACTCAACTTCCCTGTGCCTTTCCTCAGTGCTCTGAGGATGCAAGCTCTCAGTCAGTGGATTGGTTGTTTCCCTGGTGAGGGAAATGTGAGCGAAGTTGTAAACTGATTGAGTCCGCGCTTCTCCACGGAGTTTCCCTTCCGCAAGCAGCACGTTGTGAGTAGGGAGCCTGTGCCTGGAGTGCTTCTGCAATGGTCCTCACCAACAACCCGTCCGTTACAGAGAGCAAACCGGTAGTAGGAGGCAATGACTGTGTGTCAAGTTTGTTAGTTGGCTTGGGGAAAGGAAGAAAAGCCAGCCATAAGCTTGAGAGATTCCTATAGCCAAAACCACGAGGTGGGAGAGCAAAGACAGCATTATCCAGGTTATCCCTCCCCGAAAGACCCTCCAACCCGCTGATGTTTCTTTGTGATGGATTTCAGCTCCCGCTCGAGCCCTGGTGATGTGTCTGATCCTGCTTCTGAGCACTGGGGAAGGAGGCGAATGACTTGTTGCGAGTGTCCTAAATGGCTGTGGGGTTTTTGATGGTTTTTGCTTTGATCAGTGCCATTGCTTTGCTATAGGGTGATCTCTGAGCTAGAGGGGTGTTAAGCTCTGTAGGGGCTGAGAAGTTCAAAAGAGAATGAAAAGAGCCTGGATGCTGGAGGGTTTGACCACGCTCCCCTTGCATGGGGATGGCAGGGACTGGTGGTTGGCAGAGTCCCCTGGGTTAGTTCCAGTTAGCTGCTTCAGGCGTTACTCAGTACCTGCCCTCTTTCCGAAGCTATTTGCAGATGAAGCATATTTTTAGCAGTGGTTTTCAGGGAGCTGAGCTTTTCTGCAGGAGTGGACACAGCAAAAAAGGCTGTGATTTTGGGAATCTTTACCAGAAATTTCATTGTTTCATTAATCTACTACTTTTAAGACTTTTCATTTAAACCTCGTTCCAAATAGCCCTCGACACGTAGCAGAAAGCAATGCATTCTAACCTTTCCCTTTTGAACGGTCTGGCCAAAAAAACTTCAGTCTGAAAAGCTTTCCCTAGCTTTCTAAAATAGCTTTGCCAGATGTGGAAAAGGGGGGAACATCCCACAGCAGAATAGTTGGGAGAGCAGAATTTTTTAGCATTCCTCACTACTTTGGTTTTCTTCTATAAGCTCAGGATGCTGGATGGGCAGAGGGGCTGAGGTTCAGGGGCTGAGTAGGATGGTTTTTCAGATCCCATGTGCTTTTGGAAGCTGAACTACTTGTTTCTTTGCTTTGGTTGTTTGATGTTATATTTTCCTGCTGGTTTCAAGAGACTGCATCCACCTGATAAGTTAAAGGGGACATGTTGCCCCTTTCTGAGAGGTTTCGTGTTGCTGTCGGTATAGAAAGGGGAAGGCATCACCTCCCACCGTGGCTGGGTAAGAGGTGAGGGCTGGAGATGTACCTGTGCTGGCTGAGGGCTCTCAGCAGCCTGAATGGTCTAGAGGGGGAAAAACTCCATCTGTTCCACTTGAAATGCTGTTTAATGTTTCCTATAATCGCCTCCGTTTACAGTAGCAGGGTTTGACAGCAGCGCAAGGGCTGGAGGATGGATGGGCAAAGAGAGCCAACGAGATAGGAAATTGAGGAGTGAAAGAAACAGAGGGGAAAAACCTACTAAGGAAAAGAGCACATTAAATGAAGCTCCACAGACTTAGAGATGCCAGAGAAAATAGCAGCTCATCACTGTAAAATACTACTTAATTAGTGAGGAACACTAAGGGGTTTAGAGGCAAAGAGGATGAATGGTATCACTTAAAAGGCAGAAACGAATGAATGAATGTGTAAATGAAAAGAGAGACCAGATTGTCGTTCAATGCTCTGGTATCACCCAGGGATGCAGATGATAGTCGGAAACCGTGGGGATTCCAAAATCCACTCCATTATTGGTATTTTCTCGCCTTTTCTCTCTCTGGGGCAGACGAAAGTTGCTCACATCCAGTGACTTCATTGCCTGACTTACAGTGAGCTGGTGTAGGGCCAACTGGTCCCCCTGTAAAAATCAACGGGACCTTTCTTAGCTGCCTGAGACATCTTTTCCACCCTTCTCTGTCTCCTCGCATCCCCCTTTCCCTCGCCAGTAGTGGGACGTCTGCCTCACCACAGGACAGCTTTCCCCAAGCTGCTCTCTTCTTCCTCCTCCTCCTCCTTTCCACCCCCTCGATCCCGCTGCAGCCTCCACGTGTGAAACAAGCCGGGCTGTGTGTGCCGCTCTCAGGCAGCTTCCCAGCAGCAGCAACAAAAGCCGTGTTCATAGCGGGGCTGGACCACATACGGAGCCAGCGCTCGACGGCTGCCGAGCAGCCCAGAGCAGCCGGGGCTGTTTAAAGAGTGAAAGAGACACAGCAAAGAGAGGGAGCTGTTATAGGCTTAAAAAAAAAACCACCCTAAGAAACCCTTGAGCCCAGTGCAACAACGGAAACCTTACAGTTTACTTTTAAAAACTCAGTGCTTCCTTGTGAGAGGGCAGAACAGCTCAGCCTGTGTGCGCGGGGCAGGTCTGCGGGCTCTGCCTGTGTGCACAAGGGCGGGTGTGTGAGCGCTGCCTCCCCTCCCTCTCAATGGGCTCACAGTATAAATCTAAAGAAGCTTTTTGTTGGGCTGATGAATAGGCAGGGGTTTTGTCGTGCTCCCCGCGCAGCCTTTTTTGGGACGCTGAGATTTATTTTTTTTTTTTTAATTCCCTGTGCTTTTTGTTGGGTTTACCCTTTTTAAGGGAAATTTCCATTTCTCTTTTGCATGATGTTCACCCTCCCTGATGTTGCTCCATACAGAGCAGAAGGTGGAGGGAAGGGTGAGGAATACCAAAATCGTCTGGCTTGGGTACCCCAAGAGCCTCCATGTGCTTTAGCTGTTGAAATGCCCCAAGGTGCTAAGTAGCAGCCTATGGAATGCCTTGCTCCAATTTCCTTCCCCTGCTTTGCAAGCTCAACCACTGTGCAATTGGCTTCAGTGATCTAATGCTCCTGATGGCTTCAACCCATTGATGGAGGCAGCTGGAACCGTGTCACAGCCCCTGTGACCAAGTGAGGACAAGGGAGATGATGCAAGTTGAGCAACTAAGTCCAGAAGCCATCAGGCTCCTGCTGCTTAAGGTCCGTGGAAGTAGCCTGGGAGCCGACTTTGCCTGTGGGTTTCTGCCTTTGCTGGAGGCTGGCTGAGGAGGAAACCTGGCTGTGCTTAGGAGCTGGAGGGGAGGACAGAGCAGAGGCCACAATAAGGACTCTGCTGAGAAGGGAGCAAGAGATGAAAGCAGAGATGTGGAGGACCCTCTGACAAGCATAATCTTGTGGGTGTTCACAACTGTTGTTGCTCTTCATCAACCAAGGCATGGCAGCTCATGACTTTTCTACCCAGCCCAGTGCAACATGAGTTGGTTGAAGTACAGGGAACTTTGGCAGAATTAACTCAGGTGAAGCATCCCACCCTGCTTCTCGGTTCCCCCCAGGTTGCCACTGTGTCCTGAGAGTGTGGAGGCTTACGATGGAAATAAGCATTGATTGGTGTGAAGAACTTGGGTGATGAGATGTCCCAGGAGAGGCAGGTCTGTGTGGGTTAACCTGGTAAAGGTACTTGCTGTGACAGTGAGGCACTGGATGAATCTTGAATACGAGGAAAGGCACTTGCTTCGACAGAGGCCATATCAGGCAACACAAGACAAAAGGGCATCTGCAAGAGAAACCATGTCTTATCATAGGGATGAAGTGATCAGGCAGGAAATGTCTTCTTGGCAGGGTAGTGCTCATCGGTTAGGCCTGAGAGGAGTAAAGCTGTCTATTAAGCCATGCCCAATAAACCTAGCTTACATTAGCGGGAGAATATGGAATGTAAATACTCATGCTTCGAGGCATAAGGTAACCACTAAATGCCTAGTGTTAAAAGAAACTTCCTCCTCAGCAATTTATTCCCTATTTTTTGATGATGAGAACTTTGCTCTGAAGCTGGTGATAGAGGTCTTGTCCAAGACAGGATCCTGGCCTGAACACACCATTGGTTTCATCTGGTCTGGCAGTTTCCATGTGCCTTTGGCTTCTCCAATGCCCTTGCTTAGCACTGGGTAGAGGACTTGGGCACTTTTTTATCAGCAGTGTAGAAAGCCCCTGAAGGACAGAAGGAATTGTCTGTGAAGGCTGCAGGAAATACAGATTTGCCTTAATAGGCGAGAAATGTAAATAGGAATAATTTGACAGGGTTGAAATATAAAACCATAGGGAAAACCAACAAGAAATAACCAATGAACATCTGACTGAGGTCAGATCGAAGACTGGATGGAGGAAAAGGTGTATAAAGGGAATGCAGAGGTCAGAAGCTGATAAGCAGGTGAAAATGACGGTGCTGATCCCTTCCAGCTGGAGCTCCCATCCATCATTCACACCTCCAGCCGCTGTGCTGGTGATTGAATAGCCTGTAATCCACAGCAAAACCCTGCTGCTCCTGCTGGGATCCTGCACAGGGTCAGGGATAAACACTCTCCACAACCCTGGAAATCCCCAGGCACCGCAGGCTTTGTACAGGGCAGGGGCATATCCAGCAGTTTTGCTGGCACATATCTATTGACTTCAGAAGATTACTCTTGCTTAGCGGTCCTGTGGCACAGCATTTGTAGATCTAAGTGTAATTAACATTACATCATCTGCACCACGGCTTCAAGGTTGAGATAACCACGTAGTTCACATATTGGAAATTACAGGACGGCTTTCACATAAATGATGAACTGTCACTGTTCCTTACCCCAGAAAAATACTTTCTGTGGTGTTTGGTGTATAAATAATACCCTGTACCTCTATAGCACTCGGCTTCAAAGTCATTCTTCAGTGCTGTACTATAACGAATACCCTCCCATTCTGTAATAACTGGTCTGCAGATGATGTTTTCTCCTCTGACGTAAATTACACCATGCAGCTACAGCCACTGCTGCTGTTGCATTCAGTCTGGTTTGTAAATAATACCCTTTCCCTGCCATTGTGTCTGGGGTTCAAATAACACCCTGTCTTCTTGCAGTAGTTGGTATGTAAGTGTCACCCTAATCCTGCTCAGTACTTTGAAGTGCACAGAGCATCCTGCTGCCGCAGAACAAATTGCAGCCTTCCCCTCTGTAGTATTTGCCCTCTAACTGTTACCCTGCTGTTATGTATAGCACTTATTGTATAAATAATAGCCCGCTGCCTTGTAGTAAATGATATGTAAGTGATACTGTCAGACTGCAGGGAACTTAGTCTGCTAATACTGCTTACTACAGTGGCATTAGATAATACAGCAGAGCTGTGCATTGAGGGATATTGGGCTACCAGCTCGGCCCTCTGGCACTGTTACTTGGGTCTCCTATCAAAACCCAGGGTGGTCAGAAACCACAGAGCTGGAGTTATCCTACAACCATCCCTGTGTGTCAGCAGGAAAGCGGGTCACCCTTTGTTTAGCCAGCTAGCCCATGGGATCTAGATCCTTTATGGTGTCTGTTAAGATCAGGATCTGCTTTGCCAGAGACAGGGCAAAATCCTTGTCCCTTCACTATTCCCAGATTCCCTGCTGTCTGCCTCCTGAAAACCCCACTTGATGCTAGCTAACGGCAGAGATCACCTCTGCTAACAGCAGTCTCAGCATATGCTTTCCTGCCTCTTACAGGACATCATGAGGTGATCCAGCACATCAATAATGTTGAGTCATGTTTAGCAGAGGACAGAGGCATCTTCATTGCTCTTATTGTTTAGCTTTGAATCTGCCCAGCATTTTGAAATGCTCCAGACCAACCTCAGCACATCCCTGAGACTACAGCTCTATGCTGTGTTGTACCCATTTCATCTGCAGAATTATTCCCATTGGTACACCAATGGGCATGCATACGGTCCTTTATATCTTTCTAAAGTATGTGAATGCTGGTTTGAGCCATTCTCTTGCTGTATCCAGGCAAGCATGCATGGGTTATAGGCACAAAGATCTCAGTCAGCCACCATGTTCTCCATTGTTTAGTTGATTTTCAGTGCTGTTCTTCCAGCTCTCACTAACGTACCCAAAGTAACTTTGGCTTAGCTACTCCAGGCACCATCACCACTCTGACCATAGAGCACTGAGTTCAGTGTGGGCTACAAAACCTTCCTGAGAAGTGAGATAAGTTCGCAGGTGAGCTGTGCTGGATATCACACTGCCACAGCATGGTGCTTACTATGGGAAACTGACTTTTTCCCTTGAGACCTTGTTTCAAAGAGGTGAGAGTTTCTGCCCTTTCTTCTGCTACCCCTACCTGATAGTCTCTTTTAGTTAAGGTCTGTAGGCAGACGTGGTATCTCTAAGATCAGCTGAGAGCACTGGAAAACAGAGGTGCTTTAGCTCACACAAGCCCCTTTTCCATCTTTTCAATCCACACAGACTGCGTCACTTCTGCTCTTGCTTTGGCCAGTTCCATACGCTTTCCACTGGCCTCCTGCTTTGAATAAACACATCAAACCAACATAAATCTATGTGCTTTATGAACGTTGTGCTCAGCCCTTTCTTTCTGAGGTGCTAAGGTCCTCCGCTCCCCCTGCATCCTCTGTGGCAGCTCATCTGTTCATGTGTTGTTGGAGAGGGGGTGTTTTGGCAGCTTCAGAATCACAGTCTAGCATCAAAGACGAGAAGGTTAAAAGATCATGCTTAAAATGGAAACAGCTTTCTCATCTTGCAGTCTCGGAGTAATGCTGAAGCTTTGCTCATGCTTTCATTGTGTGTATTGGTGAAAGCAAAGGCACTCAAATACATTGGTTGGCACTTTCTTGTCAGTCTTGGCACAGTTTGTTTCCAATTTCTCCTACTCTTTGACTGGATTGCTCCCTGTTCTCCAAATAGGGCTGATGTTTCCTGTGGATCTGCAGTACCTCGTTCGTTAGAGGTGTCTCTCTCATCTGTGCTGTTGGTGTAACTAAACAATAATATTTTGAAGCTGATTGGGTATCGGGGCCATTAGACTGTCAGATGGATGATTGCATTTGTCTCCTTTACACAATTATGTCCTTTCCCAGAAGTTGTTTTAAGGACTCAAATCCATGTTTTGCAGGAGCCCAAAGACAGAGAAGCACTTCTGTAAATTCCATGAGGTGCCTCACTCCATTTCCATCTTTAACTTCTGAAACACCATGGGCCGTTTGCAGGCTACCAGAGCTTTACTGAACAACCTTGACGTTCTCGGAGATCCCACAGCATCTCACGAGAGCGCGCTGTATCTTTTGCTGTTGTCTCCAAACTTGTATTCAAGATCTCCTAAACTCATTTAAGAAGCCATCTGCTAGGTTTGTTTATGACCAGTGGGGCTTGTTTCTCTTTCTCTCCAAAATACTTGCTTATACTTGTAATTTCTCTTTTGCTACATCCTTACAGTAGGAAGGAGCTTGCATTGAGTCTTTCAGAGACCAAGCACTATGAGCACAGCCATATGTCCAACATGGCTTTTTTAATGTCCCTAATGCTGCACACTTGAGAGGCGCTGGGCAAACCTGGTCTCTGCATGGACCAATCCTTATGGCCAGAACAAGCATCAGTTGTAGCCCCTCACCTTCCCACTATACTTCCGCCAAAAATCATTAGCTTAAAGCATGACACATTCAGCCATGTTTGCAAAAATGCTCATTCTAAATGCTACAGAATGCTTGTTTTGAGCATTTAGCTGCCAAATAGTTTTCCTGAACATCACTCCTGTTGCTTATTTAGATAGTGTGGATCAATGTGCATTAATGTTGTGATAGGATTTTTTAGTTGCAGCTATGGAATTACCACAATTCTGAGACAATGCCCTAATGTTATGTATGGTCAGATGCAGTTCTCATACGGTGTGTAAAAGCCAAACAGGATTTTCCTTGCTATAGTGTCTTATGCAATTAATTCTGCTGTCTGAAAGCAGAGTGCTCTGTACAGATTTGTGGAGATTTAGACTTCCTTTTGAGAGCTCTCCCTGCTGTCTGTTGGGGACTTGCAAGCAGTTACTTGTCTAGACCAAGTTTTAATACTAGAACTCGGGCTTAATGCTCCTAACCTCAGAGGTAAATGGCACCTTTTCCATTGATTCCACTGGTAACTGGACCTGGCCACCAGATGATTTACCTGCCCACCTTACTGGAAGAATTACAAGACAGTTTGGTTAAAATAGATCATAATTATTACTTGCCTTTGAATTGGTCTTTTATGCCAATAGTATAAAACTGATTTTATTCTTATACAGTTTCACTTGCTAATGTTGTGTGTCTGAGTTAAAATAGAAGCGTAGGGTGCTCCAGGATCCATTTTAAAGCCCGCATCTCCTCCATCCAGTGCTGGAGCGTGTTTGCAGGTTTGAAACACTTTGTGAGGCAGTTATTTTACCTACAAGGGGATCTGTGTCGGTGCCTTTCTGTTCTCCGAAATGTGGGCGCTCTTGGTTTAAGCTTTTCCACGTACCTCTGGAAAAACAACATTTTCTGCTGCCCTTACAGAGCTCTTCACCAAACACTGGGCAATGTTTTGGCACTCTCCCTCAACCACATCTCATACACAGGAATGTATTTGCCTCTCAGAAAACTTTGTATTCCTATGTAATTACTGGTTTGGTTTCCTCCATACCTTGCTTTCTCTTTCTGAAGGTATGACTGATTGACTTTGCTTAGCAAACTGTAGATTGGAGCTTAGCAGTAGCTTTCCAAACGTCTGTGGCTTATATCAAGGTTAAATTTCTTTCTCTTCACAGTCTACACATCACAGAATGATTTTATATTTCATGTAAGGGCATTGCTTTTGTGCAGGGTTCTTGTGGTCTCCCCAGATTCACATTTGGGCTCTCTAGGTTTGGTCAGCAGCATACTTTCTAGATTGGAAGACCTCTAAGGCAGGGACTGCTGTCTGCCTGTGCTGGGGTTATTCAGTGGAGCCCTGAGATCTGGGCTGTAAAGAAAAGATTATTGATATGCATTCATTGACCCTAGACTCAAACTAATTTTGGTGAGGCTAATTGTCTCAGTCTTGTTCTCTCTTTCAATGTCACATCACAGTTCCTTCAGTACCTAAACCCATTTATAAATTCATGCATATGCAGACAGAAAGCTTTCTATCTATGTGACATCCATTCAGGTCAAAGAGTTTGGCTGTTTCTCAAGTGCAGTGTTTCTCTCCAGGCCAGTTTCACTGTGTTTGAAGGGAACAGACCTTTCAGTTAGGGCAGAGTTTGGTGAACCACCGAGATCTCCTTTGGGAAAAGGCGAAAGGCTGTGATTGAGTTTTAGACTGAAGAATGGGTCTGATGCTTGGAAATTTATCCTTTAACTTTTGCTGCTTGTTTCAGAAAGTGTTTGTTTGAAGGGTTTTCTGAGGCAAGCTTTGCCCTAACCTAAAATGGACGTTTTGGCCAGGGAGCTAAAATGCTTCTGTCACTTATTGCCTTTCCTATGCAGAGGGGTCTCATTCTGTTTTCTGCTGGGTGGATGAATACATCACCCAGAGACCAACATCCACCTTCATGGAGGGGCCAGTGGCTAGAAGAGAACAATTTCCTAGGCAACTTTTCCATCTTCTTGCTCCTTCCCTCCAGCTCCCTGCCAGTCTCATAAAGTAGGACTCAAAGCTTTTGAGGTCTCTGATGGATGGTCTTTTCTCTGTGGCAAACCCAAAACAAACTTGTATGTCTGTGAACTACTTTGTTGTTATCTTCTTTCTTGTCATGTGTTGTTTTCTGCTGTACAATTTGGCTTGTACAGCAAAAGCATCGCTATAGTAGAAAAAAACAAGAGAGATTTATTTTCTGCCTTGAGTCCCTGTTGGTTTCTTCCCAAGAAGAAAAGAACAGGCTGAACCACAGGCAGGAGTTACTGTTCAGATAAAGTGACTTGACAAGTGAATAGGAGCAGTGGATGAATGTCCATACTCAATGGGACTGCTCCTAGCAAGGAGAGCTGAGCATCTCTCAGTGCTCCCAGCATGGCAAAATCCCCTTGGAATAACTGGTGCAGGACAGGGCAGTTGACTGGGCTTTGAGGTACCTCAGTTCCCCTAAAGGAATGGAGCAACATTAAAATAAACAGGGAACTTATTGACTGAGTCTGTTAAATTGAGTTAAATACACACTGTGTGTCTTGGCGAAGAGGGAAGAGTGTCCTGTGTGCCAGAACAGTCTCCTGGTACATGAACAGTTTGAGCATGTAAAAAAGGAAGGAATTGTGCAGGGATATAGAGCTACTGGGTGCTGTGAGATGGTGCTGGCTGGAGGCAGGGGGGTGTGTGTGTGACTGGGGATGAATATAAAGGAAAAGCCTGGAAGAAGAGAGAGCTGATGAGGCTTTAACAGGGCCTTAAGCCCTCCATACACAGGAAAGCCCCTGGTTTGTACTGATAGACATAGACACTGCCCCTGCTCAGCACCCGCCTTCTGCAAGGGCTGGTCCCTGGAAGGGAGGTGAGGGGAGCACAATGTCCATGGTCCATGTAATCTTCCACTACTGCTAAAGCTGGGAGAGCTGCTCTAGGAGGAAATGAGAGGAGACAACAAACCATTCCCGTGCTGGTCTGCGCCAGGTGGTTTCAGGGGGTGCAGTGCCAAGGCATTGATTAAGTTTTCCTAGAACCAGAGATGGGAGTGAAAAGCTGCTTCTCTCTCTTAATCCTTCCTGTACCATTCAATCTCCCAGATTGGTACAAGCTGCCATGGCTGGTTTGTGCTCAGTCTAGTTGTCAGGGGTTTGCTGGCAGAGGAAACTGAGAAGTAGGAGAGTCTTCCTCAACACAGCCAAACCCTCATTACAGTCTGAATATGAAGTCTGTGGCCTCTTTATACTGTGTGCCGTCTCTGTAAACTGGAAGGCAAAGCCAGCCCAGTGCCTCCAAAATTGAGGTTCATTATATCAGTCCCAGACAGCAGACATCTTTGAAAACCTACTCTGTTTTGGTACAGACCCCTTCTTCAGACACCAGAGTATGTGAGATCCTTCAGCAGCAGCGTCAAAATCCACACTTGCATTATGGTGGGGGGTTCACACTGATGATAATATGAAGTCCTAGTGAGCAGAGGCTTGAGAAGAAAAGCTCTTTTGCTCCTAGGAGACTCTCTTTTCTTGCCTTCGCAAGAGGTGCACGTGAAAGTTTGATGTGCATGTGCCTGAGGAGTCACAAACAGTTTGAGCTGCTGGAGACAGAATCAGTAGTCCTTTGCTGCTCCACTGAAAATGCCAGTGATGTGCTCTGTAGGAAAAGATGGTTCTCTATCTTTTGGGGTTTAAAATGGGGGAAAAAAGTGCTAAGAGTTTGGTAGATTTCAAATCTTGCAGATTGTGGCAAGTAGTAACACTTGCTTGGACCGCTGGAGCTACCTCCTGAATAGCACATGGTAGGATGTCTCTCCCCTTTCCAGCCAGTAGCCAGAAAGCCCCAGGCCCTCTCCCATGCCATCTGCCCTTCCAGGTCACCCCAAAGGGAGGATGGAGTCAGGATTCCACCTTCCGAGCAAAGCTAAACTGTGTATGTCTTGAATTTATGAGACAGGAAATCTACTCGGGAGGAAAGCTGGGGCTGAAACAGCCTCATTTGAGTAAATCTAAGCACAGTGTTTACACAATGTCTGGAATTAATGCAGAGAAAACTTTTAGGTGCCAACTTTGGAGGGAGAAAATGGGGAGAAAAAGAGGCAGGTACTGAAACTGTGATGAAGCTGGAAGCTCTTCCTCCAGGTTGGATGGAAGGTTGCTTCTACTGCTGTGAAGCACCAGAGCATGTTTATACTTGGTAATAAAAAGGGCAGATAGGATGTGATTGCTCACTTACCTTTTGTGTCGAAGCTGTGACAGTATGAGGATGTTCAGTATTACCAGGTGTGTGTACTCCCAGCATGGACAGCCCCACCAGAGATCATGGTGCAGCATGGTGTGTGGAGAACATGAGTAGATGTCCTTAGCAAGAGGTTGCTGCAGGCTTTGTATCTTTGAAGAGGTGCTGATCCACATGAAGGGACATGAATGCAAACCAAGGTTATGCTCAAAACTACACATGACTAACACCAACCAGAAATGTGGTCACACTACATGTCATTAGCGTGACCTAAATATGCAGTTATTAGAGAGGCCCTTTAGCCATGCATATGGTCTTGTGGCTCTCCCCTTGAATCTTCTTAAGTTTGTTGACTTCCCAAGCCAGCATGATGTTTTCTGTCTACCTGGAGCACAGGAAAAGGAAAACTCTTTACCACTGTGAAGCTGACAAGGACCAGCTTCGTGCTGCCTCTTCTAGTCCCTTTCAGTGACTTGTCAGATGGACTTTGACACCACGTTTCTTAGGAGCATATATATTGCATCCAAGGCAACTTTTGGGTAGCAGAGTATTAACAGATGATGTGGGCAGCAACTAGCAATGTCAGTGAAGGCTTACGTCTCTGTGCCTATGGATTCTGTATTAAAACATGGTTTCAAAGGGTTTCCGGAGGGCTGGGCTGTGTCAGAGCAGAAGGGAAGCAAGGCTGAAGATGTCCATGCATCTTCTGCCTGCTCAGTGCTTCTCTCTAGTCATGTTTGCATCTTGTTCTGTAGCCAGAAGGGGATGTTTTTCATTTTTAAAGCTGGTTCCTTGCACAAGTGAAAAGTCACATCCTGCACCAGGGAAAGTCCCCAGTGCAGCCTGGGCATCCTTCACACACCCCAGCAGGGTAATGGGCTATTCCCAACAGGGGCAAGCAGCCACTGCCAGTCAGCTGAGCTTTACCCATCTGCAGAGGACCTTCCTGCCTGTTTAGCTGATGAAGAAGGTAGTTATGTGGTGATCTAGAGAGGTTCTACCATGTTAATGAAAGGAGGGGTTTCCAGGTCTCTCAGGGTTTTCTTTCTACTGCTCTGTCCTGGTCTTGGATAGCTTGGATCCTAGGCGTGCAGAAACAACAGCTTCCCTATTTCTCAGTGGTTCTATAGTGGTTCAGTGAACTTGAATGGAAAAAGCCCTTCAAAGGCTTGTTCTTGGCTTCCTTGAATCATGGCCCAAGCTGCCATCTTCCCACTTATCCAGGGCGGATCTGGTTTCTCTTTTGTGTTCTGGTGGGCTTTCTCTCTCTGTCTAGGGGAGCTTTGCTTAAGGCTGACAACAGCTCCAGGAAACAAATGTGGGTTGTAACTTTCTTTCCCTGGAATATAATTGTTTACCTGCCTCCAATTGTTTGCCTTGTTACCAAAGAAGGGTCATGGATGGCAGTCATTTCCAGAGACAGCATATCCTGGAGGAAAGGGATTTCTAAGTTCCATTGCATCTCTAAAAGTTGCATGTCTAGCAGTGGTCCAGGATTTCTTACTAGCCAACAGAGAAAGAGCTGAACCACTCCTTAAAGGTTCTCAACTGAGACATCTATTTCATAAGGAGACGAATTGCTCTTCAGAAGTTTCTTTTTCTCCCCTTGGAGTAGAGAGCATTTTGAGTGTGACCTTCAGCTAGACTCAAAGGTTCATTGTTCCCTTGAATTCAGAGGCTCTAGGAGGTGTTTGAATGTGGCTTTTGCTATCCGTATTGAGCAGATGCTCAGAGCCATGGCAGCTCAGGGTTTGGTGCTGATCCCATACCTTCCATGAAAGGCTCCGGCTGTCATCTGCTTGCCATAATGGGCATTTTGCAACTTCTCTGTCCTTGAAGGGTAGGAAAATTACTGGTGCATGTTGTAGTGAACAGGCAGTTCTGGGTTTCCTGCAAGAGAGCTAGTTTTGGGGCAAGCACTGGTATGGGTTTCTGCTGTTCTGGAGCCTGTGTGTTTAGCTTGCTTCTGATACCTCAGAGGGATAAAAGAAAGAAAGGAGAGAAATGCTGCTGAAGTCAATGGAGCTTTAATGTAAAACCAGTGTAAATCAGGGGAGAATGTGAGAGTGATGTGGTAGATACCAGAAAACAGATAAATGCTTAAAAAGCTTGTTGTGTTCAGTGGGACATTTATTCCAGACCATATATCTGAGCTTGGATCACTAACTGAACCTAGAATATTACTATAGTTTTGCTAAGATTTCCTGTGGCATCTTGCTTATTGAGAGCATGTTCGTACGTGCTTGGGTGTTTCAGCTTTTCCTGTGCTGTATGTTCAATACAATTAGATGAAGTCAAATTATAATAGACTGCAACTCTTTCACTGAAAGAAAAGTCATAAAGACTGAAAATGGTGTGGCAGAGAAGCAGGTCCAGTCAGCTTGGGTTCTTTGTGGAGGAGGACAGAGAGGAGCTCTGGACCACCATTATGGCTGTGGGACACACTGATACCATCACCAAGGGGCCTTAGCAGAGCTGTGTCTGATCATATTCATGCCTGCAGTAGCAAACGGTGCTTGAGGACAGGAGCCAGCTGACACCTGAGCTGAAATCTGACATTACTCCCAGTCTTGAATAAATGCTCTCTGTTTTGTGCCTCATTCACTAAGGATGCTTTGGTGACATCAGTTTGCCATGTCCTGTAGCCATCCAGGCAGGCGATGCTGCAGGACTGTCAGCATGTGGAGGACTACATCCCCTGATGACAAAATATCTGAGCAGTTAACTGCCATGAGTCTTTCTGATTGGGGAAAAAAGGAGTTTATTGTTGCAGGGATGGTTTCAGTAACAGAGCAGGCGGGAGCAGCATCCAAGCTGCTCTGTACATAAAGACCTTACTCTCAGAATGGTTTGGAAGCCAGACAGAATGGAATATTTCTCCTATTTTCTTTACAGCTGAAAAAACATGAAAAATCACAGGAGCTCATTTATTGCCATATTTCAGTTCCAACGTTTGCCTTATTTAAAAAAAGAAGAAAAAATAAAACTGGTTTTGCCCCCCCCCCCAACCTCACCCCCCCTCCCCCTCATTTCCCCCCCCCCCCCCCCTTTTCCTTCCCTCCCATTTCCTGGACCAGGCTGAGTTTTTTAACAGAAAAGCTCTCAGTCCTGCACAGAGGCTGGGAACATGCAGAGGGACAATAAAGTGTTTGTTTGTAGAGATCATACAGGAACGGTCTGTAGTTTTACACAGGAGAGGAGAAACCATCACTTCACTCCAAAGCCTGCAAGGGCATGGGACACGGTGCTTAGATGTCCCTGCTGGTGGTGATGTCTCCTCAGATGCCATCAAACCCTTGGTCCCCAGTGCTGGTGCCTGAAATCATAGTGCTGAAATCAGCCTGGCTGAGATGACCATGTGCCTTAGAGAAAATAAGGTGTGTTTCCTGATGGGGAACAAACTGGGGATGGAAAGCCAGCTGAGGAGTGAATCCAAGGCTGAATGAGTAGTGCTGCTTTTAACTGTTGTTCAGGAGCCTCTTTACACCCACAATATTAAAGGAAATATTGTCTTTGGATATACTTTATGCCCAGGCATATCTTCTAGGCAATGAGTGGCATTTTCCTAGCTGCCAGGGACAATATGTAAGTGTATTAAAGGTCTTCCAAAACTGAGAAACAAGGAAGCTCAGAATGACCCATCCGCCCCATCCAAAAGACAACAGCAGGATTAAGGGTGATGAAAATCAATTTAATGGCAACAAGGGTAATTAACATGGTCTGGAACAAGCAAAGGCCACGGGAGAAACTGCAGATGGGACTCAATTAAAATAGACTAGGACAGAAAATGCTTTCCAGCAAGCAAACAAGTTAGACTGTGCTGCAAACGGGCCATCTGGCTGTCTTCCACTGTACAGCCTTACTGTGTAGGCACTTTGTTGGACTTCCACTGTAGGGACTTTTCCCTTTCTTGCTCACTCCAGATGTTCCAGCCTTCTTTCAAAATGTGGGGACAGGGTTGGAAGAGCAAGGGATTGAACCTGTCTGTACATATGTACACACTTCCCTCCACACACACTTGGGTGCTCAAATAAACGTATTTATATGCAGCCAATTTAGGACAGTCTGCACACAAGCAGATACAGAAGCACAGCTTTTAGGCATAAAATCAAGTGGAAATAAGCTTCAATGAAAGGGACAGTTGTTCTTTGGAGTGGAGAGCTCCTGAGCCTAACAGCATTTCCCAACTCTGTCCTTTTTGGAATGAGCTTTCCCTGAATTCTCCCTGTCCCACGATGAACTGGAGAGGGTTTGCTTCTGTCTTGGTCACTGGTTAGAGAGGGTAGGATGGATGGGATTTCCCTGGCAGCTTGGTTGGATTCTTCTTCTTCCAGACTGCTTGGTACCCTGCACAAGGACAGTTATTCTGATGCAGATTCATAGCTGTGACCTTGCATAACTTGTCCTACCTTCTCCTCTCTTCTCACCACTCCTGTTCCAGCTGTTCTCTCAGCAAGTGCAAATGGAGTTGTACAAGAAAGCAATCTGAGGGGCTGGAAGGTGTTTCTGTAGCATGGACCCTGCAGAAAGCATAGAATCATAGAATTGTTTGGGTTGGAAAGGACCTTAAGATCATCCAGTTCCAACCCCCTGCCATGGGCAGGGATGACTCACACCAGACCGTATTGCCCAAGGCTCTGTCCTTGAACACTGCCAGGGATGGAGCATTCACAGCTTCTTTGGTGGTTGCTGCTTGTGTGTAGGGCTCAGTGCTGCAAGATTTAGTCCCTTCCTACTGAGAGGATTGTCCCTGCCCTAGACAGTGCTCTCAGCAGTCACCCTAGGAAGAGCTGCACCAAAGTGTCTGCAGAACTTCTCTTCGAGGTGACTTTTTGTGCTAGAAGATAAGGATCCTGCAGCTGAGTTGGAGTTTGTCAGCAGCGACATGGTAGCTCCTATGGGTTCAATAGTTCACCTTTTTCTAGTATGCAGGATACTTTTGTGTTTTCCCAGAAAAATACAGTCAAATGAAGTTATCTCCAGAGGCCTGTGTTATCCGTGACATGGTAGAGACACTGACTGTATCCCCCTTATGTTGCTCAGGTTCACTTCTCTCCTTAGCCATCCAGCTAAGCTTCCAGTTAGGGGCCAATCAGTAAGATGCTGAGCAAGGGATGTTTCTGACACTACTTAGCCTGCTCCAGGCTTTATTCTGCCTTTATTCAGTTGTGCAGCTCAGGCACTCCCTTATCCCAAAAAGCTTTTCCTATGTGCCAGTTCCATCTCAGCAAGCCCACACTGCTCCAGCATGGTTCTCCCATATGTTGAACTGTACCTTCATGCTCATTTGGCACAGCTCGTTTAATCTCTTGTAGAGACAACAACCACACTTGAGCTAATCACCCTCCTGCTCTGGTAGTGGAGGATTGTTAGCTTTGAGGTGATATGATTTAGCGTGAGGTGTCCCTGCTCATGGCAGGGGGGTTGGAACTAGATGATCTAAAGGTCCTTTCCAACCCTAACCATTCTATGATTCTATGTGCTATATACAATCCCTTCTAGATGTTGCTTTAGAATGAGAGGAGCAACCTCCCCAGTTCCCTTGGCTTGACAGACCAGGTCTCCATCATCTGCGTTATCCATATCTGCTCGGGCAGACCTCTGTCTTGACTTACATCCAGAACTGCTCCTTCAAGCAGCTGTTTGCTCATTACCATGTGCTTGGACATCCCACTAGAGACAACACGGAGTAGAAGTATTGCAGCATGGAACCACTGCTGTAACAACAGGACATTAATCAAAGGCATTCCCAGCATAGTGAATCCCAACCAGAGCCGAGTGCAGGCTCAGGGTTGGATCTCTTTGGCATGCTTTAAGGGAGTGAAAAATGGAGATCAACACTGCAAACAGCACCCTGAGGAGTAGGTTGGGTTTCTTACTGGCAGGGAGTCAACTCTTTCGCAGAATACACCCAAAACTGTTACTGTGATTTGTTTAACCGCTGCTCACGAGGAAAACCCATTGCCTCTGGGCTTCTGTGGGATAATAGGAGCTTGGAATGGTTTTCTCCATAGCTAAACAAAACTACAAATATAATGCTGGTCACAGCTGTTACCATATGACGAGATATTTCCTCATGGAAGATCAGCATAAAGTTTGAACAAGACAAGGAGTACCTGAGGTTCTTTTAGATTTTGGGACAAAGTGAAATTCCCTCTATTTAGTGCACTTTGTTCTGTGATGTCTGATGGACGGATGAACCTGCTCTCCTCCTACCCACTGCCAGTGTACACAGAAATAACAACTGTGTGGAACTCAGAGCAATACCAGTTCAGGCACAGACCCTAGAAGTCTTTTCAGCCACACAGCTTCCATTATATTTAAACACCTCTGTTTCCATGCTCTAGGATGTTTCTATTCTTTAGTAGGTAATCTACATCTAAAGCTGCCTGCCACTCTTGGCCAAGCTTATGACACTCGGGGCTGTTCAGCTTGGCAAAAGGCAGAGGTGTCTGAAAGCTGCTTGATCTAAGGAGCCTGGAGAAGTAAGAGCTTGTATTTAATGTTCAAGCAGCTATCATGACTAAAGACTTGGTTACTAATGGCTTGCAGAATGTCCTTTACTTGGATCCCCTCCAAGCACCTTCTGCCCTGGAGGGTCCCCCCCTGCTCCCAGGGTGCATATGATCTTCGCTTTCCTATTTCTCCTTTTATCCAGAGGATGAAAATGGAGGATACCCACTGGAATGGCAGCTTTGGGATGGTGCAAGTAGAAATAACCTGAGCCCAACCTGTAGCCTCATTCCAGGGACAGTCCTCAGTCACATAGTGAAAGTGGTGACCTACTCGGGGAGGTTCTGAATGCACGGTCACACAGTTATTTGTTCTTGTAGGAAGCATTCCTCTAACTAAACAAGACCATGCTTCAAAGCATGGGCTTCACTTTTGCTCCACAGCTTAAAGATATGCCAAAACACAGAAGATGCCTGCTTCAAGTTTTCTGCAGTGCCTCATGTAGTAGCAGTGACTGGTCTATAACCTGGAGATGTTCCCCAAAATACAGGTTGAGCCTTTTTCCTTCTCTTCTACTGGCAGCTTACCCCCAAATCCCTTTCTCCCTGCCTCACTTGGAGCCAAGGGTTGCATTGCCTGTGTGGACTTCAGGCTTGGCAGGCTGAGATTGAGCCCGGAAGGGATTTAATTTTACAGGATGCCTTTTTGCCTTAGATCCTCCAAGACAGGTAAAAAAATGTGTGTGATATTCATAAGCGTGATTCTTTGTACTGCCTAGAGCCAGACAAGATGAATAACACAAGAGCAGAGATCGAAACGTTGATACGTTCGTATTCATGAATTTTAATGTCAGAAGGGACAATTCTGGGTTGATCTGTGAATGTAACTTTAAACTTCACCCAGTTATCTCTGTACTAAGCCCATCAACTTGCATTTGCCTAAGCAGTACCTTCCAAAAAAGCCTTCAAGTTTGAATTTGAAGCTACTGAGGGATAGAAGCTCTATTGCTCCCCTTGGTACGAGTGTCAATGATCCATCACCCCTATGTAAAATGTGGGCTTTGTTTCCCATGTGAATTTACTTGGCATGTGGCTCTCAGCTATTAGTTCTGTTGATGACTTTGTTAGATTAATGGGCCCTTTAGCACCAGCAGCTTCTGCTTGAACCAATATTTGTGCACTTCCCAGTCTTTCTTTTTTTTTCCTTTTTTGTTGCAATAATTGCATTCAGACTTTGAGCATCCCCTCACAAAGCATTTCCTCAGATCCTTGCTAGTGGATGTATTCTGCATCACCTTTTCCTGATATCCTCACGTCAACCCAGAGGTGTGTGAAATCTTCCCACTGCTTACCGCTGTAGCACAGAGGTATTCCTGAGGGTTTTTATGTTGGATAATAGCAGTAGCTTTCCTTATTGACTGCCTTCTAGGACATGACACCCCATTGTCAGGCACATTCTGTGTCCCTTGCATAATTTTATATCTGATTCTATTAAAACAGTCTAATTGGAAACACATTGGGTCTAATACTGACCCCTGTAGACTCCCAACAGAAATATCTCCTTCAATGTCAATGTACATCAGAGGGCTTCTTCTAGAGAGCTGCAGTTAGGCTTCTGCTGAACTATTTTAATGTATGTACTACTGGCACTGCGTTATCTTCATATCATGGAACCCTGTGAAAGTGAAACCTTACCAAATCTGATAACATGATGTTACAGACATGCAGGCAGCTTTATCAGACAAACTTAAAATCATGCCAACTAATAAAATCAAGTTTGGAAGCACCTCCTTTGTATACAAGTGCTTCAGCTAAGATTAATATTACACCTCTTCTTCAGTGAGTTATGACTTGAAGCCTGTATCTGATTTTTCATTATTTTGCCTGGAATTTATGTCAGTCAAACTAGCGTGTATTTGAGGCTCATTGTTGTATATCTTGCCTGATTATTGGCACAGTGTTTCAGTATTTGGGACCTGTCCCAGTGCTCCAGCACAGATTATAAATGAACATCAGTGGGCCAGCAATTTACTCAGCCAGCTCTTTAAGGACTCTTTGGTATGGCTGTTTAGGCAAGCAGATTTCAGCCTGTTCATCCATAGCAGATGGTGTTTCCAATTCTCCTTGCTTACTGTTGAGCAGAAGGCACTTCATTGCCCCCCCCCACCCCATCCTATGGAGCACATCCCACTGCCTTCACCCATCTACTGACTGCCAAACACTTTGACCTCTTCTGCATCATGGTAGTTGAGTTGGTACTGGCCATCAGTAGAGGAAAATGAAGTCGACTGTCATGCTGCAAAGAGGTTCATAATACATTGCTTATGCAAACATCATTCCTAACCAGAGAGACACCCAAACATATGTACAGTTCCATGGTTTCTCCCTGATGTTGGCACTTACCTGATGCTTTATTTCCATACACAGCAGAAATTGAGATAAATCCATTTGGTCTTCTCTGCTGATGTGTTCCAGCCCTGTTCTCTCCTATTGTCTGCCAGTGTAGCTGTGTCTATTAACTGAAGCTTCCACAAAGATAAGATTGTGTGATATGTCAGGTCAAAATGAATGAGTGCATGGAGGTCAATTCTTTCATAAGTGAAAAGGTTAATGCCGGGCTGTACAGGATGAGGTTATTTTTGGCCTTTTCTTGTGCCAGTGAGGACACTTAATGTCTTTCTGCAAGGTCAATAGGCATATACTCAGTGCTCACTCAGCTGGGATATTTCTAGATCATAGGAGTTAAACAGCCAGTATTTGGACAGGTGACCTCACAGGAAACACCAGTGACTCAGTAGGTGCGGTCCTTCTGAGTCAGGGCTGAGATGTGATGCCAGACGATGCTGTGTTGCTGGAGGACACAGTCTGTATTTGAAATACAAACCAATCTGAGTGTTTGTGGCCATCTAATATCTCATGATATTGCACTGGATGATAATCCAGTTAGGATTAATTTAGTTGTCCTCCCTAAATTGCTTCTGCCATCCAGTGTTAGCAGGATGCTCCTCTCCTTTCCTAAAGGTTTCAGAAAGAGCAGGTTGCTCTGGCTAATTGAGGGAACTCAGGAGGATATTTTTAGGGTGGATTTAAGAGCCCAGAGTTGTATCGTTTGCAGTTGAGGCTATGTATGCTGTCACTGCAAGAGTATTGGACCAAAGCATTGTAAACTTTGCCTTTTCCCCCATGTAGAGGGCAGATTTCCCTTCAGAGCATTTTAAGATATGTAAAATGCATCCAACCGTCTGGCCTAAGAGCCAATGCTGATTTAAGTGGGAGATGCTGGTGAGGGGCAGCTCTTGCTCTAAGACAAAGACTTGGTGGATGTAATGGCCCCTTTTGAGTAAATACAGAGTAAGTGAATATCTGTCACAAAATTGTCTTTCTGCTTCACGGGTAAGATCAAATCACAAGAGAGAGAATGGCAGAGCAATATAATAAGTGATCTATAATAACTCTTCAGTCTGTCATACATAACAGAGCATCTTATTTGTCTCAGACTCATTTCCTGAAGCAAGAGGCACTTTGAGACAGCGTTCTTCCCCAAGGACCAGCTTTCACTGCCACATGTAGGAGGCTTAAGGGGTGACCGAAACCATCTCGCTGCCCTGCAGCAGCATCCACAGCTCTCTGCTCCCTCTGAGCATACAGCTCTCATAAGTCCTTTCTCACTGTGTTGTTTCTTGCAGGTAAACTATGACCACTTTACTATTAGTGTTTGTGTGTTTGCAAGTCATCACCGCAGCCACCTCTGTGGAGCTCTCAGGTACGTGCCTTGGGCTGAGGGAAAGCGGGACTGAGCAATGTGCTGTTCCTCTGTTGGGATGACCACTGTGCCATAACCTCTCACTACTCTTGTACTGAGAGCCAGAGAGGTAGCTCCAGGAAAAGGCAGATTTATGGGGAAAATAAGGGAATTCCAGCATTCTGCTTTTTAAACCCTATCAGGTGTGATCTGCCAGTGTGGACTGCAGCAGAGCCCTTCATTCTCACATCCAGCACTGGTCTAAATCCCCAAAGCAACCATGGCACAAGGTTGCTTATAACTTCCCTTTCTGAAAGTTATTTTCAGCAGACTAAGCCAAAGAGGTTACGTCTGAATATGAAGGTACAGGTTTGCAAAGCAAATACAGGCATTGGAGCACATGGAAACACTGGATATTTGGGATTATATTCATTATTGATGTAAGCATTATTTTGTTTGGGAATTGGCAGACAGTAGTGATGGCCTGGAAGTCAAGATACCTGAGCAGTCACCCCTGCGTGTTATCCTGGGAAGCTCCCTGAACATCCCGTGTTACTTCAACATCCCAGAGGAACAGGACACCAGCGCTCTACTAACGCCACGGATCAAATGGAGCAAGCACTCCAATGGAACCGAAGTCGTCTTGCTAGTGGCTACCGGTGGGAAAATCCGGCTCAACACCGAGTACAGGGAGGTGATCTCTTTGCCCAATTACCCAGCCATCCCCACTGATGCCACTTTGGAAATCAAGGCCCTGAGATCCAACCACACTGGGATTTATCGCTGTGAAGTGATGTATGGGATTGAGGACAGACAAGACACAATAGAGGTCATAGTGAAAGGTGAGATCCTGCCCTTGCTCTCGCCTCTCGAGGAAAAGCAAGGCAGAAAGGAGGGAAGAAATATACAGGCAGAGGAGGTACTGCTCTCCCTATAGGCATAAACCCTTTCAGTCAGGTCATAGATAAGGCAATGGGATAGTGAGTGGAAGCCATGGGTCAGTCATTTATTTTAGCAGGCTAGGACCAGACTAAACAAACCAGTAAAGTGACTCATGGCAGAATATATGGCAATAAAATGACTCTTCTGGCAGAAGGTGAGTTACAGAGACAACAAGACGACAACCTTGGCAAGAGATGCTGCTGGGCACGCTGGGCTATTGCTCAGAGGGGTGAAGCTGGGCTGTTACAAGACCTTTTATTTCTTCCTAGCATTTTAGGAGATGGGATGCCCTCAGCTGTTCTAGAAAAACCTTTCCCATCATCTCACAAAGCCTGTCCTAGTAATGGGTGGATAAAATAATAAGTTTCCTACAAGTCTCATCCTGATCAGGGCTTTTGCTTTCAGAGTAGGACAGAGACAGCTCCCACTACAGCAGTTAAGTGGCAGGTCTCTGCTGCTCACGTGCAGTGAAGCTTGTGTCTGACAGAAGAGGCTGGGAGCTCCCCATTGCCTCCTGGTGAATATTCCACTTGACTTAAAGCCCGCTCATGCCAGACCAGAGCGTACCAATAGCCATCTTCTATAAAATACATATTTTGGAGCAGGTCTGGAGATTTTCAGTATATTTACCTCTTGTTATTGTTTCCTGGGTGTTTGTGCACAGTGGTTGACACCCTGCACCCTTGGTCCTGAGCAGAACCTTGGGAGGTGACAGCCTTCACAGTCCCTGCTCTGCCCCACTGGCTGTTTTCTGAACCCTGCACTTAGAACGCTGCACAGAGCTGTGTCACGAAAGCATTGAGACCCGATGGTGACATTAGCAATGTGTTCTGGGCAATGGGTTTGACCCCACTGTTCACACTACTATTCAGGTACTGGTTTTTAATGCACTATGACTTTGCTACAGCACTATGGGAGAGCAGTCTCTGTCCTAGGTCACAAGGTCCTGTGAAAGGAGCCCGTCAAGTCACCCTTGGCTTGGGATGCTCAAATGCAATCTGCATAAATAGTCCATTGTTTCTAGTTGATACATGTAGTATCTGTCCAAATCCATAACTTCTCTATAAGGGGGGGGGTGGTTGCTCTCCAGCAGACGTGAGTGATAACCGTTGTGTTTTCCAGGCGTCGTATTCCACTACAGAGCCATCTCCACAAGGTACACCTTGAACTTTGAGAAAGCAAAGCAGGCCTGTATCCAGAACAGCGCTGTCATTGCTACTCCTGAGCAGCTGCAAGCTGCCTATGAGGATGGGTACGAGCAGTGTGATGCTGGCTGGCTGGCTGATCAGACTGTCAGGTAAGGAACAGTGAGGGGAAAGCCACAGCAGGGTCACAGGGAAGGGCTTCTGTAATGAAGACACCAACTGAAAATGGTTGAGAAACCTGCTAAAGAGCAGCTGTTGTAGTTGGTGTGCAGAGGGAGCTGGCAGATTGCCCATCATTTTCTGCCAGGGGGGAATCTGTAGCAGGAAAGCAGGGTGACCACTGTCCTCCTCAGCTGGTGTTGACAGCTGAGGGGGCAATGGTTTAATCGTGATCCTTCATCTTCCCTGAACAAAATGATGCTATGCTCAAATGCACCAGTGTGGCTCCACTGTAGCGCTCCCCTCACTGGGAGATACCTTGGCCTGACATCTTTGGCCAGTGGTCCTGCTGTGCTCGGGACCATCATGGGGAGGGCAGGGCAGGAGATCATCCCTCCCCTTCCCCATAACCCAGGAAAAGCCATAACCCATCACACTGGGCTATGCTTCACAGCTTCATCCTAGCCTCACTGTGGCTGCCAGGGTTCTGCCCCCCTCACTCCTTACACTCTCTTTACCCAGGTACCCCATCCACTGGCCCCGGGAGCGCTGCTATGGTGACAAGGATGAATTTCCAGGAGTGAGGACCTATGGCATCCGTGAGCCAGATGAAACCTATGATGTTTACTGCTATGCAGAGCAAATGCAAGGTGAGTTGGGGCTTTTATTGTTACTAGATGCAGAAACAGGACAAAGCTCTGATCATGCTTAGACTGGACAACAGTAAATATAGAAAGGCAAAGGGTCTAGAGGCAAGACAGGTTAAAGATACCCAGCAAGGCCAGATGTTCTCTACAGTCTCTTTGTTAGACCTTGGACAATTTTAATGTCAAATGACTAATGCATTACAGAGGGTGGAGTCTGTCTAACCTCCACATGAATCCATGGCATCTCTGGTCATCCATTTGAGGGTGTGACATTGAGGTGCACATCACCCACTCTTGTGATGGGGATCCATTGGAATATTCAGCACATCAGAACTGAAATTTTCTTTTGTCTTCCTCTTGCCCTGTGGCTCCAGCTGGTTTGAGATGTCTGTATTCATTTGGACAGTCACCAACATGGGGTTGCAGTTCAGCGGTAACACATGGGGCTTTTCGTCTTATCCACACTCTCAGGAGCGGGAAGGGGAAAACCAAAGGAATTGGGATTAAATTGCACAGCTCAGTCCTGTGCTAACGGGTGCTGTGATTGCAGGTAAAGTCTTTTATGCCACCGCCCCCGAGAAGTTCACCTTCCAAGAAGCTTTTGACAAGTGCCGCAGCCTGGGGGCCCGTTTGGCCACCACCGGGGAGCTGTACCTGGCCTGGAAGGACGGCATGGATGTGTGCAGTGCCGGCTGGCTGGCCGATCGCAGCGTCCGCTACCCCATCTCCAGAGCACGGCCCAACTGCGGAGGGAACCTGGTGGGAGTGCGCACAGTGTACCTGTACGTCAACCAGACCGGGTACCCTCACCCCAGCTCTCGCTACGATGCCATCTGCTATAGTGGTGAGTGCGCTGGAGCTGCGGGATGAGCAGTGCGCAGTGCATCAGGAAGCAGGGTCTCCCTGGCCAGAGCTAACATCTTGCTGCTTTAAGCTGGTTTTAAGAGGGGATGAAAGCAGGTTTGGCAAAGGACTCGGTCCTTTGTTCGTGTTCAGGTAGGAAGCAGATCCAGAAAGGATGCCTGACCTGTACAAGAGGTGGTGCTGTAACCCACCCCTCTTCTCTGCCGTTGTCTTTCTCCCACGGCTCGGACCTCTTGAGGTTATCCAAGCTTCGCCCCCTCCCTCCGGCCACCTTGAATTCCTTGCAGCAGGCACTAGAGGTCAGTGCAGACTTGAATATGGGCAAGGTGTTCCCTGGAAGAGCTGGAAGGAGAGCAAGGAAAGTCCGCTCTGATTTACCAGCTGCGGAGCATGTGGTGGCTCATTGCCTCCAACTCAGGAACATGCCCTTCGTGCTGGGGTGTAGTAGAAAGCAATAGCAGAAGCAAGGAAACAATTCCTTCTATCAGACCATCATGATTTCCCTGCTCCCCTCAGAGCCAGCAAAGACCCAGGTTCTCAGGGGCTAAATTGATCACATCCTCTCTGATCTCTGCTTTGTGTCCTGGTGCAGGGGATGACGTTGAGACTCTGGTGCCAGGGCAGTTCATTGACGAGACTGGAAGCGAGCTGGGCAGCGCTTTCACTGTGCAGACCGTCACCCGCACCGAAGTGGAGCTGTCACTGCCCCGCAACGCCACCGAGGAGGAGGCCCGCGGCAGCATCGCCACGCTGGAGCCCATGGACATCACCCCCACCGCCACCGAGCTCTATGAGGGCTTCACAGTCCTGCCCGATCTCTTTGCCACCGGTGTCACAGTAGAGACAGAGGCCCCAGAGGAGGAGAACGTGACCAGGGGGGATGTCACAGGGGTGTGGGCTGTGCCTGAAGGGGTCACCGCCATCACCTTAGGCACTGCCATCACCACCGAAGCGGCAGAGGTGAGCACGGTGGAAGAGGCCCTGGGGGTGACAGCCACACCAGGGCTGGAGCCCGCTTCAGTGTTCACAGTGGAAGATCAGCTCGTGCAAGTGACAGCAGCGCCCGGTGTTGGTCTCCTCCCCGAGCAGCCCATCTCCCCCACGGGTAAGTCACCAGGAATGAGAAGCCTGAAGGCCGGTTTATCTTTGGGGTAACCATTCAGCTGAAAACAGCCTGAGCTTCTGCTATCACAAAGTCCCTGGGGATGTGCAGGCCTGTTTGGGGTCAAGGATAGGCTGAGTACATCTATTGCAGTATGACAAGGAGGGGTGAGGAGGAGGATGCGAGCCTCCCCATCATGGGCTGAAAAGGACCTAGCCTGCTGATGCTTGGAGCTGCAGTGATCACACTGTGCTCCCATGTGCATCTGCCCCCAAGAAAGGGGAAAGCCAAGGTAGGAAGAGCCTAGAGGAAGGCTAAGAAGATTCCCAGAATATGGCAGTGGAGCTAAATGAATGAGGTATCTCCATCAAAGCAGGGTTGTCAGGCACTGGTCCCTGCACTGCTGTTGGGAAGACACTTTCTGGTCACACATCTTGGTATGGGGGGGTCCCGTACCTATTGTCTCACCACAGCATCTCCTCTCCCAGGTGTGGTGTTTCACTACCGTGCTGGCACCAGCAGATACGCCTTCTCCTTCGTCCAAGCCCAGGAGGCCTGCCTGGAGAACAACGCTGTTATCGCCACTCCAGAACAGCTCCAGGCTGCCTACGAGGCTGGGTTTGACCAGTGTGATGCCGGCTGGCTGCGGGACCAGACGGTCAGGTACTGATGTGGGGAAGACACCTCCCAAAATGACTACTTACCCATGAAACGGAGGATTTACTCTGGCTTGTCCTGCTGCTCTACTCATGGGCATCTAAAGCTTTGCTGACCTAAGGCTGTCTCCAGGCCATGATATGTAGTGGCCATTAGATGTGTTCTTCTCAACCTGTCCTACCCAGTTCCTAACCTGTGTACCCATTCTGCAGTGGTGAGCTCCCTGACATGTAGAAGTAAATTTTGCATTCATCGCCCCAAGCTGTAAGTGGGCTTGTTTCCAAGTCATGCTGGGGTCTCTGAGCACCCCTAACAGTGAAGTGCTTGTGTCTTGCTCCCAGGTACACTGAGGTTCTTCAGTCCAGGGTACATAAGGTTGACCTTGGGTTAACTCCTTTTCTTTTGGTAGGTATCCCATTGTGAACCCCCGAAGTAACTGTGTAGGAGACAAAGAGAACTCTCCGGGCGTACGGTCGTATGGCATGCGCCCAGCCTCAGAGACCTATGATGTGTACTGCTACATTGACAGGCTCAAGGGTACGTTCTCCCCATTCCTATGGGCACTGCTGTGGAGCAAAAACGTGCTTCACACCTCCACATCTGCATGCATATGGACGGGATGCAGGGACTCACGCCTGTTTCCTCTCCCATCCCTCAGGCGAGGTGTTCTTTGCAACCCAGCCAGAGCAGTTCACCTTCCTAGAGGCTCAGCAGCACTGTGAGAGCCAAAACGCCACACTGGCCTCTGTTGGCCAGCTCCACGCCGCCTGGAAGCAGGGTCTGGACAGATGCTATGCTGGCTGGTTAGCCGACGGCAGCCTCCGCTATCCCATTGTGAGCCCCCGTCCTGCCTGCGGAGGGGATGCGCCTGGTGTGAGAACCATCTACCAGCACTACAACCAGACGGGCTTTCCAGACCCACTGTCCCGGCATCACGCCTTCTGCTTCAGAGGTACCTTCCCCCCGTTGGAGGGTGTGGAGAGCTGTCTCCTCAGGGAAAGGCATTCCACAAGGGAGGTTGGGAATATTGGGGTGCCAGGTCGGGAAAGCACCAGCATCCTGGACTGTGACTTGTAGGGAGCTCACTCCAATTCCTTTCTGTTCCAGCTCTGCCACCTGCGGAGGAGGAAGGGGTCACCTCGTTCTTTGAAGATGTGCTGGCAACCCAAGTGATCCCTGGAGTGGAGGGGGTACCCTCTGGGGAGGAGGTGACCGTGGAGACAGAGTTTGCCACTCAACCTGAGAATCAGACAGCCTGGGGGACTGAGGTGTTCCCAACCGATGTGTCGCTGCTCTCAGGTGGGTCAGAGCTTCCCCATCTCCTGTGTCACTCTTGGTTGGTGTTGCAGGGCTGGGACACCCACAGAATAAATGGGCTGTGTCCTTGCTGAAGGGGAATTCCTCAAAATCTTAATAATTATCACCATATTAGCAAAGGCTGAGTCTGTGCACACAGGAGTTACACGTGTATTATTGAACTTCTATCTAGGACTGAATGAATGACCGGCACATGCAGCATTGCTAGAGCACCTCACAAAATATGTTGTTGTGTTTCTGGGGTGGCAAGCTAGAAACAGATCTCATGTCATGTCTTCTACAAAGGACAGAGCTGCAGCGTGATTAGAGCAGCACCAGTCTTTTTCTCTTCCAAATGTTATCTCCAAGGAAGCAGTAGCTTGGTTGTGGCACCTGAGAATTAGTGTGGCTGTTGCCAGCATCCTCAATGTTCATTAACAAATTTGAAGGGACCAAATTATTTCTGCAAGCACATGGGACTTTTTGCCTTTACCTCAAAGGTATCAGCATGGAGATAAGGTCAATCAGGAAATTAATAGCCTTTTTAGAACAGCTCAGTAAATAATCTTCCTATCTTCCTCTCTTTGTTTTCTCTTTCTGTTTCAGTGACCCCATCTGCTTTTCCTCCTGCTACCATAATACCAGAGGAAACAGCTACGGATGCTTCTGTCAGCGAAGTGTCAGGGGAGGTGACTGAGTCTGGAGAGCATCAAGTCAGTGGTGAATCTTCAGCATCTGGCTGGGTATCCGGAGTCCCGGATACAAGCGGAGAACCGTCTTCTGGAGTTTTTGGAGTTGGTGGAGAACACTCAGGGATTGGAGAAAGTGGATTACCATCAGTAGACCTGCATACCAGTGGCTTTCTACCTGAAGAAAGTGGGCTACCCTCAGAGGACCTGAGTGGTGTGACTTCTGGTACTGTTGACATCAGTGGCTTATCTTCTGCAGAGGAAGATGTATCAGTGTCTATTTCAAGGATACCAGAGATTAGTGGGATGCCATCTGGAGTGGAAAGCAGTGGGCTGCCTTTTGGATTTAGTGGAGAAACAGCTGGCACTGAACTAGTCAGTGGCATGTCATCTGGAGAAGAAAGCGGACTCGCCTCTGGTTTTCCTACTGTCTCTCTTGTGGATACCACATTGGTGGAAGTTGCAACAACAGCACCGGAGCGGCGAGAGGAGGGAAAAGGATCCATTGGAGTCAGCGGTGAAGGAGACCTCTCAGGGTTCCCATCCGCTGAGTGGGACACAAGTGGCAGAGCCCAAGGTTTACCCCTGGGAGAAGAGCTCAGCGGGGAGCCCTCTGGAGGGCCTGAGCTCAGTGGGGAACCTTCTGGGGTACCTGAGCTCAGTGGGGAGCCCTCTGGAAGGTCTGAGCTCAGTGGGGAGCCTTCTGGAAGGTCTGAGCTCAGTGGGGAGCCCTCTGGAGGGCTTGAGCTCAGTGGGTTGCCCTCAGGACTGGATATCAGTGGAGAACCATCTGGAACACATGAGATCAGTGGTCTGGTGGACATAAGTGGCCTTCCTTCTGGTACTGATGGAAGCGGTGAGGCCTCAGGCATTACCTTTGTAGATGCCAGTTTGGAAGAAGTGACCACAGCCCCCTCAGTTACTGGAGCAGAAGCAAAAGAGATCTTGGAAATCAGTGGGTTGCCTTCAGGAGGTGAACACGCATCAGGCATGGCATCCGGGAGCTCAGACATCAGTGGGGAGCCTTCCGGGCACGTGGACTTTGGTGGGAGTGCTTCTGGAGTGTTCGAGATGAGCGGGCACCAAAGTGGAGTCATTGACAGCAGTGGAGAAGTCTCTGGAGTCGATGTCACCAGTGGGCTACTGTCTGGAGAGGGAAGTGGACTCACCTCTGGCTTTCCCACAGTCTCTCTTGTGGATACGACTTTGATAGAAGCTGTAACACAGACATCAGTTGCACAGGAGGTGGGAGAAGGGCCGTCTGGGGTAATAGAGATCAGTGGATTTTCCTCTGGAGACAGAGGACTCTCTGGAGAAGGGTCTGGAGCCGTGGAGACCAGTGGGTTTCCTTCAGGGATGGGAGACTTCAGCGGAGAGCTATCAGGGATTCCATACATCACTGGAGACACTCCTGGAACCACAGATCTAAGTGGCCAGTCTTCAGCAGTGACTGACGTTAGTGGGGAGGCCTCAGGGCTTCCAGAAGTCACTTTGGTCACTTCTGATCTAGAAGAAGTTGTGACAAGACCAACAGTATCACAGGAGCTGGGTGGGGAAACAGCCGTCACATTCCCCTACGGTTTTGGGCCAAGTGGTGAGGCCTCTGCATCTGGTGAACTAAGTGGGGAAACATCCGCATTGCCAGAAAGTGGTGTAGAAACATCAACAGCTTATGAAATCAGTGGTGAGACACCTGCATTTCCTGAAACTGGTATAGAAACATCCACGACTCAAGAAATCAGTGGTGAAACATCTGCATTTCATGAAACTAGTATAGAAACATCCACAGTTCACGAAACCAGTGGGGAGACGTCTGCCTTTCCTGAATTTAGCATAGAAACATCAACAATCCCAGAAGTCAGTGGGGAAACATCTGCATTTCCAGAAGTGTTCATAGAAACATCCACAAGTCAAGAAGCCAGGGGTGAAACATCTGGCTACCCTGAAATCATCATAGAAACATCCACTGCTCCAGAAGTAAGTGGGGAAACCTCTGCGTTTCCTGAAAGCAGCACAGAAACATCCACAATACAAGAAATCAGTGGGGAAGCATCCGCACTTCCTGAGATTAGAATAGAAACATCCACAAGTCAAGACATCAGTGGGGAAACGTCTGCATTTCCTGAAATCAGAATAGAAACGTTTACAAGTCAAGAAGCCAGGGGTGAGACGTCTGCTTACCCTGAAATCAGCATAGAAACATCCACAGTCCATGAAACCAGTGGGGAAACATCTGCCTTTCCTGAAATCAGCATTCAAACCTCAACAGTCCATGAAATCAGTGGAGAAACGTCTGCCTTTCCTGAAATTACCATAGAAACTTCAACAGTCCATGAAATCAGTGGAGAAAGTTCTGCATTTCCTGAAATCAGAATAGAAACATCCACAAATCAAGAAGCCAGGGGTGAAACATCTGCCTCTCCTGAAAGCAGTATAGAAACATCCACAGTCCATGAGACTAGTGGGGAATCATCTGCCTTTCCTGAAATCAGCATAGAAACATCAACAGTCCACGAAATCAGTGGGGAAACATCTGCATTTCCTGAAATCAGCATAGAGACTTCAACGATCCGTGATATTAGTGGGGAAACTTCTGCCTTTCCTGAAATTAGCATAGAAACTTCAGCAGTCCATGAAATCAGTGAAGAAACGTCTGCCTTTCCTGAAATTAGAATAGAAACATCCACAAGTCAAGAAGCCCGAGGTGAAACGCCTGCATTTCCCGAGATCAGAATAGAAACTTCTACAGTCCATGAAATCAGTGGGGAAACATCTGCATTCCCTGGGATTAGCATAGAAACACCAACGAGTCAAGAAGCCAGGGGTGAAACATCTGCCTATCCTGAAATCATCATAGAAACATCCACAGTTCAAGAAGTAAGTGGGGAAACGTCTGCGTTCCCTGAAGTCAGAATAGAAACATCCACAAACCAAGAAGCCCGGGGTGAAACATCTGCATTTCCTGAGACCAGCATAGAAACATCTACAGTCCACGAAACCAGTGGGGAAACATCTGCATTTCCTGAAATCAGCAGAGAAACATCCACAGTCCATGAAACCAATGGAGAAGCATCTTCATTGCCTGCTGCTAACATCGATACAGCTGCTAACATAGACATAGCTGCCACATCTTTGGCCAGTAGTGAGCCCACTGGTGCTCCTGAGAAGGAAACTCCTGACACAACATCTGGATCTGTGACGCACTCAATTGCAGGGGAAGCCTCTGTCCCAGACATTGTAATTAGTACCAGCGCTCCAGATGTGGAACCAACACAAGGACCCAGGAACCTTGAAGAAGCTCAGCTCGAAATAGAGCCCTCCCCTCCCGCGGTGTCAGGACAAGAGACGGAGGCAGCGGTTGCTCTAGACAATCCCCATCTGCTGGCCACCGCTACTGCTGCCCTGCCTCAAGTCCCACAAGAAGCAATAGACACATTAGGACCCACTACAGAAGGTACTGTGTCTCCTCATATGGAAGGGATGTGCTCGGGAAGGAAGGGAGGGAGGGGGCATAGCTGTTACTTTCCTTGCTTCTTCCGCAGCAGCCAGCATTAACACGGAAGCAGGTTTGAGCAGAGCAGTACTGTGGTGGGAAGCCATACACATGTGGAATTTTTCATGGGTTGTGTTCGTTGAATCATAGCATCATCTAGGTTGGAAAAGACCTTTAAGATCACCGAGTCCAACCTTCACCCCAGCACTGCCAAGTCCACCACTAAGCTATGTCCCATCTACACAGGTTTTAAATATCTCCAGAGATGGTGACTCCACCACTTCTCTGGCACCTGCCCAGAACATGATGGAGGCATCCTCTGCTTGTGCCCCCTGGGGTACCCAAGTCATCACATAAGTGATAGGGATGTAAGTGAGCTCTCCCCTCTTTCCTACTGGGTTTAAGAAAGAGTATTCTGTGAATGGTCATTGAGAGCCACTGTGACCACATCCCTGGGTCTAATACATCTGGGAAAGCACTGGGGCATTCACACCTCCTCTGAGTTTGCTCTAAGGCATCGCTGTACTCCAGAGAAAACAACAATCTTTTTCCTTTTATGTGGAAAGGACATAAAGAGCAAAGACAGCTCCACCCACCAGAGAATTCCAACCTGGCTGTGGATGCAGCCAGGAAGTTGGATAAGATGGGCTGCAAGGCTCTGTCCTGTTTCGTTTCTCTTCGCATGATGTGTTGACTTGCTGCCTGTATCCCCAAGTGTTTCATAGTGCTTGATCCAGAGTGGGAGGCTGGCCATCAGCAACTTTGCATTGCCAAGGGGCAAGAGGCAAAGCAAGCCAGCTGGGGATAAAAACTTCTGCTCTAAGCATCATCTGCAATGTTTGCATTGAGCAAACTGCTCCGATCCCTTTGGCACAGGGCATGGCCACCCTCTGGTTTGTCTTAGGCTGCTCTCTGCAGCTAGAATGGGCTGAACGTGTAAGACGATGCTCAGGACATCGATACCTTTTGTCAGCTCCACTGACAAATGCCCTTCCTTCTACCCTGACCCTTTCTGGTATTTTAGTGTTGTCTTTGGTAGGATCCCTTGTTGCCAAGTATAAACAGACACAGTATTCAAATCTGAGCAACCATTTATGGTGAAAACACGCTGTCAGCTTTCTGACAAGCATCCCTCAAGCAGTGTTCACAGGCTGTGGAGGCACTGGGATACTGCAATGAGAAGAAAACAAGATAGGATGTTGTTGTGCCTGCTGGTGGCTGCTTCTTGGTAGAAGAGGAGCCCCGCAACATCCCTGGCCACTGCTTGGTTTCACTCTGCTGCAATTAGCAGCCTGTTCTTGTGTTTCCTGTTTGAAAACCATCAGTGCTTGTGTTGTTGTATGAAGGTCTTACATATGCTCAGTTCCCAAGGGGTTACACCTTCATGTGGGACAGTTGCTTAAGCATGGTATAAAATGTACAAGTAAAGAGATTTGTTCAGTTCCTTTTAACAAAAGTAATATTAATTCCACTCCCTTCCTCCATTTCCTCATGAACTGCTGCTTTTGGGTTAATTTACACCATTCAGCATGGGTAGCTCTGGACTCAGTAAGTGTCTGTAAATGCAGGGCTTTGTGCAGCTCAGTCTGGTTTCTAACATCATTTCCATCCCCAAAGTGTTCCAAATGAGTCACTACGTTTCTCTCTGCATTGCTTCTCTCCCTCTGAGAAAACAGGTAATCACAAACCTTTGTTCAGTCCTGCTCATAACACATTTGAGGTCCTGTCTGCCTCTGCTGAGCAGAGGATACTGCAGGAGCGGATGAGGGCAAGTCAACGGGGTCATTGCTGGATGCCTGGCACTGCATCCAGGGCTTGGCAGGGTGCTGTAGGATTTACGCACCTAAAAGCCTTCTTTCCACAACCAATGTGCTCTGCTTTTGGGCCATGCTCACTGCCACATCCAATCCTGGACATAAAAACAAGCCAGCAAAGGCAGGGTTGAGGAAAAAGGAGGAAACCAGCCAGTGAGGCTCAGCAAAAAAAAAAAAAAAAGCCCAACAAAAAAACGAGAAATATTGGCCCCAAAGTAGGGTTTTATTTCACTGCTTTTTCTTTTTATAAATTACCCACAAGGCGATTGCCAGATTCTTGGGAGCATTTGTTAGCCAACATTCTCGTGAAGTATTTGGAAAGAAAACCATGTGTTCGGCAGCTCATGTGTGAAGAAGCTTGAGAAATGTTCTGAAATTGGAACACTCTGTGTATTTGTAAGTGATGGGGATGATGATGTAGCAGCTGGGGTTTCTTAGCAGGTGACAGGGAGAGGTAAGTGACGACTGAAGTTTAACTGTAGGCTCTTTATATAAACTAGAGATGGGCTTGAGTACACGTGTGAGGATGGTGCTCCCCCTAGGGAAGATATTCTAGGGTAAAACATCTCTTTTTATTGGCAGGTTTCTTTACTACAGTGTCCCTGTAGGGTTAAATGCAGTCAGGGACTGAAGGAAACTCATCCAGGTGGCAAGAAGTGTATTGGCCATGAACTGGCAAGGCCATTTCCAGAGAAATAGAGCAAAGTGATGGCAAAAGAAGGAAAAAAAAAAGGGGGAGAAAAATAATCACAGATTTCCTTTTTTGGGTCGTTACCCTTTTTACAGTGCTCTGGGGATTGTGAACATGGAAAGCCTACAAGGAAAAGAACCACAGGCTGGAGCCTGAAGTGCTATTTCTCATGTTGAGGCTGCCTTTCCACCTGAAGCCTCCCAGTTCTTGCAAAAGGATCAGTTCTAGAATCTGTGCCTTGTGCTGTGCTCAGAGTTTGAAGCGTGTAACAGATGCCCATTAAGTGCAGTTAATTTTAACTAGCATTGAAGCACTCATTCAGCTAGTGAGGAGCAGGAAGACGTGAGGCTGTTGTCCTCTTGTCCCATCATTGAAGGGTTCCAGTTAGGTCTAGCAGTCTTTTTAGTGGGATGATTACAGAAGAATGGTGTTTTTTGCTCTGCTGTAGCCTCTACTTTTCTCTAAAAGCCAGAAGCACAAGAAGACTGAAAATTAACACTTGGAGTGCCAGTATTTTTTTAGTATTTAACCAAATTGAAGGCTATGCATGCATATGTCTTTAGTCAGCAGTTTGATTCCCCCATGAGAACAGGAGCCCCACAAGCTTCAAGAATAGTCCATAGGCTTGGCTTCTCCATCCAGAGTTTTGCCAATTCAGCAGCTCTTTTTGCTGCTTGTAACATTGGAAGACAAATAATTATTAGTTGAAAAAAGCATGCTGGCGCTGCATTGGAAGGCTGTGGTTTGGAGCTCTCTGACCAGTCAATGCCTTAAAAACTTCACTCAAGTTAGGGGGAGAAGAGAAATGTGCTGAAATGGCAGTTACTTATGTTAAGTTTTGCTTGTCTCTGGTGAAACGAGTTCATGAGGTCTGCTGCCTATGGCCCTGATACAGCTAAAGGTTAGAATCCAAACGAGGAAAGGTCTTGATGGGCTTTCCTCTTTCTTCATACCCTGGAAGTCTGAGGGATAGAGTTTTGTTGGTCCAGAGATCAACCCAGAAGGGAAGTCTTGAAAGCATTCACCTGATTCATAATGTCTCACCTACTATGATATGAGACATTATTGAAAGGAATGAAGACTATGCTCCTAAGAAGGACATGGAGATAACAGTCCTGCTTGAGAGACAAGCAAAGCGCACACCACTTGTGGCTAACCAAATGATTTGATGGCACCTGGATGCACTATTTTGCATTAGAGGTTTATTAGCTTAATTAAACCCTCTCTCTGAAAGGTAACTGCAGTCCTGGACTGTGTTATGTACATTTCAGTTTACTTCCACACATAATATTTGAAGGCAGAGATGTCCAAATTTCCTGAGCTCTTCTTCTATGACAGTGTTGGATAAATTGAAGGTCCCAGCAGATCAAAAGGTTCTCCTAGAAGTCTGCTATTCTCCAGGTAAATGTAACTTTAGAAGGCTGTAGGAGCACCTGCCCCTTCTGCTGCATGAAGGTTTTAGTTTAATTATTGTAGTTAATTATTTTAATGACTTAATTACTCATCATAATTCACATGCTGGCTGTGATATTCAATACTCTCCTTTTACATAAAATGAGAGAGAACTATTTCCCCCAACTCCTCTTATTCTTTTCTTGTTGGAGTCACCCTACAATTGCTCCAATGTTTTTCCTCACCGTCTGAGCTATCAGATCATCAATTCAAACTTCCCAGGAGCCTCTGAAAAGCAAATTTAGTTTGCACCTAGCTTTTTTTTCTTCCCAAAGATAATTACCTGTCTGGTTCCCGATTCCCTGTTTGGATAATTGCACTTACAAGGAAGCCTATAAAAAAGGGTGATGGGCACAACAGGGACTGTTTGACAACCTAAAAGTGCCTTGCCTTTCTGTCTTACCTTTTTCTCTCTGCAGGGCAAAACTGAGTTTAAATCCTAGGGTATATTTCTAAAACAGTTACAGAGAGACTATGCCATTTGTTCAGGGTTTGGGCGATAGCAATGGCATCCTCTCTGTTCACAAGCTGCTTCTCCTTCATAGATATTTTAAGTGCAAAGCTGACCTACTTTAATGGGTGTTCTTGCTCTCTTCCATGCAGGCTGCCATCAAGACAAATGCACAGACTGTATTGTTTTAAGAAGTGTTAGCACTGTTCCTAGTATTGTCTTCTTAGCTTGGGATAAAGGATTTTCAAAGCATTTCCTTTTCACCACTGACACTGCGTGTTCACTTTCGCTGCCATTTGCCCTCTGAGCAAAGCCAGGGCCAATCCATTTCTCTTGCATTTCTAAAGGATTTCTCTTTCCAATTTCCATGATCCAGTACAGCAGATTGTTTTCAAAGGCATTGGGAGAATACTTGTGTTAAGTTGCACAAAAAGGAAACAGTTTCTGACTAAATATAGTGTTGATCTGGCAATGTGAAAGAAATCTTAGACAGAAAATGGTGAAACAAGTTCAAAGTTCAAAGTAACTGTGTAACTCTCCTTGCTTTCTCCAGCCAGCACTTTACATCTTCCAGGTGCAAGACCTGGGTTACAGTGAATATTTTAATTGTTTTATTAAAAAAAAGAGAAAATATCCAAAAGAAAATATCCAAATATCTTGGGTCTTGTTAGCAGCAAAAAATAGCAACGGTTGTGACAATAGATTTGAATGATCTTTTGCAACTTCTGGGCGATATTAACTGTGGTACGAATTGTCTTCTAGAGAGCTGCTAGTTTTTCATTATCCTCAAGAAGTGAGTTAATAATATGTTTGAAATGAGCTTCCTATTCTTGCCACTGTAAGGCATTTTCTCCCCTGTCTCTGTTTTAGAGCTGCAGCTCTTGAAAGTGAGGGCTGCCTCTGTTCTGCACTCCATGCCGCATCGCTTGTTCTTTGTTAGCACTGGGTAATAATAGCAGTTGTCTTGTCTGTTGATAAGCACTTGAAGGGCATCTCAAAGCAGCGCTGACTTTGAATGACTGCTCACCCAAGCAAATAAATAGCTCCCTTCTGCATAAGATCCTTGTGTGTCAAGGTACCTGGCAGCTGGTGCTGTGGACGTAAGGGCTTGCTCAATGCTGCACAAAACACACTTAGTGTGCCGCAGGTTTGTTAGCTGGCTGAAGAGTTGTACAGTGGTTTACTAACCTCATCTGGCCCTAAGCAATGTGGTAGTAGACATGTAAATGGTTAAGAAGAAAATAGCCATGCATTGCATGATAGATGGGATTTATTTTGTTTTACTAGAGTTCTCACTTCCCATAAATCCTATGGCTTAGATGCGATATCCTAGAAACACCTAGAAACCAGCTTGCCAGGTTTTCCAGAGACAACAGAACTGTTGATTTTACTGTTTAGAACTTACTTCTCTAAAAGACCTCCAAGACCCGGATTTTCTGGGAGGATCAGAATCAGCAATGCTTCCTCCAGCCTGGCAGATACATTTGAGTTTCCTGATATCAGCTTGCTGAGGTGATCCTCCAGATGGAGGCTGGGTCACTGCCCCAACAGCCCGACAGGCAGAAGAGGGGAGTTTGGTATTTATGATCTTCATGTGTTTAAAACATCTTCTCTCCAGCCATTTGCAGCACACTTCTGGAAAGAAAACCTGTCTGTGTCTCACTTGTATTTGTTGTCTGTTTTTAACAACACTACCTACAAGTACGCACCCGTTATGTGCCATATATAAGAATATATATGCTTATATATGGAGAGTTATATAACATATATATTACATGCACAGATTTTTTGCGGTATATATAATATGTGCAATCATATTATATACAATATCTGCAAAGGGAAATTCTTTTCCAGCTGGCAATCTGGGGCAATGACTTTGCCTGAGACCAGGGATGGCAACTCACAGTGGGTCTGCTGCATCTCAGAAGAGATCCTGGACACAAAGATTTAGTCCACAGGGTTGAAGACAGCCGAAGACTCATTATTCCCTGCTAAACGTTCTGCTTTAGCTCTCATATGTGCTTTGTTCCACTTATACAGCATGCATTTCACTTCATGGAGCCTAGCAGACAAAGAGAGCCTTTCCTTACTTGTTCAGCTGGAGAACATTGGAATCAACATGAACTTCTGCTGCCACTGCTGTTGGAAAGCCCAAGAGGCCTTTGGAGTTGTAATCATCCCTCAGGATACCTCATTTTCCTTTATGCTCTCTATCATACAGGAACTCCAAGTGTGACTCACAAGCAATAGTCACATTTAGCTTCTCTATTCTACCAAGCCTGTGACCTCTATTTTGTTCTGGAAAGTCTCTAAGTATTTATTAGTGTCATAAAAACAGGAGATCTCTTCATGTTGCAGTGAACAAAGAAGTCCAGAACGCATTCATCAGTATTTAGAAGGGCAATCCAGAGGAAAAACTGCAAAACTGGAGTAAGATGTTCATCAGCCACTGGAGGAAAACCTGCATTGCTCTCAGCAATACAGCCTAGAACAAAGATGCCATTCTTCTTGCTCCAAAGCACAAAAGGATTTTCTCCATCACTTAGGCATGTTACAGAATATGTCAGCTTTTTGTTGTCATATCAGACATTGGCCACAAAGGGACTAGACAGTTACGTGGGGTATAACACACATCTGCTCTTGTATGTCTGAGGACACAGAGCAGCTGGGCCATGGCTCTGCAAGGAGACATCAGATCAAATATACCCCAACCAGAACACGAACACAGACCCTGGGGAGTTGCTGTTCTCCTCTGGCATTTCCATAGTCAGCATGTTTAGTGTCTCGGAATGTTTCCTCACTAACCCCTCTCATCCACAAGAAGAGCATGGAGTGTTAATTGGAACTCATAAAGCCTTTACGTTTCTTCTGAGTGTGAAAGAGAGAAATGTCTCGCATGAAGATCTAACCTGTCATCATTTAACCTACCCTGGGTGGATGTGCTCCCACTTTCTTCCTCAGTCTTCCTCCTTGTTTCTGAGCTGAATGCCTCTGAAATGTTTCCATTCTGAATGATTCTTCTTCTGATTCCAAAGCTCAATAAGTAGGATTAAGGTTCAGCTTGGAGAGAGAGTGGGAGAAGAGCTTTTACTTCCAGCACAAGCTAGATTTTACAATATATAGATACCAACTGGCTACCTGTGGCCTTCTTCAGAGCATCTATGCTCATAAGGATCTGCCAGGGAAATGGAAGTGCTACCAGATGGTGTAATTTACTACCCAGGCTTTTGCTAATTAGCTAGTTGAGAAACATCGGAGAGCTGGGGGCCAAGCTCTTCACATACCAACATCTCTTTTCAATCTCCAGAAAAGCAAAAAGGACCTCAAGGGCTGTTCCATCTAGATTGGAAACTAAGGGTAGTTTCCTTCACCAAGATGGAATCTACAGCTGTAAAAGATGTACCAACTTCTTCCAGCCCCATCACAAGCAAGTCAGCACACAGCTGGGACAAGTCTGGAGAAAATGGTGCTGAGCTCCAGTACTCTTCAAGGAAGAGACACCTTAAGCTAGGCTTAAAATCCTCAAAGGGAAAAAGCTGAGGTTGTCTGAACCTGCTTCTTTTCTTCTCTGCACTTTCTTCATCTTCACTGAGAAGAGATTTCTTACCCTGGAACTTCATCTAAATTACAGTCAGGAAGAAACTGATAGTGAGCATTGGCAACCAGGAAGGCCTTTAGGAGACAGAGATATATCTCAGGATGTTTCCATCACTTACGAGAATTCCACATTCTTCTTTGTAGACCCATAGCTGGTGGAGACACAGACAAAAGTTTGCATGTTCGATGCATCAGGCAGACAGCAGACAAGGAGGAGTTATCACAGCTGAGTGCTGTGTATTAGATTCATCTTGCTGAGTTTGTGCTATCTTCCGAGTGGTGTTCAACCATCAAGTGACCAAAAACCAATGTCTTCCTTGTAGGGTGGGCTGGGTCTCTTGCCTTCATTCTTCCAGCAGCAGCAGTATGTTTTAAAATAAGACCCTTGCAACTCCCAGGTTCCCCAAAACCGACTGATGTTCCTTCCTAAACAAGCGAGGAAGCAAGTTCTCCTGTTGGTGGAGTTGTCTGCCCTAATGGAAGCCCTTGATTTCTTGCAGACACTGATGAGTGCCACTCAAGCCCCTGTCTGAATGGAGCTACCTGCGTTGATGGCATCGACTCTTTCAAATGCTTATGCCTTCCCAGCTACGGAGGGGACCTGTGTGAGATCGGTACGGCCTTCCTGGCTTCAGCTAATCTTACTAACTGCCACATCACCTTCTTCCCCCAAAAAGGTGACCCCCAGTGCTCCCATCAGCACTGCCCTCATCTCAGCAAGCTAACCACTAACAGCAGCTTAAAATACACTAAGGAAAAGGCTTTCAGGCTTGTGTTTATGTATTTTGATTAGTTCATTCATCACAGCACCATGTCCTCTAAGGTTCCTAAGCAGGAGCTTCTGGTGTCTTCTTCAGCTTTCTCTTTAAGTTTCTCTAGTGAAGCTCCATACAATGTTCATCACAGAAGTTGCTCTCTCTTTGAGCCGTGGGTCTTTCTGTTCATCTGTAACAGTAGGGAACATCCGTACATCTGAGTACATCTTCACTCTAGGCAAACTTTCTCTGCTGGACTGGAAATTTCATGGAAGGATGGTTCAACTGAGCCATGGAAAATGATTGCATTTCTCGCTGTGAAGATTCGGCTGAGAGACGCCTCATTCACTCCAGGAATCTCCACCAATTTGACATTTTTGTCATCTCTTCAGCATGGCTTCCTGTGGCAAATCAGAGGGGAATGTGTAACTTTGAGAAAACACCAAGTGACCTCTTTTCCTATCAAAACTAGACCTACACTAATACTTCTGCTTGTTTCTACAGAGAAAGAAAAAGATTTGTGGGTTTTTTTCTTAAAGCTGGTAAAAGTCCAAACTTGCATCACCTTAGCTGAGGGGAGGAAGCTCTCCTGTCTTGCTCAAACGTGAGAAATAAGGTAGCAGTGTCTTCACCTTGGCATGAGTAATGATAATATATATTGGATTTCCTTCTCCCCTTTCTCTTCATCTCTCTTTCTGCTTCCAATATGAGCATATGGAGTAAACCATAAGAAGGCAGCTCAGGGTGACTGGACCATCTGGGCAGGAACTGTGCTGCCTTAACATCAATTTCCTAATGCAGTCTAATTAGCCCCTGATTTACCTGTCCCTGCCACCTGCTGTTGAAGATCCCTGTAACCCAACATGAGACTTTCCACCCTGCAGCTGCTTATAATCTCTTTTGGTCCGAGTCAGAATGAATTTCATCTTTTCTCTGATTTATGGGCTCATGATGCCTGTGGGCTGCAGCCTGGGAGGTGCAAGAGGAAGCCAGTGCCCTGAATTCAGTGGGGAATGTAAATCTTCATTGTTCCTATGAGGCAATCGTCCTTTCTGTTGGTGTCCATGAACAGCAGGACATCATAGTTGAGCTCTGCTACCTGTACATGCAGCAGTCCTCATCACCATGGCAGTGTCCCTACCAGGGAACAAGTTTGTCATCATCCTTTTCCAAGATGATTGCCCTCATATTTCCTCATAAGTAACAGCGCTGTAGGAAAGAGTGGCCTCTCTCCTAGGAAATGTCCCACTGAAGTTCTGTGCCATGCGCTGTCCTATCCCCAGGCTGTGATGACAAGGCGTGTGGTGTTCATGCTGCTGGAAAAGGCTTAAATCTCAAAAGACAGAGCGTGTTCTCCGCTCGCCTTGTGTAAGCAATCTGCCTGTAAGGACCAAGAATCCTTAGAGGTTCAGCTAGTTCCAGATAATCAATTTCATCTGTTGAAGAAGGCAGGAAATGTTTTTAGTGCCTCAACTAACTACAAACCCTTCCAACATCTAAGAAGCCTCTGCAGTCTCCAGCTGGAAGAACACCAGGAGGGTGGATTAGTCTGATAGAAGGTGACAAGTGCTTTGACCTAACAAGTTTAACAAAGAAGAAAGGAACTGAGTACAGAAAACCTTACTGGAAAGGCAAAGAAGTGTGAGGACTCATTAAAGGCTTCCATTCCAAGAATGACAAGTGCCTGAGGGATGGTAAATTGGGCATCTGAAAGGCTGAGGTTAAATAGATTTCATTTCCTTCAGCCATATGGAGCATGTGTAGTGTTTTGCATTGACTGGGAGCCTTTTCTGGTGGTTTCCCCCTTTGCCTTTGCTTTCCCCAACTTGTTTTCCCTTATTTTCCCTAATTAATGGATTCAACTCTTTAGTGTTTCTTAGATGGTAAGAGGTGTCCTGAACTTTCTACACTTTAGCAGCTTCCAAGCTTTTTCCTTGAGATTTCACTTTCCATCATGGTAAGTTCCTGGATCCTTTTTTCTCCTCTCTTGGTAGGCTTGCTTCTCCTCCAGAGCCACAGAACAACACTAAGCAATGCAACCACCCAAACCTGGGCTCTCCTCCCCTCTTTCATTTTCAATACATACATATTGATTCTGGGCATCTGGACTCAGGTTTTGGAGTCTTTCCAAAGCAAGAAAACTCTGTACAAGTGGAAGTGAAAGATTCCTGCTTTGTCAGTTCCTCAAAACCAGGGTCCAGGAACATGATACAGGGATTGAATTGCTCAGGAATAAGTTTGTATCATTCAATTTTTCTAGTAGCACTGGTCACATTACTGCACACATTGGGTCTTCAGCACAGGCTCCCCTCTCTGTGTCTGCTTCGGATGCCTTCTGGTAATTTTCCCTAGGATTTCCCACAGGCAACAGTGTCAGGGTTTGTTTTTTAGTGGAAGCAACCGTGTGTTGTCCCATGCCATGAGAGCACGAACTGCTAAGAGGTGAGTTGGAAGGCTTCCAGACCATGCACCAACTCCTTTTCATCCCTCCTTTGTGTGTTTCAGACCAGGAAAACTGTGAGGAAGGCTGGACCAAGTTCCAAGGCCACTGCTATAGGCACTTTGAAGACAGGGAGACTTGGATGGATGCAGAGGCCAGATGCCGACAACATCAAGCCCACCTGAGCAGTATCATCACCCCAGAGGAGCAAGAGTTTGTGAACAGTGAGTGCTGAGGGCAGCCTGAGACTGGGCATGGGTCCGTCCATTGAACTCTATGGAGTCTATGGACAGATTTAGCCAAAATGACATAAACCTCACAATTTCCCTCACTGGTGCTCAGATATTTCCTCACCCTTAAGTGGAAGAGGAAGAGCCATCCAGCTCATTTCAGGGGGTTGGAATAGATGACCTTTGAAGGTCCTTTCCAACCCAAACCATGAGTCTATGAGCCGTGAGACAGGAAAGAGCCCTTTCTAACTAGGACAGAACTTTACTTTCACCACATTGCTGATGTGACTTGTTCACAACACATTCCCTTGATGCAACAAGCTCAGTGACCAATGCTAGTGTAGATGGATCTGTGCTCATGGGACACTGAAAGAGGAGATGGACAAGCATGATACTGGGGGTGGGGGGAAAGGGACATCGGAGAGAGCTGAGATAACAAAGAAACACTTCCAACGAGGTACATGGGAACCACGACCCACTCTTCTTTCTCCCTTTATCTCTTCTAGGCCATGCACAGGACTACCAGTGGATTGGCCTCAGTGACAGAGCTGTGGAGAATGATTTCCGCTGGTCCGATGGGCACTCCCTGGTAAGCCTGAATCCCACGGGACATTCAGTGGGGGGAAGAGGTTCCCCTTGGGTGGAAAAAGTCCCATGAGTTATGTGCTGAGTGCTTGGGTTGGGCACTGAAAGGTGGAGGCAGCTCTAAACTTTGTAGAGCTCATGGTTACCATCGCAATAGATACAACCACTGTAGTAGCAACTGGTGAGGCAGCAACAAGGATGGAGGAGCGAATAGGAGATGAGGGCTCAACCTTTCCTCTCCCTGCAGCAATTTGAGAACTGGAGGCCCAACCAACCCGATAACTTCTTTGCGGCGGGTGAGGACTGCGTGGTGATGATCTGGCACGAGCAAGGCGAATGGAACGATGTTCCCTGCAACTATCACCTCCCTTTCACCTGCAAGAAAGGAACAGGTCAGCACCCCATGTCGTGCCAGCAAACATAGGGAGCTCTGGCAGTGGCTGCAGGGCTGGATTGGAGCTCCCTGTGCACATGAACATGGCTTTTGTCACTGTAAAGGTGGAAGGAATTAATAGAAGTTGAAGGTTTTCCCAAGGGCTTGAAAACAAGTAAGATGAACCATTAAGGTTGAGGTTTCACATCCCCAGACACCAAAACCCTGGCTGCAGCATCACTCCTGCACACCAGCTCCATGCCCTCCCGTGGAAGCAAGTGGCTGTTGTGATGCCTGCCTTCCCTGAATAGAACTCTGAGGCAGAAAGCTGCTTAATCCCAAGCCCCATCACAGAATTTCCATATCCCCTATCGCTAAATTTTGTGGGTCAGGGCAATCTCAGGAGGATTTAAGGTTTTATGTGTGGGAGAAGAGGAGCACCAAGGCTGTGTGTGCGGGGTGTGAGCTGCCCGCTCAGCGAGGCAGGACTCTTCCAGCTCTCCATGTCTCTGCCCATCTCCTGCAGTGGCCTGTGGGGACCCCCCTATGGTGGAGAACGCCAGGACCTTTGGTCGGAAGAAGGACCGCTATGAAATCAACTCCATGGTGCGATACCAGTGCGACCAAGGCTACATCCAGCGCCACGTGCCCACGATCCGGTGCCAGCCCAACGGGCAGTGGGAGGAGCCACGGATATCCTGCATAAACCGTATGTAAAGGTTCCTTTACCTTCAGGTTAGGGCTGATCCATCCCTGCAGCTGGGAATGAAGGGGGCATCATCTTAGGGTGCGGGTGAGCTCTGGGCAGAAGGGGACATCATGGTCCCCATGACTTGTTGAAAGATCCCCTGTGATGGGGCAATGGGACCTGGCATCTTCAGGGCAGGTGTGGGCCACAGGAGGGACAGCCTGGGGAATTCATGGGTGCTCCTCCACTAGACAGGGCAGAGGCAGCTCCAGAGCCAGGAAAGGGCAACAAGGAGCTCACCAAGGGCCCAAGCTGATGAAAGAAAGGAAAGTAGTAGAAATGGCTTCTGAAAGGGTGAGTTTTGGCACTACCTGCATTAGCAGAGAGAGTTAGGAGGAGGGACCCGTAGTCTCCTATGGTCCCTCCAAGCCCTGGGAGTAGACAGGAGCCCTGCAGCAGAGCTAAGCCGAGGGACAGGGCTGGGTTCTTGACCCTTCTCCTGTCAGGGCTCCAGCTGACAGCAGCCAGCCCTCTCCCACTGGTGTCCCAGCCCATTCCCAGGCCTGCCTACACCCCTGTCCCATCCTTTTTCCTCTGCAGCTTCCCAGTAATCTCATCGGCCTCAGCCAAATCACATCTGTCCAGTGGCCTTCTCTCCAGGTTCTGGTCTGGCTGGGCAATTCCAGCTAAAGCAATGCTCCCATAGCCAGAGAGAGTCAGTATGGGCTTAAGGGACAAACCTCCGCCCTAGGGAGGAGATGGAAGGAGGAGGGATGGAGATGTCTCAGGGCAGCCCATAGTGCAGATGAAGCAGCTGATTCCCTTGGCTCTGCTGCAGACCCAGAGAGCTGCAGGCTGCTCCTGGCATGGATCACCAGCGATCAAGACAGCCAGGCAGTTCCAAACCAGCTTTTGCTGCTTCCATCAATCCTGAAATTATCACACTGGAGTAGTGCCAGATTTAAGGAAAATTGGCAGCAGAAATTAGGCAGAGACCTTGCTCCTGCCCGCCAGACAGGGCTGCTTCCCCTCCTGTGCCCTGAGTACATCCCACTGCTGATGGATACTTCCTTCCCTGTCCTACAGGACTGGGGAGGTACCGGTATTGCAGCAGGTGAGATGGGGAAGCAGTCCTCATGCCCACCCTATTAGCGGAGCTAAGGGATGGGACAAGCACCCGCAGAGAGGATGCTGCTACCCAGTGCTGCCTGTGTTTGCCCAGGGCAGCCAGCGCGGGATGAGCAGCACCTCTATCCCACCTCCTGCTTACAAGGTGCCTTTTCTTCTCCTTCCTCTTCCTCAGCCTCCAACTACCAGCGCAGGCTATACAAAAGGAGCCCTAGGAGCCAGTCGAGACCCAGCGGCAGAGCCGTGCACAGACCCACCCATTAGAGCGGGGCCAGAGAGAGACACCGAAAGTGAGAAACAGAGATTTTTAACGGAACACTTCTATTAACAGAGTCGATTTCTCTTCTTCTTCTTCTTGTTGCTTTTTTTGTTGTTGTCATATAAGGAAAAACAAAAATTATATTAAAGACAAACCCACCTTTGTGTATATATATAAAAAACAATAATTAATGTGTTTTTTCCAAGCACCAAAGCAAAGCAAATTAGATCTCAGCATTTTTACTAACTGTCCGGTTCCAATTATCTTCGTGCCTTCGGGGACAGGGAGGGGGGTGGGTTTGCAGAGGGCAGGGGGTTAAGTTAAATAATAAAGATGAATATTTTGTCCTGATTTTATCCCCGAACAATGTAATTATTTCTGTTATTTAATCTCCGGGGTGAGCAGCACCTTTTTGGGGTTTTATTTTATTATTATTATTGTTTCTTTTCCAGAATCCTCCTACTGCTGCAGCACATCAGGGCTGGGGGGGGAGGGCCAGGGGGCTGTGGTGGAAGGAGCTATAGGAGGAGGGGAGGCGAGGGGATGCTGAGACCCGGGAGCCGGGGGCTGCAGCCCCTCTCTGCTTCCCTGCCACCCCCCCCGTCCTGGGACAACGTGCTCTTTCCAGGGGACCGTGCGGGGCACCAGCGTTCCCTGCACCTATTTATATTTTTGAACATATCCTATTTTGAAAGAATGATAAATAATAAAGAGAGTGAAATCGGAGCAGGCGCTCTGTCAGTGTTGTTTTTTAATGTGTGGGGCAGGGGTCTCCCATGGCAAAGCAGCGAGGAAGGAATGGGAGTCCAGACTGGGTGCTCCAAATGGGACCAGCTCAGCGCCAGCCAGCACCCAAGGGTTCAGCCCTGGGGACAATGGAGGTAGGAGGAAGAGTCCTAAGCCCCAACTGAAGAAGAACCCTGGGGTAGAACATCACCCCCTTATTCAGGTCTCATCCTAGGAGCGGTTAACCCACAGACCTAAAACCCATCACCAGCAGGAACTGCTTCACCCTCCAGCTTTCAGTCCTGATACCCATAGGGTGAATTAACACCCATTAATGAGGGAGCACAAGGCCCTTGCAAGAGCTCAGGTGGGCGCGGGGCTGAGCAAGCGGTGATGAGATGATGTTCAGCCAGGAATCTCCACATCCTTTTTGTGGCAGACCCCTCTCTTTTGCTGGGGCAGAGATGGGGACGCAGCCACATCGCTCCATGGATTTCTCCATGGGTTTATTAGAAGAGGTCCAGGAAAATACACATTTTCATAACCAAATGCTTTGAAGAAGAAGGCACCAGAGTTCAAGTGGAGTCCAGGCGAGGGGTGCGTGGAGATAAGGCACTGGCACTCCCGCAGGAACAGGCACAATGGCATCCTTCAGTAGGACAGGGCCGGGTTTGGGATGCAACAGAGACACCCACTCTCTGCCTCTAGTCCGTTCCAGCCTCTCCTCCCTCCCACGCCATGAGGTCAGGGGCAGGACCAGCCTGGAAGGGCAGGATGAGCCTGGAAGGGCAGGCAGGCGCTGGTGACATCCTACCACGCAGGAAGGGGCCACCACCCGTAGGGTGGCAGGGGCCCATGGGGACCATCAGGGACAGCCCTGCGCTGCCCCAACTGCTGAGCAGGACGTGGAAGATATAAAGGAAGTAAAAATAAACCAAAAAGAAGCCTCCCATCCCACCCCCACCCCACTCCCCCTCAGTCACCCCAAAAACAGCCTTGGGCAATGCCCAACACTGGGCACCATCAGGCTGGAAACATCCTCCGGACAAGAAGGAGCCCTCCCTGCTCCTTATCTCTCTTTGTAGCAGAAGACCCCAAACCTGCCCTTGCTGGGGAAGCCGAAGCTGCGGACACCAGGCTCCGGAGGGCCGCAGTTGGCGCGGGGCTTGGCAATGGGGTAGCGGACGCTGCCATCTGCAAGCCAGCCGGCATCGCAGCGGTCCAGCCCCAGGAACTTCCAGGCAGAGTAGAGCTGTCCCACCCGGGCAATCTCAGCCCCTGCATCCTGGCAGCTCTGCTTGGCTTCCTCCAGCGTCATCCCAGCCGTGTGGTCCAGGTAGAAAACTTCTCCTAGGAGAGAGAAGGGAGCATCAGTGCTGAGCATCATCCGGAGCATCCCCGCACAGAGCATCCCCCCCCCAGGCTGAGCCCTAAGGGTACAAGATCCCTGGCCCAGCACCTACCTCTGAGTGTGGAGGAGAAGCAGAAGGCATCAAAGCGGTGCAGGTACCGGTGGCGTGGGCCATAGCTGCGGATGCCTGGGGCGAGCTGCAGCCCGCCGCAGGGCTTGCGGGGCAGGCGGATGGGGTACTGCACGGTGCCATCGGCCAGCCAGCCTGCATTGCACCAATCCAGCCCCTCGCTCCAGGCCTGGAAGAGCTGGTTGAAGGTGGCGAGGATGGCGCCTTGCTCCTGGCAGACTCGCTCAGCTTCGTGGAAGTTGAGCCTGTACTGCCCATGGGGAGGCTGGTAGGGGAACACGATGCCTGGGGAGGGACAGGGCACTCAGCCGGCTTCCATGGGTAGCCCCCGTGCGTCCCCAGCCCATCCCAAATTCAGGCTCTGGGACAGGGACCACTCCAAGGCTCAGGCATGCAGGGATGGGGATGCTGCAGGGATGCAGGCACTTGCGGCGAGTTGCCAGCGACATCTGGTGGCACAGGGACACAGGGACCTGGGGACACATGGACCACCTTCACGGGGATGGCACCTGCACATACAGGGATGCATAGCCTACGATAGCAGGGATGCAGGGACCACCACCACAGGGTCATAGGGACCACAGTCCTGGGGACACATAGGCCGGGGTCCCAGGGGAGCATGGACCACCCCTGTGGGGATGGGGAGATCATCATCACAGGGATGTGCAGGCTTACAGGAACATGGACACAAGGGCCAGCATCATGGGGATGCATGGGCCACAATCCCAGGGACACATGGCCCACCAGCATGGGATGGATGTACAATAGGAACATGTGCACCACCACGGACCACAGCCATGGGGACTGGTGGGGACAAGGGGATGGGCAGGGGGACAGCAATAGGGACATTTCCACAGCTCTCAGCTTGGCAGTGGAGCCAGGGCTGAGTCAGGTCCCTCATTCCAAGTGAAGAAAAAGGGTTTGGCCCAGTCACCAAGGTGCATCCCAATGCAGGGGACATCCAGAGCTGGGAGGTGAGGGGCAGCTGCACATGATGCAGCACAGCAGGAAGACGGGTGGTAAAGGCAGGAAACACTGCAGCCATGGGGGCACCCCCAACTCCAACTCCTCAGTAGCATCCCCAGCATCCTGCTCTGGGCTCCACTCACTGTCAGACAGCCCCAAGCCACCACCCCATCACACCAAGCCTCCCAGTCCACCACCCACCAAAGAGGGGTGCCATGGGCAGGCCAGGCTCCCTGGCTTGGCACAGGGGGTCCTGCAGTCCCCATTGTGCCCGCACCTTGCAGCCGGAGGTCCACCACTTCGCTTTCATCCTCCAGCCCATCGATGACCTCGCAGCGGTATTTGCCATCATCCTGCAGACGCACATCGCTGACCACCAGCGAGGCCTCGCGCCGGCCACCCTGACGGAGGTGAGCGCGGCCACGGAAGTCCCCAAAGGCCATGTAGGTCTTGCCGATGGCCACCAGCACGTCCTGCTCCTTGGTGTAGTCGTCCCGTAGCTTGGACCACTTGATGCGGATCTTGCGCTTGGACTCCAGGTCGGGCTCATAGCGGTAGTGGCAGGGCAGGGTGACATTGCCACCATTGAAGCTGTAGACGGGGTCCTTGGGAGTCTCCACCAAGAGTTTGGCTCCATTGAAGTAAACCACTGGGGATAGAGAGGGAAGGCATGATGGGCAGGTCATGAGCATCCCCAAATCTCCTTCCAGCCACTTCTTCAACCTAAGCATCCCATGAGCATTCCCTGAGCACCTCTGGAGCATCCCTGCCTGCTCCTCTGGGCCCCACATCCCCCCAGTGAGATGGGTCCCAGCCCCATGCAGAGAAAGGGGGACACTTCAGCCCCTTGCACCAACCCGCCAGGCCCCCTTTCCTGCCCATCCCTGATGTACCTTTCTCCTGCCCGTTGCCCTTGTCGTTCATGATGTGGTTGTAGTAGAAGCCGTTGTAGAAGGGGTGGTGGGAGCCGCTGGCCAGGCACAGCAGGGCAGCCTTCAGGAGCAGTGGGAGCAGCAGCATGGCTGAGGAGCGAGGCCAGACCCTGAGCCTGGGCTGTGGAGGGGGAAAGGGCTGTGATAACACCCCACAATAACCAGGAGTGCTCCGAGCTGCCTGGCACATAGCTCTGGGCTGCACCCATCGCAGGGATGCAAGGAGAGGGGTGGGAAGAACCAGCAGAACAGCTTCAGGGGAGGGTACAGGCAACCTGAGCCATGCCCCCAGACCTGCCCCACAACTCCCAGTCCCCTCCATCCCCATCCTCCTGCATGGATCTCACCATGCACCACTGCACTCAACACTGCCGCCCGCTGGGGCTTGAGGAGCACCTGACCCAGAGGGGAAAACCGAGACCAAGCAGGGATCAGTGCATCCAGGAGAAACGAGATCCCGGGATGTCCTTTGAACTGGGAGTACCGGGAAAACATCACGTATGGGATGTGGGGGGAGAGAAATGGCCAAGCCCCGCGGTAAGCTCAGTTTACAGAGGCAGCCGAGCGTGCAACCCAGCGAGGAGGGGAGGAGAGAGCTCGGGGCTGCCCCAGCGCTGGACAGAGCCGGGGGGCACCCACCCAGCATGGCTGAGGACCCCCTGCTCTGACCCTGGGCTGCTATTTCACACCACAGACACGGCTGGCACCATCCCTGTGCAACACGTTTCCCTCCCAGACCACATCCCCTGAGTGCAGGGAAGCCCGGCTGCCCCATAGCACCGGAGACCCGTGCTGCCCGAGTTCTGGGTGCCCCGCATGGGGCTCACCCAGGGCAGATCACAGCGGTATTTGCCGGCTTGCGAGCTCTCCCGGAGCCGGCAGAGGGGGCCCGGCACCCGGCAAGGCTCCGGCAGCCCCCCTTCCAAAGTGGGGAGGGGTCTGGCACAGCTGCCCCTGCTTAGGCAAGGTCTATGGGTGCCTGCAAAGGTGCCCCGGGCCAGGACGCTGTAGGAGTGAGGATGCTCCCCCCGATATGGGGTCCGATATGGGGTACAGAGGTGGTCTCTGGGGACCAGGGCATGAACCGGCTGCGGTTGCCATCATGGGTTGCTCGCTCCTGGTCTACCCTCCATGGCTGGTGCTACTGCTCACCCGCCTGTGGGGTGCAGCCACCCGATGGGGTGTGCAGAGCCAGTGCTGCAGGGCACAGGGTGCACCCACACCACAGACACCGCATCCAGCGGAGCTCAGCGGCAGCACTGCATGGCACTGCACGGCACTGCACGGCACTGCAGCCCAGCAGGCATGAACCACGTGCTGCCCACATGAGGCATGGTGGGCTCGAAGCACCCACAGCTTCACACCTCTGTCTGGGGGCACCAGCACCGGTCCCCCTGCGCCCCCCATACCCAGACACACACACACACACACACACACCCTCAGAGCCCAGTGCTGAGGTGACACACCGGGAAGGCGGTGTCCTCAGCTGCAATGGCACTGAGCATCGTGCTACAGCACCCACCACAGGATGCCTGGCACCTTCCGTGGTGATGCGCAGCACCCTCCATAGCGATGCTACCCCTTCCCTGCCAAGCAGGGTGCCCACCACGACGGGGTGCCAGCCCTTCCCACCACCCCGGGGCTAAACCCTACTTACTGCTGGTTGCGGGCAGGCTTCGGGCAGGCGTGCAGGCAGGCTGCAGGCAGATGCACTGTTTAGGGCTCTCGCAGGGCTGAGAGGAAGCAGCTCCAGGGCCTGCCTCTTAAAGGGAAACACACGCCTTTCCCAACCCCCTGATCGCAGCCCGGAGCTGGGATGGGTACCCCCGGCCCCCCGCCATGCGCCTGCATGATGCTGACTGTACCCTGCCCGCACACCTCTTCCGTGATGTACCTGCTGCCCGCATTGCCTGCTTGGGGAGAGGAGCAAGGATGCCCCATTGGGGCTAGTGGGCATGTGGCGCCCCATTTGGGCTAGTGGGCATGTGGCACCCCATAATGTCCGGTGCAAAGACCTGGTGCTGGGGAAGAAGAGACATGTCTTGTCCTGTGTCCCATCAGGGGACTGACCACAGTCCCCAGCCAATGCAGGTGTGGAGCACACAGGTGGCAAGAGCACCGTGGGCACAAGTGGCTCGGGATGGATGACTGTGCCTGGGGATGTGCAGTGTCTGCCTGATCTAGGGTCAGGGGAGACAGCTGAGTCATGGGGTCCAGCCTCTTTGGGATGCACTTGTGTCTATGGGGGCAAAGCAGAGGCACAAAAAACAGGGGAAAAGCTTTGTGGTGCGTGATTGCACCCATCTGAGCAGGCATCATCGCTGCCCTTGGGTGATGCCCCCCACCCAGCTCCCATCAGCACACAGACATGCAGCCCTGAGAGCCCCACATCCAGCCCTGAGGACGAGCAGCACAGTGATGGCACGGACACAGGGATGCTGGTCCAGGGGTGGCCAGTGGGGCCGAGGACACAGAGGAGCCACGGAGCAGCGTGTGCCCTGACCCGGCGCCCCCCTGCCCCGGCCCGGCGCGCCTCTTCGCCCCCCACTTTGTTGTTTTATGGCAAGGAAATGAGGCGCGGGGGGCCCGGCCCGGCTCTTGCCACCGCCTCAGGCCGGAAAGCAAACAACTGGTGTAAAAATAAACCACCCCGGGCTGGCTGCGGGGTGAAGGGGCTGGGACCCCCCTTCCTCACTGCCCCCCGCCACGGGTGCAGTCCTGTCTGCCTGCCGCCGCCGCGCTGATAGAGAGCAGCCAGCACAGAAACGGTGTTATCTGCCTCCAGCGCCGGCCCCTGCCTCCCAGGGGAAGCCCTAACCGGGGATGGCGGTGGGACCCGGGGTCTGGAGGAATGGCTCTCATTGCTCTCCTTCTCCCGGCACACACACCCATTGGAACCCTCCCTGACACTACGGATGTGGGAGTGTGGTGGCTGGGAATGCTGCAGTCATCCCAACTGAGTGTCCCCTGTCCCCCCAGCTCTGCCCTGATAGCAGAGGGGTGGGATCTCATCCTGGCTGCATCCCAGTCGCATCCCAGCCATCAGTTGCTTGCCCAAGACATCCATGACACAGCGAGGCAGCGATGGGGATGGTTTCCTCCTCATGCCGGGCTGTGCAGACAGACAGACAGCTCCATCGGGGCACGCTGCTCCTTGGTGTGGCTCTCCCATTGTTTCAGAGGCCAGGAACAAGCCACACGCTGCCCCGTGCTGCCTGCGCCGCGGCGCCAGCCAGGAGCCATCCTCTGCCCCACCTGAGCTTGCAGCAGCAGGAAGGAGATAGGGATGCTTTTGTGCTTCTTATTTCAACAGCAGCTCATGTTTGGCCATACTCGTGTCTGGATGTGGTCACTGAGGGGCCCCTGGGCAGCCCTCTGAGGAAGGAGGAATCCCCTTTACTCCCTCCCACCTCTCTCCGTATTGTTGGAGCTTCAGGGATGATCCTGGATTTGTGTTCTGCTCCCCAAGGGTGGGACCGTGGGTTTCAGGGTGAGTGAAGCTGCACAGGGCCAGGGTATCTCTGACCTGAGAGCACGTGTTTATGGCACGTGTTTAGGGCTGGCCGAGCTTTTGGCTGAATGGGAGCCACAAAGTGTCACCCGTGTCTTCCCCGCCTCAACCTCAGCAGCTCACAGCTCCTCCATAGCCACACGGAAGGGGTTTCTCCGTGTAATGGCACTTGCATGGGACAATTCCAGCAGGAACCTGCTGCCCAAGGCTCAAATCAGGGAGGAAACCCCATGTTCCTGGTGGGATGGAGGCGGCTGTGATCTGTGCCGGGCTTTCCGGGTGGAGGCGAGAGGATGCTCTCTCCGACGGCTGCTTCCTGAGGAACTGGCTCGCGGGCAGCCGAGTCAGCAGCAGCGGGGTGCCGCAGCCTTCCTGCTGCTCCAGCAACCCAGCCGTGTCCAGGAAGAGCATCCGAGGCATGGGGATGAGTCGTGAGGCGCTCTGCACGGTGTGAAGGGCACTCTCATCCTCATCAAACTCCCCATCCTAGAGCTCTGGAGGAGGAAGGAAATGCCACAGAGCTGGGAAGGGGCTCAGCATCCGTCAGAGGGGTTTGCCTGGGGGGTGGCAACGGGCCACAACAGAATCCCCTGCTCTGACACAGGGCATCTGGTCCCGTCACCCTCCCCATGGAGCCTGTGCCGTGCCCCAGCTCAGGGCTATCCTGGCTGGACTCAGAACAAGCTGCTGTTATCTCTGCCCCAGCTTCCCCGTGATAAGGGTGGCACGTCTGGAGGTGAACCGGGCGGCCTGTCACTGGCTCGAGCTGTGGCTGCTGTTTGTCACCAAGCAGCCACAGTGGATTCAGCCTGGTCCCTGCCAGCAGCCCCTCTGGTGCCCAGGGGCCAGGCAGGGGCCTGCGAAGGGGATGCATGGCCTGAGCAGAGCGCTGCTGGCAGCACAGAGGTGAATAGAGGTGGTCCAGGGCTGCAGGGATGGAGAGATGTGGTGGGATGCAGGTTGTCCTGGGCCATTCATGATAACTTCAGGGCAGAAGGCTCTGGAGGGGAGCAGAGCTCCTCTGTCCTGTCCACCCCAGTGCTCCTTTCCTACCAGGGACCCTGTCCTCAATGCTGGGAGCATCCCCTGGGCAGCCCTGGGGTGTAAGAGCTGGTTTTGCTCCCAGCTGATGGATTTGCTCCAGGATCAAAGCCAAAGGAGGAGACACAGGGCGTGGGGTGCTGATAGCAGCCTCCCCTCCCCATGTCCCATCCCATTGTGCTTGTCCAGCTGCAAGCACAGGCTCTGGCAGCTGCGATGGGGTGGAGGCAGCAGGGAAGATGCACTGGTACTCTGGTTCTTGTGCAGGGAAGGGTGCTAGGAGGGGCTGCGAAAGCAGAGACATGGGTTCAGCATGGCAGGAGGCAGCCCCTTGGGATGGAGGAGGCTCAGGGGGGATCCCAAAGGACTGTGCTTCGGGAGGTGGCTCTTGGGAGCACAGAGCAGCCAAGCCAACAGTTTCAGCTGGTTTTAATACTGTCAGAGACACCCTGGAGCAGGGCCACTGCTGTCATCCCACCCAGGCTCCCTGGGCGCTTGGCAAAGCCATCCCGCTGCCGGCCCAGCTCCGTGGCCACTTCACATCCCAGCAGGAAGGGGAAGCATCACCAGGGAAGGACACCCTGATGCCAGTGCTGGGCCTCACTCATCTCCTACTGCTAATCCCGAGGGCTCGAGCATTGCAAGAGGCTCCCCTCCACCCCACGGAAAGGGAAAGAAGTCAGGGTACAAAAAGGGTCATGGCACAGCGCTCTGTGGTGGTTTAACCACCACCCCACCCTGCCCATCGTTCCTCCACACCTTTGTGGCTACAAACCACCTCTGCCCCACCACCAGATTGCGGCCCCCCCCCAATCACCGCTCAGCTCTGGGGACAAGGGACCTCAGGCATCCCTAACTGGAGACAGGGGCAATGCTGAGACTTGGCAGATGCTGGAGCCGCATGGTCCCAGGAAGGGGAATGGGCAACGACTGCCAAAACACACCCAGCGGGCAGAGCCACGGGCAATAGGGACCTGGTGCCTCTTGACAGGAGCCGTCTCATCACTCCCCTCACACTATGCAGCGCTGACACCACAGGCAAGGAGACCCAGGGCATGGCACAATGGGCAGGGGACCACAGCCAAGTGGGTTTTTCAGAGCCCCTGTTTGCAGCCATGCAGGAAGCAGGAGGGATGCTGGAGGCTGCAAGCCCAGGATGCTTACCCTAAGCCCCCCAAAGCTGCTGAGCCCCAAGCCCCACTGCAGGCAGGAGACTGCAGCTGGCTGCAGCCTCTCTGCTGGAAGCAGAAGCAAAAAGGAGGAGAAAATGTGTCTCCAGGCTTAGCTGGGAGGATACAGTCAAGCCCTGGTTGTGTGACGGGGGTCCTCCAACAAAGCCCCAGTTGGAGAAGGTCCCTCAGTCAAGTCCCGGTCACACAAGGGGGACCCCTCCCCCCCGGCTAGTGGGGTGAAAGAGCAGGAGCTGTCCCCACATCCCACCTTAAGAGCCCTGTAAAGTGCAATGCTGTGGCCCCAGCGCCAACGAGGGCAGGGGAGCCCTCCTGGCCGCCTGCCGAGTTTGGGGACATGAAGAGAGGGGTGTGAGGTCAGAGCAGGAGCGGGCAGAGGTGGGCAGGGTGCAGGCTTGGGTGGTGGGCAGGTGCAGCCCCGTCCTTCCTCCCCACGTGCCTACTCATCACAGCCCAGCAGCTCCACGCGCAGGGTGATGCGGTTGTGCCAGGCCACGGGCAGGATGCGGATGAAGCGGGCGTAGAAGGGCACATCAAACACGTTCTTCTTGTGTGAGTAGTTGTCACTGTTACCATGGAAGATCTATGGGGGGAAAGGTGGGTGTCAGCACCTCCAGGACCTCCTGCCACTATCCCATCCCATCCCATCCCATAGCAGCATCCCTGAAGCCCAGATTGCTGCCCACCTTGCCCTGCCCCACACACCTTGGTGCTGTTTGTCTGTCCATCCTTGTACAGGGTCCAGGATGTGCCATTGTCACTGTAAGCCACCTTGTAGGCTGCCACATACTGGATGTGCCCAAAGTCACGGGCTCCTTGCGTGATGATGCCCGTCACTTTCTTCTGGTCCTGGAGGTCGATCTGGCACAGAGACAAAGCTCGTTGAGGCTCCTCGCAGGAGCAGTCCTCCCACCTCAGAGCATCCTGCATGTCCCAGGGGTACCTGGGATGTGCTGGCCCTCATTGTTTGACCCCCACCCCAATACCACAGCAACTAATAGAACACCACTGCAGCATCCCTCAAAGCGACCCAAAGCGGGACACAAACCTCTCCATCTCAGCTCCCTTCCCTACTGCTGCCACCCTGATATTTTTCATTGAAAAGGTCAATGTGGGAATGACAGTAAAAAAATCTGAATTCAGAAAAAATAAAGGATTCCCAAAGGAAATGTATTTCCATTGGAAAGTGATTCTGGCTGAGAAAATATGCAGTTCAGCACGGTCTGACAGTTGGGTTGTGAGATGGTTTCTATTCTCTTTACTCTGCCACACTGCACTACAGCTGCTGGCACGCTACACATAAACCAGCAAAAGAGCTGAAAGTCTCCTTCATTTAGTTCCTGTTTTATGCTCATCGAGGGCAGAACCAGCTACAGATACACACGTGTGCATGTATGTATGTGAGCACACATCTAAATCTGCGTGCACGTCCACAGTCAGCCTGTGGTGCAACAGCCCAACTCAGCGTGTCATCCCGACCCCACCAGCAGTCATTTGATAAACTGGTTTATTTAGGGCCACGAAGCAGCTGCTTTTAATCATTCCCCAAATAAAAAGCAGGACAAATATTTAAACTGCGTTGTCCTATTATGTCATGAAATCATGTGAAAAGGATAAAAACAGGGGAGGAAAGGAAACTGAGAAGGAAATTTCAAAACTATTTGTTCCCATTCCAGACTGGGAAGAGAAAAGCAAACCCAGTATTTTTCCTGCAAAACAGAAACACAACATTCTGGGCAGCAGGAGGATCGTGGCACGGTCACCCCAGGCTGGGACAGCACTCCCCAATAGGGTTATGCAGCACTGGGGTTCTGAGGGCTCGGTGCACCCCATGGGAAGGTCTGCGGAGACGGCACCACCCTGTTCCATAAGCACCGATGTGTCTGACCCACTGCTGTTAAAGTGGGTGGTGGTGGCCCCATCCTGACCTGTCCCTGCAATCTCAGCTGTGTGCCCCACAGCAGGGCTCCGGCTGCTCTATCCCAGCATCTCCCGCTGTGCCCATTCTGCTTCCAGCACCCGGGCACACCTGGAGGAGCTGGGGGAGAGAACTGAGGTTACAAAGGGAGGGCACCAAGACCCACCTGCAACCACTCAGACTGATCGTTGTTGAGTGCTGTCCAGGCATTGGTCTTGCCTGTCTTGTCCAAGCGAGCGTAATGGGGGTGCCAGGTAAAGGCGTCGATGCCCCAGGTCTTGAAGACGCTGGAGGCTGTGATCTGCTGGTCGGAGATGAGGCGGGATTTCATGCCCAGAGGCTCCGAGCAACCTGCCGTGTTGAAATACACTGTAACACAACAGTTTATAGACAGTGAAAAGGAAAGAGCCCACGGCAAAACCCCATAACCCAGGTGGGCGCCAACCCCACGTTCCCATGTTCCCCCCACGGCCAGGATCAGCAGAACAACTGGCTTGCCTTTTCCTGGGATTATAGTTCCCAGCTATTCCCTGTCTTACAGTGCCTCCTGCTGCAGGGATGTACAGATGTCCTCACAGCGCAGCCTGGCTCCAGAATACAGCTCTGGCAGGAGGCAGGAGGCTGCTTTTATGGGTGAAGAGAGCAATGCAAAGACATCCCCAGCCAAAAGCAGAGCTGGCCCCATACAGCAGCAGGATGTGACCCAAGCCCCCATGGCACCCTGCTCTCACAACATGGGTCCTGCTTGGCTGCTGGGGATGTGCCACAGGACAGGAATGCCAGAGGCACAGGGAAAGAGCTCAGGCTAATCATTCCTCATGTTTCCCAGAGGACTTTGATCCTCCAGTGCTTTTCGACTCTCCAGCTGGAAAAGCAGACAGTTCACAGCTCAGAATGGGAAGGGTGCCATAAAACCCCTGGGCTGGGAGGTGTTAGCAGTGTGAGAATGCAGCTTAAACTGGTGGGATTAATGGGTTGTGCTCCCCAAAACACCCAGGGGTATTTCCAGGCATCACATAGCAGGTATGGGAAAAACAAATCCTCTATCCCAGGGGATCCAAACCAGTATAAGGGCAATGCCCTGCCCCGTGTCTCCCCCTGCCCTGCAGTCCCTGGGGACACTCAGGAGAGGCACCGGCATTTACCATTCATCTCGCAGCCGATGAGCTCGAAGCGCAGCGTGCAGGCGCGGCGGCACATCACCGGGTAGATGCGGATGAACTGGGCGGTGATGGGAGGGTTGAACATGTTGGTCTGCATGGTGCCATAGTCCACATTCCCCGGGAAGACCTGCAACGGCCAACAGAGTGTCCCGGCTCTGCCATAGCCTCTGCGTGAGACCCCTTGCCCAGCAGACAGACCTCAGCATCGAGTGGGGAAGCAGGGCTCTGCTTTAGTGCCCTGGAGCAGTGCATGACCTTGCAGCAGCTATATTCCCTGCTCTGTCCTTGCCCCACAAAGCAACACCAGCTCCCTCCAGCTACAGCGATACTCCTCAAATCACAAGCAGCAGAGGTGGTTCATTTCTTTCTTTTTAACACAATAAATAGAGTCAGGCCATGTTTTCTTGCATTTTTCTCCACTGCTGCAGAAACAAGAGCAACTTTTCTGCTCTCTAAAGCAAGGCAGATTCTCCCAGCCATTCTCTGGAATGGCAATATTCCTGCTTCGAGAGTGAGACACAGTCAGCTCATGCTTGGTGCAGACACAGCACTGAGACACATAATCCGCTCACCAGCCCTTCCAGACCATGCCCAGTCCCCATGTCAGCGATAAAGACATTATCTGAATGACCTAAATAAGTCAGCACTGCTTCTTTGGCTATGCTTACTATGGTCAATTAAACAGAGCCAGACAGTGCTGCCTGGCACTGGAACTGCCTCTGCAGTCTCGCTGCTAGGACAGCTCCCAGTGTGCCTTTGACCCAGGTCAAAAGCACCTCCCCAAACATGGGGCCAGTTTGGGATGCAGCTCGCAGCCACCCCAGCACCCGCAGCGCTGCCCTCACACAGAGCATCACTGCCCACCTTGTCTGTGTCCTGCTTCTCGTCCTTGCAGAAGGTGAATTCCCTCCCATCCAGGCTGTAGGCGACTTTGTAGGCACGGACAAACTCCTGCTGGCCCACACGGCGAGCGCCTTGTGTGATGATCCCACTCAGCCGCATCTTCCGCAGCAGGTTGGCCTGGGTAAGGAGGAGGGTGTGAGCAGGGAGCAGTGAGGATGGGGTGCACAGGCCCTGTGCCCAAGCATGGGAGGGTGGGCTCATGTTCAACATCAAGACCAGGAGAGGGGCTGCTCAGGGTACTGCAAGGAAGGGAAAATCTCAACGCCAGGGACCTTGTCTTCCCCAGGCACATCACGAGATGCCCCTTGTGCAGCAATTTAGCCCCACACTTGCCACCAGGACCAGATAAACCCCATAGGAGCAGCCCAGCAAGACCATCCATGGGTACGAGGGCTGCCCGCTGCGCCGGTGCTCCCAGTCCTGCTGCAGGTACCTGGATCCAGGGGCTCTTGTCATAGTCGCTGGAGGTCCAGGCGTTGACAATGCCATGGTTGTTGAGGCGGGCGAGCTCTGGCCCCCAGCGCTGGAGGCCGAGGAAGCCATAGTAGACAGAGGATGCTGAGAGCTGAGCATCAGAGATGGCTCCTCCTTCCATGCCCAGGAGAATAGCACAGCCTGGGGGCAGTGGGGACATCAGCACCAAAGAGAGACAGTGACCAGGAAGCAAAACCAGGGAGCCATTTGCCTCTTGTCTGGGGACAGGGCAGGAGGTGGGGACCTGCCCAAGGACCTGGCTGTCCAGAAGGTGTACTTCCCCCTCCTCATCCACAAAACCAAACCCTCTCATAGCACGGAGGTTTGGGGAGCAAGGGTAAGGGCTGCTCTGGGTACCCCCACAGAGAAGACAGCACCTTCCCAGGGACGCTCCCTCCACCAGGTCCCTGCTGGCATCAAGGGCAGCCAGCACATAGGCACCCGTGGCTGCCCTTCAGATCCCCTAAACCAGCTGGTGAGATCTCTCCTGGCAATGAGAGATGGAGCAGTGGGGGACAGGGACTTACGGATGTGGCAGGTCTTCCCCAGGAACGGAGAAGGACACTTGCAGGTGTAGTCACCATCCAGGTCCAGGCAGGTGCCTCCGTTTTTGCAAGGCTGGGAGGAGCACTCATTCTTGTCTAGGACAGAGTTGAGGAGCTCAGGAGGAGACCCAGGAGCCAGTCCTGGGGAGGACACCCCTCATTCAGTGCAGCAGGAAAAGGGGGAGACGTCCCCTCAGCCAGGGCCACAGCAGGGTCCCTGCTGATACGGTGGCACAGGTTGAAGCACTGACTTATAGAGCTGCCTAAGCCATGTCCCTACTGACTGCTGCCACATGTGCATCAGGACACACAGCCATGGCAAGGCTGGGACCCCATATGGAGCAGGCTGAACCTTGAGGCACCCCTATTCCCATTACTCAAGGCACCAGAGATGCAGAGCAAAGCTCAGACACCGCCGCATCCCCACGCCATGGTCCTTCCCTCCACCCTGCAAGGTCCAAACCAGCCCTTGGTCCCTGATAGAGCCTAGTGCCCAACACAGCCACAGATTAAACACCCACCGGTTGTCCCTCCAATGCTGCCCAGGGGGTCCCCAAGCCCTTAAGCCCCCTTCTCCCCCTGTACTCACTGTTCTGGCAGTGCACCCCATCGTACCCCGCAGGGCACTTGCAAATGTAGTCAGTGAAGACATCCCCACGGTTCGGGACGAGCTGGCACTCGCCATTGTTGTGGCAAGGATTGGGATGGCAGGGGCCTGGGGAAAGGGAAAACAGCAGTAATATGGGCATGGATGGAATATAAAAGCACCAGTGGGCTGTCACTCCCTGGAGACACTGCATTCCCCCCAAGGAATGGAGGTCACCGCATCCCTGCTTAGATCTCCATTCTATGTGCCCATCAGCAGGGCTGGACCCCAAGGCCATGAGGGCACACTACCATGCTGCAAGGCTCCTGGCCTTCACAGAGCACCCGTGAGGGGTCAGCCCCTCACCTTTCTCTGTCTCATTGCAGTCAATCCCAACGTAGCCCTCAGGGCAGATGCAGAAGAAGGGGGTCTCATTAATCCCAGTCAGGCAGGTGCCCCCATTCTGACAGTGGTTCACGTCGCAGAAGTCTCCTGGAAGCAAAGCCACACGTCACTGCGAGCCATCCCAAAGGCCGGTGTCCACCAGAGCCCTGTGGATGCACATGGAGGCATCCCAGCTCAAAAGCAGGAACTACTCCAACTGTGGATGCTGCAGGGAGGGGAGCACCCAGAGAGGCTGCTGGAACCTACACAGAACCTCTGGCATTCACAAGTGATGAGAATGAGCATGACAGAGTGGCCAGGACCTGTCCTGCCCTGGCACACAACAAAGTGGGTTTAACAGAGCCTGCACATCAAACCCAAGCCAGGGGAAACCCACGTTTTTGGTGCATCCAGTGTATCTGATGCTTATCTGGGAAGCAGGGGTAGCCAGGCTGGGGCTCGCTCAGGCATGAACAGCACAGGATTATCCAAGGGAGCTGGTCCCATTGCTGAGTTTTGCTAATGAAAGTTAGAACTCCCGAGACCAAACCAGAAACCATTGTAGGGGGGAGCCCGCACGCCTTGTTTCTCACAAGCTGGAGACACGCAAGGAGGGAGCGCAGTGTCCATCCCTGCACAAAGCCTGCCAGACCTCCATCACTGTCCCAGCAGCTCCCACGAGGCAGCTGCAGCCCACAGGCACATCCCTGCACGGGCTGCACCATCCTCCCTTGCTGTTCATCCACCTCCAACATCTCCCACAGTACTGGGTTTATGCGGCGAGGTGCTGCAGGGGGCTGCAAAGGTGGCTTCTGCAAGACACCAGGAGCTGCTCCTGTGTTGGAGACCAGCAGTCCCTGCCTCCTGCAGACAGCCCGGGCAAAGGAGGAGGAGGAAGAGATGTGACAGGTGCCAGAGCAGGGGTTCCTCCACAGCCCATGGAGAAGACCATGGTGATGCAGGCTGTCTCCCTGCAGCCTGTGAAGGACCACACCACAGCAGATATCCACCCTGCAGCCCATGGAGGACTCCACACCGGAGCAGCCTTCTCCTGATGGGCTGTGCCCCATGGGAAGGACCCACGCTGGAGCTTTTTCATCTGCTTTTCTCCCCCTGTCCTGCTGAGGAAGGGGAGTGAAGGAGCAGCTCACGGCAACCAGCCGAGGATAACCCACCACAACCTTCTGCTCAACACTGAAGTGCTAAATCACACTGCAAGAACCCCAGTGAAATTCCTCCCACCCTCAATTTATTCTGCCCCAAGAGCTGCAAGACAGTGGCATTATCCATAAACCTAGACCAGACTCCCACCCTGAATGCCTCGGTACTCCTCACCAAGTGCCAGGACAGCACATACCTTGGTGCCAGACTCTCCTCTGCCATGCTGCAGGAATCAGAGTAAGGGCTGGGTGGAGACCCAGGAATAACTCCTTACTACAGGCAAGCCCTGGAGAAGGTGGAAGTTAATGAGCTGTGGGCTCGCTGCCTGGACCCACACCAAACAGCACAGCTCTCATTAGCCTAAGCTAATACTCAGTGAGCTCCCACTCATTAGTCTTTTAATAGCAGGGCTCCTCTGAGTTAATCCTACTCTTCCTGACACTCCACATCTGCAGGGTACACACTGGTGGCAGACTGGCCAGTGTTCCATGAAGGCTTCTGAAAAGATGGTGTAGCTCCCTTAGCCCAGCCTCGGGAGGCAGAAACACTTGGGCAGTGGTTCAAGTCCCTGCCCGCACTGCCCAGCCTGTTCTGCATGACCTCATGCTCCATCAATGCACTGCCATGAGCTACAGCATGGGAGGAGAGAGAGCTCCTGCTGATACGTGGGGATGCCTTCGCCCCACGCCCCTCAGCAGGTCTCCAGCCCCATCCCAAGGATCATTCCTGGCAGTTGGCCAAGGCCAAGTGGACAGAGCTGCTTCTGTTCAGCAGCAGGACCTGGCTGCTCCCCCATGAATGGAGCGCCAGTGAACGTGTGCTCCCCAGCATCTGCACTGCCTCCAACACAGGATACTATAGGGTGGGACACAGCAGCGAAGGAGCAAGGGTCAGGACAGGAGGGTCCCAGGTTTATACTATACAAGTAACTACACTCCCTTTCCTTCCCTCCCAGGAATTATCCCTTACATAGTGGTCTCCCTAGCCAGGCCCCTGCCTAGCAGCAAGGCACATGGGTCACATTTTCCACTGTGGCAAGTAGTTTTGGAAGCTCCTATTTCTCATCTGTTGCAGTTCAGCATCTCCATTCTCCACACAGGCACTTTTCTGCAGGCAGGGACAGAGCTGTCACAAGCTGGACAGTCAGGAACCACAGCAACAAAGATCAGCCACTGCGTTTGGAAATGTTTGCATGTTTGAATCCACAGGCTGGCTGGAAGGCAAAAATAACATCCTTCAAAAACTGGGACAGCTCATCCCAGCAGGCAGGGGGAGGTCAGGTCAAGCCTGTCTCGTGAGGGCCCAATGGGCATCTCTTGCCCAGAAGGAGCAAGCACAAACAGGGCCTTCCTCATAGCACACCTTCTGCTGCCCTTTGTCCCTTGTCCCAGAGCACGCTTGGGCTTTGCTACCCTTTTGCCTTCTCACCCATCTCTTCTGGAGTCAACCACCCCAGGCGTGACCCACAGGGTGATGATGGAGCTGCTTCTCGTGGGGTTCCCCTGGCAGGGCCAGCCTGGCGCGCTGTGCCAGGCGGTCCCAGGGAAGCTGTTTACATTGTGGGCACGGTTATCTAAGCCTGAGAGCACGGGACAGCCCCGCTGAGCTATTCCGAGCTCAGGAGCAAGGACAGGGCTGTGGACCTGAGCTCCTCCGCTCCTGCAGCAGCAGCCCTGAGGGCTGCGCACCCTCTCATTCATCACCCCCGCACACAACACCACCCCTGCCCAGACCCTCTTGCTCTGCACTCCAGATCCTCTGGCTCTGCACCCCAAATCCCCTGCACCCCGGATTCCCTGCACGCCAAACAACCCCGCACCCTGGACAGCTGAACTCTAGATCTGTTGCACTCCAGATCCCCAGCACCCCAGGCTCCCTGGCACCCCGGATCCACAGCACTCCGGACCCCCTGCACCCCGAGCTCTTTGGCACACTGGATCCCCTGCACTATGCATCTCCAGCACCCCACGCTCCCGGGCACCCCAGATCCCCAGCACCCTGGGCTCCCTGGCACCCCAGATGCCCTGCACTATGGATCCCCAGCACCTCGGGCTCTTTGTCACCCTGGATCCCCTACTCTCCCCATCCCCTGCACTCCGGATCCCCCGCACCCGGTACTCTAGCACTCCAGTTCCCCTGCACCCCAGGCTCTTTAGCACCCCGGCTCCCCTGCACCCAGGGCACCTGATCCCCCGCATCCCTGACCCGCGCCATCCCTGACCCTCGGCACGCTTGATCCCCAACACCCGGCTCCCTAGGCACTCACCGGTCACGACCAGAGGCAGCGAGAGCCTCAGCACCAGGGGGAACAGCACCTGCAACGGCCTCGGTGCCCGCGACAGCCTCGGTACCCGCAGCACCGCCACCGCCCCCATGCTGCTCCCGAGCCGCACGGAGCCGCGCCGATGCGATCCCAGCCGCGCCGCCCGCTCCGCTCCGCTCCGCCGCGGGGCTCGGGGCAGGGAGTGACTCAGCCCGGCCCGGCGCGGCCCCACGTGCTCCGCCGCCCGCCCCCGGGGCGGGCTCGGGCAGCGGGAGGGGCTGCGGGATGGGGGGGTGATGCCCCAGGCACCGCGGAGTGCAGGCAGGGCCGGAGCTGGGGTGCGAACCTGGCCCTGTAGCCAAAGGAGCCACCAGGCACCCTGGGGATGCTCCGAGTGCGGGGTCCACCGGAGAGACCCGCACCGGACCTTGGTCCTAGGGTGGCGGTGCCCCTGGCTCCCGGCCCTGGCTGGCAGGCAGAGGGGGCAGAGCTGGATCGGGAGCAATGGGGGCTGCCAGCACTTGGCAGGAGGAAGAGGTGTTTTGCAGCACAAGCCCCCCACGTTTCTCTCCATGGGTGGGATGAAAGCTGGAGAGGCTTTCCCCTCTGCCAGGCAGGGCACGCACCGGCACACTGAACCACCCTCGGCACGCAGCATGCCAGAGGAATGGGGCTCTCCTGAGCTTCTCCTAATCAACATCAAGGAAAACAGCCAGGCCAAGCGTGCATGGGAAAGGGACTGGGGAGACAACAGCTCTGCACAGAGCACCACACCATAGCTCTGTTGGGTCAGCCACAAACGAGCTCATCTTTGAGCTGTGCCCAGCTACCAAGGGCTGGAGAAGCCCAGCTGTGCCCTCGAGATGGTGCCATATGTGGAGCTCTGACCTGGGAGGCAGAAACCATGGGGCTAAAGCATATTCATGTTAAATCCATATTCAGCAGCAAAGACTTTGGAAAAGAGAACTGCACAGTACAGGAATGCTGGATCATTTGACCCCACGTCGGAATTCCACTCCAAGCCCTCCTCCTAAGCATGAAGCTGATTTTTCTGTTCTTGCAAAACCCTCCCTTTCAGCACTAACCAACCCAACTCAGACACTTCGGCTGCTCATATTTACATGTCAACTCTGTCTGAGTATTGCTCCATTTCTGGCTTTAGCAATGCAGCCACCGCAGCCCGCAGCGAGCTGGGCAGCCTCCCTGAGCACCCTGCACTTTGACCACTGTTTCTACACCCCCCTCTAACATCCAGTTAATGCTTTCCTTGGACACAATCAACCAGTGCCCATAGGAGCACCCAGACAGGGAATGACACCCCAGGGACAGTCCCACCGCCAGATCCAGCTGCCCCAATATGCCAGGAATTTGGCTGGAGGAACACAGGGATCTGGACACGTGTTCCCACCCAGCCCCAACCATCCTCACTAGTGCTGGTTCCTTCCATTAACAGCCATGCAAAGGAAACTCCAGGCAGACCTGAACTCCAGTGGAGGGAGAAACAGCAGCTAGAAAGGAGGAAGCGGACTATACACAGTACTTGCTTTCGAATAACCCTGCAACCTCAGGGTAATTACTGCTGTGGTGTTCCGAGGAAAACAAGGTCAGGAGGAGGAAAGCGCAGGGCAAGATTCCCAGGGCTGTGCACAAACAACTAGGACAAGGGTGTTTGTTCTGCCTCTTGAGGGGCTACAGCCCGGATTGGTCTCAGAGAGGATGCAAGACTCAGAGGGAGCTGCAGAAACATCTTGAGCCTCTAAAAACAGAAAGCAAAATGTTTTCCTTCTGTCCCCAGGGGCATGAATGCCGATGTCCCGAGGAACATGCATGGGAAAGAATACTAAAGAGCGAGTGGTGGAGGCCAGGCAGAGGTATGCTTCCATAGGGATGGTGCTTCCTGGAGGCACCAGTGGCTCTTTGAGTGGAGACCTGTGATGGAGCAGGGGATTCCAGTGAGAAACTGGGTTTGGGAAGAGCTTGTGCTGTGCCAGCTGGAAAAGGGAAGCTCTGTGAGTGAGAGAAAAGAGAGGAGCAACCTGTCAAAGACAGGGAAGCAGCAAGGAATGGAAACACCACTCCCTGGGCTCATATAGAGCCAAGTTTTCACAAGGGATGGCTCTACTTGAAAGAGTTGGGTAGGTCGAAGGTCAGCCATAATTTCACTCCCTTCTGCAGGGACTACTTAGGCCTTGTTATAGCAGGATTTAGCACTGGGTTTGGTTTCTTCTGCATGGAGACCTGCCAGGCTTTGCTGGGCCATAACCCTTTCTGAGCCATGCAGATAGCTGATAGCCCGGTTCTGTAGCTCAGGGGATAAAGAGGAAAATAGGTGATGGTGCTGCACGTTCCTCTGATGCAATGCTCTTTATTTCCAAGCCTATACAAAGGTGTTTTCACATGAACAAGGGAGGTGAACAATACGCAGTCTGCCCCTTGCTCAAGCTTAAAGCCCCCATCTGCCATAAAACCAGCCAGGGTGCGTCTCATGGCTGATGAGTTTGCAGTGATGGCTTGGGTATCACCACAGTTTCGTGTTCCTTCCCTCCACTCCCTCTCAGACACTTATCTCTGACCCACGGGACCTCTTCCCCCCACTATCACATAGCGGCGATAACCCCCACTCCCAGCAAAGTCCCACTCATCCCTTGCATGCATCATTTTGGGTGGCAGCCCCTCTGTGCGTTCTATAAAGGAGTTCCCTGGCTAATGTTTATCTCAGAATAAAGGCAGCCGTTACACCCCGGAGGGATTCTCCACCCGAAACGCTTCCAAATCCTCCCTACAAGATGGTTTTCCTCCCTCACCCCAGCATCAAGGGCCCAAAAAACCTCCTGGCAGAGGTAACCAGCCCCATTCCCTGCGGGCACAGCTCTTTCCTATAGCCCTACAGAGATGTGGTTCAGGCCACAGCACAGGTCTTGGGAAGGTTTCCTGCTCTGCAAGATCAAGCCTCCCATCCTGCCACATGTGTCAGCGACTCCGAGTGGGAAGGAGAAGTGATCTGTAGCACCGTCACAGAGGATTAATCCCCAGCCTGCTCCTGATCCCTCTAACAGGATAACCGAGTGCTCAGTGCCAGCATCTCTAACCTCCTGCAGCGTCACTGCTGGCAGTGCCAGCATGTGGTTTCCAACAGCCACGGGCCAGGACAATCCTTGCCTGTAGCTGGACTCCTCTGTTTATTTTATAGGGGGAGAAAGCTTTCCACAGGCTCTGCCTTTTCCACCAAAAAAGGGAAACAGTTTCTTTAAACTGAGGCTCTACTTTTAGGGACACTAATATTTAGATACCAGGAACTTCAGGACTATCTGAAGAAACCTAGATACTGAATACCCTCAGGGCACGGAAAGCCCGGTACAGCTACCAAGTGCCCTTTCAGGGTACATAAACCACTGTGATTTAAAAGGAAGAAGGCAAAGGGCAGCACTGTCCCACAGTTCTGCTCTATTCCCACTGCAGATCGTGTCAGAGCTCAGATGAGATCCCAGCCAGTTTAACTTCAAGTCCTTTGCTCTAACCTCAATAAACAAGATTATATCCAGCTTAGAGCTGGTGTGTCTGTGTAAGGTGCTTAATATAAGCACCTTTATATAACTCCTTTCTGTGAACTGAAGTGCTTTGCAGTCCTTAAGGATTTATCCATGCTTATCTCCAACTGAAAAGGTGTTGCCTTCATCTCCACTTGGCAGATGGGAAACAGATGGGCTCCATGGAAGGACATGTCTTCCTTTATTTTGTCCATCTACAAGGTAGGCATGCACGCTTGGCCTCTTACGCACAGCCAGTGGTACCAGCAACATTTCCAGAGGCTATTTGTATGTGCTACAGGAGGAACCCCCTGGGAAACAGCTGTCCCCCTGCTGAGGTTGGATCAGCACCAACCACTGGACAGGACTAAACCCCTGTGTGGTGGTAGTTCCTATGGTGCCCATCTCAATGGATGTCCCAGACTCGCCTTGTCCCTCTCTGGGCTGTTGGCTGCAAGCACCCATTTGGTAAGAGGAGCTGACGCTGTGAAGTACACTGTGATGCACAACTGAAACTGCTTATGGATTAGCAGCAGCGAGCAGCATGACCCTGCTGAGCATCAAGGAGATGCCGTAGGCAGATAAGCCCTGACTCTTTTGTTCTTTTTCAGGAAACCCTTGGCAAGCTCCTGCCTTGACACAAAGCACTAAATTGTGTACTTGATAGCTTTATGGAGGCTCTTTTGATAACACCAGTTTCTGTGGCAAGGGATGGATCCTTGTCCTGTTATCACATGCACAAAACCCCTTCTTACTCAAAGCCATCAGTTTGGTGCTTGTGCTTCTGGTATACGCTTGACAGAAGGTCCTCCAGGACTCACAGGGCTCAAGGCAAGCTTGCTTCCTGATTAAACGCCAGGAGCCTGATGGTGCTAATGCTATATGAATATGCAGCAACACTAATAGAGAGCAGTGCCACGGGGTTTGCAAGGAGCCCAGAACCTGTCTTACCGGCTGGTGAAGAAGAGGCAGTTTGCTCATGCACCGCTCCCATCCCACCCATCCATGCCAGGAAGAGGCTCTGCCCAGGCAGGGGCCTTATTAGTTTGTGAAGTTTCCTTTTGATCTCTGTATCTCGCAGCATAATGAGAAGGTTTGAGCTCTGCCTGGCCCGCCCTCCGTGTGCCTCCCAGTTGCTCCGATCACCCTGAGTCAGGCAGGCAAGGGGAGATCTACCACAGCTCCGGGGTTAATTTCTTCCTAAAGAGAGGTGTATTTGGGGCCTTTAATACATGCTTTGGTAGCCACATGTATGGCTGGTAGCAGGAAAGCACAGTTCCTTCACACCTCCCTCTGTCCCGCACAGGCACACAACCCAGTGGGGGCATCCAGGGTGATCACACCTCAAAGGCAGCTCCTTATTCCCTTGGTTCCTGCAGCCCAAAGCAGCTCTCGGAGGCCACCTGCAGTTGTGCCCCTGTATGGGATGGCTGGTGACCACTGATGCAGGATGTTGGTGCCTGTGAGACCTGTGCTACGGGAGGGAGCTGCCTTCAGCAGGAGCTCCTGTGCTAGCAAAGAGGCATACACCCCACTCACCCCGAGGTCCATCAGAGCCCCTCCCTTGTGATTCAACCTCTCTCCCATCCCAGACGGATCCTACACTGCTGGCACACCAGTTGAAGCTCCTTCTCTACCACTTCCTGCTCCTTGGGCTGCAGCCTCCAGAGCCGCAGCGGAAACCACAGCAGGAGCTCGCTTGGCACCGCAATCCGTGTCCAGGAGAGCTGGCTCAGCTACTCAGTTCCTCCTCTCCCATGACTCCTCCTTTCTTCAAAAGGAAATGAAAACAAGCTCCAAGCCAGGCTTCCATGTGTCCTCAATGAAACCCATCTGTGACAGCCATGGCCACGGCCTGACAGGGGCTGCTGCCTGGTCAGTGTGCGCAGTCCCGCCATGGAGGAGCGCACGTAGCCAGCCCCAGGGGCAGCACATCCCAAGGGAACAGAGGCCAGAGCAGGGACATGGGGCAGCTGTGTCCTCCCCAAGCGCTCTGCCTGGGGCTGTGCTACCTCCTGTCCCAGCAGCAACAACAGCTCCTGGGAAAGAAGCCAGCTGATAGCTCTGCACATCCACAGGCATCTCCGTAGTTTACACACACACAGTTTGGAGTGGTGAAAACCTCCTTAGCAGGAACAAGAGTGTCTTTGAGGGGCAGAGGTATCCACCCGTCCCCTGGCTGATTCACAAGCATCCTCCAAAGGAGATTACATAGAATGGGCAGGGTTGGAACTATATTTCTAGATACTTATACTATATTTCCTTATTATAGTTCTTAGAGCTTAGTTTGCATCAGACCTTTGTAAAGTCTCCCAAGTGTCATTCCCTCCCAGTTGAAAATTTACACTAATGTGTTTTGAAGATATATATTCTGTTAGTCATGCTCAATATGTCCTCTGCAATCACTCCTCCTTCTCACAGGGATCTCCCATCACATCAATTACCTTGTCCAACATCCGCCAGAGCCTTTATTACAGCATGAATCAATTTGCCTTCTGAAACCAAATCCCCTTCAGGCATGTCACTGTTTCCTCTCAACTCCTTGTCCTGCCCATCAGCTCAGTTGATACTGGAAGCAAATCCCAGAAATACTGTTCTGCATCCTCCCAGTGCCACTTGAAGAGTTAAAACAGACCCAGCTCCAGCAGAGTCCCCATTGCCAAGCTCTCAATAGGCTGCTGCCCTGACAGCTCCAGCAGCAAGACCAGTAGCTCTCACTAGAGACATGCAGATTAGAAACAGTGAGTGAAAACATGTTGGTTTCATAACACCTCCTATCTCCTAAAGGGGCTTTGCATCCTCACGGAGCATTCCCTTTGGTCCATGTTCTGGGCAGGATTTGTTTGTACCTCTTGGAGATGTTAAGCAGAGACCTATGGATGCAGCCCCAGTGCTTCTTTTGGCACACGTGGTGTGGCCAAGGCAGTTATTAGGGGCCTGTGTAGTAACTTGTGTCCAGCTTAGGATGCTCCCTTCCAGTTCTTGCTATCCCACCTCAGGCTCAAGATGGAAAACAGGAGCAAGGCCACCTACATCCAAGACCTGATGTGCCTCATTTCAATGAGCAGGGCTGGCTTCACGGGCATACCACACTGTAAGGATGCTGCTCACCTAGAAGAACACGAGAACCCCGCACGACCAAGCAGTAGGTGCAGTCCCTTTAGGGTACTGTGAAATGGGGCTCCTTTGCAGTCTTCCTCCTCCTACGTCACATCTGCATCTTCTCACTTTTGGTGGGTTGTCTTCTGCAAGACCTAAGACTGTAAGAAAACCTCTACCTCTGCTTCCTTCTCTTCTGTCTATGCTTGCCCATTTGTGTTATGTGCTGTGGGCAGGCAGCCAGCGCAGGTTTGCCAGCAGTGAGGACAGTGACCCCACAACTGCAGTTTCAGGGATGCAGGGCTGTGTTTTGCAGCGCACGTGCAGCCCCACACAGGAGGCACGTTTGCTCTGTGGTTAGCTGGCAGGCTTTCCAGGGAGCAGGAATCTGCTCAGAGAGCTGTTTGTTTGGGAGCATGTTGTGTTTTTGCCTGGTCTTGCAGCTGCCTGTCAGGCACTGTACAAACACAGCCCTGTCTTCCATGCCCCCCCTTCCCTGTTCTGTGTCTCTTATGCTGGGGTTTAGGATTAGCCACACCTTAGCTGGGTAAACAGGAGCTGATCGTGCCCCATCGGCACGGCCTTTTCAGCCTCAGCCACCACAACCAAGAAATGCTCGATTTTTATCCCAAGCAAATCTCCCTTTTCATCATTCAGCACGTCTGAAGCCTTTAATTTGACACAACAGCTGATGTGATCCTCTGCATTGGTTTCATCTTCTATTTTCTGTCTTTGTTCTTCTATTGTCCTTATTCTTCTTTTCACTGGGTTGATTCCACTCTGCCTCTTTATCTCCTGATCTGTTCCTCATTTTCTCACTCCTTTTTGCCACTCCTGTTTCTCTCCCCTTCTTTCTGCTGTCTCACCCACCTCAGAAAAGCCACCTTTATGTATATCACATGGGTGCTAACTAATTTATATTAGCTGATCTTCTAGTCTAAAGAAAGCCTTGCAGTGGTCAGTAACCACCACCAGCACCTCGGTCTTCACCTCAGCTCTAAGGCAGCAATTCCTGGCAATTTTTACCTGCCTGTGAAGGGATGAGGAACAGGGAGGGAGGAGGACACCCATTCCCTGCAGCACAGCACCCTCTAGCCTCCGCTGGGGCAGCAGCTCCTTGCTGATATGCACGCAGGACCTCCACCATCACCATTCAGCCATGAGTCCTTCCAGTCCTGCAACGCTCCTTACCTGCCCAGCCCTGCAAATGTCCCACCTGCAGCCAAATCCAAGGATGGATTTCTTGGGAACTTCAGAGATCAGGATCTTCAAGCTGGTCTGTTCGGAGCAGATGGGTGGTAAATCCGGCATCATTTCCAACAAGCTGAGACACCAGCTTTGCAAGGTGGAGCCTGCAGTGAGCTAATGTGGTGTCAGCCCAGAGAAGAGATCATTACAGCATCAGGAGCGGTATTTATTTCCTCCAGCCCATGCAATATTCACCTCAGTGGTGGTACAGGCAGTGTTTCCACAGGGTAGTGCTGCTCCTTCAAAGCCAGGGGAGGTCAGCTGCAGGAGTATGGGATCAGTGATGGCAATAGCTCTGCAGTCACTGTCTTCTTGGGAGGCTGCTCCAGGAAAGCATCCAGCAGATGGGGATGCTCTGGATTTGCCTTTCATCCCAGTTAGCCCACTGCTCCTCGATGCCTCCTCCCCAGACCATATCCCCATGGTCCCCATCAGCCTCACCCACAACCGCCCCTCCGTGACAGCATCAAGCCTGTTTTCCCTCACTCCTGCTTTCCTTCTGCACCTCCAGGAAACAGAGCTGTGTCTCCCTGCACCCTAACATCATCACCTTTTCCCCCAAAAGGAAACGCAACTGTTTTCTTCATACTCCCTCATCCACACACAGCTGTGTGCTCCCCACATCCCAGACCCATCCTGATTCCCACTGTTTCGGCACCAGGCAGTAGCTTTCCGCCATAAATACTGCTCTGTAGGAAAAGCCTCTTCCCCATTCCTTAGGCAATACTAACACTTGGATTCTTACAGAGGTCTGATAATCCCATTGTTTGGTTCACTGAGCATTTCAGGATTGCAGCCCCTCATTCTCCTCATGCATGACTGCTTCTATGGCAGCTTTTCCAAAGAAAGCATTTCACAAGGGGCCACTGAAAAAAATGTGGCTTTAGCAGTCTCCCTCACTGGCTTTCTGAGGCTGGATAATCATAGTCCTTCCAAACTCCAACCTCAGGAACACAGTATAATGGCAAATGTCAGACAGACCACTCGGAATTAAACAGAAGACAAATAGTTTCCTTTATTCAGTATGACATCTTGGAAACACTCCAGAAGCAGCTCATACATCCTTCTGGCTTTACTACAGTCATTGTTCCAATCCATCCTGCTTTCTACCAGAGACACCTCCTCTCCCTGCTCTTGCTGCCAAATACCTGCTGCTGTCATGCAGCCTCCCCTGCATGTAACCCCCCTGCTTGCGCAGAAGGCTCTAGGGACAAGTGTCACACCAAAGCACTGCTTGGCCCCTGCAGATGTGTCTTGATTTACCACAATGTGTGATAAAGGGGCAGAAATGGCTGTGAGCAAACAAGAGATGGCATTGGAGATGGCTGCAGGGGACAGGTCTGCTCAGCCTGGCAGCTTTTGGTGCAGGAGGTAGGAATTTCACCTGACTCCCTGGAAAATGCAGGAGTGTTGTGGCACAGCTTCATCTCAGGGAGAAAGAGACAGACCCTCCCCCTAGAGCACAGAGTCTGCTTGTGGATCCAGGCAGTGCTGAAAGTGCCACGATGCTTCCAGAAGCATTGCTGATGCTGGGGAATGGTTTTCAAACCCTCTTCAAATCCTCCAGCCAGATGTGGCTGCATGCGGGGTAAACGGAGTGAGCTGGCTGTTAGGAATTCGTGGAGAGAAGCAGCAGAGCACAGCCTGGTAAAGTGCTCGGCTCAGTGGCATTTCTGGTTTAAAGAATTTGGGAATGCAGCAGCCAATCTCCTCTGAAATGATCACTGAAGGTCCCTGTGTCAGCAGCCAGAGCCCTGTTGGGTTTGGTAGAAAAACAACAAAAGAAGAGAGATATAAAGTCACTAGCAACTACCTTCAGCCATCAGAAGAGAGCAGAGCCTCTGTTCTACAGGGGACGAAAAGGTGGAGTGCAGTAACCCAGGAGGGCTGAGGTTAGTCAGTTAAGTTCTATAATTAGGAAATAAATAGCGTGCTAAATAAACGCAGAGCAGAAGCTGCTGAGGAGAGTGGCAGAGCTGGAAGCTGGAAAGGAACAGCTGAATGGAAATGTGATGGAAAAATACTGAGCAGGTGGGCCACATGCCACTTCCTCGGCTGGTGTGTGTGATGCAGCCGTTCTCCCACCCCTGGCACTTGTCTCCTGACGTTGTCAGCTCTTCAGGACAGAGGCTGCTCTATTTAGAGATCTCCAAAGTGCCCATTACGCTTTTAGACACCATTTTAAGTAAACAGAAGAGTCCAAAGAGCACTGTGCATCCCGATCCAACAGGCTCTCTGGCTCTGCAATGCCTCGCTGGCACTGCAGGGGAGGCAAAGCAGGGGAGGAGGAAAAAACATTGCCTTTATTTCCATCTGCAAAGCCTTTTTGTGCTCACATGTCACTGACAGGCACTCTGCTTACTTTCAGCTGGCAATCAAACTCTGTCATAGGAGATGTTTTCCTTTTTGCTCCTGCTGCACTGACAGAGATCGACACCTCATGTTTCCTCCAGCAAAAAGGTGTCTACAAAGGTGCAAAGTCCCCCAAGAGTCCTTCAGCACACGGTGAGTTTGCTGAGCAGAAAAGCTGGGCCAGGGGAAATGAGGCAGAAGAAGAGTTCCTTGCGGCAGCAACAGCCAAATGAGAGGGATGTGAAGAACAAAAGGTGAGTGTCAGCACGGTGTTGCATGGGGTGTCTCAGGCTGGCTCAGCACCACATCAAGCTCTCTCTGCCTGGTACCTTTCCAACTACTGGGTTTTAAAAGGTGAAATTACCACAAGCCATTTTTTGGTGCTTGCACAGAGGTAAGCACCTGCCCAAATCACACGACAAAGCTGTGTTTTTCCTGTGCCTACAGTTTCCAGCACACACATTTGGCCTCGTCTGCAGTAAGCACACTACTCAAAGAGGGATCCTCCTGTCTCCGAAGCATTAGGGTGTTTTGGACACCCCCATCCCACTTCTCTGCAGCAACACCAGACAGAAGCATCTGTTGGGCTGGAGCTGCCAAATCCCTCCCTAGGAGGCTGGGAATGAAGCTAAGCTCTCTCCAGCACCCTTCCTTTACGGGATGGTTTGTGCTACTGCTCAGATAGCATTTCCTGAGCATGAGCTGATTGCTGTGAGTGGTACAGCCTCACTCCTGGCTCCAGGCCACAGAGTTCCACCTACAGCACACAGCACCCTCCCACACCGACCAGCACACCAGCTCCACCATAGCCACCTCAGCTCCCTGCACACTCACAGGGAGGGCAGCTTCCTCTGCAAGCCATGGCTTGAAAGCCAGTTTAATAGCCCCAAGATGGGTTTGTATTCACGCAACACACTTGCTCTCTCCTGGCCATCTCTGCTCTCAGTCCAGAAGGTGCAGCTGGAAACCCCCAACATTATCCAGAGTAAAACATGAACTGACTTGCACTGGTTCCTCCTTCCCTTCCTGCAGACACAGAATCTTTTCTATCACATTCCTTCTTCTTGCAATGGGCACAGCTCAGGAGTTCAGCTCCCACTGCTACAGCCACCTGCATTTGTGCTGCCACCTCCTCAGTGTTGGTCCCATCTGGCCCTCCGCTCTCATTCTTCACTGATGTATCTGAGCCCCCCCAATACCAAAGACCACCTTATGCTTCATTTCTCAGCAAGAGGGCAGCTAAGAGTTTGGTTTGCTTTGCTTTGTGACTGTGGCTTAACAAAGCTCTCTTCTAATAGCTGAGCTTCTCTCAGGTCAGAGAAACCTCCAACAGCCTCAAGGATTTAAAATAAAAGCCTTGCCTGAAGGCTTAGCTCTGGTTTACAGTGTGTTTTCCTGCCTGGATCAATGGTGAAGAGCCAAGGTCCACTGGAATCAACTGGACTGGAATTCTCTGTAATCAAGTTCAAACACATTCCTCAAATACTTAGTTAAGAAGCTGATAGAGGAAGTTTATCCACTAAGTCTATCTCAAAGCCTAATCACAAACACAACTCAGTTACTTCAGACATACCAAACCTCAGCCCAGCTGAGCTGCTGACAAGTTTACCATCCACCATAAACCCTGGGTGTTTTCACAAGGGTAATTACAAGATGAAGATAAGGAATCCATGTCTCATTTGACAGTGGTGCTGGATCCCACCTGTAGAAAGCAAGACAAAATGTTTGCTGTAGGGCTGCTGCTGTTTCTGCTCTGCCACCATCATCTCGGCAATCCCTCCCTGTCATTCCTCATCGCTCCCTTCTTCACCGTGACTCAGGCTACAGCAGTTACTCATCTCCAGATACACAACCCTCTGGAAAATGTGACTTGCTCCTTGAGCGCTTTCTCTACGTAGGAAGCTCCAAACTCCCTGTAAACACAGGAAACAAAACGTCTGAAATCAGGGGAAGGATTTTTCCATCCAGTTATATAAAGCAACCATTACCATAGCTAGGAACAGTTGATGTTACCAGCAACGTTAATACGTGGCCCATTTGGGAAGCCACAAGAAAAGCAAGTTTATAAACATCTCGTGTTATTTGGTTTTCCACGTGTGGCAGGCTCTCATTTACCTCTGAACTGAGTTCTCTGTCCCTGTCGTATATCCCACTGGGTGGGAGGAAACCGGGCAGGGGCTCCTGGGCCTTTGAGGGATGATGAGCACATCGCCTGTAAGGCCCCAGCACCACATTTACCACACGGAAGTGGCCTGGGGGCATTACTTTTAAGGCTCTATTCCTTATTTTTTACTACCGTGTAGTATTACATGGCCAGTATTCTGCACCTGAATACACCTACATGGACCATAACCACCTTGTGCCACAATGGAGAGGTTTTTACCCCCTCTGGCCCTCAGGACCACCGAGCTCCATGTCACTGCGGGGTGACCGTGCACCTCATACGGAACAGCTCCCCAAGCCGTACACCCCATCGCGGCCGGGGTGCTGGCTCCGGCAGCAGGAAGCGGCCCGCACCGTGACAGGTGCTCCCCGTCCCCGCGGCTCCGCTCTGTCATGGCGCCGGCAACCACCGCTCCCCCACAGGCGCCGCTAGCCCCGCCCGGCGCGCTGCCGCCAATCACCGCCTGACTGGCAGGGTCCCGAGCCAATGGAACAGCAGTGCCTCGCCCCGCTGCCTCTCCACCAGCCAATGGCGCCCGCGCAGCCCGGCCAGAACACGCCCTCACTCCCTACTGCCCTTCTGGCCAATCCAAGAGCGGAGCTGGGCGGAAGCGGCAGGGCGGAGCGGCCAATGGGAGAGTGAGGGCGAGTGCCGATGGGCCGCGGGTAGTGGGGCGTCTGCAGACGGGTGCGAGCGGCGCCGTTGGGCCGGCGACAACGGCGACAGCGGCGGCGACGACGACGACAACAGCGGCCTTGTGGGGCTCCCTTCCTGTGGGGCTGGGCCTCATTCCGTTCTTCCTTCTCAGCGGTACGGGGCCTTCGCCTTCTTTCTGTGTACGCTCTGCAGCAGGCTCGCCTCACGTGTGTATTGCGCGGGTAGCCCTGCGGTGGCCTGGCCCGGTTGTGGTGGTCGGCGGACCCCCCTCCCGGTGCCTCTCCTTTCGGCTGTCGCCGGGGTCGGGAGCACTGCGTGGCTGGCGGTGTGGTGACGGCCTTCCCCATCGCTTCCTGTGTGGTTGTGCAGGGTAAGAAGAGCGGTGCGTGAGCAGCCCGTGCTCACGGGGGTGAAGGCTGGGTTGGGGAGCAGTTGTAAGCTGGTGGGAGCTGAGTATCGCCCTGAGAGGATCTATTGCACACCGGTATTATCCTGAGGGGGGTGATGCTGGTGTGAGGTAGAGTCAGGTGAATTCTGGCTGATGTCTGCCAAATCACCCTGCTCCTCCTAAGTGGGGCTCTTCTCGTGTGTTATTTATGATTCTCGGTCCTCACATTGCCGCTAGTGTTTCATAAAAGCTTTAAAGCAATGCGTACTGTATACATGCTTGTTAGCCTGTATGACAGGACCTTGCTGCTCATAGAATCACAGAATCGTTAGGGTTGGAAAGAACCTCTGAAGATCACCGGATCCACCCCCCCTGCCAAGGCAGGGTCACCTGGAGCAGGGTACACAAGGCTCCCTTATACAGCTTCATGTGTAACTGTGTCTTACTCCAGTACAGGATGGATAGATAAATCTGTTCTAGTTAATGTATTATAGCTTTTGAAGGCCCTCACCTGATGCTGACTCTTTCTAAGAAGCATGTCAGCAGTGGTTTTATTCCCACAGTTACGGCTGGAGGGGTTGCATTCTCATGCAGTTCTTATCAGAGAAATCATAACAGCTTCCTCTTATTATGGTACAGTTGTCACTGGTGTGGTAAGTACTGAAGAATCCTGTCTCCTTTTAGAGGTTGCTGTTTGGCTTCCACAGCACTGGTGCCTCCTTCTATAACAAGTGTTTGTGGCTTATTAATCATCTAACTGTTACAGCGTGTTCAGCTTGCATACCGTGTTTATCAATGATTATCATGCTCAGCCACATTTGTAATGTTCCTTGCGTTGATCCATTCTAGTCAATCACTGATATGGTGTTCATAGAACACCCAGTTCAGCCTTCTGCATTTGTGATAACTTATTTTCAGACCTTATTTGATAATGTTTATTTCCTGTGCAGGGAGTTTTGCTATGGACAGCTAGTCTTGGGTTGTTGCTATCTCGGTTCATCTACTTTTCCTTCTTCCTAGATGCTTGCTTAGTTCTCATGTTGAAAGTGAAGCTTAAATAAATTCTCTTGTCTCTTCTTGGATCAGTGGATGTGTTGCCTTTCTTATTATTCTAGCCATCACTTGTTTCAGTCTTAAGAGTAAGGAGGAGGTGCTATAAAAAAAAAACCCTAGGAGCTAATGTTTGGGTTCTTCTGTTCTCCTGCCTTATTCTTAAAACCAGTTGTATTTCAGCTTTTGCATGGGAAGTCCTCTGTGGTACTGAACGAACTAGCTGCACAGAGGATGAGGCTGATCTAAGATTGTGCCAGACTTTTCTTCTAGGGCCGTAAAAGCTGTGGAGGTTAGCTAAAATCTTCCATCTTGCAAAACTGTTTCTGAAGAAGTTAAGCTTTAAAATTAATTTGTTCTACTCTTCTTCGAGAAATAAACACCAGCTTAGACTTAGTGTTATATAAAGCTGTGTTATTAGATGTGTCATGTGAAAACCAGGAGATTAATACATTGAAATAGTCATTGTTCTGGGATGTAGTATTGGGAAGGAAAGGTGGCAGAATAGCAGTGTTTGTTCTCAACAGCAGGTACGTGGAGAGGTTATCCAAATCTGCTAAGTTCCAGGTGTGCTTCTGGGTGTGATTTGATGTACTACAGAACATCAAATTCTACAGTACACAGCTTTAGAGCAGTGATTCAGGCCTCCTGTGGTTGAAGTCTTGCTGTCTTCTGTGTGTATAATTTAACCTCACTTGACAATGGAGATGTCCTGGATGCTCCTAGATTCACATTGCTCTGTTACTCCCTTTTCTTGCTCTGTATCTCCAGCCTCTTCTCCCTTACTTTCATGGTGCCAGAACTTTGATTAAGTTAAGGAGGAATGGGATTTAGCAAAGTCTCTAGCAGGGGGTGTATGTGCTGGGGTCTTTGGTCCTTGTTGAAAGATGCAGATGCAGACACCAGCCTGGCACTGGTTTTCTGGGCTTTTCAGCAAAAGCCTAAATTATGATAGTCAGTATAATGGAGTCTCCATCTACACTGTTGTGTTTCTCTGGAAGATTGTCTTTCTTGATGTGTTGTAGCTCTGAATTGCTATTCTTAATGTGTACTAGAGATCAGCTATACTTACAGGCAAATCTTTCCCCTTCAGCCTAAATAGCTGGTGAAGTTTAAGCTTAGATGCAGTTAAAAGTCTGATCAGACTCAGCTGATTGTGGTCAATTTGATTTAATTTCAGTGTGCAAGGGCAGTTTGTCCTTCTTACAGAGAAGCAAAAGTCCCATTTGCCCAACATGTGGGTGGCAATGATGCTAACCTAGTCAGGCAGCTGTCAGCCTTTTCTAGCTCTAAGAAAGTTTCTGTGCCCAACAGCTTGTCTTTTCTCCAGCTATATCAGTTGACTTGATGATAAGGATAGTCTCTCAGTGCCAGCAGCAGGCAGCAGTAATTCAGAATGCCTTGCAAAGCAGTTCTGTGCAAACCAGGTGCTTGAAACATCTTTGTGCCTTTGCTCTGTTAGCAGTAATGGCAGCGGAAGGAAGCGTCACACTTGCAACGTACAGAAGATACTAATCTGTATCTCTAGATTGACCAAGAAGTGCAGTTGCCTAGCAAACTGCTGTTGAGAAATATTTGTGTTTCTCATCATCCTGGGTTTGGTCTGACTATAATAAAAGGCAGTAACAACTTCCTCTACTAATAAGGACTGAGCTCTTATAAACACAAAAACCCTCTGAAACTTGTGATGTACTGGTTGCTAATAATTGAGCTACAGTCCTACTCAGGACATTGAGTCCTCAAACAGCAGGCTTCTCATGGCAAGGGTCAGCTAGGACAAGTGACTGCTAACGAGTTCAGCAATTTGTCACACTTCTAAAAATATTTACATCTTCAGAATGCTTTTGCATAGAGATAACAGCTTCCAGGAGGATTGTGTTGAGGTTGTTCAAGCCTGGCTCTCCCTTAACTGGACCACCCAATTCTGTGAAATGTTGGTTGGGCATATGTGAATATGCAAGACTGTACTGAGTCAAGTAACAAGATGCACTGTCATTTACAGTGAGCATCCCTGTAAGAGGTAAGGAAACCTGTAATATTCCTAACCTCCTGCTCAGGTTCAGCAGGGAAGTAGGTGATGTAGCTTCAAACATCGAGTTGCTGGTCACTACTGTAGTGCTCCCAAATCTCTGCTTTAATAGGCATTCTGGTAAAACTTGAGTATTCTGCAGTATTGGTTTCTGTGTGTTGGTCAGGTCTGGTCTGTTTGGTTATTTTGTCCTGAAAAGTTGTTGCTTCATTTTTAATATTACAACGTGAATTAAACTTCTCTAGCATGAGCCTCCTGTCTGTCATGGACAAGCTGAGGGAATGACTCTGCAAATCTTCTGTACTGCTGTGGAGCAGAGCTGTTCGTCAGGAGAAACAAAATGAGCAACGGTTTTGAAGATTTCAGAGTCAAGTGGCACCTCAGCTTTTGATCATGTTCAGGTGTGTTCAGACTGCTTGAGCTGGACCAGTTTTGAATAAAGCTTCTCTGCTGTTTTAATGTGTGTGTTGATGATAGATGGTCTTTTCTTGTTGTGCAGATAATCTAGTCGGGGGCATGTTCCCTGCTTCCTTGGCTGTGCACCACTTAGCTGAGCACACAGCTGTGATGTGCTTGGACCTTGGGCTGCTCCTAGGATATGTATATCTGAGTTCTGTGGCTGTGGGCTTGGGGGTGTTGGAGTATCTTTAACAGTATGATGTATTTAAAAATATAGTGAAGGAGCACAGCAGGGCCCTTCAGGGATGGGGGTGTTTGTAATGCAGTTTGTATTGGCTGACTTGGCTATCTTTGGCTTCGTGATAATATAGCATTCCCAAACTATGGAGCATGGGTTGTCAGGTTCTCTGTAGGGTATTTATTCCACTTCCTCCCTTGAGCTTGATGCTGTGTGCTGACAGTTACGTGGTAGGCAAGAGACACCTGCTAATACTGTAAGACTGTGGAAATATGCTTGCCAGTACTTCTCTCTCAGTACCTAAAAGTAAGCTTGATCTATCATAGGATCAGCTAGGTTGGAAAAGACCTTTAAGGTCATCAAGTCCAACTATCATGTCAGAACTGCCAAGACCACCACTAAACCATATCACTGAGGGATATCGCCCTTCAGCAGGGGGCGGAAGCTGTGCCCTGTGGTTGTGTAAGGCAGTGATTAGAGTGGGACAAAGTCCTGACTCTGGAGTAATCAAATAATTATGTTTATTTAAATAACATGAGTCTTTAAGATAAGATGTAATTAATTGATTTGCGTGGAGTCATCAGAGCCTAGTCTTAGCTTAATCTCATGTATCGGGCATGTGCAATAAAAACTAATGCAGTGTTTTCCAATCCATCTGAAACAAGCCAAGGAACCAGATAAGGTGATGTACAGGGAGTCTACATAACAATGTTATTAGGTAATACACAAAATCTGCCTGTCGGGCAGTAGAACCGTTTTGATCAGTTTAAATGATATTGTGAAGAAACAAACACAGCTCCTGTAGCTGGAAGGAAGTGAAATCCAGGGCTCATCTGACTGTAAATTAGCCTTCTTGGGGAAGTGAAAACCTGAAGAGTTTATGGCCATGATGGCTAGAGAATTATCTTCAGGTGCTTTCTTAAGCTAGCTGGTTTGTACACCCATCTTAGGTACTTTGCTTCTGCTCTGAAGGTGTAGGACCTCTCAATAAAGGAAGAAAACCTCCAGTTAAAAGAATCTGCCTTTCTGGCAGTGTGGATGGTGCCTGGTGCTATGAACTTTGTCCCTGTAACCTCACAGTACCTCTAAATTTAGTGTATGAGCCAAGTATTGTATCCGATGAAAAGGTCAAATTCTATTGAAGGCTCCAGCCAAGAAATTCCTGTTGGGACATGGTGTAAACAGTACTTGCAGCTTTGTACACTCACCATCCGAACAAATCCTGGCCTGGGTGCTGGCTCTAGCACAAGGTGGAGGGATTTGCATCAAAGACTTCCATGTAATGTTCTTTTAAGCATCCTTGTGATGGAACACGTCAGAGTGCCCTCTTTATTTTTAGATAAGAACCTATTGGATGTTTGTTTGACAGCAGAACTGTGGTGGGCTTTGCCAGGCTCCTGATGACTCTGGTGATAACTGCACTTTCTGTCTCCTGGCCACATCTAAATCTAAGCTTAGATTGCTTGAAGTGCTTGGCTATTTCTTCATTATTCCCTCTGTGCTTTGAGGTGTGAGACTTAGTTGGTTCTTTTAAATAGCCCGAAGTACAGAGTGATACATCAAGATGATCTCAGCCTTGCTTCTCTTGTGATCTACCACTGAATATAATAGGAGGTTCTGCATGAGGTAAGCTTGGGCTGGTTGGATGCCAGTCTCAAGTGGTGTGACGCCTTGCTTTGTGTGCCTGAGCCCATCAAGCATAGTACTGGTGTGGCCTTAAAATACTGGTATCTATGTAACTTTATGGAGGCCTTAAAGTAGCAGTTTAGGCTTAATACTTTCTCATCTACCTAAACACAGTGCTTGAAAGTGGGATGTTTTGCTTTCCTCTTGTCTAGCTGACTTGCTTAGAGTTTTATTCCCCAAGGAGGCAGTACAAATAAATGAAACCAGTCCAAGATATGTTAGTTAATGAAGTCTTTCTGCTTAATCTGTCTAGAAACAGCTTCTTTAGCTCTTCTGAATCTTAGTGGGGAATGGAGAGTATTGCAGTACCTGAAAGAGGATAGGAAAGGGGATTTGTAAAGGCTTTCAGTGTTGGCCAGGCGTGTTCCAGTGTGTTGGTGTTCAGCTGAGCTCTGGTAGCACTAGTCAGCCAGAATGCTGACTGGTGGGAGGGCATCTAGGAGGCTTTTGTATCAAACTGCTGTTCCTGGAAACAAGATTCCTCCAGGATTCTTCAGTGACTGTAAAAAGCATAAAGTATCTTGATAGTGGAGCTGCTTTTAAAGAGGCTGCCTTTACTCTTGTCTGTAGGCAGTTCCATCTGGCTGCATCTTTGCCTTAGCCCAAAGCATCTCTAATGCTTTAGTGAAATGTCTGCCAGGCTTTCAGTTGCTCACTAAAAGGCCTGAGGGACTGACCCCTTGGGAGTGGCTTCCTTTACTGTCTTTGCTTTTTTAATGCTGGCTTTCCAGCATGCAGAGTCAGACTCAGCTTTGGTTTGGGTGGAGAAGCTTTAAAGCTTAGTAGCTACCAAATCCTGTGTGTGCCCCACTGAGTCATGGGGTGAAGTGACTTCTGTCCCTGAAAGAGTCTCCTCTCCCTGGGAAACCTGGAAAAGGAATGTGCCCAGGTCTCAGATTTGTTGTCAGTTGTTAATTCACTTACAAGTGAGTGTCTTGATGGCTTTCCCAAAATCCAGTGATTTTGAAAGGACACACACAGAATTTGCTGCAGCTCTTCCAGCTTTTGTTGTACTCTTTCTATTCCTGTCTGGAATAGGGAAACATGGGGCTTTTCTCATTATACTTGTAAGGCTAAGGTGCATGCTGTTAACAGTAATGCTGAAGTGTTTCCTCCTGTAACATCATTTTCAGCTTTTTATTCTGTGATGAAAGGGCAAATGAAAAGACTCCACAAATCCAGCCCTTGCCTTCAAGTGACTGATTTTAAAGTTAGTCCTCAGTCACAAATGGGACTTAAGAACATTGTTTGAAAAGACTCTCAGTCTTTCGGGTTGTCATGCCTACAAGGGAATTATAAAAAGAATTGTATACTTAAGGTGCTTCAGAATAACATCTTCAGTCCCAAGAGTTTCATCTTCTTTGTGTTCCTGAATGTGGATCTCAGACCCTGTGATACATGAAAAGGCAGGCTTAATTGCTTCCAGTGTTGCACTTACTGCTTCTTGCTTGTTTTGTCTAGCCTGCTAAGAGCAAATCTGGTGTTCTGTGTACAGAAATGTTTGTCTGTTTGAATTAATGCTGACTAAAAGGAGATTCTAGATTAAAACCTAGCTGGCTCAGTGCTAGTTATCTGTCCTTTTTGTAAACCCCAATTTATTGGATCGATGCAAAACAGGTTTAACAGAACAGAAGCAAGGTGACCTTGCCCCTGCTTATAAACAGGGAGGCATTTGACCTATGCGATTAGAAGCAGAGCTCCCAAATCCACTTCAGTGAGCTGAACTCTTAACATTTCAGAGCAGAATGCTCTGGATCAGCCCCTACGAATCTGCCCTGGTTGAGAAAGTCTGTTTAGGTCTTCAGAAGGACCAGTTGCTAGAGGAGGAGGTACCTGAAGAGCCACAGCTGGATCCATAGCTGACCAATCTAGTCTTCATGGACTAGATCCATTGCTTAGTGAATCGGTGTAGGCAGCTGTGCAACTGTAGTGCCAACTTTGTATTAGCTGTATTAGTATTCAGACTGAACTTCTAGGTAGAGATACTGACAAATACATGAACCTCTAGCACATGTTTGAGGTGTGTAAGTGCAGTGAATGTGTGTTAGACTGCCTAAAATAGAAAAAGACTAGTTCAGAAGTGTTGATCTTGCTTAACAGCCGTTTTTTGAGTGTAACTCCAAAAAAGTGTGCTTTTTTAAAGTAGCAGTAGGCTAAAATAGAAGTCCAAGAAGATGTGCTTGTAATCTGAAGGTCACTTGAGAGAGAAGACTGTCGGGAAGATACAGTTTAGTTGGATCTGTTCTACTGAGTAATGGGGATAAAATGCTAATGACTAATCCATGCCAGTTTTATTTTTAACAAATTCACCAACAGAATGAAAGCTGTAAACAGAGAACTGGCTTCAAACCCAGGTGGTGGGAAGGCTTTGGATAACTTCTTGTATCTCCTAATGAAAGGAAGATGCCAGCACAGCTAATGGGAGTTTCAGCTGGGGCAGATTTGCTTAAGTGACTGGTTGTGAGTTCAGGATCTTGGTCTGCTGTTCTGCCCCTTGTGCTTTCCCTGGAGAAGCACTGCTGTAGTTTGCCTGTTGTTTCCTATGCAGTTGGTGGTAGTGTTGGTGAAAGTCTAAGTATGGAAGTGAGATAACATACCACAGCTGAACGTTGCACTCACACTAAGACACATGCCAATATAATCTCATTAGGAAAATAAATGGCTTTTTGTAGCCCACTCCTGTGTGAAGCCTGGAAATGGAAAACAAAACCTTCGGAGTTGTTCAGTATTAAATGTCTTTGCTTTCCTCACCCTCTCTTCTCCATCAGAGCAGGGACTTGTGGTGGCAGCAACCTGCAGCTTTCCAGCACACTGTTAATCAACAGCTGATGTCACACTTGTTTTCTTCCAAGGGATTTCAGTGTGGCTGCTTTGAGTACAGAAAGTACTTCTGAGGTTGTGAGGGTGTTTTTGAGGCTCTGAGTAAGGCTTTGGTATGACCTGTCCTGTTTGGTGTATTCCTGGTGTTGGAAGCAGCAGCCATGGTAGAGAGCAGACAGTTCTGGAGCTTTTTACTGGAAGCTCTGATTCCCTATTAGTTTGTGTGCCTGTAGGGAATCAGTTCTAAGTGTAAATATCACTTACATTTTTATGGTTGCAGGCTGAAAGCTCTCACTCCTTTACTAGCATCATCAAACTCCTGTAACAAGCCCTGGTGCGTGTGCACTGGTGTTAATTAGGTGGCTGTATCTGAGGCTCCTGGTGGCTCTCGCCAGCTTGTTGAAGTGTGATATGTTGTAATGTCTCAAAAAACAAGTGTGGGAACAAGCAGAGACTGTTTACAAGCTTCCATCTGTAGGAGTGAGCTGCCTCCCTAAGCCTGAGTAAAAGTAGCAGGAAACTTCTTTTTCAGTCTGGCTTCACACTTCAGGAACAGTGTAGATACTGCACAAAGTTGAGAAGAACAGTAGGCTTACTTCTAGTCTTAAATGGGAAGGGAGTTGTGTAGCTTTTGTAACATGCACAATGCCACTGTCTTGCAAAGATGGTGACTGTGTGGTCTTCTGCAAGTTCATAGCTTGGCTTTCCTTTGGAGTTAAACTGATTTTTCACTATTGCTTTCTGTCTATTAGCTCATGAAGGTCATTTGCATACTGCAAATGAATTAATATGCTGTAGGCAACTGATCTAGTCTGGAATCTGTCCACAGGCAGATTTCTAATGCAGATGTATCAGAGTTGAAGCAATTATGACTGAATACACAAATCAATGGAAATGTTTGTGATGAGACACTTGTATACATTTGCTTTCTTCCCTGCCAGCTGAGATGTGGCCCTATTGTTAACAGTCAATTTGCTTTTCATCTTCTTACAGAGTAACTCTCATAGCACGTGGATCCAGGCAGTGACGGTTCTACTGAGGACTGGCAGTTCTTCCTAGTTTGAAGAAGTGAAGTTGGTAAGGCTTGACTTGTCAGTACTTGTCTTAATTGGGTTAGCCATGTGACTGAGGAGAGACCCTGAGAAAAGCCTGCCCTGTCAACATGAATGAAATATCCCTATAGTAGCTGCAGCCAGTTATTTGAACCATATGTTCAAAAGAAGCTGGATCAGTTAAAGAACTTGATTTAAATCTGGAAGCATATTGTTATATTGTGGGGTTTTAAATTCCCTCCCTTGATCCACTTTATTTACCCTGAAGCCCTTGAAGGACTAAATATTAATTTAATGCTCCTTCAGCTGCAGAACTACAGTGAATTGAAAGCTAAACTCACTGTTACATAAAGTGACCACCTTAAATATGTGCAGGAGTTAGTACCAGTTGCAGCTCATGGAGTTGCAAAATTTAGGCTGAGGAGCTAACACAGTAGTTCTTTCAGGTTCTTCTTTTCAAGCCTGGCTTGTGCATCTGGGAGAAAGCACACATCCAAAGCTGCTGATGTGCTTTTATGTCCTGGCTCTTCACTCGGCTTCTATTTGAGCTGTCTTGGCCAAGATCCTGAAAGCATTGACTGGCTACTATGGACTGTGGGGTTTGACACATGAGACAGTTGCAGTTCTAATGCAGCACTGATTAGGAATAAATCTCCTTCCCAACTGATCATCTGGTTTCTGTTTCTTGTGGTGGTCAGGGTGTTCAGAGCAGTACAAAATAAACTTCCTTTCAAACTGAGAGTTACTAGTCTGAGTTGATATGCTAGGATTCTTGTAGCAGTGGGAACTGACAAATCTAGTTGGGTAGCACAGTCTTGTGTTAATGTTCATATCCAACAGTATATTGCAAAAGGCTTTAATATTGACACTGTTTTTATCTCCAGGCTCAAGATGAGTGCGATGTTGGAAACCTCTGAGCTGCCAGCAGTGTTTGATGGGGTGAAGCTAGCTGCAGTTGCTGCTGCTCTCTATGTTATTGTTCGCTGCTTAAATTTAAAAAGCCCAACTGCCCCTCCTGAACTCATCTACCAAGACTCTGCTTTGGCACGCTTCCTACTCAAATCCTGCCCACTTCTGACCAAAGAGTAAGTAGTATGTGTATTTGCCATGGTGACCTGTCTTGTATGAAGATGATCTGCACTTAACCATTTTTCTGCCTAGTGTGTTTCTTAAATCTGGGTGCAAATGAAAGTTGGGGTATTCTCTTGATAAAATAAACCTGTTCCAAATCAAGCATTTCACTGTTGTTAATGTCCCAGGTATCTGTGTTTAGAACCAAGCCCTGTGGAGCAGGGCTATCCATGAATGTATAGGATGTCATCCTTGTGCTCTCTGCAGTAGCTGTATGCTGATATTGTACTATACCAGCACTATATAGCCCACTGTCTGCAGAAATGGGGGAAAGATGGATGCAGTCAGCACTTGTTCCTGTGCTCTCCTTTCTATTAGGGAAGAAATTTGTGAGGGCTCACAGGAAGGAAACACTTTCATGGTGTGTCTGTGCACTTAATGAAGGCAGGGATGGCTGTTAGTTTTAAAGTGCCTACTCTTACTTGAAGTGCCTTAAGTTGACTAATGAAATTTATTACTGGTAGAGCACATCATAACTAGTTTAACAAAGTAATGACATACTGGCCAGCTCTAGGCCTGTTGAATCCACTTTCAATTGACCTTATGTCAACTGCGTATTTGAGTGGGCTGATCCTTGAACTTCTGTTCTAGGACCTTCAGAATCAGTGCAGTTGCCCTTACCCTCACCAATAATATGAAGCATTTACTACAATTTCATGAGGCTTTGGAGGGACAAGGACTTTGATTACAGTATTTCTTCTGCAATCACTTTGGAAACTTGCAAGTCCTATTTAGAAGCCCTAAATACGTCAATTATCTACTAAGTGCTGAGTGCAGCTGCATGAACCTTTCTTACAGATCTCAAAAGTCAAGCTGACTTAATGATAGTAATTTTAGGGGAGATGAGAGGCTTTTAGCAGTGCTGTGTTAGATGCCTTGATTACATAAGGTGTAAGATCATAGGCCATAGGATCTGTAAACTCCTGGAGGAAACAAAGCATTATCCATTTTAAATTGGAGCCCAGAGAGGGTTCCCGGATGGACTCTTGAGTTTGGTAGTAACATAAGCGTGTGTTGAAGCTGAGAGTTGAAATTGGATTCTGGATTATGTCTAGTGCCTTAACTGCAAAGCAGTTGCTTCCCTAAGAAATAAATTAAGAAGTCTCTAGTTACTTGGTACCTTGGACACTTGTCTCAGTGTTAGCACTGCAGATTGACATGTCCCTAGTCACTGAAAGAGCAAATGTGAAGCTGTGCTCATCACAAGTCTTGAAGACTTACTGGCATTAAGCTCCTCTTTGGAAACAGATTGTAAGCTAATTCAGTCTGGTTTACTCCTATTTTAGCTCTGTTCTCGTGGCACAATCTCCTAGCACTACTTGGAGCAGTGTTCTTTACTTTCAGTTGGAGAACAAACCATTCCCAAAAGAGTGAACATGTCTAAAAATCACAGTACATCTGTTGTGCATTAATTGCAGGAGTGAAGAGCTTGCTGGTTGTTGTGTTAAGAGTGTGCATCCAGGTTGTTTGCTTTCCCTGGATCAGATTCTCTGAAAACTGGAGCAGTGATTTCCAACACATGGTTCTTGAGCTGAACACCCTCTGAAGGGCTTGCATGACCCCAGGAAGCAAACTCGACTGAAACAAACTAGAGCAAAACGCGTCCATAGCTACTTGCTCAGTCTTGTTACCTCTATATCTATGTTGGGGAAAATGGGAATAGAATAGTTCTTGGGGATTGAAGGGGTTTATAGGAAAGACAACTCTGTAAGGTGATGTGTGTGGCTTATTCTAATGATGTCACAGACTTTTTTCAATACTGAAATGAAGAAAAGAAAAAATCAAAGAAATCCTGTCTCTATCATGAAAGTCACCTGGACACTAAAGGAGAACAAATACATTTGAATGCCTGCAAATTATGCATAAAGCAGTTTGTAGGGCTAATTAGCAGAACGCTATGTGCAAACAGCTTGTGCTGTGCTGCACTGCAAAATCTTGCAGGGCTTTGATTACTTGCTAATTATTCCAAGTGTTGGGAAAGCTGATTAAGCAGCTCTTTTTTCAGATTCTACCATGAAAGCAAAATAAGTAGCCAGCAATCCCTCCTCTGATATCAGTACTGGGTTTGTATGAGATCTGTTAAAGACCAGTTCTTCTGTACAGCTGTGAACTGGCTTTCAGACCTGGTTTGTTCCACTCCCTCATGCTTAAGGGAGGAGGAGGTGAGGGTATTGCTGGAAGGGGAGGAAGCAGAAGTGAGGAAAGTTATTCCATCTGTGCAGCTGTTTAAAAATATTTGGGGGAAAAAACACTTTTGGATGCTATTTCCCCCTTATGGCACCATCCTTGTCTATACACTTACTCGGTACAGTGTAACCATAGTAAGCCAAGTGGTGGTGGATGAATAATGTAAGAACTTTGGATAGTAAAATTGCCTGAGATGGCTGCGTGCCATGTACCTTGCACTTGCAGATGTCAATGCTGCTTTTTACAGTCCTGTCAACTACTAGGAGCTTTCTTCCTACCTATCAAGCACTGGTAAGCAAGAGATTCTGTCTTGCTAGAGCTTCATTTCCCTTTACCTTTTGCATTTTGGCTTACCAAGTGGAGTAGCATAATTAGACTCATTCAGAGAGCTGCTTCTTGCACAGAAGCTCTTGCAAATCAGCACAGCTATTGGTGCCCATGGGCACTTAGGCCTAAGTCCTGGCTGTAGCTGTCTCCTTTTCCTGTCTCCCAAGTTGGTATAGGGTCAGCCATCTTATTCCTGTAGCAGTGCAATGTTGGCCCTTTGATTCACAAGGACAAATTTGGCCAGTGCTTGCTGTACTGGGCTATTTTCTTGTCTGTTCCCAGTTTCTCCTATCTCTCCTATGCCAAATCAATGTGTGTCTTTATTCTTGTAGAGGTGTGGCACAAGTGTCATGCTTATCGAAAATAATTATCCTTGCTGCCTGCACACTTTTATCATTAATAAAGGCAAGCTTCTTAAAGATTGAGGCAAATGACTGTGAAGCCTGTTAGTAAACACTGTCAAAGATCCAGTCTGGATCCTTCTCATCCTTTGTTTGCACAGTAACCTATACCGGATGAGCAGGCTGCCTGGTACCAGAAGACTCTTTTGCTCTGTCATTGCTTTTCTCCTAGATGCAAGGAGCCAAGTAGTCAGAAAAGCTGTCTTCAAGCTTTTCAATGTTCTTTCCTTCCTTCTAATGGCAAATAGTGTTTGATTCCTGTCAGCTTCTTCATGATTTACCCTGGGAGGAACACTTCCAGGAGAATAATAAACTAGAAGAGCAGTCTTCCTTCCGAAGCTTTGACAGGTGAACATGTTAAGAGGTAGAGAAGAATGGCAGCTCCCTATCGGGAAGTTGAAGCATTGACCCTGGGGAGTGAAGCAGTCTTGGGGGGAGCCTGAGTACTTGCTTAGGTGCTCCACTGTGGCATCGGCTGAAGGGTTGTGTTCTCCAGCTCTCATCACCAAAGAAGACATGCTGTGATACTCATGCCCTTTACTAAATAAAAGCTGCCTAAATTGGAAAGGAGGTGATTTAACCAAGGAGACCAGTCTGTGCTTTTAAATAGTTCTGACTTTATCCAGGTTCTGTGGGCAGCAAACACTCCACTTAGGTTAGGGGTTTTTTTCAGAAGCTCAGGGGACGTGGAAGCTCTGTAAGCTGCTTTAAGGTTTTGCTGTTACATACTTTCTTCGCCACTTTGAACAGCCTGACTGCACTGATGCAGAAAAAGCCACTTTCTACATATTTGAGGAGGAGGGAGTTGAACCCTGCAGACTTTTAGATGAGCTTTCTTGACTGGAATTCAAATTGCATTCCCCAGCATCAAATAAAGGACAAGGTTCAAACAAGGTTTCATTTGTAAAGCATCCTTTAAATAGCTCCAGACTGCTCTGTAAAGGGGGGGGGGGGGGGGATAACCTGTCTCCCTGCTATAACGCAGGTAGTGATTCTTGGTGTCCCCTGACATGGACAAATTGTAGGCTCTGCTTTCTTCCCATCAGCGTCTAATGCACTACAGCACATCAAAGGTAATGTGAGAGTTAATGTTGAAAGTGTTAATCTCCTCAGATGAAATGAAGTAATGCTCCAGAAATATGCCTGTTGCTGAACTTCCACTTCACATCTTTTTGAGGACCTAAATGCTGATGCTTGCTAATAAAAATAGCACAGTTTTTATGTGCTTTGTGTGAGCTGCTTATACAGCAGCTGCTTTCCTAAATTCCTGCATGCTGGGCAATGTATGTGCTCTAAAATTATAATCTGCTGCCTGAGCACCACTAAAACCTAACCTACAATCACGTGTTGGAATTGGGTTTAATATCAAAATGCTAGGAGAAAGTTTGTGAAGCACCTAGGAACTCTCTTGCTCTCAGGCACTGTTGTGGACAGCCACTTATGAAGATAGTTGTGGCTGTGCTGCACAGCTGAAATGCAGCATTTGGAGCTAAAACATTAGGATTTGTGATCACCTTTATGTAACTGGCTGTGTATTCACTTAGCCAGTTAAGACGGAACTCTCTACTTGTGCTGTGTAAGTCAGCTTCCATAATAAGTAACTGGCATCCCCAGACCTGTTCTCTTGTCTGCCTTCTGTTACAGCATCCTGTTACTGGAAGTTACAGGACTGGCTACTGGAAGCTGTAACTGACTGCCTCAAATATTTGTCTTTACTCAGAGTGCCTGACACCTATTGCAACTGGCCAAATCAAAACAGGAAAATGAGTCAGTTAAAAGCCTTTGGGTCTGAAGCAATCAGGGAAGCTGTTCTTATTTCACAGAAATAGAAATATTTGTTTCCAGTACAACACAACTTTGCCTTTGGCTCTTCTGTGTTATCATTGTCTGTGCTTTTGTGGTACATCATCCTCATCGTGGGCATGCATATACCTCTTTGGCAAGAGGTCTTCCTGACTGCTGCTTGCAACTCTGCTTCTGTCATCTGTAAACTATAAGCAGCATTTCCATTGTTTTGCAGTAGATGTGGTGCTGGAACAGGGCACCCTGAGGAATAGTTAGTGAAATTTGGTGTGCTGGGATAATCTCTACAGTATACTGCTTTTCAAATCCGCTTTGGTTTATAGCAAGCATTACAGAGGAGTTGGACTGTCATGTCCTTGAACACTTTCCCTGTTTCTACTTAATATCAGTGCTGGAGGCAAGCCACCATTTTTTATGAGTGGGGGGCCCTTGTTTGGAAGACATGATTAGATTTAGCAGTAGTAATAAAAGGGCAGTACTTAAATGCTGCTTAAACTAAATACTACGTAGTTGCTCAGCCTGCATGGTATCTAGCTTGTATTTCAATGTGTTTACACCCTGCTGAGCTTGCTTTGTTGAGGTAAGCCGTAGCAAAAATACCCCTGAGTACATACTCTTCTGCATACGGATGATTGTTCACAGGAGCATCTCTTTTCAGCTGTTTGCCATAAGGAATGTTGTTTTCACTGCAAAACAATCTGTGCTGGCTCTTGCAATCATGACTGGATAGTTAGGTTTTTTTTCAGCTGAGTTGAATATGAAGCTGTCTCTGGAACTGATTTTTACATAATAAGCTTAAATAAAATCTGATCTGTGCTTTTTCACTGGTGAAGACTCTTGCACAATTCTTAGCAAGCGTTTTTCCTCTCACTAGTGTGGTATCATGCACCTTCATGACTGAAGAGTTCTTTCTATTCAGTTTTAGTAAAAACAAGCTGAAAGTTGGTGTAAACCCTGGATGAAAAGATGTCCTTCATTCCTATGCAGTCTTACACTATTATGTGCAGTACTTGGAAAGTTCTTGTAGACTTTCACTGAAAGATGTAGATAGAAGTCATTTACAGGGAGACTTTTAAAAACAGATTTATCCATTGCCAAAATGCACAGTCAACAGGAATAGTCAGATCGTATGCCTGATTCTACTAGAGATCATAAGGATGCTTTGCAAAGTCAGATTTGGCTTTCAGCAGAAGACAGTTTTTACTGAAATGTGATAATACAGCATCACTTTGTAACTGACAAGGCTTCATAGGGGTTTCTGGTAGGTAAGATTGGCAACTTGGTAAATGAAAGTAATATTTTTAATAGCTGTTTGCTTTTGCATCAGTCTGGTAAGAAGAGTTTCAGCTTGTCTTATTTTTTCACTGATTATGCAAGATCTATACAATCTGAGCAGCTTTTCCCCCTTTCTTTTGAAGTCTTATGATCAGTTTCCTGGAGCCTGGATGCTTAAGGGATTTGAGGATATTTATCTCACCACAAGCCTGTTGCTTAAAGGCTGATGGGCCATAGCAGAAGAAAAGATAGACAAGATAACAAGCTGCTGCTCTCACACTTGCATGTATTTCAGAGCTATAACTGCTTTATATTTAAGGGCAAAATGCAGAAATATACTAAACCTGCTTAAGTTTGCCTGAATGGGAGTAACAAATCTCTGCATCAGAGCACTGTCCTGTGCATCTTATTCATGTTGGAACTCGAATTTTGAATATTTACCTGAAGAGTGTAGTTACATGCAGAATGAGTAACACCAGCCCATCTTTGCTGCAGGCAGTGTGATGCTTAACTGACTGGAGTTAACATGAAAACTAAGCTGAGCGTTTCACTTGCTTGGTCTATAGGATGCTTGGAAACACTGGCTTGTCCACTCTGAAGGGAGCAAGTAGTGCATGCACCCTTGTTTGTAGGGTTTAAAGCAATTTTAGCTTGGAGAAAAATGTGGAACCCATCGGTATCATTTGTCCATCATTATGGATGGAGTCACAGGGATTCCTGTTGGTTTTAGTCTTTCCTTTAATGAAGAACATGCCAGTGGAACTGCATCTGCTGTTTGCTTACGTAAAAGCAGTGTAAAGCTTTGACTTACTGAAGGTCAGGACTTCACATAACTTCCAGTTGGGTTATTTGAAGGCAGACTTGAGGTGTTTTTCCTCGGAGAAGCCAGCTGTGGCCTGAGGAGGCAGGCAAGTACTACACTCTTGGTAAGCAAGCAGGCTTGAAGCCATTTGTCTTCATTTAAACACCGGCAGTAGTGGTAAGGCTTTGAAGACTCTTCTAATTTCCTCTCTAACAACATCCTGTGGTTTGCACTGCTGCAGCTGCAGCATCTATTCCACTGAATGACTGTAACCTAGAGCTGGAAACGGAACTGTAAGTAAACATGAAGAAAGGATTGATGCTCGCAGAGATTCTTGATTTCTGTTTCTTCATCAAGGTGGTAGCAGTCATTAGTCACAGCTGTTGTAGCTGGAGAAATTGCTTTCCTGTTAGCCCTGTGCAGTAAGACTTTAGGTTTTACCTGGAGCAGTCTGTGATTTGAAAAGCACTGTATAGAAGCAAAGTCACCAGAACTTTCCAATGTATGTGTTTAAGGTAAGATTAGAAACTATGCAACAACATTGACATCTGTGTCTCTTAAGAGCTGCAGATTCTTAGTAGAGGTTGTATTTGACAGCTCCCCACAGGCTGTTAGCAAAACCCACTGCAAAGGACTTCAGTGAAGGAGACAAAAAGCCAGTCAGGCACTGTCCAATGTGGAGTGTGGCTACTGACCTGAACTGGTTGTGAAGTACATGGCTGGGGTGAAGCTAGCTGCTGCTTCTTGGTTTAGAAGAGAGTTGTCTTTTCCATCTGGCAGAATAGTTGCTGTTCAAAACCCTATGCAGTGAGCTGTGACTTGAGCAGAACCATCTGTAGTCCTTGTGCAGCCTTGTTTACATTGACTGCAATCCCAATGGATATATATACTTTGAATTGTGAGCTTGTATCCCCTGACTGCTTTCTATCTCTACCAGCAATTCCAGAAGTCTCCATCATTGCTGGGAGGTTGTGCATGTCTGGCATGCTGCATGTCAGTGCATGCCTCCCAGTGATGCTGCAGTGATCACCCAGAGATGCTGGGCTGATAAATGGTGCTACTAGCCTCACATAGATTCTTTGGAAAGCTTTATAATTAAGTGATCAAACCCAGGATGAACTGAGGGCTAGTTTACAAGGTTACAAGCATCAGTTGGCAGCTTTTGCAGCCTTTTTTGAAGTGGTATCTGCTTCTGTGGCAATCTATTTTGGGTCTGTTTGGGAAGTGCACTTGCAAAAACAGGCTGTACAATGAACTATTGTGTTGCTTTGACTGTAAGAAGCCTTCCTCATAGATGATAGAACAGGGAGAAAGAGCATACTGCTCCTCTTGGCTTGCTAAATAAGCCTAGATAGTTCATATTTCTATAGAAAGGGGTTTATTGAGGAGTGTGTAGGGGGAACAGGGAGTTGTTGATAATGACACACAAGAGCTGGCATGGGAAGAAGGTCCAGCTCTGTGAGTAGGTAGTGTCAGAGCACAAAGGCAAGGTCTCTGTCACATTCGTGTGGATTTTAAAGGCTTAAGTAGCGTATCTGAGTTCTGAGCTACCTAGTCCCCTGTGAACAGGGAAGAGCACGATCTTTGCTTTGTGTGGTCTCAAGAAGTCAAAGGAAATAATTGCAGGAAGCCCTAAAAAACACAAGGGGGAAGGAGCTGCTAGTCTCAGAGGATCCAAGGTGGTGTCGGCCGCGCTCAGGTTTCTTCTGGGTACCCTGCTCTGTGTAGCAGAGGCTGTAGATCTTTAATTGGAAGCATGTCCCCTGGGACTGCTGTTCTCCTACGCAATACATCATTAATGCTTTCGTGTTCAGAGCTGATGTAAGTGTCTTTTTCAAGGCCCTGGCTCAGTCTCTCCTTCACAGAGTGGACAGGTGACTGTCCTGCCACCAGCAATGGAATGTGTCCTGTTACCACTTACAGCTCAGCTTGTGCTAAAAACCCATGATAACTGAGCCTTTAGTGCCTTCAGCTAATATTGGTGTTCCCTCCATGTCTTTTTTTAAGCCAGGAAAAGAAAGACAATTTGCTTTGTTATCTAGCTTTAATATGCACTTGATAAACGTAATCGGTAGACTCACCCCTTTTCTGTTGAAAGGGGTTTGTTATGGAGTTTGGCCAATTCTGACAGCTCCTTTTAAAGCTGGCGCAGCTTTACCTAACTCTGCTTGAGAGGCAAGATCACCCTGTACTATGCTCTTCCTTAACTGAGAAAAGCAGTTCTGTGTGAAATCATCCCAGCCAGCAAGTCTTGGGCCTTTCAGCCTTCTAGCACTTGCTGTGAACCCTGTTGTTTCTGCCACTGGCTTGTACAGTCAAGTGCTTACATGAGTTCATGTGGCTCAACCCAGCAGGCTTCAGTGTTTCAATTAGAACAGATTTACAACACTTTCCAGGTTCTGGAGGTCAGTGTGGTTGGCTAGCAACGTGCTCTCCCAGTGTCACTGAGGCACGGAGCCTCTGTGTATTTGGTGAGAAGCATTTGTGTGTGTAACACTTAACTATAGAAGAATGTCTCGGGTTTGGCTTCTGCTGCTTCTGTAAGTGCTGAATTGTCAGCCTTTGAGAGCATAGCAGTCTCTCCTTGTGGAAAGCTGCGAAGATCAGTGCTGCCAGCTCAGTCATAGCAAAGACCATGTCATATTTGTTGCTATATTTGGAGATCTGTTATGGGAGTGCTTACATGTTCTCAAAGGCTTGTTAACATGCCAGGAATAAGCCATTAAATTGCTGCCTCTTTCAGGTATGTTCCACCCCTGATTTGGGGAAAGAGTGGACACATCCAGACAGCCCTTTATGGAAAAATGGGAAGAGTGAGATCACCGCATCCGCATGGACTCCGCAAGTACCTCACGATGCCAGATGGTGCAACAGCCACCTTTGATCTCTTTGAGCCGCAGTCCGAGCACTGCATTGGAGGTCAGTCGAACAGCTGGTGGCTGCATCTAGCTGCTGACCTTGATCCTGTGCTCTGGGGGATGGATGAGAATACTGCTACTTGATGTATTAGAAAGGATAGATGTTACATCTGGTGGTGGAAGGGGAGCTGCTAAGCAATACTATACCATGTGTGGAGGGTATGAGGCCATCTTGTTGTACACCTATACTCAGACATCAGGAGAGACCCTAGTAGGCTAATTAACTGTTTTTGTGGCAAGGGATGGGGAGTTAAGGAACAAAAGTGTTCTTTAACCTGTGCCTCAAGTGAGAGGCTGGCAAAGAGAATCTGGTGGTAAGCCTTGACTAGAGTGCCCTTTGCCAGTTAAGGCTGTGGGATCATAGAACTGAGGCTAGCTGTACAATGTCCTTCAATTAACTACACTTCTATTCCCCCCCTTAGAAATAGTCTTGATAGTCTTTACTAACAGTAAGTGCTTCAAGTTCTGCATGAAAACAAACTCCATGTGCAAAGGGTGTGATGGAGTCCAGACATGAAGATAGCTCCATGAAAAATTATAAAATCGTGGGGATTCCTTACAACACTACGTATTTATATTCAGAGTGAATGTCAGCTTTAAACTCACTGCTAGTAACAGCAGTACTTAAAACTGAGTTACTGTGGCTTGACTTCAGAAGTACCATTTACTGCTGCAGTAGCTGATGTCATGACTCCCATTTGGCCTTTGTCAGTGTGGACATCCTCATGGTGTAATGGTGCACTAGAACAGTCTTTACCACTGAAAAGAATCTGAGCAGTGCTTTCTTAATGAGGCAAAAATTCAGTGGCTAGAGCTGCTCATGTTGGAGCTTTTCATGAGTCTGAGAGCTAATCTGAAGTACGTACATTAATCTTGAATGTAATCTATTGTGCTTATTTGAATTACAAGAAGCTCTTTCTTAGCTGATGAGATGATATCTTGTTAAACTAGTGAACAGTGTCAGCACATCAAATACAATTACATTAGCCACAGAGATGATGGCTCATGTCAGCCGATCAGAATGTCTGTGCTTAGCAAAGCTGCACTTTGAAGATTGTTACCCTCAATTCTGGAAGAGAAATGAGGGGAAAATAGCATAGCCATCCTACTTGGTGCGTGAATGAGCAGTGGGCTCCAGAGCCTCCACTCACTTAGTCACTGCAGGCTGTCACAAGGCAGAACATGTGTAATGTCAAACACATCATTCAAAGGGAAGAATTTGCTCTTAGTCTCTAGGCAGTGTCTGTAGAACTGTTCGGGCAGCTTTCCCTGGAGTTACAGGACTGTTCATCTACTGCAGTGTGAATTATTTGTTCACATCTGTAGCACTAGAGCTGCTCATCTCCTGTCCCCTAATGGGGTTTTGGCAGGCTAGTACGGTTTTTAGCTTGCTTCTGGTAGGTGGTTTCCCATGGATCTCAGTTGGAGCCCTTCTGACTCCCTCAATTTGCATGAAGTGACATTTACTTAACTTCCCTCTCTTTCTGTGCGCAGAGGATGTCACGATGGTGATCTGCCCTGGGATTGCTAACCACAGTGAAAAGCAGTACATCCGTACTTTTGTCGACTATGCCCAGAAGAATGGGTACAGATGTGCTGTCCTGAATCACTTGGGAGCCCTACCAAACATTGAGCTCACTTCTCCACGGATGTTCACATATGGTAGGTACCTCATTGCACCTGGGCACTTATTTCCAAGCTTGTGGAATTTTTAGGGCTTCATCCTTCAGCATAACACAACTGCTGTATCTGAGTGAGGATAATTTTGTATTGTTTCTTAGGAACTGAACTTACGCATGGAGAAGATACTAGGATTCGCTTTTCCTTGTCTCTTCTCGTAGTTCTTGCGCAGGCCTCCTAATCAAGGAGGCAGGTTTTTGGAAAGAAAACTTTTTTTTTTGTGAAAACCCAAACTCTTGTGGCTAAGAACATGCTCCCGTGATTTTTAGAGGTGCCAAAATGTCAGCTTAGTGGAATGTGGAGCAAAACTGGCTCTGAAAAATAAACACTGCTTCTGAAGCTTTAAAATGTAATATGAGAGGATTTTGTACCAGCCTATCCAGAAAGTACATTTCTGTCCTAAGAGGGACGCATAGGGATTGGTCCCTGGATGTCACACAAATACCAAGGAACAGCAACGGTTCGACAGTACAACAGTGGAGCTATGGAAGTTAGTGCTTAACTGCCACGATTTTGGGATTTTATCTTGAGTATAAGGAAATGTTAACCTGGAAATTAAAAGGAGCTGTGTTTAAGGGCGACTTCAGCTATTCTTAACTGCCCTGCTAGTGAGTAACATGATCTTTGTAGAATGTGGCCTTCTTGCCTGCCACCTGATCTGCTTGTTCCTGAGCTTTCTTGAGCGATCATGTCCTTCTTTACTGCAAACATCTTCATGGACCTTATGTCAGGAGTCAGTTGTGGGTTTAGCACATCAGTGTTGGGTTTCTTGTTCTTTAAAGATGACTAAAACTCACTGCTAAGAGTTTGGATTAGCAGTTTGAATATTTATCTTGGTGCAGTTGAATTGCCAAAATAGCAATATTGTGCTTTGAGATTCCGAGTTTGGCAGGCAAATAGGCTCTAATGCTTTGTTGATTGTTTTATAGTCATTAAATCTACTCAGTGGAAGAGACTTGAGGAATACCAAGTACCTCAATTTGTGTTGAGTCTCTAGGCTGTTAATAGCTTTAAGCCTACCATGTGCTGGGAACTAAGCTTGGCCTCCTTGAAGCATTTGCTTTTTTGATCAAAGTTGACAGCTTTCTTCCATGGACCTTTGCTTTAGGCCATAGGGAGTAATTCTGTAGTGCATCTCTTGAGACATACCTTTCTGAGTCTTTTATAGCTTTGGAAAAGGAAAGGAATGCCTAGCACTTCCTTTGAGTAAGACAGTAAATCACTTGGCAGAGTTGCTTGTTAAGTGGAGTGCCAGTAAGACCATGAGCAGCCTTTCCTCTACCTCCAACCCAAATATCGCAGTGTCTTTCCAGCTTTTGCTGGATTCCTGATGTATTATTGAGGAGCAAATAGCCTGAACTTTGGATTTGCTGAATCTTCCAGCCTTGACATCAAGCTTGACCTGTTGCTATTCTGAAATAGTTACCAGTTGCCCTCAAATCATGAAGGTCAAACACTAAAGTATTTTGACTTCTGCTTCTTCCAGAGAAAACTAAAGCAATGCAGCATTTATCATCTTGATGGAAATTGCTCATCAGGAATGTTCACAAGGAAGTGCCCAAGCCCTGCTGAAACACTCAGCCAGAACCTGTTTCACTGAAGTAAACACAAACCCCGGTGCTCAGTCTACAGCTAGCTAAAATCTGAGGCTGATGTCTAGTAAGGATGCTACAGTTGGGGTGGGGGCACACTGGAGCAGTGTTAGGTTGGCACATGGTGGAATCGCAGCTCCTGGGGTTTATCTCCCTGGACGAGTTCCACAGGCTAGAGCCGAGTTCCTGACTCTAGACAGGAATAAACAGCCATTGTTCATGTGATGCCTCATGTGTGGTTTTCAGTCTTAAACCCAGTGGGAAGCTTAACAGTGCATAAACAGTTGAAAGCACTGTCCTGGTGCCATCCATTTTGCAGCTCCATTTCTTCATGTTTCCTTTTCCCAAACTACAAGGCAGAAGAAACAGCTGTAGGTGGTGGTGGTGCATGTGTGCAAGTCCTCATGCCTGTCAAACCATCTGAGGACCCCAGTACTGCCAGAAACTGGACCCGTCTTTGCCTGCAGCCTGTGGGATGCAAGTGGGTGTTAGCTGAGAGCAGAACAGACCTGTATAGAAGCACTTAACCTCCTCTCTTGAAGAGGGGGTACCTCTATGTCTTCTAGGAAGCATCAGTATCTTTACTTCCTCAGTGGTTACAAAGGGCTAGCTGTCTCTGCTTGAACCCTTCCCTCTGATTCCAGAGAGCAGCTGCTTAGTCAGGCTCTGCATCAATCCGCTGAGCTTTGTCCTGACAAATCAACTCTCCATTTCCATCCCCTCCCTGCATGAGCATGGATTTAAGGATCCATGGCAGTCTTATTAAAAGAAAAGGAGCAAGCTGCTTTTCAGACACCTCACTTAAGTTCAGAAGTGGCAAACTGGCTCAGGAAGGTAACAATGTGTGCTGTTCTTGGATAGTAATGTCAAGGCCAGAGTTGTTTGACTCGGCTTTAGAAAGGAAGACTTGAGATTGTCACATTAGCTATTGCCATAAATTTTAAGCAAGTTAATTTCATCTTACTTTGGCACTCTGTCAGAACAAAGCATGAGCTAAGGTCCACAGGACTCATAAAACAGATACATGAACACATATGAATCAGAGCTGTTAAAATCTTCAGGTTATTGAAAAGTCAGGGTAATAAGCTGAACTTAAAGTGCACAACTGAAACTCAGAGTGGGATTGTAGGTTTTCAGAAGATGATTCTTGACTTTACCTCTATTTTCAGGTTGCACCTGGGAATTTAGTGCCATGGTTAATTACATCAAGAAGACCTACCCTCAGACTCAGCTGGTTGTTGTGGGCTTCAGCCTGGGTGGAAACATAGTGTGCAAGTACCTGGGAGAGAGCCAGGCCAACCAGGAGCGAGTCCTGTGCTGCGTCAGTGTGTGCCAGGGGTACAGTGCACTGAGGTAGGTCTAGAGGATTCTCCATGCTATCTGTTAACAGTAAAACTAAGTTTCCTTTACCTGGCCAGGTGTATGCTGGCAGCTTCTGGTCTGTGTGTGTGAGCTGGCCTAACTCTGTCTCATTGCTATAGCATCCAAAGAGGAGACATTCCCTGTTTAGTGTCCTGGTGTAACTAACCTGGCAGGCTGAGCAGCATGACAAACTGCTGAGATGATGCCAGGCTTGCAAGCCACAGTTTACACACCCTCATTGCTCTGAGGAGCATCCCTTGGTTCATAATGGCTCATTTGGCTTCAGCAACAGAGTTTCATTTGGCAGCTCTTAGCTGGGGAGACTGAGAAAAGAGACGCAGCACAGAGGCTCAGTCCGTGCTCCCCTCTGAGTGTGTGTGTCATTGAAACAGTGCTGTGGACTGCTGAGGAGATGGAGAGGCACTTGCAATTATGCTGTACACTTGGAAAGGTGAGGAGGAGAAGGGTTATAGCCCTAAATTCTGCCTAAGACATTAACCTGTGGTTCACTGCCTGGAAGCCCAGGCTGTAGCATTTCAAGAGTTGTAATGGCTCCACCTAGTGCTAACACTGGAGGATCTGCGGACGGCGATGCTGCGTCTAAACTGGTGGCTCAACTCACGTGCAGTAACTTTCCATGTACGTAGTTAATGACATTTAAAGCAGTTGTAACTGGCTAAGCTGCTGCTTTCAGTCTTTACTTTTTATACATGCAAATAACTACTGAGGTGTAGCTGACTTTAATTAAACTGCACTTTTGAGCCCTGAAACTATTTGCAAGACAAAAGGGGCTGTTGAGGCTCTAGGGTATTTGGGTCAAGATCTTTTGGGCAGATAATGGTGAAACTATGGCAGCCCTGTAAGGGGCTTGCTACGGAATTTGGTCTCCCAGCCTGGTCAAGATAGCTGGAACTTTCTTGATGCTGTGATGTTTTGCCTAAATGGAGACCAGACCTCAGCAGTCTGAAGACACCTTTTATAAGCTAAGCTCTTATAGGTGAAAGAGAAGCTTTTATGGAAGCATTAAGATGTGACTAAAAGCTTGATGTGCATATCAGTAATACTCCAGCATTTCTAATTCCTTGTGAGAGCAGATGTAACTACAGCTAAAAATGTATAATCTGCTCCTAGGTCCCCATGAGTTCACAGCCTTAAAATCTGGATAGATGCATTCAGGCACAGCATTTCTGTTTTGTTTCAACTAAAATGCTCTTGGATGTCTTAGGCTTTTGGCATGGAGCACAGAGCATACTGTTGAAGCCAGCTCTTCAATTGCAGCCCTCAGACAGGGTTTGCAAGGTTCACATCAGACTGCAGTCTACTTGGTTCATCTTCTGCTATTACACACTGTACTATTTCTGGTGTCCAAAATGATGTTGCAAGTAATGCTGTTCCCTAGGCCGATTTCTGTAGCAGTGTGTCATGGTGTGCTGGTAGAACAGCAGGACAAGGGCAACCTGTTTAACAAAACTTGGATGTTCCTGTGGAAGAGTTTCAGCTGCTTGTCTGAATTTAACGCAGGTCTTCAGTGGGTTGTGTGGATTACTGAGCTCTGGACTCCACCTGCTGGGTAAACATCTACTAGCAGATCTCCAGTCTCAAAGCATCTGCTGTGTGTTACTGGGCAGTCAGTGGGAAGGCTTTTCAAATCTGCTGTCTCCCTACCTCATGTCTAATTCTGCTTTAATTGTTGATTATCTGGAGAGCTGTGGGAAAGCAACATCAGTAAATAACTACTAAGCAAAACACAGGAGAGGGAGGGCCTTGTGCACTGGTTGTAGGAGTGAAAGGGAGGAGGTACAAAGCACCTCAAGGTGGAATGTTAAGCCTTAGCTTTCCTGGGCTTGGTGTGGTAGGTTAAAATAACTGGCCTCATCCCTCTGGGCTACATGAAAGTGGATTATCCTGTTATGCATGACCAGTTAGTTTACAATTCCATTTTCTTTCTATATTAGCTTGTACAGCCTTTATTCCTCAAATAACTTTAGGAAATGAAGGAAAAAAGTAGTGGTGAGTAAGGTGAGCCAGGGATGTGAAATATGAAAGCCTTTCCGGAGCATTAAGCATGAGTCCCATAGCTGGGCATAATAAAATAGCAGGAATAGTAGGATCTGCCAGAAGAATGAAAGACTCTTAGTTTAGTGAATTAACAGAATCTGGGGAATGTGTTCCCTGAGGCTAAATGGGGACACATCTCCTTATTCCTTAATCCCTGCCTGCACAGGCTTGATTCTGCTTCTTGATATTGTGGAATGCGTCTTCGCCATAGCTACGGCTGTGGGGAGAGACCTCAGCTTTTGAAACCTGTGCAGTCCTCAACGTACTGGGAGTTGCTTTTCCTTCCAGTACTTGCAGCTCTTCGTATTAGGAATGCCACTGTACACCACAGGAACTGCAGGGGAATTCTAGTAGTTTTAACTTCAAAAGTCTTGTAATAACTTAATGGGTTTGCTTGGAAAATCTTTTGTGAAGAAAAAAGTGTGCATCTTCCTGTCTGGCTTCATTCCCCTGCCCTGGTATAAACATGATAGGTATAGTCTGGCTAGACAAATAAAGATATGGAATATGTATATGGATGTAGCTTGCTTTTGTCCTTGTAGGAGACTTGCAGGGTTATGGCTTGGGGGGTCCTGCTAAATCTGCTGTAGCTCTCATGGTACGTTAATGATTAAATGGTAGGAGTACTTGAATAGGTGAAACTGCTCTCAGCATTCTTAAGTTGCTCAGTAAATGGTAGTGTGTTTCCTCAGTAACAGCAAACCCTGCTAAGTGTAAAGCTATAACCTGCCCGTGACCCTGCATAGCAAAAGAGTATCTGGCAGAGCTCACATGTCTGGATCGCTTTAATTCTGTTCTAACAACAGATAAGCTGTGAAGTGCTGTTTTGCTTTGAGAATAGGTAAAGACTTCAACTCAGATGCCACTTGCAGCTGTGACACGTATTTCTTCCTACAGCTCTTGCCAACGAAGCTAGAACAATAAGTGTCTGCACATATTGGAAACATCTGCACAAATTGTTTCCTCCGCAGAACTATCTACACAACAGACAACACTTCGTTCAGCAACAGGTTTTAGTCCTTTCCTTGGTAGTACCATTAAGTAAACTACATTCAACTTGTGCAAAGGGATACGAAAATCCTGTTGTCAGTGCTGCAGATCTTGATTGATGCCTCTTAAATGCTCTGATCCAAACTGCTAATTGCATTGTGCAAAATGAGACCGGGATCAGTTTTCTGATACTAACAAACTTCTTCAAAGCAGGAGTCATTTCCTGGCAAAGGTTAAACTGTGGCAAGGAAGGCCTGGAGGTTTGTTTACACAGCCTCTAGGCTGCCAGAAGATGCTACACTGGATTAATCTCATCTTTCAAGATCTCCATTAACAGCTTTGATTGTTCTGCAATGTGTTTTTCTAGGGCACAGGAAACCTTCATGCAGTGGGATCAGTGCAGAAGATTTTATAACTTCCTCATGGCAGACAACATGAAGAAGATCATCCTTTCTCACAGGTACTGCAGTACATCACTTAGGGTCAGTTGCTATATTGCATATTTCATTTTACTCCTTTAAAATAGAGCTTCTGAAAGTTTATGCACCAGTTCCTTGTTTGGTAGTCTTTAGATCAATCGGCAGAGAAGGGGAACCCGTATCAATCTCATTCATATACTATAAAATGTACAAATAAGCTTTGATCTTAGAAGAAAGCAGGCTTTGTCTTTTTGCCTTCTGAGGAAACTTGCTTAATGAATCAACAAGATATGCACAGGAAAACTTTGCAATTAAACTTCAAAGTGGAGCGTTCTGCATCTGTTTCACTTCTAGCCAAAGAATTGCCTATTCAAGGAGCTTCTTGTTCTGCCACCTACTTGAGGTAGGACTAACCTTCAAGATCTGCTGTTTATCAAATAAGCAAATAGACAAGTTGTAGCTCTGGCTTATAGCTGTGGCTCTAGAAAGAGCATGTAGCCAGCAAAGTGCTTAGTGTTGCTGTTCCTGGAGTGCAAGTGCTCTTGTAGGATCCCTGCGCTGCTGTTGCGGTCTGTGGCTCTCAACCTAAAGGAATGTGTATGTTAAATAGGTGACATGCTCAATGTTGTTGTCTCCTCCATCAGAAGTTCTCTAGATACTTCTTTCTAGGGCCATAAATGTGTAAGTATTTCATCTGTGTATATTTGAAGTTGCCTAACTCAAGGGGAATAGCAAAGACCCATTCCAATTAAGAGCATGTGTCACTTGCAAACTTTTGTTTCACTATTTACACTCCTGTGCAGTATAAAACACTTGTAGAGGGACTTAGGGCAGCTGACAAGTGGGATGAGCCACGTAATTCCTTCCAGATTGGCAAATATTTAGACAGCTTGTTCAAGTTTAACATGTGAAGTTAGGTAAGCTCCCATTAAAAGTGCTTAAATTCATAACCCAGAAAAAGCTAGTGCTGGCTTGGAGGCAAGTCTGTTAACTTTTCTTTTTCCACATTCTCTCCTGCTGTGAGGCAACTCCCCCAAATCAAACCTAGCCTCCCTCCTCCTCTGCCCTGCAGCTGCCTCTGAAAGGGAATAAAACGCCTTTCCAACTTGTAGCTTTTGTTCTGTGTTAGGGGAGCAGTTTGTTCTGGTAAAGAAACACATCCTCTTCTGAGAGCAATAACTAATTATGACAAGTGTCCATAGTAAATACCTTTCTACTAAGGTAATGCCCCAAGTAGTTTTTGCTGTGTGAGCTAACCTAATATCTGTGCTTGAGAGACTTTAAGGCCAGATGGTGAAGGAGGTGCTATGCCCATAACTCCTAGTGACACCCAAGCCACCCACAGGTTTGGTGTGAAGCCAAAGGGCCCTCCCTCTAACATGCAGCCTCTGTTCCAAATGCCCCAGTGCTATCTGTTCTGGGAAGATTCTTTTTAAAGGCCCCTTGTGCAGTTTTTCAGTGTAACAGGAAAACATTCCTCTGTGAAAGAGGCTATTAGGGTGTCTGTTATGCCTTGCTGCAAAGGGAGTAGGATAAATAAGCTGTGCTTGTTCCTAAAAGCCTCATGTGTATGTAGCCCACTTCTAGTCTTGTCACACTTGGTAAGCTCACTTGTCCTTGAATGGGTCATGGGTTTCCTGCCCTTGTCATGTTATTTGGATGTTTTTCTTGATGTTACTCTTTCAGGCAAGTTCTTTTTGGAGATAACGTGAAGAAGCCACAGAGTCTGTCAGATGCTGATCTGAGCAAAATCTATACAGCAACATCCCTTATGCAGATTGATGACAACGTTATGAGGTATGAAGGGTGATTCTCTGATCCTCTGTAGAACTCTGAAAGCACCTTCTCTTTCAAGTGTTGCTCTTGCATGCCCCTTGCTGTGCCTGTAGGAATCTGCTGAAACACAATGCTGACAACCTCAATTCTTCCTTGCCTTCACACTGAATAAAACTTGCCACAAAAAAGCTTGCTATTGACAGTCACAGCTTCTGAAAAATCCTCCAGGAGGCATTGAGTTATCAGCGACATCTGAACCTGCAGCCTTCAGTAATGTAGGAAGAGGCCAGCTCTGCCTGCAGGCCCTAGCAAAAACCAGTGCAGAATGTGGAAAGCAGCTCAGAACTGCTCATGAATGCCCTTCGCCCTGCTTCAACCTTGAAAACAAACCCTCCTCCCCAAAAACCAGCACTGCCTTCTCAGCAAGTATTAGGGTTAGCTGAGATAATGCAGCTTTTTCTACTTGTCATTCTAATGCCTTGCGTTATAAAGCAGTAGCTTGTTACTGCCCGTGTCCTTGAAAATAGCGTAGCACTTCAGTGGCAGTGTTCATACCATGGCATGTTCTGTATCAGGCATTGACACCTTTCCAGGATGAAGCTGTAAACTGTCAGCTATGTGGCTATAACACTTTTGACAGACTGGGAGTGTTGCTGGCTGCTTTGTAAAAGCTGTTCCTAGGAAAGTCTCCCTTCTTACTCCCTCATTCCTGAGGCCTTTCTAGTTTGGGCCAACAGCTGCGTTGTCTCCTATGTCAACAAAAAGCCCCCAAAAGCACTAAAACTAAAAGCACCACCACAAGCATTTGAATATAGGTTTACTGAATTCTTGGGTTGGGATGGAGTGCAAAGGATTTGGCAAAGAACTGGAACCACACTGAATGCTGGGTAGCTTATAGGCAGGCCTTTTTGTCTGGTATGTTTAGGGTTCATAAACCAGTGGGTTTGTATTTGAAAAAGGTTTTGGGTAAAGATGTAACTCTTGCTTCCATATGTACAAATAAGCATGATACTTTAAAAGAAATGCCCTGAAGACTGCTAGGTTTCAACCTGCATGCTTAACTTGCCCGTGCTAACAGAATGTTTGAATAAGTACAGAAAGCATAAAGGCATGTGCTGCCAAAGGAGCAGAAACACTGGGTGGTAAAAAAACCTTGTCTGTGAAATTGAGGCATCATTCCTATCTCTGCATGTATGTCCTCACTTGGAAGTGTCACATGGGTACCAGAAGCATTTGCAATGACAGTCTTCTCTATTTCAGGAAGTTCCATGGCTACAGTTCCCTGAAGGAATACTATGAAGAAGAAAGCTGCCAGCATTATTTGCACAGGGTAAGCTCTTGCAGTAGGGACTGCTCTTGTGCCTTCATTTTTCTATTGGAAAGAAAGTGCTCCATGGTTTCTGTTGTTGATACCTACACCCAGCTGTCTAAGCTGGGATTTTCAGAAAAAAACAGGTACAGTTTATTGAATCATGGAATCATAGAATAGAATCATAGAGGTGGGATTTCAGTTCTTGCTACCTTTAATACCCTGGCTAAATGCTCTGGGCTCATTCAGCTGAACTGCTCTGAGTTTATGAGGATAAGGTGGGAAATAGGTGGTGGCATAGAGCGTGTGGCTGCAAGGAAGAAAGGCTTACTCTGGATACTGTGGAGGAGGCTCAGGATGCTGTCTGACAGATGCTCAGCAGACCGAAGTTTTGCAGAAGTGGAACTGGAAGATTAATTCCTCCTTGATCTACTGAGCTAGAGGATGGAGACGTTCCAAGGGAGTTTCCTGGACTTTAACCAAAGTGTCCGTAACAGAGCTGGCCCTAGCTGCCTGATACTCAGAGCAGTGCAGAATGGAAAAGGGTGTAGCTATTTGAATTCTGAGAGTGGAGAAGATCTGTGAGTCCATCTGTACTTGTCCTGATGCACCCCTGCTCCTTTCTTACAATTGAGTTTAAGATGTTCTGCACTGGTGGAAAGCCGCCAGTCTTAATTTCTGACTCTTTCTGCTTTTCTGATGCTTCCCCAAGTACAGAGCAGCTCTGAAATGAGAAGTCTTGATTGAGTTAAGCTAAGATGCTTTTATAGTAGATAGATTGAAATTCAGATACCAACCCCTTAATGGTTTTTCCTTCTCTGCCATGTTTCTTGATGCAGATCTATGTTCCTCTTCTGTTGGTTAATGCTGCTGATGACCCTCTTGTGCATGAGAGTCTTCTGTCAATTCCAAGAGCTCTTTCAGGTATGTTGAAGCAGTCTCCTCCAGCTATGCATACTTGTGTACCTGCAGCTTCCTTATCACATCATGATCCATGATTTCAAAGCAGCTTAATGTGCCTCCTTACACCTGTAATCCTGTGAGGTGTACTAAGCCACTTTAAATTACCAGTTGTAGAACTAACAAGGCTAACCTTGATCAGGAGGAACTTGAATCCTTTCAGCTGCCTTGTGCTGGTTTGGCTGTTGTTGATAGCCAGCAGGTTATCTTCAGGTTACATTCTTGAATGGAAAAATGCTTCCTCATGTCTTTATTCCTCACTGGGATTTAGTAGAAAGGTAGATGATTACAGTGTTGATCAGGTATGGATGGACAGCCCCCTTTGCTGATAAATGCTGATAAATAACACATGTATGCCTTATTCAGTACTGAACTTGAAAAGACTTCTGTGAGCTATTTTCAGCCAAGGAAAAAAGGGCAAATTATCTCTAGAATTTCAGAAGAGGGAGCTGGCTGCTGCTTCATCACACAAGTAGTGCACAGGAAAGGAAGCGGGGTTTATTCTTTTCCTGGTTGAAAGCTGTGAGCATAGAATTTATCCACAGCTGCTTCCAGACAGAAGCAAGCACAGGGATTTTCTCACTATACGTGGAACAAGGTGGCTGATGCACTCAGTGCTTAGTGCAGCTTGACATGATGTTAACAGTTCTAGTTCCACAGTACGTGAGTTAAAGATGTTAATGTGTTAAAGAATGAATATTCTTCTGGAAATACGGGCATTGCTCAGACACCCTCTGTACTGACTGGGATCTGCTCCTGGAGACCGCCCTGTCCTGTGAAGCAGTAAGGTTATGTGCTTTGAACTTCAAAGTGGCTTTGACCTTTGTGCATTTCTGCTTCCTATACGATTGCTCCTTTGGTTCAGATGCTATGCCAAGGGTTGAACTGATTTATCACAACAAGACTGTTTCATTCTCAGCTCAGAGATGTTAACCTGGAACTTTCTGCCTCCTTTTGTTTTACAGAGAAAAGAGAAAATGTCATGTATGTGCTGCCCCTTCATGGAGGCCACCTGGGATTTTTTGAGGGGTCTGTACTGTTCCCAGAACCTCTCACCTGGATGGATAAGCTCGTGGTACAGTATGCCAATGCCATCTGCCAGTGGGAGAAGACAAAGTCTCACTGCTCGGACACAGAGCAGTCTGTATCTGGCCCTGAGTAATTGACCCAAAGACTCTAGATCACTTCAGTGTATCTTCCCCCTTTGGGAACATCTTGTTCCCTCACTTGCTGCTTCAGGTTTCCATTTTCCTTGATATCCTATGGCTGGGGTTTGATCATAATCTTTTCTTGCAAAGTGGACTTAAAGCAAAGGTTAATATCTGGTCAGAGCATTTTTGCATATAGTCACTTGGGTTTGTAATTTACTGCTCTGTCTGAAAAATTAGGTTGCTGTGACTTGTTACAGGGTTATTGAGCTCAAGGCTGCTTGCTTTAATATAGCAGAAGTTTCAAACATCAAAATCCCTTCTCCTGCTGATCAAAAACTTGATCTACAGCATTGTTTAGGTGTAGGGAACAGGGTAACTAAGGCTCTGTTCTGTCCCTGTGCTGGAAAAATCCTGTACCAAGCCACAGGACAGAGCATTGTTCAGTCTCTAAGCCACTAAAATGTGGCTTGAAAAAAAAGATGCTTGACTGCAAGTGGAGTTCCAGCCTTGCACCATCTCAAGGGGAAGCCTTTTAGTTCCTAGGAATGCACTTACACAAGTCAATCAACCTAAAAATACTTAACTTTTTCCATGCTTCAGCTGTCTGTGGATTGGGTGTCTTTATGCTGGAACTCTGCGAAAAGCTGCAGGCTGGTAATACCATGTAATGTTTCTATGTAAACATGTTCTCGCACCAAGAGTATATCAGTCACCTTTGCGTCCTTTTAAATGTAATCATCTTTTTAGTACTGGGGTTTTCTTTGACCCAGGGCTTTTTGAAGCTGGCTCTGGCTTCCAAATGGAAACCAGTGATCAAGAATCTGAAGGATCTTTCTGTGAGCTCAATCTCTCCTTAAGAATATTTCATAGAGAAGTACTCTCAAGTGGTTTTTGGACACATGACTTGCCTTACAATTGATGAGGAACTGGTGTTCTCTAGCCCTGTGCAACTAGAATGGTATCTCTGCATGGCTAACTACTTCCATATCTGTGTAAAGGCTGCAGGATTGCTGGCTCCAATGAGACGTTGGGCTCTTCCTCACTTGATTCCTTTTTCACAACCAGACATCCTCTTCTGGTTTTAATGTGTGAAACGTTAAAGCTGTTGGCAGGAAAGATGCCTACTCACTTGTGCTTTTCCCCTCAAGTGGTGTTATAGTCTGTGCCAAGATGGCTATTAATGACTCTAGTCTATCCGCCAGAAGGAAAGCTGTCCCATGACAATCGGGAGGCTGAAACCTTGTGGTAAAGATCTTTTTTACTGTTTGTTCTGTCAATATTGTAGTCTCATTAATCCATCCTTAGGACTGCTTTATCACAGTGTCAGTAAAGTTCTTCTCCTGTCTCACTTCCCACATCAGTTAGCACTTTATTGCTTCAGCCTTGGTGTATGTTCCAGGCACTTTAGTTTATAGCTTAAGGGTGAAACAAGCTGCAAGACTTCAGTCTGGTAATGTAGGGGAGCAAGCTTTCTGGAGTGCCCTGTCCCTGAACTTCAGTAGGTTGGAGAGGTGGGTTTTGTTTTAATAAAGCAATAATTAACTATTGTAGCAAAGGTGCATTATCGTATCAGGAAATTCCTTTAATTTGCCTTAGGCCAGACACCTTGGCCTGTTACAATGAACTGTGGATATCTGCACATTCTCCTCGTTAGCAAATCGGGTTTCCTTTTTGATTCAAAGAAAAAACTTGGCCAAGTAAAGTTACTGCAAGACTTGCCCTTTCTTGTGGCTATTCCTTAAGAACTATTTTAGAGCATCAGGTAGCAAGGATATTCTTAGCTGATGGTCTCTATGTTGTTATCCTCTTATTCATACTGCATCTGTGTACCGCTAAAATCTGTCATAAGGTGCTTCAGGTTTTTGCTTAAGTAGCTGTTCATGTAATATTCATTGGATAGGACTCAAATCTTGCTTCCACAGAAGTGGAGTGTAAACAACACTTGTACACATCAAATAGATACAGCATAAATTTAGGTGTGTAGAGGGATGTGATTGTTATCTCCAGTGGGTTACAACTTTAGAAGTGTTTCAACTCTCATCATATATTACAGCTGTAGCTTAATGCAGGTTGTGGCTGTCTGCCTTGAGGAAACAAACCTGCCCTCCCCCTGCTTCATGTGTCCTTCCCCAATCCATCTTTACTGTGCTAAGTATCAACTCGAGACAGTTCTAGAGGAAGAGTCCTTGGTACTGATACTGCTGAAGAGCTCATCACATAAACCAACATGTGGATACCTATGAAAGGTCAATGTGCATCTGAGCTCCTTTGAGAGCAGAATATCTGCTATCCTCAACTTGAGAGCCTTGTCAAAAGGAGGGGTGCTCTGCTCAGCTCCCCAAGTGGCTGAAGCTCTACCTTACTCCCCAGGACCCCAGACTGGCAGAACAGTTCAGCTGACTGGCCCAGAGCATGGAAGTCAGGAGGGTGGGAACTGGCTGAGAAGGTTAATGTTAAGGTAAAGCAAGTGTTTTGTCTCTGCTTTTTGGCCAAGTCCCTCTTACAGAACACAAGGTACTTTACTTGCAGCTTCCACTACATCAGATTCGCCAGCATTTTTAATGGTCCCTTGGTTAGCTTCTAAATCAAGAGTGTTTTCAGGTGGGTCTGGCAGTGTTGTTGTTGCACTGTAAAGACAAATGTGAACTTCCCTGCATTCTTCCTGAGTGTTTTCCTGCAGTTCCTGTTTATGAAGATACAGGTTACAAAGGGCATTAAGCAAAGATGTTGGGAACTATTAGCTACAGTACTGAATTTAGCCAATATACCTGTGTGTCATCTGTCCTGGGTCTGTCACAAGTCCCCAGACCTTTGACATGTGGTGCCTTGCCCTTTCCTTCCTCCTTCCCTTGACATCAGCATATCTAGAGACTTCAGTAACAGCTCTCTCAGAGCTTTGGGGGCTTTGCTTTTTAGGAGTAAATGAATTTTCAGACACTGACTTGTGAGATACCTCTGGCAATGTGCACTGTACAAGTGAGTCTTGACTTAAAGGACCTTTGTGGGCAGCCTACAACTAGCTACAGTCTATTTGAAGGCTTAAAATAACAATGTCTATAGGTAGTGGATCACTTTCAGCTCTCTGCTCCTCGAGCAGTAGGGAGTGAGTCATAGAAGGAGGGTTTGCTTTGCTTAACATGTGATTTGCTGCTTTACAATCCCAAAGTTCTTGTGTCTATTAACTCTCCAGCAGTGTAGCTGAAGGTAGGTTGCCTAAGTGAGTGCTTCAAAAGAGCAGAGAGTAGCAACTTGAGGATTTAATTGCCAAACAGTTTAGTCACCTGGATTCCTTCCAGGTTTTGCTAGAAATATTATGCCTGCCTGGAGCTTATTGAAATGCCTCTCAGCCTTTTTCCAGGAGACCAGAAAAGGCCCATGCCTTGTTTTACATGTGTAAGTCATTTGTTGTGAAGAGCATCATCTTGTTTCTGGCTTGAGTCATGCTCCCTCTGTCTGTATTCCTTAGGTGGGTCTGCCTGATGGGTAGGTCCCAGAGCCACAGTGACTCAAAGCAATATGTAGGTGAAGAGCAAACAACTCCTCTTAGTGTGAGGACCTTCTGGAGGTTTCGAATGCCTCAGAGCAACAGCAGCCCAAGGGAGGGATGCCTTGTGACTGTACCCCTTTGTCACTGGGAATGTGGGTTACACTGGCCTGGATTTCCTCAGCTGTTGGGGGAGCTTAAGTGTAAGTGCCATCAATGAAGCAAAGCAGATGCCAGCTCTCCATGCTGTGGTGGAAGAGTTTCTAGGATTATCCTGAACTGTCGTGTTCTGAACATGTCTACTCTTGGGTTTGCTGGTTAATCAGTGGACACAAACACTGCAGTCCAGGGCAGCATTTGTCAGGTTGGCTCTGCTGATTGAACAGCCCTTTTCAAGTCTCTCTTAACTCTTTTCAGAAGCTCTCACCCTGCATCACTTGAGGATAAAGGCTTTTCTTTTTTCCTCACCCAGTAGCATTGCCTAACCCAGGTAGTTTTTATGCCAGTAAGAAGCACTATATCCCATAAGGTGGCTCTACGCATAGCCCTTTTGCTTCTGTTTGAATGATAAGCTCTCATTGTCTATCTCTGGTCATGCAAGAGCTTTGATTAGATACAGAACTTTCTCCTAGGGTCTCTGCTATAGTTCTTCTGGGATGTTGACCCTTCCCATGGCTCCTGCCAACTGGGAAGTCTTTAAAAGGCCAAACAAATCCCACTTGTATTTGATAGAACCAAACCCTACTGCTTAGCCCAAGTCAGCAGCTTCCCAAAAGAGCATGTTTTCTCATTGTGTACCTTGTCAGCTTGACCATAATTCCTGGTGACAGATCACTGGGCATTCTTCTTGAGAAAGCAAAACCTGTTCCTCGAAAAACCCCCAACCCGAAGAGGTGTGGAGAGAGCTGAGGAACAACAGACCTGTGCCCTTGTTGTGCCCATGCAGCTGTGTTAGAGCAGCCGAGTGGCTTCTCATGTTCTTGGTGAGCAGTTTGCTATCAAAATACTTTCCAATTGGCAAAACTCTACTCTGTGACTGTCCCTAAATGCTGCCCTGAAACAGCTTCGTATCCTGAGACACCCTCTCTGCTGCCATGTTCTGAGTCTGATTCTCTGGAGCCGATGGCTGCAGAGGAGATGATTTGCAACTAGCAATGCAATTTTTCTATATCTGCTGATGTTTACCTTTCAAATGATATATATAAATATATATAAAACAATGTCTGATTTTTCTCTTTAATTTTTGTTCTTCCGTGTGGTGTAAAATGGAGATCATTGCAAAGCAAAATGTAATTTTTGTTATCTTTTGATTCAGTGGGTTTTCTTTATTTAAAAATAAAGGACTTATTGAAGCCAGTGCTACAGGTAGTGACTGTGTGCAGTGCTACTGGTTGATGAAGTCTGTCACTTTTAGGCCATGCCTTTCTTGCTCCCTTTGCAGTGGGGAGAGAATCATTTGATGGGGGAGTACATGGTGATTAAAATGAATATGTTCCCTCAGTTATGAGCTCTGATTTAGCTAAAGGAGGAACAAGAGGAGTCCTTTAGCCCAGCCGTTCCTGCAGCACAGAAGGCCTCTCCTCTGTGATGACCGCTTCCCTTGAGGATGTGGTGAAACTCTGGGCTCATGTTTCTGCAGAAATCACCATGTGTCATTTGTCCCTATTTGAGAGAGGGTAGATTTCCTAATCGTTCAGCTGCTGGCAGAAGAAACACACAACAGCAACAATGCCATCTCTGAGCCCAGGGCAGAGAGAAGCCCTGCCAAAAGCATCACTTGACTGACATTAAGAGCTCACCAGGTTTTTACCTACAGACCAAGACAGATGTGGAGGGTAACTGGGACTGCTGTTGGGGTGGCTGGGCTGGACCAGGACCATTGCTGCTCCTCCCCTGTAATGAGAACTGCTCTGTGGGAGGCAGTGCTTTGTGCTCCATCTCTAGTTTATTGGCCATTGTAATTTAGCTGTTAGATCTGCTTCAGAACTTTGTCAGAGTCACTGTGGGGGGGGAAGCTGAGGCATGCGTGGATGATGCTCACTGCTCTGCTGTGCTCTTCTGTGTCCCCATCAAAGCAAGCTCCTGGCTCACAACGTGTCCCAGCAGTGTTAAGCAGCCACAGCGACCTCCCAAGAGCTGTTCCTGTCCCAATCCCAGAGGCAGCAGTGTGCTGTTCTGTCTGCGCACATGGGGCTTTGTGTCTGTTTTTACAAGTGAGCTGCAGTTGCTCTGTCTCCCAAGCAAGCTGTGCTGTTGTGTTTGCTCTGGCCTGACGGTTGTAGGGGCTGTCACACGTGCTTTCCTTGGGATGGCTCCAGCTGCTTCCCGGCCCTGCACAGTGCAAAGCCAAATGCAGCAGAGAGGTGCCTTTCGCACACATTTAACCCCATTGCCTCTGCCCAGACATGCCCTATCCTCCCCGCAGCTTCGGAGCCCATGTCCTGTTTGGTTTGAGCCAGAGCCAGTGCCCTGATGAATGCAGCTCTTGTCAGCACCCAACACCCCAGCTGCCTTTGGGTCTGGGTTTCTGCTGGTGAAAGGTGCCCATGTGTAGCTGAGAGGGAGGAAAGGGGACAGAACGAGGGTGACAGAGAAGATAACCTGGGCAAAGACCAGCAACTTGCTCATCTCCAAGCCCTGCTGCTGGCCAAGGGAGGAGATGATGGTCTGGAACAGGAGATGCCTGGCTCATGAACCAGCACAGACTGCCTTGCCTGGGGCACAGCAACTTCTGCCTCCCTCCTCCCCAGACCAGTGCTGCTGCCTCCACATGAGCACTGGCTTTACCACCAGCACAACTCATTTTCCAGGCAAAGACCCTCTGTGGTGGCTTTTGGTGGGGCTCTCTCCCACAGCAGAGTACTAGGAGAAAGAGCTTCTGAAGGATGCAGGAGGGTATGTTCTGCTTGTCCCTCACTCTCCTATGGACAAATCCATCTCCTAGTCTTAGCAGCTGCTGCAGCCTCTGTTCCTCCTCCCTCCCTCCCTGCCTGCCTGAGCAGGAATTACACAGAGCCTGGGGCACTGGTTGGGTTCCTGCATCTTTTGGGCTGTTTTCTCTTTCCTGGTTAGAGCAGATGACTGAGAAGTGGGGGTCCTTGTGCAGGCAGGGGTCATGCTCACATTAGGATGCAGGGAGGATGGAGACCGCTGGTTCCTTGGCCTCTGTGCCAAAGGACAGTCAGTGATGGGGGGGCAGAGGTCTGCTAGCAAGCACTGACACTGCTGGCTTCCTCAGAATGAGGAGCACAGCCAGTGTGCCTACACCCAAAAGGAGCCCTGTTCCTTGCCACATGCCATAAGCAACCCCAGAACTCTGCTGTTCAACACCACTTTATTTCTGCCTCGCTGCAGCCCTCCCTTCCCAGAGCAGACACTCCCCTGTCCCCTCACCGCAGCTCCAGGGCTGGTATCCTCCTTCCTGTGCTGGCTCCTGAGAGAAGGATGCTCTGCCTGGCAGGGACAGAGCTGCCGGGCAGCCCGCTGCCTGGTGTGGGGAGGCAAGAGGAGGGACAGGCAAGGAACAACCTCATCACGAGCAGTCATCCAACCAATGCTACGGCAAGGGGGTGGCTGGGGTTAGGGAGCCACCACTGATCCTACTGTGCTGGGTTAGAGAGCTGTGTCTTCAGCCTCGATGCGCGGCCCAAAGAGCTTCTCTGCAGTAGCTTTGCCGTCGTACTTGGGCAGGGTGCCACCAAAGTCTGCTGGCAGGATGTCAGCATCGATCTCCTGGTAGAAAGACTCCAGCTCCTCTCCATGCACAAAGACCTGGAGGGAGATGGGAGAGACCAGGGCAGCGCTTCTCATCTCCTGCTTCACCCAGGGACATGCCTCTGGTCCCTTTCCTGCACTCACCCTCTCCAGCAGTTTGCTCTTCAGGAACGGTTTGACCACGTTGTAGGTGGTGGTGAAGTACCAGGGCTGGTGGATGAAGTGGACGGCCTTGAACCGCGCTGGGAAGGAGTCCTAGGATGCCAGACACAGATGGTTACAGATGGTGCTGTCCACACACAGCTGGGCAGGCAGCAGTGGACACCCTGGCACTGCCATGGCTCTCCTCACCCCATCTCCCATTCTCTCCTTGATGGCCCCGTTTTGTTCTGACCCAGAGGATCAGCAGCCCCAGCCCCAGGGAAGCTAGAGCCTTCCATAGGGCTCATAGCTCCTGCTCCATAAGCATGGTCACATCTCTGCTGTGCTCCTTCCCTGGGGAGAGCCAAGTGTCTTCAGCCTCTGGTCCAAACCCTGCCAGCCCTGCCACTTCCCTTCCCTGAGCTTTGATCCCCCCAGGGCCCCCTGTTTGGTGGGCGCAGGCTCTGCCTCCTCACCTGCAGCATGTCCACCATCTTCTTGAGCTCGGAGGGTTTGATCCCTGATGCCTGCTGCATGGTGAAGCCCTTGAAGTTCTCAATGATGCAGAACCCATTGATCTGGGTCTCTTCGTTTTCCAGCAGCTTCTCCAAGATAATGCAGTAGGCACGAAGGATCTGATGGAGAGGAGGCAGCAGGGTCTGTGTTAGGTCTCACTTCCTGCAGACTCCAGTTTCCCAGGATGTGCTCCATGGAGCATTAGCCTGGGTCTGCCTGACTCCAGCCTGCTTGTACAGCCAGCCCAAGGCTTCAGAGCAGGGAGGGCATTGCAGGGGATGCTCAACAACCACCACATTCCCCTTTGAAGTCAGATCTGGTGTCAGTGACACCTTGTGATCAAATTCAGAGCTGAGCAGAAAACACAGCTAGGGGAAGCTGTAAGTTACATAGATACCTCTATGCCAAGAGGCCCTTTCTGTGCCTTGTGCCTCAGTTTCCTCCTTTTCCCTGCTGGCCCCTCCTTTCTAAAGAACCTTGATTTAATGGTGTGGTGCCTTTCTTCACCCCGTGTTACTGGGGCTGGGGAATGCACCGCCTGAATTTATCTGCATCTTGCACCGTGTCAGGGGGAAGGAAGGAAACCCTTTGGGATGGGACATAGAAGGAACCCTTTGGGATGGACCATTCTGTCATGCTCCCTCAAAGCATAAATTCAAAGGGTTACAGGTTTGCTTCAACCTGGGTGGCTGGAGACTGTGTGTGGACACGTGTCCATAGGGATGTCGTGCTCATACGTGCCAAGGGGCAGGATCGCGCCCGCTCTGCTGAGCTGACCTCGTCGAAGGTGATCTCCTCGTAGTCCCAGTTCTCGATGTTGAAGAGCATCACGACCCGGCCATGCTTGTCCCTGCTGGCCAGGATGCCGGGGTAGCCGGCCTCGATGGTGCTGCGCACGGCCTCGGGGCTCAGGTTGTCGAAGAGCTCCGGGTACTGCTGGCGGAAGCTGACGTAGCCTGCAGAGAGGCAGGAATCAGGAGGACAACGTGGCTGGGGAGCCACAGGAGCACTGGTGATGGGGAGACATCCGTGCTGAGCCCTGTGCCTGGGGTCCATACAGATTAGCAGCGCACCAGCCCCATTGTGCTCAGTGTTACTCTCCCCATGTTATCCCGCATCAGCCTCCTCTCTAACACCTCAACAAGCACGTTTTTCCCTTCATTTCCCTTTTCCCCTTGCTCCCTGTTAGGGTGGTACCACCCAGCCCCCTTCCCTTGGCTCCCTGCAGGCACAAAGTAAGGAATCTCCTCCTGGGAAAAGGCAGGCAAACAAAACAGCTCCAATGGGAGCCAGTGCTGATAATTACAACTCATTATCCCCCCCCAAGCTGACACAAAGAGTGGAGCCGGAGCCAAGCAGGGGCTGCCCTTCCATCCCTATGGGTCATTCCCAGTGTAGGGAAGGGGTGCCAAAGCGCCTCAACCTGCCCTCAGCCCTCGAGGGATTGCAGGGGTGCTGAACCCATCAGGCACCATGCATAGAAGCATCAGGATGGGTGCAGGACCAGCTGCTTACATGGGTACAGGAAGGATATGGGCATCTCCAAGGGATGCAGCTCAAAGCAGCTGGGTTTGCTGCACAAATAGAACACCACCAAATGCTTTTTTCCCCCCTCTTTTGTCCCATAAATCGACATGGAATGGGACTGTTCTGGCTTTGTGGGATGCCTGGTACCACCCTCATTTATTTCCTTCCCCATTCCAACTCTTTCCCTGCATCCCAGCCTCCCAGCCCAGCACCTCTCCCAACCTTTCAGCAGGTCGTAGGCCCTGTGGACATCAAACTTGCGAGCGCGAATGAACCGGAGGAGGAAGGAGTCGTCCTTGTCCTGCACCTTCTCTGCCACCGCCTGGCACACCTCATCACCGCCCGCCCGCTCCCGCACCAGCTCCCGCAGCGCCTTCACTGCCACCTCCCTCTGCTCCACCGTCTCATTCAGCTCATCCTTGGCCTGGAAGCACACCCCAAAACACCCCAATTAGGTACCAAAAGCTGGGGGATGCAGCGATGCTCTTGCAGCACCCTAGCACAGGGAGCGCAGGGTGTAAGTGCATTGCACTCAATGCAAGAGCCTGCTGAGGGTCTTCTCTGCCCCCCCCGGAAGGAGCAGGAGCCCCAGTCTGTGCCTGCCCCCCATTCCCCATATCCACCCTCACCTTCTGCATGGTGTGCGGGGGGATCTTCTCACACCTCCCAAAAACGGGACCGTGGTCCTTGGTGGTGAGGCGCTCCAGCTTGGAGCGCAGGGCCTGCTCCTCCTCCGAGACAATGCGGAAGGTGCCCGTCTGGGGGTGAGGAGAACATGTGGGGTCTCCCCAGCCAGCCCCCATGCTCCCTGCCCCGCTGCCGGTCTCCTGGGGTAGGGAGCTATGGGGAAGGGCAGAGACTCCATAGGGGGTGCAGTGGGATGGGGATGGGCTGTGTGCTGAGAGCAGCCAGGGGGTAAGAGGTGCATGGGGTGCAACCCATCCCAGCACTGCAGGGAGGGGATGCTCAGAGCCTAGGGGATAGGGCAGCACAGGGGCAGTACTCACAACCGCAGACATGTCGTCCTCTGTCCTCTGTCAGCTGCAGGACACTGGGAGAGGGAAGGAGCAATCAGCAGTGACGGGGTCCTAATGGTTTCTGGATCCCCCCCTATGCCCCATCCCTGCTCCTCTTGCTCAGGAAAGGGTGGAGGCAGATACCCAGAACACACCCCCATCCCTCCTCAGTTCCATCATGTACTGCCTGCATCTGCCTGGCAGCAGCCTTGAGAAACACCAGGGATGTTTGCAAAAGCAGCTTAAAGATGTGGGTATTGATCATCTGACACCATCCTTTTTCTGGCTCTGGGGACATCTCATAAGGACCTCCTGGCCCCATGAGCTCACACAGCGCTGTTTGTCTCAGACCACCTTCATGTGTGCAGAAGTGGGTGCCCAGCTTTGGCCAGGCAGCCAGCAAAGTGCTTTTATTGCCTTTTATTTCTACCAGCCTGCTATCCCCAAAGTGTTCCCCAAGCCCTCAAGCCCCACTGCTCCAGCCCAGAGCCCATCATTGGCTGCAAGGCTGGACCATGATCCTCGCAGCATCTTTCCATCTCAGTCTGGGTGAAAGACCTTGTTCTCATGCCCTTCGAGGAGGAGGAGGAGGGCTGCCTTCATCCTAACTCCAGCACTCATCCCTGCTCCTGCCTTTTGCACTAATTTCAAGCCCAGGCAGTGCAAGGGATGCTTGGCTCCAGCTCAGTCACTTCCACCAGCTCCAGGGTGAGCATCCCCTTTTGCCAGGCACTAAAACCAATCCCAACCCCAGCAGTGCCATGTTAAGGGCTGGATGAGTCTCCAATGCAGCTATTTCAGCTGGGAAAAGCCCCGGATACTCACCAGGGATAGGAAAGCTGAACTGAGGGTCAGTGCACGGGGACCGAGACGGACGCGTGGAAGGCAAGGCCGGAGTGGAGCAGGCAGATAGAGGGGCAAAAGCTTTGTAGAGTCAGCGGTTTGGGATTAGACCGTCACAAGGCATCAACTCACTGCAGCTTTGTAATTAAGGCAGCACAGCCCCGGCGAGAAACCCCATTCCAGCATTACAAAAGGCAGCTGATGGGAGGGAAGGAGGGAGTTGGGGCTGCGCTGGCCAGCCCGAGTGTGCGTGGAGGGGCGAGCCGGGATGCCGGACCCGATTAACCAAGTATAAAAGCTCCTTGTTGTGTAACTCGCTCATTAGCACGGAGCAGGGGCAGGCGGGGGCTGGCTGCCATCCCTGCCTGCTCCCCCGGGCAGAGCAGGTCAGGGCTGTTCCATAGCTTCTGCATCAAAAAGCATGGCAAGGTCCGGCTGCAGGGACAGATCCATGGCAAAGGATGCTCCCAGGGCTGGTCCATCCCAGGGCTCTCCAACTCCTCCCAAACCAGCATCCGTATGGGTCCCTTTTCAGCTTTTAGAATGAGAAAGCATGAGCAGATCATTGTTTTTACAGCGTCCCAGGTGATGGTTTCCTGCTTGGAGCTTTGGGAACTGGAACCCTGTCCATCCCTGGGGTGAAATCATAAGGAAGGGGAGCCCAGGATGTGGCAGGAATGGTGCTGAGCACATGTATGGGTGCAGAGGGGTGGCAAAACAAGTGTTTTGGGTATGACCCAGCATGCATGGGGTGGGGGAGCCCTTGCAGCCTTAACTCTTTGGGCCCATGGTTGCAGGAGCTGGGTGAGGATGGGGCCATGCACAGCTCTTTTCCCAAGCCTAGAACTGGAGGTGAGTCAGGCTCTTACCACACCAGGGATTTTGGGGAGGCCGTGGGGCTGGGCTGAGTGCCGGGCAGGACTGAAGGGGCTTACACAAGGCACATTTTGTAATGCCACCGGGATTTACGGATTTGGTTTCCACGGGGCTGCCCTGCAAACAGAGCTGAGACCCCACTGCGAGGGAGGAGGAGGAAGGCACGAGACTCCTGATGAAGGGCAATGGGGAGCGGGGAGGGAAAACTCAGACTGTGCCAAGACCCCAGGCAATGCTACCATGGCCAGAGGCATCGCACACTGAGACCCCCAACCTCCTTGTCCCTTCCTATGCCAGACCTAGTGTAAGGCTCTGCTTCCTCCTAAAGCTAGTACCTTTGTCTGCAGAGCAAGATGGTGTGTGATGGGGGAATATCATCCTGAATAACCCCAATAGCCCTGCATGGGGACGGCAGAGGGGACCACAGGGACATCCTGGCCATCACGCTCATCACAGATGGAATACTTCTGCAGACTCATGTGTAGCCCCTGGCATCACGGTGCTTTGTCCTGCGAAAAGGAGTCTTGGGATGGTTGGCAGCCCCAAGGACAACCCATCCCCAAGTATTGTGGCTATAGCCCTTAGGACATCTCTTGGCCAGGTCCAGTTATCCCTCTCCCCATGGCCCTTGGCCCTGGGTGAACCCGCTCCCCGTGAGCACAGGGCTTGCAAAAGCTTCCACGCTGTGCTGGCACCGGATCCCCTGGATAAATCAAGCTGCTTAAACACGGGCTAAACCTCCTCGTGTGCCCAAGGCCACCCCTCATCCCCCTGGAATTAACATGCGAGTGGCTCTCGAAGGTGCTGGGTGCTGCTGTGCTGCGGGTGGCCCTGAATCATAGAATGGGCTGGGTTGGAAGGGACCTTGCAGCTCACCTCACCCCAAGCCCCTTGACACGTTCCACTAGAGCAGGTTCCTTCAAGCCCCGTCCAACCTGGCCTTGAACGTTAATAGGGATCTCCAGATTTCTTGTAGCTCCCCTTTGGACACTGGGAGCTGCTCTAAGGTCTCCTGGGAACTTTCTTTTCTCCAGGCTGAATAAGCCCAGCTCTTGCCCTGTCTCCATAAGACAGACAAGCCTGCTTCATCAGAGAAGTCTGAAGAGATGACGCTACTGAAGATCATAGAGTCGTAGAACCGACGTTTCAGCCCAGTTTTGGGGTGACATTAACATGACAGTGCCTGCTTTCAACTCTGAACGCGGTGATCGAGCAAACTGATCACGTTTGCTAATGGGCACTGTATGCTGAGTGCCCCGGTACCCGCCTTGCGCCCGCACCGCGCGGGACTCGAACCCGCGGCCTCCCGTGCTGCCGGGGCGGGCGGGCTCAGCCGCTGGCGGGGACGGGAAGTGAGCGCTGCGGGCGGGACTGTTGCCCGGGTGACGGGCGGGCTCTTCCGGGCGGGAATTTCGCGGCGGCGGGGCCGAGCTCCGGGGCGCTGTGCCCGTGTCCCGGCACCATGGCTCAGCGTATCCTGGCGCTGGCGGCCCAGGAGGCTCCCGAGCGGCTCCAGGAGGCCCTGCAGAGCCTGGGGGAGAGCGAGGTGCGCGGGTACCCGGTGGCCGGGCCCGGTGTGCGGGGCGGGCGGGGGGGGGGTGCAGCGCAGCTCACGGCGTCCCCTTCCCTTGCAGCTGGGCGATATGGTGACAAGGCAGGCCCTGAGCGGCAGGGAGACGGCAGCTTTGCTAAGAGGCATCTTCAAAGGTGGGTGAGCACTGAGGTGCGCTGGGTGGGGGTGAGGGGAAGTGGTCATGGGCACCAGGACGTGTCACTTCTGGTGGAAACAAACATAAGGACATGGAGCTGTTGGAGCAGGTCCAGGGGAGCCCGTGAGGATGATCAGGGGACTGGAGCAGCTCCCGTATGAAGACAGGCTGAGGAAGTTGGGGCTGTTCAGCTCCATGGAGACCTCCTAGCAGCCTTCCAGTAACTGAAGGGGGCCTATAGGGATGCTGGAGAAGGACTCTTCATTAGGGACTGTAGTGATAGGACAAGGAGTGATGGGTTCAACTTTAAACAGGGGAGATTTAGGTTAGATATAAGGAACAAGTTCTTTACTGTGAGGGTGCTGAGGCACTGGCACAGCGTGCCCAGAGAAGCTGTGGCTGCCCCATCCCTGGCAGTGTTCACGGCCAGGTTGGACACAGGGGCTTGGAGCAATCTGCTTTAGTGGAAGGTGTCCCTGCCCATGGCAGGGGTTGGAACTGGATGAGCTTAAGGTCCCTTCCAACCCATCCTGTGATTCTACAAAAATCAGCTGGTCAGGGCTGCCCAGGGAAACGTGATACCCAAAAATAGGTACAGGGAGATAGGAGACTGGACTGACACATGTTTAATGAGCCTGTTGTGAGTGGGCTTTACTTTTGCCCGCCCTTAGGTGATACATTTTACATTGGCTGTTGGTAGTCATAGTTACTGTACATATTAGGGTCTTGAACCTGTGTCAAGAACATGTTCATTAGCAATAAGGACTTAATGAGTAAAACCAAGACCTGGTTCTGTTTAAAACATCAAAGGAGAACATCTGGGATTGAGGATGTTATTTCCAGCTTGGCAAAGTGACTGTCCAATTAACCAACTTGGCAGTCAAACTGAAGTTTGATTCATTCTGAAGTGAGCTGCCTTTATTATTATACTAGTAGTCACACCCACAGATCAAAAAGACCTTGACCCAGGTGAAGACCCTTCCTCTGAGCATGCAGTTATATGAATGAATATGTCGTCATATGTTAACTAATAACCAGTCAGTATGAAATCTCTGATTTTTGTGTATAAAAGAGCCCTGAAACTTGATGTGCATGACTTGTGTAACAGCCCGCCCAGGCCTGGCTCAACACATCTCCTGAGTGTGTGGATTTGTTACACACTGGGCACAAATCCACTTTTAGGACAACACAGGCACCTTAGAGTAGAGCTGAGCCAGCTGAGACTTAATTGCCAACCTGATTCTTCTCAGCGTTTTGACACTTCCTGATCTCTGGCAGTAGGTTGAGTGAAGCACAGGGTGTGATAGCAGAGTTCAGTGCTTCAGCTGCTTTATCCAAGAGATTCTCATTTCCTGTCCTCTGTTTTATTTATCTGTTGTGTCAGATAGATAAAGCAGGGAGTTGCAGTCAGGTGATAGTTCAGCCCTGCTAATTTCCTGTTGGTTAGCAACATGTTGTTACTTCCATAACTTTTTGTCCATTCTTTGTTTTCTTTATTTCCTCCTTTTAAGGCTCCCCCTGTTCCCAGCAGAGTGGTGTTCTCAGGAGGCTTCAGGTTTACAAGCACTGCATCCCGCTGGTGGAGTCAGGAGACCTGCATCTGGCCAAAGTGTCTGAAATCATAGGACTGCTCATGCTGGAGGTAGATATTCCTTTGGGTTTCCTGGGTATCACTTTGTGTGTCGACTGAGATACTTCACTCAGCCACTGAGGAAGATGAGTTGTGTCCTTTCCGTGGATCCACCCTGGACTAAGTTAGCTGGTGTTGGAATTTACTGTGTATGTAAATGTGATTATCTTTAATTTAGACTTGAAACTCCAAACCTATAAGTATGTCATCTTGATACACTGCTCTATTCTATACAAAATAGAGATCTCAGGGCCAAATTCTGCTTTTAGGGGAACATTTCCCAGTAGGAATGTTGTTGTTTGCTGAGTTTTGGTGATGGTTTGGATGTATATGTGGACTTCTGTGCAGTGCCTCAGGCTTTTCAAACGTTGTATGTTCTCCCAGGCTCGCCAGCTGCCAGGCCCTGCCTTGGCTGAACTTGCCACCCTGTTTGTGGATGTTATCAAAGGTGGCAACCTGTCTAATGGGAAATCCTTGGAGTTGTTTTCCACTGTTCTCACTGCACTGGCCAGTTCAAAGGAGAGTCTGGCTTATGGGAAAGGTAATCCCTCTCAGTTCCTTCTTTACAGCCTGTCCTCCCTTCCTCTGGAATCAGCTCCTCAAAGACTTTTGCTTTTTCAGGTGAACTGAATGGCGAAGAGTTTAAGAAACAGCTGATAAATACTCTCTGCTCCAGCAAGTACGTACATCCCTGCTAGCTCTTAGTTACATGGCAAAACAGCTTCATGTTGTGCTTTGAAAAAGGCATCATCATGAGCTGGATGTCACCACCTGTGTCCTGTTCTATCATCCTTGAATCTGTGCCCTCCCTGACAGTGTCTTCTCTGTCTGGGATAGCAAGGGAACACCCTGCTCCCAGATCTTGTAATAGTGTTGCATGAACTGGTCTTGGAAAGTGCTTGTTTTCATTTCTCTCTTGGTATTTGTTATTGTGGGGGCTGGAGCAGCTGAGAACCATTACCAGTCTGGGTGGTGGTGGTGATTTCTGGTGGAAACCTGGCTTCTAATCTTAATACAAGAAAATAACAGGAAATGGTGACATTGAGTAATTGTGTATGAGGAGGGAAGGGCTAAGTGGTAATTCTGCTTGCTCTCCATTTTCTGACATAGTTTTGTTGTACCAGGTGGGATCCTCAGAGTGTGATACATCTTGCCAACATGTTCAGGTAATTCTTTTCCCTTCAGCATCAACACTTCTATGTGCTTTTGTCGTGTCTGTGCCCTATTTCACATGTAGTTTGGGGGAAGTACAAGTAGGTCTGATCATACCAGGCACAGCCACGTGAATGGTTGGTCAATGAACATCCATGTTGGATCCATTTGGACACAAAACACAGCTTTGGGAAGGCATGGCCCAAAGACTGGGCATGGCATCATTGTTTCTATTCCATGTGTGAGTGAGCCTTGGCAAGTTAATAATACATTAGTGAACATCATGTGGAAGAGATCTAAGCACAGAAAGAAGAGTATCCTGGAACAGAGGTAGGGATTTGAGGAATCTTTGGCAACTGCTTCTGGTGAGGACTGTGGGAGCACTTGCTGCCTGTCTGTACATTAGAAGCTTTTGTTTAGCTATGGGCTGAATCTGCTGTGGGATTCTGAAGGAAATCAGTGGAAATTATTAGGCTGCATCTTTGATTCAACAGGGATATTCCACTCTCAGGAGAGGAGCTGCAGTTTGTGGTAGAAAAGGTCCTCAGGATGTTCTCCAAATTAGACCTGCAGGAAATTCCGCCTTTGGTCTATCAGCTGCTGCTGCTTTCTGCAAAGGTAAGAGCTCACGTGAGCCTCCTCCTAAGTATGTACCATGAGAAAAATAGCTGTACAGACTGAGCTGTAGGCTGCATTTTGGCAGGAATTCTCATTGTTCCAAACCGTGCTGTGGGGAGCAGGACGCAGCAGGACATCAGTAGGTTTATTTCTCCAACTTCTGCTAGCCCGAAGAAGCTGACTGCTCAGAGATGCATACAATCTTTATATTCCTTGTGGGGAAGGAAGGAAACCTTTGGGAAATAAGGGGTGAGCACAGACCTGTCAGACAGCAGAGAGGATTGTTTTTTCTCAGTGTCCTTAAGTGTGGTTTTCCTCACTGTGGTCTGCACGCTATAATAATAGCTCATGCAGTATAGCTGTCTTCTGGGTTGTAGTCTGACTTGTGCCGCAAACAAGTCATTCCTGGGCTATTCCTGCAAGCAGAGGCTGCCAAGAATATCTGCCCTTTGACAGGGTGATCTGGCTCTTGGGCTTCATTTATGACTGAGTCAATTCCAAAAGTGATCCTGTCAAAGACAAATGATATGTGTGTTTTAAGAGGTTTTCCTGGTTTCCACCTGGTTTCAGGTCCACTGGCCAAATATATATGTGTATATATATAGATTGAAGGCTAGGAGTTTGAAAGCCTTCCCAATTGATTATATCATAAAGCCTTCCCAATTATTTATAACATAAAGGATCCTTTCTAATTAGTAACAACTTAAAGAAACCCTGAGAACATCTGGAAGATTCAGCTTCTTCCAACTCTTTAATAAAGAGTCAAAAGAAATACACAAACTAAACCAGAATGGCTTCATTTGGAAATGACCTGCATGGGAGCCCTCCCCACCTCAGGGATTGATGAAGGGAAAAGAAGGGATACCATGACATTTGTAATTGATGGGTACCAGCCTTGTAGTGGCTCAATGTGATGTCCTCCCTTGCAGGGCAGTAAGAAGACTGTTTTAGAAGGAATCATCAGTTTTTTCAATCAGTTGGATAAGAGACAAAAGGAAGAACAGAAGGTTCCACAGTAAGTTGTTTCTCTGTCATCCCCTTTTCTTACTACCTGAGTAAATGTATAGGAGGTGGCTGGTCTCTTCTCCCAAGTAACAAGCGATACGACAAGAGGAGATGGCCTCAAGCTGCACCAGGGGAGGTTTATACTGGATATTAGGAAAATATCCACCAAAAGCGTGGTCAGGCATTGAAACAGGCAGCCCAGGGAAGTTCAAAAGCCGTTTAGATGAAACCCTTAGTGACATGGTTTAGTGGTGGCCTTGGCAGTGCTGGACTTGATGTTGGACTTGATGATCTTGAAGGCCTTTTTCCATCCTAGTTTATTCTATGATTCTAATTGTAGTCACCCTGGTCCTGGCCAGAGCTCCTCGAATTCAAGTTATTAAACCTTGTACAAGTACATCCTCCTTGATGCATAAGAAATGATTCATGGCTTTGGATGGCTTGGTTTTGCAATTTACAGATCAGGGGACCTTGAGGTAGCCACAATGCCCCTGGACCAGCTCCGCCATGTGGAGGGCACCGTTATTCTCCATATTGTTTCTGTTATCAACCTGGATCAGGACCTCGGCGAGGAACTAATCAAACATCTAAAGGTAGGACACAGATGGAGCAGGCTCTGCTGCTGAAGATGCTGAAGCAGGGGTTTTAAATTTAACTGGTTATCTGTAGAAAGGATTTAACAGCTTTTGTGTTTGCAGTCATGTTCACTTGTAAAAGTGCTGTGGTATGTTTGAAGGCAGATGTGCCTTGCAGCTTCCCTGAGCTAGTGGGATGCTGCAGTTGAAGGTAACAGCTGACTGTTGCTTGCCATTTTCTAGACTGAGCAGCAGAAGGACCCTGCTAGAGCCCTGTGTCCCTTCAGCGTGGCTCTTTTGCTATCGGTTGCAGTAAAACACAGACAGCAAGAGCAGGTATGTGGGTGATCAGCTTGCAGAGAACTTCATGGTGATGTACACTGCACTTCTTGGAAGGGAAAGGAAGCATGGTTAGGTCATATTCCCATCAGAGCTAGTCTTAAAATGGTTTCAGGATGCTTGTGGGGAGGCAGTTAGGTCATTGGTACCCTGTAGTTTATTGAACACTATAAAAGACCCCAGAGCAATATCAGAACTTTCCAGAGTTGTGATTCCTGGGGGTTGGTGTTACAGGATGAGAAGAAAAGCAATGTCTTCTTTTTGTAATGCTTTGGCACTGTGGTGGCCACCTGAAGAGCATCTGGCAGCAGGTTGCCCTCCTTGAGGCACTTAATGAGGCTGGTGTATTTGTCCTGAGACAGAAGTGAGTTCAGACTTTTGGCAGGCTCTACTGGAACTTGTGCTCTGGCTGGTGCTCTTACTGGAACATACCCAAGACTATACAGGTCTCATTTCAAAGATCATTTCCTCTCACTCAATGATTTTATGTTCCAGGTATTTGATTTCTTGAAAACATCAATCACAAGAAGCTGCAAGGACCTGCAGTTCCTTCAGGCCTCCAAGTTTCTGCAGGATTTGTTTCCTCAACAATATGATGTAACTGCTGTCATTCTCGAAGTGGTGGAAAACAGGTGAGTTGTTGCCACATGCTGTGGAACACTAAGAGGGCTTCTGAAGGTGAATGGTCTGGGATGCTAAATACTGCTGGCCAGGGAACAGTGTCAAAATCCAAAGGTTTATCCTAGTTTCATATTGGTGACCTAAAAAAAGGCAACAAAATTCAGCTGTGTAAATCTGCTCTCCCTCCCTCAGATCCCAGCATCTGGTGGTACAAAGGACTAAACTGATCAGGACCCTCCATCTGCTTCTTACTGGTGAAGCTCAGTATAAATTGATGATCAGTATGATGGTATGAGTCATGCTGCTGGCTGTAGTTTGTGTTCTGATCAAGGAATGAGTGATAGGTCCACTGTTTTCTTCCCCCACATGGTTAGTCCTTTAAACATCCTGTGGGAGGATAGCTCTGATCTGTCAGCAGCTGTCCTTCAGTTTGATGAGAGGCATTCCTCTTCTCTCTTCCTTTCTGACTTGAAGATCTCAGGATCAGTAGGGTATTTGTGCATCCCAGCTGTAGCCTACTGTCACGTTCAGATCAGACCTGAGTGCACATCATTCCCCACAGTGAGGAAACCTTTGGAAGGGAAGTCTGGACTGCAAGATGTGTTGTGCTGAATGCCTGTCCCTCAGCCTAGAGACAGTCATGGGCTTGTGAGGGATATTCCCTGGTGTGATCAAGCATCTCCCATTGCTGCTTTGGACCCTGGAATGACTGTAGAAAATTTTACTTTAAACTGCTCTAATCTAAACCTTTTCTGTGACTAAGTTGTTTTTTTCCTGGTCTGCTTAATGCTTTCCTCAGTGCCTTTGGCTGGGACCATGTTACACAGGGCCTGGTGGATCTTGGCTTCAGCCTAATGGAATCATATGAACCAAAAAAGCCCTTTGGAGGAAAAGCTGCTGATGCCAGTTATGGCCTTTCAAAAATGCCAGCTCAGCAGGCTTGCAGACTGGGAGCAAGCATCCTGCTGGAAACATTTAAGGTACTGTGTGTTTTGGAGAGGGATTTTTTTGGTGGGGAGAGAGAACTCTGTTGGTAAATGGTGTCAGAACTCTGCCTGCTGTATCCATCAGGAGTGTTTTACAAACAGTACCAGATTTAGTTTTCTATTTGCCCCTGTCCAACTGGAAGAGACCATCCTCATGAAGACCTAATCCTAATCTGTTCCAGCTACCATGATACTTGTGTAATCCCTATTACACTTTCCAAGAAACTGCAAAGAAGGTAGAGAAATTCAGAGGGACAAAGGAGATCTGTTATGGGTGGGATTGAAACCAACATCTCCACTGAAGTGGTAAATATGCATCCCACCACTGATGTCACCCAGTATTTTTCAAGTGTGTGCCTCTGATGGGCTGATTCTGTTTGGCCTGGGATGGAATCTGAATCAACCTGTGTGAATTTAGCTGAAAGGGGACTTCAGGCAGCCAGTTCCATCTTACCTGTCAGATCTGGATTTGCTTTGTGCTGCATGATGCCTGTGCTGTGAGGCATCGTTTTTATTTGTTGTTCTTTTTCGTTTCAGGTTCATGAGCCCATCAGAAGCGATATTCTTGAGCAGGTCCTGAACAGAGTCCTCACAAAAGCAGGGTCTCCTGTCAGCCACTTCATAGGTAACAGGAAAGAGAGAGAAATGTGTCCTGTCCTGTAGAAACTCAGAATATAGCTTCTTGAAACAAGTTAATAGATTCATAGAATGGTTGGGAGGGACCTTTGAAGATCATGAAGTCCAATCCCCCTGCAATGAGAAGGGACATCTTCCACTAGATCATGTTGCTCAGAGCCCTGTCCAACCTGACCTTGAGTGTTTCCAGGGGTGGAGCATCTCTCATGTCTCTGAGCAGCCTGTGCTACTATTTTACCACTTACACTGTAAAAACTCTCTTCCTTATAGCTAGTCTAGATCTACTTTCTTTTAGTTTAAAACCATCACCCCTTGTCTTATTGCAACAGGCCCTACTAAAAAGTTTATTCCCATCTTTCTTATAAGCCCCCTTTAAGTGTTGAAAGGCTGCAATAACGTCTCCTCAGAGTCTTCTCCAGGCTGAACAACCCCAGCTCTCTCAGCCTTTCTTCTTATCAGAGGATGTAGAACCTCTCTTCATTTCTGTGGTCTCCCTCTGGACCTGCTCTGGCAAGTCAATGTCTTTCCTGTGCTGAGGACTCCAGAGCTGAATGCAGTGCTCCAGGTGGGGTCTCACCAGAGCAGAGGGGAAAAATCCCTGCCCTTGACCTGCTGGTCATGCTTTTTTGGATGCAGCCCAGCATACAGTTGGCTTTCTTAAGTTCCTGATGAGGTGACCTGAAGCCAAGAAAATCACTTGTTCCTTCCCCTCTTACTAAGGTGTCAGCTGCATCAGATTACCATGTATTCACCACAGGTAAAGTATATGTTTGCAGGCAGTTGCCATGGCACAGCTGACGCACAGAAAGTTGGTATCCATCAGTCAGCACTTTGTTCCATGCTCCTTAGCCTTGACTTCCTCCTCGTCCTTGGGCAGGTGCTTGGGAGTCACTGGGACTGCCAAAATGCCTCTGCTGCAGCCTCTTCTCTTATACCTCAGTGCCCTCTGGTGGGATGAAGCCCTTCAGCTGGGTTGTGAGCATTTTACACTGTGACTGCAGCAGAGCTCAGATTTTCAGTGCTCACCCTGTCCTTACCTCTGTACGATGGAAGGGCTTTGATTATTCTGTAATTGTTAGCTCTATAGACATCTTTTGGTCAGACTTTTCTTGCCCATTTTCTTACCCCGTTTGTCCTTTTGTTTTTCAGATTTGCTGTCCAGTATTGTTGTGTCTGCTCCTCTTGTGCTTCAGTCTTCATCCTCCAAAGTCACAGAGACCTTTGACAATTTGTCCTTTCTGCCCATTGACACAGTGCAAGGGCTTCTCCGGGCAGTACAGGTAAAGCTTTGCATTTCTCCATGAATATCCTTGCTAGTTTAGTTCCAGTGACAGCACTAGGCCACAATTATATGCATGATCTGTTAAACCTCCTTGTAAAATAAACCTTCATGCTCTGCTGTAGGTTGTTTGATGTAGCATGGAACTGTTCTTCAAGCATGGATTTGCATGTGCCCTCTAAAAAAAAGCATATGATGTGGTCTGGCATGGTACCAAAGCTGCTCTATGCTGAACTTTCATATAGCAGATGCCCAGATGCTACACACTGTACAAAACTAAGTATACAGTGTTTAACTGAACAGCTGGAGCTGTCATGTTGATTTTTCTCCTTCCAGGCTCTATGTCAGTGTTTCTCTTTGTCTGAGCTGAGATAATGCCCTGGTATTAAATTTTTACCTGCTTTGTCCAATCTGGGGATAACTCTTCTTTTCCCAAACCCTTGCACCGTGTCCTCACTAACCTGTGAGGTGTCTCACTGCTACAGCTCTCTGGGTTTAATTTTATACTGGCTTAAAATGGTTTGGTTTTCCTACTGTACTGATGACAGTATTGGAAACGCAGGGCCAGATGGGCCTGAGGAAGATGAGCTCATATGCCCCAAGGGCTTGGCATGCCTTAGTGATTTTCTCTCCAAAGTCTATTTTCCTTTCCAGCCTCTGCTGAAAGTCAGCATGTCAGTGAGGGACTCCCTGATACTTGTTCTCCAGAAAGCTATCTTTTCCAGGTAAGCTGGGAAGGGATTCATTGAAAAGATTTCCACAACTCATCTATGGTTTTGGAGTGGAAGTATGTTTTGTTTGGTTTGGATGAGTCTCTTCTTACTATGTTCTTCCCATAACTGGATGGTGACATCTCCTAACCCTTTAACTTAGCACTGAATACAGTCACAGCTTACTGAACGGAGACACAAATCCCAAACCCAGCTAACTGGGCTTTGGGAATTCAGAAAGCTGTTGGGAATGCCAAATAAGTAGGCAAAACTAAAATTAATTCCAACATGTGTCTACACTGCTGAGTACATCCAGATGCTAGGGAGAGTCTGGAATGCTGAGCTACCACTTTCCCTCTGATCCCTTACAGGGTGGTAGAGAAGCAGGCTTGTTGTCTTGGTAATGCTTTGTCCAAACCATCCTGCTGTCTTCGTGATGTTGTGATCATAAACTGGATTTTATTGGGCAGTGGCTGCCTGGTTATGAATATAGAATTTGTAATTTAGGATTATTATTCAAGGCAAGGGACTTGCTCTTGGGAAAGACCCAGAGGTTCCCATGAGCAAAGCAAAACACCAGCTTTTTGTGAGCAATTTTCCAGCTCTGAGACTTTCCCATTACAGTTTTCAGGGAATATTTAATGCTTTGGTCTATCCCTCTGCTAAGACAGAAAGGAACTTGACTTGTGAGAGTGTAGAGCAAAGGAGTTCTCAGCAAACTGCCAAGCTCTCAACTCCTTGGGACTGTGCTGCCCTCTTGGGGAATACGCTTCCACTTGGCCCGGTCCTTCCTTATTTGTGGGCTCCTTTTTTGTTGCCGAGTTGGTCTTGTATTTACTTCTGAGCTTCTTGCTTCAGTTTTTCCTTATGCTTCTCTTTTTTCTCCTGCCTCACAGGCAGCTCGATGCTCGGAAAGCTGCAGTTGCTGGCTTTTTGCTTCTGTTAAGAAACTTTAAGATCCTGGGCAGCTTGGCCTCTTCTCAGTGCAGCCAGGCCTTTGGTGCCACTCAGGTAAGTGCTGTTCTGCAGCCCCTGGGGTGGACAGATGAGAGTCTCATGTCTAATTCCATAGAACATAGAATAGTTAGGGCTGGAAAGGACCTTAAGATCATCCAGTTCCAGCCCCCTGCCATGGACAGGGACACCTCCAATTAGACCATGTTGCCCAAGGCTCTGTCCAACCTGGCCTTGAACACTGCCAGGGATGGAGCATTTACCACTTCTCTGGGCACCCTGTGCCAGGGCCTCACTCAGAGGGAAGAACTTCTTCCTCATATCTAACCTGAACGTCTCTGTTTAAGTTTGAACCCATTCCCCCTTGTCCTGTCACTGCACTCCCTGATGAAGAGTCCCTGTTTGAAACAGTTCAAGAGTAGAGTGTTTCCCAAAAATGGGAATAAAACTTCAGTAAGGATTAGTCCTGGAAGGAGAGCTTTGGGAAATGCAATGAGAAGCTGGCCTAAGGGTGTTGCCTCTCATTCTGTCTTACAGCACCAGTGTTCTAGGGAGCATTCACACTACTCCGTGATGATGATAAAGAGCCTGGCAGCATGCTAAGGCCTGTTTCAGTGATTGTTTACGGGCCAGGCCCCTTATCACCTTGCTTGTGTGTTGTGATAATTTGAGAAATGTAACCACTATAACGTGACTAATATCTCCTCCCAGGTCCAGGCAGATGTTCATGCCTGCTATAATTCTGCAGCTAATGAGGCCTTCTGCCTTGAAATCTTGGGCAGCCTGAGGCGGTGTCTGAGCCAGCAGGCGGATGTTCGGCTCATGTTATACGAGGTAAACGTGGTTCCTTCAATATCCTTTTAAACAGCCACTGTCTCTTCTGTAGTCTGGTTCTAGTGTAGCCCCAGGTAAGTAATGATCACATTATTGTGGAAAACAACCTACCATCTCGGTTATGTTCTTCATGGGACACATGTACCAGGGACTATATTTATTTTTCTAATCCTTCTGCTTTTTATTTTGGATCACTGTAATCCCAAAGACACAGCGATGTATCTTCCTCATCTCCTGCACTGCTTAAAAGGAAGAATGCATCAACGTCTCTTTCTGTAGTGTGGCCTAGGAAATGGGAAGCATGTTTGATGCCCAGTGAGGAGTGTTGTAACAGACATCAGATAGACAGAGTTGCTGTGAGTTAATGATGAGCTCCAAAGAAAACTCTGGTTGGAGAATATGTGGCAACTTCCTTAAACACTGCAGCAGGGATCAGTCTTTTCTCCTCTTCCTTTTGCAAGCTTCTACAGATGCTTGTCTGTCCTTTACATTTCTTGTGACAAGTGGCCTAATATAAAGAGCCATTTGGGGGTGTGTATCTTGGCGCTTGAGGTAACCATGGGGTACCATCCTGAGAAAAAACCTATTCAGGTCAGAGAGATTTTGTTTCTTTCTTGGTTGGACTGACCTTTGGTGAGCTGCAAGTTTTGGGTGTGTTCGTCACTTGCTGTAAGACTTGTGCTTGCTTTATCCACCACTGAGTTTTCTCAGTCTGAAGGATTTTTTTTGCCTCCTACAGTTTCCCCACTGGCTTGTTTTGCCTTTGAAGCAGGATTTCACAGTTTGAAGTTGGATCTAGTGCTAGTGTTAAATAGCGGTGAAAGTCACTCTGGGCTTGATGCCACCGCTGCTAGGGAGATACAGCTTGTAGGAGGGCCCCTGTGAGGAAATTCATACTCTTTCTGATTCATACCTTCTTTCTGTGGTGCCTTTGCTTTGCCAGGTATGGGGTTTTACACCGAGCACATTGTTACTTCCTCACAGTTCCTTGCAGTGCCAAATGGTCACTGGTGTCTTGTGACACCAACTTATTGTTGGGTTATATCTGGTCTGTTTTCTTTGTCATGTAAAGCCAACTTGTCCTTCCTTCCTGTCTCCAGGGTTTCTATGACGTCCTTCGCAGGAACTCCCAGCTGGCCAGCTCTATAATGGAAACACTCTTGTCCCAGGTAAAGTAATGCTGTGTGCTGTGGCTGTAGAGACTAAGAATTCTGCACTGCAACCACTACAGCAAACAATTCAGGTTAAATATTGGGAAAATATTTCTCCCTTAGACTAGAAACAGGTTTAAGTGTGTGGCTCTTCTCTAAGGAGGTGTTCAGATCCCTGCTATCTTGAGAGAGCAGACTGGGGAAACGTCTGGAGACTGGTTCATATCGTCTCACAGGATGGTAGAGAAAGGATCTCTTGGAGTCCTTTCCAACCCTTCAGTTCTGAGGTGCTGTGAGAAGTATGAGCCCAGAGAAGTGCTTTGTGCCTCTTCGTTAGCAGTGCATGGCAGTTACCCTCCCATACTTCCCCAAGGATGTGTGCTGACAGAGTAATTATTATTGCTGTCCTCCCATCGGGAGAATACCCAAGTCCATGTAGGATCTGGGAGGATTAACTCATCCCCCAACAGTGTTGCTCATGGCAACAAGACAATCACATTTCCTCAGTCCATTGGACAGGCTGTGCTTTCTTTTGAGACAAGTAATTTTCTTCCCTTTAATCATCCACAGAGTTCATGCTGACTAATTCCAGCTTTCCCATGACAGTAGAGGGTTTGAGAAAGGAACATGAACAGAGACAAGGCAGCTTTTAGGTTGCAGAGGGCACTTAAGGGGAAGTTGGTGTGAATGTATAGAGTTTTATAGCATCATTATATATATAACTTTCCCTATTTGGTTCTGATCCTATATCAGTACTTGGAGGATATCACCTTCCTGTCATGTGCCAAAGGAAGGGGATATCCTCCAAGTATTGATAAAAGGTATCAGTACTTGGATATAGACAGGAATTGATGCAAGCATAATCTCTGATGGATTTGTTCTAGTGCCAAGTGTAGCCTCCATAACTGCCTGCACCCTTAGGCCAGGAAGCTGGATGCCATAACAGGGCCAAGCGTTCAGTGCGGGTCCTTAACTAAGCAAGTTAAAGGATGAGTAGCACTGCAGGTGAAATGCAAGTGGTGTTGCATGTGGAGGCAACACAATAGCAAGTGGTCAGGTAAACTTGTTTCAGGGCTGAGAGGTACATAAGCAACTCAAGAGGGCTTTTTAATCACTAATGGATGATATGGCTCACGTAGATGTACAGTCCCTTTATTACAGTGCCAGTTTTTGCTCTGTGAAATGGAGTGTGAAGATTATCTTCTGTTTCCAAACAACCTGGGAGGCTCAGTTACCAAGTAACTGGTTATTTTTATTTCTTGTTTTCTGTGACAGATAAAGCAATATTACTTGCCCCAGCCAGACCTCCTGCCTCCATTGAAACTTGAAGGATGTATTATGGCTCAAGGAGATCAAATCTTTCTGCAAGAACCACTGGTAAGAGCTACAGGCCACAGCTGCAAGCTCATCTGTTCCGTAGCATTTTAGTCGTGCTGCTACATGAGCTGAATACCTTGTGTTTCTTCAGCTTTTTCTAGCCTGGAGCAATTCTTTTAATGACAGTAGAGCTGGGCATCTCACCCCTGCCTCGGGCTATCTATTAGCGCTCCACTTGCATAGTGGTTTAGGTGACCTGTGTGAAAAATGCTCTAGGAATAGTGTAGCTGTTTTACACTCTCTTGAACTCACCCTAGGCTTTTTGTCTCTCCTTTAACTTAATTCCACATAAAATAGTCCTGCAGTGAGTATTTGTAATAGGGGAAGAATCTGCCCTTTGGTTTTGCTCCTTTGAAACTGTTGGAGATGAGACCTCAACAATTCCTTGGATTTCCAAAGGAACCAATTCAAACTAGTCACTGTGTTTTCCCCTAAGGAAGCTTCCGTGCTGTGCTGCAGTAGCACACCCAGGAAGAGAGCACACACCTCAGCTAGAGTGAGAGCCCTTTTGGAGTTCCCTTTCCATCAGATGGGGTGGATGGTTTGAGGGAGCAGTGGGATTTAAGTCTTTGCATCCTATATAGCCAAGCTCAGGCAGACATTGAAGCTAGGGCAGGGTAGTTGTGTGTAGGATTAAGCATCCCCATGTTTCCAGAATAAGGCATGTTCTTGGGACTTACATGAACCCCTGAAGGCATCTTTTTGCCTCCAACTATGATAGTCTGGCCTGTTTCCCCTCATGCCAGTGACCTCCAGCTAGAAGGCTGAGTGTGACTGTGTGGCTGCTTCCTTCAGGCCCATCTGCTCTGCTGTATCCAACACTGTCTTGCCTGGTATAACAGCACCATGCATCTCTGCCAAAGAGCTGAAGATGATGAGGAGGAGGAGGATGTGGGATTTGAGCAAAACTTTGAAGAGATGTTAGAATCTGTCACACGACGAATGATCAAGAGCGAGTTGGAAGACTTTGAACTGGTAAATCAGATTCTCAGCTTGACTCAGCGGAAGAAGACACTGAGTTCTTGTCAGGTTTTGAGAAGATTTTTCACTTGTTTCCTTTACCTCTTAGGATAAATCGGCAGATTTTTCTCTGTCTTCTGGTGTCGGTGTAAAGAATAACATTTATGCCATTCAGGTGATGGGAATTTGTGAGGTCCTGATTGAGTACAATTTCAACATAGGGAATTTCAGGTAAAACATCAAATCTTGCCCTCCAGCGCTAGCTGTGCCTGCTCTTCGGAGTACAGCCTCATTGCAAGCACAGGGTAATAGTGCCAGCACAGATTTAGAAGGGTGTTTTCTGAGTGTGAGTGGCTCAGACTCACAGAACATTGAGGAGTGGCTTGTGCTGTGGGAGATAGGATGTGACATTTTGTAGAGGAGCAGGTTGAGGAGGAATGGATGAGGCATACTCTGTTAGGGAGGTGGGGAGATGCCGTATGTTATGCTTTATCATTTAGAAAATGCCATTGTGTAATTTGGTAACTGGAGCTTCAAATGGGAAACTGTAAGACTGGATTTTATCCATTAATGCTTTCTACTACGGTTTTGCAGCAAGAGCAAGTTTGAGGATGTCCTAGGCCTGTTTACTTGTTACAACAAGCTGTCTGAAATCCTGAAGGAGAAAGCTGGAAAGAACAAGCCTAACTTGGGTAACAAAACTCCACGGAGCTTCCTGTCCATGGGTTTTGTATCTACTCTGCTCACAGCTCTGTTCAGGTGAGAAGCAGTCACATCTGGAGTAGCTTTAAGGCCTATTCACACACTGCTTTTGTGTTGTCTGCATGCTGGCTGCCTTGTGCACTGCATACAGGGTACAGGCACTGTAATTTCTATATGAAGCATGCATGGTAACAGCAGTTGTCTGGAGAGCATCGTAGTCCAGAGAGGAACCAGAGCTGGTCTTGACAAACCAGCTTGTTCAGGTCTTGCTTGAGACTTGCAAGACCTCAGAGAGTCTCCGCTCTTCCAGTCCTGGGCTGTTTCCTGGACATCAAACTCCAGTTTGAGCTGTATGGAACAGAGCCAGGCATCAATGGAAACCATGTCTGTATATTTGGAAAGGCTGGTGGAACTCTGTCCTCCAAGTGTTCGCTACAAGCTACCAAAACAAAGGGTCTTTTCCACCCTGAATCCAGCTATGATTTTGTTTGTTAATATATATTTAGGTTTTGAATCTCTGTGCTTTTTGAGTGCATGCTCAGTTCTCTGACGGTGCTCTTGATCCTTCAGGGACAATGCTCAAAGCCATGAGGAGAGCCTGGCAGTCCTGCGCTCCAGTACGGAGTTCCTGCGCTATGCTGTCAGTGTAGCTCTGCAGAAGGTGCAGCAGCTGGAGGAGACAGGACAAACGGATGGACCAGACGGACAGAATCCTGACAAGATGTTTCAGAACCTGTGCAAAGTCACGCAGTGAGTTGCTGTGGCATGTGGACACAGCAGCAATGAGCAGCATTTCTGATTCTCAAGTAGGGTTTTGAAAGAAGAATGTGGTCTGTAACTGTTTCAAACAGTTATTATTACTGGGTTGAGATCATTGCCTTTCTTTGCTCCTGAGAAATCAAGTGGAGGCAGTACAGTTGCTTTGCCAGAGTGAGTGATACAGCTCTAATAATGGTACTTGGCCTGGAAGAACCAAACACCATCAAACTCTCATTTTCAGCCTCTTTGTGACTTTTGGTTCATCGCTCACTGTCACAGAGGAGGTAGGATTGTTACAGGCTGGATTCTTGAGGCCTCTGGGATGCAATGAAGTTAAAATTCACTTCTAGCTAAAGTATAAAACAGATGTAAGAGAGACACAAGCTTTAGAAAACGTTTGTTTAGGACTTTTGCAAGATGCTTGAAGACAATCCTGCATCTAATCCTTTGGAAAGCCAAGAATGTTAACCATGTAAATGTCTTTTGGGATCTAGGTCATATCTGCATGGGGTCTTTTCAGATCCCAGTCAGCAGAGAGCACAAAATGCAAATTACCCCTGCCATGAATAATGCCCGTTTTGTGTCTTGCCCCAAATAATAGAGGCTATTTTTGTTGCGGTCATTAGGACTACATGTGAGCTACATGTTTTGTGTGATTGGACATTGAGATAGAATAAGATCATCTGTGCAGGAGACAGAACTAATGAGAAGAAAGGAGAGGGAACAAAAAAGGGAAGAAGTGGGCTTAGGGGAGCAGAGAAAAAGATGTTTGCCTACAAATAGAAAAGTCTCCTTTGGGCCAAACAGTTTTGCTTTCTTCAAAGCTTTTCACTTTGCTTTTCCTGCCTTTACCTTTCTGGTTTTATTACTAGAGAGCCCTATAGTGATATCTGACATTTCACAAGACTAAAACTGCCAAGAGAAAAGCTTTTTGTCACTGACAGATTTGACACCAGTGGTCAGTGTGTGGGTAGTTGGAGACAGAAGGAAAAGCCAGGTGGAAGAAATAAGTGTATAAAGATGGATTTGAAATGGGATTGGAAGGTCCCTTGGGACCTGGAAAGAATTAAATTATTTAGCTGTGCAGGAAGAAAGCTGTAGCTGTTTTGCTGACATTGAAACAAAATCTTCTTAAAAATTGATTTCTTCTCCCTCCACTTTCCTATAGGAAAAAGACATCCCAATTTAGTCCTACTTAAAATACAATCCAAAGAGTAGAATCTGTGATTAGCCCTGCTCTAGCTCGTGCACTGTGCAGCCAGCTTTACTGGAGCATGTGATACTAACTCATCTCCCATCCTGTAGGGTTCTGCTTTGGAGGTACACTTCAATTCCCACTGTTGTTGAAGAGTCAGGGAAGAAGAAGGGCAAAAGCATTTCACTTCTGTGCTTGGAAGGTTTGCTGCGGATCTTCAACACAGTGCAGCAGCTCTACTCTGCCAGGATCCCCCAGTTTCTACAAGCCCTGGGTAGGCACATGGTACAGCTCTGTTCTGGCTTCTGGCCTTTGTTTTCCAGCCCTTGTGTAGGTAGGTGGGGACCCTTTATCCATAACTAGAGAGAGAAGGGTCTGTTCCTTGTCTCTCAGTAACAAGGTGGGTTTAGTAGCATTGATTTTCACACCAGAGGCAAGTTCCAGATATCTCTTTACCTGCTTTTAGAGAGCTCTCAGTCGGCAGAGGATAGCTAGGTTCTGATATAGCACTGGTCTATTTGAAGTTTGTCTTTAACACATTTCTGTGCTCAGCACGGTTCTGCAGTCTGTATTCCTCCCCTAGCTGTGAGCACTTGCAGTCTTTGCCACTTTTGGAAATAAATCCTGTATTCTGCTTTTGGCATTTAGCTTTTTTCTGCACCTCTCTGTCTCTGCCAGATATTACTGATGGTGACGCAGAAGAAACGGATATTAATGTCACAGAGAAAGCTGCCTTCCAGATCCGACAGTTTCAGGTGAGTACCACTCTGTGCTGTGAGTGTTCCAAAGCACTGGTGATTCTGGCAGAAAACGCTGCTTGCTCTCTGCTGCTTGACCACAGGCTTGAGTGTGTGATAGGAAATGTGACACTGATTCACTCTCAGTTCAAAAGTTTCCCATCCCTAAGGAAGGCTTCTTCAGGGTGCTGTGAAGAGCTGGATTGAAGTGTACGTGCATTTAAAGGGTCCTTCAATGCAGGATAAACACCTGAGTATCATACAGGTCACACTGAGTCATATGCAGGCCTCTGTGTAAGAACTCGTAAAACCCAGTACTTGCTCTTCAGAAGAGTCCTGTTTTTACATTCATTCTTTGTCATTCTCCTTGTTGCTGATTCTTTTATCTGCTGCAGCTTCTGGTTATTTGCTTCTTAAAATGGCCCTGCAACAAGTATGCAGGCTCAGGGCCTCTGCCTTTCCTTCCCATGATCAGAGGTCCCTTGTGAACCAGTTCAGCAGTTCTGAAGATGACTTCAACTCCAAGGAAACGCAGTCACTCATCACAGTTCTCTCCACTTTGTCCAAACTCCTGGATCCAACCTCTCAGCAGGTACTTGACAGCCTTCCTGGGGTGGCAGGGATGGATGTCGTGGCCATGGGTGTGAGAACATGATCAGATTGGTCTGACATCTGAGGGCTCTGACATGTGTGCGTGTTCTGCCTTCTCCTGCAGATTACACCATGGCAAAGGGGCAGTTTTGTTACATTGTCAAGCATTTAAGACATTAGGAAGAAATTCTTTACTATGAGGGTGCTGAGGCGCTGGCACAGGGTGCCCAGAGAAGCTGTGGCTGCCCCATCCCTGGCAGTGTTCAAGGCCAGGTTGGACACAGGGGCTTGGAGAAACCTGCTCTAGTGGAAGGTGTCCCTGCCCCTGGCAGGGGGTTGGAACTGGATGAGCTTTAAGATCCCCTCAACCCAAAACCAGTCTGGGATCCTATGATTCTCCTGTCACACACCTGCACAGTTAAGAACACTTTGTTTTCCCATCCGACTCCTGCACATTCTGATTCTGGTTTTGGACTCCTGGAGTCTGAATGACTTGTTTGCTTGAGTAGGGACTGCTAACAGAGCCTGGCTTTGGCACAGCTTCCGCATGGGAATAGAGGCAAACAAGGCCAGCAGACTTGTGACGAGTCCAAATTGGCTGGGTGCCTCATGCCTTCCATGCAAAGAGGCATTTTCTAAATGTGCCCCAATTTTACAAGATAGGAACTGCACTAAAAGTGTGCCAGAAGTCTGGAGTCATCATTTACCTTAAATTAAATGGAGCTGTTACTCTGTCCAAGGGAACGTATAGCCATTCCCCTCTCCTGGATCTCAGCTTTTCACTTGTTAGCAGGTTACGTGTCCCTTGTGGAACTTCACAGGGCATGGCTGGGTGCCTTTCTGCTAGGAGGAGTCTCTTCTCATCTTGTTTGCTGCGACTCATTGTTTTGCTTTATTAGTAGTAGTAGTAATAGTAGTGTTAGTTTTGTGCTTTGAATTCTGTTTCAAAGCCATGATCTGTTTTCTCCCCTTCTGCAGTTCCTTCAGTTCCTGACTTGGACAGTCAAAGTTTGCAAAGAAAATGCTCTTGGTAAGTAAGCTTGGGGGAGCACGTTTAAATGTGATGTGTCAGATATTAGACCCTTAGATGCTCTGCTGTTGTCTGTCCTTTTTTTTACCTCTTTGTTACAGATACATTCAGGTCTCATTCTGTGGCAAATTGCCATGACATTGTGGTTATTAGCACAGGTATTGAGGAAGAAACTCTATAATCTCTATAAATAGTGTTGCTGAAGAAAGATAAGCCACTTTCTTGAGTTTTCTCTCTTGTTATTTAGCACTTCTGTTGCTCAAATCAACAGATTTATACTCTGGAAAGATACTACCCATGCCAGAGTTTGTATCGTGCTTCTGGTCATCATTTTTCTATGAGCTGAGGGTTCCAGTGTGCCATACTTCCCCCTTGCAGTGTTATATGGGATGCCCAATGTTGTAAACTGTGCTTTTGTAATTATGGTGTTTTGGTGGGATTTTCACCTCCTGAGTGTTGTTTCTGGGAATGCAGACTGTTAAAATCACAGTGAATCCGTGGCGTTCCCTCACTGGATATCTGATGTTCCTAAATAGCTAGGGGACCTTTGCACCTGGTAATTGGCTGTGTTCCCTTCCCCATAGAGGATATCTCTTGCTGCAAGGGTTTGCTGTCTCTGCTCTTCAGCCTCCATGTTCAGTACAAGAGTCCTGTCGGTCTGCTGCGTGAGCTTGCACAAGACATCCACGCTTGCCTGGGAGACATAGATCAGGTATGATGCAGAAGCAGCCTGACTCCTCATCACTGTGCTGTCAGGGCAGAACTGAGTGCACCTCTGGTGCAAACTGTGTGACAGCAACTAAAGCTTTACTCAACAGAATTTGTTTTCTCTCCTCCAACCAGGACATAGAACTGGAGAGTCGTTCCCACTTTGCCATAGTGAATGCCAAGACTGCAGCCCCTACTGTCTGTGTGAGTGAAAACTGTGTATGGAACAGTCCATAGTGCCCAGGGCTGCTCTGCTGCAAGTGGTTTGTAGATGCCTGTTGTGCCAAACTCCTCCAAAAAGCTGTTTTGTTATTGGTGTTCCTGTGTTTAGCTGCTGGTTCTGGGTCAGGCAGATAAAGTCCTTGAAGAGGTGGATTGGCTTATCAAGAAACTCACCAGTCTGGGATCAGACACGTCAGGTAATACAAGCGTTTCTCTTCTTAATGTTACACCTCTGTTAAAAACAGATGAAGATAGAGAGGAAAAAGATGTGGGGATTTTGAGGTAGCATCATCTGAGGGCAGGTTAAACTCTCCCTTGAGCTGGTTCCACATGAACAATGTAAGAGAGTGTTGTCACAAAGTCCCGCAAGTGATTACTTTTCCTGTTCTACACTGGCGCTTTGTGCACCAGACACAAAGGTGGTCTTCTGTGCCTCCCATCTGCGTAACTGGATTCAGTAGACACACATTCACGAGGTATTCATCTCTTTCTTCTAGAAGAGTCTTCTCAAGCATCAAACCAAATCCAGGCTCTGGAGAAAGGTGTAATTCTGCAGCTGGGAACTCTGCTGACAGTTTATCACGAGCTGGTACAGACAGCACTGCCTGCAGGGAGCTGTGTGGACACGCTGCTGAGAAGCCTCAGCAAGACATATGCGATTCTCACCTCCCTCATCAAACATGTGAGTGCTGCTGTGCTGACAGTAGGCTGGCTGGGATCTAAAAACTTCTTCCTTTTCTGCTGCAGCAAGCTCAGAGTGACCCCTGGCAGTAGCTATGCTCAGGACTGAGCTCTTGATCTCATGAATCCCTATTCCATTGGCTTTCATGCCCTCAATTTCATGACCTTTCTGAGCAGCAATAATTGCGTTGGTGGAGATAAAGGAGAGCTTCTCTCCAGCTGAATTTGGCCATGCATGGCTTGGAGTGGTTCTTCCCAGTGTATCTTGTAGGTTCCTCTGCATGCAGCTGTGTGCCACACTGAGGGCACTAGTAGTGTTCTTACAGTGCTCAGCAATCCTGCTCCTGCTTCTCATTCCCATCTAAGGCTCAAAGTATTGGACATGGGGGAACTGGGCCACAAGAACAGGCCCATGGAGCTGGTTTGAAACAAGGTGGTGAATGCTGTAGGTTATAGCAGCCATTGGGGAGAATAGTTCTTGCAAATCCTGCCCTCCCCACCGTGCCATTGGGTGAGCTGCTTTGAGCCCTGTCTGCAAATACAGGCTGCAGAATGGGAACAGCATCCCTAGAAGAAACTCTCTCATGTTTTTCTTGCAGTATATCCAAGCTTGCCGCAACACCTCAAATACGATTCCAGGAAGGCTGGAAAAGCTGGTGAGTGTGAGCCAATTGCTGGAGGAAATGGCTCATTGCCTTGAGATAGGAGTAACACCGACCTCCCTGCTTCCTTCTTTGCAGGTGAAGCTCTCAGGTTCCCATTTAACCCCACAGTGTTACTCATTCATTACTTATGTACAGGTAAGGCCTAAATTAACAAGCAAAATCACAGTCAGTCAGTCTGATGCTGAGTGGTGTATCAGCTGCACTGCATGGGCACCTTTGGGGATTATTAATCTTCTTGACATGACTTGAGTTTCTTATAGTTCAAGCTTTACTGTGTCAAATAATAGTATAAGGCATTTCAGCACCATTGGGACTGAGCGTGCTGATTTCTGCTTGAGCAGGGAAGGAAGAGTGTTTGAAGAGCTGAGGTTTAGTTTGGTGGGAGTTTTTTTGATGAGATTAATACTGCTTTTAACCACAATGGCAAATAAAGGTCAAGAACACTGCAGTCATCACAGTGTAAAGTGATGTGGGTGCCAAAGACTGCAGTGCTGAAGACTGGATTTAGCTGCTTGAAGAAGAATTGGGTATGTGAGTGAGGACCACAGGAACTGTACAACAGGCATGTTGGGGAAGCTATATCTTCTCACACACATTTCTGAATGTATAGGTCACGAAATCAGCTTTTCTTTCCTTCTTTTTTTGAGATTCCATTTTGAGATTCCAAATTACATCTTTCTTTTATCATCCCCTTTCTTTCATCAAGCTGGTAATGCTGTTAGCTAGTCAGAGCAAAGAATTCTCTAGCCTTACTTAGCTGGCCTTTCTTCTTCCCTGCTTACCTTCTAATGCTACATCTTTTGGCATCCTCCCTCAGAACATCCACAGTGAGAGTTTAAGCTTTGCAGAAGAGAAGAAAAAGAAGAAGAGAGAGGATGAATCTGCTGCAGTCTCCACAGTCATGGTAAGATAGACTTACTCTCCATTAGCACATGGGCTGCAGTTGAACTTGGCATCATACCTCAAGGTGTATGTTACCTGAAGTGGCTTCTTATAGATCACCAACGACAAATTGTCATTTGGGCCTTTAAGTGAAAATCAAATTGAATCTGCCTTAACTTCAGAGAGAAGTCTAAGAGAACCCAAGCAACCATTATAAAAACCAACCACACAATAACAACACCACAGCCACCTTCACTAAATACAGCCTAAAAGCTCACACACATGAAACAAAGGTCAACCCTGTCATGTTCATTGTTCTAAATCTGATCTATCCCACTCTGTTCTGCATTTCAGGCCAAGGTGCTTCGGGAGACCAAGCCCATCCCAAACCTGATTTTTGCAATAGAGCAATACGAGAAGTTCCTTATCCATCTCTCCAAGAAATCAAAGGTAAGGTAAAGCAGAGTTCTTCTGTGACCAGAACTAAGTGGGATCAGTGGCAGGATAGAGGTTATGGCTGGGCTGCCTTTTAAAGTCTCTGTTAATGCTCAAGGATCTCACACTTCTTGCAGCCCTTGTCCAAACTCCTGGCCCACTGAATTGCTACCACACTGGTACCAGCAGGTGTCAATGGCAATAGTGCCTGTGACCTGACCTCAGATGGTTTCTGGTTGAGCAGAAACTTCCACAGCTTTTCCTCACCCCCTTTTCCCCAGCCTGTCTATAAGCAGGAGAGAAATATACCATGATGAGGTACTACATAAGAGTAACTGGTAATCACTTGGCTTTTAGGAAAACAAATGGGCCACTGGATCACATGGGGGCAGGTGGGTTTTCACCTGCCTTTTGCTTCAATCCTGTGTTATTGCTGTGATGGACTCAGTCCCAGTGCTGTGCAAAGGACTAGGCAGGGTGGAAAACTAAAGAAAGATGCTGCTGGCATAATGTCCTCTCCCCTGCTTTCACCTTGGTTTCTGCAGGTGAACTTGATGCAATATATGAAGCTAAGCACCTCCAGGGACTTCCGCATCAATGCATCTATGCTAAACAGCACGCTGCAGGAGCACAGCACAGAGGATGCTGAAAATGAGCCCGACAATGACCAGGTCAGAACTCATTTAGCTGCTTTTACCAACAGCTTTACCCCTCTTTTGAGGCCAACTGTTTGCAGGTACATGTGAAATCAGGAAATCTGTATCAGCTTAGTATCAGCAAGAGCTAACCCAGGGAAGACAAAGGAGTGAACAGTCTGGCTATGATCCCCAACACTCCAGCCATCTGCCTTGAGTGACCTTTATCTCCATGCACCAGTTGTCTCTATCTCTGGGCTTAGGAAGTGAGACTCTCCTCCGCAAGCAGAGAGGTGTCAGTGTTACCTCTGAGGACCTCCTGCCTGCTCGGAATCAAATGTTTGTGCATGATGCAAAGTGGTTTCGCATCCAGGTTGACTTCTGTAGATAAGCAGCTGGCAGGACAAACACTGCAAAGCATCATAATCCTCAGACCCATCTCTACTAGATAGAGTTGGTGAAGGTAACACAACCTGTGCTGGATAAAAGGAAATAAGCAATTTACTTAACTGATTGTCCAGGTTTTTATTGGTGGCTTTGTCCATACTTTCGTGTTTCAACAAACCAAAACCCAGCACAAGAAGTCCCTGTCCTGTGCCATTGATAACTGGTCTAAGTTCCAGCATGAACTGAGTGAAGTCCACAGGGAAAGTCTCAGTGGGTGAGAGGAGTCCCATATTCAAGCCATATTGTTAGGAGGAAGAAGAGCTAAATCCCACTCTGCACATCCAGTTTCTTGCCTTAGGTAAACTTTCCCTAATCTATCACACACAAACAATCACAGTCTGTACTTCTTTCTCCCTCCCCTCTCCAGAGCAACACAGCAGAGCAGACAGATGAGAACCAGGAACCCAAAAAGAAGAGACAGCGAAGAAAATGAAGCTTGGGGTTGCTGCTGCTGCCTCTTTCCACAGCGCCTGGGCTGGTCTTGGAGAACCGCTTGTATGGAGAGGATGGGTTATTGTTCCTCTTGCCAAATACCTACCACTTCTTCCTTCATGGCTGTGCAAGCACGACTGGCCCCTGTCTCAGGTTTTATAGCTGGCTGCTGCTCTTAGAAACGCCTCTGCTTCTTCCAGTGTGCTGCTATCAACATCATCCTCCTCGGGAGCATCCCTTCTTACAGCCAAAAAGAAACAGGGTGACCAGGATCAGTCCCTGCCAAAGATCTCCTCCTAAAGGCCAGCCAGGCTCTGGCACGCAGGCTGGACACTTGCATTGTGGCTCTCTGGCGTCATCACTTCTCCAGCGAACCTTTGGTTATTTCAATTAGCTGATAGATATCCAGAGCTTCTCCTGGAAGACAACAGGACAATCAGTTCCCTGCATGCTGCAGTACACTCAGAGCCTGTGTAACATGACAGCAACCATCACGATGTGCTTTAGTTCAGTGCGTGTAGCACAAAAAGCTCTCAATTTATTCCAACTTGTTTTGGGTGGTGGTGTGAAAGCAGGAACCAGCACCAGTAGGAAGCTGGAACCATGAACAGTCCTGCCTTGGAGTGGAAATTGCTGCTGTCACCTCTCCAGGAAGCAGAGAGGAAACAGCATCCTCAGGCAAAGTGGGTTTTGCTGTTAGGTTGTGGTTGCCCCTTATGTGATGCACTTGTTTAATTTGCCTTGTTCTCGATGAGAACAGAAGCGCCCTTTTTTTGCCCACAGAAATGCCCTTTTTGCCCACATAACATGAATCCTGTTACCAAAAGCACCCTTTGCCTGTAAGGCTCCTAATAAAGCTTACCTAATGTGGAGTGTCTGATGTGTCCAATGACAGAATGACTGCTTATGCCAAGTGCTCCGAGCTGAAGGATGTGCAGAGGGCATTACAGAGCAGTTGGCTCACACGAACACCGCTCACCTTGCGGGATGCCGTACTTCTTCTCCATCCCGGTTGGATTTGATGGCGTCATGCAGTTCATGGTCACCTCCTTCCTTAAGCACTGGTCAATATCCACTGTGCTGAAGAAAGCCACTGACTGTGGCAGGTCCTGGAGGCCCAGTTTGTAGGCAAACATGCACCTGCAAAAACAAGAGACCCAAGGCATCACCCTGAGCCTTGTCACACCTGGGTCTGAGCAGCCACAGCTTCACTGGGCAGGTTACTGTGCACCCACGTCACTCAGGAACTGCAGAACAAGGTGCTTTTAAGTACTGGGTAGCAGGAGGGTCAAGTAGTGCTAAAGTGGATGTGGGAGGAAGAGTCACTGCACTTTGAGCCTCCTCATAGAGCAGGAAGAGCCCAGCCCTTCACTGCTGGCTAATCCTCCAGGCAGGGCACAGGCTGGGTTTTCCCAGCAGGAAGCCCTGTGTTCGCAGGAGCCAGCACAAAGGCAGGAACCTGGGGGTGTCTGCCCCGCTGTGCCTGCTGCACTGGCACAGGAAGGCTGTTTGCTCTATCCCTGCCTCACACAGGAGAAAACAGGCAGGCTTTGGCCAGCTCCCATATAACCAAACACCCCCCACAGTGCCGGGAAGGGGATTTGGCTGTGCCAGAGGCGACTGAAGAGAGCCATTTGAGGTCAAGAGCTTATCTTTGCATGGGGCAGGGAAGCAGCAGGAACACTCCATGCTGTAGAAGAGGCATCATTACTGGTGCTCACAGCAGAGAGAAGCCATTGCTTGAAGGCCAGGGTGAGACAAGGGATGGGAGTTCAGTCAAGGCCAAGGGCTGCTGCCATGCAATGGCCACAGATCTGATGGGAGCAGGAGGTGATGTGCTCGCATCCCAGCAGAGCAGAATGATAGACCCCATCGCTGCAGGAGCCAAAAGCCAACGCTATCCCCCTCCTGCCAGCACATTATCCCTGGAAAAGGAAGCCAAGCTCCATCGATAGCCACTGACATCACACATGAAGGAATTACAACCTGCAGCGCTGCCAACGTCCCTGAAGCAGAAGCAAGCTCCTCTGCACCAGCCTGCTGCAGGTACAGCTGCCACCCCAGTCCCTGTCCCACCCCGGTTCTCATCCCCAGGGTCACATCTCACCTCGTGAGGAGGTTGGTGATCTGCAGGGCCAGGGCTGCCCGGTACCGATCCTGCTGCTGCACCAGGTAGCGCACCTCGTCGTGGATGCTGATGCAGAAGCGCCCGTTGATGTCGAACTCCTCAAAGAGCCACTTCATGGCGACCAGCATGAGGTGCAGGTAGTCAACAGCAGAGCTCTGCACCACCCAGTTCACTCTGCTGGTCAGAAACTGGTGAAAGGAAACACGAATGCTAAGACAGCACTGGGGTCCAGATAAAGGAGATCTCCTGTGAGAAATCTGTTAATCTCAGGGTTATTGGCTGGCATGCAGACAAAAGGGGCAATGGGTTTCCTGCATGGCTCTGAGAGCCTTCTGGGTCTGCAGCATCCAAGGCGGCCTGAACATACAGTCACTCAGCAGCACAGAGCCGCATCCTTACCTCCCCCTTGGCCACTGCGGGCTCCAGGGCCCTGCTGATGTGACAGCCCAGCACCGGGGTCTGTGGGGAAGGGGATAAGGCGATGCTCTCCAGCTTGTTGAACATCTCCGACTCCGTGCCTCCAGCCCACACTCGCTGTTCCACCACGTTCCACTTCTTCCTCCGGGACCTGGCAGGGCAGATGGGAGCGGTGCGGGGAGCATGGCAGGAGGCTGCAAGCCCCGTCTGAGAAACTCAAACACTGCCCCCAGTTTGGAGCAGCCGGATGAGCCCTGCAGCCTCCTGCTGCTCACTGGAGAGACTGAAAGCCCCAGATCAAACCTGCTCTGCCCTGGGGGACCAGGAAGAGAGGATTAGGACCATCCAGCCCCATTTCCCTCCTCTGCCCATGGGGCTGCAGCTCCCTCCGCCTCACACCAGAGCCATACACGACCCAAGCATCTCACCCCTTTGTGGCTTCTTTTTGGATGCGCTGGACATCCTGTGCCGACACCGAACCATCCTCTGCCCTGTCCACAGCCAGCTCCAGCTTATCCACCAGCCACTCCCCATCCTCAGAGAGGTGAAACCTAGAAGGGACGAGCGCCTTATGGTATCCTATGGGACCACCACCACCATCCCCATCCCTGCTCACCCCCAGGGGCAGCACCCACCTCCGGACACCCTTGGTGACCGCATACATCTGCTGAGCCTTCTCCCGTGCCTGCTGCTGCGTGAGCCGATGGTTGAACTGCATCAGCAGCCGCTCGGCAAAGGGCTGCCCAGCCCCATAGATGCGCCCGTAGTTGAAGACCTTGGCGTGCTCCCGGCTGATGCCCACCGTGGCGGCAGTTTTGCTGTGCAGGTCCGTGCCGTTGCTCTTCTTGCCCTGCAGAGTCATCCACCCAAAGGCCGTGCAGCCTGTGGGGAGCAGAGCAGGGGTTGGGCACCGAATGGGGCCAGGCTTGGGGGTCACCCCACAGCCACCACCAGCCCGGTCTCACCGTGCATGCCCGCGAAGTGCGCCTCGCCCAGCACAGCAGCAATCCACAGCTCCTGCGAATCCACGTCTGCGCCCACCAGGGAGTAGCCGGGAGGCACCTGGACCATGGCTTTGAGCTCGCTGCCCACCCGGTCGGCCTGTGGGACACGGCACCCGGCTCAGCACAACCCCTGCATGGCCCTGTCCTCCTCGGCAGCACAGGAGCAGAGCTCCTTCTGCCTGATCAGCATTCCCCATGTGCCTGAATTGTGCTCCCAAAGTCAAAGCCGGGTTTAACACAGGTATGAGGGGCATCACCCACTTAGTTACTGCCCCGGGCTTGTGGAAGAAGAGGAGGCTGGGGAAAGACAGAAACCAGTGCTTTGGTGTTTTCCTTTTACCAAGCAGTGAAGCTCTGAAGCCTCTGCTGACTCCTTCCCCTCTCGCAAAGCCAAAGGACATCAGCAAGAGAAGGGCCCCAGCACCTCAAAGCCCAGCATCCAGCCCCAGCTCACTTCCCACCTTCCAACACACAGATCCCCACATCAGCCCGCAAGGACCCGAGCTGTACCCGAGCGTTGCTGGCCGTCAGCCACGTGGGCTCCACTGCCCGGCGGGTGATGGTCCCTGCGGTCACCACCTGCGGCAGGATGGCTCCGTAATCATCCTCTTCGTTATAGTCAGGATGCCTGGCACAGAGGTGAGGGTGAGCATCACTCTGCGACAGCCCTCCCAGGGCAGGGCAGAGGGGACCATGGTCCCAGCCAGGGCTGTTCCTCCCCATACCTGGTCACCACGCGAGGCAGATCCCCCTTCTTCAGCCACACCACCATCTGCGAACTTGGGCGGACACGCGGCAGGTGAGATGCTGAGCCCCACGCCACCCGCCCTGGCCACAACGCAGCCTCCATCCACAGGGATGCTGTGATCCGGATGGAGGCAGCTCTCACCTGATCCGCTTGTGAGCGTTCCTCCAGAACGAGATCATTTTGTTGATCTCCAGGGCCCTGGTCCCGTGCATGCGGCCCACAGCAGCCCGCAGGGTGCCGTCCTCCATCTGCAGCAGGAAGTCCTTGGCGAAAGGGCTGCCCACGTTGTTCTCATTTCCGTCCTTTAGCAGCAAAAGAGGAGCAAGGGCTCAGGATGCCACCAGTCCTTACCAACAAAGGTCTGTGCATCCTCCCGCCCCAGCTACAGAGATGCATTTCCACCACCCAAGTCCCATGGGACAAGACCACAGGGGTCCCAGGAGAGCTGCAGTGACAGGCAAGGGGACACGGCTGTGCAGCAGGACCTGGGGAGGTGGGGTGCCGGGGGGAGTGTTGGGAATAGCCGCAGGAGCACCCAACTTGCCTTGTGAGGCAGCTTGAAGAACCAGCACCCGGGGATGTTGACGTCGTTGTAAGGACCATTGCCGTGGTGGTACGAGGGCTGGCTCCTTGGCTGGGCTGGCTCACACAGCTCAGGCACCTCCTCCTGCAACCAGCGGTGCGAGGTGATGCTGGGAACACTCCCAGGCATGGCAGGAGGGGGAAACAGAGTAAAGAGGGACCAATCCATCACCGCATCCCACAGGAAACCCCCTTTACCTGCCCCAGGCTCTGGTCTGCTCTACCCATTTTCTCTTCCATGTCCACCTCCAGCTGGCTCAGCTCCTCTGCCTGCAGCAGTCAGACCATGGGGAAGCCAAGTCAAACACCAGATCTCTGGTGATTTAACATTAAAGGAAATCTACTTCCAGCCCCTGGAGCCATACATGGGGCTGGTTTTCACATGCACACACAGGAAAAAGGGCAGCCTCGTATCTCCCTCCCATTCCCTCCATCCCTTCCTTCACCTTCTGCCATATTGTGCTGTCATCCATCATCAGCAGCTCATCCTCCATACCAGCCTGTAGGCCCTGGGGCTGCTCCTTGCCCTTCTCCAGGCAGTGCTGCCTGTACAGGCTCTCAATCACTCTGGCACGGGAGAGGGCAGAGTTTGCACACACAGGTCCCAAAGCTCCAGGGCAGCACCCAGGGCACTCCCAAACCCCTCCATGGGGCAGCCCCACCTTGGCACCCCACTACATCCCCCTTACCTGTGTGGGCAGGAAGGACCCTCCGCTTCCGAGGGGGCTGCTGGCAGGTTGTCCCGCCTCCCTGGCACCAGGTAGCCCCATCCGTGCTTGTCCGAGTAATGGAGTGGGAACCCATCCCAGACCAGGCGCATCAGCTTCGGGGTCACCCTCATCTGCAGGCTGATGAGGCTGGGTCCCGGCACCCACCCCGGCTCCCCCAGGCGCAGGCACAGCTTGCGGTACCAGCTGGGGAGCAGCAGGGATGGGTCAGAGCGTGCAGGGCAAGCCCTTGGGGATACCCATGGCCCCCAACTCACCCCGGGTGTCCCGGCAGGTGCTGCAGCCTCTTGGGTTGCAGTGTGACCGTCTCCTTCAGGCGCTGCAGGCAGACCTGGCTCGCAGCCTTCAGCTCCTCATCCTCACCAGGGGGACCAGGGTCTGGTGGAGCAAGGAGGAAGAGCTGGCAAAGAGTCCACTGTGCCACCCTGCTATGTGGCCCAGCATGGGGACGCAGGCCCATGATCCTTCACATTACCAGCACCAGCAAACCATGTCCTTTCATCTGGGCACCAACAGGAAGGTGGCCCTTGAGCATCCCTTATCCCCTGTGCTCACCCTCCTGCCAGTCTTGCATGGACCCCTCTGCACCCATTGCTGCCAGGGAGGTTTTGCTGTTGCCATCCTGATCCTGATCCTTCTTCTTCTTTTTCTTCACAGGATTCTTCTTCTGCTTAAACTCCTGCGTGTCCCACTCGAGATCCCAGAGCCAGGGGTCATCCTTGTACCTGCCAACACACCACTGTCACCACGCAGCTCTGCTCCCATCCCCAGCGCCCACACATAGCCCCCCATGGTCTCCATCCTGTGAGCAGCAGGACCAGTACCCCCAGCCCATGGGTACCTGTCCTCATGCAGCAGCTGGCAGGCATCATTGGCCAGGTTCATCAAGGACTTCTTCATCTCCTTCTGCAGCTCCTCATAGATGCCCTGAGCATCATCCAGGTACCTCTTCCAGTTCCCATTGACCGGCAGGTAGGACACCCCCATCTCCAGCATCCCTGCAAATGTCACAGGGTGGGGGCACCTACAGCCCAAAGTAGCAAGAAATTAGACGTCTGCTGGAGGGGATTTGCCCTATGACAGACATGAATGTGTCCTCACCCCACACAACCCTCGATGCTCTTCTCTTAAACCCATAAGGATTCCTGTATCTCCTGCCTGCCCTGGATATCAACTGCTGCCCTAACACCCACCCTTGTGCAATAACCCCAAAGCTGCATCACTCCAAGGTGCCTCATTAAATCTGCTCACCTCCTCCAGCCACTCTGTGCTGCTTTTTACTCCTCCTCACCTACAACACAGGGATCTGAAGTCCTTCCGGAGAAGGGGTTCAGGGCCCCCCAGTCTCCTGCCACCATTCCAAGGATCAGAGGAGCTGTATCCCAACCCCAGAGGGATCCCCCTACAGCCCCTTGGCCACCACCAGCCAGAGCTGGGCGGCTCTCACCTCTCCATGAAGAGCGGCAGCTGCTCCTGGAACACCTCATGGGTGGCCTGGACATCACGGGCACAGTAGGACATCAGGTCCTGCAGGAATAGGCAGGTGAGGGCAGGGAAAGCAGCCACCCCTGTGCCAGCGCAGGACAAAGCGCTGTGGGATGGTCCCAGCTCCATGCACACAAAGGGTAACAAAATGGGAATGACCCTATCAGCTCCTCCCACCCTGCTCCCATCTCTGGCTCCTGCTGCCCATAGGGATGTTGGGATGGAGCACCTCCCATATGAAGACAGGCTGAGAAGTTGGGGCTGTTCAGCGTGGAGAAGAGAAGGCTGCGTGGAGACCTCATAGCAGCTTCCAGTGTCTGAAGGGGGGTAAAAGGACACTGGAGAGGGACTCTTCATCAGGGACAAGGGGGAGAATGAGCTCAAACTTAAACAGGGGAAGTTCAGATTGGACATAAGGAAGAAGTTCTTTACTGTGAGGGTGGTGAGGCACTGGAATGGGTTGCTCATTGGGTTGTGAAAGCTCCATCCCTGGTGGTGCTCAAGGCCAGGTTGGACAGAGCCTTGGGTGACATGGTTTAGTGCAAGGTGTCCCTGCCCATGGCATTAGAACTGCATGATCTTAAGGTCCTTTCCAACCCAACCCATTCCATGACTCTAAGGTCACCCCACCTGGAAGTGATTCCTGATGTCAGCCATGGTCCCCTTCACAAAGAGCTCCCGCGCCTCCTTCTCCAGCGGCTCCCCACCGACATAGAGTGCATGCACATCTGCCAGGTTGTTGATGCTGCTGACGTGCACCCAGTCCCACGACGTGATCTGTGCACACAGTGCAGGACAAGCACCACATGAGATCAGGCAAAGGATGCTGCTGCTGCTGCTGCCCCATTTTAAACCAAGACCTCCTCATCCGGAATGCCCTGGGAGAGCTTTACCCAACCGAGCTGCTCCAACAGCTCCCTCTTTGCCAGTACAGAAGCGACTGGTCCCATTACGGGATCAAGCAGCCCCCTGCCACTCACCGCCATTGGCTCAGCTCCCTTACTCACAGCCGGCCCCTCCATTTTGCTGCGTGTTTTCTTGATGTGCTGCTTGACCTGCTGCAGCCCCTTCCTCTTGCCATGCTTGGCGGCCATCCAGAGGCTGCGCTGGAAGCCCGTCAGCCCCGAGATGGCCATGTGCATGCTCATGGTGTCCAGGAAGCGCACCCGGGAGCCCTGGGAATGCACAGGGAGGTAAGAAAGATGGTTTGGGAGATGCTGGAAGAGAAATGTGCTGCCAAGCGTCCTGCAGCTGCCAGCAAGCACTGCTTTCCTCCTGCAAGACCCTGCTTTCATCAAGGCAAAGCTCTTCATCAAGACACCCCTCTTTTGAGAGCCAAGAGCACCTCCAGTGCAGGCTGTCAGCTGCAGAAAGGCTCCTGCCACTTCCCCATCTGCACGCCTGCAGCCTCCAGCAAACTTATGGGGTGCAAGAATATCTCCCTATGAAGGGACCCCACCTCAGCCTGCTCTGCAGGACAAGGGAAGCACAACCCTGGGGAATCTGTGCGGAACAAAACAACCCCAAAGAGCCAACGCAAAGGGTGACAAACTGCAGCCGAACATCAGTTACCTGGATGAGGTACTGCTCCTTGATGAACGCCCGGTCAAAGGCCACGTTGTGCCCCACCACCACTCTCTCCGGCCAGTCCCGCCTGCCAGCACAGGCAGCGCCTGCTGGGCTCTCCAGGGGAATGAGGTCAGCCAGGGTGAGGTGGCTGGACCAGGAGTAGCGCTGCTCCAGCAGCCGCCGGCTGCACCACGAGTACCTGCAGGGGACACATTGCATCCCACAGCCATAGGAAATAATGCAGGAGCTTACTGGACCGAAAGCACCCACTGAGAGCAGGATCCCACCCAGAGCAGGGAGATAATTGACCCATGGACACACATCACACACCCCAGAGCCACAATTTGAGGCTTCCTATTATCCCCACAAGCCAGCAGTGGTTTGCAGGAATCACAGAACAGGGTTGGAAAGGATGTTAAGATCATCTGGTTCCAGCCCCCTTATCATAGGCAGCGACACTTTACACTAGACTCTGCCCAAGCTGTCCTTGAACACCACCAGGGATGGAGCATTCACCACGTCCTTGGGCAACCCATTCCAGTGCCTCACCACCCTCACAGTAAAGAACTTCCTCCTTACATCCAACCTAAACTTCCCGTTTCAGTTTGAACCCGTTACCCCTTGTCCTATCCCTCCAGCATCCTTGCAGGCCCCTTCAGATACTGGAAGGCTCCTCTACGGTCTCCCCAAAGCCATGTGTGTCCCCCCAGCATCACCACTGGCCACACATCTCACCACGCGTGCGGTGAGACCGCCACGGCCAGCGTCGGGCAGTGTCCATCCGCCACGCACACCTCCACGTCCAACACCACCGCCCGCTCCTCGGGGAAGTCAACAGCTTCCACCAGCCCACCAGGGCCGTAGCGGGTCCAGCCGAGCTGCCATGCCCACTGCTCGGGCACAGGGGGCAGCTCGCACCGCAGCAGCTCGTTGGCCGCCTCCAGGTAGGGCAAGCTCTGCTTCTGCGCCAGGAGGCGGAAGTGCTCGTCGATGTTGTTCCCGTACATGCGGGGCAGCCGCAGGTCCACGTCGGGCAGCGTGGAGGTCTCCTTGCCCCACAGGTCGTGGCGCTGCAGGTGCTCCACGCTCCTCTGGATGTCCGTGGATGAGTGGTGCACGCGGGCCCCACGGAAGATCTGCTCGTGGAGGGTCCTGGACAGCATCTGGATGTTGAGGGGGTTCATGCGCCGCTGGTCCTTACCCGGCGTCTGGCTCGGGGCGTCCTCCGGCAGCGGGCGGCGGGCAGAGGAGCTGGAGGCGCATCGCCGGGGCTTGGCGGCACAGCCCCGCGCTGAGCGCCTCCACAGCAGGCGCCTCATCCTGCCCGGCCCGGGGGATGTGCCCCAGCACGGGCCGGAGCTGCAGGGAGAGCAACAGCGAAGGGTGAGCGCAGTGATGCTGCCGGGCTGCCCTGCACATATCCCCCCCAAGGCATTCACACCGTGCAACAAGTCGCTGCATGCACACCCCTTACATAGCTGCGCACCCCCTTACACAGCCATAGAATCACAGAATAGTTAGGGTTGGAAAGGACCTTAAAATCATCAAGTTCCAACCCCCCTGCCATGGGCAGGGACACCTCACACACGCCATACCACTCGTTACACAGCCGAGCACCCCTTTATACAGCCAAGCACCCCCTTACTCAGCTGAACAACCCTTTATACAGCCGAGCACCCCCTTACTGAGCCATGTACCCCTTTACACACCTGCGCACACCCATTGCTCAGCCATGCACCCGCTTTACACAGCCATACCCCCCCCCGCACAGCCGAGCACCCCCACTCAGCCACGCACACCCCTCATACCGCCGAGCACCCCCTTTACACAGCCATACCCCCTATACTCAGCCACGCACACCCCTCACACAGCCGAGCACCCCCTTTACACAGCCGTAACCCCCTATACACAGCCGAGCACCCCCACTCAGCCACGCACACCCCTCACACAGCCGAGCACCCCCTTTACACAGCCATAACCCCCTATACACAGCTGAGCACCCCCTTTACACAGCCATAACCCCTATACACAGCCGAGCACCCCCTTTACACAGCCATAACCCCCCTTGCACAGCCGAGCACCCCCACTCAGCCACGCACACCCCTCACACAGCCGAGCACCCCCTTTACACAGCCATAATCCCTATACACAGCCGAGCACCCCCCTTCGCACTCCCGTACCCGCTCCCGCCTCACACTGTCCGCAACCGGGCCAGGGGGCGGATCCAAACCGCGGCGCCCGTGTGAGCTTCCGGCCGCGCTGACGTCCCGTCCCGTCCCGTCCGGTCTTTCCCCCCCCCCCACCGGGCCGCGCTCATGGTACAGTCCGCCGGGCGTCGACTGAGTATGGCGAGGAGGAAGACTGACGCAGGGGCGGCCGCGTGGCCTAATGGATAAGGCGTCTGACTTCGGATCAGAAGATTGCAGGTTCGAGTCCTGCCGCGGTCGTAGCTGGAGCTCGCTCGGGGGCTGCCTGTTTTGCTCCGCCCCCCCGTGCTGCGGCCTCGGGGCGGAAACCGACGGCGGAGCCGGGGCTGCTCCTCACCGCCAGCGGGGCCACCACGCGCAGCCGTCGTGTTTTGCATCGTGTTTAATGGGAGAGGAGAAAACGCGGAGTGCGGCTCCGTGCGTGGAGCCGGAAACCGACCTCGACTGTGACACGAGTGGGGCGGTCACAGACACAGCCGTCGGGACCGGCAGTGCGGGGTCCGGTGTCCGCCACCCTTCAAGCTCTAGGGCCCCACGGCTCGGTGTGAGCGGTGGGGTGCAGGGTCCCCTCGCCTGGGGTGCTGGGGACAGCAGCGGCCGTGAGGCACTGGTGGGGACAACTCGGTGTGTGGCCGGAGAGCGAAAGGTGGCTGCAGGGTGCGGGTGGCAGGCCATAGGGTGCGGGAAGGGGCTGCGGGTGCAGTGAAGGGAACCAAGAGGTGGGTGCGGGCTCCCTGCCCTCCGCACGGACTCCTGTGTCCGGGAAGGTGGCTCAAGGCAGAGCCCAACGTGCCCTTGGCATTGCGGGGTGCCGAGCCGTGCCAGGCCGAGCCGTACCGCGCCGGGCAGAACCGCCAGGTGGCGCTGCGGGCCCGCCGGTGCCGGCCGGGCCGGGCCGGGTCCCCCGGGACCGGGGCTGTCGGGGCGCTGGTACCGCTCCCGCCCCATCCCTCCCCGCTCTCTCCCGCTGGGCACCGGGCAGGGGGCACTGCGGCCTACGACCGCTGCCTCGACAACCCCGGTCCCTGCAGAGCTCCAAACCTGGGGTGCACCCCTCTAAATCCGCACAGCTCCCGTCCTTCGGCGTGCAGGGTTTGGGGGGGCAGCTATACCCCCTCCTCTCCGTACAGGCAGCAGCAGCATGGGGGGGGGGGGGGGGGAGGAACGCACACGCACACACCACGATGCTAGGTTTTGCGGCTTCGAATGCATTTCACAGCCCCTGGGCCTCCCAAAATACCCACTGCCCGCCAGCCTGAGATTCAACTGTGGGGACAGTGCTTCACCCTGTTTTATGCAGCAGCAGAAGATACCCGCTGCCTGAGCTTTAGGGGATCCAGGCCTATGGGGTATCCCCGTGCTCAGTCCCCCATCCCGGTGGCTTGAGGTTTCCCAGTCTTGCAGCGGGAGCTGGGGCTGCAAAGCCAGCGGGGAGGGATGCTCCAGGGCTGGGGTGCTCGGAGTAGGAGAGAAAGAGCCATGAGCCGCACTGGGGCGAAGCAAGGAAGGGTTTGGGGACGCCCTGTCCCTGTTTGGCTCTGGGGAAGGACCCGGGTGCGGGGCACTTGTTCTTCCCTTCGATACGTTGTGTTTACGCTGATCTTCTCTCGTTTGGGGTCTTTGATCTATTTCTTTTTAGCTTGATCGCAAAACAAATAATAATAAAATATACACAAAGAAGCCTCATTAAAAAAAACAACAAAAAAAACAAAAATACACAACCCCCTTCAAGCGGAAAAAAAAAAAAAAAAGAAAAAGAAAATAATAATTCTCCCTGAAATTGTTCACGTTGATGTTGATGACAACGAGCCCATTGCCTTGTCCGCAGCAGGACCAGCCGGGGCTGCGTGTTCCTCACCCGGGTGCGGGCAGGGAGGTTCGGCAAGGCAAAAAACAATAAACCACCACCATGCAAAAAACAATAAACCACCACCATACAAAAAACCCGAAATAACCCCAAAAAGCCGCAGTTTCATCAGGGCTGATTGCAATGCATGAGTCGGGATGAGGAGAGTAAGGTCTTCTATTTCTTTTTCTCCTAGGTTCTTTGTCTGTCTGCCTTTCTGTCGGGGACACATCCCCGTCCCGGTGCGCCCCGTCGGGCTCTGATACAAGCCGTTGGAGATACAATATTCACACGCACGCACACCGCCTTAGAGACCCCGTACCCCGCCGGAGGCTCGATGCTGTCGGTCGGATAATGGGGCGGTGGGACTTTGTTTAACCCCGTTGCCCCCGGGGCCAGGGGTCAAGGGCTTCCTCTTCCCCCTGGGGCACGGCGAAGAGGCCGCCGCTCGCAACGGGAGGACCGCGGCGGGGAGGGAACGGGCTGCGGCCGCTGCTCCCCTTCTCACCACCGCGGCCCTACCGGTGCGACCAGTGTGGGACCCCGGGAACCCCCATCGCTTCCCGACAGCGAGAATCTGAGGTGGGCTCCGGGTGGTGTTTTGGGGTACCAGGGGGCGGCCAAGCATCAACCCGAGGCAGGGGGGAGTGCGGAAATCGGCCCCTGCCCTCCAGCATCCCTCAGGTCTTGCCTTCTTCCCCGGATGGAGCAAGCCGTTTTTAACGGGGAGCCGGTTTTAACGGGGTTTTACCCCTTCTCCGCAGGCAGAGGTATCTCAGCCGCCCGTCCGGGAGCCAAGAAACGGGAGAAACGGGCAATTTTTATAGGTGACGTACGGGCTTACGTGGGAATCCATGCCCAGCACCGCTCTTCCAGCTTTTTTTTTTTTCTTCTGAAATAACCCTTCCCTGCAGCTCGTAACCCCCTTTTCCCGCTTGCACCCCCTTTTCCAAGCTGGGGCTGTGGGAGACGAAGAAAGAAAAGGGAAAAGAAAAGCAGCTCCCAATATCCCGCTATTTTTCCTGCTCGAGAGACGAGCCCTGGAGCTCCCGAAGTGAGCGATGGAGAGGGCGAGGGAAGGCGGGCGGGCGCCGGCTCCGAAGTGGAGGGGTCGGAGGTGGGATGGAGATGGGGGGAGACATGGGGGGATCCTCCTTTTCGGGATTAAGGGAGAACCGGCGAGGGAGGGAGGCTGGCGGCACCGCGGGCATTCGAGGTAAGTCCCCCGCCGGTGGTACCGGAGCCCAGGCGCTGCTGGCACGGGCGGTGCCGGCGCCGCGGGATAGGGAGGATGCTTTTGGAGGAGCAAAGGAGCCCTGTCCGTGGGGGTACCAGGCCCAGAGCCGGGTCCTGCGGGCAGTGAGGGGCCGGGGCTGCTTTGGCGGCTGCGGCTCCGGCTGAGATCGGTGCCGGTTATCGCGGGCTGGGGGCTGCAGGCAGCCCTGCCCGCGCCCTCGGGGCTTGGCCGGGGTCCCCCTGGGGCGAGCGGCCCACGGAGCCCGGTCCCGGCCCCCGGGGCTCCTCCCGTGCGTGTCTCAATTCTCTCAGGCTTGACTTGGCAATAAGCTCTCTCAATAGGGTGACAATAGAGCCCCGGTGGGACCCGAACAAAGAATTTGAAAGTAGTTAAATTGCAGGACACGTCCAGGCTGGGTGCTTGAATTAAAGAAAAAAAAAGAGAAAAAAAAAAGGGAAGAAAAAAAAGAAAAAATATTCGGAGCAAAGCAAAAGGAGAGAGACTTTTCTTTGGGCTGGTGAGAAAATGCTCAGGGTAAAAGTTGGTTTGGCGTCTTCATTTCAGCGACAATGGAGCAGAGCTAATTCAATAGGAAACGCGGGGATTTTATAGTGAAAAGACCGCGGGGTTACACCGGAGTTAAGCTCTTGTGAATTAATTATTAGCGCAAATAAACTGGGGGGGGGGGGGGGGGGGGAGAGGTGGGGAGTGCTCGAGAGGGAGTGTAGCGATTTCTTAATATTCTCTTTTTCGTGTTTAACGACAATGCCATCGGGTTTGCGACTCTGGGTGAACGAAAGGATTCCTCACCCTTCCCGCGACGAGGAGAAGACGCTGGTTTTATTCCTTTTCTTTCTTTATTATTCTTAATTTTCTTTAAATGGTGTTAATCGCTTATAAAATAAAACCCCACGGAATTTGGCAGCGAGCTCCGGTTTGTGCTGGCGGTGGCATTCGGGGTTATGTTTCCTTCCGTGGCAAGTCGCAGATGCAAAAAGGAAAATAACGGGGGAATTTAAAGGCAGGGATGTAGAGGCGAGGCGGCGTGTTCGGCTCTCGCACATCTCCCCGGCTCGATCGGTTTCTTGTTTTATTCCCTACATAGAAAACCTGTGCGGGGATCCCTGGGCGTTCATCGGGGCGGCGAGAGACTCCCCAGAGCCGCTCCGGGGCATTGGTGGAGTGAATCGGAGATAAAATACACCAGCGCGGTTAAAGGCAGGGAGGAAGCGAAGGGGAGGTCGGAGGAGTAGTAAAGGTGTGCAGGAGGGGTCTGGGGGGTTTTTCAGCCTCAATGCCAAAGCTGCAGGTGATGCGATACGTGTGTGATTCTGTGAGGAAGGTGAGGAAGAGGTGAGGAAGGTAGTGGCGGAGGGAGGCACCCCCGCGCCCCGGTTCCAGCGCGCTGCGGCTGTCGGGGTGAAGCCGTCTGCGGGACTCGGCCTGTCCGTCGGGGCGGGGATGGCTCGGCCCGGCTCCGGGAGGCCCTCACCTCCGAGGAGCAGCCGGTGCCCCGGCTTTGCCCGACAGCTGCAGGCGAGCCGGGCCGCGCCGGGAGCCACGGGGCCCTTCAGCATTTGGACAGCGGAGTGGGGCCGGGCCGGGCCGGGCCGGGCCGGGGATCGCAGCGGGGAGCGGAGGGCCGGCAGCGGCTGCTTCCCGTTCCCTGCTCGTCGTGACGGGGATGGGGGTGTCCTCGAGGGAACGGGGGTTCCAGGGATGAATGGAGGGGGGTGTCACACCCCGGTTCTCCACCCGGAAAACCACTTCTAGGACAGTGGGGCAGAGCGGGGATCCCGGCCTGCGCCCAGGTGAGCGGCGGCCTCGGGGGAGCGGATCTCACCGGTGGGGGGGGTTAAGGATGGGGACACGGCCCCTCTTCTTCTCCCTCCCAAAGTCGTGTCCCCCCCCCCCCCGCAGCCCCATCCTCGGGGGGTAATTACGGGGTGAGGCGAAGGGGCTGCGCTTTCTGCTCGGCGGAGCCTGGCAGCCACCAACCCCCGCCGCCACCGCCGCCTTCCTCCCGTCCTCCTCCTCTCCCCCTCCCTCCTCCCGCCTCCTCCCCTCCCCCTCTCCCTCCTCCTCCTCCTCTCCGCCATGGTTGGAGTGAATAGGAGGCTGCCGGGCTGACGTCAGTGCGGGCAGAGCCTGCCGGCGGCGGCAGCTCCTGGACACCGACCAGAGCCGGCACCGGCAGCCGCCGGGAAGACGCGAGGAGCTCGGGCAGAGCCGCTGCCGCCGTCCCCGGGGCTGGGGCCGCTGCCCGGCCGGGGCTGCCCTGCCCGCGCCGCTGATCCGCACTCTCGGTGTGTGCAGGGGATGGGGTGGCTCCCGCCGCCCGCTTCGCCCGGGGACCGCCGTCCTGCCCTCGGCACGGCAGCAAGAGTGAGTGTCGCGGCCGGGCATCGCCGCCACGGCGGAGCTGCCCCGGGGAGGCGGGAGGGCGCGGGGTGACTTGTCCCCCCAGGGGGGATGCACAGGCTGCGGGTGGGGAGGAGGGAAGCAAGCAGGGAAGCAAGGAGGGAAAAAGGGAGGGAAGCAATGAGGAGGGGAGATGAACTTGGGCCGGTCCCCACAGGGAAGTTGGGCGCCTGCAGGTGCCGGCACCACGCGGGACCGGGACCAGCACCGCGACCGCCCCGCGCCGCGCCCCGGCCCCGGCCCACCCGTCACGGGGGACGAACGAGAGACACGGGGACCTTGGGCTGCCGGAGATGCGTTTGCTCCGGCAGCCTCCCCCCTGCTGCCCGGGAGGTTGCAGCTCAGCGGCGGGACATGGGGCAGGCTGAGCCCCGACGGGGCGGCGGGGACCGGGCGCTACCGAGTTGCCCCTGAACGACACCGGGAGAGGCGGCACCGGGCAAAACGCCTGGACGAGGCCGAGCCTCTCGGGGCACCCAGGCTTTAGGCCGCGGGAGAAATCCCGGGCTCCCGAGGAAGTTCTTCCTCCCTGTGCAGCGGGTGCTGCTGAAGGGACCCGTTTCACGGAGGGGGATGGGGGGTCACAGGGGTGCCCCGCTCGCCTGCTCGGATTTACCGCCGGGGAGCAGCAGCGGGGAGCCGCTGCCCGTGCCCTGATCCGCCACCGGCTTCTGCTGCTGGAGGATTTCTTTTATTTTTCTCCTGCTGTGTCTCTTTTATTTGCCTTTAAAAAAAAAAAAAAATTATTTCATTTTATTTCATCCTTTCCCTCCTTAATTTTATTTCATTTATTTTTGTTTTGATTAATTTTTTTCTTTTTCCTTTTTTTTTTTTTTTCCCCATTCATTCTTCTCTTCTTTTTCCTTCCTTCCCGAAAACGCTTTTTTCTTGGGGTTTGATTTTGTTGGGATTGGGTTTAACTTTGGGGGGTTTCTTCCTTTTTTTTTTCTTTTTTTTTCCTTTTTTTTCTTTTTCCTTTTTTATTTATCCTTTTTATCCTTTTTTTCTTTTCCTTCCCTCGCATCTCCGTGCAAATGAAACCCGTTTTAGGCCTCAGCCTTTAGGAAACCCGAATCATAGCAGTGCAGGTGGCCCGAAACTCTGCACTTGGCTGGATCCCCTCGACGTGCCTCCACCCCTGTCCCGGCCGAGCAGCCCCTGTCCCCGCCGAGCCGGGACGCTCCGGGACCGGCCCCGCCTGGGTCCCGGCCCCCGACGGCCGGCGAGAAAAAAGAGCAGCGGGGGCCGGGCCGCCGCCGCTTTGCCTTTTCAGCGCCGGGGCTTGCTCAGAGGCGGCTTTTAATTGCTAAACAAAGCGACGCGTTTCCTTCACGCCCGTCGGGAGCTGCCGCTTCTGTGCGAAGCCCCGATTTTGCGTGAGGAAAAGCAAAATAACCCCAACCCCACACCCGCAACCCCCCAGAACACGCACAGCCACAATTAAGAGAAGCTGTGGGGAGGCGCGGGGGTTACTCCAGGTTGGCTAAAAATAACTTCTCCTAATTAAAGAAAAGTGACGTCAGACGCGCAGGACGTAGAAGAGGGGAAGGCAGCGGACTCGGTACTGGGCGATCACGTTAAATAATCCCGGGTCTGCCCGATGACCGGGCGGCCGCGGGGCCCCGGGGCTCGCCGAGGTGCGGCCGGCTCCGCTTCACCCAGTGAGGACACGGGAAGCAGAGGCCCGGCCACCCGCGGGTGGGCGCGGATGTTCCGCGGTAGCGCCGGAGCAGGTGCAGCACCATGGCCAGAGCAGCGCCGGCACCGCCGCCCCTCCCCGTCCCGTCGGGCCGCCCGCAGCCGCGGGTCGTTTAATCTCATGGGTTCGTGCAGAGGAAGGACGTGTCCCTCATGCGACGCCTCCGGAGCCCGGGCAGCCCCCGCCAATCCCTCCCCGGGCTGCTCGCTGGTGCTCTGCGCTGTGCCAAGGAGCCATTTTGTACGTATCCTGCACAAATTGCGCCTAAAATATGATTAAAAATAATCCCACCAACCCCACCACCCCCCCCCAAAAAAAAAAATTAACCAAAAAAAACCCAACCCACAAAGCCTAAAAAAATACCCCAAGAACAAGGTGAGATTTTCTCCCAGGTGCGGGGGGCTCTGCTGCACCGAGCGGGTTGGGGCAAGGGCTCCGAGCAGAGCAAGGCTTTGCTGAAAAGGAGCAGGGGAAAAAAGACAATATTATGTCCATTTCTGCCAAGAAAAACGCCTCCTCTGAGCAGCAGAGAGGCGGGATCCCAGCCACGAGCAGCCCGGCGAGATGTGGTACTTCACCCGCAGCATCCTCACCCGAGCAGCACGGCGGCCGGGGGCTCGGTGCTGCGGGCAGCAGACCTCGCACGGCGGCAGCCGGGCAGAGCTGCTGCTCGGCGGGGCTGGCTCTGCCCGCCTGGGCCCTTCCGCTGCTGTCGCAGGGACGGCGGGGCCGAGTCGCCGCCGGAGTGGCCCCGGGAGAGGGGGAAGCTGCCGGCCGTGCCCCACGCTGCTCCCCCCGGTGAGTAACGGGGCCTCCCCCGGTGGGGGGAAGCTGAGGCCGGGCCGTAGCCCAGGCGAACCCTCCATGTCCGCTCGGCCCCGCCGGCCACGCACCCTTGGGCTGCCCCGGGGAGGCGGTGGGGAGAGCGGGCGCCTTCTCCTGCCCGGCCGGGAGCGTACGGGCAGCGATCACCCCAATAACGACAGCGAGAAATTAGGAGAAAATCCAGGGCCAGCAAATGAAGGAATCCGACCCGTGGCAGGTTTTTTTTATCCTCCTTTTTCCGGGGCAGATTAAAATAACCCCCTGCCAAGCGCGCTCCCGAGCAAGGCACCACGGGGCTGGGAACGGAGCACAGATTTCTCCCTACCTTCCCCAGCCCCGTCGGGGCGGCAGGGGCACCCCTAGGCCCGTTTCTCGTTAGGCAGGAGGCGGCAGGGAAGCAGCGGTTCCCGGGAGCGGGGCAGCGGCCGGGCTCGCCCGGGCGGCGGGAGCAGCGGGGCTGGCAGCGCTGGTCCTGCAGCTTTCAGCCTGATTGAGCCGGTAGATTTTATTTATTCCATTTCTAATTTTTCCTCTAAGGATACGGCGGGAGGGGGAGGCGAGGAGAGAAAGAAATAAATAACCCGAGCGAAGCTCGCCGGGAGCCGGCGGGACCGGAGGGCTGCGCTCCGCCGCAGCTGCTCCCGCCGCGATCGCTTCGTTTCGCGGATCCCTCGTTTTGCAACCGGTCACGTTTTCTCCTCGCCTCGGATTTAAAGGAAGGCGATGCTTAGAACCAGCGAGGGGTTATAGCTCTTATTTTTGTTATTTATATTTTCTTTCTAGTGAGGAATAAGTCAGGAAGGACCCCAGATAATCACGGTCACCTCCTGGCATTTCGTTATTATTATCGTTGTTAGTGTTTGTACATACCGGGTTAGCCCCTACACGCATATGGCGTTAAGAAACTGTACGGGAAATAGCAGAACCTGGAGGGGAAATAATTAAAACAAGGAGGGAAAGGGCAGCAGAGAGGATCGGTGCAGGATCGCGGCGCGTCCCCAGCCCCCGAGTACGGCTCGGGACGGACGGGCCCCGCGTCTGTCTGTGGGGAAAGGGGCCTGGAGGGTGCCCCGGTGCAGAGGCCGGACGGGGCGGGCGCTGCTGGGGGAGGAGAAGGTGTGAGAGGGGTGCGGTGAGTGGGGGGGGTTATCGATGGGAGGGGGGGCGGGGAAAGGCTGAAGGAAAGGGGACGGGAAAAGGGAAGGAAAATGGACGGAAAGGGAAAAAGAGGAGAAAAAGGAAAGGCCTTGGAAAGGGAGAGAGGGGAGAGGGCAAAGGCAGAGGGGAGCCTCGAGGATAGGCAGAGCGAAGTTACTGCAGGTGGGTCCCCGCGCCGGGCCGTGCGGGGCTGCTGCCGCCTCTCCCCATAGCTGCCGGCCCAGCGGAGCTGCCGGGGGCACGGCGGGGCAGGGAGGGGGCAGGCAGAGCGCCCCGCGGCTCAGCCCCTTCGGCGCAGGCCGGGAGGGGAGGCACGGCGGGGGGAGGACCGGTCCCGAGCCGTACGGTGCCGGCCCGCCCCGTCCAGCCGCGGCGCGACCCACCGCAATCCCGATCGGGCCGGGGCTGGCTGGAAAGCGCGGGAAAGGGGGCGCTGATTTAAATGTAGGGTCGAGGATTGGCTGTGCGCGGCGTGACGTCACTTCCCAAAGGGGGCGATTACCATGCGAGGGGAGTAGAAGTTGGGCAGCGGGGCGGGAGCGCGGGCGCCGCTCGCCCGGGCCGGTACCGGGGCGGGCTTGGCACGGCTTGGCTCGGCTCAGCCCAGCCCCGCACCGCCCGGCTCAGCCCCGCACGGCCCGGCCCGGCTCTCCGCAGCCGGCCCCGCAGCCGGCGGTGCCGCGGGTCTGCCCCGGCTCGTCCTCTCCGCTCCCATTTATCGTTTTTTTCTCTTATTTTCCCCCCTCCCCGTTTTCTCTGTGTGTGTGTGTGGTTCCCGGTGGCAGCCCCCGGCCGCCCTGCCCCGGCCGTGCCCGCACCCTGAAGCGGACGGACGGATGGACGGACGGATGGCCGGCATCCCCGACGGAGGGATGTTTCTGTCTTTGGTTATCTAGCTGTATGAGTGTTGTGGAGCCATCATAAAGCTAGATAACCGAAAGTAGAAATGACTTCCAGACCTGCTCGCCCGGGGGAAGCGGCCGCACCGGGACCGGCGGAGCAGAGACGGCCCGACCCACCACCCGTGGGGCTCCAGGTAAGGGCTACGGCTCCGCGCCCGCCCCGTCGGGCCGCTCCGGGCAGCGGCAGCCGGGGGCTCCGCGGGCGGGAGGGCCGGGGACAGGGAGAGGGGAGGCGAGTCCTGCGCGGATGCTTTCACTGCCAGAGAAACCCGGGGGTTAACCCGGGCTTAAATACACCTCGAATGCGCTCCTTGGCTGCAGGGTGCGCGGCTCGGGGAGGACGGAGGGAGCGAGAGCCTTCCCAAAATAAATCACCCTCCCGTTCCAAATCTCGACCTCCCCCCGTTTTTTTTGATGTTTCCCCTTCTCTCTCCATTCCTCTCTCTTGTTTTCGGCTTCGGGTTTGATCCCGGCCTCCCTGCGGAAGGTCAAGTTGGTGATAATGTGATCACTTTCCCTATGCGGTGGCTCTTGCTTTTGTCCGTAGCTGGGAGGGAGAAGTGGATGCTCTTCGGAGAGAGGGATGCAAGGGCAAGGGTCCCGCTGCTGGGTGCACCCCTCTGGAATCCAGGCGCCCGGCTGGGGGCTTCTTTTGGAAGCCGAGCGGTTGGCAAGGCACAAAGCTTTCTTTCACCCTCCGCTGCAAGCCCCAGAAGTTAAGATAGAAAATGTATTGCAATGTGTGGCAAATATTAAAAAAGAAAAGAAAAAGGAAGACAGAAAGGAAGGAAAGAAAGAAAGAAAGAAAGAAAAGAAAGGGGGAAAAAAAGCAATTGGCACATCTGCATTCCGTTCCCATGGCGACACAAAGCACCGCGCTCGCCGCCAGCCTCCCCGCACGTTTCCCCGCTGGCGTGGGGCGAGCGCCCGTGGCCGTGGCCGTGCTTCCCGGGCCCCCCGGCACCCCGGGACAGCCCGTGGGGCACCGCCGCCGGCCCCTCGCCCGGCGGTGGCGGTTCCATCCCGCAGAGATCATCCCTGCGTTGCCACGAACTCACACGGGGCCGTGACAGCGGCAGAGGAAAAGCTTCCCGTGTCTGGGTCTGGAGTGGGGTGTTTGCAGGCTCTCTGCCCCCCAGGAGATGCTGCGGGAGATGGGGAGGGATGGGAGAGACGGTGCCGTGCTCCCACTGCTCTAGAAGTGGGTTGCGGGTTCCCTGCCCCAGCCTTTTCCCTGCAGCTGGGCATTCCCTGCTGAGGAATGAGGGTAGCACCTTAGGGGTGAGCTACCCACACCCACAATGAGAGATGGGAGCCCCGTGCCCCTCCAAGACAGGTTTTCCACCTTCCCTTGCACGGGGGAATGGCGTCAGATGCCACGTAGGCCCGCCAAGCTAAACATGCCTGTGCACCCTTCCAGGGCCAGCAAAGCACCGCCATAACCACAGTAAGGAAAAAGGATCTCAGCCTGAATTGGGCTATACCGGGCGAAAGAAAAGTTCTGAGGAGCTGTTGTTATTATATATTCTAATGAGAAGTCATTGGAGAAATTAAAAAGGGCAGAGAAAGAGGAAGACGCCAGCACTAATTCCGCAGGAAGCCTCCCAGGGAAAAGGCTGTGTGAGTGTGAACGCTGAAAAGCATGAAGGCCTGGAATTAGACTATCATTTAGAAAGCGTTACTAATCCGAAGTTACAGCAGTAATTCCATGATTTGCTGGGTCCCACACGCAGCGCCAGAATTAAAGATACGGATTTTCTAGAAATGTAGCTCAACTGTGGCACCGAGTCTCGGCGAGATCCGAATGAATCATTCATTCCAAAGGCAGCGAAAGACGTGTCATTAAGAACCAACCTCCTTCTCTCCAGCCCATCTGGAATATGTATGCTCTATGCAATCCCAGAAATTGTGGAAGAGATCGGAGGTGGGGAGGAGGCAATGTAGCCCTTTCCCTTCTTAATTATGTCGCTTATTTTTAAGGGATAATTTCCCAGTTATTTCCACCATATTGTGAGTGGCACTTCAATTCTTCTCCTATTTATTCCCCCCCTCCCTTTCCCCTTCCATGCGTTAGCATCGAGTCAGGTGCAAACGGTTTCAGTGGAGATGCTTTAAAACTCGACTGAACAAAGCAGGGGGGGAACTGAGCAAGGTGGTTGATGAATGCATTTATTCCGGAGTAATGATTTGATGGGGGATGGAGGAAAGAAACATTCAAATTCCTAATGAATATAATTCAGGAGGAATCATTCGACCAGCGTGTTAGAGACAATCTGTTTGGTGGGAGTGTTTCTGCACTGGCACAACCCAGGAGGTATTTCTGTCCCTGCCTTTTGTAATTGCAAAAGGTGAAAATATCAAAAGAGGATCCGAGGGGAAAAAAACCCCAACCCACACACACACATAATAAATGTCTTTGTGTGTGTGTGTATAAATACATAGATATATAATTTCATGAAATAAAATGGAAGTGTGGAAATCCGTGTCTACATGTGAACTCTTACAAAGGATCCATGCAAGCTCTTTCACCTTGCTGTTCCATCAGCTGCTCAGGAGCCACCCTTGACTCCTCTCCATTTTTTATCTGCCCCAAATCGCCTGTTCTGAGCCCATTTTTCAGGTGTTTTTTCAGCCCGTTTCTGGTCCACTAAGCCTCGAGCAGATCCCCCCGAAGGGGGCTGAGGCAGGGACTGGGCCATTTGGCCTTAATTTCCAGGAGAGAGGAACATCGGTTGGATTTTTATGGGCACTTAAATTCTTCATTTTCACCCCCACTGTTGGTGTGAACCCACAGTGTTGGAGGCTGAAGGTGACCCCCCCTCCATTAACAAGGGAGGTGGCAGTGAGTGATAGGTGACTGTGGCACGAGTGTCTCCAGCTCACATGCACATGGGCGGGGGGTGAGGAAGTGGATAAAGCCCCCCAGTAAATCCCTACGTGTGAAGTACCTGCTGTTGGAGGATCCCTGGCAGCCCATTGCCCGGTCTCTGCTTTCTGTCTTTTAAGTGTGGTGGTGAAAGGAAGGTTCCCAACAGCCCATCTTTGGGCCAAGGATGGATTTTGGCTGCACACGGGTCCCTTTGTGGCTTAGCTCTTTGCCCTGTTTGTGCAGTTGTTGGCTTCAGATTGCTCTTTCTTCCTGAACAGCCCAAACCCAGAAGGGAAGGCATAATTTTTGGCTGTGCTGGGAGGAAAGCCCAGGTCACGGCATTCCCAACCCTTTCCAGTGGCTTTCTCTTCTCGGTGGGACTCCCAGCAGAGTGATAGGATGCAGCGTAGGCCAGGCATGGGTGAGGTTTCTGGAGCTGGGCCGTGCTGTCTTTGTTCTTCAGGCGGAGCTGGGGATGGGCAGAGGGAGCCAGAAACAGAAGAATAGGTGTGTGCCATTGGAGGGGTAAATGGAAAACATCATTTGTGGGTTCACCCCAGGGAAATGTTGCCCTGGGACATAGTGTGCTCCAATTCATTATTTCCCATCTTTTCCTAAAAATTGGCCACCACGCAGTGGGTTGGGCTTGAGGCACAAGGTGAAGGCGGGTTTGTACCAGATACCTGGGAAGCCAAACCCTCCTGGGCACAGGGGTAGGTGAAGAAGGGTCTGTTCAGTCCCTGCCATTCAAAGGAGCCACCTCAGGATGAGCCCTCTTTCTCGGTTATGGATAAATCCTATCAATGGGCATTTTTGTGGAATCACTTGGCAATGGAAGGTTCAATGCTTGACCATTTCTTTTGTCTGTCTTGGCGCCCACTCCCTCCCCACATCCTTGCTGAAGGCACATGGTGCCTCCCTTTACCTGCTGCTCTGCCCTGGTTTTGTCTGTGCTGCCAGAGAAGGGGTAGAGCTCAGAGGCTTGGAGCATCCATCCCAGCTGTGTCTGTGGATGGGTGCTGCCTGTGCACTGGGGAGGTGCTGGAAACATGCTTTCTCATGTCTGGGTGGAGGGAAGGTGCCAATTTGGCACCAATGCAGGTGATGGTGTTTCTCCTAACTGCAAATGCCAAGGTGCTGGTGCTTGGCACATGGCCATGCATGCATGCCATTCATGCTGTGGGTGCCATGTGTAACTAAGGGGCCTCTGTTGCTGCCACATCAAGGCTCCTTGGTCTTCATAAGATTCTGGAAGGCCTCAAGGGCTGCGAGCATAAGATGGCTGCGTGGCCACCCCATTGGCTTCCTCACCACATGGTGCCAGGAATTGCCTTTTCTATGTTGGGAATCTCAGTGTTTCATGCCCGTGAGCCCAAGAAGGCATTTGCCAAGATCCCAACTGGAAAAGCATCATCTCAGGCTGCTCACCCTCCTTCTCTCCATCCCTCTGGGCACACATGTTCCGGACCAGAGCTTGTGCCAGTATGAAGCTGAGGCATCACGCTGCCTGCCGCCGGGCTCTCGGCATCCACAAGGAGTCGGGACAGGCTCTGGCTTTCAGGTTTTCAGGTGCTGTCTGATATTTATTCAGGGGCTCGGGTTTGGTTTGGAGCGTTTGCCTAGAAAGCTCAGGAGTGGGGGTAAAAGAAAGAAAATGGAAGGGAGCAAAAGAACACAATCTCCGGCAGTTAGCTGTCTCTTGGAAACTCGGCTTGCTGTTCCTATAGAGGCTTTCTCTTCTCCTTCACCCTGGTCTGGCCTTAAGTACCACTTTAAGTGGGCTTTGCTCATTCACATCCAGGCTCCTTAGAGCAATTGAGCCCGCGGGGGTCTGAAAAGAAGGGACAGTCCTTCAATGGCAGGACCTTGGGCCAGGCTAATTGGTTTTGGTTCAAGGGGATACTGGATTTGTGAAAAGCCCAAAGACATCTTTCCCACGCCAAATCCCGGCTCTTCAGAGGGGGAAGTGAGGGGTGCTGGGTGGGGAAGGGAGCTGAAAGAAAGATGGTTTAGTTGAGGAACCTACATAACGACCCAGGCACCCACCAGCCTCAGTGGGGTGCAATGGGGGGTTGAGCCCAGGGTGGCATGGCAGCAGGAAGATGGGGTCTCTTCTCAAAGCAGGTGGATGGTGGCGGCTGGCTCCCGGCTGGCTGCAGTGTCTTGGTTTCATTCAAACCAGGCTCTTTATGTCCGTGCCAGGCTCCCGTGGAGATGCTGAGAGAGAAGGAAGGATGGGACCTGGGTCCAGAAACTGAATCGCTTCTGTGTGCTCGGTTGTGCAGCCGTGGGGGGCATTTGCTGAGGTCTCTTGTATCTCGTTTTGATTTAGGGATTTATTTATTTTTCAACATTGACTCTGTCTGGCGCCATTCCAGCAGTCCCACGACCTTTACTCTCCCCAATCCATAAAAACCACTTAATTATTGGGCCGAAAATCAAGGCTTGGAAACAAAGCCAGCTTATGGGACCATCATTTCTTGACATATTTCCTGAGAGGACATATTTCTGGGCACCTTCAGAGCAGAGCACGCAGCTTGTTGGATATGAGATATCAAGGCATTATTTATTGAGGAAGTCTTCACACTCCCTCATCCGTTATAATTAACTGATGACATTTTTTTCCTTAGGTTCAAAATATGGTGAAAAAAGTATAATTAGCACGAAGCCGAGGCACTGCATTAAAATGTCTCCTATAGTTAATGTAGGGTAGTCGTGCTATTTATTATAGGAGGAGCTGGCTTTGACCTCTGTGTTGCCTAACACTTTTTATTGTAAAGATTCTTGAACTTTTTTTCCCTTTGGAGCACCTCTGACACTCCCATTGTTTGCTGCGGGCCCTTGAAATTCGGCCGGGGGAAGCTCTTCAGCTCGAGAAATGCCTATTCTTTGTCCCTTAAATTCCTTTCAGGTTTAGCTGAATTATGAATTGTTCGGAATCGTGATTTCCTTTCGCTTGCCTCTTGGGGGGGAAAGAAAGAAAAAATTGGAATTTATTGTTTCCCTGGAATAATAATAGCAAACCATGAGCAGGGTGAAGCCCTGGACTCCCACCACTGGATTGCAGAGCTCTGGACCAGCCAGGGAAGGTGGGAGGACACTTACAGCCAACTCCATGACTCCCTTTCACTATTCTTCCAGCACGGCCCCATCTCCTGGGAGAAAACTCCTCCGGGTCCTGGCGTTGGAAGGAACAGGCGTAGGGGGGTGTGAGTGCCTGGGCACTGCCAGCCCCAGAGGTCCCCCTTCCCCGCCAGCCCCAGGAGAGCAGCCTTCTGCCGCTGCCAGATAACATTAGTCCTGGATTTCATAGTGGCAGAAATCTGTGCCGAGACTCAGGGCTTGAAATCACTGTACCCATGCAGGACGAAGGCAGGGATGGGTGCAGGGTGGAAGGAGGGGAATTTTGTTACACTTGCCTACAATTGTTTTTCTTTTTGCTTATATAAACAATCTATTATTTATTAGCTATAAATAATGCATTTTTCTGTATGTTTAGAACGCACGTGATTTCTGTATATTAAAAATGAACATGGCTCTGAAGGCACCAAAGCAAGCACTTGGCAAGTCGGGGGGCACCCGCTTTCAGCTTGGCCATGAGATGTGAATTCTGCTTCTCCCTGCCCTTACGAGGCTGTAATGACACAGTCACAGCCTATTTTTAGCTCGCTCCCTCTTTTCCCCGGGCAGGGTGGCTGCACATGGAGGTGGAATTAAGGTTGCACGGACAGCCATAAATTGGACACTTCCTAACTTTGAAGTGCTTGACCACGCAACCTAAATGAGGGCTCTTCAGGGCAGTATTTCTGCATGTGGCATTAACTGTGTTGGTCGCGGACGGCAAATACAGGGGTAGGGAAGCCGTAGAGCAGAAAAGACCTATCAGACTATTGACAGTGCTTGTTTGAATAGATGGGGAAGTCAACAGAGCCTACACTTGTTCTGAGCTAAATGGCCAAGAAGATGTCTCCAAGATGAGAGGGGGAAGCCTTTGTTCCTTCAGCCCCAGCCTTGATGTTTTCTTTGCCTTTGGCTTTGCCTTGTTCACTCCTTGGGAGATTTGGGCTCCTGCTCTTGAGGAACCTGAGGCTTGAGTAGTGAATTTGTGTGCTTGTGGAAGCAAGGGGGTCCCTAGAAATGTGCACACGCACCAGCAGATGTGTGCTACGAGCTCATAGATGCTTGCTGACTGGCATCCTTGCCTTGCCTTGCACACTGACTCTTGCCGGTGTCGCTAACAGGAGCTGTTGCACATGTTGTATGGAAAGGAGAGGCCTTTGTTTATTACATGGGATATCTAATCTCTGTTTTTTTAACTGCTGGAAGAATTACTCTGGAGGTGGTTGTGTGCGATGCAGTTTCATCTTTGCTTGAAATGGCTTTTTGTGGCTTTCTTTTTCCCTTGTTGACTGGGGGGGTTTCTCCATTCGACTTTCAACAAGGCATTTGGCTGTGTTTTCTAGCAGAGTGGGCTCTGGTTCAGCAAATTTGCCTGGGGAATTAAACAGTCTTTTGTTTTACTTTCCTGGGTTTAATGCAGTCATGGGCCCTTGCACATACCTTGTGCTGATACCGGAGCATTTCCCTCCAGCCAGTAGTGTATTTGTCCTGGGTTATAATGATTTGACCTAGTGGTTTTGCCTTGTGGACTCCTGGAGACTCATACCTGCCTGGGGCTGTTCCTGCATTGTATCTAAGTGTCCTATGTTTGGGTTTCCATTGTGTGGGTATGGCCTTGTGTTTCACAAGCATCCTTTTCATAACTTTCCCCCTCTCTCCTGCATCTCGGTTCAGCAGAGGGCCTGTCTATCTGGATGCAGGCAATAAACATCTGTTCTCACCCTGACTTCTGTTAATGAGATAGAGACAGGTAAGCATCACACATACCAACTTTCCTGCTCTCAGCAACATCAAGGAAACGGTGACAAGCTATTAATGGAAAGTGATGGTCTGGGTGCTAATTAGTGCTTCCTTTTCAACTTTTACCTACATGTCTACCAAGATGCCCATCCCAGCCTCTCCTCTCTCCTTGCATCCCTTTGTTTCCAGCACGTTCCTTTTTCACCACGCACATCCCATGTCGAAGAGGCTTCTCTCCCTTTATTTTTCTCCCTACCAAGCTCTTTCTGCATCTCCTCATTCCCTTTTTCCCTGGGTAATTGCTGCATGTGCCCTCATTCTCCCGTGGTTGTTCCCAGCAAAGAATAAGCATGATACTGTAGTGGGATCTGAAAGCTTGGGGATGGGCCACATAGAGTTTGGTCAAGAGTTTCTCAGCTTCACCGGGTATGAATATCCGCTTGTGGCACTGGTACACGAGGTCAAATTGCCCTGAGGATGTGAGGTCAGAGATCTGTCCCCTCTTCCCACAGGTAATGCTGTGGGGAAGGTCCCAGCAGCTCACAGGTCTTGGTCATGGAGCAATTAGTATTTAAAGCAGATCCTCTGGTGATGCCCAGAGATTAAGTAGGAAGGGCCTTCGTGGTGTGAGCCTGCAGGACATGACAGGTCTGATCCCAGAGAGCTCGTGGTCTAAACCCTACATGATTTTGCTGTCCACCAGACCCTGTTAATAGGTAGGTTTTGAGATCCACCCCAATTTATGCTGCTGCAGCAATAGGATGCCTGGTCTCAGCTTGGTGCCTGGTCTCTCCCGTTGTAACTTCTCCTGGTCCCTGGGCTCTGCCCGTTCCCCAAGGACCCTGAATGTCCCCTCCTCACTTTTTTTTTTGCACGGGCTGTGGGTTTCTTGTGTCCCAAGGAGCTGCCTAATCTGCCCCTGTCATTCCCGGTCACAGGCTCCGCACACACCATGGCTTTATGAGGAACGCTTGCAGGGCAGTGGGAAGAGGCAGCCATGGTTTGCACATTAGCTAATTAATTTTCATGACTGAACGATGCTGCCTGGTCTCTTGTTTATACTCCTCGGCGCTCCCCTTCTCCCCCCTCCTCGCTGACACACACACAAGACGACACATCTCGTAGGAACGTCAGCATCCTTTCACAGCCCTGAGATGCGAGCGGTTATTCTGTTGGCTTGTCACATGCGGGTTTCCCTGCTTCATGGTACACAGGGGCCCCCTGTTTCACATTTGCTGATTCTTATTAGACCCAGCGCGCCAGGGCCTTGTCTCTCCCCGCAAAGCAACGTGCTGCATCCCATCCATAAATCCAACCCTGGAACAAAGCCTCTTCTACCCTGCCCCATATTTCTACCCAGCCTGCCCGCTTTCCCCTCTGTCTCTCTCTCTCTCCCCCTCTCCTGTGCTGAAGGTTTCCTAGTGCCAGGGAGATATGATAATTCTTGTGAAGAGAGCATGAAATGCCTCTGCTCTTTGTGTCTGTTTAATTCAATGAGAATCCCAGCCCCAGATGTCATGAATGGTGGGCTTTGTGCTGGCCCTTCCTAAGCCCTAACCGCCAGCCCTGCTCTCTGTCTTTCTTGTTTCCCACCACTGGATACTGATTAACAAACTAAATTATTTTTCCTCCCTAATGATGTTTTCCCACTTTGCCCACCAGGCTGGAAGAAGCCACGGGGAGGAAAGAGTTTGTGTAAAGGATGAGATAGCCAGGGAGAAAATTAAAGAGACAGTGTTGCTCTCTGGGCTCTGGCAACGCAGGTCTGCTCGGCTTTATTTCCTTGTTAGAGAACGGGGTCGTGTCTGGCTGTATTTTATGTGGCTGGGTGTATTTTACATGACTGGGGGTATTTTACATGGTTGGGTGTATTTTACATGCCTGGGTGTATTTCAGCTGCGGGGATGGGCTTGAAAGCACTCGCACAAGGTACGCTCTGAAGCATGCCAAGGTCCGTAACTCACTTGCAATTGTGTGTGCGACTTTACACGGCCCCAAATTTCAGGTCTCTCTTCCAGCCGTGAGTGACATGCGATAATTACTTGACGTCCATTCATGTATATGGGAGCCTCTTTCTAATTGAGACAAATTCTCTTTTCCTTAATCAGACATGACTGTGAGTTCGTGGAGTGGGATGCCTTGGGAAGGGCTGGGACGTCTCCACCTGGGCAAGGAGAGGTGAGTCCCTGGGAGTCTTGCTGAAGGATCGAGTCCAACTCATGCATGGGAGACCACCTCTTTTACCTGATCCCTGCTTCCCTTCCCGCAGCCAAATTTCCCAGCCAGGCTCTTGAGCAGGGCCAGTTGTTAGCTGCTGCTTCAGAAAGCCAGCAGTGACAATCCAGGGAGCCTGGAAGGAGCTGGAGGCAGGTGGCCAAGGCAGGTCAGTGCAAAGCCACCTGCTTCCTGGAGCCCAGCAGCGCTTCCTTGCTGGGCACCAATGAAGCTGTGGCCAGCAAACACCATCCTGGAGCAGAGAAAGAGGATGGGTGTCAACCTTGTGACAGTAGGAAGGGAGAGAGCCTTTCAACCACAACAAGGGGGTCTGAATTGTGCAGTTTGGGGTCATTGATGGGGGAGTGGTTTCATGTTTTGGGTGGGCTTTTTGGCTTTTAAGAACCAGAGGAGCCCCCAGGCTGTCAGGATGGGCTTCTCTTTGCTGGGGTGCAAGCAAGGTCAGGTCTGATGGACAGGACAGGCAAGGAGCAGGCTGTGCCCAGGGAGGCTCTATGGCAGTATTGTATGGCTCAGCCTTGTATTTATCAGTGAGATCTTTGGTTGGAGCTTTGCCTTTCCCTGTGGAGATCAGGGGGACTTGTGCAGGCTCAGCTTGTAGAGTGTCTGCTCCCCTCGCAGCCATGCCGATGCTGTGGTACCCAGCCATGGTTTCCCTTTCCCTCAGCTTAGACTGGAAGAAGGGGGAATAAACAGAGAAAAAGGGTGCTGCTTTGTACCCACTGAGCCCCTGCAAGCACACCCACTGCATCCAGCACAGTACCGCCTTGCGTACGGCCTTTGCTTCCCACCGCAGTCACATCTGACCCTTATTACTTCTGCAAGGTAGAACAAGGCAGGAAAAATGGCTGTGCAGCGAGTTTCTTCATGCGCCAGGATTTATTAAGAACAATAGGGGAAATCAATCCATCTATGTAGAATACATCGCAGGCTGCAATGGGATAAAGCATTTATTCCGCTCTTGAAGGGTAGAGCTATAACTCATGGGAGGCAAAACCCTTAGTGCTCTGGAGTCCCTTCCCATCATGTGTGCAAAGAAATGCTTAAGCCCATGGCAACCTACCAGCTATTGAATTTGTGTGGAGAATCTGCCGTCCTTCCCCTCTGCCGGCCCCTTTTTGGAAGGCGAGTCACTCATTAAAGCACACCTCTGGAAAAATGAAGGGGCTGTCTATTCGAAGGCATCTCTGCATCTGGGTTTTACTTGAAACAGAAAGAGAATAGATATGTCTCAGTGATGTAAAAGCAACCCCCCACCAGTTTTGAATGGACAGATCGTGCTTAAACCAACGCAGGATTTGCTGCAACTTTCTGCTGATGCCCAAGGACCAGGCATTGCAATCACAGAGGAGAGGGAGTGGTTGGGGTATTGTGCCAAGGCGAGGTGCTGTGCGGGGAGATTTGTGTCCCATGGCTGAATACCTCCAATGCTGACTAGATATTTATGTGTGTGTATATATATATATATATATATATATATATATATATAAGTATCACCCTGTGCCTGGCTCTCTCCTTATGGTAGAAGGCATGCAGTGCAAAGACTGGAGCAGTAGTTAGCAGGGGCAAAAGGTGACTGGGATTTGTTATAAGCTTTCTGGGTGTGAGAGAGTGTGAAGGCGGGCAGGATGGGGGGGGGGGGGGTGTGCGGAATTAATAGTGAAATGGTATTTTCACTAAGCCTATTTTCACTGGGTCTAATCTATGTTGTGGGAAGAGGATCTCTTCAATAAGGCAGACCCAGTGAGGCTGGTGAACTCTTTGGAGGGGGCCTGAAGAGCTGAGGAGCGCAGGGAGGGAGAAGCTTAGCAATTGAACGGACACGTCAGACGGCCTTCCTCAGCAGAGATGACTTGGTAGGTAGCGTGCTGTTGGGCAGATGGGGTTAATTCTTACACCCAAATCAAAAGGCAACCGAGGGGGGAATGTTTTATTAATGAAAGCAGCCCTTTGTGAGTATTTCTCCCGAGGCACGTTCCCTCCACCCGCTGCCTTCCCCCCTGGCTGCTGTCTGGCCCCACGTCTTGCTCGGTACCTGCTCAGCTGCCACTCACCCACTGATAGGTTACATCAAGAAATGTCTCCATATGTCTTGAGTCCTGGACTTGGGAGAGGGGGATAGCAGGAAAGAGGGACAGGTCCTTGGCTATGCTGGAGACAGGGGTGTACCACAGGCAGGCAGAGCTCAGGCTGTCACAAGTTGCACGTTATCACGTCAGTTGCTGCAATGGTGATGTGGGGCTCACCTCTTGCTGGTACCAAAGAGCAAGAGAAACCATGACTTGCAGAGCACAAGGTAAAAAGCAGGTTGGAAGCGGGCACCTCAATGGGCAGGGGATGAAGGCGCCAGCCAGCGATTGGGCTGGGCAGGCTGGGAGTGCCTTACCCACCATGCAGCCCCTTCCCATCCTGCTGCCTCACTGCCTGCCAAACAATGGGCTCAAGAGAGGAGGAGCAGATTTCTGTGCACCAGAAAGCAGCCTCTCCTGGTCTTTCTTACCCCGCTGCCTTCCCATGCCCATGTCCCCGGGGCCCCGAGTGGCTTTTTGTGCCAAAGGACAGGGCTGTGGGAGCGGCGAGGGCTGTGCGTGGAGGTTATTTCTGTCGCTTTTTTAAAAATAAAACAAAAGCTGGTTTATAACAATTGATTTAGAAGGAGGAGGAAACAGAGCTCAATTCCCAGAGCGCCTTTTAGCAAGGCTCTGCATGCTCGTGTGTGTCGTACGCGTGTCAGAGCACAGCACCCAAGGAAGGCCGGGTCGGGAAACCTCGCATGGAAGCGGGGAAAAGACCCCCGTGCACGGCTGCTTCCCTGAGGGAACCCCCGCAGGGCTAATGTTTGATCTGAGGCTCGGTTGTACTCCTCTGAAACCTTGGGATGTCAGGAGCTCGAAGGGAGCCTGGGACGGAAGAGGATGCTATTTGCATTTTCCTATGAATGCATCTATTTGTATAAATCTGGTGTCTCTGTGCATGCGCACACTGCCCTTATGCACGTATTTGTTTGAAGATGCATGCTGTCCCCGTGGTGTTCTCCACTCAGGGCCAGAACTGGATGGTCTGAAATTCAGGCTCTTCCTGGAGGATCTATACCTCCCCTCTCTGCTCCAAATCTAGCTGGGGCTACGGACGTAGGAGTCCCGAGATGCTTTCACCATGCGATAGCGGAGTTTCATTGTGGAGGATGAAGGCTCCCCCTTTCAAATTTGCACAGACATCAAAAGAGTCTGGAAGGTTCAAACAGATCACAACGTAATCAAAATGCCAAGCCACCGTCTGCTTCTGCCTTTGGGTTGACAAGCAGGATTAGCACCCAAGGGAAGCAGGGTGTAATAGTGTTTCACGGGCACTGTGAACAGCCCAGAAGTGTGCGCAGTACAGAAAGGTTAGCCGAGGGGCAGGTCTAGCTACAGACGTACGGTCCAGGGGTGGATTTGAAAGCAAGGAGCTGTACATGCACAACCTCCATGGATGTTTCGTTTGGCAGAAGGCAGGACTCTCCTATATACTGGTTATGTCAGTTAAAGCTAAACTGGAGAAAGGTAGGATCAGAGTGGAGCTGTGCACCAGCGTGGTGAGGAGCAGTAGCAGCTGACCTATAGTGCTGTCATTATAATGGTGTGGTTTTCCGTGTAGACAAACCCGGAGCGGAGCAGCTAGCCTGCCATCCCTTATGTTTCACTGTCTAACCGAGATGTATAACACAGCCCTGCCTGTGTGCGGTTGCAGTCACCCTCGTGCTCTGGTTCTCCGCACAGCACTGGAGCAATGCCCAACTTCCATTGTGTGCCTATTGCGTGGTGTGAAATAGCCCCGTCGTGGCTAGAGGCACCTGAAACACTTCCCAAATACTGCTTTAATGTGAGTAATTGCTGTAAGTGTTGTGAGGACAGCCCCAGATCAAGGATGAGGGTTCCTTGGTTGGCATTCGGTGTTGCTCATGTGGAGAATGAAAAAACACTGTAAAGCTCCCATGGAGTGGGAAATGCTGGTGTAGCTTTGTCTGTGCTGCCCGTTTAACCGTGCCTTTTCTTTATAACTGATCCTGGTTTAAATTCAGATTTAGGAAGCTCACACCTTTACCCGTATCTCTGCAGTTTCGGTTTGGGATTGATTTTGGTTTGGCCATAGAAAGAGATAACTTGTCCATAACTCGCTCCGCAGTGCCTCACAGGCAATGCCTCCCCACTGGCTGTCGGTACTGCTGCGCCCGTTTCGCTGTACCTATTCAGTCCATGTCTCCCAGGGCCAGCCCAATGCCCAGCAGCTTCAGGGACTTACTGGGGCACATTTTACCTCAAAAGCGGATCTAACCCTGCCTTAGCTCCCGCACTGCTCATGTCCGAGGAGAAAACCACAGCAAGGACGCAGGCCCTGGGCAATGTCGCCTCTTGAAGGAGGAGCGTACCATGATTGTTTCAGCCAGGAAGCCTGTGGCAGTGCTGCACAGCCAGCGCCTTGGCGCCATGAGCGCAGCCCGCGCTAAGATGGCCGCCCTCCCGCCATGGAGACACCCTCGGTCCCAGTGCCCCCCTTTCCCTACGGGCCAGCGGGATGGCTGCCACCGCTGCCACCTGCCGCTGGGTGCCAGCTGCCTCAGCCAGGCCGAGGGGAGCCTGCCGGGGCAAGGCTGGCTGCTGGCACGAGGCAGCGTGGGCCCTGGCGGCCATTTTGCGGGAGGCAAGCGCCGCCTGTAAGATGGCCGCATGGGCATGAAGTAGGGTGCAGCGCTGCCTTGTCCTCGCCACGCTGCCTCCCTCACGCCGTCCCCTCCTTATCTTGCTAATTACCGATGAAGGCAGAACAATAACGGGAGCTGGCATGCCCCAGTTCTTTCTCTGCCACCTCCTTCCTCGGGCGGAAAATCAGCACGCACACCTCCCTCTGTCCCCCCTCCCCATGCCGCCCGCCATCCCCTCTGTGATATTAACCGAATTAACATACTTCCTTAATTTACCCCGCGTGTTTTTCCCCCCGCGCCGCCTCGTCATGGCTTCTCCAACCGGTTGGGTAAGAAAACGAGCAACGTTCATTTATTCCACACACACACACACACACCCCCCCCCTCCCCGCTCGTTTGGTTGTATGCGAAAAATCCTTAATGACATCTAAAAGGGGTGGCGGGACAATAGCCCACGCGGGGCTTGGCAGGAGCCGTGTGATATTTACCCCGCCGCACCGTCCTCGCCTGCTTTGCCGGCGGATTAGGACGGTCTCCCCGCGTTCCTCCAAAGATCTATTTTGCTGGTGGTGGCGGGGAAAAGGGGGGGACGCGTTGGCACGCGGCTGCTTTGTGCGCCTCTGCTTCACCTATGGAAAACGAGACGTTGAGGTGTTGCCATAAACCCCCGGATGACAAAGAAAGCGCCTTTCTCTTCGGCTCGTAGGCAACAATGACAGAAGCCTTTAAAAACCATGTTGGGGGGGGAGGGAGGGGGTGCCCTCCCCCCCCAACAGTGATTGCGGAAGGCTTCCCCTAAAAGGAACTTAAATACATATCATTAAATGTAAAGCGCTGAGCTCCGCTCCCGCTAACTATGCCATGCTTTTTGTTTCTGATAGTATTTGTCCGTTGCAGAGAGCAAGCTGGGGATGTGGAGCCTCCCCCCGCCCTCCTCCCTTTGTTTAAGTGACAAAATATTGCTATGTTCTTGTTTAGAAAATAAACCTTTGTGGGGTTTTCAGCTTTTATCCCTATTTATTTATGAATTTCTTCATTTTATCGTGGTGTGAAATCCAAATTCCCCTTCCTCTCTCATCCTGGGAATCCATGTTCCTCATGATCAGTTTTTTCCTTCCTTTATCTAAAAAAACACAGCGTTATTTTATAGTATTACTCCCAAAATAATGCAGAAGGAATATTTTGGAGTATTTGGAGCTTCAGGATATTGCAATCTATTTTTTTTACAAGCGATGAATGAAGAGCAATGATTTAAGTGTGTAATGCACAATACAGATGCCATGCATTGTAAATACATTTCAGGGGCATAAAATCCAACACAGAGAGCCAGTGTTCCACAAAAGCTGGGAGTCCAAAAATAACTGTAAAAATTAATTGTCTGTTGGGGCGAATCTCTCAGATCCCAGCCAATATTTGCAGGGTTACAATATACAACAGGGTTACTTATTGGCATAAATATCCCATTTTAAAATGCCGATGCTAAACTGAAAAGAGAGGTGAAGGGAGATATCTGATTACTGGATGCCATGGATTCCCCGCATTTAATTTCATACTTACATGCTATTTACTTATCCCATGTTTATGGGTATGTGCTTTAGCTTCATATAAATCTCTCCTGTCTGTCTGTCTCACTGCGTCCTTTTCTCTTCTGCCATCCCATCTGCTTCTCGTGGTCCTTCTCCTGAAACCGCATCACAGGATCTGATGGGGATAATGGGAATCCGCCTCTGGTCTCTATCATAAACATGCCAACGTGGGCTATTGTGTTGGGAGCCGGCGGTCACCAGATGGTGCTTGGTTGCCCAGGGTCTGCGTCGCTAGGTTTGGTCTCTCAATAAACCATCAGCTCCTTTAGCATTGTGTTTTCTCGCCAAGATCTACCTACCCTGGCTGAGGAAGGTGTAAGGACCTTTGTAATGTACCCCAAGGGATGAAATGCTTCAGGGTGCATTGGGCACTTTGCAGCCTCAGCCATGCGGCTATGAGCTGCCCTTGCAGAGCTGAGGTCTGTTAATCCCTGTGTTCAATTCTGTTCACCCTGTCTGTTTTCCTGGGTAGGAAAATTAGCACTTTCGTTTGTGTAGGATTGAATGCTGCCTTCATGTGAAAAGCAGTCCATGTCAACTTGAGCAGGCATCTTGCTACCTTTAGCTATTGGGCTTGGGAAGACAAACAGAGATATCTTTGTGGCTGTGGATGCAGGCAAAATCAAGCTATATCCTCTTGCTTGGGGTCTTGAGTATCTGCAACAAGACTGGCTTGTGAGGGTATTGTTGAGAGATGGAGGTGGTTGCAGAAAGAGACTGAGGAATGGGGCTTTCCCTGTGAAAAACAACCATCCCCATCCAGGAGAAAGCCAGGGGCAAACCCTGCTCTTCATTTGGTGCCTGTATGTGCTCAGGAGGTCCTGGACATTGTGCATGTGAGCTGAGGAGGGGGGATTAATGCAGAAATCAAGACTGAAAATAAAACCACAGAGCAATGGCCCTTCCTGAGCACAGCCAGATGGAGGGAGCCTGGCATAATTACATCTAGCGAAGGGCCGCCATGAATGAAACCAATTAAAGAAGAAGCAATGCTCATCAGAGAGCGCAAGTAAGAGAGGAAGACAACCACCTCTCTGGGTCTTCTTGGGCATCCACCTTCCATGGGGTGTGAGCCAAGCATAGTCCCCAGGTCACAGCTGAGCTTGTGCATGCACCTGCCTCCTGGCTTAGGGCAAAAAAAGAAGGAAATGGGAAACATCGGGCGCTGGTGGGGCCGGCGCAGAGCTGGCTTGCAGCCAGCCCCAGCCTCGCCGTCTCCATTGTCTCATGGCTTTAATGCGTGCCTAGAAATCCAGTATTTAGGATTCAGGTTACCATTGTAAAGCAGAAAGGTCGTGCTCAGCGCTGCTTGGCGTGGATTCCTCCGGCAGCTCTTTTGCCTGCGTGCCCCATGTTGGGATAGGGCTGGCAGCAGGCCTGGGGCCGGGAGGAGCACACCTTTGCTCCTTCTGGCATGGAGTGCAGCTTGCAAGTGATGCTGTTGGCTTTGTGATTTAGGGATGGCAGTGGGAGGCAGAGGAGGGTGTCCAGAAAACCATGCAAAGGAGAGGGTGTCAGGTCAGGTTTGCTTATACTGAGCAGCAGTGTCTGAGTGTGCCTTGCTGACAAGCTTGGCAGAAAACCAAGCAAGGCAGGAGCCATGTGTCCCTTCCACTGGCTCTCATTTGAACAAATTTGATGGGAGTTTCATGAGTAGCTGCTGCTGGTGACCAAGGTTAAGAGAGAGTTTTGGGGCTGTTCCTCCTGATTGAATTCGTAGTCCCAGAAATGGTGCTTTTCCAGCTTGCCTCCCTTCTGCTATCCTGCTTTAAAGAGCAGGAGCCTTCTGGGTGGAAGAGCAGCTGGTCAGGGCTGGACCAGAATGATTCACAGGGGTTTTAGTGCAAAGCTTGGGATTTGGGGTGTCTGTTGCAAACTGTCCACTACTGTAATCAAGGGCTGCTTGAAAGTCTCAGCTCTCACTTGAAAGTAGTAAAATGATTCTAGCAGGGAGTGTCATTAGAGACATCATCATTGCAGGGAAAACTCTGGAAACAAGTCAAAGACCTCAGAGGGTTCAAGCATTGCCAGTAAGGAAAAAATCCCTCCAAATACTTGGGGTTTTGGAGTCAGGCTTTGCAGTTTTGGGGATCCAGATTCCTGGTACTCAAAGCTTAAGGCTGGCAGTTCAGGATGCTGTGTAACACTGAACAGGGAGTGAAAGAGAGCCTGACAGCTCCAAGTGTCATGGATCACACTGGGTTGGATGGTGCTGGCTTGGGTTCCATTTAAGCCACTAGAAGTAATGATGACTCTCAGGAGTGGTCCCAACCTCTTGTATGGCCCTGGGCACAGAGAAACTTGGTGAAGTTGGTCCCTGGCACACTGTTTTGTAAGATCAAGTGAGAGATGCACATCTGAGTATGTGCTTGTGGAGGCACTGGGGAACAAGGCTGTACTGACACAGGCTGGCTGTGCCTGTGGACAGACATGGGTCTGTCTTGCTCTGGGACAGCTTGCAAACAGCATTTGAGTTCCCTGCTGCCAGGACTCCAGGAAAATAATGTCATTTAAAGTGGTTTGGTCCTTTCTTTGGTTGAGAGTTCATGTTCTGTGTGCAGCACTGTGGAAGACTCTGGTGTCCTGACGGACTGTACTGGTTCTCCCCAGGTTGCTGCAGACTTGTCCCAAGTTGCCACTCAGACCAGTGTCTCAGTGTGCTCTTTTCAGTCCATTTGTGATACATTTCATAGACATCACCCTGTGCCCACTTGAATGTGCTATAACCAGTGTAAGTTTGAATACATCTCATGCAGAAGTGTACTGGAGCTCTCCGAAATGAAGGGCAAACTGCATGCGCGAGTCTGGACTTGTACAAGCATTTGAAGCGGCTGTGGTCCTGCATTGTCCCCAGGCTGAGCTTCCTGATGGTGTGGCAGAGTAGAGATACAAAGGGCTCATGAGTGGTACCAGGCTGGCACCCATCAGACTCATTTTGCTTGTGATCGGGTGGATGGGTGATGTGGCAGAGCCAGCTGGGGAGGAAATAAATGCTTCATGTAGAGAAGTGCTGGCTGGGGGGCCCATTAGGGGACTATTTCCTTGCAAAGGGAAGGTCTTTCCTTCAGCTGGTTGCTTTTCTGTAGGCTTTGACTGAGTTCTGCCTCCTTCCCATCCACAAATGCCAGAGGTTAAAGGAGTGCCTGCTGTTGCTGCAAGAGCTCAAGGGTATGGTGGGAAGTGACTGGTCTCTGCTACGTAATTGACAGCATGCAATGTGGCTGAGTGCTGGGAAACAAAGGCTCAGGATTCTGCACTGCCTCCATCCTTCTTCCCTTCCCTCCTAGCCCCTCAAAGAAGCCACCCTGGGGATACCATGGGATGTTTCCACAGATGCCTCTGTGGGTGCACGGATGTGGAGGCAGCTGTCTTGCTGTGTGCAGTGGGATGAGGATGGTGATGATGTGCTTTATTCCAGCCTACAGTCATGCACACTGGGGAAGGCACGGCTGGAAGGACAGGGATACATTCCCTCTGCTTGTGCTATTCCCAGCTGCAGCTGTCTCAGAGACCTACAAAGTACCCTTCCTTTGAGGAAGAGCTGCCTGTGTTGATCCATTTGGGCATGGGGCATACAGAGCTGGCTACAGGTGCCTGCTGCATGCTGCAAAGGCAGAGCCCGACTGCTGGGGTCAGCCTGGGATCGTTGGCACCAGTGCGCACTTGGCTGCAGGTCCAGGAGGTGCACGGGCTCTGCCGAGGAGGGATTCTCTACATCCTGTGGAATTTTCACACCTATGTCCTCTGATCAGACCCAGCCAGTGTCACGCTGCCAGGCAGAGGGACACCCGGCTGTTTGAACCGTGTGCTATGCTCCTGGGGGACTCTTTTTATGGCTATGCAGAATGAGTCTGTGTTTTCTAGGCCACCTTTGAACACAGCTGAAGATTTGCTTTCTATAGCCTAAAACCTGAGCTCTGTGTTTGTCTCCTTAAGTGACAGGCAGGGACTAGAGATCTCCTGTGATCTACTGCTATTTGCTGCTGTTGTTCCCCTAGTTTGGGCACAAGTCCCACATTAGTATCATCCTCCTTGAACATCCCAGCTCCTCTCTGCTGCCTGAAGTCGCTAGGGCAGCAGCATGTCCTTTGGCAGGGATGTCTGGTTTGGGAAGAACAAGGGGGGTGGCCATCAGGACTGGCACCTCTTTAGTGTTGTCCCTTCGTGGCTGTGCTTGGAAAGGGTGTGTGGGCATGAGGCCGCCAAGCCTGGGGAAAGGGAAAGTCTCTGGTGACGGCCACTCATTTTGCCATGCAGCCCCGAGGAGCAGGAGGCTGCATGACAGCCCGATGGAAGCTCTCTGCAGGTCCCCCTGCCCGAGGAGCTGGGGCTGACACATTTCTGACACGAACTGAGAGGAGATGCCGGTGTGAGATCCCAGTCATGTCATCTGGGATCAGGTACCAAACCCAGCAAGCAGTGAAGGAAGCAGCTGCCCCGGGCACTGGTGAACATGATCTGGAGCTAATCCCGGAGTGTCTGCTCCCCGCACGTGCCTGCAGTGAGGTGCCATCCTCAAGGTCTCCCAGCCCTGCACTATAACTGCTCCAGGGGCTCTGTGTCTCTCTATAGAACTGCCAGAGTGAAATGCCAGAGGATGCTGGAGGGATGCAGGCTGAGGTTGTGATGGGCTTGCGTTGGGTACCAGCTTTGCAGGGTGCAGCCACAAACCTCAGAGTGGGATCTGCTTTCCTTCAGAGCCTATTGCTCTCCCAGGAAGATAGAAAAATTCTGATCCTAAAGGGATGAACAGTGCCTGCACTTTGCCAGCAGACATCCCAGGAACCATGGTGGAAAAAAAGACACCCACTGCTTATTATTTTTTTATTTCTCCTTGTTCCTGCCTGCCTATCAGCCTGTCAGGCAGCTAGATGCTAATCCACAGCAGCAGCAGCACAAATAAAGCTAGACTAGAGGGATGCTAATTTATGCCTGGATTTCATGCTTTGTTTTACTTCCACACTTTATTGGACAGAGTAGGCTTTGTGAGTGACGTAAAATGTCGCGTGTGCTCTCCCCATGGCAGGTTCCTGCACATGCAGCAGGAGAAGTTCATTTCTCTGTAGCCCCTACAGGCTTGCATGTCCCCTCCTCCGCCTCCCCTGAGTTGTTTCAGGGGGGTCATTCCCGATAAACCCCCACCTGATGAGGATGCTCTAAGTTTTGTTGCGCTGCATTTGAAACCCAGGGATGTGTTTCCAGTCTCGTTGTGCTTTCTGTGGTGATGCCAGTGTTTATGCATCTAAACTGTAATTTTTTACGCTCTTGCTGGGGAACCAGACTTCAGCTCCTGCAATTTGCATGAATAAATGTCATGTAAAATCATCCTTTCGTGGGTAGTGACCAGCTGAAAAGTTATGTCGTGAGGCAATCGGTTCTCAGTGATCTGCAGAGCTGTTTAATGAGATGTAGAGATTTACACTTCTCAGCATCTGAGGGGGAAAGCACATATAGATTTAAGGCCACAGCCCGGAGGTGACCTCACCTACGTGGTGCAAGTAGGTGAGGAGTTTTATCACTTGTTGCTTGTGAAACCTAGTGTGTTAAACTGTGCTGAGGAACAAAAGAGCCTTTGAAATGCACTGTAGAATCTAAGAATAGTCAAATAAGTGTAAATACCAGAGGGTCTTGTATGGTTTCTTGCAAAGGTCTTGCATAGGATGCACACTGGGACCCTTGGGGTGTCTTAAAGGAAGGATCAGCCCCCAGAGGCAGGGAATGAATGTGTTGGAGGATTGCTGAGGTCTTCAGCTCCCATTAGAGAGAAAGAAATGCCCAAATACCTTTGAGTCCCTGTGCTCATGAGGCTGGTAGTGACTTTCCCCTGCAGCCAAGGCTTCGTGAGCAAAGAGGCAAATCACTGGTGAAGGCAAGAACAGCCAAGACAGAGCTAGGGAGGGCTTTGAAATGGCCACACTGGCTGGGAGCTACAAATCTCCTGCTCCTTCACTCAACTTCTTCGCAACTCCTATTGACCTCTGCAGAGCAAGCTGGGGGGAAGAGCCCAGAGGTGGCTCTTGTACCAAGCTTTGCCCTCAGCTTCACTGGGTTAAATCCTAAGTGAGGATTTAATTGCATTCAGTAAAAGCTTCCCAAATATACAGCATGGAAATGAGAGCAGAATTTTGAGTGTCCTTGTTCCTCATTGCTGTCAAATAGCTTTTCTCAGCCTTGAGTCCTGGCAAGCCGATCTCTGTAGGGTTTTATTTCATTCAGTGTCTGCATTGCCCTATTAAAACCACAGCCCCATCCCCGAGTCCCTGCATGTCACTGTATGTCAAGTGCTTATCCCTGTGTATTGGGGCAGAGGAATGTGGCAATAAACCTGCTCACAACCACTTGTTTGGATAAAAAGCACAGATTTGCTTACTTGGCAGTAGCTTCCCTTTTTAAAGCAGATATGTTTGCACAGGTGACTTCTGTTTCATCACAGTGGTTGTGGGAAGGAAACGTTTTGCTTCACGCATGTTCTTGGCTTTCTGTGTAATGTTTTGCCCTGCCTTGTTTATACGTTGCCCTGCCTTGTATGTATGTTTATGCCTTGTTTATGTCCAGAAATCTCTTCGTTTTCCTCTAATGGAAAACAAACAAAGGTCCAGGTGCTGGATCTAGCTGCAGGAGCAATGTCGGGGGAGCTGAGGCAGGGCTCTTTTGGGATTGCATCTCAGCTTTTTTCTCCTCTGACTAAGCTGATGGACAGGAATAGCTTCCTACTCCTAAGGTGCATCTGTTTGTGTAGGAGGACGTGGGATTGTGGCATTTGTGTTTGCAGCTTTTACTGGGCTCTTCAACCAGCCTTTCTTTGGGCTGGTATTTGCTCAGATGGGGGGAACCTCTGCATGTTGCATTGTGCAGGTCTTCACGTGCAGACACCGTAGGTGTACGGGGGTATCTGGCTTTGTGCAGGTCTCGGAGCCAGCCTCTTTGAGATCTCTTTGTTTTGTCTCCCTCTGGGTATCTTGTGTGGATGCATTTGCATATATGGAAAGCGTTGTCATCATCTTCTCCCCCTCCCCAGCTTCTGTTCCCTTTTCTCTGCCGACTCGTGGGCATTTCCAGCTGAATGGTGCTTGCTGAGCCCAGCCAAGCGCAGTGGGGCTGGGGGCTAACACCCCATCTGCACCTGCCCTCCTTCCTTCCCCAGGTGTGGCTGGGGGGTGATAGGAGCATTTTTCCTATATTTTTTTTTCTCCCAGTATTCAATAACTTGCAATAGGCAGGTCCTGAAGGGAGCCTGGTCTGTTCCCTGAGCCCCCAGCCCTGACACCCTGCTGCTCCCTGCCTTTCTTCTCACGCTGTAGCGTTCTGGCAGCAGCACCAAAGAGAGCAGTCCAAACCACACGGAGAGCCTGCTCACTTGCTCTAATCCACAAGGCCAGGTTTAAACAGTTTTTCTCCCTGCCTGGAAAGCCTTGGAGTGGTTATATCAATAAATCCCTTGCTCCTCTATGAAGATGTCCTTCCCAGGACGTTTTAAATCACTAATCCTCTCCAAGGCATCTCTGGCTCCATGTTCTCTTCCCAAACCCATACCTGCCCCCTGATGATGTTGACTCAAATGCCCTGAGGCTTCATCCCTCCAATCTGCCATCTCTCTGTGCAGCTCTGCTCCAGCTCTGCTGTCCCACTGTTCCGCTGTCCCACTGTCCCACCATCCCGCTGCCTCCCTCACACAGGACAAGCTGGGCCATTGGAGCAGCCAGGGGCGGAAGAAGGGGGTGGAGGAGAGACGGGGCAGCTGCGAGGCTTGTGTTAGTAAACACTTCCTTGGGTTCACATTTTAATTCCTTACCCCCCCTCCACATCTTCTCCCCCATCCTTTCCCTTTTCTATATGCTCACACAATGAGACCATTGTCAAGGGGTGATTTGAATGAGGGGTCTCCGGGCATGTTCCCAGCATTGTCAAACAGAGTGGGAAAAAAAAACCCACAACACCAGCCTAGCCAGGAGGACCAGACCAGACTGAGACAGATGCCTAAATTAGTGACAAAGCCTTTTGAATGTCCCCCCTAGACAAGGGTTGCCTTGTGCATGCGTGCGTGTGTGTGTGCATGCTCGTGGGTGTGTATTGGTGGCTGGGTGGCAGCTTGCATGTCTCCCCATGTTAATTAGTTTTGCATGCATGTCTGATAAGGTGCCAATGAATATATTTGTACTCCTTGCACTGGCGAGAGCTGTCTGGGCGGCAGGGGACATGCGGGGCTGGGGGGGTGTGCAGCCTGGCAGCCGGGGGTAATTGAGCTGTGCGGGGTGAGGCTTGCTGTGAGTTCTGGTGCATCAGCATCAGGGCTTCCCAGCGATGGGATCTGCTGCAAATAATGTGGAGTTTAAAAGAGAACTGAGGCCTTTTTTGGTTCACTGGGTCTTTCGCTTCATCTTTGCTGATTGTCTGGCGGAGGGTCTGCGGGCTCTTTCTTCTCTTCTGCCCTGTGTCTCTCTCTCAGGTCCACTAAAAGGTGTTTATTTCCAATGGATTTGTATCCATCTTTGTATATACACATTCAATCACTCACACAAAGCCCCAGCAACAAAACCTCCCCCCGCTTCTCCAGAAAGGGAGTCAAATTCGCTACCAGTTACAAAATATGGGGGGGAAGTGAAGCGTGTGGGTGCCAGGGGTGGAGCAGTGGAAAGAGGCAAATGGAAATGCAGAACAGGAGTTGGAGAGACAGAGATAACGTGTGCTGGAAAGGATTTATCAACATTTGCTCAGGATAGAGTTATTAATTACCAATGCAGAAAAAAGTCTTTCTACATCCCCAGTGTATGGACCAGCTCATAATGTCATTCCTAGAGTACTGTTATCATCCATCCATCCATCCATCCATCCATCCATCCATCCATCCATCCATCTGCATTCTGTGGGTTCACACAAGAATTCATTGTACATGCAGGACTGTAAACACGATTCACATCTAATTAATTTCCTGTCTAAATTAATTTTGCATCCTTTCCTTTAAATCAATAAGACTTAAGAGCCCACATACATTTCTTAAGCAGATTGGGAATAAGCTCTAGAATGGGACAACTTGTCTTTTCTCTCTGTGCTCCTGTCTGCTTCCAAGCAGCTGCTGGATGCCAAAAGAGCAGGGAATTACATGGGAGAGGTCATCTGGGGAAGTTTTGCTGCAGCGCGGCTTGTCTGTTGCGGAGTTTGGTGGCACCAGCTTCATGCTGGCTCCCATCTGCTTTGCCTTTTCGTCCATACTTGGGTCCTGGTGCTGATGGTGAAGGCATGGAGAGCAGGAGCAGATACACTGTGGTGCAGGGCTAGTCCTGCAGGGAGAGCCTGGGGAGGAGATGGCTTGATTAGAGCAGCAGAGCATGGGGTTGATTCCCTCTGATGGGCTGGCTAGGGGTGAAAGGGAAGGTCCTTATGAACAAGGCAAGGTGGCCATTGACATCAGCAAGGTTGGGTTGGGCAAGGGCTGACGCCTCTTTCCCCACTGTCTGTGCAGCTACCCTGGGCTTTCCTCTGCTGCTGGGAGGTGACACAAAGACATGGTAGAGTAGTCAGGGAGGGGCAAAGCCACCTGCCTGGAGGAGAGCTGAGTCCCTGGAGTGTGCTGTGGGAGCAGCAGCTCTCCTTTGTGCTCAGAGAAGTGCAGGAAGGCAGCCAGGGCTAGGCTGCACCTCCCCATTGTCCTGCACAGGGCATCTGCCAGGGAGCATTTGTAGGCAGCCCAAAGAGTGTCCCCAAATCCATCAGGAAGTATCGTGGGCAACTCATGAGTAATGTGCCGGAGAAAGGGACTCCTGTGACACGCAGGTCATCCAGTTGGAGAACAAAGGCAATTCCGTGTGACTTATCAGCGGTGCCTAATTGTGCAGGGTGAATAATGAGCAGCAGCACTGCGGTCCCTCCGGCGAGCTGAGCCCCTGGTTGAGCCCCATGTATGGAAACCCCCAGTCAGTGCCAGCAGATCATGGGCATCCTCAGAGAGGTCCATCCCAGTGCTCTGCAGCTGTGCCCATGTCAGAGCCATTTGGGTTCCTTCATTGCCAAGTAATTGTGTTAATCCCACATGGAGATAAAAGGGGAACCTGCCATTGGGAAAAGTCCCTCTGTGATTGTTTGGATCTTTCATTTAGCAGCCACGCCTGACCCAGATGCAAGGCGGCCTTTAATCACAAAGAAGAACCAGGTACCAGCATCCTGTAATGGGTTGGCAATTCATCCCTGAGCAGGGGGCATGCTGGGGACCCTTTCCAGCTGATCTCCCACCTGTCTGCCCTCCTATCCTCTTTGCACACCCCTGTCTCTCCCTAATTCTGCTTCTAAGCTCTGGGCAGGGCTATGGAAACCACTTTGTCAGAGCTCCTCACTGGGTTGATCTGCAGAAGGGTTTTTTTTCCCTTTCCCCATTGGGATGACTATCCCTACAAAAGCAAAGCCTCTTAATGAATCCGTGGCAGCAAAGTAGGTAGCATGCTCGCCCTGCCAAGGCTGCTTGGCACAGCTGGAGTCATGTAATCGGGCTGGGCTGCCAGCCGGGGACAGAGCAGGAAGAGTTAAACTGAGGACAGTGCAGGGACAACTAATCCCCAGCAGGAAGAGTAGCAGAGACCTCCCTGTCCTTCATCATCCTCCCCCTCTATCCACGCACTCTTCCTCCTCCTCCATCACATCCTATTCCTCTCCCACATCCTCCCTTCACTTGTTTCTTCTTCCGTCTTTCTCATCCTCCTCTTCTCCATCGTTTTCTCACTCCTCCCCCTAGAGCGTGGTCTCCTCACACGCTCTGTCATGTCTCCAGAGCTGTTTTGTCGAGTGGGAAGGGAGGGACGGTGTATTTGGGCTGCGGTGGAGGTCACAGCTATATGGGGATTGTTTAAAAGAGATTTGCCCACATCCCAGCCCATGTGACCAGCCTCAGCTGCAGGTCTCTCTTTCTTAATCTGGAGATAAGCGTGATTATCCGAGGAAGGGCTGTTCGGAGCTTTGTAACTGTGACAGGGGAGCTTTCAAGTCGCACTTTGCTGGCAGAGCAGCGTTTAAAGCCGGGGAATCAGATTCCAAGCGTGGCTTTGCATCTCTTTTCTGCTGGGAGCATGGTGCAGGGCTGGCAGTGGGGATGGGAGCTTTATTAGGACTTTGCTTATGATGCGGAAAAGGACTTAGGGGAGGGGAATGGGGGGAAGAGGGAGGCTTAAAAATCCCAATTTGCCATTTCCCCACCAGTGGTGACATAGCAGAGATGCGCTGATTCAAGGGACAGGCCAGCCTGAGCCCTGGTGTAGAGCAATAAGGTCCAACAGCCCTGGGGTCTGGCTTATTTTTAGCCTGGGGTCATGTCTCCCTGTTCTGTTCTCTCCCTCTCTCTCCATTATGCCCCTCACACAAGAGGTCTCCGGGGGCCTGTTTGGAAATGAAATGCTGTTTTATCAGCTCCCATGGCACAGCTTCCCCAGGCGAGATGGCAGAGCCAGCTCTGCTGCCCCATAAACACATCCTGCCCCAGCGCTCCCTGTCCCCATCCAGAGGAGTATTTGCTGGCGATGGGCCCTCGTGGGGCATGTCTGCAGCCAGGGTGGGGATGCAGGAATACAGGGACTTATAGCAATTGTATAGTTTAATATTGTATTGGTGTCTTGTGCTGCTGAAGGCTGAAATATTTAACATCTTGTTGAAGGGGCATAGTCCCCAAAGAATCCTTTTGCTGGGACAGGTGTCGAAATAGGGGTTAGTGGAAATGTTCAGCTCTGGAGCAGGCGCTGCTTTGCTTCTATTTGTAGACTATAAACTCAGAGCAGGGACTTGTAACAGCACTTCTTTTGATGGAGGTGGGTCAAGGAGAAAGAAACCTGGATGCATGCCAGGGGTAGGAATCTGGGGCGAGGTTGAATCAGGACGAAGTGCCAAAGCTTTGGACCGTCGCTCGGGCAGGACTCACTGTTCTTGCCGTACCCTCCTTGGAAGCGGTTCAGCTTCCAGCAGGGCAGCTGAGGTCAGGCTGATCCAAAGGACACCCTGAATCCCTTGTGCTCACCCCACAACACCCATTTCCAGCGGGTGGGAATTGGCAGTGAGAACACCAAAGGGCCCCTTAGCCTGGATTTGTTTGTGGAGGAGCTGTTGCTTGCCTGTGTTAGGATACTGAGGATAGAAAACATTTCTCTTCTTCCCCTCCATGAAGGCACAGCTCATTTCTGCACCGTTCTGCCACCGTGGCTAGGCAGCCTTAAAGCAGCCCAGGACATGCACCTGAAGACACAGATTCAAACGTGTGTCTGCAGCACAGGTAGCTCTGTTTGCCCCCGCTGGTTGCAGAAGGGAAGTTGCTGCAAATGCATCATCTTGAGAGCAAGCTCTGAAACATCTCCTGTGATGTGGCCTGCCCATCCCTGGAGTCCCACACAGCTGCTCTGTGCGTGGAAGTTTTGCTTTCCTTGTGCCCCTGTGAACAATATTTCTTGCTGTTTTTCTTTGTGTGCTGCTTAGATAAATCTTTTTCAGTGCCTACAACTTATTCCAGGGCTTTACTGAGGATCTGGCCAACACACGTAGCCTTACTCCAGGGCATGCCTCTTGAAGAAACTAGAAGATGAACACAGCATCTTCTTCACCTAGTGACCATAAGGCTAAACAACCCAAATCCCAGCCTGCAGCCATGTTGTGTAGATAATGCCTGTGTCCCAGAGGGGAACAAGATCTCCCCTCAAGATCCCACAGCCTCAGATCCGGCAGCGGGAACGTAGGCAGGAACATGTAGGTGTTGGCATGTGCAGGCAGGAACACGTGTATGCTGGGGCAAGCGTGCCCATCTCTGCAGGCACAGTCCCACTCCTGCCCATGTGCCAGCTCATCACCATGCACTCAGCCTGTGTGAATCTGTCCCATACCTGCCTCAAACATGGGTTTGGGGCTGTAGGGTGACCATGAGGGCTGATGGTCAATTTACAGATGGTACACGGAGGAAGTGTGGTAGAAAGGATTAATGGAGAGGTTCATTTGGGGTGCAGCAAGGGAGGGTTTCCTGATGCAACACATAGTTGGAAAAGGAAAAGGAGCTAAAAAAGGGAGCAGCACAGTAGAGATGAGTGTGAGATCAAAGGCTGTGCCAGGGCTGAGAGGAAGGAAGGAAGGAAGGATGGCAGCCAGGAGCAGCTTGTGTTCCTGGGTGTTGGGTGATGCTGAGGAGAGTGAAGGAAAAGCACTGTCTGCTCTGAACAGAAGCCATTGAGAAGAGAGATGGAGGGGACCTAGCAGGGGTCACAGAGCAGTGAGGACCCAGGCTGGGTGGCTGTCCATGCTAGGGTGAAAGGTGGGCTGGAGAAGCGAGTTTGCACTCAGTGAGGATGTGCAAGGTAGTCCTGGCCCATGGACCGGGAGCCAACAGCATCCTGCAAGTCAGAGGCACAGGGTGGCTATGTGCTGGAGGAGCTGTCACCGTGCCAGGGTGAGCTGAGACCGGAAGCTGAGGTGTGACCAAGGTTTCCAGGAGAGAGAATGAGCTCCACAGTTGTGTTGGGAAGAACCGAGTCATTGCTCCAAACATCACATTAGGCCAGGTGCTGGAGTGTGAGCGCAAGCTGGACACTAACATGTGCAAGGACTAGGGAAGTTCATTCTCCCTCCTGTGCCTGCAGAGCACCCTTGAGCCACACTGGGGCTGCAGCCCCCTATGGCACTGGGACCCTGCAGGCACCAAGGGGAAGGGAAGGACTCTGCCAGCTGTGTTCACATTCTCCTTAACTCAGCTGAGTGCCCACCATCCCTGCACAGGCAGTGAGACCCAGGGGCGATTCAGGCCCTTGCTCTTGCTACTGTTGTTCAGGGCCATTTCTTACAAGGCCCCCAGAACCTCTGTACATGAGTGTGTTTTTTGTGGTTGATTAAAAGCAAAACCCTTGACCAAAAAAACCCCATAATGTTTGCTTGCAACCTTATTGCCATAGTAACTGAGGTCCTGAAGACACCTCTGAAGTAGGTCACCGCAGGCCCCGTTTGGCTGCATCTCCAGCATGGCACAGCTCCGGATGCAGGGTGCATCCAGCCAGGCGTTGCCCTGGCACATCCAAACCCCCTCAGGGAAGGCCAGGCTGGAGAGCTGCCCTCTGGTGACAGCACCCAAGGGTGCCAAGGGTTGTCCTGTGCCTGCTCACAGGAAACTTCTGTGGCTCCTGCTGCCCTGGTGCAAGCTCGACGGTGTCCCCCAAATCCAGGTTTGCTTCCCAGCCTCCTCTCTCCCCATCCCCCATCTCCTCGCTTCCTCCCTCCCCCCTTTCCCCCAGCGCCTCTCCTCCTGCTTTGCATAATTTTCCATTTTCAGTGTCCCCTTTTCTTTTTCTCCTCTCCATATGGTGCGTCCCCCTCTCTGCCTGGCGCAGGAGCTGGCCTTAACAAGCTCGGCAAAGCCGTCTCTCTGAGGGGCTGCACATGAAAGATGCTCTGTAAAAACAGAGGCCGGGACAGAGCTCCCCCCTCCCCCCCCCCCCCTCCTCTTTTCTCCCCCTTGATTTATATGGGGCTGGGATGTGGGAACGTTTCTGGGTTGCTCTTTAGAGCTGCCGGGTGCTCGTGCCTGTTCTCTCCAGCCATTCAGCGGAGACCCCTAAGGCCAGCTTGTCCCCTGCCTTTGATCTGCAATGCAGAAAGAGCGGCCAGGGCAAGTTTGTGCCTCTCTTGTCCAGCTTGAGCCCTCGGTTTGGCTGGCAGAGAGGGATGCCCTGTCCCTGCTGCACCATGCCCTTACTGCTCAATGTCCAGTGGTCTTTTCCATCCATCTATTTCAGCTCCCTCCTACATCCCTGGCACCTTCAGCCCCACCTTGGCCAAGGCAGTGGGTCTTGGCGAAGCAGCAGGTCATGAGATTTGCCATACACAGCGACTCAGCAGGCCTAACCCACCACTGCCCCTCTCCTGCTCCTCCGTGGACACTTCCCAGCGAGTGCTGAGCCAGGGATAGACCAAAAGGTGCCAGGGCTGGCAGCGCCTGCCCAGCATTTGATGGGTTAAGCCAGTCTCCAGCTAATTTCTCCCAGCGGCTCCCCTCCTCCTCGTACTTCTGTATGCAGCAGGCAGGGCCTCAGCACAGGTTCCTGCACTGAGCTGTTGCCAGGGGAGTAGTTAGGCGAGTCTGAGCTATGCGGGGAAAAGGCCCGGGCTGTCAAAGTGTCTGAGATGAACCATAGCCCGGTCCCCCTGCAGCTGGGCCCAAGCATGCATCAGCCCTTGTTTGGAGCCTGGGAATGGCAAAGCCCAGGGAGGTTCAAGGGCAAACTTGCTATTCATTAGTCAGGGGTCCTTGACGTTCCCACTCTCTGTCTCCCTTCTTCTTCTTCTTCTCTTTTCTGTCCCTCTTTTGACAGATTCCTGGGTGCTTTTGGGGAAAACTCCCCTCCTCCTCCTCACCCCACCACAAGCCCTCTACATAAACTTCCCCCGCAGACAAGGCGGGAGGACAATAACAGCAGGGCCACGATGCAAACAAGAGCCGGAGGAGCAGCCACATCCCGCGGGTGTCCTTTCTCCCTGGTCCTCCCCGCTCTGCCACAGCAGAGCCACCCGACACATCCATTTCACTCATCTTCCCCTCTGCAAATGTTTTATTATCTTGATGCTTGCAGGAAATTGTGACTTGAGATAAGGAAAATGTCAGCCGCCTTCTCCACTCTCCCACAGCCCAAAGCACTGAGAAGTTCCTTGGGAGGAAATGTAAATGCTTGCCCAGGTGCACAGGAGGAGCATGAGATGGAGGGAGCCTCAAGAGCATCTCCTCCAGGAGATACAACTCGCAGCGTAGGCATAACATGGAGCCTCCCTCCCGCCCCACTGAACAGCGTATTTCATAGCTCTCAGAAGCCGAAGCTCCCTTGTAATTATCCAAAGCAAACAGCACGTGTTATTAGTTTAAAATGATTTTTCTTCCCCCCCTCCCTGGGCCCCTGGAGCAGAATGGAGGTGTAATTGTGCTAAGGAGTTAGCAGGGGAGAGCACAGCTTTTGGTCACATTCAAGTTGGAGGGCTTGAGCCGGGGAGGCGCTATGAAAGGCTGGTATTTGCATAAGCAGCGTGCATCCCTACAAAAAAGAAAGATATCAGGGCCTTGCGAAATTCAATCAGGGCTGGGAGGGAAGGAGAAGAAGGGGGGAAAAAAGGGGGAGGAGGGGGAAGGGAGCGGGGGGAGGAAAAAAATTGACAGTGAAAAAGGTTTTTCTAAGTAACACCCCGGCGAGATTAAATTGTCCAGAAAGTTTCTCTGTGTGAGCCGGTGAAGCGGAGGCTAGGGCTGAGGGCAGGGGAGGAGCGGGGTCCCTCCTTCCTGGCCTCAATAGGGGATAGGAATCTGATTAGGCAGCGCGTCCTGCATCCATTTGCCATTATTTGAGGGGCTTTTTTGCCCTTCCCACTGCCCTGCATTGCCGTGGCGGGGCAGTTTGTGAGTGTGTAAACCTCAGGGCGGGCTTTGGAAGGGCATGGGGAGGCAGAGGAGCAAGTGCTGGGGCAGAGGCTTTGCTGTAATTGCAATTAGTTGTGCATCTCTTAAAAAGAGAGGGATAATGAATCCATATTCCTCTCATCTCATCCAAGTATCCTACTCTGTGGGATGTTATCCCTGCACAGGGCACCAGAAGGGAAGGCAGTGTTGGGCTGGCATCGGGTCCTGGTGGAGCCCTGTGTTAGGCTGAGTTCTGCCCACGGAGAAAGTGCCTGCAGGAGATTTGGGCTTTCCTGAAGCTGGGGTGAAATCAGTTGAGTCAGTCCAGCCTTTCCTCCCCCTAAAGACAAGTATGTCTAAACCCACCAGGCAGACAGGGCGTAGCTTCCAGGGCAGGTCATTGTCTTGTACCCACGAGCATCCTCTCTGTGTGCACCATAGATGAGTTTGTAGATGGCAACAAGCTCAGCCTGCCCTGGCGGAGGGCAGGGGGCTTGACCCTGCAAGGGTTTTCCGTGACAAACACAAGGATTCAGCCTCCTCCTCCTCTCCTGTGCTTGCGAAAGCATCCACCTCCATTCAGATCTCATCTGCCCTGACCTCAACTTCCCTGCCAGCACTGGGAGGGATTCCTGATGTCATGTAGGATAAAGCAGTGCTGAGCCTTGGCTCGTGCAGCCTAGGTCACCCCCCTATCCTCTCAGCACCCTAATTCTCCAAAGACAGGATCTGTTCCTTCCTCAAACCCATGCACGTGGGGTGGATTTGGCTTCTTTCTCTCTTCAGTTTAAGGTTCGCTTCAAAGTTGCGAAAGGGAAGGGATTTTCCTTGGATTTCCATCAAGTGCTTTATGAATATTGCAATAAAGGGGTTACAGAAGATCTATTTTTAAGAGAGAGAAAAAATACCCATGAAAATTGCAGCTTGGACCCCAGAGTGCAGAGTATTTGCACAGTTCAAAGAGTTACGGTGGTTCATTGCAGTCGCAGGCCGGGAACGTCGTGGTGCGACCTCCAGCACATCACATGCGGGCTGCTCCCAGGGCGGCTCATTAGAGGAGCCACACACAAGATTTATCTCTTAAAATGGGCTTGCAAATATTTTATCAAATTTGCAATATTTTATAAAATTACAATTTGGTGCAATAAAAAGAATAAATTAGCCAGCTGATGGTTCCTTTTGCATGCCAGATCCAAGTGGATTCAAGAATTAGTTACATTAGTCTTTACGCCTTCCAGCGTAACAGTTTATAGGCAAAGCAAAGGGATGGGATTGGGTTTGTGGGCTGTGCTAAGGGATCCGTGCTCACCGTGGGTAAAGTGCAAAGGGAATAGAGAAAAGAGTCAGCAAAAAGGGAGAAGAACTTGCTGCAAGGTGCGAGATGCATGGGGCAAACCCAAGGAAGCCAAGAAGGGGACTTCTGCTGAGTGTCACAGCTTCGGCTCCAGCCCGATGGCTCGGTATCACTTTCTCCAGCCAGGCAAGGGCGCTGAGGGCAGGGAAAGTTAACACGAAGATTAAAACATCAGAGGGCTGTGCCTTTAGTAGCTCTGACATGCAGAGTAATCCCATGCCCCAAAGCCTAGGGAGGAAGGACAAGCAGCAAGCCCTCCCCTGGCTGGCGGTGTGCGGGGCAGGCAGAGGTGGGGATTGAGGCAGGCACGGGGTACTGGAGACCAGTGTTTTCTCAGTTGGGAAGGGGATAAAGTGACCTAGAGCCATGGGAAATGTGTTGCGAGGAGGGAAAGAGGGTTGGAATTTCACCCCATCGGTGAGATGAGTTGGTCTGCTCTCAGTTGAGCACTGCCGGACTGTTTCCCTGGCAGAGATTATAACCATTCCGTATTTTTTCCTTTCCTTCCTAGATCCCAGTGAGTGGACTTTTCAAGCCTGTGAGCTCCTTCTTGCAGTTGGCTACCTCCTGCCCAGACTTGCTGCCTGATGTATCCAGGTTTCTCCAGGAGAATCCCAATCTGCTTCTCCAATGGCCCCATCAAGGAGGCAGCTTTGGCTTACGAATACAGAGGGTTTCTTCATCACCTCGAACTACGCCGGTCCAGCTGTAGGAGGGCAGCCAAGGGCAACACAGAGAGCCAGAGAATCAACACACATTGCTCCTGTATGTTCTCTTCAGTGCTCTAAATAACCCACAGTGGGTTCAAAGTGCTTAGGCATTGAGCCCTGGGCCAGCCACTGTCTCACCTGGGAGAGTACTGTGTGACTGAAGGTTGGAGTGAGCTTTTAGCACCGGGCTTTGCTCATGGAGCATAGCTTGGCCCTTGCTGCTCTTCATTCCTGGCTGTGCAGAGCTGCAGGAGCACATCCGATGGTGCTGTGCTCAGGACCCAGAGGACTGTGAGTCTGTGCAGGCCAGGCAGCCCTGCTGCTGTTCTATTGCACCCTCTCTGTTCCTGTAAGAGAACCATACTGGCTGTAATCCTTTCCCATTTAAATCCCCACCCCATGCCCTGTTGAAAATAAACTCTCCCTGTTGCAAAAGTGAGCCGTGTGATTTGGTGCAGTTTCGGGGTGGAGGAGGCAACGGGCACAAAACGATCCCAAGGCAAACCAAGAGGGAAGTGGGAGCAGCCGGGATCCAGGCGGCCGGGCTGCACCATGCCCTGCATCAGGCACATTTCCCTGGAAGCCTGAGCGAATCCCTTTCCTCTAAATGATCTTTATTTGGTCTGAACCCCGTCTGGGAAGTAACTGCTAAACCCAATGCAAACAGACCCCCGTGAAAGAATATAATGAATATGTCTCTCAGATGATTTGGAGCCCTTCTGCCTGCAGAGCAGGTTCCCTCCCCATTGTGCCTGGCTCCCGGCGTGCTCGGGGCAGGCTGCGCGAGGTGGCCGCTTTCCCAGCTGAAATCCCAAAAAAAAAAAGCAAACAATGGGTCAAGGCCGGCATTGTGCGAGCCCAGGCAGGCAGAAGGAGCGCAGCCCGCCATGGCCAAGTTCAAGGCTGGGCAGGGGGCCGAGACTGCAGGGATGCTAATGGGGGCTGCGGAGGAGAGGGGCTGGGGGCTCTGCGTGCCGTTATCCTCTACGGCCCAAAACCACCTCATGGAGAGGCAATGGGGTGTGATTGCCCAGTGCAGCAAGGGATGCTGGAGGCACTGGTGGGACTGGGAGGGATTTGGGTCTGATGCTGCTCCATGGGCTCGTATTCTTCGGGGAGTTATTCTGCAGGACTGACGCTAGTGGGATGGGATTGGTGCTATCGAAGTGGTACAGGGGGAAAGAATGGATATTACTGGGGAAACTGGTACTACAGGGGGTGCAAAGGGAGATGACGGCACAGTGTGGGGTAATGTGCATCCTTGGGCGGGGGGCTCTGGGTTTGGGAGCTCTCTGGGTGCTACTCACGGTTCTGCCCCGTGCTCCAGGACCAGGCAGGGACACCCCCCCCCCCCCGCACCCCGTCCATCTCCCAGCCGCCCCCCCCCCTCCCCGGATGAAGTGTGCGGAGACAGGCGGAGCGGCCCGTGGAAAAACACCATGGAGGGCCCGCACAAAGGGGGTTTTATTCAAATTTGTTTAGAGTTTAGCGGATTTGCATGAAAAATGTGTGAGAAAAGCCGGCTCCAATGACCTCATCCCCAGCTGCCATTAATGTTCAATTAAGTGCTGAATAGTAGCAAAGGGGGGACCGGCCGGGACGTGCAGAGAATCCAGGCTCGGGCGCAGACTGTGAGAACCGGGCAGCCCCCCCGACCGTCTGGCCCCGGCCAGCCCCGGCGGGGTCCCCCCGCTGCCCCCCTCTCCGCATCGGGAGGTGAGCTGAGCCCGTCGGGTCTCAGCCCGTCTGGGTTATTCCCCGGATCGCTCTCATCCCGAAGCAAAGTGCCCCCCCCCGAAAAGGTGGATGTTTGGGGGGGGGAATGTCCCCTCTCTCTGCCACTGAGATTGCTGTCGCTTCCCCGGCCCAGGGCCGCTCTCCGCCTGGCAGACGGTGTCAAAGCCCAAGTTCAAGTCCACGCCGAGGGCTCTGCCCGGGATTCCCAGCTCTTTTCCATCCTCCGCCTTTTGTTCGCCTCTGACAATTGCTCTTTATTTCTTACACACCCCCAGCCTCTCCCACCCCCCCTCCTCCCTGCCCGCACTTGGCACCGTTTAGCTGCCTGCCTGCAAACTTAACAACCCCGGTTCTTGGTATAAGCACTCAAAGTACCCTTCTTTCTACATATAAACACGGCCCGGGGGTGTGCGGCTCCTCCCGGCCGCGGGGTCCCCCCTGCGCAGCCCGGCTGCCCCTCACCGGCCCCGGCCCCGCACCGGCCGCAGGAACTTTCTGCTGCGGGACACGGCGGGAGCAAAATGAGCTGGATCCAGCACCCCCCCCCCCAACCCTGCGGGGGCTACCCCGGGCCAGCGCTCAGGTAAGGGAATACACCCCCCCCATTTGCTTTTTGTGGCTGAGGGGCGCGATAGCACGGCAGGTTTTGGGGGTGATGCGATGGGGTTCCCGCATCCTCCCGCAGAACCAGCCCTGCCCCGGGCACACTGATGCGGACACCCCTGGGGGTGCAGACACCCCCCGTGCCGGGGTGCTGGGGACACACGTCCCGGATGGGACAGCAGGAAAACCAGGGGAGGAGGGGGACTTCCCAAACCTGCCCATTCCCCGGCCGGCCTCTCTCCGCCCCCCTCGGGAGGGGAACACCCACCCGGGAGCGGGCCGAGGGGCTGTGGGGAACCGGGGCTCCGGGCACCGGCATCCCCCGCGCCGCTGCCCTCCGGGACGGAGCAGGGACACCGGGAGCATCCCTTTGGGGGCACACCTCCATTTCCATAGGGGTGATACCTGGCGATGGGAAGGCCATGCCGGGCCCGGGGGATGAGCTGACCAGTAACGCAGATAAATCCCTTCTCAGTGCCGGCGGCTGGGCAGTGCTGTGACAAACTGGTCTAGGCGGGGGGGGGGGGGGGGGGGGGGCGTCTGCTCAGAGGCCTCTGGCACAGGCTCCAGATTTAGGTTTTCGATTGGTTTTGGTTTTCTCTAAGACAATTTCGGGTGAAGGAGGAAGAAATAAACCTTCCCCCTTCCTCCCTCCCGCGGTGCAGGTAGAGATACGGGATGAAGGGAGCGGAAACACTTTCATTAGGGAAGGGGAAGAGATTTGGGAGAAGGGGAAATAAAGGGGGGGGGATAAGAGGCTGAGAGGGGACGGGGAAGGGGTGGGAAGTGTGTGGGAAGGCAGGAGGGGCTCCCCCGAAACCAGTCCCCGTGCTCAGCGCGGCGAGGCGGGCGCCCTTCACGGGCGCCTCGGGGCGGGGCGGTCCGGCTGGGGGGTGCTGCGGGCCGGGAACACCGTGCCTTGGGGGGGACCGTGCCTCGGGTCCTGTGCTGGCACACGGCGCCGCGTCATGCAGCAACGTGTGGTATAATACCGCCTCATAAATCACAGCGTAACATAGAATATACCTGTTATATGTATGGATATAGCATGGGGTGTGTAGAATGCTGTATTGCGCTGCAGCCACTGGACCCCGCGCCCCGTGGATGGGGGGATCCGATGTGCAGAGCCCCTGCAGAGGGTGCTCAGACATTGGGGACCCCTCCCCAGCGCCCCAAAACATCCCTGCCACCAGCGGGCGGGGGGGTGGGTTGGGGGGGAGGAGGCTGAGCGGGTTTTAGTGGCTGATTTTAAGCCCATGGCAGTCAAGAGTTGCGGGGTCTCAGCATCGGGACGGTGTCGGACCCCCTCAGAGGGAGGGAAAAGGGGGTTATCCCTGGGGCGGTGGTGAATCGGAACTGCCCTGTGGGTGGAAACAGCGAGGACTTGGCTCTGGGCGTGGGGAAGGCGGGATGGAGCGGGGAGAAGGAGATTTGGAGGAGGAGATGGAGGAATAGAGGGGAGAAGGAAGAATGGAGGGTGGAAAAGGAGGGATAGAGGTGGGATGAAGGGGGATAGAGGTGAGAAAGGAAGGGTGGAGGAGGAGGAGGAAAAGGAGGGATGCAGGGTGGAAAAAGAGGGATGGAGGGGGAGAAGAAGGGATGGAAGGAGAGAAAGAAGGATGGAGGAGGAGAAAGAGGGACGCGAGATGGAAAAGGAGGGATGGGGGTGGAAAGGAGGGATGAAGGGTGGAAAAGAAGGGGTGAAAGGTAGAAAAGGAGCCATGGAGGGGGAGAAGGAAGGATGAGAAGGGAGGAGAGATGGAGATAAAGAAGGACGGAGGGGAAGAATGAGGCATGGGTTGGAGAAGGAAGGATGGAGGGAGAAAGAAGGATGGAGAGTGCAAAAGGAGGGACGGGGGGAAGGGTGCCGAGCCCCCGATTGGCTGCTTAAGCACAAAATCCGGTTCTGGTGGGCCGGGGGCTTCTGGGGGCAGAGGTGGGCTGGCAGGGCCCCCCCCCGGCGGCCATTTTGTGTCAGGGCCTGCCGTGGTGCCAGGGCTGAGCGGTGGGGCCGGCTCTGCGCCCTGCCCTCTCCGGGGCCCGGCGGGGCGGTGAGGGGAGCGGGGCGGGGGGGAGGCCTCCATGCCACGGTGGGAAACGTATTACCTCGCCAGCCACGCTCGCCCATTGACAGAGATAAACATGCAAATGAGCCTCTTTGCATGTCATTAGCATACAGGCAGATTGGGGGGGGAGGGGCCGCCTGTGTGCGCACTGCAGCGTGCTTTAATGCAACACCCAAACAGCCATTGCTGGTGTCTCCCCACATCAGCACCTGCGGCCCCCCGAGCCCCCCCGCCGCTGGCAATGGGACCCCCGTTATCCCTCCCTCACCCCGTATCACCCCACCGACCCCGCGGGCTGGTACCCGGCTCGTCCAGCCCGGCCCGCGGCTGCAGGGCACAGGGACACGTAGGGATAAATAAAGCAAAACCTCGGACAGAGCTTTTTTTTGGGGGGGGGTATTTCTGTGTTTTCATCTATTTCTAAATTACTTCACCTTGTGCAGGGTAGGGGAGCGAGAGGGGGTGTCCGGCCCGTTCAGCCTCAGACTCTTGCAGCCCCGCTCCAATGCCGCCCTTCGCTGAGTGGGGAAAAGGATAGAGGAAGCTAATGGATCTGGGGGGGGAAGGTGGAGAGGGGGAGCACGGGCCGGGCTGGGGGCTCCCCGCGGCTCCCGGAGCTGTGGGGTGTCAGGGGTGCAGCTGGGGTGGTGGTGTGCAGTTGCGGGTGTGTGTCTGGTGCCCGTGTGCAGACACGGGTGTATCCGCGACCTCGGCGTGTGCCGACCCGTGCACACGCGTGTTGCATCCCCCGCACGCCTGTACCCACTCGGGTGGGTGTGGGTGTCCCACCTGGGGGGTGTAGATGGGATTTGTGAGTGTTCCCGCACACCCGTGTGTGTACCCGAGCCGGGGGTGCCCGCACACACGGGCAGTACCGGGCACCCGTGGGACGCACCCCACTGCCGGGGGGTGCAGGGAAGGAGGCTGGGACACCCCTCCCGGCCTGGCTGCCCCTCCGCGGGAGGCTCTGCAGTCACCCCGCCAGGTTTTCGTTGAAGGGGGAACAGCGCGCCTGTGCCTGCGGGAGCAGGAGCCTGCGAAGGGCCGCGGGCGGGGGAAAAGCATCCACGTTGGGATCCACCACCCGGGGCGGACGTAGGGGGCACTTCCCGGGAATCTTCACCCCAAAAAATCCCCACACGGCTGCGGGGGGATGGGGGCAGCGGGATCTCGCCCCGCGGCCACGGTGCGGGCCCCGGTGTCCCCCGCAGCCCGGGAGGACCCGCTGGGGAGTGAACCCCGGCCACATTTAGGGAGCACCGGGGGGAGATCACCCCCTTTTCTCTGAGTCAGCCGGAGCCGCGGTGCATCCATGTGTCCCCCACCTCCCAAAGCAGCAGGTCCCGTGCTTGCAAAGAAACCGCTTTTTAGGCTTGAAACAAACCTGGGATTTATTCCTGCAAATAATTCACTTTTTAGTTTACTAAATAAATACAATTTTTTTTTCCCCACCCTTGCAAATAAACCCGGGTTTTATTCTAGCAAAAAACCTGGCTCGTCCCCGATTCGGGCTCATTTCTGCTGGGGAAGGACGGGCGGGGAGAGGGCGATGGGGCCGGAACGGGGCGTTATTTTGGGGAGAGGGATGCTCAAACTCCGGCGGGTGTTGAGAAATCAAATCTCGGCAGCTCAAATCCGTATCCCACTGCAGAAGAGAGGAAAGCGGCGGCAAATTTGGTTTCCAAAACAATTCCCTAAAAGGCTCGCGTGGATCTTTCCCGCATTTCCTCGGAAGGGAGAAAATTCACAGAGCGGCCCGCCATGATTTATATTATCTTTTTCTGCTGAAAATCCCCCCCCAATCCAGTAAATAGGTTATTAGTACAAATAATAATCTATAATTTATAATCTATAATGCCACTTCTTTCCTGAGCGACTCGACATACAATTGGAAATTAGAAACACCGTTGTGCTGTTGTTGTTTTGGGGTTTTATTCCTTTAAAAAAAAAAAATGTGTGCGGTTTATTTTTATATTTTTTATTTTATTTTTGTGTTGTTTTTTTTTGTTTTTTTTTTTAATATACATGTTTTTAATGTAGCTGATATATCATTTTTGTAAGTGTAGCAGCCCTTCAGAGCAACCCGCTGGGTAAAATCCAGGGTTCTGCCTTTAAAAATGCCCAGCGTGTTAGGGCAAAGCTCGGAAGCAACCCGGTGGCAAAGCCAGGGCGGAGCGGGGCTGAAGCTCCGGCGTGTGCCCTGACGGGAATCTCCCTTTTCATTTCAGTCTCCAGTGAGCAAAATCAGGGAGTCAGGGAAAGCGATTTATAGAGACGCTGAGACCCGCGGCCCCGCTCCCGCAGCCCCTGAACCCGCTCTCCTTTCCCCTGTGCCCGATTCTTGCGGTGGCACCGGGACGCAGGGGCAGCTCTGGGCTGCGGGGCGAAGTTTGCAGCACTCGGCACAATTGCTGCAAGGGCGATGTGGGGCGCAGGAGCCCTCCCCGTTCTGCAGAGACAGTCCCGTCTCTGGGTCCAGGGCTGTTATCACCTTGTGCCGCCGGTCCCGGGTACAGCCCTCACCCGGAGCAACGCTGGCTCCGGCTTTGGGGCCAGCCACAGCCGAGGAAGAGGGGGGTGAAGTCACGGTTAACGAAAGAAGGCTGTATTGCGGGCAGCAGGGCCGGCTTTTTATCTCTGGGACCGGCCAGGGCGACTCCCGCACCTTGCCACCCTGTTTCCCCGTCGGGGCACGGCAGAGCGTCCACACTATCGCCAGCACAGCCAGCAGTCCCGCATGTTGGCGAGGGCGGTAGAGGTTGGCCGTGCCGCTCGGGTCTCATTACACCAGCCCTTCGCCTGCATTTGCGTTCCCTGCACACGGTGTCCCCGCACGGGCGGGTGCCTTTGCGTTGGGGTGGACTCCAACCTGCCGCCGAGCCACAGCCTGTGCCCACGGCACGGTCCCGGGGCTCGGTGGCCCCTGCGGGAGTTGATCCCCGCCCGGTATCGTAGGGGAAAGGGGAAGAGGGGCCAGGATCGGTCCCGTCGATGGGGACACCCCGCTTAGCTCGGAGGGACATGGCTGGGGGGGGTGCGCGGGACAGGAGCCGCGCCCCGACGGCGGCCCCGCCCCTGTCCAGGGTCCTGAAACCGTCCGCGGCCGCCGCGGTCACTGCACCGCCGACGGGGCGGGACCCGGGGGGGGGGGGGCGAAGGCGGGAGCCCCGTGGGATGCGGCGCGGGAGCTGTCGGGGTGGGAGCCGGGTATCCCGCCGGGGAGCCAGTGGCTCGGCTGGCGACGAGACGGGGCGGCAGCTGTAGGGCCGGCGAGCGGCCCCGACGGCACGTTTCCATGCGCTATTCTTCCCCGATTTACTGCTTGTCACCGGCAGCTCAATGGGGGTCCCCCCCTCTCCAGGACCTTCTCTGCCTTCCCCCCCCCCCCGCCAGCCAGCCACGGGGCCGCGCAGAGCCGACTCCCGCTTTCTTTCCCCCCCACCCCTGGCTCATTGCGCGGCCCCGCTCCCCTGCGCGGCTCCGGGGAAGTTCAAGAAGTTGGCTGGCCCCCCTCCCTGCGAGCCCAGCCAGCCCAAACACCAGCGCCTGCCCCGGAATATTTCACCGTCGGGCAGAGGGAAGGGAGGGGGGAGAGACAGCCTAAATTCCCCTCCCCACGAGCCCCTCCGGCTCTAATCTCCTATGCATCGTTACAACTGCCCGCGATGAGGCGGGGGAGGCCGGGCTGCAATTAGCTATAGAGCCGCTCGCCTTGCAAACAGAGGGGCTCGGATTATTGCAAATTCATTTCTATTTTCCAGGCCAGCGCTTGTATTCTCTGTTAGCATAAGAATAGAGCCAGGCCCTGTGAACTCCTCCGACCTACTGACCCCTCTCCCCAGAAATGAATAGCAGCACTTTCCGTGTCCCCCCCTCGCCAGCCTCTCCAGCAGACTCGAGCCACGGCCTAAATTCCTAATCAGGGTAATTTAATATATCTTAAGCCCCTGGCTGCTTTATTTTCTCTCCTTTTTTTTAGTTTGTTTTAGGCATTCACTGGCTCTCACCCCGTCATTAGAGATCCTTATTTGACGGGTATAAGAAGCTGTTATGAGACTACAAGTCTCTTTTTATCTGCTAAATAAGCTGTGCTTCCCCGTAATTAGAACGGCGTTCCCAGCCTTTGAGGCCTTTCAGGGCCGCCTAACAAAAAACTTGCAGGAGATGAATAATCCCGGAGCACAAACTCCCCGGCCCCAGCAAAGAGCCGGGACAGAAGCCGCGCCGGGCGGAGCGGGGCGGCGGGGCGGGGGGGCTGATGGCGGGGATGCCGCCGGGGGTCCCCACGCGTGTCCCATCGCGACTCCACCCGCACCGTGGGGTCGGGGCAACCCCGTGAATGGTGCTTTGGGGCTGTGCTCCCCTCCCGCCCCGGGATGTCACCCCCTCCCCACGCCGGGGTGCGGGGAGGGGGCCCCGCATGGCCCCACGCGTGCTTCGAGCCGTCGAGGGGATCCCTCTGGGACCGCTCCACTCGCCCCTTATTGGTCAGTTAGGGGCTGACGATGCGTGGCTGGGCTTTGTGGATTGGCTGGAGGGGGGGTCGGGCTTGATGGCGTCACGGCTGCTCGACGGGGCTCCCCCCTGCCAGGGTGGGGAGGGCACCACGGTGACGGGCGCGAGAGGCCCCAGCCCCCCTCCATCGCCTTCCGCTTCTGGATCGTGTCCCTATAGAGCGGCAGCCCCTGGTATTTCGGGAGAATATCGTGTGTACATACACGGCTACATGGAATCGAGGGGGAAAGTGGCTGTGGGATAATTAGCCTTCTTGATGTGGTTGGAGAGTTATCTAATCCAGAGGAGCCTAAAGGCATCATTACGGAGACAATATTTCAGGAAATCCAATTCATTGGAGCAAAAATATGACATTCATTTTGCTGGTTATGTTATTACAAATATCCTTCAAAGCCGACATTTCACGCCCCCCCCTCCCCTCCTCCAAAAAGAAAAAAGAGATATAAAATAAAATAAAGTGACCAGACTGAAAGCCCCAAAGCTACGGACTGGGAGGAACAGGATGAGCCCCAGTCCCGTGGCAGAGGGATCACTCCTCGCCTCCAGGACCCATATGGAAAATAGAGGGTCTTTGGTACTGGAGGGAGCTCCCGAGGAGGGCAAAGGGCTGGGGAGGGTTCAGACAGAGACAAGCGAACGCGGCCCCAGCTCTGCGACTGCCGGGGCTGGAGGAGGCTGCGCCCGACTCGGCTGCGCGCTATTTTCAGCTCTTTCGCGGCAGAATTGCGGTACGAGCGGCAGCCGGCGACCGGGTTCTGCCTCCCCGCAACCGAGCGGTTCCCGTGCGGTGCGGTACAAAACCTGAGCCCCGGCGGGCAGCGCTTCCTCAGCGTTCCACGGCCCGCGCACGGCTGGTGCCACTGGTGCCACTGGTGCCACTGGTGCTACTGCTGCGGGAGATGCTCTGCCGGGGTTTTCCCTGCCCGGATCAGGCCCTTCCCAGCTCTGGTATTTGGAGCCGAGGAGGAAGCGGGGCAGGAGCAGCTAAGGGGGGGATGCGTGTGTAAGTCGGGCTCTCAAGAGTAGCATCTCCCCAAACCCCCTTCAACGAAATCCGCTCCCAGGAGCTTCCTTCACCTTCCCTCCACACCGCAACCCACCGGGCACCCCCCCAGCTCCCCTCCGGGGCCGGGATACGCGAGGGCCTCTGCCGCCTTTGCCCGTAAAGGGACGGGCAAAATGGGGAGGGAAAATGATGCTTCCCGGCCCTGGATGGCAGCGTCCGCGAGAAGCGGCTCTCCCCAGCCGGCCTCAGCCTCACGGGCCCGGCGTGACTCGTCCCGGCCGGGGTGGCCTCGTCCCGGCGGGGCGGTGGCGGGTGTCGGTCCCAAAACGCGCCCAGCCCTGCTCCTCCAGCTGCCGCCACGTCCCCGCCCCAGCTCGCAGCCCGGTTGTTTTGTTTAATTAAACTCAATGTCAGTGTTAATTTTCCGCCTGGCCGGGCAGCCCTGCCTTTGCTGGAGCCGGCGTGTTGGTTACAGATGTCAACGCGCCCCGTCGGGGCTGCGCCGAGCCCGTGGAGACGCTCCGCGCCGGCCGCGCGTGTCCGTGGGCTGCGGGGCCGGGAGGGCAGGGGCCGGGCTTCGCCGGTAACCATCCCCCTGACCCACCCGCGGTTCGGTCCTGGTGGGCAAACAAGGTGGGCAAGCCCCGCTGTGGTGTGTGTCGTGTGGGGAGAGAGCTTCCCCTGCATGTCTCACATGGATTTCATTGGAGACACAGGGGGATTGTGAGAGCCCCTCCGCCGGGAACGCTGGAGGTGCATTTGGGAGGAAGCAGGTCCTGCTTTAGGAACGAGGCTCCGTCCCGAGGTTCTGTCCCTGGCTCTGGGGGTCAGCGATGCTCTGGGGATGAGCAGAGGACCCCGGGCCAACCCCAAACCTGTGGCAGCTCTGGGGATGAACCACACCCTCCCCAGAGGTGTCCCAGGCCAGGCCAGGGCACACAACAGTGGCACGGAGGGGTGCATGCCTTGCCAGTGTCCTGCAGGACCCCTGTTCCCAGTTGGCTCCCAGCCCTGACAGCATCCCAGCGCCTCTCTGCTCTTGATTTTCCAATTGCTTTCCTAATCACTCCAAATTGCCAAAGCAGCTCCCTGCGCAGGGACCCGTGTGGCACAGGGTGAGCTGATCCCTGCCCTCTCCTCTGGTGTATCCTCGATCATTCCTGACACACTGCGCATCACTTGCCCCTTGCCAGTGACTGAGATGATCTTCCCAAAGTCCCATCAACGCCTTGGAGCGTTCTTCCTTGCTGGACGTAGCTGTTTCACTGCCACATAGGCAATGGACTTGTTTTCTCTGTGCTCAGCACTGAATCCCTCCTTCATTTGAAGGCCAAGTTCATCAGCACAGCGAGACCCTTCCATACCCCTCTGTACAGTGCCAGATTTTATCACACTGGATATTATCCTCTTGCTGCTTCCTCCCTCCTCCCTGGCACTTCCGAAGGCCCATGCTCCCGCTCGCCACAGGAGCTGCAGCACTGACCCCTCCGTGCTGGGAACCCCCTGGGTTTGTTATGCCACTTTGTCTCCTAACTTTTAACCGGTTATTCATTCCCCGGCTGCTTTTCAAACTTCACTTCTCCGCAGCAGCCTCGGCCTTATTTACCAAACAATCAGGTTTATTGCTGTTTCTCCCCATTCTTTGTTACCATTTCTATCTGTTTTCCCCATTAAACTCAGGACGTTGTGATTTTCCGGACCCCCCGTAGAGCCCTTTTGGGGAAGTTGGCTATCCTCCATTCCTATTTACAAAGACCGATTCACACAGGAGGCGAAACTCCAGCTCCTGAAATAGCCATTTCATATTTAAGTTCTTCTGAAAGCCTTGCCTGAATCCTGCCTTTTCTCACTCCTTGTTTCTGTGCATTTGATCGAGCTGTTTTCTAGCCTCTCCTACTGCTACCCAGGCCATCAGAGCACCTAGATACCCATAAAGAAAGCTTCTTTTGGGGGGGTTTCTTTAAGACCATGGTAGCAGTATCCAAAATAAGGAGGACCCCAATGCAGAGGATTCATTCCCATTTTATTCTTCCTCTATTTTCTTCTCCTGCATATGCCAACCCCCCCGGACATCCACCTGCAGTGCTTTTTATTTGTTTCAGCAAATCTTTCCTGAAAAATACCCTTGTCCTGCTTTGTTTTATATCCATGTTGGGGAGTTGTGTTGGAGGGGAGATAAGGATGGGATTTAGGGGCTATAGGAGGGGTAACAGCTCTGACAGAGGTGACCAGTACAAACCAGACACCTACCCCATCCCAATGGGGGGATTTACTCTTCCTAAACAGCCCCAAACAGATCCCCATTCTCATGGTGGTCCATGCACCATCATTCCCAAGGCAGGCATCACACCCCAGGAGGCAGAGGATGGGAGACGGTGGACCAAAAGTGGGAGAGCCTGGTATTGGGGATACAGTGGTGGCCAGTGCTGGTCCTTAAGGGGATCCATACCCTTGGCATGCATCCATCCCCCCGCCTCAATGGAGGTGCAGGTGTGAAGGCGATAGAAGAAGGAAACGGGCCCTGCCTTATTGAAGCTGCTGGTAAACAAAGGCACTTGAGTGGAGAGGATTCAGAGAGCCCGGCAGCCGCAGGAAACTATAATTACGTTTAAATATTGTTAGCATCATTATCTTTTATCTGCCATCAGATTAAAACAATTATGGTATTTTCAGGAATTGTCCTGGCATTCTCTTGACCGGCGTTATCTGTCAGGCAGGAAATGTGATTTTCGCTTGGAGAGGTGCCAGCCGCTGCGTGGCCGGTCCCACAGCTCCATGATCCTGGGAGAAGCCATCAGCAGGGCTGAATTCCTGCTTTATGGAGAAATCCACGTTCACCCTGTGGTCAGGCATCGGTTGCTCCTGCATTCCCATCCCTATATTGCTATAGGTGTCAGGGTTACCTGGCCTGGTGGTGGCAAGGGAAACAGAGGGGGACACCAGCCCCATGCCATCACCTCTGCGGTGGCTGTGGCAGCATGCCGGGGCGGGTGGGCTTGGCAAACACAGCTCCGTGCCTGAAAGCCATGGTGAGCAATTTACCCGAGGAACTCATTTCAGGAGATCTAGTCTAAGTTAATTAAAGATGGCTGGCTGGGGTCATCGCCTTGGCAACAATTAAGGGCAGGAAAGACGCCTCATTAGTAATAGTTTTTAACAAAACCCATAATTTTTCATATCAAGACAATCCCGGGCACATGAGGCGGGGGGCAGGAGGATGCCTGCTTTCTGCCTTTCTCTCTTTCCACACCCTGGCTCTGGGTTAGCCCATGGGGCAGGATCGGGAGGTGGGAAAACGGGATTGAAAGGAAAAACATCTTTGGCTGGCGAGGGTCCTGTGGCTGGTGCCTGGGCAGCAGGAGTGTGGCCACTGGAGAAGGAACCATGAGGATAACAGGGGCTGTACCTGGATGGGATCTGGCTCCTTGGGAAGAAGGGGAGAAGCCGTGAGCTGGCGATGGCCGCCATGCAGGGGCTGCCTGTGCTTTGTAGCCCAGGGAGCATCGTGCCAGGCTGCCACTCCCAGCCACCAGCAATGGGGTTATTCCTCCAGCTGTGCCTTTGTTTTCCAATTTCCCTCCTTCTACTCCAGAAATCCTAATGCTGCTGCCTGCTAATGCCAGGCTGGGCAGAGTAGCTTTATTTTCTACTTAATTAACTGTCATCCTGTGATTGATCAATTAATGATGGAGCCATCATGGTAATGCTCTGGGAGCCGGTGCGCCGGGGCTAGGCCGAGTCACGCGCTCGCCTTCCCACTCCTACCTGCTCCAGCACCCCCCATGCTGGGGCTGTGCCGGCTCCTCTCCTGACAGCAAAGGACAATGTGACAGATGGAAAAATCCTTTGCTCCCAGGGAATTTGGCCATTTACAGGGCTGTTGCATGAGGGACTGGGGACCAGGAAATGATGCTCCTGCCCTGGCATCCCTGTCCGGCAGCTGGGAGTCACAGAGAGGGATGTTTCCCTGCTGGACATGGTGCTTGCTGCTGTATTAAGCTCTAGCTCAAGTATTTCTGCTGTTTCCCTTCTCTCAATGACATTTTGGGCTTGGGAGAAAGGATGAGCCTGATGTTGCATGTTGGGGTGATGCTTTCACTGGTGACTCACAGGGGTCAGGGCTCTGAGTGGAGCTGCTTGGTTTGTGGCCTCCTCCTCCTTTTCCTCCTCCTTCTCAACCTCCTCCTCCTCCTCCGAAGTTGCACACATGGCTCAAACGGGAGGGATAAATATAAACTCCATTCGGATATCCATAGAAACAGGAGCTGAGGATGGAAGACCCCATGCAGATAAAACCTTCCTCCTCCTTCCCACATGCTGCTATTCCCAGTATTATTCCAATGCACTTTATAAAACCAGTAGAGCTGGGAAGGGACCAACAGAAATGACCAGGAAGGTGCTGCTGGGAGAATTGCAGAACGGTGAAACCCTCTTTCTGCTGGATAATTCAGCTCTTACCATATGAACTACAGCCAGGGCTGTTTGGGAAGGGCTGAGGCTCTCCTTGGCGTGGTGGGAGCACACGTGTGCAGGGCTGAAAGGGATGCAGCGCAACTCCGGCGCGGAAGCAGTGCAAGTCCTGTCGCTTAATTACTGTTTCCTTTCCTGCGCCTTGAAAAGTGCTGAGATACGGATTTGATGTGCTGAAAAGCGTCTGGCATCTTGTCACGCACCAGCCCATCTCCAGCATTCAACAGCTGGTGAATACACCCTCCCGACGCACCCCCAGATGTATACCTGCACCTACAACATCACCGCCTGTTTATCTGCGGATCGGCCCAAATGATAACGTGTTTATTCAGACGACTCTGCCGCCTGGGAGGGAAGAAACTGAACTGGTACCAAAGGAAAGAAGCAGCTCCTCGGGGCTGCGTGTGCAGCTCTTCCTCCCCACCGGCTCCAGATTGAGTTGTTTGTCTCCTGACATCCCTGCACACACACCCGCACCCACTCACACATACATATATAATCCCGTGCGCACAGCCAGGAGGAAACCTTATATAGTAGTGCAGAAATAATGCTATTTTTTGAGTCAAAGCTTAAAGCCATCCATCGGAGATGACACACGCAACACAGTCAAGCCCAAGAATAGGTTTGGAAGTGACTCTGGAAAATATCAATAATCAGCAGCATTTCCTTGCATCCCAAACTCAATCCCAATCCAACATCGTTTCTGTTGTCAATAATGCAAGTTTATGGGGAGAAGACATCCGAGGAGGCCTATGTGCCTTAGAGCCCTTCCTCGTGAGGCTTCTGTGCCTCTGCGAGCTGCAGGAAAGATTTATTCCCCCCCTTCCCTTATGGCAAGAAAGCTGTGTGCTGAATTAACCCCACTGGGTGGTTTTGGGGTGAGGAATGGAACCTGCTCTGTGCCTGGAGGTGCACAGTGGTGTTAGGTGTGATGTGCCCAGCGATGCCCAGGCAGCCCCTGGGCTTGTGCTGTGTGGCCGTGCAGAGCCTAAGAATAAGCCGGGATTTGGGTGGCAAGGAGTTGTTTGCAGTGGTGGGGCAAAGTGGGCAAAGCAACTCTCCCCCATGGCCATACAGGAGGGGGAGAAATTGAGGATATATTGGGAAAGAAATGGCTGAGCATCCTCAGCATCTTCCTGGCTCCTTTCCCCTCCGGCCCCATGCACACCCCAGCCCAGGCAGCAGGATCTCAGCAGGTCTCGGGGGGGTTTTGTGGGGCTGACCATGGGGTGGAGGAGAAGGAGAGGCCATGGGGAGGGCGCAGTGGCCACTTGCCTGCACAAAGGGGCCTAGGCCAGCAGTGCCCAGCATGCCCTGTCCCTGTGTGGAGTGTTGTGAAGGGCGCAGACACATTGTGACCAGCTCATAAAGATGCTCCGAGACAGAGCTGGAGCCATTTAAAAGCAGTTAATAACTGCAAACTGCCCCGGCCTCGCTGTGCGTGAGGCAACCACAAAGAAACTTTATTTTAGAGTTGCAAGTATTTTATTTTATAGAAAAAAAAAAGAGAAACTTTTTAAATATGTAATTGGCTCTGGGAACCAGGACCCAAAGGGGTTGCAAAAGCAAGGGAAGCAATTGCCTTAATCAGTCCAAGATCCCTGATTTATTTATGTATTTATTTCGATTTCAAAGCAGTGCTGCTCATCATATCAGGGCCTTTAGAAGCACAATTATTCTCTCGACAGAAGAGCTAACCTAGGCTGCGATTATTTGCCTTTCTGAAAGGCAGCGCTTCCCCGTCAGCATCCTCCCCTCGAATGCGCTCCCGCATCCCTCTGAGTGATTTTAGCATCTGAGAAACATCCCCCCAGCATTCCCAAAGCCTGGATACCCGTTCTGAATACCCATCCTGAACACCAGCCTTTTTGCTGAGCTTCCCAGCTTCAAAGAGCAGGGCGAGCTATTGCTAAATAATGTCTCTTTATTCCTGTCCTTTGGCTGCTTTTCAAGCGCCGGTCGAGAAACGTGCTCGAGTCCTTCTGGCTTGTAAAAGACACCCGAGGTGATAGGTGGAAGGAGCTGGGCAGCCTCAGCCCTGCGTGGGTTTAGGATCATGGAAGTTTTGCTTCTATTTTGGCCCTGAGGTTTGTTTTGTCCTCAGGTTGTGTCTGGAGTCGGATTGAGGTGGGATTTGGAGGCGATGCTCTGCCGGCCTGTGGAGGCAGAGGGTGTGTGGAAGGGGGTAAGTGGGAAGGCAGGAAAAGAGGGACCGAGCTTTGAAAAGGAGCAGCTGCAGTGGGATGCCCTTGGTTGGGGCCGTGCCCAAGCGCTGCCTGCAAGACCCATCCCCAGCATGAGCGGGCAGGTTGGTACCCACAAGGCCAAGGAGCTGGGCTGCATCCTGCTGGTGCTGTCCTGTAAAGGGAAAAAACCCCTTTGCAGTACCAGGACCACAGCATCCCCATCCCAGCATCTCCCCCACCATCCCCGTGAAGTCCCTGTGTCCAGCAACGATGCCACATCCCCAACCCCACCATGAAGCTCCTCCGCGGCGGCATGAGGCACCCGTGGGCTTGTGAGAAACCCTCTCGTGTTGTGTCCCCCCCCATCCCCATCCCCGCAATGCATATTTTGTGGAGGTTTAATTGGCTGCAATTATGAAGTAGCACGGACCCTGGAAACCTGCCAGTCAGGGAAATAATGAACCGCTTTAATACAAATTCAGCCCGTAAACAAACGCGGCTGCCAGAGCCGTTGTCCTGCCCGGCGCCGCGAGCACAGGAGCTTAGTGAGGAGAACCAAGGCAGCATCATCAACCCCATGGCACTGGGTGAGCGTCCACATCCCCAAGGCTGCCCTCTGTCCCTACTGGAAAGGCCTTGCCTTTCTCTAGGGGCTTTCCTAAGGGGCTATGATGCCACCCCCAAATAGCAGCACCAACAATACGGTGTGTGGATGTAGGATGTTGCAGATTTGGGGCTCGTTTTGGGGGATCTGTGACAGGGGATGGGTAGCAGTAGGGCTGTGCATAGGGAAGAAGACACAGGGGGTGCCCAGGACCGAGCCCCATCAGAGCATCCTTGCTCCCTGCTTTGCCCTGCAACCGTCCCCAGTCCCACGAGCCCATATGAGGTCCAGGCACCTCCACCCTGGTTTGATCACAGGGAACAAACTCACTCTTCACAGACACCTCCTTTACCCACCAAAGGCTCCCCCAATAAAGGGTTTTCAGGGCATTCAGACTGGGCAAGCAGCCTCCTGTGCCTGCCGCAGGCAGGAGGGGAGATGCTGTGGCCCTAGAGCACTCGTGGGGCCCTGCATCCACCCGCACCCCCAGCATCCCCTGGTACCGAGGGGGAAAAGGCAGACCCCCTGGCAAAAGGCATCCGCGGGACCCATTGAAATGTTCCACCCAGGGAAATATTTTTGCCAGGGAAACTGCTTTTGGTTTATTCTGGAAGGGCTGCGTTTTCCTGTGTCATTTTTTAATTTTCTCCCCTTATTTTATTTTCTTTTTAAACAATAAAATGTGATGATGCTTCTTGCAACTTCCAGTAATTTGTGGAAATTAAAAACCAGAAGAAATCATTTGCAGCGCGACCCAGATTTTCATGGCTCTCTGGAATGGATGTCTCGGGGCTTTGTTTTAATTTTGGTTTTGGATGGGCTCACTCCCAGAATGGTGAAAAATCTCCTAAATCAGGACCATGAGAGTGGCCGGAATTGTTTTCCTGATTTTTGAGAATAGTCCTGATAAATTCATTGTTCAGGAGCTGGATGGAGACTAAAATCATCCTCATCTTGCAGGATTTTTACCATTAGATATTGCAGCATATTTACCATTAGGAAATAAAGCAAAAATTGTATAAACCAGAGATTTTAAATATATAAATTAGCAAAGAGGTGGAACCAGCTCTTTCTTCAGGGTCACACATGTAACGAGGCATTTTTACATCTTGTCTGGGCTAACACTATTGTTGCCTGCCTTCACAAGTGGCTCCTTCCCTTGCATTAAGCACCAAGGTAATAAAGATATGGTTTTTATGAGCCCCCCCCAAAATAAAGCAGGCACAATTTATTAAACAGTTACAATGTGACAATAAATAATTTTAATGTCAATCAAAATGGGATTATTGTCACTGAAATTTGGGTTGAAAAGATGAAAGCCTGAAAGGGAGAATTGAAATCCAGCCCCGGAGATGATCCCACTATCTTTGTTCCTTGCGATAAATATTTTGGGTGAGAATTTAAACCAGCAAATCCTTAATTTTGGGGGGAAAAGGGTTGAGCGGGGTTGGCTTTAAGGAACACAGTAAAAATATATATTCATGTTTGGGGAGAATAGGTATTTTATTGTGAACTCAATTTATTTTACATTAAAGAAACTGCTTGGGGTTTAGTTTCTCCTCAGTGTCAGGCAGCAGCAGAAGGATGCTGCTCCCCACCCGGCCAGTATTCACCCTCCTTCCCCCTGTCTTAGGAAACCCCAAACTCAGCCTCTCTGGAATGCATCAGCCAAAGCTGCCCCTACTCTGGGACAGGCATTGATCAGGGCAGCAAACTTCAAACGCTGAGGAGCCCCGCTTGAAACTGCTGCGGAGCTGCTCCGCTCCCGCACGGCCGCATCCCCTGCCTGCCCTGCTGGGCCCCTCCAAAACCCTGCTGTAATTTCCCCTTTTGGGCCTGGAGCTATTCCAAGGACAGTGTGTGCATCCGGGGAGAAAACAGCCCTTTTTGGGGCTGGTAACAAAAACGATTGCGCTGATAGGGAGCGGGGCACGGTGGAGAGCAGAGGCTGAGGATGTGGCTCTGGGAGAAGCATCCTCCTCACTCCTTTTTTAACTCCAAAATGGTGATGATGAGGATGCTGGTTGTAAAGGGGTGCCGGCAGGGCCGATGGCTTCTGCTTGATTCCTCCGAGGGGATGAGACCCTCAGGGCAGGAGAAGGGTCCCCTTCTCCACAGCATCATCCAGCTTCCCCTCCTATGTCTGCCCACTGGCCTCGACCAGCGGCTGTGCCTTGGCACTGAGCTCAAACAGTGCCTGATTTGGGGCCATAACCAGCAAATATTCAACTCTGTGTCTCTAGAGCAGCATTTTTATTCTGCATCCCAATAATGCCCAACTCCTCCTTGAGACAGAGCTCCCCATTATTTTTTTCCAAGGATTTAGGGGCACAACACAAAAAAATGCTCCTTTATAAATACATTTTAAGGGTATGTATTTGCATACCAAATTAATACCCAACATTGTCTTACACCCCTCGGCCCCAGAACACACATGCATGGAGGTGAGGGCTGAAAGCAGGATGCCTAAGTTTGTCTCTGGAGCGTCTGATGGATGGACAAGGAGGAACCAGTGGCAGCCAGGCTGTTTTAATCAGCCTGTGTGTGTGTGTGTGACAATAGTTGGGTGAAGAAGGGACCTGACACCAGCATCCTTGAATTGTTATAAATCACACCAGTAAAAACAGGAGGGGGGAAATATTAAATGTGGGTGATCGCGGTGCTTTTAGTGCCAACTCAATCCCCACGCTGGAACAAAGCTTTGCCAGCCCTGAAATAAATGATGCTGCACCTAATGGCTCTTATCCCTTCCCTGCTGCCTCCGACCAGGCGGCTTTAGGGTTTGAACGACGCGGATGGGAAGCAGCGGCTGGGCCTGATGCTGATTTTTACTGGCAGAGATACCTCGTGCCAGACGGGGTGGAGGTCCCAGGGCACTCACGGCTTGTCCCTATGTCCCCGCGCTGTGGCTTTGCTGATGCCCCGCAGCCGCCGGGCTCCTCTCTCTGCTCAATTGCACAGCGCGCAAATGGAATCGCTCTCCTTGCTGTGTTTGTGGCCATGGGAGTGGAAGAATTACATTGGGCTGAAAATAGTATTTACTTTTACTGATTGAAAAATAGATGTTGGGGGAAAAAAAATAAAAAGCAAAAAAAAAAAAAAGCAAAAGCAGGAATTGAAACTATAATTACAACAAACCATATGTAAACTCCCAGGTAAACACTGATTATACTGTGTCATTTCAGCCAGACTTTATTAGTGAGGGAAGAAGCGAATCTTCTTTCTCTCGCTGCCTGCAGCGGATGTAGCCCGCAGGATCCCACCGCCTGCCATTTGCAGAGTGCTTTTCACCCTAAAATATCTCCTCTTTATGGCCTGATCCTGCAGAGCTCGCAGCAGCTCTGTTTCCTAAGCTGAGCCATGATGTTGGTGCAGAATGGGTCTGCTGGTGTGCCGCTGTAGGTGCAGGGTTGAGCCGCCCTGGGTACCTCTTCCTCTTTGGGAAGGGGCTGGAGTGTGCCAGGGGGATGAGAAACTTGGGGTGCATGACCCAGCCTGCTTGCTCCTATAGCGCTGTCTCCATAGAATGAGATGAGATGAGATGGGATGGGATAGGATGGAATGGGATGGGATGGGGGTGCCCCAGCTATAGCATCCCCTTTCCTGCAGGCAGTTCACAGGCCTGGTTTGCAGGAGGATGGGGCTGGCTTGGAGAAAGGCTGGAGGAGGCGAGTGGCCATGGCCTTGCCAGGCCCTTTGCTTGACCCCCAGCAATGGAGCCAGACCCTCTTTATCAGGGAGCTGCATCCCCAGAGCCCAGCACCCCAAATGCAGGAGAGGAACAGGGTCAGCACCTTGTTCCTGGGTATCTGCGTTACTCAGCATCCCCCTCACTCACTGATATGGCACATGGTCCCTCCAGGATCAATATCCCCTGCCGGCTCAGATGGAGGCAGAGCAGTGCCATCGCACTGGTGACATGTGGGTCCCCACTGTTCCCCATGTCACCTCAGGACACCTCAAAGGGGACCGCAGCATCCCCCTCTCTGCCATGCTGCACAAGGATCCCCTGGCAGCACCATCCCCTTCGGATGAGTATTTGGGGTGCTCTGGCCGCGGTGTCCTTGCAGGGGAAGTGGGGTGAGGTCGGAGCAGAGGGGAAGAAGGAAACCACGGCTACCGTGGGTAACGCCAGGTATCGCTTATACAACAGGGCTGCAAGGCCCGGCCGGCCTTACAGCTTTGCCATAGTGGCACCCTGTGGCAAAATGCATTACTACAGCTGGCAGGGGCTGTGGAGGGGGACACAAGGCCTGGGGGGGACCCTCACCCTGAGGGCTCTCAGCCCCACGGGGACACATGCCCCTCGCACAGGCAGGGGTGGGATGCTGGGGGCTGAGCAGCAGGTGATCCCCATCTCCATGACATCCCAGCTCCCTGTGGTGGGTACCACACGTCCCCGTGGTTGGACATGGGGTTAGCCCGGATGCACAACCAGCCTGGACATCCCCATGGGAGGATGCTGGGCTGATGCCAAGCTGGCTGACCACTGCGTGCTTGGTTGCTTAGTGCTGTCCGGTGGTATCCGCATGGCAGGGTGGCGTGAGGCTGCGTGGTGGCATGGAGAGGGGTGTGTATGCGTGTGTGTGTGTGTTGGTTTTCTCCTCCCGGAGCCGACCCAGAGTGACGGAGCGAGCTCTTTGTCTGCCTGCGCGCCTGCCTGTCACGGCTCCCGGCATTTCCCAGCCACCTTGCACTGCGCGCAGTCACTTTGGCAGGAGCTGTCTTGGAATTCTAATGCGGCTGATTAACGTGGCACAATGCAATCGTGGAGCTGTGCCCCTTCCCAGCCTTGGTGTGATAAATAACCAAACCCAACCAGGCATCCCCGTCCGCGGGGCATTGCCCCCTCCTGAGCTGGAGGCACGAGGTCATTCCAAAGGGAAAGATCCTGATGCTGTCTCAGCCCAGGGTGTAATGCAGATGCCACTGACATCCTGGTCCAGGGGTGGCAGAGCTGGTTTTGGGGCACGCACAGGGATGTGCCAAGGGATGTGGTGCTGGGTGACACAGCAAGGAGCTGACGGAAGGGTCACCTCTCCCTCTGAGGGGTGGAAAACTCCAGGCAAAAGGGAAAATGGTGAAGGAGAGAGGGTGGGGAGGCAGGGGAAAGCTGCCTGCCAAGCAGGGAGGAGGAGATGGGTGAGCAGATAGCCCTGCCGCCCAGGAGGGGATGAGGGGGAGTTATTGACACAGAGGACACATTGCTAAAAATGAAATCTGTCCCTTCCTCAGGCGGTGTTGACAGAAGAGGATGGGAGGAGATATCAATGGCAGGCACACGTGTCCCGGGAGAGGGTGAGATGCAAGCGGAGACAGAGCAAGAAGTGAGCTTCAGATGGCTCCAGAGAAGAAACTCAACCCCTCTTTGGAAGGTGGGGGGCACGCCATGAAGCACCAACCCCTCCAGGCATCGAGGAGGACCCAGTGGCCAACAATTCCCATGCAGGCAGTCAAGCCGAGTGGGGCAGAGCCAGGAGCAGCCAGGGAGGAAGGGAAGGAGGGAGGTGGCAGGAACATGGACCACAGCCTGGGCATCCCTGTACCAGCAACTGGGAGCATGATGGCATGGAGCATCTTATGACATGGACGTGCAAGGGAAGACGCTTGCAGGGTCAGAGCAGAGCAAAGGGGGAGAGGTTGGGAGGTGCCATTCAGGAACCATCACGCCTCTGGGATGTGCCCACAGGTAGAGTGGGATGTGTGAAGGGGGAAACGATTGCTCCAGCACTTGGAGTAAAGGCCTAAAGGTGGAACACGCGAAGCAAAGGGCTGAGATGGGAGAGAAACCCCACTTCCAGGGCACCTCCTCCGGTGGGAGATGACTTTGGAGGGGTCATGGAGGTCTGAGCTAGCTGAGGGTTTGGCTGGGTGAAGTTAGGGTGATGTTTCTAACTTGATTGCAACCAAGCCAGCTCTGCTGGGGATGGAGGTGTTGTTTATTAATGATGGTTAAAGGAAGGGACCAGCAGATTTTTACATCCCAGCAAGCGTGAGGAGGAGGAACAGGCCCTTTCCCAGGCATTGAACATGAGCCATGACTGTACCACTTTGCTGCAGGGCTTTCAAGGCGTCAGCCACGTCCCAAAAAATAGATGATGAAGAAAGGGAGAATAAACCCCAGTGCAAGCAAGGAAGCACAACCCCCTCTGCCTTAGGGCTGCTCTCTCTAAAGGCTTGACCCTATTTTATGGACCCATGAGGCAAACCCCAAACACAGAGCACATACCAATTGATGGGGGTCTTTCATTTCAGCTTCAGACCAGGGACCCCCATTTCCACAGCTGCTGATCCAATCACCACAGCCTTTTGTCCCGAGCAAGAGCTCCCTTTGGGAAGGTGATTTCACCCCCATATGCACCCTCCCTGCTTCTCTTTGGGTTGCTCCTTCCCTCCAGCCCCTTTAGCATCCCTTTACCCTATTAATATCTTCTGACTGTCCTCACACCTGCAGACAATCTGGTCCCCAACCACCTCCACCACCCCCCTCCTCAAAAGCTTCCCTCAGCTGTCTTTAAGCCGTAGCTGAAATCTGCGGTATGTAGGAGGAGAAATTCAGTCTGACAGCAGTTTAAAACACTGCACTACTTGGCAGATTTAAATGCTATTTTAAATATAAGCTATGACACAACGGACAAAAATAGCATTGAAAATACCCTGTCATGTTCCATATTGCGAGGAATAGGGAAGCAGACCAGGCTAGAAAGGAGCAGGGAGAGGGGCCAGATGGAGAGGAGAGGTTATTTTGTTTGTTTTAAGGGAACGGGATGGATGTATTTTGTATGTGCCTGGGTAAATGTGTTTTATGGAGCACGGAGCCAAAAGTGAAATAAATCAACCTTCTCATGAGAGATCTACATATTTTATTCTTCGTGGGATTTGCCCAAGTAGGTTTGCTGGTAAATAATTAGTGAGAGGATGTATTTGTTACCAAGTTGTTTTGGCGATGCTCATCACCAGGAGATACCAGCTACTGGAGACTGCTGAACCCTTTTTTCCCTGTTTTTTTTTTAATCTATGATTTAATAAGAATTTGCTTTCCCCAAGAAAAATCCACCTTAAATTACCTGGAAGTGCTGGTTCATGTGTGGCTCCCATCGAGGTGACCCTGCAGTGTGCCAGACCAAAAGCTGCCATCATAGGAGCTGATGTATCACAGCGCTTGGTTGGGGGTGTTGCTGCAGGGGCAGCCCGTGGGACCAGAGATGGATGGAGGGATGGAGGGATGTGGTCTGAGTGTGATCTCCCGAGTGCTGGAATGTGGCTGGAAATCCTGGGAGCTCTCCTGCACCCGCAGCATGAGGTGCAAAGCACCTGGAGCCTCTGGGCCCTGGGAATCTGGGGCTGCAGGGAGAAGTTTCTGCTTCATCATCCTTCCTGTATGCAAGAGCTGCTCCAAGCTGTTCTCTCCTCTCAGCACCTTCTCCACCGCTACACACACTCACCCTGATACATAGGGTAGGGCAAACATCTATTTTCTCTCTGGGTTTGTCTCAGAGGGGTGGGTTTTGGCTCCTTCTAATTCCCCCAGTATAACCAGCAGTAAATCCACACACTGCACAGAAAGCCCTGGAGATGAGGCTTGGAGCTGTCCCTGCCTGGGGACAGGCATAAGGATCACCACCCATGGCACAGAGTGCCAGGCACCTGTTGTACCCCCAAATGGGGTCAGTCCCAGTAGAGGATCTGAGCAGGTCTGCCCCTGCTTATGTTGGATAAGGATTTGGTACCCAACATTCACCCAATGGCACAAGTTACCAGGGTGGCTGAGCTGCCACTGTCCTGCTGAACTCCCCATCAGGACTTCAGGGGCTCCCTGAGCCCCCTCTACTCACTGCTGGTCCTGCTGCAGTGGCAGAAACCAGGGACAGGGACCCAGAGAGAAATGTTTTTGCTGTCACCACTGAAAGGTCTTTATTTTGTTTTAAATGCAGCATGTTACTATAATAGAATCACACAGTTTAGAGAGTTTAACAAAGCAGTTCAGTGAAGCCAGGTTAGCATAAGAAATCAAAGCCTGAGATATTTCAACCCCTTACAAATCACCATGGCCTGGGAAATGTGCCCTTGTTTTTTTCCAGCAAACATGTCTGGGCACATTTCCCTGAGTGTCCAGTGATGATGGTAAAAGAGAGAGAACTGTCCTGAAGCCATGCTCCCATCTAATCCCATGGGTGTCTGCTCCCAGCCAGGGGCTCTCCTGACCCTGGGCTGTGCCCACCATGGGATTCCTGTGGACAGCAGCTCTGGGTGCTGCAGCAGCGGGTCCTTGAGCACTGCTTGGTGTCAGCAACAGCATCAGCATCACTGCTCACAGCGCCAGGAAGGAAAGAATGCCTGCCAAGCTGCTGACACATTACCATGACCTTCTCAGGCTCCAGGCGAATGCAGCCAGCAGAGGAGGGCATCCACACCTCCACATCTTCATAAAGATTTGACCCCCCCCCCCCCCAGTTGCAGTGCAGGCTGGTGCAGAGGCAAACACACAGGGGTCTCAGCACAGAGGCTGGCTCCAGACACTGCTCATTACAGCACCTCTGGGCCCCATGCACCTTGCAAAGGGAGGCATGTGCCATTCTCAACACCTCTTTGTGTGCGCAGAAACCCAGAGCTAGAGGGAAACGGGAGGATCCCTAGTGAGAGGTGAATGAAAACCTCCTGCTCATGCCAAGAGAAGCTTGGCTGTGTTATAGCCAAAGTAGCATCACTGCTGCCAGAACTGGCACTGGGTACTCCACTAACTGGGTTGTTTTCATGCCCCCATTCAAAGAAGCAGAACCACCCTTCTGTAAAAGAAGTCTTTTTGTGATTGTTTTCTATTTTAGACGAAAATAAAAGCATTTCTGTGTCTTTTGATCTGCTTCACTTCCTTACTGACACTTCCAGGATGCTTTGGGTCTCCGTAGCTCAGCAGGGTCCCCACGTCTCCCTGGGGAATTGCAGCCACACTGGTACAACCAGGAGCAGAGAAGCAAAGTGAGGATGGGATGTGCTCCTCTCAGTCTTTCCCCTGGTTGTCTCGCCCTCTGAAACATCACCCCCTGTTGCAGTACGAGCCTCAGGGTGTGGAGTTGCTGATGCTGGGGTACCCGTCAGGCGCAGCCATGGGTGTATGCCCACCTGCAGCAAGCATCACAGGGCCGAAGCTGCTCTCTGGAGTGCTGGCATTGCAGTCCTGCCTGCTCTTACCGCCCTGCCCAGCTGCGACGGCAGCTCAGCTCCCTCCCTTGCTCTTTGTTAACCACTGAATTCATCTGACAACTCAAAGAGAGAGAGAGAGGGGAGAGACCCTGCGGCCCGCCGTGGCCGGCGCGGTTCCCCGGCTCCCCCTCTGCCCTCATTTGCAATGCTTGAGTGGGGATTTCTCTATTTACTAAGCTAACAATGTGGGTTCCCAGGGCCTGGGCTGATGATGACATCCCGGCGCTGGTGGGTGGTGGGGCCGGGGGGGTGGCGAGGGCTGGGGGGGGAATTGCATAATGCCGAAGCAGGCGTGGGAAACCACAGCATCTGCGAGCAAAGGCTCTGCCAGCCGCTTTGAGCATGGCTCAAAGGGCTCCCGGGGAAGCCACGGGGCAGAGGGAGCCCGGGGGACCCGGTGGCGAGGGGAGAGGCTCAAACCCACATCCCACGACCCCATCCCTGCTGCCACGGGGCAGTCAACGGCCCCCGCCGCCGCCGCCGCCTCCGTCCCTGGAAGGGTTAACGCGGGCCGCCACGGGTCTGCTCATTACAGGGTTAAGGGGGAGATGGCACTTGCAAATCCCTCAATTACCCGGGCCAGAAGGCTGCTCAGGAAGAGCTTTATTAACGGTTGCCGTCTTCATTAACCGCTTCTCCACAGCTGCCTAATTACGGCCGCCATTAGGCTCGACGGGTCTCCCTACCACCACCCTGACCCCCCGGCCTTCTGATTAACCTTAATTACACCTCCATCGCCAGGAACTGGGCGCTCACCTGAGCGGGGGGCTCGGGGGCTGCCTAATTGTAGGCATCCCCGGCGGGCGGCGCGGGGAGGGGGCTGGTGGCCGGGCGCCCGCAGCACGCCAGATGTTCGCTGCTGAAAAGCAGAGGGCTGCCCTCGCACTGAGCTAAGCGGTGGCAATGAGATCGGTAGCAGGGCATTGAGGGAGGCGGTGAAAGACTTTCCCACCTGAGCCGATGGGGCTCGGCCGGGAGGAGAGCGGGGCTTGCTGGGAGGGAAGGCAAAGGATGAGGGATGGGAGATGCTGCTTCATCCCACAGCACCCACCCTGCCAGGAGGCACAGCATCTTTCTGGGGGTGCCCCCAGCCTTGCTGCTCTCTCGATGTCTCCCAGGCTGGATGTAGCACCCAGGGATGTATGTCCCTGTTTGGTGGCCGTACGGTGTATGCCTGCACTTGGTATTTCACACAAGGCCATGGGCACCATGGAAGGCAGCAGAGACCCCTCTGCCCTCCATCCCCAGAGTGCTGCCACTGCTCCAGGACAGCCCCAGCCTGACGTACCTCCCCAGCCTCCTTCCACAAAGAAGATGCTGCTGCTTTCCTTCTCTCCCTCACTGAAGAGAGAGAAGCACAGCTCCTTGGGCACAGGGAAAATGGAGCCTCTTTCTCCTTCTCCCATGAGATGCCCCCACCATCTTCTTCCCCCTCCTCACCACACACCTCCCTTTTGGGAGGGGAGGGGAAAAAAAAAGAGATAATAAAGTTCTTATTTCCACCACATTTGCCATTTCCTGGTCTAAGTAAAGAGTGTCATAAGAGTGACAAGCTAAAAGCCACTGATTACTGTGGATTCATGGCATTTATTCTCCTCGTGAAAAGAGCAAACATCAGAAATAATGTGGTCCGGCCTGCCTCGGAGCCTAACCCTGCAATTAATCAGCATTCATGTGCAGAAGGTGCACGAGCATCTGATATGCAGAGAGGGAGTAATTAAAGGCAGATGCAATCTCTGCTTCCCGCAGGCCTGGGGAGGGCAAATGTGCCCCATCCCCACTGGGGTCCAGCCCCCAAAGTCACCACTGTCACCCCTTTCCTCTGGAGCAGCCGGTTGTGCTCACTCCATCCGCCTTTGCTGGGTGCATCGAGGACAGGCTCTGCTCCCGGGAGCGAGCAGGGTGATGGGTACCTCCTGTCCCTCGTCCCTTGGCTGCTTGGCAAAGCGAGCAGGAGGGTTGTGGGACGCAGTATTTAGAGGAGCTTCCGATGCCTTGAACCCTGACACAGCTCGGCGACACCGTGAGGTCCCAGGAGAGGGGGATTGCTGTGGGTTGGGGCTTTCCCGGGACTATCACTGGCCTCCTCCCGCCGGGGTCTGCCCCGCTGCTCCCGCTGATCCTGTCGAGACCTTTAATCCGTGGGGGATCAGCAAATTAATCCACTAAAGCATGAAGGGCCTGAGCTGTGTTTAATCGCTCCCTTTTGTGTCAGGGGACGGCTAAATGACCATACAAGAGAAAAACCCACAGAGGGGTCAGAGGGGAGGCGGTGGGCGATTAACCCCCGTCACCTCCCTCCAGGCTGCGGCGCGGGGTGAGACAGGGCTGAGCCTGCAGCCGACGGGGCATCGCGGGCATCCGTTGAGCTGGTGTCCCCTCATGCCTCCATGCGCCGTGTCACTCGCCAGGGCCGTGGTGTGCAGCCCCACAGCGTGGCCGGAGCTACCTCAGCCACAGGCGAGACGAGCTGCGCGAGGTCTCAGCCTGGCTCCCGGCAGACAAGCTGTTATCACGGCAATTACCCCCCAATACGCCCTTTGGGAGCTATTTCGGCCGAGGGGTCAGTTAGTGCCGACAGCGGCCGAATCCTCCCCTTGCCCCCGGGGGAGGAGGAGCCGTGTCGGGGAGGGGATGCTGAGCGGGAGCTGTCTGCCTGCTCCGGCACAGATTGTGCCAACGCGTGGTTGAGCGCGGCGAGCGCTTGCAGCCAGCACCCTTCAAAAATATCACTCGGGGAACAAATGACACCACCTCCCCCTCGCCATCCTCACACCCCAACGCCCTCACCACAGCAGGGGCGGCCACGCCAGCCTGGGTGCCACAGCCCCCCCCGGCCCCTCACGCCCATTTTCTTCAAAAGGAGAATAACCTGCAATATATATATATATATGTATTTTTTTTTCCCTTTCTGGAAACTAATGGACTCCTTAAATAGCAAAAATTGCACCCTGTAATTAAGATCTTGCTTTTTAAATGATTAATCATTCTAACCCCTTCCAGCGGCATCCCACTTACTGCTGCTCTCATATTGAAATGCAGATCTGAGAGGGAGGGAGCCGAGCAGGTCTGCAGAGAGGAGCAATTAAATCTTCCAGCTGTCGCTGGTCCCCCCCGTCCTCCTGTTTTTTTTTCCCGAGGAAGCCCTGGGCGTTGTCCGCCAGGCTGGCTCTGTGCCCTCATCCACGTTCCCCCTTCTGATCTCCATCCCCCCATCTCCATCCTCCCCACCTCCATCCCTTCTTGTTCTGCTGTCTCTTGGCTTCTGAGCCTAGCAATACCTCGTCACGGCAAGGTTTGACCTTCCTTTCTTTGGAGGTGCTGTCAGATCCCCAAAAAGCCGTCTGTCCCCCTCTTCCCAAATGAAAGGGAGAAAAGGATGTGAACACCGGGTTATGGTAACGTCAACCAGCAATCCCAGTCCAGCCCATAACAACCAGCTGCCTGCTTGGGGATTGCCCCTCTGCATCTCTGCCTATGCCAGTGTTGCAGCCCTCTGAAGTCTCGCTCTCCTGTCCTTCTCTTGGCTCTTCCCTGAACTATATCCTGTTGTAGAAAATGGAATCCCACAAAAGACACCCATGAACATGTGCCACCTCCCTGCAAAGGGTTCCCCACAGCCTCAGCACATTGCCTCCTTCATTCACACCTCCCTGGGAGGATCTCAGGATGCTTCAGCAGGAAAACTGCTCAGCTGTGTAGGAACCATAACCACAGAAGGTCCTCTGGCCTAAATCCCTCCTGCAGACCCTCTCCAGGTCGGTGGCAGTCATTCAGGTGCTTTCTAGAAGCACACAGTCAGTTTTCATGGTGAAAAAAACAACCAGGAGAATACACACATGGTTTCAGTCCCCAGCAGTGTCACTGTCCCATGGAAGGTATTTGAGGTGGCCAGGACTCCAACCTCTATCACCATGGGGCGAAGAGGAACCTGGTACTCTGGGTGTATTAAATTCAGTACAATAGACACAGAGCTCCTCCAAGGAATCAGAGAAAGGAGTTTCCAGAGCTTCTGTGTTTCTCTACCAGTTTGATTTTTCTGATACCAAAATAGAGAGGAGGCAGGAAAGTGTGTAACCATGTGAGACTGGGGAAAGGGAATGACAAAGAATCAAAAAATGAGAGGCTGGGATGGAGAGAGGATGCACTTCACAGAGTGAAAATGAGAGAAGAAAATGCTTTCCCAAGGGGAAGGAATAGAAAGAGGGCTCTGTGTTACTGTTATCCCTAAAATGCTGCACTTGCCCTCTCAAATGTTTCCAAAAAAACGATTCCCAGAAGATCTGAGGAAGGGAGAGAGATGAGAGCTCCTCTGGACCATCCATCCTACACTGTTAGACCTCAGCATTGCTCTGATTTTCAGGCTTATCCCTTATATTCTGGGTTGCAATGTCTGGCTGTGACACGGCTATAACAGGATGTGGTTCTCCTCGCCAGTACCTGCCCCAGGACACAAGGCAATACTGCCAAGGAGGCCAAGCAGAGTTCCAACCTTCTACACTTGTCCTGCTGATGTAGATGTATTCAAGAGGGAAGAAGGTACGTTGTCCCTGCTGGAGAGTGCTTTGATCTTTATGATGCATTTAACAGTGTGGACAACACTGACCTGGGACTTTGTCCCTCCCCCCTCTTTCCACTGGAGCTCAGAGGCTTTTTTCCCATGACAAAATGGAGACAATATCCACAATCCATATAATAAGCAATGGGGAGCCACACAGAGCATGAGCTGTTCTCCCACAGGAGTGACTCCTTGCAGTCTCCATGCTGCTCTGACACCCTCTCTTACATAGTCTGAATGCTACAAAGCACCCAGTGATCCTCCAGGATTTTAAAGCATTAAATACCTGGCTTGGTGGTGGTTTGGTATTGCTGGGAGCAAGCTATGCAGCCAGGCACCATGAGGGTTAACCAGTGGAAAGCGAAGTCAGGTACAGAGTCGTGATGGGACCAGATTCCCAGAGCACCAGGAGGAAAGTCAGCAAATCCCTCCGAGCTCTCTATTTATGGATCCCCACTCCTCTGCATGGCCCCTTTCTTCCTCCTCTTTGCTTTCCTCTTTTTACTCCATGCCCCGAGTTGCAAGGCACAGGACCTTGTCCCGTCCCCAAGCCTCCTCCATGCCATCATTTGCATTTTCACCAGCCTTGATTAATGCCAGAGCCTGTTTATAGAGTTACAATCTCCAAATTAGGTTGCCGAAGGCATCCCGGGCCAGCCCTGGAAAAATCTCAGTGGCTGAAAGGAGCCATAACTAAGCCTCGAGCAGACGTCTTTATTCAGCTGTAATTGACGTTTAACAGACGTCTGTAACTTCGTCTGGACTTATAAAAAAAACCCGAAAGAAAGTTCTCCCCTCTCTTTATGTTCCCCCCTTTTATCCAGCAGTCAAAAGTGTACGAGCCCACCACACCGGCCCCACTCGGTCAGTGTGCAGCAGGGGCCGTGACAATAGTGGTGCTGAGACAAAGCCGCAGCCCACGCTGCACACACTGGCGCCTTGTATGTCTATTTACCTCCTAGAGTGGTTTATGCTAATTTATTGGCGAGAGGCGACCACTTCTGCATACTGATGTGCTGCCACTTCTTCCTGAGCGGGGGCCCTCATCTGCAGGGAGGCCCATGGGGGCACCCCCTTCCCCACTGGCAGCACCCCAGGAAATGATGCTGCACTGTGCCCCCCAACCCATCCGGACTGCTGGGTTGATGGCATGATGGCTCTGTATTTCGTTCCTCTTCGGACACAGGGTGCTGATATCACCCCCTCTGCAGAGGAGATGTTCCAGGCACTGGAACCAAACCAAAGCAAACTAAACCCATAGTCATAGGATAGAGTGAAGGGCACAGGAAGAAATGCTATAGATAGCTGTGGAGACAGACAGATTTTCATATAAATATATCCCCGCGGTGTTCTGCTGACATGTGTGAGTATGGAAGGGTGCTCACAAGTCAGGAAGACACTAGAAATCAGGATAAAATTATTTTCTTCTTTCCTGAGTGCTTACATTGTGTACCATTCTTTGCTGCACAATGGTTTATTTCAGCACTGGGACATGAATTCTCAGGTCAGGTTTTACTGACTAGTCCTTGAAGGTGTATTTTCCTTTCTTGCTCCATAAGATGGGGTGCTGCCCAGGCCCTGTGCTCTCCCACAGATAAGCAGACCATCAAGAGGACAGTCAGGCCTCCCTCTGCAGACCACATCCTTCCCAGAAGAGGGTTTGATAGAGAATTTTCAGTGTAGAGACTACCCAGAGTTAAAGAGTCAATTGGTTTTAATGGTTCAGGATTCCCCAGAGGAAAATGAAGCCAAATGGGCTGCTGCTGCTTTCACCCACAAAGCACCTTCCAGCACCTTCCAAGTCCAGGCATAGCCAAAACTTGGAGGAAAAGCCAGGAGAAACAACAGAGGCAAAAGGAATAAAGATCAGGAACAATTAGTTTTGTCACTGGGGATTTACTGTTTGTAGCCCATGGAGCTCCTAGAAACTTGGTCAGTGCCATGATGATGTGAAGGCTGCTGACAGTCAGACATGGGTCCGTGGATTGAGCATTGGGCATTGTATTACAGACAATGAAGTGAATGAGTAGGAAGCATTAAGATGAATGTCAGAAGTCCTTCAGCCTCACCAGGAGATGAAGGATGTGCTGAAGCCCTCCAGCTCCCCCACTGCTCCTCTGCACAGTGCAGAGCAAGGCAGGAGACCTGTCTGTGCAGTGGAGGTTGTGCCTCATGGCTGGCAGAGCCACCCAAAAAGAGTAAGAAACCTGGCCACCCAAAAAGAGTGAGGTGCAGAGCAGTGGTAGGGTCACCAAACTGGGAGCCAGGCAAAAAGGCAGGCATAGGTGTACAGGTGGGAGTTTGGGAGATATGTCAAAGGTCATCAGACCTTGCCTGTGCTTTGCTGGCTCAAGCCTAGAGATACTTGGACACTGCTATCTGTGGCAAGAACAGACTGAGCGAGCACCTCACTGTAACACCACCTTTCCCCAGGACACCAAACGTGGGTACTCTTATTCCCAAGGAGACTGGAAAAAATCATCATGCCTCTGATGTGACTTAGGACAACCTCAGGGCACTGTCCCACCGCCTATGGTGCTGGAGGTGGCCATGGCATCCGCACTGGTACCAAGAGACCCCCCAAAACTGGAGGAGAGCTCAGCTCACCAGAGAAGCCAGTTTTTCAGCTGCTTTGTACTGCTAAAGCTACAGAAAGGGGCTGTGTCACAGCCACAGATCAGGCATTTTGTGCTTCAAACCTGAAGGCTCAGGGTTTCTTTCCTTTTTTTGCTCAAAGCAGAGGTAACTTTTGCAGCCCCTCTGGCACCTTTCCCCGGGGCTTTTCTCACCACCTGTGTGCAGGACATGCTGTGGGGAGAGATCAGCCTGTGGTGCTGTGCCAGAGTGCTTCCCTTCCTTGTGGAAAGGGAAACAGCCTCCCCACGGGTCTCTTCCACAGCCCTCCTGCATGTCAGTGCAATAAGCCCTGGTCACCTCCTTCTGTCATGAGATCAAGGGTTTGCAGGGGCTTGAGGTCAAGCAAGTCTTCCCAGGCTGAGATAGAGATGATGGAATGATGAGGGAGGATTCCCTGCATAGAGCTGAGCACAAAGAGCCTGAGCTGCTGAGCACTGGTAATACTCAGGGGTGCCTTTGCTCAGGCGCCATGAATGAGGTTTGGCAGCAGCACTGAGAGTCACTGGAGGGGCACATGCACGAAGAGCCCCTTCCTCCCACCCAGCAGCCTCCCTGCGAGGGAGGGCAGGCAGGGCAGGGCAGGGCATGGCAATGCAGGCAGGGCTGTGGGAAGGTGCCAGCCCAGGGCCTGGCAGCCTGCAGCCTTGCTGCACTGCTGCCTTGCAGGAGAGTAGGATGCGAGCACCATGTCTTAGGCGAGGGCACCTCATGCTGGCAGCTCCAGAAATAGCTTGGAAAGCCTTTGTTTTAGTGCTTTCCCTTCTCTCTCGCAGGGCTGTTTGCCCCGGCTTGTGCTGGCAGGGGGAGTGGGTGTTCTGAAGCAGCGAGAGGATGCAGAAGCCAAAAAGCTGGATCAAGCCTGGAGATCATCCTCCTGTTTCCTCTGCCACATGTCCCCCTGCAAGCCCATGTGCAGAGCCACTCCTGCACGAGGCCAAGGCAGGCTTTTTGCTGGCTATCAGCACTGAGCATCCTCCAAGGCCATGTCCCACCAGGACATGGGGGCTGTGGTTGTGTGAGGTGACAACTGCAGCCTGGCTGGGGACACCTCATGCAGCAAACCCTGTGCATTTAGGGCTGAGCCCCTGCCCCCAACACCCCAATCCACCCTCCAAAGGCATCTTTCTTTTCCTCCCAGGGTGAGCTGCCTCAGCAGGGGCACCCCCAGGCCTCGCCAGTGAGCTGTTATCTGCCAGCCAAAGGGGGAGGTGAGAAAAGAAACACCCCCCTTAAAACCCAAGATGTCTGGTGTGGATCTCCTGATCCTGCTAACGCGAGGGCTCCGCTGGAGCTGGCCGCGTGCAAGCAGCGGCCCCAGGTCTCGCTTAGCAACAGGGCATGGAGCAGCCTGCGGCTGGCGGGGAGAAAAAAGGGTCTTTTCTTGTCGGTGAAAGATTCATCGTTGGGCTGAAAGTGGCCCCTCCCCTCTTTCAAATACTTGTCAGCGGGGAGAATACAGCTTAGATACTGGGCTGATCAGATCATGGCTAATCTGTTATTCCTGGCCGCGAAAACTGCCAGAAGACTTCCAAACAACTTCACTGGGAGCGTGTGCGGCAGGAGCAAGCTGGAAGGAGATGCCGAGCCGCTGGCAGCCCCACTCCGGCATCCCGAGGGCATCTCCTGCTCATGAGGTGCATGAAGAGGGTCCCCACTCTGCACTGGCAGGGCTGGTGGCGTCCTCTGAGCCACCATGGACAGCGATGGTGGAGGGGAAGGGGTCAGTGGAATGGAGGAGATAAGCTCACAAAAATGTCCCCTGTGGCGAGAACCAGGCTCTCCTGGTTGTGTGGCTTGTCCTCCCAGACAAGGTGGTTTGGAGGTGTTTGTCACTGTGAAAGGATGTTTGGCATTTGCAGAGACTACCAAGAAAAAGGTGTCCAGCTCAGGGAAAGGTGTTTTCCTGGTTATTCCCTCCCTCTGGAACGAGATGTTTGCAAGAGAGAAAATAGATCAGACAAATCGAAAACTCATACTCAGTGGTCTGCAGGAATGTCATGTGATAGCCCAGATCCTGCTCCTGTACATGGAGGTACATCAAAGAGATACAGTTAGCAGAAGTAAGAGCACACTCAGAAGTATGTCCTACATATTATTCTGTGCCCAGCACTGGGGTCAGTGTGGCAGCCAGCCCAGGGAACAAGAAGCAATGCACCTGAACTACCAGGAGCATCTTTCTCCCTACAAAACCAGGGTAGATGGAGCTACTTTTACCATTGCCACTGCACACAGAGGTCAGACCTGACCCCAGGCCTGGCACACTCTGCTCTGCCTCTCCCCAGATGCTCTGCATGCCTATGCATCTTGCCAGTTCATCTCTGGCTCTTTTGCTGCCACTGCCTTGCCCTGCGGCAGATTGCTGCCAGCCTGCCTTTAGCCCTAGCTCTACCTCTTCTGGGCTCAGCACTAACTATGGTTTTTACGTAGGATGTGCTGTGGTGATGGACCTTTGGTGGGACAGTTCTGTCTGAGATAGAAAGGAAAGCTACCCTGAAGTGGCCCAAGCTGATGGGAGCCTGTGGGAAGAGGGTGGATGTCCAGGAGACTGGGGACTGGCCCGCACCCTGGCAGGCTCCTCTTAGTCAGGAATAATTAATTACCTTCTTGAGGATCTCAGCTTCAGCCCTTCCCTGCTCATGCCCCAGCCCAGGAGAGGAGGGAGGGAGGAGACGGCAGCGAAGAGGGTAGAGAATTAATTGGACATTGTGTTGGGAATCGCCTCCTGGTCGCTGTCAATCTTGGGAGTGAACAGCCTCTTGTCTCACTCAATAGGAACTTTATATGCTCCTTTAATCCTTCAGTCCGTATTGTCAGAGCTTCCCCCCTCCTCCTGTCTCTCCTTCCCACCGCAGGACTTTTGATGACCCCAGCTGTCTGAGGCAATACAAAGAAGCCCCTTAACTAACACCCTGTGATCTATACAGGCAATAAAGAGGCTCCCCTTGACAAGGATTTGCAGGCAGAATATATGCAAATGCTGGGAGGTGTGCGGGTGGGGAGGTGTGCCCAAGAAGCCGCCGTGCAGTGGGGCATGGCTCCCGGCCCTGCGGATGGCATGACCCAAGTGGGGATGTGGTGCAGGTGAGGAGTGGCCAGTTAAAACCAGGGCTGGACAGGGCTGGGTGGGCGCTGTACACCCTGCCATAGGCTAAAGCAAACAGGAGTGCCACGTTCATCTGGGCTGCGAGGCCAAGGCATCCATGGGCATGTAAATGGGGGTCTCCCAGCCCGTGCCCCCCTTGTGCTTTGCTCCCTGACGGCCACCTCCCGAAGTTAGGAGGCCATGCTCCTTCCCACATTAGCACATGAATGGGGTTGGGGTGGGGGGGAGGTGGGAAGGGGGGCAAGCCCCCACTGTCCACTCAAGCAAACAATTTGGCTAGCAAATTGACATAATTACAAGGGACAGAGAGAAAAGAAAGGCGAGCCCCCTCCCCTGCGCTCCAGAGGGCCCGACCCCTGCCGAGTTACTTAGACCCTTTGTGCGACTCAATGCTAGGTACTGATGAGGGGACGTATGCCCTTTTCAAGGGCTCTAAGCGACCGGCTGCCCTAATCTGATTACAATTTACAGCACTCCTTCAAGAAGGGGCTGGAGCGGTGCTCACACAGGCGTGGACACGCCGGGTCTGACATGCACACGCTTGCGCCAGCGCAAAGGTAGATGGACGTGCACAGCAGAGGTGGGTGGACACAGTGGCACCATGGCACATGTGTGCGAGCGCACACTGACACCATGAGCAACGCAAACAATGTGGTTTTCAGTGTCAATGGCACATGGTCAAGAAGGCTGAAGGCACAAGTGTAGGAACGCAGGGTTCTGCACACAAGGACACACTGCCAGCAGGTGATCCACCATGGCCAGTACATGGGGCCTGCGACAAGCTCATTTCAGCCCAAATCTGAGGCTTGGACCGTGTACTTGCAACCACACGCACCAACACACACATGGAAGCATGTGCACCCCCTTCTCCTGGGCAGAGGCACAAGGTGCCCACCAGGAGTGGGGGACAACAGAGGTAAGCTTTCCCCAAATCCTTTGCAGCAGCTCCCAGGAGCAGGAGTACAAGCAAAGCCACCACCTGCCTATTAAAAGTGGGATTAAACAATGCTGTTCCCCCCCGCTTCCCGCTCTCTCTACCATCATCCCCTTGGGGAAACCACCACCTTTACATGAGATTTTCCTCTTTATTTTCTAACTTCTTTTCTGCTCCTTGCCCATAGATCCCAGGGGATTAGCAGCCAGGCTGGGCCTTCCAGCCTCCTTGAAGGCAGGTTGTTTCAGCCACCCCCCAACCCCCCCCCCCCATGGGAACCTGCCCCAGGACAACTTTGGTCAATGCCTCCGGTGCTTCCCAGCCAATTTGTACCACCTAATCCCCGCGGGTATCTACAGCCCCTTTCTCACACATCCTCCTGCCTGCTGGAGCAGCCCAATCCTCTGCTCCCCGCGCTCCCCCGTTGAGAAACCCTGCGTCCACCGCTGGGGCCGCGACCGCACTTCAAACGCGCCAGCCCGACCCCGGCATTGTTTGCCAGGGAATTAAAAGTGCAAGGCCAGCCCCAGCGAGTGATTTAGGTACTGAGACCAGACTGAGCCCTGCAAGAGCACGGGCAATAAAACGCTTCGCTGCCCAGCAGCCTGGGCAATTTAAGGGTCTTCCCACGAGGAGGAGGCAGAGCCCAGAGGTATGAGGAATGAGATCGGGGCTCCAGCATGTGAACGTGGGGCAGGAGCATCTCCTGGTGCTCACAGACCTGCCCCACCAGAGATATGGGCTGGCCACCTTGCTAAAGCAATGAAGGTCACTCAGTCACTGCCATTACTGATCCTCACGGCCCTGTGTAAGCTGCTGAGTGGAAAGACTAGAGACCATGGGGGCTAGATGCACAGTGGGATGCTGGCTCATCTGGAGCATGGCCAGAGCTCAAATGGTATGGGATAGAGAGATGCTGGTCCAGTGACACAGTAGGAAATGCTTGCCTGAAAGGCCTGCTTTGCTTTCAAGGTTTTGCAGACTTGGGGCAAAGAGTTCAGGACTCCGTTTTTGAAATGAGATCAGCTACAGTGCTTGTCAGTAAACATCCCTGTGGTGGTTTGTGATGGGGTCTCTGGATGAAGCTTTGAGCAGAAAAGGGCTGTTAAATCCTTGCTCAGTGCAAAGAGGCCGGGAGGAGATCTCCTTCCTTCAGCAGACCCCAGCACATGGGATCAGGAATTGTCCTTCGTTTTCCCACCACTGCCCTGGCAAAAGGATGCAGCTCAACACACAGTCAGCCTCTGCAGGGACTGTGCCCAGGGGACCATTTCTAACACCTTTCAGACCTTCCTTTGCCACCAGAAAAGCATATACACTATACCAGCAGCTCCTGATGGCCCCAGCTACAGTATGTCCAAATTCCCCTTTATCCAATAAGCCCTTTCCCTGCATCCCATAGTGCTGCCGTGCTTGGGACCATTCCTATAGTGGATTTTAGGCCTTATTATGTTATTATGTTATTTTGTTACCCTTCTTTGTTCAACAGAGAGGTTATTTCAGGCCAAACAGAGGCAACGCGGGTTCTGAAGAGCGCATCTCCTGCGCCTGCCCGTCCCCATCCCCGCGCCATGGCGGAGGAACAGAGTGTTTCAGTGCCTCCTCCTCTGTCACAATGTTTTTCAGCTCCACCAAGCAAAGTGTCCAATTAGAGCAGAGCCTCTTGCTTCCATCTTTGCCGACATTTAATTAACATGCTGCTGCTGGCAGCCGCTGACAAATTCCAGAAACATGTTGTAAAGGGTTTTTGTCTTTACCCAGCATGGAAAATGAGGGTGTCATATCCCAAGGGGATGTGAATAGCTACTTTTGACTCCCCCCCTCAGGTGTGAGAATTACAGCTAGACGCAGTGAAGAGACCTATCCGCCCTCCTACCTCCTTTTTATTCCTCCCCTTTTCCTTTCCTGCTCCTCACATCCTAGCACCTTGGAAAACACACAGCTTTTAGGCCTGATTTCATTCCTGTTTCCTCCGACTCTGGTTGAATCCTGATGGTCCAGTTAAGAGCCCAGGGCTGTGCTCTGCCTTTGGGCTCTTCCCATGAGGACAGCACCAGTCAGTAGAAGGAGTGCTCTGATGAAGCAATGGCTGAAACCAAAGCAGAGGACAGGGTCGTGCCAGCCTGTACTGTGCGCACAAACAGGGCTCCCAAGGAGCTGATAGAGGCCTCAGTAGAGTAGGTCAAGAGAAGGTGATGGCGGAGGCATGTGAAGTGTAGCCAGACTCAAAGCCGGCCCTCACCCAGGCCTGTGCTTCCCACACGGGCTCAGCTATGGCCGTGGCAGGTCTGGCTGCTGCCGTTAATGTTAACACAAGCCAAGCGTCCCCTCTGCCTGTGCTACCCTCACAGTGCCGTCGCCTGTGCATCCACACCCAAGTGTCCCAGCACCTGCCCTTGACCATGAGCAGCCCAGATGCCGCCGGCATTTGGGTTACATCCCACCCTGCACCATTACCGACATGAGGCTTGGAAAGAAGAACACGCTTCCATTTTATTCACAAAGCTCGTTACAAAAGCAGAGAGAAGGGCAGAGCCGGGCATGTTGTCCTCATGGGACGAACATGAACCATCGCCCGCCAGAGCAGGCCCCGGGTCCCTGTCGTGGCGGGCAGCCGCTCTCCGCCATGGGGGGGGCAGCGGCCGTGTCTCATGGGGGCTCATGGCGAGGCGGGCTTGTCGGGGTGGTGCATGTGGTACACATCGCTCTCCTCGTCCTCCGGCACCTGCGGCGGCCACAGCCCCCTCAGCGCCGCGGGGCCACAGCGCCATCTTGTGCCGCCCGCCCCCCGCCGCCGGCCCCGCAGACCCCGCCGGGGCAGCGAGCCCCCGCCTCACCTCCCAGTAAATGTCGTCCTCGAAGCAGTTCTCGTCCGAGGCATCGCCCCAGATGGGCAGCTTCAGGATGGCCCCTGGAAGCACGATGGGGTTGTGGGGTGCGTGCAGTGCGGTGGCTGCAGCCCACCCGTCCCGGCAGCACAGGGGGCAAACGCGGGAGCACCGAGCCCCATTCGATCCTTTTGCCATGGGTTCCCTGGCTCCTCTGCGGCGGTCCCACTGCAGGGTGTCCCCTGCCCGGGCTCCCCTCCTGCTTACCCACAAGGGCACCCCCGGCAAAGGCCATCAGCAGAGACACCACGATGCCGGCTGCCTGGAACCCGCCTTGGACGCTGGGTGTGCGCGTCTGGTAGGGCCCAGTGAAGTCAAAGGCCTTGATGAACCTGCAGAAAGGGCGAGAATTCCTCCTGGCAGGAGAGCTTTCCGGGCTCTGGCCCTGCTCCATCACGGACTCCTCCCTAAGCCCCATCCCTCTTCTGCAATGGACCAGGAGAGTGGAGTGTCGCAATGACACGAAGCACTGCTCGCTTCCTTCTTCTCTGCCCCCTGGCAAGGTTTTACCCAGGAGGAGCCCAAATAGAAACATTTCCTTTGTATTTCAGACCTTCAACTTCACCTGACCCCACAAAACAATGCCGGGATGGAGGGCGGAGGCTTCCCCACCCACCATGCTCCAGAATAATGCCAAGCCATAGGGTTGTGGCTCCTTTTTGAGGCCACCACAAGCCAGCTGCCAGAGGTGAGTCTTCTACACTTCAGTAAGCCTGACACTGTCAGCGCACCCCATGGTTTTGAGGGCAAAAGGGGCAAATATGGACAACTGACAAGAGCTGTCAATTGCTCCTTGATCCCAGACCTAGGAGACCCTGGTAACATCTGTTCTCAGGGAAGGTTTTCAAGCTGCCTTACCCTTCCTTTCCATACACTTCCTCTGTGGCTGCGGCTGCAGTAATGGCCCCCACAATGCCTCCAATAAGGCCCGGCATGGCGTGGAGGTTGTGGATGCCACACGTGTCCTGGATGCGCAACCTGGACTCCAAAAAGGGCTGAGAGGAAGGGAGGTATAGAGGGGTGAGGGACATGAGCACAGCCCTGGGAAGGATTAGTTCATTCCATGGAGTACTGGGATAAGTAGAGAAGGAAGAGTGATACTGTGCCCCATTAAAGAGCTAGGGGCTTGTAGACATAGATGTGAGCCAAACTCAAACAAAATAACAACATATCCTCCAAACACTCTCCTTTGGGGAGACTGAACCTTCCTGAGCACTTTGGGGCAGTAAATGAAGCCAGAAGTGCATCTACATAAGAGATGATGGAAAGCAGTAACCCTCAGAGGGAAGTGAATCCATTTCTGGCCTGCATAGCAGGCAGACCCCTAAAGCAGCACTCACCGTGAGGTAGACATAGCCCACTGTGGACACAATCCCAGAGATGAACCCAACAATGAGGGCACCGTATGGAGTCAGCATCATCTCCGCACTGGTGCCCACAGCCACACCTCCTGCCAGCGTTGCGTTCTGGATGTGGACCTGCACAAGTAACCACCCTGTTTTGGCATCTCGGGGAGACTGCAATTGCTCAGGGATGGTGCGAATGGCAAAGTGGAAGAATCAGCACTGAAAACGTTCCCAGAGGAAACTTCAGGGCCTATTTTCCTGCTCACTGGTGAAAAACAAGAGAAGAGGCAGCCTCTGTCTGCAGCACAGGCGCACAGACTCCCACTCCTCGTACCACACACGTTCTTTGCATCCACAAATCCGGGTGGGGAGTTGTGATCAGATGGAAATTGTCTCACCCATGTGTCACGCAAGCTCTGCTGTCACAGAGACATGTCACCCACACACATAACACGTACAAGTCAGCCCCCCGATTGCTCACGAGCTGCTGCGCAGGCCCTGCTCAGCTTGCTGGAGAGGGCTGCTAAACATGGTTCTGCAACGTGCTCATCAGTAGCAAGTCCAATTCCTGCTGTGACTTAGGTTCACCACATGCAGGCATCACCCTTCACCTCAAGCACTGCAGGACTCACTTCCCACTTGCTTATTCAGTATAGCCTGAATGCTGGTTTCACCATCACACCCTAAACCCCAGCATCTGTTCAGCAAAGGACAAGTGCCAATCATTTCCTGGACTCTCAATCAACTTCATTATAAGTCCCCTGAGTTCCCAGCTTACCATGTCAAGCTTGCCTTTCTTCTGCAGCATGCTGGAGAAGGCCACTGTGGTGAGGACACAAGCAGCCAGTGAGCAGTATGTGTTAATGGCAGCCCGGTGCTGGGCATCCCCGTGCTCAGATACTGCTGAGTTAAAACTGGGCCAGTACATCCATAGATACAGGGTTCCTGATGGGATGGGGAGGAGGGGACAAAGAAGGGTAAAGAGAGAATATGGGAATTGAAAAAAAAACTCTAAAGAAGATCTTTCTGCCCAGTGGGAAGTTAAATCTTGTAGTTCTGCTGTCCCAGAGTTTCATCCGTCATAATGGGACCATCTGGCAGAGAGGGGGACCCAAAATACATCCTTGTCTTCCCAGGTACCATCTCAGCCCAGCCACTGATGAAGGGAGCTGAGTAGCTTTGAGAGGCAGAAGACTGGGATACAGATCTTCTCAGGCCCAGATCCTGGTTTCAGTTTGGTTTTCCCAGAGACACCTGAGGGACCACCCCTCTGCAGCCAAATGGTCCACATGTACCAGCATCCCTGAAGCAGGGGCTGACTCACCGATCATAGCGAAGAGGTCAGAGTGGTACACAGAGCCCTGCTTGTCCTTACTCTGCTCCAGGTTGGGTCTGTACAGGATGCATGTCACTGTGAGGCCGAAGTAAGCTCCGAAGGTGTGAATGGTCATGGAGCCACCTGCATCCTTAACCTGCAGCCATGGGAGAACAGAGGTTTGCTTCTACAGTCACTGCTCATTCTGGAGCTGAGGTCTGTTTTGCATCATGCCCAGATTGTCCTCCCACTCTTCCTTCCAGCCTGCACTTAGTCATGGGGAGAGGTGCACAGAAACGCTCTGGTCTTGCTATCTATCCTGCTTTCTTGGTCCTGTGCACAACCATGACATTCCTTTTACCTTCCTCTTGCAAGGCATCAGGGCAGAAGGGAGTTTCTGATGTGTCCTAATAGCAAATGGATTGCAACAATAGCCAGGTTGGCTTCTAGGTGCACTCAGTTCTTCTGGCAACTTGTTCACTTCTCAGCCCTCTAGGCCCTCTCTCAGAGAGCAGGAACCCTGCCTCTGTCAGCAGACATCTCATCCTCTTTGTCACTTAATTTCCTTCTACAACACCCATATTCCAGCAGGGGAAACAGATGAGAGGGAAATCTCAGGCACAAAGAGAGTGACTGGTCCTTTGTACTAAGACTCATCGTCTGCTGCTGCAACAGAGAGAGCCAGTGCCCTTGAATTGCCAGGCTTGTGTGTAAAGCCATAGAAGTTGGCTTTACACAGGGAGGAATGACCCCCTCCTTCATAATCTGTCTACTTTTTCTGCCTGAATGCTTGCATTTCAAATGCTTATGAGGCAATGGCTTGGTGGAGCCATGGCAAAGGGAGACCATTTGGTGAGACAGAGAGGAAGGAGCAGAACCAACCTGGTTCTGCCTAAAGGCTTACATGAAGCAGGTTGAGGAGGATGTACTCATTCACTGCGAAGAGCGTGACTTGAAACAGAGTCATGATAAGGAGCTGTATGGGGCTGGTTTTGCCCAGGATGGCCCCAAAGGCAATGCACACAGAGCCCACACAGAAATCAGCATTGATCAGGCTGGAAAAGGGGAAGGCAAATGGTGGTTTAATAAGGAAATACGCTTGTGTAAATCACTCTCACCCACCCCATCCATCATTTAGGAAACAGCCCTGGATTTCCCTTTGACCTTCCTCCCATCCTTACATACTGTCCAGAAAAGGTGCTTTCCCATATTATTTCAATAACATGGATTATATGCGTTCCCAGCACTGACATGGTGCCCAGTTTGGGATTAAGGGGTGATGCTCATCTCACCTTTCCCTTTGAGCACCTTAATGGCAGGTATGTTTGGGCTGAAAGCTGGAAAGCAAGTGGAGGTATGTGGAGGGAAGACAACATTTACAGAGACTTGATTGAACATCATAGAGGGACAGATGCTGGCAGCTGCTTGCCTCCCATCCCAGCTTTTCCACTGGCTGGCACCCCAGAGCCCATCTCCTCCTTACTTCTCCACTCCAATGAGTATCTTCCCATTCTCAAAAGAGTGAAACCAGCCTTGCATCAGGAGAGCCCACTGGATCCCAAAGGCAGCAAGGAGGAAATTGAAACCCACGGCTCCAAATCCATAACGCTTGAGGAACATCATGAGGAAGCCAAAGCCCACAAAGATCATCACATGGACGTCCTGGAAAGCTGTACAGAGTGAAGGGACCATCAGCTCTGGGGGGACAGCAGGGCTGTGAGTGCCATTTGAAGTGATGAAAGGAAACTACCCGCATCAGTGGCAATAGGGGGGAAATTCAAGAGGAAAATGTGTGTTTGTCCCAAGTCCCCACATTTCTAAGTCTGAGAATGGCTCAGGTTTCATTAATTGGATTCTGGTTGAAAGGATTTGTCTTGAAAGTATTCATGCAAGAGAAGATCGGAGGCTAATGGAGTGTACAGAGGAAAGCATTTTAAATTCAGTTTAGTTTTTCCCTTTACAAAAACCTCAGAAAATGCATGTAAAATGAGCAATGAAGTTTTATTAAAAACACACGGATGGTCATTTTGGGTAGGCCCATCTCATGCAGGGTCTGGGGAAAAGGCTCAGAGCAAGAAGAGTCCAAGAACAAGGGAAGTTCACAAATACATTTTTCAATGTCGCTGAAATCAGTGGCAAAATACCCTTGAGACCGGGATCCTCTTTGTGAGAATTGGAGTGCTTAAACCAGAGAGACCCAGTTCTTCCCATAAATGCTCTGACCTACTAACTCAAGCCCCTCAGATGCCCTTCCCTGGGGGAAATCAAACCTGTGTGAGCCTCCTCAAAGACCTTCTCGGTGCAATAAACCTGCTGTATAAACCTGCTGTACTTTTAATGCTGCACGTTTCTACCAGATAAGCATCTCTTTGCAATTAAGTGAGCTGAAACTCTGCAGAGGTACAACTGAACCATGCAAGCCCTCACAGTGGAGGCCTATGAAAAGAGCAGGAGACTCAAAGCTGGGATCTCCTGCTGGGAGACTCCCACCTGCACACCCTCACTTTCAACAGGTAAACATAGCGTTAACAGAGCTACTCCAGCTCTGTGTTATGCAGCACACAAACCATTATAGCCATTAAAACCAGTAATGTTTGTGCACCTCAAAGAAGGCATAAGCTCAGGACAAAGGCTGAGAACCTGCTATACCCCAAACCTGTGTTGAAATCCAGCAGCCCCAGATCCACTCCTGCAGGGACAATGGTGTTGTACCTGCTGCTTCCACTAAAGGCTGGATGAGAATTTGGGTGAGGTGTTGCTCTACAGAAGCCGTGGCTTTTGTCCTTTGGTGCTTTACAAGATCTTGCAGCTTGTTTAAGGACAAGCATTTGGACAGACTCCAGCAATACAGTGTCACATTGCAGGGACAGGTTAATCTGCTCTTTAGAAATCCTCCCCATGCCCATGAAATCACTCATAAAAAAAGGAAGGACACAAGACCTGGAGCTGGCACTGTTCAGCACAGGTCACTTCAAACACACTTCTCTGAATGGCCAAAGAACTAGTCTTCCTAACTCTGGTTTCATCATACAATACTACAGACTCTCCCTCTGCAGCTGTATTTACTCTTCCCACCTCTCTCCTCCAGTGCAATCAGCACAATACACAGCCAGAATTATCTGATGCCATTTGCATTATATATTCCCACTTTCATCCTTAGAAGCAGAAATACACAGGTCAGAGTCAAAGGCAGGGATTGTGTGCCCTCTGAATACACAGAGGATGCCCACTCTGTGTTAGACCCTGTACAAACCCAGGAGGAAGAGCAGGTCTTTTTTTTCAGGCTGCACCCAGTCTAAAACCTTTTTCTAACCCTTGCAATTGTTTTCCCTGAAGAAGAACATCAACATCACTCAGAGACAACGAGTCTTCAAGGTGCTGCCATGCCCCAAAAGTTTTGTGACCCTGCTTGTGTGGGAGGACAACAGGCATCACTACCAAGAGGAAGTGTTTGGGCTTTGGGAATGCTACCTGTACCAAAGAATCTGGTTTCTTTTCCCTAGAGAGCAAATGACTCACCCGTTATGGAATATCAATGTGTGATTCAAAATGAGAAGGAATTGGCACACAGGACCTGGCAACGGGTGCCACAGTCATGCATAGGCTCCCCTCTGCCTGCCTTCCCCATCATCTCTGGGCTTGGAGGACCTGCCAGTTCATCACTCCTATCCCACTGCCACCTGGGACAGGTCCTATGGACAGCAGAGGTTGCAGGCATATTAGTATAACTGGTCCTTGGGTGTTCCACCATCACACTCTCTCCTGAAGACTGCTGGATGGACACAGAGATCAAAACGCCAGGGCTTGGCCACCTTGCCATGTTTGTCCATCTTTGCAGAGAGAGAACATTTGTAATTAGATAATGGACAAAGACCAGTTGTGCTTTTGGGCATGTGAACCCTTCTTCAGGTCTGCAACAGAAACGTAATGCAAAGCTAAACTGAGCTAAGCAGTTGTTCTTGGGTTCATTTAATTGTGTGAATCCATGCAGCCATCTGATGGGGAATATTTGGCACTGCCAAGCAGAGGTGGGGTATGAGGACAGAAGAGATGTGATGTCCTTAGCTCCTACAAGCTCTTTCTTGGACCCCTGATGAGGACATCCCAGCACATCAGTGACAAGAGCATCCCTCAGGCACTGATGCTGCCTCTTGCCAACCCGCCTGAGGTTAGTCCTAAGGCCAGCCATGGCCATACACTAACCCGGAGGCCAGCTAAGCAGAGGTTCTCTAAGCAAATCCTGTTCAGAAGTTGCTAATCCTCAGCAGCTACAGGTTGCTATAGCTCCTTTGATTTAGCAGGTGTTTTTAATGGAAATGTTCTAAATAGATTCATGACTCAGGCCTGTTGCTTCCTTGGAAACAATTGCCTACAGAAGCAGCCTGTTCTGAATGGCTCACAGCGATGACCAGCCCTGGATATCAAAGGTGGCCAAAGGCACTGCATGACCGGGAGGGCTTTAACCGCCTAAATAATCCATGGGGCAATATGATGCAGCGACCCAAGAGCCCTGGGAGCCTGGCAGGTTAGGAAGACTCCGGCATGGAAATGCCAGTAGCTAAAGGGTAATTTACGAGTGAGGGGGAGGATGTAGGAAGGGGAGGAAGATGTCACAGGATCTCAACAGCCGTTCCTCCGTATGCACAGAAAAGCTCACTCTGATCCAGAGCTGACGGAGGGGGCAGCAAGCCGACACTTGCCGGGTGCTGGGAACACGTCAGCCCTATTCCTGGAAAAAAGACATCATGGAACCCTGCTGACACAGCCCCAAGAGGGGCCGCAAGGCTCTTCTCTTACTCTTTGGTGAATCCCAAACCAGCCTCAAGGCAAGAGCCTGCCTTTCCGGCAGTCAGTGGAGCCATCGCTTCTGGCAGGCTCCACCATGGGATGGGATGGGATGGGATGGGGACCAGCCAGCACCAGGACTAGGCTTTCCAAATACTCACATGGGTATCGGAAGTAGAAATCATTCTCTATGTCACTGGTTATGTTCTTCTTCTGCTTCTCTTCCTCCCAGTGTGCATCAGCTTCGGGGCCAAAGCGCACAAAGACCCCAAAGAGAACGATCATGGCCACCTCCCAGAGGAGGCACACGAGCGGGAGCCGCCAGCGCATATACGTGTTCTTCGCCATGCCCTGGTGCCTCGGCCTCTCCATCCGCAGGGATCCTCGAGGGCTCTCGTCCCCTGTGCCTGGCTAAGGCCGGCGGCATATATAGGAGAGGGCGAGGTGGGGCCCAGGGAGGTGCCTGCGGCAGGATCACGTTTCAGAGTCGGGGAGCTTCAGCTCCTGTCGCTCTCCTTCCTCCGCGGGAGGAGGGACAGGGTCCCAACACCTTTCCTCCGCGCTGCTCAGAGCACCTCTGAGCCCTGCCTCCAAGGGGACCAGGAGATGTGGAGGGCAGCAGAGTGGGGAGTGGAGCCCGGGCGTCCTGCCCCCTGCTCTGCCCGGCCACACACCTCTTCCCTGCCCCTTGCAGGACCACCCTGATCCTGAGCATCCTGCCTCCCTGCAGTGAGTGCTCCCGTCACCGCCCCGTAGCGCCTCGCAGGCACCCTTCCCCAGTGAGCACCGAGGGTGAAGGCAGGGTGCCCCTTGCTGCAGCTCTCTGCTGTCCTCCATGTCTTTGCAGGGCACTGCAACAGCCTCAAGAAACCCTTTGTCCCAGGATGAAACTGTTGGCTCCTTGCTTTGCAACATGCTTTAGGACGGCTGCCTGCACCCTGCAAAACCATGGTGGAGATGAGCAGGAACAGGCTTGCCATCCCCTGCAGGGCAACTCCCAGAGCCTCTTGGGCAACACCATTGTCACCAGGGTCTGTTTCCTCTCATGAGCCTCTGCCCTGGGTGCGGAGATGGAGGGACACAGCACTGCTGCAGCAGGGATCTGCCTGAGTCTGCCCACCCCATGACCAGAGCAGTTAGCTCCCTGACCAAGAGCAAACGTGGCTGAGCCCAAGGATCACACTCGCTTGTGGTGACCAGAAGATGAGGTATGGGGCCACCCCACATCCCTGCCGAAGCAGCCTGAGTCACTGGGCTGGCTGCAAGTCCCACTATTTGCTTTTGGGAAAGCAGTCTGTGGGGGAGTCCCAAGAGGAAGAGGAAGATACATGCTTGAAACCAAACACCAAGATACTGCATTCGTGCACAGACGTGCAGTGGCTCTACCAAAGGCTCTGCCATGGATCTAGAAGGATTTAAGTGACATGTGTCATGATTTCCTGAAGTGATTTACTCAGCACATCCTCCCAGCAAGACAAGCTGGGACTGCATAAACCAGGGCAGTGCTCTGAGGTAGTGCTGGAGATGGGGCTGGAAACCTCACTGTTGCAGCCTGAATGTCCCCTCATCTGGTATGGGGCCTCTTTTAATTCATAAACATAAACACAATACTCCTTTTTTCCCCATGGTTTTGAACCATATGCTCTTTTCCCAAAGAGCTGGGCAAATCCTTCAGAGGGATCCCAGCTCCTTCCTCTGCCTGCAGATCTCAGAGATGCCTGTCAGTCAGTGTTCAAGAGATGAAAGACAGCAGCCCAGGCAAGCTGCCCAAATCTGCTGATGGCATCTAATTGTGTCCTGCAGGCTGAGCAAGCAGCACTGATTGCTGTGATGATTAGGCAATAATTTGAGTTTATTGTTATTTTTTTTTTCCTTGTTTGCTTTCTTCTCCAAGTGACAGATGGCAGAAAAATGCTGTAGATGGTCTTGAAGAGACCATACAAAATCATTCTCCAGTCTCATCTGGGCCCCATGCTGGCTGTAGGACAGAAACAGCATTGGGAATAGCTGGGGAGATGCCGCTCAGGAGCACTTCTGTATGGCAGAGGAACTAGCTAGTGACCAGACACACACTGTGGAGGGTCAGCAGCAGGACAGCAAGTGAACCTGGACAGCAAATGAACACCAGACCATGGCAGAGCATCAGGGGAGCACTTGTTTGGGCTGCAGATCAGTGCTGTGCTTCTCAGCAAGGGTCCAGACCAGCACCCGCCTCTTCATGCCCACGATGTGGCTGAGGAAAAGAGGACTCCATCTGCCTTGCCCTTGCCCTGCATGAGCAGAGCTTCATGTGGCTGGGGTCACTTGGTGAGGACTCATAAAGCAAGTGGATGTTGCTGTTGTCCTGAGGACCGGCCCTCCGTTCAGCAATGCTGCACAGGGCCCACCCAGTGTATTTCTGGGTCTCCCATTACATGTGGTTTCTGCAGGACAGTTCCAGGTGTATGCACCAGGAAAGAAGAGATCTTCAGCTGGAAAGAAGCTGAAATCCCGAAACAATATCTGAGCCCTAATCACTAGAAGCACTGTTGACAGCTGCATGTTCTGCCAGCTACGTGGTAGGATCAGTCTTCAGCCCTGCCCTAGAGCAGTTCTTAGACACCTTGAGAAAGGCAAGACAGGGGCACAAAGGACCATTTTATAACAGAAGACATGTTGGTAAGGTAGCGTAGCCACCAGCAACCACAGTCTGTGATTCTTCTTTAGCAGGAGGAACCAAACTGCAGAGCTTCTCTAATCTGTGGTCTCATTGAAATGTCAGCATCCGCAGAAAAGCAGCTTGTGAAACCCTTGCACAGCCCAGGAGGCAGCAGCTCTGTCCCCAGCCCCTCTCTCCTGTGTCTGGAGGCCGAGGACAAAGGCTAATGGCTTCTCCCCCGGCCCGATAGTCTCACCTTGCTGCACTGCCTTGCACTGCCCCTTCTTATCAACCTGCAGATCAGCACTTCACCACTGCAGTCCCGTCAGAGCTGGCATGCTCCATTGCCTGCCCGTGCTGTGACAGCCCATTAAAGGACCAGCTTCTCTCCAGGCTCTTTGCAGGGCCTGCCTAACACTGGAAAGGCTGACAGGGCCATGCCAGCTCGGGTGCCTGCAGTGATGCTGGTGAAGAGCTTCCTACACTGGGTTAGATCAAGTCCTTTGCATCTGTCCTACAAGGCTCCTAACTGCCTGGTAGGATGCACGGGGCAGATTTCCAGGTGGCCCAGTCACATATACCAAGCCTGCTCCACCAAATTTAGACCATCATGTCCAGCACCCATAAGAGGGGCAAGGTTTCCCCGAAAACTTGTTGGGGGAATAGGGGCAGGTACATTTGTCCTTCTGCTCTGGAGACGTGGGACTAGATCTTGGCAGGGTTGTACAGGACTAGTCTCATCTGGGTCTCTCCCAGTTTCTCACTTTTATGAGCACTAAAACTATTTGAAAGATGTAAAAACCAAAATCTAAAAGCACACAGAAATCCCTCCCTCCTGTCTGGAGGCCTCGAGGCAGCTTTACCCTAGAGAGGAGAGAATGAGGGCTCCCTGGGTCACTGTGAACTGTTCCATCAGTGCCTTCCTGCTGTGCCTTACCCTCACCTTTCCCTTCTTTATCTCCTGACAGCTCCACGGATTCACTGGAATGAGGAGAACCAGGTAAAACCAGGTAATCCCAGACATACCCACATGCAGCAGGCAGTCATCCTCGCTCCTGCCTGGATCTACCCCAGAGCGCACACTGTCTTGCCTAGCTCACTGGGGAGCAGAAGCCACCAGCATCAAAGGTGACTCACTGCTTGTGCAGGTCCTTGAGGAGTATCCCAAGGGTGAAGCATCTGCGTTAATCCAAACCCAAACCTTTTTTGGCTTCCTCAGCAGAATGGCAAACAAACTTCCCCCCGTGTGGGACAGCGTGGTGGGATGGGGGGAGATCACAAACTCATTTAGGTCTGAGTTCTCTCAGGCATTTTTTTAGCCTTCACCATTAAATACTAGTCAAAATAAAGCAAGACTTTTTCTAAGTTTAACAAAAATTAATCCCAACTGGATCAAAGCACCAACCAAACGTGAGCCCCATTTACAAACAATGTTTCTTGTGCCCTCTCCTGCCTTCCAAGAATCTGCATTTATCAGCAAGTAAATGATTGTCCAGAAAGAAGCCAAAGGCTGTGTGTGAGAGAGAAGTTGGTGTCCTTGGAGAGCAGGCATGAGGGCGAGCAGAGGCGTGAGCAACTCCAGCTGTCACACAAGGAAACATGCAGGTCGCTGGGGCTCAGCCACCATCTCTGACGGCTTTTGTGAGAGATCGATGGCCTTGGAGAGCAAGAAAGGAGCAGGGGGTTGGGCAGCCGGCGGCAATTCCCACATCAGGAGCTGCCAGGCTTTGCTGGAGAACTCCCCCTCGCCCCCAGTTTGTTTGTGGTCCCTGTTGGACAGTGATAAGGCAGGTTTTGGTCACACTCTGCTAAGTGCCCTCAGCTGGTTGCTGGGACAGGCGCCAATGGCTGGGCAACGCAAGCAGGAGCATGGTGGGGCGCTGCTCTTCAGAGCTCCAACAGGGGAGTGGTGCACTGACAATGTCTTATAGGGCCAAGAGGAGCAGGAGCCCCCATCCCATAGGCTGCCCACCACCCTTCCATCCAGGCAGCCCTGGTGCCCTTCCCTTGCTCTCAGTGTGCAGCCAAGCAGGTCAGCTCCTGGCTCCAGCTCATTACACCTGCCCAGTTCGGCAGCACAGTGAATGGTGCTTTGCTGCCCACTGGTCTTTGTTGCTTTATAAATACAAGTGCTGCTGGTGACACTGGTTTGTGCTGGGGCATTCAGGCTCTGCAAAGAAGGGTGGTGTGGACATCTGGGTGGCTCTGGTCTGCAGGGTGTCCTCCTCCTCCTCCTGGTTCCCAGTGTGATGCATACACACATGGATCACCCTGTGACTGCTGCCACCCATGAGGTTAAGTGGTGTGCCAGGATAAGGGGCTCAGGGGCAAGGGGGTCAATGACAACCCAGGGACTTCATCCTCTCCCGCCAACCATGAGCTCCTGTCCATCCACAGCCCCCTGCCTTTGCACCCATAGGGGGCAGATTGGGCTGGACTGGGCTAAACTGGACTGGGTTGAGCTGAGCTGTAGTAGGCTGGACTGGGCTGGGAAGATACAGGCTGGACAGAGCGGGGCTGGAGCAGCTCATCTCAGCCCAGCTCATTCCAGTTTAGCTCAGTCCATCCCAGCTCAGGCCTGGCCTGGGCTATGCTGGGCAGGACTTGACTGGGCTAAACTGGGCTCGACCGTGCTGAGCTGAGCTGAGCTGGGCTGGGCTGGACTGGACTGGTCTGTGCTGCGCTACCGTGCCCTCGGCTGGACGGGACTGGGCTAAACTGAGCTGGAGTAGAGCCCAGCCCAGAGCCTTCACGTCACTAACATCATGGGGACGTCATCGTCTTACAGCCAATGAGGAGAGAGTAAGACAGTAACGTAACCGCCGCCTTTAAAATTTAAACCTGCTCTCTCCGCCCTCTGGCCTGTGTCGTCACGGACCCTTCCGCCAATCGAAATGCGGCGCTCCCCCTCTATCTGCCTACGCACGCCGCGGCAGCCAATCAGCGGCGAATACTGCTCGAATACCCGCGGCGGCCGCCAGCGCGCGCGCTGCATTGCGCAAGCGCGTCACATCCTCGATGCGGCCGCTGCCCAATATGGGGAGCGGGCCGGGGCGCCAGGGGTTGTAGCGAGCCGTGGCGGCCGCGCTGTGACGGGGCGGGGAGCCGAGCCGAGCCGCGTCGCTCTGGGCCATGTCGTGCTCGCACAGCGTGGTGTTCCTGCTGGACACGGCCAGCCCGGGCCGGCGGGCGCGGCTGCAGCGCGGTGCGCTGCGCCTCCTCACGCAGCTGTGCTGCCGGTTCGGCCTCCCGCGCCTCCGCTGGGCGTTCAGGTTCTTCGACTCGCTCGGCGGGCGCGGCGGGGCCTCGCGGGGTGGGGGCTTCCGCCCGCCCGATCCCCGCGCATGGGCCCGCTTCGAGGAGGAGCTGGCGGAGCGGTTCGGGGCGCGGGGACTCGGCGCCGTCCTGCCCGGCCCCGCGTCCCGCGCCGCGCTCACCCACCACGGCCTCAAGGAGACGCTCCTCGACTTCCAGTGGGACCGCCCCGAGATCGCGTCCCCCACCAAGCCCCTGCGCAGGAGCCGCAGGACGGGGCCGGCCGCCGCGGAGCCCGCCGAGAGCAGCGCTCCCCCCGAGGGCTTTGTGAACGCCGTCTTCCTGTTCTCCCCCTGCCCGCGCTCGCGGAGGGAGCTGCGGCGGTTCGTGTCCGGGAGCGACGCCGCGGCCTCCCCTGCGGACCCCCCCGCGGCACAGGAGCTGGCGGAGAAGCTGCTGCCCAAGAGCGTGCAGGAGCTGATCGCGGAGCAGAGGATCGCGCTCTTCTGGGTGGACACCGCTGAGTTCGCGCAGGTAACACGCTGGCACCGCACCGCGCCGGGCAGGAGCACCGGTGGGGTCTCTTCTGCGCTGCCTCCCGGATAAGAAGGGAGCGCAGTTTGATGCACAGGATCCTGTGCAGGAGACTGCAAACTGATGGTGCTTACCCTCTTGGAGACGGGATACAGCTGCAGCTGACTGTGTTCATTGGGGGGTGTTTTGGGCTTTGTGTTAGGTGGGAGCTGCAGCTATTCGGAATTGCAGATAAGCAGTCTGAGAGACGGGACTTGAAGCTGAACCCGTTTAAAGTGCTGGCAGCTCTTAATCTAGTGGGAATGGTATTTTCTCTATTGTATTCCGATGGAGGCTGATAAAGCTCATGAACCCAATTGGGAAGCACTGGGTTTAGATGCTGTGTAGTCATTTCATATGTGAGTTGCTGGCAATGCATCCGTCTTGATTTGTTCCTGTGAATGTTCTCTCTCTGCCAACACGAAGTGGAAACGTCTCTGTTCCTTGATTTCAGGTGATGGAATCCCCAGATCACGTTGGATACTGGACAATGTTGGAACTGATATGTCAGACCGGAGGAACCATTTTGCCAGCTGATGCCTTGGTGCATTTTTTGAGTCCCCACAACTTTGACTCCAGTTCCCCAGTGCCACAGACTGTCCCTTGGACCACGCTGCTGCCCTTGGATGCGACTTTGAACTGCTTGTTCTTGAAGCCCTCTGTATTCCAAGCAGTTTTCCCCCAGCAAGAAGGAACATTGTTTCTCAGTCTGCCTGGTAATAACACCCAGATAAGTGGCATAGTAGTAACTGTGATGTGCCAGGGCCTGTACCAGCTTTCCTTGGGGACAGGAGGTGTAGAAGTAACTTCAGATATTTAAGGGCCTGAGTTTAAAGCAAAAGTCCTGCATGGGTTCTAGTTCCTTTGATATGAGAGCTATTAGCCCATATTTCTGATTTAGTCTCTTCAGTTTTCCATGCTTCCATAAGCCTGGATGTATGAAGAACTGCTTGCTGATCCCACCTCATATAGGTGTATATATGCTTTTATGCATGCTTTGCCTCAGCTTCAATTTAACTAAGAATACAAATAAAAAGCCCCATCAAAAGAAAGTTTCGCTTCAAAGCAGCATGCAGGGTTCTTTGGCTCTTTTAGTGGTCCCTTGGTACACTCAGCTTCTTGAGAGCCTGGGGAGGAGGTCAGTTCTGCAACCACTTACTGGAGAGCTGTTCCCTGTTTAGCCATGAAACTTGGGATTTTTGGGATTTTTTTGCATCGTAGTTCCCTTCACCTCAATGAAAACGTTTTGTTTTTTTTTTTCCTTCACTTGTTTTAGGGTTTTTGCTTGATCTTATCCTTTGCTTATCTTATCTAGGAGGAAAGAAGCAAGAAAGCTGTCCTGTGATCCTGGAACCCCTTGCCATGAGCCAACGGCAACTGCATTGTCCAGTCAATATCTTCCTGAAAGGCAGCTTGTCAGGTTGGAACTTGGCACAGGCTGGGCACTTCCTCACAGAGAGCTGGATACTGCAGAGCTCACAGATTAAGCAGGCAGAGCGCAACAGGTCACTGTTCCAGCAGCTGTTAAGGACTTTAGTGACTGAAGAACTGCACATGGTAACTCTTTTCCTTTGCTTTAAACTAACACCTGTTCTGAAGCGGGCTGTAACAAAAGGGGTGACAGTTTGTGATGTTGTGACACTGCACATTGCTCATTCAGAGATAAATTCAAAACGTTCTTTAGGAAATCGTGTAAGTCTATAATCTGCTTGTTAAGTGTCTGTACCCCCAAGTCTCTGTATTTCTAGGTAACATAAACTTTTCCTCTTTCTTTTAATGTAGGTTGCTGAGGTATCGCTGTCTACAAGTTGGTGCTCCTGCACTGCTGTTTTGTCACCCCTCTCTGAGAGCACTGCAGTTCTGACTGTACTTGGTACTGAGAAGACTGCTGAAGCTCAGTGGTGCAATCTTGAAGGAGCTGTAGTGGAGGACTGTCCCCAAGACAGTGATTTTCACCTCCCAGATGTTGTAAATAGTGTGTTAAGTAAAATCGACACAGTGGTGGAAGATTCTCTGGCCAGTATGGGTAAGTGTCAGGAAATGCAAAACTTGCCATCTTTTGATCATCTCTAGATCTGTTTTGGAGTGGAAGGATTGAAAGTTAATGATTTGCTTTGTGAGGAGTCTCACTTTTTTGGGACTTGCTTATTTTGCCTTGTCCTCTGTGGCTCACACCTTCTGATAGGATGCAGAAATCTGCAGTGATGTATCTTTCTGTTTTATTTCCATTAGCTTGTAGATAAAGTGCAGCTACGCTGTGCCTGGGGATGAGTTGTTTGAGGCTTCCTAAAATGAGTTGCAAGCCATCCTTGGCCAGTAGAGCCTTTGGGAGTGGCTTCAGGGAGGTTGCTTCTAGCTTAACTGTTTTGTGTTAGAGTGAATCTTCTTATGAGTCTCCACACCTGATGTATTGGCCATTAAATTGGGCTTCCAGGACTAAAGGTTTGGAAACCTCTGCTTTAGAGTCTCTGTGAAGGCAAGGACCTTCTGCCACTTCATTTAGCTCTTTCTAATAATTTTCTGTGTGTCTGTTCACAGAAGAAGCTCCTGTGCCAGAGTGGGTCCAAAGGGAACTGTCCCATACAGGGGGCTGGCATCCTTCAGTACTTGAAGCATGGTATCCTACATCGAATGCTTGTGGAGCGAGCTCAGATCTGATGGAGTCATTCAGGTATGTTTCTGAAACGTGTCTCTTGAGTAGGAGACGTTGAGGGTTTCTGCTTCCTGATAAGTAGTATGGTTGTAGTGTTGCTCAGAATTCTGGAATTAAACACTCCTCTTAGTACTTTTATTTCTGTACTCAGTTTCCTGTGTGCTTTTGCTTCATTATATCTTGGTGTATGGACAAAAGGATCTGGGAACAGGATATTTGGGTAGTACTTAGAATGGATTAAGATTTTGACAGTTTCAGAAGGGATACAGGCAACTTAAGGTGATCTAAGCTACTTGGGGAAATGTCAGGCTTCAGCTTTTCTTATGCTATAGGATTCACTGCAAGGTACTGAAGACAGTGGTTGTATTATCACAGTTGGTATCTAGTAGGAATGAATAATCTTGCTTTCTTCAGACAGCTGCCTGAATGGAACATTAACAAAAGCCTAATGCAAGATAGCTTAGCACAAAGCTGCTCATGTAGTTTTGTGACATGGGTCAGTGGCATACCCACTGTACTTCAGGCAACTCTTGTCACGCTTGTTTCCAACTTTGTGTGACCCTTCTCAGGGGAGGTGGTGTGGGTTTTTAGTATCTGAAGAGTTTTGGGGAGCAGGCATTGGTAGTGTACTAGTATATGTTACTGGTACTTAGAAGAATGTGATTCCCGTCCACTGGGAACAAGGAATAAGCTTCCCACCCCCTTCTTTTTTGATAACTCTGTTGAATGGGTCTTTTATATAGGCTCCTGCAGGTTCCTTGTGCCAGCAGGAAGGATGATGTGGACCAACCTGAAGTGGAACTCTCAGAAAGTCTGTCTGAGCTGTACCAGAGAAAATCCAGTGAAACATCTGCTGCAGCTGGACCAGGAAATAACAGAAAGAGGCGTATGTATGCTTTGGGATTATGTGTGCCAATTGTCAGTTAAGGATGATAAAGACTTCTCAGCAGGCCTTAGTAATACATGAACCCTGGAGAGCTGTATTTTCCTGAGCAGTGGCATGCTTTAGATTTTCTTTTTTAATTTGGAGAGGGCATAATTTACATATTAATATTAGGATTGTCCTTTAAGAACAACCCAAATGTTCCGATTGAGGGCTGCTCAGCGACTGACAAAGCTGTTCCAGAGCAGCATGCAGAGCTCTGCAGTTTCACTAGTTGTTGAAATAGGGACTGCTCCAACTACTAGTAAATATTGCAAGCTCTCAACTTTGCTCTAATTTGGAGAAATAAAACGCTTTCTTCTAGAAGAGAGTTTAATCGTTGCATTTCGGTACACTAACCACAGTTCATTTATTCCCAAGTCTTGCTCTGTTGGCTATTTCTGTGATGTAAGACTGCTTTCCTATAGGTGTATCTTATATAGGTATAAGTTCTTATGCAGAACAAGTTTTCACCTCTGTTTTACTTAGAGAAGTAACTGTGTGTACATTTACGTAATGGAGAAGCACAAACCCTCTGTTTTCCACTAGAAGATTACTAATCTCACTTGACTGAATTCTGTATTGTGCTCTACCTTGGGTGGAGTTCCTGGTCCAGTGTGTGTGACAGTAGCACTCCCTTTCTGTGGTGTTGCAGGTGGGGTTCCCCGAACTCCAGTCAGGCAGAAGATGAAGACCATGTCCAGATCCCTACAGATGCTCAATGTAGCAAGACTAAATGTAAAAGCTCAGAAGCTTCAACCTGATGGTGAGCCACCAACAGTGAATGAGAAGGTTCCATGGAAGCTTTCAGCAAAAAGATTGAATGAGAAGGTGGAAGAAAAGGAAAAGGCACTTAAAATATCAATAGGTGTGTATTGAATTTCAGTCTTCATATTTGTAGGAGCTTACATGGGATTTTTATGGAAGAGAGAGAAAAGGATAATAATTGGAGTGTTAGGTGCTAGGGGACAGATCAGTGTTTGGGTTTCTGTATCTTCAGCTTGGCACAGAGTGGTTATTCTTTTCCACCCTTCTCCAAGTTAGTTTCTATGGATGTTTACATTCTAGCGTTCCAGCTAATCCTGGGGTTAGTTTCCTGCCTTTTCTCCATCTGAAAAAAGCAGTAAGGAACAATCTTTTTGCTTTTTATTGTTAACCAAAAGTAGTAGAGGGAAGCACCCATCAAGAGGTAACTCTAAATGTCCTGTTTAATCATCATGCAGAAATAAAGGACATTTCTTGACTGCTGCAGTAGCCCAAAAGCTTGCTGATCTACTTGGGAGCTAAGCTTGCCATTTGTCATGGGTCTGAACCTGGGACTGTTTCTGTTGTTGTTCTGTGATCTGGATGCATCTTTGCTGGTGAAAACCTTTGGTGACCTCCTCTGTTCTCTTCAGCCGGAATGAGTATTTCATCAGTAAGATAAATGGTGGTGAACAAGATTTGTATTAACTTTGACCATTTCCCTTGCAGACTTCAAAACTGAGGAGGAGCTGCAGTCCCATTTAATTGCAAGCTACCAGAAGGCTGTTGCTGAGGGAGTTCTTTCATCTGTGTGTGCTCAGAATATGATCATGGCCATTAAAAGGTTCTTGAAAATACAGGATGCCAAAGAGAAAGAGGTAGGTAAATGCATATGGGTTGTTGATGATCTAGAAATTAAAGTTTTTACTATTTCAGGCTACTTTTCCTTCATGTTACCTGAAGATTTTATGCACAGTTGCACATAGTTAGCAGTGGTTTTGACTACTTCTACCTGTGCCAACTCAATAGTGAAAATACTGTGGTAGCTGTAAAGAACACAGGAAAACCCAGTTTGGTTACTGGCTTACCCCTTTGGTAGAGATTTCAACAGATATATTTCTGTGACCTCATTCGGAATTCTGATTCTTAACAGTCTTTAACACTAATTATGGACTTAAAGTAACTCACTGAAAAATCAGTAAACTTGTGAATAATTGTAAAAAATACTATGAAAACCAAATCCATAGGCCTGAAGCTGCAAGCAGGTGACCTCTGATTTCAAGTTAGACGTTGTTCCATGTCTAATGTCATTGTGACTTTGCTGCTGAAGGAAAAAGAATTCCTTTCCTTGAAGGAGAAGGAAAAAATGAAGCTACTCCCAAAAGGCAGAGAACTGACTTAAAGTTTTTGCTGTAATTATGTATATCTGCAGGTGGCCTGTGTGGAAAGAGTCAGAAACCATCTCTTGAAGACCAGCAAAGTGCTCAGGCAACAGCATGGCTCACAGAAGGAGGCCAAAGTCAGAGAGTATGAGATGCTCTATTTACTTCAACTACTGGGATACTGTGGAGTTGGTTAGCAATTTTTAATGGTGGCTTTTTTTTTTTGTGCAAGTGGAAAAGTATTTAGATGGGGTAAATATTCCAGGGAGAATCCCTGGTCACAGTAAAAACACCTCATTAAATTCAGATACACATATGCTGTGTGCTAAGTATTGCAGCCTATATCTGAAATAAGGCATCTTCCCTGCCACCAAAATGAAATGCTAACCAAATTACGCTGTCAAAAGGAACCACTTCCCTTCCCACTGCTTTCTTGAGCACAACTTTTGCAGTAAATATGCTGTTTCCACCAGAAAAAAGGCAGTGTATGATATCTCTTTTTTCTTAGGTGCCGACTTCAGGTATTTTTACGCCTCGAGTTATGTCTTCAGTGCTCTTCACTGCAAAGCAACACAGATGAAATGGAGCAGCTGTTAGAAGAGGCAAGTAAATTATAGACCAGGTTGTGTTTCTGGATGGCACTAGATATGGAGACCTGGAACCTGTAGTTTTTTCCGTGATTTTACTGTAACACTTAATATTGCTTGCTCAAAATTTTGCTATTGCAACTGTCACAACTTAATCCATTTTCCCACTTAACTTTCTCTTCCAGATGACAGATATGCTGCGCATTTTGTGCCTCACCGAAGACTCAGGGTATCTTACAAAGTTTCTAGAGGAAATATTAGAATTGTAAGTACTTAAGCGTGGCTTAAGTGTTACTGGGGACCGGTTTTGGTTGTATATGTTCTTTGAGTAAACAGCAATCTGCAGCTTTGATTCACTGCATCTTGTAATTGTCAAAAGTTCAAACATTTCTGTTTGTTGTACTTGATTAAAGAAAAAGTAGCTGATAAGTAAGCTAATGAAAAAAAAACCTATTTGATTTTTTGGTTTGTTTTAATTGACATTTGAGAACAAAGATTTAGTTCAAACCTTGGGATTGAAACACTGAAAGTTTTGTGGGGGATTGTATTTGATGTGTGTTCTTTGACACTCTAGGTATATGAATTCAATGCCAAAGACCCTTGGAGATATTTACTATGGTCTTGGTACACAAATACCTGCGAAGCTGGCATCTGTTCTGCCTTCAGACTTCTTCAGTGATGACTCCATGACTCTGGATAGCAAATCTCCAGGCCTTCCACTGTCTTTATCATCTGCCTTAACTCCCACTGCTGTTTGTCTGTCCACTGAGAGCGATCAGCTGGAGGAGCTGCGCACCAGATCTGCCAAAAAGAGAAGGTAATTGCAAATAGGAAGCAGCTTGTTGTAGCCTGGGCTGTGGCTGAAGAGTTATCTAAACTACAGCTCAGATATCTCTCTGTTGCTGGATAAATAGTTGGGGCAAGCTGTTGATAGCTCTGCATTAAGGGCTCCTATTTTTCATGTTAACTTGCCATGGCTGACTATATGAAAGTGTAATATTGATTCTGTATGTGCAGCATACTATATTGTTAAAACTGCAGTTTACTTTATATCTCGATGTTGGGGACCCTAAGTACATTTTTGCAAATAGTGAAATGAGTTTTAATACCAACCTTAACTTTAGGTATAGCTCTTCAAATTGCAAATCATCTTTCAGTGTTGTAACATAGGGTATAATCTGCAGTCTGAATTTAGGTAAAGACTTCATATCTCTAGAGTCAAACCAAAGTTATTAGGTTGATAACTGGGCTTCTGATCTTATTTTAACTTAAGCTTTATATACTCTCTAAAGGAAAAATGTGTTAGCCAGACACAGGAGCATGACAGAAGCACCACAGAACTTGCGTCAAATTGAGATTCCCAAGACAGCCAAGGTTCCCATCCGAAAGGTAAGACCCTTCTGAAGGATTGTGTGTGGGTTGCTTCTGTCAGGATGCAGCAACATTGTGAAGTGACACTTGAGTGCAAAAACAGTTGCTCTGCATCCATTTAGCCAGTTGTTCTATATCAGCTGTACAGAGATCAAAATTGTTTTGAAGGAGGAATTAGTGTGGTTCAGAGCTTACATCTAATATTCATAGTAAGTAAACATAACATTACACTTCTGGTGAGGGAGGCTAATGTATACTTCTTGTTTCAGGAGAGCTTGCGTTCTTACCTTGCCTCTGAGAAGCCCCAGCAGATGCCTTCATTGCAGAAAGAAGCTGTGCAAGGTATATTGACTTCTAGCTTTGCCATGGAAAGTTGCGTCTTCAGCACATGTTCTCCCTGTAAGCTTTAGTTGAGCCATGATGGAATTACGCTGAAGCATGCTGGAAATACTAATTTTTGCTCAATTCTGCAAAAACTTTGGCTGTATTCTGTGTGTGTTCTCAATTGTGTATCCTGAAAGGAGTGAATTCCTGTATCTGGGAAACAGGATATCTCTGGAAAGTACTTAAAATTAAATCCCACATGTTCTCTGAACCAACATGTGCTTCAGTTGAGATTTTGTAGCTCACTTAATGTTCCTCCATATGGGACACTGACTGGCTGCTTTTCCTGCTATGGCATCTGCTTATTGCTGGAATAATGCAACTTTGTAAGACAAGTCCAGGATGGATTCGGAGGAGTACGTGTTCCAGTAGCAGAAAAACCATTTTCAATGCGTTTTGGCCTCTGAGAACTTGTTTTTCTGTTCCTATCTCTAGTGGCCTGACAAAATTGTCCTGATTTTCTTTTTCCTCTTTTTCCCTCTTTTTACCCTTTTAATCTAATCATTTCTTGCTTTGTCTTGTGTCACAGAGGTTACGAAGGTAAGAAGGAACCTCTTCAATGAAGAGATACTTTCACCATCAAAAAGGTCTATGAAAAAGATGCCTAGAAGCCAGTCAGTATCTGCTGTGGAAGGCTTAAGATACAAATGCAGTGATGAAGGCGCTAAAGGTAGGACATGACTGGCACGTGTAGGATTGTTGTGGAAGAGCTTTTCCTAAAATCCCTATTCTTGCATCCTCAGTTCTATGAAACAATTATGATGTGTTTTTAATGAAGGAGGAAATATTCTAGATCATTGCTGTGATGGTTGGAGGCGAATGGGATGGTTTTGAAACCGAAACCTATTTTTTTTACTGAATTTCCTGTGTCTCAGAACTGATGTCAGAATGCTTGGTTATAAAAGAATCTGTGAATGAAAGGTGAAGAATGAAAATTATCTCAGTAGGTTAATTATTTCTGACACAAAGTACTGATGATAATACTGAGGGAGTGGGAAGGAAGTGTAGACATTGGACTCTGAAATAATAGCTTATGAGTGCTGAGAGTGATGCACAAGGATCCTATATTGGCTGTCATTCTTAAACTGAAACCTAGACAAAGCTATTTACTTACTTATCCGAACTGCTTTATAACTGGGTGATGTTACAGCTCTTTCTTGACTTTTTTTTTTTTTTTAGATCATCGCAAGCTCTTGACCAAAAGAGTTGCAGAAACACCACTACATAAGCAGGTCTCCAGGAGGCTACTACAGAAACAGATCAAAGGCCGGTGAGTAAGCTCCTCCTGCATTTCTTCAAGTATTGGATGTGTAAGTAATGGCTGTGAGCACAGGGACCGGGTATCTTCTTTGTGATCAAAGTGTCACCTTCACCTAAGGTAGTAAGAGAACAAGTGGAGGCTAAGTTCTGTTGTCTGAGTGGGGAGAAATACTGCTTGACTCCTCATGTAAGTCAGGCTGCTTTAATTCCTGCAGCTAATTTCTGTGTGGGCTCAGTTGCTGTTTCAAGGGCTTCTGAAGAAAAGGCCTGTGCTGTGTTTTGTGGACTCTCGGCTGAAATTCAGCCTTTGCTTCCATGTGGTGCTGTTCCCTATACAGCTATTGAGTTACCTGTACTCAATCCTGTGTAAACAGGAGGCAAAGTGCTTACTAATTGCTCACCTAGAGTAGCCCACAAAGCAATACATAAACGTAGAATAGAATGTACTGCTTTTCAGCCTGTGTGAAGTTCTGGTTTTGTAAGTGTGAACAATGTGCCAAGTCCAAAATGTTTGCTGTTTCTCAAGGTCTTCTGATCCAGGTTGTGACACTGGTGTTGTAGAAGAATCTCCAGAGAAGGCCATAAATGGTAAACACTATTTTTTTAATACAGGTGGCTTTGCTGTGTTGTAGTGTGTAAGTTAAAGGGATAGTAACTGTTTCAAAGGAAAACACATGATGGACTTTGAGGGTGAACAAGATTCTGAGCTGCTGTAGTTACTGTCAAACCAGCACATGCAGAGTTTTTCTTGATGTGTTTTCAACGTGGTGTACTGTTACTCTAACACTGCTCTGATTTCTACTGTAATAGCCACTTGGCTCTCTGGAGTGACTGTTGTGTTGGCTGCTGCTGTTTCTTGTCCCCAGAAAGGAGGAAAACAGCATGGCTGAGCAAGCAGGAAGATGAAATCACTAGTAAAAAGAAACATGAGAATTAACTAGTCATTTAACCTGGATGTAACTTGCATTGAACATGGCTTTTCTAGCATTGGTTTCTGTATAATTGCTAGAGAGGAATGAGAGTTACCATGACTTAAAGGAGGAAGCAGTATGATGTGAAAGATTTATATGCATTAATATTCCAAATCTCCAGGAAAGCCAAATCTTTCTTTGCTATGCTTGCCTGAAAATGTGGTATTTGAAATGCATTTCTTTGAAATGCTTGCCCTGCATGTGATATTCTAGCTGTATGGAAGTTTCTTTGTGGTGTGCTCAGTTACAAACTGTTCCTGAAGATGTCCTCATTGTTGAGGGAAACAGAAGTCTCCATCTCCAGTCTCCTTACCTTTGCAGAAGCAGGGTTGAGAAGAAGCCCACGCATCAAACAGCTCTCTTTGAATAGGACCTGCTCTGGAGTTTTCTATTCCACTACACAGCCCAGCTCACAAAATTCACAGCTTGTCCATCAAGGACAAGAAGAGGAGAGCTCTACACTGCGGGATGTAGAAGGTACTGAATAGGATTTGAGCAGACTGGTGTTGCTGATCTGAAAAGCTGGCATGGATAGCTCTGATTTTGATTTGATTTGGCTCTACAAGAGATTGCAAGAAGCTAAGATTTATCATGTAATATCTTCTGTAGACAGAAATTAATCCCTAGTAATTTTTGTTTTAATTGGAAATCTGAGTTTGAAGGATGCTTAGGCAGCTATTCCTATGGGGAATACGCTGCCAACTTAAGAAACCAGTCAGGCCCATCTACCAAAACACTGCTGATTGTCAGTCTACATTCCTCAAATGTAATGAAATCCCTCTAAAATGTGGGACAGAATTTCTAAAGCTTTCTTTCAGTCTACTCTGTGGTAGCATAAAGCAGTGACTGATGGGATCTTCTTTGATGGCTTTCTCAGTAGGATTATCAACTGTAAATGGTAACGTTTAGTTCTTTGTATTGTGCTTACTAGAATCCTTAGTCACGAACCAGAACTTTAAGGTACAAGCTGTAAATACTATTAAGGAGCTGAGCTACTTTGGACTTTTTTTCCTCTTAGAGCACTTTTTCTACAGGTGGACATTAGTTTCATACTGGGAAATAACAATAATTCTGGAGGAGCTTTAACATCTGGCTAGAAAAGAACATGCCAGAGCTATAGGCTTTGTACATCTGAGGTGATTGTGACAATTGTTTGTGGCAGATTACTTGGTGTTAGTTGAATTGTACCATTCTACTTTCTAGGCATGAAGCAGCATTCACAGAGTGCCCCTGTCCAGACCCCCAAGAGGCTTTTCTTTGGTGCTGTGATTGACACGTGTAGCCCTGCAGCAAATCCTTCACCTGGAAGGAGAAGAACAAGAAAAGATTCCTTACACTCAGAGGAGCTGACTGCTTGTCAGGTAGAAATACTTACCTCTCTTTCTATCCCTTTTCTCTGTTCATGTTTGGTGAGACCTACATAGCTTCAGTTTAGTGTTTGTTAAGTCTAAATGTTTTTTGTTTTAAATCTTGAAGTAAGTATCAGGAGGGGTAGATAATACTGCTGGAATAGAACAAGCCTGATTCTTCATTTATTTATTTATTGTCCCCAGCAGACTCCTAGAAAAACACCTCATAAACCTGCCCAGAAGCCAGTGAATTCTGCCAGTAAGCTGCCAAGGAGATCACCTCGCATCCTTCTGAGGACACCACAGAGGATGGAGAAGACTCCTGGCAAAAGCCCAGCTGCAAAGAAGACTGCAGTTAAGTGTTTGGGAAAGTACTTTTCTCATCCTGCACAAAAGGTCAAGTCACCATCTGCATTAGCTGAAAGCAAGAGCGTTCACTCACTGCAAGGAACTTCTGAGGACTTTTCTTCAGCAGAAAGACTTTCCCCTCCTTGCAAAGAGACTGGCTTACACATGCCGGAACACGAAGGATTCACAGGGCTCAGTGCCTCACTGTTACCTCTGACAGATTCAAACCCAGCTGCTTCTCCCTCCTCTGCCATGCAGGAAAGATGTTCTTCAGAACTACAAACTCCAAGACGTTCCTTGAGGTACCTCTCAAAATTAGCATCTCCAGTTGGTACTCAGAGGCAAATCCTCCCAAAGGAAATTCAGTCACAGTCAGATCCATTATCTCGAGCAACTAAAAGTACACCCAGAAAACCTGAAGATCCAGGTTCAGAATTATGTACCAGCACACCAAGTACAGAGATAGCACAGCTTGCTGTGAGGTTAGAGCCTCCCTTCAGTTCTCTCAGTGAACGCTCCATGGACAGTGTAATAACATACTCTCCTTCCCATGTGGAGGCTAAAGAGTCTGACTGGGAACTGTGTGCATCCAAACCATATTCTCAAAGATCTCCAGGTATTGCTGGCACTCCGCTGAGGTCTCTGCTTCACACATCCAAGCAGGCCAGATGTGAACTAAACCCTGGAGGAGAGAATCTCACAGTTGCGTGTGCAACACCTGAAAATAAGGACAGTTGTCATGACAGCGGTGGTAACTCTTCTGTAGAAAGCCTTCAGCTCTCTCAGTTCCAAGCTACTCAAAATACCCCTGTATTAGAGACAAATAAACAGATGGAGGTAGTTTCTCAAAAGTTTCCTCCAAGAGAGGACTCTGAAAACTTGGAGAAGAATCTGTCTCCAAAGCCTTCTGCTGGAGAGCAGGTCCATGCACCGAATGCTGAGAGAGAGTGTGAGCAGTGGTTTAAGGAGGGGAACTCCAGTGCAAACACCCGTGAGTCCTTCCTAAGTGGTTCTCAAACAGTTAGTGAAGACTTGGAACCAAAAACCTTGAAAGAAGAATACACGGGGCTGAAGGCTCCAAGACTTAAGAGACACTCTAGGTTTGCCCTGAATACTTCACCTCCTATGCCAAAGTCTCCTCCTGCCTATTCTTTGCGCTGCACTGCAGACCGGAGGCAGCGGGAAGCTGCAGCACGGATGGGAAATCCTCAACTTCTAGCCAAGTTCTCCACTCCTAAAAGTCATTGCAAGCTGTCTTCTACTAGCCCACCAACCTACGAAGTTGAACTTGAAATGCAAGCTTCAGGCCTGCCCAAACTTCGCATCAAGAAAATCGGCTCTTGCTCATCATTGGAGGTTCAACCTGAATCAAGTGCCAGCAAACCCAAGGGGGGTGAAAGCCCCTTTGGTGAACTGGCTGGGACCTGGTGTAGCAAACACCCAGGAAAACTAGCAGCTGCTTGTGTTTCACCATCCTGCTTCAGCTCTTTCCACAGTACACCTGGGAAAGGTGCAGGACAGACCTACATATGCCAGTCATACACCCCAACAAGCTGTGCCTCTAACACCTCCCCATCACCCTTGGAAGCAGGGGTTCCCTGGACACCTTCTCCAAAGCAGAAAGGGAAGACTACCCCTGATGCTATCAATGACTGGCCTCGGAGAAAGAGAGCAGCAGGCAGCACTGCTAATGTTAGCTGTGCTCAAAGTGAGAGGAATGCTGATGAGTGGAAAATGATGTCAGCAGGCAGAGAGGTGAAGATCTTGGAGCACTGCAGCAGCAAAGGAGCAAATGCTCTTGAGGAATTTGAGGTGGAAGGGGTTTGCAGGCTCCAGGACCTGGCATCTCCTGGTGACTCTGAACCCAGGGATGATGAGGACTCTGCCAAGGGAACTTTTGGCCTGAAAACACGGAAGCGGGTCTTAATGTATCTGTCTCCAGAGAAGGAGGGGAATCACGATGCCAAGAGACCTTGCACTGATAGGTGCAGTGTGGATCTCACTGGCTTTCCCTCAGATGATGGCAACAGAAGCAAATTGAAGATGGATTCTGTGCTTCCTGAGAAACCAGGAGCATGTGCGCTCATGACTCTTGAGCAGCACAGTTGCATAGGGGATGACGATGTCTTCCTTTTGTCAGGTAATTCAGTGGCATGAGTGACCCTCTATTGAAATTGAAATGGTTAAAAATGGGGGGTAAACAAAAACAACAGCACAGTTATTTTCTGTCTGACTACCTGAGGGAGAAGGTGGTGGAGAGGCAGAGTGGCTTGTAAATGACATGGAAGTTAAGGATGTGGAGAGGCAGATTGGATGTGATGGAGCATTAATGATGGAAGACAGATCAGAGAAATATGAAGGAGCAGGAGGCTGGAAAAGGAAACTTTGAGAACTTGGGGAGGGAGGATCCCAATTGCATTCAACTGGCAATTGAACCCAATTTATGTGGGTTTGTGTTGATGCTGCTAGCTGTTTCTGCCCAGCATCCAGCACTGAAACTGACTGTCTTAAGCCTAAAGTTTGGCTGCTTCAGTATAGACTGGAGCCTTGGTGGGCGAGTCCTGTGGATGCTGTTATTTATTGGTGCTTTCTGTGTGCGCATAGTGGCAGGCCCATTGGAAATGGGTATCAGAAAGGATTGCCTTGCTAGCAGCTGTGTTGCATCGGTTGGTATTTAAGCTTAAGGTACCTCTGCTTTTGCTGTGGGTACAGATGATGCAGCTGACCATGGTGAAACAGGCTGACTTGGCTCTCTAAGCAATGCCCTGTGAATTTCAAATACTTTAACCCAGTATTGTTCTAAAACTAAATGTTATAAGGGACTACAGCAGATATTGTTCTATAGTCACTGCATGCCCTGAAGCTTCAGTCTTTGTTTCCTTTTTCAAGGAAAGGTTTGTATAGAGGCAGTCTTAGTCATTCAGCAGATATCACTGAGAAAAAATGGGCAAACGTTAAATCAACGTTAGTCCATATTCAGGACAGGAAATGAGTGGTACTTAGCCTCAAGCTAGTCCTGTAGGAGATAATTCCAGGCTGCTCTTTACCTTTCTTCATGCAGAAACTCACTCTGCCAGCCTAGATTTTCTTTCAGATAAACGGAGTATCACTTGTAGTGATGGAAGTTTTGAGGTAGAATTATGTCTGTGCATGAGACTGATCTGACAGTACCTTTAAGTTGTCACTTTGCTGCAGCATCTCACTGTGCTTCTCCAGGCTCAACGCCACCAGTAAAGAGCGTGCTCTCTGCCAGCAGCCTTGTAGCACTGACCCAGTCTCCACTGCTTTGCCAGGGACAGACACCACCGCCTCGGAGGAAGGATGTTCAAGGTAACCCCTGTGCTATGAGGAAAGGCAGTGCTCTCTGACTGCAGCTAAATGACAGTGTCATTTCAGTGTCTCCATCTTGCATGCTTCCAAGAAGCTTGGCATGACCTGGGAAGTGTGGGAAAGAGGTAGCAGTGAAGAAAGAGTAGCTTAGTTAGAAGTGCAGCTTACCGTTCTTTGTATCCAGTTGGTATTTCTTAGAGCCACTAGTAAACTTGGGCGAAGTGTAACTTTAATTTCTTCTTTCTATTTTGTAGAAGAATCTGATGCCTTCCCAATTGCTGCCAACCAGGAGCTGTCTCCCTTCCCCGTCCCAGCTTTCAGGAAACGTCCCCTTAGCAGGACTTACTCACGGAAAAAGCTGCTCAGCTGAAGTTTGGAGCCAGAACAGTACGGGAAACTTGGCATTATCCCTGCTGTACAATGTGCTTTGTAACAAGGACCTTGTATTTGGTGCTGGGCTTGGAGCTGTCTTGTGTTGATAGGAGACTAGATGCAAGCATATGGCACATGACAGTGGAAATAAGGACCACTCCAGAAGTGTAGTGTGCTTGAATTAGTTTTTACCTCAATTTACAGCATCTCTCCATCCAGTCAAAGCCTAGCTAGGTCTTTTTGGCATTTCTGCATGTGGTAGCTGAGTTTTGCAGTGAAGGTTCAATTCTGCCAAAGAGGGAGAATCGTTACTTTTCTACAACTTCCTTGTGAAATAAACTGATGTGAATTTGCATTGTGTCACTTAATCAGAAGTCTCTCTTTAGCCCAAGTGATGGGTGAAGGATTGGGGCTGCAGGAAAGATGTTGGTGGTGAGTGGGTACAAAACAAGCTGCATGCTTCTGCTCTGTATCTTGTCCTGACACTGGATCTCTCTGTTGCTGAGAGCTTAGTGGGAAAAATAACAAGCAGATGAACTGCATTAATGAGTAAATTACTCAGAAATACTTGACAAATGCCAAAAGAGTGCAGAGGAGGGGAAAGATAACAGCTGGGAATAGGGAAGAGGAGGAGGAGTTTGAATTTTCCCTCTTTGTAGATCATGCATGGTTTGGTGTAGGAGCTCCTGGTCACAGCTGGGTAAGCTGGTGCTGATGGAGTTAACTGTATTGTCCTTTTCTGCATATTGCAGTGGGCCAGAGTTGGATGGAATAACAGATGACATGTCAAAGACTGTTCTTTACCAGACTCTGTCACTGATAAAATAGTGACTCAATTGTTCTAAACTGTGACATGTGCTTGTGTTCTAACCCCATGAAGATAGCAGGAACTGTGACTGTGCTCAAGATGCAGCCGAAAAGGGGCTGAAATTTTGCATTACTTTGCAAGGGCTGATTTATTTATTTTTTTTTTTTCCCTGGGGATAGTGACCTGTTTGTGCCCAGCAGGATATAGGGGAAGTCACTCCACTCTGTCTAGTGGATGCACAGGAAGCAGAGTGCTATGAAGATAGTGTGAGGTTACCCTAAAACCTAAGGTCACCATGGCAATGCAGAAGTTTGTTACCTGACCTTGAGGGGCTTAGATGGTATTGGTTGGAATTTGTTTCCTGGAAATACTATTTCTGCAGGAAAACTAACTTTGCTGATGGGGAGGAATGGTGTCATTACCAGTGATTGTTTTGCTTGTGGGAGAGATGCACTTGCTTCAAGGGCGAGGATGGCTACACAAGCATAGAGCTCCAAGATTACTACTTACAAGTAGGATGGATGCATCTTTTACCTACTGGAGATCTTTGTTTTCAACAGCAGGAAATAAAGTCTCTCAATCACACACAGAGCCCTCAGTAATGTCCACCCTCAAAGCAAGATCAAGTATGTCAGAGGAAGATCAGAAGGTAGGTCCTACTTGTGATGTTGGCTTTGAACTCGGTGTGTGCTACTCCTCAAATAGTGGTTGTGGTTTGGGCTGAAGGAAGAAGCTGGCTGTTCTGGGATCAGGTAGCCGAGCTGCTGTTTCCCCCCCTTTAAAGTGGGTACCTCAGCTTTCATTTCTTGCTCTGCAAGGGTTAAACTGAAGTCCCCCTTCCTGAGGTAGATGGTGTCAGTATTAAGTTGCAAGATTGTATTTAATCTCCCTTACATTCAGCCAGGAAGTTTTCCTCAAAATAGTCAACATGGCTTGAAGTAGCTTATAGGCTGCAGCATTAAGACACAACCAAAGACACTTTTATCCTGGATGCTTCACACAATGCTGCTGCTGCTGCCTGGAGATGCTTTTGCTGCAGCAACATGATGTAGGGAGCTGACGAGCTCTGGCTGTGAGCATTTACAAAGCTGGTATTTAAGAAAACACTCTGACAGTAAGCTAGTTCCCTTAAATTAAAATCCTTTCCTACATACCTGGAGTAAGTGACCAGTTAGGACCATTAAGGACCCTCTGACAAGTGGCTGCTTCATAACACTCTGCTTTATTAGAAAAGTTATAGTAGAAATGTAAAAAAAAAAACAAATTTGCTACAAAAATTATGTACAAGTTCTGCAGAGTGCAGAGTATCTCTGAGGCTGCAGAGGTTTCCAAGCTGTAAACATGTTTTAGTGTTAGAGGCCAGAGTGGAAGGTGTCCATCTCCCACTTCCCAGTGTTTAAGCTGCTGAGGGTGCAGGAGGAGAGGTGTCCAGGCAGTGCTGTCTTGGATGGGCAGCAATGTAGGCTGATGGGCCCACACCTTCTATGCTTCCCTCCTGATAACAAGTCACCTCTTCTCTTCCTCAGGCCTCTGAAATGTAACAGGTCTGTAGCCAGGGTGGCTCGAGGGGCAGGAAGCTCACGTCAGCCACATCCCCTCCTCCCTGCCCCATGCCAGGTAAGCGTTAAGGCTGTACCTAGAGGGGGTTTTTCCTCACGTCGATCATGGCTGGGTGGTGAGGTGCTGCTGTCAGGCTGGCTCTGCGCAGCTCACGCCGGGGCTTGGAGGCAGGAGGGAGGCTGCGGGGTGGGTGCATCTCATGGGGCTGCCCTGCTCTTGGCAAGTGCTCCATATCCCTTTGCCGAAGGTCCCCAGGGCCATCGCTGGGCAGGGAGGAACGTCTCCACGTAGATGGCAAAGGCGCATGTACCAGGTCCCTGCTCTCATCCCTGACCCGATGGCTTTCTTCAGTGACAGCCAGTGGCATGGGCTGTTCCCCGAGGCTGGCTTCCTCACAGGTCCCGAGTGCAGGGGGAGCTCTGTCCCCAGCCCCATGAATGCTTCTCTCCATCCCTGCTGGGAGATAGTAAGGGTACACTGAGATGAGTATCCACATCTCTGCTCTTCTCATCAAAGTACCTCCAGAGTGCTTGCTCAAGGCCAGCAATGATCTGCACTGCTCCTGACTCTGCTATGAGGTCTTGCTGCCAGGGGAAGGAATTTAAACTCCATTAAAACTCCCTTCCTTTTAACTTGGTAGGAACAGCAAAGCCCCAGCCTGGCCTTCTTCTCACCTTTGGTCTGTCCAGGATGGACACTCATGCTGTTCAGCCTCTGGTTCAGCTCCTGGTTTGCCCACATGTAACGGCTCAGCTCTTTCTCCAGCACCTGGATCCTTGCCTCATACTGCAGCTTGCTGCTGGCCAGCCCCTCATCCATGTGCTCTATAAGGGAAAACAAGGTCATTTCGAGCCCTGTGAAAGACAGAAGCAACACCACTGCTGTGTCTGGAGCTGGGTGGTTACCACGGCTCTGCTGGAGCAGTAATTGCATGTTCTGCTCGTGCTCCTTCTGCTGCAGGGTGAGCTGCCGGTCCATCTCCAGGCGCTGTCGCTCCACCGCTGCCTCCAGCCAGTACACGAGCTGCTGCTGCTCCTCCAGCTGCATCTCCAGCTCCGAGAAGGCGATGTGCTGCCTGTGCTGGTCCTCTCGCAGTGTCACTACCTGGCCAGGGCCAACAGCAAGGGACACCTCAGCTCCTTCAGAGCTTGGGAAGGCTTCCTGTCCCATTGAGCCTCATCTAGTTAGTTGCCTGCTACAGGAATGAAGGTTAGTAGTTCTGGGATGTCACAACTGCCCCAGGACAGAACAAAAATACATGGCCACAATGATGTGGCAAAGCCACTGCAGGGATCCATGACTCCTAAGACTAGTTAAGGCCCTCTCCCAGGAGGTGGGTCATGTGGGGATCACAGTACTATGGCTTTGTGGCCTGACTTTACAGGCAAAAGAGGGCAGCTGCATCCTACCTTGTCAAAGTACTTGCAGAGCAGAGCTCGGGTCTCAGAGGAGGAGAGATAGCTGAGCTTGGCCATGAGGTTCATCTCACACTGGGACAGCAGGCTGGCTGAGGCCCGCAGGACTCGCTGCCTGCATGTGATGGACTCATTTTTGTATTCAATGGCCGCATCCAGAGCCTCAATTGCCTCGTCCAACTGGAACAAAATCCGTTCTTCCTGCCAGGGCAGAGCTGCAGTTACTAGGGAGTAAAGGGTTTGCTCTGTCTCACAGAATCATAGAATAATTAAGGTTGGAAAGGACCTTAAGATCATCTGCTTCAAAGCCCTAACCTCACCATGCCCTAACCTCACTTGTCATCTCAACAGTGCTGGCAAGAAGCTGGGATATGCACAGTTTGGGGATATGGGGGAGCATCTGCTAATGACCCCATGCTCAGGTCTTTCCTTCTCTCACTACTTCATGCTCCTGCACGACAGGCCAAGCAGAGTTACCTCTGGGGACAGCAGGGTGCCGTGGCGCAGCTTGTTGTCAAGCTCCAACCTCTGTTTGAGCAGCTGGTCCTTCTCCTGGCGCAGGTTGTTAATCTCCTGTCTGATCTGCTGCTGGTTGTGGGCACTGCCATGGCGCAGCTGCCCGTTCTTCTCTGTCAGCTCCTTTTCCAGGTGTTCCAGGCGGCTGGACACACGCACTATGTCATCTGTCAGGGCCTGCAGCAGAAGATGCTCAAGGAATCTGCTCTGGAGGCAAGTCAGGCCCTCAGCCCCTTTCTACTCCCTCCATAGGTGACTCCACACGCACACATAAGCCAAAGGCTATCAAACCAACTAGCTCAGAGGCCTCTTCTGTAGAGGCAGACTTCCTTCCCACTTCTCACCACCACCTCATCCTGACCTGCAGCCCCTTGCCAGACCCAGAGTGACCCCCAGGCCTTCCAGCTTCCCAGCTCTGCTGGAAATCAAGGGGTTGAGGTGTCACACTCTTGTCCTACCTGGCTGGAGCGCAGTCGTTTGCTCTCCAGGCCATTCTTCTCCTGCAGCAGGGCTTCCTTTTTGGCCACAATAGCTTCCCGCTTCCTCAGCTCATCTTCCAGCTCATCCAGGGCCCGGCGCTGCTCGAGAACTTTATCCATCTCCATGTCCAGCCACTTCTTCTGTTCCTCAATTTTCTGATGGAGGGAGAGCAAAGGGCATGCATGTGAATGCAGACACAGCAGCAGTGCCCAGGATTGCTAGACTATAGGGCAGTGGGGTCTAGATCAGAGCAAGAGTCTCGATTCCATCTCTGCTATCCCTGTAGTCTAGACTTCATTGGTTTTATCTTTCCAGCTCCTCCAAGAGGCAGAGCTAAGCTAAATCCCCCAGGAGTCATTGGGGCTGCATCTCCTACCACCCTTCTGCAAACAGACGAGACTTCACACTTTCTTTACCAATGCTGAGATTTAGAAGAGGTCCTGGTGGTAAGACAAGTCCTCTGCTACTAGATACAAGTGACATTACACTGTCCTCCTCAAGGGCAGGATGGGCTATGGCTCATCTCAAGCTGAGCTTCCTGCTTCCAGATCTCCCCTGTCAGCCTGCAGTATGCCACAGGCTCTTATGCACAGGGGGAGGAGGCCAGGTCACTGTGTCTGTACCTGCTGCTGCTCCAGGCTGATCACGGAGCCATTGCTGCCGCTCCGCCGCTTCCTCTGGAAAGCTGCAATTTCCTCTGTCTTGATGCGCAGGATCTTCTGGTGCTGCTCGTGCTTCAGTTCCAGCTCCTATGTGGGGAAGAGCAGCCGTGAGCATTGAAGGGGCAGAACCTGTTTGCCCTACAGGCTGAGGGACAGGTTGTATTCTCTGCTAGACCTTTTGAAACTCGTAAGGTTCTATGCTCTCCAAGACAGCCACAGACCCCATCAGAGCTACCCCGGCCTCCCCAGCAGCCTGCAGAGCCCACCCATCACCATCCTCACAAATACCACAGCAGCAGAGCTACTCCTGCCCGTTCCTACCTTGACTTGGTGCTGCCGCTTATTCACCTCCGTCTCCAGGCGCCGCTTCTGCTCGCTCTCCTCCCGCAGCCGGCGCTGCAGCTGCCCCTGCTGCCGCCGCATCAGCTCAATGTTCCTCTCCAGCTCCTGCACTCGCTTCTCACTCTGGGCAGACAGTGACACCAGCCTCTCTGTTGCCTGCTTCTTCTTGCCAAGAACCTGGTGGAAGCAGAAGCTGCCCTTGGGGTGCATTGTCTCCCCCATGCCCTTTGCAGGGATGCCCCAGCACTGTCCCTGCCCACCTCCCCAGGTGGACAGATCCCTTCCCACTCACCCGTGCCTTGCTCTGCGCAGCTGCTACTCGTGTGCGGTACTCCTGCAGCTTGTGCTTCTCCCCGGGGTCCCAGGGCTCTTTGTCCTCCAGCTCCTGGAGCTGCTTCTGGCTGTCACTCAGCTCTGCCCTCACTTGCTCTGCTTCCTGCTCCAGCTCCCCAATTTTCTGGCAGTACTGCCTGTTCAGAGCCTGGGCATCCTTGCCTGCAACACATCCCCTCTGCTGTGACCTCACGGCTCCTTCCCTTGCAGCCAGCATCCTGCTGAGGGATGGACCTTTCCTCTCTTTCTCCACTGGCCTACTGAGATGAATGTTCCCTTTCCCTTAACTACTCCACACAGGGATGGAGAAACAGGGCTCTGCTGCCTACAGGTGAAGGAACTGAGCACAAGCAATGCAGGATGGGCACAGGAGCCAAGCATCATGACTAGGAGATTTCATGGGTGTGCATTCCCACCAGCAGCTCTCACCTGTCTTAATGAGCTCTGTGATCAGTTCCTCCTTCATGCGGATGTTGATGGCCAGCTCTCGGATCTTCTGCTGTGCTTGCACCAGCCTCCACTCGGAGTCCTTCCCTGGCAGCCGCCTCCTACAGACCTCTGCAACACAGAGTCCCGGGTAAGGAATGTCCTGCCTTAGCAGCCAGGTGATAGAAGGACAAATCACATCTCTGATCTGCAGCCAAGACCTGGCACAGCATCGCCAAAGTCACCCGCAGCTTCCACCAAAGCATGCAACTCCTGCCAGGCCCCAGCAGTTCAAGCTTCTCCTTAACAAAAGCAGCTAGACTGTCATCTGCTCCATTCATGTCCTCTGGCCTCACATCAACAGCACCCAACAAAGCACCCCCAGCCCGAGGAAGACTGTCCAACCTTTCACTTGCCTTTTGACAGCTCCAGCTGCTCCTCTTGAATGGCATGGGCACTGCCTCCACTCAGCTCCTCGCTCAGCTTGCAAATCTCTTTCTTGCTCCAGCTTTGGATCCCATTTCTAAAAGGAGCAGAGGATTTATCAGCTGGGTCCGGGCACTGCTGGAGCTGTTCCCAGTAAGGACTCTCCATGAGCCACAGGCTTCAGAAGGAGACAGGAACAGTAGTGGGTGTTGGGAAAGATGGTAATTGGCTCCCCAGTGAACAGGCAGCTGTCAGCAGCAAAATCACTGACCCCAGATGCAGCATTTAGCATTTGCTCCTACATCCTGCATGAGAACTGTGCTGCAGAGGTGGGACAGGCAGGTCTCAGGACTGCCAGGGCACTGCACAGTGCTGGGGCAACCCCAACTCACCGGCGCTGCAACAGGGACCGCTTCTGTTCCCACTCCTCCTCCTCTCCTGAGGACAGCTCTGATGGCTTCTCTGGGTCCTGGACGAGCTCTCTCCTCAGCACCACATCTTTGAGCTCTGGATTGCCAGCCAGGCACTGTGTGTGGTTGGGGTGCAAGGCCACCAGGTCCTCCTCCTGCAAAGAGGGTTTGCTGTCGAACTGCTGGGGCAGAGAGAGGAAACATACTGTGTGAGAGCCAGTGTTAGAAAATGCAGCTCTCAGCTGGGCATTGCTGCTACGCACAAAGAGAAGCAATGCAATGGAGTAAGTGTATTGTCGGGATAGCTGGTGTGCTGCTAGACCCTGCCTTCTGTTGCTCAGACACTGAGGAAATCTGGGGCCCACATATAAAATCAAGGTAAAAGCCTCTGTTTTGAAGCTGGGCTGTTTTGGCCAGTTGTGAACCTCTGGGCTATGTCTCTGATAAGATTCATGTCCAACACTGTGGGGGGAAAGCAGTTCCTACAGTGCAGGACACGCAAGTGAAAAGGCAGCAGTTCCTCAACAGCACAGACCTGTGCCCTCACCTTCCTGCCATGGGCTTTTCCACTCTGCTTAGCAGGAAGGAGCACCGAGGGAAGCCCATTGAGGCCGTGGGATGGGGCAGCATCCAGTGGGGCTGTGTGAGGTCTCTGGCCGGCAGTCACCAGGTGAAGGTTTTCCAGCAGCCCTGGCAGACACAGGTTTGGCATTGCCATCTCCAAGCGAATGTGCAGCTCCGAGATCTTATCCTGCTGCTCCTGCAGCTTGTCACTCTAAGAAGCAATGAGAGAAACTCAGTTACATACACATGGATCCCACTGCAAAGTAAACCCAAAAGCTGGGCTGTGGTCTCTTGAGGAGGAAGGGGAAGAGTGGGGCAGGTTCCCACAAAGAGCGGAGCCCAGGAATACCTGCAGCTTGTACTGCTCCATGGCATCCTCCAGAGCAGCCAGGAAATCACGATTCTCCTCCTCCAGGCGCTCCACTTGCCTCTGCAGTTTGGCCACCTGCTCATCTTTGATGGACTCGCACCTCTTCTCTGTGTTCACCTGCTCCCCATGCAATGTAAGAGAGGCAGCATCAGCATCCACCTTTGTCCTTCCCTTCCCATGCTGGACTCTGCAAGGGCACAGCAGCTCTGCAGACCCAGATTCTTCCTGTGAATTAGATCTCTCTACCACAGCTGAATCCACATTCTCCCTGCCTGCTGTGAGGACATCTTTCTGCCTCTTTATGGCCTCTTGGCCAGGTTGCTTCTCTCCTTCTCGTGACCTTTCTACCATGCTGTGCTGAGGCTGTTGCCTTCAGTGGCCATCAGATTGTAAAATCACAGAACAGTCTGGGTTGGAAGGGGCCTCAAAGCTCATCTAGTTCCACAGGCAGAGGCACTTCCTCTAGACCAGGTACAACCCAACCTCAGAGCTACAACGTCCCAACCATTACCTGGGCTTTGGCCACCTTTGAACCTTGTGCCTCGGGGCTCTGGTCTTCTGCAGAGGTGCTCTCGATGCCGCTATCCAGTCCGGCTGAGGTCAGCTCGCTCCTCTCGCTCTCCACCGTGCACAGCCACTCCTTGACCCGCAGGATCTGCTCCACGGTGAGGTTACTGTCCTCCTGCAGCTCCATCAGCAGCCGGTATGCGGCATCGGTGCAGGTGCGGTAATGGGCGCACTCGGCCAGCAGCCGAGCCGTGGGGTCTGGTGCGCATCGCTTGGCGGTGGATGAGCGGTTGATGATCCGGGTCTCGGAGCGGTGCCGCTGCTCCAGCGCCTTCTGCAAGTTCTTTATCTGCCGGTGCAGCTCCTCCACGTGCTCCGTCTCCTTGCGGCAGTTCACCACGGCCTTGTTCTGGATGTTTTGAGCCCGGTTGGCGTAATTCAGGGTGTTGAGGCTCTCATCAAAGTCGGAAGAGGATGGGCTGACACAGGCTATCATCACAGTCTGGGCATTCCCCCCCAGGGAGTCCTTCAGGATCCTAAAGAAGAGCACAATGATTAATATAGCTGAAGTACACAATAATGCAGGAATCGGGTTTCCAACCCTTTTCAGAAGTTGAGTCCAAGGAAAATGATGTTCTTGCTCTGTGTCTGGCTTGTCACCAGTGAAGTGAGCAGAATCGGTTCCTAATAACAACTTGCAGTGTGGCAGGTTTTCATCTGAATAATTCCTGCTCTCGGCAATCAGTCTGAGAGCCCTGGTGTGAGAGCAGAAGGGAAAACTTCAAGCTCCTCCCAGCTAGCCTGGGGCCTCTGCACCAAACCTGGCAAGCTGGGCATAAGAAAGGTAGGGAGAAATATCACCTCCTTCCTGCTGGCCCAACAACCCGTGACACATGGGGGTCCCACTCCCAGCTGTACCTGGTGATTTTGGAGTCCCTGTACGGGATGTGGCTGCTCTTCCTCCGTGGGTCTCCCAAGGCACTGATGACATTGCCCAGGGCTAGGAGGCCGCTGTTGATCTGGATGCTCTCCTTCAGCCTCTCCCCTGTGTTTCCCGTCTTCACAATGCGCTCTGAGCCCGCTAGGTCCACAAAGTGAAACTTGGAAACCAGGACCTGTCCCGAGGGAGGGATGGAGGGCGGGTGGCGGTGCAGGGGGATGCGGCCGGCCCCGCGCCGCTGCTCCATGGTCACTGTGAAGATGGTGTGCGAGCGGCTCGACTGCTTGTTGATGTGGGTAGCTCCCGTGTGCTTGGCTGTGTTCCCCATCTCCAGCAGGCTCAGCACCTCATCCAGCCCTTCCACTTCTGACTCCTTCACTCCGCAGAGCACTGCAACAGCAAACAGAGTTGTGGCTGGGAGGGATGGGCTGCCTGAGGATACAGCTCCTCTCCACAGCCTCACGTCACCCCAGACCAGCTTTCCACACCAAACAGGACTAAGCACAGCAGTCTGCTGCAGGAGAGGGATGGAGGGAGAAGACTTGGCTCTGCCTTTACAGGCAGACAACCAATCCCTGGCCTTGGCCATGAAAAGTGAGCCCATGCACAGCTACACATACCGATGTTCCCCTTGTCATCCTCCCGGATCTGGATGTCTTTGCTGGCTGTATCCACCTGCAGCAAGTCCCGAAACTCCTCCTTGTACACTTCCAGATAGGACACTCGGACTGTGTAGTCAATGAGGTCATTCTCATCGATGAGTCTGAAGGTCTCAGCCATGGCTCGCGGGATGATGCCCTGCTCATCTTCATTTATGGAAGCTGGTACAGAGATGCACATGGTCATGGGGAGCCCATGGGGGCCAGGGACAGAGCCACGGGCAGGAGCCTGCCTGCAGCATCTGTTATTTGGAGAGGAGCAGCATCACAACTGTCCCACAGCCTGGATTAAACATCCCTCTGCGTGTTTGCAAGACACAGGCCCTTGGGGCAAATCCTATCCCACTGTGGTGCTGGATTCCAGCAATGCTGCCTGTGTCCAGTCCTTCCTCAAGAAGGAAAAGTCCCCTTGGTGTTTCATCAGGTAGTAAACACAATGCCTGCAGCTACAGCATGCTGGCCTTTGAAGCTAGCCTAACTCCACAACCTCTCCCAGCTCGGAGAAGTTGGGGTATTTCATGCTTGCAGCCTACTCATGCTTGCAGCATTCTCTGAATGTTAAATGGTTTTGCTTTTGTCTCTAACAGCCATGTAATAAAACAGCAATCCCCAAATCTGGTGCAGTGATAGCCCAGCTGGGAAACTGGAGGTAGACTGGAAGTATGGAAACAATTTAGTGTTTACAAACTATGCAGTTAACTAAAGCTGGCTGAAAGATTTACAGCACCTTCTCTGTAAGGTATCATAATGCTATTCAACTTCTAGGAGGGAAGGGTTTCCTCTTCCTCCAGCCCTTTCCCCTGAACAACCTACAGCATTAACCCCTGCAAACCTCCTTCTCCTTACAGCTAATTTTGGGACAAAGCTGACGGATTCAACCCAGCTGACGGTCGCGGTGCCCAGGGAAGATCACGACCACCTCCATGACATGGTCCTCTCACATCTACAGTGGTGGAGAAAGCCTACACGCTGCGCTTCCAAAGGTGGTGCTGTCCATGGGACAAGTGGTTACAACAGTGTGGGAAGGCTGTTGGGGTGGGCAGGATGGGGATGGGCTTGGAGGGCGGGCAGGGTGGAGGGACTGTTTGGGATGGTGATGTTGGAAGCGATGGTGGGGAGCGCGAAGTTGATGAGCTGGATGGGGATGTGAGGCTGGTGGGTGGGGAGGGATGGCCGGGCCGGAGGGAGGCGGTGGCTCGGCTCGGCTCGGGATGGAGGAGCTGCCGGTGGGACAGCGGTGCCGGGCAGGCAGGGTACCGCCGGCCGTGCCGTTACTCACCGACGCTGGCCTCCCCGATGGTGTAGGTCTTGCCGGAGCCGGTCTGCCCGTAGGCGAAGACGGTGGCGTTGAAGCCGCGGAAGAAGGCGCGCAGCAGCGGCTGGACGCAGGCGCGGTACACGGCCGCCTGCCCCGCGGCCTCGGGCAGCACGGCGGCGAAGCGGAAGCGGCGGCGGCCCAGCGCCACCTCCCCGGTGCCCGCGTCCCCGCGCAGGCAGGGCCGGTGTCCCCGCAGCGCCTCCCGGGGCAGCAGCGGCCGCACGCGCACCGCCACCCGCACCGCCGCCCGCTCCGCCGCCATGGCCCGCGCAGCGCGGGGCGGGGGATGCGCGGGGCCCGGCGCGCAGCGATGGCGTCAGGCGGCGGCGCAAGGGGGAGCGGCCAGCGAGGGAGCGCGGTGCGGGGCGGGCACGGGAGGGGTGCGGAGGTCGGGGGCTCCGTCGCTTGTGCTCCGTCTCGCTCGTGACATGCTCCATCGCTCACAGACTCCATCACTTGAGAGATGCTCCATCCCTCGTGACATGCTCCATCGCTCACAGAGACTCCATCACTTGAGAGATGCTCCATTGCTCACGACATGCTCCATTGCTCACAAAGACTCCATCATTTGAGAGATGCTCCATCCCTCGTGACATGCTCCATCGCTCACAGAGACTCCATCACTTGAGAGATGCTCCATTGCTCACGACATGCTCCATTGCTCACAAAGACTCCCATCACTTGAGAGATGCTCCATCCCTCGTGACATGCTCCATCGCTCACAGAGACTCCATCACTTGAGAGATGCTCCATTGCTCACGACATGCTCCATTGCTCACAAAGACTCCATCACTTGAGAGATGCTCCATCACTCGTGACATGCTCCATCACTCATTAGAGATTCTGTCACTCATGAGATGCTCCATCCCTCGTAACATGCTCCATTGCTCACAGAGACTTCCATCACTTGAGAGATGCTCCATCACTCGTGACATGCTCCATCACTCATTAGAGATTCTGTCACTCGTGAGATGCTCCATCCCTCGTGACGTGCTCCGTTGCTCACAAAGACTCCATCACTTGAGAGATGCTCCATCACTCACAGACTCCATCACTTGAGAGATGCTCCATCCCTCGTGACATGCTCCATTGCTCACAAAGACTCCATCACTTGAGAGATGCTCCATTGCTCACGACATGCTCCATTGCTCACAAAGACTCCCATCACTTGAGAGATGCTCCATCACTCGTGACATGCTCCATTGCTCACAAAGACTCCATCATTTGAGAGATGCTCCATTGCTCACGACATGCTCCATTGCTCACAAAGACTCCCATCACTTGAGAGATGCTCCATCACTCGTGACATGCTCCATTGCTCACAGAGACTTCCATCACTTGAGAGATGCTCCATCACTCGTGACATGCTCCATCACTCATTAGAGATTCTGTCACTCGTGAGATGCTCCATCCCTCGTGACGTGCTCCGTTGCTCACAAAGACTCCATCACTTGAGAGATGCTCCATCACTCACAGACTCCATCACTTGAGAGATGCTCCATCCCTCGTGACATGCTCCATCGCTCGTAGAGATCCTGTCACTCGTGAGATGCTCCATCCCTCGTAACATGCTCCATTGCTCACAGAGACTTCCATCACTTGAGAGATGCTCCATCACTCGTGACATGCTCCATCACTCGTTAGAGATTCTGTCACTCGTGAGATGCTCCATCCCTCGTGACATGCTCCGTTGCTCACAAAGACTCCATCACTTGAGAGATGCTCCATCACTCACAGACTCCATCACTTGAGAGATGCTCCATCACTCGTGACATGCTCCATCGCTTGTAGAGATTCTGTCACTCGTGAGATGCTCCATCACTCGTGATACGCTCCATCACTTGTCAGACTACACTCCACCACTCATGAGATGCACCCCATCACTCATCAGAAAACACTTCACCACTCATGAGATGCTCCACCACTTGTGAGACAACATTCAACTCACAAGATGCTCCACCACTCCTCACAGCCATTCCCATGTGGGATCACCGTGGGGAAGGGACAATGGGCTGCGTGTCCCTGCCGAGGGACAGTGTGCTGGATGCTCAGGCGTGGGCAGCCTCCTGGGATGCAGTTTGCGGAGCAGCTGGTGCAGACAGACGGTGCTTCCCATGCGCCTGCTGTGCCGGGGGCTGGCAGGACACTGACGCTCGTTTGGGATCATCTGAGCAATAGCGAACTTTTCCATCCGGCCGCCCGCAGCTCCCGCTGCACCGCCCCTGCGGCGACGGGGAGGGGATGGCCCTCGCGGGTCCCCTGGGTGCTGTGGGAAGCGCTGGCTCCTCGGCTGCGCACAGAGGAGTCGCACACGGTTCTGGGATTGCTGGCGCGGCACGGCCATGGGGCTGCGGCTCCCGCTGCGCCGGAGCACCAGCTTCACCCCCGACCACCCTGCCCTCATGGAGGTGCCCGGCTCCACTGCGCTGAAGATGGAAGCAAACGTCCTCATTATGGGAGCAGATAACGTGGGGAAATCAGGTAAGAAGTGTCCGTGAGCTGGGAGCAGCAGGTCCAGGCACAGAGACCCCCAAAAGAGGCTGAAAACTGCAGTAGCTTTTGGAGAGCAAGCTGCAGAGAGAAGCCCTGTGGAGCAAGCTGGGGAGATGGGGCTGAGTACAGCTGTGTTTTGGGTACAGCTGTGATTCGAGGGGGGAAACTGAGCACAGCCTTGTAGGGTGAGTGATGGGGAAGGTGTTTTCCACTGAGCTGCAGTTTGCTGATGCTCTGGTTTGTGCTGTGCCTCTGCTCACAGACCTGCTGGTGGCTGGGGGAAAGCCAGGGGTCGTTTCTGCTAGTGGGAGTTTGCAGGGAAACGGTGCGTGACTGCTCTGGATTTGCAAAGGAAAATCCTTCAGGTTTAGGGTCATTCTGATGGTTGTTAACCTTCCCTCTGCAGCTCTGACTGTGCGTTTCCTGACCCGGCGCTTTATCGGGGAGTACGGAGACATGGGTGAGTGCCAGGGCATTGCCAGGCTCTTTCCCGTTAGGGATGGGGATGAGGATCTGCCCGCAGGATTTCACTGCTTCCCATCCCCTCCTGCCTTTCTCCATTGCCTTTGCCTGCTCCCCTGGGGGGCTAAATGGTTGTCTTTGTTCAGTGACCCATCTCCTTGCTCCACAACTGCTTCTCTGTGGTGCAGAAGGTCCTGGCTGGCAGCTGGTGGCACCAGTGTGCCTGGGCTGAGTGCTGGAGGCAGGCTGATATGAAGGCCACCGTGCTCCCTGGGGCTGTTGCTGCACAAAAAGAGCCCCGGGACGTGTCCTTGTGGAGCACGGTCTCCCAGTGTGGACGTGACAGGCTTGTCCCCAGGAGAAGACCTGGGTTGAGGGAGCATCTCCTGGGCCCATGAAAATGACTAACAGTCATTTTCATTTTCATTTTTCTTTGGCAGAATTCCTCTACAGCCACAATCTGACCATGGATGGCCGAGAGATTCTCTTCCACATCTGGGATGTCCCCAATTCCCAGGTGAGAGAACCCTGCTCCTGTCACCTGTTTTCATCCCAGGGGCAAAAACCCTCTACTGAAAGTTACCTATGGGGAGCCACAGGCTAGGAACTACCACTGAGCAAAGTTGCTGTGTCAGATGGTTTGTAGGTAACTGCAGAGCACGGGTCTGCAGTGTTGCTGGCAGGGTAACAATCATCACCATAGCCCATGGTCCTCTGGCTGGGTGAGGGCTTTAGAGCTGATGCACTAATATTACCAGCCCAGACTGAGCACAGAAACAAAGTGGAAGTGCTGCTCTGAGATTCCCCATGGTGTTACCACCTACAGCCTGCAGTGCTTCGCAGCTGGAATACCCCTCTTCCTTTCCTCTTTCCCCAGGAGCAGGCAGAGGAGGGCTCCTCAGAGGAGAAGCGAATCCAGTGGGCAGACAGCTTTGTCCTGGTCTACAGCATCTGCGACCGTGCCAGCTTCAACATCCTGCCTCTCAAAATCCAGTTCATCAAAGCAGCCAAGGAGGGACAGAGCCAGGAGAAGGTGCCCATCGTCATTGTGGGCAACAAGCGGGACCTGCACCACCAGCGGGTGGTGTCCAGCGAGGAGGGCCGGCTCCTGGCCCTCTCTTTAGACTGTGGTTTCTATGAGGTCTCTGCAGCTGAGGCTTATCACGGGGCCCTCATGGTCTTCCATGGACTGGCCGAGCGCATCCCTGACACCAAACTGGCACTGAAGAAGGGTACGGGGATCCGTGGCATCGTCAAGACCATGTCGGCTGTGTTTGCCCGTAAGCGAACAGACTCCCTCTGAGCTACGGCATGGATGTTGCTTCTCTCTGTGCTGGACCAAGCCTCCTCCCTTGGTGCCCATGGAGATGGTCTGTGTGTTTGCATAAGTATGATGGGTTCCTTGCTGTCCTCCTAATGCCAGGGTCTGGGTGACCTGCCATACACAGCAGTGCAGCTGAGAACTGTAGTGCCTTAGTGTTGGCTCTGTGATGGGACAGTCTCTACCCTTTGCTGTACCAGCTTTTTAGGCACCTCCTGCTTTCTCCTTCCGTCCTCCAACACTGGAAACCACGAGGTGATTCTGACACAACTCCAGGCAGCATCATTCCCAGCTCCTTCAGCAGGAGCTGTCAGTGAGCAGGGAGCTGCCTCTGCCCGGGTGCCCGGCTCCTGGTTCCCCTACTCCTACTCTGGGATCCTTATTCCTGTTTAATGTTTGTCAGGGACCTCTCTGGTACCCCTGGAGCACCCATGAGCTGGCCAGGTGGGGAGTTCTCTATCAGGAAGCCACGGGCAGTTCCCACATGTACATCACCACGTTGGGATGTCCTCATAACTGGCTGACCCCAGAGGACCTCAGTGGGACCCCATCCCACCCGCCGTGCTTTAGAACCATCCTGCTCATGGTCCTCTCTCCCACAGCCTTTCAGTGCTTGCAGCCATTTCCCCTGTGCAAGCACCGTACGGGCTGTGCCTGGGAAAAGTCAGGCGTGTGGCTTGTTCCCAGGACTGGGATTGCACCGTGTGCCTTCCCAAGCTGCTCCATCTGTAGGTCTGCCTGTCCCTGAGGAGGAAGGGAGGTGGGGAAAGGGGTCGCTGGGCTCATCGCCGAACCCTTCAGCTGCTGGGAGGCTTTTCCCTGCCTCTCCCCAAGCCCCTTCCCCTGGGAAGGCAGCGTGTCGGGACAGGGTCTGTGTGTGCAGTGCAGACACTGGTGTCTGCTGTGAGATGCAATAAATTGGTTTTGGCAGGAAGCCCCCGGCTCCTTGGGGCTGTGAATTTGTACTTGGAGCATGGGAAGAGACACGTAGTGTGCTGGGCATGAGCACCCGCCACCGCTGCTGCTGTGAGGATAAGTTTCCCTTGGCCCTGGGTTGGGTGTCTCACCCCACTCTGCTCCCTCATTTTGCAGGCTCACGCTATTAAAGCGGACGAGCGGCAGGTCGGGAAGGTTTATTATTTCAGCGGATGCAATGACGTGTTGTGGGAAGCCAGGGGTCCTGTGGGAGAGAGGGGTTCCATTTGTTCTCACTGATCTTCTTTCTGAGCCCACCATCTCTGGGGGGGGGGTGCACAGGGCTTTCCGACTCATGAGTCTTCCTGGTCAGTGGGGACCTTCATGGAGGAGCAATCTGTGGCCAAGGGATGAGCCCTGCAAAGGGGGACGGAGGAAGGAGGGATGGGAACCAGGTTTGTATGGTGATGTTTGGTGGCTTTGCTGTTCTTGCTCTGTTTCAGTTTCAACATGTAGACTGTCTTAAGTCCACACCATCTGCTTAACCAGGACCAGGTCAGAGCAGTGCCAGACCCGACTGGTCCGTTTTTTATGGTCTCACTGCTCTTTTTGCATCTCCTTCAGCTTTCTGATCCCACCTCCCCCTTCCTTCTCCTTCCACCAACAGGGCTTTTGGCTGCCGTTATTCCCCCACCCTGGCCCCAGTACACTCCATGGCACATCTACCACTTCGAGCTCCCATCCCACTACAGGGGTGTGTGCAGGAGGCTGGCAGGGGCCCGCGAAGCGTGCTGGGGAGGAGGGTGGATTAGCGCAGGGCTGGAATGCGCTCATCCTCCCCATGGCTCAGTCCTTCTTGAAGGCAGGACTGTAGAGGCCGGTGTAGTAGGGCCGGCTGTACATGGGCTCGGGGCTGAAGCGGTAGGAGCCCTCGCTCACGCGCCTGCTGTAGGGGGAGAAGGCGGATTTCCGCGGGAGGGGACACTCGGGCTCGAAGGCAGGGCTGCGGTAGAGGTTGTGCCGCAGGAACAGGGGGTCCTCCAGCCCCAGGAAGGAGAGGGGGTGATGGCCGCGGTACAGCCGCCAGTCCCCTCTCAGCTGGGCTTTCTCCTCAGCAGGGGGGGTGGCAGGCTTGGCCTCCTCCTCCTCCTTCTGCTCCTTCTCTGCGCTGGGCTTGCTGCTCCCGGCTGCATCCTCTTCCTTTGCTGACTGCCTGCGGAGCTGAGAGATGGGGTGAGCACACAGCTAGGCTGTGCCTGCCAGCCCTGCTCTGCCCGCCCTGGAACCGGGGAGCCTCAGGACAAGCCAGTTTGCCCCCAGAGGGGTCTGCAGTGGAGGGGAGCAGGCAGCTGTGGTGGAGAGATGGTCCCAGGGGGAGCAGTGGGGTGGAGGAATCAGAGAATGGTTTGGGTTGGAAAGGACCATCCAGTTCCAACCCACTGCCATGGGCAGGGACACCTCACACTAGACCATGTTCCCCAAGGCTCTGTGCAACCTGACCTTGAGCACTGCCATGGATGGAGCAGGAAAGGAAAGGGGACACAGTCTCAGCCTGAACTTCCCAGGAATCTGTGGTCCCACCCTGGCTTGGGCATGAACCGTGTGAAGGTGCCATCATTGGCCAACCTGCTGGCTCTATGGGGGACTCACGGTCACAGCCTGGGAGATGCTCAGAAGAGTGGGACTGAGGTGTCCTGACAGCAACCCCATCTCCCTGCTCCGGTACCTGCTGGAGCTCTGGGAGGACGTTGGACAAGATGGGGTTTGCTGGAGATGGATGGTTCAGACTCACCGGGACGTAGCTGTACAGGGTGCCCAGCAGATGCTTGGGGGCACTGACAAGGGTCCCCCCAAGAGCATCCACCGTCTCCATGGCCTTGGACAGCCTGCGGGGGGTGAAGAGGATCAACCCCTCTGCTGCATCCCAGGCCACCGCCGGGACCTTCTTCACGCTGGAGATGCCAGAGGCGCAGGCGGATTGCAGGTTGTGAGCCACGCTGCCCACCAGCCCGGGCTCATCCCCTGCCTGTGGGAGCAACCAGCTCAGACACCGGCCCCTCCGGGCAAGCAGGGGTGTCCCTGTGCTCCCATCCCCTCTGCAGCAGGGTCGCTCCATGTATCCCCCACTCCCCGGCCCCCAGGGACCCTCTGCCCTGGGCTGTGCTTCCGCTGCAGGCAGAGGTGAAGGGCAGTGACCCCAACCTGCTGCTTCCCGTCCCCATGTCCCAGCGGAGCTGCTGCTGGGGACCGTTCCCAGCCCCGCTGGCTCACACCATCCCTTGCTGTAGGGACGATGGAGGGGGAGTCTCGAGTGCAGGAGGGAGCTCGGTGCTGACACCCTACAGCAGCAAAAGAGTCTTGAATATACAAGGAATATACAAGCAGCAAAGGAGCCTTGAGGATTCAGGGAAGGGGAAGCTGCTTGGGCTGTTCCAACTTCCCTTCACCTCCTCCAAGCTGCAGTTCAGCAGGGATGAGAGCCTTGTCCCAAGGGTACGGTGGGAACATCCCCCTTGCTGGCATGGTCCACGGGCAGGAGGATGCTTTGGGGCACCCCTACCTCACTGCTCCCCCTTTCTCCATACCTCCTTGCTGTGGTGGTTGTCTTTCTTCCCTGCCTTCTCCTGCTTCTGCTCTGGCACCTTGCTTTGCCGCTGGCTCAGCCGGTTGGTTGTGGTGCTGCGCCCATCACCATGGGCCTGTGGTGCCTCAGGTACACTTGGCTTGGCCAGGCTGCCCTGGAAGAGGAGCAAAACTCCACTGCTCAGAGGGAGCTGGTAGGTTCCATCCTGCTTATCCTGAGAGTTTCGGGGGGGGGGGGGTCTGGGGTGTTCAGGGACTAGGAGGGTCATTGGTGCACATGAGGGCAACAGGGAGTGCTGGGGTATTGGCACAGGCCAGGGAAGGGGATCCCATGGCAGCACTTGGTGTGAGAGGAGAGGCACCTCCTTTACCCCATCCTCTCTGGGTCCCTGCAGGGGCTTTCTGCTTTAGGAACTATGTTATGGCAAGGCCATAAATCAACAGTGTACACTGCGAGCTGGCTAAAAATAACTTGTCCTGCTAACACAGCACAGTGTGTGTGAATGCACTGCGGGAACCGCCGGCCCTGGCTCCTCCTGCTGAAACAGCAGTATCCACCCCCTGCTCTAGGATGTGCTTCAAGGAGCCTGAAATGTCCCATCTGAAACCAGAATCAGCCCAAAAGAGGGTACGGGGGAGCAGGAACCCAGCACTCACCACGATGGGGATCCACGTGGCCAGCTCCTGCCCTTTGGCTTTGGCACGCTGGAGGCCATGGGTGGTTTGCTGGTAAGCACGGTGGGAGGCAGTGCTAACCAAGGTGCCAATTCTGCCCAGGGTGCTGGGAGCGCTGGGCTGCTGCTGGGACACCTTTGCTGCTGACCCACGTGGATCTTTGGGCTTCTGATCTAAAGTCAGAAGAGAACTGGATGGGGTTACATCCTGGTGGAACAACGCTCCTAAGCAACCCTATGACAAAACCCAGGGACTTCCTCCTGCCACACGGACCCAGCCCTTGCCAGACACCCTCAGGGTGGATTAGGGCATCAGGACTACCTGGTTCTTCATCCTCCTCCGGCAGCAGGTACTCCATCAGCTTCTCCAGCCCTCCCAGGGCCGTGTCGACCCCGGCGGCTGCCATCTGGCTCACAGAGTTCCTCCTCGTGTACTTGGCTGTTGTCTCCACCGTGCTCTTGGTGGCCTCATAGCCCTCTGCTGCCAGCTCCATGATCTTATCCATGGAGTTGCCAATGGTGCTTTTGGCGCTTTGGAGAGGGGTGGAGATGGTGCCCTTCAGTTCAGATGCGAGCTGCGGGTGGAGAGATGGACAACAGCCCTACTGGGGTGTGCTTGGGGTAGATGGGACAGCCAGAGGGACCACAGGGACCTCAGCCATGGCCATGCCAGTGGGTAGCTCTGAGAGGGGCATTAACAGCTCTCTCCAGTTAGGGCTGGAGGTAGCTGGCAGGAATGGGACATAAGATGCTGTTGATGTAGATTTGGGAGTACCCCAACTGGTTGGAGCATCCCCTGTGCTGCAGGAGCCCTTGTTTGGAGGTGCTGCCTTGTTTCCCCCTCCATCGCCATCCAGAAGCAAGCCTAGAGCAGACATGCTGTGGGCTTAGTAGAAGGCTGGTGGGTCCCAGACTGTGCTATGCCCTACCTTGTCAACGGGGTAGTGGAGGGCAGGGATCTTCTCCTCCAGGTGGTCCAAGCCCCGGCACGCCAGGTTGTTTGCCACAGCAACTGCCTTGGGCAAAAGCATGGGGTGTGTTGGTGAGGAAAGCACCGGGGCCATGCCAAGCACATGCCAGTGCCAGCGCAGTCCCATCACGGTGGGTTCATCCCTGCTGTGTCCCCCCCCCTGCACTCACACTGGGGCTCCAGCCTGCGCACCACCGGCTCCACGCTCCACATGGCCAAGGCGCTGGCACCCTGCACGCCCCGCTCATAGACCTCGCACACGGAGGCCATGAGCGGATGGGCCTCCTTGGTGGTGGTGTAGGTCCGCTGCAGGCTTTCGCAGGTTGAGCTCACCACCGGCAGCTGCAGCACCCTCTGCAGCACGTTCTCCTGTGGGTGGCAGATGGGCACTGGTTACCAGCAGCCCTTCTCTGAGGAGCACCCCGTCATCCACACACCAGGGACATTGGTGTGGTGCAGTGACCACAGAGGATGCTGAAGGAGGAGGAGGAGGGCATTTCTTGAGCCACACCGAGCGTCTCGGCACAGCCATGGACCAGCAGGCTGGCTGGGATGCCACAGGCAGCGTCCCCGCATCTCATGCTCCCTTCGGCTTTCTGCTGCTTCTTCCATCTGACCCACCCCTTGCTCCTGTCCTTGGATCAGCAAAGACCAGTGCCTATGTGGTTACCTCTGTCCTGTCTGCCTCATCACCACTGTGACAAGTAAGGTAAATGGACCTCAAAAAGGAGAAGGGGAGAGGAACAGGTCTATCCCTGAGGGCATGTGTCTTCATAGGAGCCCTTGATGTGAGAAGAGGGCACCAGAGCTTTCTGAGGAAGCCAGGCACTGCATCCTGCTAGCAAGGGTGATGGGGGATGCCACGTGTGCTGCCAGTGCCAGGGCATGGCTGGAGGTAGGTCCCTCTTAGCTGGGTGAGCAGGATAAACCTGCAGCTCCAACCCTCTGTTCCTGCTCTCACCCAGTGCCCGCTTGGTGAGCTGAGACAACAGAGAGAGGGGCTGCAACCCCAAGGGAGGACTGGGGTGAACACTGGCTCATGCAGCAATCAGGAGGCAAGAGCTCTCTTGGAGCAGGAAGCTCAGCTGGCTTTGCTGGAGGCTTGGGGTCCACAGTGGGGACACAGATGAGGGACAGGCAGTGCTGTCAGGCACCACCAAGGGTTAACTTCCTTGATTCTGAACTATTTAATTTCAAGCAGTCAAAATGTTTTATCCTTTCCCTTTGCTGATGCTCTATGTTATTGCAGGTAAAGTTCTGTATAAAGAGGTGAGCACATGGGACAGCGTGAGATGTGACTTGCATTCATCTGGCCAAGCTGGTACGTGCTGCCCAGCACCCTCTGCCCTCCCCTCTCTTACTGCACCCACCTTGGCACTTCCATTCTGCAGAGTCTGGTTCTTCTTGGCTGTCATCGTGACTCACCCACCTGCAAAGCAAAGCCGGGAGCCTCAGACCCTGCTCTGAGGGCAGGACTGGGTTTGGGCTTCCCCCAGTCGCTCCTGCACCCCCCCGAGCACGGCAGGGCCGGGAGCTGGGCTGAGGCATCTCCCGTGGGTGCAATAGATGCAGCATTGCCTAATGCTTGACTTGTTACCAGTTCAGCTGCAAAACCAATGTCTCCACGCAGCCCTGCCCTGCTTGTGTGTCTTAACACCCAAAAGATGCAAAGTATTAGTTGAGAGGCATCTAGTGTGGAGGAGCTACAGGCAGGATAAATGTCACCACTGTAAAGCAAGCTTGGAGCAACCAGAATGCTAACAGACGTGCATGGAGGCTGGGAGATGCAGGCTGGGAAGGGACAAGGCAGCAGGATGGGAGCAGAAAGAGGAGCTGCAGGTAGGGATGTGGTGATGTGACTGTACATCCCCCTCCTGAACATCTGCAGCTCTGCAACTCGCAATGCCAGTGCTTATCCCTGTGCAGCCCCAGCTCCATCCAGTGGGCAAAATCACTGCAAAACACCCATCTCCAATGCTCCCGGTGGGCGCCAGCACAAAGCACAGCTCCAGCTCCCAGCCATGGGTTCCCTTTCCTTAGCAGCAGATGACATTCAGGAGGTTTAGGGATAGCAGCTGATCTCCCCATCCCAGTGAAGCTGTCCCGGTGGGACACACTACTCACCGAGGGGCAGCCCGTCTCCAGCAGAGCAGGAGCAGAGGGTGCTGGCTGCACCGTCCCTTCACCCTGGTCCTCTGAGAGTGATGCACTGAGTGCCCCAGCCACTACCACCACCAGGCCCCACCTCCTGGTTGCGTGGGGTTTGGGAGCTGGAGCCTTGCAGTGGAAAGTGGCCAAAGAGCTCCATGAAATCACTGTAATTTGGAACAAATGATGGCAGAAAATCCCCTTTGTTGTCCTCCCTGCAACGCTGGGGCCCAGCTGGGATGCGCCAGAGTTTAATGCGGCTCCATCAAGAGAAGATGAGAAGAAGCTGCCCTTGGACCTCACCACCTCAAAAGCAACAGATGAGCAGCCAGGGAGAAGGTGAAGAGTCAGGCAGGGTTTCCACAGAGGTTAAACCCTTCCTGTGTTTCTGTAGCCCCTGTTACACCCTGTGGTGGAGCAGGATCCTGCCCTGTTGGGAAATGCAACACAGACCAAGAACATAGTTTCTCCCCAGGTGAGTTCACTAAGCACAAGGAGCAGAAGGTGGACATGGGGGACACATCCTGCATAGACCAGTCTGGTTTGGGCAAGTCCAAGGAAGGGAATTCATTGAGGGTTTTGGTGAGGAGGCTTTTAGGTGGGTCCTAGGTCAGACACTGCATTAGGAAAACTCCAGGTGTTTGGAGTAGACAGACATGAAGGAAAAAAATCAGGTTGGAAGTGGAGGCCACCTCATTCAGCTCTTGTTCAAAGCTAGACCAGGCTGCTCAAGGTCTTGTCCAGTCCTGAAATCTCCAAGGATAAGATCTCCATCTCTCTGGGGCCCAGTTGCTGTGCTAACCATACTCATTTTTCCTTATATCCAGACGGAATTTCCTCTGTTGCAGTTTGTGCCTGCCATCTCTTACCCTGGCTCTGTGCACCCCTGAGCAGAGCTTGGGCTCCAGTCTCTGCTGGTTCAGCATGTGCTCTGTGTGCCTAATGCCTTACCCTCACAGTGATCCTCTGCTGGAGTCAAGATCTCCCCTGTGCTGATGGGGCCAAAACGGGAGAGGGATCCCCAGATGTGCTTCAAAGAGAGGAACAACTGCTCCCCCTGACCTGCTACAATGATCCCACTGCTTCTACTCCCTGCCAAGGGGATCAGTGCAGATGATCCAAGGCTGACACAAGGCTGCTCTGTGTCCTGGACCAGCCACCATGAGGCAGGGAGATGCTTGGCATGCTGCTCAGCATCGGGGAGGGCAGGCAGCAGAGCCAAGTCCTTGAACACCCCCTGTGCAGGACACAGAGGCACGCACCCAACATAGCTCCATGGCTCCCTTGAACATGAAGGTGGGACATTTCCAGTGCATGGGAGGAAAATACCCCTTTTCCTCCCAAAGAGCCTCAAGTTTGCCTCCAGCCCAGGGCTCTGCCAAGCTGGGCACAGAGGTGAGTGGCTGTCCTGGGCTGTCTCCAGCTCAGCAGTCACTGCTCTCCAGACAGCGGGACAAAGGGCAGCAAACGTTTGCTCTCTTGGCACTGGGACTTTTTCCATCCCTGCTGGCCTTGCTCACAGTGCAGGGGGCATGCCAACCTTCCCTCTGCCTTGGCTGGAGCCGGGATCGATGTAGCCTTTGCCCTACTAATGCCTTTGCTCATCCCCTCCCCTTCCTCCAGGGCAAAGGCTGTGCCAGCCCTGGCTCTGCAGTGCAAAGGTACCATCACCTCCACCTCGAAACACGTTGTGTTTCTGCAGGCAATAGCAAGAGCTCACCACATCAGCTGGGTGCAGGGAAGCTGTTTTATACCCTTGTCTCTGCAGCCTGCTCCATACCCATCTATACGCTATGGCCAGATCCCCACAGACCTGCAAGGGTCTGCAACTTTACACTTGGGTCTGGAGGGGTAACTAATTCATTTCCATGCCCTATGGCAGTATCGGCACCCCCTAAACCACTGCTGGTAGATGTCAGTCCAGTTTCTTCTTCAGGACTGCCTTCCTGGGCAATCCATTTAGTCTTTTTCAGTTCAAAAAGAAGTGTGGCTTAATTCTCCCTTGCTGCAATATGAATGTATTGCCTCCTGGATGGACTTAAAAGACCAATTTATTGCCTTCTTCTTGACACCCTTTTAGACACTTGAAGCCTTCTCACACCCTCCCACAGTCACCTTTCCTTTACAGAACTGGTTCATTTGGTCTCTCCCTGGAGATGTTGGTTTTTAGACCTTGGATCCTTCTTGCCACTCATCTGGGAATCCCAAATGGCTCACTCATGTCTTGAGATACCACACCAAGCATGGTATTAACATTAGAAATCTGTAAGTAGATTACTTTGCAAATCTCACAAAGGCCATTCTCCTGTCAACTGTTTCCATTACACAGTGTTATAGAGATCAGTAATTCAGAAGGAAACGCTTGCTCAAACACTGCTGAATGCCATGCTTTGTACATTGTTCAGGAACTGACATTTTGGAGCTTCCAAGTTTGCACGACTCTCACTGCAGGGAACAGGAGCTAACAGTATGCTTCGTTTTAATGCTTCGTTTTAATGTTATGCTGGCTCCATCCCTCACCACCTCATCTGGACATGTCACCCTTCACTCCCTGCTCTGAACAGGCATTTGGTGTTGAACAACTGCAGATCCACCCCAATGGAAAGCTGTTTATAAGATACCAAAATGCAGGTGCAGCCATTCCTTTCACTGTAGCTAGGCACAAGGCTCCAGCTCTCACTGCTGGTACTGAAGGGCAACTGATAGCACTTTGTTTCAGGGCATTTCATATATGCAGTTTTACCTAGTACCCATGTAGTTACTGCTTCGTGTTTCTGCAACTGAAATGAGGATTGTAAATTAGTCTGAAGGATCTGGCTGCCACCTTGCTATGGCAAAAAGAAATCTCTATAACCCAGGTGAAACTATAGGCAGTATCCTTCCCCATAAAGTTCAGAGATGGAGGGAGGATTCCTCCTTCCATCACTTTATGCCACCATATAAGTTACATACACAGACGCAGTGTCAGGCTCATCTCAGTTTATTGCTTGTGTTCAAGCAGCTGTCCTTATTCCAACTGCTGTATTAGATACAAAAATAAGGCACTAAAAGGATTTTCTCCACATGATTGTGATTCTATGGCTTCAGTCACATTATGTTAAAGTACATCAAATTGCTACCCTCCAGCTAGGGAGCAGAAGGCAACTATTAGCGCTTAACATCCAGTAAAGAGAGTTACTCCTGCATGTTCCAACCCACATCATGAAGAATGGGACAGGTAAGGCTGAGAGGCTGAAAACTCCCTGCCCCATCTCCCACATTAAGTCTGTACTTGCCAGTGCAAGCCAGCCCCTACAGGAGAAATATCAAAGCCTGGCTCAGGGCTTTGCATAGTGTTTGCCTGGCACAGGGGAAAAACACCCTTCTGCCTCCACAGGGCACAGGGAGGCGTAGCTGCCTTGGGGCCACAGCACTATTCAGTACCAATTTCCCTTTACCTACAGGTAAAGTACAAGAGAAAAAGAGAAATGAGTTCACAAACCAGTGAAAGAAGTGGTTTGTATCTGAGAGCTCCCTGAGAAGAATTCAAAATACATTATTTTTTTTTGCAAGAAGATGAAATTCTGTAGACAAAAGGTGGCCAAACCTCTGCTTCCAGATCATCAAAACTGCTCTTCCTTCCTCACAGGGGTTGCTACTCACTGGATAACGATCAAATCTGACCAAGGGAGGGATGGGCTCCACACTGCTGGGAGCTGTAAGGCAAAAGGAGCAAAGCAGCAAAAAATATTCCATTGTTATAAAGGAGAGGAAGTCCTTGAAGACAACATATCCCATACACAATGCTCCACTATAGTCTGAACTGCCAGCATGCTCTACTTTTAATGGTATTAATTTCCATACTAAAAAGAAGAGCTGCTGCAGGCCACATCTGGTCTTCAGGCACACTTATCCTGCCCAGCAACCTGCGTTTTTAAAACACTTCACTGGCAGGCTAACACTTCAGATTCAAACTCGAAGTAATTCCAAGTCTGACCACAGTGATTTAACTGGGCTCTGCCCTACTGCGCCTACTCAATTCCAGAGCTTTTGCTTTTTAATAAAGGGGGACCAGCACCTTTTAATTTCTGTTTTCAGACAGCATCAGATATAATAAGAAAGTACCTTGGTCCAGGTTAGAGTAGCCTCTGTGCACATCTCCTGACGGGTTAAACAAGGAGTCCTCATACCAGAAAGTAGCAGAACACACAGACCTAACTCTGATGAAGAATAATGATCATTTTATCTCCTAGATAATGTGCAGATTTCCTCATATGGTGTCAGAACTGGTATCTGCAAAGTCAGGAGCAACAAGCACTTCATGCCACATTAGACAGCTGGACACAGCATTTCTCTTTTAACTCAGATGACACTGCCAGGCAACCATTCCCAGTGAGGGAATTAATGAATAATAATACAGTTGCAGGGCAAACATAAGGCATTTCAAATGGTAGAACCCATTCAACCAGGGGGGTAACACACAAGAAACCTTGTGGTCATGAGAGAGGAGGGGAGGGAGGACCAGACAGGAAAATCTAACCCATGAATGCCCAAATCCAGTTATAAGCTTCAGCTCTCACAGGGGATTTTGGTATTATCATGACCAACTCCACTCCCTTCCCTCTGGGAGCTTACACAACTAGAAACACTCCCTTGCAGTTTTCCTGACTCAACAAGCTCTAAGCCAGGCTCAACTCCTCAACTGCATGTTCCAAAGCTCCTCATTATACTGGGACTTTTCACATAAAATTAAAACAGCAAAACAAGCTCCTTATCACAATATGATTAATGGAAAATTGTTGCACTCACAGTCACAGGGGTTTGGGAGTTAAGGTGCATGTATTAGGATATTTAGTGCTTGTGAGTGGTTTCAGATTCACAGCTTTGGAAACCCAGTTCCTGACAAATCACAGCATCATCAGCACTCAGACAAGCACTCATGAGTCCTTCACCAAAACCCACAGCCATGGGCTGCTGGAGAAGTCAGAGCCGGTGGCCAATGGTCCTTGGCTCACATCACTGAAGGAAAAGAGCACAGTGCTAATTTCTTGGGACACTGGCACTCACTAGACTACAGATCCAGTGTCATCAGTGCATGTGACAGAGATCATATCACTCTTGAGTTACCATCACACTGCATTCAAACCACTACCTACCACAGCAGGATCCAGCAACCCAAACCCATCAGAACACCTGTACTTGAGTTCGGGCCATTTTAACAACAGCACCTAACTTGCCTGAGCCCACTATAGAAAACCTGACTGTAGGGACCTTTGAACAGGGAATTCCAGCTTTCCAGTGTAAACACGATTAGTTATGAGTCATATACCTATTGCAGCTGTCTAAGCAGCTATTTCACAACCCTGTATTAAAATATAGGAACATCAATATTTCCTTATCTAGCAGCCATGTCCTGTTTATGCCTTCTCCCATCTCCACTTATTCCATCAGGGAGTGTGTCATGGCACCAAACTCATCTGCAAAGACACAGGGAAGAATAAAGGGTAGAAATCACTTATTCAGAGGACAAAATTAATCTTGAGGTTACTGTGAGACAGGTCCATTTTGAAAGTGCCATATGGAGGATAAAAACCTATCAGAGGACCAAAGGCGTTGGCTTGCTGCATACTATACATATATCCTTTCATGTCACTGTTTCAGCTTCAGATGTGGGCTGGCTAATGTGAGGATCCCCACCAGGGAGGAGAGGACACCACAAAAACCAATCACTCCTGGGTTGGTCTTGTAGATCCCTAGCGTATCCAAAGGACCTGAGAGATCACAGAGATTCTTCACCAAGTCCAGCAGCAAAGGAGGATGCTTCTTCAGTATCTGAAACAGCAGGAGGAGAAAACCATGCACACCATCACTTTTCACACTGTTAAGTTCCTGACTGTGTTTGTCCCAGCACGAGTTCTCCTTTATCTTTTCTTCCTGTATAGCTTGTTCCAGCCTCCAGGAGATCTCATACCAGTCCCTGCCTAGATTCATCAAGAGCGAAATGTAGTAGCACTTGGTAGCCCAATTCCGCCACTTTGGCTTATCAATATCAGGTTGGAGCCCGACACTGTTCAACCACAGCACCGCATCGCAGACGAAGTAGAGGGCTCGGGTCAGGTTGGAGGCTGTAAGGCAGAAGCGAGGAACCACATCTGGCAGCTGTGTAGTTCTTCTGGCTGCTACCAAGGCGTGCATCATGTTGCCCAGTCTGAACACTGCAAGAAACCCCACAAAGGTTAGCATGGCATGGTCTTTATTGCAGAGACACAGCCCTGCACAGGTCAACCTGTCACTGTCTGTGTGTACTTTTAAATAACTTAGTGGCCTTTGGGCATTTGTATCCTTAAGCATTTTCTTCTCACAGCGTGAATAGCTACTATCAGCAAAAAACGGGGTGTACACATCCCAGTTCTGTCCTCCACCAGCCCAGGACTTACACACAAGTTCTATTACTAGCCAGGGTAATAGACTTGCAGCCTTCTCCTACTGCTCCATTCTCAGAGCCTGGGTGCCCTCTGGACCAGTCTGACCCACAGCTCTGCACCAGCCAGTGTCAACAAACAGAGCTTCCAATTTCAGGTGTTTCACTGGATCTCACCTAACTTTGTGGACAGATGTTACTGCACTAACCCTGCTGCAACCATGAGCTACAACATTCCTGAGCTTCTGTGAAAGCTGTTGATTCACATGCTCAGCACACTAAGACCCAAATCCCTCTTCAGCCATCAACTTGTCAGAGTCCTGCACAAACAGGAACAGTGTATCCCATTTTAAGCTGTAACATATGACAAGCTCGATTTCATCCAATGTACAGTGCGGGGTTTGCCTTGTGAATGTTAGTGCAATATTATGCAAAATGCTTTTCATAACCTACTGCAGTGTCACAGTGACAGATGTTGGCAGCACCCAACCTTAGTGGAACTACAAGAGTCCTGAATTCAGGACTGCCATTTATTAGCTGTTTCTTTAGCAGAAGCAAGAGAATTACAGCTATGCTGATAAACCAGCTGGCCTCTCTGCTAGAAATTGCCATACACTGGAGCTAAGTGGAATAACAAAACACATCCATGGTAACACATTAAACTGGAATATTTCCCTCAGATACATAAGTTGTTCCAAGATCGAACAATTGGTAAGTAGGTGTAAGGTCAACTGGAAAGCAAGCAATGCAACCACAGCAACAGGCCAACCATACTGGATGCAACTGTGACGCAGAATAAAGTGATGTAAAGAGTGAGACTATGAGAAAAGTGTGGAAGGGTATATAACTTAGTAGAGAAAAATGGCTAAAGACAACTACTATGTGAAGTAGGATATAAAAGGCATATTGAAGGATAGACCTTCAGAGATGATTTTATTGGGATGATAGTCCTTAACCTCAGGCTGTCTCAACCCATTAGCTGGAAGGACTAATGACACCACAGCAAGCCAGCCCTGCATGGTAACTCTGTGGTCTGGCCTTGGACAGAGTTGACAACTTGATCTCTGCAGCTGACTTAACTTATGTCGCTAGTTCTCCCAGCAGTAATTCAGATTGCCCGATGGGAGAAGAGGCTGAGGGAGTAATAGGTACCCATTTGGCCCTATCTAGCCTGGCAAGCTGAGGCAGGATAAGGCCCATTGACCACTCTGTGAACATACTAAAGAGGTTTTGTGCCCTAAGTTAAGTTAACTACAGGAAAAGCAAGGCCAGGAGCTGTTTTGCTGGAAGGAGCAAGCGAAGAAGGACTTATCCCCCTAGTCACCAGGTACTTACTTTTGCGGCCAGAGCTCATGCTAGACTCCAACTGCTTGAGTTTCATTACCAGCTTCTCTTTATCAGCCTTACGCTCTATTAAATAGCTAAGCAACATGCATGTGTACTGAGTGGCTCTGGAATGGAAAAAACGAGGAGAACGGTACAGAGGTGAAACACGGACAATTCACAGGCACAGCAGCAGCAGGGCAGCGCTTATGCCCGAGCTTCAGGCCACCCCTCTCGCACCTCGGCAGTGCCAGGGCGAGATCCAGCCCGGGGCAGGGGCACAAGAAGGACCAGCGGGCCCAGGCAGCTCTCCTGCCCGAGGCAGGGCGCCCTAAAGCGGCCGAGGGCCCCGTCACCCGCAGCGCCACTGGAGATGCTGCTCCCCACGGCGCCGCCGGGCCCACGGGGGTGCCCGAGAAGCCGGCCCCGAGGCCGCACTCACCGGAAGAGCTGGTCGCGGCCCTGGCTACGGTTGGTGAACTCCACGAAGCCCTCCATGGCGGCAGCGGCGGACGGGAGGCGTGCGAGGACCGCGGCCGCTCCGCCCAGGTCCCTCCCCGCTCGGGGGAACCTTCCGCTGCGGAGCGCGTTCCCGGCCGGGCCGCGCGGCGCCGCCCCGTTGCCACGGCAACCGCCAACGGCGGGGCAGGTGTCCCCGCTAAAGGGGTCCTCCCAGCCCGCGGCTGCCCGGTGATCGCTGCCAGCGGCTGCGGCGGTTCCGCTTCGGCCCGGACCGTCGGGTCCCGGCTCTCGCTCCGAGGTTAGGCCGCTGTGTGAGGGCACGGCTGTGGGGCCCGGCCCCGCCGCACAGTGGAAGGCTCAGAAAGCACCCGAAATGAAGTTTGTAACTTCTAGTGTAACCACCTGTGCTCCGAATTAAGGGTTGGGGTTTGATCCGGGCCGAATAAGTCATTTAATGCAGAATAGGCTTAGAGTTTTTAATGGTTTAGCATAATTCTAATACAATCCGGTGCCAAAGCTTTTATACTTCCTTTTCCTGCAGTCGGTGTGGCTGGTATTCCCAGAGCATGACAAAGCCCCAGGGTCACAGGGGTGATACAGCCAGTTGAAAGAAGGGTTATCTATATCTATACCATCTATATCTGTATCATCTCATCTATATCTATATATCTATATCTAGAACAGGGTTATCTATACTGAAGTGATCTCCTTTCCCTCTTAGAAGTCATTAATAATCTTTTCCCCCCATTACCTCATGAAAGCAGATATTGCCTGATTCTTTGTTCTTCTGCATCCGCTGTGCTTCCTGCATCTCTGGTGTGGTTTGCGTCTGGAAGGGCACCACCATGGCTGTGTATATCCGGAAGCATCCCCTGGAGATTCCTCCGCCATCTGAGAAGGACTGGCTAAAGGATGACGGCGAAGACTTCTTCTTGCAGGATCCCGAGCGAGAGCGCGATGCGCTGCCTCAGCCCGTCAGGATGGTCACCAAACTGGTGATGCTGGTTTTTGATGATGCGATGGAAATCATTGAAAGAAGGGAAAGGCTCCGAGAAGCAGAAAAACTAAAGGTCAAGCCCAGAGAATGCTTTGCTACAGCTGAATTCCAGGTACAGAGCCCCTCACATCAGAGACAGCATTAATCACTGTAGCAGTTTTTCTAGAGAATACCCATTCAGTTGATTTCACATTCTTCTGTTCATTGCCTTCCTCAGTATCCAGCACCAGATCACCGATTCACTTCAAAAGGTTGCAGCTTCTGAGCTTGCCTGACAGGTTCTGCTTCCCTCCCTCTATCACACCTCTCTGAAAACAGAGAAGCAGACATTAAACTAAATTCACCTTCTGCTTCTCAGGCTGGCTCCACCCTTGCTGGCTGGGGAGAAGGTGATTAGTCAGTAGCATATAAATGGGCAAACTCAGGTCTGTGTTATGGTGAACACCCTAATGGAAGTACTGTGAGCAGAAGGGCAGTGCTGCCTTCCCCATCGTTATGTGGAGGTATTCAGGTATTCCAGGAGGATAGGATGCTGTCTGCTGGAGTCCTGTGGTTGTCCAGAGGAGTTCAGCATCCCATTCCAGCTCTTTATTAGCAGTGGCAGGACTGAGTTCTTGGCATTTAAGGCCCCTTCTATTTATTGGAAGGGGAAATGTGGGAGCACACTTTTTCATTACCAACACAGGACAGTCTCTGGGACAGGGATGAGAGCTTCTTCCCTGCTCTTCTGATGGAAGTTCAGGCAAAAATTTCCCCCTTGTAGAATAAATCAGCATTTTCTCTTGGTGAAAGATTAGGAGTATTGATGTATCCTCCACTGGAGAAACAGTCGGGTACTCTCCTCTTTTTCCCTTTCTTGGTAGGTAACTGGAACAGCCACTTGCCTTGCAGTGTCTGGGAAATACATCTTTGTTGGCTTGTCTGTGGGCCTGGCTGCCTTCAAGGTGTCTGACTATACAGAGGTCTGTGCTTGGGATGCAGTCAAGACAGAGATTTGTGCTATCCATGCCTTGGATTTGGGAAATGATTTCCACATCTTGTTTGCTGTGGATGAAATGGGTGAGTGTGGTGCAGATTTCCTTGGCCTAGCTTGGGATGGCTGTGCTCTGAAACTGGCAGCTGCATTATGGAAGAGTGCTAAATCAGGAGGAGCATTGAAGGGCTGACAGGTTTCCTGGAAAGCCCTGCAAAAAGAGTGTTAGATAACAGTTGTAGGGTGGCAGAGTGGCCCTAGGGCCTTGTGATTAGTAGAGGGTGTGGGTTTGGTGTCCTGTATGGAGTAACAGAGGCTCTTGCAGATCTGAAGTTGGTGTACAGTAAATTTTAGGAACACTTTGTACAGAAAGAACCACTGCTTGGTATGGTCTCCTACAGCTGTAATTGCACAGCCCTCCGGTTAGTTTGTTGATTCATCTGAAGCCTATAAATTCTGGTGGAGATACTTTTCAAATTGGCTTAGCCATCTCTATGTACAATCAAATATTTGCTGGTGCTGGCTTAACAAAGCCAGCAAAAGTTTAGTGCTGGCAGCAGTGAGATATTCTTCCTTCAGCCCACGAAAAAAATGTAGTCCTGTTCACTGTCCTGCACGTGTTATCACAGCCGTCTCAAAGAGCATGGCGACCATCTGTTCACTTTTCTCCTCCTCCTAATGCTACTTCTCTATTTCTATTCCAGGGCTTGTCTGTCTCTTCTGCTTTCACAAGGAAAGCTTCTTACTCATTAAAATCCTAAATGAAGTAGTAAGTACTGAGTTATTCCATAGACACTGGGCACGGGCTGGTAAGTAATCAATCATGAAGAGGACTAATTCCCCTCAGTAATTTCTGTCATCATCATCAGCAGCAGCCAAATATTTATTCCTGTTCTTCAACAATCTGCCTGGCCCTCACCCCATTGAGGGCTGTGTAAGGCCATGGAGCTCTCTGAATCAGTGACCTTCCTTTAATGCCTGTTTTTCCTTGGCAGGAGGATATCAGCAAGAGAAGTACTTGTGTGGAGGTGGTGCTGTCCCCACGAGGTGATTATGCAGGAGTCCTGCTGCAAGGCAAGTGCACATGGTGTGATGAATGAAGGCTGTTGTGTTGTAGCAGAGGGGCCAGCAGCAGTGCTTTTAAAATGCTCCAAGTGTTCTAGGTTCACAGGGATTCTGTTCCTAATGCTCCCAGTCCCTCTTCCAGCTTAGAGCTGCTCCTGCCACATCCTGTCCTCTCCAAATGGCCTGGTGTGAATCAAGACTGATCCCAAAAGTGAGGTCTCTGGAACTGGTCAGTGTAGTTCCCAGCTCCCAGAAGGCTCAGTGAAAACAGGTTTCCCTCTCCTCTCCAGAAGTACCAGACTCAGTTCCTCCTCTGGTTTACTGTGGCTCACTTTTACACTGGAAATGTGTAGACCTGTAAAATTTTCTCAGCAGGCATAATCCAGTCAGGACAGAGACAGTGTTTGAAAACACTACAACAAACTCATTGCTGCAACATTCTTCTGCTTGTTGGCAGCTGCCTTTGTGAACTCATTTGCTGCCAGCAGGTTTTCTGGACCCAGGTTTGGTGGAATCTGCCTGAATATATGCTGAGAATGAGATAAGTAGCATCCACAGAGAACCAGTGTGTGACCACATCCCACTTCCACTTTACCTCAGAGGGTACAGTTCAAATTATTTGACTGAGTCACTCCATGGAATTTTTTTGGTGGATGTGGGATCTTGAGGACTTGAGCTAGGGGCTGAGATGTCAGTCTTAGTCAAGCATGTCAATCCAGAAGTGAGGGGGGAGCTGGGCTGCATGGAGCTCGCAGGGATTTTATATTTCCAAAAATATCCAAATCTCCTTTTGAGGATATAAAAAACCAGGGGCTACGTGTTTGAAAGACCTTTTTCTCTCATTTCCAATTGCTCAATATGGTTTCCCAATGCAGACAGCACAAAAGCTTGGCTGGAGATCTACCGATTGCCTAAGGATTCCTGGCTGAAGGAAATGGAGAGCCCAGGAGCTGCATTAGGGCTGACTAGTGGGGAGAGGAGGTCAAGCCAGGCATCTGCGGTACAAACAAGTTCCATCTCCTACTGTGCTGTTTTTTCTTATAGCCTTTTGCCTGTAGGTCTCTCCCCAGGCCTTTCTCCTGCAGACAGTGACAGCAAGATACAGGCTGAACAAGTCTGTTGGCCCAGGGAGATGGATTATGTGTCTCTACAGCTTCCCATCCCACATTTCATAAGGCCTTTGTATTATTGGGACATGTTTACTCTCCCAAAACAGGCTTCCCAACAAGGTTCCCTTAGTCCCAAGGGCTAGTGCTCCTGCTGCCCCTCCCTGAAACTGGCAGCTCCTTTCCCAACAGCATTACCCCATCTGAGGAGGCCATATGTAAGGGTTTTCCCAAAGGGCTCTTCCCTTATGTTACTGGGGAAAGGTGAGGAAGAGTGGAAATTGGGCCTGATACCTCCACTTGGGAGTCTGGTCCTAAACCAGGGTTTGTGTTTTAGATTAAAAACAAGAGGACCCTGGTGGGATCATGGATGAACTTGCCTGAGCAGTGCAGGGGCTCTGCCTGGTTGCATTAACTACTGTCATCTCTGGTTCTTTGGCAGAAAAGTCTGGAGCTGCATAAAGATGGTTCTGCACAGATGGTAACTGACCTCAGTGAATGTCCTGAGCTGTTACGGGGAATTTAAAATGCTGAGTCAGTGCTCAACCCTCTCCTGCATCACTTTCACCCTGCTGGATTTCACCTCTCAACACAGTCACTTTCTGCCCAGCACCTCCAGCTATAACCCTCTGTGATACCTGCCCTGTAACTCTTACCTCTTCCTTCAGCAAAGACTCTCCTGGCTGTTTAAGAGGGAGCTACTTCTCAGCCCTGTCTTCAGGCCAAATACCCCTTTAACTTAGCCAAGCCAAAAGCAAACACGCAGGCTTTCCCTCTGCTGATTCCATGTGAACTACCCAAGTTCCTGCCTCTTCCTTCCCAGACATGGTTGATTATTTAGCCAGACCTTTTCTGTTTAGCTAAGTGTCAGTATGTGTGGGATGGGGTGATGGTGGGGACACCCTGGTGCTGGTCCCCTGTTAGGACTTTCTGTTCCCAGCCAAGCACATATGTGACTTCCTTCAGTCTCTCTGGAGTAAAATTTGGTTCTTGTATTCAGCAGCACTCTGCAACCTTTAGTCCTGCTTCTTTTTTTTCCCTTCTGTATTTTTCTGAGCCTTGCTGTGCCCACAGGAGGCTTGTGCTGCAGCAAGAGTAATTTAGAGAGATTAGGAAGATCAGAAGGGGAGGTTATTTAGGACACAAAGATAGGAGGTGTTCAGGCAGGATATCTTTTGTAATGTTGGGAAAGTAGTGACCTCCCTCAAGCTTCTGGCCTGAAGAATGAGCCTAAACCCAGTATCTCCTAGGGAGTGTCAGCCAACCTTTGCATACGCTTTCTTTAGAAAGCATTTGATTCCATGAACAGGTGAAAACTTGGCAGTCTAGGGCACAGCACAGTTCTCAGGCTGACATTTTCTGTTGCAGGAGTCTGCTGTGGCTGCAAGTAAAGTCGATCTAAAGTTGAGTCTCCCAGTGCTGCTGCTGACAGTGAAGCCGCCGAAACCCATTACAGGTCAGGACTGATTCTGTACTTGCAACTTGCAGCCTCCTTCAGGTGGCAAAGGAATTGTGGCCCTTATGGCTGCAGAACAGGTCAGAAAGTTCCAGTAATGTGCTCCCTGGTCCTTTCCTGACCTGTTTCTGTACTTACATGTAATCCTGTAGCAGGAGTTGTTTCTTATCTGACCATTTCATGTGTCACCTTTGTAGCACAAAATAATTCAGTGTGTTTTGAAGTGAGTGTTGTATACCCTTGGCTTCATTGTCACTGGACTGGGAGGAAGTTGTTTCCTAGTTCTTAGCACCCCCAACTCATCCCTCAGAGTCCTGGATTTATAGGTAAATGCTGAGGATGAGGAAGGAGCAGACCTTATGCTGGGACACTGTCAGGGAGAGTGCCACAGAAATGCAGGGCAAGCTGTGTCCTCATATGACTTGCCCTAGTCCCTGCCTTCAAATACTGGAAGAACCTGAATGTGAACAAGCAGTGGGACCTGATGAAATCCATCCATGGGTCCTGAAGGAGCTGGCGAATGAAGTTGCTAAGCCACTGTCCATCATATTTCAAAAATCATGGCAGTCAGGTGAAGTTCCCGACAACTGGAAAAAGGGAAATATAACCCCCATTTTCAAGAAGGGGAAAATGGATGACCCAGGGAACTACACAGCAGTCAGTCTCACCTCTGTTCCTGGCAAAATCTTGGAGCAGATTCTCCTGGAAGGCATGCTAAGGCACATGAAAATCAACAAGGTGCTTGGTGACAGCCAGCATGGCTTCACTAGGGAAATCCTGCCTGACCAATTTGGTGGCCTTCTATGATGGGGCTACAGAACTGGTGGACAGGGGTAGAGCAGTTGATGTCATCTACCTGGACTTGTGCAAAGCGTTCGACACTGTCCCACACGACATCCTTGTCTCTAAATTGGAAAGACATCAATTTGATGGATGGACCACTCGGTGGATGAAGAACTGGCTGGATGGCCGCACACAAAGAGTTGTGGTCAATGGCTCAATGTCCGGCTGGAGACCAGTAACGAGTGGCGTCCCTCAGGGATTGGTGTTGGGACCGGTCTTGTTCAACATCTTTGTTGCTGACATGGACAGTGGGGTTGAGTGCGCCCTCAGCAAGTTTGCCGATGACACCAAGCTGTGTGGTTCGGTTGATACCCTGGAGGGAAGGAATGCCATCCAGAGGGACCTTGACACACTTGTGAGGTGGGCTGATGCCAACCTCATGAGGTTTAACCATGACAAGTGCAAGGTCCTACACCTGGGTCGGAGCAATCCCAGGCACAGCTACAGGTTGGGCAGAGAAGAGATTCAGAGCAGCCCTGCGGAGAAGGACTTGGGGGTGTTGGTCGATGAAAAAATGAACATGAGCCAGCAGTGTGTGCTTGCAGCCCAGAAAGCCAAACGTATCCTGGGCTGCATGAAAAGGAGCGTGGTCGAAGGAGGTGATCCTGCCCCTCTACTCTGCTCTCGTGCGACCTCACCTGGAGTATTGTGTGCAGTTCTGGTGTCCTCAACATAAAAAGGACATGGAACTGTTGGAACAAGTGCAGAGAGGCCACAAGGATGATCAGGGGACTGGAGCACCTCCCGTATGAAGACAGGCTGAGGAAGTTGGGGCTGTTCAGCCTGGAGAAGAGAAGGCTGCGTGGAGACCTCATAGCAGCCTTCCAGTATCTGAAGGGGGCCTATAGGGATGCTGGGGAGGGACTCTTCATTAGGGACTATAGTGATAGGACAAGGGGTAATGGGTTAAAACTTAAACAGGGGAAGTTTAGATTGGATATAAGAAAGAAGTTCTTTCCTGGGTGGTGAGACACTAGAATGGGTTGCCCAGGGAAGTTGTGAATACTCCCTCCCTGGCAGTGTTCAAGGCCAGGTTGGACAGAGCCTTGGGTGACATGGTTTAGTGTGAGGTGTCCCTGACCATGGCAGGGGGGTGTAACTCCATGATCTTGAAGTCCTTTTCAACCCTAACTATTCTGTCATTCTATGGTTCTAAGATGGGCTAGTGATATGGAAGGTCCCACCAGAGATGCAGTGTGTCCCTCTTCAAGATAATGCCAGCCTAAAGGAGGAATGGTCGAAGTGTCTCTGAGCACTCTATGGTGTCTGCTTCTCCAGGGCTGTGCATTTTCCCTTTGTGTTCCCAATGCAGGCAGTAGTTTTAAAACCCCTTTGGATGCCTTGAAGAAAGTGGATGATGACAGCGTGCTTGGCTTGGGGTACAATCACCTAATCAAAGATTTCCAGTGGGAGCAGCAGGAAGCAATCTTCCGCAGCACGTATCGGGAGTACCTGGAGGTTGGGGATGAGAGCCAGAGCAGAGAGGAGATGCCCAGGTCAGTGGGAGCACCAACCAGGATCTGAGTTCATGAGACACCAGTGCAGGGCACTTTTCAAGTGTAGATGGAAGCCTCTGTATTAGCTTTGCCTCCTTGGAACTAAATGATCTTAAGATCCTTTCCAGCCCTAACCATTCTATGATTCTTCATCCCAAGGTTTCAGGGCAGGGGCTAGAGCCATTTCAAGTCTTGTTGCAGTGCTGTCTACTTAGCAAAGCCTTTATTATAGATATATTTCTTTCTTTTTTTCAGACATGCTACTTTTCACTTTCTCCTGCCTAGCCAGATCCTACAGGTTCGGCCTGGAATGAAAGTGCAGCCAGGTAATCCATAGGTTAACACCTTTTTGCCCATTTGAAGCATGTCATTGCATGACTTTGAGCTCCAGTTAGAGCTCAGTGGCTCTAGCTGTGGTTCACTATAACAATTCCACCTCCAAGGATGTAAGCCTAGATAAAAATTTTGTTCTGGCTTAGTTTCTATGTGAGCAGAGTTTCTGTCCCACCAGAGAAACTGTGAGAGCTCAGTGACAGCTATGCTGTTTTGGTGTTCTGGATTGTTGCTTTCTTTGTCTCCAGGCTCTTTCTCTCTTTTGTCATCCCCTTCTCTGTACCAGATGTTCCAGCTGGCATCAGTGTGCACTGGGATGGAAGCCACAATCTCTGCTTCTACTTACTTAACCATTCACTTAAGGAGAAAGTTGGTAAGGACATCTTGCTTTCTTTAACAGAGCACTCTGTGAGGAGTGGGAGTAGTCAGTGGACAGTGACTGTCATTCATCCAGATTGCCATGGTTCAAGGAAACCATGAAACAGGAGAGCTGCCTCATATTGTGTGGGTTAGGCTGCTGTTTAGATATGGGGCTCCATGTTGCGCAGGCTGGTAGTATTTTTAGTGAAGCCACGCTGGCAGGAGACCACAGAATGGTGCATGTTTTATTGGGAAATTAGATGCTAATACCTTTAGAGAGATTGCTCTGCACCTTCTTACAGTTGGCTCTCTTCATGTCCTTCTGTTTAGATTCTGATCCAAATCCTGATGTTGTGTGGCCATGCGCAGCTCCAATTGTGTGCTCAGCTGTCAGTTCCTGCTCCAGGTACCTGGCACTGGCATGTGAAGATGCAGCAATAACTATCTGGGATAAGCAGCTAGGTGAGCTGACCCTTTGGAACTGTGTATTGGGTTCACTGTGGATAAGCTGCTCTGTTCCTTAGGAGTTTAAGGCTCTGGCTTGGTGGGAACAAGGGACTGAAAGTCACTTTACAAGCAAATCTGAAAGTAGTTTGGACTCATTTGTTCACTGGATGCTTGTCCAGAAGCTGCCAATTCAGCATCACTGCCCTGGCCTTTGCAAAGACATTCCTATCCACAGTAAGGGGCTGTGAACTGCTGCAGCAAGGACTGAGCTGTCTTGCCCCTGAGGCTGTGAGACAGTGACAGTCACTGCTTTGCCACTTGCACCCACAGGTCATCTTTGAGGCTGTACTGGCATCGCAGTCCAGGCTGCTGTCCCTGCCAGTGTTATTCTGCCATGATGCAGGGATTCTTCTGGCAGAAGAATTTTCTTCCATCAGGATTTTCTGGTGGCTGCTGCCCCTGAGCAGGCCATACCTGTGCTTAAGCTTTCCTTGAATAAATTGTCAGTTCCTTTTTCTTCCTAAACTGCTGTCTCTTTTTTTCCCTTGCTTCCCCAGGATACCCCCTGTCTGTGACTATTATTCCAGAGGGACGCCTCATCCGTAGTATCCACTTCCTACGGAGTTCTGCAGTTGCTAGTGATGAGACACTTCCTGGTACAGATCCTGTGTGTCCCATCGTGCAGCTTCTAGTGCTATGTGCAGACAGCGCTCTCTACTTGGTGAAAGCACCCAGGGCTGAGAAGTCCAGCATCACGCTCCTGGCAAACAGGTGAGGTTGATTCTGACAGAGCTTACTCCAGCCAAAGAAACCATGTGGAGCAGTGGTCAGGTCCAGCAAGGAGCCCCACATTTCTATGGAATAGAGAACTTTCTACTGCTTTTACCCAGATAGCTCTGCCATACTGCTGTCAGCAGCAAGTGTGGTTTTGCTAGGAATCAGTTCCAGTGCTAAAACCTGATGGTTATGGCAGAATTAGGGGTTTTCTGGATTCTTCTATGCACCACAACACAAGTGCTTTTAGCAGTGCTCCGGGGCTGATGTTCAGCTAGCTGGGCCTCTGCCTGGTACTCAGGGGAATTTTTATTTCTCTTTTGTGCACTTGCCAGAAGTCAGAATAAGCATTTCTTGCCATCTTTCTGTCAATTTTATGTTCACTTGTCCCCTTGGTTTGTGAAGAAAGGTTGACTTGGAGGGAGGTGCTGCACTAAAGGCTATGGTTTCATGCCTCCATGGCAGGCAGGGGATTTGTATCTCCAACATAGTTCCTAGGCAGGCTTGCACAGGAATGGGCCTCAGGGGCTCCTGCCTGGAAGGAGACAGGCTTTGTCTCCATAGGGAAGGGGCTTGGCTGGAACTTTAGGCCACCCAGTGTGCCACAAACTGCCCTTGTCATTATCCCAGCCTCTCAGTGCGTGTCAAGTACGTGGATAGCGGCAAAAGTCTGAATCTGTTTTACAGGCCTCAAGATCCAAATCTTGCTGTCAGTGCGGTGGTGCCTGTGCTGGCATTCCCCAGTGCAGTGAGTATTACTGCCAGCTCTCTTAAGAACTGGGTGGGAACACAAGTCCATCTGCCCTGGGATCCTGTTTTCAGTAATGTCTGTAACTGGGCGCCAAGAAGATAAAGAACAGAGCAATCAGATATGGTGCTGCCCTCACATCCTTTCCCAACTATTTTTAGCACAGGGACTTCCTGCACCAGTTACAGGTCTGTATGTAACTGGTCACTCTCAAAGGATTTCTGTGCCATGATCTTACTTAGCATCCACTTGCACCAGTGTTGTCTAATTGACCACTGAGGTGAGAAGCACATGAGACAGGTCCAACTACAAAGATGAGAGGGATCTGCTTTGAAGCTTCAGGTGTCAGGGTCAGATATGGGAAGGCATCATGGTGAGGAAGTTACAAGCAGAAGTCCCCCCAGACCTTTCAGATGGCCCCAAAAAGCTTTCAGGCATGGGGAGAAAAGGACTTAAAGCTGCTCACCAGAGCCAGCCATGCAAGAGGCTGGATCTAATTAATTTCTAACCTGCTCTGCTGCCCTTTTCCAATCCCAGCCTGCAGCAATTCCAGTTCAAGTTCCCCGCACAGCCTCTTTTTTGATCTGCTGTGTCCTGGTGACAACTGACAGGGCAAGCAAAAAACCCCCAGCATCATAATTGAGGATATGAAGTCCTGAATGTCATTCCAGATTCTTTCCAGGAAATGCTTTTCACTTGTTTTACATCCAAGTGTCAACTCGCTGTTTCAGGTGCTGGTCTTCTCCTGGGATGGCAAAGTGTCCCTGATGAACACTGACACATCACAGATTGTTTACTGCTTCATTATTCCACCTTCTCATTCTGTAGCATCCCCCTGGCAGCCGGTGTTCACAGTGGATAGTGTGAATTGGTGCTTGCTGCTTCGAGGTGGGTAGCCCTCTGGTCTTAGATACATGGTCACTGGATGCATTCAGCTGTGTACTGATCCTTGATAATTCTTCTTACAGGGTGACTCCTGATGCAATAGCTCACTGTTCTCATTTCTGTCTAGGAGATAAGCAGCAGCAGACAGATGCATTGGCCAGTCACACCACCATCTTCCTTTTTGACTTCAACTCCTACCCACTGAAGGAGGCTTTCCCACAGGAACCAGATTTGCCTCTCAGATCCTCACAGAACCTGACATGGTTTGAGAGATGTAACATTTTCTTACGTGAGAGGTAAGGTTCTCCTTCTGCCTGATAGGTAAGTGCAGTTGCATTATTGTAAGCTGTGGTGTTGCTCAGGTCCATGCAAGATCTCCCCCTGGATCTTCTGTGTGCTGTGACAGATTTATGGCTGGGTAAGGTTGATGTTCAGGGAACATTGTCAGGGAATATGATCCTCGTTTAAGTGTTTGCATCTTCCTTTTGACCCCATAGCCAAGCAGAGCTGGGAACAATTCGTACCTTGCTCCTCCCCTCCATTCACAGCTCCATTTGATGTTTAAGTAGTTTTGTGTTGGAGGTTTCGCGATTTGGGAAGGTCCCCAGCACCCTCAGGCCGAGGTTGTAGTTTGGCTGCTGCATTGGGCCCATGCCGTCACTAGATGGCAATGCGACATCTGTTATTGAGTGACTTTTCCTCGAATTCTTTTGCGAACGTGGAGCCAGGTCCCTGTCAATGATATTCTTCTGTTTGTTCTTTTCACTATGCCTTAATTCTCCAACTTGAAATTGAATAGGCGGGTGCAGGTATGACCTTACAGCAGATATTACATGGTAGTCTTCCCTAATTCCTTGTCTCCGGGTTGAATCCTCTGGTGCTGACTAGTTGAGTGCAGAAAAGTTTTATTCTATGCTACCAGCCACCAGTTCTGTCCCTTCTTCTCATAAAGCTGGAGAGGAGAATCTTCCCTGCCTTATACCAGAAAAACTGGGGAGACATTGCAACCAGGGATATGTTGCTGCTTGGATACTGAGAGCTGGTGCCAGAGCAGAGCGAATACGTCTGCAGTGAGACCTGTGTTTACAGAAGCTAAAAGACAAAGAGGAATGTGGAGGTTGTTGCTGCCAGGAGCAGCAAACTTGAGTGCTAAGTGACATGAGGGAATCACAGAGATATGGATACAGAAAGTCTGAGCTGCTTAATTTGTAGTGAGCCCCAGGTACCCTCGGGAGAACCAGCTAAGATTGTCTGAGCACCAGGACAATGACAGGCACTGTTTTAACCACCCTCTTCTTCCCCTCACTAGGCAGCAGAGCCTGCTGGGACTCAGGGAGCAGTTGCCTGAATTCTGGAGCCGGCTGCAGGCGCAAGCAGCTGCCATGGATGAGGAGAGACAGAAAAAGAAGGGACAGAAGAAGCCGTAGTGAGCCTTTCATCCTGAGGGCAAGGCTCTGCACTATCTCAGTCCTGCAACCCCACAATCCAGCACTGATAGTTTGACAGCAACTCTATTCAAATGTATCCTGCTGTTTTTCAGCCTAGGGCAGTTTGTCAGCCCAAATAGCTGCTTGCAGGCCATGGCTCAGCCACAAAAATCTGCACCCTGCCTCTTTCCTTACCTAACCCTCAGCCTAAGCCCCTCTTTATCAGGCACAAACACTGCTGATGGAAAAGTCTAGAAGTAGGAAAGGCCTCTCATTGAAGTGGCAGGCCCAACCCCTGTGTGGCTCAGCTAAGTATTTGGGCTGCATATCCTCCCAGAGGCATGGAGCATCACAGATATATGGTGTGTTACAATGTCCCTCTTTAATAAAGCTTTTTCTCCAGTAAAAGTCTCTTGCTCTTCATGGGGCTGGTATTTTGTCACTGATGCTCTGTCCTGCTGTTGCCAGGGCTCACCAATGTGTGTCATCTTCTGCTCTGACCCAGGTGGGCAGCAACATCCTTGTGCTTAGCGAGAGACCTGCTCTTTGCAAACCAGGCAACAAATCAGCCTTGAAAGTGTCACCCCCCCAGACCACAGCAGCACCAAGCAGCAGGGACACACTCTGCTGTGTGAGCTAGGCTGGTCTGCAGTTTAGGTGTTTGACTTCAAAGCAGGCAGTTTTGGGATAAGACTGCTAAGGAATTGCAGCCTGGAAAAGTGAAGACAAGCTCACTGGGTTGAGGTCAAGCTAGGACTGGTGACTGAGCCAAGGACCAAAGCTGAGGTGTCCACAGAAGTTAGGGCTGTGTTAAGCCAAAGACAGGCAAGGAGCATGGCCAGGTCAAGGTCAAAGGCCATAAAAAGCTGAAGCATCCCTCCTACAGGCAACAAAAAGCAAAGAACTAGCAGGGACAATGCAAGCCCAAGCATCCATGTGGTTTTTTCTTACTCCAGAGGTATAAAGTTAGCAGCTTGCCCTGTATACCTGATAGATTGAGCAAAAAAGTATGAGGGCTCACTGGGCAGTCTTTCAGTATTTTCAGGTCTGTAGTCCTGTGGGAAACTGACAGCATCTAAACATTAACTGCAGAGTCTGACTGCTCAGCTGGGGGGCTCTCAGCCTGCCTGCATCTTGTACTGGGTATCTTCCAAAATACCCATTCTCAAGCAGACCAGACATATGATTTCTCAAGCATAAAAACCAGGAGGAAGCCTCCATCTTTTTACAGCTGATCTTGCTTCCAGGATGTCTGCCTAATCCACAAGGAATCTGACAAACCTGCCAGCAACCCCTCCAATCCGTGTGCATGGATGAGCTGTGTGTCCTCCAAGTCTCATTCTAGTGATGCTCCAAAAGGTTTGGTAAAGCATCAATGCAGGGAGCCAGGCATTCAGCAGGCTCAGCTCTGTAGACACTCTAGTGTCAAGGTCCCATTTAATTTTATCATAGCAAGTTGTCTTGTTTTGGATTGGGTTTTGATGAGAGGCCTCAGCTCATCCTCTGGACATAAAGTCACCCAGTGTGGTGGAGGTAGGAAAGGGGAGAAGCATCCCACTTGTTTTAGTCCCAGATGCCTGGTTTTGCTCTGGAGAACGAAAAACTTTCTGAATTAAATCTTCCTATTTGCTACCTTTGTGAAAGGCTTTGAGGGCCTTTTGTGCTGTCATTTTCCATCTGCCACAGATTACAGCTTCACAGCTCATCTGATTGTTACGGATATTGATACTGGGTTGTGTGAGCACTTGCCATCTGCTTCAGTGCAAAGTCAAGAGGGTTAACTCAAACCACCCTCAATGCCTGTTTAAACTGAGCCACCTGGTTCAGCACTGAAGTGAACAAGGAACAATCCTTGATCCTTTCCTCTGTTCTCACTGTGGTGGCAGTGACTATGTTTGTGTTTCTGTTGTTCTTTAAGAAACAATGGGCCTTCTGCTGCAACTGGGCACAGGGGATTATTCAAGGCAGGAACTCCTATTCCTACAATCCTGCCCATGCTGCAGAGAGACAGCACAACTAATCTGCTGCCTCCTAAACAGCACTGGGTCTAGTTCTTGCTATTTGTGCAAATGTAAAGGGCTTGGGGATCTGTGCCCTTAATCCTACCCTGTCTGCTTTCCATTCAGAAGAGGAGCAGGGCTTGCCTAGCATCAGAAGAGGTGGAACAAGATCTGCTAATCAGTTTGACATACTGTGCATCCACCAGTTTGTGTGTATTCATCCCAAGATGTGCTTGTTTGTTTGCAGTTTGAATTTGCTCTAGAACTCTAATCATGTGCTTGGCCAAGATAACCAGGAGCTGGCAGGCTCCACAGAGAAAGGAAAACAACAAGCAGCTGCAGGAGGCTGATGAAGAGCCTTTGTTTTTGCTCATGACTTCAGCAGGGGACCATTTGTTTCCTGCTTCTTTGAAGGGATGCAGAAAAATTGCTATGATCAGTGTGTTGACACGTGTGTTGGTGATGGAGCTATGTGCTGAGCTCCACAGCACGTTCTGGAGAGGACCAGAGACACCTGACTGCTTATTCCTAAGAAGATGCCCTTGCCAGCTCTTCTTCTATTCCCGGTCACTCCATGAGCCCTTGGCAGCTCTAAGTCCGAACCAGTTTGAGCTATATCTGCTGCTGGAAACTACAGAAAGGCCTTGAGAGTATCATATATATCACCATCAAAAGATGAAACTGTAAGAGCTGGCTGTGCCAACTCCTAGCTCAGATCCAAGCTCAGTGAACTCCAAGGTGCTACCTGGGTATATATAATAGGAGCAGTTTGGCTCTGTATTTTAAGAGTAAAATAAATCTTAAAGCTCAGTTTGTGAACTGGGGCTTGTGAGAGCTTGAGGAAAAAAGCTCAGATCCACAGAGAGGCGCTCGAGCCGCATCCTTCCAGCAGAGCAAGGTCAGGCCAAGCAGAGATGATTTCTGTGGGAGAGGAGGCTGTACTTTAATCTCACTAAATTATCTGCTGTTCTCTGCAAGAAGCCAAATGTCATCGTACTTCTTTGCATACTTGCTTGTGCTGTGGAAACAGAGGAATCAGAGGCTGATCTGATAAGGTTCCCCCACTCCTGAGGGCCAACAAAAGGGTAAGCCACACCGTGCTGCTGGAAGGAGTGCTGTCCTTTGGAAGAGCTGAAGTGTTGTGTGCTCCAGGACCTTACTCCTTACACCCGTGTTGCCAGCTTTAATGCAACAACCCACATATCTCTCAGTACCTCGCCACATACAACCTGAAGCCACCCTAAGGAGGAATCTGCAAGGATCTCTCTATCTAGGGCAAATAATGTCCCTGCAAGACACTGTGGGACATGCAGTGGTGCCTGGGGCAGGACAGTCCCAGCAAGTGTTTGCTGTTGAAGTAGGGGCTGCACAAGGTCAAGCTTCCTCTCTGGCTCTACAGATTTGTGTCTAGATATAGGTGAACCAGGTACTGCATCCCATTCCTAATTGCTCAAATAGCTCTCGTTGTCCAAACTAGTGTCGCTTCATTACCTCTAATGCCAGTTCCCTGGACCAGGATGCAGTTTCTCATCTTCCTTTGGGGCCAGGCTATAGCTGTCGAGTTGTGCTGCTCAGCCAAGCTATGCAGATTAAGTCTTCTAATCTTCCCTAATGCATTGTGCTGGACATCTCAGTCTGTTTTAATTTGGAGTTTCTGCAAATGCCTTCCAGTTTGTTCTCATTTCTGTTCCAGTTCGTTGTTGTCCAGTGTTTCTGGTACTGCTCTGTCTAGGGCCTAGTACAATTCAAGGCATGGGGACCCATTTTGCTGGCCTTTATACCTGATTTTGCAAGAGCAGAACCATTGGCTGTAATAAGACATGAGCTGTGTTTTTGAGGCCAAAATACAGGAGGAAATTGGCTAAGCCTAGCTGAGGGTTCCAGAGAGATAAGAGATTTGCATGATGACTAGGGTGATGCTGTGTTTTGGCTATTGCCCTGTGAATTTACAGGCACTTCACACAGCTGAAGACAGACAGGGGCTTGTGCTACCAATAACTCACACCCTACATAAGCCAAGTGCTGGGGCACAGCGGACTGGTCATGCAGCAGGGGAGGATGTGTCATCGCAAGAGCCGTGTCTTCACATGGCACATCTCTGTGCAGTGCCATGGGCTGGCTCGGCCCCTGAAAAGCCTGTGCTTTAAGAGGAAAGGAAGGTGATTGACTCATGTCACTGCAGGGTTGCTGATTAGGAAGGAGGGAGATGTACAGTATCTGGATGGCAAATTGGCCTCTGCTGCCAAGTTTGCAACACTTGAACTGTGTCAAGCTTGTTTTGTTAGAGGCTTCGCGTCAGCCCAAACACTGCTCTTCTGTGCCAGGGTTTGTTGCAGGGGGAAGAGGGAATAAGTTTGTGTTGTGAGGGGTGTGTACAGGACATGGAGATCTGTAGGGGGTAAAAACCAAATCCTGCACTGAGTGATGAGGAGGAAAGACTAATTAAACAAGGAAGAGGAACCTGCCGGCTTACAGTCCTGACCTAACAACCGGTTATAGGATAATACAGCACTGTAATGCAGGGTAAACACTAGGTAGAGGATGTCTGAATTAATTCCTTTTCGAAACACAGTGATAATTCAAAAACATCCGGTACCCTAATTTTAAGCTGTCTATCATAGATGCCAGCACAACTTGTGGTAAATTGTCCCAGTTGTCAAACTACTTGGAATTTGCACCCTGTTTCTGATCCAGCTAGGTCATGTTCCAGCTTCTAGTCGCTGGATGTTGCTGGATCTCTGGGAGATGGGAAAGCCCACCAGCAAAAGGTGAGTTTTGTGCGGAGGGAGCTACAAGCCATGTGTGTGTATAAGCAGATGTAGGGAGACTGAACTTGGATCCTTGCTCTCCACGGGTGTTATATTCCTATTGTGGTGGAAGAAAACGTGAAAAGCATTTCACCCAGTTCCCGGGGCAGTGCAACAGGAGGGGGGAGACAAACCAGGAAAAGGATTTGCTGTTGCCCAAATGGGAATTGAATGCTCGATTCTGTTACTGGTAGCTTTTGCCCTTTATGGATCTTGTCCATGACAGAATCCTGGCAGAGATTGTGGCAGGGATGGTGGATGAGACAGGACTAAACAGATCTGCCAGGTTGTGCTTCCCTACTGCTTCAATAGCTCCTACCCTTTGCAGTGCTACTTTGCAGTGAGTAGGCAGTGGATACTACAGTTTAGCCATCTCTGTTGTTAATCCTGGTGCTGTCTCTGTGGAAGTTCATATTTTAGCAATTAATTTCCTTAAAATTATTCCTGCTAAAAGCATTCCCAGAAGGTCCCTTGGCACTGGTAGATGTTTGCAAAGGCTGATTGGGTTGATCACCATTGCAGACAAGCACCCTTCCTGCAGATTAAATTGGAGCCAGCGCTTGCTGAGTGGAGTAACAAGAGGTAAAGCAGGTATGAATGATAAAAGGAGGAAGCCCTGAGTTGTTTGGCTTTACTATGATCACTTTAATCAGCTGTTTTCAGTAGCAACTTGTATTTTTCTTCAGTGCCCATCACTAGTGTTGTAAATCATCATTCCTCAGGGATCTGAGAGGCTGAGGTTATTTACTTGTTGGAACTAGAGTGAACAGTAGAGACTTACACATTTCCTTTACAAAATGAATCTGAATCGAAAGCCTTCCTCTGTATATTTTCCACCTCTTGAGGGAAAACCTGAAATCCAGATCTGGATTTTACACTTGCTTCTCTGTATGACCACACTGATCCTAATCTTCCAGATTGGGGAAAACAATACAGAGTCTAACTGTCGTTTAGGCGATGTATTCTGCTTGTGCACTTCCATTTGAGTCAGTCTTAACAACTGTTTCTCTTTCTGAATGTGTTAGGGCAGTCTCATTATAACATAATGATTCTGTTGGAAGACATGAATCTTGTTGCCTCATTCCAGAGCTTCCGGAGGAAAAATGCTAAAAGAGTCTGGAGTGTGATCATCATTATGGTGACAGTTGTTTTCCCATTTAACTTTGATTTTGCTTTCATTCTTCGGGAACAGAGCAATGGCCAGAGCTCCTCTTCCAAAGATGCCATCCTGCAGGTAGGAAATATTTAGCAAGGCACTGGCGCAACAGAACAGACCCATAAAAGGCACATAATGAAATACAATGGGTTATCAGTGAAAAGATCAACCAGTTAGTGCTTTTAGCTGTTGCAGTGAAGATGTATTCCCTCCCCTAAAGGTAGATCAAGAATGGTTATGAATTCCTAAAGCCTCTTTAGAGAATTTAAATGCATCTCCCAGCTCTAAGCTATGGACTCTTTTGGCATTCCAGCAATAATATTTTCCCAAGGATGAACTGTTCCTGAACAGAATGGCCACTGAAGTGCATTTAAAATGCGAGGGATTTCAAGTTAGCAGGAGCTTATAGTTCTATAAGTAAGGAATGTATCATCCGTTGGAAAGCAAAGCGTTTCCCCAAGTTTAGAAAAAGCCTGTGAAGTTGTTTTCAGCTTTTGAGAACAAACCCAGTATTTTTCCATTTGTCTTTATTATCTAATGGGAGGCACAGGGTGAAGAAGCAATAAGGCCTCTAAGGAAGAAGGTTTTATTATTTATTTTTTCTCAAAGGGGAAATATTGTCAGATTTTGTTTCATTAGTTTAAAAAACAACATCCCTTTTCACTGATACAGTCTTCTGAGCAAAGACTTGTTTCAATGAGTTCCATGCACGTTCTCAGTATTTCAGGAAGCATGGAAGTGTGGTTTGCAAAAGAAAGGAGTGATCTTGGACGACTTCGCCCTGTGATACTCAACTGGAGTTCCTTCAGATGGTCTGTTTTCATCATCCCCAAAAGGCCTCCTTTAAACCAAATCAGAGTCTCTCGAGGTTTTTCAGATGCCTTGAAAATGCACTGGAGATCATGTGAAGAAGCAACTAGATTTTCCATTACCCATTAAATTGCAGTGGGCTAATGCCGCAAGGGCCATTTGACTTGGGCAATTTCCATGTCCACCCATGAAACAAACTTACCTGGGTCAAATCCACTCCTCATGTGGCTTCCTTAAATGTGCTGAGAGGATTTACACCAGGTAAAAAACATTTCAGTTTAAATCAACAGGAGGGAACAGGAGGTGTTACACTGCATCCGCACCATGGATTTATAAGTGAGCAGAGGGTGGGTATTACTGATGTACTCTCTGTATGTCCCTTAGGCATTGCATCAGGGATACATCTACAGAGGCATTGGACTTCACTGTTTCAGAGCAAGGATTTGCTAATCTGCAGTGGTTCTCTGCATCTCCAGGCCAAGACAGACCCTCATGGGCGTCCAACTAAAACCCTTCTACAGCAACAGTGTGGCCATCTCAGATCTGAAATGCAGCAAAGCAGCAGTTATATGGGAAACGCTGAGCAGGGCTGAAACTGTGGACACATCTGCAATTGCTGTGCTTCCGGCTCTGTGCCAGCGACAAGTGGCTCATGTGAATGAGATCCTCCAGAAAAGACAATGCAGCCTTTGCCCAGGCAGGGACAGGAACCTGGAAACTGCCTTCCCACTGGCAGCACCTTGCTGAGAGTAAAGGGAGTTTGAATTCAATCTGCTGGAGACTCTGGGAAGGATGCTGAAGAGGGCAGGGAGCTTTGGGATACCTCTTTTTTCAGGAGCAAATGCCTTTAATGCAATCATTTTAGACCCCTTCTTGGCTTCAGTGCCCTCCCCACGACAGTGAGGCTGATTTTTTGTGCTAACGTCCTCATCTCTGGTGAACAATATTGCTGCTATATTTAATATGAGAGAGGGTTATTACAGTGCTATCTAGAATGAGCCATAACCATTATAGGTTGCTCTGTATCTCAAAGCTAATTTTAATTAAAGCTGCCAATAACCTTTGAGGTCTTTGACTTCTGGAGTTGAGGCAAAGGAACAAGATGCTCAGGTGGTTTCATTTGATTGTACAACTCATTATTAGAAGGGTGGGATCAGGTTCACTGGAAGCTGAGCATGTTTCCATGCTAGTTGTGAGGGCCCATCAGAGCCTTCCCAACACATGTGTGTATCTGGGAGTAGGTTATCATTTCTATAAGGCCATGGGAGTTATCTTGCCTCACTTCACCTAAATTGATTTTATTATGAGTGAAAACTGTGGCGCTTCATCTTGCCTGGGATGCTATGAGATCAAACACCCCCTCCAGCCAGAAATGGGTCCTTAGCAATTCCTTGGTCTGAAGTAAATGCAGAGAGTTTTCCTGCTTCCTCCCAGGCTTCCACAAACCTGGACATCACATCTGCCGCTCCACCAACACATGTGACGGAATATGAGGACACAGCTCCCTTTACCTGCAGGAAGCAGGAAAAAGCCTTGCAAGCATGATATTAAAAGACTGAAATGAACATGCAATTAGAGATCAGAAGAGCTTTTCTCACAGGAAAGTGCTAATTAGTCCAATCAGAGATTTCTCTGTCTCTTTACCTGTGCATATCAGAGTTCAAGATTTTGATAGTCACAGTAAACTTGGAAAATCCATTTATATCAAGCACCTTATGGCTGGTATAAGCTATGCAATTGATCTTCTTTACTTAGACCTTTGCCTATGACCTACATGTGATCAATATGCACATGCAGCAGAGGTGAGCTTGGGGCTGTTCCTGACACTGAATGCAATTTGCAGTCAGACACACTCACTGGTTTGAAGTGATTCCCCTTTTTACCACGTCCCTCCTCCACCTTCTGCCCCTACATGGGGTTTATTTCTAGCAAGGAGCAGGGAAAAGGATTGAGATTTCATGCACGTTAGTGCAGCTTTGTGAGGAGGGGACCACTTCAACCCCAGCATCAAAGGGACAGAATGAAGAATTAAATGACCTTTTCTTCCCATCTCCTCTGCCTGTGCTTTGTCTCCTGAATATCACCTGAAGAGTAGCAAGTTTTCTTCCCTGATGTCAGTCAATGGGCAATTTCCCCACCTCAGGTACTGATGGGTTTCCACTATGCACTATCACCTTCCATGTGCCAGTACACTTAGTACTATAATCACTACCTCCAGGAGAAAAGTCATTCCAGGTTTATCCTTATAGGGGAGTTACAGATTCACAGCTTGTTCATCTCCTCAGACTGTAAAGACAATCCTACACCATTGCATGGTTTGAATAATCTGGAATCCCACCAAGTCATCCTTCCCATTGCTGCAATGATACGATTAGGGGCCTTTGTGAGACACCGTGTGTACTTTGGCTTTATTTTGGTATCTAATCAGTTCACATTGAATCAGAATTAGCACTGTAATATGAGGAAATAGACAGCATATTTCTCTGAGAAAACAAAGGCAGGCAATGATGCTACGTGTGAGTGATAGTCCTTCTTAACTATGCAGTGAATCCATTTTTTTCTCAGCCTGAAACTTCAGTCTTGATTAACCAGTTCTTTCATTTTCTTCTCCTTGTTCAGCCTTAAAAGTTATTTACAAGGTACTTGTAGAAGAGGGTGATTCAGGCTGCTCTAATGCTTGGTTTGTTTTTTGTCTCAGCAAATTGCCTGCTGACCTGCAAGCAGTGGCCAAATCAGACTGAAATTAAAAAGGTGGTGGAATATGCCCCAGTTGCTCCTCAATCAATACCAGTCTAAATTACTGCAAACCTGGAGCCATGGTGCATGTAATACATCATTTTGTAACCCTATAAATTGCTTTTAGCCTGTCTCTTCTGATTTCCTTTTAATGGCCTTTCAGCTAAGATCAAGTGTAGCATCAGTTTCACATCAGCTGTGTACCCTACCCAGGGACCATCTCACACTGGCATTGGGATGAGCTCAGCCAATCTGCTGTAGCTCCTCGATGCTGGTCATTTGGAAGTTGCTCTGAGATGCCTCCCCTTTGCCACTCACATTCAGACAGGCGTTACTGTGAGGTCCTGCACAGGGACTTATCCTGTTTTAAGGAAGGAAGGGAGGTGGAGAGAGGATATTTGATTTTGGGATTCAATGCCAGAGTTACACAGCTCCAAGGCACTGTCCCTTCCTATGTTTTCTTTCAGCCAAACAGAGCAGTTTCAGTCCCCAGAAGCCGTGGTCTTGCAGACATCTTGCCGTGGCCTCCAGAGACCACAGCTGGGGAGATGATGCTGTAGGTAGTGCACCTCCTGCTCCTGGATCATCCCTTCACTTGCTGGGATCTGTGTGAAACTCAAGGAGCAGGTGTTGAGCCTCCCCTCCTCCTGAGATGGCCCTGCGGCTTGTGCTGCGATGGAAGATGCTCACCATCTGCTAATGTTGCTGGCTTGGCCATGCTGCTCTCCTCCCAGCATGTATGTGCCTGTATCACAAAACGCACTGCAAGAGAGTCCCCGACCTGCCTTTAGACCAGCCACTGCAGCTGAACTGGAAACATGATGGGCATTGAAAGAGCAGCTTGATCCTCTCCACTGGTCCTTTCTAGAGTCTGTGTCCATGGACTTATTTTCAAACAGTTTTTAAGAGAGGAGTCAAGCCCAACCCAACCAGTAGCAGGACCAACACTGCATCCCTTCAGACAGGACTTCTGCTTTTTGATGCCTTTCCCCATCCTCAATCTCCTTTGCGTGGCTGTTTGCTCCCAGTTTCAGGAGGCACCTTCTCATTTCCCATGAGGCGTGCAACAGAGAGATGTCTACTCGGGGTGCAGTCCCTTCACCTGCACCTTTCCAGCACTTCCCACTTCGGATACCAACTCCTCTGTAAAGTGTGTTCTTCCCTGGCCTTAATTTCAAGGGAGGTGTTGGGAGGATAAATAATAACATGGCCTTTGAGTTAAGCAAATCCCACTATCCCAGACCTTCCTGGACATGAATAGCTGGGAAGAGAAGTCAACTGGAAGTTGGCTACTCTGCTTGCTCCAAACATTAGTTGTAAGTGAAAACTTTTCCTCTCATTTCAGTGACATTTATCCAAGTTTTAAGCAGAGAGGTGGGTGCAAGGCAACAACCCCCCCCATTTTTACTGTGAATTTTCTTTCCTGGTTATGCATATAAAGCCAGTCATAGAGCTGGATGGGGCTTCTCATCTGTATCCAGCAGCAGATGTTTCCTGGGGGTCACATTGGAGATGCCGACAATCTCCCCCCTTTTTACCTTTGCTGAGAACCGGTAAATTTAACCATGCCACAAGAAACCAAACTGTGCTCAACAGCAAACAAGAAGTAGATTCATGGTGAAAGATAAGGAGATGAAGGACTCGAATGGGAATGGACCCACTCACCCACCCACCCTCCCTGCAACACCTATGTGCTTCTGTTTCACTATTCCCTGGCGACTGGCTTAAAGAGCTGTTAGGAAATCTTGGAAGAACTATGGAATTTGCTGTAATTAAAGCACTGGTCTGTGTTGGTGCCACGTGCAAGTGAAGCGATTCCCTGGGCTGGGAAGAGACATAATGAACATAATTACCCATAAGATGCTTACAGTTTGTTGACTTGATCTGTGCAACTTGCAGCACCCAGAAATGATAATGTAGGCTGTGTTGCAAAGAGCTCAAAACACTTTCAGATGTTCAGAGACGGTCAGAGATCAGATTTTCCTATCAGAAGTATCAAACACCTCCTCCTTCCACTAAAACACAACCTTTTAAAGAACATCTTAAGAGGAAAGCTATGCCTCCTGTTGGGGGGCACAAATGCAAATGTATTTCAAGCTGGTGTTTTAAGATGAAAACTTCCCTTTTGGCTCGTTTCCAGTTTTCCCAAGGGAATGCTAGCATTTTCCCACTGGAACTGCTGGCTTCCTTTCAAATGATGTTTAGCTCAGAAGAAAATTAATTTTTCTCTGGGGAGAGTTACAGGGTCAATATTGAAAGCAATAAAACACTTCTGAGACTCTGGAAGGAAATGCTGTGTTTGCCCCTCTGTGTCAATGCCCCCTCACTGCATAAGCCTCTTGTATCCCTTTACATAAAAGAAGGATGCAAAGGGAAGCAGGTGCGCTGGGGGAAGACACATGCAAGCAGTGATGGAGCAACCCATGAGTAACTGGCCTTTATTTTCCTAGGACCTTACAATCAGATGGCAACTTAGGTAAATGAAGCCAGGGTGGGATTTCCCAGCTCTGGCTGCTAAGGGAGAGGGCAACGTAAATGCTTTGAGGCTGCTTTGCTGTTCTTCTGCTGCCTTTCATCAGGAGTTGACAGAAGCTTCAAGGTGACACGGAGAGGCCATAGCTGTGGCCTTTTCCTCTTGGTGGGCTTCAGGTGGATTAACAGAAGCCACCACACTTTACAAGTGATGCAGTCCTGCCTGTGCAACCAGGATGTTGATAGCATCTTTGGAAGAGGGTACCACTTAGCACTGTTATTGTCCATAGGGAGTCTTAAAGCTCCTCAGAGATTCTGTAACTGAATAAAATGAACATCCAGCTGCAAACTTAATTCCTTTTCTCTCTGAATATCAGGAGCAGCATGCCATTGGCTATAAGCACCAATGCCTTTTACCTGTCTTTATTTGAGACTGAAGTATTTAAAACTTTCTGTTAATAACAGTAAAAAGCCCTCTTAATTAATGGAGCTTGTAACAGCGACACTTGCACACAGTGCGGTTTGACAAGAGAAATTACTTCTGTAGAAACATGATAATGAACCTGTGTGCAGATCACAGTCCTGATAGCCATAAAGCACTGCCTCTGGTTTCAATCTGCATGTTTGACCTTTCACCAAAAATGAATTTTAATAGGCAATTGACTTAAATAATTGGTGTGTGTTCAAATCAGTGCTGGAATGTGATGTCTTAGTGGTTAAGGTAATTGAGGTGTATGACAGGCTTTTCAAAAGATTTTCAGATTCAGATCAGGAGGATGATGCTTGGGGGGATCGGAGCTCAGTTCTGTGGCCGCATTACTACTGTATGGCCATCACTTTGGCAAAAGGACCTTTTCACCTCCTCGTACCTCTCCCAGCCCCCCTGCAGTACTCACTCCTGCTTTGTACAAAGGTTATGGAGATGAAGAGGATGTTGTGCTCTCTGGATTGCTATGGGGAGGAAAACCTGGGTGCACATCCACCCCGGTGTAAGTTAGAGCAGCCTCGGGATGCTGTGGCACATCTCAGCCCCTGTGCCTGCCCCAAGCTGGCCACACACAGGGGCTTCAGGGCTCTTGCAAGTAATGCCTGTGTGATCTCTGTGAGCTCACGTTTGCACATGCAGAATAAACCCATGTGTTTGCAGAGCATGATTTCTGCAATGGCACACAAGAAGGTTCCCTTTGCTTGTAAAGCATGGCTGTCAGTCTGGCTTTCATTTATCATTCATGGGTAAGAATAGGGGATGCCTCATAGCACCCCAGCATCAAGCACTGACAGGTCTGTGGTGCAGAAGACTGCTGAGGACCTGTTCTCTCTTCTGAAACAAATGAATGTAACATCTGCACATTAAAAATGGGCTGAACAGTGAAGGGCAAGACAGCACATCATGGTCTGAGACCTCATTCTGACAGGTTAAGGCTGTCAACCAGCCCTGCTGGCCACCACAGCCGGGTGGCAATGCCAGGATCTGCCCTTTGTGCCTCTTCCAGTGAGGTATTTCCTCACCAGGTAATTTCTTCAGTGATTTATGAGGCAGAGTAGACTCCATGTTGTTCTTCCATCACTGACCTGGCTCTACAGATAGAGCAGCAGTACTGAGTGTCATTGGTGGTATGGACAGACATGTCCACACTGGTACTGAAGTGCAGAGCGAGATGCAGATGCTTGTATTCATCACATGTGTTAATTTTTGTGCTTTGCTGCTGAATCTACCCCTCACATTTTTATATTTCTACCATATAGAAAAGTTTGATTCTTTGCTCAGAAAGAAAGTAAAAACCCCAGAAAACACCAAAAGTATTTCAACTTGGATGCTCTATCAGTGCTTTTCTCTGGGCTGGCCTCTCCATACATGTTGTCCATGAAGGACCACAACTATTTGTCATGAAGTCACACATTTCCTCCCTGGGTAATCCAGGGGGCTGGGGGAAGAGCTCTCAGGTGGAGCAGATAGGCTTTGTTTTCGTGCCTTGAATCTAGACCACCTGATAATCATTAAGCACCATGAGTTTATAAAAGGCTCCTCCCCAGCTCAGGTGGATTGTGGTGCGTGAGGAGCTCATTTTGGAGGCTGGCAGAGTGAAGAGCCTTTCCAGAGGAGGAGGTAGCTGTGGGGAGAGGAGCGGCTTGGGACCAGGGGTGGTAAGTCAGGGCGCTGACTGCTTTGGTTTTCCTTCTGCTTGAAATAGCTTGGTTCCCTTTGAGGTTCAGTCTCTAGTTGTGGAGTGCTGAGGAGGAGGAGAGGGCTTGCACCTGGGCAAAGCCTGCTTAAATATGAAGAGGTCTTCTAGTCTCTCAGGGAATATACCTGGGGAGAAGGGGCTGTGTTTGCACTCCTGCAGTTGAAGCAGCTTTCAGTAGAGCTGCTCTATGTGATGCCAGGGAGGTCAGATATTGACCTGAGTTTGTAATGACCACCCAGAAGGGATTTACAAGTATAAAGCGCAGCACTGGCTCTATTGCTAGGTGGCAATGTGGTGTGTGTCCTGGTGTGCTTTCTTTCTGATATGTTTATGCTGGGAAGAGGGGACTGAGCTGCAGTTCTAGTTCATGTGCTTGATTTGGGGCAGGGCAGCTGGAAGGGGAAGGGCTGTGTACTCTGGCTGTAATATTTATAACAGCTTCTTCCTTCTTTGTGTTTTGCTTGTCTGATGCTTTTCGGCTGCAGAGAGATAACTTCTGAGGAATGTATAATTGTGTGTTTCAGCTGATCAGGAAAGCTTATACGAAAAAGCAAACCCCACCATCTAGGGGCTTCTGCTGTTGGCTAAGACTGTGATAAAGCCACCAGGTAATCTCGGAGCAGGTCAGATGAGGTGCCTTGTGATGCTTTGTGTCTGCCTGGTGAGGCTAGCTATGGGTGTGATGGGGTGGCCCAGGGGAGGACTATGGTGTCCCTGGGGACACTTGGCTCTACAGCGCGTGATGCTGATGTGCACAAGGGCACTATAGAGAAACCCCATGTTTCCTGGGAGGAGCTGAGCCTGCCAGGGTGCATCTTGCTCCTAACAGACCAGCTTCATTCAAACGGAGTTTTGCTGCATCTTCTGAAGCTAAATTTAAGAAACTATTTGCAAAGAGTTGCCTTTATTTTTAGCCCAGAACAGTTCCTCGTTTGCTCTTGTTGTGCAGCTGCATGTGCAGCTGTACTGGGGTGATAGAGGGAGCAGCATGGGGCTGGGTGTCACTATGGCTGTGCCCAGTTCACGTGGGGGTTCTGAGCTCTTCATGGGCTTAAAGTGGGGAATGCCTTTAGGACTCTTTATTGAATAAGTCAGCAGGAGCTGAAGGACTGAAGGGAAACATGGTTTGCACATGGGGCTTTTTTAAGAAGTTGTAAGTTCTGTGGAATAGAAAACATTTTTCCTGTATTTGCTCTCAAAATGGAACTGCCGTCAGCTCAAATATTTTTGTGATGCTTCTGTAAATAAGGTTCACAGGTATGACTGATACAGCAATCTATCATCATGCCAAGCGGCTGCTCCACTCTGTGACTGCAATTTGATCCTGATGCAAAATAACCCTTTTAATATATAGGGGAAATAATCATAGCTTGTTTTCCCACAATATTCCTTCTCTGGAAAGATAAACTGAATCCTTCCATCAAGCCGTGTTTCCGCTTAATTAATGCGTGCTGCAGACCCTTTGGTGGAGTTGCCGTTCCCAGGCATGACAAAGATGAGCACAGCAGTGGATGGCAGATGGGTCTGACACAGATAGAAAAGCATGGGGGAAAAATTTACCCTTTTCTCTTTGAGTAACTGGCCATCCTCAGCAGTGCCTCTGCCATGATGCTGCTGAGATAATCTATCTTCTACAGCCTGAAAACTGGTAGGATTTGAGACTGACAGCGTGGAAAATAGGAACTGTCTTGGCATTGAGCGGGCTGGCAGGGAAACATCTTCCTGGGGGTGGGATTGACAGGGCAGTAAAACCGATTACCATGGCCCTGGCCTTGGTTTGCCAGGGCTGTGCTTATGCAGACAACACTTCTGATTGCAGTGGCTCTGCTTGCGCCCAGGTGAGAGGCTCCCATATGTTGAGGCTGCTGCGATATTGCTGTATGGAGTCACTTTGAAGTAATGCTTCTTGCTGCTGTGCATTATGTACTTGAGCTGTATTCCAGTGCTGAAGTGATGCCTGGAGGAACAGTGCCTTCTGGAAACATCATTCCACTCCTCTGTCTTCTGGAAAGTTCATTGCTGCCTTGACAAAATTCAGGTTTTATTAAAAATGATTAATGTCTATGCATTTAATCAAGGAGTATTCACACAGCGGTGGCTTTACTATAATAGCTTGATTTTAAACAGCTTGTGTCCTGATGCGTGAGGTGCGTTATGTTATTTGACAGCAGTGACATTTATATTTGTAATTACTAAATGGTGGTAATCCATTGGAAAGCCTGCCCCACTTGAGGGAACAAAATGGATGGAAATTCACAGCAGTGAAAAAGCACAAAGTGCCACGATACATCAGGGCATCCTGAGATTAAAAAAGCCAGGGATGACATTTTCCCACCAAACAAAAGCACATCCATGTTGCCAAATAAATTGCTGACTTTTAACTGTTTCTTTTGTATTCATGAAATATTCTCGTCCTGCTTATTGCCTGACACAGTTACGTCTTCATTTCAGAGCACAAGAGCATCTTGAAAGCAGATGATGTCATGTGCAGGAGTCATGGGCCTCCTGGGGTTTGATTACAGAATGCTGAATAATTGGGCAGTCAAGCTGGAATAGAGAACCCAAATCTGATATAAATCTTGATACATTGGTAGGGGAAAGATGTTTGGAGCTGCTGTTTTTAAAGTGCTGAGAGGTAGGATAAACTTAGCTATTTTGAAAGTGGCATTAGACTATTAACACTTTGCAGATATGATCTCTCCTCCTGCAAGAGGGAGCTTTATCAATGCATCTTCCATTGGGGAAGTAGGGAAAGGAGATGTTGTTAGGCCTGCTGGTAATCAGTGGTACTTATCGCCCAGTTAACAAGAGCTGTTGGAGGAGATTGCTACCTGAATTGTGCACATGTAGTAAGAACAGGGAGATCGAAATGAAATCCCTAACTTGGATGACTTGTATCACCCACTAGGATGCCTGGTGACACTGGGCTGCTCTTATCCCTGTCACCGATCTCCTTTTCTCTACTTCACGGGTTATTAGAGCATTTACAGTCCAGTTTGGGTCTCAGTCTTTGCTGCACAACAGCTCATAGGAGAAAAACAGACCTTGCTGGACCTGCACAAGATGCAGAAAACTTCCTGCAAGAACTGCTCCTCTGGAAGATTTAACCCTTTTTATCTCCATTTGCCCTCCAACAACCTCCGAGTTGAGTGCCGAGCATCTGGCTTTGGTGCAAGAAGCATGGACAGGACCTGGGGACCAGGCAAACCCAGAAGCATGTGGGAGAAGCTTTTCCATATTAGCTGGATTATTAAGGCGAGACAAAGTTCTAATGCTATCCCAGGTCATTGCAGGGTCTGACAAGGTGGTCTTCAGAGCAGGGGGCCAGCGCACGAAGAACACAGGTCCTCTGCTGTCTCATGGTGCTAGAGCCAGGCCCTTAGCAGTCGGCATAGGTGCTGCTCAGGACTTTGATGCATCTGTCTATTGTGGGTGTGTGATTCTGCCAGAAAGAGTCTGTAAATGCAGATTAAAGCTATCTTGGTGCACAAGGGAGCTGGGCTTGCCTAGCTGTGATGGTGTACACCCATCTTGATGGTGTCTAGACATGAGCAGAGTCTTGTGTTATTGCAAAGCTCCAGTTGCTGTAAATAACAACCTTGTGACTTCAAGTTTGTGTTGCACCTGGATTTTTTCCGATAGTCATAATAGATATTTTCCCTTTCCTTATGTATTGGATATATCTCCTTTTCAGGTGGTAATTTATGCTGATTGCAGCTCATCAGTCTTGCATCTTGCCTGCCACAGGGTTTCTTATACTTTCTAATTTACTGGAGGAAGAGTGTATTGATAGTTCTCAATGAATTCCGCAGTACAGGAGGTGCATGTGGTGCCGAATCCTCACAGAACAGTGAGTTCCAGAGAGTCAGACAATGCCTAATGGTTTTATACTGATGTAAATGCTTCATTATAATAATCCAGCAATGGCAAAAGTAGTAAAAGACTTATGATAGTCCTCTTGTTCAAAATAAAAACACTATCAAAAATAAGCAACCTATCATCTTGCCATAAGTTCTTTGATGATAGCACAATCTGTCCTTTAGATAACACTGAAGTTCCTCTTTCCCAGTGGTTTTCTAATCAAACTTTGCTTTCAGGAATGATCTATAAACTCTATCAGTATTTATGTAAAAAGGGGTTGATGATTCAAGAAGAAATGAAATATTTAGGTGAGACTAATCCTGAAAGCATAGCTGCTTTAGCTGTAATCATTCATCTTATGACATGGAAGTATTTGGTTGGCTACAAACTTTTCCTTTGGAAAAATCTAGTTCCATTGGAGTTTAAAATATTAAAGGGAAATAAAAAAGAACAATTTTTAGATAGGAACAATCTGGAAATAGAAGTTAATGGCATTTAAAACAAAGGTAAAATGCCACATGTCTGGCATGGGAACAAAAAGCTGTGTTTTGAAAGTGGTCCCTGACCATATGTGCATACTTAGTGCAGCTCTATGGTTGCTGTCCAAGATGTCCCTGTAGAGCAGTAAGACAGTGCAGTCACGTTGCCTTTCTCAGTCTGGGAGAGATGCTCTGATGGTCCTTTTTATCCTGGGATAGATTAAAACTTTAAAGGCAAGAACTGCCTGTAGGGCATCTTCGCAGCAAAGAAAGTACTGGTCTCTCTAAGGTGCCCTTCGGAACCTGGTGGGTCCCCTTCATCCCATGGGTGCTAAATCCCCGTGTTCCTGTGTCATTCTGGGCTAAGGCCGCTGCGGAGCTCTACAGCTCTAGCGAGCATCAGCATGTACCTTGCTCTGCCCATGATGCAGAGTTCTGTGTCTGGCAAGTTTTGCTTGTCTACAGTATTTCCATACTGAAGCCTGATCGCTATTGTGGCAACCTTGAACTTTTGTGGTTTGTCATCTTCCAGATGAAATGATTCAGTCTGGCACAAGGCTGGTGAGGCACTGAGCTGATTGTGAATGTGTAGCTTGTATCAATAAGGGAAATTAAATAATTCCTCAAAACCATGCAACGTGTCAGTTCTGCCGCAGTTCAGTCAGCTCTTTGTTTTCTTGTTGGCTTTTTATAGTTGAAATTTCCTTAAAGTGCATTGTGGAAATCATGCTCTGCTCAGTTTGGGGTGAACGGTGCACAGGCTGAGCTTGGGGCTTGAGTGGGGTGAGTGACTGGAAGGGATCAGTAGTCCTTCAAGTGCAAGGTCCTGTGAATCCTGCTGGGAAATGGATATAAAGTAAAAAGATTTTAGTGAGCAACTTAATGTATGAAATTAAAATCTACCCAGGTCTCAGGCACACAGATCCTTGAGAGCATGTTGAATTCCTATCTTGTGAAAACCCTGAACAGGGTTTCAAAGGAGTACAGGGACATGAGGCGAACAGCACACTGAGCTCAGGTAACTGTACAAGAAACCTGTGGTCTGGAAGATGCACAAAGTATCTGTCATATCCCTACATATCTGGGGATTAAAATACAGCAGGTCTTGGAGGTTACGAGAGCTCCAGCATGAGCTGTTCTATCTCCTGGGGTCAGATGTGCTGCTGGCATTTTTTGGTACCCAGCTGTTGTGGTTTAAACCCAGTCACCCACGCAGTTTCTAATCCCCACCCCCACTCCTGGAGGGATGGGGAGGAGAATCGAAAGAATCTAACTCCCATGGGTTGAGATAAGAACAGTTTAGTAACTAAGGTATAACACAAACCACTGCTGCTGCCACCAGTAATAATAATGATAAAGGAAATAACAAGGGAAGAGAACATGATACCAGCTGCTGAAACGTGCCCTACTGAGAAGAGAGTGCCCTTCTGGGTAAGTCCCAGTTGCCCCCCTGGGCATGATGTGCTGTGGTATGGAATACCTCTTTGGTTCAGCTTGGGTCAGGTGTCCTGTCTCTACTTCCTCTCGGCCTCCCCTCCTCCCTGGCAGAGCATGAGGCTCACAGAGTCCTATGGCCAGTCTAAACATTTGAGCAGTAACTAAAAACATCGGTGTTATCGGCACTGTTCCCAGGCTGAAAGTCAAAACACAGCACTGCATCAGCTACTAAGAAGGAGAAAAAATGACTGCTACTGCTGAACCCAGGACACCAGCCCTCCCCTTTCATAGGCAATCTGGGACTGGACTGAACAGGCTGGGGAGATCCTGAAGATGGCAACTTCCCTGGCTTAAACACCTTACAATGCACCTGATTTCTGCTCCTTGGCCAAACCCTTTTGTGATGCAGGAGGGTGCTGGAGTGGAGATAAAGGCCTGAGGATTTTATTAGACTAAATATGAATGATAAAATTGCATTAGCATTCCTGCAGTTGTATAATTTAATGTTAAGATTCTATCAGTTTTGTCCTGCCCCTCTACATTTTTAATTTTTCAATATGTTAAAGCTGCTTCTCCCTTTTTCCTTAAAAACTTGCGATTGCTTCATGGAAAGTGAGAAGGTGACTGAAAAATATCAATGGCTTTGCAGATGTCACTGGGGCTTTTGGTATCCACACAAATAGCTGTGTTAGGGTCAGGGGAAAAAGGGAGGTAGCTGGAAGTTTGCCTGTCTTGATTCAAAGAAGAATCCCAGTCCTGCTCGGGGAACTTGCAGGCAGGTACTGCTGCTGGGATGTGCTTGGGCAGCATCCCAGGGGAAAGATGGTCATCAGTGAAAAAATAAGATGTTGAAGCAAGAGCAAACGAAGTCCAGGCCAGGCTGCTACTGGCAGTGCCACTGTGTCATCCTCTCTACAAGACAAGATGGCCTTGAATGAGGGATGCCTACTTCTCCCTGCTCTCCTGTAGGAAAACTTTTCCAGACTTACCCTCATCTAACACTTACACAACTAACCACTGAGTTTGTGCTGGAAATTAAATACAGAATTCCTCTTGTGCTAATGCTGGTTTTTGTCTTGCACATTGTTAGTGGAGGCAGGGGTCACTCCAGCTCTCAGTGTAAAAATAGGCAGGGTCTGATGCTAGTAATCCCCTTGATCTGTTAAGACTGTAATTGTATGCCTGGTTTTTCATTTTTCCAACCAAAATGAACTATTTTTAGTCTCTTTTTGTGCGATTAACTAAACAACACAGCTTTTTGTACCTGTTCCAGTCTGAATTAGAGTTTTACTGAATTGGGATGCCTGGGCTCATCCTGGTTTTCAGATCCCCTACTGCTACCTGAGCAATGACACTAATCTCCAGCTTCTCCTGAGCACACCTTCTGTAATAATCACAGAAACTCATTAGCCTCTCTTGTGGCCCAGCCGTATCATCGGCTTATTCTATCAACAAATACACAGAGGTTGTCATCTTCCCAGGGGCTATCTGTTACACTCAAATAGAAACTATTTTTTCCTGTGGGTTATATTTTATTCCTGTCCCTGTTCCAGTAATTTCCTTGAAATGAATACATGGTGGTTTCAGGATCTCTGCAGGCACATGGCAGACTTGCATGTACAGTGTGTCTGAGAAGCATCTCTTGCAACTGAGAGGGTGCAGGATATCAGTCTGAACATGTTGATATTGTCCAGCAAATCTGATGCCTTGGTAGCAAGTCAAAGCAGCTGTGTTAAGGTTAGCGTCGGGCTGCTCTGAATGGCAAGATGTTGAATGTTTACTGTATAGATGCTGGGGAGATGCCTCCATGGTGATGCTCTCTCTGTATTGGTATTTCTACAGACCTTGAAGGTGTTCGGTGGGAAGGTTGGTGTTGGCTTCGTGGTCTTTTTCTTTGCCTGATTTAGGAAATGGCTGTTTACCTGACATGGGAATTTGAATACATGAAGGTGGATCTGGGTTTAACCACTGTTAACTGCCCTTCACTGCTTGGAGATTGTGCTGTTGTCTCTTTCTGAGATGTAAAATCAGAAGGTTCTTCTGTCTCTTGTCAGAAAGGCTTAGAGGAGGCATTGTCATGAGTCATGACCGTAGTGAGCTGTGTGGAGCTTGGGTTTGCATGGTCCAGTCTGGCCCGCTGCATTTCATCTGTCACAGTTTGAAGCTGTTTAATAACTGTGACAGTTCTGCAAAATGAAATGCAAAGCAAATACATTGTACAGTCATTCTTAGTAGTACCAAGTGATGCTTACTAGGTGAGGTTGCCTCAAGCACCCCAAATTGGCCACTTGTAGCAAGCTACAGTTTTTTTTCTTCTTGCAGTAGATGAAGTAACACACAGGGCATCGTCTCTAATCATCAGGTCAGTTCCTGTGAAAGAAAATCTGATCAAACCCTTAATTTCTCTTCAATTGATTAGATAGCACAGGCATGTTGAGAAGACACTTATAAAGACCACTTCAACCTTAATAAATCCCAGAGAAAAAGCAACAGTTCTTAATTTTCCAGTTGGCTACATAGAATTTGTTAAAGCTATATTCTATGAAAATTGGCTCACCCTAGAGAGCTTCCAGTCAATCACATGCCTTAACAAAGGGCCTCAGTAAAGCAGCAGATAAGCACTGAAGACATGAATGGCTGAGTGTGGTACATGGTTTAAAAATTACTTATTAGAAGAATTTAGTGCCCTTGTGAGTGATACAGCTGCTTTAGAGCGTTTGGTGCTCTCCAGAAAGGAGACCTTGGTATCGGCAGCAGGAAATACTAATTGATTCAGCCAGGATGGGTATGTTTTACATCACAAATTACTTGGGGCTTATTCAGGGTCTCAAGAGCAATTTCTTGCTTTCATTTTTCTGTATTGGTACCTAGCCATTCAAAAAGGCAGTGGGGCCTGTGCAAAGTGCATGGTGCTTGTTAATAATGTGAGGACCCATGGATGTCAGAGTCTGTTCTCATCCCCCAAAGAGTCAATCCATGCAAAATGAAGCTGCTCAGAGCACAGTACCAAGGCACAGCTATTTTTATGGGCTCCCATTTGTAAATAAAGACCTTTTCCACTGACTTCAGTGAATGGTCTTGTTCCTTCCTGGAGCAATTACCTTATCAGCAGTGTGAATGTACAAGTTCCTCACAGTTTTCTTTTGTGGATGTCTTGCTATAAATCTGCTTTAGATTGCTGTTGACTAAGCTGATACCCATATAGAGGGGAGTCTTGCAGAGCAAGGGTATTGTGGAAGGAAAATGGGATGCTTTATGTATGGGGATGATGCATTCACCTTCTAGCTGCTCTTCGTGATTCCAGGGCTGTGGTATTTGTAGAACAGTCCTTTCAATATTTGTTAAACCTATCTGCAGTATTGGGTAGGGTTTCCTTTTCTGTTGAAATAGCTACTGAATGTATGCACAGAGATGTTTCCAATAGGATTATTTTATAAAGCAAAAAATAAACTGAAGTGCTGTTCAGCTTGAAAAACATACTGGCTTTTTCTTGAATTCCTACTGAATATAGAAATTTGGGCTATTCTTAAAGGATTTTTCCCCTTACAAGGCCAAGTCTGATCGTCTGATGTCAGTGCCATTTTTTTTGCTGACTTCAAGGAGCACTGAATCCTAGTTTGTAACCACAAACTTTCTACTATGTGAATTTGAAGTAATAATTAAAATCTAAATGGGCTGTTTCTGACTGAGGTCGGTGGACTTCAGACACTGTAACTGCTGAAAGAAGCATCTTTTAATTGGCTGGAGCTGAGCTTTGTTCCTCTTTGGGACCTGGGGGAAATGGGAGTTCAGTAAAGAGGATTGTTGAGGACAAATATTCTCTTCCCCACATTTGTTACCATTCCTGTTGCTCTTGGTGAAAGCAGGTGAATGAAGGCTGTTCTCTGTGAAGAGTGGGGTGAGTCCCACAGGACATGTTAGGAAACTGAAGGTGTGGTTTCCTTTCCAGTTTGTTTCTCATGGCTTGAAAATGAGTCCAAGTGGAAAAGTTAAGGGAAACAAAGTTCCTCTTGATCTCATGTTTTGGTTTATATCACTAGGAGTGCAGGCAAACACCTATGAAAATCACTAAAATCACTGTCTTGATGTAAACTGTAGCATACTCTTAACTTTGTCTTCCATAAGGGTGTGTGAGCAAATGATTTCCCACCTTGAGCAATATGTTCTCAAGGGCAGGTTGGAAGCACTGGAGAGTTTTGCCTCTGCTGCAAATATCACAATAAAGAAAACTTCAAATCTTTGCTTAACTCCAGGACAATTGGATTTTTTTTTAAAGAAAAGCAAGTATATTTCTATCTCTTGTAGATGGAAACCTTGAGCTAAGTATAGCCTAAAGCATTTAAACAGACGGTAGATGAAAATAATGCAGTGGTTGGAGCTCTTTTAATAATGACTCTTAGGGCTTAATTCATGACTTTTAAGCTCTTGGGGTGGGAAGTCTGAGGACTCCTGGGGTCTAAGGCACATCAATAACAGTAATAGCCTCTCTATGGATTGATGAGCTTAACTGAGAAATGAAGGAAACCAGCTGTGTTCAGTAATGATGGCAGATACATCACAACTCTTGAGCAATGCCCTGTCTGCAAGTACCTGGGATGCTGTTACCTGGCAAACCTGGACCTGAGCAGCTCAGCAGGGAATCCTGGTGTTGTGTATATAGGCTGCAATTCCCACTCGAGTTGGAGATCTCTACATCTCCAGCATGTGCGTGTCCTTAAGGAAGGCAAGTATCAAAGATGTTGTCCAGGCCCATCACAGTGCCCCCCACTTGTATTGTGGTCCTGTGTCCAAATGGAAACGTGGTCCTAGTTGGTGCTCTTGACACCTCTGTGTTGGAGCCATCACATAGGGTTAAGCAGTCTTTTGCATATCAAAGAGCTCTGCTGGAGATGCACAGAAGTCAAGTCTCTGGACCTAGATGATTAATGGTAGGGGTTGGAGCTGCGAATCTGTGACTTTTGTTGTTAGAGTAGTAAGGCAATATATCCTGGCTGTCAGGACAGTGGTAATTCAGGCACTGCCGCTATTGCTAGACGGGAAAGCTGTTCCTTTCCAGCGAGCAGCTGTATGAGATTTCTACTCCCTCCTCATCTGAATGGAGTTAAAAACACAGCCCACCCTGTTTAGCAGGCGAGTCAGCCCTCCTGCAGCCTGATAAATACTCCAGGCTTGATAGTCTTGCTTCCTCTGCAGGAGTGCTAGTAGCCATTTGCCAGCTGTTTGCTCTGACCTACAGTCATCTGTGTCTGTCAACACACTTTTTCAGAGGGGGCAATGTGAGATCTAGCAGCAATAAAGTAATCGGCAGCATTGCCTCATGATCTATTGGGCAAACCGAGTGAGACAAGAGCCGGAGTGGGAGATTGCCTTATGCTCCCAGCCTCAACTGCAAGGAGTGCTTAAACAAAGACTTTCAAGTCAGATAAAACAGTCATAAGCTGGGCTGCCTGGAAACAGCTTATATGAGAGCATCTATTTACACTAATGTTGATTGGATTTAAAATATAGGAGGGAAACAGCTGTTAAGTGGGCTTTTATGTGCCTTGTGCACAAGAGCAGGACAACCGTAGTTGCTCTGGCTAAACTTCAGCTCAGTTTCCCAGGTGAGACCTATTTGAAGGCTTTGCTGTGTGTTGGATAAAGTAATGGTGGGCTGGAGAGCTCTGGCTGGCGCTGCTGTGCGTGGACTGAGGCTTTGTGAGGAACTAGAGTGAACCTAGGGCCTTAGAATCAGCAGTAGCCCTGTTAGCCGATGTCCCTTTGAAAGGTCCTCTGCCTCCTTGACTTTAGCCTGCAGGGACTGTTGAACCCCCAGCTAACAGGATTGGATGGATGTGGATCAGTACATCTCTTGTGCAACTCCTACCTGCACTGTCTAATGCTCCTGGGCAGCCCTGGTGAGAACAGGGGAGCTGGCCCATGTATGCAGCAGAAGTGCCAGTCTGGATCTCCGGGAGGTAACATCTGTACTTTGTCCAGACAAAACATCTGATTGGGAAAAGACCTATCCAGGGGAAAAGCTTGAGCTGTGCTGAGTGTACAGGGGGTTTGTACATCCCATAAATAGTCTGCAGCAAATAGCAGTGGCTACGAAACAAATGTGTATTATTGTTATCAGCACAACACTTGTGCTGTCACCGGAATCCTCAAACAGAAACTTTGCCAAACCAGCGTTTTTGTTATTGTCGCAGCCGACAAAGTTTCTTGGGAAAAAACCCAAATTCCCCACTCAGGAATTCATAAATGCTGATCCCAAAGTTTCCTTTCAAAGAACTGATTTCCTGGGCAGGAATTCAAGTTCTCTTGTTTGTCTGAAGCAGCTTGTTCTCAAGCGCTATGTGTGTCCCTGTGCTGCTGTGAGGCAGCACCTGTGTTGCCATTGGGGTCTGGGACATGAGGTGCCACCAAGGCTGGGATGTGGCAATACATGGCTTTGTCCAGCTCTGCAAAGCAGCTGGTGCCCTCAGTGCTCTCGCTGCCTGGCACAGTTTGCTGTTTGCTCAGCATCTCCTGCAAGGAGGCGGCTCCGGTTCTCCCTTTGTCTTAGCCAATGGCTTTGATACAAGAAAGCGCCTTTTTCTCCACCTTTTTGCAATGTTGCATAGTGTGAGGATGACAGTAGAAGCCCAGTGTGTTTCTGGATCTCGATGCCTCTCTAAACTCTCTATTTCTGCCTTGCGCTATCCCCACTAACACATCAGGTAGGGGGTGGCCAGCACAAAGTCAATGGATGCTTTGAGCTGTGGACATGAAAAAGCAGTTTTCTTTCCCAGTGTGGAGCTGATGGCACAAGGCAGCGTGACATGGCAGGAGGCAGGGCATTTCCTAGCTTTTCAAGGCAAGGGATGCCCTTAATGTGGTCCCCTTTGCTCTTAAATGGTTTTGGTGGCCCAAAAGTAGGTACAATGTGAATATCATTGTCCTAGTGCATGCGGACCATGCTTGCAGGAGCTACGAGGAAGACTGTGCTTCAGGAAGAGTGCAGCACTGTACAAAGCTGGCATAATAAGCTGGAGCTGCTGCATGGAGAGGCATCTCCCAGCTGCTGCAAAGCTGAGACAGAGGTTTGTGACTGTGGGTTCCTGCTGTAAGTGCTTTGGCTGTGCTCCTGGTTTTCCCTGGTCTCTCCAGATGAGTTTATAAGAAAACCTTCTTGTTCACTTCCCCTTCCCAGCTGCTCCCAAGCTGCTCTGTTGAGATCCTGATATGCAAAACAAACTGGTATCAAACCTGAAGAGCTGATTTCCTCTCTAGTGCTGCCGCTTGAGGTCATTGGCCATCTGTGTTAGACCCTTAATGAATTTAAGTTAAACTACCTCTAAGCCAGCTAGGTGTCTGCTGGTAATTACATGGTCTGCATCTCCAGCACATTTACTTTCCTTACTCATTTTCTCAGTTCACTTCCAGCCTTTTGCTCTGTTTTTCTGGGGACTCTGGGTAAGACCAGCAGTCGCTGTAAACCAGAGCAGTTTGGCTTGAGCTGTCTGTTGTGCTGGGTCTTAGACTGGTTGTCCCTCTCTTGTCCCTAGCCTGTGGTCCTAATTTGTGTTACCCTATTGTAATGACAAATCTGTCTGCCTTTAACCCTTCCTGCTCCCTATCACCTAATAGCTCATCTGATGCTCTTGCACTAAGTATTCATCCTGGCCATGTGGACAAGGCATTCCTGTACCCTTATTCCTCAGCTGCCAGCTACTGTCACTCAGATCACTGCACTGGTACAGTACAAAATGGGAAAGAATTGAGAGGCCAGCCAGCATAGCTGTCCCCAAAGACCTGCCCCGTCTGCCCAAGTTGATGTCAAGCACCTTGGCTAACCCAGAGATGCGAGATTCCATCCTTGTGATCCATTAACCTCAGCATGAAGAGACATTGCAGTGCAGGAGATTTAAAGCTGCTCAGCAGTGCCACTGGGCTTTAAGTGTCTCATCTTCTGAGCTACAAGAGCTTGTTCAACAGCCATGAGTAATTTCTTTGCTTAAGCATGCTTTGTAACTCATTTTTCTGCTTATCACTTAGAGAGCTCTCAAGGTTGCTGACTTACCTCAGCTCTTGTACTCTGAAGTGCAGAAGGAAGCATCTTTGATTTCCTACTTTCCCTGATGTCTTCTGTCCCCCTTACTTTCACTGGCAGATAGCAGGATTGGCTGAATGTAGGCTGCTAGGGTCAAATGAAATACCTGATGAAGTCTGTTTTCTGACTGCACACACCTCAGTGGGCTGGTGTGCTCTGTACAGCATGAAAGTGCCTCATCTTGCAGCTCTCACTTGTGCCTTCAAGGATAAGCAAGTTCAAGCTGAGAATACCACACTGGTATTGCTGCTACTTCAAACACTGGGCTCTGAGCTCCATTGTATGACAGCAATGATGGGCACAGAGGTCCCGCCTCAAGGCTGGCATCTGAGGAAGCACACAGTGCGCTATGAACTTGGTGCAGATAGAAGCCATTGTATGTGTACAGGGACCTGAACTGTGGCAGGAGTGCTCAGTGGATCTCAAAATACTTGCCCTTTGTCAACTATATATCACTAATCCAATAACACCCCCACCCTCCCAGCATGCAGAGTGAGTCAAGTCAGGCTCAAAGTGCCTCATTTCATAGGGCAATACAGCAAAACCCAAGCTGAACAGGTATTGCCATTTAATTCTTGGCTGATGAATGAGCTGGCAGTTTCCTTGAGAGCAAATGCAGGTTTATTTTCTTTGGGTTACGCTCATTTTTCCTCCTGTTGTATTGTTTCTAAACCCATAGCCTACAGCAGTAGGTTAAGAAAACAACTTTACTTGGTAAGATGCTCACAGCCTCTGGAAAACACACCACATGGAGCTGGTAAGCTGATGCCTGTATTCTGCAGAGTAATCTACGCCTACTGCTTTGGGAGTGCTCTTGGCACTGGCTGTTTGTGTTAATTGGGCATCACTGCTGGAGCCCTTAAATGCCTCAAAGACCTAATCCAGCCTCACTGCTCTGTTGTCTCCCTGTCTTACAGCAGAAACCTGTAACAGTGATGTTTTACATGTGTTGTATTTCCATGGCACGTTGCAAAGCCTTTAACGCTGCATGGCAAGTCACTGGCACTGAATAAGGTTCTGTCCTTGGGGTGATGAAGTGGGTATATTCCCACCTCTTCACCCAGGCAAAGACACAGTTGAAGTATTGCTGGGGAGGCCTGGGGATGTGGGGGTTTTTAGGGCTTCCTAAAGCTGCTGCTCCTGCTTGGGACTACTTTTCCTGCTGTTAGAGACTCTTTCTTCCCTTAGGTAAGAACAGATGAGCCAAAGTGGCCATTAATCTGCATCTTGTTAGTGCTTCTCTGCCTTTTGCTGAGACTTAGTGGCACTGGCTAGGATAATATTGCTCCATTTTAAGATCTGATCCAGATGATGGCATCCCACCCTCATTCCTCTTTGTCCAGCTTTGACTTAGGGAAATAATGCCAGGGCAAAGCTTCACAGTAGCTGACAGACTGCCATTGCCATTTGCTGTGTGCTGCTACTGACTCCCAAAGAGGTCTGTGCAAAGATGCTTCTCAGCAGTTGAGCATCAGGATGCTTTCAAGTGCCTGCATAAATCAGGGCACAGGCTTTGGCCAAGCACCATCCATCCAGCTGTGAAGGGCAGCCCAACCAGTGATCATGTGGGATGCACACATTAAAGGCAGATTTAGCAAAAGGACCTTGATTTGGCCAGTTTGTGGCTATGCAGTGAGCCCTGACCCACTGTGAAGCAGGGAGGTGAATGTGAACATGTGCGTGCTCCACAGCTATGCCTATTTTGTGTGGGGATGGGAGAGCAGCAAGGGGACCCCTTTAGGTGCCCCACAAGGGAAGATGAACCCTGGACCCCTGCATATATAACTTATTTCCCATCATTTAAGAGCTCTTTGGAATATAAAGCTGCTCAAGAAATCTTTGCTAATGTTGGCATTAATCTGAAGAAAATACTAGATTGCATCTCCCAACAGTGGATTTTAATTTGAAGAGATCCTGTATTTCAACCTATCAGCAGTGTTTAGAAAAACAAATTAATTTCAGCAAAACTTACTGAATAAGCATTAACTATTTTAAGTTCACTAAATGTAATACAGGTTATCTTCAAGAAAGCCTTAATTGAAAAAGGAACTGGAGACTTTTAACTGCTTATCTGCCAGTCCTGGCCAATTATTTTCTGTAGCCAGAGTTAAAAGAGATTAGGTTAAATATCTTTCCACTGAAATAGGATCAACGTGTAGAAGATACAAAGCCTTTGGAATATCCTTGCCTAAGACTTCAAAGAAGCTTCTCATCTGATAAGACAGATCTTGGAGAGACTCCTGGGGTGTGATAGCTTCATCCGAAGCCTTGGATGTCAGGAGGGCAGGGGTGGGTTGTGAAAACATCCATAAAGTACTACCATGATCTGCCCCATTTGTCTGAAGCATTTGCTTGAGCACCAAAATCCGCATCTGATCAAGGAAGAATTCTGTTTTCCTGTCTTGTACAGGACCTCTCTGCCAACACTGACAAGACCTTGTGCCACCCTGAGAATAATGCTAAACTGAGGAGGCATTTTAACTGCTCTTGGTCTGAGCCTGGGGGATCAGTTGGACCTGAGGGCACCCAATGACAACTTCTTCCAACTTAATCTCCAAGACTTCAGGAGTGATTTCCAAATGAACGTCTCAAATCCGTAAAACCCTCTTCCCAATTTAAAGAGCTGTGAAGCATTTTAAGGACAAACATCTTCTAAATATTACAGCGGTTTAAATCCTCCCCCGCTCATTCCTTGTATTTTCTGCAAAGCAATTACCAGCCTTTGCTAATTTTATCAGCATTATTAAATGCTCATAGTCTTAAGTAGATCTTACATTCACCTGACTAGTGAATACTCTCAGTATTTAAACCCTTTCACAGCTTTGAACTCTGGTCCTGCTGTACACTCAGAACATGTTTGTGCCTCTTTGATTGCGGATTTAGCACCAGGGATGATTTGCTGGTACCTCTGTAGGGCTATCTGCTGAGCTATTTCATAGTGCCATGGAGACCCAGCACTCAGGAGTGGTACCATGGGCTTTTTTCAGGACTCAGCATGGCTCTGATGCTTGGGGCAAGGCAGTCACAGTGAGTGTAGCTCTTGGCGAGAGAACAGAACAGCTCCTGGGTGGGAGAAGCATGGACCATGCCAGCCGAAGCTGCCTGCTCTCTGTGGGAAGCAGTGTTAACAGAAATTGAAGTTGACAAAACCCAGCTACACAACTATTTAAGTGTATGATTTTCTCTCCACTTTTCTGCCTCTTGTGGGTTGATGCAGATCCTGCTCTGCTCGGACTCCAGGGGAACCAGATGGCCACTGCTGTCTGTAATAACTCCAGGAGCAGTAACAGGAGCAACTGCAGCTTAGCGATTGTTAACTATGTTCTTTATGGAATTTTGTTATCGCTGCGCAATTAAGCTCTGCATAGCACGTTACAGCCAATGTGTTTATTAAGAAATCTAACGAACCAAAACAAACATATCCATACCTGATCTGACAAACTTATTTTCCACTAGAGTTTAAGATGTTTTCTCCTGACTTAAGTACCTTCTTGCCTTGCACCTTAAAACTAGCTAATCGAATTGTTAACTATTCTCAACAGAGAGCAATTCTGACTGCAGGAGTTTCTCAAACACATGGGGACATGGTGGGCACCACGCAGGTTAAGCGGGGCTGAGCCTGGTGCAGGGCAGCAGGACAGGGTATGCTCTGATGTATAGATCAGGCAGCAAGGGGAAGGCTGGTTCTCTGACGTAGGGAGCCAAGATGGCCAAAGGAAGCTCTGGGGGGATCTTGGCTTGTGTGAGCCCAGCACTGTGGACTACTGCATTTTGTCTTAATCTTGAAGGAATTTTGCAGTCTCTGCAATACCATTCAGTTTAGCAGGCATGCTGTTCTTTGACAGCAATGTCTCTTTCAGGTGGATGTCGTTGCAGGATGGTTATACTGTGAGAACTGTTGTGTTGAAGTGGAGCTATTTTCGTCGTGTTCAGCAAATCCTGTAAACTTTAAATGTTCATATGTCTAGAGAAGGAGGTTTTCAATATCTGTATTAAGGTGAAAGCAGCAGTGAGGAAGGCTTCAAGGCAAGTATGTTCTTTCTTATCTTGCTTTTTCTCCTGACTATATCACGATTCTAATAAAATATAATGCTGGTTCCTAGAAGCCTTGTGTCTTGCTCATAGACCAGAGGATATAGATTTCTTTAAAGCCTCGGAAGGGCACATGTGCCCAAAAAGGTGGTAAGTAGAGGCAGCATTGATCATGAGCACCTGAGCTGCCCTGGCTTCCCTGGTGCTGATCAGCTTAGCAGGAGGACAGGCACAAGGGAAGCAATGGCTGTGTCAAAGTGAGGTTAAACCAAGAACTAGAGAGGGTAACACCCTTGTGCAGCATTTTCAGCGCTGCTGTTGTGATGGTTGCAGTGGGTCTGGGGTGGCTGAGCCCTGGAAGGTGCCAGGGCTGTGTTACCCTGCAGCTCAGCAGCACAGGTATCCTCTCCCTGTGCCAGTGCTGCAGCCTGTCCTCTCCCTGTGTGGTGGGCACAGGAGCCTGCAGGCAGCAAATCACTTGGTGACAGGCAGGGTATGAAGAAAAGTAGAGTTTTAATTGCGGGTGTTTCATTAATGATCCCATGAGTTTCATTGAGACCTATGGCTGGGTGCTCAGGACTGTGAGGTTCCAGCTGCACCGGACTCTGGAGAAGGCATCTGGAGGACTGGGGAGCAGCTGAGGAAGCTGCCCTTGTGTCAAAACAAAGTGCTCTCATAATCTCCTTAAGGCTTTTGATGGAAGCTGTTGCGGTTTTTCAATGGAAATATTTCAAGGTATCTCTTTATACGGATGATCAGAAATAAAGAAACTGCTTGCCAAGCTGATGGATTGCCTTTTTCCACAGTTATTTAAGTTAACTCTTCAGATATGATGCTCACATTAGCTTTTGGAGAGAATAGTAGTATAAGAAATAATAAGAGATAGGTTTATAAATTGCATTAGTTTTTTTTTGTGTCTTTTTGAAATCTTTTATTTAACTTTCTGCAAATAGAACTTAATTGTCTTCTATAAATTTCAGTCCATCTCCATGTATAGCCAACCTTTCCCAGAGACCTGCTGAGACAGTGAGTTAAACATTTGCAAGTAATCTTTGTTTTCTCACAACCACTGAGGAGGTACTGTCAGCTCTGCCATTTCATTCAGTTTAATACTGCAATCTCCTTACAAGCTATCGTTGTGTCTGCTGCCTGCTAAGTTAAGAATGATGTATTTTTAATAGTGATAAAACTGTTTACTTATGTTTGAATGTCCTCTGAGATTAAAAACTTTATTCAATTACCTTGTGAATGGTACCTCAGCATGGCCTGATGATATACAGGTAGTAATGTGAGCTGATTTGATTTTTCTCCGACTGAGATACTCATCACAGGAGGTGAAGAACCAAAATATGCTTCAGCAGTAAATTAATATTCTTCCACCTCTCATAAAAGATCAAATGCTCGTGATATTCATATATTATATGCTTATTAAGAATCAAACTGTGGATGGTCTTGTAAAGTTTTCTATTGCCCTTTGTGAGGAGTAGCTGTTTATTCATTATTTCTGTAATGAAAAGTGAGCTCTGGCTCATCGACATAGATTTCCATTCCACAGTGTCTGAACCTCTGGTTTCAGGGAGGGCAGAGCCATGAGTCAGTGCATAGCTGAGCCTCTTTGAAGCAGTTAAACCATAAATTACATCAGGACTGGACCTTCTGTCTCTTGTTGGAAAGCCAGCTTCTAATTTTAAGTGCCGTTGCTCTTTGCAGGTGCTTTCCAGGCTATTGAGCACCTTCCCACCCTGCTCCCAACCTCTTCCTTGCTTTCTTCAGCATACCTAGAAACTGCAAGACACGCTGCAGAAAGCACAATTAAACAGAGTTATCTTTAGCATCCTTAAGTGAGTGATGCTCTGGAAAGCCTGGTTTGACCATAGTGCTCACATCTTGTCTGTATTGGTCCTGCCTGGTCTATGCAGCAGTGTATGGGGATATTAAAGCACAAAGGCACATGTCTCGGGAGGGTAGGAGACCCAGCTAAGGCTGCTCGATGCGGGACTTCTCTCTTCTGTAATCTCTCTTGTTGCTTGCATGCTGCTGGCTGTTCCTGCAAATAGCTGCTGAACCTGAGATTTGGATGCTTTTGATTAGAGCATGCTGGGATGGAGACAGGATGTGCCTGCCTGATGTTTCCAAAATAGGAAACCTTCCTAGAACTGCCACATTATGGCCTTGAGATGGGAAAATTATACATTGGCTTTCTTAGGAGCTTTGATGTTATTTTTCCTCTGCAACACTTAAGTCACTTCCATCTAATAACCTTACCTGGGGTGTGTTTGGGGGGAAGTTTGTGCAACGTAATGCAGCCTGATTTGAATTTTATAGCAGTTTAGTACCACTTGGTGTGTGCAGCCTTTCCTGGTTTTTATTTCTTCAACAGGATGAAAGTGTCTGTATGGCTATTAAAGTATCGTCCACTTCGCTAATATAGCGAAAATTGTGCCTTATGCACACTTGCTTGTGTTTGTAGAGCTGAAGAGCTGCTGTGCCTGGGGAAAAACTCAGGATAGGAGCTTGCCAGGCAAGGAGAAGATGCCTTTATGGAAAGGTCTCCCAGGTGGAAATGCAACAATCTATGGCCCAGACCAATGTCATTCCTGTTTGATATTGGACTTGACTGGCATAGCCCAGGGAAGCTGTGCTGGGCTTTTCCACAGTAGAAGGGTGTTGGGTTTGACTGATGCCAGCATGGCATTAATTAATAGCCATGAACAAACAGTAACTTTCTGTGTGTGATGTCAGCAGAATGTTTCAAGTTCTTTCCTTTGCCAGTGGGTGCCTTTTTCTAAACTACACTCATAGCAGATTTCAAGGGGCTCCTCCTGTTACAGAGAACAGCCTTAAATGCTGCAAAACATCACTAAAGGGAGTCCAGCTGTGGTGGGGACAGATGTTGTGTCACGTGCTTGGTATCCCCCATTGGTGCCCCAGCAGTAGCCATAGCTCAGAGGCAGGGACAGAGTAACTGGATCTCCTCTTTGTGAACGTGAAGCAAACTTCACATCTTGGCATTTGCAGTGATGTGATTGAGCTTGCAGACAAGAGGCAGAGAATGGACTGAAACTGTGTGAAAACCCAAAGCTGTTCTGAAGCTGTGGAGAGAACTGCATGTTGGGGTGCATCAGAAACTGGATATTTTAGGACATAAAACTTATACAAAAATTCCCTAAAACTGTCCTTGTCTACTTCAAAGGACAATAAATTGTAATGTTCCCTGAAAAAACCTCGTTCTGCATGTAGGTTTGTCAAGTACCTGAGATGTGAGAATTGGATTTCATCAACCACAGAAATCCGGCAGCGGTTTTAAGTTTTTAAGGTTAGTCTAAGATAAAAGATGGGAGGGCAAGAAGATAACATGGAGGAAATGCTTTGTTGGCCATCAGTCTGTGCCGGGTGGGATGCCCTTCTCAGCTAGTGAATGCTGGGCTGGGGGTTGTATGTCACCAGGGAGGATTTGTTGGCTCTTTTCAGCTGAACAAAAGCTGAGGGTACTTTGGGGTGGTGATTTTTCATTTATTCATGTATTTAACGGGATCACTGACCCTCAGGTGGTGTTTTTATGGCAGTGTGCATGTCTGAGGGATGGCTGGCATCCAAACTTTCCAAAATGGGAGCGATAAGCTGTGCATGCATCCTTAACGGGCATCTCACTGCTTTATTCTGTAACACTATGCAAAAGGTTTGGGTAACTTCTAGCAGAAATCCCTGACTTGGTATATTTTAGCACTGAATTTCTCTTTTTCATGGCTGCCTCTTGTTTGGTGTCTTGTGTTTACTCTGAGATGGGCTCATGTTTTTCCTTTCTGACCGATGAGCTTTGAGTCAGACCACAAATGTTCATTAATGCTGAAGTGTGTGACTGAATTTAGAGGTTTTGCGTCTCAATTCTGTTTTATTACTGCAGTCCTGGAGGTCACTGTGGTCTTGTTAGAGCTGCTCTGTCCCACCCAGTTTGCCATCAGTTTGCAGTTGTTCTGCCTGAGCCAATGCTGGCCCTGCAAGTGCCAGAGAAGGTTGTTCTCAAGCTCAGCCTAGGAAAGCCAAGACTCCTCTGGCACTAATAACCTTGCTGTGTGTATCCTGCTCACCTCGTGGGTGAGTTACCTGCTACTAATTCTTGTAGCACCTCCTCTTTTCTAGTTCCAGCTAGCGATTTCCTGTGCTCTTTTATTAACAAGTTCCTTACAGATGTCCAAACAGATTAGACCTACCACATTTTCCCCATTGAAAACCCAGTTACCTCTTTAAAGAAAGACATTGGATTCAGCCTGGCATGAGCTTCCTTTTGTAAACCCGTGCTACGTTTTATACCACTTCCCATTAACCACTGTTTCTTTTAATTATTGTTCCCTTCATAACTTATTCAGGAAACCTTGCACAGTATTGCAGTCAGATTAATGGGCTTCTCTTAAACAGTTTTATGTTTGCTGTTCCCTAGCACATGCTGCCATTTACTCCTTGATAGATTTATTTTTTTAATTATCATTATCCTCAGGAATTACCCAGTCCCTCTAACTTGAGCACATTAAGCTCTGGGTTTTACTTCCACTTCAGATGGGGTAATTTCCATTTCTATTAACCCATTCATATTAGTCATCCTAGTTGTCTTCCAGAGCTCAAAATCCAGCTTGCTGAGTGCAAATTGAAGTTGTTTGCTCGGTTTTGGGACCGTACCAAGTTATACTTCTCTTTTTTTATTCCATTCCTACTATGTAAGAGCATGGTTGATGCTGCATTGAGGACAGCTTGGTCTGAGATGGAAGCCCACAGAGGCTGTGTGGAAAAGAGTACAAGTGAAGCAGGGCATGCAGTGACTCTTCCCTGGTGTAGTACTCCAGTCTTTACTGATTTGCTTTGAGCCTGCCTGCTGCTGCAATGAGCTCTGTGCCTTTTTTGCTGTCTGCTTTGTACCCACAACAGCATCTCACTGCTTGCTCTAGTTTGCTTGGGCAGTGGTGTTTCTGTTACCCTAGGGATGGCTTTAGATTCTGCCAAAGTCCTCTGGATCCTGAAGGCTCCTGATCAGCATCTTTGTATTATCACACATTCCCTGGTTGTTTTTCCCTTGACAAGCTGAACTTTGGTTAACTCCATCACCACCCTGAGCATGCTGCTTGTAACAACTCTGGGGTTTTTCTTCACTTCCCCTCTCTATGCTCGGGGGCCTTATCCCTGCTTTGAATGGGGAAAAGCTGCGCTATGGGAATCCACCTGCCCCTTGGAAAATCATGTTTTTGATGCATCAGTTTCCCAGGTCTGCTGTGACATTAGTATCGCTTTACATCTTGCACTTGCTTTCTCCCTTGTGTTTTGATGTCCTGCCTTATTAGCCCATGCAGGGCACATCAAACCTCTGCAAGCAGCACTCTCCACCCACTTCTACTGATTAGACCAAATGGAAAAGTGAGACTGTATAGTATAATGCATTCCTTCTGATGAATAGTTTTCAAGAGCTTCCTTAGGTTCCCTTTACCACACACACAGTGTGCTCTCACACTCCTTCATATGAACCATTACTTGCATGATGAAGCAGGAGATGCTGGATGGGAGTGATAAGTTCAGGACAGTAACAGGATGGAAGTGTCCCTGAGGAAGGCTGATAAAGGGGATATGCTCAGGGATGGGGACCTGTGTCTGAGCTTGGGGAGGAGGGAAAGATGGCTGTAATTGGGGAAAAGAAAGGGAAAACAATGTTCCTGCCAGGACTTTATGTAAGCTGCTGTCAGGGCAGGTGAAGAAGTTCAGAAAAACCCAGAACCCACTGGAGTATTGAGAGCAGGACATTCTGTGATTAACCACGGTTTGCCAGTCCCCACGCTTGGCCAGAGAACAAGTTTATGTTAAAAGATGTACTGGCACTGTGCCTCAGAGCTGAGTAAGAAATGCCTTGGGGTTTCACCAGAGAGAAGAAAAGGAAGAAAAAAGCCATCTTTCCTGATCTGATATTCAGTGCAGCTTGCTCTGTGTTTAACACTGCCTTAACAAGCTCCAGGAGACACCGTTCCCTCCACGCTGCTGTTATTTGCTTTATAGTTATGTATTTCTATTTATGCCATCTAAACTGCTCCTGCCTTGGGCACAAGTACAAGACATCTTAGAAAGGACGAAGGGTAATCTAAACCATCTGGGTGTTTCTGAGCAGTGAATGGCGTTGAGGTGACAGCAGAGGTTTGCTGGCTCAGGCCAGCCACAAGGAGCAGGATGAATCCAGAGGCAGGAGCTGAGCCCTGGAGCTAGAGAGCATCTCTTGTGCTTGCCCTTTTCTGAGGACCAGGGGAATCCTGGCCCTAATGGGAATAGCTTCATGATGTTTCCTTGCAAATAATAATTGTGGTGTTCCTTGATGTTACTGCATATGTTAAAATTATTTAGGTTAAGGGATAGCACTAAGTTTCATACCAACATTGAACAGAAGAGGAAAGAAAACTGCAGTAAGTAGAAAATCATGCTAGTGGTCTCCAGGAGATGGATCTGTGCTCTGTCACAGCAGTATGTGTTGGGGCAGTGGGGGGGGGGGGGGGTTAAGAGGCAAAATACCTAGCACTATAGGTCTTTCTGTGCTCAACAGAGTAATAGTAAATTATGATTGCAGAACACTAGCTTGGAACTGCTTAGAGTTGTTAATAACAGTGTCTGTGCATAGAGGGTTTTCCTATTATAGCTGGGGGTGTGTGTTATGATAAAAGGAGATTTTTTCATTAAAAAAATAGCCCTAGTCTAGCTCAGATTTTTTTTTTTTGTACAGAAAAAAAGCACTGCTTCCTGGATCTGCTGATTTGAGGATGCAGGGGGAGCTGCACATAAGTGGGTGGTTGTACAAATTGCCTTGATGAGATTGGTTTTGGGCAGAATAACATTGAAACAAGTCCCTAAGCAAAATATCCCTCAAAAACACATGAACAAAACCTGCAGAGGGTTGCAAACTGAATGCTACTCTGATGTTAGCACCAGGCTGGAGTAACTATGGGCTGTGATGCTTCCTGAGCACTCCCCTCTGGGTTGACCTGCTTGGAAACGCCACTATCGTTTTACTGCTGTTAAGTGGAGGGGTAACTCATCAGTGTGTTTTTCTTTCTTTCTATTTTCTTAACCATCACTAACCCTGCAAATTAAAAAGGATCCATGAGTAATTAGGCTTTTCTTTTGCCTTTGTTAAGTGAGTAAGTGATGGTGACAGCTGAAAAATGCACGTTTTTTCTATCTGAGTCTATGGACCTTGAAGATCCCTGAGTGCAGGATAAAAAGTTTCGAGATACAGATTTTCTTGGATTCCCCACAGAATATTTTTCTCTGGCTTTTCCATTGTCTGACTAAACAGATTATAAATCTAGTTCAGTAGAAACAAGGCAATTTTTAATGGAAGTTTTTTGTTAAAACTAATTAAACATCTGCTTCTCTCATCACCACAAATGGACAGAAGATTAACTACAAAATAATAGCCAACTTGGAGTTTGAACAAGGGATTTTGGAAGACTTAATAAGTAGCATTCACCTTCTGCTTTATCAGTTACTGCCTTTTCTGGCTGTTAGAGGAAATTACTGGCAACTTGGGTTTCTTTGGTCACTTGCAAATGGCCTGCATATCGCACTTTACATTGACAAGCATTCAAGAAATGGAAACTACTTAAGATTACCATCTCCAAGAGTGATTCTTATTCCCTTAATCATGTCTTCATCATCTGCAGTCTTGCAGATGAGTCTTGACTTCACTCATTGTGGTTCTGTCAAAAATCACACTGTTATGGAGATGCTGGAAGACACTTCACAAATCTGGATCAGACACCTTTATTTCACTCTGTTTTGATGTGGACAAGGCCTAATTAGGTTTTGAGAGTGATTGCTGACCTGTGGATAATGTTTTCCTGCAAGAGATGGTCACAGTTCTGCCTCGTTAGGCCCTTACAAGCTAAAAGCTCTTGTGTTTCACTGCGCTTTCTTGGCTGTTCCTGCTGTTTGCTTCCGCATCTGTTACTTGTCTCTGGTGTTCTTGAGTTGGAACTTGGTGTTGAGTCATCTCCAAAGCAAGCTGAGCTGCAAATGGGTAGGCTTTTCTGGCAGATGTACGGACTTAATGCTGGCGCTGTTTGCACCTCTATGCTTTCATGCTTCTCATCCCCATTTGCTCCTGGGAACGAGTTGCTGACTGATACCTGAGCCCTGTCTCTGAGCTGTTCTTCATGTGCTTGTTTAACTCCTGACTAGCACCACACTTGTCCCCTCACCTGCTTTTAGACATCTGCAGAAGATGCTGCTCCCGTAGCGCCTGGTACCTGGGGTTTATGATTTGTGGCTGGATCTGAAATACTGATAGTGTCAATGGTGTGAAACATCATACCAACACGCAATGGAAAATCAGGCTCCTCATTCAGCAGTGCCAGGACACCCAGCTGACAGGAACCTCTGCTCCTGGGCTAACAGAGTTGTGCAGGCAGCCTTCCACAGTGAGAAGGATAAATAACTGTAAAAACATCCGCCTTGGCTGTGAGAAGAGCTGATGGCTGGGGAGCAGGAATTCCCCAAAGCCTTCCTCTGAAGGACAGCGCTTTGCAGCTGGCCCTGGGTTTGGAAAGGCTGTGAATTAACTGTTGCTTGGTGGCTTGTGGGTGATATGAGTTTCACTCCACCCGACCCAGGTTTTGATTAAAATCTATTCCTTCTGATTCAGCTTCAGTTTTTGTCTGCTACCTGCTAACCTCCCTGCATGCCCTTGGTCAAGCACCAGCAAATCCTCTTCTACTGAACTTCGGGTGATGTTTGCGCACTTGGGACACTCTCTTTCCTCCTAGTTACTACGTGTTTTGGGATGATGTTCATTGGCTGTCCTTTCTCAGGAGAAGCTTGTGTTCCCATCTGGTGTCACAGCAGCAAGGGATGGATGAGAGGTCAATGGTTTTGCTGTTGGGGATCCACTGCCCAGATGTAAAGCCAATGGAGATCCTTCTCTGTCAGAAGCTGTGGGATTTGGTGGCTTTTTTAACTTCCACTGCTACCCTATGGTCTTGGAAGTAGGGAGAAAGCTGCTTTGCTTTCACTCCTGCCTCCTTCCCTGTCTGCTCACCCTGTCACAGTGCTGGGGACAGAGAAGACTTGGCCATGCCAGTCAGTTCCTGTGACCCAAACAGGACGCCTGTCTTCATGCTGCCCAACAAGGGAAGGGGAACTCGAGTCCTTGGAAAGTTCTTTGGTTCTCATGGATAGTGGGAATGCCTTGGGATCACAGCTGAGTTTCTCAGTCAGTGTTTCTGTTCACCTTTTGTTTTGGTTTTAATTGTTCAGCATGTTCATTTCATATTTTCAGTCTTTTTATTCTGTCCTGGTTTCAGCTGTGGAAGTCTTTCAAGTGGTTTTTGGCAAGGAATCCGCGAGTGCATTAGCTTGATATTCTCCCGTGTTTAATATTTTGATGTAGCTTTTTTTATTTCTGTGCTCATAGAATCATAGAATGGTTTCTTTTTCTTTTTTAGTACCTCCACCTTCATTTGTTAAAGGAACCTTCAAAACCAAAGAATATTTCTTGTCTATAACGGCGAGAATAAATGAACGTGAGCTCTGTGATTAATGTACCTTTATACAATATATTGTTGTAGAAGGGGAGAAAAACGCTTTATACTTGTTTTCTAGAAAGCATGCAGGGAGCTGGAGGCTGTGCCCAGTGTTTTTGGGAAAAGGATGAGGATGCTCTTAATGCAAAAGGTTATTACAGAAAAACCATTTAATGAGCCTGGGGCTTGTGCAGGGCAGAGGCTGTTCCCTCTCATTTGACAGCATTGTCATCTTTCAGATTGGAATTGTGGTTACAAGCCAGGATGGTTGGGTTGCAAGTCCTGTTGCCTCACCTCTGACGTTGACTGGTCCCACTGTGCTGATGGATGGGGACCCAATGGCAGTGATGTCCATAGTCATTTCAGTACAGAAGCAAAGCAGTGAATTCATGGGGAGATTTTCCCATCCCTTTGGTACCTCTGTGTTCCCTGGAAGCACCAAAAGGGTGACAAGACTTGGGGACAAGAGGAGTGTCTCCTTTTTATTTAATTTAGCTGCCCCAAGTACTTTGGTTGGCACTTGCCCTCCAAAGGGCTGAGCTCTGTAAGCAAGCAAAAACAAACCAGAAAGTGGCACTTTGACACTAATAGAAAACAATAACGTTGTGTCAAAACAGAGTAGATCCAAACCCTATAAAAACAAAGGTTCAACCAAGATCAGTGTCTCTGACATTCAGCTGCTTTTAGCGCAGAAATCACATAAGCTATTCACTTAGGAGAAAACAAGGTTAAAACTGTTAGCTGAGAGAATAATTAGGCAATCTCCACTTCTTTTTTTCCTTTTATTAAACAAAAACAAATTCAATTTTCCGGCTGTGCAGTCTCTCTTCCATTGTTTGTGTCTGAGTGAGCGCATGGGATCAAATCTCTCTGCTTTATAGAGTCTCCATGCATGTGGCAAGCAGGAGGAAGCCTCAGCAGGGGTCTGGGGCATTGAGGTCCTGCTTTTGTGGGTCCCTGGGCAAGGCTGTCCTTGGTGCAGGAGACCTCATGGGCAGGAAGGATGATGCTCACTTGGGCTTGCTTTATTTCTAGGTTCATCTGCTATTTGCCCATAGAGGGTATGTTGAACTGCTAGGGCCATTGGGGGCTGGACCTCCTCTTGTAGCAAAGAGACTTTAGAGAGGAGGCTGGAAGTGTAATTTCTTAGTTTGTTTCTCTGCTGTGTAAATGCCTCTCACTCTATGTGGTTGGAACATGTTTTGCTGCAGAGATGAGCTGGGTATGAATTATACATGTGAGGCCTAAAAACCAGTGCAATTTGCTGAGCTCTGGTTGCAGACCGTGATCTCGAGACTGGATGGATCTCCTCTTCCTCCACACCTCCCACCATGAAATCTAAGCTATTATGACACTTCAAGAGACTTTTAAATAAAGCATGGCGTGGATATATTTTATATCATACCATTCACTTGCTATCCTGAGGGATGGTGTAGCTTTTGTACTCATTTCCTTGGCATTGTCTGTGATGGATATAACTGCCTTTATCTTAGTGAGGTCTCTGAATCTAGCAAGTCTTGACATCTAATGCAATTTGAATAATCAACAGAAGCAGATAATGAAATGCCAGTGTAGAGAGGAAAATTCCCAGATCTTCATGTCCCAGTGCAGAGCATGGTGTACCAACAGTTTTGTAACCTGCTAAATTAATAATGGAGCCAACAAAGCCACACATATAAAGTATCTTCTAATGTGCCTAGAAATTAACCTTTAAAAACCAGTAGATTTTGGCTATCAAAGCCTGTGACTTGAGGCTGATGGGTTTTCTGTAAGATTTGGAGGTTTGGGGTACATTAGGTAGATGGAGCTGGGTGAAGCTTCGGGTTGGTTTGTCTAGGAAGCTTCAAGGTTTCAAAGTGGGCTTCTCGATGGGGTTTTGTTGTTGGGCTATTTTGCCCAGCACTAAGTAGTGTGGATCAGGCTGCATCCCTGATAAATGCCCATAGCCTTATCTGTGTCTGTAAGCATTCAGTGAGGCATGTGGTAATATATGGCAAGAGGCACATCTCTGCTTTAATGAAATCCCTTTGTTTTGCCTAACAGCACTTCAGGTAACTTTAAATCGAAGTTTACCAAGTTATCCAGACCCTCAGCTTCCTTTATCCTGTTTGGTTTTTTTTCCTACTTCCAGAAGAGCAGTAAAATTACTGCAGTCCCTTTGGCCTTTCTCTTTCTGAGCTCAGAGAAAGCACAGGCATTTGGTGGAAAGCCAGGCCAAGTTGCTTTACCAAAAATCCCAGCAGTTCCCTTGCTGTCTCTATCCTGCTGTGAGTGTCCAACACTGAACAGGATTTGCATTTGCTGTTTGCTGTCATGGAGCCAAATCCAACTTGATCTGAACAGTTTTCAGGGATTTCCAGATGTTTGAAGTCCTGGTGCAAGCTCACATGTTGCTTGTACAAGGGGCTGCAGATGCAGGATGGAAGAAAACTCATTCCTTAGAGAACTGGCTGGGGGCAAGCAAAGGGACCGATTTCATTCGGCTTATGTGGCTTCCCTTAGTCCATTTGAGATTTTAATATGTTTAAATTAATGTATGGCATCATTAACAAGACTAACTTTGATTGCTGACCTGCGTGATAACCACTTACACTGTTTCCAGTTTTTCAGTATTTTCTTTTGCTGCGCTCTTCTACTGGCAACTAATCTCTGCATGCTCCGTATAACCACATCCTTCTCCAAAATAACATATTTCTCTTCGGAGGCATTTCAGGCACATTTAAGGACAAACTTGCTCCAGTGACTTATTGCAAGCCCAGGGGAGTTCTCCAATGCTGCTTCCATACGGCATCTTTTCTCTCTCTTTAGCAGCTGTTTTCTCTGTTCCTATCAATGAAAGACAGTCTGTGTGAGACAGTCCCACATGGGAGCTGTCATTTGATTAACCCTTCCACTACCATGGGCACCTTGTGTACACCATGAGGGAGTGATGCATGTCCTTTAACCTCTGCCTTCTGCAGCACCAACTTCCATCACTCATCTTTTCCTACCTGCTTGCTGCCTGTGTCACCTCTTCACCTGGTTTATGTCTGGAGTTGTCCATCAGATCCAATGGACCTGGGCTGCTTTGGGCAGCTGAAGATTTGGAACCAGGCCACCTGCAAGATGTAAAACACTGGCTGTGCAAAAAGGGCTTTGAAAATTTGCTGTCTCTTGATCTGTGACCTCCTGGTTTGTGCTTCTGAAGGACGGGGATGTTTTGCCAAAGTCTGTGTATCAGGGCTAGCTGCTGTGAACATCCCTGCCAGAAGTGAGTGGGAGATTAAGGAGCCCAAAGTCCAGTAAGAATTGTCCATGGCTGTGTTGAAATGAGGTGGAAGGCTTGTAAGTGCTACTAAACATCACCCTGTAATTACCTGTTCAGGAGCCCAGGGTTTGTTGGAGAGATAATTGAGCATTTTGGCTTTGTTAATGAGTCTGCCAGCACCATTCCCACACACTGCAGGGTCCCCCTGGGGAAAATGGTGATTGTTTTGGATGCTGGGTGCCCCTGTGCCCAATATTGTGTCCTACTGGCACAAGGAGAGCAGTCAATTGAGAAGAGCATGGAAAACCATCCCACAGGACCAGGGTTGCGCCTGACTGTAGTGATGTGGGTCTGGGAAAGAGCTGTGCTGCTGCTGTTCATGTTAGCTAAAAATCAGTGAGATTGCAATAAAGACAAGTTTAATCACATCAAGAAAAGCGGTAATAACCTACTTTTGGGCAGGCTCTGGGCTCATTTTCAGTCTTTTCTGGAGTCATTGCCTTATGAGAGAGAGGATGGGGGAGAGAAAAACAGATGTCCCAGATACAGCCGGCATTTCTGATAACTTAGCTGCTAAAATAATCTTGCCTTATAAAAATTGATTCTTTTTCTTTTACAAAGCGCAACACAGAGTGACTTTTTGCTTCCCCAGTTCCCCTCTGAAGGAGCAGTACTATATAAATCAAGCTCTGGTTCAGGGACTTTATTATTTTTTAAATATTTAATATTTAAGCCATCACTTTGGACTGACATGAGCCCTTTTTGAAAGGCCATCATTACTTTTTTTTTTTCTTTAAGAAACTGATATTTTTGCTTTTAATAGAACCTTTATATCATGCTTGGAAGAGGAAGAAGCTAGACTATCACCCCGAACAGTATTGCACTCATGAAACCTTGTTTCCTCTGCTATGGATTCAGATTAAAATAAGGTCCTTTATGTTTTTCTGCTCCTAAAGCACTGGCACATTAGGAAAATTTACAGTCCACAGGAATAAAAGCAAGTTTTGGGTGTTTGAGGCTGCCTTTGCCGTCATTTTGCCTTAGTCTTGGTGACCATTGCACCAGTTGGAGTTTCTGGGTTGATGCTTGGAAAGGATGGGGTATGAGTACGGGGTGGGTATGAGGCCACTGAAGTCCTGGGACCCCCTGTACTCCATGTCATGCAGCACCCTTCAGTGGCTGCATTTGCAGCCCCCCAGTGACTGTAAGTGATGCTCAGATGCATGAGCTATGTCATATTTCAGAGAGAAACTTCCCAGAGCAGAAGAGCCTTTAAGCAAATACTATCTTTTTGTGAATGTTTTCTGACTATGGAAGTGTGTTAAGATCCAGCAATAGGTATTAAAATGAATGTGTTTCTCTTCCAGGAGTTTGTTCAATGTGCAAATAAAATCAGCCCTCATGCACAGAGAATCTGGAAGGTTTCAGTTTAAAATTCATTGGGCTTTCTGAAGCGGCATATGTTGGGGTGTTTTTTGTATGTGTAGAAATGTATTAAGAAAGATCCTCATCTGCATAAATGATCAGAGTAAATGCCAATTATGGATTCATAGACTAGCAAAAAATGTTCCTCTTGATTTATCCTTGTGATAAGATTTATAAAGAACAGTGATAGTCTCTGCTAAAAGGAATGACTCCATCTGGTATAAATAAAAACAATAAACTTAGCGGCAAAAGTGATATCAGCCCGCAATCTGATCTGAGCAGTAAGCAGCAAAGCTGCAGTTGATGTCCAGAGGAGACGACTGCATTTCCTATTCGCATTTGAGGGATATATGAGCTCATTTGGGTCTGCAGAAGAGGTTTCATATGCGACTCTAAGCAACAGTAACGAGAATTATGGTGCTATTGCCCTACTTGTTGACATATCACTATGTGTTTGCCTGCTTCTGAATTTGACTCATTCATTGCTAGATGGCTTAGCTCTTACCCGTGTGATATGCAAGTGTAAAACGCATGTGTCTCAGGAGCCCTCCATCTAATTTCACTGCAGACTGCAACATAATGTAGAAGCAAAGTCCCACATTAGTTGTGTGTCATCAGATCGGCTCTGTTGTGGTAACACTTGAGAAAATGATGTATTTGCCCTGAGAAAAAAAAAACTGGCTGGTGCAGATGCTAAAATGCATTGCTTGGTGGAGAAAGACCAACCAGTGAGCGTGAATGTGCCGCACCAACAGCTTCAGCATGACAAAATGACTTCCTGGGCTGCTGGGCCTCCCTGCAGGGAGGGAGGTTGGTCATGGCTGTGGATTGAGAACGGCACTACAGAACTGGGGATCTCCTCTTTGACCTTGACAGTAATGACTTTTAGGTGTCCTGCTAGGAAGGCTAGAGCAGGATGACTCAGCTGAGAAGGAATCATCAAATTACTGAAGAGTTGTGGCATTGACTTTCTGTGCCTCAGTTTCCCACATATTGTTAGTATCATGGTACATTGGCTATGAATAGGCATGGTGTTTTATGAGTTTCATAATGCTATAAGTATGGATAATGACTTTTTTCTGTGATTTAAAAGCCTGCTCTCCCACTAGCATGGGGGATGAGGACTGAGTCAATCGTGTGGTCACTGATCTCCATTAATGTAAACATCCCGTAATTCTGAACTCTCCTTTCTATGAACTCATCTTGCTAAACCTTGCTGCCAGTGGGTACCCACCTCTGTCAGCAGCGGCACAGGGCAGCAAACATCAGGTTGGTCCTGCATTGATGAAGGGCACCCTGAGCAGGGTGTAGAGGAGGAGATGGCCCTGCTGGTCCATTGGGTTTCTCTGGGGGTCCCAGAAAGAGGCAGCACTGGGCCACGTGTCCCCTCTGCAGTCCCATAGCAAGGCTATGTAACTGAGTTGGCCTTGACCATTCACTGACCTAGTGTGGGATCTGCTAAGCCCTACTGAGCTCTGCAGGATATGCCTGGTAGTGTCAGCTTTGTTACCGTGGTTCTTGTCCTCTTGGCCACCTCCTGGCACCCCTTTCATGCAGCATCTGGACTTCCAGTCTCTCTCAGAGCTGAAAAAAGGGAGAAATGCATTGCCCACAATGAAAAAAAGGCTGAAGGTTTGTTTTTAAGCAACTCAGCTGTGGCTCTGCCTGGGAGATGCTGCATTTTCTTTGCCATTGGCCTTGCTGTTCCATCAGCCTGAACAACAGACACTTGGTGACTGACCTGGATAGAAATCAGCTGTATCTGCCTGCCTGCAGCCCATGTGGGTTTGATTGTAACCATGCCACTTCTCTGCATGGCCATGTGGATGCCAGCTTACAGGGCAGGATGCTCCATGGTCTCCTGGTCACTGGCCCATGACAAGGAAACCGGAGCCTTGGTGAAAACCTCACCACTTAAACTACGAAACTCTTGGAAACTTTGCAGATGGTGTGGATTGAATGGAGGCTTGAAGGATCTGCATAACTGCACAGATACCAGTAAGTGATCTTGTGTCTGCTTGGCCTGAGAGCTTAGACATGGGAGGATGGCTTGAGAGCAGAGTGCCGTCATCCCACCCAAACGTGTAATGCAAACCTGCTCAGTAACTGAGCAAGGTTGGGGGTGGAAAGCTTATTCTCCCTGTGTGGCTATTCTAAAAATTCACTTTTCCAAAGATTCTTTTTTTTTCTTAGTCTAAATATATTCTTCATCAATTTACATTTATTTGTTCTTGTGCCAGTATTCTTCCTCAGCTTAAATAGCTCTTCTCTCTCCCTTGTGTTTACCCCCTTAATGTATTTATAGGAAATAATCACAGCCCCTCTCAGGCTTCATTTTGCAAGGCTAAATGAAGCAGCTTGTACAGTTTCCTCTTACAACTCTGGCTCATCTCAGTCACTTCTTGCTCTGAATCAGACATTACTGAGCACACGGGACCCCATGGGGCAGGGCATTCCCAACAATGTGGTGCTCATCCTTCCCAGTGATTCTCATCCTGGTCTGTGTCCTGTAAAATGTGACAAGACCCCTCCACAATACCTGTGTGCAGAGCTACTCATCACATTACCTTTGCTTTTTTACGGCCACAGAATGTCAAACACTCCTAAGTGTTCTATGGTAGACTAAGCTTTCTCTTTCTCCCTTGCTCCCAACTGGTAAGTTTCCAGGTGCTCCCAGATGTTCTTGGTGGTCCTTAAGTCCAGAGTCGCAAATGTCTTTGTGTTAGACCCATCCCTCTGCCTCTTTCTGTGCAATATTCAGGTTTCCTCTAAGAATGCTTCTCAGCTTTCTCTCTAATGCTGCTGAAGGCTTTAGTGCTCTTCCAGGGGTAATTAATGAAAATAGTAACCAGAATGGGTCCCAGTCCTGGAAGAATTCCTCCAGTAATCTCCAGTCTCAGCCTGCTCACCCTCCTTTAGAAGCAGTATGTCAGCATCTCTCCTACAGGGTGTTTGGGGAACTAGCTAATAGTTGTGAATGAATCCAAATAATTTCCAATGAACTTAATTTTCTGTGTCAGTTGTTTGCTGAAGTCCAGATAGGTTATATGTGCTGCTTTGAAAAATGAGGATTCTTATCAGAGAAAGATAATGGCATAGCTGGGTATGATTTATCTCAGTGCATGTTCTCCTGACGCTATTTGCTTCCAGAGCCCTTTCCTTCAATGTGTATTAAAAAGCCTGGCTTGCTTGTGAAATCATACTAAAGAGCCTGTACTTGTCCAGGTTGCTTGTTTATACTTCAAATAAAAACTGGAATATCATATTTTCTTATCCTATCTGATTGTACAGATTTATTAAATAAATCCTTGCCTTGTAGCTATCTCACATCCAGGTTTCCAAACCTGTGAGGGGAGGGCACTGGTTCTTTCTTTAATGAAATCTATGGAAAAAAGGCCAACAAATGAATCCCAGTCACTATGTCTTTAATAACAAATGCAGACAAATAAAACATCCCTGAGGGCTCTCGTTTTTCAAGCTTTGTATAGGTAGCATGGCTTCAGGCTGCAGCACTGTCTCTCAGTGCATTTAACCACACTTACCACTGCAAAAACTAGTAGTTCAGCTATTATACAAAGCATTTGGCAAAGAACAGCCACAGAAAAGTTTGCAATGAGCTCTGTAATCAATAAGAGGTTTGTCAGTAAAGTGGAATATCATGTATGGACGCTCCAACTTTTATCATTCTCCAAAAACTCCAAGCTAACATTGTATTAACTGAACAAGTATGATAGATGACTGCGTTATAATTGAATTAGTTGGGAAGCACTGACCTTTTTGATGTATAATGTCTCTGAATGTGAAAAACAAATACAAACTGATGCTTTTATGAGTTTGCTGGGTGAATTTAGCCATCAATTGACTTGTGATAAATTAGACGTTGTACGCTTCAGTCAATGGAAAACATGTTTTCAGCTCCTGTGCTTGTATTTCTGTGCTCTGTGAAATCAGCTTTGCAGGCACACGTTACTCAGTTGTGCTTTTTATATTGTGAGCGGAACCCGAATGAGAATTCAAGTCCTCAGAGGACCTTATATTTGCTGGATAATGATAAGCCCAGCAGCTAGTGCTTGGTGTTAATTGTTTGCTCCCTTACTGTGTGGCCAGATTAGCTGGCAACGACCTGATGAGATTTCTGCTGTTTCTGCAGCACCTCTCCTTGTCAAAATAGTTGTAGATCAATAGCTGTTACCTCCACAAGCCATACTGAAAGTGAAGTTAGATGGGAAATGCAATTAGAAGAGAGGAAGCTATTTGCAAAGAATTCATGTTGCTTGTTCTTGTGTTTTTATACCTTGGTCCTTCGGGCTCCAGAGCAGACAATGAAATTTTGCAGTTTATCTTTTATTGCTTGGGTTTGACAGAAAAATCACTATTGCTCTAACCTGGGACACCTTGTAAGTGTTTATCTGACCATGATTAATTAACGTATTGCTACTTGCCACTGCAGCCAAATAAATGGTCTCCAGATGCACAGGGTGCTCAGGGACCTGGTGGCTATCTGATCTGCCTCTTCAAACCCAGCCTAGGTCAGGAAAGCTTGTCCAGGTCTGTTTACTATCTGTGAAATGAGCTGATGTGTCGCAGCCTATGGATTGACACCTCCAAAATGGCATGTACTCAGAGCAGGAAGGTAGCCCACTACACTTTGTGCCTGTTTACAAGTATGGCTAATTCCTTTTGGCTTTGGTTTTCTCCACCTTGCTCCCCCTTTCATGCACAGTTTGCAGGCGCTTCCTTGCACATAGAATCACCAAATCCCTCTCCAGATCTGAGACTCACCCACGGTCTAAGAGCCTGCAGCTACAGCAGCTTCTCATAGTTACTATTGATTTAGGTAAAAGCATAAATGTTGCATTTTTCCAGTGTGTGTGCGTGTGTATCGCCTCAGGCTCTTTTTTTTCCTCTGTGGGATCAATTACCTCCGTATCCTTCAATGCAGAGTCTGGCACGCTGTGCTAGAGCACAGATGCAAGGGACGCTGCTGTAACAGTTTGGATCAAAAGGATTCCTCCAATGCAAGACCTTGTCACAAGCAGGACCAGCAGCAGATGTTTTAGGAGCACGGCAGAACTGCATTGTTATGGCTTAATTTTCATCTAAGGAAAAACCCTAACGTAGTGACTCCAAAGCAAAGTCAGTAAGCCAAGAAAGAGCAAGCCCAAACTAACCAGTTACAAGCAGAAATTAAACTTCTCATCACCTCTTTTGGACATTTCTGTTCCCGCTCTCTATCTTTGGGTGCTTCTGATCATTATCGGTTTGGTTGATACCCTGGAGGGAAGGAATGCCATCCAGAGGGACCTTGACAGGCTTGTGAGGTGGGCTGATGCCAACCTTATGAAGTTTAACCTTGCCAAGTGCAAGGTCCTACACCTGGGTCGGAGCAATCTCAGGCACAGCTACAGGTTGGGCAGAGAAGAGATTCAGAGCAGCCCTGTGGAGAAGGACTTGGGGGTGTTGGTGGATGAGAAAATGAACATGAGCCAGCTTCAGTGTGCGCTTGCAGCCCAGAAAGCCAACTGCATCCTGGGCTGCATCAAGAGGAGCGTGACCAACAGGTCGAAGGAGGTGATCCTGCCCCTCTACTCTGCTCTTGTGAGACCTCACTTGGAGTATTGTGTGCAGTTCTGGTGTCCTCAACATAAAAAGGACATGCAACTGTTGAAACAAGTCCAGAGGAGGCCACGAGGATGATCAGGGGACTGAAGCACCTCCCGTATGAAGACAGGCTGAGAAAGTTGGGGCTGTTCAGCCTGGAGAAGAGAAGGCTGTGTGGAGACCTCATAGCAGCCTTCCAGTATCTGAAGGGGGCCTATAGGGATGCTGGGGAGGGACTCTTCATTAGGGACTCTAGTGACAGGACAAGGGGTAACAGGTTAAAACTTAAACAGGGGAAGTTTAGATTGGATATATGAGGAAATTCTTTCCTGTTAGGGTGGTGAGGCACTGGAATGGGTTGCCCAGGGAGGCTGTGAATGCTCCATCCTTGGCAGTGTTCAAGGCCAGGTTGGACGAAGCCTTGGGTGGTATGGTTTAGTGTGAGGTGTCCCTGCCCATGGCAGGGGGGTTGGAACTGGGTGATCTTAAAGTCCTTTTCAACCCTAACTATTCTGTGATTCTATGATTCTATCATCCAAGTGTAGATAGTGTTGTTGTTTATAAGACAATTAAGGGGCAAGTTCTGTCTGGGCTATATGCAAATGTTCGGTGGTGGCAATGGGAGAAACCACCTCAAACTGCATATGCTGCAGTGCTATGTCTTCCCTGGGATGCTGCTCCTTGGACTTCCCTCTGTATCTCTTGATGAGACTTTCCTGAGTCCTCCTGGATTTGATGTGCACAAGCAGGTCAGATACAACACACCTCATGGATGTCCTCTGTTATGAACCAGAAGAGCGATCCCTTTCCCATGTGCTGAGCAAATTGTGTCAAAATTGTCATGTAAAATTTGGTTCTACAGGTACCCCATTGATAAAGCAATTATGGAAGAGCTGGGCTGCAGTGTGCATATAATCCCTCGGACAACAAAGGGAAAGAGTAGAGACTAAGAATAACTTGCCCAGGGAGCAAACCTTGCAAACCTAATTAAATTCGATAGAGAGATTAAAAAGAAGAGAGATTCTTTTTCTCTATAACCTGTCCATAGTCAATGGGAGAAAAGATTAAATGCTAGAAAGGTTTCAATCTATTTGTTGTGGTAAAGAGCCTCGTACAAGATGTGTCACAAACAGTTCAGTGTCTCCATAATGCAATTTAAGTCATTGGGATCAACAAACGGGTGATCCCAAACAGTTCACTGTCTCCATAATGCAATTTAAGTTGTTGGGATCCATATGGGTCATCTGTCTTTCATCTGCTATTTTTTCCAGCCTGGGGAAACATGAGTTTCTGGCTAATAAAGACATCTTGCTATGATGCATCTTATTATCATGCACTACATCATACCAATAATCCAGTGACCTGTAACAGGGCTGTGACACAGGAGTAAGAAATACTGAAGAATGGGAATACCTGAAGCCACTGTTCCCTTATTCTCTAACAGTAGATGGCTGGTGTCACAGCAACTGCTCCAGCCTTTCCAGCTACTGGAGAAATCCCAGGATGCTGAGATCAATAGGCTTTTTGCTGACAATATCAAATGGAGCGATTTAACCCCAGCCAAGCCTGAAGACAAACCCTGACGTGTGCTGCTGCCTGGATCCTTGGGTTGTAGCTAGTGAATCTTGAGCCAGATCAAGGTACAAAGTGGCCTGAAGAAGCCAGCAAGAAATGACTTATCCACAGAGATGTTCTGACCTACTCTCCACTCTTAGAGCACAAAAAACATACATCGCTTCAAAGAACTTTAGGGCAGACAAATGCAGCTCAGAGGAAAGGATAAAATGAGCAGTGAACAATCTACAGATTGGGGACAAAACATGTAAAAGAGCTCCTTTAGTGCTTCCAACAATCATCCCACACAGGCCTGGTATGTGTGAGGTCAGGAGAAGGTCTCCTCCCAGGGAAGCTGACCTTGGTTCCGGCACAGCAGTTGCCTTCCCTTTTGGCGCTCCACTTTGTATGGACTCAGCCAGAACATATTGTTTAACCCATGGAAGTGTTGGGGCACCTGGCTGATACAGGATCCTTATTCCCACAGCGAAGATCTAGCAAATGGATATAAATAAAAGCAGGGCCAACGAAGCCCAAGGTTAAGTGGAAGTGCATTTCTGCTCACCTGCAGACATGAACGAGATGGACCTGGGACTCCTCCCGCAATGAGATGCTGTTTTCTGGAGCTAAACTGTCAGAGGAGATGGGAAACTGTAGCTTAGAACAAGCCAAAAAGCAATACTGAGGGAGCAAGAGGCAAAAAGGTGTGACTTTTGATTAGCTGGAAAAAGAGGCAAAATTAAACCTCCCCATCGCAGTGATGGTTGCTTTCCTTCGATGCACCTGACAGAAATGAGAACTTGTTCTTTCACCCAACAATGATTTGCAAAAAGACTTCCTTGATTTTTCCAGATAGCAATGCTGAAATTAGGGTGAAAAGCTCTGTCCTGTAGGACAGTGCCTGGCATTTCTCTCCAAGGCATGCCATGTTGGTGTTGTGAGGGATGCAAACCTGAGAGGATGCTGATTGTGGACAGGGGCTTCAGATGCTGGTTCTCCCCTGCTCAGTATCCAGAGGTGCTCAAAGGCATGGGGATATTTTGCAGTAAATACGTTTCACTTCTAAACCCAAGAGGGGATCAGGCACCAGACAAACCACTGAAGGCAATGACAGTGTCTTTATTCCCTGAGGTCCTAAGTGGAGTCTGCAGGCTTTTCTGGAAGATACTTTTTAATCAAATGCTAACTGCTGAGCTAAACACAGCAGTTATTGAGTGAAATGCTATGGGCTATGTTATTCCATAGACTGATGAGCTAATAGACTCTGCTGGCCTTAAAATCTGGATGAACATTTTAAGGGGATTCTATAAAAAGGCCATCCCAATAAATAATTACTAAGGGAAGTAAAAGCAAAGGCATTTGTGAGTTCCTTAGTGACCACAAGGAACTTGAAGACTGTTTAACATGCCAGTGAGTGCAATCTGACATCCATCGATATGACTGGAAAGTCTCCTCTGTCTTCAGTGGGCATATGGTCAGGTCATGGTTGTGGAACTGGTGTGAGGGCTGAGGACAGCATCGTTGGAGGTGAAGTATCTTCCTTCAGGTTTTAACTCTCATGTGAAGGTTGTTTTGATTTTCCTTTAGTAAACCTTGATGGACAAGACTTGAGGATGAGCCAGTAGCAAACAGAGAAACAGATTGCACTGTGAACTCACCTGAATGTGCAAGAAGCCAGCACAGCTTGGAAATACCTTCTCCTCTCTGGAACTCAGTATGGTAGGTAGCACCTTCCAAAGAGCTCACATGGAACAAACACATCTCCAGCCCTGACCAGAAGTCCTACACAGCCTGTTGTTGAGTGGTGGTCAAGGAAATCTTGCAAAGCAGACAGGTGGTTACCTGTCACACTTGCTGCTGCCTTCACCCATCAGAGCAAGAGCAACCGGTGCCTCAACAGGCGGAGCACTGGCTGAGCACAGATACACTGAGCTGCACTGATTCCATCTGTGCAGCCTTCCAGCACTCTGCAAGACTCCCACTCCCTCCTAGGGGCTGTAATCAAAAAGCAGCCCCTCGTTACTCTTTTTTCCCCACTTTTGATATAACATCAGTTATACCTGTGCTTTTGTGCATGTTTGCTCCAGAAAAAGAGCTACTGCCTGGGAAGTGTCTGAATCTTGCCCATTTTGCTCATGGTTTGTGATGCACTCAAAAAGACCTGAACCGAAAAGCCCAAGTGAAGGCTCATTTATAAAAAATAGTGGTGGTGAATATAAATAAACAAGTTGCTGCTTCAGTTGGTTAAACAGGCTTAACTGTAAAGTTTCTTATCACAGATGGATTAGCCTGTGATCACTTCAATCATCAGTGGTTTTGTACATGATCTTTAAAGCTTATTTTACAAATGCTTGAACGTTGCACTATGAGGGTTTATTACTCACAGACATTTGTGCCAGCAAAAACCAGTTGTTCCCACTCCCACTGGAAAGAAATTTGACATAGCAGAGGGAAACTGATTAAAAAATTTAGATCAATATTCACAAAAATATTTTATCTTATCCATCCCACTCACAGTTCTGTCTTTCTTTGTAAATATATTGGGGGGAAAAATTCTCTTTGCCTAGGACTGCTGTCAAGTGTACTGCTTTGAAGAATTTCTCCCCTCAGCACATCTGGTATGGGTGGATGTTATTCAACAGGCTGATTTTTTTGGTTGTTGTATTTCAAGCGATCCTCTGCCAAAATCCATTTAGCTGAACAAGAAGTTTGCCCATTATCAATCACTCACTGATAACCACTGCCAACTCAGAGATGCATCTTTCCAGGCATAGCCTGCATGCGTGCTGGCCACAGGACCAACTTCAGCAATATTGGTGCCCTACTGAGATTTCAGAGGAAGTGCAAATGTGGAGTACTTAATAAAAATAGCAATCTGCATGCTGCAAAGTGCTATTTAATGACTCAGAAACTTTTGGTATGTCTTTAAGAGAGACTCCAGTGTTTCACCCAGACTGTGGCAGGAAGGGGAAGAAAGCAATGCCCTAAATTGTCCAGCCATTCCCTCTGAGCTTGCCCTGCACTCCCAAATCCCAGTTAAACGCTTCAGGGAGCACAACAGGCTCAGAGTCTTGTCTGAATGTAGCTACTGGTGCTCTTAGCATAGGGCTGTGTTTTGGGCTTTAGATTTTTCTCTTTCTGTTAAGAGCAAACCCTGAACAGACTAAGGACTTGCTATTGGCACACTGGCAAATGTGCATCAGTCTCTGTAGTATAAGCTACACTGGTGAAGGACTGTTTTTTTCTACATTTTAATACCATCTGACTGTTGCTTGCTCTTTAAGAGACATGTGCTGAAGAAGATGATAGGTATGGTCATGTCCCAGTTAAAACGGACTTGGTTTCCCTGTACCTCTCAGTAAAAGAAGCTCATTAGGAAATGATTTGGGGGTTCCTGAGAGCAGCTAAACCACCAGGTTGGTTGAGGGTTTTGGGTATGTTTAGCTCTTGTTTTTCTAATAGCACAAATTTGCCCAGAGGTTGCAATAAGGGAGGTAAAGAAAAGGCTGCCTAAAGACCTCTTAGTGCTTTAAAATGATCCTTTTATGTCAATGGGATAAAGAGTTTGGTTTAAATTTATCACTTGTTTAAGTCTTTGCAAGTCAAAGCCTGTAACAGCTGTGTGGTGTTACAGCCAGATTGCATGAGATAAGGCAAAGCAAGTGCCCTGAGCTTGGGCTTGCTGCACTTTATATCAGTTTGCTGGGTACACACTGCTCTGGAGGGCTTGCAACTGAAAGAAAACACTCGGCAAGAGTGTGGACAACGTGTGAGTGGAAAAAACCTGCCCACCCCATGGGAGTTATAACATGGAGAGGAAGACAAAAGTGTCAGAGAAATAGCTACTGAGTGTTGCAGTGATGAAAGATCTTCTTTCTTAGACCTCACTCACCCTCAACATGAGCTCCTCCTTCAGCATCCATCAGCTTCAGTGTAACCGGCCCTGTGGGGTTACCCTGTGCACCAACAGAAGCACTGTTGATGCTATGAGAGAGAACAAGACAGTGGGAATGTGTTTATTTTTGTGCAGCTGGTAGTAGCATCACATATGAATGAGGACCATGCTCTGGCCCTGGGAAGCAAATGGGGCTGAAATATCCTTATATTAGGGCTACGCTACATAGGCTATATAGTCTCTTCCCTATGTAGCATAGTTTCTTCAAACCAGGAAAGGCAAGTGTGCAGTCCTGGACACCCCTGGCTTAAGGAGGTATCTCCTACACCCAGTGGGTCACCTGGATAATTTGGAAGAAGCTGCTGGAGGGGAAGGCAGGGAAGATGGGAGGCCTGGGGGGAAGGTGGAGGCTATGGGGGAGCCAGACAAGGTAAATGTGCCAGCCACTGAAGGAAAGAGCAGATGAAAGGGAAGAGTGGAGAACAAAGCAGAGACATCAAGGAAATGTGGGGAGGGGAGATGGGAGAGGATGGTGCTAAAATTAGATGGGGAACGGGGACAGGGAGAGCTCATCTGGTGCTCTCACCTCAGACAAAATTCCCACTGCAGCTTCTATGAAACCTGGCTTGGGGAGGGGGGGAACAACTGGAGTCTAGATGGGAAAGCAAGAGGAGGGGAAATCACTGCAGACCTGCACAGCCCAGGCTACTCAGATTGGTTGCCCTGGCCCCAACGCTCCACATACATACATACATACATACATACATATATATATATATACACATATATACATACACCCCTTCTGTACCTTCAGCCAGGGACACACCACCCAGTGTCTTTTTGTAGAATCAACGTCTTGTGTTTATGAATCTGCACCATGTTTAACTGTTTCAAAACAATTTCTGCAGGTGATTCCTAATTACACGGTCCTGGTCACAGCACACAAAGAGCTAATGAAACCCTTGCCATCAATTAAGTGTAATTTCTGAGTGCTGAGGGAGAAGCGAGGAAGGCAAAAGGCAGTCACCAACCTTTTGCTGTGGCTGCAGCCTGGCTTTGGGGCATGGCTTTCCTTGGAGCTGAGGGAATAATGCTGTGCACGAAGTATGCTGCATGCAGTGCAGGAGCAAAAGATGTGTGTTGAAGAACAGCCCTTCCACTGAAGCCTTGAGCTTTTTAGTCGCTGCATATTCTCACCAGGCTTTTACAGGAGGCAGTTACATATCACAGCTACAACTTGGACCAGCGAACACACACCAGGACTGCATGCCAAGGGAGCACTGGCTGATACATGACCATTTCAGCTGCATTCATCCCTTTTCCTCCCACGAGGAGTTCAGGATTATGTGGCTGGGGACTTCCTGTCAATCAGGGGTTGTTGATCAAACACCATCCTTCATAATCGGGAATGCATTATCGATCTCGTTGTTATTATGCTCCTTCTTTTCTAGCTGGATCAGCTTTTGCTATGGGAGCCAGCTCTGGAAACCTATCAGAACCTGAGCAAAACCAAGTAAGATCACCCAGACCTGGACTAGGGGTAAGAAGTGTTTCCTACTTATTCTCTGGTGTTTGCAATTCTGAAAGGTATAGAGACCTTTTCCACCCTTTGATGACCTGAAGGCTCTATAGGAAGGACCATAGGGTTGAAAGCATCCAGCCATGCAATTTGCAAGTAAATGGCTACTTAAGCCGTAAAACAGTCTGACAAAAGCATGGAAAATGTGGCCCAAGGACACTGCCTCTTCAGTGCTGTAAAGTAGTGGCAAGAATAAGGATAGCATGAACACGTTTTTCTTCTGTTTGCAACGATGTTTATCGTCTTCGTTTGTATTAACTGCTATGCGCATTGTGTCTTTACAGATATTATACATACACTGAATCACACACAATATTCTTCAAAGTCAGTGGAAGGACTTGCACATCAGTGGGTTTCAGGCAAAACCCCCTCCTGGCCCCTTGTTTCTCCCAGGAAAGCAGAGAGGTCTGTTCCCAAGGTTGTCAGAGTAAAACACATAGTTTTATGTCAGTTTGTCCACAGTGTTCTGATGGCCGTGACGTGTTTGTGCATACAACCCTTTGAATTAGTTCGTCTAGGAAAGAAAAGCTGATGGTCCACTTCCCAAACAATACTAATGAGACGAACAGTCAAGCCTCTGACACCTTACTGCTTTATTCACCCAGCAACACCTCTATTAAAAACTCCCGTCGATATCTCCGTGTGGCGTGGCAAGCCGACCATCAGCAAGGGAAGAAGCAATGCTCTGACACCAGGTAAGCTCTTGCCTGCTTTGGTGCTGCACACCCGAGGTGGGGACTGGCCTCCCGCAGCACCAGGACCCATCCCTGCAGGGACCACAACCCCCTCTTTGGGGAGGTAGGATGTATCTGGCCTCACAAGAGGTCAGGTGCATGGTCAGCACAAGTCTGTGCATCAGTGGCCTTTGCACCCCAGGGCGGTGGGTGTCCAGGGGTGCGGTGTCCCCAAGTGCTGGGCATCCCCCTCCCCTGCACACCTTTGTGCCAGACACCCTCTGCCCGGATTTGGGGTGCAGGGATGGGGGAAATAGCGGCGCTCACAGTGCGGGGGGATCCAGGAGCTGCCGTCTCCCATACAAACAGGGCCTGGGGGGGGGGGTCCGGGGCTCGTTGCTGCCGGGACGCCGAGCCACCCCGCCCTCCCCCCCCCAGCTTAAAGGCTGCGACAGCGGCCGGTACTTGCACTAATGATAAAGATAATAACAATGATAACGTAAAGGGCCGGAGCACGGGTCCCGGCTCCCCGCCGCGCACCGCCGCTGCGGGCCCCGCTGCCGCAGCGCTTGGGGCCGGCCGGGGCAGCCCCCCCGGCGGCTGCGGGCCCGGGGGCGGTGCAGGGAGGCTCGGCCTGAGCAGCCCCCTCCCTCCTCCTTTCCGTCTCTCCCTCCTCCCATGCCAACCTGCTGCCGCCTTTGTCAGCGCAGCCCGGCGCTATGGCATCCTGCTGGGGCTCCAGGCTCGGGCTCTTCATCCTCCTCCTCTTCCTCCGCTCTGGGCAGCGGCTGCTGCAGAGGCAGAGCCAGCCGTGACGGCCGCGCTCCCCAGGCAAGAGGCAGGCGGAACCCCCAGGTGAGCCCCAGGTACAGGGAGGGGGGCACGGGGGTGCGCTGGCGGAAAGGGGGGCTGAGGACAACCGCCCTCCGCTCCCCAGCCCCAGGGATGCAATGGGGTGCGGGATGGGGGCTTCAGCACCGGCTCCCTCCGCCGGGTCGGGGATAGGGGGAGTAAGCGCAGATAAGACCCCCCCCAGACCCTGCGGACCCTGCCGGGCTCCCCGAGGTCCCTGATCTTTGTCCGGCTCCCCAGGAAAGGGAGGACTCCAAAATCCTGGAACTCCATCTGTGTCTTGGCAGCTCCACTTCAGTCCCGCACGGCTGGGTCTGTCCCCTGGCAGCTGGAGGGGGGGATATGGGTGACCCCGGTCTGCGCCCCCAAACCCTAACCAGGGAGCCTGGAGGGATGGGAAGCACCAACGATGGGGACGAGGGAAACCGGACCCGCTAGCGTGAGGAAACCAGTCAGTGCAGAGTCAGGTCCGGGGTGGCAGTGAGGTGGTTGTAGGTTTGCCCATAGATGGAATAAATTGCTCACACTTAACTCCATTAGACCTTTTCGTGTCTATCTGTTGGTGTTTGCAGTGGTGTCTCCTTGTTCAGAAAATTTGGAGGAAAAGCGTGACTTAGATGTGCTCTGATAACGTGTTGAGAGGATGGAATTTGTGTGTGTTTGCATGGGCCGGTAGTTGGCAAAGAATAACCAAGAGCATATGATGCAGTAATAATTCAAGTGATTTATTGCAGGTTTAGAATGATTGTTTGCACTTTTCCAGATTATATAGATCCTGGATTGCATAACTGAACAATGCAAATAATTAGCCTAATGTTGTGCAAGAAAAATCTATTTGAGCCCTGACACATCTGTGGGGGTTCGCTGCTTCTATCCACAAGTTTCCCTTTAATTTATGCATTAGGAGCCTTTAAAAACTGCTGAATTCTGTAGTGGGGGGAAGCTGAGATTGTAAAGCGTGGTTTTTCCAAGCCTTGTTCCCACAAGATAAGAGCCAGAAAATAGCAACTTCCTCCAGTGCTCGTCCCCACTGAGCCCCCTGGTGATCAGCGGATGAGGTTAGCGGTGGGATGCTCGGAGAGTGCTGTTCCTGAGCAGAACAGCAGCGAGCTGCGGGCGAGAGCGGGTGCACAAGCCCTGTAAGCAGCCAGGCTGCAGGCGTTCATCCCCTTCGGCTCTGGAGGGGTAAATAAGAACCACATCAGCGAGGCTGGGAGCCAGCACCCGTTTCCTACCTTCGCTGGGGAGCGGAGCCCACCCGGCTCCGCACAGAGGAGGGAGCGGTCCGGAGGAGACGGCTGGTGTCGGGCTGTTCAGAGGAGTGTCTCTCCAATAAAAGGTGGAGAGAAGTAATGGCCACTGCGTGGGCAAGGCTCCAAAGTGCGCTTTTTAGTTTTCTTTCTAAGGAGCAGCAGAAGGCAGGGGAGGAGGAGGAATAAGGTGCGCGGAAATAGGCAGTGTTTCCCCAAATGCCGGCTCCGGTGTGTGTGTGTGTAGGAAGCCAGACAGAGCTTGAGATGCCTGTTTGTTCATCACAGGTTTCTTAATGTTTTGACAGAGAAATGGATTTGTGAGTATGGGGAAAAACAAAAACTGAATTCCATCCCAATGGGTTACATGTTTCACGCGAGGCGTGCGTTGCCTGTTTTGTTTTATAGTGTCTGTCTTTGGGGAGACAGGCTGAAAGACTTATGAGTTCAAGTTAATAGTAAAACAGCATATCACAGGCTCTATATTAGTGTTTTCCTGCACTGAAGTAGCTGGCTCTTTCTGGGGGAATTTATGTGAGGATCGCTTGCTCTGCCTGGCGTCGCCGTAATGCTGTTATAGGGTGGCCCGTTAGTCACTGTGGGGGGAAGCAAAACAAGGATGCTCTTTCCCTCTCGGCTGGCAAATCAAAGGGAGAGGGGAAATGATGGCTCCAGCAACCGCGGCTGTGTATTAGCTGCACCTGCTGTGGATATTGGGAAATGTCAGAAGCACAAAGAACAGGGAAGGAAATGAAGGAGGAAATAACAGGGAGATAATGTAGTCTCTCTGTTAGTGGCCACGGTTCAGGCTTGTGAAAAGTACCTTGGCACTCCACAGCTGCTCAGGGAAGTCGGGTGGTGGGACTTTTCTCTTGAATCTTGTGCTGGGATTTGTCTGCCCCGATGTGCGCTGCCCCCAATGGGGCAGGGTTTGAGGGTTCCATGGGGGAAAGCAGCCAGAGCAACTGAGAACCACTACTAATATGAATTCCTGCATGGTGAATAGTCAGGAGGTGAGGGGACCCCCTGCCCTGATGCTGACTGGGGAGGTGGTGAGGAGGGAAATCACATTTTGCTTTTCCTGTGGGGAACCAAGCTGCATGAAAGAGTGCACAGGTTCCCTTGGTCTGGAGAGCCACAGGGGAGAGGTCTTATGGATGCTTGATTCCTAAGGACACCAGAAAATAGAACAGTAGATTCCCTTTGTGCAGCAGGAAGCACCACTAGGGATGGAGGTTGTAATTGTAATATTCTTGTTCTTCTCCAGAGGCTGAGATAATGGTAAGATGAGAGCTCAGTTCATTGCTCTTGGTGCAGGGCAAGAAGACATTGATTTGTGGTAAGCCTGGAGCTCATCTGCGTGCAAGGAGAGTCAGACCCCATCGACTAGCCATGCAATATGATGCTGTACGAGTCCATGCTGGGATATAATTGTGCTGTTAGAGCAGCAAATGTCAAGTCTTAGGGAGCTGAGTCAAAGCAACCCTCCCAGTGTTAATATAACAAAGTCATTAAAGATGAAATGTTAAGTGGCTCCTTTGGTCAGAGACTGTCTTGTTGAAGATAACTAAGCTAGATCCTGTCCTTGTGTCTGGTTAGCTCCATGTCTTTGGAGACTTAAGTCAGTTTGGGGGTGGTTTGGAGGATGCATGTGGATGCTAGTAGTGAAGGTAAGGCACGAGGATGTCAGTGGAATTGAGGCCATCTGAGGAGGCTCCGTGCTGCTACTCTTGCTGTGGGTCATTTCATTTGATTTGCTGCTTTTGACTGATTCATGACGCTATACCCTCTTTAAAAGGCCTTCCTGTACTCTTTTCTCTATGGAGCTTTGCATTTATGTGCCACGTCCAGGTCTATTCTGGTCCTGCTCTGAGAGATAATGAATGAATGTCGCTATAACAGCTGAGATGGTGCTCGGCCAAATGCTTGGCACCTGGGATGTGGCATCTCCCGGTGTGACTTGCCAAGAGTCACCTGTCTCTGTCGCAAGCTGTTAGGAGGCTTGACAAGAGGCAGAGGAGCTTAATACGCCACTAAAAACCTTGGCACTAGGTTTTTCATTCCTGACCTAGAAAACAAGATTTCAAGGCTCTTATATATTATTCTTATAGGGTAATACATCTTATTCTTCACAGTCTGAATCTTTTGTGTGCTCCACTAGCAACATTTCCAATGCTCTGGCATGAGGGAACACATTTCCATGCCTAGGCTGAAGCCCAAAGGTACCTTTCGCACCTAATGTGCACTCACACCAGAAAGCTGTTAGTGAACAGCCAAGAGGAAATTATTCCAGCTAGCTGTTCCTCAAGACACACATCTGATTTTACAACTTGCCTTTTCCAAATCCCATGTCTCATAGCTGAGCCTCAGTTGAGAGAACTGCCCCAATTCCCACTTCAGCAAACTCAGCTCTCTCCTGGTCACCCTTGCCTTAATCCCTCTGTCACTTCCCTGTCCTCTCACTGTTTTACAGCTGACCATCACCTCCCAGACTTGGTTCTGGGGTACAGGATCCTAGATGGAGCTAGACTATGTCAAGCAGACCTTTTCTGCTTGGGATCCGTGCTTCAGTGCAGCTGCCTTACTGCTTGGGTATGGATTGGAGTCCCCAAGCCAAGGCTCCTTGATGGTGCTAAATAAAAGCAGTGTGAGATTTGGAGGTGTGCAGGGCTTCCACCTAGGTTTTACTAGATTCATAGGGTTTAGAAACATAATTTGAAGTTAAAACCTCTGATGGGAGGGATATGCTAAGAATGGGCTGTTGCAAAACGAATAAAACTCTAGAAACTGTACCTAGGATATCCTTACTGGGATGAGAGCTCAAAGGCAGAAAGGTAGGGAACAAAATAGGTTTACAGTTTTAAGAAATATGTTATTGCAAGGTGTTCTCTTATGTATTTTAGCAGGAGTGTGAGTGGGGAGAAAGCAGGGCGCTGGCAGGCCAGTGCAGGCAGTGTACTGTGTGAGAAAATGCATATCCAGGTGAGGGTTTTGCAAGAAGCTCTGTGAAGTTACAAATGGGAGGAGACAGTTGGTGTTGCTGGTATTGAGCCTGGAGGTGACAAAAAGACAGATTTCCACTCTTTCCCCAAATGGCAGGCTTATAACATGCAGAAAACTGACTTGGAATGCCAGCCCCTGGCAGCTGGGAAAGTCTCTAAGCCAGTTTACTCTGGGAGTGCTCGGTGGCTCTGGTGGCAGGTAGTTTGGTTTAGTTCTAGCTTGGGAGCTTCATTGTCTAATGGTGACATGCCAGAGAAATATAAAGGCAGGCTGTTAAAAAGCCTGTGCCTCTGAGCACAGACTGCTGATAAAGAGAAAAGGGATACAAACATCCTTCTGCAGCTTTTAGCATTACTGTCTGGAGCTGAGCTCTGAGCAATTTCACGTTTTTGCTCTTTGTCAGTGAACAGAAGAGTTGGGCTGCTATGCGTAATACAGGAGCTTTAAAAGCAAACACACCTGCAGCAGAGGTGTTGGAAAATCCCTGTAGCCATTGGTTTCTGAGAGCTGTGTTTACAATCACAGAAATACCTTCACATTGCTGCTGCTCAAGTTCTGATCATAAGACGGTAGAAAGATGCTACTTAAACAGCCAAGTCTGTATGGAGACTTGTTTCATATTCACGTGGGCAACCTGGTGGTTTTCTTTTTTTCCCTCTGGAAGATGCTACTGTGACTTTTGCCACATAACCTATTTATGCTGGCTTTTGACGCTGGGTGATCACCAGTGTGCAGTGTCATGGCAAGATGAAAGGTTGCAAGAATGGGAGCCCTGTATTCCTGGAGTGGTGCTCAGGAGTACTGAGGTTTTTGGCTGGGAGGTGACTTGAAATGAGTGATAAGAAGCCTTGCAAGCCTGACTTAATATGCTTTGCCATTTGGGTGGATGGAGATATTAGTTCAGGGGTCATCTAAGGGTGGGAGTGAATGGGGAAAGGTACCATACCTTTTTTGGGAAATGAAAATACTTTTGTCGTTCCTATCTGTAGGAATAACAAAGTGACCAAACATAGGAATTGGCAGACTGCATCATTGCGTGCTCTGCCTCTCCTAGTAGCCAACAGCAGAGACACTGACAAGGATATTCATAGTAGGCAGATGAAAAATAATCTGCCTCCCATCAATGTCCTTTCCTAATCCATAATAGTTAGAGGTTGGTTTGAAATCTGAAAGGGCAGGGGTTTATATCCTTCCCAAGATGTTTGCTAGCGCTAGCAGTGCTCGTTCAGGCTGTTCTTGTTATCCACATAAATGCTCAGCCTTTGCTCTCCACCTCTGCCCTATCATTTCAGGCTGGTGAATGAAGCTGCACTCCCTGGGTTTCTCTGGGAGCACATCACTGAAGAGGATGTTCTCTGTCCTTGATATTGCTCAGTTTTCAAATCCACCCTGATTGGCAGGCAGCCCTCTAGCATCTGCTGGATTGGTTTCAAGGTTCAGTGGGATTTTTTGTGTTTAACTCTTTCTTCTCTTATCTAAATTTTGCACTTTTCAGCTGAAATGGGGCTCACATAGATATTTTTCATGAGACCAGGCAGCTTTTCCATTCCTTAGTCATAAACTTAGGAAAAGGTATTTCTGGGAAAAGCCCCATAGTATCCGGAGTAGAGGTGAAAATAATGTTTTGAAATAAGCACGATGGTAATTATGTGTTCAGGTAACTTCTAAAACCACATCAGAAGTTTACTGTCCGTAAATCTTTCTGAGAGCCATCTGCAGTCAGGTATGAAAACAGCTGGGGGTGTCATGGTGTGGTAGATCATCTCTGGTTAGGCTAGGGCTAGAATTATTGTCAAACAATTTGATGTGTCTGTTCTTTCAACCTCTCAGAAGTTGGTAAGGAATTCCGTGAAAGCCCCACAGGAAGCAGGCTGGGATTGTATATATTGTATATCTGCCATTAGTTCAGCCCCTCCAAAGCTTCTGCTGTTTATTCACTTCCTTGCTTTAGAAGACACTGACATAAACGAGCCTCCTTGGATGAAATCCTGATTCCATTTAAGTATTAAATCCACCAGTGCTAGGATTACAGCCTGGAGTTCAGAACCACGAGGATGGGTTATACAAGCAAACCTTCGACTACATGGCTAGAGAGTCAAGTCCCATCTGGGCTGAATTACAAGGTCCTGAATCTTATCTGTGGGTGACTTACAATCTTTTTTGTTTTGCTATTGTGTGTTGCTATAGAAGTGGAGCACAGTTTCCAGGCTAAACAGCAAAATACGCTTAAACCATGGAGTCCAATCAAGAATCCTCACTCTTCCTCATGAAGATCTTGGAGGAGCTGGACACGAAGCAGAATACTGTTTCTTACCAGGACCTCTGCAAGTCCCTGTGTGCGAGGTTTGATTTATCCCAGTTGGCCAAGCTCAGAAGTGTGCTGTTTTACACTGCTTGCCTGGATCCTAATTTCCCAGCGACTTTGTTCAAAGACAAAATGAGATGCACTGTAAACAATCAGCAATCAAAGAAAATCATGGTTGCAGCAGATATAGTAACAATATTCAACCTCATACAAATGAATGGGGGAGTGGCCAAGGAGAAGCTTCCAGTTGCAAGGCAGAAAGTGAAGAAGAAAGAGTCCTTCGAGTCCTGTAGATCTGACACAGAAATCTGCAATGTGGCAGACTGCGTGCCCAACTGTGAACTGAATGACCAGGAGTTCAACCGGGGTTTTCCAGTCAGAAGGTCCTCAAAATGCAGAAAGATGGACTGCAAAGACTGTCAGCAGTTTGTTCCCTCATCGGAACCCAACTTTTTACTTGGTGTTAATAAGGACATGAAGGGCCGGGCTGCCTCTCTGGATAGGCTGCAGGCATTGGCGTCCTACTCCATTGCCACATCTCCACCATGCGAGATGCAGAGTACGTACTTCCCCATGAACATTGAAAATGAATCAGACCAGGACTCCTTGCCTATACATCCAGGCATAAAAGAAACTTTCATTTCAAATGATGAGCCATTTGTGATGCAGACATGTGTCCAGAAAAGAAATATATTCAAAGAAGATTTTCATAATCTGATTACAATATCTCCCAGCTTAATACCGCCCAGCAAAAAGCCAGAAGATGGACACAGAGAGCCTAAGAACAGGAAAGAAAGCTCTAAGCAGACTTTCTTCAACCACAGCTTTGAAATGCCATACAGCAGCCAGTACTTGAATCCAGTTTATTCTCCTATACCAGACAAAAGACGAGTGAAGCATGAAAGCTTAGATGATCTTCAAGCTTCAACGTATTTTGGCCCAACTACTATTCTCGGGCCCCAGGAGACCAAAAAGTGGACTGGAAAGCCAGCCAAGCAAACTGCCTGGCCAGCTAAAAGCTGGAGTTTAAATACTGAGGAGGTACCCGACTTTGAAAGATCATTTTTTAATAGGAAGCAGTCTGAAGAGAAGCTGCGATACCAGAGTTCAAACAACCCATCTCCAAACTTTCCTTCGGCTGACAGGCATCAGTCCTACCTAAATGCGAAGGATTCACAACCAATTATGCAGGCAAACTATGCCGTGAAACCAAATGGGCATAAACCCAAGGAAATCCCTTCTATTCTAGATGTGGAGAAACATGAGCCAGTCAAAAAGTTTAAGGATAAAAGCATTAACTGTACTTCTGTTCAGATCTTGAGCATTGACAGGACCACAAGTGTTGGGACACAGACAGAGCAGCAAGTTCTGGACCACAAGAAGTGCAAGGACTTGTGTGCAGCAGGCCAAGCCAAGTACGGAGAGCGGCACTCTCTGAAGCACTCAGATGACGACTCTGAAATCGTGAGTGATGATATCAGTGACATTTTCCGGTTTTTGGATGACATGAGTATCAGCGGGTCCACAGGAGTGATGCAGTCTTCATGCTACAACAGCACCGGTTCCTTGTCCCAGGTGCACAAATCAGACTGTGAGAGTTCACCTGAGCACAATTTGACAAAGATCTCCAATGGGAGTGCCTGTAACAAGCTGGATAAAGTGGCCCGGGCAGACATCAGTAACACAGATGATGAACTAAAAACGAGCGTCTGCAAACTAGTGCTGAGGATTGGTGAAATAGAGAAGAAACTGGAATCTCTCTCAGGTGTCCGAGATGAAATCTCCCAAGTCCTGGGAAAACTAAGCAAGTTGGATCAAAAAATCCAGCAGCCGGAGAAGGTCAGTGTGCAAATAGATCTCAATTCTTTGACAAGTGAGGCTGCGTCGGATGAGAGTAACTCCCCGCAGATATTTCAGTGCCACAATACTCCTCATGGAGGCAAACTGGAGAATAATCCAGAATGGTGCTGCTCAGATGCCAGTGGAAGTAATAGCGAGAGTCTTCGAGTAAAAGCCTTAAAAAAAAGTTTATTTACTAGGAGGTCATCCAGATCATTAACAGAGGAAAACAGCGCAACGGAATCCAAAATAGCAAGTATTTCAAACTCTCCCCGAGACTGGAGAGCTATTACTTACACCAACCAAGTTGGCATTACGGAAGAGGAGAGGAAAGAGAGAGATGGAGGAGAAAATAAGGACTGGCACAGGAAATCTAAAGAGGTAATTTAAACTTTAACTCACGTAATAAGCACTTAAAAATAATTTAGTTATGAATGTCTTCCATAGTCATCACAAGCCTTAGGTTATGACGATACTTTGCCCTGCCATATTATGCCTGTCTTCATTGTTACCTTAATTGAGTGATTTTGCACCTATATGTTCTCGCTTGGCAGCTGCAATATGGTCAAGTTGTTTTTTAAAAGCTTTGCCCTTTTGGAAAGGGAAGGGGAATAATTTGGTTGACATCTTTGGAAGATGATGGTATTCTTCCTCATCAGTGGCAATACAAAGATGCTGGGTAATCAATTTGGTGAAAAGGGTGTGGGGAAAATTGCAATTCTCTAGTGGTTATTTTAGAAGGGATGTTTTGCAGTTACATTGTGATGGCTTTTATCCGAGAAATATGTGCATATTTAAAAGGCAACAAAATAGATTCATGGATTCAAATCCCTCAAGAAAAGAATCCTTGCATATGTACGGTGAGATGCTAACTGTAGCTATGTTGTGACTTTCACGGTCATTTAAGCAAGTCTTAAACCTCTCATTGTGGAAATGCAGCATAACTGTGGTCTTGTTTTGATTAGCCAGAAAAACTGCCCATAGCTCCCAGCAGCTGCCCACTGCTGTCTTTGTGCTGGGGTCTGGTTGCTGCTCAGTCAATACTGTGCATGCTGTGGGTGGCTGTTTCTATTCCATGGACACTGGAGAGGGGTGGGGATCCTTCAGCTACCTTGCTGATAAGGACCATGTGATAGGCATGCTGTGCCTCCTTACAATGGAGAATGAAGGCAGAGAAGGGTTGAAAAAGAGAGGAAGAGGCTCGGTGGAAATAAGTGCAGTTGGGTGAACAAGAAAGCATAAGCCATGGGTTATGAAGAAGGGGAAGAAGGTTACCCTAAAAAAATGTGCAGAAAACCCCCAAACTTGGCTTTTCTGTACATTGATCTGCTCAGCATGAAACTCTGACTTTGAAAGTCCCTTCCTTGCTCCTGCAGTAGACCATAGCTGACCCTGAACTGGTACCATGGATGGTGTGGTGTCAAGGAGGTACTATCTGGGGGCTTCACTCAAGACTTATTCATATTAAGATTTGATATCCTAACAGGAATCTAGAATCTGCATGGGTCTCAGCTTTTCCAGATCAGCTGGGCTTCTCTGGGGGTCAGGACCATTTCAGAATAGTTTTATAATCTGTAAACAATACAAACCCTAATTTTTCTTTATTGCATCAGCTTGGTGTTCATGTTATGGTGAACATGGATTTGTGTCTGTAAAATACCTCTTCGGTTGTGAGACGAAGTGGGCAAATGGATTAAGGCCATCCAAAACCTTCTTCCTAGCCAATACTTTATCTTATGGTGATTCTGAAAGGGATACCTCTGTGCTTTGTGTTTAACCCCCTCATAGTCCTGTTTCTTCTCTCAAATTCTTTTGAACCCTACTGCAGGCAGACAGGCAATACGAAATCCCACAGCCACATAGACTCTCTAAACAACCAAAAGATGCTTTCTTGATTGAACAAGTCTTTAGCCCTCATCCCTACCCTGCGTCACTCAAGTCACACATGAAAAGCAACCCACTCTACACAGACATGAGGTTGACAGAGCTGGCTGAAGTGAAACGTGCACAGCCGTCATGGACCATAGAGGAATACACGAGGAATTCGGGGGATAAAGGCAAGATTGCAGCATTGGATCTACAAGTGAGTCCTATTTGTTTAATTTGAATGACTTGATTGTGAATGAATGTAGCCAGAATATGCCTTTAAGAAGGGATTTAGATAGCTCAGGAAAGAGCTATGCAGTGTTGAGCCTCTAATCTTACTCATCCCTATCCATCCTGGCCAGGGACAAAGAAGAATGTGGGTGTTTCATTGCTGAATGGTGATTCTTGACAGGTTGATGCTCCCAGCTTATTCTGCAATGGAGAAATGTCTGCTAAGCCATCATGATGTTAGTGGCTCTAGAGTTGAGGGACAAAGGGGTGCAGAGATGAACCGGTCCCTAATTGCAGTAAAGCAGAGTGGTGCAGGAGCTGGCATTGCTGCTTTCTCTTCTATCCTTGTTCTGTCTGAATTATTCACAGAAAATTTAAGTGTTAGGGATTTTTCCATTTTGCTAGCAACATGAGACATGAAATAATTGTAGAAGATGTTCAACACCATGACTGGTTTTGAAACACATCACCGTTGCAGCTTTGAAGTAGCTGCTGGAAACCAGAGTCATGTGAAGAGCAGATCAGCTAATGGTGTGTCTTGTTTGCATTTTAGTTCAGCTTGGAAATGTGCAACAAACAGAGCAGAGAAAGTTACTGGGAGACAAATTCAAATGTTGGATTTAAATTTTCCCAAACTGTGGTGTATTTGAAATCAAAATCCTGATATATAATGGAATGCCCAGACCCAGGACTGACTGTCCATGATGGATATCCTGTCTAGCCTGATAAACACAAGATATCTTTAAGGAAGGAAGGTATCTGAGCACAAATTTAAAGGGAAAGTATGAAGAATGGTGTCCAGAATGTGTAAAGACCAAACAAAAGTTGCAGTATTTGGTTATGAAACCCAAAATGTATCACATAATGAAATCCACACTGATGCAGAGATTGCTGTGTATCAGTTATATGCATTTATTCAGCTGGTAAGAACCAGCCAGGGGACTGCTGCTGACTGCAGGCGTTTTGGGCTCTTTGCATGTGTGTGCATTCCTCAGAGCAGAGCAAGCTGCCTCAGCTGGAGACAGGCTTGGCAGCAGTTGGGACACACTGACCTGCAGCTCAGGGCTCTCTGATCAGCAATCTGTGTGGTGCAGCCGTACTCAGGCAGGGAGTCTGCTTGTATCCAGAGCTTCTCTGCCAGGGAACGTGGTGTGTGGGAGCGTGGGACTTGCTGCTCCACAGCAGCTCTCGATGGCTCAGTGCCAAGGTACCTAACCCAGCTCCAGACTGTCAGATGAAGCCCTATGAGAGAATCAGGGTACTGTGAGAAAAACTTGGTTAGCCCAAGTCTTCACGATTGATGCCATGTCTCAGGACTCCGTGTTGACTGGTTTGGCGTTAAAATAATCATCCACATGGTGCTCTAGTGCAGTGTGTGTTTGTGCAGGTATTTGTGCGAGACAAATTCACCTCCTGGCTTGGCTCATGGAAACTTCCCCATCCTCACCAGCCCCTGCTCCTTGCTGTGGCTAAAGAAGTACTCAGAGAGAAACCAAGCAGCACAGAGACCAGGCTGTATCTTGCCCCAGCTGCCTGCTGCTTTTTGGGTCTTCAAAGCTTTAGAGGGCTTACTAAATTCCTATTCCTGGCATTGCAGACTGTATGCTAGAGTAGGAATAGGCTGAAAGAAGTTCCTCTGCAAAGCATCCCTTACCTGCTGTGTGGAAGCAACAAGGGAGGTGATATTTGGGAGCAAAGCTCCCCTGGGAGAAGTGCTCTCCATCTGCTTCTCGTAGGGCCATTACATTCCCTGTAAGCAGCTCCGCACGACTGTGAGCAAACCAGAGAAATCGGCTTATTGCCATCATTTATCTTTAGGATCAAGGTTATAAAACTTTACTGGTTTGATTCTCTCCCTCCAAAGGACTGTCAGAATTGCATTTACTCTCCAAAGCCCATGTCTAGACTTCGTAATAGAGCTTACTGACAAACTTAAAAAATAGATGCAGACTGATGAGTGGTTTTTTTTTTTCCCAGTGATTAGGTTTATTAGAACTGAAAGTAAATACATTATGCTTTAATGAACATTCCTACATCTGGCAATGAAATGGGAAAGGAAGCTGATTAACAGTAATGGGCCTTTTTAATAATGCATCTTCCTTCTGAAGTAGTTAAAAGGTCAATACCAAGTCAGAGAAGTCCAAAACTGTAGTTTTCTGTGATACCATGGGTATCTTTGGGGGTTTTCTACCTCTGCTTATTTAAAATTTCTCCTGGAACATGACAAGTCTGCTGGGTTTTCCTTCAGGAAAAGGCAAAACTAGTCAGGCAAGTTTGTCCCATGTGTGGGGTCTGTGTGAGATCTCATCGCCTTGCTCTGTGTATGATGATCCACTGGGATGAAGCATTGTCAGGCTGTTTTCTGATGCATTGAGAGATGAAGTTGCTGTATTTTTGTTTTTTTTTTCAAAAGACTGGAATAGGTCATTCGGAGCCTGAATGGTGCAATCTCAGGCTTGTCTGATGGTCTTTTTCAGCATACTAGCACTATCCTAGGGATCTCCATTAAATGGTCGTAAAACTGCTGCTCGATTTTAATTGTCTATTTCTGCGGTAGCTACAAAATCACTTCTTGTAGTAGTTCTGTATAAAAAGCAAATGCTGCTAGCAGGCAAAGCAAGGTTTCAATCAGTAGCTCGTAGCCACAATCTGAATTAGCCAATTAAAAGCTTACCCAAATCCCTCTCAAGTCAGCTGGAATTTCTTTGTACGGAGTCCAATGAGCTTTAGATCAGGTTTGTTACGAGCACAGAAATGGTGTGTGTTTGGGTATTCCCACTGGAACATTTTTATGTGTAATCTTTTTCATTTTTTAAAGAAATGGCCTTTTGGAGCCCCAGAAACAGGAGACAGCTCTGAGGAAAAGCTGTCATTTTTCAGTATGTTCTTTCTGCTTTGTTCCTTTCTGCTGGTAAGTGCTATAATGCCAAGTGTTTGGGTTTCCCCCTCTAACAGAAATGATGAAGGGAGAAAAACAAGCAAGGTGGAAATGTGAAGCTTGAAGAGCTCACAAATTCCAAGGAAAAAAAAAAAGCCCTAAAGATTAAAACCAAAGAAGTAAATTATTCAGATGATAAAATCCTGAACCCAGAGAGACTCCGACTTTGGGAATAAGCAGGGTACTGCTTCCCGTAGAGATACAGACTGTGCCATTGGGGTTAAATGGTCTCGTCTATGAAGATGGTCCAGAGTAATGTGTGGTACCAAATCTTATTCCAGGTATCCTGTTCCCTTTCTCCTTTTGCCCCTAAAAGCATTATGCATTCAGGTGACTTTCAGAAGATGAATCTGGAAGGAGAGGTCAAAGCTGAGGATCACTGTCCTGGGGGATTTCATGGAAACCAACTTGCAGCCCCCACTCTGTGGGATGCTTAGTGCCTGCTGCCTGTGATTGTGTATTCCCATGCTGGAATGAAGGGCTGGTGTCCTAGGCATTCCTGTTCCAGAGGGCATCTGCAAATTGTCCTTTGGTGATGTGTGATGGATGGGGCTGAGCAACTGTGCCCTTGAAAGCAAGCTATGGTAGCAAAATTAAGGTTAGCTTTATAAAACATAATGCACAAGGACTATATGTTAAGAACCCTTCTCATCAGCTGGGCTTTAATAATTTAAAGAGCAGTAACAGGCCAGTAGTTGCTGACATCTCTGCTGTCTAGCAGATTAAAGAGTTGTTATTTAAATGCCATCCAAGATGACAAAGTTTCCGGTGAATCAGAGGTACTTGAGGGGCTTTGCAGCAGAATTACACTGCTATAGGAGTTTATTTTTTGCAGTATTTTGTTGCCACTTTCATCAGCCTTATGGAACTGGGAGCAGTAGTTGAAGGGATGTGAGAAGCAGCAATAACCCACTTTCTCCTGCCAGCAGATCCAAATGCAGCTGGGAGGCCTTCAGGCACATCTGCTTTATTTATTTTGTTAATGACAGATCCCAGACAATTAACAATTGTTTCCTTTTAATTTTCAGACTCAAGAATCTTTAAACCCAAACAACTTGGAATACTGGATGGAAGACATTTATACTCCTGGCTATGATTCCTTATTAAAACGCAAAGAAGCCGAGTTCAGAAGAGCAAAGGTTTGCAAGATAGCTGCTCTGATAGCAGCGGCAGCTTGTACGGTCATTCTGGTCATTGTAGTTCCCATTTGTACAATGAAATCCTGAACCTGTGGACAGAGCCGTGACTCCCAGCTGTGTGCATCTCGGATAGCTCATGCTGTGTTTCAAACGTCTGATGGCAGAACTGTAAGGAATTTGCTAAGGAAGAATGTTCCGAGGATAATCCTGATGGAGAATGCAGTAAACATAGTAAAACACAACTAGGGAAACATTTTTCGTTTTGAGTTTGATTTTAAATAACAGACTGGTGGAGTTAATGGGAACTCGGTTCAATTTTTATGCATTTTTAAAAGTGCAATATCTTTTTTTTCCTACAGAAACAATATAATGTTTTACAGAATCAGAGACTGATGAGAATCCAGGCAAAAGAGGAAGGTTGTCTGAGCTATGTTGCATTTAACGGAGGTGTGGGTACAAGGAGGTAGCACTGTATAGAAGGGAATGTTCTATATGCATTACATCGGGGAGCTAGGGAAGTCTTAAAGCTCTCTACAATGTAGAAAACTCTGAATGTATTGTATTTATTTTATAGTATTTATGTATTTCATGATCATTTGATTGAAAGCAGAATGTGTAGCCATGAACAGAGTTCGTTCCTATGTTCAGATTAAAAAAGGGCTCTTTGTATTTGGTCTTGCCCTAAGACCCACTCTATCATCACTGAGTACTTAGATAAGTGCAATGTGCTGCAGACCAAAAAGATTATGTTTTAAAGCAATCACAAGAGGTTTTAGTTGCTTCTGTTGAATAACATTTGCATAGAGCTGGCAAACTTGCCTTGCCAAAAGGGTATTCTTTACCTCCGCAGACAGTGAAATTGTCTCAGCTTCACTCCTGCCAGCAAGCAAAGCTGGCAAATCAAAGCAACGCTTGGTTAAAGTTCTTGGAAATGTAATCTGAACAGTTATAATTTTTTTCACAAAGTCTTTGTGCCTTTTTAGACTGTAGATTAAATAGAACTGTTTAATTTTGCTATTTTAAGCCCATAACATAAATCACTGCATAATGGGTACTAATGGAGGTTCTTTTCCCGCAAGCCTTCTATACAGTTCAGAGTGCTCCTCAAACAGCAGGGCTGGTGGTTGCTGAGCACTTATATTAAGGGCACAATTTTTCAGCACTAGTGCAAACTTGCTATTAATGCAATGCATTCAGCATGGGAAGATCTTCTGCTTCCCTCTTGCTAATGTACTTAAGAATGATGGTTGACTTTACCGGACATCAAGCAGCCTGTATCCCATGGGAAATGTCCATTTGATGCTTCATCCCAAATGCAAATAGCAGGTTCAAGGGAATTCTCAAGCTGTGACAGAAATGACCTGCCATGGTTAGTGAAAGCAGATACACAGACAGTATTATTCTTCTGTCAAGCATAGATGAAAACAAAAAAATGAATTAAAAAAAAATATATATTTTCAGGAGATAACATGATCTTGCTGGTCCTGTAAGGGAAAAGAGATTCTTTTAGTGAATGTTTTTTATGTAGGGTAGTTTGTTTTCTTCAGAAGCAGCCTCCCTATGCGATGACACAGCAGCTAGGAAAGCATCAGATGCTCGTTCCTCCCTCTTGCTCTTTGTTTCTGGCTGGTTTATAAAAAGTAGCGAGGAAAGCGAAGGCTTTGTTGTGACTTTAGAAGTGTGTCAGTTCTTTCCTGCAGCTGGAGAGCTGTTTATGCGCTGCTCATATGCTGTGTTTGATTTAAGGGTAGGTGATCCTCATTGGTCTATCAGAAAAACAAGTGTAAGCACAAGGTTGGGTGTCCCATCAGCAAATACAGAGCAAGGAGAAACCCCTAGACCAAAATCTGCCCCTTCCTGGCCCGAATCCTGATTCAAATTCTGCGTCTTTGGCCCATTCCTAACACCAAGATTATTTCTCTTTCCTCCCAGATGCTGCAGGATAGAGTCACAGCAGGGAGGGAGCAGTTCACACTTGTCTATTTTAAGCTGCCTTTGGTTATGGTGTGATTCAGAGCACCTGAGTTTAGGAGCTCAGGATCCATGTGTAGTAAATATAGACAGGTAGAGAAATGTCTCTGGGGATGATGTGGAGATGCCAGCAAGATATCTAATATTAGACATGTGAATATGCTCTGGAGCGCATTGCTCTGCAGTTTATCTTATGCACAATTTAGGTTGATAATATATGTAAAAAAATCTATTCCTGGTTCCAGGTAACATCAGAAAATCCTTCTACACCTCTTCCCTGGCCTGGCGACAGCAAGCACAAGGGACTGCAGGAAAGAGCAGCGTGCCCTGTGTTGGCACAGTCCCAGTCCCCTGTCTGCCAGTGCTTGGAGGGGCAGGGTGAATGTGGGACACTGGGCAGCACCCCCACCTTCACCAATCCCCCTCTGCTAGCATAAGCAGTCTGATCCCACATCCCCCAACCTGAAAGCAGCAGTGTTTCCTTGGCTGCATCTCAGAAATCTGATTTTAGAGAATATCTGAATGTCTAAGCAGAGATGTGAGAAGGGTGCCCTGGATGTTATTGATTGCTGGGGCAGGCTGGGGTTGTGCTTGCACTGATGCATTAGGGATGTAATGACCCCTGTTTTGTCTGTGCAGGGATTTTTCTTTTGTCTGTGCAAGACTCATCCAGTTGGCACCAGATGAGTTCTTTACATTAGAGGTTCCCAAAATCCTGGGAAGAATTTGGCAGGTTATGGAGCTATGGGTGATGTGGAGCTGGCCCAACCCAAGCACTCAGCATCCAAAGCATCCATGCTGCTCTTAATTTATCAAGGTGCTTTTGCCCATCTTACTTTGCACAAGCAGCCAGTGGCACCCACCTCCATCAGGGCAGCGTTTTCCCTATGTGCCATACAGTGATTTGTCATGCATCTCCCTCTTGGGGCTTGATCTCCACAGTGCCAGAAGCCCAAGGGGAATGGGGAAATCAGAGCCTGGCTCCTTGCCTCCCTGCTCCAAGAATACCTCTGTGAGCCACTGCTTGCCTTCTCCACTCCCTGTCTGCCTCTGGCAGCACTGGGATGTGCATCCCCAGCCATTCCCAGTGGGTTCTGTATCTGGCACAGAGCTGTTCACTTAAAAATAGGTAAAGACATGGAGCAGTGGGATGCTGCTGCCAGAGGAGAGCAGCCTGGGAAGGAGGGACCCACGGCTCTGCACAGAGTATACAAGCTAGGGGAAATCCTGACAATATTAACCTGCAAGAATATTGTGATCAACCTTGTGAACCAGTTACCAACTAGAATATACTGTATACTATATGATAGACTTTTGTATTAAAAAGAAATAAACAAATTAAAGCTATAGGTACATTGTAATCCTTGGTGTGATTGAAAAAAGTGTCCTAGATTGTATTACTTAATTAAAATAATGATGAGCATATTGAACTGTTTTTCGTATTTATGCCTTATGAACTTGATATATTACACAAGATAAAATGAAACGACAAGAATTAGAAAAGAGATATTCCATTTTTGGGGGCAAATCCCATTTGCTTTTCTTAAAACAAGAGTGCTGCTTGAACTGAGCTCAATAAACAATGTATGCAGAAGAGCAGGAGCAGGATCTGTCCCCAAACAACTTTTTAGGATTTTTTTTTTTTATTGGGGCTTTGGTTAATGTACTATGTAATAATTTTATTTTATAACATTACTGTACAACATTGCCTTTTGGTTCATTTAAATATAATACCAAATAAACTTGAACATTTCAGCGTCCTAAGTTTTAATGGAACTGTTATAATAATTTATTACTCTACTGCTTTTCTTCTTTCTTTTTTTTTCCCAGGGACATCAAGATAGCCATGGGATGCTAGTATCTCAGTGTTAAATAACTAAGCAGCCTATCTAGTTCTTGGCAGAATTGTTAATGGATTTCTCACTTGTGAAATAATAAGATGGCAGAAGATAATGAAAAATGAGTTTGTTTGGTTTCTTTTACAAGCTCCTTTGCTTGTCTGGGCTTCTGGGAGATTAGCTCTTGACACTAATCATAATATTTTATTTTATAGGTTATTTCATGACTGGGTTTTGCCATATCAACTGTTTTAACAAGGTCATGACTAATATTTTTGTATCTACTTCACGTACATGTTTATGCAACCACTGTCCCTTTTAAGTCAGTACTTTATATAACTATTTGTAGTCACCTACTAAAAGGTAATCAGTCTGCTTAGGATATCTTTATTAATGCAATTTGCTGTTTTTGACTCATTAATTGCAAAACCATGTTGTTGTAAAATTCCGAGTGTTGAAACAAAGATAATGCTGAGTCTACCACTAAAGGTAATCCAGTGTCAGAGGTTGCAAAAGACAGTCTTAGAAGAGGACCTACATAAATAGTCAGCAATGCCATGAAAACATAGTAATGTAAGGTTTTGGTTCCTTCATCTCTACTGCAGAAGCACCTTTAATGCACTGGTTTAGCAATCATGGTCAGGATGGGGTAGTGCCAAATGCCCTCAGCAGGGTGAAGTCACCAGCTCCAGCCTTGGGTATTCGCATATTGTGAGTTGGGCTGCAAACCATCACAGGTCCCCTTGGGAGGGACTGTGATTCACAGTTTAGTGTTGGTTTCAGTTTTGGGGATGGTGGCATGATTTTGCATCAGTTTCAGGGTTTTACCCGTCAAGTCCAGAAGCTTACAGGTGTCCTTACATTACAGAAGAAATCCAGAAGCAGGAATTTTCATAAAGATGCTAAGTGTAACCAGGCTCATGCCACAAAATCCTAAGCACTGGTACAGAATTCCTCAGTCAAGAAGCTGGATATGCAGGATATGTGGACCTCATCTGAGCCATCACTGTGCTGGAAGATAGGGCAGCTGCAGGTTTCTACAGTAGCTGCTGGATAGAGTCACTTGAGTCTCATGAAACACTGAAACGGCAACCAGGATCCAGTCCCACGATCACTGCGCTTCTTTGAACGTATTGCTCACAGCAATCAATTGTACTGGTTGAATAAATTCTTTATTTCAGATCTAGCTTTGATGAATGGCTCTGCCTAATGCACAGAAGAGTCAAAAGCAATATACTGGATCTTGAAGCCGTATTCTGTCCTCTGAGGTGCTACAGTGACTTCATCCCATCGAATCTACATATGGAAGAGGAAAAAGTAGCCAGTAGTCTGCCCATAGCAGTGTGGTCCTATTGAAAGAAAAGGTCATTTGTGTTGGTGTGCACTTTGGGGTAAGACAAGCACCCGTGGAAGTTATGAAGATGAGTTACTTTCTTTCATCTCATTTTTAATTTATCTTTTCAGGAAAGAGTTCTATATCTTGTAAAGTGCTACTCTGCCAGTAGCTCTGCAGCAAGCTTCATCACTTCAGATTGCATCTGAGACCATGGACCACTCCATATCTTGCAGGCTGTTATGTGAATCTGTGACATTCACTTAGAAACAGGAGCAAAATCTTCAACAAAGGAAGAAGTGTCCTGTCAGCAGTCAAACTCCTCACATAAGTAAGTTCCATTTAGTTTTATTTGTTTTCTGCAATATAGCACAAACTATGTCTAGAAGAGCCACAAAGCTCTTCCAAAAGCAACAGGACATCGTTCCCAAGAGTCTGAGGTTTTCAAAGAAATTAGTTAATGGTCCTGGATTAGCACAGCACAAGAAAGCAGTTGTGCTTGGCCTATGCATGGTACCACTACACATCAGTTGTCCTGGATGCAGGAGCAGAAGATGTGCAGAGCTTTCTTCCTTGCCAGGGAAGTTGTCCACAAGGCTTAATACAGTTTAGGGTGGGAGAAATGCTAGACATCTAGAGACATGGTTGCTGTTGAGGCTGGAGGCTTTTAGAAATGAAGAGCTTTATAGCAGCAATTACCCATCCCCTGCTCTGCTTCTCACTGTCCTCCTGCACCCTGGAACTGTGGATTTTGGGATATTCCTTTGAGGCACTAAGCAGGTCTCTGGACATATGGTGCAAGCTCAGATCTTGTCCTTTCTCAAAGTTAAACAGCTTTCCTCAGAAAATAGAGGGAATTTTCTGCTTTGACATTGATGCTTTGACCTCAGCTAAAAAAACTGCCTTGAGATCTGAGATCTCTGTGTCTTACTGGTGGGGTTGACAGCACTGTAAGAAATGTGACCTGGCCCTTCCTCTCATCTATCCCAACCCTGGAAATGGCAGGTTATGAAGATGACTCCCATATGCTTTCATGTTGAGCTTTGTGGAGGTAGCATTTCCAGGACAGACTCTGCAACCAGAGGATTCAAAACTGATTTCATTTATTAAGGCTGAAAATAAATCAGTGAAGTCCTTGGGTAAGAACATGCAGTTCTGATTGCTGGTGCTTCATGTAAAATGTCAAATTCTACTACTCACAGCAAAATTGCTCTTTTTTTTCCATGCTTATTTTGAGCCTGTATGTGGTGAGCTGCCTGCATGTTGTCCCCCAGCACGTGGTGGGACTCCAGCCTGTGTCCACAACAGCGGGTGTCCCCTGGAAGGGAGGAAAAGAGGGAATTACATATGGTAAAACAGCCCTACCTGGGAGAGGGACTAGAGAAATGCTAATTATTCTGCCTGTCCTGGAGACGATGGGAAGTCTGGTCCCTGTTGAAAACCTTTGCTGTAAACTCTGCTTTAGCACCAGCCAAATCTCTGCTTGTATTGAAAAATCCTTCTGATTTGCTGTCCTGCAGGGCTGGCATGCTTACTGTAACAAAACAAATCTGTGCTGCACTGTGTGTTTTTCCCCAAGTAATAGTGGGGGGAGAGGGGAGAACCAAAGAGGCTGAGTCATTTGTCTTCTTTCCCTGTCTTGGTAATGAAATATTGCTGTTAAACTCTGCCCTGCCTTTCCTGTTACTAATTTATTTTTTTTTTCTTTTTTTCCAATGGTTACCTTTTAAAAGGTTTGTAAAATTGCATTACTGAAATTTATGACTGTGTAGCAATATGTGCCCATGCATTAATTCTCTTCAAGGCCAACGTCTTGTAGCTGCAAAATTAATGTTATGGCGCAGCTTCTCGCATGGCTAATGGCTGTTCAATAATGTAGGGCTCACATTTTGCTCAGCTTATGGCACTTAATTCCTTGAAATAATTCTACCTGGAAGAGTTTGCCAGGTAATGGTTAAAAACAGGCACGTGCAGAACATGCGGATATGTATTTTAATGCATTTTTGTTTATGCAATTAGAGGCTTGAAAATCTTGGCCTTGTGAATTGGTTCAGTTGGCTTTCAACTCCTTTGAATGGCATTTAGTTGAAAGGTTCAAAATCAGATGTGTCTGAATGCAGTGGACTAAAAATGTGCCCCTTAATCATGACTGGTCTGGAGAGGCTGAATTTGATGTTAGTGTTACCCTGGGAGTTACACCCTGTGCTCTTTGGAATGAGTGAACAATAGCAGTTCAGTAAATTATGAATTAATTGATGTTATCTATGTTTAGATTTACATTTTCTTACTACGCAAAAAGAAAAAAGCCACTTTCTACTAGAAGGGCGGATTAGTATTTGTAGCCTCTTTACCAATTGAAATGTGATATTCCAGGTTAAAGACAGATAAAACAATGCAAAGCAGATAACCTGACGAGGGTTTGCTTGTATTCTGGTTGAAAAGAAGAGGTTGGAGGAATATTTTGAAAGTGCCGAGACAGGAATTTAGATGGTGTCTGACAGTGCTTGTTTTCTTCTTCAAAGCTTTGTCTGACAGCCAGAAGAAAACTCAGTGCTTATGATCTACCTTGTACTATAGACTTGTGTCTGGGATATGGTACATGCAAGATCATTGTTCTTAAAGGTAAAACCTTGGGACTCAAAAGGAATGTATGAAGTGTTGAGCAGCTGAGATGTAGTGGAGCTCGAGGGCAGGGGAATGCCTGGTGATTAAGTTCAAGTTACACTATGCATGAGCCCACCGGTCTCACAGGGTGGCCTCCAACCACACCAGACCCTTGGCTTCACATCAAGTGATCTCTTGTCAAAGTGCTCAGTGACAGCAGCCTGCAAAGATGTGGTAGAGAGCAAAAATATCCCTGTATGTACGGGAGCACCTTTTGTCTCAGCCTTTTGGGGGAACAGTGACATCTTTTCCTCTCTGCTGGAAGACATGAGCTGACAAAAGTAAGGCATCCCTGGGATGGAGAAACCAGAGCAGGAGGAAAGATAATCTCATGTGAAAGCTCTCAAGGCATTACTGTATGTTTTCTGTGTTTTGGAACCAGTCACTTGATCTCTGCAGGCTTTAGTTTCATGCCAGTTATTCACTGTGTCTCCAGGCTTTTTCCTGGAACAGAGCTTTCCCCTTGCTGTGTGGTTGTGAGGTGCTGAGGAAAAGACATGGGCTGAGACATTTTACAAGCATTGTCTTGATATTTATAATGGCATTACCAGTATCATAAGCAGTTACAGCCAGATCAGTCATCAAATTTGAATCTCTGTTGGTAATCAGTGCACAACACCTGGGAGGTATTTGGCTTAGTCTGTGTAAGAGTTTTGGTATTATTTCAGTGATGAATGTCACCAGAAAAGCTTTTTGGGGAGTATAGGAGGAAAGAGAAAAGCAGGGAAAGCATGATGCTCTGCTGGGATCGCAGCATGGGGAGAGCAGGATTAGTGCTGCAGGAGATGGGCAGACAGCGAGCATCTGCTGTGGGCCACCAGGATCAGAGCACAGCAGAAATGAGAATTCTTGGACCAGTTATCAAGGAATTGGGAAACTCCAGGATACTGTACTCATGGGGGATTTTTACTACCCAGACATCTGCTGGGTAACAAATGCAGCTAATCATGGCGATAATGTACAACCCTAATTCACTATAAATCCTCTCCCATATGTTTAGAATTGTATTTACAGTAGGAAGAGAAGGATAGTTATTCATGAATAAAGGTGAACTCAGTTGCTGGTGCAGAGTCAGTCATATACTGTGGAAAATAATGTACGACAGACTTGAACAGAATCCCTCTGAAAGCATGGCTGTATTTTAGGTATTTTCAAGTGTTGCTGCAGTTACTGATTGCTTTTAAATGCACCGATTGAACTCCTTATATCTCCGTAACTTTTGCTGGCCTAGAAGCATGAGTTCAGAAGCGGAGCTGATGAAGAATTTTCCTCAGGATGAAATATGCCTCCTTGAAATCAATTCTGCTGATGAGGAGGTTGAAAAGGTTTAAGACAAAAACTAAGAAAGGAACCATAAGGGCTGCTTAAGTCACCGGTAGCACATGAAAGTATGTTGTTTTATTGATATACTTCTATGGCCTTTCTTCAGTTGCGGCAATAATTTTGCCATCTAACTCACCGTGGACCTAGAAGATCACTGTGACCTTAAATATATCCAATATTGAGGCAAGAAGGAGATGTCCCAGCCACCAGAGTTCAGGGCTAAGCACAGTTACTTATGAATTATGGTGCCTTTTCCTGCCGTTCAGCAGTTCCCTGCTCCCTGGCTGTGCTTGGCCCTGTGCTGCCTCATTGTCAGCATGAGTTTGTTTCAGTAAGAATGCTCTATACTGAGCTCTGGCTTCGGCCACTCAGTGCCCGGGGATTTGCATAATGTCATTACTGCTTATTCTTCAATTACAATCTTTGAATATGCAAATCTGTCAATGCTGGTTACTGTAATCCCTCTGCCCTGGCTGGTCCCCAGCTGGGGAAGTATTTGAGCCGTTTGCTGGCAACAAGGGTTTTCGTGTTGGTTTCCCATTTCCAGCTGTGGGTGAAGGGGAAAACCCCTTGATCAGCTGCCTGAAACAGATGGAGAGCAAAAAGCAAAGAGAAACTCTGTGAAATTCAGAAAAAAGAAATGTCTTTTTTTAAAAGAACTCGAATGCCTTTTCCCAGTGATTTTCCTTGCAGGAGCTCACATTCATTCTGGTGATGAGAGGTGGAATGGGTCGCCTTGCTCCATCCCACCCACTGCAGCAGGGGTTTGTCCTTGCAGTAACTGTCCCATGTTTCCGTCTTCCCTGGCTGCTTCCCATTTGAAATATGGTTTCAAAGTGAGAGAGCTGAAATAACAACCAACAGTTTGGAAGAAGGCTGTCTGTCCACTGCTTGTGTCCAGGGAGTGGAGTATCTAGATAGATTTGAAACGAACACTGTGCATGGGAACATGTCCCATGCCAGTATGTGTTAATGGATATTATCTATTTCAGGAAAAAGGGGAAAACCCAGGCAAATGTAGAACCAGTGATTACAGGAAACAACACCATTGCAGTACTAAATGCAGACAGACAAGCAGCATATTTGTTGCTGATGGCGCTATGTTCCCTGGGATAATAAAGCCGTTTCATAACTACTTGTCTGTGTCTTGAGCTTCCACACATTTTGTCTCAAAGTTTTTCATTTCTAATGAGGTTTCGTATCCTGGATATTTTACTCAGATCAACAAAAAAGGTTTGAAATCCATTTGTTAAGAGTCGTCATTGCCATGTATTAGTACATTCTGTTCTCACATCAGTTTCTTCTGTTCTCAGGATCTTCCCCTGCCACATGTAGAGGAAGACACCTGCAAGTAAAGATGTATGTTGTATCAGGGCCTGCTGCTGAAAATGTCTTGAGTGCTCCAGAGCTCTGTTTTCATGCCACACTTGGCAAAAGGTTGTCATGCTTCTCTCCTGACAGATTAGTATCAACTGAAACATTTGGAGAGCAATTGTACTTCATGTGGTTTTGACCCTTTAAGTCATTTTGGAGGTGTTCATCTTACTTTCACTACCTGCATTTCTGCTGTACAATAGAAGTAATGGAAAAAAAAATAACCAGAGAACACACTTTTAATGTCACTCTATTATAAAGTAGTACTCCAGAATTATTTTTCACTAAGTACAAATGAACTGTGTCTTTTTCAGTGAACTGTAATCATGAAAGAGAAAGAGTATCCTGGGAACTGAAGAGCTATGCTTATGGCAAGTAAAGGACAGCATTTCATGTATTATTTTATCATCATGTATCTCTAATCTGGAAGAATTCCTCTGCAAACTTTAGGAATAAGAGGGTAATCTAGTGCCTGGTTTTATTTAGTATTTGGCTTGTCTGCTGGAACCAATGGGAAGAGATGAGTTTATGATGTTGATATTTTCAGGAAGCTGAGACTCTTAAAGCATATGAAGTGTCAAGGCTACAGGAATCAACTCTTTCTATTTCAGAAATAGTGCAGGTAAAATGTAACCATTCAAAAACACTGCAAAGAATGAACATGCTGCCATTTTTATGGTGCAGAGCAATATGGCAATGTAGAAGCAAGAACCAGTCCAGTAAAGGGAGAAAAGTGTCCCACGTCCCAAGTCTTGTCTTGACTCAGCCTCCCTGTAGTCAAAAACAGTAGTCACTGTAAGACTTGCAGTGCATTAATCAGAGAGGTTTTCCTGCACATTGTCAGTCTGTGAAGCTGTCCAACCTCCCTGTCTGAAGTTTGTTCTATTCAAGTTTTCTCCATTAACAGTGGGTTATCTTTACTCCTGTCAGTTTGCCGTAGGTTGTAACTGGTTGAAGTGAATGAAATTCCCAAAGAATAAGTTCTGCTGCAACGATTCCTTTTACTTAAATATCTGATCAAGTGAAAATTCAGCTTCTGAAAAACTAGAACAAGAACAAACTCTGTCAACTTGTTAGATGCCCTCAGTGACTGTATGTAGTCTTACTAGAGACTTTGACCACATCTTCCTTCATTTCTTTTCATGCTACTTACAGAGTAACTCCATGTAAAAATGGAGTGCATGATTTACTTTAACCAAGGAAAGACAAATCCAGTCTGAAGGTGGGAGATGGCCAGTTTCTGGGTTTGAGTTGTGTGTAGGTTTTGAATTATTTTGGAGCAGTTCTTTGGGGGGGATGCTGAAAATGACTCACAGTGGGGCCACACCAGAGAGCACCATTGTGCTCGTTATCCGCTCTAATGCTATAATGAAATGGAAAAGACTATAATGAAATGGAAGTTGCCTCCTGCACTCAAGTTTCACCGTTTCAGAATTGGAGGTGAGTTTTCCCCCAAATTGTATGGCATAATGGGTATCTCTGTGCTATCCCTCCAACCAGCCCCGTCTGCATACCTGCATTTTGAAGTTCTTATGGGCCAGGAGCCGTACGCTGAAGCAGGACAGTCTTCTCCAGGGCAGCTGTGGTGGTTACTGAGGGAATTCAGCCTTTATTTAGCCCATAAGAAATGGCTCCCACCACTGCTGAATTGTAGGTACTGCTCAGTTACTGTTCTGCGAGTACATTGCAGTATTTCAGGAGGAAAAGTGGAGAATGACTTTTCCATCTGAAGCTATATGAGGGGATTCAGCCAGACAGCATGTAATTACCCTAGCTGGAGCAAGGCCAAGGGAGAGGATCTGTGGCTCTCCATCTGCAGGCTTAATTTTCAGCACTTCAAATGAGGGATTGCACAGAACACATCAAAATTAATGGAACAAACTTAATTTCTGTCTGGACATCTCCTCCATCATGCCCACATTAGACACAAATAACTCGCCAGTATGGTGTACCATGCAATGCCCTTCAGTGGCTCAGCTTACAAACCCAAATTGAAAGAGCAGCTGGAGGCAAGGAGCCTTTCCCCTTCATTCAGGTGAGTTGTGCAGTGGGTAATGAAAATGCTATTGTTTTCCAAACTGGACAAAACGGGTTATTCAGGCAAATAAATTCTGCTTGTGACTCTTCCTTTCACAATAGAAACCGTGGCCCTAATCCAGTAAAGCCTTTTATTATGTGCTTAACTGGAAATTTGTGAGTGGGCCTGCTGATTGCAAGGGATCAGCTCTCGTGCTTAAAGTTAAATAGGAGGAGCAGGAGCTGGGAGGTGGGTGGATGTGCGGTGTGATTGCCCAGGGGCCAGGCCTTATTATCTATGATTATACGGGCTTAGAGTTTGGCTGGATCCGGGCCCGTTTGAACAAAGAAGCGGGATTAGCAGGCGTGCAAATAGGGAGCAAAGCCAGAGGGTTCCAGCAGTGTTGAACACAACTTTGTTACTGTGACAGAATGCATAAAAGTGAATGAAAAGGCTGTATGATTGCTGTTGCCATCCTGTTAATTAGGCTGAACTCATGCTTCATTAGTGCTACAATATGCTTCCATCTTAACAAAGCCCTGTTGGGTGTACGGAACCGCTTTACTATTAGTAAAATGAAACCTTATCAGAAAGCCCTGCAATTCATTTCAAAAGACAAGTCATGACATATATTGTGTTGAAATTGCACCGAAGAGACAGATTACTTGCTTAACACTTGCTATTCCTAATGAACAGGAAACTATGTTTTCAAAACTGAGTTATTTATTGCATTAGGAGCTCTTCTGACCTCATGCCTAATTACATTGCATAGTCCTTTATCAGTGGTTCAAGTAGTTCCTAAATAACACAAATTGAACTGAGCTGCTTTTGCTCGTTCACATTCTCTCAGTGGCACTGTGGAAATACCATCAAGTCCTAAACCCCTTGTTTCTTGCTGTCATTGAGGGGAAGAGAGCTTTGCGTATAACCAGTACAATATCCCTGCAGCAGGAATGCAGCAAAACCACTAGCACAACCCACATTCCCGTATTCCCTGCTTGCAGCAATATAAAGCAGTGCTGATCGAGCAGCACAGTGAAAACTTGACACACACACAAGAAACGATGTGTACTGCTCGCTCACTGTCCCCAAGAAAACACTGTGCTCCCCTGACACTGCCCTACTGCCGAGAGTGTGTAGTAGTGCAATGGTAGATGCTGACCTGGCAGTGATTTTTCTCTGGACTCACTATGCTGGGAAGGGAGTTTGAATGAAATCAGGGCACAGGTCCACATTGGCTTCAACTGCAGAGCTGACTTCAGTCAGTCTGGCCCCACCAGACATCCCCACTTTCTTAGTGATGTTAGTCGGTTTCTGTGGCTGCCTTCAAAACCAGATTTCTGCAGATTAGAATACACCAGGACTAGCATACATACAAATATCCCAGAGAGTTTTGGCTGACTTTGGTTGTTTGACCCATCCATCTAGCATAGCATACAGCAGCTCTGCAGTGCCGTTGGCACTGTGGGAATAATCGGTTGTGGGTTGTGAGAGAGAAAGAACAAATAGGTGAGAAAGTGGATATAGGGAGGAGTGACTTTAACGGATCTACTACTGAGGGTAAAAAGAAACTAGCTGTGTTCACAAAGGTATGAATGTGAGGCTGAATAATTTCCCAGCCTCTGTAACTAATTGCCAGTGGCTGTTGGGGATTTGGGGGCAGGTTGTGTTTTGTGCTCCAGGGATTGTCTCACACGACTCTCTTCTACAGGCTGAAGTCAAATGGCAAATGTTGGCTTTGCTTCAGTACAGCAGGATGAATACCACGGTGTTCCCTCACCTTCCCTGGAAGGTCCTGGTTTGATGGATCCCTTCTGGGGCCCCCAGTGGCAGCACTGCGCTCTACCACAGCTGAAAGCAGATGTGTCCAGCAGAGTAGGTCATGTGTGATGGTTAGATTCAAGTCCATCCTAGCTCTCAGCTCTTCCTACCTGAATGATCTGGATTTGCTATTACTGGTGGTAAGCTCAGGGGAGGGAGAAAAGTAGCCAGATCTGTTTGTTTTCATGTATCCTCCTTGTACCATTCTTTAGCCTTACAGAAAACATCTGTGCTTACTCATGTCCTCCTACAGTACACCTAAAAATATCTCCCTTCCTCCATTTCCAATACTATACTTTGGAGACCTGAAATGACCCTGTGTGAGAGGGTCTTAAGAGCACAGTCTAATGGAGAAAAAAATGTGAATAGGTAATGTAGTAAAAACAACTGTCTGAAAGAGCGTCTCTGAACTGCTCACCAATTCTGTTTGCTCTTCTAACTCAGGCTACCTGTATTGTCATCCAGATCCAGGGCTGAAGGGCAATTATTGGTGTAACCCTGTGAAATCTGCTATTTTACCCCAGGCTGGCTGCAGTCCCAAGTGAGTGCTGTGGATGATGGGTACAGTGTCAAGCTCATGTGCCAGCTGCTGTGTGATTGCACGTCCCCAGTGAAATCAGCGCCAGCCCTGTGCACCCAGGGGAGCTGCACTTGTTTGCACCAGTTCAGATTTGCACCAGTGCTCCAAAGTGAGCTGTATCCAACTGTGATATGAAGTTTCTAACAGTGACAGAAACAGAGGTAGTTTTGCAGAAGGATTATTAAATAGAAATATCTTATTCTTACAGGCATGGAAAATGCTGCACTACAGTAAATTTGGAAAGATCATGTGAGTTTTCATTCTGAGGTGGAATAATGCCTTTCTTGATGCCTTAGGGCCAGCATCACCATAAGCCACAGTTGTTGATTTTCATCAGGTTACTTTTAATCCACATCCGATCTCTTGCTCTGCTTTTCCATGCAACTGTAGAGATGCTTGAGCTGAAACAGAGTGATGGGACAGGACAAAGCAGTGCAGGACAGGAATGGCTGTTTTGGTGGCAAAACCAGCTTACATCAATTCAAAGTGGTCGCAGAACTGTCACATGAGACAGGCAATGCTCATGTTCTCCACTGCTTGTGGCCAAGGACATACCTACAACTGTTTGGTTACTTAACCGAGTGGTTTCCTAAGCTCATTTTTGTGTAGGTGACTTTTATATCCAAAAGTGAATAAAGGAAACTAGTGTCTCAAACAGCAAGAAATTATAACTGCTGACTCACAGTTGTGTTTTTTAGCATATACTGGCCATAAGAGTATCTAATTGCCTGTTGTTCTGGCTGGATTTGTAAATGTGAATATGAAATAAATGACCCGTTACCACTGCGTTCCCACAGAATATCTTGAGCAACAATACAAGTTACAACCCATTTACCAATGTCTAATTCAGTTATTCTGTGGGTTATTTTCAGATAGCTTTCCTGGGGTGAAATTTGTTATTTAATTTTATTTCATTTAGTGTAAATACAGATTTTTAATAATTGGATGGTCAAAATTTAACATGTTGAAAATCATAGGAAAATCATCCCACCTTCCTGTTCTTGTGAACTGAGTTTGCAGGGATGGTGGGTATCACGTGGTACTGGATTTATTTTCCTTCACCTATCATATGGCTTAGCTCACCACAGTGTTTTGCATCTGGGTCAGCTGTATTTTTATCAAGCATTAACATGCACAAGGGTTTGCCAGTACTTAATAAAAATGCCACTGAAAACTGCATTCTTCCTACTCTTTATTGAAGCAGATTATATTGTGTTTGAACTGTGTTTGAACTGAAGGTACGCTCATGTGAAAACTCTCATATTCATAACCCACACCCAAGCAATAACAAAGAACTCAGTTAATGAAAATCACTCAAAGGAAATCACTGCCCACCCCTTCCAAGATCAATTAAGAAGATTATTCCAGCATACCTAATGCTGCCACCCTGCTGTTGGATTGTAAAGCACCGTTTCCCTTTAGAAGGCTAAGGTAGGGAGTCTGACAATACTGTGTAATAAACAGCACTGTGAAAAAAGCATTTATGGTGCTATTACCACCATCTATCCCTACAGCAAAGGACAACACTTGGACAGTGTAAATATATAAGGTCTCCCAGGGAGGCTCACATTCAAATGAATGAACCTTTTCAGACAAAGGATGGCAAAACTCTTTCTCAGGGGTTTTCTGTCTTCGGAGGACACTCAGCATGGCTTCCTAATGCTCAGTACATCAAGGATCAGCTGGAAGAAGACTGTTCCTCCAGACAGAGAAGAGAACATCCTTTCTGGCAGTACACCAGCAATAACACCATGACAGATGGAGTAGCTGACAGAGAAGAAATACATGTGTAGAGCAGGGAATCCAACATTTTGCTGCGTGGCTATAAGCATGACAGTGTGTGCAAACCTCAGCTGCTGGGAAATGATGCTCCACTGGCTTCAGAGATACGCAGCAAACTATACTAGCTGAGAGTCTGGCTTTGTTGTGGATATTCCAGTTTCTAAATGTGTTTGTTCTCCTCCTCTTTTTCCTCTCCTCTCAGGTCCCTGTTGACAGTAACAGGTTTCTCCTGGGGATTTATCTTCCCACAAGCATCAGAAGGTGGGCCTGAGCTTTGATGATGCAGAGCTGAATGCTGGAAGTTCTTAATAATGGCAAAGGTCTTAAAAACTGAGACTCCAGTGTATATCCATAATGAGAAACTGACAGAACTGCTCTGAATATTTGTCTGATACTAATTGTTCTGCCAAAAATAGCTGATTTTTAACTATGCAAAAAACTAATATTGCCAAAACATTACTTCTCATTGCGAAAATGCACCGATCCTTCAAACAGCATTAAAGATACAATTCATTGGCTTATGCAAATGAAAAAATGTTCATAATCATTTTGGTAAATATTTCATTTAGTGTAAATGCAGATCCATTTTAAACTGCAAACATATGCAAAGGCTGGTAAGGTTTATTTCAAACAGTTCACAGAGCAAAAAGCTGCTGCATTTTCAAGTGAATCCTTTGGCCCACATATGGAGGCTAAAAGGGAGGAAAGAGAAGAGGGTGAACCTTTTCTCCAGTGGTTGTGACTAAACCACTGAATAACTGCTTTTTTGCTCTTTACAGCGTGTTTTAATATGTAGTGTGATTCACATGCTACACTATGAGGGGAAAAATGCCCCAACCCAAATAGCTAGGAACAGAAAATAGAAATACTATTTTTTTTCCTCTGTATTTAAACCAGGGGATTTGTGGGGCACAGAAGGAAAAACTGAGGCATTGGTTCCCTTTGACCTAAACCTCACACTTTTCTCTCTAGCCATAAAGACCTACAAGGGTTAGAAGAGATTTCAGGACAGGGAGCCACAAGCTGCTCTGGGCTGGAGCAGGGTGTACCAATCAAGGTGTTGCTTTGTAAGTGAAAACACATGTAGACCCTTCTCCCAGCAGGCAGCACTTATCTATGGCCTTTGTGATTTGTTGATGTAGAGCAGGTGAGCCTTCTTGCCCATGCAGTATGGGAAGTGGATGGTAGCAGTGCTCCTGGGGATCTTTCCTGTTGTCACTGCAAGGTAAGGCCCTGCTATGGCCAGGGATTTAGTTTTTCTCTTCTTGTGTAGAAAGATAAAGATGTGAGAGGATTCTTCATTCATTTTTGAGCAGATTCATTTGGGGGTTGCAGCTCTCTTGCTGCCTCTCTGGGTGTGAAACAGTTGTTTGGTGAGGGAGCTGAGTAGAAGCTTCTCCCCCTAGGGCCAAACTTGGTAGAAATGGAATAATAGAGTTGTTTAGGTTTAAGAATACTGAGTTCATCTGTTAACCTTGTATTGTCAAGTCCATCACTAAACTGCATCCCTAAGTTCCACATCTACACTGAGGTGGTTTGCTTGTTTTCACCTTTCTTGCAGTATCATGGAAGTGCAGTTGGGTTTGGAAGTGCAAGACAAAGAAAGGCTCTGTGGCTTGCAGGAGTGCTCAGCATAGCTTTTATCTGGTGGTCAGCACAACCACAAGATTAGGTCAGAAGCATCAGTATTCTCAATGTGCATTTGGTCGAAGGGAAGATGTGACCTTTCTGCTGAGGTTCTCACCTTTAGCGTCCCTCTCAATAGGAAGGATCAAGAGAAGATGCCAAAATACAGCTCAGATTTTTCCCTGAACAGTAATGGCAGGGTGGAGGCACTGTAGGTTTTCATTCCAGCTAAATTAAGTACCCCATGTCTTAAATTGCAAAGCTACATTTTTTTTCCCTTTGTGTAAATCAGTACTGTTGAGTGCAATTGGTGGAGTCATGATAATTCTCCAGGTGCATGTGGCTCTTGGTTTTTCCCTAACATAATCTCTCTGATGCTGTCTCCAGGTGCTTCTTACAGAGTCTGAGGACTTTGCTATTCTCTGGTAACTGCAAGGGCAGCCTGGGTTAGCTTGCTTTCAAAGAACAGAGTAATAATGGTCTGTCTTTGTGAGGACTGCAGAGTTAACCCCAGTGGTTCATTAATGGGTTGTAAAATGAAAGAACTGTGGATTTCTGAAATTAAAGGATTTCTTGGTGTACCTGAATGATCACTCAAAATGTAGGACACATTAAAAACCACTACGAGCCAGAGAGAGTAGATCAGGAACAAAATAATCAATGACTGTTTTAAAGGGCCCTGTGCAGATACTGAATTCCTGAAGAGCAATGTTTTCAGAAGTACCACAGCAACTCCAAATCACAGAAACGCTTCTGTGAGTGTTTATCTCGTGTATCGTTTGTGGATCTGCCTCATGCCTGAAGCGTGGGGGTAAGAAGGGAGGGCAATGTCTTTGGGGTGTTCACAGATCAGTGAAGTTGAATAATTTTCACACTTGTATGTGCTTTGCTCAGAATTCTGCAGTGTGCAGAACTGTGACCTGGGTCACACAAATATCCATCACAAAGGGAAATAACGCTCTCATGAACAACCACACTCCTGCAGGAACGCCTCTTTTTTTGGCCATGTTACACAGTAAGGTGCTCTGAGCTCCCAACATGCCCCAGCTCACCTGTTTTTTACCTGTTTGGCTTCTCTCTGGCACGTTTGGTTGAGGCTCACCTTCAGCATAAATTATGATTAAGCCTGCCAGTTTACACACGGACAACATCGCTCCATACCCTCGTTTTCTTAACTGATCTCAGTAACAGACTGGGTGTCTTTAAAATCAGTAATACTTTAACCCCAGTTAATTTTGCAATAGCAGAAACATATTACTTGGAATTTGCTCGATGTATTTAGTAATGCCTTGCAGCAGTTCTGGATTTCCAGTGTGTCTCTGTGCAGACCCTTTCCCCTCCTGCCTGTGGACCTGTCCTAACTCTATCTTGTCCCATTACAACTTTAAGCTGGCTCTGGTTTCAGTTCTGTGCTACATTTCTGTGCCTTCCCAGAACATTCACAAGGCAGTGGGATGCAAACATGGCAAAAATTGGCTAAACTAATTTGGATGAAGACCTCCCAGCCTGCTTTCTGTAACTTTCATGGAGCTGCTGTAACCTGTTATGGCTCATTATAAAAACCATTGCTTTAGTGTTCATCAGCGATGGCACAATCTTTGCCATGAGGGATTGGATTTCTGCTGTGCCCATCTTGGCAAATGCCTAGGCATTATTTCTGCAGTCATAAATAAGCTGCTGAGAGCGTGAATCTTTCTCTTGCTCTCTTCCATAGCTGAAATGTGAGGTAGCTGATACATTCAGTGGTTTCTCTGACCATACCAAATCGGACAAGTGCTGTAATAACAAAAAATAAGTCATTTCTCACATGATAAATAGGGACGTTTCATCCTAGAAAGGGTGCCCAAGGGAAAACTTGCTGGTAAAATGACCCAGGGTCACTACTTACCGAAGTCAAGCCCACTGGCAGGCTGCTTGTGAATTTCAGAGATAATCTAAAAGCTGAGTAAAAGCTCAGCCTGTATCTGAGATTGTCAAAACCAATGTTAGCAGTAAAGCTGACAACTCGCTTGTCCTAGAAAATCACTTGTGAGGGTTTTGTGTTTTGTTGGAGTCCCCTCAGTGGTTGAGAAAAGAAAATATAGATGTACTGAAGAGAACAGGCCACATGGAGCCCTTGGAATAGGATGATTCTTTCTGAGGTTTATGGACTTCTGTGCACATGGTGATGGCTGCAGTGAAAGGAGAGCACCTGGAAAGTGAATGATAATAATCTCAGTGCCTGGGACAGGTGGTCCAATAAACAAGGTTACTCCTACAAAGCAAGACAACAGTGTTGTATTTCAGATAGGGAAGGAATAGCATGGAAAAAGAGTTCATGCAATAGAACAAAAGAGTTTACTTCATAAAGGCTTGCAGTTTGCTTGCTAACCTGTGAATGGGTAACTTTCCTTTCTTTGACTAATCCTGGGTGTCTAAATGGCATGATCAATACATGGTTAACTCTCAATAACCTCAAACAGTGAAAGTCCTATACACCAGCTAGGACAAGAGCATCCAAGAACGACAAGGCAGCAGTGCCTGTGATAAGTACCAAGCATCAGCAGACTTCACCAGGTGTGTGGCCAAATTCACATAAACCCAACTGGGCACAGACTCCAGAAAGACCCAGCAGTATCTCCTGCAAAACTGCATGGGTAGTAGGAGCTACCAGAAACATGCTGAAGTACTTGGGAATGTTAAGGACATAAAAATCCACAACTTTTATTAAGAATAGATCAGAACTTATCTCTGCAGTGTCAGAAATATTGAGAGACCTGCAACTGTAAGAAACTCCCTTGGGTTTGCTCTCTTTTATGAATTCTGACCTATGCCTTGGCTGCCCATACGCTGTTTGGATTTTACATTGGTTTACCTCATAATTGGATGAAGCTCAGCAGTTTCAGCTGGGTTTCTGGGTTCAATCAAATCATCATATATATGAACTCAGAAACTTCTCATGAAACACCTACTGGGAATTCACATTGCAGCCCAAAACTCAATAGAAAAGTCTCAGGAGAAGTGCCATTTGAAGTGGCATCTCGTACAGCTGCCCAGAGGAATGTGTTAAATATCCTGTGGTACTTTTGACATGATCCAGCTATTGCATCTGCTGTTCCTGCGTCTCCCTCTAGCTTTCAGCTCCAAACTGTTCTGTGAAGTTCTTTAGCTTGGGCTAAGCTTGATCTATCTTTCCTAAACAGTGCAATAATTTAGTCTCATGTGAAAAGGCTACATGAATAGCTGTGTGTTCACATATAAAACTTCCCTTCCTTTGAACACTTGTTTTCCTGCACTGATGTGTGCAAGAATACAGCAGGATGTTTACTCCCCAAAAGCCTTCTGCCTGTGCTTTTTGATAGCATCCTTCCTCTCTCAGGCAAACCTGCCTCAGTCCTCCTGTCTTTGATTCCTGCCTCACCCATTTATGGGAGCAGGTTATCTGAAGTTTCATGGTAAAAAGAAAAATGTGAAAATATGGTGAATTGCCACAACCTGTGATTAAGTTTTGGAGGGCCATCCCTGATAGGCTGTAGTTGGGCAGGAAGTGGTTGCTATTTAGATTGTACTGTTTGTTATTTGGATGTAGCTACAGAAGCCTTTAGTCATCTGTTTTGTTTTTGGTTTTTTTTTTTGTTTTTTTTTTTTAAGTAAATTGAAAAATATCTCTGGGTCAAATATTGCTTTTGCATTTGGGCTCTGTATGGTGATAAAGCATTTCAGTTTTTGCATTGCTTGCTTGCAGCTAATGCTATGCCCCTAGAGGCTCTCTTAGTAGAAAAAGCATTTTCTGTAGAGGAGCCATATGTGTAGAAAAGATCAGATTTGCAATTGCCTATTATATATATAAATAAAAATAAATACATAGGTCAAATAACCAGCTGGTCTAACTCCTGTTCTCAGTGAGCTTCCCTATGGCCAGGCTCAGCTCAGAGCATTTATGGAAGCATGGCACCAGTTATGGCATTGTTTGCTGAACTGGTATTAAGCAATTAGTAGGAAATAGCCCAGGTGAGAGACAAGGAGCATAGGAAAATCCTTAGAAACCTATTCAGTGCAGTGAGATTTTTTTCTGAGTTAACCTTTTCACCAGGTTACTGTACCTGAAGGAATAGACTTTGCAGGTGGTGCAAGTTTCTAGGGCAGTTTTAGATGAGCTGCTGAGTTTTATCTTAAAATGCATTAAAAAGTTGCTATTGCTCTGTCCTCATCCTCATTGTTTGTGCTTGGGGCCAAGCAGTTTAGGAGGTGAGAGATGGGTTCCCGTCCCTACCTGTACTCTGCCATCCCGTGTGAAGAGCGTGGAAGTGCCGTGTGCCACCTCTATGGTGGGACCTGGGGCTGGGGTGGCCACAGGTACCAGCTCAGGGCAGTGCCCTTGGAGTCTGCACCATGTCCCACTTGAGCACAGAAGATATCCCAGGGCTGTGACCTTGGGAAGATCAATGTGAGATCTGCTTGTGTTCTGGATTTGGTATAACCGTGTCTGCCATAAAATGATTCTTCTGTGTCTTTGTTCAGAGGGGTCAATAGATTTAGAGGTTTTCTGCATAGCAACATACTGACTTCTGAATTACCTGAGCTCTGGAGCCAGAGATGGCTGAGCTGCTTGTGCACACACCCGTTATCGCAGTGATTCACGATGCAAACCCCCTGTGAGTACTTGGGACTGAGTGTCGTGATATGAGTTTGGCTGAAGTTTTCAACCCACTTCATGAATTTGGTTTACCCATGAAAATTAAGTGGATACCAGAGGTCCAGCCCTCTTGAAGGGTGTCTGGAAATTGTGATATCAAGGTTGCTGGGGAACAGATTTAAGTTTTCATCATATGCCCTACTTCTCTTTTGCTGTTCCTTGGCCAGTTTGTGTGCTGAGATCCTTCTGATTTAGGGTACAGATTGTGCATTGTCCTCCCAGTCACTTCCCTGCTGACAGTGACATGGCTTTTTTAGTGAATCTGGGAACACAGATCCATCAGAAATTTCAAGGAGAGTGGCTTGCTTGGAAAACAGCATCTCCGAGTTTTGTGCATCTGCCTCCTTACGAAGGTATGTTTTTATGTGCATAGAAAGGCATTGCTTCTCTGGAGAAGGGTTCTTGTGGTTACCTTGCTTCTGTGTCTGAGCTCCTTGCTCTGAAATGGGCAGGGTGAAACCTTTGACCCTTTCAAGTCAATGCAAGTCTTTGTTAACTATTTCAACTTTATTTCCACTGGCCTCTCTCCAGGTCAGCGCCATGGTAATGTGTTTATTAAACCTTCTCTCAAACCTGTTTCTCTGCTCTCTTTTTTCATCTCGGGACATTAAAAGCAGTGATGTTGCTGCTTGTTTTCACAGATGAGACAGGTATATACAGATTTATTTAGTATTTTTCATGAACTCAGGAAATCAGTGGTACTGAGCTATGCAGTGGTCAAGGAATGCCAAATATCCCAGGCACATATGCAGTTCTGGTGTCCTCAACATAAAAAGGACATGGAACTGTTGAAACAAGTCCAGAGGAGGGCCATGAGGATGATCAGGGGACTGGAGCACCTCCTGTATGGAGACAGGCTGAGAAAGTTGGGGCTGTTCAGCCTGGTGAAGAGAAGGCTGCGTGGAGACCTCATAGCAGCCTTCCAGTATCTGAAGAGGGGCTATAGGGATGCTGGGGAGGGACTCTTCATTAGAGACTGTAGTGATAGGACAAGGGGTAACGGGTTAAAACTCAAACAGGGGAAGTTTAGCTTGGGTATAAGGAAGAAGTTCCTTACTGTAAGGATGGTGAGGCACTGGAATGGGTTGCCCAAGGAAGTTGTGAATGCTCCATCCATGGTGGTGCCCAAGGCCAGGTTGGAGAGAGCCTTGAGTGACATGGTTTAATGGGAGGTGTCCCTGCCCATGGCAGGGGGGTTGGAACTAAATGATCTTAAGGTCCTTTCCAACCTTAACTATTCTATGATTCTATATGCAAGTGGTTTATTAGAATCATAGAATAAATTGATAAAGGGCTGGTCAAATTCAGCCTTAATTGCAGGGTTAGGAAGATTGCTGTGGATAGTCTGGGATCCTTGATTCTCAGTGCAGCTTCTGTCATCCTATGGCTGAGGATGGTCAAGGAGGGATTCTCTTGAGTTGAGTCCCCAGCCTGACAGAGACCTTCCTAGATGAGCCACTGGAAATGCTGGAGAGGGATGCTTCTGCAGCTTCCCAGTTTGCTGGTGCCTCAAGCCCCTAATCTGGTGTGCTTACCTTGCACTACTTGAGTTCTTCTTCCACTCCCAGGTCCCCTAGCGATGGGCCACTACCCTGCTGTAGCCTTGCTGGTGCCAAAGGAGGAGACAGAGGTGCTCCTCTTGGTTGCCCTTACTGTCATGGTCTGAACTGGCAAAGATCAAGGGACAAATTGCGGTGTGGCTGAGGGGGTTCAAACCCACTTCTCCCAGCTCCCAGGTAATGCCAGCCTCCTTTTAGGGTGGCACAGAGACCTCTGGTCTCACTTTTTAGTAACTGTGGTGTGCACTTGTGAAGGTGTCTTGGGATTGCTGGTGCTCAACTGCACATGCCAGGGCTGTGGAGACTTTCCAGGCTGAGAATCTCAGGTGGGGGAAGGCTCTGAGCTACCTTGATGGGGTACTAGCAACCTGCGTCTAGCACAGGGACAAAACATAGAGTACGTAAGGAATTTGCTAGCAAAGGTGTGTTTATTGTTGGCACATGATGTGATGATTATGTTGAAAGCTGGAGAGGGATGTTTTGCATGTAGTGATAGAACAAGGGGTAGTGGCTTTAAACAAAAGAGATAAATGCTTTACTATGAGGGTGCTGAGGTGCTGGCACAGGGTGCCCAGAGAAGCTGTGACTCCCCCATTCCTGGAACTGTTCAAGGCCAGGTTGGTCGAGGCTTGGAGCAACCTGGTCTAGTGTGAGGTCTCCCTGCTCATGGCAGGGGGTTGGAATTGAATGAGCTTTAAAATTCCTTGCAACCCAAACCATTCTATGATTATTGAGAGCAGTTTTGAGGACTGTCGCTCTGAACTCAAGCACCTAAATTGCCCTCATCCACTGCTTTGGGCTGTCGACTTCTTTTGTGAGTCTAATCTTCAGTCTAATGGGGAAGAGGTGTGTGTCAAGAGACAACTGCCAGACCCGGCTCATCACTTGTGCTGATTTGAGAAGTAAAGTATGTTATGGAGAACTTCTCCCCTAATTCATTTTCATTTGATGGTTAAGAATAGCTGTCACAGCTTGAAAAGTGCAGCACATTACTTTGGGAAAGTCTCAAGCCACAGTGGGAAGAGTTAAGCTGCACTTAGTCTTGTTAATCTGATTTATTATAAGCAAAGGTACTCCAAACAAAACAGCAATCGCTTAGATTTCTGTAAGAGATCTGACAACTGTTTTTCAGAGGCATCTGATAACATTTAAGAATATTAAAGTGTATATAATTGCCTCCTAGGAGAGGCATTTTGCGTAGTGGAAATCAAGAGAGTGGAAAGTGGCAGTTTTGATGAATCACGGTAGAGAAAAGCTGAACTCTCAGAACAATATCATGGAAGTGTGATGTCTAAAGAATATTTTCACACTGGCAAAACTTTACACAAATATTTAGAGACTGAATCACTTGTTTTCAAACTTTGAGGCAGCTTTTATCCCTCCTGGGCTCAAGTGAGACACGCTGCAGACTCCAAGGGTACTGCCCTGAGCTGGTACCTGTGACCACCCAGCCCCAGTACAGGTAGGGATGGGAACCCATCTCTCGCCTCCTAAACTGCTTGGCCCCAAGCACAAAAAAGTACAGACTTCTCGCTTTCTTAAGTAGCAAATATTGGACCCTGCCCTTCAAGTTTTGTGCCTTAGAATTCAATGGGCAGGTAAGTAGATCAGACCTGTAACATTAAAGGTAGGGGAGAGGATTTGGATGGTTTTGGAAGTTGCATTTTGGGTTTTTATTTTTTAAAATTTTTTTTTTAAAGTCTCCTTTATTCTGAAATCAAATGGCAGAAATTTATTTTGACATTAAACATTGTGATCAGGATATTAGAAACAGTACATGTACACATCTTGGAAGGACAATACATGGGGAAATTAGTCTGCAATGGGAAGAAGCATAGGCTTACTGGATCTGTATCAGTGAGATGCAGCTGTTTTACTCTGGCCTGCTGCAGCCATCTGGGCACTGAGCAAACCTGCCTTTGCCATCTCTATTTCTAGGGACACGCACAAAGATTCAGCAGTGAAGCTGAGGCCAGTGGGATGTGAGAGGGAAGTCAGAGGGACTTTGCTGTTGTAAAACATCTGTTACCTGGGCCCATGGGGATGCTTTTTTGGCAAAGGCAAGTATTGCATCTGTAAGGCATTCCTTGCCATGGAAATGCATCCAGAGAAGTGCAACTGTGGACTGTGCATCTAGTAACTTGTTTTTTTGTCCAGAGAATAACAATTTTGGGGTGTAAGGTAATGTTCTAAAGGAAGGTCTTCTGCACAAGAACCCACCCTGGAACAGAGCAGATTGTGAGGAAATTCCTTGGGTCTGCAGTTGAAGCCTCAGTTTTGCCCTGGCTGCTGATTCAGGAGAGCTCACCACTGAATTTATAGCCCTTCCTCACATGGGATAAAATGTGAACAGAGACTGGAAGATGCTATTGCGAGCTTTACTTTGGGCCTGGTGGCAGCAGGACTCCTTTGGATACTATTGCATGGGGAGCTCAGTGATTAAGGGGATCAAGAAGATCCACCACACTTGAAAAAAGGAGATGCCTGAGGTCCTTCCTGCTAGCTGCTCGCCCAGCAAGAGGGTCAGTGGGAAAATTCCATTCACCTGACATCAGATTAATTTTCCTAGCATTTAATATTTGCAGTTTCACTCCCATTAACTTTCAGAGAGTCTGTTTAATCCTGTGGGTCTGTTGCATGCTAATTCTTCAAAGGCCTTGAAGCTCAATGGGCTATCTGTCAGTGACATGGAGCTATTAGAATGATGGATGTGCTTAAAGTCCAATAGCAGTGAGATGCTGTAGCTGTGGTTGTCAAGTAGCTCTTTCAGCAGGTGACCAGACTCCTTTTTATGGGGGAGCAAAGTGCCCTGTGGGGTTCTGCAGGTCTTCAGAGGCTGCCAGCTTTATGCTGGGGAAAGATTTGTCCTAGAAACCCCTCCCCTTCCTTAACTGTGAAGAACTTGGGGGAGAACATCGTCCTGCTTGCAAAGATGAGGGCTGGGAGCCGCCAAGCCTGACCCAAGAGCTCCCTTCCATGGCATGCTGTTGGGGCTTCAGAGCCCTCTGTTCAGCTCTTTCACATGCAGTGAAGTGGCCAGCCTGAGGGTGAAGATTCTAATTTTCACCTTGATAAAGCTGTTATTCAGGGCTGTGTGTGAGATTTGGGGGTTGGTTTGTTTTAAATATGAGGTTTTCTTCCTTACCTTCTCGGATTAATTCAACCACTCTTGTTTCTGAGGCTGAGGGAGCTGGAGATTGCTGAGATGAGGCCAGTTGCACTTGATAGTGCTTTGGATACCTTGAGAATAAGAAATGTGTGACACTGGGATTTATTTATTACTTTAAAGACTTATTAGGAGGGGGAAAAAAAGGGTGGTGAAAAGAAGTTTTTAGATTGGATGCTGAAGACTTGATAACGCCATCAACCTCTGCAGCTTCTCTCATGGGTTAGTATTTTATACCAAGTTAAAACCATGCAGTTTAGACAATATAATGCCAAAGTCATTATAGAAGAGGATAATTCCAAATTCCAAACTTTTATTTAAAACAAATGTTGTGCTAATCGCTTTCATTATCACTGGTACAAGCAGAAGACTTTGTGAAGTTCTCTAAAGAACAACTCGGTAATATGGAGCCATAAGCTTTTAGAGTTTCAGATTGTTTGTTGTAGCCCCTGTGAATATGATCTGTGTGTATGTTGGCTCTTCAGGGATGCAACACTCGTTTTATTTCCTCCTTCCTCTAACAGCAGAGCTCTCTTTCAGGAATTACATTAATGACAAAACCTCAGGGGATCCACCAGAAAGGGAATTTTCTGGATTCTATAAAAATATAATGGGGTTCCATGGAAGTGGTCTGAAAAAGCCCAGAGAATTGGACTTTGTCTGCGGGGGTTTCAGCCATCCAAGGTAGTTCTCTTGTGGTAATGTAAGTCTATTAAACCCTACTGAATATTTTCCCATAAATGGTATCTCTTCTTGTTGGGATACTGAAATTCTGCACCTTTCCACCTAAAAGGAAATGAGTATTTGTTTCCTAATCTCCTTGGTTCTTTCAGACTGTTGTGGTTTAAACTCTGTCAGCCATGCAGTCTTGCTTTCTCACTACCCCTTTTTTTCCCTCCCCCCAGCTCCTGGAGGGATGGGGAGGAGAATCGAAAGAATCTAACTCCCATGGGTTGAGATAAGAACAGTTTAGTAACTAAGGTATAACACAAACCACTGCTGCTGCCACCAGTAATAATAATGATAAAGGAAATAACAAGGGAAGAGAATAGGATACCACCCACCGACTGATAATACCCAGCCCGACCGAGCAGTGAACTAGCCCTGCTGGGTAACTCCACCAGTTCTACATCCTGGGCATGATGTGCTGTGGTATGGAATACCCCTTTAGCTAGTTTGGGTCAGGTGTCCTGTCTCTGCTTCTTCCCGGCTTCCCCTCCTCCCTGGCAGAGCATGAGGCTCAGAAAGTCCTTGGTCAGAGTAAACATTACTGAGCAGTAACTAAAAACATTGGTGTTATCAGCACTGTTCCTAGGCTGAAAGTCAAAAACACAGCACTGGACCAGCTACTAAGAAGGAGAAAAATGGCTGCTACTGTTGAACCCAGGACACAGACTCAGAATGCTGTGAATGTCAGGCACAGGAGCAGAAGGCTCTTTTCAGTGTGTATTTTGTTTTAATTCCTTAAATGAGAGAACTCCAAGAACCACTGTACCAGAAACACTGGATGGAGCCCAGAGTGATACATGACATGCAGCAGATGAGGCGCCTTCCAATGTTAAGCATTCAATATTCCATTTTGAGTGGTATTTAAATTATCTTTTCTGCTGAAGCCTGGAGAATTAAGAAATAGTTGATCTCATGTCACTGGGCATCCAAATTTCTGCGCAGCCAGGGAATCTAAGGCAGGACACAGAAGGAGCTCACATGCCTGCAGTACTTGATTGTTTAGGCAGCATCTGTACCAGGTACAAGCAAAGTTAGGTCTGCCAGATGGGAATGATAGCTAAAATCAGACCTTTGGAAACTTGTGCATTATATAGAGCATCACATGGAGGAGTAACATGAGAAATATTTCAGTATTCTGCAAAAGCTGAATTTGAACACTGTTCTCTTGTGGTCATTTTTTTCTCTTTCTTTTTCGACTTTATTCCTTCAACCCCATCTGGGGCCAGGCTCCTCACTGGTGTGTGCTGCTCTCACTTTGTGAAGCTGTGTTAATTGAGAGCAGCAGAGGATCTGTCCCTCTTGTGTTACATTAAAATATTCATATGATTAAACAGTGCTTTGAAGTGCTTTGGGGCTAGATGCACTCTGCTTTACTTTGGGTGGCCAGGAGATGAAAATGGGATTGTTTTAATTGGATTTGGTCCTGAGAAAGTGTGCCATGTCCTTGTTGGAATTTCTTTGCTAAGCGATACTGCACCTTCTCCCTGCAGCTCAGAGCGGTTGGCCCTGTGCAGAGGGGACCATGATAAACGGTTGGTTTTAATCATCTCTACTTTGGAGTGAATTAGGAAGGAGGGGCATGTATTTATTCACTGAGCTGTATTACTCTACAGGGAGAGACTTGAACCAAGAGAAGAACTCAAATGCATCTTGGCTGTAGTACAGGTTTGGACTTGGTTATTTATTTTGAGAGGGTTATTTCTGTTGTTTTTTTACAGTGGGGGAAAAAACCCATTTACTCCAACTTCTTGCAGCTGCATAACGAGGTGCCATTTCCTGATATGCAATATCTAAAGGTCGGAGAAAGCCTTGCTGCTGTAAAGTGCTTATACACTTAGAGTGTGTGCGCACAAATATTTCCTGTCTCAACCCTGAGCACCAGCCCAGCTGCAGGCAGAAGCTGTGTGCAGGCAACTGGGGCTATGGCACCTTCCCTATGTGATCACGCCTTGCAAAGAAACTGCCATTGCTAGTGACACAGCATTGAATTGTAAAACGTGTTTTGCTGGTGGATGGGTGTTTTTGACATATTCGTCTCATTTCAGATTCATTTACAAATCTTTCACTCTCTGTTTTTGCAAAGCTTTCACTCAAAGTTGTCACATTCCCAAGCTTTGTTGGGTAACATCTTGTTGGCGATATACCTCTGGCTCAGCTAGGAAATAACAGATGTAATGTATGTAGCTTTCCCTCTTTGACAACAGCAAACATTGATGCTTTCACAGAAAGCTTTTTTTTCTTCTTGAGTTCTAAAAATTCTGTATGTGTGTGTATATATTTACATGTTTATGTGTGTATGTATAAGTAAAATTATGTATAATGTGTGTATATATAATATATACTTACATCTGCATATATATAAGCATGAGCCACTTGGTGATATTTCTGGAAGGTCAGATGACATTGTAATCACTCAGAAGTTTGCTTCCTTGAAAGTTTAAGCTGAAAAGCTGCCGGGAATATTAAATGCACTGACTTTAGTCACTGAATGGTCTTGCCCCTCAAATGTATATTTCTACGGCAGCCTCCTTCCACTGCAGGTCGGTTCTCTTATTATTTTCCTCTTTCATCTTCCACCTGCTTATCTGTCCTTCCAGATTCATTACCTCCCCTTTCCTTTCTCTTTACTTCCCTTCTTCTCCTGCTGTGTTCCCATTTTTAATGATTTATTTTATGTTTTATAATGTTATATCTGCAGAATGAACTGGTTTTATAACCCCCTAAAATGAATCCTATAATTTATTTTCCTCGTGAAGTTAATGCTTGTGGCTGCTCAACAGCCTCTTGCTGATGGTGATGCACACTCTGATGCTGGGTTATTTCACTGCGATTCAGGACACATTTTGGTAGAGTCAGAACTGGATCATGAGGGGGGCACCTATGGTGAGAAGACGAGGCTGGGGTAGGAAGTTAAATATAGCCATTCTAAACCAGACCAGTTATCCCTTCATCTCAGTCTCTTGCATTTGGCAATAGCAACTAGCAGATGCTTAAAACAAGAGTAGGAGCAGTGCTTCCTTAAGCATCCAGCTTCTTTCCCCTTCTTACCGTTGTATACATCAGTCAGAATTTGGCGATGTCCTACACAGAAATTGCATCTCAATCACCCCATTTAATAGCCATTATTTGGTCCTGTTTTCCATACGTTTTCTGATTCATCCATGAACTTATTTATGCCTTCAGTATCTGTAATCCCAAGGCAGAGAGGTACTTGGTTATGCATGGAGGGGAAAAAATATTTCCTCCTGGTTGTTATAAACCTGTGGCCTGATCATTTTGCTGGGTACCTTCTAGTTTTTTAAGTGTGAAAGACAGTCAGGAACATGCAGTGCTGGGTTTATAGGGGGTTATGAGCCTCAGTTCAGTGTCAGGAATCTTTATCTTCTCAGGGCAGAAACACCTCACTGCCAGATGAAACCTAATGTTCATAAATGCAAAAGCATTAGTGAGGGCGTGTATGAGGGCTGCAGGAGGTGCATTAATCATCCAGAGTATTTTTAAATAATAGCAAGTCTCACTACATCCATCTCCCTTGAGTTTATTCTTCAGCCCCTCGGTACGTTTTGACATTCAGAGTTAATCATACCTCCCAGTCAAAATATGCAGCACAAAACTGTCTTGGAAGAAAGCTGCAGCTTCCTCAAGCCCACAATGCGGATTGATAGGGGCCAGGCAGAGTGAAGGCTAGGCTGATGCTGTAGATTATGGTACTATAAATGGTACATAAATGGTACTAGCTTCACAGCATCCCTGGGAAATCCTGGTGGCAAGAAACACAGCTGCTCCCACGGTTATCCTGCACCTGGGTAGGAGCAGCTTGGTGCTGGGCAGTGTACTTCTGCTGTTCTCTCCCTGTTTTTTCATAGTCATTCTGGTCACTGAGCAGAATAAAAGAATAAGTGTGCATGTGGCCCAGTGGATGGGAGTGACAACCCCGTGGGGGTCCTCGTTCTCATCCTGCATCTCTGACCATTGCCTGGGATATTTGGGATTGCTTTCCTAAGTGGCTGTGTGCCATGAGAAAGTTTATCTACATGCAAATGCTGGAGCATTTAGAAGCCAGAAGGAAGGGAACCAGGATCCAGATACTGTCTTTAGGAACATGACGTGATTCCCAGTGGCCTTTGTCTGGGTTTTATCTGTGATAGGTTTGCCCTACTCAACTGCCTGCATCCTCCCCAGCGTGACACAATCTGACACCAGAATCATAATGTGCATCTTCCAACTGATTGACGTTGAGCTCTGCTGCCAGTAGCATGAGAGGGAGATGGTGGGAAGAGCAGTGGGAGGCAAGCAGTGCACTCACTTTCAATTTACCCATAAAGGAAGAACAGAAAGAGAAGGATGATGTGGTGGCCCGTAGAGCTTTGCAGAAGGGAACATCTTTTTCAATTATCAATGTCTGGATTGTATAAAGTATCAGGAGTCCCTGTACATACTCCCCAATATTCCACTTATGTCAACATAGATCAGTTTAATGCACAAAATGATATGTGACACGAACAGCTTATCCAACACAGTAGATAATTGCTGGGCACTCCATCCAAGCAATACACCATACTCTGGGAGGCCTTAGCTCTTTGGCTCTGACCTCTGGGAGTGATTTTAAAGCTAGAAATCTCCTTTATCTCCTCCTGTAGTTTAGGAATAAGAATTATCTTCAGGAGTGACCCAGGCTAAAGATCCCCTCTGTAAAGAGGCTTACTGGGAAAACACCAAAGGCTGGTGACCACCTTGGAAAGGTGGGATGACACAAAACCTGTGTGTGTATGTAAAAATATATTAATTAGAACTTCTTTCTGCCCTCTGTAGTCCTGGTCTGACACAAGCCTGCAGCCCTCAGACTAAGACAGACAGCAATTTCTGTCTCTCAAAGTCCTTCAGAGAGGAGCATCCTCAAAGCTTCATAACATAGTAGTCTCTGGCAGAGACAAACTACATGGGACTCTGTTTCCCCAGGCTGCTTCTTGATTATGCTGCTATATACTGCAAAATAAGATAAAAAGTCCTTTTAGCATCAAGGACACTATCTCCCTAGCAATCCAGTACTTGCCAGCCTTAGAAGTGAGACCAGATGTGCTTTGCTGCTCTTGAAGTATCGAAAAAACCACTGACTACAGGGTTATTAACTTAGGAAAGTTGTCCATCCACTGAGAACCATAAATAATCCACGACAGCCTCTCTGCCCGATTCCGCATCCCATCTCCCCTGCTTGTGCTGATTCACAGCCAGATGAGATTCTCCTCTTCTCAGCTGTCCAGCAGATTATTTTGGGCAAAGACGTGATGAACTCAGCTGGAACCACCTGCTGCCTCTGGTTCTTGTTAGCTCCACACAGCTCTTGGCATTAGCCTGGACAATTGCTTCTGGGAGCAAGAAAGGACGGAGGACTCAATTATAGTCGGAGACCATTGCCATATTCCTGAGGATGGCAGACAGAGTTGTGGGCGCTGATGCTTGTTGGTACAAGAGCTTAATGTTGCACCAGTGGGGGTTACGGGCTGGCTGTGGTTTGTGAGCTTACAGCACATGTAAATAGCTGTAGGCACGTGTGCTTTGGTACTCTGGAAGAAGTTCCTGTCAGCTGGTGACTCGGGTTTTGAGGGCTTTGTCTCTGCTTGGTGGGTCTGGAGAAGGGCACTTCCTGCCTGCTGTAGGAGTGTGGGGGCTAATCCATGCTGCAGCTCCGGCTCTGGGTTTTGGGTGCTGTTAACAGCTTAGTGAACTCTGATATCAAAGGGATAATGCAGAAGGGGCCTGGGAAAAGGAGCGATGATGCTTTGATAAGGTGTTGTACCAACATGTAATTTCTGATCATCTCTGGTAAAATTATGATATTATCATGACTGCTTCTAAATTTCAATTCCATTTTCATGCCTGGTACTCAAAGATGGCCTTTACTTGCCCACACGCATATGCATCTGTTCACAAAGCCTACTTGTGTGTTAGCAACATGCCTCTTGCAGTGGGAGAAATTACCTCCTTAATTACCTTCAGTGAGGGGAACTGCCAAAACGGGCAGAAACAGCTTCAGGGCTTCATTGTTTGCAGTATCTTCCTCATCTCCTACTTAACATGAGAGACTTAAAGGTTGCTGTGAAGAGAAGAGAATAATCTTTTCTTCTCTCCAGCATAAAGTAATGGCTTAAACATCAGCAAGGAAGATTCAGATTAAATAGGAGGTAAAACCTTCTAACAGCAAAGATGAGTTTCCTGGGGAGGTTGTAGGGATTCCACAGCTGGAAGTCTTCAAGCAGGGTCTGGATAAGTATGTATCAAAAGGGGTATAGCCATGGTTGAGCTTTCACAGGGGAAGGGACAAGACAAAATGGATTGTTGAGATGCTGGGGTTCTTTCCAGCCTTTTGATTCTATGAAGTAAGCATGAAAAAAATCATTCTTAAAAGTAAAATGAAATCTTCCACCTCTGTTCATGCTGCTGCTCTGGGATGCAGAGTCAGGAAATGAATTACCTGTGCCAGGAAATGTGAACTGGACAGAACAGGACAGAACATGCCTTCCCAGCCTGTACAAATCAGCGGCGTTACGTGCTGGATCAGCTGCAGTATCTGAGTGTATTTACTGTCAGTCCTAAACCCAGCAATAAGGCACTCAAAGGGAACAGAAGTTTAGATCTTTGTGTTCATGCATATATTCTTCTCATATTGCCTTAACTTTCTGGCATGGTAAAGCCCTCCTTGGGAAGCACCGTTGTCAGTGTTTTGGTTATTTGCTGAATTTATCTTTTGCTTCTCTTTGTATCTAAAAGCTGCTTTGGTTACTGGAAGTCCTATGTGCACTCCTTTGGTCTGCTTGTACCTTGCTTGCTACAAGTGCCCCGGCTTGTGTTCTGAATGGGCAGTTCATGTGCTTTGCCTGGCCAAGAAATCTGAGACTGATGATGGCATTGATGCTCTAAAACAACTTTCTGTCATTACCATGGAGAAATGGCTGCTGGCTGGACGGCAGTGGGTTCACTGGAACCCATTGGTCTGCCTCAGGAGCAACCAGAGGTGTACATTGGGCATCTCGGTTTGCTTCCCTCTTCTGGGAGGGCAGTGCCTGCATCTGCCTATGGCTGGCCCAGCACTTGTCCTCCAGCTCTCTGGTAGTAGTTGGACCATGTGCTGCCTGTGGGGAAGGACTAAATCTCTGCTTTCCTGCAGGGGCAGCAATTACCCGTAGAGGGGAAATGGTTATTTCTTTCCACAACCTGGTACCTGAGGTGTGGGTGACAGGATAACAGTGCCCCTCACAGTACATATGGCCCAAATTCCACACTGACTGAGCACTCCTACCCAGGAATGTATGAAGTGGTTTATTTTCAGGGAATTGGGACAAAAGAAGCCTGTGGAAATTCACTTAGCACTAGGCTTTGGTTTTAGCTGTTACAGTAGCAGATGAGGTTTCTATGACCCCAAGACAATCCATCCTCTTGAACAGAGGAGATGCTGTGAGCACAGGGCGAGGTAACTGGGTTTTTCCATTATTTTTCACAGCCCCAGCTGCTCACCAATGGCTGTCTCTCTTGTCTCAGTTGATGTGGAGCCAACTGCTTCTCATCCAGATCTTATTTCACCTGGAGAATGGCACTTTATGGGTAAATCTGTGTTACTCACATGAATGAGGAGAAGAGAGGAGCACTCTGAGTGCTGGAAACCTGTAGTTTTGCAAATTTTCCTTTAAACTGACAAACTACTTATGCAGATCTTGTCATTGCTGTAGGTCATGAATATATCACATATCTGGTTAGGTGTTAACCTGCAAGTGATGCTGATTTGGGACTGAAACAAAGGTAGTTTTCTGGCCATTGGGCTTAATTATGTACCTGTGTCTAAAGAGTCCATCAGCAGGGAAAAATAGGTAGCCAAAAATAACTGAGGGGAAACTGCTGCTTTGTGAGAAGAGACTGGGTCTCCCCATTTGGAGAGGAGAAGGTATGGGGGAATAAACTGAGTTTTGAAAAATCACAGATCCAGAGGCTAAACTGAACCCAGAGCTGTTCTTTGCCACATCCCACAGCATGAGGAAGGAGCTGGCGTGGGAGATGGTGAACTGTAGCTGTGCAGTGCTTGGCTATGTGCTGACAGCCACCAAAGCTTTGTTGGGAGCTGGAAAGAAATTGACTACTCCATCAGCCAAACAGGAACATCCTGAGCTGGCCAGTACTGGCCCAGTGGGGAATACTGGGCCAGCGGCTGACGGAACTAGTGTGGTTTGTACTGTGTGAATGTGGAAAGAACCCAGAACACAAATCCCTAGGAGGGGAGCTTCTAAACATTGCTGTGCTCGCGTGGAAGCCAGTGCTGGAGGCCAAATGTGTACAGACATAACAGATTTGTTAACTTGGTGGGTAGATGCCATACCCCATAGGTATGCTCATAAAGCCATTTGAATCTGTTCTTAATGTCACAGTGTAGATGGTCTGGGAGGCCACCGGTTTTGCTTGAGCATTCATCAAATTAACGTACCACCAGCACCATGTTATTGCCAGTAGATGAATTTCATGCAGGCAGCAGCACTGTTATTTCAATGGAAAAACCTACAGCTTCAGGGTGCTGATGTGTCACATAGCTCTCCTGCTTTAATATTCACTCCCTCAATTGCTCTCTTGGATGTGTTAATTCTACATGCCTTTGTCTGCTTGTTCTGCTTTCCTCTCACAAAGCCGGGAAAGAATAAATAGCAGTGTAATGCAATGTACGACAGTATAAATGCCCTCCAAAGAACAACTGCTGAGACTGTTGACATGAGAGTTTGTAAAAGAAACAAAAGGAAATCTGCTGATTCTGCTGCTTTGCTGCCTAACTCGTGCTGAGCCTGACTAAATGTTATGTCAGAGCTCCACTGCTCATAGTTTGCCGATGTTTCACTGAGGAGTAAGTGTCATTGTTTAAGTTATGTTGCTAAATCTCAAGCTGCAGGGTAGGAGGACTCGCCTCTTTCCTATGAACCGCCTATCTAAACATACCTTTAAGTACAGACATTAGATGAGAAATCTTACTTTGTTTCACAATATTCTGTAATTAAGATGAGGAGGAAGATACCAAACCACCCCTGACTGCAGCACCAGGGTTACCATCGCCCCCCTGCCTACCAGCTTGGATCAGCATCACCCTGGAGGGTGGGACTGGGGGGAGCTTCCTGCTGGAGGGAGAAGGGGAGCTGGATCCTCTCCTGGTAGGAACTGGTCTGTGACCACTGAAATCTGGTTCACAGCCAGGTCACAATCCAAGAGGAGGCTGGTATCAGAAAACAGCATAAAAATACTTGACATTTATGGGGATTTAATGAGGGAGATCTGTATCCTCCCCACCAACATCATCAAATGGAAGAAGTGGAAATACAGGAAAGTGTTTAATCCAAGGGCATAGGGTAGGCTGGTACTGAGAACAAACTTGAAGCCCAGGCCTGAGGACATCTTGCTAAGACAAAGTAAGGGTGCTCCCTAATTCCTCAAATACATAGGGAGCCTGTAATCTTACGAGGGCCCTTTCTGGTCTGCCTTGCTCCAGATGACTTATTCCCCCACACCATATTTCTCATTCATGTTGCATTGCAGAGGAAAAATAGCAGTGCCCTGAGAGCTAAGTGCCAGGTGACCCGTGGAGCACCAGTACAATACCGGCTGTGGAAGGAGTAATGTATTAATCCACTTTAGAAGTGTACTCTCATGATGACTGTAAGACTCTGCCTCTTCTTGGCTCTGGAAACAGTTCAGGTCTGGAGTGCTGTTGGTATTGGATAATGGGATATTGCAGTAGAATAAATTCCATTGCAATTAATGATGAGATGGATGAAACCGTCTGGGGCAAGGAGCTGAGGGAGGTGGATGGTCCATGCCTTCATCTCTGATGAGTGCCAGTGCCACTGCATCCAGGGGTCCCAGCTGAAGAGACCCCGTGGGGCTGCAGGGAGCAGAAGATATTCCTAAGGCCCTGTGCATCTACCCATGGGAGAGTGAGTCATGGCCACAGTGAGCAACAAAGGTCAGCTACCGAGCCTCAGGAGCCACCTTGCCTGTCTCAGTTAGGTGTTCAAGACCCACCGTGTCTCTTTTCCATTACATATTTTTATCTTCCCATCTAATTATCTAAGGCTCTAAAATGTGGAGCAAGGCTTCACTCAAGAGATAGCAGTGATAATAATAACTTAGCATTTATCCAGTAATGTCCCAAGGTAGGAAGCGCTGCTCTGATCTTTAGTGCTTATTGATACTGGTTTCCCTCATGTGTCAATCTAGGAATTTATCAGGGTGAAAAAGCATTCATGCAGTAATCTCCATTTGAAACTACTGAAGAGCAGCACATTAGCTGGATGCAGGAAGTGGATTGGGAGAGCTTGGTAAAGCTAAACAAGGTTTGCACTGGCAATCTGTTTCCAGATTTCAGGAGAGTCAAACTGGCTCTGAAGATTTACTGCAGAAAGGTTTCAGGTACTTGGCACGGGGTAAATGGTGAGCTTCTGTAGTCTGGATCCCCAGCAAGATGCCAAAATCTCTGCATGCCTGTTGCGTTCTTAGAGTGGGACTCTGCAGAGGTTTTGCGCTAGGCGAGATGAATCCAGGCCAAGGTTCTTGATGCGTTGTAAGCTTCAGGTAACTCTGCAAGTAAGGCAGAGCTTTGCTGCCCTGGGACAGTATTGTCACAGCCTCTGACTAAAGGAAACTTTCAGCTCCAGCCCCTGGAGCAGCTGATTTCTTTCCATTAAACTGGTTGTTCCGGCCACAGGGCTTGGCTAGAAAGGGAGCAGTCCCTGTGCTTGGAAGTGGGCTGGGATTTAGTGCCGGTGTGGTCTATCTAGGGATTACCTTTTGCCCAGGAGGATTCCTGATCATCCCTGAAATAGACCAATACAGTCTGATCCACAACAGGCTTCCAAAGTCTCTGTGACAGATGAATTAATTGCACAAAACTATTCACAACAGCAGCACCTGCCCATGTAAAACTGACTGGCAATTCCAGTTAACAGCATCTGGCAGTTCCAATAGAAGTGTCAACAACCCATGCAAAGGTTATTGGAATTAAAGGGAATTACAGAATTGGTTTTAAAAACTTAATAAGCTCATGAACTCAGAAGATTGGATACACAGGCTCTGGTTTTTAAAGCTGTTCTAGTGAATCCTTCTGGCAGAGGTTATTTCTTTGACCATCTGTGAATGTTGAGCACAGAAATAAGGCTGTTGGCAAACTTTCCTTTCACTGTTTCTTTCCTAAAGCAACACTGTTCACAAGCTCCCTAAGAAGAGAAACAAGTAATTAGAGAGAAATAAGGTAGCACTGAGTATGGCTGACGCAAAAGTCCAGATCATTTCAAGTGATGGGAATTCTGTCATGGATTAGAGAGACTGGTCAGGCATTTCATTTGTGAAGTCTGCACATAAACAAAGTGCATCACAGCATTAAAAACAGTGACAGTTTTTCAGTGGACTTTGGACTCCAGTTCAGGCCCTGGACAAGAAGCCTCTCACCCCTGAAATCAATGGGATTTTTGCTGATGATATCAGTAAGATTTCATCTACTGACCTCTGCCTGGCTCTAAAATGGATCCTGCAAAGCTTCTATCAGCCAAGCAGGTTTTAGTGACAGTTATCCTTTTCCTTCAGAGCAACCACAGACATGACTAAGGGCTACTCAGGGATGGAAAAATTCTCTGAATCTTCCTGTGTGCTTCTAAGCCAGTTTTAATCATTCATATTTCTGACTATTAAATACTCATCACATGCACCGCCATACCTACAGGGGAAGTGTTGATGCTTCTGGGTAAATCAAGCTACTGGAGGTTTGCCAGCAGGGTGAATATGAAAAGTCTCCTTTCTAATGCAATGACAATGATGTATCCTCACACCTGTACATTCACCTCTAAGCCAGCATCCCTGTTCCTCCTAAAAGCCCCCTGACTATGGCCAACCTGGACTGAACTATGTACAGTGTATTTGTAGGCTCAACAAACAAACAACTTTGTACTCCCAAATCCTTAACAAACTGGAAACCCTTCTTAGTCAGAAGCAGAAGAGGTGCAGGTTCCTCAGTGATTACTCCCTGGTAATGAAAGAGTGCATGTTCAGCTGCCCCCCCATCAATCTCACTTACCTAAGGCTGGGATTCTAAGGTTTTATATCTTTACGTAAAACAAAGAACAGATTCACAGGCAAACAGGCAAAAATAAGTAAAAGGAATTGAAATGAACTGTCATCCTTCATTAGGCCACTCCCCATGTCCTTCATGCAGACATGAAATATGGCAGTGTAGCATCGTTGTTGCTTTATGTGCTTGCTTCAGGAAACAGCTTGCAAACATTCCCTTTAATGTTTCTCTTTGTAAACTGGACAGCTGAACCTTAAGTTAGCGTCTCTGACAGAGCTGCACTGAATGAAATGCCAGCATTCCTGGCTTTGGGAAGAGCTGGGCAGCAGCTTTGTGGTTAAGTGAGGGGAGGGGACCATGGCTGCTAGTTTCCCCTCACAGCTTGACTACTCTTGTGCTGTGCAGCCTTGGGCTCCTCATTTAACCTTCCTGTCCTGGCTTCTTTTGTAAAGCTGCAGGATGAATGCCTGCCTCCCCTGCCACTCTCTGCTGCCAGGGGTTTTATACAGAATAATAGAAATGAGTTCAATTTTCGAGAAAAATGAGTTAAAGACTCGGGCACTATCACTCTCCTTTTAGCACTGAGTTATGTCTCCCATCAAGCATAGCTTTGGGCAACAAGGTGAATAAAGTAGCAATGTCATATTGCTTAGACACCTGATAACTGTACAATTTATAAAGTTTGCCCAATATTAGCACAGAGAGAGAGAGGAAGAAAGGCAAGAAATTTGGTCTATCTGGAATTCATGCTTTGCTGCTTTCGATGCAAGCTCTTCCTAAAGCAGTTGAAGGTCTAGCTGGCCTTGGATATGGGGGGGTGGGAGGGAAGAGAAATCTCCTGCCTCACTTTGAAACATGCTGCTTCCCTATGGAAAAGGCAGACATCTTGAATGTGCTGCAATCTGCGTCCTTCTTCTCACCAACTGGTTGTCGCAGGCAGCTGCCAGGAACAGCAGCAGTCCACAAAGAAGAGCTCTGTATGTAACTGACAGCATTTCAGTGGGTTTTTGTGAGTTGGTAGAGCTGGAATAATGTCATCACTGTGTAACATTGCCAGATTCTCTGATCTCCACAAAAATATAAACTGTACCCATAATGTTAGAGAACATTTCTCATTTGCAAAAATTTGCATTCCTAAGATGTGCATTAGAAAGGCTGAATTCTTCGCAGAAGCTGGTTTGCAGAGCAGCAGGGCTGGCCGATGCAAGCACAGGCTCACAAATGCTGTATTCCTAAAGGAGCAGAGAACAAATAAGGGGAAAATAGTTTCCAGAGCTCCTTTGGAGAAAGTTTCAAGGACTAACAGGGTTCAGGGTGGGGTGGTGGTAGAGCTTTGGGCCACTGGAGGATGTTAGTGCTGGAGCCATGGGTAGCAGTGGGGCTCTGCTACCTGCTGGGTGGCTTTCCTAGCTGCTATGTGATCTGGAGCCCAGGCTATCTGAGAAAATGAACCTACCAGGACTAGATCACCTAGGCTCAGTCCAGGTGTGACATCAGGAACCCTAGCGTCAATGTCATCTTCTGCCCATAAGCAGTCCTCAGAGATCCTATGACTGCTGTCCCCAGAGCAGAGAGGAGCTAGTTGTGGTCCTGGCTGGATGGAGGAGAATTAGGCATTTTGCTGTGATTACCTCAATGTGAGCTGCTTGTCTTTGCTTTTGTATGTAGTGGTTGAGGAACATCTCCACTGCACTAGTTCAGTGCATTCGTTCTGTGCTCAGGTTTTGAGGCTATTATTATATTAGGGCATTTATCTGGATTCCTATAGGCTGCCTGACATTCCTCCTGGCAAAAAAAATAAGTTTTCCAGCTGCATTGCTGCAAAATATGTGTTTGTTTTCTTAAGTCGAGGCTGATAAGTGCAAAGCAGATGGGGAGGTGTCCTCTTTGCCTCAGAGAGGCAATTCCACCAGCTGCTAACGTGCACAGCAGGTCACAGCCTGAGGAGGAAAGTTGATGTTCTCTCACATTTTTGGGGCTTGGTGGCATGGACAAATGTCTTTTTTGCTTTATTTATTTGTGGATAACAATTAAGGGATGAAAAAGTGCAAGGAAGTGTCTGAAATGAAATCTGGCTATTCCATTCCCAAGGAAGAAACAGGCTAATTTTGCTCTTGGGCTCAGACTGTGTGCCTCTTTCCAGCACAGACAACAATTTTTTTAAGGAACCTTCTTGAAGTGAAGGTTTTAATGAGTTCTCAACACCATATTGCATCCCTTGGATTTGCATCATTTGATCCATATTTCTAGGGGTAATTTTTCAAAGTGGAGCACAGCACTATCTGCATGAATGCCTCTGCAGGAGTGATTCACGCTTCTAAGCTCTGGATGTACAGAAAGGGGTCCAGGCTTTTGAACAAAATGCGTATAGCTACTTTCTGTTTTCAGTGGTTTATGAAGGGAAGGTCAGTGTGTCATTCAGTCAGGAGAGTCTGCACAGTGTTGTACCCTGCAGAATGGGCAGGCTGCACCCCACATCTCATCTGTGCTGTGGCAAGGGATGCTCTGGGCCTGTATTGCACGTATGTAAAGCACTGACTGATGAATCTATGAGTGGTCATATCCCCAGCTTGCACCCTGCCCAGGGACAGTGGAGCTCCCTGGGAGGCATTCATTAAATTCTTGCTTTGCAGGAGGATATCAGAGAGCCTGTAGATGGAGATCTGCTCTTCCCTGTGCCTTCATCTTTGTATATCTGAGCTATGCCCAAAACCTGGAGTTTACTCTGACAACCCCAAACAAAAGAGAAACCTAGAAGAGCACACGAAGGTTTAATTCACTGATGTAATCATGTGCTAAAAGAAAATAGCCCTCTTGTCCTGGAAATTGACACATTAAATAACTCTCCAGTGTCCTCAGTTCAGTGTTCAGCCTGAGCATTTAAAACCTTTAAAACAACGAGGGAAGCCATTTGATTTTACTGTGTCAGTAATGATGCCGCAGCTTTGAGAAATTAATTTCTTCCCTGCTGCATGCTCTGTTTGAGAAACGATATCACATTGTGAGATACTGCACCAAGCCCCACTGTTCACATTGCATAACAGGATGCTGGCTAATGATCCAGGATAATAGAAGGCAAAAGCTGAATACATTTTTAAGAATCATCACTCGATACAAAATAATGCCAGTACTTGGTATTGTGCAGGAGAGGAGATGATCTTTAAATGTGCTACCCAGATGCTCCATCAGAAAGAACACATTTTCATAATCTAAATCAGAATGAGCCACTTTGGTGGTTTTTTTCCAATGACGGAATCAATGAAACACCTTAGGTGGGATGCTCAGCAGGTGTAAATCTGCAGTGCTCCACTGGAGTAGATGGATCATTATTTCCCTGCTGCTGGAAGAGGAAACTAAGAGTAGACACAGTCAGCAGTTAAAAGTTCTCTAGTCCCAAGCAAGTGTTTGTAACATGGGCATCATTAACATCGAGCAGAAACCTGCCCTCGTTGTAGATTAATAGCAATGTTCTCATCAAAGCTTCAGAACTACCTACAGCAGGGACCCTGGGTGAAATCCAGCCGGCATCACTTAGCAGTAGTTAAATCAAACCACCACTGCTTGTTGAGGTTAAACTTTGCAACAAGGACACTACAGCCTCTGCAAGCGGTAGCTTGCCTCCCCTGACCTTGCTCTGTGGTTGGTGCCACACATTTCCCACCGACACTGCAAACTTCAGTATAAATCCAAAATTACATGGAAACCCCAGGATCTTCCACTTCCCAGAGCCTGGTGATGCTCTTGCTTTTACAATGCTGAACCTGTGAAAATCCAGAGTAGAGGACGACAGGAGACATGAGAGAAGAGGAGAGATTAATTGCTCCACTCAATAAAGCAGCCCGGTCTATTTTTTTGCCCCCCTTGCAGTTCATAACTCACAGCTCCTTGGGTGAATGGGTTTTTTCTTTCTGTTCAGAATAATTCTCAGATTTCCTACCAAAAACCCCCAATAAACTTGTTCAGTTTTCCCCTGGAAAAAAATGGAGTAATTAGGAAGCAGAAAGAATACATATGGCCAGCCATATAGTCAGAATAATAACCAAGAACAGTGGGGGGTTTGGGAAGGGAAGAGTCAGACGGTGCTGCCTGTGAGACAGCCCAGGCTGTTTGGAAACTGTGCGCCCAAACAGCATCTGGTCAATTATAAGAAATGCATTGAATGAAATTCAAACTCATTCACAAATGAATTAAGATGAGAGGAAAAGGGAAACATTTGCAAAGAATCTAATTTGAATGAATAATTCAGGCAGTCCTATGTTACCTCTTCAAGATACTGTACAAATATTTACTCTGGTTTCCCATGCACAGGCCTGTGATGGTACTGATCTTGCTGCTGCCACCACGGGGTGATCCACTGCTCTTTTTCTTGGGGTTATTCTTGTAGTCGGATGTGTAGTGTGCAGCACAATAAGTCCCTCACCCAGAGCTGCTATTTTGCCTTCATACATCTAGGGCTTTATGGTGACTTGCTGTCTGAGTGAGAAATGTGAGTTCTTTGTGTGTATAGGCAGGTGTGTGCAACAGGAGGGAAAGATGCCTTGTGATTCCATGCAGGATAAAAATACCCTATGGTTACAACCAGGGCTGGAGGGTCTCATCAGGAGTTTTTCCTCTGTGTGCCTGGGTTGGGATTGTTGCCTGAGCCTGGTTGTCCTCTCTCTGTGAAAGCTTGAAGGCATTCATCACCTGTTTAGTTTTGAGGGGTGGCATTTGGATACCAAATAGGATAACTGAAGTCAAAAAAGGAGGGAAAGCCAGAACAGAGATACTCTTTGGTGAGGTTCTAAGTCATGTACCATAGCTGCTTCTTTCTTTCTGCAGCTCCCACTGCAGCACGTCATTACTCAGCTTGGTGTTTCTGCACGTATTTGAGCTCTTGCAAAAATAGAGGTACAAGCTTAAAATTAAGCAGGCTCTTGAGCACCATCCTGAACCAGGTCTGTGCTTGTTCAGCACAGAATAATGAGGCAACCCATTATCAAAGAGTGGACAGAGAACAAAGACACTCAGTAAATAAGTGTTTAGTTATAGTATTTCCTCTAGTGCCTGTTTTTGTATCCCTCCAGGGTCAAGGGCAGAACTAGCTCTTCTGCACCACAAGCACATTAGCTTTATTTCATCTCTTGAAGTGGTGGACACGGATTCTGACATTTAGCATGGAAAAGTAGATCTTCAGCACCAATCCTGTGACTGATTGTTGACATTTCTCTTCCTTTGCCCCTTTGTGTGTGACGAAAAATAACAAATATATATATGTAGATTTAACGGGAGGCGAGAGGGAGAAGAGCAGCACAGTTAGAGGACAGCTGGCAATGCAGAGCAGAGGCCACCATGCTCCCTTGGGGTATTAAGTCTGGTGATTGCTCCTAATGAGAGCAACAGCAGTGAGGAGCAAGGTGAGATTCACAGAGCCTCTCTGAATGCAGGAGGTGTCAGAAAAATCATTCATCGCACATTTCCCACCATTTACCTCCAGCATATGGCTCAGTTGTTTGGAAGTCCCTTGCATTGGTGTCTGCATGCACAGAGCCAGCACAAACAAGCAGCAAGTGCTGCATGTATGGCCTCTGTTAATGCTATTTCTTTGTTGCCTCCTGCTATTTTCAGTGGTGAAAAGGGAGCATGAGGGCTATTGAGGTTATTTTGATGTTTGCATCATGCTGGATGAGTGTTTGTGTGGTTTGGTAACAGCAGACATGACCAGTTGTGGCTCAAAAGCCAAAGAGCAATCTGAAATGGTCTCATCACTTCAGTCACCTACACCATACTTAGGCAAGCAAAACAAGAGAATGGGCAAAGGGTAGTGATTGTTCAGCTCTGAGTCTGAGTGCTAAGACAGGCTTCTGACAGGTAACAGCTTTAAAGTCCTGTTTAAAGGCACAATGAATGGATGCTTGAACTCAGGTTCCTAAAATTTTCTCCATTTTGGACCCTTCCCTAAGGCAGCAGAAAGAGAGAACATATTACTTTATCATAGGTCCATAATTAGGATTGTTTTCCTGTTGCACATCCTGTTTTAAGCTGGTACAGAGATGCCAGAGCCATTCTTTCCCTCTCATCATGACTGTCAGGCATTGAAGCTGAACCTTCCCCAGAGAACAGCAGATGTTTGCTGCCTGCATCCTCCTGGAGCATCCCTGATCTGCCTCTAGGTTGCTGCCACGTGGCACCGACAGCATGAAAGTCAAATGGTGCCTTCAAACACAGCATCACTCCTAGGCAAAACCTGCCTCATGAATAAAGTAGCACCAGGTGTGATCTTTCCCTGATAAAACACTGTGGATAAGGATTTGATCTTCCCAAGAACAGGAAGATCTGAACTGTTGCTAGAGGGACTAAGTACCTAAATACTTTAATGAGGAAAAAACTTATCATTACTATTACTACAGGCAGACAGGAAGACATCGCCAGACAGTAAATCTGTCGTGGTGGTTATTGCCATTTAATACTGAGTCAATATAAGTAATGTCTTGGAGTCTTTCCACACAAACTGATAAAGCATCCAGGATATGGGCTGCTCTCCAAGTAGCAAGTAGTTTGAACCTGAAATTTCTGTAATAATTTTTCTCACTCTGTACTGAGGAGGAAAGGGTAGACCTGAGGGCTAAGGCATCTGCTGGAGAACTGGATTGAAATCTTGGCTTTGGCTTCCCATGTGACCTTGGGCAAGCCATTTAATTTCCCTGGACTGCTGTAGAAGGGAGATCCTACTCCTCCCACTCCAGGCAACTTATCTGGGGTCTCTGGGATACAAGTTGTCTCTTATTATGGTTTGTACTTTCTCGGCTTGAGTCAAGATCTGGTGCATGTCATGGATTTGGAACATAGGAGACACTTGTGAAAAATTCTATATTCCATAAAATTCAGTTCACAAGAATCTTTTAACAGAGACCAGAGTCTTTAATTCGTAAAAATCTGGTAAGAGATTTGGTAATGCCATTGTTTTATTTAGTTGTGCATGCAGCCTTGGGAAATTCATTGTCATACCTTGCCCTGGTGGATTCAAACCGTGCAGCTCGTTGCTATTGAAAAGCATGGTTCTTGCTGCTGCCATTGAAAGGACTTTTTGCTGTAAATAGTATCTCAAAGTAATTCCCAAGGAATGACTGTATGCAGAGATCAGTTTGCTAGTAACTGGTCCAAGATAATTAAATAACAGGATGTCTTCAAAGCATTAGGATTTAAGACAAATGTCCTGTGCCCGCAGAGGTATTGTGCCTCCATTGTGTCCTCTGGGTCCAGCCCAAAAGCTGTGGTGGAGAATGGGCCCAGGACTTGGTCCACAGCAGATGGGGAAGGGTGAGGGGAGGTTTTGCAGCCAGGGATCCCTCTTGTGAAGCAGGGATACACGCTGTGACAGCCAGTGGTATACGCAACCAAATCCTGCTACACTCCTCCTTTCTCCTCCCTCTATTCTCCATCACCTCAGTAAATCCTATTACCTGTTACAGCCTTGTAAGCCCTGGGGAGCCACTTTCTGTACTAATACAGGATTAAAAGGAAGAGGGGAGCATCAGTTTTTACTGTCAGTGAACTGTAAGGTTTTCAAACTATGGGTAATTCTGGATATGGGTATTGGATATGAAGTCTAAGGCCAGGTGATGAGCCAAGGGACTGAGACAGTCAGTAGCAACAATGCTTAACTACTCCGGTATGTTGTGCTCCACGTCCCCAGTTCACTCATCTTCATTCCAGCAAAACCCACCTAGATGGTCGAAGGCCCATGCAGTCACAATGATGGGGGGTACAGTCACCCATTCTCTGTATCTGTGTTTGGTTGACTTCCTTTGCTGTTTTTCCTTTTCTTTTCCTGGCTGGCTGTGCTGTCGTGGTCCCCTGTAGATGCGGAGGGAGGGCAGACATAGCTTGGCTGATAAATTACACTCCTGCTCCCTGCTCGTGCATTGTGGCTGGTGGTCACCAGCCTGTGGGGTGATGCTGGGATGCTGCCTTCTGCAGCTCAGGCTGAGCGATAACAGGTTAGTCGCTTAAGTCTTACCTAGTCTACTGAAAAATCTTAGTAGACTTCTCTTTGTTGCCTTAAGAAACCTTTTCACTTTCTTTTGTTCAACTTGTATTCCAGTTCAACTCAGCACAGAGTTCTAATGGGGTAAACTTGGCAACACTCTTAGATAAAACTGTACAGAATGGAAAACAATTTCAGGCTTGCTGATTAGAAAAAGCCTCAGTCAGAAGTTTTCTTCAAGATATTGAATTGATCTAGCAGTTTAACAGTTACTTAATATTTATATGTTCATGCCTAGCATCCAAATAGGTCAGGAACCTATTGTGCTATGGAAGACACAAACACATTCACATGCACAAACTCTCCAGCATATTTTGAAAGCATCACGGATGCCTCCAGACTGTTACCAGTACCTGCCTAACAGTAGGAAATGGGTTTTGAAGGTGTTTCTTAATGCAAGAAAACCCTTTGTGGAAGTGTTCAGATCATGCAGACAATTGTGTTTTCTTAGAAATTCTGTTCTTGAAGGCTTAGTTTCAGCCAAGGAAGTCTTTTGAATTGGTGGCATTTAATTCCTACCTTGGTGCAAGCAGGTTCTGTATTGATTCTGGATTCAGCCACGCTGGTAATCAGGGATCTGGTCCAGGGATGCTCCAAGAACTGTACAAGGGAGTTTGTCAGAGTTTGTATTTCTGCTTTCCCTTCCTTCTGCCTTTCTCTGCCCCTAAACACTCATGCTCAGGTTGTTTACACGTTCTTGTACACAGCTGCAGGAGGAGTTAGGTGTGCAGAGCACTGCTCTTATATTAAGCAAGAGTAGTATCACTCTTACATTTCTGCATAGACCAGGATAATTCTGGGCTCTGAATAGTTTGATGTTAGTATTTCTGCACATTAATTTAGCAGCCCAGGCCTTTGTGGCCTTGATTTGCTGGTGCCAGGATATGCTCAAAGGGAGCTGTGATCATGAAAAATCCTGGCAGAGGGGAAAGGGAAAAAGAGGGAAGAAAAATCAGCTCCAGCCATAGCTCTTCTCTGATAGCAGTGCAGCAGATGGTGGAGGGTTACTAGACAGCAGTTCCTTGAGGCTTAGCATAAGCCAAGAAACAACAAAAGAAAGGGGGGGAAAGAAGATAGAAAAGCGAATTTAAACAGATTGTCGTGTCACTGTCCTATTCCTGCCACCTCAGCATGAAATTAATCAGATAATGTCACATAAAAAACTTACTCTGAAGGTTCAATGCAAAACTGGCTCTGCCTTGAGGGCATGAGTGAATTAAACCTCAGGGGAGAACAAGGGAGCACAGTGATCAGGGGGAGAGGGAAGCATTGGCTGTGCTGGGCGGGGGGGGGAAGCAGTTCCTACAGCCAAAACCCAGGCTCAGATCTGTCCCATTAAAAAGTCAAATACCTCTGAAAAGTGGGAGGAGAGCAAAAGCTGCAAAGTCAACCTGGGGAGATGCAGCTCCCCTGTGAAAGCGTTTCTTTGCTCTGGGCAGGGCTGCAGCAAGGCATACAGGGAAAAGGGCTTGTTGGCTGGTGGAACCACCAGTTAGCAGCGTCTCAGCTGTAAGTAAATGGACCGTTTGCTTAATTGCAGATTTATAGCCAAGATGGGTACAGAGGAGTCCATATTTCTTCGTAGGAGTTGGATGGCCGTGGAGAGAAGGTTCCCTGGGGAGATATCTAGGATATGGATGGACGTTACCCATAAATACAGTGAAATAAGTTTCCCATTAGACTTAAATCCAGTGAGGTGGCATGAATCACCTTAAACATGCATAACTCTCCCTTATATATCACCACTGCTGAAGCATTAATTAACCCATAACAGCCATCCCTAGACACTCAAAAAGATCCCATTCTTCACTCTATCCCAGCACAACCGCTGGAGCAACAAAGTGATGGTTTCTGGGTCAAACGTCAGCCTGTGCATTTGGTGCTGTGTAAAGGCTGAGATGAGTCTTCTCCTCTTCATCTGGGAGGTAGCTAAGGACCCATGGGACTACATGGCCCAGGTGAAGGGAAGGCTTTGTGGGATCTACTTGGTTCTTTAAGGTACTCGTATGTTCAAGTGCTTTGCCTGGATGATGCTATGTCTGATGGTAGAACCTGGTAAGACTAAGAGACATGCTTGGAATATGACTATTTTCCATTTACTCGCTTTATACAACACTACAAAAAGAATAAATGATGTTGGCTTGCATTAGATTACACAGATTGGTTTGAACTGGGCTTCCAGTGAGAGAGAGGCAGCTGAAGGAGCAGAGCAAGGCAAATAAAGAAAAGGCACTAAGCAAATAAAAGGGCTATTTAAGGTGGCTGCTTCCCCAGCTGGAGCTCCTAGTATTTGTATCTGTGCCAGGAGAACCAGAAGCCAAAAAACAGAGAAAGAAAGGGAACCAAGTGTAAAAGAGAAATTAATCCTCAAGTAACTGAGAACAGGTGCTTCATCTGGGCACTTGGATGGGAATATGCTGCAGTTGGTTGCTGTGTTGACAGGGGAATTCAATAAGTGAGGCTGGTGCACTGATGACAGAGCTCAAAGAATGAAACCCATGTAAATTAACTCCCTTCCACCAGACTGTGCTTTATTAAAAACCAGAAGCTGTCAAGGCAATACCTTGAAGGTCACAGCTCCGGCAGCTTGGGAAGAAAACCTCTAAAACCTGAACCTCCTAAATGCCTCCTGTAACTGAAAGGACTTGACTTGCAATCCTTTATTTTTCCTTCTGCTGACAGAAGGCTGGTGCCTGCCTGACTTCTGTGATGAAAACGTGGTTTTCAGATTCCCATGCCATGACAAGGGAAAAAGCAAAGGTTTGTAGAGCTTCTCACATCACCAGAAGGGTGGCAGAGGAAAGAAGCCCTTGGCTTGGCTCAGGTCCGGTGTATGCTGCACCAACCAGAAGGTGGTGTAAGGAGCTGCTAGAATGGGCCAACAACAAATTCTTCCTCAGCTCCCAGTGTAAGAAAGAAGCAGGACAGGAATTGCACCTCTCAGTTAGGTCTCTAAGCAGCATTCCTAAGCAGCATCCCTTTATTTAAGTTGGAAGCTAAGGTATAGCCTCACCCAGGGGGGTTGTTTCTATTGAGCTTGATCTTTTGTGTGCCATCCATAGGGAGCTGGGAAGAGCAGCAGCCATGATGCCCCCATGTCATGGCGTGGTTGATGTCTGCTGCTGCAGACAAACTTATGGCATCCTGACTCCATTTGATGCAGGATGATGTTCCAGCAAAGAGTTAAGAGCATCATGTCAAATATAATTACAAGACAATAACAGCCTATTAGTTCCAGTGCCTAATTTTAAACCTCAGAATAAAAACCCTCCGTCTGCTTTTAAAAGAGCTGTCAGCTCCTCAAGGTATAAATAAGCAGCATAGAGAATGGATAATCTCTGCCTGTCTTAGGGCCAAATACCATTTTCCAGAAAAGGTAAAATTCTCATTTCATCACTTACTCATTGAGGTTTCTCTTTCTGCCTAAATGTGAGCAATTTCCTGTGGGATGAGTAGGCTAACACCATTTGTCTGCTTTGAGACATTGCAGTTCCTTGAAAAAAGGCATGGGGGGAAGCATCATCCTCTGAGCAGCTCAGCTCACTCCTCAGTTATCCCAAATCTGACCAGTTTCTCCTTCCTTTGAAGCATCACATCTCTGCTCTCTTCCCTCTGCACACTACTGTAGCACTGCTTCCTGCACTCACCCCGGGTTGTGTTCTCTGGATTCAGGAACAGATCAGACCGTTTGCTCTGAAACACCCTGGGTAATTTGCAGGTCAAATTATCTACGGAGAAAAAGCTAATTGGTCATGTGGGCATGAGCTGACAGGAAGGATTTATTGTTTGAAAGTCTTCAGCTAATGTTATGCATATGCAAATAATGCCTTTTAATTTTAGAACACTATTTGGGTGACTATTGTAGATCACTACACAAAATACCTCCCCCCATCCCCCAAATATCCCCCCCTCAACCCTGTGATGTAGAGTTTAACACTGTATATGGGAAAGATGCATCACAAGTAGCCCATATACTAAGCCAGGATATCTTCCACTAATGAAGTCCCTAAAGAAATGCACTGCAGACCTTCTGAGCTGAGATATTCTGATGGCTTGGATATATCAAGAGATAGCTAAAATAGCATTAGATAGAAGATCTTCCCAGTAAAATTCACCAAAGAAGCACACAAACATCAAAGAGTCTTAACTTGTAACTGTTATAAAATATTCTTATATTTGGATTGATAAGAAAGTAGGGTAGTGCCCTAGATGCATAGCTATGAGAAGTAATGTGGCTGTTAAGCTGTTGTGGTGACTTATTTTTATAGAATTACACATTTTGAAATGAATTTATTTTTGCCTTACAAAAATAAATCTGTTTTTATTTTGAAAATCTAAAGTTCATAGTCATGATATACTTGATTTTTCACTGTTGGCAAAATACAAACACTAATAACGTTCAAAGGTAGCACAACTAAATTGAATTTAAAAGTGCCTGATATTAGTGTCCTCAAAATAACTCCCAGCTACCTGTTACAGTATGTTAGTTAATTCTTTATCATATCTTTATCAGGTCAGACCTTATCTTTTGAAAATAGACACTGTCACAGATCATTCTACATGATGAAATGATAAGTTCCTATCATCATTTCTTATCATGAAATAGAAAATTTCATCTCTGCACCCCATGTCATAAACAATGATAAAAGACTAGTAATTCCAGTAGAAATCAGATTCTTTTTCTAACGAGCAACTGTACATTGTGATATCAGTGTTCATGCATAGAGCTGAAGAGTAAATGTTTGCAGGCTCGCTTGCAACTTCAGTGAGCTCTCTTGAAAATACTGACTTCCTGGTGCTCAGCCTTTGAATGTCTCTGTTAGACGTTCAAGGCTCCACAAGGTGATGAAGGTTAGATATGCAAGTCACTCTTGGCAACTGAAAATTAGGTGATTATTACATGTTTCTGTAGTAACGCTCTTTCTGGGTGCCTCCTGAATTCCTTCTCCATGTCAAAGATGGCGAAGTGCTGGAGCACCTCCATACCTCCTCATGGAGAAGCCACATGCCACCATGTAGCAAGGAGTGGACCCTGTCTCCTACCCTCTCTGTGGCCTCTCTCCCCAAGGAGCAATGCAATCTGTGCTCTTACACTGCTGCTTTGAGACGTTTTCTTCCTAGAAAAGTTCTTCATGCCGGTGGTTGTGCATAGATGGTTGCATGGATGTGCCAGGAGAACTGCTGCAGGAACAGTTTTGCTGTCTCACTGCTGCAGAGCCCTGTTGCTGTGCTTTAGCATGTGGCATTTGAAAACAGAATTATCAGAATAAACCTTTTAGCTATAAATTGCAGGTATTAAAGATCCATGTGATAATTGCCTTATCTGGCTCCAAATGTGCTTATGATGCTGAGAGAGAACAAATTGGATTACGCCTGAAACAGGCTCTCCCATTTTCATAAATTACCCGGGAAGGCAGCAAGGGCTCAGAAATACAAGTGCCTTGCTTTTGACAGGCTGTAATTTTTGGTGAAGGGTCTTGTGGAAGGGAACATGCAAACAAGCTGAGAAAGGTCCTTCAGGATGAAGGGATGGAGGGTTAAAAACCATATATCAAGGGCAAAAAGACGTATAAAAGTGGCAAAGCTACAACGGAAGAACTGGTGGGGATCTTATATTAAATATCCTCAAACCAGGATTAGTTTCTGGGATCTGTGTCCCTGAACTCTGCAGCCCTCAAATCCCACTATTTTTGTCTCCTCGTTCTTCTGCATTTTGTTGTTTGCTCTTGGAGTCTGCAGAGAGAGGCAGCAGCCCTTTGGGCCCCAGTAGTTTAACACCAGTGGGTGCAACCTGGCTTTGCTGGCAACATCTTCCTCTCATGTTCAGCATAATTTGAATGCTTATTTAAGGTGCTGGTGAATTTTTCAAAGGACCTGTCCTAGGCTTCCACATGGGTCGGACATTTATGGCTAGGGAGATACATGAAGATGTGACAGCTCTACTATAACGTCACTGCCAGCTCAACCTAAAATGGCAATGTGCTCCCACAGTGTACCATCTTCCATTCAAGTATACATGAGGGCTGTTCTTCAGGCTGGGAAAAGGTGTGGAGGTGTTCAATTAGAATGGCTTCGTTATCCCACACTGGGTGGGTCAGAGATCCAAACCCAACACAAAGCAATGCTGATATAAGGACCACTCTGGTCTTCAGCTGCATGGGACCAGTTGAGACTATTGCTTTTGCCCTCACTCCCCTGAGAGCCACTGCAAGCCAGCTATCTCACTGTCCAGCCCAGATAGAGTTGGGTCCTTTGCCCTGACTGTGCCGGCTAAATGATGACTCTGACAGAAGCTGACATCCAGGGGCATCACTGTTTGCATTATTGGACCTAGTCTGCACCTTGGTAGCACAGAGGAATTGCATACAGCATACATTATTTTACATGTTATTCTAGCTGGTTAGAGGCACGTGGGACAGGATGGTATTTTAAACTAGTGAAGCTCTTTCAGAATACAGGAAAGAATGCAAAATAGCTGTAATAAAGAAGAAAGCTTGTTGGGCTCTGGCATCAATCTTGAAAGTGTTTGGTTAGTGATATCTGCCATAGCCCCCATGCAGATTATTTTTTCATTTCTCCATCTTTCTTTCCCTCTCACCCCTTTTTGGAGCAGAAAGGCTAAAATACTTATCTCGGAACAGGCTTCTGAATTCATAAATTATGCTTTAAGTTAGTTCTTTTTGTAAAAACTGCTGGGTAAGCTCTTTGGAGGTCCAAAGTGGATTTTTTCCTCATTGGTTTGTTCACGGTGCTCATTGTTGAAAATTACTGGTCTTAAGAAAAATCCCACAAGCTTTAGAAAGAGAAGCTCAGAAAGGAAACTCGGACAGAACCAGGAATGCGTTAGCATTAAGAAATATACTGGAAAATGTAACAAGGCTCCAACAGCACCAAGTCGGGCTCTTTAGGTAGGAAATCAGCTCTCACAAAGCTCACAGTGGCTCTGAGGAGCTGTGTATGTGGGTTTGTTCCAGAGCCAGGTGTTACGAGTTGAGATCAAGAGAAGCCCTTTGCTATGGTTTGGGAAGCCTATGACCAAGGTGGCCTGTTTCTAAGGAGCACGTAGTGCTGCAGAATACTCTATTTGTCCCATATTTACAAATACCCCTTCCCTAGTGAGTTGTGTCAGGTCAGGCTGATTTCCTGATATCAAGACTGCAGCAGCCAGAAGCTGTGGGATAAGAGATAACCAGGCTGATGCTTCTTTCTTCTGCTCACGCTCCTACTTGTGAGAAGGGAAGCCAGGCTAATGCAGGATACTGAAATTTTACTGTCTTCAAGGCTGATCCTCCTAAAGCCAACTGCCTTAATTTTTAGGGCAGTAAATTGCTGGCAGCCCAGAATAAAGAGACTGAACTTTTTTCATTAGGTTGAATTTTCTTTATAGGCCTGCCAAAGTGCTGGGTTTTTCCATTCAGGTCTAGCTCTCTCTTCATGCTCCCTCCCTATTTTCTGCTGATTTTTCTGTATCTGCAAACATAACTGACGTCCTTAAAAATTAGTGTGGTGCTTGTTTCTCCCTGTCACCTACCGCTTACTCCAGACAAAGTCATTGGCACCTGATGGCAGTGTAACTGCCACTGAGCAGCTGAGCAAACACATGATTTATTGTTGGTTGCTTCCAGTTAGGAGAGAAAAGATCATCAGAGCCTTGTACCTTTGGATTGCCCCTGTTTATGTATTAGGAATGTCTACCAGAAAGACTCATTTGACAGACAAAGAAACCAGAGTGAAAAGAGTCTGTTCCTATGCACAGAACACAAATTAACCCAGCAGTGACCTCTGAAAGCTTCATTCCAGGCTGTCCTGCAGCCTTGCTTGTGCCATCATCTCTGTAATGTATCTGCTGCTCTTCCTTTTATCTTTCCTGCACACTTAAACCACCCCTTCCTCATCACACCCCCCCATCCATATTCAAAACAATATTAGCAAAACCCCTTTTCCCATATAATTCATGTTCCTAAGTGTCCTTCTTGTGGCAGTGATGTCTAGCTGTATTTTGGGGAGGGCTTCTCTTCAACCATTTGCTCCCAATCCAATACAGTGGGAGAACAAGACCAAAGGAGATGGGCTATGGAGATGAAGTGAGCAGTTAAAGGAAACAAAGCCAGCAAGGAGAGGGTGTGCTGGTTGAATCTTTGCACGTTTTCCTCATTCATTCCCCCAAAGGCAACATCCTTACTGTGGTCTTTGCTCCTACACAAGCCCCCACATCATTATAGTTGTTTACATACCATCACTAGCAATAATAATAATGGCTAAGTAATAATTCTGCATTTGAATGTGATGAACAGCTACATCTCTCAGTAAAAATAAATACATGGGGAAAGTGAAAATACATCATTGTTACTAGCAAATGAGGCATAGTGCAAGAAATTGAAATATCTTGTTATGGGAAAGCCAGGGAAAAACAACTTTGCAAGGAAGTCTTAAACCAACAGGCATACAGATCATTTATTGAACAGAAGAGAAATTAATAGGGAAAAGGGATAATTAAGAGAGATATAAATGTTTGTTGAAGTTCTATATAAGTGAGTACTAGCAGCCATAAAATTAGAGCTCAAATGAGAACATAGATTACAGTTTCATATTTCAGCTGACAAGCTCAATTTGTATCATTTGTTTTGGGGTGGGGTTTTTGTTTGGTTTTTTTTAAAAAACTTCTGCGTTTTTTTAAAGGAGCAAATGCATCCCATAAGGAGAAACCCCATAAGTTCCCAAACACTTTAATGCCAAGCTCTGTAATATAGTGGGTGAAGTTAAATTTCCCTTTTCTGAGCAGCATGAAGACTCGGCCAGCTCTCTGCCCTGACCTCTACTGCAGCCACAGTCCTGCTGAGCTCGGAGGGCTGGGTCAGCACCCTCCCAGCCCATGCAAACATGCTCCATAGGCACCAGTCATCCTCTGCCAGCAATTTCTCCATCATTTTTGGAGCGTGCAAAAGCAAGCATCCCATTCTAGGAATGCATCATGCTCTCCCTGTGTGCAGGGTGCTTGTAGAACCCTACCTGCAGGCCAGGCTTCCCCATCTCACTCATAGTGTCCTCTGACAACCCTGCTGAGCCAGGCAAAGCCTAGGATTCCAGGGGTTAATGCCTTGTCAAGGTTCAAAGGCAGTTCAGGGAAATGCTACCAGCTGAGAGCTAATAAAGCAAAGCTGAGCCTGCTCAAGCTCAAGGCTTTAGAAGGAAAGGAAATGGATGTAAGTAGGCTGGCTGCTTATGGAGGTGATATGGGGTAGGAAGAGAAGGGGTCGGTGGTGGGTCATGTTGCAGTGCTGCTCTTACACCTTTCAACACTTTGCTTCTGCATGTCCAGGCTCGTCAGGTTCACACAGCAAGTGCTATGTCCAGACTGGCACCTCTCTGCTTTGGACAGAGGTGGCTCTGCATAGACCCTGCTGTATGGACAGTGGCTCCTGCTCTCACTTCTTTGGGGTCTGCTGGTCTTTTCCTTTTCCCCCTGCAAAAGCATTGTGGCAAGGGGGAGATTGAACTGTTAGGGCTTTTCAATGCTCTAGGCATCTAGAAAGTCAAACTATTCTATGGTGGGATACGGCTCTTGTTCACAGTCCTTGTAGGTTTGGGTTTTATTTGTTGATGTGTCAGTGAGAATTTAGCTCTCTCTCTGAAGCTGGAGTATCTGGATTCATGACTTTGACAGAGCTTTCTGCACCAGCAAGGGGGGAAAGCAAATATATTGGAAATATTCACTTACTGGCCCTCTAAAGCAGCTTGTCCACAAACTGCTGCACAACCAGAATATGCAGCGCTGAGGGGGCATAATGTTTCAACCCTTTCGTTAAATTACAAGCTCATGCTGAAAAGCTCTTACGCTTGTGTTCTCTAGTATAAACTTGTCAATATTGAAATCATGCTGTTATTATACTTCTAAGTATTTTTCTATAAAAAAAGCTGCAGTTCACAAAGTTCACAAAGCATCTGTCTTGAAGAGTTGGGCTTTAGCACAGCAGAAAGCAAAGACCTAAGACCTGTTTCATCAAAGGGGGTCTGTATTTTTGCCCCATGATTTTCTTCCTCTCCTGAACTGTTTACAAATAGCAATTTAGCCCAGGGTCTTTGTCAACATGTTACAGCCACAAAGCCTTCGAAGAGGGCCAAAAGTGCTTCTTCCTTTTTACTATGAGCCTTTTTGCCACTGCACTAGAAATGAACTGTATTGTTTAAAAACACAAATTCAGGAATGAGTCAGAGGCATGAAAGCAAGCAATAACAGGAACTGCTGCTCATCTTTGATGTTCAGGGGATTGTTCAGTATTTGTGCAACTACTCCAAGCTGCGCTAGTCCCGACCTGGTGACAAGGCAAAGCAACAATCTGTCTCTATTCACAGCAACATAGGAAAATAAATTCAGGTGCTACTGAAGTGAATTTTACACAAATGTTACAACAAGCTGATTTGTACAGACATACATATTTATTCAAGAAAGCTAGAGAGCTTGTTCTTACTCAGGAGCGTAGGTCCGTCGTTGCTCTACTATTACTATCACACGTGAGTGTATATCCATGCTTGAAAAAGGCTCAGGTTTCTGTGTTGTGGTGAACGGCGGCAGAGTAAGAGAACCAACATCCATATTTAATGAAGCTACATCATATCCTTGTAACTTTTTTTCTGCATTAAACAGCTCCAGCTTTAGTTTTGCTTTACATTAGTGGATGAGAAGTCTCTTCATATGCCCATAATTAATGATGATCCTAGAGCACAGAAGTTGTTTTGCAGAGATCCAGACCATGCACATTCATTAAAACTTAGTTCAGCCTTTACTTTTATTCCATAATGATGGCACGGAGATCTGGGGACAGGTCTTTTTACCCTGGAAGTAATGGAAAGGCTGGGATCAGGCAGGCAGGGATCTTGCTCCTCATCCTGTATTGCATATGGATTTCTAACTGAAAACTTTTTTAACTGAAACAACACGTGAGAAGCTGGGTACTGTGGTTTCTTAACAAAGTGTAGGCATTGGAGCAGAAAGTGAAGACTTTTTAGTTTAATCATGAGAGGAAACATGGGGTACAGGGAGGCTGAGCTCTGCAATAGAAACAGAGGAGCACAAAGCTCGGCAATTTCATCAAAAAGAAATAAAAACACGGACTGGGATCTTTGTCTTTCAGGGAGCAGAAAAGGCTCCTGTTAGGGGTGAATGCGCCACAGGTGTCTTATAAAAGGACAATTCCAGGTGGGAAAACAGCATGTTGGCTCTAGTATCTCACATGCTGCGACACCAGCTGTCCCGTATAACGTGGGATTTCCTGTAGTGCATTCACAAATCCTGCACCCCTGATTAAAATGGTATTACTTAGACAAATGTTTCAGCAGAAGCAGTTGCAGTCTGCTACATGCAGCTGGCAATAGGCAGTGTTACTCCCTAAAAGCTGCACTGGACCATAAGGCATGTAGGACTCCCCTTCATCACCTCTGCTCCTTCTCTGCTCATGCTCTTCTGCCTGGGGTCTGACCCTTCTTCCAGCTCTCATGGTGTCATGTTCATAAAAGATCTATTTCACATTTTAGAGGCTTTAATTCTGGCAACCCTATTCTGACTGCAGTTAAAGGAGACATGGAAATCCATAATTTCTGCTGCATCTTCCTTCGGTCACCATACCTCTAAAACATCCCATCCTTTCCTCTCCACCTTCACATGGCAGAAGTTGCTGTGAGGTTAAAGAAAACACAGAGATTCAGCTTTGGGAAATAGGTTGGTTGAGCATCTTAATTTTCTCCAAGGACTTTATAACCTCAAACTGAAATGTGACGTAGAAAATGTCACAAAAGGGAGAAAGCCTAGGAGAGAAAGGGGGTTGCAATTAGGAGCATGTAAGTGGAATAATTCTTCCATTTCCATGCCTGATGAAATGAATCTGTCCTGGCAGAGACAGCATGAAAAGAGGATATGTTGCAGTACGTGTTTGTGAAATGTTTGTATCATCTAGGAGGAAGGACAAAGCTATTTGTGTAGCAGCATGTTGGCAGTACTTCCACATTTGATCTAAATGGTGGGGGTGTAGTTGTGCCAAGCTCCAGACAGTGGATTCACATCTGTATTAGGAAAAAATAGGTTTAAACCCCAATGAGGTGTTTAATTTTTAAGTGAGTTTAAAACAGGTGACAGTTAAGAGTAGCCTACAGCAGAGAGTCTTGAGGAATCTAAGGTGAAGAGAAAATGCATAGAAGCTTTCATAAAACAACTGGGCCGTGACTGTGAGCATTAATTCAATACTAAAGGGGTGCAGCGTGCGTCCCCTGGCTTGGATGCTATTAAAAAACAGGAAAGAAAAACAGCTGAGAATGTGTCATAACAGTGCAGGACAAAAGTCCTTCAGGGATGCTGTACGTAAAGTTGGTCCAACTTCAGAGATGCATGAGAGCCTCTGAGCTGTTACTATTCCTATGGTGTGCACCTTAAGGTGCACAAAAATGCCCAGAAATGGTATGTAGCATACCATTGGATCCAGAGGTCATTTAAGGGCAGTTGTTTGCCCCTTTCCAATGCCCCCAGGCATGGAAATCCACAAGGCGCAAAGCTTGAGGGGATGGTGGCAGGCAGAATGAATGGTCTTGAAAGATTATTTTCTCTGGAACATGACCTACTGAATTGAGGGAGTCTTTGTTGTCCTTGCAGTCCTCAGCAGCTGTTCTGATCCTCTGTGATCAGAGGTGTCAGAGTAAGCATGTAGGGTTTCTTGCTATTCTAAGACAATTGTATGTGACCAGTCTTGGGTTGTCTGTTGGTTGGTTGGTTTGTTTAAATTTGAACCTTTTTTGAATTTAACTTCTGCAATATGAGCCTTTTCTGCTCATCAGGCCCAGGCCATACCTGCTTTTCTCGCTTCTGAAAGCTCACTTGTACTCTTGTAAGGTATCATATCATATTCTTATCAGTTGAAAGATTATCTCTGGGAACTGACGACTCTTTGTCAGTAGATCGTAAGGCATACGTTCAGTCACGAACAAGAAACTGTACTAAATGAGGCACTTCTTCCATTGACCCACTCTATCCTCTTGATGTAGCACTCCTGTGGGTTTGCTGAGGTGCTTGAAGACTTATGTAGAGAGAAGGAAACAGTGCAGGGACTCTGGCTTAACCATCCATTTTAATGTAAAGAGTATGTAGGAACAGTAGTTAGGGTGACAACCTGGGATTTAGGAAAGCTGTGCTCAGTTCCCTGCTTTACCATGTGTGACGTTGCACCTCTGTGCCATGGCTCCAAATCTATATAATGGGACAACTGTATTTTCCTACTTCATGGGGCTCTTGGGAGAATAAATGTCCTTAAAACTGTGAAGTGTTCAGTTAACCTGACAATGAGATCATATAAGTGTATTACATAGATATGGCAGAAACCAGTGAAGGTGGCTTTAAAATAATATTAACATCTATCTTCTTGAGTTTGATTCTATGAGAAAAGACTGTTCTGCATCACTATTTCAGTCTATTAATCATCTGGCTGATCTAGCCATCATTCTGGATGTTTCCTGGCCCTGAATACACCAAAGAGCTTTGTCACGAACTGCGTATTAGAATAAATATTTCTTCCATTTGACAGAGCTCCTGGGTCTGATATTTTCTTATGTATCTTGTATTTTCTCCCAAACTAACAGCAGTTGATAGAACATAGTGATGATTTTTACAAGGTGTCCTGTAACTTGGAGGAATAGCTTGCAGATTTGAAATTTGCTTGTCTTCCTAGATGTCTTGCCTGGGCAGATTTGAAATTTGCTTGTCTTCCTAGATGTCTTGCCTGCAAGCTCCAATGATTAAGAAGGTCTGTTAGTATCAGCAGTATTCAGTTTTGGCTGCTTTATGTCTGTCCTGCTTGCAGTCCCAGCTGAAATCAAGAAGTAGAAAGGCAAATTGGATGAGAGTGATTATTATTAATTAAAAGAGAAAGTTAAAAACTTAGCCACACTTTTTTTGGTGTCTCAGACAACATTCAGGTGTGTGATGTCTCAAGTTTCTTGAACAACTTGGTATCTATTTCTTCTTTGTCTGAGTCCATTCAAGCATATCACACAGTCGAATATGGGCCTCATGTAGCTTTATCTGAATCAGTTCTCCCAAAGTCTTAAACTATATAATTAAGCTCTTTTCAGTGACTGGAAAACTACCACTAAATTTGAAATCTGTCATGGTAATTTCAAGGCTAATGGAATCAAATTTAACAAGAGATATTATTCCTAATTATTACCCTATCTCCAGCCTTTTGCACTTGCCTAAATTCTCTCAAAGTTTTTTTAATTCCATAGCCACCTGATCATCAGAATTTTAATTAAGGCTAATCAGGATGTCTGAACCGTGACTGACCATAGATTACTTTCTTTGGCTTAATAGCAGGTGTTCATTTTAAAGCCTCATTGTATGCGTTATTTGGGGTGACACAGCTGTCATGGTTCCCAGTTTTGATATAGCTTTTCCTGAAGTTATTTGAATTGAATGAACTGAATTTAATTTGTAATTTCAGAGTAGGTTATAATTTTTCTGCATTATGGCAATCTTGCAATAAGCTAAATCCTTTTTGGAAGCATTTATTGTTGTCACTGAGACCATATTTAGATACAGGGTCTGATTTTTATCCCAGAGAAATAGAGATGAACTGCTTATACTGGCTACTTCTTTTTGTTGGTAATTTAGGTTATTGACTTCTGCAGATATCTTCATCGATTCCCTGTAATTGTTGGCATCATGTTTTTCAGTGGTATATAATAAGCTCTTCTAGAGGTCTTCTTAATAGAAGGAGTATTATTGCAGAGAATAAATTCACATTTGTGAAGAAGAGAGAGGGATTTATGCACTTGTCCTCAAAGGGATGGACATCCATTAAAGCTCTCTCAATGAACAGGAAAGTTTGTCAGAGAGAGATTGTTCACCACCAGCTTATTCCTCCTTATGAAGTGGTTGTCTATCCTTAGCTTTCCTGTGGCAAACATTTGACTTTAGAACCATAGTTTTCTCTTCTTTTTATTTTTGGTAAATGATGCCATTTACAGAAGAACATGACAACAGCTCTACTGGTTCAGACCATGGCTCCCATTAGCTGACTGTCTTTAGGAACAACCAGTAGCAGAGTCCCAAGGAACAGCGCAGGGACATCACAGCAAGTATCAGTACTTTCTGAACTTGGCTAGGGATATTAAGGATAACAGGAAGGGATTCTACGAGTACATAGCAAATAAAAAACAGACTAGGGAGAACATAGGCCCCCTCAGGAAGCTCTCAGGAGAACTGGCTACACAGGGTTTGGAGAAGGCTGAGGTTCTGAATGACTTCTTTGCCTTGGTCTTCACTGGCAAATGCTCTGACCACAGCACCCAAGTCCTGGAAGGCAGATGCAGGGACTGTGAGAATGAAGACCTTGTGCCCACTGTAGGAGAAAAACTGGTTCGAGACCATCTTAAAAATCTGAACATGCACAAGTCCATGGGTCCTGATGAGATCCATCCGTGGGTCCTGAAGGAGCTGGCAAATGGAGTTGCGAAGCCACTGGCCATCATATTTCAAAAATCATGGCAGTCAGGTGAAGTTCCCGACAACTGGAAAAAGGGAAATATAACCCCCATTTGCAAGAAGGGGAAAATGGATGACCCGGGGAATTACAGAGCAGTCAGTCTCACCTCTGTGCTTGGCAAAATCTCGGAGCAGATTCTCCTGGAAGGCATGCTAAGGCACATGAAAATCAACAAGGTGCTTGGTGACAGCCAGCATGGCTTCACTAAGGGGAAATCCTACCTGACCAATGTGGTGGCCTTCTATGATGGGGCTACAGAACTGATGGACAGGGGTAGAGCAGTTGATGTCATCTACCTGGACTTGTGCAAAGTGTTCGACACTGTCCCACACGACGTCCTTGTCTCTAAATTGGAGAGACATCAATTTGATGGATGGACCACTCGGTGGATAAAGAACTGGCTGGATGGCCGCACACAAAGAGTTGTGGTCAATGGCTCAATGTCCAGCTGGAGACCAGTAACGAGTGGCGTCCCTCGGGGATCGGTGTTGGGACCGGTCTTGTTCAACATCTTTGTCGCTGACATGGACAGTGGAATTGAGTGCGCCCCCAGCAAGTTTGCCGATGACACCAAGCTGTGTGGTTCGGTTGATACCCTGGAGGGAAGGAATGCCATCCAGAGGGACCTTGACACGCTTGTGAGGTGGGCTGATGCCAACCTTATGAAGTTTAACCATGCCAAGTGCAAGGTCCTACACCTGGGTCGGAGCAATCCCAGGCACAGCTACAGGTTGGGCAGAGAAGAGATTCAGAGCAGCCCTGCGGAGAAGGACTTGGGGTGTTGGTTGATGAGAAAATGAACATGAGCCGGCTTCAGTGTGCGCTTGCAGCCCAGAAAGCCAACTGCATCCTGGGCTGCATCAAAAGGAGCGTGACCAGCAGGTCCAAGGAGGTGATCCTGCCCCTCTACTCTGCTCTTGTGAGACCTCACCTGGAGCATTGTGTGCAGTTCTGGTGTCCTCAACATAAAAAGGACATGGAACTGTTGGAACAAGTCCAGAGAAGGGCCATGAGGATGATCAGGGGACTGGAGCACCTCCTGTATGAAGACAGGCTGAGTAAGTTGGGGCTGTTCAGCGTGGAGAAGAGAAGGCTGTGTGGCGACCTCATAGCAGCCTTCCAGTGTCTGAAGGGGGCCTATAGGGATGTTGGGGAGGGACTCTTCATTAGGGACTGTAGTGATAGGACAAGGGGTAAGGGGTTAAAACTTAAACAGGGGAAGTTTAGGTTGGATCTAAGGAGGAAATTCTTTCCTGTTAGGGTGGTGAGGCACTGGAATGGGTTGCCCAGGGAGGTTGTGAATGCTCCATCCCTGGCAGTGTTCAAGACCAGGTTGGATGAGGCCTTGGGTGATATGGTTTAGTGTGAGGTGTCCCTGCCCATGGCAGGGGGGTTGAAACTGAATGATCTTAAGGTCCTTTCCAACCCTAACTATTCTATGACTCTATAACATATTTTCCCAGCTCTTGGTAGAGAGAAGACCAATGACTTTCTGAGCTGGAGAGCCAGTGTACAGGTCTTCTGTGGCCTAAAATACTTTTTCGTGTCTGAATTTGTCTAGATAGGTTGTTGCAAGAGACCTGATCCTGAAAAGCATTAATTCATAAATACGTTTGGAGGAAGTATAGAAAATGGGGGTGCTCTTGAAAAGGAGGGGTTTGCTAAGACAAGTCTGTAGCACGACAGGATGGCCAGGTCACTGTGCCACATCAGGGGCAATGTTCCCTGGAGTCAGGAGTGAGCAGCTCTGTAGTGTGACTGCTCTTTGTTAGTGATACTCGGGAAAACACAAAACCTATCACCAACACGATACGTTACCTGAGGTTGAACAAGAAAGCAATTACAGTAGCAGATTGCCATTAACAGGTAGAAAAAAATATGCCCAAGCCTGCTTCTGCATCTCAACTTGTGGTCTGATGTTCAGATAAGATGAAAACATCGTAACTTTCAGTGATTAACTGTGAAACAGTGGAAGTGAGTGTTCACAAGTGAATTTGTTTTCAAAACAACCTTAAATACTTTCATCCAGGCATTTCTTTCTGAATAGCACAGCCTTCTGTGACACCATGGAGCATTTTTATGTGCAGTCTTAATTGAAGCAGTCTTATTTATAGTAGTGAGTATTCATTCCTGTGATTCTGAGGAAGGCTAATAAAATGTTCTCACTTTCCTTTGCATCAGCTAATGATCTGGAAAACAAATATATTGCCATTTCTAGGGAACCTGATCTTGCCATACTAGATTATACTGGACAAAAGCTGTATTTCACCTTCCATTTATTTATTATTCACATTTCTCCAGCGTCTGAAGTTCCTGCTGTGGTGCATCAGGCATAGACCCCCTGGCAGTCCATGTCCCAGAACTGGTAATTTACATCTAAGATGAGAGACAACAGATGGAGCCAGAGAGACAAAGAAGTATAAGGAGATAATTAGACCAAATCCATCAATGCAACTGGCTATAGTCTTCATGCACTAACACTGTGGCAAAGGATTGTTGCACAAGAGGGTTTAAAGGGAGTCTTGTGAGATGCGTGCTCTATACTGTGCTAAAATATTACCTTCAATACTTAGATAAATTTAATCAGAGAATCTGACTGCAGAGTGAGCTTTTTTTATCACTGATCAGTAATTGTTGTTTACAATACTTAGTTCTCAGTTTAGCTATCCTTGGTTTATCAGGCTAAAGAATGGTTTATGTCAAAGGACATGTCAAAGGAGACATCAGTCCTTTGTGCAACTAGAGCACAATGCAGAGATGCAGCTTTCCACAGGATGAGGTATCACAGTATGGATGTAGGAACTGTCCATAGCCAACGGCAAGCTGACTATGATGAGTTGTGTAAAGTTTTCCTTCTGCAGTGATGATGTTTCACCATTTAAATGGCCAGAAACAACGAGGACACATGGCAGTATCCTTTAACTCGGGTCTTTTACATAATTGAATGCAACATTGCACTGCAGTGAGGGATTTGGGGAATCTGAGCCTGTCCTCTGCACTAATAAGTGCTCCTTTCTCAGCCAAGAAGAGAGGAGCAATACTGGCCCAGGGAGTTGATGAACACTGAGATTTCACAGGCCAATGCTCCTGTGAGCTGCCTGAAGACTTGAACTGTGTCATCTGGAAAAGTTCTGCTACCCCTGCTCTTGCTTAGGGAGGTCTTTTTGTTACTCTAGAATGAGTAATAAAGAATGAGAAATAATCTCAGTCAGCACTCTCCTAATGACTCTTTGCAAGTGATCTCAGCCTGCCTCAGAGACATGTGTTGAACCTGGCCAGCCTTCATTCTTGACAAAAGCCTTTTAATAACAAATATTACCAAACCAGGAAAAGTATAGTAGAATGAAATCCAGAGCCTAATGCTGGGAAATGGTTGTTGACTTCCAAGCTGTTTTCAGGTACCCAATCCTGCTAGCTCTTCTGTGAAAACAAGAGCTGCAGGGCTTTCATCTTTAGATACCATTTTGCACCTAAGGTGAGCTGTGGCCAGGTAATTTGATTCGGATAATCTTTAGAGAGCTCCAAAATGTGTTGCTCCTATGTCAAATGTGAGATCTTATCTGAAATCGGGCTGGTATGAGGACTCAGTGACAGCTCATTGCATCAGTGGCCTGCCTTTCCTGACTCATCCTGATCAATGGCCAGGGTGCTCCTACAAGTATTGATACATCCCAGCAATTTCTAACTTCTGGAAATTATATTGAGCTCTGGAAGAAGCAACTTTGGAAAGTCAAGAATACACCAGCAGTGGAATGAAAACCTTACTCACACCTTCTCTAATTCTTCTCTCTCCTTCTGAAAGTGCCTCCCTCTGCAAGCTTTTGCAATTACCTCTCATTAGCCATTGACAATAAAGGAAGAGAAGGCATAAATTGGAAGCATGAATCATATCCTAATTTAGCCTGTCTCTTCTGCTAGTAGGAAGGCATATGCTTCTCAGACACTCATCTGCATCAAGACTAAGAATGCAGGCATCCGAGGGAAAGCTGAACCATTCAGACTTGTACGATGAAGTGGTTTCTATTTTCCTTTAAACAAGAGAATAATAAATTGGGAAATCTTCTCCTTACAACTGTCTTCATCCTGTATAAGGTATGTGCCTAAACTAGTTCTCTGTATTCAAATGTGTAGGAGGAAAGCTTGGTTTCTGGTTAAGTGTCTGCAAGCCGGGGGTTGACTGTGTGTTTCTGATGCAGACTGTGTGTGCTTGGCAAATCTTTATGTATTAATCTGCGTTTTACAGCTGAGGAAATGAAAATGCCCTTACACAGTTCATGGAAAGGGCTGTATGAGACTGTTGCAGTAAGACAGAACTTGCTTGTGTAACCTGCAAGTTCCTTCTAGTCCTAAATTCCTGAGCTCACAGGCTCAACGAGAGCATTGATATTTTTGAGGGCTTCAGGCATTATAATCACGGAATAAGTCCACAGAACAAAAGGACTTCTCTAAACAGACAGTAAGGATCTAAGAATCAAAACAAAAACTGGCTCCAAATAGTCTTCTTGAAGCAAGAGAGGTAACGTGGATTAGGATGAGATTGTTGTAATGCTTAACTGAGAGTATAAAGCCAATACTTGTGCAAACATGCAGGTATCTTTCAAGTAGATCACATGAGCACCCATGATGATATTGTAGACAGAAATAAGGTCACCCGGGTAGGCTGTGGAATAACTCAAATTATTTCTTTTGAAAAACAAACCAAAACATGTTTTCATGCTGTTGCAGTGTTTTGTATAAACTTTCTCTAGTGCTGTGCTATACCATACTCATAGGGAAAAGCTCCTTTTTTTCTTACAAGTACCACCTGCTTAAGTTATGGAACTTTATTTAGTTTACAGAAAGTTGCAAAATTTAAACAGGATAAACCTATGTCACAGACAGAATCTGGTATCGGTGAAAACAAATCTCTAGTACCAAAACACAAGTTAAATATTGATGACTTCCCAAATTCCGCATCATAGTAAAACGAACTTTGATGCTCAGAGAGCACAACAAGGCCACTTGGAAACAACTATGCAAAAACTCAGTGGAGATCCGTTGCATTGCAAAGACTTTAAAATGTGCAAGCTAGCTGTTTCATTACTGTGCGTTAGTACACCTCAGGAGAAAGAGAAAAAGCAGTATATATAGTGTGCTATTTAAACTCTTTTCTATTACACTGCTATTAATGTATTAGTAGAAGAAGAATCTCACATTTAAGTGCTAAAAATAAGCCTCTGGAAAAATGCACTGTGGTACAATTCACTACATTACGAATCCCAAAGTCTACCAAGAGATGCAGACAGTGGTATGTTGTAAACTGCCTGGGAAGAAGGTAACAAATGTGGAATGTCATTATCCCCTGTTTTCTGGTGAAGCTAGCTGAGGACCCACTGATGCCCTGTCTGACATGACAGTAACAAAGCAGCAGTGTTTGCCCATAATAAGTAAAGAAACTTCAACAAGAGCCCTGTGGTATAACTAGCAGCATCTTGTGTAAGTGTCTGCAATGCTCCCCACAGGTCAGAAAAGTCCCTCTCTTTCCAGAGTGACACAAACAACCAAACTAAGCAAACTGGGGTTTGGGACAGCATTTTTAACTCTCTGCACCTTCTCCTATGCTGAAAATATACAGAAGTGGAAGTAAGTCAGGAAGTACTGTCTCCGAGTATTGAAAGTCCAGCCCTGTCCTGGTGTTCTCCAGTTGTGTCACCACTGGCCATAGAAACAGCTGATATTAAGGAAGTGATGCTGTGGTATCTTCTCCGCAGGGCTTTTCTCTTTGCTGGAAAACTTCCCTTGGGCTAAATCTGTCTTTGGGTCAGACTTTCCTGGAGTCCCAAAGGTTCCTGGAGGCTCAAAAAGGAAATAAGAACAGGAACAAGCCTTTCCCATTTCACAGCTGACGGAAGAGTTGTTTGATAATGGCAGGGTAATAACAGGCAGAACAATTCAGATTAGAAGTCCACAAATCCACTTGACTAACACAGCTCAGGCCAGCAGCTCCAGATAATGGAAGTTATTATACAAAGTACAGCCCTTATTTTGGAAGTTAATACTTGTTCTTATCTCCTTTAGGCTTTCTGTGAAAACTATAAATGCTCCGTCCTTCCCAGAGCCTTCTCAGGCCTGCTGCACAGAGTGCGTAATACGCTAATATTGGAGATTTTGCTCAGTTTTATACTCAAAAGGCTCTAATCTGCTAATGCCTATCGCTTCTGGAGGTTAGACCATGCAGTGAGCTCAGAGGTGAGATATCAGCAAAGGCTTTCTGGCTCTTTGGGTTATTAAGTGCTGGCTCTGATAGCCCAGGATGATTTTAGGAAAGGGCTTGAGAACTTCTGGGTGGAGTAGTTTTGGTAGAGTTCCTTCTGCCGTGGGGCAGCCTGCTGGACTAGATGAGCTCAGAAGAGGCACATCATCCTTTCCATCATTCACCTTTTCTTCCATGCCTTGGCCATGATGGCTTAGTGTTTTCTGCTTCCCATCTATGCCAGTTTTTAGAAACAAGTGGTTCCAAGGTGTCTTTGGTGTCCCCCCACTGCTGCCTGAGTGGTCCTGCAGCCCATGGCACATGGCTTATCCTGCCTTGGAGAAGAATGTGTCCTCTTCACAGCTGAGAGGAAATGTTGTAAGCTGAGGGGGTGAAACAAATCACGTTTCTTTCTATTTAAAAATTGAACAAGAATTGCCATGCTATCTTATTAGCAGATAAAAGCTAATATTATCACCTGTCATGTGAAAAGAGGAGGAGGACTGGAATATGATCTCCTGGGAAGCACAATAAGTGAGCCTGCATCATGAGAGCTGTTAGGTGGATCCAACAGACTAGGTTTATTTCCTCTCTTACAAATTTCAGTGGATAACTAAATGAAACCCCATAGTGAGATCCCTGCTGAACGACACCGTTTTCTGATCTTTCAGAGTTACTGATTTCAGCCTTAAATTGTACTGAAGCTTCCTTTAAAACAGAGATTGCTGCATCTGGAAGCACTACAGAAACATGCCTCAGGCAGCTGCTATCTTTTCCAGTCCTCAGCAACTGCCAAACCTCGCTGCAGCTCCCTCACCTGAAGTGTGAAAGGGCAAAATCTGTCTGGCTGGAGAACATCCATCCCACAAAAAGGGAGCTTAATACTCACCAGTGCCATCCATCTACTCAGAAGCTCCCACTTTTGGACATGATTTATTCCTGTCATTGTCCAGGACAAGTGTGGCAGACACCTTGATCTCTCTAGGCTGCACATCCCATCCAGGAGATACTGGTAAGTTAGCAGGGTTTATTTTTCACCTTCCCCCATTAGATTAGCTTCAGCTGGTTGGGAAGATGGCCTGGGAATGGAGTGAGTGCGGGAATCCACATCAGCCACCCACCCTTGACTTGAGACACAGCTGCAGGGATAAGGAAGGCAGAAGCTTCCTATGGACATCCTGCCATAGCAGAGATGTGGACACTTGTGTATCACCCACATAAGAAGTCTTCCTTTCCCCGTCCATTCCTACCTACATTCATGTCAAAGAAGGGGACAAACCCCAAATATCAGCAAAATAGGCAGGGATGAAACTGCTATAAAAATAGTAATTTTTAAAAGGTAATGACTTATCCACTGGTGCTGGGGACAACACAAGTACTGAGGGAAAGATGTTCTTTTTCTCTCCACAAGTGCCTGAGGGGTATTCATTTGCTGAAAAGCATTTTCTCCTGTATGCTTGAGATGGTTTGAAATGCTTCCAGGAACACAGCCAATTCCCACCTTCAGCTCCCCCCTGCCTTGTCCTTTTCCAGCAGGCTGTCCTTCCAGCGAGGAAATGCAAAGGGAGGGGAAGCTGCTCTGGCTGCCTCTGAAGGTCACAGGCACAAGGGGCTCATGCTGGCTCCTTGGGACGGTGTCTCAGCACAGATTCCAGCAGCATCTCCTGCTTGCTGCATCTGTTGGCAAGGTATGCGTATGGCTGTCAGCACTTCCGGAGGAGAATGTTAATGTTGGCATGTTTTACCAGTCTGATCAAGCATCTAACACTCATCTGGTGGGAGAAGAAATGAGGGAAGACAGGAAAAGAGACCTCCTAGCAGTGAATCTTGCCTTTGATATTTGGGACAGAGTACGGCTTGTGTTAATGTTTCTTTGCAGCTGTGCTGGCATGGGTGGACTTTAAACCAGCCATACAGGGAATGCAATCCGCTCACACACCCCTGGGGCAGCAGCTCTGTTTGTGTTTTGTAGGGGTATGCACATAGTGATGCAGAACTCACAGGTACTACGAGTCTCTATAGGAGCTTTTACAAACAGAGGCCATTTAAAGCAGCCTGAAGGTTGCTCTACTTTGTACCAGTGGCAGATTTTGCCTTTGGCCCATGCCAGGATCAGGAGGAGTGGAAAAAATGTCTCTGCCTATCATTGCCTTCCTACGATAGCTACACCGACCAGCTCTTTACTCTGTTAAATCTGATTTCCTCAGTGCTATTCATGGTATAAAAGCAAAGGGTCTCTGGAGTAACACTGATTGCAAAACCAGTGTAAAAGCAAAGAAAATTAGGTCTGTTCTACTGTTAGCCAGCGTGTAATTTTTAGCTGGAGTGAGCATATTGCCACAAACCTTGTCAGGAAACAAACTGCGTGGCGATCAGAAGTACCTGGGGAGAATGCGCTTATTGATGTGTGAAATGCCTCGGCCGTCACTCAAGCGATCCTCGCAGCTCCAAGGACAAATAAGCAGCATCTGTGTTAATGCCCTTTGCAGCATTCAGCACTGGCGGCTGCATTTTGGGAGCCCAATGGTGGAGTGAGCCCTCACTGCTCTCCAGTCGGCTACGTTTCCATCTCGTGCGAGTGGTCTGTGCCCTCCAGAAGGTTTCAGCATGGTTGTTTTTCCCCCTTCACTGAGTGCTGTCTTAGACCAAGTGAATCTCAGGCTGTGAGGAGCACGGTTGTAGTCACCGTAAGCCAAGGCTAGATGTTTCATGCTGTAATCAGAACTGGCAACTTCCAGTGAGCTTCTTTACTACTTAAAAGCAGAATTGAATGTATAGTACCAAGGCTGAGATCATGAAGGAGCAATTTCTCTTGCATAGACCGACCTGGGGTACTTAGATGACCTGCTCTGTAAGCTGTAATTTAAAAACAGGAGGATAGAGAGCTAAGCATGCAACTAACCTTGAGGGAATTCCTAGGATCTCCCCGAAATCCCCCCAGCACACATTAAGAAGTCCCACTGCCCATGGATTTCTGGATGTACAGCTCTGGCACTTGAAGCTTTCCCTGTACAGATTGCAGATGTTGTTCATTGTCTGCAGCCTGTATTCACCTGTCTCTACTTCTTTCTGCTCATCCATAATCAGCCTCTTGAGCTATAAATGAGCTACTCAACAACCTACAACCTTATGTTTGTATCATAACCCATTAATCCTGGGCATGCTTTATAGGAGGTTTCTATTTCTAGAATAGTGGAGAGGGGGTTAAATAGATTTTGCACAGACACAAACATCTTGTGTTAAAGGTGGTCATAATCACGTCACTCAGTGTGCTATTGGGAGCAATCAGCTATGGTCATAAGCAACATATTGACCTGTCGGACTCTATAACAGCCCATAACATTTGATTATCCATTTCTTGAAATAACTATTAATTGTTCATTAGCCCTTTATGAAGTATTTTATACCAGTCTTTCATACGAAGCATGACTGAAATGTTAAAGCCTAGTATTTGACCTTTAAATTCAACCAATCAAAAAATCAGTAAAAACCAAGATTTTGCGTCTTTTCAGCAAAATCAGTCCCAGATTCAGCACCAGTCCCAGATTCATTTGGATGCAGAGATCTTTCTCTGTCTAAACACTGTGTGTCTTGCCAAGATGTTTTCCTGCGTCCCCTCTCCTGTTAGAGGACCATGGCATTATCAGAGTGAAATAAATTGAACCCATCTATTTCAGATCCCAGCCTCAGGACAGGTCAAGTCACTCTGATTCTGGAGATGGACAACCTGGAGAAACTCCAAAGAGCCGGGGTGAAGTGAGAGCATCACCTCTGGTCCTGGCACTGAAGGCCTGCTCTCATTCAGCAAAGTACTTCAGGATATGATTAAACTGAAGGGCTGGATGGAGCTGTAGCATTTAGCTAGGGCAGGGGAGGCACAACACACCATGAAGGCACATTTCTTAAGGGAGCCGTGTGGTTTACAAGGTCATCTAAGCACACAGAGCGGCTGAGGATATTTAGATGTCCAGACGTGGAGTGAGGAGCTTAGATACCAGTGTAGTATGCTCATCTTTATCACATCAGGCAGTCAAAGGAACCTTGGAAGTTTCAGCAGGACATTCAACTCCGAGGCACGTTTGTTGAAAGGTCTTTTATCTTTGCCTGCAGTAACTTTCTCTCTCTGATTCTTAGGACTAATAATACAAAGCTCGCTAATGCTCATGAAAATCCTTTGCACAGCTTCCAAGCTGGGCACTGCACTCCTGGAACATTTATACTCCAGTCGTCCTCCATCATCTCCATGTCCTACATCATCAGGCAGCAATGTGTCACAAGATTACTCATCACGAATTAAACCTCATGAAAAGCTGTTCTGAGCTGGGAATCTACAAGAAATACATTTTGGCAAATGATATGAGAAGCAGAGGAGAACAACAGATGTTTCCAACAGACAAACGTTTCCAGTTTGGTCATAAGTCTGTACTCTGCACCAGTCTCTAGATAACATCCTTCAGCATTGTGCCAAGGGGAACAATGGCTCTTCCGATTCCAGTGCTGCCCTGGTATCTGCAAACTCTGGGAGAGCCAACTCCAATTCCTTCCAACCTCATCTTCATCCAAAGATACCCAAGAATTTCTTTATTCTCTGTCCCTAGCTCTCCATGGCTATAATCCAACACCTGCATTTGAGCCACTGGAGGCAAAAATCCAAAATGTTCGCAAGGGGAATGGAGCAGTGGGAAGGCGAAAGACAGTCTGCCATGATATAAGGTGGGTAATTCCCTATCACCGCCTGAGCAAACACACAGACGCTGTGGCAGGGAGCCTGACAGATGGTTAGAGCAGAGCAATGGGCTTTTATTCACTGAGGCATGGCTGCCTTCGATTTCTGTTTGAAACAAAGATGTATCCTGGTTAGCAGTTCTCTGTTTGCTCAGACAAAACATCCCGTGTCTGGCTTGACCCAAGTCAAGTGGATGGATGTTCACATGGGGTGCACTGAAACCAGGCAGGGTCCCCACCAGTTCTTCCTCTACATCCAGGACGTTGGTCCATGTATCCATCCTGAGTGACTCGCTGTTTCCAGCCCACCATCCCTTTTGCTGTTGGCACTGTGAGCCTAGCGCTCAGGCCAAAGGCAGCTGAGGTGCCAAGTCCTCAGCTGTTGTGCCTGGACATGGCACCCCTGCCTGATTGCAGCCTGTCATAGGCAGTAATGGATCTTATGTTCCATTTGGGGATGCCTTTGCTGTCCTTGGATTCTGTCCTGTGATGCCACAGCTTCTTTGTCCAGGGTAGGAGAGCACCTGCCACCAGCACTAGGGATGGAGAAGAGGGGTGAATTTCTCCCCATTTCTGGGTAAATCTCCAAGGTCTAGGCTTGCTGAGGAAGGGGCTCACTGTGAAGCAGGCAGCCCTGCCCCAGAGATGGGCTGGCCTGCAGCATCGCTCTGAGCTGCAGTCCACAGGCAGAAAAGACTTTAAATGCTTTCCTTTCATTCATTTGCTCTTTTGTGTCATCAAGCTACCAGTGCAGACATCCTGCCTCCGATGTCACCTTTCAAGTGATTTCCCTCACCGTTTAAAAACACAAGTTTATCCCTCCTGGAGAGGTGAACCAGAGATACGTTTAATAGGAAAAGAGAGAGGTGAGGTAATCAAACACCTGCTCCCACTAAAGCAATGCCTTTCCTCTTCACAGGCTATTGAGCACTGATGAGCAAAGAGGAAGACACAAACCAACCCTAACCCTGTGAGATGTCCAGCCTTTAGAGTGGACACAAATCTGGGTTGTAAAAGCAGAAACATGAACTGCACTTTGTGCTCGGGTCCCAGCTGCTCTGCCCAGGTTAGAGAATGAACGCTACAAGTTGAAAACTACAGCACTACAGGCACGTTCACTGCTGCCTGTTCTAATCATCAGGCAGGAAAGCACAAGTGTTAAGTGGATAAATTTAAGATTAATTGCCTTTGTTATTTTAGCAGGAGAGCCCCTGATGCTGATCCATGCAGGCGCTGCTGGCCGCGACCAAAACCTGGCTGCCTCCTGGTTGCAAAGCACTGGCGGACAAGCATGATCCTCCTTGTAACAGCACTGCTCCTAAACGACCTCCCAGGACTACGTCTCTCTGGGTGCACATGAGATGTACCAAACCCCATTAGGGCATCTGTAGGGATGGATGCAGGGATAGTGACCATACTGCCACCTTCTTCCTACCAGAACATTCTCTTTTTCTCTTGCTGCCCATGCAGCATGTATCCTTGGCTCCCTGGCACTGCAATAGCTTCAAACAAGCCCAGGGGATGGGCATTTATTGCTTTCCTAAAGTACTCATGCAGGCTTTCAGATCTTCACATGCAGCCACTCTGAGGCTCCAGATGACTTGGATGTACTTGGAGAATGATGTTTTACAGTACTGAGGGGAAAAAAAGACAAAGCCAGAGAATAAAAGCAAGCCCAAAAGCCAGGAGGATTTCTGTACCGCGACTTTACCACATTTGATGTAGCAGTGACACTGAAAGCAGCTAAACAGTGCTAGTTGATTCTAATGCTTCATCAGATGCCCTTTTCCTGCCTGGTGAAAGACAGCAGTGCCCCCACAAATGTCAGTTTGAACATCCTCAGTCAGATCGCTGCTTGCCCACAGATTTGAGATCGTTTTCACTGCCTTTAATGGCTGACATACAATAACTTCAGAGGGAGCTGCACATGATGCCCACCACCAGGCAATCAGGCATCTCATCATTCTCTTCTGACACACAGCTCTCCATGGGGGATGGTCATTTTCTCTGGCTGGGGGCAGAAGCCCCCTGGTCCTTCGGCTGTTGCCTTCATCTAGTCTGCAGCTTGAAAGAAGAACTTTCTGCACATCAAACGCTGGCTAGGACCGACTGCCAGGGAAGTAAGCATATAAATCATGTGGAGAACAGTGACATCAGCCCCGGAGAGCTCTTTCCCAGATCAGATGCCTAAAAAATCCCATCTGATGTTGACTGCTCTGAAAGGCTGGAGGCACAGAGGTATGTGTTTCAGACAAGCAGTCCCCAAAGCAATCTGTATGTCTCTGTAGACTGCACTAGTGCTTGAATTTTAACCAGAAGGAAATAGGTTGCCAAAATATGGCAGGGCTCAGAGATGTTATACACGTATAACTCATCTACATGGTGAGCATTGTGCACCACCTATTATACTGCTGTCCTTGTCCATATTTCATTATAGGCTTGCCATTTCTCAGTGTGTAAAAATAGGATATGCTGGCATGGTTTAAATGGTGCTAAGAGCACTGTGAAGAAGCACAATGATAGTTGAGAGGGAAAAGAAGAAACAGACTTCCCCTAAGTAAAGAGCAATACCAAGCAAGTGCTGAACTGACAACCTCTGCTGCTGAAACCAAAATGCCCTGGCAAAAAGCCATCAATCACTGCATGCATATATATATATATGTGTGTGCATATATATGTATATATATGTACACACATACTGCAACCAGCAGCCTTGTAGAGGACAGCACATCAGAAATGCACTCAGCATGTGATGCACTGAGCTGTATATGGTACTGCAGTTATATACTGCAGGATAACCCTACTATTTTACCCATCTGAAGAAAATTAGGTTTGGTTTTGGAGAGCATTTTTCCATGACTTTCCACTTTATAAATTCGAAGGCAAGTGGCTGTACACTGTGACAGGTCTCACACCTCCCCAGTGTCCAGGATGGTTCCCAATAACTGAAAGGGAGGTCTCCAGGGCTGGTCTTCTGAATGTGCTCTGGTTGTGCTCTGCTGGTGCATGCAGTATTCAGTGCTACCCAAGGCACCCACTTTTCACTACTGATACGTCCCACACAAGGTGGGCTTTTGTTTGATGTTGGGGCTGGTCTATCAAACCTCATCATGGTGGTGTTTAGAGAATTGAGACCTTCAGCTCTCTGTAGGTGTCCTAATGGAATAATGATTATGTGTGGCTAGAGGAAGAGAAAAATCAAGAGAAAATTGGTTGCAGGTGATTCTGGAGACTTGTTTTCCAGGATTTAATACATTTTGGATGACTGACAGCTGGCCTCCCATAGTCACATTTTTATCTCAAATCTTTTTATTTCCTCAGGCGACATTTACCTCTGCTTTTTAAACAAAATACAGCCAGAACCAGACTATCATAGCACAGACTGATTGACTGCTTTCAGACAGCTCTCCAAGCTTCCTAAACATGTTAAACCACTCTCTTTCTGGTGAGTAGCTCCCAGTGATTTCAGCATGAATAAGGATGCAGCTCTGCCAGGAAGCATTAGTGAAAACATGATCATTCACAAGAGCCACTCAGTATGTCTGGGCTGAAATTATCCACAACAATATTTTTATAATTCTGTTTTTAATTACTAGTAGTGGCCATAATAGTCACTCTTTCAGCTGCTTTTCTCATTATCTAATATGGTAATAGTTATTTTTCCAGTATTAAGGACCAGTTAATGATTGGGATTTTGTTGAGGTTTTTTGGTTTGTTTTTTTTTATCCTGAGATAAAATTCAACTTTGTATGAAAAAGGATCGTGTTTATGTTTCATGGTAAAATGTTGTGGGGTGTCTTGCATTTAAAACTGAATCTCATAATCTCATTTACAAGTAGTAAGGAATAAAAAGACAGAGTTTAGCTAAGGTGTTTATACTAATGTTACGGAGTCATGGAGTGAAGCAGTTTTGCACTGAGATGTGCATGCAACATCTAAAATTCCCTAGATTTAGTGAGTAGGGGATCATTTTCCTCTTGGGTAGACCTTTTTCATCCATGGAATTCAAATCATTGCATCTGAATAGAAAAAAGTACTTTCAAAAGTCAGTTAGCAACAAACCCTCAAACCTCTGGACCTATAAATGTGATGAACTAAATGAGAGATGCAGACATGTAACGCTTTCCTGTCAGCCTGGGGAATTCAGTCCAGCAAGCTTATGTACTCCCCAGCACTACTCTGATTCGTTACCCAAACCACAGGAGACTGAGACTGTAACTAAGTCTCAGCACCAGAAAATCAAGCTGCCAGGGCTGGTACATGGTCAGTGAGTCTCTGGTATATAGAAAATCAGTGAAACATAGGCCTTTTTCCTCAGCAGCTGCACATTCTGTATTTATCAGACTTTATGAGATACAGCACCAGAGAAACTGGTGTAAGACCACTGGACTATTTACTACCACTGTACCAGAATAATTCATGTGTTTATTCCCCATCCCAAATACACCAAAAACTAAACCTCCCGCATAACGTTGCATTGATTTAAAGCCAAGCATGAATTTTTTGACCTTTAGTAAACCATGCTTCCTCTTTTAATTTTTCTTTTGAAGGGAGGGAACATGGATCTGTTCAGAAAAAATAAAGCAATTTTCCAACCAAGTGCATCAAGCATATCTCTAGATCCTTTGCACTGCGCTGTCCCCTCCTTTTGATGTTTCCTATTTGTGTTTATCTCCCAGAGCTCTCTACTGCCCTCCACTAAGTTTCCTCCCTCCTAGTCTCTTGCATAAGGAAAGCTATAGATGGAAATGTGCTTGCTTTGCTTGTCCCACTCTAAGCAGGGAATGCGAAAAACCCCAACGTGAAGTCCCTCTGTTTGTCTGTATATCAAAGCATTTCATCAGTGCACGTTGATTCACTGCCTGTATCATGCAATGCCCTTGATCTGGAGCAATGCAGGAGGAGGAAACCCTGCGGTGCTGCACTGGTAGCAGATAACTGGTGTTTTATTACTGGGCTGGTATTTTTCCCTTTTGGCAAATAGGATTGATGTAGGGGGATGGGAATTTAGCCTGCTGATGGCTTGATTTTGGAAAGCCTCCCTTTTCAGGACAGTTTGAGACATTTTAAGCTTGTTTTCAGTTCCCACTGTTTTTCCATTAAGTTTTTTTTTGTTGTTCACTTCCATGAAATTTGTCATCCAGTGCTTTTTTTGTTCCTTCATCTCTTCCAGTCTTTCAGCCACTTTCTGCACTTCAAACAAGAAAACGAGCAGGTCTTTGGTAACCAGAATTTGTGGAAATCTCTATCTTCATTTTACTGAGATTTTCATACCATGAATGCATTAATATATTCTGTCTGTCCTTAGAACAGTGGCAGGAGACAAGATAAGCTCTCAATGTCTTTCAGAAGTAAACAGCAATGTGTTAAACTGGTTTAACAGCTTTTGGAAGAGTTTAAATGAGGCTGCTTTTTTTTTTAAATGACCTTTTAAGAAAAAATTAGACATTTGGCTCTTTAGTGACACATTCATTTATATCACTTAATGTTGCATGCTGCTTCCTTTACAGGCGTTGCTGTGCAATTGCTGGCAAATGAAATAACTAGTTCCTCAGCTATTCTGCTGATTAGCTGATTTTAAAGGTGGGGATTCCCTTCGTGGAGTTTCTCAGCTGGGCACAGCATTGGCAAGAGTCTTTTATGCAGCTCCATGCACAGTGGCTTATGACGGTGACCTCCAAGGTTAGTGATAATAATGAATTGGGATGGTCTGGACCAAAGTAGTTTTTCTCACACTAAACTATTTCTGTACAGAAAACAGGTCTGATGACAACATTTCATCCCATCCACCATGCGCTTCCTCCACAGCTTCAGACATTCTCTGTGGGCAGCAGGTAAAAGAATTTGTCCGTTCTGTCAACACCACCCAGTTATCAGTCTCAATTCTGCCTAAATATCCCATATATACCCATGCTAGGCAAGCAGTTCTGCACTGCTGGCAAATGTATGGAGAAATCTGATGATGGGAAGTTGTGAATGCTCCATCCCTGGCCTTGTTCAAGGCCAGGTTGGACCGAGCCTTGGGAGGCATGGTTTAGTGTGAGGTGTCCCTGCCCATGGCAGGGGGGTTGGAACTAGATGATCTTAAGGTCCTTTCCAACCCTAACTGTTCAATGCTTCTAAGAGTACCTTAGAGGCAGGACTTGGGTTTCTTTGTGGCTGTTCCATTGCAGGGGTCCCAGACCTGGTGAGAAGAAGTTGGTGGGTGGCAGCTTTAGCATCGGCTTGACTATATGCACAGAAACAGGTATGGGACATGTTGACCATAGACTCTGGGTCCAGCAGTGTGCAATATAAACCAAAGAAACCCCCCAAACCCACAAACTAACTTGGTTAGAGACATTGTTCCTTGTGTGAGGGAGTATTTGTTGGATTCTGAGAACTGCCAAGGTTATAAAATCCAGATCTCCCACAGGGAGTTACAGTCTGGACAAATTTCTCCTCCTTCATAGTTTTACCAAGAAATTGTCAGTTGGTATTTTTAATACTAAGTATAGGAGAAACTAATCTGTCTTTAATTTCTTTGTTTATTTTGTGGTTATAGATTGATAAAAAAGCAACTGGATAAATTGCATGAATAACTGTATCGTCTATATTTTTCCCTGCCTTCTTTAAAATGTCAGTAAGAAGATGGGAGTTTTTATCATGCCTTTTAGGAGACTATTTCACAGAGATTTTGTTCTGTTCCTTAGCTCAGACTTTCCCTTCTGTCATTTTATTGTTCCCCTTTGCATCACATTTTTGTTCACACAAAATAATTCTTTTCTGTCTGCCTGAACATAGTAACCATAAACCTCGTCATTACTCAGTGAAGCTATATGTATTTAGTTCATCATCTTTTCTCATAAGTCAATCTTTTCAACCCCAAAATAATCTCAGCTGCTGTTTGAATTGTCTCCAATTTCTCTGCTTTCTTTCCTGGTAATGAGGTGGCCCAGAACTAAATGCTGTATTCAAGGCAGGCTGCCACCAAAGTAATGGGAACGAGGATGATTTCCATTATCTGCTGTTTGACACAAAACTTCATGTGAATATGTTGCAGAAAAAGTCTGTTCTTGCAGATTTAATAGTGCTGAAAACATACACGATCTTTATACTCCGCATTTAATGCTGGAGCTCCCAGACATCTGCATTTCTGTGATTGTCTTGTTTTTCAATCCTGAAACTTTGTCTATGGAAAAAAAAAAGGCGGGCGGGAATTTGGCCTTTTGGCCCTAATTCTGGATGCCAGTGTCCAAGGAGCTCATGACTGAAATATGGGACCTCTCAGCAAAACTATATATTTCTGGTGCAGTTACAGCTGTAATTATTTTAGTGGTTTGATCCCCTGTCCTCTCATTTGGAAGTATCAGGTCTAGATGAGCTACTATTTTATTCATATGAATGAATGAATGGAGCAAGTGACAATAAAACCAGATTGATTTTGTTCAGTTTTCCCTGAACTTTCCCCAGCATTCCTGAGCTGATCACCACCAGGCAGATGAGACATAGGTTTCTTTATGACTGTGCATGATTCTTGCTACAGGAACCAAAGTGGCACTGAGGTGGTCCTGCGTCCTACTTCTGGTGTAGCACCATCTATAGGTCTTCCTCAAAGAAGATCCTGTTTGCACTAGACCAGCTCTCTGGGAAAAACACCCCATCTACATTCAAACAGTTCCACTGGTGGGGTCCCACCCCAGTCCTTGACCAAGCAGTACTGATTGATTAGTTAAAGATGTGTGTCTTTTGAGCTGGAAGGCGAAAGGCAGCATCTCACCAAAGTGCATCAGGCCTTTTTCCAGCTCTGCTTGGCCAGCAGAGGCTGCACAGACCACGAATTAGTCTCCTTGGTACAAAAGACAGCACAGATTTTTCCGTAATTCAGGTTTATGTAAAAGAAAGGTTCTAAAGGCCAAAATCAGACTTGCAGCAGGGATGATTCTATTGCATGCTCTTCTCTCTAACATGGTGTGGTCACTGCTTATAAAGCAGGGAAAGGCTTTTGGATTGCAGTGAGGGAACAGGACTGAGGGTTGCAACACTTGCCTGGGAAGATTAAGGTCTGGTTTTGCATTTCTGGCCTGGCTTCTTTTTAGCTACATGTGGGAAGAGGCCCTGAGGTCCTGGATCCTCCTCCCAACATTATCTGAAGGTATCATTTCACATGACAACGGTGGCTCTGGTTGCGAGTGCCAAGGTCAGGGAGGTTATACCCTCTTTACTCCTTAAAACCTGCCCTGTGGCAGGTCACTGACTAACTCTCTTCCTGAAAACTGCAAAGCAAAGTCATGTCCTGTTTTCTAGAGTGTGTCATCAGTGAGACTGAGAACAGCAGAGGACTGAGGTTGCAACATGCAAACGCAAAGCAAAACCACTGAGACATTTCAAACTTACCTTGGGCCCCTTCACGGGGGAAAAGTTGGGATGAGCCTTGTTCTGACAGCTTGCAGGTCTCAGGCTTTCTTTTGCATTATCCATAAGTCCTGTTTCTCATTGCTTTCACTCAGCTTCTGAAACCCTTCCGCAGCTCCAGCTCATGTCAGGTCACAGGACTCAGCTCAAGCCACGCTCTCTGCTTGAAGCATTTACTGATCCATTTTTATGGTACAGCCGTCACATAAATACAGCACCGGTTTCTCATTATGGCCATCTGGGGACTTGGTAGCCAGTCTGACAGCCCTGTTATTTTGATGTTACACAGAGCAGCAAGAGTAGAGCAAAAACAAGAATCAAAACCCAAACAAAATAAGGTCCCCCACTGTTAACAGGAGTTGTGAAAATGATTTCCTTCCATCCGTGTGCCGGCACGACAACGGCTGCTCCCCATTCCTCGCATCAGTAATGGGAAAGAGCAAAAATCAATGGCAGGAAAGGAGGATCAATGCAAACAGAAATGGCAAGTTTTGTTTCAAAGGATTTTGGCAGAGAGCTTTTTTGAAAAAATGGTGCCATCTGTGGTACTTCTCCCCATCGACAGCGCGCGCTGTGGATAATGCCAGTCCCACATCAATAACATCTGCTAACGCTGCTTTCTGAGCGGTGCAATGAATCCTGCCCAGCAGGCCCCGGGGTACAAAAGCAAGCTCACAAACTGTGCCAGCCATCTGCATCCCACCCGCCCTCACCCGAAACCTGGCAGCCTGCACCTAAAGCAACTGACAAGGCCATTGCTCAAGGCGTGGGGCACTGGGGTGTTGGGCAGTGTTGGAGGAGGGGGGCTACCCTGAGGTGAGGCCAAAAAACCATCATTTACTTTGCTTTTTGCAGCTTGTCAGTCTTGGATATAACCAGCAGTTTCCCACAAGTGTCTTTACACATCTGTCCCTGCTTGGGATAACGTGGCTCCTGTGCCATGGTAAAACTCCATGTGTCACTATAAGGATGGCCGTGCAGGGACCCTGGAGTGTCGTGGAGGCAGAACTGGGCTGTCACTGTGCTTTGGTAATGGAGATGGGGACGGGTAGGTGAGTTTTGGTTTGTCTGTGAGATAGGTTTTCAACACTCCCAGGGCTGACAATGAAGGAATGCAGGGAATATTTTAACACTGTTCAGGCTCTTACGCCAAGAAGAAAGTCTGCTTAAGGTGGCTCCTGCAGAAAAGTTTTGCCTGTTTTTTCTGTGTGAAGTCTCATGAAATCTGCTGAAATTCAAGGTACAACCCAACTGTCAGCCTCACCCACTGTACAATGCCAGTTTTCCTGCCAGAAAAATCTGTTTGGGTTACATCGGTCGGTGCTGGCCCCCAGGCAGCAACAGGAGTGCTCATAAAGTAGCCTCATGAAGGCTTGTCAAAGTGTAATGGAGATAGAATAAGTCATAATAAAGAGTGGTCAAAGCACACATATGTGATACAAAATCCCAATATATAGAGGAACTGGTTTCCTGCAGTCTCATTTGATACCCCTTTCTATGGAAGCACAAGGCTGAGGTGCTGGAGGAGGGTGAAACCACAACGTCCTTGTGTTGAAGGGAACATTTCACCCGTGTTAAAAGGTCTGAAATGTATTTGACAAATGGCATAATTTTTCAAAGAGGTTTTACTTTTTTGTAGACCTGAAAATAGGGATTTCACTTTGGCACCTAATTTTAGCCAGTCTGTGAGCATTTATTGCCTTTTCTCCGCATATAGATAGAACAAATGCTCCCTTCAGAGTTGTTTGCTGTCAGCAGTGCAAAGCCAAGCAGTTCTTTTAATTAGAAGGTTTTCTATGGGCAGGCACATTTCAGTGATACTTTTCCTGCATCAAGAATGAACAGAATTGGAAACTTGGTTCAAAAATTTCTCATAGTTATCCATGACAACAAATACAGCCCAAAATAATGGAAATCCTAGCTGGCACCTGACCCAGAGCCCAAGCACCCAACCCTTGCTGCTCATTTGGCAGTATCATAAATGGAAACCTCTGCACGAGTACCATTTTGGAATTTGCAGGAATTTGGATAAAGGCAGCAAAAAGGAGAAAGAGAATGGTGTAGTGAACTTGATTAGATAAAGTTTCATTCGTCAAAGAACTGCTGAGGAAAAAGGCTGATGCATTCCAGCCTGTTGTATAGCATATTACAGAAGCAATCTATTTTTGTTCTGCTATTATGCCATGGAGAATTCATCTCTCTGCAACAGCACAAGTGATAAAGGAAAAAATTGGCCCTTTTCCTGTAAATTGACTCCAGTACTTTGGGGCGGATTGTAGTTGCTTTCCTTGCAGCTGAATGCAAGCCTGTACATTCCCAGAGGAACCCCATAGTGGAAGCCAAGGTGCACTTGAAGATCAAGTGCGAAACTCAATGACCCAGGAGAAGAGAGTGAGTCTCAAAAATAATCAGCCTGAGCTGGCATCTGAACCATAAAGTAAATCAAACACTTGGAGCTTTGAAAAGTTCAAAAGGCTTCAAGAAAGACAAAATCACTTGCCAGCGAGCTTCTTATTTAAAGCCTTAACTTTAATACAAAGAAATATCTCAGGGAGCTGCTACAAATTCAGTGTCATTGTTTGCCACAAAAGAAGGCCAAAATTCTCCGAGAGGAGGGTTGAACCCATAGGTACTGAAGGACATGAAGTATTTGATGACAGCCAAGAAGAGAGCATTTGATGCATTCCATACCAGAAGCACTGCCATGTGCATTGAGATGTAGCTCCTCATGGTTATGACTTGTAAGAATGATCTTGAAACACTTCAAAGTGAAAGCAAGTATTTCACATTCAACCCATTTGCGCAGTCATGGCAAAATCCATCCTACAGCCACAAATAATAATAATAGGTTTGAAAAACATAGGCCTTTTCTTTTTTCCCCTCTCTATGGCAGTTGTGAGCCTCAGCCATGGGCATGGACCCCATGCAGCGACTCAGGGTGGCCAAGATGCTTTACCTGGAAAGGTATGTACAGATGCACCTTCTGTTGGCCAGCAGCTGCAAGACACACAGCCTGGACTTCAGGCTTAATGAGCAGCTCTTTGCCAAGAAATCCAAGCACAGTATGCCAGGTTTGCAGGTTCTGCTGAACCTCACTGCTGGGAATGACTCTCCCAGGAGACACAACAGGCTCAGACCTCCCAGGATGGCTTCATCTCCTACTTACTGCTTGAGAACATGAAAACATCATCTCTTCGCCTGGACAAGACAAGCAATAGAATATCAGTGTGGACAGACAGGTGGGGAAACTGAAAGAGATGACATGGAGCTTTGGTAAGAGTGCAAAACAGTGACACCAACACCCTGTTCTCAAACCGCTGCTGTAGGTGTGCAAGATGGGATCTAAACAACAGGGCCCCTTCAGCCCCCAGAAGGTCAGCCAGAACCCACACTTTCACTGCCTCTTGGGTTGCCAGCAGGAAGGAGGTGTTTGGAGCCGGCCAAGCAGATCTTACACGTGCCAGCCAACGCAGGCTCTTGTGACCTAAGGCAGAGATGAGCGTTACTGATGGCATTTGGATTAGGCTGTGGTTTTTTGCTAGATGGCTAGGTGCAGAACAGGGAAACTTGTTTGCTACAGGAGAGGTGCCTTCTCCTGCTCAAGCCTGGCTACAGCTGGCCAAAAAGTAGGTGAGGGAAGGAATATAAAAGTGATGAGATCTGAAGAAACAAGACAGAAAATAGAGAGGGCACAGAGCACGAGACTAAAGCATTGGCTTTCCCCCTTTTTTTCTTAAGGAGGGGGAAGCCTGAAGGACAGAGTGAGGCTCTGCAGCAGTGAGCAGGGAGACGACCCACTGGGCCCTGCCTGGCCTCAGCCATCCCCCAAGGCACCCAGAAAAACCACCACCTAGTCACAACACATTACTGCAACGTATCATGAGGGGAGAATCCTCTGTGGAAGGGGATGATGCTGTTTACGTGATTTTTAGGGAGATGATTTATAGAAATGAATGACTCCCTACACATGTTGATGGAGCTGCAGCACAAACCTGACACCACCTGAAAGAAAAGTGCTTGCTTTGGCCCCATCTCCCCACATGCAGCACAGGGTGCCAGTAGACCAGTGCCCAGTGTGCTGCAACAGCCCATGAGGCATCGTGAGCCTTCTCTCCAGCCCTGTCCACTTCACTTGTCTTCTGTGCTTGTTCTGCAAGGCAGCAAGCACCCCAGCAGCTCCTTCCTGTAATGTTCACGACGTTTTCTATTTACTGGATGCTTGCAACATGCTCAGTGCTGCAGAGGAGTCAAAATGACCTTGACCCTGCTCTGAAGACACTTTGCTGGATGGGCTGAGGCAAGCAGGAGGTACTTGGGCACACCAAACAGAGCAAACTGCCCTTTGATCCTTCCTATGGGATGCTGAGAGCCCCAGGCATGGCACAAGCCTTGAGTCCTCTCTAGCCAGCTAGGAGCCCCCATGGTAATGGTGGTGGTGATGGTCAAGTGCAAGACCCACAGCACGAGTCAGATGTACATGGAGAAACCTCCCCAGGGAGCTGCAGCCCTCGGTCCCACGTGGGGTATTTATTTATTGACTGTTGATAATTCAATTCTTGTGGAATGAAGGGGATAAGCAACAACAAAACCCAAGGGGTTTTTAAGAGAGCCAAGTTCTCATGTTCTGGCCTTCCAGCTAACAGCCTAGGAGATGGTTTTGGTGATGGCTACTGGAGTGTGAGGCTGTTTCTTAAATCTCAAAGGATATTTTCCAATATTCTTCCAAGCTGACTGGGTTGCAGCATCCCAGTTTGAACTGCAGACATTTACACTCCTGCTCCACATCTTCTGTTTTTTGCTTACAAACATTTTGTGGAATGAAAACTGGCACTTTTGAGCTGCACTAATTTTAATCTAATTTCAGACAGGTTGGTAAGGTAAGGTCAGCACTCTGTCAATGACAAATTTAATGAAAACAAAGGCCCAGACACCAGAACGTTATGGAACTGGATAAGGCTTTTTGACTGCTGTCATTACAATTGATAGTTCTATTCAGTCATTTGAAATTTCATTGATTTTTTTTTTCTCCCAAGCACTCCACCCTAAACTTATTTTTCATTTCAAGGAATCAATACTATGGATCCTTTGACACAAGGCATGCCGCATTCTGCCACAATACGTGTTTCATGATGGAAGGAGCTGGGATTACTTTTTTTCTGCTCGCTTCTTTTATCATGGAAATAAACTGAAAATCTCAGTTAATTTTTAAAATAGAAACCTGGGGACTGCCTGATCTTGACTGTCTGCACTAGGTCACTCGTTCCGCTGTCTGCCTTGGAGATATTTTCCCCAAAGCCCTGCTGCTCGTGGAAGGCAGTTATGAATGTGCGATGAGGTTCATCTAACAGCTCTGATAAGTGGGATTTTTTTTTCATCTTTTTCTTTTTTTTCTCTCTTGGGTTTGGTTTTGGTTTTCTGCTTTCCTGGGCACAGGTTGAAAATCTTGTTTTTCAGTTTCATCAATACAATGAAAACACAGGTTTTGCACTGGCAAAGGGCTGAAGCTCCAGGTAACATCACCACTGTGAAGGAGGATGCACTCTGGGTTGGTGTACGTGACAGGTAAATACCAGATGGGGTGATGAAGTGTTATCAGTGATGGGGCTCTGCGGAGCTGCCTGGTGAGATGGGTGAGATGGGAGTGGGTGAGGAGGCAGGCCCACTGGAGACGCCAGTTTGTTGACTGTGGGGACCAATCTGCACCATCTCCCTCTCCAAAACCCACACCTTCAAGCCCACATGCAGCAGCTCTGGGCTGGCCTCTCAACACCTTCCTAGCCATACTATAATGCATGGACAGATTGCATTACATAAGCTCAGGTGATGCAGCACCAATAAAGGCTGTGGTTTTGGCGTAAAACGTGAGCAGCAGCAGAAAGCGTTGCCCTTCATTACCAGCCTTGAGTGGCTCTGATGTTCATCTTTGCTCTTCCCGTTCGATGGATGGAGACAGACATCCAGTTCCTAAGTTTCACATCATGTCTCCATGCTATATTTTAATTAGTAAATGGATTTAATTTAATTTTCAAAGCCTAATCTGTGCTTGAATAATGCCCACTGCTTTTCTCTGTGAGAAAAGCTCTAGGGAACAGAAAGAGCAAGGTCAAATCCCTTCTCAACCCAAAGGAGATGAGCCTTCTGGTCAGCTGAGGTCCTTAGAAACACCTTGTACTGTGGATGCAACCATCTTTCTGACTGATAAATAATTTAGTTCTGGGTGTTATGAATCCTTGGCTTTTTGTGAGTATAGAAATTTATTACAAATACAGAAAGTCTCACCTTTATAAATAATGAAAGTTGGTTATGCAAAATGACTTTAGTGAATGATCTGAAATTTAAGTGAAAAAATAGAGTATTCATCCCTACTGAAAAAAGAAAAAAGAGAGGCGAGGGAGTGATAACAACGTAGGAGCATATAGGAGGGGTGAGTGGACTACATCTTTCTTCTAAGTATCTCTCTGACCCAATGTATTTGTGACTATAGCTCTGTAATTTTGAGGTAAATTAATTCAATTCAAGGAGGCGCAGGAGAGGAGGGAAGCCTGCCATCAGCATTCATATGGGTGCAACAGGTATAAAAAGACAATATTCAGCATCCCTATCTTATTACATCCACCACTAAACCAGAATGCTATTAGCAGTCGTGGCACAACAGAGAACAGGAGGGGAGATAAAGAAAGAAAAGAAATCAGGATTGATGTTCTCTTCCTGTATTTGTTATCTTACAGAAAACAGCAACAGAATACAAATCAACCCACCCCGTGTACTGGAGGGTGGGATCCTTCGAGATTCTTGTTTTATGGATGAAATAAATTCAGTCATTGGGGGATGAAAAACTCTATAAGTGTAGAGAAAACCTAACCTTTTGCATATGTTTTTTCTCCAGTCAAGAGCTTTCAGACCAGAGAGTGGTGTGAAGGGAAATGCCAACAGTAGCTCTGCCAAGGATGGTCACAATTACCTCCTTATCAGAAGAAATGCACGGATGGGTTACTTCTGCCCCTTTCATGGGAACTCCTCCCTGGAGATGACAGTAGAATGGTACATAAGGAATTGTTACTCGTTTGGGGGAAGGGGTGGGGGTGAGAAGAAAGAAACCCCAACAAAACAACACTTCTAAAAGGGAAATGAGCTGGCTAGGGAAAAATAATGTGGGCAAAAGTGGAAAAAAACACGTTCTTCAAGTTTCAGCAGAGACTGACAGTCTGCTTCTTTCCAGCCTGCAGTTCTTTACCTGAAAACACGAGTTTCAATGTGCTACAGAGCAAACCAGCATCCGTTCTGCTTCAGAAAGGAGGCTGTATCTTCCTAAGAATGTAAAAACAGAGCAAGCATGAGGCTTGTGGAGCAATCCCACCTCACCACCATCACCTCCTGTTCTGCGCTGGCAGCTTTGCAAAGTTATTTCCCACATTATAGTACACACTGAAAAGCAAGAGAGATTTCACAGCAGCAAGACCTGAAATCGGATTGTAAAAGGTACCTAAGATACTTCCTTTTTCATATCTCTTGTAGATTAACATATTATGTAGACAGCTTTTCAATTCCATGTGTGTACTTGTCCCCTTTGCTAGAATATACTGATTTACAAGCTGGAGTCAAGAAATTGGTAATAGTAATATCGCTCAAGAAATCAGTAATAGTAATATCGCTCATAAGAACACAGCCCTTAAATTCCTATCATAGCAAATATCCCAGAACAACTGGGATTGTTGGGGTTTCCAAACACATTGTGCCTGGAAAGTGATTTCTCTGTGAAATCAAACCGTGCTCTAAAACAAAGGGCACTTTTCAGATTGGTGATGAAATTCTTAATTATGCAGCATCAACCACAGCAGTAGTGGGGAGAAGCAAATCCACTTACAAATCATGAACATACATCAAAACCACCCTCTGTTTCAGAGACAAATGCCTAATCAATCCGACCTATTTTGCCATCTACAGCAGACGCTGCATCAGGCTATTTTATAACTATAAATTTTAATACGTCTTGCCTCACTACAGTCAGTCAGCTTGTGATTATCCAGACTCAGGGAGGGAGCTGAACTAATTCAAACAAAGTAAAGCACAGCTGAACAAAACTGGTGTAAATCAGATTGTGAAAGTGAATGTTTTATTTTCTGTATTAATCTTAGTGAACATTGGAGTGATGGTGTAGGAAAAGTTCAACGACACGAACAAAATTGGTTTATGTTTTGGTGTAATACGGCTCATTCGCAACTGGATAATCTGCCCACACATAATTAGAAGTTGACAGTGTCTGTATTGTGAGCTAGGTGAGAGATTCAGGGGAAAAGCAAAGTTGATTTTGTTTCAGTCTTTGCTAGGACTCTGCTGCTTGGTCCAGGTGATGGATTAAGACAGAGCTGGGATGCAATTTACAGCTCTGTCCCCCTGGGCAGCCTTTCCGGAGAAAGGAGAGCAGTGATGGAACAAGTGTAATCCTGATCTCTCAGCAAAATGTAACATGTTCCAAAACACAAGGGGCAGGGCCACAGACAAGGGTTTAAATAAAACCAGCTTGTGAAAGAATGATCTATTGCTAAGTTTAAATCGAAGTTGCAGCCAGTGCCCAGCTGGGTGAGAAGGATGGACCAAAGGCAATGGTTTCATCAGGAGAAATGGATCGAAGTGGTTATCACACAGCTCTTCTGGTGCTGTGATGTGCACATATAGGAGAGGCAGATAATGGGTAGAAGAAATTCTGTACATTCAGTAATTATCCTTACAGGGATTTGATTCCCTATTACATTGTTCTGAATCATATTAGAGGTAGCACACAGAATAAAGATTGGGCTCCTCATACTTTTATGCCTCTAAACCCAGCTGGAATGGTAGCAAACAATAAAGCTCCTTTCTCTTCCGCCCCTGTCTTTACTTAAAGGAAAAGGTGCTTAATAGTAATTTTAAGATTAAGAAGGAAACGGGTATTTAAAAAAGAAATATATTCCTCTTGGGTCACTATGAAAAGCTGTTTCCTTATTGCCTAGAACCAATGGAAATAAAGCCAGCATATCATCAAATCCTTAATGTAGCATTAGATCTAATTGAATCTTTTGCATTTATTTTTAATGAGCAGCTCGTTTGTTTAATGTGATGCTACATAATTATGAGTTTGTTCTCTACTTGGGACATACTGGTTCTAATGTGATGATATTTAATTACCATCTCTCAAGGAAACAAGCTTCTAAGATTGAAAATACAGTGAATTATTCCTTGTCCACTGGGCTGAAGAGCCTGCACCCCATTTACCTGTGTGGTGTCCCTGAGAGGACAGAGCCTTTCATCTCGGGTTTGTTTATCAGCATCTAGCACTAGAGCTCCATATGGAAATCAGCCCAGTACCAACACATGCTGGGTGAGACTTCCTATAAAAAGAATTAAAAGCCACATATTAAATGTGCAGTAGCTCAGTGCAGCAATAGTGAGTGATGCAGTTCAGCCTTTGAGATAGAAACAACAGCACACATCACGAATGCACATCCTTTTTCATAGAAACGGCATCATCTGCTTTCCTTGCAGCTGCGTGACCCTATTTCTGTCTATTCCAGCACCCAGAAATGGCTTTAAGAAGCACTAAGACCCCTGCCAGGAGCTGCTGTCCCGGTCTGTGTCCTCCAGGCCTGTGGCTCGACGCAGTGTCCCTGACACATGTCACCACACAGCATCTTCTCCTCCCTTTTGCTCTGACAGCTGGTTATTGCCGAGGGACCTGACAGGAGTGGAGGTGAGGGAATTATTACTGGTAATAATGTCTGCAGCAAAAGCCTTCTTACCATGCTTTGTTTTAACCAAGCCTGCTCCATATGAAGGGGTTGTTAAGTTCTCCTGCAGTGCTCAGGTTGCAGTGGCTCCTGAGACCTGCGTGATTTTCCCATGGCTGTGGGGTTTGCCTCTTAGTGCTTCAATCACAGCCTGTTCTCTAATAAATCTAATAAAAACTCTTAAAGATGCAAATAATAAGACCTTACCCTGACAGGCTAAGGTCTCATAGGAAACAGACTATGTCCCTTGACTTGTCCTTTCTAACTAGCGATGGTATTTATAATTTCACTAAAAAGGGCTTTTCCACTATTTTTACAGAAGGGTTGCGTGCTCTGCCTTACACTTTGATAATGAAGGGGTTACCCAGCCAGTATAACTGCTCCATGCAGCAGGACTGAATGCAGGTAATTTCTCAGCCAGCCAATTTGCCATCCTCTCTTTTAATGCCATTACTCTTCCCTTCAGCGTAAGCCTCCCTCACATGCGACCCCATCAATAATGCTAAGCTCAATGCTGAGCTTTGTTTCAGAGAAGGTAGCTGTGGATCCTCACTGCTAATGCTTAGCCAGCTCTTGCTTAAACAGAACGCCTATTTGGGGGCTTGAGGCCATAAGGGAACCCCTTCAAAAAGGCACAGTTTTCTTTTATGGCATATCTTACCTACCCCATTCCTGGGATACAGCAGTGGCAGGAGTTAATTGCAGAGCGACTGGGGAATAGTATCACTCCACTGACATGAATAACTGCAGAATTGCCATTATTTCCAGCAGAGCTACAGTGCAGTCCTTACAAATAACTATACAATTGACTTATATAAACCCTGGTTTTGTCCTTCAAATGTTTTCCAGATAACAGAAGCTGCCATTGTGAGGGATTTCATAGTTATGCAGTAAGAAAATTAAAGATTTTTAGTTAAGCAAAAGTCAGAAATCTCATTGATGTTACTAAATTAGAGTTTACTACTTTACCTATGCAAGATAAAGCCCACATAACCCATGCAACTTTTTGCCCAAATGAGGTAAGAAGGTTTAGCTAGTGAAACACCACTGACTATGCAGAAATGGTAACCCAAGAGAAAGTAGTTTTGCCTCTTTGGACAGGAGAACTAGTATATCACTTTGAGCTAGGAAAAAAATCTATACGGACTACGCGTGCAAATGTCTAGAGGGAAATAGGGCTGACAAAAGCCATTTTTATTGTTTGCATGATCTGCTCCAGCTTAGAACAACACTGCAAGTTATTATTTATTTATATATCTTTAAAAAGTTGCGTATTTTGTCCTTCCATCTGCAAGAAGGGTGGAACACAGGAGGAGAAGGGACAGCACAGACTAAAACCACAGGCTTGGGCTGGCAGTGAAATATACATGCAAACGCCTGAATAACCCACAGTGAAGAGAAGATTAGACAAATGAACAATAAAACTGACTGCTCCGTCTTGTCCTCAGTGGATGGGAAAGTAATGAAAATCTCATGAAAGATAAATGGTAACGTTAGTTTAAAATGGATTTAATGAAAGTAAAAAAAGGATGAGTGCTCAGTCCAGGCTGCTGATTTATATTGCCTATATTTTAGTCCTCATAACCAAGTTCTGTCTCGTTAGCCATTAGGAGTTTAATACAGGGTTACACATTCACTCAAAATCCAAGCAGCTTTTAAGACTTTGAAGGAGCACAATGCTGCATTTTGAAAGATTAGCAAGGGCGTCCTTGGCTGGATCCTTGCATATGAAAAAGTCATCTTTAAACCCGAGTTTTTCTTGTGGGATGGGGGGACGGAGAACAATTCAAACCACCGCTCCCATTTTTATTTCCATTGAACTTGGTATAACGTAAAATTACACCAAACTTGCAACAAATGGAATAAAGGTTTACAAAGAATTAGCTACAAACTGAGGGCTCTTGTGAAGATGAAACGTGCTCCAAAATTAGCTGAGGGTTGCTTTTATTCTAATTCTATATTCTTTGTCTTTCATCTGCTCACAGCTTTTAGAAAGAATGAGCTAATTTTTTCCCCACTTCTTCCTCTCAATATTTCCCCCCTGTATAAGTAATACATAACAGTAGGGATATTGGTTTTATTTGGAAAAAAATGGAATCTGTCCTGGTGTCAGAGCCAGGCTGAGGCAGCCATAATGCGGATGAGGGTTACGCACAGGGACAAAACCTTCATGTTACAGTGAGGACCACAAACCCGTCCTTGGCTAGATGTGCTGGAGGAACATCAATAAAAGGATGCATAGGGACACATGACCTTTTAGATGAGCAAAAATAAGCAGAAGTACCCTATAAAAAGTAGGAGGCACAAGACAAACACAGCCCCAGGCTGTCCACACCCCCTTGCCAGTGACTCAGCACTGAAACTGAGCCTCTCCTAGACCAGATAGTGTAGTCTGCTGTGATTCATCCCAACCCACCCACTTCCTATAGGAAAGGGCAGCAGTGTTGGATTGCCACTGCTGACCTGGGCTGAACCAGACCTGGGAGCAAGCAGGTCTTTACTCCGCAGGGCATGGGCAATATGAGGCTGCTGCAATGGCCAGCCAGGGGCTCATTAGCTAATAGTAATAAGCTAATAAATAATAGTAATTGACTAACTAGCTAATAAGTAATTTAGAGCACTGCAGCCCCTGTCAGGTCCCTGGCTGCAGTGAGAGGGTACGGATCCAGATCTCTACTGATGGACAGCAATGTCCTTGATCTTTTTTGCTGTATAAATAAGCAAACAAATAAATCACATACGCACACTTGCTTTCAGAAAATGAATGGGAATTTTCCACACAGGGCCAAGGAGCAACCCTCTGCTCAAAGTTGCCTCCCATGCATGTCCGTAGGACTCCTACATAATATAGGGCCCTGCTCCATCCTCTGCTTGTGTTTCTGAATCTCCTCTGCCAGGCTCTGCTGCCATAAAGCAGCTGCTAGTGCTAAGTGACTTTCTGCACCAGTGGCCTTCTCATGAGCAACACGGATCTTTCTTTCCTTAGCAACTGAAGATGCAGTGTCTGACTTCAGTCAATTGATTTTGATGGGGATCATATCCACTTGCACAGCGAGGAATAGAAGGTGCCGTGAGTGTCTCAGTCCCTGAACGAACAATTGTACTAACAGCAAGGATGCAGAGGCAACAGATTTCAGGCTGTTGCAGGTAGCAGTAACAGTCAATCACCTGCATTTAATGACTGTGTTACAGTAAATCCTCTGCCCAGCCTCTTTAGAGTCCAAGCAGCAGCTCATTTCTTGATGAAACTCAGCTGGCCTTTAGTTTCCCATGGGAACACGTTGCGCAGTAACTTGGTAATCCATGATCAAAATGAAGGAACACAACCTTGGCAAAGTGAGTGCTTTCAGTTGTAAATCCCCCCAGTGCCTGCTCGTTGTTCTGCACTTTTACTTTGATGCATTCTAAACGCCAAACTGCTTTTGCTGGGTGTCTATTTCTGTAGTGGCTTGACTTCTCAGCCAAGACCTTATACCTGTTGCAAAGCTGCAGCACAGGAGATATGAAGGGATTGCCTGGGCACAGCCACATCCCAGCTCAAGATCAAGAACTTGGCTATGAGTCTTCTACTTCAAACCCAACTACAGATGGGTTTCTGGACACTTTTAACCCTAAAAGCACAGTGGGTGCAACCAAGAGGCTCTATGAGCAGGGTATTCGGTTGGGTTCTCACCAGCACTGTGAGTTTTTTCCTCCCTGGTGCAGGAGGAGCAAATATATTAACCACCATGGCAAATACCAGACAAATAAACACAAATGCTTTTCAGGCCCTGATGAGTTGGGCACATCTCTCCACAGAGAATAATCTCCCAGAAATTGACACATAACACTGAAAGACAAATGGGAATGAAAAGGCCTCTCAGATATAATAGCCTCCATGAATTACACTGCCTTTCATCTACATGGACTGTCACTCTTTCCATTAAAGAGTCACTGTCATCAGTAATCCATTTTAAGATTTATTGATGTGGAGATGTATAGACTTACTGTTCTTATTTGCTTTTCCCCCCATGCATCTCCATGGGCCCCCAAAAGGTGAGACTCTATCCAAAACCTCCACCCTGTATATGAAAATATAAACCTGTGATGGGATGGCAGGCTTTTGAATTGGGTGCCAACAAAAGTAATAATGCTGATAAGGACAGCAAGGATGATAACCTTGGGGGGGGGGGGGTGAAGAGGGAGGAATGATGCCAAGGACAAGAAAGGATAAAAGATGAGCAGGAGAAAATAAAGAGGGATAATCCAGTTTTTAATTTATTTTTCACGAATTCTCACTTTATAAATTTCATCATTTCCCGAAAGAAAGAAAATAATTAGGTTACCTTTCCTCTTTGGTCATTTTTACTTAGAAAAAAAGAACACTTGCATCTTTGAAGTGAATATATTCAGATCCAGCTTTTGCATCCAGGAAGGCCACTTTACAATGCTGGCAATAAAGAATATACTCAGGTGGGAGTATGCTGACATTACAAAGTCTTTTCAAACAGCTAGAGGAATTTTAGTATAAATAAGCCTCAAGCTACCTGCTTTGCATATTTTTATATGATTCTAGTGCAGTTGCACAGTTTGTCCTGATAGTAATTGAACACCCATATGTGGATTAATACCTCCAGTGCAAAAGAATGTGGAAATGTTCATGCTGCTTCAAACCAGTCTGTTTGCATGTGCAACTTGATACCGGGTAAAATTGCAAATACTTACGTGACTTAGAAATCAAAATGCTATTCAGAAGCTTCTAACTCATTCCGAGGCAGATTTGGGGATATGTGTGTAAGAAACAGATACACTTATCCTCACTCCATTATTCTGTGTATTACGCTGACAGCAGGTAGTGCTCAAGGCAACTCTACAAAGGTAGCATAGGGCAAAATTCCTTTGGTAACCTTTAAAATCTCTTCCTGCTAAGAAGTGCTTGGTATATTTCTACACTCTTGTCTGTAAGGACAACGAGGACAAATCTTTTTCTTAGTTTTGTTGCTGTGTTAAGTAAAGCTGCTATATTTGGTGAGCTACCAAAGAAAATGTTTTGGTACACCTGGCTATGCTGTAGATCAATGGGAGTCTGTATATTATCCATGTATACTAAAAATAAGGCTCTCTTCCCATATGGAAATTCGCTTAAAGAATAATGAACTGTGGGGACTGAACATGTAATGCATTCTAATTAGCATCCTCTTAATCACAGCTATTACCACAGGCTATCGTCATATTGGAAGCTGTGCCTGTGCTGATCCTTTAAAACACGCACATGTGACAGCTATCAAAGGAATTATCAGCACAAATTTAGCTTTCTATTTGTGCTTTCTAGCTCCAGACACAGAGAAACTTTAGTGGTGGATTAATTTTGCTGCGCTCTTGGGGATGTTCTAGCTTTCAGTGGGATAAAGTTAATTTTCTTCCTAGTAGCTGGTACAGTGCTGTGTTTTGGTTTCGGTCTGGGGATGATGTTGACCACACACTGATCTTTGCAGTTGTTACTGAGTAGTGTTTATACTAAGCCAAGGACTCTTCAGCTTCTCAGGCCCTGCCAGCAAGAAGGCTGAAGGGGCACAGGAATATGGGAGAGGACACAGCCAGGACAGCTGACCTCAACTGCCCAAAGGGATATTCCATAGTGTATGGTGCCATGTTCAGTATATGAAGTGGGAGGGAAGCTGGCTGGGGGCTAATGCTTGGGAACTAGCTGGGCATCGGCTGGGGAAGCGGTGAGAATTGCATTATGCATTGCTTGTTTTGTGTGTTCTAATTCTTTTATCATTATTTGTTATCATCATCATTATTATTTCCTTCCTTTTCTGTCCCATTTAAACTGTCTTTATTTCAACCCATGAGATTTCTTGCTTTTACTCTTCCAATTCTCTCCCCCACCCCACCTGAGGGAAGGGAATGTGAGCAAGCGGCTGCCTGGGGCTCAGTTACCAGTTGGGGTTAAATCATGACAAGGAAAGGCAGAACAGTGCTAGGACTCGTTTTAAATCGATCCTATTCAAGTTCTTCAGCAGATGGGATTACGACCCATGAAGTCAAGAGCTGGCTTCCTGCACTCGTGTGTTACACAGGATGGTAACCACTAAGCCAAAGCTATTACTCACCTCCTTGAACAAATAGTTTCCTAAATAAGTGCCTGGGCTCATTGCCTTTAATAATCCCTTGGCTCAGTGTCATGAATATGCCTGCATTTTTCTCCCAACAGCATTGTTCTCTTGCAAAACAGTTTCTGTACTGGGTCTTTTATGTTTTGCATGTAACAACAGCTATTTGAGAAATAAAAGTCAAAGGGCAGAACTGTAAATGATGGGAGTTCCATGTGCTTACACGGCTCTTGTCCCATCTTTAAGGTGACACTGAACAGGGGTAATTTCATGGAGTAACAGCATTGCAGAGACCCTGCAAAGAAGGGGGATGCTCAGCTGCAGTCAAAATCTTTGTCTCTGGGAAGTTCATTGTGGTAGTTTGAGCCCCAAGGGTATGCTTGTGTTGTTCCATGGGCTGCCTAAGAAAATGGGAAAATACTGTAGAGCTTGCTCACCCTTCCATCACTCTCCTGCATCAGAAAGAGGGCTATCTGCAGCAGCCACCTCCTTCTCTTTTCTTCTCCTCCTCTTCCTGCTGCTTTTCCTTCTCCTTCTCTTCCTTCTCCTTCTCCTCCTCTACCTGAAGACTGTTTGAAAGTGCACAAACATCTTCCCAAACCCACTGATCTTGCAGATCCAGGAAGAAAGGAGACATTGTACCTGGAAGCACAAAAGTTGGCTGCACTTGCTCCAAAGGCCCTTTCCAGGCCAACCAGCACCTGAATGACCTGCTGCAACAGGAGGAGCTCCTCAGTGGCCACCCCATTGTGCTGGTAAGGCAGTCGGACACCGCTGGTGTTCATCACTTGGATCTGCAGCAGCAGAAGAAGCTGCAGCAATACTTTGGCAAATGGCCTTTATCGTTCCCCATCTCACTTGCTCCAAATGCCCTAAATCTCCAGAGACCCAGGGGAGAGGGATGCACACAGGAGACAGCAGCCTCTGTGCCCGCATGACAGCTTGCAGAAGAGCTGTGATTAGTTATTAAATACATCTGCAAACAAAGCAGATGATTGCAAATGCCCTTTTGCAGCCTCCTGGCAGCAGTCACCATGCTGATTGGGAGCAACACAGCATCAGAAAGTGGCAGAGCCCAAAACTCATTTTTACACACACATCCTCCCTACTTTAGGGAGTGATTTAAAAATTGGAGGAAGGATTTGACAGTTTAATATTTAAACAATTTGTTTCATGTTTAGACTATCATGTTAATGATCTGTGTGTCACAACAATAATCAAGTGGAGTGGAAACTCGCTTGCAATTAGGTACTTAGCCTGTCACAGCATACAGAGTATCAGGCCCATGGCTTCTAATTTTAGCCAAACGCTTGCTTTAAAATCTTATTTACATTCTGTTTTCCCCCTCCCCCTTCAGTCCACAAACACTTGTGATCCCCATGGCTCTGGGTATAAAGGCTCCAGATTGACAGGTGATGAGTCTGTGACAGCTCCTGATGCAGAGCCGGTCCCTTCCCTCCTCCCTGGCCATTACAGCTCCTTGTTCCACTGCACAATGCCCAGACAGCTGCAGTCCTCTCCCTGCTGCCCCAAGAGAAAACCATTTCATTTCTGTGTGCCACACTGCCATACCCCTCATGGCTTCTATCCACGCACCATACAGCATCCTACAAATGTTGAAGGAGGACTCTGTTATACCAGAAATGTGGGTATCTATCAGGGAAAACAGGAAAAGCCATAAAATTCATCTGCAGGCTGTGTCTGAACTACTCAAGTGGTGATAAAATAGCCTGACTGGCCCTGCTGCTACTCCACAGCCCTTATGCGAAACCAGATTTAAGCCTCTTGCACTAAAATACCCTCCTCTTGCCTCTTTATTGTCCCTCTTTAATAATCTGCATTGTGCTGGTACTAATCCCAGCCAGAGGCCTGTTGTGCTGGAGAGAGACTGTGCTTACAAAGCCAAGACCAGTGCCCTAAAGAGCTTTAAACCTCGCTTTAATTTTGGTGCAAATTATGTAAAACGAAGTGCTCACGGCATTTCAACAAAGTGGGGAATTTCTTCAGGAATTTGTCTTCTGTTGAAAAATGGAGTTGGGATTCTCTTTCTTTCTTTAAACAAAAACCTCGCCACCACCAGCAGCTTTTACCAACAGTAACCTGCATCATTTTTCCAACAGCAGAGAGTTTTTGACTGATTGCCCCGTGCATATCAATTCTCAGCTCTGCTGTGGCGGTGATGTGAGTAACATCCACAGCAACACGCTGCCTGCGCCTCTTCAGCATCTTTATTAATGATGTACAGCCCAGCCCTGCTGCTCGCTGGTGCTTAGCACCAGATTTATGGCTAACTTCCCAGGCTTCTCCCACTACTCTTAATTTATTATAATCACAGTGTTCATACATGAGCGTTTCGTGTTAGGGAGACGACAGAGCACCCGGTCGCACTACAGCAGATGAAGTCTATCAAAGTCCTACTGGTTTAGGAAGCCAAAGTCTCAGGGAAGCAAGTCTTTTTTAGCATTTGCAAAGTGTTTATCACAGTTGTAAAAGAGCAGTTTGCATCTGGCCACTGACTCTTGCAAGGTGTCCCCAGGAGGGTGATACAAACCTGCAATGCAGCTCAATGGAAGCTCACCCATGGCCAAGGCAACGGTAGCAAAGGCTCTGAACTGCAATTGCATTTTCCAGCTGTATCCAGAATGAAAAAGTCATACATGTTTTAATATGGTCTAATAACAATCACTCTATGCATCTATGATTCTATTTAATAGCAAATGATCCTTCCCAGTATCTTTTTTTTCAGCCATTCTTACAGAATTTCTTTATTAGTAATTTGTTGTTGAATTTGACATGGTGATAACAAAAGGCTATAGGAAAGTATCCAGTTTTATTATAGTCTACAGTACTTTTCCATAAAGGTTAATATGGACCCAGCACTCCTAATAATTAAATGGCAACACATCTGCTGAGACTATTCAAACCTTATAGTTCTGCCCTTCCAAGAACAATCCTTTATTTTATGTTTATGTTCTACTCCACTCTTCTGTGGTTTTCCCCATGAATAAGCTAGATTTGCAGAAATTTAGGGATATTTTCTCCTTCTTCCCCAAGTACTGCTGGATACACTGTGGTAGAACAGAAAATAAAATCTACTGATCAAGACAGTTCTAAAGCTGTCAACATATTTTGTTCCCTAACTATTATATCCAAATAATCTCAAAAGTATTGTAGTCTTCTCTTGGAGTTGATAAGCCATTTAATGTATTATTCTAGTGACAGACAAGCTGGCGTTTGCTACAAGCATTTTTATGATTCAGTAGTTTTCAGAGAGACTAGAAAACCAAGCGGCAGATTTACACTACAACAAAATAAAAGCAGAGCTCTCATCTGCCTGATGAATGACTAAAGCAGCTTTCATCTGCAGATTTTCAGCTAGTTTGCCTGAAGGTGGAGAACTTACTGTTTAGGATGCGATAATGGTACCCGCAGGCTATAATCAAGCAGAGTGTGTTGAAGAATGTACATATGCAGGGGGTACTGTTAACTCTGGGACTGTTTCCATCTAAGCAAGACATACAAGGTTTAAAAGAAAAAGGAGAGACAAGGAAAAGAGCAATGCTGTACGTGTCTATTTGGGCTGACAAGCACTTAGGCATAGCTGGCTGCTCTGCTCAGTCAGCTGGCTCTTTGGTAGGGATGCCACAACAGATGTGGCTTCTTTCAGAAAGAAGTAACAGCAAGGACAACCGCAACTGAAAGGCCTTTACATACATAGAATCAGAGATCACACCAGCTGTCCTTCAGCAAAGGCCAAATCCAGGGGGCAATTTCGGTAGCAAACACTTAAGCCATGTTTCATGTGGGAGGGCAAGCACATCAGGTTTCACCCATGCATTCAAAAGGAAACAGCCTGTCTCTCATCCCACCTTCTACTGAGGGTTAACCAGGCTGGTCTAACCTAAAATGCCATAGGTGGCGTGAGAACAATTAAAAATACACACCACCCCAGTATCCTCTTATTCTGACTCTCCATCACCTCTAATCTTTCATCTTCCTCTGCTAGGACTTAATCTGTACCCTATCAAACCCCCTGCAAAAGCCAGTTCGTCCCACTACAAAACAAATGACCATGAGCTCATAAGGCACTGTCAGCTCTGGACTACAAAGCGGACAAACCCAGTGACTGCATTTTCTGTGCATGGACATTTTGGTGCTTTCCATATGATTTTTAACAATGAGTAATGCCAACTTCTGAAGCTTCGTCCCGTATTTGACCCTTGCTCACAGTCTTCCACTTGCTTAGCTGCGAACATGATATTAACAAAGCCATTTCAAACTCTTAGTTAATTTGTTTCTGAGGTCTTTCTCTTTCAGAATGTGCAATTAAACTAAAAGAGCCTGGAAAAGCCCCTTATAGTAAATAATTTACAAGTTCCTCCCTGGGGACATTTTTTAATTATAACCCCACTGGTCAGATCTTACTGAACCCTTGGAGATCGCATTCCCTGCTGAGATCCTGGAACATAATTAACTTACTCCTTTGGTAATGCCTTTTTCTTTAGCCTATCCATTTCTTATGCAGGGCAGGCAGATTTGTTTATAAACAAAGTAGAGATTGATAGACGCTTTGTCATGAGAACAGCACTAATGGCATTCACTGCAGCAGACAGGGGCACGTCCATCTGAGGAGAGATAATACTGTTTTGAAGCAATCGTTACAGATCCTACCCTGACAACCCAGCATGGAGAGAGAGAAGGAAGCAGCCAGGCAGCCCCAGTGCATCTCCTTCTTGGCAGCCTGCCTTGCTTCCCAAGTGCCATTTTATGCATAGCAAACATAAATAATCCTGATGCACCTACAAACCCCTAACCTCTGTGCTTCAGAACCACTGCTATGTGCTATCAAACTGACAGTGATTTCATGTTATGTGGCAAAGAGAAAAACCCTGAGCGACAGCAGCAAGGTTGGGGATGTCAAGTGAAAGCTCTCACGTTTATTTAGCTCCGTGATTCTCAAGACAATATACATAAATACTGTCTTACTATCCCCATCAGCCAAATGTTATGAGCTTTCTGCATCATCCAGGGTCCTGCAGCTCCCCCAGCCCAGCCGATGAGCCTGCCATGGTCGTCTCCTGACCCAGGAGAAGCTGGCACGAAACAAAGTGCCATCTCCTCTTGTTACCGATGTTACAGTACATTAAATAGCTTCCTCATCCTTTCCCATTGCAGCGGTAGCTGAAAGGGCAGTTTGGAGTGAAAGCGAGACAGAATGGTTCCACAATGTATTGAAATGTGGTCTATGACATAGGAAGCTTGAGGACACTCATTGCCTCAAGTCCTGAAGCCTGAAAAGCTTGCTTGCTTTTCCTATACCAATTAGTTCCAGCAACTTCAGTGAGCCCACAAGGACAAAGTTTGGTGCCTGAATGTGGCTGTGCTGGACGGGGGCCTGTATTATGCATCCAAACTCTTGCTTTTTACTTTTTCCTCCTATTTTGAACTTCCACACAATGAAACATTGACCTTGTCTCTCCCTAAGCACTTTGGTTTTGTACAGCTGTTATTGCTGGCTCTGAAGCCTCTTCATCATATCCTGGACTTTCTGTACAGAGTTATTCACCTGGTTTCATCTGCAGTGAAATACGCATGAGTGAAGCTAGTGGGTAAGCTCAGGCAGCAAGATCAAAAGCTAATCCAAAGGGCTGTAAAGTGTTGTGACTAAGCTCACATCTAACTGAGCAAAGAATAGTAAGAACAATCAAAAAACCCTCTTATACAAAGAATAATTCAGAAAAGCAAAGCCACAAGGTGCAGAGGTTTTAGATAAAAAGTTTGCTTTCATGGTAGCTATTTGATTTATGAGGCACAAGGCATGCTAATAAAATGCAGTTAAAAAACAACAACAACAACAACTATTTAGCTTAAAACCAGCCATCATGGCTTCCCTCAGCTGGAGGGCAGCAGCAAGAGGTCAGCCACTGATAATGTTGTATGCTGACATGGCCTCTTAATTTTGCACCTAAAGTAGAACTGGAGCAGCATTCATGCAGTCAGGCCTAGTGTTACATTATCCAAAAACATATAAACATGCCCCAGGATCCCAGATAAAAGTCCATGGTTAAACCTTGACACCACTAAAAGTACCCACTGGTTTTGGTGGGGTGGAAGCAAGTAGCTTGTTGAATGGGGCTGGACTTAATATCCGCATTTAAAACATTTATCAGATTCGGAATCCAGGTTTCCAGTGTGAAAAATAATGGCTTCAGTGTAGCTCTGTTGATGGCCATGGCAGGCTGTGCCATATGGCATAATGCTGAGCCTAATGTGATAGGTGATCAACCTAGGCATAGGTCTGCCACATACAAAGCCTGAGATGAATTGGTTCAAACGTACTGTAGGCATGGGTTTGTTCACAAAAGCACTTACCGTTGAGAAAGTCTTCAGGTCATTCTGCTCTGCAGCTGTTCCTGGAGAATTCATGGATTTTTTAACGATGACACAGAATTGTTTGGTGAAAGTAAACACACTGACTTATTGATAGAGGGAGGAGTTAAACGTATGGAAAAAGTGAAATTGTGCTGGAAAGGGAACACAAAACGTGACAGTTTGATTGATCCTGATAGAAAACACTGTGACTTATTACTATGAGGACTATCTCTTGAGAGTGAGGTTTTTTAGAGGAAAACTCACTATCTTCTTCCCAGTTTCCAGGATAGTCTGGAGAATGCACAACTTCCCACCCAAAACCTTACTCAATCCATAAAATGTGTTCTCTGCAATTCTTAGCTTCTATTTATCCTTTAACATAGTATCCATAGTTCACACAATATTTTTGGATGTTATTAATAACCTGTGTACAAAATTAAAGAACGTAATTTGGAATATTATTTTACAAAAAAAAAAAAGAGCTGTTTTTTCTCCAGATGGAGAGCTCACTGACTGCATTTTAGACTACACTGCAATCTTGTATTTGGATAAAGGGAAGAACCATATGCCAAAGTGACAGACATAAATTAACCTTTTTTTTATTAACAGATACTCTCTTTAAGACAACTTCTTAATACTTCTTTATTTTAAGACAACAAGGGGCCAGGTAAAGTCAGAGTTATTGTCCACACTAAAACCAATTAAGGCTTTCTTCCAATCACTATTTTTTGCCCAGTTTACTATAGGACTTTTCTGGCAGTTTCTTATTTTGTTCATGGATGCACGTAAGACCTAAGTACTAAGAGCTTTTACCATAATAACTATAACCAGAATGGACCAAGAACTGTCATTAGTAGACAGTTCACCTTTAAACTGGAATAATAAAACTGATAAGTATCAAGTAATTTGTTCCTCAACAGTATGATGAGCAGAAATGGTCCTTACTGTAATAAACAGTCACACATTCTTGTTTCTATTAATTCTAGAATAAGAACTACATCAGATACTTCATAATTAGATGGAAATCAACGCAATCCTTGCTAGTATTACCACATTTACAATGTTTTTTTGTTTTTCTCTTGTTCAGTAGTGTGTTCATTGCTCCCAAAATCATCTACATGACTATTAAAAAGTCATGACTGATGGATCTGACATCTTTGGCTGGTGCCTCTAGAAGTGGTTTGAAATCAAGATACATTCAACAGTGTTCATAAAGGATTTCATCTACTTGGACGTCATTTTCTGCCACAGGCACCGATTCACAAATCTGCTCCCGAAAAGCCAAGGCAATCGTGTAAGGCTTTCCACTGGGATGTTTCATACATCTTTCAAGGTAGGTGTCGTAATATCCTTTCCCTCTTCCCAATCTGTTGCCTTTTTTGTCAAACCCAAGGCCTGGCATGAAGATAAGGTCAAGACCTCCTGTAAAAAAATGAAATAAACATTAGTAGAGGCACTGTGAGTTTCCCGATGGCTTGACTACATCCACGTAACTTCAGATGTTTGCAAAAATGCAAGCTTTGTGTTTTGCAAAATCTCTTTGATCAGATGAAAAATATTAAATACTAAATCTGAATACTAAACCTGTAAATTTACATTTTTATCTATCAATTGCATACTAGATCAGCCGCAAAATAATTAGACCTTGAAAAGCTTGAAGGGAAAAAACCTACATTATAACAAATCTATTTTATCATTTTAACCTTGCATTTCCAAATACTAATGATTATGACTCTAAATCCAGGCAGAGACTGAGCTCGGGGAAATTAAATGCAGGAGGAATCAGAAAATCAAATGAACTTCAACATCAGACACAGAACTAGGCAAAGGAAAAAGAATGAAAAGTACACACATAAGAGAGGGGATCTTCTTGACACAACTGTAAGATGTCATGAACCTTCACTCAATCTCCCAAAACCAAAGAGCCATGAATGCAATATATTCTGAAAGTGGATATTGGCCCTCTTGTACCAAGATCAAGATCAGAAGAATTGTCTCTTTGTGGTGTCAGGCTCCTCTTCTCCCAAAGGACTTTCTTCCTGAGCCTCCAGCATTTTCACTGTTGCTCCAGCAGCACACACAGGCATTCTGCTTGCCTTCCCTGGATATCCCTCCTTCGGGAGGGACATATGGGCTCCCCAAGACCCTTCTGAGATTGCACTTGACTGGAACTCAAAAATCAGGTAAAAAACTGAAACAAGATGCGTAAATTGGTAATCATCCGGACAGAAAAGACACGACCTGCTGGCGAAACCAAAAGTCCCCACCAACCAGCTCCACATGAAAAGGTAAGATTAGCTAAGCCCTTTTTTCTTGCTTTGTTATACTCTGTGAACGGATGCAGATCAGCATCATGCCAGGGAGCCAGCTACCTATTATTTGCACTCAGCTGCCCAGTAGTTTCAGGATTTGATTCACATCACTTCCAGGTAGGCAAAAGAAACTGGCTGCAACCACTAGGCATGGAGGCAGCCAGCCTGCAGATTGCCATTCCTTATGCAAGGCTTGTTCATTTAGTGTGAGAAGTCTAAAAGGACATCCTCTAAACAAATGAGCTTGGCTGGGCTGGTGCTGACCGCTGAACCCAGGAACATCCCACTTACTAGTTTCACAATGTAAAGAAGGTCTTTCTTTACTTGCTGATGTAGCAGATCGACACTTAAGGAGAGAAGGGCAGGAATGGTAGTGGAAAGCTTAGCACAGACTAAACCACAGCTGACATGAGTCTGGAAAGAAAGCAAATGCTGTGTCTCAGTCCACTGCTTCTTCCATCTCATAGGAACAGTACTTAGCCTTCAGCAGCTTTTTATAACTAGCTTCTGCTCCTTCACCAGGGCTAAGATGTGTCAGGTACTTCTTCATTTTTCCTATGTCCAAACCTACTCTCTCCTGCCGTTTTGGATTTGAAGAGCCACTGATGCAAACACTCATCATGACCTATTGACTTAAACAGAACATTGATATGAAATATGCAAGGCAACATGGTGTGAAATGTTTAGAGAAGATCAGCCTTGCAAATTTGGCATCATACAGCTAAGGAGCATGGCTTTTTTAAAGAGGTCAGGGGAGTAAGAGGAGGGAATTAGCCAAAGGGCAGACCACAGAGTATTACTGGTTGAAACAAAGAGGAGTCTTAGAGTTTTACCACACTTTTGACTCATAGGACAGAGAAATGGCAAATGGCGAAGAGGAAAAGACACATGAGGCCAGAAGCATGGTTTGACCCCGCAATAGATGCCATTTTTATGGTAATCACTATGTACATCATGTTGGATGCACCATGTCACATCTCAGTTTGCAAGTGAAAGTATGTATTTGACAATCGCCAGCCCTATGGGCTAGGACCTAGAAACTAGGACCTAGATCATATTAGCAGGTCATTAGCATTAATTAGCAGGTTAAATCCTTCCCAAGTTACTCCTGTGCTCACTATTTATCCTCTCCATAATCTGCCACACATCAGTTTTGTGTAGGTAGTCAGCTGGCTCAGAAACCAGTACGTACCAAACATTAACAATGCAAGGAAGGAAACACATTCTGCCTTACACTTTTTTTCAGCTGTTTTCACTCCATAAGACTCATGGCAAAAAGCAGGAAATACCTGCAGTCGCTACTGCTGGCAGGTGAGAATGCACACAAGGGGCAAAGCTACAGCCCAAAGGTGCCATTTCTCTGTACGTTTTGTATTACAGACAGGAAGAAGACAAGTCAGGAGAAGCACTAAGAAAAGAGGGAATTGGCAGGAACTGTGGAGGGAAGAAAGATATTTTCTACATAGTTTAACTGATAGCACAGACACACTTGAGTGAATTTAGATGTATTAAAGCACTGTGTTTTCTTCTGGGTTCTCTGGAGAAACAGACTGTATTTTAATGAGTCAGCTCCTCTATAATCATGGGGGTTTTATGCTGAGCAACTCAAACAAGCTTGTACAAATCTCAATATGAAAAATTATGCTCCAAATGCTGTAATAGTTACCCTTTTATTTTTCTTCTACTGGAGCACTGCAGTAGTGACTGCCTTTGCTCTGACTCACAACACTGTCTGATATCTACGCAACTCACACCACACAAGATTTAAGCAAAATGCCAAGCAAGACTTTCAGTAGAAAAATGACACAGCTACTCTGCAAGGAGCCCAAGGGCAGTTGAAGCATCATTAGCCCAAATCCTGCCCCAGGATCAAAGAATCATCAAATGGTTAGGGTTGGGATCGGAATGAATGATAGAGAGCTGCATGGAGAGAACTCTTTCTTGCCACATAACTTAGGGAGCAACAAAACCTCTGTGGTGCCTGCGGCAGAGCGGGGGAAGAGCTGTCACGGGATGAGAGGTGACAGACGCACAGATGAGACCAAGATTGCACACGCAGATGAGACCGAGATTGCAGACATAAAATTACGACCAGCAATGAGAGTACATCAACAGGATGGCAGGTGAGGGTAATAACATCTTATCCGTTTTGGCACAGGGCCCTCATGCTCCCAGGCCCTTCCAGCCCTGCAGGACCACTGGTTGCCACTCAGGACGCCCTGCAAGCTTGCTCTGTTCTCACATCCTGCTCCCTGTGCTCCCACAGATCGCTGTGTGAAATGGCATCCTTGTGCCTCACAGGACAGAGCAGGTACTTGGGCACCAAACACCACATTGGTTTTTACTGTCTCGTAAGACATGCTGAGGGAGGTCTCACATTTGCTACTTCTATCCCTCTCCTTGTAATGTCTGCTGCCCCTCACGTCTCTGTAGTTGTTAGCTGGTGGTTCTTGTACCCCTGAGGCTCCTGTGACTACAGGAGCCCAGGAAAGCACACCCATAGTCAGGAGTTAATCTGTGCTTCTCTTGGAATACTTGCTTGTGGTCTGCAAATTGCTAAAGGCTAAAAACACTGTCTCAAACAACAATCTATTGCTCCAGCTTCTATGTAGAGAATATCAATGCTTCTTACACACTTTAGCAGCTTCAGAACTTGTTATGTACAGGCGCGCTCTGCACTGAACTATGTATGTCCACATAGACATACCTTAGGTTACACAGAAGTGAAATGACTTGCCCAAGGACTCAGGAAACGCAAGATGCAGATGTGGAAACTGCACGTCCCCTGACTTAACCAGCAGACCAAAACATCAGCATCCCCTCTCTGGTGTTTTAAATAGGAATATATGGTTTCGCTTCCTCTAGGCAGCTGCAGCGAACCTCCTCAGTTGGGCAGTGCATTTCTCATTACCTTCCATGATGATATCAGGTTTGATTTGTTCCCCAGGGAAGGATTTTCTCCTTGCACCTCATTACCGCTCTTCTCCTTAATCTGATGTTCCTATTTGAAATGCCAGCATTTTAAGAAGTGTTCTTGACAATGGTTAATTATAGAAGAGTCCATCAAACTGCACAGATACAGGTCATGTAAAGACTGCTGGAGACTCGTCCTGCTCTCAGAAGGAGCAGCCAGCATGGCCCCTGTCCTCCCAGGTTTGAAGGTGCTCCACCAGCCCACTGTCACCTGCATGTGGGGTCACCCACCTTCCCCTGCACAGCTAGACAGTCCTAATGGAAGACGAACCTGAAACACTTGGTCATGCCAGCTTCTCATCCCTCACTGCCACTTGCTTGTGACTGCCTGTGACCCATCAAAGTGGGAGCTAGGAATCTTTTGATCCTTGCCTCCCTAGCACTTACAAGAGGAGACAGAGGCCGAGGTGCAGCAAACTCCTGTGTTGCTCTAAAGAACAGCAATGTGCTCATAAAAATCGTGTTTGCAGCACAGACACCTCCTGAGCTCAAGCCTACAAGAGGTCGACAGCAATCAGCTCTGTATGGCATTGCTGCTGCTTCTCACAGCAGCAGCAGTTTGAGCTTCTCCCTGAAGCACAGAAGTTTGTGCATCGTTTACTCTACCACCACAAGGATGACTTGATCCTCCCAGCCTGGTACCTTGGGCAAGAATGAGGTTTTCAGCAGTTGGGTTTCTTCCACGCACAGCTTGCTCTGTGGGGGTAGTCAGGGACTCCCCTTCTCTGCTTGGATGTCAATATTACATAAGGTGCAGGACCAGAAGAACCAGGGCAAGAACAACTTTCTGTTTAAAGGAAAGGAGTGTGTATGGTGTTATGCACAACATAAACAATGACAGATAAGTCTATGTGCAGCTGCTGCAGAGGGGACAAGTATTTGAAAGCTGTTCACTTACAACAAATAGAAGCTTGCTTTGATCCTTTTCTGATCCTAGCAAGGACCACAGTGGAGAAAAAAACAAAGTCTTTTGCAGGAAAACCTTTTCAGAATGAAAAGGGTGCAGTAACCATCATCTGCATCAGCGTTTGCTGCATCCCAGTACAGAGGAAAAAAATAACTTAATCACTTGATCCTAACATTTTAAGTATCAGCCTTGGTGACATGCAGAGTATGAGCCAATGAGTTTGAATAACTCAGAAAGTTCTAATTAAGACAGAGTCGTTACTGTAACTTTAATTACTGTCAGCACCAGCATTGTTAGGCCTCTTGGGTAGGTGTTAGCTCCTCAATATGTACTCTGTAGGGCACAGATCATCATCTTGTTCTGTATTTACACAGCACCTAACAACTGTGGTCTGGGTTAATCACCAGACCTCAGGGAGAACAACTCCACAGAAGTAAATATTTCAATTATGCTGCAGCAAAACAAACCCTTGCCCTTTATGACTAGTGCAAAGCCTTCTCCCTGGAATGCCCTGGGTGCCCTCATGCCACTCCTGAGGTTGCTAACAGCTTGGTATTTTCTTCCAGATAAAAATGTTCTGCCCTTTGGAAAAAACCTGCCCTTGGTTTCAAGCACAACATCTCTGCTATTACACACTTGCCTTGGTATAAGGTCAAAAAGGGAAATGCCAGATCTGTTCACTGAAGGCCTAATCCAGACCCTGTTGAGGTGTGTGGTTCCTGGAAGGGCTGGGATTGCTTCCAGAGGAAACCAGCTCCTTATCCTGACTAAGCCAGATACTGTTATCCTGGATAAGCCAGATACTGTTATACCCCAATCAAACAAGCAAGGAGACAAAAACATTACCCTTTGCTTCAATTGGTAAGCATTTGAAAAAAAGTCATTCATCCAAAACCAATGATGGAAATTCCAGTAACATAGGGGATGGCAGACATAAATGATACGTGGATAGACAGTTACATTGCTTAACTTTACCCCAGCCAGTCTGCTAAAATGTAAATGCAATCCCTTAAACAAATCCCTAAACAGAAAGGAATCTGATAATTCCCATTTGCTCACACGATATGGCCTTTGACAATCAGCATCAGAAGCTCAGCATGAATTCTCATCTCCTAGGAAACCTAAGATACAACATAAGTGATCAGATCCTTAGTTACCTTAAATCAGCATTGCCCCATTGACTCCCCTCTGCACCAACCTACGCGAAAAATGTCCCGAGTTACTGACACAGGTTTGAGGAAAAGAAATCCTTTTATCTTGTAGATATTTGTTGGCAATTGTTCATCAACAGTTGTTCTCTGGTGCCCGCTCTGTAGCCTTCTTATGATCCCAAACAGTTACCTAGCAGTACTAAACGTTGTGTTTCAGATCAGGTCGAAAACCCAGCTCATTTTAAACTGCAGTCAGTAGCTTTTCCTCCAGCTGTTTCCTTTTGTCTGACAGCCCTGTATGAACACCTTTAACTGTGCAGTACTGCATCACTTCAGCAGGACTCACTGTTTTCAAACTGTTCCTGGACAACTCCTGCTTTAGAGGGAGAGCCAGAGTGATGCTCACTTTTTACCCAGCACACACTAGCCAGGGACAGGAATGAAAAACCAAAGTATCACATCCAAATCTCACAGGCTCCATCCATGCTCTCCTGCTATGGGGCACATGGTGACATCCTCAAGGCTAATGCTCACCTCATCCAGGGAGGAATGCTTTTAATACCTGGGGCAATCACTTGCTTTATTTTCGTTCCTATTTGTGTATGGGAATTGCAGGCACCAGGAAGGCTTTGCGTCCTTTTGTCTTCTAAAAAGCTCTTTACCCACATCCATGCCCACCCATAAACCACCCATCTATCTTTTACATACACAGAGATGCCAAGCAGACAATCTCCTCTGCAGCCCCTGTGCCCAGGTAACTGGTTCACAAGCATGACTGAGACAGCTTCTGTTATTACTTCAGTAAAATATTTTGCAGAAAATAGAACCATCAGCAGAATCTACAAACACTGAGCAACTCAGCGTTTATCTGTCTGCTCATCCATGCCAGTGCTTTGTGTCAGCATGAAACACTGGTCTCCACAGTTCACACTTGCCCTTCTGAACTACAGCATAATAAAATATTTATACTTCCCCCGAGAAGCTACATGATAGCCATCAGTCATACAGGTTTAAAACAACCAAGTGGCAGCCACTGTCCTGCTATTAAACTGCAAAATGCACTAATAAAGCCACTTGATCATCTGTGCTACTAAGCTGTGATCAAGCAAATACCTTCTATTTTGAATTCATTTAAAACAAAATCTTACACACTTGGTGCCAATGCATTTGAAAGGGTAAGTGCACTGCACAGCATCAGCTGCAGCACATCAGCCCTGCATAATTGAACCTATCCTGATCCACAAACAAATATCCCTTCATGTGTCATCAGGGAAGCTACTGCGTAAGGCTAAGACTTGTGTTTAAATCTAGCTGGTTTCACAATGTGGGATGTGTGCAAGGAGGCTATAACCATTGCACTCATCTCCCCTGAGGTTTAAGTTAGCTGAGGTCTAGTGTCTCATTTTTAGAATTTGCCAAATGTCTCCCCAAAAGAAAATCTGAACATGTACTTTCCTATTTCACTATTATTCATCAAGTCTGCGTAAGCCCCATAAATAAACTGTAACCACTCAATGCCACCTACAAAAATGTCTAGTTTTGCAAGTTCTGGTTTTGCAAATTCAGCAGCAATTCAAAAGGAAAGAATTACTTAGAAATGTTTTAGTTATTAGTCTGAGAATGACTTACCTGCTCCTGATATTCAGATGTGTGAGCAGAGTCAGAACAGTCCGATTGGGAAAACATGGGCAGTGACAAATGTCTGGTTCAAAGGCTTGCACCTGGGTTCTCCTGTGATTTTAAACCACCAAAATACTCTGAAACAAGATGTACCAAGGAGCAATTCCAAAGAGAGGACAAACGGGATTAGAGCCACTTCAGAGCACATTAACACATCTTGTTAAATCAGCAAATGCTGACTGCAAATCTGCTCCTTTAGAGAGACTCTCAAGGCATTGGTGCTTGAACTCTTTATGTTGGGATTGTCCTAACACTGTTGCAGCCTAAAATACAAGGATCTTTGTGCATCTTTCTGTGGCTTTACACTGCATTCTTTAAGATCTCAGCAGCTACACTTCCCATAGTGTTTATCTGAGCACTTACTTAAATACTTCCACTCCATACATGTGCATGTGCACTACTTCATCTCTTAATTTTTAATTGGTCCTCTTTTGCATGCTGCTGTCTGGATATTTTTAAACCAAAATATGACAGAAGTGAATCATTCAGGGATTTTTTCAGTAAATGCATCACTATCAGCATTTCCAATGCCCTTTGACTCACTCAGCAGATAGCCTATCATAAGATACACAGAATTGCTTGTGAAGTATAAATAGTTAAAGCATCAACTTCTTTGTCAGTGCATAAACCTGACTCCTGTAGGGAGTTACGCTGCTTGATGGGAACATTAGGCATATTTACAGGGAGGGTTTATTGAACATGCAGAGTGAGCTGGTTTGGAGGTGAGGGCACCTTCACTGTTAGTGTCAAACATGTTAACACAACAGCTAAGTAATCCTGCTTCTTCCATCACTAGATTTTCTTTCATCTTTTTAAACTTGCACAGCTGATAAAAACCAACTCTCCCTGCAATTCTCCACCTCCTTCACTCCAGCCGCTGATTTTCTGGAGACACTCCTGTGTGTGTGTACTTGCTCTCCTGTGAGTGTGAGTACAACGCCTGGATGAGATTTTAATTACAGGATTAAATTACACCAATGCTCCATAGCAAATGTATGGAATACTGACACCTGCCGGCAAAGGACTTCATGTCACTTCTGGACATGAATTTGCCCTCCATCTACAGTCCAAAAACTGATTCCCACCTCAAATGCACAGCAGCCAAAACACGCAGAAACTGAGTCTAGTTATGATGCCAGATATAAAGACCAAGAGCTATCCTTACATCGTGAAACAGCAGCATGAGTCTCCTGCTCCCTGAAAGCCAGTGGCTCTCAGCCAGGTCCAAGGAATTTCCCACTATACAGAGGAAATGACAGTGTATTTTGAACCTCAGCAAAGACAGCAGGGATTAACTGTGCAGGAAGAGAAATCTTTTGTAGCTGGAAAAGTGCTGACCTGATTTAACAGCCCACTAAGCTGGCAGAAAACCAATCCCAGGAAAAAAGAAAGAAAATAAAGTAGTGATTTTGTGCCAGATTCATGAGCTGAATATGCTCGGCAGTGACTACTGGAGATGGCTCCGGGGTTGGGAGGATAAGGAAAGCATGGAGCCGCATACAAACATCAGGACTGTCCCTTCTGGCACCAGCAGGGCTCATCAAACTGCACCTTCAATCCACATTACCCTACACAGGTGGGCAGCAGGAAAAAGCTTCCTCTCTTGTTCTTCGGATTGTCGAGGTTATGTGCACAAAGGCACTGGGATGACCTTGGTGCTGGCTCCTCCTTTCCAAAAATGAAAATAAAGGGAGACAAAAGAGTCTGCTTGGATTAATTACTGCAGCCAGAGGCACTTGCATGTTTGCATTTCCCCTGTATGAGCTTGTTGTACAGACTCATGCCATATACTCTAGAAATTAACCCAACCTCTTGCTTTTGAGACACTCCTGTCTCTAGGAAACCGTATGAAGAAAATGACAGTGCTACTCTTCATACTCACTGTAGCAAAATTAGCCCTCTTTGAAACAAAACACTTGAGAATCACTTGCAGTGGATTTATAGTCCTTGCCTATGTCGCTCTCACTTCTCTTTAAACTTAAATTGATTACAGCAGAAGTAATCTTTTTAGTTGTTTTGCTAAGTGCAAAGGGAATGTTTTCTGCAAGAAGGCAAACACGGATGTGACACTTAAGATGATTACAAGGAAAAGCACTCTTTAAAAGCCTTAATGAACTTCATGAAAGCAAAGAGCTGCAGTGCTCCCGAGCTCTCAGCCCTCCAGGTTCACTGCAGGATAACCTGGCACAGGTGGTATTCAAATTAAAACACACTGTGTTCACAGTTTAGTCTGCACCAAGGTAATTCAGGACATAAGACACCAAAGGGCATTACAAAGTGATGCCACATGAAAACATTGACTTCTGCATTTCAGAGCATTTTTTAAAAGCCTTTCAAAGAAAGAGACTGTGTGATCATGACATAGCTGTCACTGAGCAGCAGCAGTGGGAGAAGCTCAGCCAAAAGCCTCTGCATTCACCTAGCAAATTGGGTGCTGATTGCTATGAAGGTGTTTCAGAGAGCTGTGGAAGCTGGTGCAGACATCAAGGAGAAGGGCAGACACCAGCTGCAGTGGAGAACAATCCCAGTGCTGGTGATGGAGTCCTATGTCTTTCAACTGAAGGCTGGGATGCAGAAAGGCCCTGAGGGAAACTTGTTATCACAGCTGGGTCCAACACCAGAAATATTTAATTTCCAAGCAAGTATTTTCCAACTCTACCTGTTATGGAACATACCAGGCAGAATAATGTGAAATTATTTTATGGATCTTTAACACTGGAACAGGCATTTTTGTAATGGTGCATCATTAGGGGATACCTGGTGGAAACCAGTAGAAAAGACCTGCCAGGTGAGCTGATTTGAAAAGCAGTGGTATGGCACATACAGAAAGAATTAACATCTACAGTGCCACTACATATATTTCACAGTATCTCTTTACCTGGCATAACATTTTCTCTCTGGCATCTTTTCTCCAAAACAACATCAGAGAGATTGCAAAAGAAAGAAAGAGCAATGGCTGGAGCTACAGATCTAGAAAAGCTTCTGTAAGAGAATAAAAAACCAGACAAAGTTTGAGAGAAAAAAATACAATATAATACAGCTTTAACTGAACAACGAATAATGGAAAGAAATCAAATATCCTTATTTACTATTCATCATAGAAGAATGAGGTATCACTTGAACTGAAAGCAGCAGATTTATAATTAATACAAGGAACACAGTATTTTATACACTGTAGGAACATAATATAATATTAACATAATTAGGAACATAATATTTCACATTGCAACTAACTAACCAGTGCAACTCGCAGCTGTCAGAAGGCAGTGGAGCCAAGGGCTCAGTACAAGTAAAATGAGGTGCTTAGAGCAATGCTTGGAATGCCCACAGGTTAAGAGAAACCAGAACCTGTCTGTAAGGGGATGAGCCAGCGACTGTAGCTGCAGAGGTGGGAAGGAATTTCAGGTATTGCTACAAGATGTGAGATCTCCTGACTTGTAAAACACATGCCACTGGGTTGAATATCCAGTGCTTTGATCCCGCACTGTGTGAGGGGAAGAAGTATACTCTTCACAAAAAGCCTCATCACCAGGATGTCAATGCCTCCCTTCCACTGAATTTGTTCTCCTTTGCATATCAAAATACTATGGCTCATTGTCTCCAAGCAGAAGTTCATTCCAAACTTTAAATCATTTCATTAAAAAATAAATTACATTAGGAGCTAGGCCTCGATTTTCAATTTTGTTTCATGACATGCTCTCAGGTTTTCTTTTTTATGAACAGTGTAAAAAGATTTTAAATTATAATCTATCCCTTGACATATTTAGTACTGTAAGTTTTAATCAAGTTTCCCAGAGGAAAAGAAAACCTAATAGTGCCCTCAATCACTTTACAGTCTTGTTTGAGGAACTTTTGTTTTTTTCCTAGGCAGTAATATTTCACATCTCTGCTTTTCTCACACCCATGTTTCATTACATCCAGATACATTCCAATCTGCATAGATCTCATTTAAATATTCTGTTACCCCTGAGCATTATTTATGACATGTCTTTTTTCTGAATGATTAGCATCATTTTGTATGGTCCCATTGTGCCTTCATGGACAGCTACACAACATCTAATGGAGCTGAAGCAGCATATTACAACTTCTCTGTGCTTCAAGAACCAACATTTTCTCTTCACACTGTTTTTTTTTTTTATTTCCAAACTCTAATGTGTCTCATTTTTCAAACTCTCCCATTTCTGGTGCATCTTTTTTTTGGGCAGGTAGAGCAGGGGCAACCCGTCATCTTTCTTTACATCCCACTTTATTTCACAGCTGTAAATTAAACCTATTCCCCTTAAGACTGCACTGCCAACACTTCAGTCACACTCCTAAAGAACTGTGCTAAAATTTGGAATAATGAAGACTGCTGGCATCACAAGGCCATCAGTCCTGGCAGCAAATGCAGCCTCTCTGAATGTATGAATAAATAGCAGGAGTTTAAAGATGGATGAAAAAGAGCTTCTGTGGACTAAAATGTTTCTGCAGGGCAAATCCCAATGGCAAAGTTTGAAACAGTGCTAATGGTCACTTATACTACTTCAGGTTTCTTCAAACTGTAGCCTAGAGGTAGCCAGCATTTTCCTTGCAAGAGGATCACACTTCCCAGCATAAATAACCTTCATAAACCAAATACAATCTACGCAAGCAAGCTGTCCCTGCCTATTTCTGCTGTATGTTGTAATTTATGCTGTAGCAAGTCTCAGAGTGTTCTGGAAGTTATAAGGCCACAAAGATACAACTACCCCCAATCTTAAAAGTTAATACTCAAAAGGTTACATGAAAATGAAGCTGCAAGAGGTTGCTGCTAGAAATACATTAGTATTTCCTCACTTTGTATGAAGTTCAAATCTTATTGCTAATGGTAGATGTACTGTTATTTAAAGCACAGATTATCTAGTTAATATTTCACTAATTATCCTGAAGGTACAACACAAATATTGTGATCAGTCACTAAAGTTTCCAATACTGAAAATGCCAGGAGCCTCCAAACTAAATTATGAGTTCTTGATACCTTCATTTCTGGAAGCAAAAACACATTAAGCTTTAGCAGAGTAGTAGAGATTATTCAACATACCCCATTAAACTATTTAACAGTGAAGGAGCTTTTCTACACCAATGAAAAAGAGAAAGAAGCCTGCACAGTGGGGAAGGAAATGAGTAAATTGGGATGGGGAATCTTGTATGCCAGGAAGTGGACAAGTGAAAGAAGACAAAAGCACATGATCTCCTCCCTTTTGGCAGGGGCATTATTTTTGTTGGTCGTAAAATGACAGTTTAGGACTGAGAGCAGAAGGAAATGGGGAACATGGTCAGAAAGGCCAGAGAAGGATACTTGGAGTGGGAGATTCAGACCGGATGGGCAAAGAGCAGAGGGATGGAAAGCGGCTTGTGAGGGCAGAGAAATTAAGCTGGGAAATGGGGTCTAGCCCAAGGATGAGGCAAGTCTGAGAAATGATCATTTCAGAGGGAACAGAGAAGAAACCATAATGTTTGGAAAAGCAAGCAAAAGAGTCTGTGTTCAGTGGCGGCAGATCCTTTGCACAACTCAGACTGGAACTAGGATCCCGAGCCTCTGCTGCTTCTCCCTCAGTAAACACTGGTTAATATCTAAGTCATTGAACACTGTAGTGATAAAGAGCCCATACAGAAATGAAGAACTCTGTCCCCATACCAAGGATTGAATAACGCATGGTAATAAAGGCCTGCAGCTCTAACTTGAACAGAGGGAAAGCAAATGACTGAGCACATACTTGTTAGTAGCATTCATCAACAGCAAGCAGTATTCATATGTTGCACCTTTGAAAGAGCCTGTATCACTGCATCTGGGTTCATCTTTGAATGAGCCCAGATCTGATGGGCAAGGACTATGTAATAATGTACTTAAAGGCCAGGGCGGAATACACAGATAAAGAGGCTTATTTAAGTCTGTACACATAATGCCATTTGTTGCATTTCTTAGGAGAGTGGCTCACAACCCATTAGAGTAACCAGATCCAGTGCCAAAATTTCTAATAGCTCTTTATTTTTCAGCCAAGGAAAGATATCAAGGCCAAACCCCCTCTCCCCATTACCTAGGTGAATGTTTTAAGAGTTGTCTATAATTCACTGTACACCTTCAACTACTAGTCAGTAGTTCAGTTATGAACACTTATGTTTTTATATTTATTCAGGTCCAAGACTTCCAGCTGAAATTCTTCAGTTCAAAGTTGGCCACCTGCCTTCCCTTAAAAGAAATCACCTCCAAGAATTTCACCATATGAAGGTAACTCAATCCAGTCTTTTTTTCTTTTTTGAGTCCCAGCTTTTTGCCCATAGTTCTCAGAGCAGGTTTAAGTAATAATAAATGTCATTACAAGTTAGGAAACCTATGTCCAGCCCGCTGAATCACACCACTTCCCTAAACCACACTGAAATTATAACTGCTCGGGAAATGTCCTTTTAAATTTCTGTAGGAGTCATGATAAAAAGCAAACAGGGAGCATGGTTTTATCTTATTTACTCCTTCCAAAGTTGTGCAAGGTATTTATACTCCTGTAAACAATTGCTGCAACCCACAGTATTCATTGAAAGTATTACCTTGGGCAAAACTTGGTACCAGTGCACATTTACATTTCTGATGGGAAAGGATACAGATGGGAACTGGTACCCACTACAAAAATGTATCACTGGCTTGCTCCAGAAGTTGTCTAAATCTTTCAGTAGGTGTAGCTGGAAATGAACCAAGTCATGGACCTACATACACCCCTACTCCAAACAAAATATCTGAACTTCTTCCACCTTTGTTCTGTTACTGTGTCCATTTAGCCTAAAGAAAGCAACTTTTCACATTAAGGATTGCTGTCAGCCGTGCGCAGTAGAGAAGGTAACAGACTTTCTACTACTAACACTGCAGAGATCTCTGTTTATGCCAACAAGGTGTTACGTGGCGTACTGCCAAGATGAAAATGGGTAAACCCTGATCCAACAGAAAATGGGCTGTCTGTAAAAGGAGGGTCTATTCAAAAGGACAGGCTCACACCTATTAGACACTGCTTGAGCACTACCAAGATTGGGAAACTCTATGCAAAAATTATACCTACTCTAATATTTGAGCTATTCTTCACAATAACTATGCCTGAAGTTTTAAGGACAGTGTGAATTTAAGCTTTCTGTCATGCAAAATGAATACACTCAGAAATGACATGACTTATTTATGTACCTGCAGGGTATTTCTTGGAAATTACATAGCAACTTATGCCAGAGATGGGAACATTACTAATGTAACACCATGTTATCTCCTTATAACAATGTAAATGCCTCAGATCACCACAGTATTTGATAACATCACAGAGATAAATGTTTCATCCATGCATAATGCCAAGAATGGGGGATGAATGTAGTAGCAAGGCAATTTGCATTCCTGCAAATGTACCCAAGTTAAAAAATACAGTAACTGACATAAAAAATACAGCAAAAGGAATTTAAAGGCACATTGAGATGCAGTGTGTGTGTTTCTGTGGGAACAAAATCTGATTATGCAATAGTGAAACAAATCTAAACTTACTCTCTAGTCTTCAAAAACTGTCCAATGATAAAGAACCAAGGTCTGACTTCCAATCCAAACCGAATTATTCCTAAGTTACTGAGCACAGACTGAAACTGAGCTTCAGGCAGAACAAGTTTGATGTGGACATACATCAGTTCTTACAACTGCTCTCTTGGCATCTCTGTAGACTGCAGTAGCTCTTCTGGCATTGCTCTCTGCCCATAACCATATCCTGGTGCAGACAATGGAACAGCAACTCCAGGACTAGCCAGGTACCAAATCTTTCTCCTGCCTTCCCCCATCATCTTCACTGCCGGGCACCTGGGCTGTCCCCAACACATACATCTCAGTGCACTCTATACCAGGTAGTCATTCTTTCCATCGTACCTAAAACTGTTGTGTTTATTCTGTGATCTCTGCAACAGCTTTGTTTAATTCAATGAACAGCAGTTCATCAGTAGTAGAAAAGCTTGTCCCAAGCGCCTGAACCCTGGACATTTTAAGGCTTACCTCCAAAAGCTCCTAAATCCCACCAATACATACACATTTTTGACAAAAATTAGGAAAACAAGCTACAATGCTAAATATTAATGTAAAGAAGGATGATTGTATGAAGCACTGAAATACCTTGCTAGCTAACATGCCAACACAGAAAGCATTCTAATATAGGAAAGAGGTATAGATTGAAAATAAAAGAGAAACAAAGACAGTTACTGTGTTCTGGGAAAAAGTACATTGGCATCCTGAAGCAAATACAAACCCATGTTTAACCAGCCAGAGTCATATAAATGTTATGTTCCTCTACCAGGCATTAAAAACCTGTATGTGGGGTGTGGAAGCTGTCTGCATGGTTAATTTCCACCAAGAGAAAATTTTCCCAGACTGTTTCAAGCTCGAATTCGATATGAGTTTTCCATTAACGACATTAAACATTTCTTCAGATGTTTCAGGAAGATATTAATGTCTTCACAAAAAGAATGCAAATACTGAATGCAGACACAGAAGAAACAAGCTTGTTCACAAGTTTGTAGAAGTTGGGCAATTTTAGGCTAAGAAAGAGAGAGGTTATTTTGGGACTAAAAGATACATGCCACTAGCTAGATCTAAACCAACTTTACTTTTCAACTCTATGAAGAATCCAGTATCTGAGAAAGCATTATAAAATCAAAATGTGAGAGAATAATGATGGGAAAGATTTGCAACATTCATCCAGGCCTACAAGAAAGTCCTTTTATTTTCAGACAAAGGTCTCAGTCTGGAGAGGTGTTCTGCATGTGCAGGCTCCGTATTGGCACTGTGATTCATCCATGCAATACAATTTGAAGGATCAAAGATTTCAGAGAATTCTCATGTCAGCCTACAGACATCACCTGAAAAGTTCCCCACCTCTCAGGCAGCGCAAACTAAAGTTCTCAGAGTGCATCCTAAAACTCTGAATCCCTGTGATTTTCAGTGGCAGCCTAAGCCATTCCTGGTAAGCCTGTGTCCTTCATGGGCCTCTGTATTATGCTTGCTGAGACTATGCTGAGGATATCCATGAGTCAGACCAAGAAGCTGGATTTATCTGGAAGGTTGAATTTTTTTCAGTTGGATCAGCTGTGCAGTCTTGTTCCCGTCCTGCTGACATATTACAGGGGTGGCACAGGACACAGAAAAACAGGCAAGAGAAACAAGCATCTACTTACATTGACTTAAGCACCTCTACAACATATAGAACCAAAGTGCAGCATCTCATTTCACTCTACCAGATTATTTGCTACTGGCCTCCAGGCTACTCCTGCTCAACAACCCCACAACATGGAAGAAAACACTCACCACCAGCAAGAGCTTCCTCTCTTGCACTGTCATCATCACTAGGCTGAAGAATATTCCAGGATGTCAAAGTAAGTGATGAAATGTCTTCAGCTGATGATAACTTCAGCATGTCCATGTGATTGCTGTGAGGCTTGTAACGCGGGATGAAACACTCCTTGCCTTGCTTAAAAATGTCCTTGATGATTTCTTCTGTCTGGATTTCATCTGGCATGCTTAGGAAGATTGCAATTCTTTTGGATTCTTGGTACTTGGGATGGCCAATCACCTACATGGGAAATTGGGACAGTCTGTTTATGAAAAGTTTACAAAAAGAACTCTTAATTAAACACACAATGGGAGCAAAACATACACTGAAAAGGGTAGAGATACAAACTACCCTGCATCATAAAAAAGAAGAAATTGACTTTGTTTCCTACTCCAACACTTTCACCATCAGCAAAATGAAAATAGGTTAAATATTTGCACCTAGTGAACAGAACATTGTAACACAGGTTTCGGCCAGCAAAAAGCAATTTAGGAGGCAATCTCCTGAACCTTTTAATGTTTGTGCCATACAGTGCTGACATCCTCAAATGCCCAACACCACTGGAGCAAGATACTGCAGGTCAGAGCTGCCAGCTTCTGCAAGACACAAGGTTTTTGCATTCCTTTTCTTCCACTCATTTTACACGCATCTCTCATCCAGGCCCAGGTAGAATGAAAAGTGCATCAATGATAATAACTCAAAAGAAAATAAGCATCAGAGCAGATGACTGCAGAGCACAAAATCTTCCAAGGCCAAGTCCCTCTTTCCTTCTTTTAACCTGAAATGCCTTCCGTACAGCAAGTTTAAATATATGACTTCAAACATCACCAGCTTCTAATGGGGGATCTTATTACTGCACATTTTTCAGAGCTTGAAGGAAAAATGGCCTTATGATTTTTTGATTTTCATGAGGTTCTCTGTGCGGGGCTTATAAAAGAGTGAATATGGGAAGGAAAACAAAAACCACTTATATGGTGAAAAAGTGTTAGTGCATCTATACCTCATTATGTCTCTGCCCCATTCGTTTGAATTTCACATTAAAATTTGAGAGAAGGTTTCTAAATGTTTGTCTTCTTGTTCTCTAGTACCACATATAGTTTGTTACTTACATCTGGTCAAAACAAATACAAATGTGTCCTTCCTCATTAAATGCGATTTATTTTTACTCTACACACTTGCAAAAATCTGTCCAAAACATCAGAGAAACTGTGCTTATCCGTGGGGGAGAGAGCACCAAATCCTCTGCTTTGTGCTTGTGTAACTGCAGGGTAACTTGTTCTGAGCTTTAGCCTTTGCCCTGGCCCTGGTCTGAGAGATAAATAATTGCCCTTATCCAAGTTGAGATAGCTTATCACTCCTTTTTTCCCTTTCTTCCCAGCACAGCAGTGAAAAGCCCAGGCAAAACATTCAGAAGATGGATATATTTTTGTAAGGCAAAAAAAAACAACAAACCTTACTGCAGACCAAATTACAGTAATGTGTTGCTGCTTGGCCATAGAAATATCTTCACAATTCAAACCCATATTTTACTTGCTTTTGTAATTTGCTCAACATTACACATGGATTTTTCCACATAAGTTATTAAGCTTTTAAACAACAGAATTTCCATGGTAGCTTTTGTTTGAAAGAAGGACTATTTAGTCAAATTGTAGACTCCAGACAGTGCCTGTGATTCATGTTGTTGAGGGCCTCCAGAGCTGAATCTTCTCATAGTTTTGGAGGAGAGAAACTGAGACATGAAACTCTTCTCTTTCAAAGTGGTGCTGTGTGCTGTGGGCCCCACACAGGTCCAATCTGCTCCAACACGTCCAGCAACACATCAACTATGCCATATAGAAGAAAAATGAGGCTGAAGATGTCAAACCACACAGGAAGACACAATTTCAGATGTTTTCAGAACTGTGAAGATGAAGCCGCTATGACTCGGAGCATTTTCTGAGAAGGGTGAAAGATTTTCCACTCTGAGCAAATATTATCTGCCCTTTGCTTGCCACCTGATGGCTATTTTTGCAGAATCAAAGCATACTAACAGCATGACTTTACTAATGAACATTAGAAAAGAAAAATCATCCAGAAGCTAATTAAGTACCAGTGGCTGGGTCAGCCCATGGAACTGTTTCACTTTGAACTTAAAGATCACTTTGAGATGAGATTTTACAACTAAAAATACTGTTCAGGTGTTATAAAATAACCTACTCACTTTTATTAGCTGCAAGCAGTGATATATGGTATAAAGCTACATTTTCAGCCTTATAGCATTCCAAATACTATTTTAGCACTTTCAATAAATTCTTCATGTCTGCAGTACTACCCTCCTATAGAAGAAGCTGACTCTACTTCTGCCATTTGCACACCACCCCTCGGTCTCAAGCAAGCTCAGGACTTTCAATTTGTGTCAGATTATTAAAATGGCAAAATAACACCAATATATATGTCGTATTTTCCAGTGCCTTCTTTTATGCAAAACAAAAGCTGTCTTTTAGTGTGCTCTCACAAGCAGAAACGTGTGCTGTTGCTGAGCTTAAAGGCTAAGGGCTCCTAAAACCTGGTACTACTACATGGGCTAGGTGCTTATGAAGTTGCCAGAGGACTGCAGTTTTGAAGAGGATGCATGCCAGTATTTTCTCAAAAAATTGAGAGATTTTAGTCTAGGATGTTTAATTACTAAAATGCAGAAACATGATAGGACGTTACATATATGTATTAAAAAAAAAAGCATTCCCAATAAAAAAGGGTTGCATGAACTCCTGTTAAGCTTCCTATGACCTGAAGTTTCTGTGCAGCCACATCCCAGTCATTAAGTGGCTACACATCAGTATTAAGTGAAGTCTGTAAAATGATTTGTGATCCTCTGGCAGGAAAATAACAATACAAGTGTAGATCATCTAGAAACACCCGCTGGTGCTGCAAAATGCAAAAATGAGGACTGTGCTCTAGGACATGCAGTGACTGCAGAACAACATTTTATTGTGTTTATTAAAATGATAAAATACATCTATATAAAAACTTTGTGATCCGAAAGCAAGCAGGGCTTTTTGAAAGAACATGCCAACACCACGCTGTGCTAGGATTCCAATTAGGTAAACCCTGCTTGGTACCTTTTAAAGTATAAGAATTACGTTAGAAATAAAACTGCATGGAAGAAATACCACGGAAAGATACAGAACGGGAACGTCAGCCAGGTAAACAAGATATAGTTGTTTTAAATGGATATAGTTGCTAAATATTAATCTGTATTGCCAGGAGCTGCCCACAAAGTTACACACCCCCCAGGAACCCACACGCCCCCCGCTGCTGGGGGGTTTATGGCAGAACTCGCCTCCTGCTTTACAAACCCCATGCTTCCACTCCGTGATGGCTGTCACCAAAGCCACCAGCCCCGGTCCCCGGCGCTCATTAGGAGCGGTGAAGGGAGCAGGGCCGGGGCCGAGGCGGTGCTCCCCGCCCCGCACAGGCCCGGGCAGCGCTCGAGGAGCTCGGCGGGAGCCCTGAGTCACCGCCTCGCTCCCTAGAGCCGCCTGGAAAGTCCCCGCGGGGTTCCCCGCGCTGCGCGGGGGCCGGGCCCCGCTCCTCGGCGCTTCCCCCTCCGCCCCCGGGGCCGCTCTTCCTGGAAGCCGGGCGCGCTCGCACCCACCTCGCGAGCGAGCAGGCGGGACTGGCGCTGCTTCTCCGCCGCGCCCAGCGCCCGCAGCCGCTGCCGCAGCTCCCCGCGGAGCGCCCGCTTGGCGGCCCGCAGCGCCGCCGCCATCTCGCCGCCCTCCACCGGCCGCTCCATACGCCGAGGGAGCCCGGCCTAAGCGCCGGCCTCGCCCTCCCGGGGGCGGCCCGCTGCCTCGGCCGGGTGTCAGCCGGAGCAGGGCCGCTGCTGGGAGGCCTCGGTGGCTGCAATGTCCCGTGGATCCTGGGGGTGTTGTAGGCCACCTTGGCCCGGTCAGCCTCCTGGCGAGGCCTTTCGTCATTGTTTTGTCTGGTGAACGTTACGAAACCTCTTCCCCTTTCGGAATATTGCTGTGAAAAGGGAAATACGTGTTGGTGGGATATTTTACCACCATCTACCAAACGGGTTTCGTTTTTCCCTACGGTATTGGCCCGTCCATGAGGGCGGTGGTGTGAATGAAGTGCTGTGCCTGTGGAGTTGTGTCCAGGGGGAGACACTGGAGGCTGATACTTGGGATGTTTAATGATCGATTTTAAGTGCAGAAAGGGATGTTTTTAGAGCAGCAGTTGCTTTCATAAAACTATTCTTCATGGCATTTGATGACGTCTGAATTTAGCTCCTGTGAGCATTAATGAAGACATCAGCTGACCCACTCTGTGGCTCTTTGACTTTACCTTCTGCTCTAGAAACAGCATTCTGTTTGCAGTGTATTGCCTGACCACTGCAAGGATCACTTAAGCAGTGGTGCCCCAGGACCTGGGACATTGCCCAGTGCCTGGTATAGATAACTTAATGACAGTTAACACAGTGTATCTGTACTATTTTATAAGACTTAGATAATAGCAGTGTTTTTTTCAGACCTTCTGTTACGTTTAGAATCTGGGTAGTATTTCTTATTACTGCTTTTCCTGCCTTTAAATGCAGAGCAAATGGAGGTCTTATTCTGATGAAGATAATCTGGAGCCCATCAGGCCATTTTGATTTAAATTGAGCTGCTTTGATTTAAACCCAGGCCTTAACCATGAAGGCAAGCTCTAAAATGATTGCATCAACTGCATTTTAGAAAGGCTGGGTTAGCCTTTTATATTTAATTAAAAAATTGTACTCCCCAGTATAAAATATACTAGCTTAGTGTAAAAGGACGTGAATGTGGTATTAATAGACTGGTGTTAGTCACTACAGTGTGTGCTTACAGTAGTGCACAGAAAGGAACTGAGTAAGAATTGCTGTTCTTATCACAAAGACTTAGACTGCAAATAATTAAATATATGTCAAAATATATTTTAAAACGTCGTTCCTGACAGGAACTTCCATAGGTATTCTGGAAGTGGGCATTTTCCTTTAGCTGCCCCTTGCCGTCAGGATGATGCCATCTTTTTTTCAACAGCAGGGAAATTCTCAGGAGTCCTGCTGAGTATCTTTCTTGTTTTCACTGGGGAGGGAGAGGGAGAGGGAAAAGGGAAGGAAAAAGGAGAGGAAGAGGGATGGGGAGAGGGAGAGGGACAGGAAAAGGAAGAGGGAAAGGAAAAGGGAGAGGGAGAGAGCAATACAGGTTTTGTCAAATGTTAACATCTCTTTGTGTTCTGTAGTTAAACCGTAAACAAAGTTGGACTACAGAATCACATAACAGCTCAGGTTTGAGGGGGTCTTAAAAGATCGTCTGTTCCAACCTTTCATGGGAAAGGTAGCCTAGATTAATGTAGATGTTTATTCAGTCCCATTTTGAAAGCCTACAGTGATGGTGATGCTGCCACATTCCTGAGGAGGTTGTTCCATAAATGATTGTTCTTACTGTACAAAATTTCTTATGTCGAGATGAAAGATGGAGAACCCATTGCCAGGAGGATGAATGATGGAGAATCCATTACCAGAAGGATGAATGATGAATAACCCATTACCAGAAGGAGGCTGCTTCATTCTCCCGGTACCATAAAACCTTGATTGTCTAGAGGATTTGTCTTAGAGAATAATGCTGTTGTGTGCCACAAGCAACCACTGCTTCAGTTTGGTTCATCTCCTAGCATGTCTACAAAAGGGTGTTTATACCCAGCCTTAGTTCCCTCATGTAGGAGTCACTACAGCTAAAGAAAACCCTCCTAGCACGAGTTCTTGAAGAACTGCTATTTAACCTTTGAAAGCAAATGGAATTTGAGTCAAAACAGTAGTTGCTCCAGACTACAAAAGCCTGGAAGTCCTGCTCCTGAATTTGCTGAGTTGCAGCAAATCCCCAAAGAAACAATTGCTGTCATCAGAGCAGATCCAGTTCATTTATTTTGCTGTAAATATCTTTCTTATACAAACTCAGAGATAATACTTAAGTACTACAGAAAATTAACGTCTTGACATCCTTGGATTTCAGGTCAAACCCATATACTACTTGGATTCTCTAGTAGCACTGTGATAGATTTTCTAGGAGTCACCTTACTCAGGTAGATCTTTTCTCATCCTCCAATTTTTCTGGAAGAAATGAGACCAATCATAAGACTTTCAAATACATATTTTAATGTATTTTTCAAAAATATTAGTGTATTTACATAAATTTCTCATTTAGAAATATCTTGTACTTGCCTATTTTAAAACACCTGGTTTAAAAAAAGTTCAGCCAGATGATTACATTACACAGATTTGAAAGAACATTGACTGTAGATATGAGCAATTAAAAAATACAACAAAGAAATATATACCATTGCATTAAGATTTAGTGCACATTTTTAAGTTGCTGACTTCTACAAATTGTTCTTCCCATAAAAATTGCTTAGTCTGTGTCAGTAACTTGTACCCACTTTTACACTGGAATTTGCATTTCCTTTTTCCTCACAGAATCTCTCCCCCCCCCTTTGCCTATACAAAGGTTGCAATAAAATGCATTACAGTAGTATTTCATTTACAAAGCAAATGACATTAAAACTTGTTTCTTAACCCATTGGATTGTACTTTAGTAAAACAATGTCCTTTCATGGAGGTGCAGCACAGATTCCAAGAGCTGCCTGGATGTGGAAAATGATCACTCTTTCGAAGCAGTCCTGCCTCGGAAGGTTGAGTTGAATTGCTTCATGATGCTGTGTCAATTCCTCTTTGGAAGGATCTCATCCTCAGGTTTGGCAATTAGGATAGTATGTTAAACATTGTATTTATTCAAAATATATACAAATAAGTTAAAAAAAGTAGGGCAGAAAATGATGTTGATATTGCTTGGAGGAAAGCTTAGCAATGAAGCTTGTGGCAATATCTAGATTACACATGACTGGCAGGTCCATTTGTTTCAGTAGTACTCTCTGAACAAGGTAAAAACAGCTATGAACATGGCTGTTATTTTGGAGAAAGACAGTCGTGATCTTCTTTCAAACTTCGTTAGGAAGCCATTTTCCTATGGAAAGGAACATGCAGACTTAGAGATAGCTTAACAATAACATTAAGCTAGGAAAAACACACCACTTTACTGATATCAGGTGCACAGAGTGCAACACCATTCTGCGTAGAGGGACAGGTTTTCAGAGCTCTACCTCCAAAAGATGAATAGGGCTTTAAAAACAGTAGCTGAAAATAGCTGCACCTTGCTGAATGTTTGATTTCCAAGTCAAGACTGTGCCCTGCCTGTGTAAATAGAAAATGAATGTGAACTGCATCATCTAGTCCCATATCTTCAAGGAAGATACAAGTACTATGTTTCTGATGTAATATACTAGTAAGTATCTTCCTTTAAGACTCCTTATTCTACTGTGATGAGACAGTAGAATATTATGGAAAGTTTCCAGGAGCTGATACTTTTCTTAAATAAAATTGACTCTATTTCAAAGAGACGCAGAGAGAAGCCTTTACAGTAAATCTGATGCATCAGGGGTCCACTATCACGTTTTTTTTTTTTACTGCTACCAGACAGAGAAGGGTCAAAACAAGCAAAAAGAAAAAAGGAAAAGCAAGACACTAGAAAATAAATGAGGGGAAAAGTAGTAAGAGATAGGAATTGAAAGAGAAGTGGGACGAGAGGGGGTGGAAAGAGAAAGTAACATTTACATATAGAGAAAGGAAAAAAGTACCAGGGAAATAACTGAGAAATGATGTCACTGATTCTCAGCTTCCCCTAACTTCAAATGAAACCAAAATATTGGCATGATGAAACTCAGCAAAGCAAAAGGGACCTCCCCTCCACTGCCAGAAGGGAATTTCAGCAGCTTGGCAAAATAATCCACATATTGACAAATGCTTTCCTCAGCACTAACTGTTGGTAGATGGAAGATGTGGGATTATCTCAGTCCAGACAGAAAAGATTTAACCTGGATTGCACTTACCTTTAAATTTGTGTAAGGAAAATTGATTGGGGGATTATATAACGGCTTTACAAAAGTACTGAGTTCACCTTTCAGGATCACACATGTATTCTTCCCTTATCTTGAACTCCAGTATTTTTGGACCAACTCCTCTATGGAAGAAGAGTTTCGGCACTAACCTTAGGGTACCACTTATTTAAGTTTAGATTTAGTAATGGAAATTTTCATGCCACGCAGGCATTAGCCTGCTTTGAGCAGGAGGCTGGATCAGATGATTTCCTAAGGTCCCTTTCAACCTGAGTTACCATATGATCCTATGAGTCAAGGCTAACTAGGAGTTTGCTGTAACAGATACAGAAAGTGCCATTTTAAAAAGAAAGTTGCCTTTTAGCATTGTTCTGTTTAAAGCAGAAGCAAAACTTTCACTGTATGTCTCAGGAAGACATTCCAGTCATCATATGTTAAAGCCACTAAATAAAACCTTAAAATGGTTTTGATGATGTCTGTAACAATAGTTTCACTTAATGAAACAAAACCTCCTAATACAGATTCTGATGGAAAATGAGAAACCTACCCAGCCACCGTTTGCATCTATCCATTCGGCTTTATTGTTTATTATGTACTCTGTGATGAAATAAGAAATCTGCTCCTTTTCCTCTCCAGTGAGCTGAACTCCATGCTCTTGAAGCTTCTTGGTGAGAAGACCTCCAAATGTAAATATGGTCATAATTCGTCCCCAGTTAGTATTTCCATCAGCAAATTTTTCTTCCATGACACCATTGAAAATTCTCTTGGCAACAGCTACAGACGTAATGTCAATTCTGTCCAGGAACGGTCTGAGAGCCTCCTCGGTTTGATCTTGCAGTGAAGATGCAATGTTTCGCAAGACATGAGCAACTCTGGTTTGGGCTGGTCCAAGATGTGACTCCTGAAGCACATATTGCAGGTAATCTTGAGCTAAGTAATAAACGTAGTAGAAGTCAGCAGTTTCCATTTAGAAAGAAATGCAGAGAGCAGTGCACCAGTCTTGATCAGGGTCAGTAATGAGCATCCACAAGACATGCACACGGCTTTGTATCGTCTGGTTTTCATGGAGTTTTTATCTGACTTAACAGTAGCGTGGGTTGTGGAATATGTCACAGCGGAAATGAAAGAAAAAGTGTGTGCTCAAGGGGAGAAACATGTCTTCCTGAGAGATTTATTAGTTCTCTAAATAGATCGGCTTTTACCATATTCTTTAGCAGTATAAATTGGAATTTCCTAGGGACTTTTGCTATGTAACATTAGCAAAAGTTTGGCATTTAGCTTACAAAATTCTGAGAATGGTGTATGTTAGCAAAGGTTTGCCATTTGGCTTGAAAAAACCTACTTAAAAAGTGTATGCTGTAGGAGCATGCAGCCCCCCCCATCTTCTCTTACCCTAATCTCTTCCTTGCCAGGGGTTAAAGCTGCAATCTGGATTGCAGTTCAGTGGGTTATTTCTGGTTCACAACTTTTTGAAGATACGGGTGGATATTTCCAGTAGCATGGAAGAATGGATAAACTTTCTTCAGCATTCAGGGAGCTTTACATAACTGCAAAAAGTGATACAAATATGGATGGAAAAAAGCGGAAAGCCAGCTTTATAGCATTATCTCCTGTTCCAGACTTTCCCACACTTTCTCAGTGAGTACTTTTCAAGATTTTGAATGGGTAGCTTCGAAGATTACCTCCCCACCCCGGGGAGTTCTGCTGTAAAAAACAGTTATGAAGGACAATGCTAATGCAGTCAGCTTGTCAGAACATGGGCTGGAAAATACGGGGCCAAGGTAGTGATATGTGATACTATTTGAATCTTTCTTGTCAGGTAACAAGTATGATACCTACAACAACTGCTCTTCTATTAACATTTTCAAGCAGTTATTTTTGGGGGAAGGGGCAGGGGTATCTAGTCCACTTTTTCCTTACAGATTTCTCCTGAGGCAACCTGATGTTGCTGAAGGGTCAGGATGCATCTGTAGAGGACCTCAACCCACTGTGAAGGGTTGCTTAGAGCAAGCTGATATGGTTGCTGATATGCAGTATAGGGTTAACCCTAGCCAGCCGCCCCCCCCCCCCCCCCCCCCCACCCCTCCCCGCCCCAAAAGGGTATGCTGCTGCTCTTAACATCACAGTTTTGCAGAAAACCCTTGAGCAGACCAGGGTAGTTTCCAGTTCCTTCTCAGGGTTTTTTCAGTGTGTGGTGAGACTCAATGTCACAGTAGTCTTCCATCCACAGTGGGGTTTGAAACCTCAAGCTATCACCAGCATAGCATAGACATCAGTCACTTCAACGATGCTGGAAATTGCTTCCTTTGCTTTCTCTTGGAAGCAAAGAGGTTGCTTGATGCTGTGTTCACCTTTGGGTTTATGAGGGCAGTGTGAGCTGGAAAAACTCAGATGGTATCTTCAGGAGAGAATGCGATGCTAAGACTGGGAATGGGCTCTCCTACATACACATGCACATTCTTCCCAAGCTCGTTTTCAGAGTTCAGAGGTGTCCTCTATCCAACACCTGCAGCTGCTGCTTTGGCAGAGCTGAGGCTGGCTTTGCCTTTGTTATGTTCAGTGATTTCAGCAAACTGCCAACGTTTTATGGGGAATGCAAATGAAAAAATAAAAAAAGGATGTGATAGTCTTTAACTCTTCCCAGCTCTGCTAAATCTGGGCTGAAATTTCTAGGGCAGAGGGAAGGCATTGCTTTACCCAGACCCTCTACCCAGACCACTTCCCTCCTGTCAAATGCCTGCTGCAAACAGCTGAGAAAGTTACCTGAGGAAAGAAATCACAAGCATCCTTTTTCTGTGTAGCACAGCCTGTGAAGTTACAGATCATGCCTGACCTAATAATTGATTAATGAAAAACTTTTTTATTCTTTGTGAATATAATAGTTGAATATGAGAACAGTGAACAGTACCTAAGGAGACAAGTTTTGCTTTTTTTCACAATCAGCTGAGGTAGAGCACAGGCAGAAGCAGGTATTTCTTCATTAGTGGAGCATTTTGGATTCTGGGAAGGGTGATGAAATAAGCCTATAAATACATCACCATTATTGAAAGAAATCAGTGTTAATACCTTGGCAATCTTGGTGCAAATGCTGTCACAGTCTCTTGATCTCTGTAAGGTGAAGCTCAGTGCTCAGCTCCCAGAAGGGGGTGGCAGCTCTGAGCAGACATCTCTAGCAGCAAGCTGTGACACTGGTGACCAGAGCTCAGTATGTGGCTGTTGAAGTTGCCCCAGGTCTGTCTCCTTCAATGTCAGGCACATTTGCTTTTCAATAGCATGTAGTGGAGGGTGCAATTCCAAGTGTTGTATGCTGAGGTTTAGAGTTATGTAAACTTTGGAACAGATGATCTTTGGGATCCACTCCAATCTGGTATTTTATGATTCTATGAGTAGCAGTGGCAGTTTATTTATCTAAATATGCACATAAAGACTTGGACCAGAATGTGTAGCCCAGTCTTCCCAAGGTCTAATGGTCAACTCTAAGCACTGTAAGAAATGGCCTTTAGAATCTTTTCCCTGTATTGTGCCACTGTAACGCTCTGATGCTCATTTTCTGTATTAGGGAGTGCTTTCCTTTCTTTTACCAGAGTTTATTTGTGTTTTGTAGCTGTAAGTGAATGCCTTCAACATTATGAATCTCTACTTATCTTTCTACCTTCTCTATCTCCCCAGTGCTGCATATACTGCAGTCTCATACACTGTATTGCTTTTTCCCTATTTTCTTCTTTCCTGCATACACTTTGTCTTTTATAAATGATAAGTGCTAATAAAAGGTTTGAAACAGAAACCAGCTTGACATAGAAGCTCAAATTCAAACCCTCCCCTAACTACCTGGCAATAGCAAGGGGCTTCCAGTGCTTTAAATTTAAATCTGTGCTTTGTGGATTTGATTCTGCATCATACCCTAACCTGAAAAAGCTTATTTTCCAGAACAGATGGGAACTCGGTTGACAGATCCTCATAAAATTGACTTGTGAGAGACAGTGTCATCTCATCATGTTTGAGGCAAAACTAAGCCAAAATGACAAAAGCTTTGTTGAACTATTGGTTCTCCCTTGCCAGAGTTTTCCAGTTCCAGGTGAGTGTGGCCATTGTGAGCCTTGTCTGGAGGAGCAGTCTGAGGCCTTGAGAAAATCATCACAGATTTTTTTCTGCTTTTCTTCCCTTTTTGATGTCCAAACCAGGATGATTTTTGTGTGGTTTGGTTGGGTTTCATTGCAAAAGAACGGCGCAATTCACTTATAGCTTCCCAGATGTCCTGATACAAGGCTTCTGGAGGCTTTGTTGACTTTTATTTACCCTCTATTTTCCTATAAATCGGAATATGCAAGCTAGCTTTTCTGTGAGCTGGATGGTTGGTTGGTACTGAATTCAGAGGCTTGGTTGCCCAGTGGAGTGCTGCCACCTAGCCGCAGCAAGCCCGGATGCACGCAGAGAAACCCGTTACCTCCAATACAAGTTCAAGTCTGTGCTTTGGGGTTCTGTATGCAGCAAAGAACTAAAATACAGCAGGATTGAGATTCATTCCCGGTAATAATCTAAATTAGTACATGATACGTTGTTTCCCAGCTAATTCTGTCAGCTGGGAAGCACAAGCCTCCTGTCCAAAGGTTTCCAATGAAAAGTTTTCCTTCTTGAAGAAAGGTTTCCTTCTTATGAAGAAAGGTTTCTCCTTAAGAAGTTTTATGAGCAGTTCATTCTAAATCACTTCAGTCCATCTCCTACTGTTTATAGGATGTAGGCTGAATAGCAGGATCCTGGATCTCAAATTCTGGCAACTGAAACAGACAATTAGAGCATCTAATATTCTGTGTGTCTCACAGATGCACAGAAGACAAGCTCCAGGGATAGGAGGATGTAGCTGGTTTTGCATCATCTGGGCCAATTGAGATATTCTGGGCTAATAGGAGAGCAAAAGTGGTCCCCATTGTAAACAAAAGCAAATAGCTATTCCATCTTAGCACTGAGCTGGGGTGCAGTCCAGAATGAGGGCTGAGCAATATGGCATAAGCAATTTTCTGCTCCCAGAAATACCACACAGCAAAGTCTGGGAAGACAGATCATATGAAGATGCACACTCTATTGTCTCAAGCATGAGAAGAATTATCTGAGAGGCCATTATGACTCCTCTGTAGCACTCCAGTGACATAAGGGGAGCATAGGAAGGGGCCAGTCAGGTTGTGTTACTCAGGGTTCAGCTGCTGCCTTCTCACTTCCTCTGATAACTCATCACAGCTCAGAACCTGTCAGCTTCTGGATCCCAGCTCCTCTTATCATCATGAGTCAAGGGAGCAGCCAGACACACCGGCCCACTATGCATGTGCCATATATCATCATATGCTTGTGTGTTCTACACATGTTCTACATTCTTACAAGCCTTTCCAAGTGTTTATCTGGGATTAGGAGAATTTGGACCAATAGTCATACCTGTCAGCAGTGAGCCACAGAAACACAAGGCTTCCTGAACTTCCCAGGCAATGGAGCATGAACAAGTAAAGTCTTGGTAGCAGGATTTTCTTGCTAAGCAGAAACACTGTCTGCTGAAGCCAGTTTCATTGCTGAAAATGCTTGATTCCAGGAGGAAAAAACCAAAAAGGTCTGCTTGGGAGTATTCATGAAATAAGAAGTCAGGAGATGATGTCTCCATATGATAACCAAAACTATGTGTCTCCCTAACAGCCACAAGTCAAGGGTGGTCTTCACTGTTGGTTCATTCTGCTGTGGCACGCACAATGCTAACACGTACAAAGTCCATTTTTACATTGATCTGCAGCTTTGGTTCAGATCTGCATCTTCCAAAGGCATAATGCCATCAGGAGAGACAGGCATTTAGCATCGGCTGCACCGGTGTTTTAAAGCTACTTTAAAAGGTGGTGATACGTGGTGAGACAGCATTTCACTAACATCTGAGCCTGACTTAGCATATAGAGAGTCCCACTGGATGCGAGTTTCAAAATATTCTCAAGATTCAGGTAACAAGTTTCCACTCAGCATGAATGGAATATAGATGCCCAGTTCCTTTAGGTGCCTTCAGAAAAACCTGCAGCTATTCAGTAGGGCTACCAACAATTTAAAGTTGGTTATTCTTTTAAATTCTTTGCTATTTGATTTTTCCAGTGAAGCTTCTGTATGTCATGGGTTTAAAATAAATCATGTCAGAATTCAAGCTCACTTCAGCAGGTACTGTTTACCTGGATGCCTTAGAGGTTTGCAGACATCTACATTAACCCTCCTAGGAGTGAGCTTGCTTCTGTGCTCCCCCCTCATTTAAATCAAGCCTACATTTGCTCCTGTTACTACTAGAAACCTTTGCACTGGGTCAAGTGCTAGTGATTCACAGATTCTTTCCTTTAGAAGATAATGTATTCTTTTAATAAATCATTTTACCCTCTTTTTACGATATCCTCTCTGTTGATGACCCTATAAAAAAGGGTTATAACAACACTAGTATTTCTACTATAAAACACTCTTCATGAAGGTTCATAACTCATCTTTTGTTTTATTTGCAGGGTTCCCATCTGGGGGCACATTTGTTTTTATTCCCTTTTCAAATTGTTTTGAGTTATTTAGAGTTATTAAAAAAAGACAAAAATATAAATGTGTACAGATGTTTTCCTCTTTTATAATAAACCCAGATCTTTGAATAGAAATTCCGCTTAAGGAAATTAATACGTAATGTGATTTCAGTAATTTTCATAGAATCATAGAACAGCTTGGGTTGGAAGGCACCTTCAAAGCTCATCTAATCCAACCCTCTTCAATGAGCAGGGACATCTTCAACTAGATGGACAAACTAGGTTGGACAAAGCCTTGAGTGAGATGGTTTAGTGTGAGGTGTCCCTGCCCATGGCAGGGGGGTTGGAACTAGATGATCTTAAGGTCCTTTCCAACCCTAACTATTCTATGATTCTATTCTATGATTCTAGATCATGTTGCCCAGAACCACATCCAGCCAGGTCTTGAATGTCTCCAGGTATGTCACATCTCCCACCTCTCTGGGTGACCTGTGCCAGTGTTTCACCACCCTCGCTGTAAACAGTTTCTTCCTCACATCCATCTTGAATCTCCCCTCTTTGTTTAAAACCATCACTCCTCATCCTATTGCAGCAGGCTCTGCTAAAAAGTCTCCTCATCTTTCTTACAGGCCCCTTTTAAGAACTGAAAGGTCTCCCTGAAGCCTTCTCTTCTCCAGGCCAAACAACCCCAACTCTCTCAGCTTTTCTTACAGGAGAGGTATTCCATTCTCTGATCATTTCTGTGTCCCTCCTCTGGACCTGCTCTGACAGGTACGTGTCTTTCCTGTGCTGAGGACTCCAGAGCTGAACACAGTACTGTAGGGGGGGGGGGTCTCACTGAAAATAAATATGTATATTAAACCACATTTCTGAACCTTAATTCAGTAATCTTGCTAAAATTTTATTACCTTCTCAAATGTAATGTCTGTTTGAATCAAAATGTGATGCTAGCGCCTACTGTTTACAGCCTTTATTAAAACAAACAAACAAATAGCCCTGCATCTAACACATGAGGAAGACAAAGACTGCAGTGCCATTTGGTAGGCCTTTTCTGAAGTCTAAAAGCAGTTGCTATGAAACTCGTTCATCCACCTAAGAAATTGTATTGCTTGTGGTAGAATAAAATCTGCATAAGTCAAGTCAACTGCAAGGAAGAACTGGTGAAGGTAATATCCCCAGCGATCCTTCTGGAGGGGTTACTTGTAATCCGAACTGCATTTCTCATCCTTCGATTTACCCCATTTCAGCAGTCACTCATGTTGGCACAGTGCAGTATTTTCAAACCCACAATGATCACGTGTAAATTGCGGCAAATTACAGCACGAAATTAGCTGTATATTTTTATCCTTGTGTTTATTATGATTTTTTGATCCTTCAAAAAAGCACACTGAGGTGGCATTTCTGTGCTCTTAGGAGAAGGCTGTGAGCAGAAATAGCCAACTCATCTGTCTCCCCAGGTATTTATACCACATTCATCACTGTGCTGTCTGAACATTTAATACTAGCCCCTCAATCTTTCTAAGTGAAATGACGTCCCATTAAAGAGGTGTGAAGGAAGCTGATGCTACCATGACTAGTTATCCAAATCAGAAGGAAACTTGCTTTTGAGCTCATTTTTTAATCATATACCTTTATAGTACTCTGTGCTTTGAATTGCATTTGCGCATCACTTAATTACTGTGGCTGTGTATAAAGCCCCTGGTTTATCTAGGGAATCAAGCCTGTAAGTGTTGTAGTAATGATGCTAATACTGATGCCTGCTAAGGCCCTAAAATGCTCTGTCTTTCAGAAAGCTGAATTCTTTTAGACCCTTTCAAATGATCTCAGTGCAAAGTGTTTACTTATTTGTGCCAACAGTTACAGGCAGTAAAGCAACACCTAAATGCCCCAGTCGGGAGCAGGGATTCTCTTGTGCTGGGTGTTTCACCCATTAAAGCCAGGAGGAGTCTTCTGCCCCAGCTCACTGCGCATGGGGAGAAATGCTGAACCAACACAAACCCCCCTGGCTTCACAAAACAGCAGGAGTGGGACCATGATGGTCTATCATTAGGCAACAGTGAGGATGATTATATTTAATTTGAGTCATTTTCATGGCTATCGGTAGCAACAGCAAGCAAACTACATACCAGCACTTCAGTGTGTGTAATTTTGAGTTTTCACAATGAAACCCCAGAATACTCATTCACCGTTGGCAGACTTGCCTTTGTATCAATTTGGGACTAGATTCTTGGCATGCCAGGGAATTATGCATCATAATGACTTAATCAAGGGCTTTCATAGTGTATTCTAGAGCTGAGAAACTTTTCTAAACCTAAATGCAGATGGAAGCTTGGACCCAGCATCAAGTGCTTTACGCATGAAGTCAGAGGAGCTCTGCACAGACTGACCCCCTGTGCCTCAGCAAAGTTCTATTGATTTTGGTAACTTCATCTGTGCAGGGATGTGAACCTATCTACAGGGAACTAAATGAAGCCTAAAGTTATTGATTTTTCAAGAGAAAAGAACTTTAGTTAAAGATCTCTTATGTTTTCTTAATTATTCCTGAGTTTGAAACATGACATCACAGCAACGATATTAAAGAGGGACAATAAATAAAACAGCCAGTTTTGCATGATTTAATGAAGCAAGACCAGAGAGGAGGGGATTGACCAAGTTAGACAAGGTTTTTATTTGCTCTTTGTGCTGGATAGCTGTTAATCATTCAATGAGAAACACATTTCCAATGGCCAGTTCTCAAGCAACATAAATAATAGCAACATCCTTGTTTCTCCTTTGCCCTTAATTTCCTTTTGGAGGCTTGGCAATAAACAGCCATTCCCAATGTATTTTGCAACTTAGAGCCCAGACCCAAAAAGCCCCCATCAAATGTAATTACTTTGCTTTACACCCTCCTTTATATTCCTGAGCTAACAAACAGCCACTGCAGTTCCAGAGGGAGCTCATTTTTCTGGCTGCCTACAGGGCATTCAGAGTTGTCACATGAGCACAACTCAGTCATTAGCTGAGTGTATTGGCAGGGACCAGTGCTCTCTACAAAAGGTGGCAAGCCACAAAATTTAGAGTTCTTATATGCAGTATAAAACTTGGTGTTTCTATGGCCTGGCAGTCCCCTTCAGCTCAGTGAGCTTTGATTTTCCCATCTATTGGATGGGCTTCTCCAGAGGATTTGCTGATTCTGCAAATATGACTTGATTTTTTACTTCTACCACAGATTTCCTCTATAACCTTGAGAAAACTCCTGGTCTCCCTTTGACTCAGTTCCTCACTTCTAAAATAGAGGAAATTAGAGAATTACACTCAGGTGTGATTAGTTTTGCCTATATTTAGCAGTCTTCCCAAGGAAGTATGTTAAGGGGAGTTGATGTGTGTGTGTCTCAGCTGGTCTGTGGTATGCTGGGATGTCTTAGTCTAGGCTGTTGATGACAGTAACTCTGTGGCCACAAGCCAAACGGAGCTGAAGCAGGTAAGAGCTGACTCAAAGGCATGTAACTCCAGTCATTTACCATCTGTGTGTGAGTCAGAGCCCTAATATTTGTTTTCTTCTCTCCTTTGTTGGCAGTCAGTGGAGCTGTTTATTTGTACAGCAGTTAGCACATTGGGACCTTGATCTCAGTCAGGCCTAGGTGCTAGTTTTAATACATAGCCTAATGTAGCATGTTATAGAGTGAGATGCTGGCTTTGTCATTGACATATACGTATGTGTGTGTGTATGTCTCTTGGATCCCATTTTTCTCTCATGTGGCACTGTGGCTAGTAGATAGATCTGCCTTAGAGATGCCAAAGGTGTAGATCTCGTAATTCTTTGGACATATGTTTTGGTTAAGTCACTGAAGCCTGAGTGCTTGTGAGGCAATTTGAAAAACAGCTTTATCAAGTTCATCTCTTCCAGTCATTTTTCTTTCACAGTATGCTTTGCTAGCTGTAAAATTATTCTACTAAGGTGTGTTACCACATTCTGAGGCAATTTGTTTTCTTCTGCATTGATCTTTGATCTGAGGTACTTGTTCCTGAAAGCATTTTTCCTTTTTAACCACTTAGAAGCTAATTTGGTATAATCTAGAAATTGATGTAGAACAACATTTCTTTTATACTTTGTCCTTTATTTGCTAATCACTTTTTCTAGACAGTCAATTTGTGAGTGGATTCCTATTCAGTCACAGTCAGATATGTTGGTGTTTAGTGTACTAAATTAATTTGTTGTGTAGCTCTCCAAAATAGCTTAAAATTATAGATTTCATAAAAGGATAAAAAAATCTCATTTTAAAACGAAGCAGTAGTTTTGTCAGTGTGTAATGTTTTGCAAATGAAAAATTGGAAATAATTGTAATAACAGTATATTTATAGTTAATTAACTTGTAATCTAATGGAAAACCAATCTCCCTTAGAAGGTAAAGGCATGATGTAGTCGGGTTTTCTGTTTCTGGTTTCCTGCTGGATACCCAACAAAGAAAATAAATGGGGTTTTATTGTAGCAATTCCTTGCCAAATAACCTGTTAACCATGGGCTTTTGTGAAATTAGGAGGCATTTTAGGTGCACTGGGGCTCTCACTCTTATGTCTCTTTGAGACATTGTTTTTAATCTTAAAACATGCATTCAATCCAGTCCTCTTCTTCCTTTCTGTGGGTTTAAAGCCCTGCAGCATCACATACACATACGTGAGTTTTACTGATGGCGCATCCTCCTGCATGGAGGGAGGTTGCATACAGCTGTAGGATCCAACCTGTAAAGCTACCATCTCATTTCTAAGGAGTTATGAACACTTCTGTCATCTCCTGAGGAAGCAGGACTGGATAACAAGTGTGGTCTAGAAGCTCACACTGCAGTAGGGCTTAGTTTTAGCAAACATATTTCTTGATTGCTGGTGATTACTGACAAGATAAGATGCTGAAACAAACATTTACAACCCCAATAATACACTGGCAGTGGTGTTCTGCTGTGAAAAGTGACTCAGTAAAAGCGTCACTTCCAAGCTGCAGGATTATTGGTTCTGAGTCCAGACAAAATGTGCTCAATTTGCAAGCAAAAATATAATACCTGTTTCTTAGCTGCTAGCCATAAAAAGGGGTTATGGTCTAGGCTGGTTGCCCTATAGACTGTGTAGTTTCCTCAGGTAGGTGTTGCATTCATGACTTGGTAGTGGTTTATATTTGTGTAAATACTAGCCAGGTTGCAAATAGATGTGGGTAAGATCAGAATAGGTTACTTCCTTTTGATAAATGTAGGGCTATTTGAATGAGATCATCTATAGTCTACCCTCTTTGGTAACACAAACCATAGAATTTCAGTTAGTTCCTTCTTGTGTGCAGCTCATAACTCTGGGCTAAGACAGGCTGTGCAAGCTGGAAGAATTCTTACAGCTTTATCCTTTCATTCCCTTTAATAGTTTTGCAGAGATCTAACAATCCAGAACGGGTGCTCTGATTCACACATGCTGATGACTTGCCTTCCAACAACTGCTGCGGTTCCTTCTCCTAGAAGTCATTCCCTCCCACCTTCCACTCCTCCTGCCCTGTCCCTCGTGCAAAGACAGCTTGGCTATTCATCAAGCAGGATCTGAACTGCTGCAACCTGGAACTCAACAGGTCAAGGTGGACAAACACCAATTTCACTTGTCCTTAATGCCCTGGGTCGCAGTTTATAGCAATGCAGTAGCTGCAGTGGAGAGCTGAGCCATCCTTATGGCAGAGGCAAACCTCTCTTGCTGCCTTACTGTAAATCAATCCCACTCATCCATCAGAGCTTTCAGTAGGCGATTCTTGTGTGTGACTGGAGCTGTCTGAATGGTGGTGCAGTAATGTTGTAAACCATCTCTCTTCCCTGAGGCACTTGTATAATATTCAGTGAAAGTTTGTTCTGTGCCATTGGTATGTTTTGCAGTGGGTTCAGTGGTTAAACAACCAAATGGTAGTTAAGAAGTTCACTGTTTGAGCTAAACACCTTCACTGGTGGTGTCTTTCTGACCATGTTCCTATATGTCCCTGTACTTTTTGAATTAGGATATGGTGACAAGATATCTTGTCATCATTAATGTTGCACAAACTAATGCTGATGCCTCTCTTCCTCATCCTCCCCTTTATTAAAGTTTGGGATTTTGGTACCTTCTGGCATATTTAAATTGGGAAGAATGCTGAATTAGGACAGGCTGTCCCTTGTGATTTTGCATAAATGATTGCATCAGGCAGTGTTGACTCCAAAGGAATTTGTAGAAATTTATTTCCAGAAAGCAGCTGAGTTACCAGCCTACAAAGGACTGATCAATAGCAAGTGGCTTCAGCTATCACAGTGCTTTTAATTTGGTAAATTGTGCTTTTGTCGTGCAACATCAAGGGATTCTTCTGGCTTGAGGAACCTGAAGAAAGGGAATATTGACTTTTGAGTGCTTAAAATCTGGGATGCTTTACTTTCAGTTTGTCTACAGCATCTCTGGATAGACAGAACAAACTGTTAAAAAGATTATTAAGGCAATGCTGTGCAGGAACATTTTAGTGCAGCAATTTAGTCATGTATGTCTGGCCATATTAATGGGAATCCTACTGCTACATCCCTGTGCACCCTGCTAAATAATTTGCCTAATGATTTCAGTTAAGCATGGAAAACAAGCACCATCTGAAACTGTTTGCTTGACATATTATGTTTGATGCATGGGAGCTGGAGAGAAAATACAGCGCTGCAATGTGAGTACCTCAGTTCCCTGTACTGTGAGGGGAGGAGACTGGTATTAGAATAAAGATGACCTGAGACATCAGTGCTTATTATGATGGATGCAAAGCCTGTACTATGAGTCCAGCTTGTATCCTGCTGCTAGGAGTGCACCTTTCTGGCCGTAGGTCTCAAAAGTCCAGTTGGGCAACTCTTGACTGAGTTGGGCTCCTGGCTTCAAATAATTTGCAAAGAATTTGGCATCAGGTTAAATTTGGACACAAACTGCTACTTCTATAGTGAATTTTTCTCATGTCCTCCCTTTAAGTGAGATTTCAGCTTTGGTGTATGCAGTTTTGGTACTTCCCATCTGCTTTTGGAAAAAATTTTTAAAGGTGAAGTCTGATCAGTTACCTTCCCTTGTGGTACAGTTCCATTCAGATAATAATAGGTTACACAGCAGATAGTTCCTGACAGACTGTCCATATCATATTGTCTGTTTCAGATAATAACTAATTCCTTCTGTTATTATATATAGCAACACATTGAATTATTAAAGAAGACATAATAGGAGACTTTCTTACCTTCCCCATATTCAACTGAATTTCCTATTCTTCAGGTATTTGTGGCAGAGCCAGCCCCAAAGCAGAAGTCAGAGCAGACTGTGGACTATGCACTAATGCACTAATGATGCATCTCTGAGTCCAGTAGAATGATGAATATCCTCCTACCATATCTAGAAAAGGCTCACTGTCTGTTAAATAGTGTGGTATTAATTGTGTTACAACTCAGACATCAGCAAAGCTCCTACACATCCCTGGCTGAAAGCTGCCTGTCATGTACCTTCCCACGTGTATTGTGTTTGGACTGCAGTGAATAAAGCTGTGTATGCTCAAGTGTTCAGCAAAGGGGAGCTGGGCTTCACGAGTCACTGGACTGCTTAGGAAATACTTCAGAGAAATGTGCTAGCAGCACATGTGCTGCTAGAAATAAAGCTTTGGGTACTCAAGTCACAGTCCTGTCCCTGAGCTCAGTTGGAAATACTGTGCTGAGTGTGATGACAGAGAACCTAATGCTGAAGTGCCATCACACACAAGTGATGAAACAACCCCGAAATACTTTGGGACATATTTTTACAAGCAGCAGCATATCAGCTCTTATGTGCTCATCAAATTCCAAATCAAGTAATTAGCTTGCAATTTCAAATGGCAGTGTTATTGTTTGCTTCATTACCTCCTGCACTTGCTAATGCTGTTTGTGCAGGATGGTCACTATTTCTCCAGCTTAGCAGCAGGTACATTTTAGCAATGAGAAAAGGAGCAATTATCAGCCTCCACAGCACCTTGGTTCTCTTCGCGATGAATGGTGCAATACAAATGTAGAGGATTATTTAAAAACGCATTGCAAACACTTCTAGCGTATTAGCCATAATAATAGCCTGCCTGTTTGAGCTGGCAATGATCCAATTCCTTCGTCAAGATGCACTACCTGGTGCATGTGTTCATAGACCAACTGACTAGCTCATAAAATAGCAGGATGGCAAAAGCATCAGGAAAAACAATGATGTGTGTTTATGTTGCTGTAAGTTATGGATGTGTAATAAACAGGGGACAGGAAGTTCCTGAGCCAGTAAGGATAAAGGCAAGGGTTTTACAACGGCTATAAATTCTGAAATGTGTGTTTAAGACTGGATGATCTTTAGCTGCTTATCCTGATTTTTGTGTACCGGACTGATGATAGTAAATGTGAACTAGGTAATTTACAAATTGGAAAGTGTAGCAAAGCGATGTTTTGAGTTCACTGAGCAAAGGAAGATGATGTAGAATGTTTCAAACCCGAAGTAAAAATATAAGGGCCTCCATAAGACTGCAAATAAGGCACAGGTCTGAATTCATTTTACATGTAGTTTGTTTGAAATCTGAGGTGATATCAAGAGAAAAGTTCATTTGTATTATTGTGGATATGTTGTTTAAATATAACAGAGGTAGTTTCTATGAGACTTAGTTTTTAAACTAGTGCTTATTAACACATCTGCAGCCATTCTACAAAGTATGTATCCAAGGGCAGATGGAGGCATGGCACAGTGCTGGCACTGACAACAGCAGATACGTCATCTAATTAGCATATCTGATATATATGTTAATGTTGATAATACTCATTGGTATTACCCAGATAACTTCCTGAACAAATGATTTCTGGGAATCTATGCAACTTGTTGAATGTTTAGACTTTATTTTTCAATCCAACATTTGTGTGACATTAAAAAAACCTCCCTGGAAGGATTTACTGGATACCACTGTCAGTGATTACTGACAAGTTTGGGTGTTGGTATGCTGTATGTGATCAAGGCTGGCAGAACTTCTACAAATGTGGTTTATATTGGGCTGCAAAACTCAGCTCAGTTCTGGAGCAGAGTGTCTTAGACTTAAGTGCAAAACTTCATAAAGCATCTCCATAAAGGTACCGTGAATTCTTCACCCTCTCCGTTGCTGATTCAGAATTAAGCATGGAAGAGGGGCTAGGTGGTTCTCCATCACCTTGCCAGCTACTCAGGTGGGTCTGACAACTGAGCAAGTCTCAACTCCCAAATTTTCCTCAGTTCCTGCTCCTTTGTTCCTAAAGGAAAGCCTGGAGAGAATAAGATCAGTAACTGATCCTGATATCTACATCTAGTTAAGAGATGTATCGGGCATAGACCTAATCAGCCAAGCCTTAGGGCACCTCTGTGCAGAGGACGCTTCTCATCTTTTCAGTCTCCACGGGGGGCTCAGTCATTCACCTTCTGTGAACTACAGAGTTTCTTCCTTTACAAATAGTGTCACTGGAGAAGAAAGTGTTACTCAACATGAGTAAATGTGACAGCAGCTGGGTCTAAAGTTAAGTCTAATCTGCTCTGAAGTGGGAACTGAAGTAGGCCTAACCCTGCTGGATGAGTCAGTGGCAGAATCAGGGCAAGAACAAGAATCCCTTATTACCAGCTGTGCGATATAAACACATGCCTTCCCTTGCTGGCTTCCCAACCATCCATTAACGCAGCGGTAGCAGTTAGATTCAGTTCATTTTTTTTTTCCTTGGGATCAACTTTCACCTATTTTTGAGGTAGGCAGGAATCTGTCCTCCCCTCACTCCTCATCAGCTTTATCTGCTCCCATAAAACACCAGGAGTATCGGGCTCCTCGTGTTTGCCAGCATTAAACAAAACTTGCTGGCAGATACAAAACACTTCATGTTTGCTTGGTTGCCCCATACCTGTTAACTGGGTACAGCTCTTACAATTCATTCTTCATGGGACACTGCAGCCCCATAAAAGCTGTGAGTCAGGCTTCCAAGAAAAGTCATGCATGACTTAAAATCACGAGGATGATCAAAAACAATAAAATGCATATTTTCAGCTTGCCTTTGGGTTTTCTAAGGCTGTGAGGCACACCCATTTCAGGTCTTCAAGCTCTTCTTTGCAACCATTAAGGCTGGAAATTCAGGGCATTCATTTTTCATGAGCTACACACAATTTCCTGTTTTCAGGAAAACAGGGAATATTGTAAGACCTAATGGCCAGAACTGTCAACACTGGTGCTGTCACTGAACATAACTTGGTAAAACTAAATGTGTGATTTCTTTCCTTTTCCATCCAGAATGAGGGTTTTGCTTTTCCCATCAGCACAATGACTTAGTGTTTGGATACGTCAATCTATTTGAGAAAGTATAGATTGCTTTTGCTGAGAATTATTAAAAATTGTATCACTGGCTTGGTGTTGGATGAAAGTCAGAGAGGGGTGGACTGTCCCCTGAGATGGCATTTTCAGCCTACTGTCACCAATTTGTCTTGGGCTTGGTGTATTCATTTAATCTCTTTACCTTCACACTGCTTAATGCAGTTAGACTGAATATCATTCTGAATTTTCTTCTCTTTATTTCTCTTCTCAAAGCAAATTTTGAGTGTAACAGCTCAAGGCTGGATTGGGCATACCCCATCTTCTGGACCTTCAGACCAAGCACTTTGCTGGCAGCCGTGTCCCTTGGGTAAATGGGATTCTGCAAAATGACAGTGCAGCTTGTGTGGGCAGGGGACAGGCCACGTCCCAAAGTAAGTAATTAATTCCCTCAGGGCCTCATGGCTGTCACAAACATCACCATCTTCTGCTTCCTGTGCTAGATGCAATTCCTAGAGCTTGTGTTCTTGGATACAAAGGGAGTACTAATAGTACCTGCCAAGACATGCCGTCTTTCCCTTGGAAAAAAAAAAAAGATGAGAAAACAAACTACATATGATAGATGTTAGTCATGTTGCTTATTGCACTGTTGGCATAATCTCCCCCTGGGGCTCCTATACTCACATCCAGGATTTGGGGATGAGTCAGGTGTATTGCATATGTACTTATGGATGATCTGAGCATACACAGAACATAATGGGAATTTCATGATGTCCCAACTTGCTTTTGCTTCCCTCTGTGCCACAAGATGTCTGTAAATCCTAGACAGAGTTCTTCTCTGAGACAAGGTTGCTGGATGGAAAAAAACAGTATACCTCCAAGGAACTGCATGTGTGGGAGCATCAGTCAGTTTGCTATAATTGAATACACTAATGATGCTAAATCTTATGACATTACTGCTGGCCATGTGACCTTGGTGGTGATTTCCTGAAACCTCTAGATTCTGGAGTCATGTTAACACTCAAGGATCTCTATTAAACAAAGATTGCAGCCTCCACATTTGTAAGATAAAGCTGTTTCCTGTGATTCCGCAGCATATCAAAAAGTGAAGGCAAGTAAGAACACACTGAACCTGTATTTTGAAAACCAAAAGTCTTTAAACCCATCACATGGCTTTGGGGGACCTGAACATTTATTTCTGAACAGCTTGCTGTGGCAACTTGATAATTTTCCTTTAATAGTTATGTCTGTTCTTGTGCAGCTTGGCTTCCTACACCTTCTCTAATAAAACTATCAATGTTTTGTGTATATTAAACTGCTTTATTTTTACTTAGAGTTCCTGAAGTCACTGACAGGCAAGATAGTGTTGTATGCAAGGCAATTATTTAGGCATTACAAGATTAAAACACAGAATATATTTCCTTGGGAAATAAAGGTTTCAGACAGTTTTTTCTATGTATAGAACAGGGATAAAAGCTTAAATGCTGCCTGTTCTGGTTCCCTACTTCTAGTAAAAGAAAGGTTGGGGTTTTTCTTTCTTTCTTTTCTTTTCTTTCTTTCCTGAAAGCAGAAAGATTGTTTAAAAACAAGGATCCAAAACTGGAAGGATATAAAAAAAGGCATGGAGCTATTGTAATGGAGGATGTTTCTTAGGCCTTAGTGGTAGTGTCTCACTTCCATGAGGCAGGAAAAATACAACAACATAGCAAGGAATAAAGTATTAAATGCTGCTGAGACTTTTATAAGGACATTTTTATAGTTCTTTCAGGTGCAGTGGCATTCTTTTAATTATGGACATGACAAAGAATGCTGTAATGCCGAAATGTTGATTCTCTGGTATACATAAGACAATAAAGGTAACAGCCAGGGAAAGGAACTCAGCAGCAGAAATAGTGAACGTTGTTTGTTCTGATCTTTCCATAGTTATGCTGCTAACAGGTGGAAATAACTTTAAAGGATATAAAACCCACTCATACAAATACCACTTGATTTAGCCATCAAATGAATTTGAAGTACTGGTGTCTTCCCAGATGCTGGCACTCTCCAGTGTTTCCCATTTTGTGTTATTCAATTTAATATACCTAATGCTGTAAGGAGTAACATGACCAGCCATCATGGTTGCCAGCCCCTGTCTTTTTCTATCTTTGTCACTATGTACTTAGACTCTTCACCACCAAGGGCCCCTATGCTGGTGCAGCCCCTGCACATCTGGTAACTCCTCTGCTTTGCTGAACAATGGAAGTTTTATCACCCCATTTTTCACAGGAGCTGACCCATTAGAAATTGTACTCCCAAGGGCTTACCAGGAGCTCATTCATGGGGAGAAGAAGCAGTCATACAATGAAGTATCTTCTACAAGTGTTGCCAATGGGAAATCAAACAACATTTTTTGTTTTTTTTTTTTGCAATGAAACAATTTGTCTACTGAGCATTGATACTTGCCTCTACACTAAACCTGCTCCCTCCGTGCTGTTTAGAGACTGCACCTGAGAATGCCTGACTTCTGCCATGCCCTCAGCTCCCACTGATTCCAAGGACAACTGAACTCATCCCATTTTTATATGCCTTTTGCAGGTCCTATCCCTTCTTCAAAACCTGATATAGTTCTATCTAATAAATACTCTGACACTCGGCAACTTGCAAAATGAGCTATTATAAGGGAAGTATATCTAACACCACAGCAGAGATAAGGTATGCATGTTGCCCAAGATCATGCATAAAATCTCCTGTAGCTCTGGAGAAGAAAACCCTTGAGAAGTAACTTGTGTTAGATATGGACTAATACATAACTCTCTAATGTTTATGATTTCCCCTGTTTTACTTATTGCTTTAATTTCTCTGTTTTACTCAAGACTTAATTTTGATTTTTAGCTACACTGGGATGTTTTGTCAGTAAAACCTTCTGTTCTATGGTTTTTACTTCTCCCAGTTTCTCCCTTCCAATGGCAAGGGCTCTGGCAGGTAGCTCCAGCACATGCAGTGATAGTTTTGTAAATGATCAGTGCTCCTCCCAGTATGTTCTACTGGATGTTATTGACACTAGCATGAAAGTATTACAGTTCATAATCCAACATTTCGGCACCAACACATCTCCACCACTCCTTTAAGCTGTAAAATGGGCCATATGAATTATAAACTAGGTTACCATCCCTTTCTTCCACCTTGACCACAAAGGTGGAAACTTCTCATGGAGAATATGGATACAGAAAGAGGGGATGATGAAACCTTATCCTTCTGTGGCTAGGCTCATCTGCCACTGCTGGAACTCAAGGCTGTGATCACTGCTGTGTAGGCAGAAATACTGGGCAAGGTCTTATTGCCAGTAGTACTGTAGTAGTTAAAAACAGAGTTTGGTACAGGCTAGTGACTGTAAGTCAATAAATATTACTCTGATTTTGAAGTCCATGTGGCTTAGCAATGGCTTCTACACTGGTTAGCAGTGTATTAGCTTCATTTTACGTGGTTTGGGTACATCTGCATTACATAACAGCCACTTTAATGCTTGTCATCTAGACATAACTTAATGCTGACATATTTGACTATATAATTAGGTATGTCAGCAAATTAACAGCAGTATACTAAGTACTATTCTTCATGAGAGCTAGTGAGCTTGGTGTGGGGTGTGTAAATGTTATTTTGGCCCAGTAAGGACAAGAAATTAGGTAAAATTAATATTCCCAAGAAGATTGTAGAGAATGCTTTGTACAAGAGCAAAGCACAATGTAGGTTTTATAAGACAGTATTTTGGAAGAACTTGGATTACTTATACACCCCAGCTTTCTCATGGCTGAAGCACACAGGAACCCATTGTACCTTCACATCTGGGATGTTATACTCTAGGAGGTGTGACTTTCAGAAATACCAGAGTTTTGCTAAGTGAAATAAATAAATTCAGCTGCAGTCTGGAGCTCTGAACTCGGGTGTGATGCTCTCCTTCTGCAGAACTTGTTTTTTATGGCAACTCTGATTATTAGCAATTTCCCAAAGGAGGGAAAACTTTGCAAGCCTGTAAGATGTCAGAATACTGTCAAATGGCCATTACTGTGAAAACAGAAGACTGTATCATGCTTTCATTCTTAAGGTTGAAAACTGAGGGGGCATAAATTTATTATCACGATTCTAGAATGTTTAAAGACAAGGATAAAATCACCTCCTACAAGAGGTCCGACTGGCAGCAGAGAGATTGGAAGAAGATGCTTCCTTCTAATGTCACGATTTTCCTCTTTCCTGTAGGAGATCAGTAGAAAAGGAAGAAAGAAGCAGAGAGAAGAACGCTGGGAGGGAGGTGTGATTTATTGCTCTGATGTCACAATTTCCTAGTTTATCAGCTATGTCTTAACCCCACTACTCAGGAGTACTTCAGAGGGCAGCAGAAGAGAGGAATGTGAAGAGCAGAGAGGGAGAAAGATGAAGAGGGGAAGGAATCGTAGAGAAGAAAGGAGGAATCGTAAACCTCTGAAGTTCCAAGTCAACTGATGTGCATTAAGAAACATTAGCTAAGCATTTTCAGCAGGAACAAATGTTCCTGTGACTGTAATAAAGAAAAAACCTCTCTTCAATCATAGACCTGTCAGTGATCCAAATCCTCAACCTTGTTCTACGTGTACTTTTGCTCAGGAAGTTCACCAGGCATTTAACTCTGGTAAGTTACTAATATGTCTTTTTAATACGTCTTGAATAGTGCACAGGACATTAAAAGATAGTACAGGGAGTCGGACACCAGACTTTCTTTCGGTTAAGTTAAATTAAATAATATCTGGTTTTATAAAATGTAGCAGTGATGTGGTGGGAATGTGGATGGATAGGCCTTTGATGTCCCTGATTCCTTGTGTCACTGTGGTCCTCACACAGGCTATGTCTGCATAGGAGCTGCTCACATATGATGGTATCCAAACGATTTTGATCTGTTACAGGAGAACAGGATTATGATACCTCTTTCTCTGGCCCTTTCTTCTCCCTGTGTAGAGAGTACAGGGAGCATAGTCTGTAACATATGTTTGCTGGCAATTCCTTGGGAAACTGCCCGCATGGAGGTGAGAGATGGATAGACTCTGTCCCTCCTGATGCGATACAACAGTGAGTAAAGTACACTTCAGAAAGGCAGTAAGGGTGTGTCGTACTTCTGGCTAGAAGGACTTAGGAATTTCTGTGATAGCTGTAGGATCCCTGAATGAAAGGTACTACCCAGAAGCAGACAGAGCTATCAATCTTCCAACAAGCTTCTTTCCTAAAGTAGAAGAGTCATCCCACTTCAGCTTGATGTCCCCCACCAAAGTTTATGAGAGAGCTCAAAGCTGATCGTGACACAATAGTTGCATATTATGGGACAAAAAAAATTGTGCTGTAGGTATACTAAAAATCTAAGCTCCAAATTTCCAAAAGAAAGCACACCAAATCTCAAATACATTATAAACATCTGTGAAGCTATAGAAGTGTCCTGGTTTATTACTTTCTCCACTAAAACACTTTATTGTTTTTAAATCCACCAAAATCTGATGACATTTTGACAGCGCAGATTAATTGTCTCACTTAAAGAAACACTGATCAGATCTGCTTTGCTGTAAAACTTTTTATTGGCTGCAGATTTCAAGCCATTCCAGTACCCTGGGCTGCTTTAGAAAAAGACTTGAGGCATTATAATTTTACAAGAAGTGAGTAACTGCATGGAGATTTTTTCAAAACAAATGCTTGCTTCTAAGCAATCAAAATGATGTTTTAGCTTCTCTAATGAGGTAGTTTCCTCAAGGAGCTGGAGAACACTGACACCAGATATTCCCTCTGTTGTTGCAGCAGATTTCTCTGGCATTGACAAACAGCCTATCTGAACTAGCAAGGTCAGATGGACAGTAACAGAACAAACAAGAGCATCAAACCCATAATAATCCAGTGCTCTTCGCATTCCTAAGCAGGAAGGTAGATGGATGAACAGACATTTTTGTCATTTGGAACATTTACATCTAGATCCTTGACAGATGCTTCGAGCAAACTGCTTGCTTTCTAGGCACCAGTATGTGCTTGGGCACCAAGATTATTTACACAGACAGGCTTCTAAATCCAAGAATCCAGGGACACAGTGTTATCCAAGAGCTTTGCTACATGCAGAGGAGGCAATAGAAAGTCGCAAAAGCCAAAACTGGCCCAGAGCACCTTCAGGAATGCACTAAATTCTGCTGGCTTTTAAAGGCCTCCAAAGGAGTGCTGCTAAAAGTCCCTCTTTACAAGGGCATGTGGTGATAGGACAAGGGGGAATGGATTTAAACTGAAAGAGGGTTGATTTGGGTTAGACATTAAGAAGAAATTCTTTACTGTGAGGATGCTGAGGCGCTGGCAAAAGGTTGTCCAGAGCAGCTGTGGCTGCCCCATCCCTGGCAGTGTTCAAGGCCAGGTTGGATGGGGCTTTGAGCAACTGGTCTTAGTGGAAGGTGTCCCTGCCCATGGCAGGGGCTTGGAACTACATGACCTTTAAGGTCCTTTCCAACCCTAAACATTCTGATTCTATGATTAATGGATCACCAAGCAGTGCTGCCCTGACAACAGAGTCTTTACTTCCCTTAGATTGCAAGGACCAGAACACAGGTAGGGCCAGCTTTCTCGTGTGTATAGAGACTTTTCAGTGGATGAAATTGTCATGTTAGAGCATCTCCAGTCCCTTTATGCTCACAATTTAGTACCTGGTTGCCAGAGCCGTTGGTCGCCTCTAGACTTTCAGTACAGTGACCTATTTCATAGAATCAGAATTTGTGGAGGGTTCATGCAAGCATGGTATATGGATACTTCAGTTTTACAGAGTTTAGGACTCCAAATTTTAGTTGTAAATAATAATGCTAAAACCCTGTTTCTGCAGTAGGGTGAAAGGCAAGCATATACAGAAGCCACTGTGTGTAAAAATGCTACTGTTATGGGTAGGACTGAGGAGCACAGAGAGGCTCTCAGCAAGACTGGAGTTCACTGTGTTGATGACTAGACATGCATAGCATGACCCACTCCTTGGCTGAAAGACTTTACTATCTACATAGACAAAGCAGATGCAGAAGAAAAGGCACAGAGGTACAAGATAGTTTCTTTGCCTAAAGTTACTCATGGGGTGACAATGGCAACACTGAATACCAGGCCATGCTCAATAAACAATTTAACATGGATATTAAAAGCTTAAGTGGGGAGTTGTTAAGGCTTTAAAAGACCTCAGCCCAGATTTCTAAAGGCTATCTAGAAGGAAGCTCCCAGATTTGTAACCACCTGGCAAAACAATCTGCCTCATTTTGAAAGATGCTGAGCAGCCCAGTAGGTCCAATGAGAACCAGACTGGAGCTCTGCTCTGTGGAGGATCTCCATCCTATGCTGCTCCCTACTCAAGACAGACACTGAGCAGGCACTTTGCTCTCACGTCTGTTCTGCAGCTGCAAGAGTATCAATGAGCTGCTGGCTTTGAAGCAGGTGGTATCACCCTAGGTAGGGCAGGATTGACCTGGCTCCACTGGCTGCTCAGATGCTTTTGTGCAGCCATGCTCTGCCTGGCATCCACTTACCTGTTTTTACAGAATGATCCATTCATTCTCAGCCTTTATCTGTGTTTTTACCTGTTGGCCCTGGTGATCACTCAGCTCTCCCCAGATCTCCTCCTACCCCGAGAGGCAGAAGGCCATTATTTTTAGGCAAGGACTCATGTCTCTGGTTGGGAAACCAGTATAGAGAAAATAAAAGCAGAGGACTGAACTTTTTCTACATTATGAGGCTTTTTTATTCTGATCATTTTCACAACAGACTTGATGAGTAAGACTGCAGGATGCCATACATAAATAGCAAAAAACTTGATTTTCATTTCTACATTTTTTTGATGAGAAATAGTCCCTGGGTTGTTTTGGAAAATGAATGCTGGAAGCTGGAAATCCTGATGGTAATCAGTGTTTTTTCATTTCCATATGTGCATCTTTCCTGCAAACTATGTGGCATCGGCACAGTAAATATCCCTTATGTAATTTAAAAGTAAAATGCATCATGAAGCAAGTTCTTAGTTCTCAATGATAACACCAGATAAACAAACATGAGAGAATCTTGAAATTTCCTGGGCCAATTTCTGCTCTTGGCTAAAATCCTACAACCCCCTTGAAGTCAGTGGTGTTCTGGGCTTGCAGATACAAGCAGAATTTGGACTCTAATTCTACAGATTTCTAAATGTGGGTATTGCAATAGAGAGCTGGCATTGCTGCTCTTGAAGGGCCACTGCCAATTGACTGCTGGGCCCAATTTCCACTAGGCCTGGGTAACTGAAACTCCAGCTCATCCTGTTAGGATAATACATAGAACATAGGTCAGAGTGGCTGTGGAAAAAATCTGGTGAGATTGAGGATAAAATCAGATCAAGTTTTAGACTCAGTTGTTCAAGAAAGCTTGTGCTTATTTCTTTTGGATTTCTATAGGCTGTCTCTCAGGAAGTAGGGGCTGGTTCTCCTCTCATTAGAGTCTCTGGTGAAAATCTGAGCAGCCTCAGGGGATGCATGCCGGGCCCAAACAACTAGATGAGGAGAACTGAAATGATGTTAGCACTAAACACCTGATCCAGAGCCCACTGAAGTGAAGAAGAGTCTTTCTATTTATGAGCTCTGAAGATAAATCTACCTTAAAATGAATACATTACTAAGATTCCTCAAGTGGTCTCTGAAGCTTTAGCAAAAGAAATGACAAGCTGCTATAGCAGAAGCAAACATGAAAGGAAACAGAGAAAAACGTCCTCTGCATTTGTGTGTGTTAGGAGATAGCTTAAAAGGATTTGGGAGAAGGGAATAAAAACTAAAAGAAATTCATTTCAGAAAATTTTTGCCGACAACTTCTAAAGGGTGTATGAATAGATGGCACTTAAGAACATGAGAATAAGTTGTGCTGAGATACCAAGGTGTTGGGAGCCTTAAATTATGACAGGCAGATCCAAATAATGCAGGTCAAGGAGAATAAACACTGTTTCAGTTGTAACATTATAAATGAGGACATACTGTTCCCTGATTGTTCCATTTTGCCATACAGCATCAAATTGCCAGCATAGCTGGGAAACCTTTCACCACCCTCATGGGTGTTTCAGCTTGTACCGAGATGCCTACTTAATTGTTTGGAGCTTCTTCTGGATAGCTCTGTTCAAACAAAATCCTGCCTGGTAGAATGAAGTGGTTCCATGAAGATGAACACCCCATTGCATATCAGCCTCCACATGCTTCTAGGTCATGCTGAACATTAGTCTACTCTTAGAATTCAAAACTATTCCTATCAACGAACTCCTTCTCTGCAGTGGTTTACAGAAAACAGGCCTCTGTTTTCATCTGCTGGATCAGGGTCACTTTTGACTTTCCATCTTCTTTAGCTGATTTCTGATCTCTCGGAGTCAAGGATGCCCTTCTCTGGGTGGTTAAGCTTAGTCATTTCTCTGATTATAAACTTCTCTCTTTCCTTATCCTGCTTGAGCTTAACAAGGGTTTTTAGCTTATCAGTCTGAGGTCCTCAAATGAGAAAACTGAACACTATTTCTTTAATATTATGTCGTCTATTCACAGTGTATCAAGATGTACGTTTAATTTTTAACTGCATTCTTTATTCTACCCCATCTTGTATATTAATTTTCTCCCTCAGGGACAGTTTGACTACAGGTTCTTTTTCTGCAGATGACATAAACTTTTCTGTTCCCTATTTCCCAGTTATTTGCCCCTTTTGAGCTGTGGCAACTTCTGACCATTCTGGATGCTTCCAGAAATCCATTTACTCCAGAATTATTATAACTGAGTTTCCTCTTTTGGGCACATCAAAAACTGATGAGCTTCATTCACAATGTGAGAAGGATCGCATTTGAACATTCGGCTGCTCCCCCTTGACATTTGCTGCCATAACTTAACATTTGTTCCACCATGTGTTGCTGGTCAATAACTCCTGGCAGGAGGTGTCCGTCTTGTTCACTGTTTGCATTTCCCTTTTTATTCCCACTGCTGCCACTGCCAGCTGTTGTGCTGATTGCTCACAACTGCAAAAGAATCTGTTGGCCTGTCTAAACAGGCACTGTCAATGTTCCACCCTACTCTTCTGCATCTGTATTTCTAATGGTGAGAGGAAATCTGCCACAAAGAAAGCAGCCTGAGATGAACCAAAGGGAATTTGAAGTTTTTAAAAAAGCATATAAAAAAAAAAAGAGATGATCTCGGAGAGGCTTGGAGGAATGTGATCATTCCCCCCCACAGCTCCTTATGATTACTGCCAACACCATGAAAGCGCTCCAAATAATGTTGTGGGGAATGCTGTGATACCCACATGCAATGCAGGTCATCTTCTGTTCATACAACCTGGCATTTGGAAGTCTTATTGCATCAGCAAAGACAGCCAAGAGTGAATAATCTCTACCAAAATAGGTGTAAAGCTATGTTAGCACTTCCATGCTGGTTGCACCGGCATTTTCTGATGTTGATCCAAGCTCAGCTATTCAAAAAAAGGAATTAAGGGCCTTCTTCCCTTTAAGCTCTTTTGCCAGGTTTATGGTTCTACCTACTAGGCTCACACAATCGGCTATAGTGATCTTGTCCATGGAAGATCTCTGCTTGGACTTTATCTTTGCTGAAATCCTTGTGTGTCCTGTTGCAATGCCTGTCTTAGGATAGTCTCAAGTTCCTTTGCTCAAAAAAGAACAAAACTTTTCAAATCTGTTTGCTGTTCCCCATGAGAATGGAAATGTTTTACCCATCCTCAGCTTCTCTGGCATCCTTTGAGCTTCACTATAGCTCACTTTTTTCTCCTCCTCCAAAACTCAGTGCAAACTTAGCTCACCTCCTGGCAGCTCCTGCAGCCTTGGCCTGCTCCAGTGTGCTCTCCAAAGATAAAATTCCTCTTTTATTTCACTTGTTTCATCTCTCTGGAATCCTGTCCTCCCTTTCAATCTGCTTTGAGCCTCCAACTCTCTCAACCTCCTTAAATCTCACCTTCAAAACCTTCCTTTATGGTTTAGCTTACAGCCACCTGTGACATTAGATTGGGTATAGCGCGTGTGACATGAAAACGTTCTATATAAAGATAAGCTGTGGTGTAATTGCCTCAGAGCCCCACAGTGGGGAAAAAAAAAAAGAGACGGAAACAGAACCAAATCATGCAAAGTATTGTAGATAACAGACTCCATAGCTGACTGTGCAGGGCAGAAGTGGTGTCCAGCAAGGGTGATGTACAGATGCCACACAAGAGAAACCCGCTGACAGGAAACCTTTTCTTCCACGGGTGTGGAACTCCCCCACGGCAGAGGGGGTGGCAGCAGGCAGCTACACAGGATTTTTATAGCAAGATGAATTTATTTGTGGGGGGAAGAGGGCTGACGAGGCATGTGAGGTATGACGGGGCATCGTGTGAGGGGGTGATCTCCTCACGGACTACCCCAGGCCCGTGGGCGGTCTGCCCCTCTACCCAGGGCACCAGCCGGGTCCCCTGCCCGCCTTAGAGCTCGCCCGCTCAATCCGCCCGCTCCCGGCCCTGCGTTCGCCTCAGGTCATCCTCGGTGCGTGTGGGGTAGAACGGATGACAGGCCGCTGTCCCTTTAAATACCATTTAGTGGTTCGCGTCGCCGCCGTCTCCTTGTAATAATTAGTCGCGGGCCGTAGCTCCGCCTCTTCGCGGCCTCCCTTCCTGCGCTCCGCCAATCAGCGCCCGACCGCGTCACTCTGAGGGCAGCGAAACACGGAGAAAAGGAAAAAAAAGTTTGGTGAGGAGCGGTCGCGGCCCGGTGGAGCGGGCGGGCGGCGGCAGGACGCGGCGGGCCCGGAGGCAGGTGAGGGGACAGCTGCCGGGCTGGGGGCCGGCGGAGGGAGCGGCTGCGGGCCGGCGGTCCCGCTCTGCGCTGGGGCAGGTGGGGCGTCGGCCGCCCGCTGGCCCATGGGGAGCGACGGGGGGTGAGGGCTTAGGCACGGGCTCTCCTCGCACCCCTTTCTCGCTCCGCTGACCCGCTCATCCGGCGGGCTCCGGGCTGCGAGGCGGTGGTGAGGCCGGACCGGGCGCAGGGCCCTGGGGCTCCTTTTCTGCCTTTTTTGGTCGTTCCTTCCTCCTCCCCGCACCCCCCCGCCGCGCAGCTCCTCGCTGCGTGCGCAGGAGCCATCCCAGGGCAGAGGTGTTTGTACTCGTGTCCTTGGGTGGAAGGCGAGAGGCGGCCGGGCGGCCCCGGCGCACCGCCAGCCCTGCGCCCGGGCCCGGCCCCGCGGTCGTTTTAGCGTGGCCGGTGAGGAGCCGGCGGCGAGGCCTCCCCGGCCGGTGGGTTCCTGAGCTGCTGCGGGGGATCGTACCTGAACTGGTAGCTGTGCCCTGCAAGTAACGGGGGCTTCCCCCCGGCTCTTGCCTTGGCCTTCTCCCCGGATTCGGCTGTTGGAGGCAGCAGTCGGGGCATGTGTTTCTGCTCTTCGGTTAAGTTCAGTGCAGCGGTTTTGGCTGGGTTGGGGACATGATTGTTTAGGCAGCAACATGCAGTTTGTGTTGTGGCACCCTTCCTCTTAAACCAAGGGTTTAAGCCTACAGCAGGTTGTCATCTTTTTGAGTTTTACTGTACAAAAAGCTTCTGTTCCTGTGTTCACCCCTGTGGAAGTTTAGCCAAACTTCTAGGCTCTACACAAAAGCCTGGAGTGAGGGGCGTGAATATCCACTCGTGTTTCCACAGGATGTTAGGATGGAGGATCTTAAAAAAGAAAAACAGCTAATTATTTTCCTTCCAGTAACAACAGCAAAATACAGACGCTTCCACCAAATGTGCTGATGTAATGTGGAGGCATTTGGCAAAACTGATAGTAGCTACTTTTCCCCCCATGTGGACTGACTTAAAGCGCACCGTTGTGTTCTGAAGTCCATTCCCTGGATGTTTGTCCAGGCTTGTCCTGTAATAGGTGTCATTGCGTAAGGGTTACGGGTAGTGAAGAGCATGTAGGGTTTCCTTCATTCTTGTATGGATCTTATGGGCACATCTTAACTGCGCCAAGCTATGCTGAAGAGAGAAGGGTGCAGCTTGGTAAACTGCCCTATGGACTTCACGGGGGTGTGGAAATCAGAAAGAAACTGTTCTCTTCCTCCTCTTGCTTCCAAGCAAATGATTTTGTTTGTCTGATGTCGCCTTAATTTCTTTCATAGAGTGCTAATCCTGTTCTGAACTGTGGATGGTAACTCAACAATTGAGGAAACAAATATGTCAATTCCTTCCTTAGTCTCTTTCCTATCTCTTCTTTAACTTTTATAGCTTTGCTCTTTGAATTCTGCCTGATTTGTTTATCTAGTGCTGAGGTATTTACACCTGTTCTTTATATTAATCACCTCACCCAGAACAAGGGCACTGGCTCTTCTCTGATCTGCCATATATTCAGGCTAAAATAAGTGTGTGTTATAATGATTTCTGTTGCTTATGATACCCAGTAGCAAAGTCTGTGATCTATCAGTGGCACAATTCCTTGGGTTTACTACTTTCCAGATAGAGAGAACAAGTTCTTCACTTCTGAAGAAACCATCTCCTGTGTATTTCATAGGATACCTCTTAAAATACTTTTTTTGCCTTATAAAGCTATGAATCTTGTTAAAATAATAACAGATTAAAATAAATTTACTCCTTGACTAATCATGAATTTATGGCAGAAATGAGCAACATTGTATGTTGCATAATACACTTGTGAGAGTGTGATCTGAGAATGCAAGTTTGCATTTCAACTCCTTACTACTTTATGGCCTCAGATGGCACATTGAAAACCTTATACAAATAGCTTGAAAGAGATAGTGGCAAGTTATCAGAGAGAGTAGCATTAACGCAAACTACTGAAAAGTTGCTATGGTTACAGATAAAGGTAATCCCTGTTCCTGTGAAAGTGTCCTTTTGTAGCAGCTATATTAATCAGTCTGATTTCTGAGAGAGTTGTAAGTATGCAAACTTCTGGCTCCATTTTCTTGGCAGCTAATAGCTATGCAGCTATTCTTTTTATGTTTTCTAAATAGTGAATGGGTTATGACTTGCATTCAGGATACTTGATTTAAGGTACAAAGAGTATAGGTTACACATAAATGTAGCTGGACCATGCTAAATTCAATGAAAACTTTAGTATGCTTTTTTTTCCTTCCACTCGAGGTATCTGATATCAAGGCAGAGTCTTCTAAAATGCCTAGATACTGTCCCAAGGACTCTGACTGAAGCAAGTGATGTGGCCATCTATTACTGGAGGCCTTGGTGGTGTAGCTGTACAAGGTAGATCTAATTCCATGTCCTGATTTAAAAAAACCCTCAAACATAACAACAGATAAAGAAATAATTGAACACACGCCCCAAACAAAAAAAACACTACCAAAAAACCAGTCTTGAAACCAAACCAACATGGCAACTGTTGAGAGCAATTGAGACCTGTTACAGATGTGCAGCTTTATAAGCCAAGAGGTAAAAGGGAAGGGGGGGAAGGAATGATTCTCTTAGTGTCTTATTCGTGTATCAAAGGAGGCAGTTGGAATTTAACACATGGATGAGCTTTCAAGTTCCTGTGGTGGATAAGCTTTGGGTGGTTTGAAGGAGCTGCTAAGACTTACAGGGGAATGTGTTTGTCTGATGCATCTGTACTGCTGTCCAGACAACTAACCAGTCCCCCCTGATGAAGACCCAGTATTTACCACATGCACATCTTTTGTTGTTTCCAGATTTGATTACTGCAGTACAGCAGCATATCTTGGATTGAAAGCAGCAAGAGGAAATCTCCAAGTTCTTCAAGACTACTGGAATCTCATCTGTCTGGTATGTTCTCTCTAGACTCCTGGAATAGCAAGCTGAATTCTTTGTATGCAAGGGCCTCCTTAGTTACTTCTAAGAAGTCTGAAGTGTCTAGGATCTTGGCTTTTTATCAGCAACTTCATTCTTGGGAATGAATGTGTTATGTATTGCTGGGGTTGTGTATAAGATTGATTTTGGTAATAGTGTTTGTAGTGGCACAATGAATCTATTGGCTCTAGAACCTTCAGTGAACATATACTCTGAACTTGTTTTCATCTTGCTGATCCAGCCTGAAAATCTCAGGTGCTTTTGCAGACTATAAAAACTACAATCAAATTGGAGAGTCAGTTGCTAATTGATTATCTAGAGACTGCCCACTGGTGTATTGAAGACACATGAAAATGAATGTTTCTTCCATCAGACGGGAAATTTTCTCCCGCTGTCCTTAAGTAAACATGGCCCTCATGAAGTCTGTGTTGTTCAGCTTTGATTAAAAAATGATTACTAATGTCTCAGTCATCTCTGAAATGCCCAAGTTCTGAAATTGCTACATATATAATACAGCAAGTTTGAGGACTATTGTTTATAGACAGGATTGCAGCATCTGAGGGTATGAAAGGAATGGGAAGCTAAACATTACTTTTAAGGCTGTCTCTAATAATAAAAAAGCTGAAAGAGCTGTGATTGTTTGAAAATAATAAAAGCTTCATTACATGCCATCTTGCTGACATAACTGACAACCAGAGGGTAAAGTCCTTTTCTACAATGCAAGTTCAGTATGTGTGTGCAGCAGTTCAGTTGCTTTGCTACTTATTAACGTGTACAGAATCCAGGAGGTGCAGTGTATTTTAAGACTGTGAAAAACAGGTGCAGAATGTGAGGAAAGCTGTTGTGCTTCACACTGATCTGTTTGGAACCAGGCAGCGAGTAACCATTTCTTCATCTAATCCCTGAACAGCCATCACATGTACCTTTTGATCGCTACTATTCTGGTCTCTGAACTGGTGACTTGAAGATAAAAGGCTCTGTTCTTGATCTCTTGAGCCGTTGAGTCCTCCAAACTTGTTGTCTTCTCTATGTGTAAGATTGTAGAACAAATGGCCTTTTAGCTGTTCCATGATTACGGCAGTCAAATGAGGTGCTTTCTCTTGTTACTGTCAGTGCAAAGTTTGGTGGCAGCAAACTAAAGCTTTCCAGTGCTGGTGTCAAAACTTCCCTGCTTAATGGACTTGCAGCTGCAGTCTGCTGTTTTGGGGTGGTTTTCTGCATTGTGACAGATGTAAGAGTGGACTTTAAAGTGGTGCCTCTGCATTTTCTTCAAAATGTGTATTCACAGGGAAACCAGGTTGGTTATGTACAGAAATTGAGCTTATAAATTAGGCTTCTAAATATCTAGTTTCACTAGCCCCCCTTCAGCATAGGATAATACCTTGAATAGCAATTTTTTTGTCTGGATTTCCAACATCTACAGATGTGTTTACCTGTGATTTGTAGTGCAGTGAGGCAGTGAACCTCATTTGCATGTCCCACTTCACAGATTTTTTATTAGTCTTCTGTGAGGATAGCATATTACTCTTGTGGCATTCTTCCTGTGATAGTTTTGTGTTGGTTTGTTTTGGTTTGGGTTTTTGTTTTGCTTTAAATGAGATGAGGTAAGCAAATCTAGGATGTCAGTGTTGAATAGGGGAGAATCTGCTTTACCGTTCCCCTTATGTTCTGGGTAAACCCTGCTCTTGCTTATCAGAAGCTGGCCAAACTTCTGCCAGAGCAGTGACTCAGAGGCAGATGGAAGGGTCTGATGAGCACCGGAGTTGGCCAGAGTGTGTGACTGGGGGTTGAAAATTAGGTGAGAAAAAAAGAATGAAACTTCTCACTTGTAGTGATAAGGAGCTGCTAGTTGCCTGTGTAACAGAAGCATGAGCTGAAATGTGGCCTGGTTGGTGATAAACATTACTTTTCCTCACTGTTGCAGTTGCAAGGTGGCTGGATGTCTGTGGTAGCATACAAAGCTGGGAAGTTTTGGTGTAATATGTCTGGCTTGGGTTTCTATTTTTCCTCCCCTTTTGAAAGTACTTAAACAATAATGCTGACTTTAGGCTTGTCATGGCCTCTTCTAGCATTAGGTGGTTTGATTGATAAGACATGTGACTTCTGCTGTTGGTTTTTATGGGCCTAAATTTAATGTGTTTTAAACTTGAAGCTTTCCAAGATCGATTACTGAAATGCTTAGAGGGTGTTTTACTGGTATGTGTTATTTGCATGAACTGTTTTCTTGGATTTGATTGCTTAGATAATGTTTGGTCAAAAAATGTGTCATGTAAGTGGCCTCCGAGTTATCCTCAGGGGACCTGATTAACTTCTAGTCTACTGACTCATGCAGGGCACTGAATTCAGGTGTAAAGGTTAAGGTCTGTTTCTCTCAGGTTATATTTTGGGTTCTGTAGGCGAAGTTATGCAAATACTGATAATTCCATTTGTGTAGTGTTTACTACTTGGTAACTTAAAACTGCATGAGCTGCTGATTTTCAGTCCTATTTGGATTTGTGGTGTGATAGATTGCCCTAAAATAGAAGGTAGCACTACATGTGCTGTTTGACCGTTTTAGAAGAATTAAATGTCCTTCCAGAAGGTGTGTTTTATGCTCTGTTGGTGCATGCATCGCAGCTCAGGGGAGTACTTGGCTGTAAATATTTTCCCTGATGCTGGGTGGTATTTGCAGTAAAGCAGATTTGCTAAAATGTCTTGGGCTTTATCAGTCAGCATTAGGAAAGTTACAACAGATACTCATTTTGTGGTACAGGCAGAAGGTGAAGGGAAGGCGGGCTGCTCCAGCACTGGAAGAGGAAAGTGGGAAGAACTAAAACGGGGCGCCTGCACAGTACAAACTGAACCCAAATGTGCTTACACTGAGTGCTGCATCTTCCCCTAGCTTTATACCTTTAATTATTTTACACTAAACGTGTGACAGTGTTTTATACAAGGCAGCCTTGCTGTGCAGGTAAGTGGTGTGTAGCCATGATGATACTTGTGGGTTGCAGGGGGAGCACTGGTGGTGTTTTGGCTCTTCCCCAGCTTGCTTGTTTGGAATGGGACAAGGTGTCACATCTGCACCTGTGAAATACTTACTAAGCCTTGTTTTGGTTTTACTCTTCTTGCATGTTCCAGACATTCCACTTGATAGATGGGTGGAGAACTGCATCAGTGTTTTATGTTGTGGAAAAAAAAAGACTTTTCACCTAAACAAGAGGTTTTTGTGTAGTGCTGAGAGGAAGTTATGCTGTGAGAAATGCTCTGGATTGTAAGAATCTGAACAGGGTCTTGCAAATGTGTTCAGTCAAGTGAAGCCTGAATAAGCACAAAAAGTTTCTGGCAGAGCCATGGTACCTTGTGAGATGGAGACGGTCGCTTCCTGCGGAGCTCCTCTTGTGCTGACTCACGCTTTCAATTGAAACAAGCCTTGGGAACGGGCATCCCCACGTATTTTTAGCCAGGGTTACTAACTGATGTAGTGTGCCCGGCTTCGCGGGGTAACTCCAGCCACTCTCTAAGAGTGGATGGGCGCAAACCCCACGTCTAATTTACCCTGTAAGTAGAGCAAGCCGCAGTTGTGTAACTGCAGCGGGAGAAGCATTTCCACCTCGCTCGCCTGCTCTCCTCACCCCAACCCATCCGGCCGGAGAGCAGCGTGCAGGGTCGGGGTGGGTGCCCGCAGAGACCGGTGCTGCCGCTCGCAGGGGCACTCTCCGGAGCTGGCTCGGGGCGACGCGTGGCCAGAGGCTGTAGTTTGTCACAGCCCGGAGCGGGGTCCTGTCCCTTTAAGAACCCGCTCTCCCAGGGTGTTCTAACCCGCCCAGCCTAACCTGCTAGCAAGGAAAAGTTCTTTAAATAATGGATACGCCGCTCCACCAATCGGGGAGCGGAGCCTGGCTGCTGGGGCGGGGCTTTCTCTCCTCGACCAATCGTGGCGGGGGAGGCGGGGCTGAGCGTCCAGGCTAGGTTGCGCCGAAGTGCAGCTCCAAGTGAAGTTAATCTGGGGTGAAGCAAACAGCAAATTGAGGCGATTTCGGGGGTAGGAATTTTCCGGTTCTAATCGTGTCGTGTGGTGTTATTTCGCCCTCCGGGGCAGCGAAGTTCATGTGCGTGGGGCTTTTTCTCCATTGTTCGCTTTCTGATGATGGCAGGATATTAACATTTATGCAGGGAAGCAGAACAAAAGGGCTCTTTAGACAGGAAATAAGGTGTTGAGAGGTTCAAACTTGACCGAGTTTTCTTTTCTCATCTGTTGGCTTGCACCGGGTGTTTACGCGTGGAAAGATCAAGTCCTTCCAGCTTATCTTATGGAGAAATATTAATTCTAAAATAGGGAGGATAACGCTGCTGGTTTGGAGTTACACAATGTTACAGGAAGAGAGCTCGTTTTTAACTCTAACTTCTCTGATTCTGATGAGATTTCGGCTAACTAATGATGACAGCTGCCACGGGATTATTCAGTGATAGCATTTGCTCCAAGTCATTTGTCTTAAATTGTCTTTTGTTGTATCACTGAGGACGGCTGTGCTGTTGTCTGTATGTTTGTTCTTGATGAGATGAATGTCTCGCAGGTCTTTAGCATTTAGAACAAAGATCTGTAAAAACTATGTCGAACACTGCATTTTTTTTTATCTCTTTATAATCAGTTTGTAGAGTATCAAGGTCTCTCAGACCTCTGATTACAACTACAGGCAGGGGAATTAAGTGTTACTGCTCTGTGTTGAAGCTACAGCCCTTCCAGCAAGGGAAAAAAAAGAGGGGGAGGAGATTATTTTCCTTTGGAATTGGTCAGAGTCTCTTTTGAATCCTGTATTGGCCGTTGCTAGCAGGTGTTTTCTGTGAGGGAAGATTTATTTTCAGTTTCTGTACCAAGTTTATCGTGAATGATATTTTTATTTGGTGACACTTTATGCATCTGAAGGGTCTCCAGGAACAGGAAAAGTACGATTTGCCACGGGTGGCATGGGATAGAGTGAGAGGGAGGAGAGCAGGAAGTGGCGAGTCAGGAAGCAGGGGGATTTAACGAGAATGAAGACTTTCTTTTAATTGTCATCCTTTCTGTACCTTTGACAAGTATGTTAGATGAGGCCATGTACAAAACAGTGCTTTCAGAATGGGAAATGTATTTTCTTCCATAAATACTTTATTTTTTTTATAGAAAACACTTGTGTCTAGATACAGCTGCTCCTGGGAATTGGAAAGAAATACTCATAGGCCTGATACTTGTTGAGTCTGAGGAGTTTGATGTGGGTCCTCTCATTTTTCAAGAGGATAGAAGAATGGATGTGAAAATGGAGCAACAGTCTTCCAAATGGCAGTGGAGAGCAATTGCTTAGACCTCCACTGGATGTAAACAAGTGTGATTATTAATGTATACTTCTTTGTTTCAGTTTCACATTGAGCCATTTTGCTTTCTCCCAACAGGCTGGGTATGGATTACTTCTCTGTATGTCAGTGTCTTAACATTTTGGCATTTTGCCAAGCTTCAGTGGCTTATAGGTCTGAATTACTAATTCACTCTGCTGTTTTTATCTGTTTATAGCATTTTCTAATGTTCCAGATTGTATTTAAACCCTGGAAATACTACTTCAGAATGAGCAGTGACTGTATATGGTGGTTTAGCTGAGAGGTAGTCCAAATCTTGTGTATCAGGGGAGATACTTAAGACTGGGGTATGTGAGTGTTTAAATCCCTGGATTTTGATTAATTTCTTAACTTGCAAGTGCTGCTAGGCCTCGACTGAGTGGCATGGGCAGATGTCCGAGGTGAGGACAAGAATAATAATATAGTTTGCTGTAATTTCTGTAAACATATTATGAACATGTGTATTAGACTTAAACAAAAGGAAGCAAATTTCAGTATTTGTGTGCTTTTAAATACTACATTTAACCAAAAGCTGGTTTTGCTTAGGACAGGAAAACAACTGAATACATGAGGCAACTTGGTTCATATTGCTTGATGATTGAGCAGCCATTCTTCTTGGGTCCCCTCTGCCCCCCAACTTAGGAAAGATATATTATCTTGGACCGATTTTCTTGATTTATTCTCCGCAGAAGTGCAGTGCTCAACTCTCTCAGCACATGTATACAATTCTAATGTAGGCTGTTTGTAGAAAGCAAATCTGCCCTAAAGGATAAACACACCACTCTGCTGGCACAGCTGTACAACTTCTGTATTCAGGCTACAGCAAATGTTTCTTGCCTGCATTCAGAGCTGTTGCTGGCAGGACCTGTGTTGTCCCTGCATGACAATTGGTTGTTCCAGCACTTCTTATTCATAAAACCTTCTCCTGCACATGCATCTGCAGGATCTTAAACACTGTGAATGTGTTGTGTGCTGTGGGATTTATGTGTCTGCTTTTTGTGCCAGGATAGAATATACATCTCTGTGAATAAGAGGTTCTTAGAAGGCATTGTAAACCTGTGTGCAAAATGCAGAACCAAATTTGATCTCCCTTGTTTATGAGGTAGCGGGAATCTGTGATCCACTGACTGTTGGTGGCACTTTCTAGTCATGAAGTGGGGTGACGCACCATGTGCTGGGTTTGTAACCCTGTGCTTTGGTACTGTTTAATACTACTTGGAGAAGGCTGCATGCCTCTCTCCCATGGGATGATCTCTGAAACGTGCCTGGAGCCTTAGGGAGGGCAGGCATCCATCCTGTGAGCTGTGACATAGGCTGCAGCTCCCTGCTTGCTGAGAGCCCTCTGCTACACACAGGGGCCTCCTGCCACTCTTCCTGCAGAGTGGGTCATATGAGCACTAGAGGCAAAGCCAATAGGCTGGCTTAAATAATTTTAATTAGTGGCTCTAGCCAACCCAACTGGCTCTTTTCTTCCTCTCTTCCTCCCCCTATTCCCCAAGTGGTTTAGTGATCATTTCTGCTAATTGCTGTGAGCCCAAGGCAGAAGGGAGTGGGGGAGAGGAGTAATGTCATCTTGGAGAGTTTCAGCTATATCTGAAAAGGGACGTCTGCCCATAGTTGTAGAGGTGAGGTTAGGCCCATTAAGTACTTTGCTTGCAGTTTCTAGGAAAGCTATAGTGAAGGAGTGAGCTCAGGAGCTGCTGATCATCCCAGCTTGTTGCAGGGAAGGTTAGTACTGCAGGGACGGCCCTCTCCTGAAGATACAAGGGCTCCTTGCAGAGATAGTTGGCCTCCTGTGGTGTGAAGCTCAGCCTGGGTGGGGCAGATGATCTGGCCAGTGATGTTTACACTGTAATAAGGTTTTGTGAAAATAAGCAGTTAATTACACATGACCTACAAAGGAATAAAAATAGCTTGGATCTCTTCTTGCTTTACAATCCCTTTAACAGAGGCATGAAACACTTGGGATTTTTAAACCTGCTTTTTTTTTTTTTTTTTTTTTACCTTTAGAAATATCAGGAACATTAAGTCTTCCTTCCCTGTTCTTGGTAGATGTCTCACATGTGTCATAAGCTTCTCAGCCCTTAATTGAAGGGGTGGGGTGATGTATTTTTAACAGATCCCTTCTTCCAACTGTGTTTATAGGCCTTTTGAGCTAAACAGATTAGCAAAACCAAAAACTTTGACAGTGCAAAAATGTTCTTCTTAATCAACTTGTGTTTTCTTGGTCATTCTCCAGCTGTTGACAGAAACTGAGTTTTTCATTTGAAAATAACTTTTTTGGCTATTAAATCATGTATTGAGACATAAACTGAATTAAATCCTCACTTAATCCATCTTCTGCTCCATTTATATTGACTCAATCTTCTGAGTATTACTTAGGAAATACTCAAAAAATGAGTGCTCATTTGTCTAAAAATAGCTCCTTTTTAAGCAGCAGTTTTACTAAACTCACAGCTTTTCCTTTAATGTAATCTTGCAGAAGCCAGAACTGTCTCCATGCTAAAGACCACCCCTGATCAGCTATTCTGCCTTGTCAGGGTGTATTTATATCACAGGACTCTAACCTTCAGGATACGGTATTTGTCAGTCTGAAACATAATAATGCTGTATCTGAAGAACTAAACTATAAACAGTGTGGCTGACTTGGCAGGTCCTGGCTACCACCTGAGCAGTATAACTAGCCCAGGGTTTAAGACAGCACTACACTGGTGTGTCCTGTGGTTCATGATGCTAATGCATTTTTAGCTTTGTGAAGGATTAGGAAAACAAATACAAACATAATAATAAAATTGGAGGGGGAGCTTAATAGTATTTTTGAGATAGAAGTGAAGTGCTTTCAGCTTGTTTAAACATTTTGCATTGGATGTGCTGTTTTTAAACAAGGACTGAAGATTTCATCATTAACTTGAGCAAGGCAGGCAGTTTGTGTGTGTGCCACTGAATATAATTGGTCTGATGAAAGCAGAATATTGCATGGGGAATGCAGATATGTTCCACTTGAAGTTTTGAATTGTATTTGCACGTAAGAGGCAAGAGAGACCTACAGATTCTGCAGGCAAAGATACAGAATTTCAGTACCTAATTTGGACATATTCATGCCTTTTTATATACAAAAGGCTGTCTTTGAGTTAGATTTCAAAAGAAAACATTGAGTGAGTTGTTGATAGTGCTGTTTTGAGGGTGGGGTGGCAGGGGAGATAGGAGACTGCCGAGGAGGGTTAAATTGTTTCTCTGTTATACCCTGAATGAATTTAACATGTTTTTTTCTAAAACCATATCTAGAATCAAGGCCTTAATGCAGTGTTATGTTACCACACAGCGGAATGTTTTCTGTGCCAGCAGAATGACCTTGTATTGGAATCTGCACCATTACTATGGTAGGGGCAAAAGAAGTGGCTGTATTTGAGTGTTAAACTGAAACCTTTGGAGATGGTTCTTCCTGCCTAGTTCCTTCAGAATTGGGTAAGAAGCTTGAGGTAGCTTTTGTTGCCGATACAGGAATATTTTCTAAGTGAACTTCACCAGACTTACGTTGGGATTGTGCTATCCAGGTGGTATGCTAGTATGATGTACTAGTGGATGTTGGTGTGAAGTCCTTGAATGAAGTGATTTTGTAGGTATTAATTAGAATTAGTTATCAAACAAATACTGTTGTTCTGGTGAAAAGTAATTATTTTAGTGTTTACTGATATCAAAACAGTTCAATTATTAATTTACTAAGAAGGAAAAAAATAATAATGTGGCAATATGGAAGGACTTACTGGGAACATTTTTTAGGGATGAGACTATAGAATTGCTCCATAGGGTTGTTTTGAATATCAGTGTATTTTCATGGGGTTTGTTTAAAGTATCCTGGGGGAGGAGGAAGGCAGCATTAGTAACAACAGGTCAAGGTAGGTGTATTATTACTTACATAACAAATTGTCAGCAGAGTGTGACAAACTGTGCAGGGCTGAGATTAGTGCTGAGATCAAGGAGTGTTTGATTTGCTGTGGACTGGACTGGCAGCCATGTATGAGGGATATTTTTCTTTCCAAATAGGTCTAGTCATACTGGACTTTAATGTTTTGAGTGAGATTTGAAATTCTTAAGCATAGCAATGAAGTAATTCTCTGGCTTTAAAACATCTTTTGTTAAAAACAACAAAAAAATTTGATTTCACACTCTGGTCACTTAACTGATTGTGCTGTCTTCTTGCATTTGCTTTTTCTTTTGGTGTCTATGAAACTTTTGACTGTTACCTATGGTCTCTCTTACTGCAAGAATTAGATTGTTATTCTGCAAAGTCATCATGTGACTGATCTGTGGTCTTAAGTTTATACCCAGTCATTCTTTATATAAATAAATCCTGATTAGTTGCTATCCACTTACCCTCCTTTTATCCCCCACTGCACATTCGGAATGCTTGAAATACCTGTGTGCTCTGAGGAGTACCTCTGTCCTTGCTGCAGCTTTGACACCTGAATTTCTCAGACTGTCTAGGCCTGAGATGAAGGATTTGACTCTTCTTTGTATGTCCTGATAGCTTTTTCTGGTGAACTTAGGCAGGGTGGCATATACAGAGTAAAATACATGTTGCAGTGTTGCTGGGTTTGCTTAAGTAGTATTGAGTTAGTTGTTTAAAATGGGAAAGTCCTCTCTTGAAACCTGAGGTTATGCATTAAAATTAGTGATTTTAACATAGGGGATACAGATACTGTTCAACAGTAGTGTGAGGCTTTTTGTCCTAACCAAAAGAGTATGAGACAGGAGAGAGATCTGTGGGACAGTGTTAAGGCATTGGGCTTTTGTTTTTCAAGCCATACCAAGGACATGGTACTTGTGGAATTAACCTGGTATGAGCAGCAGCTAGATGCCTGTGAATGCATCTTTAGGTCAAGCTGAAGGGCACTGGTCTTGCAGATCCCCCTTGTTTCTGACATTATTCTGTAATAAAAGGGACCATATTGTGCTCTTTTTCTGTTGTTTTCTGGTAGAAGCCCTGTTGGCCAGTGTTTGTGAGTGGAAAGAGCATTGTGATAGAAAACTGCACCTTGCTGACAGTTGAGGTGCAGTATCTTATGAGCAGGTTGTGTTCCTTCTTCATCCATTCTATACAGGCGTTTATATGCCAAGCACAATAACTGAAGAGAGATCTGGCTTGAATTTTCTGTGTTTGTCTACTTTTCCTTTTATATCATGAATTTTCCTTTATCTAGAAAGTGCTGTTACTCTGTCATGTGTCAATCTGTTCTCAGGCAGAATACAGTCACTATGGCAAGAGGATAAAAAGAGAAGTCATATCTACTTAAAGAGTTATTATTCAAAAGGCTTCTAAAAATGCAAATTTCTGTTTATGTGGCTTGAGGAACAAGGGGGAAGTCCCATGCAACTACTTGACAGCTTGGCCTTTATAGATACAAGTCCCTGCCTTAAAGACATTTATGGCTATATTTTTCTATGTAGAATTGTAGAAAACTCTGTACAAAGGTACCATTGTAATAAATGGGGAGACAGTGGCATCCAGCCATGCTATTTTTAGGCTATTGTGCTCTTAACTTGCTGATTTAAGTGTTCTGGACAAGTAAGTGGGGGAGACATTCTACTAGAAATGCATGCTCACATAGCTGAAACTTGTCTGAAAACAGAATGAATAGTAAACTTGGTTGTCAGAAAAGCAGTTTGCAGAACTGTACCTGGAGTGTTAGTAGGTAAAAGGGATGCTCTGGTGATTAAAGCATAGTGTTTGCAATGCAGGCTCTTACTTGAAAGCTGTCAGCTCTGTCTTGTCAGTTGAGAAATTGAAATACAGGCAGTCTGTTCTGTATGGGCTTGGGAAAGAAGGATAAAAAAATTCTGTTCCATGATGGCATTTTTTTTCCCCCACTGCCAGTTGTCCTTAATCAAGTTCTTCCAATAGTTTTTAAGCTTTCCCTTCCATCAAACAGGGTAGTGACCTCTCCATCTGAGCAAGTGGTATGGTTTAGGAAACCAGAAAGAAGAGTGTCTCACAGTGCAAATTTCTGATTGTTCCTTAGCCCCTTACATATTAATCAGACACTGTCTTGGCTAGTTAATGCTGTACAAGGCAACTCTTAGTTTTCACTCTGACCTCTTGGTGATTTATAAACCAGATACAAGAACCAGTCCAAGCTTTTGAAGAATGAAGCCTTCAAGATAGATGAGTTCCTGGCCCAGCAGCACTGTGGCAGAAGTATCTAAAGCTGTGAGTTACCTGTATCATGAAATCATCACTTAAGTTGCATATAAATACATATTGGATGCATATGTATTGGTTGCACTTGCACATTTACACGTTGCAGCATTTCAGGCAGTGTAATGTGACAGCTGAGAGGAAACAAAGGAAAGATGCAAAACTCCGTAGCGTGACCAGTTGGTATATTCATATCTTTAGTGAGACTTGACAGTATATTAAAGTGATGGGTGAATACCAGTTGGCCAGCATGGTGGTTGCTGATCAACTGCATAATACTTTCCTATGCTCTGTGCAGTGTCATAGGTTTTAGTATTTAGACATCCAGTAAATTGTTTGGCATCATGTAACCTGGCTTCCCCAGTGACTGAAATAATAATTAAGGAAAAAAAGTCCAACCAACCCAACAATGAAAAACCCTAGAATAGCATTAGGGTTAAAGCAAAGTAGCACCTTTGAGTCCCCTGACTAAATTTAAATGCATTGCAAAAGATGAGGAATGCAGCTTCACCACAGGGAACTTCATACTTATACCTCTTCAGCTGAAAACTTGTCCTTAAATACACTCTTTGTTTGGTCAGGCTTTAGCTTTAGGTTGAGTTCCCCATCAAACCACAGTATGGGTATTGTATAATTTTGAACACCTAAATTAGACATAGTGCATAACTCTAAATAGAGCAACACATCATGCATGATAATCACAATGTTCTTGGAAGTTAAGTTGAATTCAGGATGCCCCAGCCAGAAATGATGACGATGATCACCTTATTTATTAACAGCCAGGAACCCTGATATTAAAGCAGGACCTCCCTTAGCATTAGGCCCATGTAGAGCTGTAGCATTATAAGTTAATTAAAATTCTACATAGTGCTGTTTATAAAACCAAATTATAATGTGTTTTGTACTTACTGTCAGTTCTCAGCAACAGGTGTTTTGTTAACAAGAAATTGTCTATTTTGGGGACTTGTTTTAAAGTGGATTTTATCGCTTCTGAATTTGATATGCTTAAAAGAAGTGAAACTTACGCTGTATTGAGAGATTACTTATTCACTGATGCTCAAAAGAGGCGATTACTGAATCTGTATCTATTCTTTCAGTAATTATATGGGTAGTCTTGTGTTTGAATCCTTCTTACAGGTTACTTTTTACCAGTTTGTAAAGCCAAGCCTGTTTTAAAACACAGCATCAAAGGTGATCTATGGATTTGCCCTCCTGCATCCCATAAGCTTTGGTCTGGTATCTGAAGGAAATATAGAGGATTTTAGAATCTCCTGATACTAATTTTACTCAACCTCTGATTTCTGGAATGTCCGACTTTAATATGTGATGCCAAAGAAACTGGAATGTAGCCTTGTCTTGTCTGTTTCAGAGGAGCTTTCTTATCTTTTATAGAGCATTTTAAAAGAAGTCATTTCTGTAATCTGACAGATTTCAAGTAAGCTCTAAATTTACAGGCCTGTGTAGAAGACTGGAGAGCAAATTGATGGTTCCTGTAGTCTTTGGCTTAGGCACCTTAATGCCAAAGCACAGGGAAGAGATAGTGCAAACTCTAGAGAGGAAAGGGTTTCTTGAGCAGTATCTCCAGCTACTGCAGCATGACAGCGGTCCAGCTACATGTGGTGGAGACTGTGGTTTGTGTGAGTTGATGTAGCCGGCTGCTGACAAGCAAGTACTGAGATAGTTTGGTTATTGTAATGGGTCTATCTCCTGAGTCTTATTCCCCTGGAGCAGAGATGCCAAAGCAAGTGCTACCTAAAAGTATACTCTTTTAGTAGTAGTCGCATGTTCCATTGCAAGTGTAACTTCATGTAAGGTTTCTGTGGCAGTTTCGTCAGAGACAGCCATCTTCCAAAAATAGACCTGCTGAGCCTGTCTGCCTCTAGCTTTAAATCTGGGGTGATCTGGGTGCACTAAACTGAGTAAGTGCAGCTTTGTGTTTTGGGAGAAAAACACTTTGGTCTCTCCTCTAGCTTGTTTATGGACATACAGTGCTTTGGGTAGGACAGCATGACCAGCGAGGCAGCTGGCCAGTGTCCTCTCTGCATTCCTTGGATATGCTGCTTAAACTTTTCTCACTATGACCATTATGGATACCAGTAAAAAAACAGCTTCCCTAAACATGACGTTCTTTTCTCAAGTTCACTTTTTGTGGTCTGTAATCCACTAAGAAATTGCCTTCATCCAGAACAGCTATACTTGCAGTGTCACTCTCAGTGCTTTTACTGTTTACCTAGTTACCTTTATCGAAGGACCCTGTTGTGTCTTGCTGTAAACAAGCATGTCTACCTCCAAGGCTGCTTTGCTGCTTTTTCTCTTGAACCAAGAAGTGACTTTTGTGATGTGTGTGAGTTTGGTTTTGTTTTTTGTTCACTTGCATTCAGGTTGACCTCTTCAAAAAGGCAGTTTTGTCTGCTTAGATTTTCTGATAGTCATCCCTGAAGAGACAGAAACTTAGAACACGTGAGTGGTGCTCTTTGTGAAAGCATCTCTGTACTTCTCTGCACTAGAGTTTCTTGGATTAACTGGGGTTGCCTGCACGTGTTGTGCTGCTGGGGAATAAGAAGTAAATAAAGAGGCTATTAAGTTTTCTAAGAGAAAAAATGTTTCTTTGAATACCACAAAGTTTGGGTACTGGCATATGAAAGGGCTGAATTGTAGTGGTGCTGCAGTTGATCTCAGACAATTAAGTTCAAATGTACGTGCTTAAATGTACAAACAGTGATAGTCCTTGGCATCTTGAGTTGCATTTTGCTGCTTCAGGCTAAATGTTAATCCTCCAACATTAAAAATAGGAGGAGAATTCTTGAAGGCTGTATACAGGGTCTGCATTTACTCCTTTGGGTGCTGCAGCAGTTACAATATGCTCCAGCATGAAGTAGTGGGGGTTTCTGCAGAAACCATTCCATCATGTAGTGAAAAGCCGGTAGCTCTGTGTGGCAGCTTTCAGTAATTTCAACACTTAGACAAAACTGTGTTTGTCTGTACTCTGCCTCTTTGAAATCCCATGTAAACAAAATGTGATTCTTCCTACTAGTCAATAAAATATACCTGTTGCATCACTAGGGTTTTTTTTAGGGTTAATCTTCAGTAGAGTAGTAAACTTCATGGAATCGCCCCCTTATTTGGTGACTACACTAAAAAGTTTGGAAATTAAATACGAAATTTACTTATATTTCTGGGTTTTGTTTGTCCAGTTTAAGTGGTCACCGCAAGTAATTTAATGCATTTACGTGAGGTGAATGAGAGTTTCCGAGGTACCCCGTTTTACAGCACTTGATCTTTGGTTCTAGTAATCTGTACTTTGCAAAGGCTGAGCATGGCCACAAGTAGTAATTATGAAGTCACATCTGTTAAAAGTGTATGCAGACAAGCATAGAAAGCTGAATCCTTATCAGTGATCTCCTTGATACCAGTATAGTATCTGTGTCTTTGTTCTTGCCTAGTAAGACTGAAGAGGTTGTATTGAAATGTTCTCTTGTTTCTCATGTGACCTTGAGAACAAGAGCAGACAGCTGTAGCTGGCAATATATATGCTTTAACACTAGGGGCTTTGTCTGTACCAAGTGTTCCTGGGTTGTGTAATGATGTAACATTGGTAGTATGATACTCTGGCTCAAATTAGTTACGAAAGTTGCTAATGTTCCTTCCCTTCCTAAGGCCTAAACTCTTTTTGTCTATCTGCCACTTCTGAGATTACACTTTCTCTCATATGTGTGGCTCATTTCCACCAGAGTGATTCTTCTAGTCTTTCTGCCATCTTAAATCGGGGATTTATACTGTACAGAGAATGTATGTTTCTTGAGGGTCCAAATTTTAGTTATATTAATTCTTGTACTGAAGGATTTAAATTTGCAGACCACTTAGAAATGAAGAAAAAGCTTCTGTAACTCTTTCCATCTTTTTGTAAAGTTTCTGCTGGGAGTGTCTAATGTAAGTGCTTGATTGAAGCCTAAAATAAGTCTATGCATGAAACAAAAATAAAAAGCTGCTCAACAGGAATAGACTGGAACATAAGTAGATATTGAATGACCTAAGTGAATTGAGAAAACGTCTGATGAAAGCCTCTGGTCACTAGTGTGAATATTTTGTTTTTGATATTATGTCATTATATAAATTCTACCTTAGTAATTCAAATTGCAACTTAAAACTGTGTTTAGCCGTATGCAGGAAGAAAACTCGAGGCCTACTGGAATGAATTGGAAGCTTTAAAATGCAGGGGTTCTCTTAGTGCTGAGGAAGTTGGATAACTCCTGTGTTTTGAAAAATGTAGCAGCTGTGTGTTCTGCTGCAGGAACAAAGAGGTCACTGCCCTTACAGATCTGATTGCATAGTTGGTCCTTAACCATATTCACTTTTTTTAACTCAAAGCATTCTGATGAAACTGGGTCAGTGTAACCACACATGTAGCTACGCTGGCAAATATGAACCAGCTGGAGTTTTTTAGCCAGGGTGAGCTGCAGATGAAATGACATGTCTGACTGCAACGAGCAAGCTGGCCTGAACTGTAATGTCTGAGGCCCCTATTCAAATCTGCCAGTTCTTCTTGGCTCCATAGCAAGTTCCTGGGACATGCTAATGCTTTAAAGTAGCTACAAATGACTGCTCAGTGAATGTAAATTGGGGCCTTTTGGGAGAGAGAAACAGCTTAAAAAGAAAACGGAGTCATTCTGTGAGTCCAGTGTTCTATACCCTGCGTAGTGTCCTTCTTGAAGCAGGACACCTGAGGAGCTGTGTATCCGCAAGTTCCGCTGTGAAGCGGCATCCTTAAAACACAGACAGTGCTTTGGTAACTTCAGCAAGATTCAGCAGGACTCTGTTCCTTGGCCTTTATTTGCCTTTGTTTTGATAAACCTGTAGAGAAATGTATTTCCTATTTACTGTTTTTTGTACCAACATGCCTTTTCATCTGGTGATACAGGTGGTATTGGATATCTGTACCAGTGCATGCTCTAAAATGAAATGTATTTTTGTCTGCACAACTTTTTCTCTTGCTTTTATATGTCCTTGGGATAAACCTTTATATATTTAAATAGCGCAAATTACAATTTTTGCAGTTTCTTCCTTGCTTTGTTAGCACAAAGAAAATGACCATTAGTACTGGTGCTTCTTATTGTGCTGAGCTGCTTCATTATAAAGGTGATTATGATAGAGGTGGGAATATTTTAATCACTTGTTAAAATTGGATTCATCCTTCAAGGTGAGTGTCAGCTGAAATCTGTCAGTGTGTTGATCTTGGTGAACAGAGTATGTTATGCTAAATGCTCTGCTTTCTCTTCGAGAAGCATTTTCCAAGCTGGTATCTGTATGGTTCAGTTTCAGTGCTGAAGGAGAATGCTGTTTGGGTGGTCTCTTCTGCTTCAGTGTTAGCAGCTGGGAGGGATCCTTCCCATACCAGTCATGGATTTTAGGAGTGTTTGCAGAACACAAGACTGTACTTGAGCTGAGGTAGCAGATGTGAGGATCTGCTCGCTTTCTCTACCGCAACTTGAAGTATGAGGCCAACTGGAATTTGGGAAATCTTTGAGGAAGATGAGGAGAAGGCTGGCTTCTGTGCAGGAGTTCTTATTTTCTGGTTGAGATGAGGGGGAAGGGAAAGAGATTATTCCAAAACCTCATGTTTAATCCTGCTAAATACTGTGCTCTGATCTTACTGATTAACATTTGAAGGCTATGAAGCTAGGGTATCAGTGATTTGAAACTAGTAGCATATAAACATTTTAATTAATAGGAAAAGAAGGAGGTGGAAAAAAGACTAGTATTGTGGTGCCTGCTTTGTGGGGAAGGGAAGTACACAAATATTTTGTTACTTGCTCTGCAGAGTATTGGAGTGAGGTGTGTCTCTCCCTACAGAACCTGATGTCCAAAAGATTTGGAGTGCTTTAGTGTTTCTACAGCTTCAGCTCTATACGCTTTATAATTGGGAATGTCTTTTATATGGTTGATTGTGAGTTTTGCTTGATACAGAGATAACTTACTTTGTGCACTGGTGAGCGGGGAATGGTAGGACCTGTAGCAGCAGCAGTAAGCAGGCCTTATAGATGCATGAAGTTGCTGGTATGACAGGAGTAAGAGGAATGGGTACACTTGAAGCACCAAATTTGTAGGAAAGGAGGACTTAGCACGCAGCTCTGCGGGCTGCTGTGCTTCTAGTGGCTTTGAGAAGAAAATTTCAGAGGTAGTTTTGGCTTAAGCTTAGCAATTTTTAGCTAATACGAGAAGTCTGTTCATGGAGTTACCTTCAACAAAGTGAATGTTCTGGGTTTGTTGTTTAAGGCTTTTGTACTCCCTCTGGTTTGCTTCCTACTTATTAGTGCTTGTACAACTGGTTATACTGCTGTAAAGCAAAACAGGGAATATGCTTAAAATATTGTTAAGAGTTGGGTTGTATTTATTTTAAGATGAATCAATTCTGTTTTCAGGGTGACCCTAAGAATGCTGTGCATGCACAGCTTCAGGGGAGTGGGCAGAGCCCAGAGGTACTTGCAGTGTTTACAAGCTCCACATTTATCTTGTGATACCTTGTGATACATGTAGCCGTGATGATCCCAGGACATTACTGTCACTTCAACTATGAAGTTGCTTTAAGTTTTGTACTGCAGCCAAGCTAGACCAGTTTTGAAACTACAGGTGGGGTATGCACTTGGTATATATTTTACAGTGATGCTCAGCAGGGGCTAGCTGCCCCTGTGAAGGGTCGTCCTATCTTTAGCCTTGTCACTTCCTTTTGCGCTATATGTCAGTTGTCTAGAGTTGATCTCTGTCAGCTCAGCAAGCTCTCCGGTCCACTAGAATAAATACTCCCATTTTTTTCCGTCAGATGGATGAACTGATCCGACTCAAGGGCGGGGGTGTGCAGTAGGGGATGGGGCTGTGGGAGCAGGCTCACTCCTTTCACAGTGCTGCTAAGGCTGCAATTTCTGTGACAGCCCACCATTACTGGCTTATGTGATGGTTTGGCTCTGCAATACTAAAGATCTTCCTGTGTGAGGAATTATGGACAGTTTTGAAACAAAAATCATCTGAATCTGAGCCAAGAACTGGGGTGAGGGGAGGTCTTCCCTCCCTCCAAAACATCTGTTCAGTGACCTTGCTGTAAGTGTTTGCCGAGATAGGGACAGAGTCAGGCTGCTCTGCTTGTAGCTGTTTGACTCCTCCTGCCTGAGCAGTGATGAAGGAAAGTCCCTGAGGCACAGTGCTGTGTCATCTTGGCCTTTGCCCACGTGCAGTATGGATCTGTACAGGAGAGGCATGTCTGAAGTGCAGTGGCAGGAACCGCCAGCACTTGGATCTCCTCCCTTACATTTTCAATGCCTGATTTAAGCTAGGCTAATGCTTTAAGCCTGCTCTGCTGCTGAAACAAGTGGTTCCACACGTGTCTTTAGCTAGACCTTCTCTCATCCCCATACAGCACGTGTGACAAACACAAGCTTGGAAGGCAGTCTGTGTTGAAACTAACTGTCAGAAGATGGAGTGGTTGGTTTTCTAAGTTTGATCACTTCCTTGATTCATTTTGGTGCATGTGAGTAGTGAGAGGGAGGGAACAGCATGGGAGACAGAGTCAGAAGCTGGAGAGCAAAAGCTGCATATACTGGTTTGGCATCCTGTGGTTTTAGGGTTCAAATAGATCAGTTCAACCATCTCAGCAGCAGCCAAAATATGTTGTCCCTCCCCTCTGTCATGTGTCATCTGTCATCCCTTGCATCAGTTCCACAGTTTTCTGCCTGTGTATTACGCTTTTTTCTTTCCTTTTTTTGCTTCTCTGTGTGTGAACTGACTGAGCTCAGTGAACTGTTGGAAAACTTTATGGTGGTGATGGCCCTTTTCTTCCTAGTGGGGTTTTCTGGTGGCTTGGGGAACTAGTTGGGTGGGTAGAGGTACGGATTACCCTGGAGCTGGTGTGGGGGACTGTGATTGCCCTCTTTGGAGTGCAGCACACTGTTGTGTTTGTGTTCAACTTATTTCTCATTTGACTTCATAACATTGCATCAGTTTGATCCTATCTCTTGTCCGTTTTACTCCCCAAATATTAGCAACCAATGAAGGATCTTCCGCTTCCTGTGGCTTTTATTAAAACTCTTCAGAAGAATCCCTGGCACTTCCCCTGGGAGATTTAAGTATTCTGGAGCCTCATGCCAGTGGCTTGTGCTTTGGCTGGTGGCAGAATCCGCTGGTTAATGAACTCGGGAACTGGCTTAGCTGGAACAGTCCAGCTTTTCTTGTTTTTCTTCTGGGCATCTTTGTGCACCTTTCACAATTTGTTTATTGAATCAGAGCAGACTTTTTTTTTACATCCATGTTAGAAATTGTTATGCTGTGATTGCATTAGCACCTGGTCCTTCAGCAATGGTTGTGTCAGGGAGTAACAAAATTAGCAGTAACTGGTGCTGTTATTGAGTTCCTGTGTGCTGCTTGAAGCTAACTATTGACCAGAAAGGCCATCAGGTTTAATTTTGAAAGTTTGTGTGATAGGGCTCTTCTATTGTGCTGCTGCTTGAAATTAAAAGGGTTAATACTTGTATTGTGCCACTGAATCTGTTGGCCCTTATGAAATGTTCTGTCCAATGTTTTTAAATTAGTCTTTCAATCTTAAACATTCTGTGCCAAAGAATGACTTGTGTAAGGTTTAATCTTTAAATGGGTTTGAGTTACCAAAGCATAGAAAACTCATGTTCATTTACGCTCTCCTGAATCTTCTCCTGCTGAATGTTGGGCCCAGCGTAAGAATTGAATTCCCACTTGCATTACTTGCAGTTGAATTCTAAAGGGCTGTCTGGAGAAAGGCAGGAATGAAAGTGCTCTTTCAGCTACAAGTACAGTACTTCAGCAAAATCAAATTTAGCTGTCATTTGAGGTCAATGGGGGCTTTGTATGTGGAAAGCAAATGCTATATTGGGATGGGGGAGTGCAGTCAAACAGCTGAAATAAGCTTAATTGCAGGTTGAAGCTGAATGAGATACTATCAGGGATTTTTATTTTGTCTTCCTGCCTGTACATCTTCCTTGTATCTTGAATGCTTTCTCATCCTGAGAGTACCTTATTGCTGTGAATAGAGGACTTGACTGTCATTTCTGTTGTTAGCTTTGCAGCCCAGGGGTTTGCTTTTGAGGTATCAATTTCGTATACTTTGGGGAAATAAAAACAAAATGCAGTGCATGTGGGTGTGAGGAGAGAGGAGGATATTTGTATAAAACCAAAATAATGGGAAACCTTTTTGTATTTGGCTTCAAAAACATCTTATGTAAAAGGAAATCTTTTTACTCTGGTGTATTTCTTACTGTAGTTTAATTCTGTAACACCGTAGCTGGTGAATTATTCAGACATCGTGAAACCCCTTCATCTCTGGCTTTGTTTTTTAATTTTTTTATACTGATGTTACTTGAAAGATTTATTATTTTTTATTATTGTTGGTTTTGTAATAGTGTTTATCTTTGGTTTGACTGGCAAGAACTAAAATAATCCATGCTTCAGGCTTTTAATCAGGAAGTATAAAATGGTAGGCCTAAATTGGTCTTGACTGAAAGAATTGATACCTTGAGATACTTGGGTTTCTTAATGAGAAGGGTTGAGGTGTTTTGTTTTTTTTTTTGTTTTGTACTTTTAAAACTGATACAAAAAAGGGCAAGATTGAGGGGGTACATAATGGAAAAATAATTTTTATCTCACTGAGTGACATGTCAGTAACTCGTATAAAGGTGAGACCATTTGAGAACAGTTGGGGGCTCAGAATACTGTTGCATATGGCCATTTTTTGTCATTTTCATGTACTAAGGTTTAGAGATCTTTTACAAAGAAAACTAAACCTAAGGATGTTAGGAGTTGCCTTGATATTTATCTCTTCTCTTTTCACACAAAACTGGTACATGTGCATAGTATAGTGTTTTTGACTGAAAAGGTGATTTTTTTTATGTGAAAAATCATAATTCAGGTTCTGTGGTAAATAGTTGTTGTTCTTCACTAATGACGTGGTGACTAAACAGTATCTTGTGAATTCATGTGACTGTTGTTAATAGCGATTACGCAGTAAACAGGTGGTACCATGCTTGTCTTTTCATTCTACAGTACTCATTCACAGTATCAGGTGTTCATGGTTCAAGAAGGGTTTGACATAAGTGTCCTACTCCCCTACCTTCCCGTAACTTACTGCAAAAAGCAGTACTATTTCCGTTCTTATTTCCTAAAATTACTTTTCTTTGCAAGCTCTTTGACCACAAAATGGCGGGGCTGGAACCGTTTGTATGTATGGGTCATGTAAATCATATATATGGCTGTGTCTGTATTATTGAGCAGACCTTGTAGATTTTTATTAGGAAAAGGCATGGAGTTATTCACAAGGCTTCTTTTATAGATTATCTTTTTGCTGAACTACAGGAAACTCTGGATATTCAAATGTCAACTGAAAAAGAAGGGATTTCTCAGGTTGCTAAATACTGGGTTGTATGTTTCAATTTCAGGTTTGTAGAAGAAGGGAAAATGGCTCAAGAAACTAATCGTAGCCAAGTGCCTATGCTTTGTTCCACTGGCTGCGGATTTTATGGGAATCCTCGTACAAATGGCATGTGTTCAGTGTGCTACAAAGAACACCTTCAAAGGCAGAACAGTAATGGTAGAATTAGCCCTCCTGGTAAGTAATGCTAACATACAGCTGTTTGAACAACTCCAAATGACACAGTAGATGGCAACTTGCTTCCTGATCATGTCCAAATACTAAAATATACGAACATTAGTGCAAACAATTTTATTCTAACATTATGGAATGAGCTTGGATGAAGTGCTCATGGTATAATTGTGCTGTGATTAACCTGCTCAGAAGTAGACTCTTGGAAATACTTGGATTAATACAGAAGGTATTAGGAATTTGAAGATACAAAAATGCAGTAAAAATTACTATGCCAACGTATTTTTTCTGAAATTACTGACAGCAGAGATAACATTTAGCTTGGGGAATGTTTGTGAAAAGCATTTAAAATACAGGTATTTAATTCCTGCAGTCTGATGCTGAAGGATTAACCTCCAGATGCTTTTTAAGAATAGTTGCCCTTAATTTAAGGGAGAGATCCTTTTTGTTCCTTTTTGCTCCGTGTTCCATGTACTTGCGGTCTTTCCGACAAATTTCCCATTGAAATAAGTTCTGTCCTCCTACATTCACTCTGTGGAAAAAGCTAGAGGGTTCTTCCCCCTTCAATGGTAGTGTCCTCAAAGAGGAAACCTTTCTCTGCTCTGTTCGCTCCAGTGTTTTCAACTTGATGTTCTTTTGGGGCTAAGAGGGTTAGGGAGGGCTTCGCTGGGGCTGCTAAAATGTCTGTTCTGGCTTGGCTGAATACTGACAGCAAAGAGTCTCAGGGTGTGCTTGGAATATCATAGAATCATGGAATGGTTTGGGTTGGAAGGGACTTTAGCATCATCAAGTTCCAACCCCATGCCATGGGCAGGGATGCCTTGTGCTAAACCATGTTGCCCAAGGCTCTGTCCAACCTGGCCTTGAACACTGCCAGGGATGGAGCATTTGAAGCAGTAATTTCCATTGAGATCTGGGGATCTAGGTTCTACAACTTCAGAATGGATTCTAAGTTGTATTAGGGTGCTACACTACTGTTTCTCACAGATCCATCTTGTTTTTCCAGCCAGAACCCAAGCTTATGTCAGAATACTACAGTTCAGGCTGAGAAAGCTGTTGCTTGATGCTTTGATTAGCACAAAATAGTAACTATTTGAAAGCCCCACCTTTAAAATTGTGTTGTGTAACTTCTGGGGACATGAGGCTGGAACATGATCAAAATATAGTCAAGCATAATTACTTCGGTGTCATGGGGGTCAAAGAATAATTGCATAGTATAACTTTTGTAATCCCAGGAAGTAGTGTAACACATTTACATTAGTGTCTTCCTTCCAGCACCCTCTGTCAGTAGTATAACTGAGTCCCTACCAGTTCAGTGCACAGAAGGCAGCGCCCAAGAAACTCAGTCAGCTTTAGAACCTACATCGACTCCATCGACATCCATGCAGCCAAGGTAAGCTGTTTCTCTGTTCTGGGCTTTGAAGTAAATATCTGTATTGGGGTGATTAAATGAAGTGTACTGATACTGCATAATTAAATACTAGGACCTGGATTAGGAAAATGTGTAAGATTTAACTGCTAATTTTAAAGTGTGGGGTCTCACAGTAAATAGTAGCTGATCTGTTAGCTACATCTTGCTACATTCAAATGCAAATTTATCTTCAGAGTTTAGCCTCAAATAGGAGCCATGCCAGCTTCATGCTGTTCTACAGAGGCTTGTCTGGCTGGTCTTTTGACTCTGCAACATGCAGTTGGCTGTACCTTTACCAAAGGAGAGCTCTTTCCATCTTAGAAATGTGAGGATTTTGTAAAATGGCAGAAAACTGTTTTCCAGAGTTCCCATAAATAAATGTATGATATACAATATGCTAAACTAGTTGCTTTGCAAAAAGTGGTGTGTACTAGAAGAGGGAAAAGAGATATCTGAATCTTACTGTAAGTTTTGCAATGGAACTGATTTCTGATTAAACAAGCAATTTCCTACTGGATTATTCAAGGAGACATAATGTCCTCTTGTAAATCACTCAGACTTACTAAATGCTTTTCACTTGTAAAAGCTAAATATTTGTTTATATTTAGTGGCTGCATTTCGTTTTGGAAATTGGGTGGAAAATGTTAGCTTCCATCCTATAGCACACGAACTTGCAGTAATACTCATTCTAACTTTCCTTTAGAAATCACAATGTAGTAAAGCACAGGCTGAGGGTGATCTCATCAGTTACTGTTGGCCAATTCTTTTCAGACTGTTTTCTGCTCCTTAGCTTTTTATAGGAGGTGTTATCTCATGCTTGGATCCTACATATGAACTGAGAGCTAGGTGCCATGCTTGATGCTATTTTTGGTCTTGCCATTCTGGGATTTCTGACTGGGGTAGAAAATAGATATCTTGCCCTGATACAACTCTTCTGGTATGTGCAAAAACCAAAACAAAATGATCCAGCTTGATGCACAGAGTGAACCATTTACACTGCCTTGGGTTCTTCTCACACAATCTTTAATAGCATGAAAGTGAAAAAAAGTATCTTTTTGATCACTGGCTTGATCACTGGTTACAGGAGAAATGAGTGGATGGTTGCTCTTGCACTGATTCTTTTGAAGTGCAAGTTTCACTTCTTTTTTCCAACATAAAAGCAGGGATTCAACTTCAGTCTCTGGTAATACCTCAGTTATGATATGCCAAGAAAATATCTAGTAAATTGACAATGCCCTTTTGTAGGTGACCAAACTTGCAGTTCAGGATCCACGTGCAGTTCTTGGCAATTAGTATTTCAACTCCAATGCCTTGGTTGTGTTGTGGATTACTGGTAGGGCTTTGGTTCATGGGCTGCTGGATAATGCAATTTCTTGGATTTGGAGTGAATCTCAAGTGGAAAGGGAGAGACAGATCGGGTAAATGGGGTAATGCTACCTCTCGCTTGGGACTTCAGTTCTCTCTTGTTCCATAGTAGAGCTGCTGGGTGAACAATTTGGCTGTGAGTGACTGCTAATACTGAACCTCTCCCCTAGAACCATCCGAGGTATTCATCTGTGAGTTTCCAGCCGTGCTGTGAGTTTTAGCAGTATAGCTGACAGGGTTGGGAGGTTTGGCCAGCACCACTTTAAAGTGTGAAAACCTGAGGAGTTCTGTGTACAGCTGCAGATGCTTTATTACTGGAAACATTGACATGCTGCAATTTTCTTGTTCATATCACTAGAATACCAAAAGTAGCTCCTCTACAATTATCTTGCTGACTTATGTTATAAAAATCCTTACATACTTGGTGCTTCAGTGTGTGCTTCAGACTGCCCCAAAATATTTTTTCCCTTTTTATAGTTGAACTGGTTTATTGCATTCAATATTAACACAAAACATTAAACTTTTTCATCAGTTCAGGTTCTCCAGTACTCTTGGGCACTGTGGCATTTTTAAATGGTGACAGAAGCAACTTCAGCATGAAAAGCTTTGGCATGCTTTCATTAAGAAAGACTCTGTAATGTGCTTCTTTCTGGAATACCTGGCAAACCTCAAAAATCATGACTTTTTTTTCTTTTATCCTCCAGCCCTGTGTCAAGTCAGTCACTCTTAACAGAATCTGTAGCATCATCCCAACCAGATAGTACAGCTGCGGACAAAACAGTACCTGAGACGGAAGATTTGCAAGGTTAGTGCCTAGTTTTCAGAGGCAGAATGGATGAATGATGTTTTTAAAGTCTGACTATTCTAATATATGTCTGTTCAAGAGATAGCTTAATCTCAAACCCAAATATTCTGTGAAATCAGAAGGCAAGTAAGGATAAACCTTAGAAGGCAAGTCTTAAACTGAAAACTTCTATGTTTAACTGGTGATTTCATTATCTTCCAGAAGTGTGTTGATTGGGGCTAGAAATGCACATCATAAATTGGTCTAATGTTCTGTCTTTTATGCCACAGCTGTTACATGTAAGTAGGGTTTTGAGTATCTTCTCAGACTAGTCATATGCAGCAAATATCACAAATTTATAACTCTTATTTGTGATACAGGGTATTAGGACATAGCTATTATAAGAAGTGTTCGTATCTTGTATAAGCATGAAATACCTATAGAAGAACCTTTCACCTATGAACTGTAGTGGTGTAGTAATTTGGCACACTGACATTCAGGTTAGGAAATAACCAAACCACAGACTGATTGAGTGAAGGAAAATAGCTGAGTCGGTGATTCTAAGTATATTGGCCTAAAGTCCTTATTGCTGGTACACTGTTCCCGCCCCCCCCCCCCCCCCCTTTTTCTTTTTATGTGCAGGCTTGCAGAGCTTAAAATGTAAGAGTTTTAAAAAGTGTTTCTTAAGGCAAAAATGTTCAGACTTGAAATCCACAGACATTATAGAAGATACTTAAAAGCAAGTCAGCAAGTATTCTGCCTTTACTTCTGCTGACACAGCTAAGGCTTTAGCGGGTAGAGTTAATGTTTCTGTAGACTAGTCTAAACATAGGAGTTTGGTTTTTCCACAAATGCAACATATAATTCCACTTTAAAGATGCTAAATATACATTCTTTTATTGTACCTCTGGTATCAAAGTTTGGTTTTTGGATACCTTTCTAAACCTGAGCTAACCCTTCTTTTAGGTGGAAGGGAAGAGTAGTTATTCAGCTGTTGTGCTGAATAAGGCCACTTCTGTCATAGAAACAACAGCTTTAAAACTTGGAGAAAATGCTTTAATGCTACTGCCATTTTGTACTAGACTTTGAGATGTCAGTTACTGAAAGATGTTTACACTTAAAAGGTATATTCTAGCTGTAAATTCTCATCAAGTTTTCTTTCTGAAGCTGAGAGCTCTTGGTGCCTCAGTTTTGACAGTGCATGTAAGACATGCTCTTAATATCGATCGATGTCTGGCCTTGCCCAGCTTAAGAGAACATAGCAAGTGCTGGAAATGCTTATGCTTCTGAAGCTCTCTAGATTAGCACAGCAGAGGTAGGTTTGCAAGATAGATTATCAGTTGATACACTTCTGAGTAATTCAGATAAAGTTCTACTGTCATCCCTGTCCTGCAGTAGAGAGAACCTGGGATGTGCTGGATGCCTCATGCAGCAGCCCTGCTCCCGTGCAGGCACATCTCTTCCGGGGAACCTCTGGGAAGTAGAACACCTCAGTCTGGCATGAGAATATTGCACTGTAGGTTTACATTGGTATGGATGGGTATATATTGGAGAACATAAAGGCAGCTTGTGTAAGATGATCTTCCTACTACCCTACGTTTGTTAATCTCATGATTCTTAGTCTTCCCTCCAGTGCCTGAGTTAGTCTTTCTGTTTTACATATGTATATTGGCTTTGCTGAAAGTTGAAACTCTAGGCTTGCAAGATCTACTGTCTTTGCACTGGGAGGTGGGGGGAGTGCTTTATTTTAAAATCATATTTTGATGCTTTGAGGTGGCTTGGGCCTGTGAAAAGACTTTTCCCAGCAGGTTTCAGTTTTCTGAGGAGTGCCTTTTATCCATTTGCATAAATCTGTGTTCCTTCTAATTCTCACCTCTGAAGGTAATTCTCCGTGTAAGTAGAAAAGATGGTTTTCTGATCTCAAAGCTTTGATTTCAGGGGCGTATTCACATTTTACAGTATGTATTTCAAGGCTCAATCTATATCAGGTGTTTATAGACTACTCAGCTGTGTCATTTTCTTTGTACCATAGTGATTTCTAAACTAAGAACACCACCACCATGTAATTGCAGTTCTAAATTACAATCCCTATTTATAACTCACTGTGGCAGGGTCAGCCTTGTTTCCTGAAGTATTGCTTCTGTGCTGTTCCTTAACTGAAATCAGTGTTTTGCTTTGAAAGTGTAAGTTTGGAAGGGAAAGCTGCTTATGATGGATGCTAAGTGGATTTCACTGAATTGTTGTCACAATTTTGCAGCTTTTTTTTTTCCCACCCCATGTCATTCAGAATTCAGTTTTCTTCTATTCTGATCATCTCTCCAGCTCATTTTTATATTGCCTCATAGGCTGTTGTACCTTTTACTCAACTTCAGGGCCGTTTTAGGATTAGCCAGGCAGATTTCCTTATTTGTTAGCCAGGAGATTAACAGGGCCTGCAAGCAGGAGAAGAGAGGCTCTTCACTTCTTTAGCATTAATGAGTTTAAAACCACCCAGGTTGGGATGCATGCTTTATTTCAGGGATGTTTAAAAAAGGTACATGAGACTTGCCATGGAAGGCAGGAACAGTCCATCACATACCTTATGGAGCTCTTCCAAATAAGGAATTTAGGGCTAAAAGTATAAATTGTACTAATAGGTGAGTTCTTGGCACTTTTGAACACTTCTGGGAGCCAAATCAGCTGCTTTGATTTTTTTTTTTAAACTCCTTGAGAATCAGAGGTGTCAATATATGAGCATTGCAAAAAAATGCAATCAGTCTTGTAGTATGGTGTGCTTACTAATTTGAAAAATCAAAATACAAACTAAGATTTGAATAGCTAGAAGGTACCTGGCTGCTGTGAGCAAAGTTATCTGTTTCTGTGCTCATCTGGGTTTTTAGTGAGGTAAAACAAGTCAGTCGTTGCTGACTAAATTTATAAAGCCTTCATATTAAAACTATTAAATTGCTACAGAATTTTGTGGAGCTAACCTGCTCCTAAGATGAGTGCTGTTAAACTAAGGGTATCAACTTCAGTGATCTTACCAAGGCTAGCTTAGTAGACAGGATTAGAAAGGAACTGATGGATACTCCACATTTTTGTGATAGTACCAGGGGCTTGGAGGTAGAGTATTATTATGATAGAAACATAGAAAATAATCTAGGCTGTCCTGATTTAGTAGGTGAATGCTTCAGGGAGAGAGGGAAACATTAATGAAACAGGTTTAAAACTGAATGCTGTAGGTAGGTGTGCTCTTACTTATTTTGTCTCTTCCCAACACTGGGACACTGTATTTTAGGCTTAATTTTAACACTAAGCTGAAGTAATGTTAGGAAGTAGCGACAATCTTAACCTTAACTTCACATTTCATTCTTTTGGATGAGTGGGTATTCTTCTTCATAGGTCTTGTGAGATTCACTTGAGAGGTGAATGTAGCTGTTCATTCTCTTCCTGTGCAAATGAAGAACGTTTTTCTTTGAGAAGCTCTGCCTAGTAATGCAGGAGTGACAAATGTAAAACATCCAGAGCAGGAAGAGAGGGATAGAGTCTTGCAGCAAATGCCTGCAGGGATGCAAGGACTGGCATGTGCTTTGTCTTGGTGGCTGCTGTTTTCATGGCCAGAGTATACTGAAGTTCAAGTAGGGTTGGCACAAGCAAAGCAGTAGCAAAAGCTTCTGCCTTTAGGAGGAAGCCCAGGCTCTGCTTGTTTTGATCAGCTAAGACCAGTCTGTAAAACAGGGGACTTCTAGTGGCCAGCCGGGCTTGTCAGCTCCAGGAAAATGTGTCGTGCTTTTATTCCTTTTTGGTTAGTTGGCAGCTTGTACTGGTGCTGCCAGTGCTTATGTTCTCCAGCTGAAGGCAGAGCTGGGGCTGGGGAAGGGAGGGAATTGGTTCAGGCAAAGCAGGCAGCAGTATCCTGGAATCCAGGCAAAGTACAGCAGCTGGGAGTGGCTGCAACATGTTTCCTGCAAGATCCAAACTGGGTGATACTGCATTTTACCTGGCTTTTTTTCTATTGCATTCATCACAGCTGTAGCACTAAACACTGGTCCTTCATCATCTAAAGATGCCTTAGTGGTGGGATACTTACGATTTTATCATAGAGGATTTTGATTCAAAATCTTCTATGCAAAACCAAATTGAGATCTAAAATTTGTGGTTACTGTAAGATCCAAAGTGACTTCTGGCAGCAATAGAAGAATCTCTGCAGAATCTCTGCGCTCAGTTCTACAGTGAGCAGCAGCTCTTAAATACTTCTAAACACTTTTTAATGTGAGAGCCATATGCACAAAGAAAATGTAAGTGTGTATGTATTAAAAGCTTGTTATGCAGGGAAGGGTGCCAGTTTTTCCTAAATTTGGCTAGTTACAGAGGCTTTTAGTAAAACTTACACTGAGGTAACTGGATTTTGCTACAACAGGAAATGCAAACTTGACAATGTTAACTGCTAAATTTATGGCATGAAGCTTTCTTAATGAATTAATGAACACTGCAATGTCTGTTCCATATATAACACTACAAGGGTTCATTTGAGTGAATCTTACTACTTCTGGTACATATCTCACATCTTTTAGTCTTTACTGGTTTCGATTCTTGCTTTGCAGACCTTGAGTGTTATCTGTCCACCCAGAAATGTGCCCTTTAACAGCCATTTGAAGCCACTGAACTTTTGTTTTCTTGCAAACTATCAATTCTTATAAATTTCAGGATGAAGTAAAGCTCTACTTGTAACATAGATGGGTGATTTTATTTTTTAAAAGGATTTGATGAACCATGTATAACAGTCTTTGCTAGATTAACCCTTGGAATAAACTGTCCAGTCCAGTGAAGTCTTTGCTGGTGGTCAGGTGTTTTGCTGCCTCTTGCTGTTGCTTGGTACAGACTACAGTGTTTTGGGTTTTTTCCATTTTTTACATTGCAAGAATGGAAAGTGCCCTTTTCTCTTAAAAACAAAATCATCAGAGTAGCAGCACAGGAAAAAAGATTCCCCAGCAAAATTGTCATGCAGATAGCAGTCAGCTGGTGTAGAACTAGCGCAGAACTGCATCTGACAGTTTTCCGCCTAACAAAAGTTCAGCTGCACAGAGATGCCTGCAGCCTTTTCCCTGACAAATGTCTGGGCTTGTTGCATTTCCTCCTGTACAGTATTGGTTCTAGCTCAGCTTCCGTTGATGCTCTTCCTAGCTGGAGCTTGCTTTCATTCTTTGACTCTTTGCTGCAAATATTCCTGGCTTCTGTATCCCTTACTTGCTGGAGACTGATCCTGCTATGATCTAGCAATGATTGGTAGGCAGAGTCTGGCTCTTTGCCCTTCCTGAAATGAAGTTGAGTTTTTTGGTTTCTATTTCTGTTTTGCAATGTAAGGAATGTGCAAATACTTGAGGAAAACCAGCCAGCTTCTATTTATACCTGGGTCATGCAAATACTACCATGACTTGTTTATATTCTCCCCCACAGCCTATAACCTGTCTCCTTCAGATGTGAGTGAATATTACAGTAGGTTAAAAGCTATCTTTAGCCAAAGTGTCTGTAAAAAAAGGTTCCTGCCTGCTTCCTTCTGGGTTTCAGGATAGTGCTTCCTCCCTATAAGTTTGTGTATCTTTAGCTGAGGGTACCTTTTCCCAGGTAGTGTGAGTAGCCCCTCTGTAGGCTTTTTCCAAGTGTGCAAGAGCAGCAGTGACAGAGTGGCAGAGATTGTTCTGAAACCCTGCATCTTGTGTGGGCCTCAGGAGTGCAGCCTCCAGCAAAAATAATGTTGATTCAGCATTTGAAACGGAGGGTTTTACTCAACTGGTCCTTAATAAATACAGTGCTGCTTACAAGCAGATTTTAGAAACTGGACTAGTAACATTGGTGGGGAAACACGTGGGAGTTGGATTCTCTTCCCAAATCTAACAGCACTCGAGTCTTTCTCTTAAACCTGATTCTTTAGTATTCTGTTTCATTATAGCATTTTTGTATTGTGAACTTTGAGCATTTAATGAATTCTTTCCTTATATTTTATTGAAGGTCTTGAAGGAGGGAGTTCATGTACCTGTGCTGAGATTCCATCACACTTAAGACATGGAAGCTACAGCAAAATGGTTCACTCCAGAACCTAAACTTATAAGAGGGGCTTTAGGTTATCCTGCGATTTAAACAGAGGAAGGGGAGAGACAGATGTTGGTTTTTTTTTCTGTTGTTCTTACTGACTTTTTTTAATGCTAGCTTCAGTGTCAGGGAACGCAGAGCCTACACCTGAAGAACAAGACAAGTCACTTGACAAACCAAAACAGAAAAAGAATCGTTGCTTCATGTGCAGGAAGAAGGTTGGACTCACTGGTAAGAACTATGAATTCTACTCTTCTTACACTTATTTAGGCTTTGGACCTTTGAAAGGTTTTCCTAAAGGGCAGATGGGGCATGGTTGTCTTGATGGTGATTTGAAATAAAACTTGGCCAAAGGTCCTCTCAGCTGGCTTTTACTAGATTTAGTCATGTATGATTTTGTTTTGCAACTTCTGTCTTGAAGGTGAAGTTCATAATTCCAAATACTTCCTGTTAAAAGGCTGCTTAGCTGAGGAATTGGATGATAGCTTGCTGCCATCCACTAACCAGCTTTGCAGTGGTTCAGTGAAAGGGCTTAAGACTTGAATTCTGTGGGGTGAAGGCTCAGAAAGCAAGCAAGCAGGAGGTCTCTAGGAACGTTTTATGCTAGTGTCATGTGATAGGAAGGAATGGGCAAATAAAATCTTACTGTGATCTCTTCAAAATATAGTATTTGTGATTCTTATGCTTTCTGCAGCAGAGGCTCTTTGGCTGATTGACACTGGTGACTGAGATTTATTGCTAGTGAGTGAACACATTCAGGATTTAAAACAAACTGGTATAATTAAGAATGTTGAAATGTCTAAGCTAATGTTTCTGTCCACAGGGTTCGAGTGTCGGTGTGGGAACGTTTACTGTGGTATGCACCGTTATTCAGACGTACACAGTTGCTCTTACAATTACAAAGCCGATGCTGCTGAGAAGATCAGAAAAGAGAATCCTGTAGTTGTTGGGGAAAAGATTCAGAAGATCTGAACTGCTGCTTGTGCTGGAATACAAAAATCCTCTGACCATCTGCAGATTAAATTGACTTGAGCTTTTTTCCTTAGTCATCAGGAACGTAGAGCAGTGTATCTTGCCTAGACCTTTTAATCATGCATGTCATCAGATGAATAGATTTTTTGGGTTTGGTTTTTTTCTTCCTGTTTTGAAAATGACTCTGAACATTTATTTTCATTGCAGTTTTCTGTGGCTGAAGACTTAAGTAAACTTTACAAGTATTATCCTTTATGATCATTTTAATTTTAGTTGAGTGCAGAGGGCTTTTATAACAAACACGGAGAGAACATTTGGAGGGCTGTGCTTTTCCAGGGTAAAACATGCATGTGTTAACTTTGCAGTTTATTTTCTTGTTGTATATAGCTTTTCTCTGCAGCACAATTTCCTTTTTTTGATAATGCCTTGTATGGCACAACTAGTTATCAGTAACTGAATGTATTTTAATCATTATGGCTGCTTCTGTTTTTTTTTCCCCCATTAACGAGAGGTTATACATGTTCGCATATTAGCTTGTTTGCACCCTCTACCTATTTATGTATGAATCATTTGTAATGAGAGTGTGTGCTGAGATTGTGTGTGGGGGTTGGGTTTTCTTTTGTTGGGTTTTTTGTTTGTTTTTTTTATTTTTATTTTTTTTAATTGGGTTTTGTTCGTGTGTGTGTGTGGGGGGGGAAGGCTGTATGCACTTCACCGACTGCAGGTTTCATTGGGATTACATCCATCAGTCTGTCTGTACACAAATATGAAGAATGATCTGAAGTACCTGTGCTGTATTTATGTTTATCCACGTCTTAACTTTGATTAAATAAAATTTAAGAAAATTGGAGCCCTTGTGGCTGTCACTGGCATATGTAGCCTGGATGTCTCTTGCTTTATTTTCGTGGGGACTTTCCGTTGGTGGTTCCTTTACTTAGCATATTTATTCACAGAGACAATGTATATCCAGTGCCAGCTAACTTCTGATTACTTTTTTTGCCTATAACATATCAGAGAGACCACAGTTTCCAGGAGCTTTCTGCCTTGTGCATTGATGCACTCTGCCCAGGGCATTCTCTGCATTGTGTCCCTCATGTGCAGGTGAAGGGGTCATTTGTGACAGTCTACTTAAACTGGGGGCAGATCTACAGGTAAAACGGGTGTGGCCTCTGACTGGGCTTTTAGATCTGTGCACATGGTTCTGGTTCTAGGAAATACAGCTGTGGGGTTTGTTATCCACTGTTAGTGCTGCACAAATCTTGAAGTTAGGTGAGAGAATGGTTCTTCAGATGGTTTATCCTATGAGATGTCCCTACTTTTGAGGTTTGCAATCCAGACTTCAATGCTTTGAAACTGCCACAACTGCCCTCTGCTTGCTTCTTGGTGGATCTACAGGCTTCAAAGTGATCACCATTTGGGGGTAGGAGGAATTGTTGTTCTGCACTTCTGTTAAGGTGTACTCAGTAAGGTTCTTCCTTCCTGACTGCCTGTTTGGTCAGGCGAGTCTGTGCCTAAGCCCTGCAGCACCCTGGTCATCTGTATAACTCAAATGTTGAGTGGTTTTATAGTGCCAGCCAGTGCTGCTTATCACCACATGTAATGGTACGCTAAAGGAGACCTAATTCCTCTCTAGATGGTTACTGATCTGCAGTTGAAATTTCACTTGGTGACTTGCCGCTGTTTTAAAGTGTTTGAAATAAATGAGATTGCATGGCTTTATTTAAAACATTTAATTTTTAATCAAAGCTGGCTCCATCCTTTAAAATTCTGAATGCTTTTTAAAAGCTATGGCTGGCAATTAGTAGATAAAGTACCACATTTATCATATAAGCACACTGCAGCAGAAGGAGCTTTCTCTATCAGCCAGCTGTAGAAAGTAATCTGCAAGACCCAGTAATAAACAGACTATCTTGTGCTTGCAAAACTGGCTTAACCACAAACTATGAAGCACATGGAGTTTATAGTAAAGGAGGGAATAAGTAACTCTTTCCATCAAGTTTCCTTAATGGTCTGCTCATGGGTCAAAGATCCTGTATTTTCTCAGCATTTGCTGAACTTCCTCTTAACACAGTGCAGAGCATGGATGAGCAGCAGCATTGTCTTTCATGGGTATTTCTTGGTTCACTTCCCTCTTTGCTGCTACTTCCCTCTTTACTCCTCAGTCTGACTCCTTCCTCTTCCCTATTTCTGGTCTCTTTTTTCCTGAGTGTTCCTTTCTCCCCCCTACAGGCCCTACCCTCCAGTCTGCCTTTCATCTGACAGTGGTACTTCTGGGCTAAGCAGAGAGGAGGCGCCATAGATTTTTACAGTGGGGGAAAACCCATCATCATGTTTGTATTTTCTTGGTATTTGAGGGATTGAAAGAAGAAAAAGGACAAGAACAGCACTGCCTTTGGAATTCAGATACTCCACCTCATGAAGCAGTAACTTTCCGGACCTTGATTATATAGTAGGAAGCGTAACTGCACGCAGTTAAGAGGAAACTTGCCTTGCACTGCCTTCACAGTCCCAACAGTGAGACAGATCACCATCAGGCAATTCCCCTTCCAGACCTGTCACTCTCAAAGCAATCTGATAAACCTCCTTTGGCCTGGCTTGTGCATATTTCTGAGTTCAGAATATTGAAAGGGTATGTGGCCCTCATAGAAGCTTGCATTTAGAAGGGGAAATGCACCTTTCCCTGACTGAAGAATTGCGTGTCACCTTTATTTGCTTTGGCATTGGCTCTGGGTTATCATGGTGGTTGATCTGCTCAGCCTGGGTAACTAGTGAAGCTTTGTATTTTCTGTCATCAGCCTGAAGCTAGCAGATGACTATTTTAATTAATACCAGCATGTTTGCAGCACTACAAAGCACTTGACGAAATCTGTCTTCTTGAGATGCATACTGTGCATCTGAAACATGCTTTCAAGATGGTTTTGTTTTGTCTTTGGAATAAACAGATCTTCACTGTTAAAAAGACTTCCAACAGTCAGTGGAATGGAGTTGTACTGTAGGTACAGAAGTTTGTGCAAGGCATTGTGTTTCTTACATAAGACCCCCTTTCAGATAGCACCCCATGAGCTTGTGTCTCCACAAGTGAAGAGCTGTCACAGATGGGCTGTCATTGATGCTGTTGTGTCATCTTACACTGAGTATTTGCCTGTACAGCTTGCTGCATTTCTTCTAACAAGTCTTCCAACATTTCTTCTATCTTCTCTGCCAAAAGAAGTTGAACAGGAAACCAGTTCTTTGGCTTGGCAGTGACAGGCATCTAACTATTTTTATTGAAAAGGGGTGGTTTTCAGTATTTAGTTCTAATTTCAAAGATACACCCTCACTGGCTTCTGTTTTTCCTGAATAGGGGTGAATTTTACCCTGCAGCTGGGAGAAAGCCAGGGCTGGGAGCAGACCAGTCTCTTTGGTGTTGCATGGATACGCCTGGTTTGGAGCTGCCTGGAGCAAATGAAGGACTCGGGTGCAGTATTTCAAAACCAGAAAGCACTCAAAGTGCAGTTTCAGGTGCAAGTTGTGCAACTTCCCAAGGGCTGCTGAGCTCCTGGCGGAATAGCTGCTCCCCATGGGCAAAATCGCCATCCTTCCGGCATGTTAGTGACCACTGGGAGGGTGAATGAGCAGAGATACCTGGGGCTTTAGAGCTGCCTGCCATGATGTACCTGGTAAAAGGACTCGGCTCCATGTGTGGGTTTCTCAAGGAGGAAGAGCCTGTTTCTCCCCTGGTCTCCACCTTGCTGGGTAACAGTTAATGGCTGTTGACTCAGGAAAGCCTCTGGCACTGATTAACTGCTACCGGAGGGAGCAGGCAGAGGGGTGGGATGGAGGCAGATCAGGGATTGGTTTGGGGCTGAGGGTGGGGTTTGGTGCTTCATGTTGCAACATCTGGAGAGGATCTTCCTCCTAGGAAAGCGTGAGGTAGGGATCTCCTCCGCGGTCAGGGTCCGCTCGGTGGTCAGCATGTCTTTCATCCAGGTAGACAAGGACTCGGATTTTCCTCTCCAGAATCTCCCCTATGGCGTTTTCTCCACCAAGGAGGAGGTGAGTAGCAGCAGACTTTGTCCTTGGGGTGTTGTGATTGTTCTGAGGCTGTCACTAAGAGCAACCAGTGAGGAAGAAAAACTTCCCAGCCTGAGATGCTTGCATGGGCTTCCTGACTTGACAGAAAAACTTTTGTTGTAGTGCGGTTGTTTTGATCAAGCATCTGTAACATCGCATAAAAGAAAGTGCTAATACTTAGGAGGAATATTTTGACCAGTACGTCTGGGTGGTTTCGGCTTGTGAAACCTTTAAATCTCTGCTGTATCCATTCACTAAGTAGATGCACAGCACAGTTTGCATGGACTTTTTTGTAACAGAACCCCTCGTTTTCTTTGTGACTGAGTATAAGCACACCATCACCCAAAAAACACACATTGTTTATTTTAATTTACTGTTAGTTCTGTAAGGCCCAGTCCCTGTTACACAGCATGGAGTGATGTGAGTCTGAATTGAAAACACTGTGTTTGCAAGTGAATGTTGTCTTCTGGTCTGGTCACTAGCTCTGGGTGAGTTTGGTGCCTGCAAAAGCATTAATCCAAGGAACAAAATCAGTGTTTCACTTCTGTCTTTGCCGCTGACCCATTGTATTTTAATAGCAGACATTTATGCAATGATGCATTAAACATGTAAAAGTGTGTTGCATTGAAAGCTGTGTCCAAAGGCTGTGAATTGAGCCAGCTTCAGGCTTTATATTTTATGATCACGTAAGAAAACACAGTTCAACCTTTCTTTCACTTCCCATTTTCATGAGAACTGAGCCCAGCTGAACCTCACACCTCTGGGTGCCCGCTGGGATGGAGCCCTGGCAATGTGTCCTGGAGAAAGAGAAAAGAGCCGAGAGCCACGTCTCGGAAGGAAAAAGTGGAGGATTTATTTATCATTGCTCAAGGAAACTTCATGATTATCTGGTTTCTGCTGTCTCGACTTATCCGTGCAGGTTTAAAAACAAGAATTTAAACTGGAAGATTGTGGTTTTTGATGTGGCATTTTCCAAAGATAAGCTCGAGATGGTTCTTTTAATCTCCTCCTAGGGGTATGTGTTGTTATCTAGTGAGTTTGGATTATTATTCTGCCTTCTCCAGTAACTGTCCTCTGAAGCAAACATCTTCACTCGAACTTCATGCAAAGACAGGCAAGGACTGATGGAAATGATCTGGGAAAATAGTGTTCTAAAAGTAGCCCAATATCTTAATGATTTCAAGCCAAAGCAGTTCATTTTATTCCTGACTATCCCAGTTACAAATTAACCTGACATGACCTTTAAGTTTTTCTGCAGGAATGTTTGCTGAATACTTACCATCACATTTGGAATCTTGCTTTGAAATTAAAGGTTGAAAAAATGGGTTTAATAGCATGGAAATTCATAGATGGTTATTCCCTTTATTTGTCTTTATTTGCCTAAGGCCACAAATAATTGCAACTGGTCTCTGAATGCAGTGCCATCTTTATAGCCGCATACAGCTGGGGCAGAGCTGCAATGGGACCATCCGTGCTGCTCCCGCGCCGTCACCACTGGCTCCACATGCGCTTGGCACCAGCCCTGCCAGAGCTGCAGTGGATGAACAGGGTCTTTGTGTGTTAGGTTGCGTCTGTGGTGAATGCAGTGTGCACGTGGGAAGATATTCCTGCAGCGAGATCTAGACTCCGTCTGCATGCGAGTCATGGGCTCCTCGCATGGCATGGGATGGGGTTCTGCAGGGCAGCCTCATTTGGTGTGGTACAGAAGTAGTACGGCTGAGCAAGATGTGCTGTGTTCCTGGTATTGCAGTAGAGTCTGGGTCACCCTTCATCTTTTGGGGAGGAGCTGCAGTGCAGAAATGCCTCTTTCTCTAATTACCTGGTTATAGCGATGAGATCAATTCTGCCCACAGTGTCTGTGCTTCCCTTCCCTTCCTGTAGAAGGGGGAATAGCATTTTCCTACTTCAGAGGGTATTTCAGGTGTATGGGCTTATTATTAATGCTGCTCATTAGTGAGGGGTGGGCAAATACTTCTGGGGGAAAGGGAGCAGGGAGAGAAACCTCTGCTGGTTGCCCTGGTCTTCTCCCAAATAAGTGGGAATAAGGAGAGAGCTTTTTCCCACCCATTTGCAGGGAGCCTGCAGTGATGCTCTGCTTCCAAGTCTTAATGCTTTTCAGCAGCCAGTCTCATCAGCTAGCTTTTAATGGTTGATTGCTGTGGTATCAGACCCTTGTCCCTGATGGATTAAGCTTTCTGTGGTCACTGTCTTCCCCCATGCCCTCTTTAGAAGTTTTGTGGGTACAAGCACAAACTCTTCTTCTTTTCCCCCACTCCTCTCACTTGTTTTAAGCCTAGGCACAGGCTCGGGGTAGCGATTGGAGACCAGATTTTGGATCTCAGCGTCATTAAACATCTGTTCAATGGACCAGCTCTTGCCAAACACCAGCATGTCTTTGACCAGGTATTTATCAGTCTTGTTCTAATTTCCATCTTGTGGCGAGATGATCAGCGTGAACTGGGATTGTGTCATCAGGGCTCTGCTGCAGGGAAGACTCATCACTGTGATAAGTGAGGACAACAGAGGCATTGGGGGTCCAAAAAATGTTTCTTCTGAAAGTCTCATCAGTCTTTGGCAGTGCAGGGGTCTGACACAAAGCCTAACCATCACTTTCAGTCCTGCTTGTGCCTTCAGCCTTTCATGGCAAGGAGTCAGGTGGGATTTTAATGACAGGGAGACTGGTTAAGGGTAATGTTAAATACAAATGACCTCTGGTTGCAGCGAAGTGAGATAGCAAAGCTGCTGAGGTCTGATATAGTGTTAGGAGGGGGTATGATGCAGACATGCAGCAGATCCTGCTTCAGAGGACTGGTGGTGGGAGGAGGGCAGCGCAGGCGGTTATGAACAGGGAGGATGGGCAATCCGGGCAACCACCACCACATAACCCAGCCCACAGGCATCCAACCGCTGGATGGAAGTGCAGGACATCATCTCCTGTGCATGTGAAGGTTAAGCAGAATGTGGTCATTTATGCACCACCTCTCTCTTGCCTGTCAGCCAACCCTGAACGCCTTCATGGGGCTGGGCCGTGCGGCGTGGACGGAGGCGAGGGCTTTCCTCCAGAGGCTGCTGTCGGCCGGAGAGCCGGTCCTGAGGGACAATGCGGAGCTGCGGAGGAGGTGAGCGGAGGGTCCTGCGGGGCACGGTGACCTGTCAGCTCTGCCCTGTATCGCCCAGAGCACGTGGTGATCCAAGGTCTGAATGTGGGCACCTGCCGCCTACATGGGGATTAACTGAGGTCTGAGCGCACCGAGGGCTTCCCATTTGTAATTACATCTGTGATTAATGCTTCAAGTGCCCACAGATCCGGGGTGTCACCCGGGCAGGGGTGGGGACAGGCTGGTTCCCTGAGCACATCCCTTCCAACACAGCCTTCGAGGAAGACATAGCTGCAAAGGGTATCCCTTCCACCTCTCCCACCTTCTCCAGCACTGATCCTCTTGGAGCATCACTGGCATGGGGAGACACCCCAGTTGCTCCTCAGAAACCCCCTGACTTGGCTAAAACCAAATCTGTTGTCACAAATCAGCTTCAGATGAGGGGCAGTGCGCTGGTGTAGGAGTGGGAGACAAGGGCTGTGCTCTGCTCTGTGCTGTGCTGATGGGAAACGTGTGTGTGTCCATTGATCACACACCTTGTTTGTCTGGAGTGATGCTCTGAGCACTGCAAGCGCTCGCCTAGCAGCAAGCAGGAGTGATTTCTCCCTGTCTTGCTGGGGTGATGTGGGCACTCATGCAGGAGAGGGGTAAATCCTCTGCTTGATGCAGGGATCTTCCCTGAGCAGACCCAGCAGTTTGAATCAGGCACCTGAGAGCCACATCCCATAAAGTCATCCTTTCCATGCCACAGTGGCCTGCTCAGCTGTGTGCATGGTGTGTGTCCCTGCACCCCCTGCGATGCCAGCCAGATTGCCCCAGGCATGCCTCCCCCCCATTTGTACTCTGATGGATGGTCCTTGGGTCACAACCGTCCCAGTAGCAGCAGCTTTTCTGCAGGTTCCTTTTTGCTGCAAGACCTTGCAAACTCAATTAAGGAAAGAGCGAGGAGAAAGAGCGGCCTCTTACACACTCATAAACCTCTTACGGGTGAGAGCTGCAGGTTTTCTGAGAGCTGAAATCATTGCTTTCCGTTTCAGAGCATTTGTACCTCAAGCTTCTGCGACGATGCATCTGCCAGCCCACATTGGTGAGTCTGCAGCTCAGGGCTGCTTGGTGCTGCCCTTTGCTCCCACCTAGAGAAGCTGCTTTATTTCCAGCTTGCTCAGACAGACAGATCATTGCTGTGACATGCAATGGGCTTTGCAGGAGCCAGAAGTGTATTATTGTGTGTAATGAAAGGTAGGTGCTGTCTGTGGCAGAAGAATAAAAGCCTGGGGAAGCTCAATAGCAACCAAAAAATTCCTCGATGCAATTTTCACTAAATCAGAGTTGCCTGGTGCTCCGTAACTCTTGTCATCAGAGCGACATCACCAAAGGTCTCTGTGACAAGGGGCAGGGAGGGAACACTTGTTCCGTTTCCAATATTTTCCCCATTCGCCATCAGAAAATAACCCAGATTTCCAAAGCTTTGCAAGGCTCTGGCATAGCTTCATAGGCAAACATGAATCTCCACTCCCAGACTGTTACTCTGCATCTCATGTCATACCTCCATTCCCCTGAGCCCATGGACCTCTGTGGAGTTAGTGTATCCATACAGCTATATAAACATTTCTCTGTATTTAACAGAAATTTATGTTTGGACCCAAACCAGCTTGATCAAAATCACTCGAGGGCTGTGACCTCCACAGGAGCAGGGATGTGAACTTGCCCAGTTCCCAGCCCAGCTCTGTTCCCACTGGGCTTTCTGGAGCACAGCTCTGGTCTGGGACAAAGTTCACACAGGCCCAGAGGAACTGTGATGGGTTTCCATAAACATGATGCCTCCCTAAAACAGTTCCAGGTCGAGCACTGTAAATGAGAGTGCTGCTCTGGCAGCATGGCATCGACTGGGTCATGCAGCCACAAGTTATTTATAGCAGCCTTCCAATACCTAAAGGGGCCTACAAGAAATCTGGGAGGGACTTTTTATAAAGGCATGTAGTGACAAGACAAGGGGGAATGGCTTTAGACCAACAGAGGAGAGACTGAGATGAGGTAGCAGGAAGAAGCTCTTTACTGTGAGGGTGGTGAGACACTGGCATAGGTTGCCCAGAAAAGCTGTGGCTGCCCCATCCCTGGCAGTAATTAAGGCCAGGTTGGACGGGGCTTGCAGCGACCTGGTCTAGTGGAAGGTGTCCCTGGCCATGGCAGGGGGTTGGAACTGAATGAGCTTTAAGGTCCCTTCCAACCCAAACCATTCTGTGATTAAATTTCCACTACATTTACGTTCAGCTCTGTGCTGTGCATGATTCGTGCTTGTCCTGCAGGCACTGGCTGCAACCTCTGCAGGATAACTTCATAATCTTGCAAACCAGCCTAACGTCATGTACATGCCCCCTCCCCAGCGGAGCTTCCCCCAAAGCCCCTGTATGCCGTTGTCCTGCCGAGGGACGCTGTTTGCCGGGATGGCGGCAGAGGGCAGCAGATGTCCTGAGAACGAGCCGGTTCCCTCCCGGGTGCAGCGGGCAGACGGCAGTGGGACCGGTTCCCTCTGCAAAGGGGCTGGTGCCTGATGCCCTTGCGCTTTCCCCCCTTGTCTCTGCTGGAAACGTCAGCAAAAAGGCCAGCTTTGCGTTCAGGATCTATAGGTGAACTGTTAATGTCCTCCTTTATGCTATTCATTACATCCCTCTGCTAGTAATATTAAATATTGCTCCACGCTTAGTGCTCTCGCTGTCTCCTTTTCTCCTCTCATTGCCAGCAGCGTACAATGTGCTTTAGCCCCATCAGGTGAGGGGCTTTCCTTCCATTGATCCCTATTTTATGGGTTTCTTTTCATGCAGGAGATTACACTGACTTCTATTCTTCAAGCCAACATGCCACAAATGTTGGGATCATGTTCAGGGGGAAGGAGAATGCTTTGATGCCTAACTGGTGGGTGCTTTAAGTTTTCCTCAGGTGCAGTATTATTTTGCATGCTTATCTGTACATATATAGGATTTTTTAAAGATCTGAGCAGTCTTGCAGGAAAATACTGGGTTCAGTTCATAGCGGATGAGAATCTGTGCTGCCCAGTTTGATGCTAGACCTGAAAACCACATTTCCCCAGGCTTAGCTGAGTCTGCACTGCATTTTGCTGCAGCAGCCACACCAATTACGTTGCAGCTCTCTGGTTCAAAGGCAGATTTACCTAAGGAATGGGTTTTACTGAGTGACAAGAAAGCTGGGTTTAAGCTCCAAGGAATTAAGTGGAGCAGTGGCACAGAAGTGCATTAAGACTGCTACATGGCTTTGGATTGTAGTTCTCTCACGTCTTTATATCAGAGCAAGTAAGGTGCAAATGTCTGTGCCCGTCTATGCAGAGCTCTCTCCTTGCACCCCGATGGTGCTTCCACCCCAGATTGCTGCTGTTGGTGGCAATGGTTACACAGCTGACCCATGCTCTGTGATGCTCTTTCACAAGGCTGCACTTACCTGTTGGTTATCATGGCCGGGCATCATCTGTTGTGGTATCTGGGACGCCCATCCGAAGACCTGTGGGACAAATGAGACCTGACAATGGTGAGTCCATGAGGGGCTTTTAATGGGCTTCTTATTATTTTATCTTTTATTTTTGCTCCACATCACAGAGTGGTGGAGAGGGAGGGCCTGGGGTGCCTTGTAAAGCCCATCCTGGGGTCAGGGCAAGGGAAAGCCGTGAGCTAAGTCTATCTTGTCATTGCACACCAGGCTACACCAGTTGCTCTGTTTCTTCTGGCTGATACTTTTATTTCCTTACCTACCTCCCTGTCTTAAAGTACTTTTTCTCCTACCCACAGATAAACCTCCAGTGTTTGGTGCATGTAAGCGGCTGGATATCGAGTTAGAAATGGTAAGATGGCGTATTTCCATACCATTGGTTTTCCGTAACATTGAAAAACATTAAGGTAGAAACAGGGAAGAAAAGGAAGTTTAATTTCTTCTAAAATTGGTGTTGCATAAGGGCCATTCCTGTGTTTCCCTTTGAGCATCCTGTGCAGAAGGTAATAAAAGATTTCCATGGGGAAACTTTCCCTTCTGGTGAGTCGCAGGGTGCGTTAGCTCACTGAGTGGTTGGCTAATACTGCTTTTGGGCTGGAAATGGCTCATCTGCCAAGTCTGAGCACTACTGCAGCAGTTTGGAAGCAGGCAGGAGTAATCCTTTTTAATCAGACACCACAGCCTGTTACATGGTTATCTGCTACCTTGACACTGCAGCCAGGACCTTTAATGGACTCTGGGGGTTTTGGGAGTGCAGGCTGTCTGCCCCTTGAGTCCAGAGCAGAGGAAGCTGAGAGTTCTTGGGAGTGTGATTCAAATTCCTTATCCTTCTGCATAGAAAGATGAAACCTGTGTTGTAACAAAACATCCTTGGAAGGTGTGTCTTCTTGTGGCTTAGTCTGGTCCAGAGGAGTTTTATAGGATTGTTTGTTGTGATTTATATAATTCTCATATGATTTATTCCTCATGTCTCCCTTAAAAAAAATGGAAGAAGTCTAATATTAAGGGAAATGATACTAAAAATGAAGTGAAAGCCTGTAATGCTGTATGCTTTGCAGATCAATGCTATAAACAGGGAGGCAGCCCCTTCAAGTGGGGTACATGAGATGCTTCCATACCTCTGCTTTGCAGCCTGAGTTTTACCACTGGCTGCTGTCAGAGGTGATTTAGATTGATGGAAGTTTTTGAACGAAAAGCTTCCATATTGTTGGCAGAAAGAGACAACTGAGATTCCCTGCAGAATTCTCTGCCACATGCTCAGGCCGTACCTTTTCTAAGGGAGCAAGTACAGACACCAGTTCATGACCTGTTGTACTCAGTGGGCACGTTTCTCTACCTGCCTCCTCTTCCCCACTGTTGTGACAAGCCCCAGCACATTCAGCATGCCCACAGATGACTTTAATCTTTCCTCCTCAATGTCTGCAGCAAACAGAGTAATTTCAGTGGGCAAACCTGTTCTGCATCTGGATTGTAATTAGGAGGGACCATTTTTGCTCCTGCGTTTTGACAATGTTGTGACCTTGTGTGATGACTATCTCTTAGCAACACAGTGCTCTTACGTGTTTCAAGCCCACCAGCTGCATGGAGGGGAAGAAAAAGAGTTTTCATAGAATCATAGAATGGTTTGGGTTGGAAGGGGCCTCAAAGCTCATGCAGTTCCAACCCCCTGCCATGGATGGGGACACCTTCCAGTAGACCAGGGTGCTCCAAGCCCCATTCAGCCCAGCCTTGGACACTGCCAGGGATGGGGCTGCTACAACTAATTGTGTATGGTAAATGATGCCTTTACCCATCTTGCCTCTGTTGCTTGTGCCTGTAACCCTCTGTGCAGTACAGAGTTTTAGCTTCAAAACCTTCCTTAATCAATATTTTGCTTTTCAATTTCAGGCGTTCTTTGTAGGTCCCGGAAACAAGTTTGGGGAACCGATTCCGATCAGCCGAGCCCAAGAGCACATCTTTGGGATGGTCCTTATGAATGACTGGAGCGGTAACCGGTGCTTCGGGAGTCTGCCTGGAGAGGGGGTTGCAGCGTCACGGGAAAACTTAGATAGGGATGAATGATGTATTTTAGCAGTAGGATAGTGATCATTGAAAACACTGGGTGCAGCTGAAAGGGATGAACATGAAATGCTGTCTGCAGGTCTCGGGCTCTGTCTCAATCCATCTTTGATCAATCAGTAGAACTAGAAAATGCTGCCTAATGAAGATTTATTTACTTATGAAAGAGCTAACACCAGTCTAGTTTCTTCTGGGCAGGGATAGATCAGCCCTGAGCATGGTGATTCCAACAGAAGATTGATTCCAGTGTCAGGAGTAGGAAAAGGATTTGACAACTGCAAATCCCTTGGTCTCTGCACAGATTTAACTAGTTGAAATTGGCCCTATGACAGGGACAGGCCATTAGCTGGGTGTAAAAGCGTTAACTAACTGGGGATGAAAATGCTGGTTATATGGGGATGGCCTGACTCATTTTAATTATTGCTAATCTAGTTGGTCTACAAACATTGTTTTGAGGGTCTGAAACAGGTGGATATAGACCAGGATTTGGGCTCAATGGCTACGGAAGGTAGTGATAACATTTGCCATCCATGTAACTTTTTCAGAGGTGGTGATTTCGGTGTAACTCCTAGGATATGTTTAGCAGCATTGCTTTGAATTTTCTCTTCCCAGCTCGTGACATCCAGAAGTGGGAATATGTTCCTCTGGGTCCGTTCCTGGGCAAGAACTTTGGCACCACCATCTCCCCTTGGGTTGTTACCATGGAAGCTCTCATGCCATTCGTGTTGCCAAACCCTGTCCAGGTTAGCAAAATAAAGGATTGAAATAAAGGAAAAACAGTGCTAGAAAAATCTCTGCACAACTGATAGGTCCCATCAAGAGAAATCACTAAGCTGTATCAATGCCAAGCACTTTCTTCACAGAGTTTACAAGTCTGACCCTGCTTCCAGGCATACAAAGGCATGCTGAGCCCTTCAATTCAAATGCTCATTGATGTCACTGGTGCTGGCACAGGGTGCCCTGAGCTGTCATCCTGCATGCTTGAGCAGGGCAGAAATATCATCTCCTTTAAAACACCTGAAAATAAGCTGATCTGAGAGCTTCTTGTTAGCGTTCGGTAGCACTTTACCATCCAGCAAGCAGTGGAGAGAGTGGACTCAAGCCAAAACACTTTGTTCGAGGATTTCCAGATGTCTGCATTATGTAGATGTTTAGTTAAGATTGAAAAAGATAATAAAGTCTTGCAGAGAACTCACTGTCTTCTCTGTGCAGGCACAGAGCAAAGGTGTGTTAGCACTGTGTTTGTTTTGGATTAGCAACCACACCATAGTGATGGAGAAGGCTTTTGGAGCCAAAGTTCAGAAAAAGGAATTGGATTCAATAGAATCTATCTGTTCAGAGAAGTCTTTAAAAGCGTGTGCATGAAACCAATAATCTGAGCAGTAACAATAGTGAAGTAAATGGGGTGTGCAGCACAGTTTGGTTAAACAAAAAGTCATTGGGATGACTTATGGAATTTTTCCTTTCTGTTTGCTTAGACTGTGATGCTTTTTTATTTGCTTTTAGGATCCCAAGCCACTGCCCTACCTTCAGGATAAAGAACCCTACACTTTTGACATCAAGCTCTTTGTTGCTATTAAAGGTACGGCAATGCGGAGTGGGTTGTAAAGGTGAAATTGCCATTTAAGGGTTGCTGAACCACCACGGATTTCAGACAATTTGCTCTTGGCTCTGTAGTGTTCTGTTTCCATCTGTGCCCAGATTGCCTCTGTCAGAGAAAGAGGCAAAGCTCTCTTCCATAATGGCCATGCAGCAATATACTGAGAAGAGAATCATAGAATGCCTCCCAGGTGATCAGCTCATGATGAGAAGTGTCCCTGTGGGCTTTGCCTGCATGGGCAGGGGTAAGCAGGGCATGGGAAGAGCAGAGGTGTGTGGGATTCAGATGTTTACCCAGCTCATGGCCCTGCTGACCAGTAGGCCCAGGTATTGCTCCTGTGGTAGAGCAGAGGAGGAAACAGGCAGCGTGGTGCTACCCAGTACCTTCTGCACACTTGTTTTCTATGAAATGCTAGCCTTCCTATCAATAGAAAATGTCATTACTTGTTTCTTGCTAGGGGTCGCAATCATAAAAGAAGTCTCCATCCGTCTGTAAAATGACGACTCCAACATTGTTCACCCAACACAAACAAATTGCTTCTCTGTTCCTTATTTTGTATTTTCTGCAGCAGAGGGAATGAGCAAGCCAGCTACTATATGCAGATCCAATTTCAAGGTAAGACTCCAGCATCTTTTGTTTGCTTGAAATCTTGGTGATGCCATCAGCTCCAGCCTTAGGCAATTTCTGACACTGATTTTCGCATTAGCTGAAGATCACACCTGGTGCATGTGTGCATAGGGGTGGAGGGAAAAGAGTGGAGGGTGTTGATAGTTCACCCTTGCTGAGATGGAAACACCTGAGTGGGCAGCTCTTTCTGCTGCTTGTTTTATGGTGCTCAGAGCATCCCAAGTTGCATGCTCATATAGCAGGGAGAGCTGAAAGTGAAGGACTGGTAGGCAAAGAGAAGGTGGGGAGCTCTGCCTTTACAGTCTGATTGAAGCCAGGAGGTATATGTACCAGCTGCAGGATTTCTCAGTCAATTTTATATTCATATTTGGTTCTTTGCATAACAATTACCTTAATCAGTAAATCAGTAGTCAGCAAATCGGTAAAAAGGAGATTTTTCTATACAGCCATTGAAATACTGGGTTTAATAATGGATCCTGGGTCAGTACTGCTGGCCTTAAAGAGGAAGAAGAGAAGGAGAAATGGCATCCAATTGAAAGAAAAAAATTTTTAAGGGACCAAATTGCATGTTAAAATATGTGGTTTGTATGCACATAGCAGCTCCTGATCATCATTTAGAAAGCAATTAGCCAGGGTATGGTAACTACTGAGAGCTCCTGATTAAATAAGAGAACTCTTCTGTAGGGGCAGTCTTACCAGCATCATCCTGAGAATGCAATGTGCTCTGCACAGCCTAATGGCATGGCAGAGAGGTTTGTCCTTCCCTGTTCAGCCTCCTCTTCCTCCTTCCTCCAGCACATGTACTGGACTATGAAGCAGCAGCTGGTTCATCATTCAATCAATGGGTGCAACCTCAGACCTGGAGATCTTCTGGCCTCTGGCACAATCAGTGGACCCGTGAGTGTTTAAATAATGACAGTCACTGAGAACTGGTCAGCAGCCCAAAGCAGATTGAGTGGTGTTTGGGTCTGAGTCCTGTTTGATGAAAATCTCTTCAGTTCTTTCCCAGGCTGCTGCTTTAGGAGCCCCAAAATCACACCGAAAAGTGGTGGGTCTTTCGTTGTTTTGGGTTTTAACCTTTCCTGCACTCCTTCCTCTTAGAACTATTTTACTACAGATGCAAATTAACATCTGTGCACAAGCATCCACATGGCCCATTTGCACTCTGTGAAATGCAGCTTTTTGATTTCTGAGAAGAAGGCAAAGGTGCATGGATGTAACTTCTAGTTTCTCTAGACATAACTTCAGTAGCTGTAACTCCCCTTGAACTGCCATGGGGACAGTTGTTGCAGTATGTGGGTGACTTGCACTTTCTGAAACATCAACTATAAATCCGACTTGTGCTGTCTGAAAGACACCCCCAGGTAAGTTGTTTCTAAGGTGGGATACCTGCACTTCCATTTTGAACATTTCTGAAGTGCTTGTTGCTTCCTTTAAACTATTGACATTACAATTGACTTTATTTACAATTAAACTATTGACAGTACAGCTTGACATTAAAGACTTGCAAGCACTCACCAGCTTTGCTCTTCTGAAGAACAAATGTAATAAAAATCCAAAACATGACTACGTAAAAGCACTGGATTTGTAGAAGAGCCCTCATTTTGTTTCCATTTGTTTCTGCAGCAGACCCAAACTACTTCTACAGGGTTTAGCACTGTGTTAAGCACACAGCTGTAAGCATGACAGCTTATAGCAAGCAAGCAATTAAAATGCAAAAGCAGGAAAACAAGCCTACATATCCATGAATTAAACAGCAAAACTCTGGTCTATAGAGCTAATGTGTGTCTCCTTCCAGCAGCAAGTAGCTTAACAGCAGGACAGACACTCAGAAGTTGTTTGTTTGTTTCTGAACTCTTGCTGCAGGAGCCAGAGAGCTTTGGCTCCATGCTGGAGCTGTCCTGGAATGGAACAAAAGAAATCCCTCTTGGCAGTGGGCAGTCTCGTAAATTCCTGCAGGACGGAGATGAAATCATTCTGACAGGTAATGGCTGAACAACTGCTCTCACGCTGCACCAAGGACACGTTCCCATAGATTAATGCCAGTAGTGTAAGCGCCTCATGGGGAGATGGGCTGCTCTGTACATACCTGCCACACAAGCGCAGTTGTTCCTAATGCCTTTCCTGTCAGGGACAACCTGTCAGGAGACAAAATCAGGTGGATAGCAATTGCCCTGCTATAAATGCTGTCTGAACTAGATTATTTGCTTTGCTAAGTACTTAAGGATCTTGCTATGCCTGTGTGTGAGTGCTAAGGGGATGATGGAGGTACATTTGCCATTATGGGCAAGAATATCCTGGGACTAGAAGTAGTTGATGTGCTGTTCCATTACAGTCCAAGTTTGCATGTGGAACATGTCTGGCAGCCTGTGCAATAGCTTTGAAAATCATGTTTCTGCCATGGTGCTGCCAGTTTTTTGGAGGAAGATGCTGAGGCAACTGGGGATTGAGGTGTGCTGGAGAGAGCTGTAGAGGATGAAACTGAGGAGTCCCCAACACCTCTAACATCCTTTAGCCTCCCTACCTACTGAGTGACTACTCATGCTGCAGCAAGTAGGCACCTGATGCTGCTCTCCATAGGCTCATTATATATTCAGCACAGAGACACTCCTACAACAACTCAGAGTACCACTTGCCCTCCAGAGCTACAGATCTCTCTCCAGTAACTATGCCAGGAGCCCCAAATTAGAGTACAGTTAGGTACTGTCATCGTTCCTTTGGAGTTACACGCTGACATCCTTGTTGGCAATGAGCACCTAGTAGTTTGGGAACTGCTTGCACAAGGTGGCCGACTGAGAGCCAGATGGGACTAGACCATGATCCGTGTTCTTCATGTCCAGAACAAGCTATGCTACTTAAATAAATACTTTAAATCTTGAATGTCTTTCACCTTTAAAGATACCATGGTGGTGGTGTTGTTAATGTGGATGAAGGCACCATTGCCCCAGTGGGACAATTTCATGTTCATCAGTTTGCTGTGCTATTTTACACTAGCAGCAGTTTATGATTGTAGTGATCAAGGCATCAGGCTATTCACAAGAGCCAGGTGCAGCTGGGGCTGTCTGATGAGACAGTTTGGGATCTGCTCCTATTTGGTGATGTATGGCAGGTCCGGTGTCTTAAAGCACCCTTGAGGCAGGGCCAGGGCTATTGCATCCCCTCCTGAGGCAGCACCATTATCTCCTGCCAAATGCCCAACCCATAATTTCTAGTCTCCTATTTCAACTTTGTGTTCTTGTTCCCCTTGTGGGAGCTATTTCAGAGCCCTAACACATAAAATGAGAGAAATGTATTTTTCCCAAGAAGTGAATCTCAGAAGAGAGCACTGGGAGGGAAAGGTTGCTGATGATCTGCTGCAGCTGGCTGCAAACATCTCCCTGTAGCTCCTTGGCACTCTGCTGTGCTGGCAGCACAGGGCTTGCTTTGTTAAATGTGCTGCTCCTTGGTACTGCTCTAAATCGTAGCTGACAGCAAGGATAACTAAACTGGGCTGAAATAATAAGCTGGCACTCAAAGGAAAGCTGATGCTCAAAGGAAAGCTGGCAATGAAGCCTAATGAAACAAATGGAAATTGAGCTGAGCCCTAAAGCAAGTGTCTTGCTCCAGTATTGCTTACAAATGGGGATTACCTGGCAGATACCGAGGTGGTGTCTGTGGGCTGTTACTCAAGCAGTTAGACACACTGCTGTCCTTGGAAACACTTCATTTCAGCCTGGCTGTGAGAGCTGCGTGGTTGGTTAGTGCTGTCAGGGTCTGTCCTCATGCTGCAATAACTTTGGCTGCTCTGTGGCCTGAACCACCCATCCTCCTCTTCCTTGGAGGAGGTTTCCACCGATCCGTGCTAAGGGTGGGAATTGGAGTTAAGGTCTGTTCTGTTCAGCTCCCTCTTGGCTTCTCAAAGGCAGCTGTTTTTTATCACATACAGGGATGATGATGTATTCCATTATTTCAGGGAAGTCCATCTCTTAACTGTGAAAATCAGTCCTTAAAATGCAGCATATTCCACTTGTGTCCTTCCTCTGATCTGGTATTTTGGTGGAGAGCTACAGTAGATCTCCTCAGCTGTTTCTTCCCAGAATAGTCTTCCCAGATGGGCCAGAAGCCCCTGGCTTTGTCCCCTCCTCTCCTTCACCTGCAGCTTTACTAGCGGAGGCTGTTTCTGAAGCAGCTCAGCTGGCCCATGGCAACAAGAGGCACTGCATCATCTCCATCCGAATGTCATCCGTCCTATCACGCAGGAGTAGGGAGAGATTGAATCATCCTGTAGTTAGAGATGTTGTCACAGTCTGGTAAGTTCAGCAGCAGTCAGCAGATCTTCAGTGCCTGTTTATGTAATAGAGGATAAATGAATATTTTGAGACAGATGCTGCGTTTCTCATGGAACTAAACTACTTGTTTTTAGCAAGTGAAACAGGTTCTGTAAGGGCAGGTCCTGCTCTTTGCAGGGGTTTAATGATCATCTTTCTGTCCAAAAGCATCTTGATCTCCCGGGAGCAGGCCTAATGCTGCAGAAAGAGAATCCAGATTTACTTGATTAATTACAAGGCTGGGCCAGGCAGTGAATCAGCTTGCCAGTTGGATTGATGATGCTGCAAGTTAGGTTTGAAAACAGGAATGTTGCACATCTTGTTTGCTCTTTGATCAATTCACTGAACTCACTGTTGCCATGTTTTACATTTTGTGCTTCTTTTACCTTTTTTATGTATTCCTGGGCTACCTGAACTCTTATTTTTACCCGTCATTGCATTTCTGAAATGTTTCCACTTGGCTTTGGTCTCTCTATGCCTTTATTCACTTTTATTCCTGGTAAAATCCTTACAGAACAAGCTGTCTGTTGTTTTCTGGCCCTAGGTTACTGCCAGGGCAACGGCTTCCGCGTGGGATTTGGCCAGTGCTCGGGAAAAATCCTTCCAGCCCTGTCAGATCCTTGATGACTGGAGTAATGTGATGTCTGAGCAGGAGGATCTCTCCCTCCATCTCTAACAGTCATGCAGCTTTATTCAGATTTACTATTTTTATACAAGTAATTAGAATATTGTTGTTTTCAATTATCAATAAATACCTTTAAGATAAATGTGGTACTCTGGTGTGATAAGAAAATGATTTCAATGCTAGCTTAAAATTGTTGGAATAAAATGATTGAAAAGTGAGATTCTTAATTCTTCTACTATATTAATGGTTTTTTGTATAATTGTAAAAGCAGGCTTTCAAGTAAACTTGAATATTCAGAGTACTGGGCTGATGATAACAGCTGGGATTGCATGCTGACTTCCTTTTGCTGCAGTATTAATATGCTGGAGGTAAAATCTTGAAGCCAAGTTGCATACGAATGCTAAAAACTTATAGAGCATCTTGAGTAAAAGAGTTACATGACTATGCCCTACATTAATTTGTAACAAAGCAATTTGCACGCATGATAATATAACTGAAAGCGTGAAAGCAAAACAAAAAAAGTAGTGGATAAACCAACAACCTTTGAAAACAGTGAAAGCAGAAATTGTATGGTACCAAAACCCCAAGCAATCCACCTATAAATGACTAACAATGACCAAGAAGGCTCAGCACTGAACTCCTGCATCTTGGAAAGAAAACCTATGCAGGCTTTGGAGTTCAGCCCTTGCACTGCAGCACTGGTGGGTTCCTGGAACTAAACCCCAGCAGGCTGCAGCCTCCCTTTGCTCTGAGAGCAGGCGAGTTGTCCTTACTCCTCCTGCCCTTACTCAAGCAGAGGCAACTCCCCATACCCCAGAACCAAGATCAATGCCAGCCCTGAGAGGGACCCTGTGTTGGAGCACCCTTCAGAAGAGGGCATGGAGATACCTCATGCATCTTACCTACTTTTAGAGAAGGGAATTCCCCATTTTCCTCACCCTGTGCACCAGCCTCCCAGGGATCAAGGAGGGAGGGTGAACCTCATGGCTGGAGTGATACCCAAGCAGTCACAACTTGTCATCTGATAGTGGCTGTGGTCAGAGCACACCAAGGAGGCAGACCTGCTTCCTGCACTCCTAAAAGGCACCTCTTGCAGTGGCATCCCCTTGCAGCAGGCGGTAAACAAACCCACATGCCACTTTTCTCAAGTGTAAAGGGCATCTGCCATCTCCCGCTGGTCTACAAATCAATTTGCCTATGGCCAAGTGCCAAATCACATCAATTAGAGGATATTACTGACTGGAGGAGCTCAGGAGACTGGATAATGAACTCTGGTACAGTGCAAGGGGTACTTGTTAAATATTTGCTTGGTCCTCAAAGTGAAGAGCCTGATGAGGCTGCCGGCTTTGTGCAGCGACAACGGTAAGAGCGCAGCTGCTGCTTTCCTATTGCTCTTCCCAAGGTTTGCCAGGTAGTTTTGCTGCTGTGGGCCATGGGGGTGTTTGATGTAATCCTAGGGAGCACCTGGTGCCGGTCAGGAATGTGAATTTCTTGGCTGTGTGGGAGAGAAAAATGAATTTGAAATGAAGATTAATGAAAAAATGTGACAGTGCAGATAAATCACTGCTAATGGGGCATGTTTGCTGAAACGGGCTATCTTCCAGTGCGCAATAACAATAGTCCCTTTAAAGAATGATACTTGGAGGATCAGCCCTAAATCAACTTAAATTTTAAAGCGAAGACATTCCACTATCACCAGGAGGGATGACCTGGCCAGGAAAACAGTGGCTCATGGTTATTTATCAAGGAAAAGCTATTTCCCCTTCAGGCTCTTGTGGAAACTTGGAGCTGAGCAAATAGGCAGATATTTACTTAATGTACTCTGACTCTACTGTCAATTTATAGGATGCTTTGTGCTATCTTTTATCTCAAAGGACGACCACAAGTTGATACCTTCCCTCTTGGATTTAGAAATAACTCATGTGGTTGCTCTGAGCACAGCCTGGCTTTACCCCTGGCAGCAGCAGGAGGATGCAGAAAGCATTTATCCAATGGAGAAATTTCTTTGCAGAAGCACCATCCATGTTGTACCTTGCTGTATCTGATGTGCTGGAAATGCAGTGCCTGAGGGTGCACCCATAGAGAGCCAGGGGCTGATGTCAGAGCAGGGTGTCATTAGTCCTGGGTTTTGACCTTGATGCAAGATATTTTGCAGCCAGGAAGGACTGCAGTGTCAGTGCTTTCTGGGTGTAGGAATACTTACAGGAACTATTATATCCATAGGGCTCTTCCCTAGCTTTGTGCAAGGTAAAAGTGAGTCCTGTACACAGGCAATGAGTTCCTCTCCCAAAGAGCCAACTGATGCTGCATTGCTGCCAACCAGCAGAAATCAGGCTCCTTGCTCAGACAGGCAGGAAGGTCAGTGGTGCTGAGCCCTGCTGCAAACCAAACCGGGCAGGATGCAGGCACCCAGACACAAATACCCTCAGGCTGGCTCCTAACCCAGAGCAGCCTCAGCCCTGAGGGTGGAGGGTGGCCCTGCATCTGTAGTGGCCACGCTTCTCGTTCTGGGACCACAACCCCCAGTGCATGGCCAAGCATCCCGGCACCAGGCTGGGGATGGTGGGAGGTGATAAGGTGACAGGGCTGAACTCCTCCAACCTGGGAACATCTGGAGAAGTCTCGAGTTCCCAAGAAGGTGGAGGTTTTCTGGAAAGGAGCTCAGATACATCCCTGAGAGCAGGTTTCTGAGGTGAGCTGGAGAAAGGCCAAAACCTTGTTCAGGACAGAGCTCAGAGACATCTGCTGTGTGGATGAGGGCCAAAAAGCCAGGAGATGCTAAGAAAAGATATAAATGTTTTTTTTTTTATGCCCAAGGCCACTTTCTTTTCACCCCCAGAACAAGGTTGTAGGCTTCATGTGGGCAATGGGGAGAAGAGCTCATAGCTGGTCTGCCCTTGCCCAACACAGCAAGGCTGGAGCCACCAGCACTACTGATTCTTATCCCTGTGTCAAGGAGCACACAAAGCCTCTATCTATGCTGCAACGTGCAGTGCTGCCCTTCAAATAGCATTGCTCTTGCCTAGGGCTAGCAGCACTGCAGCCTCCAGCACAAGACTGGGGAAGTACTCAGGTGCTCTGAGCCCCTCCTGCTCATTCCACCTCATCTAGGGCAGCTGCCTCCACTTTGCACCTTTGGCCTTTGAATTGAAGGTTATGGAGCTCTCTACTGGTTTGGGGGAAAGTGTTTACAGGAGGAGGGTAGAGCTGAGTAGGGATGTAAAAGTGAGGCTCTTGGATCAGGAGGGTGCTTCAATTTGGGGTCTCTCAGCTCCATGTGTAGACCTGATATTTAGGGAAGTTTACTTTTGAAGTGCCATTTCGATTGGGTTGACCCTCTCTACAAGGGATTCCCCTCTCCTTCTGGAAGCTTTTGTTGCAGTTAGATTTGAGCATGGCTCTCCCTGCTTCTAGAGGTTATTAAGTTCAATTTGATTTAGATCTGTTTTCTTCAGTTTGCTCATACCCTGCCTTCCAGCAGAAATGAGAAAAAAAATATAAAATCAAACCTGGAGCTCCTTTTCCTCTACACCCGGGTTTGTGACGTGGGTGTAGGACAAGAAATTCCTCCTTGGAATCCTTCCTGCCTGCAGGAAAAATAACACCTTTCTGCTGTGTCAGCTCCCTGGGAGGCCTCATTCAGAGTCACAAAACGTTGGGTGGGAAGAAAGATCCTGCTTTTCTGACCAGGGGAATTGTAAATGTGCATCAAGATGGAAACCACAGCTCTTGTGCTTGCCTGGAGAACCCTTCTTGTTTCATGCTCAACAGAAGTCAGCAGTGACCTGTGCTGGAGTGCAGCGATCCTGGCTGTGAGTAACACTGGATGCAAGGTCTGGGAGGGATGGAGGAGGTGCTCCTGTGTTGTACTGCCTTGTCACAGGGTGGCTGTAGATGCACTGGATCATGCTGCCTGATGCTTCATCTGGTTTTGTTATTTTGCTGGTAAGAAGACTAAGGGCAGCCTCTGATACTGTTTGAGATGTGTTTTCTTATAGATCAAAGCATTATCTGGTTGGTGTGTAATGAAAAAGCTGGGTATAATTTGTAATAGTGTATAATTAAGTGTCAAAAGAAAAGCATGGGAAAAAATGCCCTAAAGCACATTTCAGAGTTTAAAGGAAACAATGGATTTTCTGTCTGAAATGCTGGTATTCTTCACCAAAAGTAGTTTTCTGTAGAGATTCTAATTAGAAAAAGGATGCGGTATCAAGGAAAAAGAATCAGTTTTGATGAAAACATTTGGGTCAGCAATATTTATAATTCCTTCATTAACCAGGCAGTAATAACTCAAAGTAAAATGCTCTTTCAGTAGCTATTGGGGGCTGAGGTAGTGACTTTGAGAGGGACAGGGCTCTTAGGGGGTATTCACATTGGTTTTGCTTTTAAGCAGTAAGGCAGGAGGCCATTCCTCAGGCTTGATTGCTGGTTCTGTTCAGGATGCCCATACAGTTGCTGCTTTAGTGAGAAAGGAGACTATTTCTGGGATTTTAAAATTGATTGAAGTCTTTGCAAGTATGTGAAGGACGTGCTGAGGTACTGACACCATGCTGTCCCATACAGGTCTGCTGTGGCCCCTCATTCCCAAGCACATCTTCACCTCAATGCTTTCTCTGTTGCATGTGTGTTTGGTTTTCCATGAAATTTTAAATTACAGACCTCTGCCTCCTATTTTTTACTCTATTTGCTCCATGTTATCTAATTGGCAGCTTTTCCAGAGCTGGGAGTAGACACAGGTAACGTTTAAGGGTAATGCTGTAGGAAAGGAGTCCCTGGTAACATCCAAGAACCCTTTGGGTCAGCTTGTAGTATCCACACCTTTGTCAGTGAATATTAAGCGACCGCTTGGGAGCTGCAGGTGCAGGGAAGGTTCCTTGTCTCCCTCCTTGCTGTGTGCTGGATCCAGGGCAGATGTGTTTCAGATGTGAAGCAGATCCACTGCCTTGCAGAACAGTGGGTGCCTTGGGGCTGCTGTGTCCCAGGACCCTGCTCTAGGGGTGCCTCTGGGGCCAGTGGGGTGCCTGGCTCTGGTGCCCGCTTACTCCTTTTGGGCACTTCATTTGTTCTACTTTTTTGAGAAATCCAATTAGTCTTAAATATAAAATGTTTTTCAAAACTTCACTTTCCTTATGGCTTCAGGACACTTCATGCAATCTTAGAACATTTTTGATTGATTTCTGATTTCCCCTCTAGGAGCTTCCTGGACAAGTCCCAGTACAAAACATGGAGCTCTGTAACTAACAAGTGTACCATTCAACATTTCCTAACCCCGTTGTGGATTGAATTGAACCCTGAGAATAAATGTAACCAGAAATCTGAGACTGCATTGCTTTAGAAATGTATGTGTGAGCAGTGTTTTCCTCCTGGTTTGCAGGAAGGGGTGGTAGCCAAAGGGTATCAATCATTTTTAATGAAAACAAATATTTTACAAAAATAAGTGCAAATGCAAAATTCTTGACTGAACTCAAGAATTCTCATTGCAGTATTAAGACATGGTTAAAGTTGGGGATTTTAATATCCTTTATTTAATTCAAATCATCCGAGACTTAAGACTGTATGACAGCTAAGAGAAGTGGTTTGAAGCCTGGCAGGTCTGGGTGGACAAGGTCAGAGACAGCAGGTAAGGAAAGGGAGAAGATGAATTTGTATTTCCCATCCTGCATTTAGCAGTTTTTTCACACCATGGGTGCCTAGCTGAACCCATTGCAATGGTGTTGCTGTGTTGATGATGGCTGGTGCAGACACAGCACTGCCATGGGCCAGCACTGAGCTGGGTTGTGTGGAAAGCAGGGGAGCTGGTGCATGGGTGTCACTCCATGCATTGACGTGTTGTCCTCAGAGATGTAAAACTACAGGGATGGCTGCTCCTTTGGGATGACTCCTTGCCCCAGCAGTAATGTACAGTCCACATGCAGGTCATGGTGTCGCTGCTGTCCTCGGGTCTCTTTGGGTGGAGAAGCTCAAGGTCTGTAGGCTCAGTTATCACTGTTAGCAGGGGACTGCATGCGAGCTTCAGGTAGCACAGAGGATTAGCATCAGTCTTGCTCTATGAAAGTTTAAATTGGGGCTGTCTTGGAATTTCCTGCCTTCATTTCTCATACGGTCAATCTGTTTTCTGGAGCACTGGCTTCTAAAGTGAATCAGTTAAGTATCTGAGGTCTGCTGTCCTCACCACCCTCCCTGTGTGTGCCTCCCTGTGTGGAAACTGCTGGAGTCTGAGAACAGCATTTTCCTTATCCAGTCCTGTGTTGACTTCTGAGCTCTAGTAATGTGAATTGAAGTTACCCACTGAGACTTGTAATCACCCAGCAAGCTGGAGACACCTTTGGACAGCACAGAGTGCAGCAGCATCGCTTGTGCGGTTCCCTGGCTAGCATCAGTCCCTGTTTCTTTCAGAAGTAACCTTTCTGTTTGCAGTTCTCCAGGGTGTCTGCCCAAGTTCAGCCACTGCTGGCTTCAGTTCAGGTGTGCTCTTACATTAGCCGTAGCAGTTGCTCTGAAAACAGCATAAAGAATCCAACCTCTGCTCCTGACTAGGACAGAGTTAACAATTTATCAGTGGGGTTTTGTCTTTGTGGCAAACTGGGTTTCAGGCGCAAAGGTCCTTCTGCCAGAGGACTCGCTGCAGGGACAAGCAGATATATGAAGCCCCCAGCTTTCGGGCAACAGAGTCCTTTTACAAGATGAAAGAATTAGCTATTTATCTCTTCATCTTTTTCAAGAGGAGGAGTACCCTGGGTGCTTTTTACTCAGCATATCCCATATTCTGTGGCTTCTTCAAAGGGACCTCACAGATGCTCCACGCTCTTCATTTTCAGTTGCTAGCAGGAGGGATTTCAGTCTCAGTGGCCCTGTTTCTTTTGGTATGCAATCTGTTACTGATAATGAATTGCTGAAACAGCATGCTACAGTTCCCTACTGAACTGAACCTCAGCTCAGTGCTCTTCCTGACCAAGGGAGTAGCCTAAAATAGCCACTGTGGAGGGGCTGCTGTACCTGGAGCTCTGTTCTGAGCTCCTGACAGCTTGTAGTGGTGCTGCTACACAGGCAGCAGGTCTCTGCTCTCACCCTCCAAGGAGGGCTGTCAATAATGTATATCTTCATTGAAAATCATACTGTTGTGTTGTGGGTGTATTTTATGACAGAGACAAGAAGATGGTTTTCCATTCAAAGCTATTTATTGTCTTAGATAAATACATTTGCAACAAGTTTGAGTTATTTTCTTTGAGTGCAATTGCTGGTAGTATGGCAATGATTAAAAAAGAACAAAACTAGCAGAGGCACTTGTTGCATGCAGCTGAAATTACTACCAAGCCTGGTGATGCAGCCCCTGCTAAAACAGTCCTTCCACTGGCTGTGGGTGCAGCTTTGCTGGATGGGCTTGTGGGGTTGGCATCAGATGGAAGCTGCTATGATGCACCTCAGGTGGGCAAGTCTCAGCTCCAAACTCAAGGAGGATAGAATTTCTGCTTTCAGCATGATGATTAGTATTGCTTTTGGTTGAAGAGTGGTGAGGTTGTGTGATTGTAACCCTTGGAGGAAGGCAGATATTAGAATGCATTTACATTACCTGTATAAAAACAATTGCATTGATATTTACACAGTCGTGTGAAAAGATTGGACACGAATCAGTAGATATTTATGGAGAACTTTTTTGTCCACAGAAGGATGGACTTGATGGGCTGTGCCAGGAAGACAAGTGCCTTTTTATTAGAAAACAGTTCCCCAGCATCTGTAACCCTTTGTTCTCACACAGGCTTTGCTCCACAAGGACTGTGCATTGCTGCCCCTGCCCTGCCAAGGGCACTGCATGTGGTTGACCCTAGGTCCTGGGTAGTCAGGCAGCCTCCTCAGGGGCTTAAACTTAAGCACGTGTGTAAGTCCTTGGCTGAACAGGGCTTATCAGTGATGTCAGACAAAGCCAAAGAGTTCTGCATGCAGGTAAACACTGGGTGGAGGACAGCCTTTGGGAGGTGTAATAACAAGCTCTGCTCTTGTTCTGCATCGGCTGTGAATGCTGCCAGATGACCTGCAAACTGAAAGTGTCTCTAGCCTGGAAATACATTTGTTTTGTTTATTCTATAAGTAGCCCCACAGTACCCTGGTGGGATACAAGGCTTAATGACAACAACTGGGTTCTAAACTTTAGCCCAGGGAACAGAAGCAGTCTTCAAGCTAGGGCATCCATTCTTATAGTACAGATAGACACACTCGTGACTAAGAGAGATTAATGTGTTTGTTCGAAGTATGGTGAACATTGGTGCCTGAAAAAAATCCTCAGTTACTGGGATTAACTGGCTAGCAGACACTGAGGCTAAATAACTGCCTGATGAGCAATCTGCAGTGGGTAATGGAGGCAGGAGAGGTCTCTTGCTAGAGAATAGCAGCATTAAAGCCAGGATCAAAGCTGCTGCCTCCTGAATGGGATCTCCTACAACAGAGATTAGAAAAATTGTGCAGTGCAAAAGATCCATACATAAACCTTCCCATGCCTTATAGCCTGTTGTTTTGGGATCTCTGTAATCACAGTGCTGAGCACCTTAAATCCAGACTGTCCTCTGAAATCAATGGAATAAGTAACTAAACCAGCTGCCATGTAGCTTGACTCAAATACTGCAATCTTAATGAGAGAGTAAGTGGAGGTGTGGACAGGTCCTCTCCTCGGGGTTAATTTCCCTTGCTGTATACAAAAGTCGGAACTTCCCCATTAGTTTCACCAGGAGGAGTTGTAGATCAGTACCTTATTTCTGTGTCCCTATCTAAGGATCTCCAAGTGCTTTCTGGCATCATGGGACAGACAAAACAAGGTGAGACAAGATAGTATTGTTGTACCCATTTCGCCTATCAGTAGACTGAGATAGATGAAGAAGTGACTTTTGTAATTATCAAACAAATATGTCAGAGATGAGAATAGAAACCTATGAAGTCTACATCCTGATTCCTTGCCACAACATGTTTTTTTCCACCTTTCTCATCCACTGTGCATCGTCTTATGGCAAGAACCTAGAGGTCAAGTAGGATGGTAAGGAGGAGGAGAAACAGTGAAATGCCCTTCTTGCAGGTTTGTGCTTTCAAGTCTTGTCTGCTCATGATGCTGTTGCGGTTGCAGTACCTACTCTGTATTGCTTCAGCAACTCCTTACAAAACTGCAAGCCAAACATGTAGCCACTAATAAAGGCAGCTGTGAGCAAAGCTTAGAATTTGGGGAATAGAGGACACAAGAATTCCTCAATTCCCACTCTATGTAAGGTAAATACTAATTTTCCAAAGCTCCCATGCTCACTTATGTTTTCTTGCATAATGGATGTCTTAATGAATATAGAGGAGGAAATGTGCAGCTATTCACCTTACAGGTTTGTGGGAAAATTCTTCTTTTGAAGGTGCTGGATTTCTCCGAGGTAGAATGCATATTATTGTATATTACTATAACTGTTATGCTGAGGAGTCTGTCTGAGTGACAAAGCTAGGAGCAATGTCCCTTTGCTTATTGTCTTTGTCATCCTATTTATGTCTCATCCATTGAAGTGCACCTCAAACAAAAGATGGGTGGAGTTGCATGTGGAATCTCTCTTTGAAAATCATAGCAGTTTCTATATAGTTGAAACCAGCAGTGTCCAAGCTCTATTCCATGGACTTCTGGTGGCTACCAAGCTCATAGTAAGTGGTCTGACATATCTGGGTAATCCATGGACCCATGGCAGATGATATGCTTAGTTTTTGCATGAGTAGGAGAGTGAGGTGATGCTACAGGGTCAGCAGTAGACCATGACCCCCTTGGGATCTATAGTCCAAGTGTTTCTGTATCCTGATCGCTGGAAATACAGCAGCAGTGGGGTAAGGAGTGTATGTGCAGAACCAAGTGAATTGAGAATAAATTTGCCTGTATAACCCTCCTTAACCAGACATGCTTTAGTGCTTCTAACTTCGTGATGCTCTGGGATACAAAATTATAAAATCTGGACCTTTTTCGAAACACAAATATGATGATTGAGGAAGATTCTTGAAGCAATCCATTTCCAGGGAAGACACAATGTTCTTGTTGCTTTTCCAAATTCTGATGGTTGTCCTGGATTTGTGGGAGGTACTGAGGGGGGGACAAACTGTGCTAGACTAAGAGCTGTATTAGGCAAAGTCTGAAGAGTCTTGTGCTACTTGAGTTACAATGATAACTGTTTTCAGTAAAATAAAGATTGCTGCATAGTATTAAACTGTGTTGCCAGAATGGCTTGCTGATAACCTGATCCGTTGAGCAAGAATCATTTACACTATGTGCTCTTAGAGATATTGCTGTTGCCCTGCATATCTGAAAACGGCTGTTTGTGTGTTAGCCTTCCCAGTGGGAAAAGGCCTCCTGGATTGCAGCATTTCATGGCTCTGTGTATTGAAGTCCTTTCAGTCATCTAGATGCTGCTCCTCCCATGTAGATGTAGGGATGGCACTGTAAGGGTCCATGATGACTTTTGCACAGCGAATAATCATCACAATCAAGAAGAGGCAGAGGAAGACGAAACATGCCAACGTCAGTCCCTTGTCCACATCAACGTACACAGGCTCTGGGGTTGGTCCATCCATTTCTTATGCCACTCTTCATCTGGGTTTATATTTACTCCTAACATCATCGAGCACCTGCAAAACAAACACAGTGTCGGACAGAAGTGATGGCTGCTCCTGAATGTGGGGAAACTTGGGGGTAGAATTAGAAACAGAAAATCTGTGTGATCTATCCTTGTAGGGAAATTGATGTGCTGGAAAAGTCCTGGCTCAGGAAACTGAGAGCTGTGAACAAGAGAAATCTCATCTCCACTTTAATTTAGCCCATGAATGCTACTTGCTAAAATATTAAACAATAAAAAGAGATGTTAACAAAGAAAAGAGAAAGAGTGGTGAATGAACACTATCCATTTGAAATATCATCTCTTGAAAGAGGTATAGATGCTTTTCTTGTCTCAGCATTTCCTAATCATAAAAATATTTTCCCTTCTCTGCTAGTGTGAAAGAGCAGGCAAATGGCAGAGCAGACTGTTTCTACCCCAATTTTCCTCTCTGTCCCAACATTCCCTGTCTCTCGCTGGCACAAAGCAAAGTGAAAATTAAGTGAGCTTATTTTCCATAACATTTAATCTTTGGTACTCACAGGTTCTTCAGGCAATAGAATGATTTTAGGAGCAGTATCTTTAAGTGTATGTTTTAACACCCATTGAGATACAGGTGCTTATGTGATGAGTACAAGGGTTATCTTATTTGATGCAGATGTCTGCATAGCTGAAGGTCTCTTCTGACCTCATTATCTGGATCTGTAACCAAAATGGCTCCAGCAAAGATTGACTCCCTTCTGCCTCTTTCAAGCTTGCCTCTGGCAAGTTCATTAGCTGCTAACACAAACTGCTTTGTATGATGATGTTGAAGGAGCAGAACTAACCTGACTCATGGAATTGTGTCACTGAGCAAGGATGGGAGAAATTTTTCCTGACATCCACCTTTGGTCAAGGTGGGAGGAACAAGTGTTGAGGGTTGTTACTGTAAAAGAGCAGGGATATAGAATGCCTTTTTAAAACAAACAACAAAAATGTTACATCAAATGCAGTAATCAATCTCAGAACTGATCCCTCCTTCATTTGGAGAAGAGAGATGGGAAAGAAAAAATATTGAACCATAGGGAGAACTAGGTGAAACTTGGGTGTCAAATGGTCCAGTTGCTGTCTGTAACTCCATTAATGCAGTGAGGAAATCCCAGGTACTGGTTTTATCTAGACAGCCAAGTTTTCTTCGTTATATTTCCAGTGAGCTGATGCTGCTGGCAGGACTATTGCAGTAGTGGTTCACATCTGGCTGGATCATCATGTTCCTGCAGCATCGTGCAGTGCCAGCTGGGCACTGGGACTGGGTGTCCCAGTGACTCCTGAACTTTTGTGCCCTGTCAATTGTATTTTTAAAAGCTCACAACTCCTCTGTCTCATAATTTACTGTTTTCCAGGTTGTTCTCCAATCTCAGTACCTCCTAGATGCTGCAGGGCAGGTACCAATCAGCTGGGCTCTAGTCTATTTTAAGCACAAGGACGGCAGGTTTTTTTAATTTCCTGAAAGCACAGAAATTACCATGACAGCCAGTCCTGCAGTGGGGAGATGAAAGAGAAGCTGGTGACACAAAGCGAATAAAACCAAGCAGACATTGCATGTATTTACCAGTCACATCCATAGGCTGGACCAGCAAGCATGGGCTTCTATAGAAATCAGTGAGGCGTAAGGCTTGTAATGCTCACCTGACCTGATCAGAGGTCTGTTATTCCCAGAAGATGCTATTACTACTCTATTTCACCAGCCAACAGATCTTACAGTTTCTAATTTGAAGACTGAAGTCAGGGCTGCCAGCAAGGCTGAGTATTAAGTGTGGATGCTTTTTCTTTTTGTGGAGCAAAGGGAAAAAAGTTATCAAAACTCCTACTGTAGCCCAGTCCTTCCTGAAGTAACTCTTGTGAAGGTCCAACAAGGGTGGATCTGATTTTTTTTTTTTCCCCTTCTGACGTTCTGCCTATTGTACCTTGTTATTTCACACTAAACTACCTCCTGAAGAATATCAGAACTCCCTGGTAATTTCCATCAGCACTGATTTTTGATGAAAACCTGCATTCTCAATCCAAGGTACTTCCCTGTAGAACATGAATCATTTGCTGAGAAAATGCTCAGAGGTTTCAAGTAAAGATCCATCCCTTGGAGAGATTTCTCTTCTAAATGTCATCACAATCTCACAGGAGCTGTGGTTTAAGTGCCGCATCCTTCTGTTTGCCTCTGCCCCCAGGATGTTTCCTGTAAAACACCCGAGGTGTCATGCAGCCCCCTCTCCTACAGGAAGGGAAAATCATGTTATGGCAAGGATATGCCAGGCAGAAAGCTTTACCCAAAGAGCAGAGCGAAAGCTTGTCATCTGAGCTGTAGCTTGCACAGGAAATTGCAGTCACAGCTTGAATCTAATGGTTTCATGTTTAAGTTGATCTGTTTTACTAAAAAGTGAGCATTTTCAGTGGGAATATAAATAAGTTTTCCCAAAATCTGCATGTATGAGGTGGTACAAATCACATCTTCCCTTTTCCTACTCTCCCAGTGAACTCTATAACGTTTCTATGCTGCCTGCTATTCTGCGTTGTCATTACTGATAGAGAACCTGTCACTTGGCTCTGGCTAGAAGGCTCTGGCTTTCCATGTTGTCTCCTTGCTCATGGCTTGACTGCTCATTTGAATCTGTTTGTGCACCAGCACTGTCAGAGGGGAAGCCTCCTCTTTAGGTCCAGCCTGCCAGAGCTGCACCAACATAATGCTCGTGCTCACCTGAGCAGCACGGTGGATTAGGTGTCAGAATGCATTTGGTGGTGTTCTGCACAGTTAGTTACTGCAGTTATCCAGTTTCATTGGGCTTGGCAGTGTACAGACTGTTACTGGCACTGAACAGATCTAGGTGCTGGAATGGGGTTGTGTCTGAGGCAGTTGTCTCCAAATTAATTTGTTATTGCTGGAATGCACCACTGTTCTAGATCAGGCATCTGGGGAACAGCAAGAGGTGGTCCCCAAATGTGAAAGGAGTTATTTGCATGTATTCACCAGGACTGATTCCTCTTGAGAAAGTCTAGCTCTCTGGTTTTATCGTGAACATGCTGTTTGAGTATTAGTTCCTAAAAACCCATTAGCACCACTGCAGATAGGGATCTGCCTGCAGATACCCCAGTGCATACGGAAGGAAACAAGGTTGTTCCCATGTGAATATCCAATATGTCTTGCATCTCCCAGCACAGACAGCTGGGGCTTCTGCATGGCAATGATGTGTCCCCATACGTGAGTGAGGGAGAGTAGAGCTGCTCCCCACCGTCTGTAGGGTACTTGTGGTCTTCCATCTCTGTGACAGCTGGACAACTTGCTCTGCTTATTTGCCATTTCCTTGGCCAGTCTCAACCTCCCGTTTCACTTTCTTGGTGCCCAGTGGTACAGCCAGGCTTGTAACGGGGTGTCCAAGTGTCTTACAGGTTGAAGCAGGGTTGGTCTGTACTGGAGGAGGCTCTGCCTGCACATTCTATCAGCCACTGGGGGGATGTGCTGTGTACGTTAGCAGAATGGATTTGCAGATAATAGTCTAGCTTGTGAAATCCATCAGTGTTATTGCAAATAACTCTCACCCTGGCTACAGACTGGTTGGCTGGCTGCTTTGCTCTTATTTACTAGCACAGCTGATGTTGACAGCATATGTATGTAGGGGGGAAAAAGGTTAGCAGGAACAATTATAAAGTTTCACACTTGAATGATCAACTTTACTCTGAATAGCTGAATTGCAGAAAATTACTTTTTTTTTTTTTTCCCCTAGCTTGTCACTACCAAACTGTATAATTGTATTTTTCTTTCAATTTCTTCAGATTTGTTGAAAACATAATGTGGTTTAAACAAAGGCAACAGATGCAGAAGGGTAATCCCTGATTCAAACTATTAGTGAGTTTAGCGGTCCTGAGTAAATCTTCTGTAAATCTTGGGTGTTTCAATACAGTCTCTCCCCCTTTAACTCCCATGACAACAGATGGGTGCTGCAGGCACACTCACCATTCAAGGGATGAAGCCGTGCTGGCTAGTGGTGGGCAGTGTAACTCAGTACCAAAAGTGACTCTGTGCCCTTGCTCCTTTGTGGATCACAGAGGGTCAGGACCAGGAAGCAGCTGTATCTCTTCAGGGGGGTCAGCATCACCTAGTTCTGATGTGCTGGTCCCCCCGACTTGTTCTTCTCTGGCCATTCTAGCAGTCAGGAAAACCTGCAGCCTGGCAGTCATGTGCAAGAACAGCCAGGGACCGTGGCCTTAGGATAAAGAACTCTGGTACCTCAATGATTAATCTCTCCTGAGCATTTGGTCTTTGCTCTGCTCTTTGTTTTGTGTTTCCCAGACCTCTTTTCATGAGGGATTGCCAAAGAAGAGAGGCTATATTCTCTTTTTCTGTGACCCTATGGGCACAAGCAGACAGAGAGATGTTGGCATCTTCTTTAGTATACCAGCTCTGTCACAGACTCTATGGTGTAGCTGTATTTTGCAATCATTCTTACCTATTCAAAATACTGTAAAAGACATGGGGTTTATTTCCAGACCTGGCAATCTTGGCACTGTCACTTTAAATATAAGGTAATAATGTACCGCATATATTGCAGAGAGCTGGTCTAAACCATATCAGTTTCTATGCTGGTTAGTTATGTTTCCACTCATCCCAACCCATAGGACTTATTTCAAAACATTTTCTTCCGTACTGCTTTTCCCAAACAACATATATGCAGGGAGGGGGAGGGAAGGGAAACTATGAGATTTCATATATACAAGCAGATCCCTACCTTCCAGACCTGGGTAGGAAGCCTGTCACAACCCAGCATAGCAGCATTGTGGAGTTAAAATCCTTACTGTAGTCATAATTTAGAAGTTGGGTTAGTTAGTGTGGCTTTAACGGCGTCCAGGCTCCACTCAGGTTCACGTCCACCCAGACCTGGAAGCAGTTCTTCTCATCGGTGTGTTCTGGAAACAGAAAAGTCACAATTGCTCATCATGCAGGATGTGGGCGTTACGGATTCATTAAGCAGTTGGAATTGCTCCAGTGGCAGCCTGAGGCAATCGGATGCAGTCATGCACAAGATGGATTTGTCAGACATTCCCCACAAGAGCATTTATGATACAAAGACTGATGCTTGAGGTCAAAGTTATCATACCTTTACTTCTTCTTAAACAAGCAAAACCCCCATTTTTAATTCATAGTAAAATAGCGACCAGGTCTGAATTGATGCTGATTAGGAGTCTGCATAAGTACTTACCTTTTGGATTTTTTTAACCTGTCAGAGGAAAGTGGACAGAAGTGAAAGCTATTGATCTGAACTGATAAACTGGAACTTAAAAACATAGAAACATAGAATAGTTAGGGTTGGAAAGGACCTTAAAATCATCCAGTTCCAACCCCCCTGCCATGGGCAGGGGTAACCCACACTAAACCGTGGCACCCAAGGCTCTGTCCAACCTGGCCTTGAACACCACCAGGGATGGAGCATTCACAGCTTCCTCAGGCAAACCATTCCAGTGCCTCATCACCCTTAACATTTAATTATTAAACATTTAATTATTTGGGTATTTTCATTCTGATTTAAGATTCTTTTTTACATGCTTACAAAACAATTTCAACCAGGCAAATGCTGAAAACTTGCTGGATGACCAACCCATTTCCCCACTTGATTCAGTTAACACTTAAATTTCTTGTGGCCCAGAGTCCAGAACTCCTGCTGAGCAGCACCACTCATCAATTCATGTTGCTCAGAACCTTCCTTTTATTCATTGCTTATACTGCCATTAGGACATTGCCATGGACCACATCCACCATGCTGAGGTCTTTATGAGCAATAGACCAAAATGATCACAACTGTTCTAGGGAACTTAACTTAGAGTCTAAGTGTGAAGACAAGACAATATCTGGCCTGGAGAGCACATGGTGAGGCAGGTAATGTCTGGAGACCCAATGCCAGGCACCCAGCACCTTGAGTTACCAGCAGGACAGCGAGGTTTACTTTGCAGACAGCCTCTGCAGGACTCCTCTCTCATCTTTGAAGGGGATTTGGGTGTTGACCAAGTGACAGGCACTGGGGAAAGGCATTTATCAAAGCCAGAGGAGAGAAGCTTGTAGTAATTCATGCTGTGGGATGGTAAGAAACTGCCTAGTTGCTTTCAGGATGCCTGAAGAACTGGTTACTCTCTGATGCTGGTATGAAAGGAGTTTTAAGATGTAGGGTGTGAAGGCTGGAGAGAAGAACAAGCCAAAAATGACCCCAAATCCCAGCAGGACAGGGTGTTGCTCAGGTAAGGGAGTAGAGGTCAATGGCCAAGAAGGAATGTGAAGTGCTGCTTCAGGTATGTGCTGTGTGTGTCAAATGTACTCACCTTCACTTTGAAGTTCAAATCTATAAAAGAGTAGTCCGGACACCTAATCATACTCTAATGTCCTTAACCATCTAGTTTTGATTAAACTTTCACTGCCTCTGAACACAGAGTCAAATGTTGCAGATAGATATAGACAGATGAGCTTCTTTCTATATCCAGAAAGCAATAATATGACTGTTACCTTAATTTAAAAATTAATTGTCCTTTTATACTTACAGTTCTTTCAGCAGAAAATCAATACTTTATTTCAGTAACTCCAGCTTCCTATGGGCATGACTTCTCCTACGGGCCTGTAGCACACAGGCAGATTTAATCTTTATTTTTTCACCCTCTGTCTGGCGTTTTGGTTTGGTTTTGGGGTTTTGGAAGAAGGAAGAGGATTTTGATTTTGCGACTTTTGTGGTTTTCTTTGTTTGTTTGATGTTTGGTTGTATGGGGGTTTTGTTGTTGTTTTGTGGGGTTTTATTTTATTTGTTTTCTGTATTGACTTCAAATCTTTAGGCTCCGCTTAGTTTCTGCAAACTCATTTGTTCTATCTTGCCCACTCAGTTATGGTCAAGAGACAAATAATCTTCCCTCAACACGCTTGCTTTTATCCAGTCATAAATTACTGGACATCAGTATTCCCTCAGAAGTCTAAAGACATCATTTATGGGTGCCCAGAAAGTTGAAAACAAGCTCATAAATCAATCTGGGGAAAGTGTTAAAAATCGCTGTTGCACAAATGTTTCCTTTTTACATAGCCCCATGGCAAGAATAACATTAATCTTCATTGAGAAAAAGATGCAACATACACTATTTAAATTAACTGTGGGCTGCTTATAATTTGAGAGAGTCCTAAATCAAATAACTACTTCTCAGTCATTTGAGGAGCATGTGGTATTACTTGTTAACAAAAGATTAAAAACTACATGGCTGTGCAAGTCACTGTTTAGAGCTGTTGAGCAAACTGATGGACTGTTCTGTTCTGAAAAGCACTTCCAATCTCCCAAAGTTTAAATTGTGTGGATAATCCTGGATCAAACGTTGCTGAAGTGAGAGCCTAAGAACATCTAGGACCCTCTATCAGAGACTAGAAACGGTAGTTCAGCTGTAAAAAAGTGGTGTAAATCAGTGATGGGCATTATGAGCTGCTGGCTACTGGGCACAAGGGTGAAAAGTGCTAGGAATTAAACAGGGGAAGTTCAGGTTAACTATAAGGAAGTTCTTTACTGTGAGGGTGGTGAGGCCCTGGAATGGGTTGCCCAAGGAAGTGGTAAATACTCCATCCCTCGCGGTGTTCAAGGCCAGGTTGGACAGAGCATTGGGTGACAGGGTCTAGTGTGAGGCACCCCTGCCTATGGCAAGCAGTGGGAACTTAACGATCTTAGAGGTCCTTTCCAACCCAAACCATTCTATGTTTCTATGACTTACACTAGCAACATATACTAGCTAAACATGGACAGTTAAGTGCAGACTGAGGCTGGAATGTTGTCTTTGTATCAACTGCTTTACAGCATATAGGGAAGCAAAAGGAAGGACAACCAGTGCTCCTTCAGACACATGCTCACGTTTTTCTTGCTGCATCTCCCTAGTACTGCTCTCAGCTGGCCTGGCCCTGTCCGATGCGTGAGCCAACAGCCCAGCTCAGTCTGGGAAAAGGAGATTCGTGTCTCCTGTGCAGGCTGCAGGGATGTGTTGTTGGATCCTTATTTGTATTTCTGCTGTGGGTGTGAGAGCTGCAGTGACTTCATAACATGGTTCAATCCATCCAACCCATGTGGTACCCAGCTTCCATCCGCTGAGCTTTTGGAAACACTGATTCATCAGGTATTGAAAATCTTTAATTGATGATTTATAGAAGGGAAATGCAAAGCAACACCTACGATGTGTAAAGTTTAGATGGACTTGAAAAGGAATGCCTGTCTTCAGCAGGAACACCCTTCATCCAGTAAGTATTTTGATAAGGGGTCTGAAACTGCTTTTCTTATCACTCAGTGCTAATGATGCACAGTGTGTTTCATCATAGTGAGAGGCAACATAAAGGAGTTTTAGAGAAACAAATGGATTTGGCTTTTAAACCAAGGCTTGTAAGGACTGAATAGATACGATATGAACTCATTCTAATGGAGTATTTGCTGTTTAAACTCTCTGCCGTTTAAATCCTACGGAAGGAGACAAAGATGCCTGTTGGTCCTGTCAGTTATTTTATAAATTAAGCTGTGGCTTTTAGCCATGAGAACTGTAAGCCAAGCTATGTAGAAGTTTTTCACTGCAGCAAAGCTGACAGGGAAGAAAACTCAAAAACATACTTTTTTTTCCACTTCTGCTCTGAAGATTTTAACTTTTTGGTGGTGGTGTTTTTTACAGAAGCATAGGGTGCACTTTGAGGTAGAACAGCAGCTCCTTTTTACATATCTACCTTTACAATATCTGCTTGGTGGTGGTGATGTCCAGTGTTCTCTAACTTGCAGGATACTTCTCAAAGATACATCTTTTGCCTTTTCATCTTGAAAAACTACACTTGCCTGCATCAGATTGAGGCTGTATCAATATTTAGATATTTGGGGAAAAGTATTGTGGATGAGTGCTTACCAAAGTAGTTGGGCTATGCCTGTAGCACTGCCACAAACATTGGCATGAAGAAATCACACAGCCTTGCTTCATTTCTGAATAGCTTATTTAAAATGAAAAGTTAGATTTTCACTATTGAAGGAAAATCCTAGTTAAGAAAGTATTAATTTCATAATTCTAAGACAAAGCAGCATAAAGAATAAAAAAAAAGTTACAGGTATCTTTGTTATAGTGAAAGATGTAGGTGTTGTGTATGCAAGTACTCATCAATCCATACTGATAACTAATTCATAAGCTTTTTAAATACAGGCTTTCCATGGACACTTCAGAACTTATTGGGGAAAGGGATTTGATGAAATAAATGTTAGCAAAAATAAAGTCTGAAGACCAGAGTGTGTTTTGGTTCTAAACAAAGCAACACAAGTTTTATGTGGAGCTCCCATCAAAGGCACTGCTCGTGCGTGTTCCTTTTCAGAACTGCTTTAGTCTATGCAGACCGTGAGGAGGGAAGTTTGTAGCTTGTGTTCATGCATGGAATTTACTGTGCTACTTCTCTGTTTCTTTAAGGTGACCTAATCAGAGGTGTGATGACTGAGTGAATAAGCCATGGGATGTAGAGATGTTCATGTGTGGGAATATGGATTTGACTGCAAAGCAGGACTGTTGTTATGTACTGTCATATATTGTTGAGCATCCATTGCCAGGTCACTGGGCAAAAATGGATCTGCAGAAGGAGCAGCCTCAAAGCCCAGAAGTATTTTTGGGTAAGGATGAAAGACCCTTAGAAAACACTGGCAAAACCAACCCGACTTATACAGATTTATCCCTGTTCACTGGTATGAAAAATTGGAGGGAAAAATTAATCGAAGATCTGAAATGAAAGGTTAGGGGCTCCAGGTGATCCCAAATGAGCTTGGGTTAGGGTTGTTTCAGGGAGCAGTGCTTTGTGCTATGTGAGACATCCAAAGTAGCTCACTGCTCCTCACTCTCTCCAGCTGGAAAGGCAGAGATGTTGCAGCATGTTAGCTAATTTTGATTGTAATTTGCCAACAGGAGAAGCAGAAATATCATTACTAGTTTTCCCCCGTTTTCTCAAGAGCACAGTTTTTCTCTTGCTACTATAAGAACTGGGAGAACAAAAACTGGCCCATTTTCAGAGACACTGAGTGCCTGGAGCACCATCTGGAATCTGTGCAGCCAGCCAAACAATTCAACATCACAGAAAATCTTCCCATTTTCAACATCCCCCCCCCCCCCCTTCTGAACAGCTCTGCACATGAATTCTGCACAAAAGCCTCTTTCTGATGAGAATCCAGTTGGCATCCAGATAAACTATATTTTCAACTATCTCTCAGTGGGGATGGATTATGTTTTCCTTCAGAGAGAGGCCAGATGATTTTTATTACAAATGAACCAAAACCTTGAGGCAGGACATGCATTACATTTCCATGACAGCACTGGCAGGAGTGAAGGATCCTGATAAGAATTTAAGGATGATTGAGCTCTAGTCTCCAGCTCTGCAGGTAGATAGCAAATATAGCAGCCTCCAAATTCTCTATGTCACTGAGCAAGGCTGGGTGAAAGGATAAATGGCCTATTGCTCAGAAGAGCGAAGATCAGTCAGGATCCTAAATCCAAGCTGTTCATGGTCTCTGTCTCTTGCCCATCACAGGCATGTAGACTATACCTGTACTAGTGAATCAAATGTGTCCAAGACTATTTTTTGGCTTTGAGGCTGGTTGGCAAAGAGCAGCCAGTGCAAATACTGCTAAACTTGCTTGACCTCTGTGACTGGTCATTAGCTTATAATGTGGTTATATAGGGATGACAAAATAAACTTGTAAACTTTGAGTATATTTTAGTTGCAGAGAAGTGCCAGTAGGATGGGTGTAAAATACAGTTATGTTTAATCAAAGACAAAGAGCAGTCAAAAAATTTTCTCTGAGGATGGTAAAGCAATGGACCACTTTTTGAATGGGTTTTGGTGGCATGAGGTGGGCAGAATACTGATGTAGTGACCACCAGCACAGCCTGACACGGAAGACTGTCTAAGTGGTGAAAAGCCACCCAATGACTCTCACTTTGGTTGCCATTCCCATTTCTGTGGCATACTCCCTGGGTCACCTCCAAGTCTGCAGTCCTTAAGCACCAAAGCCCTGGGGAGCTGCTGCAAACCGGGCTATAATGCAGCATCCCTGAAGGAGCTCTGGTCTCTGATAGTGATGCCTTTGGCCATAGCCTTGTTTATGAGCGGGATCTAGGGAGTGATTAATGCTTATTCGTTTCCTCTTTCCCTCTTATCCCAGTGTGTGTTGCTGGTATTACCAAGCACAGCCCGTGTCCTGAGCTCTACCTGTGTTTCTACATTGTTTTTTCCCAATTGCGCTTCAAGTACACGTGCAGCCATTTCATCCTTATCAAGAAAGGTCCTTTCCTCAGCTGGAAAGCTCATCGACTATTCTATAAAACTCGTAGTCAGAGCCAGTCTTTAATTAAGGCTGTACTGAAAGGAGCTTTGATTCCAGCCATGTATTACAGCCTGATGTTGTTTTCTCTGTCGTTGCAGCAGATTATTGGAAATGTAGTCCTTGATTAAAAAGATTGCGTGCAATTACATTCCATCTCAACATCTTCAGCTAGATCAGTAGCTTGTCAGTGGGTCATTGGGAATCAGACTGCCAGAACCTTTGCACATGTTCAATTTATAAAAGACTGTTTCTGGCACAGCATCCAACAGTCCTGTGCAGCCAATACCTTATTAATGCGCCATTAGCCACAGGGAACTTTTGTAAGTGAATCTAATGTACAGGGAGTGACGAGGGCTTGCCTGAACTGACTCAGCAGTTTGGAAGGTCTTTTCTCCCCTTGCAGGGATCACACTAACTTCCCAATGTGCTTGAATGTCCTGAGCCTAAATGCTGGTTTTCCCCTTCAAGTCAGATTTATTATTTTGGTTTCTGGTGGACTAGGTTCACTGTATTTTGAAAGCAGGTCAACGTGCTGAGGATAGATAACTTCCATGAGGGAGCTGTCTTCAGAACAACTAAGATGATCAAAGGGATGATTAGCTGCTTCATAAGTGTCTGAAGAAGGTGGGACTCTTCAGTTTGGGAAAAGGGTGGCTGAGAAAGAGTACGTTTGAGCTATACAGAATCACAGATCAGGTGGGTGGGAAAATGTTTTCCTCATAATTAAAAATAAATTCACCAGTTTCCAAAACAGGGAAACTGGGGGGCTTTCAATGGAGCTGGTAGGAAATCAGCTTGAAACAGATAAAAGTACTTTATTCAGCAGGTAGTGACTTTCTGAAACTTGCTGCCACAAGAGACTGGAGGCACTGACCAGGAGGCTCCAAAGGGGTGGGATGAGTTATGGACAACAGGTCTGTATAACTTCACTGAAAGCACTAAACAGAGGTCTTCCCTATAACTTCCCTAACACAATAGTTGTGGATGTTGAGGATGGCCTGGAAAATGTCTCCAGGCTTACACAATAACCCTAATGAACATCTCCTCTTGACACTACCAGAGACAGAGCACTGGGCTGGATAGATCACTGGTCTGACCAAGCATCTGCTTTCTTTCGGTCCTATTTCTTTGACTGCTAATGCTTTCAGGCTGACTCCTAGAAACTCCCCATTAGAAAACATTAAAGGTCTGGTCCAATTCCAGCTTCAATCTCTCTCTGTATCTGTAAATAATATAACTCTAACACTTTTAAACCCAGGCACTGATCTTTGCTTCTAGTTAAACTCTGTCTCTTTGTATTTACACATTCAGTACAATAATGAGATTACTCAAAAGCATTTCATGCTTGAAAGGAAACTAAGCTTGAACAGCTCAGCCCTATGAATACTAAGGTGATATGTGTCCCAGTGGGTCTCTGCCTGCCCCCTGCCTGGTATTTGTTTACTGTCAGAGGTTTGTTTTATGTCTGTGCTCTTGAAGGTTTAATTAATTGCAAATGCAGGCAGGGGAGGTTGGTTGTCTTGCAGAACACTTGACTTTGGGCCAGAGACAAGCATAGATCCAACAGATAGAAATTACATCCCCAAATCCGTATGTCCTGGAAAAGACAGAATTGCCTTTGAGCAGCATCTCCCCAGACACATAACTCAATACAAGAGCATACAGGCAGTGATCTTTAAAGCTGTGCAGGGAGGAAGGTATGATGATGCCATTAGGATTAACTAATTTTTCCTTCATTGTGGGGTGTACTTCTATATGAAGATTTATGTTAGGTTAGGAACTAACTGGACTGCAGTCATGCCTCACTACAGAGCTAGACTTTTCTGAGGTGAATTTTTATATATGTGCAAATGCAGATCTGAAACTGCTTTGTTGTTTGTTTTCTTTTTTGAACTAAGTGTTCTTTCCTTCCCCTTGGATTGTTTTCCCTGCAGGGTCTTCTAGATGTTCCTAGTGCTGTGTGCTATGGCAAGGAACGACTCCAGATCTCCCACAGGTTCAATGTGCTACATCTGAGCCTGGGAGCATCTGGAAGGTCAGGACATTCATCTAAAAAGCAGCACTTGCTTTTCTGTTGCTCAGCTGCAGTTCTGCTTGGTGCTATTCCATCAGTGCTGCATCCAGAAGCTATTGCTTCTGTGCCAGCAACAGCCAGGTCTCTTAAAGCAGGGTTTTGATTGAGGAGGGGAAGAGTGAAGTGGCACAAAGAGACTCAATAGGCTCCACTGTGGTTCAACATAGGTCTTCTCTTAGAAGGTGAACAAGGGCAACTGGTTTTCGTCAGTTCTGCAGTGTTTCTGACAGTTTCTGTTAGCTGATTCACAGAAATAACAAAGCCCTTGTTCATCTCCAGTGTCATTGTAGGTTAACACAAAGAATTATCTAGTTGCTGTAGCTCGGAGAAAATGGTTTCCTCTTCACTACAAAAAAATACCCTGTTATTTCTTTTGAGGTTTTTTTTTTGTTCTGTGTTGACATGAAAATGAGACCTCTGTGTGTGTACAGCCTGGGTTGCAAAAGTGTGAGAGATGCTCAGGTTTGATGCAGTGGAAGCTAGCACTGGCCTAGGGATTCTCTAAGGAAGGACAAGGCAAGAAGCCTTGTTTTGTCTGAAGCTGGCCAATTAGAGCAGAATTGTTTGAGTACTTGTAATGGGGAAGCACAGATCTCAATTTTAGCAAATCTGAGTTAACGCTTCTAAAGGAAGGGAAATCGTATGACCTCTCCCATACTTCTGAATAACTAAAAGTTTCTTAGTTAACTCTTAATTGTTAGCTTTGCTTAATACATTACTCTTAGTTATGAGGAAGCTCCTTTAATAACAGAAACCTCCAATGCTGCCCCACAGCCTGTGAGTTGAGTCAGTGCCTGACAGTGCTGGGCTTTCTGTTAAAGCCTGCTTTTGAAATTAAACTTTGCAAACTGAGATTTGATCAAGCATCTCTACCCATTTATATGACTACCCCAAATGAACCTACAGGTTTTCTGGGGGGCAGTGATAGAAAGGAGCCTCAGATTGGTGCAAAACTTAGTTCTTATAAATGCACCAAGCCTCAAAGAAGGAAAGCCATGTATTAGCTGGTTACTAGAGAATACAGAGTGCAAGGAGGAAGCTGGAGAGCCTGCTCACAAACAGCTTGATGCATGTAAAGTTACCAAGGTCAAGAACCCTGGAGTGATATCCTGAGTAAATAATGGGGCTCATATGGTAGAGGTGCTTAGTGCATCTTTCCTGGGTTGGATGAACACTGCAACTGCAAACCATTCGAAGGCAGAGAGATCTCCAGCACTGAGGCAGAAAACAGCACTTTATGTGCCTGTTAAAATACAGTCTGCACATTGCCAGGTACCTTTATTTGACTTTTCCATAGCAGAGAATAATGTTTGGCTTGCATTTACTTGACTGCAAGCACCCTTGAGCTAAATTAGTTTTGTAAACAATGGACTGGTAGTGGGTTGATTTCTAGAGAAATTCTTCTAATAATAAAATGCCTCATAAAACTGCCTTGACTTCTGCTAGGCAGACTGCAGGCAGCTAGAACCTTCTGATTGCTTTACTTTAACCCAGTATTTTGAGGCTGACCAAAATACAAATGCCTGACAAATGTCATTGTCTTCCTGACAAATGTCCTCCATGAGCAGGGAAATAAATGGCAATGTTGTTTATGGACATCTGGTTGGTTTGAGGAAAGGGAGACCCAATCCGGTATTCAGACTGAGTAAAGTTTGTGCTTCTGAGACACCTCTATGGAATCAGCAGGCCATAGAGGCTGACAGCCTACACTTAACATTTCCCATATTATACAGTGATGAGCACAAGCTTTAGCCCTCCTCCCCCTCAACTTCTTGGGTTTTATTTGCAAGTGCCACACACTGACTCACTCCTGACTATGCAATGAAGGTGACAGTGTGTTTTGTGCAGTGTTGTGCGGGTCTGTATGTCTGAAGGCACCATCTTGACATCTTCTGAGGCCTCCATAAAACCAGGTCGGAGAGCTAAGCAGTCTCAGGAAACTCAGCTGAACTTTGTGAGGGAAGCCTTTCTGCCAGAAAGGATGCTGTAGCTGGAACACTGCATTCCCAAGCCAAATTCCCCTTTGTCTCACCTCCCCTTCTCTGCCAACTAATAAACCTTTCATTTTCTCAAAGGGAAGTCCAAGCAGAGTTTTGACTTTGAAAAATAAGTGCCAGCAATTATCTGATGCTTGATATGGCCAGTTTTATTGATTTGCAGTTTTAGTAGGAAGTGCTTATAAGAGTTGCAGCATAAAAACCTAAGCTTGAGCATCAAGAATGGTGTTCACATTATTCCTTTGGCATCTATTGAAGGTACAGTTTCAATTAACAAGTTTTCATGGCAGTCTTAAGTCCTAATAGACTGTTTTGTCCCAGCTTAAAACTTCTCTAAACTTATGATGTACTTTCCTGAATGCCACACTGGGATCTGTGACCTGCTGCATTAGATGCCAAAGAAAACACTTGCCAGGTTTCTTATATTCATAACCTTGAAACTGTATTAGCAGTGTAATGGTGAAATGTAGCTAGCCTACGCATATCTCTCCATCAAATGACAATGTAAGTACCGTGGCTAGGAAAGAATGCAGATCTGCTTTCAAGAATTTGGAAACATCCTTACTCCACACCACTCTGGTACATGTATCCTCTGGTTTAGGCTGCAGGGCCTCCCCTCCACTCCTTTCTATTTAAGGTCTTCTGACAAAGCTAATTATGATAGTAAGCAACTTGCATCAATGTTGTTTAGGAAATATGAACATTTGTGATTTTGGGAATTCTCATGCATTGCCACTGGATGTGGTTTGTTGGCTGTTGACACTGTGTATGAAGACATTTCTGTCACTGAAGTCAGATACATTTCAGTAGTAACTCAATCTTCCTGCAATTTTTGCTTCTTCCAGTGAAAGTGTGATGGTTTGCTATTTATAGATGTTTAGGAAAAATTCTTCCCTATGCATCCACCCTTTTTATTCTACTCCCCAGTTTGCTGGATAACCAGTAGTCTCAGAGATCTACCGTTATAGAAAGTAGATCTAAAAACACACCTTTCCCTTAAGAGGCAATATTGCTTTTCTAACCCTGAAACAGCCTCGGAACTGGATCTAGGTTCTTTGCTACCTCATGAATCACCATCCTGTGAATGATTCTGCATTGGAACTTGGAACATCCTGATAATTCAGGAGCCAGGAGACACCCCAGCTCCTCACAGAACCTGGCCTTGCATACGGCATTGCTGCATTGCTACTGGATATAAAAAGCCTACAGGATCTGTTTCAGTCAGGAAGCAGCTGGGACTTTGAATGCAGATGAGAAGTAGACTTAATTCACTGGAGTACAGAGGTCAATAGAAAACGAACATTATTTTCCTGTCCATAATTGCAGTTTAAGCACATAACAAGTAGACGATGGTAATCATGAGCTAAAGGGTCCAACTGTTCTTAATTGATTAAAATAGCTTCTGAAGACTGTTTCTGTTAAGAATTTAACACAACACAGTGTTATACCATTGCACCAGGATGGGTTTGCCGTTAACTTACGTCTCTCTTCTCTGGGTCAGCTTTAAATTAATGTGGTTTTCCACAATTCAGATACTGTCACTTGGTACTGGCAATCACTTTCCACTGTCCCACTGACCTCGATAGTGAGGCAATAGCAATATACCCAGGGGCTTTAGCTCCAAAACCTCTGCTGTCTCCCATGTGAGCTAAAGGAGTTTTTTCCAGTGATTGTATAAAGTTCAGGTGCTAAAAAGAGGTAGAGATTAATGGTCAGACATGCTGAGTGGAGGGTACTGTGCCCAGCTGCTCTTTCCTTTCTTTCCCTCCACCCCAGTGCCAAATCTCTGGTATAAAAACCTGTGTTGTTTCTCCTCTGTCAAAAGTGTTAAGAAGCTTTCTATTTAATAACCCAGAGCAGGTCTGTAGTGACCACAGGGGCAGTTCTGTTGCCGGCAAAATGCAGGGGGTCTGCCAGGAAGGGGAGAATGATGGATAGCTTTGTGTGGATGGGTGGGAAATCTTTTGTATCAGGTCAGTAGGGTGAGGTTGGCCATATCTGGCTCTATCCTGGTAAACAGAGCACTGATTTATAGAAGCATGGAGGAAGGAAATGAGTTTCTACCCTGTGGAACCTTCAGACCTGGGATTCCATCTCTTCCACGCTCATATTTAAATTCTTAGAGACAGCAAATAAAGAAAACAGAAGTTAGTATCTCCCCTGCAAGATGAGACAGTAAAACCAAGAGTCTTTCTTCTGTACCTGAGTGTGGAAGGTCCTAGGAAAGGTAGTTTTCTGTAGGGTCCTAGAATGAAAATCTCATTTATACCTACTCTTGTGTAGAAGGAAAGGTTTTGTTCTCCAGCCAGCGAATGAGGAGCACACTTCTGAAGTGTCTTTAAGTTGGCTGCAGTACAGGTTGCTCAATATTAATTAAAAAAGAAAATAATTATAGCATAATCATGATGGCAATACCAGCCCAGTGTTTTATCCCACCTTCTTTAAACCGACTAAATAAATCATTGACTTAATAAATCATTTTCCGTGAACTAGCATGGCAACTTCTCCAGTTTACTGGCATGCATGCAGACAACAGAATCCTGGCAGAACTTTAACACACACATTTGAAAGGCAGCATCTCTGGGCTTTGTCTTTTAATTACTGAGCATTAAATCTCAGGCTCCATCTAGCTCTAGGCTCCCTGTCTCAGCTGTGTGTTATGTTAACGTGTTGTCAAAACAAATTTGATTTGCAAAGATACAAGAGTCAGGCTGATATTTTCATTTTAGATCACTTATCTGAATGTAATTTTGACATAAGGGTTTAAGCAAATGCCTAATTTTAAATATGTATTTAAGGGAGCCCTGAGAAGTAAAGCAGTAAGGACAAGATACCTAATTGCGTTCAGGATCCTAAATCTCATAGCCTTTAATAAGAACAGGGGTTCCTAGGCAGGCTTTAGGAGCCAATCTCTTCCTATGCTTTTGACTTTTAAGTCCAACTAATATTGTCAGACTTAAATGCATGCTTTAAGTATTTGCTTTGTTTGCTGGATGGTACCTGGAGTACCCTGTACACTGCAGTCTTTGTACTGGATGTGGTACTGTTTTTTCTAATCTCCGCCTCTACTACTGCATGTTAAGGCAGAAAACTGAAATGCTGCTAATTAGAAGTAGGAAGAATCTCCCCAACTTTAAAAATTAATTGATTTATCTGAAATCCTCCCTGGAATTCAGATTATTTCCTCATATCTCAAGAAACAGAGACCACCTCCTTCCTGTAGGTCAATGCGTATGCGTTAATTGAAATCCATGTGACAGACGTTATCAGATTGAGCTGAAAAAACAAATCATATATTTGTGCTGACCAGACATATTTCAAAAAAGAAAAAAAAGGCTTAAAATAACTTGCTTAGTAAATTACTTGTTTAGTAAAAATCAAAGCCTTTGACATCATAAGTGCTTCAGACTACACAGCTGGTAAAATGGGACATTGTCATCCAGACTATTAAATGAAAGGAAGGTCAGAGAAATTAATTAAGCGAATACATAGCCAGCCTGAGCCAGCAGTCATTACAAACTCAAACCAATGGGTATTTTTCTTGAAGGACAAAAACATTACTGCTTACAGAAACATTGAAGAACTGTGGACTTGGACCAAGTAGATAGGAAGAAAAGCCTTCCAAAACAGATTTCTAACACAGGACCTTTTCAAGACCATTTAATTTACAAATATTGGACTTCTCCATTTTATAACTGAACAGTAAATCCGATCCTACACTTACTGAAACAACAGCCTCATATAACTACTTCAGCAGCATTTGCCTCAAACAACAGCTAGTTTTTCAATGCTTGCCCTTCTTGAAATGGAAACAAGACTTAATGTACCAAAAAGAGAACTTGCAATATGCCCTTAGATAGAGTATCCCACCTTTATTGTATCAGAGCCTGCTTTCAGATCAATGGATGATTTCTCTCTTTGTATTTAACAGGACACAACATTGGTAACTGCTGTTAGATGTTTCAAAGTGCTAATCTTTTAAGAAAAACTATTCAACTTTCAGATTCACTTGCTTATACCCTAAACTTTTCAGGACTCTGTCTGTAGATACGATTTGCTAAATGCTGCGCCTGGTGACAATAATTTAATCACTGAGTCTTTCACTGGAAGCACTGAGCATTAACTGAGAATAGAACTTGGTTCTTCTCGATGGCTGATACGGTTCAGTTGTAGATTAAAGTCATCTCCCATAGCACTTTGTGCTTTAGTCCACTCCCTATGAATTCTACCTCAGTAGGTCACTTCCTGTTATAATGATTTCATGCTGGCATAAACCTATGGTGAGACAGTGCTGTGCAAACTTTATAACAAGCAGGAATTATTAGGGCATGGTGAACTAGGCATAAGTCTGTCATCACTTATCCCCATAACCAGTGAAGTCCATAAATCATCTTGCATCTACTTTGGCATACAGCAGCATTCATAGAAGGTGTTATGGAGGGTTCCCCATCATGCAAACGTAGGCTGGGACCTGGTGCCCAGTCAGCAATGTGAAGACTTGCTTCCAAACAGCAAGCAAGCCACAAGTAAATATTCTTGATCCTTCCTTTCTTAACTTTTTCTCCTGTGTATATTAATAAAAGGCAAAAACCCCACAAAACCTCCAATAAAAGAAATGCCGAAACCACACAAAACAGTGCATGCACATACTAGACCATCTATCTGTGTCTCTGCCTTTACCTTAGAAACATCCTTCTCCTCATTTCATGCCCTCTAAGCTTGGTGAGTTTTATGAATCCTATTTCAAAATGCAGGAGAACTGAGGTGTATATAAGGTTTTATTTATTTATTTATTAAGAGAATATCTGTTTAAGATTTTGGCTCTGGATACCTCAGTGAAGCTCCATTTTGTCTGGAAATGTTCACTGGTGGATAAAGCGTCTAGAATTAAAAAAAGGTAGTACTCTAGCACCTTATGGCCTTGCAAGGTTTTGTGGTTACTTTACACAAATGTAGATGACTAGCTGGGGAATCATTTGAAAAACTGGAGTTTGAATGGGCTCAAGCTCTGTCTATAAGTCCATTTGCTAAAATTTTCAGCAGTGGCCTGAATTCTTTGCCTTGCTCTCACAGTGTCAGTGTTCAGTGTTACAACATGGGTTTTTTGATTCTTGATCCCCAGCAAGATGAGCTCCCATTGCCCCACCAATGCCACTTCTCCCATCATAACTTCTCTGTAACACACAATGAAGAAAATTACCCCCTGCTTCCAGCATTCAGAAAGTTTAAGCTGCAAATATAGTATTTAGCTGTTGATATGGCAAATGAGATGAGAAGGGTGTTGTATTGTTGGGATTTGAACTCTGTTAGGAAATGCTGAGGCATATTAAACTGTTCCGATGTCATTTAATGAATAATAAATGTGTTTATTATTGCCATGCCACTCAAGCAGGGAAAACCACATCAGCTTGGATGGAAGTACATTGGCACCTGTTATTCAACAAACAGAAGTTGATTACATACAAATCTTTCCTGCGGCTGGGGTAGCAGTATTTTATCGAGTACCTTCTGCTCATCTTCCCTTTCTCTTTGCAGAGAATTTTGGGTTTTTTTCCCTATCTACATGAACTTGTAATAACTCCCCTTCTTTAGTTCCAGCAACTGGGAATTATTTCCTTCCTCCTCCTTTTTTTTATAATCTAGTGAAAAAGTACTTTTATTCCTTCACACATTCCTTTCTAAACAGTAATCCGCCAGGACTTTACAGAGCAGTGGTTTTTGCATCACCCTTTCAGAGTCCCTGTAGTTCTGCTGTACAAGCAAATGCAGCATGTTTTTGCCAAGGATTGAAAATGAATGACCCCGGATTTCTTAAACAGTAGCTTCTCAGAAAGTTAGACATCTGAAAATCTAAAAAAGAGATCTGAAGAATAATCTCTGCTATTTTGAAGATGTGGCTATTATTCATTCAAGCACATTCTCACTTGCTAAACATGTTTTTGCAAGAACTTTACATCTTATTTAATATCATGCATGCCATTTTATTTATGGGCTCATTGAATGACATGGTAATCAAATACAAGTTTATATTAGCCAGAGCTGTGTGGGGAAAAAAAAAACAGAAAGTGCTAATAAAGCAGGAAGAAACTATAAGAACAGATCTGGTTTTGGTTGTTGTTTTTTTTTTAATGCCAAGAAGATCTGTTTATAAATAGAATTTGTTCTTTGTACTCAGTTCTTCAGATCACAGAGGGAGGAAACTCATTAAGATAATCTTACAAAGAGATCAAGTGGAAAAAAGAAGCAACAGTTAGCCCACATGTTATATGGAAAAGCCCCCAAATTGTAGAAACTTGACTGTCCCCCTCTCCTTTTCCCTCTGACATAAGGTTATGGTGAGAGTATTTACTGATTATTATTTCATTAAAATACAAGTATGGGAAAGAACATCAAGATCATGATTCAGAAAGCCTAATTCTGATTTTACTTATCCTAGTAAGTACTGCATTAGTTCTAGCTTTCCTTGCTCCCATACATGTTTGGTCTTCTAATTTTATTCCTTGTTTTAAAATTCTCTTTGATTTAGCTTTCAAGGTGAGGAATGTGCTTACTAACAGCAGCAATATGGCACTGCATGTGGGAGCACTGGCACAGCTATCTGAAGCCTTGTTTGCAGCTGCTCCGGCTTTTTCTATTATAGACGCATTTTGCAAAATCTATTATTTTAGGGAGAAATGCATCAATAATGGAGGAAAAACAGAATTTTAGAACGGAAAGCTTGTGCTGCTGTGAAATGAGATGGGAGATTAAATAATAGATCATGTGCATGAAAGGTTGAGAATTAGTTTAATCGCTCAAAAAAATGTTGAAGGAAGAGCTATTCTCATTTTCCCCTCATGGTTACCACTCTGTCTTATGGTTTAAAGTGCTCCAGAAATTGCTGACTTCCTCTGTGCAGTAGAGTTCTATTGAAATCTGAAAGTTTTGAGATATTTCAGAAAAGTGCTATTGGGCAGTTGTGTAATAAAATTAGTGCCTGGTGGAAATCCTATCCCCTGCTGCTGTGCAGAGATCCTCTCAGGGAGCCCAGTGAATTTAATAGAGCTGATGGAGAAGCTTTCTTTTTTCTGGTCAAACTTATTGAATTTTCCAGACATTCAATGAGTGAGACACTTCGCTGGATTGTATAATGAAGAAGGGAGAAGGATAGTGAGGAATATGAGTTAGAAAAGAAACTGCAGCTCTAGTTTGCTGCTTTAGAAGAATCCCCTCCAACACAACCCCTTCCTCTGAAGAGCAAGGCATCTTGGAGGTACTGCTTTAGCTCCAGGGTTTTGCTGTGCTACAATGAGACTCTATCAATGGGACAAAAATTTTTCAACTGTGTTGAAACTTTCAATTGAAATTGCTCCTTTTTCAGCTTACACAAGCCCTACACTGAGAGACTTACACAAAACCGCTCTAGTGATTGACATCTACTAAAAAAAGAGATTTTGTTCACAGAAAAAGGCAAAATAATAAATGTTTTTAACCTTTCTTTGAAGAACACAGACTTTTTCCCCCAAAAGATTATTTGTTCAGAGGCAAAGCCTGGTTCTTTTGGAAAACACATCTGAAATGCCCTACTGACTGTATTGATTATTGCCCATGATCTTTACCTAGAGAAACAGCGATAGCAAAGTCCTTTGAGCGGTTCCCAGAGCTTCTCTTTTTCTAGGATCACAACTCTGACTAAGATAGATAGTAATTTGGGGTTGTGAATATTTTCTTCAGGTTCTATCATGAGTAATGCAATAGGAGAATGATTTTTACTGAACATCACTTATAAGGAGAGAACAATTCTGCAATACTTCGTTGAGATGATCACTCACTCATGTTGCCTGTTAATCTTTGGGAAATGATCCCATAGTTGGCTTCCCTGGAACAGAAATACCCCATCCATACACTCCTCTGGACTCTACGGACTGCATCACCCCACTTGTTATGAAAAATCAGATTGAAATTGTTTTCCCTGTAGCTGAAACTGGTTTAATGTACTTACACCTTTCTCTACCAGCTGTTTGCCTGTCCCCAGAGGTGAGCTTGTGGCAGGAATTGCTCCTTCCTGAGCATCTGAGAGTGCCCAAGACACCCTGGTCAGTGCTTCAAATCAGCCACTGCTGTTACCTGCAGTTACCTCTGTCCAGCTCTAGCCCGCTGGTGTTGTGAATGGTCTCCCCATTCCTGAGGAGGAGTTACCTGGAATTACCTGTAGTGTGGATTTTCAGATGAGGTGCTTTGATACCACCTACCTCGCACTTGAAAAGATGATTTCAGCTGAGCCATTTTGAGGAATCCTACATGTTTCAAAACAAGGTCTCTTGGCTCATCTCAAATCTCTGCCTTGCTATTTGACTACCCTCTATGTGCACTAACTCTGTGTCCTTCAGTTATGCAGTTCACATGCTTGCCACTGTTAAATATCACAGATCTCCTTAGAACAGACCTAACCATGGTGTAAACTATTCTACATATCACAAACTCAGTTTAAGCAGATGTAAATAGAGGAAAACATTTCTTTTTAAAATGGAATAAAACGTAGTAGGTGAGGTAGTACAGATTCCCACTGGTGATTGTTTTAACTTCTTTGTGGGGTGACTTGCTCCATTGCCTCCTGTTACGTTTATTAATGTCTAGCTTAAATTGTCAGTTAAGCCAGCTCTCAATTTATCCAAAGGTTTTAATATAGGAGCATAAGGATATTACAGGAACAAATTGTCAGGAGAAAAGAAAGCTCAAGACAACAGGTCTGATCCTTACACAAATAAGGAAACAAGGCTTTGTTTATACAGAGTGTCCCATTCTTACCAAATTCAACAGATAAAATTCAGCTAAAAGTGCCAGTGTTGCTTCCTTCTCTGCTATTAATTTTAAAAACTGCTGTAGACATCACTGTTTTGCAGATACTTGCTTAAGACAAATAGATGTCTACATATAAAGAAGAAAATGAAACTGGTTTTGCTGTGAAATGGAAAATCACCTGGAAAATTCTCCTGAACTGTGGGCAAAATATCAGCAAAGCATTTGTGTACTTCAGTGTTCCAAGGCAATGTTCTGAGTATGATGCCAACCAGTCATTGATTTCTATCTCAAATGATTCCTTTAAAGAAGTGTTTCAGTTCGAACAACCTAAAGCAGGCAGAACTGTTTCCTTCTCAACACCCTTATGCTAGTTTTCTGACAGCTATCCACATAAAAGCTTTATCTTTGGCAGGTGGTTAGTAGGGAATGCAGAAATCACAGTTTAGTGTACAAATGGTTGGGGGCTTTTTGCATGTGTGTGTTTGTTGACCCTCTAACACCCACCTACCCACACAGAGCCTGTGGTCTAAGCCACATAGCATCACTTAAGTCATACATCTGAGAAGGGTGGGCTTCAAGAGTGCTGCAAGTTCAGTGTGGTCAGAGTTGGATCTGGGACTACCCTTCTGTGACATAATGTCAATAATGTATGCACCAACCCTGCCAAATCTCTCTGTCCTCTGCTTAGAAAGCGTTGACTCCACAAAACCTCTTCTTAGATGCCAAGTTAATTTCTTTCAACTCCTGTGCTAGAGTCAGCTTTCAAATGGACTCTACAGCAGTTTCCTATAGCATTTGCTTCCAGTTGGCCAAGGCTCTGAAGTGCTCTAGAAAGGCTCATGTTTCCTGGAGATTAGAAGTTTGTCTTTACTTCAGTCACCTGAAACTGTGGTTGTCAAAAGTGTGTTAGAGCTATTTCTAGCAAAGTTCATGTTGACGGTTTTCAGTTATCGCCATCACATAACACATAACATGGCAATAACTGCAGATAGGGTAGAAAACTCCTTATTAAAATATTACTTCCAATATGGTAGGCTTTTCCAGACAAGAAGCAACTGAGGCAATGTATCTTTAGAAGTTGCCTCTTATCAGCTGAGACAGAGTAACAGACTGCCTATGAGCCCTTATTCTATCTCGGAAAATCAAATAAGAATAAATGACTAAATCACAGACTTCATAAAAAAGCTTAGCATAAATTGATTGCTCCTCTCCTGTGGTTCCCTTATAAAGCCAGTCTTTTGCATTTAAACTGAAACTTCTGTGAATTTCAACTGGGAAGAATTCAATGAGGTCTGTTACCAAACTGCCCAGTGAAGTCACTGGAGCATGTGTAAACGGTTTTGAGAGCAGTGCGTTACATACACACTTCAATTTTGAATCTATGGCACTGGATTGCTATGATAGCAGTGGTATCTCTATTGTAAATAAATGGTGAGACTGATTCAACGTATTTGGAAGTGATGGGTAGGCTGATAAGTTTCAAGTACTACACATCCAGCAAGTCGAGACATTTGAAACCTAGGGAAACACCATAGAAGAGTTTGTTCTGTGCTCAGTACATTTATATTTTAGCAGTAGCCAAAAGAAAAAGAAGCCTAGCAGTCAGTTCAGGTGTTTTCTTATGAACAAGTGACTGTCTGATTAAATACCACCTGAAAACATCACTTTTAGAACAAGATCCTACCTGCAGGGTACCAAAGGAAAGCTGTTTTGCTGACTTAGATTGCATGTTTTAGCTCAATTTCTGCTGTATTTAATCTGTGCTTCCCTCATCCGTAGGCAGGGGTAGGGAGCAGCACTCATAAGGTGCTATTTCTTCAGGCCTGCAAACTTAAGGAAGGAAGATGGCACATCTGTAAAGGAGTATTACAAAAAAAGAATAGAAAGGCTTTGAATGTATAGTGTATTTATTTCATACTGTGGATTAAAGCTACAAGAATTTAGTGGTGCTTGTGGGCTCTGGCGGTTCTCAAGTCCTTCTTAGCAGCCCTTTTAATGTACAGGTGGTGGAAACTCCAAAGCTGAGCCCTAAGGTTTGCCTCTGTGTGTGTACATGTATACCATTATATATAAAATGCCCTCTTTGTATTTTACTCAGCCTATTGATCTTACGAATATTAATGGCTTCTGTATGGATCACGCTTCCTAACAGCTAAAGAGTATCTTTTGTCATGGTGTCACAGGATGGTTTTGGACACAAATACTAATATCAGCTATTCCTGTGACTGCTTTCTGCATGGGTCTTGTCCAGTAAGCTTGAAATGAAGCAGCGTATAAACATGCCCTTTCCCTTAGGTGCTTGCTGAGATGTTCAGCTGCTTTCATAAAGAGAGACAGGTGTATCCAGCTGGGACTCATTCAGGTGACACATTGCTTTTTCTCTTCCCTTAAAGACAATATATGCTTTAGTACTAAATACTGTTTAAGGAAACTTTCCCTTGGAATGGAAGCTGCTTCCGTTTCCTTCCCAAATATTGATTTTATTGGGATCGTTTGGTTTTGTTTTTTTCAGAGACACTGCTTTGCTTGTATGCACTTTTTATTCCTTACCGAAATCTTGGTGCAATGAGGATTATATGAAGTAAATGCTTAAGAAAACCCAAAAACAAAATCACAACCCCATCCCCTTGCTGTTTTTCTCCAGTGGGCTATATTTTGAGATTTAAGGATATATAAAGGGCACTTTAAATAAAATCCCAGGCTATGGAGTGCTATACAAAACATGCTCCCTAGGCACAGTATTTCTTCATAAGAAAATTTATTCCATCTACTTAAATTCCATCTGTAACTGAATTTCATTTCTGCTTGCATTATGCTTTCATTCCTCTTTTAAAATATTATTTCTTTTGTTCCACACATAATTTACATCAAGCCACTATTAGAAAACAACAGGATGGCACATAACTTCGTTGTCTGTAACAGTCCCGTTATAAATCTTTAATGTATGTGCAAGGACTTAGGCAAATAAAGCCTCAGATGAAAGGCTGGCTATTTGCTCAGGAGAGGGCTGCTCACAAAGGTGTGTGTTTGCAAGGTCAGGATCTCTTGTGCTTCTTTCTTGATTTTGGTCATAAACAGAGTAACTTTCACAAATGCAAGTGGCTGTAGATTCCAGAAATATTCTCAATATACCTTTCACAAAAGCCTTTTAGGTTCTGATCCAGAGTCAGTGGGAGTCTATTCATTGCCTTCCACAGATTTGGGAACAAGACTCAAAGCAGAAGGCAGCTGGGGAAAAACTCCTTTACAGATGCAATTATGGATTAGGTTTTTTTCTTTTTACTTGCTATTACCAACCTGTTCCCATTCTTCAGGCAACTCTTAAAAGAACTCATTACTAAGATCTGGCAGAAGGAAAATTATCTGAAGTGACAGCAGGTGTTTTCTGAACAGGAGAATCTGTTTCTTTCCAGAAAATATCCGTACTGAACAAGAAGATGAGAACTGTAAACGCTGTAATGGTGGGAAAGAGCATGATGCTACTCATTCTCAGAGTGCTGACCAAGTACAGCACATGAAAAGAGACAGAAGAGATTTGTCTGAATACTTTTGCAATTGAACAAGGTTTGGATCAGCTTTACTCAAGTATTTCTTTCCTGGCTGCCTTTTGTAACTTGCAAAACTGCAGTGATGGTTTAGTAAACTCAGGAGGAGAATAGAATCCAGAAAACAGTGTTTTCTGGTGGTTTGCTGATGCGGACAGTAGAAAATCCTTCTGTTTCTCTCCCTAGGAAACACTCCGGGCATGGCAAATTGTAACAAAAAGAAAAGCAGTGTTTTGTAAACTCGTGCTTTTGAATAGAGAGGTTATCTAACTATTAAGCTTGCATATGCAGTATATGCAGTGAGGCTTTTGAAACTCTGGTGAGATTACCATGCAAGGTCTCAAATTCCTTTTTTATAAAATACTCTCACATGCTTGTAGATGAGATTTTTGAAGCACGTATCCTAAAGAATCCCCAAAAATGACAGACAAAAAGAATACAATTTTTAGAGTTCATTCTTTGTGCTTTGGTTTATCCAAGTTCCATGACTTTGAGTAGTTACGATTTGTCATTATTTGGACTTCTAATAATGGGAGATGCTTTCCCAACAAGGTCTTGCTGACAAAAATTGGCTCCTTCTGTTTTGCGGGCTAAGACTTCCTCTTCTTTTCAGTCCCACTGCTTTTCATTGTCTCTGATGAGGCTTCAGGCCTATGGCTTCCACCAGGCTTTTTGAAAATCACTGCTGAAAGTGAGCAAGTGCTGCTCAGCCACTCTGATGTGTTGATAATGAGGTGTTCTTTCCCCTGATTTTCCCCCTAAAGAAAGCACGAGGATCCCAAAATGACTTGTGACAACAGTAAGTGTCACCAAGTGAGGTAGAAAAAAATTATCTATTATTATAGCTGAATTTTGCTCAGGCTGAGGGCTGAATTTTAAACTCAGCTAATGAAAATGCAGAACAATTTTATAACTTATTGTGTGATAGAGTTATTTGTTATTATTTGGTAAGAAGTTATAGATATATTGGTGATGCTGTCAGAGTGAGTGGGAGCTTCATTTTGAACATGGAAACAAAAATTCATTGGGTGACATCAGATGCTTTGGAACAGTTTGTAACAAACTCAATGTGTGATGCAGAAAATTCTTGAGTAATCATGAAATCAACTGGATAGGGCAGGGAGAGAAAGTGGAGGTTTTTCTACCAGATAATACAGGTTTGCTTAAGGCATGTGGTTCTTTACAGCCAGCAGCACTGATTTAAAGTATAAGCAAAGCAATAAGAGAAAACCTGTGATAAAAAGAAATAAATCCTTTTTCCTATTTCTAGAAGAAGAAATGTGAGCATCTGTGTTTTCAGTAACCTTGTATCTCGTTTCCTCATCTTTCCTTCTGAACAAAGTACTGACTGACACTGGGGATGTGATGTTCTTCCTGTCTAGGAATCTCTCTGGCTGGCCGCTATACATTCAGCATTATCTGTAGGTAGGACCTGCAGAGGCTTAGTGTCACTAGGGCTAGACGAAATAGATTTGAAACTTAAATACTAAAATGATGCTGGGAAAAGGTATGTCTCTGCAGCCACTGTTCAAGCAAACCCTTGTTAAGTTCACATGCTGTTTCCTTTGTATTTATGTTCAAAAGAGATGAAAAGATCGTTAAAGATTCCATGAACTAACTCATGAAGGTTCAGAACTGAGCGCACAGCATTTGGAGTCTCCTCCAGATGTTTCAGTGAAAAACAGATATTTGATTTGCAGTCTGTCACTGATCATCAAGTTTATTAGGATACATACTTTCATAGGCTTATTTGAAAGTTCAGTGTATTCAATTAATCTGCAAAACCCCAGATGCCAGAATTCTTGCCTAAAGCTTTAGGGAACAGATACAGAAGGTGGAGGAATCATGCATCAGTTCTTCTGCATCTTCTGAAGGTCAGCCTGCCTTACAGGTGCACTTTGAAGGTGCTTTGCAAAATGTAGAGCATGATCTTTCTGATTCTGGATGGTTTTTGGTGTGTAACTCTACCTTTCGGACAGCAGGTGGAAAAAGCAAGTGCATTATTTTTGCCTCTGTTTAAAACAACAGCTCAGGCAGTAGTACTCAGTCATCGTCCTTTAATCCTCCTTGAAGTACTCAATCTTAGTCCTTTAATCCTCCTTGAATACTACTGCACTGCTGCTCTACAGACAGTAGGTTCTGGGGCTTTTGTTAGTGTTGAAAGTGGAGTGAGTCATGGCAAAGTGTGTACACTGATCTGTAGCTATTACAGAGTATTAAGCAATTGCCCTCGGTAAGAAGTGATAATAGCAAATAATAACTTATTCATTTTGTTGTTGAAAATTGGTTGTCTAATATAACTGAAAATCCCAATTAATTTCAATCTTGATGCTCACAGCAGATAAGCATAATAAAGATTCTAAGAGACCTGCTTTCATACATATGAATAAAATAATTATTATGCAGCATATTTAAGTAGATGACAACATCAGAAAGTCTACCCTTGAATAACAGGAAAGGAAGAAAATAACCTTTCTTTTCTACTCAGAAAGGAAGTACTGGCTACGTATGTGGCATGTTTTGGACATCACTAGCTGTAAGGTATATTTCTTTATAAACACAACAGCTTTACAAAACATGGTACAAAAATATTTTTATATGAATTCAGCTAAGCTTATCTATTTGAGACCATGGTGAATGCTGTATCTTTTAGCACAACATTTTCTGCACCACTGGTTCCTGATGCAACTATGACACACATTGTCACTCTGCTTTGAAACCATGGACCACGTTTATCCATACGCTTTATATTCTTTCATACAGTTTTGTGCTGGAAGTTTTGTCTCTGGGACTTAAATGACAAAATGGTGCAGTCATACTTCACATTGTAAGGAAATGTCAGTCCTTCTACAAGTGAAAAAGTGGTAGAGATCTAGTGACGTGAATTAAAGTAGTTCAGCAATGTTGAGCAACTACTATTAATTAAATTGACTTGCAACTCATTACTGGTGATGTAGGATAAAACTGGTAAACTTCCTTTGGCACATATCTAAGATAGCAGTGCAATAAAATGAACTTGACTTATGATGCAAGGCTCCTGCCAGGATTACTTAAAAGGCAGGATGAAGAAGTGAAAACATTTGTTTACAAATATGCTTATTTTAGACTGTTGAGAAATTGGATTTTATACTTAATGTTCTCAATTTTAAGCTTGACATGAACAATAATATATGGCAAATAATTCCAAGGTTCCAGTTCAGGAAACACATTTTGATTAGAGACTCGGAATTGCAAGAAGGCATAAATGCAGCTCTAATCTTTCTTTTCATCTTGTGATTCTTGTTATGAATGCAGTATCTTTCCAACATCAACTCTTATTTGCACTTCTTTTCCTCCCATTGTTTTGTTCCTCAGAGAAAATAATTTCAAAACAGTAGCTTGTTAAATTGCACCAATTACTTTACCTGAAAAGTCTGTTGATAATGCCACCAAAACTGCATGTTCTGAGTACATTGTGTGAAATCCCTGCTATTTCCTCATGATAGGTAAATCAATACTAGGTTTATAATGCTCATTCAGAGGTATCTTATAATAAATCCTCCTATATTTCACATTCATTCTTTGCTTTGCTGGAGGTCTAGATGGAGTTAACGGGGACAGATGACATGCACACTGATCGTGACCTGTTACTGGAAAAATTGCACTGATCTTAGGCTCAAATGAGAGCAACTAGAACACCTTCCAAGTGTTCATTAACAGAAAGCAAGAAATTGGGATAGAAGACAAGAGGGGAGCAGATCAGAGTCAGGTGCAATTCACACTCCTCATAGATTTGTCTACTTTCAAAGTTGTAGGGCTAATGAAGAATAATTACAACTTATTAATGTCTCATTATCTTAATGACTGCAACTCAGTAACACCATATGTCACAAGGCAAAAAAGAGAAATTTCTCTTGACTGCAGTGTGAGAGGAAATAGCTCTTATCAGCACCTATCAACCTGAAGGAGAAAAGTCTCTAAGACACCCATGTTGCCATGAGTGGAAAGATGCGATAATTTCCAGGGTGTTTCTTGGTGTCATTAGCTGTGCTAGGACTAAACATTACATCTTTAGCATATTGCATCTTTAGTAGCACCTCTGCAAAAACTCTTTGAGCAGAAACTAAACTTCATTTGTCTTATTTCTGAAAATTATCCCTTCTAATAAAGTGACACCACAAATTTTGCTCAAAACTAAAGTGACAGATAGAGCAAAGAGGAAACCTTCTGTTCACTATGTAGAGACTTTCTATACATTTCCCAGTAATTTACAGTAACTAAATAAACCCCAACTTTCGAAAAAACATTGAGTTGGAAAATTAAAGACTGCTTCCATTAGTGCTCCTTTACGAGAGATCAATGGCTATTTAATATTGACATTTGACTGAACAGCAAGAAAAGAATCCCTAACTTTTGTCACTTGCATGCACTGCTCTCTTACACATTTATCATGCATTGCCTTACAGAGTTAAACATGCCTGAAGCCCAAAATGGCAGTTATTCTCAAGACGGGCAGTTTTTTAAAGCCAGAGCCTCATAAGTCACTGAGAAAGCTGTATCAAGAAACCAGAGAAATGCAGCTTAATATTAGTCCCTAAATTAACAAAGCAAAACCTGCATAGACAAATTTGCTTTAAATGCTGCACAGTTTCTTCCAAAGGCCTGCAATTATTGCCCAAACTGTAATTTTGCAAACACTTTCAGCCTATGTAAAAATCCCTCTTATGAACCAAACTTTAAATCATGCTTTCCCTCTCCTGCCCAGTACAAATAGAAAGCTGCTACTGCAGAGTACAGAAAGAGAACATTTGAGTCTGATGAAAACCACTGCTATGCTATGGTAAAGTACAGCTTATAAACATTTATTCACAAAAAAGCATCTGCAGTTTCAGACCATACAGAAGAATTTACCTCAAGCTAGAAATTAGCCATATCTGCCCAAGTCACCTGAATGTATTATTCATTATAAAGACACTCATTCACATAGTTGCAATGTACAGTTTATCACTATCCAAAGGCACAGACCCTGTAAATCCAGCATTAGAGTAATAGTACAGAAAATAGTTTGCACCCAAGCATAGGAAGCATGTTGTATAATTAAGAACAAGCACACAAATGAACACTGACATTAAGTTATTAAGCACCACCTCTGTTTAAGCACTGTCAAATATGACCATAGAAAAAAAGCTACAAACCTAACAGCACTAGTTCAGCACAGGACCGTACAGCAAGCACTCCCCTGCAATACACACAGCCACACGATGCAAAACGAGACAGTTAGTGTCACTGCATATCATCTCCATTCCTTCACTTGATTTAGAAACAACAACAGAAATAACCCATGCTCTGATGCTCCTCCCAGACTAGAGGTTGTGTCTCTCCCAGCAAAAGCTGCAAGGCTTCAGCTCCTGATTAACCCAGGGAGCCGGCGCCTGCTGCAATATCCAAGTCACTTACTGCATTGCTTTTCAGCGGAGTGAAAGTGGCTGCTCTTCCCGGGCACACATGGCTCTCTCAGCTGGAGGGGTCTCCGTTCAGCACAGTTCAGCTCCAAAGTCTCTGCATGTGGAGGGTAATTGCCTGTGCTCTGTACTGAGGTTTTCTGGCTGCAGTGACTGCTCACCCTATCCATTGCCTCTGGTGTATGCTAAGTAAGCAATCCCTTGGGTCTTCATAATGAAAGGATGAAGAGTCGCAGCTTTTGAGAGCAGATAAGGTGTTCTGCCGAAAGCCTCTGTGCTTCCATGGCATTTTAAAGGCAATGCCTTTATCCTGCCTCACAGTTTTTTATAGTGCAAGTTGTTGTATCCTGTAACTTGCAGTCGAATTTGCAGCCAAAACCTATTTTTTATGTTTCAGAGAGAACTTGAGTTTACAAATTCAAGCCAATGCATTTTTAAATGTTGAGGAACAAACACTTGCAATTGAACTTAATCTTCTAATTTTCACAAGTGCAAATGAAGGGGAGGGGTTTCCTAGCTCTAAAACATACTGTACCAGCCCTACTTACACAAAGGGTACAGTCAATAAGCAGCAGCCTAAAACTTCATGGATTAACATCCCAGATTTAAAATGCTCCAAGCGCTGTTCTAGTCCTGAAGGATGGACTGTTGCCCTTGTCTGTTGTCTGTATGGTGGAGGGACTGGTCCTACAGTATGTTTACAGGGTTAGAAATAGCAAGCACTAGTAATAAAGACACAGAAAGAGCAAGAGCCACAGTAAATAATTCCTCATTAGGGATCCTAATATTTTGACCATGGTGACATGTCTGTCCCTTTGGGAAGATGTGAGGGAATTCACTTGCTTTCCTTATAACAAGCCTGAGTGAGGCGTACAGATGAGCAATTTGTGAAGCCAGACCTGACCTTCAAGGGATTCCCAGGAAGAAAGACCCATTCTGGTTCTGTGCTTACCTATCACCCAGGCCTCCTGAGACCTGCCAGTGCTAACAGTGCCTAACGTGTGAAAACCAATACATTGCAGTCCTGCAGGTAAAAATGTGATGCTTTTTCCACACAGGTGCCCCAGGCAGATAGCACAGCAATCATTCAGATTTCCTACAACTAAGCATTGTGTAAGGTGTTGATTCACTCATCTGCCTTAAAGCTCTTGGGCAGGGCAGATTTTCTCTGCCACTGATGGGAGTGTTAAGAACTCCTGAAAACAGTGGTAGCAGCAAGAGGAGGCTTTAACCCTCTTAGTAACGGCTTTGAAATTCCCAGAGGCTGATTATCCTTCCAGATAGCATGGGGAAATCCCAGCCACTGAAAGAGCGTGCCTAATAAATATTGCAGGAATATTAATTGAATCCTTTAGAAAAAGGGCAGTCAAGGACAGGCACCTAGAAAGAGCATGTCACAACATTCTTCCTTTGGAAAGTGTTTTATTAGCTGGGCTTTGGCTTTTTCTGGAATTTCCATATCAATGCAGCTTTCTACAATGTACCTCAGCACCAGTGGTACTGTACCTATCGTTTTCAGTGCTGTGATTTTTGCCTGTGACAATGCCAAAGATACTCACACTGGCTGACAGATGTTGCTGGAAGGGTGCTGGTTTGCACTTGCACAGAAATACACCTCAGACAAGAGGGGAAACCAGCCCATGATATATTGGTGTCAGTGGGTTTCTATGAAATGAGAAAACACTCCTGTAAGAGAAAAGCTGGCCTTTTTGTTCTCTCTTCTGCTCACAGCTGTGTTTAGCACCTCAAGGTAACAAATTTGTTGAGTCATAGAAAATAAGAACTAACAAAGGTGCCTTGAATTTTAAGTTTGTTGTATATAGAAATTATGTATGAGGCGTGCATCAACTTTCAAAATGCAGAGCAGACACAGTCCCTGGCCCAAGGAGTATCCAGTGAAGATCAGACAAAATGATGCAGATGTGTAATAACCAGGATTGCCACTTGATAATCTTATTGGAAGGAAAGCAGGAAAACCTGGCTGGATTTGGGAGCTGCAGCATTGGTGGCAGAAACAATTAACTCATGCTGAAGGATCCCAACTTTTATAAAACCCTATAGAAAGGTGCTCAAATTCTCCTCTTTATTCCTCTCTCACCCTTTTGGAGTATATTGATCCTTCCAGTAAGTCCATTTACTACCCTTGGTTGGGGGAAAAGCTATAATGGATTTCTTTGAAGTGTGAGTTGGACAAAAATAATTGAGTCAGCACAGTAATTAGGTGTGGATCCTTTTAACATTCCAGTAGACCCCAGCCCTGGCTATGAGCAGATAAGTAGTTATTCTAACAAGCATAATAATCTTGTGTTCTGGAGCTATGGAGGGCAGAGGGAAGAATTATAGATTTCAATGGATCATTTTCCTCTCGTTTTCTGGGCTCCTTGCCTCAGTTCAATAGCACAGCAAGCTCTGCTATGCTAACACATCACTTTACTTTCTGCAAGTAACAGTATTTTAAACCCTGAAAACAAAAAGCACCAAGCAACTGATTTACTGGATATAGGCGCAAAGGATGGCAGCATTGATTCCAAGCCTTTAGGAGGCATTTTAAATTTAAAAAGCACAGTTGCACTCCCCACTCAAAAAAACCTTGAACCCCAAACTCTCTATGTAGTCATTTCAATGGAAAATAAATACATTGTAAAACTGAATCATAGAATCATAGAATAGTTAGAGTTGGAAAGGACCTTAAGATCATCTAGTTCCAACCCCCCTGCCATGGGCAGGGACACCTTACGCTAAATCATATCACCCAAGGCCTCGTCCAACCTGGCCTTGAACACTGCCAGAGATGGAGCATTCACAACCTCCCTGGGCAACCCATTCCAGTGCCTCACCACCCTAACAGGAAAGAATTTCTTCCTTAGATCCAATCTAAACTTCCCCTCTTTAAGTTTTAACCCGTTACCCCTTGTCCTATCACTACAGTCCCTAATGAAGAGTCCCTCCCCAGCATCCCTATAGGCCCCCTTCAGATACTGGAAGGCTGCTATGAGGTCTCCACACAGCCTTCTCCAGGCTGAACAGCCCCAACTTCCTCAGCCTGTCTTCATACAGGAGGTGCTCCAGTCCCCTGATCATCCTTGTGGCCTCCTCTGGACTTGTTCCAACAGTTCCATGTCCTTTTTATGTTGAGGACACCAGAACTGCACACAATACTCCAGGTGAGGTCTCACAAGAGCAGAGTAGAGGGGCAGGATCACCTCCTTCGACCTGCTGGTCACGCTCCTTTTGATGCAGCCCAGGATACAGTTGGCTTTCTGGGCTGCAAGCGCACACATTTAAGGAACAGACCAATAAATACCCTGGAAGTGTGGGGTTGTCAGTTTGCTGTTGTGTAGGGAGGTACCAGCGACTAAGCAGCAGTGTTGCACAAGATGATTTAACTGAAGAGCTTTTCCAAGCCAGCTGTAAAGTGTATTTGCAAACTGCAATTAAAGAGAACTGAATTTTAACTTTCCTGATAGGGACACATTAAAGGGCTCATAATCGACTATGGATGCATAATTTTGAAGAGAGCCATATAGTGCAGAGTGTTTGTCTGTGAAAAAAGTAAAGTAGTTTGTGTATGAATTTTATTGTAAACTCATTTGTTTGTCCTAAATATATAAGGATTTATATAGTAACAATATAGTTGCGTCAACAGACTCCATAAGTTTAAAAGAATTTGGGAGCAGTCTGGATATGCCTTTATTGAATTCCTTTGTGTTATAGTAAGGACAGGTTTATTGCCTGCATTTACGAGCCCCAGCAATAGCCTGGGATAACTTGTGGAAGCTAAGGTATAGCAAGGCAAAGAGCATAGCCTGCCTAAGGGGCAGCTGAGCTGGAGGCCAGTGTTTGCACAAGTGGAAGATCATCCTGCTGCTCCTATTTCAAGTGGGGATAGAAAAATTGGGAGGAAAAGATTGAACAAGGCCTGCTCAAGTCACTTGGAGCCTTCAGAGGATTCAGAGAGTGCAGCTTAAGCTTACAAAAAGCCAAGGGTGTTCTTTCTGTGCCTCCTTCCACAGAGATGGGCAAAAGAGCATCATTTTTCCTTAGTTATTTAAATAAATTATGTAGTGCAAATTTGAAATACTCTCCTGCTTCATCATCTTTCAGCTGGCTTTGTGGATGGCTGCTCCTTGCAACCCACAGGAATTGAGGACTGGAAAAAGGGCTTCCTCTACACATCATCTCATGATAACAATTAGTGGAAAATCTGAGTGATGTTGTGTCCTAGAAGAAAAGTGATTGTAGAAACTAGATATTTGTACATTAAGGGTTAGGACAGTAATACTTTGTGTGAGATCAGATTTGCTGAGTGATAGGACACGGGGTAACGGGTTAAAACTTAAACAGGGGAAGTTTAGATGGGATATAAGGAGGAAATCCTTTCCTGTTAGGGTGGTGAGGCACTGGAATGGGTTGCCCAGGGAGGTTGTGAATGCTCCATCCCTGGCAGTGTTCAAGACCAGGTTGGACGAGGCCTTGGGTGATATGGTTTAGTGTGAGGTGTCCCTGCCCACGGCAGGGGGGTTGGAACTAGATGATCTTGAGGTCCTTTCCAACCCTAATTATTCTATGATTCTATGAATGAAACTTATCACAGTTAAACTGCATTTCATCTTATTCCAGAATAATTTAACCTAAATTGAATAATGAATACTTTCATTTTCAACACAAACATAAAACTGCTTTAAATACACATCTTTACTCTTTTAGGATGTTTTTTTCCTGAATATGCCTCCATAGGCAGACCCTGTAAAAGTGAATGCACAGGAATCCTGCCTGTGTCTTCTGGGAGGACATTCCCAAATCTTTTTTAAACTGATTTAATCCTATTCCATTTGAGATACTACAGGCTGTGGGGATGACAAGCAAAAGGAACAGAGTATTTAGTCAGAAAATCACCTCATTTGAATTAGAGACATGTTTTCTAATTTCATGGGGCAATTAGCTGTGGGGATCAGTATCTTAATTACGTTATATTTTCCCCTTAAATGAGCAGGTTGCACACTATTCTGTACTCTGTTTCAGCTTTTCCTCTTTTGTTACTGTCAGTGCTGTTATTCTGACTGACTTGCTACAAATTAGTTGTTTAATCCACCACTTTTCATCTCTAATGTTTTCCAGTTAAAGCCATGACTTCAACTTTCGTTACCTTTCCTCCATGATTGTTCTCTCTCAGGTCAAGGATGTCACATAGGGAAATCTAGGTATGTCCCCAGTAAAACATGAAAGTGGAATCATGAAACTTGAACAGGGTCTAATAGAATATTCAAGATTATCTTACAAAACTTGTAGTCCCTGTGCCCCAAAAATGCACTAGGCCCTTTCCAGGTGATGAAAAGGCAGGCACAGCCCTAGAAGTCCTTCAGTTTGGCAAAGATGTGCTCTGAAAGGATGTGCTGTGGAGCTGTGGGAAGCTATGGTTTTATATTTCAGCATGAGGGAAAGAAGAGCAGAGTGTTACTGAGGAAAGGAGATGATGTGAACAGAAAAGTATGCAGACAGCCCTGATTGTCCATGAGATCAGAGAATGTCTTTTCTCCAAACACGTTTTGCACTTGGATCTGGCCACTGGATTTTTTTTTTAGGGGGAACTGACTGATACTAAGCTCTGAAGGCTTATGTGTTCATTTTGGAGGTGGTTTTGACTTGATGAGATAACCATAGGATGAAGGGTAATTGCAGTGGTGCAGTTTTGATTTTGCCATGGGGATGAGGACTTGAAGTGGTTGTGGCAAGAAACAGGAGCTACTGAGAGTCCTGAACAGCAACTGAGGAGAGTGCTGTGACATTTCAGAACAAAGTGGCTTACCTGCCTCTTGGGTACACTGAAGAAAAGAGGAAAAGTGAGACCTGGAGGCTGTGAACAAGCTCCAGTTCCAGCTATCACATACAGTGCAAGGACAGAGGCTGGGAATTCAGAACTCTGACACAAGTCATGGCATGTATCAGAGCTGTGAATGACTGGTCTGTTACTGCTGTTCTGTGACAGTTATTTATTGCACAACAGTAAGAGATAATGAAGTTTTTCTTGTATTTGAACAGAGTTAATTCCACCTATGAAACTTATTTGGTATTGAGAATTCAGAGGGATAAAACAAATTATTTTTATGTAGACAGCTCCCCAAAGCCTCAAAGAGAACAAAAATTGAATGAGCTCCTCTGAGGAATATCATCTTCTCTTTCTCCCGTGTCTTTGGGAAAATGTATTATCTGATGAGCTCATTATCTGTGCATCTTTATTGTTATTCTCTTCAGAGCTCAAGTCAAACATTCAAAAGGCTGGGTCAAAAGAAGTGCAATAGCAGAGAAAGCAATCTGGCTGCAAATGAAGGATTCGGTAAAATGGATCTTTTATGCAGCCAGCTTCTACAAAGAGAAAGGCAAGTGCAGTTCCCATGCTGCCCCATTAATATTCATCTGACTTAACCTAGAGGAGCTGGGATGAGAGAGGAATTCAGTTCTGAGGGTCCATAATTCTCTCTGAGCCTGTCTGACATGGGTAACGGGAGTCTTGTGCAAGCAATGCTTTAAAGAATCTACTGTCAATTGCTGAACAATAACACCTGCAAGTGATCCTCGTAGCCAAACCTTTCTCCAGGAGAGAACTGGGTTGCTTCCTGTCTTCACAGTTCTTGTATGATGGGGCTGGGACCACTGAGCTGGGAGCTAATGAGCCTTCATGAAAACAGATGGATCTTGTTGTGTTGCAGAAACTGATATGCTCAGTCTCTCAGAGGAACTGAGTCAAATGACTGTGGTTCCTACTCTGGGAGGTTAGTGACCTTGATGTAACAGCGTTGGGAAAGATTCTTCTGTTCATTTCAGATGGGCAGGCCTAGACTATTAGAATTTGTTTCAACTCGTGAATTTGAGCTTATTAGCTAATGTCTGGATGATTCAAGTTGTTAATAGTTGGGTGCGAATTTGGTTTTCATGCTTTGTATTAAGTAACAACTAAAAGCTTGTAAATTAAGATGTCCAGGAAACAAAACTAAATCAAGAAATAATTATATTAAGCTAAATCTTCTTTAGAGATGGAAGCAATCTCTAACCAAAACCAGGTTATTACAGGGTGGTCAGAATACCTGTGGGTAATAGGGTCATACATTACACCAGGCTCCCTTTAAATATTTACCACTATGCATGGCATGTATCCCTTGGAACAGTATGCAGGTAAAAAATGCATCATATGTGGAATATGTAAGTGATAAATGAGGAATAACAACTATGAACGATCTCATTCATCTGTGCATAATTTTCAGATGATGTTGTTGTTACTCAGTATCACAAGACATTTATGACTGGGAGAACCAAAACGAAAATATGGACTTGGAACAAAAAATGGTTCATCATGCCAAATGGAAGGTTGTTTTTTTTCTAGACAGCAAATCACGCCTTCCTGCCATGGATGCTTTGAGGTTTCTGTGCAAGAAGCAAGCATCTTGCTGTGGTTCAGAGAACTGCAGGAAAAACATCTTAAAAGGACATAAACGTTTCAATATGCCCCATTGCCGAAGGGAACATATATAGGTATGTCAGGTTGGAAAATGGTCCAAAGACAATTCCAGAAAAACACCTGAGTCAGACTGCTGCTCTCTTACCTTAGCATGAAGCAAGGGAGAAAAACGTGAGTTAAGAAAAGGTTGGAAATGTCTGAGAAGTTATGATTCTCCTTTGTACAAAGGCAGCCTTCCATTGCTTAAGCAGTGGTGAAAATACTAAATTAGTCCTATAAATTGGTGTCTATGGAAAAATGTTCTTCTGTCTCCATTCAAACTTACCTTCAAAAAAGAATTGTGTTCAGTGGGAAAATGTCATGGCTTTATACACCTGGTCATTAGTACAAGGGAGAAGAAAGTTCCACCTGCACTCAGCTCCCAGCTGAAGTTTTGATTTGTGCTTAGAATCAAACCACTGTGTAAATGATAACCAGCTCTCAAGTCCACAGATACCTTTTGCTGTAAAAAAAGCATTTTTTGATGTAAAAAGCATACCTAGGATCCAAGTGGAGAAATCACAAGCCCCAGACTCCCTGGCTGATCTGCAGTCCACTCCAGTGGAGCTGATGTGCCCCTGGAAGTGCAGAGAAGCTAAGAACTGCCTTCAGTTAGGGAGCTGACAGGAGATGGGCTTGGGGTACGACTTCTCTGTTTTGCCGTCACAGTCCTTTTCCTCTGATGAGCATTTCTTGGCCATATGAAAGGCAGTACCTACATGCTCCCAATTTTTTTCATTAGACAAAATAATTTCCCAGGCTTACACTCTGGGATTTCCAAGGGTGCTCTAAAGCAGCATGCCAAGCCAAAATTAGACAAGAACTATTATCTCTGAGGTTTTCTAGCTGATGTGCTTGGTAAGATGGTATTTAAATTGAATCTGTGGGCTTGTTATCTAGCCACAACACAAACCTCAATAAAGGCCTGAGATGAAGCTGCATGAATAGGACTTTTTATTTCACTCTTGTACCTATTATGTGTCAGTCTGTTCTGTAAGTCAGTGCTTGCTTTGGTATAAATGATCAGATCTAATCAGAGCTGTAGATGCAGGATAGCAGGAATATCTTTATATCTTGATTTGCCTACTATTTTTTTTCTTCTTATAAAGCATTACAGCCTTAAAAATTAGGAATGGAGGGAAAGCCTGTATTCAGATAATGAGTTTTCTGAAAGATACAGCCAGTGTGTCAGGATTTCATTCATTGCACTCCCATAGCAAAAGATGCAGGAAAAGCTTCAGTTACTAGTTCCAATACAATCAGCTCAGCTTGGTGACAAAATAAATCAACCTCAGGCCTGAGGCATGTGACAAACAGCAGTTCCAGTTGAGACCTCCGTTTCTTTATGATGAAGCTGTCAAACAGTATTAAAAAATCATGAACACAATTTTTTCCTGTAAACGAAGAACACTTCATTATAATATCTGCCATCTGATCTTGAGCATATATTAGCAATGAAAAATAAATGCCTTTCCTTGAAAAATAAAATATAAAAGTAGCAGAACATTTTCTTTTTTTTTTTACATACATAGAAGGACCTGGTTACATCACATGAGCATTTATTCCGCTGCAAGCATCTTTTTTAATCAAAATAAATCTCAGTTTCTCAGCTGTTTAAGGAAAGAGCTCTGCTCCAGTAAAGATGAGCTCAATTATAACAGTTCATTACAGCAAACAAAAAGCTTAGTTCTCTGGAGAAGAATAACATAAAAATGATGAGTTGTTTGTTGTTCTATGACCAAGTGTTTGTGAATGGTCCAGTACTGAACTGATTCCTTTCAATTTTTGCTCATGTTAGGATTATCTGTCTGTACTAAAATAGTTTTTAAATCTCAGCCATAAATAGACCAGAAAAAAAAAATCCCTCTAGACCTCAGCCTTGTTATTGTAATATAATGAGTTTTAGGGGTTTGAGATTCTAAGATTTTAGTGACCTCAAATTTTTTCCACATTTGAAAATATAAGCGAGGTTTTCTATTTATTTAGGGCTGCTAGACATTTTAGTATAATGAAAACAAAATAAATTTGAGTCCTAACTCAGTTGCATGTGAACCTGTTTGTACCAGAGTAACCATCCCAATGCGACTGATGGAAACGTTCATGGGAATCCCTTTGCAGACTTTCTCAATTACTATTCAGCTAATAAGCAAATTAGAGCTTGTTCTAACATTTTCTGAGAAACCTTATCCATTTGTGATAACAACTTCTTTCTCTTCTTTCTGCTACTCACACCACATTGATGGAGGTTTTTTTGAAATAACATGCCAGAGAAAAGAGAATGAATCCTTCCTAATGAGCCCTGTTGTCCAGGAGAATCTGAAGTTATAGGACAGATTTTTTTTCCACGGCATCCAAAATTTGTTTCCACATCATACTGCAAAAGGAGCTCAACAAAAAGCCTTCAAAGGCTGGTAAAGAACCTTTCCCTGACATAACGTCAGTGCACAAGTATGGTCCTGAAGCTGTTCCTTCTGTGCTTCGGTTCTCATCTAGCTCTCCTGTAATGCTGCATTTCATCAAATGCACAAGTCATACAGTGCACGAGGCACTGTACCAGTGCCAGGGGTTTGAGAGCCCAGCTGCTGGACTTCAGCAGAGGCAGAAGGGGAGCAAGCACTGGCAGCTGGCTGAGTGGAGAGCCACACTTCATTCCTTCTACCCCAGGTCCTGCCAGCCACGCTACACCACTGTGCTCACACGTTCACACCGTCTCTCATACTCACCCACTCACTCTTCAGTGGATTAACACTGACATTCTTCCTGGAAAGAATGTGTTCTTCAGAAGCTCGTGACTGCCATGTGTGGCTGTTTATAAATACCAGCATGTTGAATAGTTTTCCTGCATTGCAAAGGAACATTTCCTAATTCTCCAGTGAGATACTCCATTTTATATAGCGGTTGAATGCTTTGTCTAGCTGGATATTGCAGTGGCTCCAGCAGTTTCTTACAAAGTGCCACAAAAGTCCAACTCTTGGAATTCCACCTCAGTGTTGCTTTAGGAGAAATTCAGCCCTGCACTACATTTGAGGAGACCACTGGATGTTAGTAGGAGAAGTTAACTCTGGATGGATCCAGGCTACTTTAGGAAAGCTTTCCCTCACCGTATCTGTTGCAGTGTGTCACCTTGTTAGCTATGACTGGGGACACAGGCATATTCAAGGTTGTAAGAGATTTTAATACAGTGTTATATGGCCCTGAACAGGGCAGAGTTAATGACAGCAGTAGCTGCAGCCCTATCTTCTCTTTTGCTCCCATGCAACTTTTTGTAGCACCATGTCAGATGTGTTCATCATATAATATAGCTGTTTGTACATGTCACCTGCTAAATCTGACATACTTACTGATATAACCTATGTTTTCCCAGAAAACTGGAAACAGATTTGCAACTACTTTTTTCTCTTCTGGGTATTTATGCTTGTCTCCTTAGGTTTTAAGTGTATCTCATTTTAATTATAAGTAGCAGAAATAGGGAATTAGGCAAAGAAGTAAGATGCAGTGTTTCCTGTTTTCAGAGCATTGCTCTACTCCCAAATAGTGTATTTTAAGAAGTCTTTAAATATATTTTACATTTTCTGCTAGGAGTATTCTCTTGTATTCTACTCCCCCCACTTTTTAAAAGAAATCTCCAAAAGTAAGAAATCTCAGGTTATACTGGAAAAAAACTCTTGGTTTATAAAAAGAAGCATTATGAAAATACTATAAGTTGGAGGGAGGTGAAAAAAAGACAAGGAAACAGACGTGTTGTAAAACTAGAAAATGCTAAACAAGGGGAAAATGTTTGCAATTGAATTTACAAAGTATTAAAGCTCTGGTTGCTAGGATTCTTTGACAGAAGACACCTACTTATACAGTACCTCAGGTGATGACTTGCCTACCCCTTTTCCCCTCCACTCATGTGAATAGCAGAGAGCTAGGAAAACCTACAGAGGAAAGCAAATTCAAGAGTCAGAGCCCCTGCAGCACAGAAGCCTTTTCCACCAAAGATCTAACCTGTAAATCTGGGAATTGTTAGTATAACATCCTAGGTAGCTAATCTTAAGAACTGTGGTTTGGAGAACCAGGGGAATTTAGTATACTGCTTTCATGAAGAGTTTATACGCTTCAGCCTGTGCATGTGAAGATTATTTATAGAGTTAAGTCCAAGAAAACTGTTCTGCCTGGGAGAAGATGGAAACCAATGGGCAACAAAACAGCGACCGAGACATGATACCTGGGGTAAACAACTTCAAGAGAGTTAAAATAACCATAACTCAATAATCAGTTGGGAAAATGCTATTTTCCAGGCCTCGGGCAGTTACGCAGCGGGCCTGCCAAGTCTGAGAGCCCAGAGATCAAAAAGAATATGAATCTTAAAAGGGCTTTGTTGGAACAAGAAAGGAAGAAGTGGGTTGTGAGCAGCTGCCTGAGGAGGAGAGGAAGAGTCTGAAAAATAAAAGCGAGCGCAGCTGAGCCCGAAGGTGAAGATAACTGAACAGACTGGGAAAACATGAGCTGAAACTCATGCTGCACAGTGCTTATTTCAGCAGCAGGTGGAAGTAAATCCTTGTGCACCTGGGCATATGGTAACTAGAAATACCTGATTACCATCAGGATTTGCACTGATATCCAGGCTTTTGATGGAGTTTGTTTTTTCGGTGGACAAGGAAGAGAGCAGACTCTAAAACTGGATTTTGGAGCTGAAATTTGCTCGTAGTTTGGAATTCAGCCCCTTTTGTGCTAATATCTCCCTATATTAGCCAGACTGTTCTTTCTACCCAGTGCAGAAATTTCTTGTCAGCTTTACTCACAAGGATCTGTATGTATAATATACTATAATAACTATTTTGGAAGCTGATTCCCTGGCTGGGGTTTGTTTGGTATTTTTTGGAATCCCACCATGCTTGGCTTCCACCCCATCCTACAGATTTGTCTTGTCTACCCATTACCTTTATTCATCAAGTAATGTTCATCAAGCTACTCCATGTTGGCTGAGCTTCAGTAATTGCTGGTGTTTCTGTCCATTATTGGCTGGTGGAAAAAGAAAAGTCTTAAAAGTTTGTTTAAACTCTAAGTAAAAAAATATATTGCATCGAAATTGTCTCGAAAGTAAGTCCCTTCCTGTTGAACTCCTCTGGCAAAACACTGTGTTTGAACACGATTGTGGACATGTTTCCTTTTCCCTTCTCTTTTCCCCTCTTTTCGCTTTTGCCCTTAATGCTGATCTTAAGCTATACAGGCTAAGACAAGCCATACACAGCCCTTCAGTAAATTAATTGTGATCTTCCACATGCAGCACTCTCAACATCCCATCTGCTAATTCAACTCCCAGCAACTATATTCAAGGTTTTCTACTGAAAATAAAAGCTCCTTGAGACAACAGCATGTAAGGACAAGCATTGTCTATGTGGGATGAGAGTTTATGTTTGGAATGACTCTTTTATCTTTGAAGCCTTGAAAACCTTAATAACTATTTTGGAAGCTGATTCTCTGGCTGGGATTTGCCTGGGATTTTTTGGAATCCCATCGTGTCTGCCTCCCACCCCATGCTACAGATTTATCTATCTGCTATGGCTCAGCAGTTGAGCTGCAGGCTCCACGGAGCAAGGATTGTCATTATCTTCATGTCTCAATGAGTTGGCTGCTACATGCTGCAAAAATATTTGTTACAAAATAATAACAACAGCTCATCCAAGTGGCATTCACTTAAGTACTGAATTATTGCTTTTGAATTCAGAATATCTTGTTCAAATCTTCAAAATCTTCCTACTTGTTCAAAGTACGAAAATACTGTGTGTTCTGAGAGGAAAGCTCTCTGCAGTATAAACACCATAGCCCACAGCAGAACAGAGATCATTGGATTGTGATTCTCATGTTGGAGTACGTGCAGTTGGAACACAAAGCCCTAAATAAGCTTCTAAGCTGTCGTGAATGATCACCATTTTGGATAGAATATTTGGTGGGTATTTGAATAGATATTGCATTTTTATGAGAGCTTAAAATTCTCCCAGTGGACCTTAACAATAATTCAGCTTGCTGACAGACCCTTGTGGCGTAGCTAAGTCCATTCTCTCTCCTCAATAACACAAATGTATGCCAGTTATGTTACAGGCACACATCTGCCCCAGTTTGTGTCAATGTGGGCTTGGATGTCCAGGTCAACCCATGGCTTAATGTCAGCATAGTATTCAGTGATGCATCAGCTCATTTGTGTTTCATCTCTGTAAGGAACTAGCTTCATGTTTCCATTGAAGATAAAACTATGCTAGCTCATACAGCAGAGGATTATAAAGTCTATCAGAAACACTGTACCTCAGAGTTTTCAAAGTGATGTATTACCCTTGTGCATCTTCCTCTTCAAAACTAATGTCCACCTAAGTAACTCTGCATCTTGGCTAAGGGTCGACCATGTTCTCAGACTAAGGAGGGTAAAAGGAAGGCTCGGGACCGCTTCCAAGAAACTGCCATCACAGGGGAGACATTGACAGCCTTGTGAAACCCATGGAAAGGCAAGGTCTTCAACTGTCACAGATTTACAGCTCTGATTCGTTACTCAGCAGCATCCTCACTGGAGGAAAGATGTGGACTTGGGAAAAGAGAGTCTTGAGCGTGATTGAAAAGAATAAAAGATGACACTAGTGATACTGGCTCTGCACAGCACCCAGGGAGCATACTCTGACACCTTGCCAGGTATGCTCAGTGAGAGGGTAGGACTGGAGAGTCAGTGATGAGAATGGTATTTTAATACTCAAATGCCCTGTACCAGCCATAGCCCCCAGTGACCTTTCCCCATGAGGACTTCTGGGCCTGGCAATTAGGAAAAAAGAAGAAATGTGCTGCATTCAGAGGTGTTTGTGTAGGGGCTACAAACACGGGAGCAATGTCTTCTGCAGGACCAGTGGATGTCAGCTCAGGCGTGTGGGAACTGGGAGCAGCACATCCGGTTTCAGGGACATTCATTGTGTTCCATCAGTAGTGATTTTCAGGATTTCTGATGCATTTTTGCTTTGGCTTCATCTACAGCTCTTGACCCTTTCCTATGAATTCTCTTGCTTTTTTCTACTCTTCTTCAGCATAACGGAAATAAGCATTGTGTTTGGTTTTTGAATGTAATGAATTGTTCAAACTCGCCAACAACAAAGCCTTATTCCTTGGGAAAAAAATGATTACAAATAAACAAGGAAACATTTTTAATGATCAGAAGCATCTCTGACTGATGTAATGTGAAGCCTTCCCACAGACACTGATTTCATTTATAGCTGGACTAAGGGCAGGAAGACATGCATAGGAGTTAAATATGCATCTATTTTTTCACATCTGTGACTTGTTGAAAAGTGATATTGAACATGGGAGACAGAGATAAGGACTAAATAATTACCTGAATAGATAAATTAATGGTGATATGTTTAAATAGATAGGATGAGTGATCAAGAACTTCGTAATGGCTTGGTGGAGATATTTAAGACTCTCATGCCACTTATAAATTTCATTTTCTATTTGACAACAGGAACAATATATCATCTATTACCAGGAGACAGTACATGAGTAGGAACAGGAGGGTCTACATTAAGTTTTATTGACAGTACCTCACTAAATATAGCACCTTGATATGTATGAAGCAAAATTTTCTTCATTTTGATTTTACTGCTGATAGAAGGAAGGCTGCCCTAACGTCAGTAAAACTGTGAAATATCTTTTTACACAGCTATCTAATACTAATAACACTCACTGAATATCAAGGTAAAAATGTATTTGCTCTGTCTTCTGACTCTATTCTCAAGGAAGGTACTCCACAGAAAGAAATTATTTTCATCCATTTCTACAATTTTGACAATCTGGTTCCCTGTTTCTTTCCCAAATTGTTCTATTATGATCTGTGAGATAGAAACACAGTGTCTCTGTATCTATCCATGCACTTTCTTCTTCCAGCACATATTCCAAAGTAATCTTGTGTCATAAGTAAATAAAACCAAAACCATGTATTATTACCTCTTGCTGTTCTGTGTTTGCTATCCAACATTACTTCATAACCCACCGAGCTTATTAGGGGATTTTTAAAAGGCATTTCTGGAAAGGCTGGTCAGATTCTTTCCACTGGACTGAAAGAAATACTTTTTGACTTTGTGCTGTTATGTGTCAAAGCCAAATTCATATCTGGGTAGATGTTGTTTCTTATTTTTGGCAGATAAGACAATGATACAACAATACTACTGTCTCCGCATTCTTCACATTTAGGGATCATTGGTTTAGCAAGACCTTACTAACACACTGTTGTTTGTCTCTAAGAAGCATATCAGAGATGACAGAACCAATGTGAGAATTTAGTTGTGTGGATCCTACGCTCTTTTTCATTACAAATATGAATTGGTGATCAGTCAGAAATCTTTGCACTGCAACTGTATTTACCTTTGTATCTTAGATTTTATTTTCCATATATATTAGATTTTATTTTCCTTGTATTCATCCTTTACACAAAGTGGTTTTGTGCCTTTATTTCCATCCAAATGATGGTTTCCCTTGTATGAATTGGTTTTGAGCTCTTCTGTAGATCCAAAGTTAAACTTCTTATTTATCTAGATGGTAGTATCTAATGCCTTCTTAAGGAAACTGGATTCATGGACTGAATCTACTGAAAAAATATTGTTGTTAACAAACTAATCTTTATCTTAATTTTGACCTTACATCTACCTTTTACTCATCAAAGGAGCAAACTCAGAAAAAATTCCTTTGTCCTAAACACTGCATCTACATTAACAGCCATGCTATTCCTTCATTAACTTACAGGTAAGATTGGCAACTCAATCCATCCCTCCTTGCTGCTTCTGGCTCTGTGATTTGGACTGTTTGTGGAACTAAGGGTTACTTTTATGAGTCAGACTTTAAAGCCCAAATGCCTTCCTAGCTGCAAGCAATGTCCTAAATGGAAATGAAGAAGGCAAAATGTAAGACTCTAATAGATAGTATACCTCAGTGCCACACAGTCACCAGCCAAATATATTGTGTATGTTAACAGTGTGGGAACAGAGATGCAAAACTGTTGAAGGAAATAAGCAAGTGATCTTAATAGCTAAGTAACATTGTGCTTTTTAAAAATGTTTTGTTCAGTTTTGGTGCTTTTTGTCTGTGGCTCATACAGCACAAGGCTTGTACACTATGGAGAGTTGCTCTCTTGGTGATTTAAATTATATTCAGTTCCTCAGTCTCATTTTACTGTTCATTAATACTCATTCCTTGCAGTAAGAAGGTCTTGCATCTGCACACTCTTTTAAACCACTCACACTAATTAGCAGTTGCTCATTATGCAAGAAATGCAGAATTTCATTTGGTAGTAACATTAGACAGAGAAGATACTTCAAGAAATGAAATGTGAAGTCCCCATCATTGTAAACCCTTTTTCAATAAAGGCAATCTTGAAGGGCAGGGTTTACACACAGTGCATTGGTCACATACCTTGCCTGTTTGTCGCTTGCTCTTTTAAAGCTTTGCAAGTAATCGAGCACCATGTTGACAGTAAGAAATTTATGTCATATTGTTTGTGGGATAATTTGGTTTTCTCAGAACTCCTGGAGGTCCAAAGGAACTCATCCTGCAGATCTCCTGTCTGTAGGTGAGTGTGAACTTCAGGACAGCCATTTCCTAACCTGTAATGCTACAGCTTTTGTCCTTACTTTTTATTTTTAATGAAAACATTTCATGGTATGTGATCTTGCAAGCACTTAATTAATCTGCTGTAAAACTGGTCTATGAAATCTTAGTCAGTCCCTTAAAAAGACAAATCCAAGAGATTTTCTGAGACCTGATTCTTTTACTTACACAGGTAAACCTTGTGTTCAAAGTAATAACCTTAGTTCTAATGACTCAGCTGATAGATTAATATCCAGTCCAACCTGCACAATGAAAATTTGGACATTCATTTACAACTGTGTGAACCATTTATAATTCAAATAACCTCCCACGACCCTTGTGTGAATGTTATTGTTTTTGTAGTTACAGATAAAAATGATCTTGCTCATAAACTGGATGAACTGTGTATAAATCCTTGATGTTAGGGAGTGGGATTTTGAAGCTTAAGTTACATACAGAAGCACTATAACATGCAGAAGACACTACTCTTGCCAGAAAAAGTTGCTTCACTGAGGTCTATTTAGTTTTTATTTCACAACAAACTTGCCTAATCTCAGTTTCTTTACCTTCTGTTAAAATATTAAATAACATTGCATCAATTGCATCCCCTGTGACATTAAAGGGAATGGGAAGCTTAAGCACAAATTAATTGCATTCCAAAGTGTGGCATATAGCTTAATAAACCTAATTTAAAGAACCTCAGAACAATGACATTTATGCTTTAATTAGAGCAGATGAAAGCTGTGCTGTGCGCTTTTAGACAAACAATTTTTCTTGTGGGACTAGGCCTTTCTGACAAGGTGCAAATTTCCCTGCACTATGCCACGTGTCCGTCTTGTCTGGCTTCCCAGAGATGGACACTGGCAAAATAAAAATAGAATAAAAAGTAATAGAAAATGAATAAGTATAAAAAAAAAAACCAACAAAACCAAACATTAGGAGAGCTAAGCAGACAGTATAGGCAGCTTTAAAGCAAGGCTTTCTCAAGAGCAGATTGGGCTTCCCAGGAAAATGAAATCATTTGTTTCCCTTTAAGGAGAACACATTAAAAAGACTAGATATGTTCCAAAACCAACAATAACAGTTTAAGATGATAAATGTTATTTTAATGATCCCCATCTACTCTGGTATTCTAACGACAGCACATGTGGTTAAAGCTCAAAACATCAATACTGCAAAGAAACAATTGACATGAGATAAAACCCCCATTCAAAATCAGAGATAGATTAATAGACCTAATTTACTTTAAAGGTATTCACAAACTGTTATAAAAAACAGATTGGTCATAAGACTTAGTTGTTACCATATGCATTTCACAGATTCCATGTTATGTTCCTTATGCTGGCAAACTGACTAATGATTTCAAGACTGTTCCCCAGACAAGAACATGACAATTTGTGTGTTGTGCGTTAAAGCTCTTTGTGCTCTGCGGCAAAATGAAACATAAATTTTGCAGGAGAATTTAGATGTTCTTTCACAATCTGGTCTGGTAAAAAGGAAATCGTGTAGGAGCTTAATATATATTTAAAACTGAGACTCTTACTGAATGCAGATGAATAATGTAGTATGCATACTGCACTTGCATTTACTTTAATTTTATGGGGGTTTTATTTAGTGCTATTTTATTATCTTGAAGGTTTTTATATTGAGAACTTCTGCACATCATTTAGCTGTTGTCTTAGGTATGACTGTAGGATTTTTTGCAATTAGACAGAGTTGGAGGCACCCGGGACCACAGGATAAGCAGAGCAGGCAGGCAGGCTTGTTGAATATAACACAGCAATGTAATTGTTTACTCTGAAACTTAATGGCAGCAATTAAAACTGTCAGTCTTGTCAATAATCCAACAAAATTATTGATGCTAAGCACAGGTATTTGGAAATATAGCCACAATATACCTCAAAAAAAGCTGATCGTAAGATAACAACTGAGGGTGGCTCGTGTGGCAACAATGCACTCAAATCCAGAAAGCTGTGGCAAATTGCTTTATTTAATAGAAGTATTTCATATTGACTTTTGCAATTTATCCTATTTTGAGTTTTATGCTTAAATATTATAAAAATATATTACAAAAGGCTAAGCCAGGTACATAAAGATTGTAGGTAAAACAAAACATTTTTCTCTGATTGAAATTGGCAATTTTGATAGGACTGAAATAAAATTAGTAAGTAAATAATGCTTCTAGCTTTTTTTCTAAAATCTTTTTTGGCAAAAGCAATGTGTGTTCCAAAGGAGCACTTTGATGAAACTGCAGATTCTGGAAAAAAAATGTTCTGTTCAAATAATGTCAGCGACCTCTATTTTAGGGCTTATTCGGCAATTTAATGAATACAAAAGCTAACACCTCTCTCTCCTCATAATCAGGAAGGACTAGAGAGAGATATATTTTTTAAAGGGAAATTAGTTTTGGAAAAGACTAGAATTGTAGGATGTGTGTGGCTTCAGGCCAAGTACTTGATATTATCTGTTAACTGGAACTCAAAATCTTTCTCTCTTTTGCATGTATATATGCCTGAGAAGTGATAAAACCAAGGCAGTTCTATGTGGGACTGTATGCTACAGAAGTTCCTTAAAACCATCCCTATAAATGGTCACCCCTCACTAGCAAGGGGTGCATGTCTAACTTCCGAATCCTGGTAGAATAGAAACTTAGAGTTCATTTATCTTAGACTTTAACAGCTCAAAGTATTAGTAGGAAGCCCAGGCTGCTGAAGAACGTGCTCCTCTGCACAAGCAAGACAATGCTGGTGAGCCACGTAATGGATGTTAGACTATCTGGGAGTGAAGCTCCAACCCTATGTGATCTGGTGGTGCCAAAAAGCCATGAATTTACTGAGTATTATTTCTTCTGCCTGGCGGTGAAGACAGGGATAAATGAGCAGTTACCACTGAGTTTTTCTCTATTTTAATCCTCAGCTATGCCCCGCAGGATCGCACATAATAATGTGAAAACATTGAATCATGCCATTTAATTGTGGGTACTTAAACCTTCATTTGACTGTGGCAGAGTTTTGATTCTGAAGACACAACACAGAAAACCAGAAAAGTTACTGTTAATCTGCCCTTAAAATTATGGGGTAAATATAGTGTGAATTCCAGAAAAATAATTTGTATTGTAAGAAATAATCTTTCTTCCCCATTATCAGTATTTTGTTGTAACACAACCCAGTGGAGTGGGCTTTGCATTTGTGGCTGAGTGTTGCCAAGTGATGGTTGGATGATTAGTAATTCAACATGACCTTGAATTCTATCACCCACAAACTGGTAATCACACATCTTATGTCTGTTTTGCTACTGCTTTGAGCAGAAGATGGAAAGAATTGCCTTCTTCATGAATATTAGCATGAATATTAGCAGCAGGGCTAATCTGATCCCATATGGTCTTAATAGAAGTTCATTCTTTTTTTTTAAAACAATTCAAATGATGTCTGAGAACAGCATTTGATATTAGTCATTAGTATGAAAATATTGTATCAATAGTTTTCCATGAAAAATATTGCACAAAATGATGTATTTTGCTAGCCTTCAGGACACATTGCCATTTATTTGATCATCTGTGCTCCTAGGGTAAGGCAGCGAGAGGTATGACAAAACCCCCAAACATATACCAAGGAATTTGTTCATTGGGAATGACAGGAGGAGAATGATCTTCATTGGGAAAATGCAGAGTACTCAGTCCTATTTTTATGACCAACTTTCACTTCAGGATGAGATTCTTGAAGGTGTGATTTCCTCAGGCCTTTAGAAGATGCTAAAATCAGAGAGGTTGTTACTGTAAAAGTCAGTTGGAGAAACTCTCTAAGACTCAACTTGGAGTTTTAGAAAGCAGGCATTCTAAATACAGCTCAGGATAAATAGGGGGATGCAGCCCTTACCCAATCCTCATTTTTGGCACTGGACAATGTCAAAACTGTGCACACACTCTCACTACTGGGCTTTGACCATTCAAAAGGTGAATCTACCTACATGGCTCTGTAACATCCAGCAGCTTTCAGGCAGATGGATCACAATTAGGAAGTCTCACTGTCCTCTCTGGAAATCATCTGTTTCAGGCAACAGGAGCCACAGAGGAAACATTAGACCGATGCCAAATATGATTAAAGTCAAATTTAGACAAAGATCAGCTGTATCCAGCACCATTCCAGGAAGTGCTGGGGGCAGTACTTTCCTGTGATCTCATTTTATTACTTAGGCTCTGGCTAACCACATTTCACACAGCTCCCTCCTGCACTTGCTCACTGCTCTAGTCTGTCTCCATCATTCACAGTCACCGCCACAGATGCTGCCAATATAATTGTAGCATGGGGGAAAATGTGTAGCTCTGTCCAGACTGATACAGCTGCATATCTTAATATCCTCCCTACTGGGATTGGGAATTAGCATAATCCCTGTGGTCCTCTGTAGCTCCAATGCACCAAGGGCATTCCTCAAAAATCCTGTTCTCTGATTTTGTCTTCCATCACCATTCAACACTCTAATTGATAGATCGTAAGTTGAGGTGAAGCAAACATGCTCAGAATGGGAAATCCCTGACAAAACCTGTAAACATCACATTACAAAACGATAGCTCAGGCTCTGAAGAATCAGTCACCAATCCACTACTCTTCTGGTCTCTCTTTATCTGTCCTTCTGCTCACACCAATGGACAGGATAAAATACATCATGAAAGAGGCAGTATGAAAAGCCAGTGTCACACTTAACATCCCACTGACAAAGCTTTACAGGTATTTCATTTCCAGGCTTCCTGTGAGCAAACTTCCCTGAAGTGAATGCCACTAGGAGAAAAACATTGCTCTGGAGCAGTAATAAGTGGCTTTTCCAGGAGCATGCTAGCCATAAAGGAAAAGCCCGAAGTATCATCCTAGCTCTCATCACATTGAATGTGCAATATGGTGACTGAACTGTGAAACAGTAACTACTTTTTCTTCCTTTTCTTTTCTTGGACAAAGATGAGTGGGAAAAGGCAGATCCTTATTTTCTAGCTTCCACTCAAACGCATTTATCTAATATTTCCCAGGAGCCTTATCTTCAACAGAACTTTGTGAATGTGAAATGCTCAGGTATAGTGAATTTAGATGAGATGAACACAGTAAAATACAATTCAGTCTCTGGACTTAGGATATTTTGTGATAGATTTCCCTGCTGTTTTGTCCAATTCAAACCACATACTTCAGGCATTGCAATTCCAGTTTTTTCTTATAAGCATTCATCCCAACGTGCCTTGCTGTGCTATTTGCACTGTACCATTATCTCCTACCCCTAAAGATGCAGCTACAAAACAGGAATCTGTGTGCCAACTCCATCAATGTGCTGTTTAAAATCCTGACACTCAGCATCCTGTTTGAGGGGATCAATACATGATCCAGCCCAGCTGGATAGAAATTAATTGATGTGACATTTTACAATTAATTCAGAACACTGGGCTAATGCTAAGAGAGGTTTTAATTATGCAGATGAAACCTCCTACTGCACAAATTCCCTTAGTTGCAGTTTGCTGGAAGCTGCAAGAGTACAGCAGAGGGAAGTATAACCCAGTGTTTGCCTTATCTTTACCGTCTTTTCTGAGGCATTGCAGAGTTAGTTGACACTGCCAGAAACAAAGTGCTTGGCGAGGTGGATCTTCAGTCTGGTTAGTTTTATATACTGACAACTGTTTTTAACAAATATGCTAATACACTTTAACTTTTATATATTATCAGATACAGTAAAAGAATTAAGATTATATTTGAGGTGATCTGGATGGATTGATAAGAATGTAAAATTATCTGTGGCTATATATCCAGCTATTAAAATATTCAAGATGGTTCTCCCTTCTTTGTTAACACAAATGCAAGAGCCATAAAGCATATGGTAAGGGATGCTCCATCACTTCTAAAGAACACTTTTCCTAATGTAGAAATGAATTATGATGCACTCCATAATTCAGGGATTAGATTTCTGAACATAATTAAGCATGTACTATCTGCTATTTGAGACACAGGTACACATGTTCTGTTTGTATATTTCAGAAATAAAATCAAGTAGGAAGCTACCAAAAATATTTCATGCAGGCTTTTAAATGGAAGGATCTGCTGAGAATTTGCATAATGTCTTACTTGTGAAATGTAAAACCTGCCATAAATCATAATTCAATTTATAAGACAATTAAATGCCTGTGTTTCTGTTCTCTTTTATGGTTCTTGGAAATTGTTATCTTGTGTAGCTGGAGAAAGAAGGGCTAAAGAAAGCAATGAAGGAGCACATTAGAATAGAGGGCAAGTATCAGACGGACGCTTTCTTCACATATTTGTTCTTTCAAGCTGTCCTGTGCTCAACTGAAATAGCACAGCATGCTTCAGATTCCTCATAATTTCTTATTTTCCTTAAAACACAGATTGCCTTCTATGTCTCATGGGACTCAGACAGTTTTGCTGCAATTAAATGTGTGAGATTTTCTTCCATTTTAGTCTTTTTGCAGCTTTCAATCCTCAGTAAATCTCTCTGATGAGATAAAGAAAACTCTGTAAGGAGAATAGAATGTTGTTTATGAAATTTACCACAATACTCTTCATAAATTCTCATTTCAAACAAGGCAAAGGCCTCCACCAAGTTGGCAGCGGTATTTTTGTAACATACCATGTTCTTAAAGTGTACTTTTCAAACTGCATTCCCATAAATGTAAATATGCCCGGGCCCTACTGTTAGTTTTACTGTATGCCAGAACATAGCAATCTTTAGTGGATGACAAACAGATCAACTCTAGCAAATCTAGTAAATCTAGAAACCTAGAAATCACAAACCAAGAAATTAAATACTTTTGCCAAGATGTGCGGATGTTACATTAATCTTTACATTTTATTGTATTCATAGACTTTGTCGTAGAGCAGATGGGGCAGCAGGAATCTGGGAAATTGGCAGTTTGGTCCCATCCTGAGCAGTGAGTGAAAAAAGACCCCTTTTCCGTACAAAGGTACCAGCTCTGGTTTTACTGTTCCTTTTTATTAAACTGACAATTCTACTCCAGCTAGTATTGTAGGAGTAGTGAGGTGGAGGGATGTCACACAGTGGCAAAACTGTTAAAGAAAGGCTTCCTCTTGCTGGAGCTACTAGTGACATGCATGCTTGTTCCTGAAGAATTTAGCTTATTCTTACCCTTATTCCAAAAGGTAGAAAGGGATGAAGATGTTCATGACTATCTACTGACTTGGAACGCCATTTCTGTGTCTCCAAACCAATAGGTCTCAGTCACTTTATGCTTTAAATCATAATATCCTGATAAAAACATAGCACAAACACATCCCTTCAAATGAATAAGTTTTTATTTTATTTCAAAGTGAGAAACATGGCATTTGGGGAAAAAAGGCTTGACTCAGATAGTTCTGAGCTCTGTGTCAGTTTGCTGATTCAGGCCCCAGGGCTATTTCTGGGATCTATCTTTTTATTCACATCTCAAGGTTTTGGTAAGTAGACCAGCATTGTTTATAGTTCTTTTGTTTTTTACCTGGCTGCTTCCCAGAATGGTTTCAGGAATACCAGCAAGCGTGCACTGTCAAAGCTATATCCCCAGACTCCATGGGGTCAGTTCTGCCTGAGACAACCACCAACAGTCTCTAACGATGCGTACTGTTGGCAGTGCTTCTGCCAGTGAGGGATGTTAATATCAGGAAGTAAAATAAAATCTGCTTGGCAAACATTGTAAAGAAAGCGAGTTATGTGCTAATGTGTTTGCACCACTTATTCCTCTCTCAGGCTTTATAATCAAGTTTCATTGTTTAAATTTTGGTTGTTAACACAGTTAAGTTTATGCAAACTTAGGAGAAGCTTGAAACCTTAGAGCTGAAGTTAAAAGATGCCTGTGTGCTTGGTTCCTAGTCCACGCTTTTACTAGCAGAAAAATACTTGTCTGATCTCAGTTCCATTTCTTAGGTAAGAGGACTTCTGCCATAGACATTTCACCTTTAGGAGGGTTTCTCTAATACTCAATGTCATTTTCCCTGGAAGAAAACGACTGCAAAATTTAACAGCAATAACTGTAGAGAACATCATAGAAATTACATTTCTACACCTCCAGGACTGAATAGAGATTAATATAATTTCCACATTCTTCTCTAGGTATTTTATTGCATTTTATAGGAAGAATACAATTTTCTCTTAAATTATATGGGACAGTTTAAAGAACAAGGTTGTAATTTCCTTAACAAATGCTTTTAAGACCTTCCTATGATAGTTCATGCTTTAAATGTCATCATTTTCTCTACAGCTTATTTAGGCAAGTGTGGTCATCCATATGTGACGAAACAAATTAAAAAGGGCATGTAATGATCCAGTTCTGAGTACTTGGGTAGATGGGGTTGCTTAATATATATATATCACACTTATTCCAAACTATCTGACACTTTTGGATGAATTGGGTACAATATATTAACTCAATTACAATAGAAACATGGATCAAAGACTGTAGCTAGGAGGTCTTATTAAAGTATGAGACTTTATAATGTCCCTGGCTTTGATTACACTGCATTAAAATGTCTGAAACTTCTCTTAGCTGTTTCATGTTCCCAGAGAAGAAAATTCTACGTGGAACTGTAGGTTCAAGTTTTCAGACCTTGTTTTTTAATTCTGTTAAAGTGGAATTATCATAAATTGGTAAGAAAACCAAAGACATTTTTTATCCATTTTTGATTCTGTATATACATTGTTACTAGCTTCAATTTATTACCTTTTTCTTTTGTGATTTTTGTTTGTGGACTTGACTCATTCACATGGAGTAAACCATCTTGGAAAGACTTCAGATTTTTGAAGGAAATAATTAAAAAACTCATCTTTTCTCTATTTCATAGAATCATAGAATGGTTTGGATTGGAAGGGATCTTAAAAATCATCTAGTTCCAACCCCCCTGCTATGGGCAGGGACATCTGCCACATAAAAATAAAAATAAATATATAAAGAAGTAAAAATGTTTCAGAAATTATTAGTACATGGCATGGGATGAAAACACACGGAGAGGTACAACTCCAGGTTTTCCACTTTGCAGGCCAGAGCTAGCTTTCAAAGGAAAAGCGTTAATGAAAAGCAGTTACAGTGTGCTGTGGTGCTCAACTGATCTATTTCTACTTCTAGAGCCAAGAAGCAGAATACGCATGTATGCTGAGCTCTACCATCAGTGATAATAGCCCTCCAAATTGGAAACAATCACTGAAAGATACCTAGCAGACATTCTCTGGCACATAATAACAAGACTGAGATAAAAATCACTTTTCTTAATTCGTTTACTTTCCTGTTGCTACACATCATGTCAACACTTGTTTGTAATTATATTAATACGATAAGTGAAGCACCCCCTGTTGTGCCACATGAACAGGAAAAATGTTGCATTTTGCCAACTTGCATGTGCATTAGGTTTTGTATTGGTATTGATACAGAGCTGTTTAATCCCTCAGCAACTGCAAGGGCAGAGTCCAGTGCTGTCCCTGCTTTTGTTGTGAGGAGCCCCCTTCCACAGGAATTAGGCTTTCAAGGTACACAGCCTGGCATGAACTTGAAGAAATTAATTCAGTAACTACAGTGATTTCAGGTTGTACTGTGTATGCTTCTTTGTATTACAGTGAGAATAAAACACAGAGCACGCATTTCTACCATTAGTAAAACACAATTTTAAGAGCGGTGATGGTCTCTCTCTTCAGTTACTGGTTTTACAGATCTCACCACAGGTATGGAAAGGCTCAAAATGAGATAGCAAGGAAGTAGTTTATTACAAGCAACCACAGAACAGTTCCATTAATTTATGGATTGTTTCAGAGATTCTGAAAGGCTCTGCTAATGCTGCCTATTAAGATAGAGAAGACGGGGAGGAGAGAAAATCAATCTCATTTCTCAATCAGTTTAAGTGAACAAAGAATTACGTGTGAAACCAAACAGAGCTAGTCAACAAAGCTCACACCAAACAAAAAAAAGAAAAGCATCTTTATTTTGCATAATGATGTCTGAATCACAGTAGATTTGACAGAGCGTGTTCCATCCTAAGCCCTGAGGTCTTATTTAGGTGGAGCACAGTACCAAATATAATGGCTGCAATGTGCTCTTTCTGGGCTAATCTAGTGTCTCATGGGATATTATGCAAGGGGACAAGACACACACTTGTATTGGTTTATATTCAGTCATTATATTCAGGCTTATTCCTTACATCTGTTGAAAGCCATGATAGCGCACTGTCAGAAATCTCCAGGTTTGTTTCTTCCGGGGTGGCTTCCTTATCTCTAAAATAGAAATGAAGTAAGAAATATTAATGCTTTTCTGTATGAGAGAGATAACTTTGAACCCATGGATACTTGTAAATGCCTTCAGAGGATACTTCACAAGCGCCCAGTGCTATAAATTATGGGTTTATAAGATATTTTACTAACATAGTATTAGGGGGTTTGTCCCATAGACTTTATGGATGTCTGTATCTTGATATAATGCAGGCTCATGGAAAAGTTCTCATGAGCAGTATTACCTGTGCAATTTGAACATGAGACTTTATAGAAAGGAATTGAGCTACAACCTGTTTTCTGCAGCAGGGTAAGCTCTTCCAAATTTTGCTTTCCTCACTGAAGGTAAGAATCTAGAAATGCTGCGACCAAGGATCTCTGAAATCACCACAATGTTTTATCTGAATGGAAATAAACTGTATTTACAAAATTACTAATACTAACACAATCTTCTAGTATTAGCAGGGTAAATGCCTTAAGATAAGAATTAAGATTGCCTGCTGAGTATCCAAAAATTCATACCATCAGAAGGCACTAAAGTAGTGAGATGCTTAGAAAAACAGCTCAACTTCTGATGGGCAAAACCACAATAAATCAAAGATAAAGTAAACTTTCTAGATATGGAGGAGCGTTTAATGCTACTCTGATTAAACTCATCTACAGGAAATGAGTAAACACAGCTTTCATGCTTTCTCCATCTTTCTGCCAATTTACATCTTAATGGCTAAACTAATCCAGGTTACTTAATTCAGCAAAGCACGGAGTTCATTTGCAACTTTTCATTTTGAATGCTTCCATTAACTTCTGCAGGGCTGTTCAGGGCAACTGAGCACAGACATGGGGAGGCAGTTAAAAATTAACAGGCCTTTGCAGCATTCCAGGGTTTGAAAAAGCCATCAAAATTATTTCATCAGTATTATGTACACACTACACGTGACTGCTGCAGTTATTACACTGGTGGCTTTTCACAAGCCTTGCAATTTGTTTGTTCTTTGATACTGGGGCTTTTTTCCTCTTAAAGACCTGAGATTATGAGAAAAATCTCAGATTTCATTGAAAGTGTATTTTTAGTCCTTGTGTTTGTAATGGAAAACCTTACAATGTGAGCTGAGAGAGTTACAAAGGATCAGTTGTTCAGTTGCACTACTTAGCTTGAACGTGGGCATAGTGTGAGGTAAACCATGGGTTTTAGAGGGATACAATTCAATTCTTATACTGCACATGGAGCCCAGAATAACCTGTCTCTGAATTCCTATATATTTTTTTTTAAGAACTCAGAGAGTTCTTACATTTTGTTGTAATTCCTCGAAATCAGTATTATTAAGAAAGGACTGAGATGTTTCTGTATAGCACTATCCATCTTGCAGTCAGACATATTTAATGTATTTGTAATGTGAAGGTGACAATATAGCTCCTCTAACCCCCTCTAAAAAGCTCTACGGCTCATATCACAGCTGACCTCGCTGAACATCAGCCCCATGTCAGTGCATGCGTTGGTCCTGAGGTCTCACAGAAATGGCACTCCTGAACACCAAAAGAAGGATGCTTTGGAGGGGTACAGGCTTGTTGGGCTCCGTCCCACTTCCGTCTCCTAGAGGACATTCCCCCCCCCCCCCCCGCCTGGAGAAGAAGGGATGTCACCGTTCGGGGACAAAAGGGATGGTGTTAATGTCACCCAAAGGCTCCTCTCCTGCATCCCGCAGCGGCGCCTTTAGTTTTGGGTGCCGGTAGGCTGCACCCCAGCCGCTCCCGCTCAGCTCCAGGGCTGGCAGGCGGCAGCACCGACACCGACATCCCAAAGAGCACCCGGGGCCTCATCACAGACCTCCCTGCAGGGAGCTCGCACCCCATGAGGAGCCGCGCACAGCGGGTCCGCGGGTTCGAGCCCCGAGGGGAGCATCCGGTCCGGACCGGGGATGAGGGACGCGTTTCCCCGGTGCTCGCGGGGGGCTCTCCCCGCCGGCCGCCGGCGGGCACGGTCCCAGCGCACATGTGCGGCCGCCCGGCACATGCTCACTGTGCGCGGCGCATGAGCAGACGCGGTGCGGGGGCCATCGGACATCTTGGGCCGCCCCGCGCAGAGCGGGGAGCGCCGCCGCCGGGACCCGGGGCGGGAGCACCCGCCGCCGTCCCCGCGCCTCCCGCCCACCCGCCCCGGCGCCGGCTGCCTTCCCCTCCCCCGGGCTGCTCAGAGCATCCCTCCTCCCCTCTTGCATTTGTCTTAATTCTTCTCAGAGACAAGATGGCAACGCCGGCGGCGGTAAACCCTCCCGGTGAGTAGCGGCTGCTGCCGTCGCCCCCTGCGCTGCAGGCAGTCCGTCTCGCCCCATGTGGCCCCGCCGCACAACACGCCTCCCCCCGCCGTAGGCACACACCCGCCCCTGGGCACGGCGCGGTTCCCGCATCCGTGAGAGCGGGCATTCCCCGCCGCTCTCCCCCGCGCCCTGGGCTCGTCCCGCCGGTCGGAGGGGGCGCGGCGCCGGTGGCGGGGAGAGCCGGGCCGCCCGCGGCGGGGAGCCGCGCTGTGAGCTACTTCCTCGCTGCCTCCTCGCACTCGGGGCTGCTGCCGTGGGGTGTAGGCGCTGTAGAAGTGAACAGTCACATAAGCATACGCGGTCATACGATAGGAAATATAAGACGCGGTGCCCAGCCGAAGACGGGCGGGAGGGGTGGCAGCGGGTGCCAGATGCACTGTGCAGACCCGTGTCTGGCCTGGGAACTGATAGGGATATCGGCTTTTCCTGCCTATACATTGGCCTCGTTTGTTGTTGGGAAGCAAAACCATTTTGAATGAAGGTGTCGAAACTGACCGAGGGCACCATAGTGTGTTTGTGGTCTTTGCTATGTGTTTATTTTCTCACCAAAGGGTGCAATAAGTACTTTGTTACTACAGCATTTAGGAGGGGAAGAAATTTACCAACATCTTCTCTTTGAGATTTTCATGAGGGAATACATTCGATGTTGTGTTAAGGTGTCTGTGAGGTGCAGCATCAATTTTGTTGAGTGCGTGATGGCGTGAAATAGGTTTGGATGGCATGCCGTAATACGTATTTTGGAGATGTACTTGAATGAACTTAGTTTTGGATCAACAAGTTTCTGATGTTAAAAACAAGAGGGACAACGGATCTTGCCCTGGGCTCAATACTAATGAAGAATGTTTTTATCAAAGTTGGAGTCCATTTGCTTGTTTTAGTATGTGGTAACGTGTTTTTTTTGTAGGGGCAGGTTCAGTTCTAACAGTTAAGGGCTTGCTTAAGTAAATGCCAACTAATGTTTAAAAAGGTTGTTTTTTAGATTAAATCATGCTGTAGTTGGTCATGCGGTTGTCATACTGAAAGTAAATATTATGATATAAGCAATTTGGTTCAGTAAGTGTCAATATAGTAAGCAGGAGCAGATCTTTGCCAATCAGATTAAGTTTTAATATCAGAGTTGTACATATTAAATGAAAATCAATATTTAATGGAAGGCTATTAAATGAATATTATTGAGCTTCGAGGATACCACGTTGTGCATGATAATGGTCATTGTGTGCAGACATAGGTAGAATCAGTGAGCTGTTTTGTGGACAAAGTAGGATAAAAAAAGCCCTTTTTGACTTTGGTTTGGTTTGCCATTCTCCTGCCTGTTCTTCCAAGCTATGCACTGAAGGAACAGCCATGATCACTCAGAGGTTTACATGAAACCACTGAATTACAGTGGAGCCCAGCAGCCCTTTTGCACCAACCATTTCTGCTCTGTTTTCACTTGCCTGCAGCTGAAGCCACAGAAAGATGTGGTTGCAGGAGGTACGGTATGCATACACCACAGAGCAGCCTCAGAGTAGGCTTCACAGTTGTTCTCCTGTGACCAGTATGTGAATTTAGAGAGTGTTATGGGATTATTGAACAAACAAAAAATATGAGGGAGATGAGAGCTAAGTGTGTGGCTCTGTGCAGCAACCTGGTTCAGTTAAAGTTGACTGGCTGTGTGGTCCTCAAACTCTCTTAAGCACAGATTGCCGGTCCACAGGAAGGATGAGGAAACGTGTTGGTTTCCTGAAATGAACTGATATCTACTTCTGCAAGGCAGAGGTTACAGAGCATCTTTTGACCCCTCATCTAGGCAGCTGGAACAGATTTGATCTGAAAGGCAAACTCACTGGTTGCTAATGATCCTCCCATGTTTTCTGTGCATGAGTGTTGCTGTCAGACAGATGTAGCTATGCGTGGACAAAGTCAAAGTGAGGAGTTTTTGAGCTGCGAAAAGGTTAGGAGACCTTTGATCTGTAGAGTAATGCTGTGTTTGCTCTACCACAGACAGCAGAAGATAGAGGTGCATGAAATACCTTGATTGATGCTGTATTTTTTAAAAGCCATAAACTGTTGCTTTTGTTATTATTTTTTTAGATTAACAGCAAAGCAATGTAGAGAAACAATCAAAAGAAGCTGTAGTGAGATTTTAATACAGCTATTTTATCTTGGAACCAGATCCTCAGCTGGATTAATGTGAGAGTAGCCCTATTGGTATTGGTGAAGCTGTGCCACCTTATGCCAGTTGACTTTCTGATCTGCAATGTTAGGGAGAGATTAACTTGTTAAGCATCTTTAATGATGATTAGAAATTACAATATGATTAAATTTTTATTAAGCAATTGTCTGGGGTTCTAATAACAGTTGATAATTTAGGCAGGACATTAGCTTGCAGCTACCACAATACAAATACATGTGATTTTAGTCATATTCCAGATAGTGGAATGGGGATTAGCAGAGACAGAAAAGATGGGTGTTCTGTAATTCTGGGTTTGAGAGTCTTTTGGTGTAGGATCTCCTGGTACAGAACCATGCATAACTCTACAGGAGTATCTCGCTTGCGTTAGATGCAGACTTATCTATTTTCCTACTAATAATGGAGAGTTTGAGTTATGAAAGTTCACAGGAGTGGAAGTAGTTTGCAGCCCATCCTGGCTATGGCTCATGGGAATTGCAGTCTTGGGGACCAAATTGTAGTGGGGATATGACCACCTCAGTGGGCTTCTTGGGCTGTCTTAGATCTAAACTGATAGTTCTTTTTTTGTAAAGGTGGTTGTCCATAGCTGCAACTAGACATTGCACTAATGAAACTGGGGGACTCTGTGAGATAGTCCTCTTTCTTCCTCTTTCTGCATTCTTAGCGTTGGGAATGGAATCTGTTTAGAAGTACTTTATTCGTTTGTCGAAATCTGGATGACTAACTGAAGTGTGAAACACAATACAGGTGTGTGGGAAGCTAATCTGCATTGGCACAAAGCATCAAAGTTAATTTATTTCCTCCTGAAATAAGATTGGCATATTAAATGGGATTTAAGAACAAAAAAAATGTGGAGGTGTAACAAGCATTTCATAAATTACTGCTTGCAGCAAAGTAACTTAGTGCCATGTCTGTTTTAAACGTATGTATTTTTGGAATGCAAACTTGTCCGTAACTATTGCTTCTTTGAGGTCAACTTTTGCTTTACTTGAGTGCAGTACATGATGTGGTGATTCTTGTATTAGCCAAGTTAGGATGAAAACATAAAACTCGTTACAAATACAATATTTTCTTTTCCTGAGGCATTACTTGGTCTTGGGTGATGAGTTCCAGTCTGGCACAGTCTGATGGATGATCCCAGAGCAGCAACTTCCAGCTGCAGTCAGGTGATGTGAAATGAACTGGTTGTGTCCTTTCAGTTCTTCCTAGTGAGGTATTCCTAGATGGAAGTGCCATCCTGGGCAGTACCCACAGACATACTGCCAAATGCCACAAGCTCTTAAGTCAAGTCAAAAGAAATCATGAGATATCTGAGTTTATCTAGTGTTTCACCAGAGGGCAGATCCTGTAGGATGCATTTTTGGCAATGTTTTAAGATTTTGTGAAACCTTAGGATTGTATTCTTACATAGAATTGAAAAAATGTAAATGTGTTGTTCACATCATCCATAAAGCTCCTTTAATGATTTCTTTTTTAAGCAAAGAGCCCGAAGTCTAAAGGTATGGAGAACAACATGTCCCCAGAAGGGCATCCACTAGAGATGTGTTGAGACTGAGGGAAGTGGTGGGCTATGAGAGGAAGGAGTTTCAGTGGTTTAAGGCATAACTGTTGTAGCCAGTAGCTGATGGGGGGTACTTCAGCCTATGGCTAATCAAAGATACAAAAAAAGAAAAATTGGGGCTGAACCTTGAAGACAGATAATTAAGTAAATCTCATTACTTTTAGCCTGTCATGAGTTAACAGCAAATTTTATGTCATATCAGTGAAAACTTGTAACTCAGCTCTTTAGGAAAGTGTATTGGTTTCTGGGAGTTGGTTTTATTTCCATGTGTTTGTTTGACTTGGGAGGTAGGTGGAGAGAAATCATTCTCCCATTTCAGCTGGGCATTCTGAGAATGAAATCATCCATTAGCCAGTCTTACGCTTGCATTCAAGTTCCTAAGATACTAAGTGCTGTGGACAGATCTTCTTGATGCGCATTCCCTATTCCCAAACAGAATTGGCTTTCTGAGGCTGACAAGTGTGGCCATTCTTTTCTGTAGTTTTCATACAGCTTTGAAATTGATGATTAAAAAAATCTGCCTCAGTGTTTTAGATTTCAAAATTGTCAGGTCGACTCAGAGCTTTGCTCTTCATTACAATGTAAACTATCCAGTAAACTCCAAAATCAATTTATCAGCATCCTGAGGAGTAAATGGTCTATTTTAGTGATGAGGATATAATGAACTCTGATGTTTCTAGGATGCAGAAAAGTAGTCTCCTTTCTAAAATACAGTTAAAATAAAGGTCTCAAAAATGGAACACTCATTAGCTAATGGGAGGTTTAAATTGCAGATCTCTTCTCATGTTTATATATATTTCTGACTGGAGAGTTGCTCCTTATCTCAGTTAAACTGCAGTATGAGAAGATAGTGCCTCTTGAATTGTTCTGTGATAATGTTTTGTCCGTCAGGACTGTGTATCAAACAGTAACTTATATTGAAGAAATGTTAGTTTTTGATATTTCTAATATGCAGGGCATGCAAAAGATTTTGTTTCAGGATATCTCTTCTATCACAAAATACTTTTTTAAAATTTGCAGGTATAGCTTGTGGTTGGTTCCAAATAGAATAATGTTTCCCCATGCCTTTTAGTAGAAATGCAAAACAAACCAGATATAGCCGAATTTTTCAATACCAAATGGTATTGCTGATTTTTCTTTGCAGTAAGGAAAAAAAATACTGTAGAGATTAGGTAGTGAAGGAAAAAATAGTCTTTTCAAAACAGTCAAGGCAAAATAACACTGTTGATGTAGTGATTATTGTTATTAAGAGGACAGAAATGGGGCTGTCATTATGGAGATATATTCGGAGATTATGCTTAAATGGCTTGTGAAGATCAGATATGTGTGTCATTTAGGGTAATTTTGGGGGGCTTACTGCTTCATAACTGTCAAGTAAGAATGGAAGATGTGTTAATTCAGTGCTACCTGCAAAAAGTACAATGTTATTAACATTTTCAATAGGAAAGGGAAATAGGGGGTCTTCAGTTTAAGACATGGTGCTTGAGATCTCGGGTCTTGTAAATCTCTGGCATATTTTCCAGTCTCTCTATAGCAAAGAGGTTTTGGGTGGCCAGCAGTATTTAGAGGTAGATGTATTGGCTCTGGATGAGCTGTTCTGTCTGAGCCACCTCTATAGAATGCAGAGGCGCTGCCCTGGATGCAGAAGTTTGCAGACACCAACCCAGGCTACATTCTTTTCTTTACTGTAAGACTGTGCTCAATCAAGTTTATTGGGTGTGTGCTTGCTGTATAAACAATTAGTACAGTTTACTTCTTGCAAATAATGTTTCCTTTGTTCACATGTAAAGCATTTTCTGTCAGCCCATCTGTATCAATCATTCTGTCAAATGAAGAAAAGAAAAACATTATAAGGCTGTATTTGTACATCCTAGCTTCTAATTATAATCCAAATAAAATAGATGCACATTGTTCACAAAAACAAACTTCAAAAAATAATCATTCGCCACCTTCCATTGTTTAAAAAATAAAAAGAAAAATTAATTGATTGAATAAAACCACATGGACCAAATATGTAATTTTTGGCTACTCCAAAATGTTTGTCACAGAATGTTACAGGATTTTAGCAAAATCTGGCCTTTAAAGTGCATAAATTGCATAGTTGAAATTTCAGTTCCAAACATAGAATGCCCTTTTTTTAACAAGAGCTGATTCAAACTTTAATTTAGATAGTCAAAATTTCAAATGGATCTTGCTTTTATTGTTTATGTGGATTAATGGCTGTAGTCATGCGATGGGTAATGAATTAGAAGCTGTTTTCAAGATAGATGTAATTTCCTTTTTTTGTACCCGAAGCACGCTAGTCTTCCTTGGGCAAAGCCATCTGCACAGGCAGAAAGAGAAACCCTTTGTTTTGGATACTCTACATATTGATGAATGTTTCTAAATTTTCCACTTCCTCTCTTTTTTGTTAGCTTTTATTGCCATTTTGCTTATCTTCAGTATTTTTGTCCTACGTTTTCAGTCCTGCTTTACACTTAAGGTGCTTCTACTTTTCTTACAACTCCAGTAACAACCATGATTTAACTGTGGTGCTGTGCTGAGCTATGTATTGACTCCTCAGTTACTGTTGTTTAAATGTAAATGAATCCCGGCATTGTACTGGTGCTACTTCCCAGTCTTTCAACAGCTTAAAAATTCAGATTCTGTTCTGTAGGTAGCATATGAAGTCCCTCTGAGAGAAAAGTGGTACTTTTTTTGTTACAAGTAGCAACTGTGCTGCCTTCGATGTAACACAGCAGGTACCCTTAGGTATATTCAGTTGGCTCAAATTAGGACCCTCTATTAGCTTACATCATCTGCCCTAGATGTATATATGTTGCTGTTCTGTTCAAGGACCGCTCATAACGTTCATTTCAAATACTTAGATTTGGGCTGCTGCAGTTTTTCTCATCTAACTGTCAAATGCATTTGACAAATAGAATAATATAAAATAATTATAATTTTTTTCTCTAATCAAGCAAAAGGGGCGTTGAATTGTTTAATCACTGGCTTTGCCAGCATGCAGATGGGAAGGCTTTTCAGGTAAGTTGCTCATACAAAATGCCTGAAATGGATAGTAATTAACAACTGGCTCTTCATTGGTATGTTAATTACACTGCCATTTGTCCCGGTGCCTGTCGTTGTTTAAATGTTCAGTTACACTGAACTGAAGCGTTCACTTCCTGGCAAACACAGAATGTATCAGAACAGTTTGACTCTCAGATATATGCAAATATTTTATGGGAAGAGGCATGCCAGTAAATCACTGAGCTGCAAAGAACAAAAACACTGCATATTTGTATTCCTCAGAGGTAAAAGCAAAACCTGTTTTCAGTGGAATACACAGGCCTGATTTTGAAAAATGGTCTCCAGTACTTTTCCAGTAATAATACAGAACACAGTTTTATGCAGGTAGAGAATTTTAGGGACTTGTAACTGCTGGCTCACTCTTAGTAAAGGTAGGTGGACCTCTGGGTGCTGTTAAGTGTCCTTACAATGCATGTATTTTAAAAATCGTACTGTCTGTAGTATCTGGATGCAAAATCAGACTGAACTGGAAATACTATTAAAAGTTAGATAAAGCTGAATTTGGGTTTTGTTGTTTGTTTTTTTTTAATGCAGAAAATTAAAGTCACTTCTAACAAATAGATCAGGTCAGTAGTCTCAGATCTTACTGAACTTGCAGTTTAAATCTGTAGAGAATGCAGATTGTCTTCTGTGATTTGGATGGTGCTTTGCAGAGTGCATCCCTAGTCTCCAGATAAGTAGGAACAGACTGTGTCTGGTAAGCCTCTCAAGTTGTCCAGTAATATGCTGAAGAGGGGCAGGCTGGTGAAGTTCTGTGGCTGACCACCATGTCAGTATGAGGCTAGTGTTTTAATTGCTAAGCTTTTGTCACATGGGAAGCGGTTAATCTGCCCAGTGCACAGTGACCCTCAACACGTGGCAGCCGTCAACCTTTGAAATTAGGCGCTGATTTTAACAGTAGCTGTGGGAAGTGGATTGCAGTCATAAAATGAGCTATAAAATGGCAGTAGCTACTGTCAGTCCCTGCCCTCCGAGTCATGTTTGATGTGTTTATTGACAACAAATTTGCAGAGACAGCATGGCCATGGGCGAGCTGGATTTCCATTGGTTTGTGTCCAACAGGCAAAGTTACTAGCTCAATTTTGAGTCCAACTTTAAAGATTTAACTTTTTTAACTTAAAGATTTAGTTATGTAGAGAAGCTTGGTTTGAAATGCTATATTCTTGTGTCACCAGCCACTGAGGCTTATTTAACAGCAGCATGCAGGGGCTGGCCCTGTGTGAGAGTTTGAGAAAATAGAGGTCTGTCTGATGACTACTCCCATGAGTCATGTTCACGTCATAGTACATGGGGACACCAGTGGTTTCCTCAGATTTAAATTTAGTTTTATAAAGCATATTTAAGAGATCTGCGTTATAGCTCTGTCACCCTGAAAATACTCTGCACTTTCTGTAGTGGGTAGCTGTTTGAACAGTAGAAAGCAAGGCTGTGTAATGAAAACTTCCCTTTATTTTCACGAGATTGTCAGCAGCCTTAGGGATACAGTGGCAAGTTATTGGATCTATGTAAAGGTTTTGGTGTTTCTGGGATAAGTCTTAAGTGTTCTTCTGCTTACATGTTTTGTTTTCATGTAAAACAGACAATTTTTCTGATTTACATAAAAAATTAATTTGCTGTGCAGTTGGGTTTGTGGGAACAGCAGCTGCATCGTAGCTGCATTTTATTTTTGCTTACCAGTGAAGGTTTGAAGTATGCATTTTCATTGTTGAAATTAAATTCAGTGAACCATTGCTAAGAAAAATATAGGAGCATTTTCAAACTCTGTTATGAGGACTGAGCAGCCTGGTCTAGTGGAAGGTGCCCATGCCCATGGCACTAGAACTAGATGATCTTTAAGGTCCCTTCCAACCCAAACCACTGATTTGCTGGCTGGAAAATAAGAATTCTTTCTGAGTGCACGGGCACAATTCAAAGGTGAGCTAAAGCCCAGATAACTACTCATTAGCTCCTTTCTTGTAGACATCAGAGAATTTCTGTGAAAATAACTTTGGGGGTATTCAGACCTTTGTTGACTATGAAGCACAGTTTGGATGGGGGAGATGTGGGTCTGCCCTTCGGGAGGACCTATGCATGCTGTGGCGTCCAGGACCTCCCACTTGCTAGAGGTCAGCACCACGGTTACCATCCATGGTGCTGAAAGGGCACTGGGCTCCATGCTATACCTCACCTGTGCCACGGAGCTGGTGTAAGTTAAAGGCTGATGGGAGTGGGTTTGAGCTATTATTTCTGAGTGATAACCATTACCAGGTGAGGTGCTGAGGACATGTTCCATTCTCCTGGCTCTCTCGTCATGGCAGTGGTCTCCAGCAAAGAGGACAGCAGGCTGCTGGAGTTAGGAGAGTCTTAAGTGAACTTGACAATCTTCCCCAGATGCTGCATGGTAGGACCTGCAGAATCCACGTTTTGCAGTTTCTACACAAGAGCTTAAAAAATATGTAATGTCTCTGTAGATTCTCTGCCAGCAGCTCTCAGCATCTATGGGTTAAGGTTGTTCCAAGTGAAACTGTTTGTTATGTAGGTGAGGCTGTTCTGAATTCCCATTAAAGCAAAACATGCTTGATCAGACTTGTACTACATGGCAATCCTATCCAAAAATAGCCCATCCCAGACATTTTGGAATGAAGTGTAAGATTTCCTTTATGGATGCTTACAGAATAAGACAGCAATAGAGAATTTTCTTCTTCCTTTGTTATTGATGGGCACGCCAATGTCCTTAGGTTTATACAGGTCTTTGAGGCTCCTTGTAGTTTATTCAAGCTTGAGACTTGGTTCTTGAATGATCACAGCTGCTGGTTTTATTTTTCTAAATTAAACTGCATGTTTCTGGAGTTGCTGTACTTTGTAGTGTTTTCTGCTACAACAAGTGAACCTGTGCCTTTCTGAGATGTAGTAGTCTTCTAGTCAAATGTATCTTTATAAACTTGCACTCTTCAAACAAGCTAACATACATGTTTCTAAATTGCTTTCTGACTTAAGGCTTAATCTTACTTCTTTTTTAGTGATGTCCTCCTCCTGCTTCCTAAGCCCTTCTGTTCTGAACTGTAAAATGGCACTGAGGTTTATGATGAGGGGAGAGGAGGGGCGGCCGTGAGGGGAGATCAGGAGGGGAAAGAAGGGGCAGCCATGAGGGGAGTTCATGAGGGGAAAGAAGGGTCAGCCATGAGGGGAGATTGTAAGGGGAGAGGAAAGGCAGCCATGAGGGGAGATCGTGAGGGGAAAGAGGGGACGGCCATGAGGGGCAATCATGTGGGGAAAGATGGGGTGGCCATGAGGGGAAATCGTGAGGGGGAGGAAGGGCAGCCATGAGGAGAGATTGTGAGGGGAGAGAAGGGGCGGCCACGAGGGGAGATCATGAGGGGAGAGGAAGGGCAACCATGAGGGAAGATAGTGAAGAGAAAGAAGGGGTGGCCGTGAGGGGAGGTCATGAGGGGAGAGAAGGGGCGGCCATGAGGGGAGTTCATGAGGGGAAAGAAGGGGTGGCCATGAGGGGAGATTGCGAAAGGAAAGAAGGGGCAGCCATGAGAGGAGATCATGAGGGGAAGGAAGGAGTGGCCATGAGGGAAGATAGTGAGGGGAAAGAAAGGGTGGCCACGAGGGGAGATCATGAAGGGAAAGAAGGGGCGGCCATGAGGGGAAATCATGAGGGGAAAGAAGGGGCGGCCACTAGGGGAGATCATGAGGGGAAAGAAGGGGCGGCCATGAGGTGAGATCATGAAGGGAGAGCAAGGGCAGCTATGGGATGTGAGTGGTGGCTGTGAGGGGTAAGGGGCAGTCATGAGGGGAGAGCAAGGGCAGCTATGGGATGTGAGTGGTGGCCGTGAGGGGTAAGGGGCAGTCATGAGGGGAGAGCAGGGGCAGCCATGGGGTGTGGGGGACGACCATGAGGGGTAGGGCGACAGCTGTACAGTGTGGGCCACTATGGGGGGCAGAGGAAGGATGGCTCTGAGTGGAAATTGTGAGGGACAGCCATAATGGTGCATCTTGAGGGGAGATCAGTTTGTCCTTAGTGACATGGTTTAGTGTTGTCTTGGCAGTCCTGGGATAGTGGTTGGACTTGATGATCTTAAAGGTCTTCTTCAACCTAGCTGATTCTATGATTCTGTGGTTTTTACATTTTAGTGATAGCTGCCGGTTTGAATTAATATCTTTTGCTCTCCACAGCTTTCCCTTTTGTTACCTGTGTTTCTCCATCCATGTTCCATGCATGTTTTAAAAAGGGAGGCCATGTAAATATGTAAGTAATGTTTGAGCTTAGGCAGCTGTAGGCACTGTAAAACAAAATCTTAGTGCTGGGGTACAATAGCTGAATTAAAAGATGGATGGTTTTACTTGTTGGCATTTTGGTTGAGTAGAATCAGTTGGAGATGTGTGAGTGGGTGGAAAGAACATTAACATGAAGTTCATGCTGAATTATGTTTTGCTTGAGGAAAACTATTCATTAGTCTCATAGCTGGCACATACCTTTTTATTCCTTCTCTAAAGTAGTATCTGACTACTTTGATGAAAAGGTTGATTTGACATTAAGGAATTGGTTCTGCCTCACCTACTGATGATGTGCAAAAACCTTTCTGCCCTTGGCAGAACTGATTAAGACGTAGGCAGCATGCCAGTGCTCACTCTATTCTAGGAAGGGCATACCTGTGGTAAATATTTCAGGGTACACAGAGTCATGGCTCTGTCTGTTAGAGTGTTATGTGGAGGTTAATAATGTATCTGAGTTCAGCTCCAGAGCTCACTGTGTCTCCGTCTAAACCCCTTTGTCAGTATTGGTTTTTCTAGATGGTCTTAAGGACAAAGTGTTCTTTCATCATTGCTATATTTAAAATCACTGTGGTACTTATGAATAAGAATTTCAATTTCAGAGACCAATAAATTCATACTGTGCAGGAAACTTCTTGGCTATTAGAAGCTGCCTGCATTTTTCACTTCTATCACTGGCTGGCTATGTCATGGCTTAGAATTGATCTGGGAAGGAAGATGATCTTGTGGTACATGCACGGGACAGGCTTCACATTTACTACAGACCTCTTAACCTCTGACAAGTAATATCCCCTTGCCACAGTTAAGCCTTCTGATTTTTGTTTCCATTTCTCTTACCTTCAGTTTGTATATTCTGTTTATAAGACTATGTATTCTGGGATGCTTTTTTCATATACGTCTGTTATAAAATGACATGTTGTAGGAGAGTGTGGAGTGCCTATCCTGGAGCAAGCAGAGAATATATTTTCATTGTGATGTGCTAATTGATAATGTTTTAGTAACAGACTTAGTGCAACCACATTTATGTTGGACTAGCAAAGATTTTTCTTCTCCCTTTGGAAAAAAGAAGAGGTTAAAAAGCAGAATATATACAGCTTCTTTCTCCTTGGAAGCAGCAGGTATTACTTATTCCAGGCACATGAATAACATTAATTTGTATTTTTTTTATATAGTAGGTATGATGTTGGGATAATGTGCTTTTTAACTGTTTTGACAAAATATACACATGAGCATAGATTAATAGCTATTTCAGTGCTGAACTACCAATGATCCACCTAGCTATAAAGTCTCAATATAGGCTTTACAACTTGTTTTGTGGTATCTTGACTTTCGGGTTGCTTTTGTCACTTCATTTGCCTTTGAAAGCACATTTGTTTATTCTCAGCCAGTTACAGTTTGTATTGAGAACAAAATATTCTCTGCTTCATACGCAAAAGAAATGCTCAAGCTGTATGAAATATACAGTTACACGGAGTGGAAATTATAAGATAGTTTTCAAGTGTTTGTTGTGTGTTTGATAGTTGAATTTAAAAAGCAGAAAAATGCATTATGTGGGGGCATTTGGTTAGTATGTTAACTCAAACTGCTCTTTAAACCAAGTCAGTGAGCTGTCACTGGAAGTAGATACATTTTCAGAAATCAAATCATGATTCTTTCTAATATTGAAATCTAATGATAAGGTATTTGTAATGATTTCTTGGTAAGTGCATTTGGCTGCCACTAGTTATTTGCTTTTTGGCATAGAGTCCCTTGTAGAAGCTGGAACCTCATCGTCAAGTTTGGCATTCAGACTAATTTTGTGTCCTTTTTACTTGTCTGTGCTGCTCTTCAGTAGGCAAATATCAAAGCAAAAACCTTGGTTTGGTCAATATTTACAGACAAATGCTCAGCGTGTTTTTTGACAAACATCCAGTTTGTTTATAATGAGGGTTTTTTCAGTATTGTTCTCCCTTCTCTATTTGATGAATCCACAAAACTGTCTGTATACTTTTGGGAGCAAGTGGCTTGTAATGGATGTCAAATCATGTTTAATATGAATATGGGGACATGGAAAAATAGGCATTTGTTGTTACATGTTCTTGTTTGTTTTAGTAGTTCGCTGGTAGAACATGCAGTGAATTCTCGTATTTTGTAAAATCAGTAAGAACACAGCCATTTCAGCTGATCACTTCTTGGAAGCCTGGCAAAGCTTATCTGGAAACATCATTTTCTCTCTTATTTTAATATTGGTAATTTTAAAAAGCAAAATATGAGATTCAGTATTCTAAAAGCTGTTCAGGGAATAGCTCTGTGAAGAAGTTCAGCAGAAAAAAGTGTTCCGAAATTCATGACAAATTCTTGGGTGTGTAGTAAACCTAAAATAACACCAAGGAACCTACTGCAGCACAGCGTAGCAGAATTTTATATTTTTTATATTCCTATGAAGGTTTCCCTTATGCAGTGATGTTCAGGTGTTTTATTTGAAGCATTTGTGGGAACTAGAAATTCTAGAAAGTAATAAAAAAATGCAGATGCAGCTACCTTTGAAATTCCAAAAGCCTGTGGGCTATTATTATTATTGATGTTATTATATTATTATTGTTATTATTATTCGCAGACATGAAAGATACAATATGTGAAATTACCTAAAAGGCAAAATGGTTTTAGAAGCATCATCAATGATCCTGGGACAGCAAAAGATAGAAAAATTCACCAAGACCTTTATTTGTCACATTTTTGTGCTTGCAGAAAATTTCAGGTTTTGGGAAGCTCATTTTGGAAGAGGATAGCTGCTAATATGGGTTGCTGTGTCAGAGCAGTTAAGACTTCATGTTCTGAAGGTTGTCCTCTGTGGGAGCTTAAGCTGAACAAATCCAGATCTCTGATACGTGCCAGTTGAATGGTGTGAGAAGGCTGGTGTACTCTTCATGTGGCTTTTTAAGGTTCAGTTAGATTTGAATCTGGAATTTTCTTAAAGTCCTTTCCCATGGTCTGAAGGCTGGACTATAGTGCTTCTTAACCTGGGCCTGGAGTTTGGAAAAATAACCGTTTGGAGCAATAGATTACACAAGCTGTCTGTTCACTTTCATGTCTCATTTGAGTCATATGAAGGTTTTGTCTTTGCTATGGGAAAGTGAGGTTAGTGTTTTCTCCCATCTCTAGAGAAAAGAAATTAAAGAAATGTTACTCAGAAAATCTCCTGTTACTTCCTGGAAGTTTAGAAAGGGATAAAATGAACTGAATATTTAATATGCAAGGCTCAGGCTGGGTTTTCAAAATGGAGTCAAATGTGGGTTTTTTTTTCTCCTGCAATTTTTAGACAGAGAATGTTCCATTAGAAATTGTGAGGAAAGGAAAAATACGAAACCACTGCCTATTTTTAGAACATGTTTTATGATGAGTAGTGATACTCTTTTTTCAGGGCGTTTCACATAAATATTCTTGGTAATAAGTTGGGGTGTGGAAACACCTGAAAGGTCAATTAATTATTGAAACATCAAATAAGCATCATTTGCTTGTTGATGAAGCAGAACTGATTAGTCAATAAAATCAATAAAATCCTGTTTAATGAAAACAATAGCATTTTGATTACCCCGCAGTGCCCAAGGACGCTGTAAATATACTGATAATTAAGTGTTTAGTAATGCAAGTTACTGTTCTGAATGAAATTTAAAATGAACCTTCTGAGGCACACTTAAAACAAATCTTTATAATAAATAATAAAGACATTTGAAAGACGCAAGTAGTTTTCTATGAATAATTTAGACCAGAGTAGTGGATTATGTTTAGTGTGAGGTGTCCCTGCCCATGGCAGGGGGGTTGAAACTAGGTGATCTTAAGGTCCTTTCCAACCCTAACTATGATTCTGTGTTGTCCCTGAGCTTTCTGTAGCTGGTGGGGAATGATGTCTCTGTGTGTGAGGGTGCATTACAAAGGCCACAGGTGTTTGACCTCAGCTTGGTCAGTGGCTTGCAGGGCAGCTCATGGACTGCCACTAAAGCAGTAGTGGTCAGTTTAGTCTGATGTAGTTTGGCAGTCATCACTTCCTCAGAAATTGTATGTGAATATCTTTCATGGTCTTTATTACTGGCCCCTCCATGACTTGGCTCAATAAGACGACCACCAGAGATGATTTATTATGGTGATTGACTCATCTTCTGTTGTAGAAGGCAGGTCAGGTGCCAGATCTCACTTTTGTCTTGATCTGGCTCCTTGGATTTTCAAATTTTAAATTTTAGTAAATTTATATTTTATCTAATTTTATATTATTTTATATAATTTTACATAATTTTATATAAAAATATATATTTCATAAATACTTGCACCTGTGAACTTTGAAAATGCTTGCTGTGCTTGTCCACCTCAATGAAAATGGATTATAAGAGTATTTATATGAAACAGTTGTAAGAGGGAACCAGGAATGAAGTCAGCCACAAAAAAATCTCTGCTTATTTAAGAAATATGTTGTCGAAGTTCTTCCAACTTGAAACTAGAGTTGTCATAAATATGCTCATGAAATCTGGTAGCTGAATTCTGCTGTAATTAAAACAGAAAATAAGGACAAGAATCAAGTGATATCTGCTCTCAAGTCACATAAAATGACTTTTGTGTGAATCCTGTGCATTTCTGCTGGAGAGGGCAAGTAAAATAGTCAAGAGAAGGCTTTGGTTTCTAAGGGAAGCAAAGCTACCCTGATCTGCATTTGGTGAAGATCAGTTTTGGTCAATGTTGTAGGCAGATTTATTACCCATTGCTTTTATTTCATTGCATATTTACAGCTATTCAATATATTTAATGTAGTTGATAGGAGTTTAGAGCACTGATGTTGTTATGATGTAAACTCCGGAGAACCACAGCGGGTTTGTCTTGTGTAAACCATTGTAAGTTTTTTAATAGTTTCAAAATAATTTCTGCAAATTGACAGTTGAACTTGTACAAAATAGGTTTGTGATCAAGCACTGGTATTTGATTGAAATCTAAACCTGCTTTTGTTGCTGGAAAAGAATTTGTTAGGTGAATAGTAAAAAGCCAGACCTCTTGATAGAAGATAACAGAAGTGTTATTTTAAAATAAATAAATTGAAGATGAATGAATAAAAATGAAGTCTCAAATAATGACATAGTAACTGCTTTGCACTCATTATTATCATAAGACAATTGCTTAGGAATTTATAAGAGGACACGAGCATGTAAACATCCTTGAACAACTTGGTCTATTGGAAGGTATCTCTGCCCATGGCAGAGGGTTGAAATAGATGATCTTAAGGTCCTTTCCAACCCAAACCATTCTACGGTTCTGTGATCTTTCAACAGGTATTTTGTAGAACAGAGAAATGAAACAAGATGAGTAGTTTGGCGAAGGACAAGTAGCAATGATGTAAAACTAATAATCAGTAATCTGGAGCAAGGGCATACTATGGAAAATGCTTGATTTGATTGTTAATGAAAGAAATTAATAGGGGTAGTTGGCTAATTTCTTACCTTTGTAGAAGAAGAGCGCTTGAGAAATGTTGTCTCCTGCTCATGATGTAAAAACTGGCTTTTCTGTCCCAAAAGAAAGATTTTTCAAGCCCAGCATGCCTTTGCCAGCACTGGCCAAAAGATGTGGAGGTAAATGAGAAATAGAAATGATGCATAGTTTGGGGAACTTAATTTTTTGGTAATTGCTTTAGTACTTCTGCCATGTGTCACTAACATCAGCCAAAATAGTATCAATTAAGGCAGATAACATTTAAGCACAGAATTATGTTGTATCAGTACATGGTGATGGTCCACAGTTAAGGTAAACAGGTCTGTGATGACATTTTCTGAGCAGAATTCTAGTGGCCTGAAGACAGGTAGGGTCACATTCAGACAGGATAAATGATACTGTTGCTGTTTACTGCAGTTTCACTGTGACCCTTTTGTGTAAGATAAGGACCCACCTCTCTTGTTTTAATAAAGGATCTTTTGATCCTGAAACAGCCTTTCAAAGCCAACTTTTCATCCTCTCTGCAAACTGGCCTCTTAGAGTAGCTGCCCTACTTCCCCATATGTGCACTTTCCCATTTGTGACTACTTACACCTGAGAGGCTTGCCAGGTGTTGGAGGCTCAGGTGGTGTTTTCAGTGCAGCACTAGTCCAGGTCCCTAGAGTTGCTTTTAGCCCACTTTTTTGTGCACTTCCAGACTTCGTATGCAATTTCTTCAAATGTGTTTGTCCATCATAATCATGGTAGAGACCTAGGCAATGTTCTGCTTCAGTTAAAGCCCCCACTTCTGGAATGAGAAAAGATTTACCAAATTTTAGAGGCAGGCCAGGCACTTGGTTTCTGGTGACAGTCTTCATTCTTCAGTGCAGATATACTTCTTGTTTTAATTGTGAGGTGGGTTATTATTTTCCAAGATTAGAGGCATGCTTTCAAAACAAGAACTATTAAGGACTCTTTTTTAATCTTTTCTCCTTATTTTGAATTCCAGCAACCTCTTTTTTCTTGAGGGGGATGGTCCTGATTTGGCACTAGTTGGTTGTATTGGCTTACAGAGGGAGTACAAAAAATAGTTCATCTAAGCCAGAGGCTATTCAGAGGCTAGCTAGAGCATTGGCATCACTGAGGAGTCTGGCCTAATTTATAAACATGAAGTGGAAAAACAGCCAGAGAAATATGCATGGAAGTATGTGAGCAGGTGAGTTGGTGACGTGCCGTTTGTCAGGAAGGTAGGAGGAATGAAGAAGTAGCCACCCTTTCCCTTCTTCCCAACCTAACCTTAGGTAGGCATATGTGTCTTCTGTCTGTTCTTCAGGTTGAATTTCTAATCCATAACAAATTCTACAGTAGGTGCAGAGGTGAGACTCCAGGTCATTTTCTAGATGAAGAAGGGCCATTCTGAGTTTATTCAGTTATATATGGGTTGTGGGTCATTCAGGCAGAGAAGGCATAGGAAGTAAGCATAAATGCAGTTTGCATCTTTTTTCTTACACCCTGATGTCTGTGGGAATTGTTGTGCCCTTGATCTGGATGAAGGGAATTACCAAGCATGACTGGAATGAACAAAGTGATTAGCATGAAAATGGGAAATAAAAATAAGCAAAATATTGTCAAAGTAGCATTCAAAATCACTTAGGAGTACTGTATGAAATAATTTTTCGTGTTATGAATCATAAAATTGATGCTTCTACAACTGGGTTTTTGGGTGCTATGCTTCCTGCATGCCTAGATTTGGATACTTCAGAGGACCTTTATCCTGAAGGGGCATGTCTCTCATTGTCTCTCAAGCTGAGCAATTAGGGCAAGAATTCCCCTAAAATAGACCAAAACTCTTTTTGTCACAGCCTAGTTCTAATTCTCTGACTTCATTCTGCCTTCTTTTGCATGTCATTGTGGTGGTGTTGAACGAGAGGACGTGCAAAAAAGTACAGTTTGTACTGAGATTCCAGGACTCCACAAGTGGGCTGTGTGTTCACAACAGTGAAGTCTAGAGGCACCACAGAGGTTTCACCTCTTCTCTTCAAAACCTGCTTTCCCAGTCTACTGATGGCATGTATGGTAGATATCTCTTAGATTTGTTAGATTGCATTAGGTTGGGCATTTCCAAAGTCACAGCAGAAAAAGCAGTGAGCAAGATGCCCAGATTTGGTCTCTAGACCCCCAGTTAGGCAAAGCTCTCAAGTGGTTGGTCACTGTCTCTGCTTAACAGCCAGTCCCCCCAAAATGATCACCTTAATTGCATCCTCTCCCCCACTTCATGCATATCTAACATTCACCTGTGATGCTCTGATTTTAATTTTCCACAGAGGTTTCTCTAGTAACCACTCACCATATGCCCTAATTTGTCTTTAAGATTATGGGGGAACCCACCCTACAACCCGAAGTACAGGGCATCATGATGGAGGGGAAAGTTTTTAATTAAGCAGGATTTATATGTTATTTTTCAAAGCCCTCCCTATCTTAGTAGCTGGTTCCAGAACCTAAATGGTTAAAGTAGAAAATGTTAGTAATTTTGCTGCAAATAAATTGATCAGTATGCAAGACGGTTGTCACCGGCTGAATCATGGTCCACAGTTAAGGTAAACAGATCTGTGATGACATTTTCTGAGCAGAATACCAATGCTGCTACATTTCTTCCCAGAGGTTTCTGACACTTCTTATATGCGGATAAAATTTCTCTTCAAGAAGGTTTTTTTCACAGGAAAGAAATAGCATCTTTGCAAGAGTCTTCGTCAAAGGTGGGATTTATTGTATTTCATGATGTATTTGTTACCGTGATTCTGTTAAGAGCAGGGAAAGGAATGTTTTTGCTTTTCTCTGCATATGCTCTCTGTACAGTAGATCTTTCTGATGTGGAGTCTATTTAAAGTATCTGGCAATGGAATGGAAGTAAAACAGTGTTAACAGTTATCAGGAACAATGAAAATGGTTTATTTTTTGTATTCTCTGAGAGCAAGCTCTGTTTTATAGTATCTGTAGTTAACATGTAAAAGCAATGACTGTATATACAGCTAGATTTTTAGGTGTTTCTGTGAAATATTTTTAGCTACATGATAGCTTTGTATTTTCATTGGCATATTCTAAAATAAGAGATATGGTTTAGTTTGTTCTTAAATGTCTCTGTGCTAGGCAGAAAATCCCCTTTGCCTGCAATCAAAACCTTTTTGCTAAGATGCATCTAACTCCTGTATGAGTTCAGGGTACAGAAAAATACAGTTTTTAAAGAAGTTTTGGAAATCTGCTTCCTTAAACCATTTAAAAATCTCTGTACGGTGCTGTGCATGGGAGAGGGCACGTTTGTAATCATGCATTTAGCTTTAGATCCACTAAAGATTTACTTGGAGGTGATTGGCATCTCAGTCATTCTATGGATTAGCGGTCGGAAATCTGTCGCATGTGTATTGATAAAAGTAGAATCTTTTTTGTTTAATCGGATGCTGGTATCTGAGTTTAATCCTGTTTATTACAGTAAGGTAAAGACCTTTTTACCAAAGGGTAAAAAAGCCTTGTGGAGGGCATCCTCAGTGGTGCTTGACATGTAATAGCAAGCCTGGAACAGGTCGTTAAAGTTAATGCAGGGATTCAAAGTCCATTGAAGTCGGCAAAAGCATTTCTCCAGTGGGCTTCAGGTTTAAACCTGACCACGTCTATGGCGGGCATGTGTAGGTGAGGGGGGTGCCCAAGTAGCTGAAAATAGTGTGGTTAATAGGACCTTTAGTAAGATGGACTTAAAAAGGCTTGTCATGCACATGAACTGGTTGCATTTCAGACCTTCACAGCAAGATGTATAGCTGTGGTTTCTGGAAGGGAGCAGAGCAGGAAGCGCCATCTCTGGACCTGTGTGATGCTGGCTGTGAAAATACCTGGCCAAAATGCTGTGCTTCTTTGGGGGTGTCTTGGCAAATCACCTGTTGTGTACGAGACAGGTTAGAGCTGTGTGTCAGGCAAAGGATCTGGGGTGGGGCTCAAGATTACAGTTTGGATTTAGGAGATGCAGTTTATTAATTCTCAGTGTAAAAAGAGAAGTCCAGGTTCATCCGGGTGTGTTGCCTGTCCAGTAATTCTTGCTGTGATTGTGGTTCACAGGCACTTTTGAGGAATCCTTGGGCAGCACTTGGCTTGCTTTTGTGTTCTGCTTTCTGAAGAGCACAGTAGCTGGGTTTTGTACAGATCTCTACAACAAAGTGTGAGATGAACATGGAATTTATCAAGAATAAATCCCTGTGGTTTATCCGTATATTTTTAGTCTACATTTGCAGATTGTCTTTCATTTCAAAAAAATCCCAGAATATTTTAGGGGTGACTTACATGTGGTGCTGGAGGAAAGTGTAATATCCAAAGCTTGGAGCGGTGAAATGAATTTGGGTAGAAATGGAGGGATTCACTCAGCTGTTTCTGTATTGAGCATGGATGTTGTGCCTGGATTAGTATGGCTTCTCAGGTATCCCCAAGATGAACATGAGTATGGGTGGCAGGATCAGGCCTATGCCCAGGCATGACAACAGTAAGAGCTGTTAGGTGTCATCTAACTGGAAGAATACGTACTGAAAACTAAGAGTGTTACACTGGGGTTTAATAGCATTTCCATGTTCTTTGGCAGATCTCTAGGTAACTTTCTAACATTAAAATTAAATACTGCGTGTATTCTTGCAGCGGAAAAGTGATTTCTGTTTGGCATTTGGACATTCTCAGAGCACTGCCTTGATGGTTATAGGTCATTTTCATGAACATTCAGCCTGATCTTGTTTTACTTGCTGAACATTATACCCTTATGCTCATGTTTTAATATTGGGTAAAATGGGCAACATTGTTTTATATCTGTTGGCAGAAGGAAAGGCCACTCTGAGAAGGTCCAGTCTCAGAAGGAGAACAACTTGTTTCCTAATGTTCTTTGCTGCTGAAACACTTCAGCGAACATCAGCGTTAACGTGTGTTTGGGCATGGGCGTACATGAGTCTGGAAACACAATCTTTGATTGTTGACCCCTTTTTTTGTTTTAATGTAACCAGCTTGACATCTGCTTCTGCCGTGCTGGGCTTTTATACTAGTTTATGCTACAACAGAATAGCTTCATTTACTTTCAAGGGGCTGCCCTAAATTTTTGTTGACGTAACTTCACACAATGGTAGTTTGCTCTTCTGGATTTTTTTTCTTTAGGTCTGTGTCCAATGCACACTCCTTTTATAATTATTATTCTTTTTTATGGTAATAGGCTCCCTGGAGTACCTCTCTCCCATAATACTTCTAACTGAGATTCCTCCTTTGTTTTCTTCCTGGAGCATGCACAGACAGGTAACTTCTCAGGTGCATAGTCAGAGAAGCAGCTGACCATCACATTTTTCTTCTGGCTCATTTTTGGAGGTAGCATGTTTCTACTTTTCTCACCAGCTCTTTTTTATAAATATAAAAATATCATCAAAGATCTGGTCCTTTTAGATGCTTGCAGATGAGTACAGATGGAAGATACTTGGGAAGCAGCTCAGATCCATTCCATCATCTCCCCAGAAGTTCTTGCAGCCTGCAGCAGGGAGCTGCTGCATTTGTGAGCAGTTTTTACAGCCGCAGTCTAGTGGTTTGTATTTTGGTGCCACTGTTCAACTTTGACAAATGGGTGCCTTCCAACACCCGTTTGCCTGCAGCTGAATAGTGGGGTCACTTTGTCACCTCTGTCCCTGAAGTCCTGTAATGCTCTACTGTTACAATTTGTACCCTGAGACTGTGTCTGAGGTGCTTAACTGCTGCTCTGGCTGCTCCTGCTGAGGCCGGTCAGGTTCTGGGTGCTCTATACTCCATGATGGTCATGTCCTTGGAGTTTCTTTCTTTGCTGTGTTCACTGCGTGGCTTGAAGAGTCCCAGCCTTTTGGTTTTTCCATCTGCAGAACTGGAAGGGTAAATTGTGTGTCTTATACATCGATGTATATGCAGGTCTGTCACACCCTCAGGTTGTTGCATAATGGAAAGTCTTTGGGTTTGAAGGACCTGCAGCTTTCTTCCCTCTTAGTTGAGCTTTCACGTGGATTGTCTGTGGATCCCCTGATTATTTTATTCTTTCCTTGTGCTTTTATCTTGGAAGTGGGAATTTTTGAAGACATCCTTTTAAAGTAGTCGGCTCAATGAGCTTGGTTTTCTTCTCTCAGGACCATGAAGATATATTTAAAGGCTATTTAATGTAAAAAGTTACTTTCTTCATTGCGCTGTTTTTGATGTGCCATTCTAGAGATTCTGGACACCTCCACAGTAACTCTTCAGCTTATACCCTGATAGACAGCTGATCTATTTATTGCAAATATTTTCTTTCAGGTGTTTTTGGACACTGATACAACTGAGCCTGTAGCTTGGCCATTCCTCTAGCCTTCATTTTTTTCTTTTTCTCTTATAAAAGCATACATGGTTTCCGTTTTTCCTTACTACCTGAAACTTGCGAACTACCCTTGTCTTCATAAAATCAGCAAGTTTGGAAAAGACCTTTAAGATCATCAGGTCAAACTTTACCCCAAACATTAAGGATTAAAATAAGAGCCAAAAAACTCATTCTGCCTAGCAACAACCACCTAAACTGGGGGGCAAAACTGTCCAAGTTGTCAGTGGGGAGAGCAAGGAACCTATAGAAAGAAGTTTACTCAACCTATTTTGGATGCACCTCTAAGTATGGGGTGCATAGCAGTGCAAGGGTGGTGCTTTATTTCCCTTTCAGTGAGCTATAAAGTTGTTATCTAAATAATTAGCTTGGATTTCCAGACTTCTAAGAGTAGATGAATCCAACCCTTGGCCTGGTTTTTCGTAATTCTTGTTTTAGATTGAGGAAAAGGAGGTTAAAAAAAATTCTTATTGCAATTACAAATTCAGTGTTGGTTTTACTCAAAATACAGCGCATGGTTGATCTAAAATTGTTTTACTATTACTGCTTTAAAAAAATCTGATCACCTTGATGATCTGTGCTGGAATGTATTTCTGAGGGACAGGGACACTTTGCAGGTAAATTTATTATGGCTCTTACCATCTGCTTTAATAAATGAGTAAGCAGAGCATTTCATAATTACCTTCAGTTGTGTCCATGGAATGTGAGTTTGAGTGTTCCAGGTGAATTATTGGCATCAGACTGCTAAGGATGCTTAATTCTGGAAATAGTGATTTAACAGTTATTTGGATGCTCATCCTTTCATTTGTATGGCAGTATGCTAATATGTATTTAATGTAGGGTTTCCACGTAGCAGCAGCTTTAGACACAGAGGGACTTTCCATGGTGTGGTGTTAAAGGCAGAGGTCTCATTGTTTATCCTTGCACACTTTACTGAAAAATATTGAATGAATACTTCGCTCTCTTGCTTTTTAGTTGAAAAGGAGTTAATAAAAGTAAATGCCCTAGCAGAAACTTATGGAATCAGTGAATCAATAAAATGTTATTATTTGAAATGCATAATGTTGCGTAATGGATTTATATCAAATGTGGCAGAGACAGAAGTGCACTCCAGACATAATGAAAGAACAGGAATTGCTGTTTCCATAATTGAAGTTCTTTTGTACTTATCTGTTGGGGAAAAAAATATCAAGATTTTTTAAGACATTTGCTTTTCATTAGTAAATACATTTATCTGTAGCTCCAGAGACTCCACCAAGTTGTGTTTCTTTTTTTTTAAAGAAAAGTTGGAAGGAGGATATATTTTCTTTCAGGATAATTAAATGCTGTGACTGTAGACTGAAGTATCTCTGCATTAAAAAAGTTTCAGTTGCTTCCATAGTTTACAAGAGTTGCAGAGGCAAAACATGCTTCATCCATGGGCTAGGAGAAAAGGGTGTAAATACATTATATTCCGCTTTTCTTTTTTGAAGTGTAATGAACTGTTATTAATAGGTTGTAAAAGTACTTGCCATTAGCGGTCTGGAAACCATTGCATAAGGTGTGCTCTTGCTGTTTTCTCACATCAAAGTTTTGAAGTTTAACCTGTGGCTATGCCCAGAGCACTGGCAGAGGGATTAATATCAGCCTGGATTTTGGGCTCAGCTTTGCTTTGCAAGACACCACACAGAAATACAGGAAGCCTTGGAGCTCTACAAAGTTCTGGTCCTCTCAATGCCACCAGAATATAAATAATAAAAACCAGTGTTGTCTGATGATTTATCCAGGCTCTAAACTCTTGACCTCACTGGCAAACTGAGAAGTTTTCTAAGTTTTGTTTTCCTTGGTGTCTTGGTACCATGATCCACAGCTTCATTTGGAAATTCATCTCTGCATTCTCTACAGAGCAGTTTAACTGTGTAAAAGGTTGTTGGCCTTCATCTGACAGCCCCTCTGAGAAGTAAAATTAGAACCATTAGGTAAATTTAAATACAGAGGTACCTACATGCTATTGTCTCTGTCTCCCACGCACTCATAATGGCTGTTGACAGAACTGGCCTTCTTTTAAGAGAGCTGTGAATCTGCTGGTCTTTGCCTGGAGAGCTTTCCTTAGAAATAAAAACTAAAGATTTCTCAGCATATTTTTGAAAGGACCTTTCTCTAATGTCGTCATCCTTTCAGATTCGGATTAAAGGATATTTTTCCCTCCTCTTTCCCTACTTCTGCATTACAGAAATGGCATCAGATATTCCTGGATCAGTGGCCTTGCCAGTAGCACCAATGTCAAGTGGACAAGTGAGAATGGCAGGATCCATGCCTTCCAGAGGAGGAAAGCGCCGCTCTGGGTAAGCCTTTGGGTTTTTCTTTTCAGGTCTGAAGTTGAAAATGACTGGTATTGAAGAACTGAAAATGGACTTTCATGTGAATGTTTATTATGTAATTTCTATATATGTAAACTACATTATGGCATTAGTCACTGATGGTTTGTTTCTCTCTTCAATGTTATTTCTGCAAGGTCAGACTTGCTGATAAGTGTATAGTTTGTTGTTCTGCATGCTTCAAAAGACTTTCAGGTTTGGCAAAGCATCCAGGAGTTGAGTTTGGCTCCTGTGGCTGTTGTATGTGCAATGAATTACACATTGCCTACATCTGTTTGATCTCAAAAGGATTTATCCTGTGAATAAAGGTAGTGAGATGTGTTTTTACTTGCACATGCAGACTTACCCAACTTCATCTGAAGTTTGGACTTGGAATCTCAGATGGAGGCCTTCTGTTAAAAATGTTTTCTTTATAGTCCCAGGTAAGGAAATAGCACAGGCCATTACTCTTCAGAAATTGTGGTCTCTGATATTCAAGATCTCAGTGGAAATGCAGCATAGTCTGCTGCTGGGAGAAAAGGCCTGAATCAAGTTCAGCCCTTGCACTAGCCTGAAGGCTCTGCTAAAGAAGAAAATTTATCTTATCCAACTTCAGGTGTTGGTGTGGAATAGAGGTAGTTCTTCCACATCAGATTGCTCTCTGGCATCTCATACTAATCCTCTGTTAGAATAAAAGCGTACCAAGAGCTGCAGAAGGGACAGAAAACTGCTCTTTAGTATTAGCACACCCCCACCCCTGGTTTTATCAAAGGTTGATCACAAATAATGGTCTTTAGATGATGCTTTCTCAGTGAGATCTGATCTGAGAGTGCCTGCAAGAGATTGATTAGTCTTATATTTAGCCCAGAATATGACAGTGACAAGACTTAACAGTTACAATACCATAAGTAAAATTTTCACTGATGGACACTTCAGGAGAAGATGTTGTTCCTTGTGAAAGCTATTCTAGGGATTCGTTCCCCAAGGTATGTTGCCAGTTTTAGGTGTCCGGTCAAGTAACAGTGCTGGAGTCTCAATCCTGGAATGGATTAACAAGGGAGAAGGTGAACCTCACCTTGAATGCAGAACTAAGTTGGTGTGATGGGAGCACTCAGGGTGGTTGTTCTGAGGGGGGTTCCTTTGAACAGAACAATTTAGAGATTTACCCCCACTGAGTGTGCTTCATATGCTGAGCATATGGAATTGGTCTGAGATATTCCTGATGTCTGTCTTTGACAGGCATCACATTTTTAATTTTTAGGATGAAAAATTCTTTTCAAAACTTCCACTAAAAAGAGAAAACAAAGCATTAACTTCTTTTCGTTGCTACATAACATACATAAGCTTTTGTACTTCTGAATTGCAGGATAGTTGATTTCTTTTTTGATCATAAACCATGTCAACTGCCAATACCAGTTTGCAAATTACTGTTACCAAGGGTTCATGCTGCTGACTGTGAAATCTTCTCATTATATTAAATAGTGACTTGATATTAATTGAAAGCTATGCTTTAACAGTTGCATTTTAAGCATCATCATCTATTTGGGAGAAAGTGGAGTGGGGGGAGGGTGGGAGGAACATAAAATCAAATTATTTTAAATTATTTAACATGCAAATTACGTAAGTTAGTACAGATTTGCTGTTGGACCCAGATGTATTTTATTTGTGCACCATAGCTCTGAACTAATAGCCCTTGTCCAAACCTGAGCTGAGGGTGCATTTTTAGCTCTTTTTTTGTTCAGTGTGTGTGTGTATTCAGACCTTGAGGGAAAGAATGCCTGCTGTGTCTAATTCCTCCTAGCTTCTCTTGGAACAGAGTTGCAGCTAACACTTGGTCCTTTCATTCCTGTCCTGGTGATACATCTTTGTGCACCTAAATCCTTGGGCATTTTAGAACGAATGCTTTATGTCAAACATAAAGGAATGTAGCTGGTGAACACAGTCATCTTTTCCAGCTTCGGTTATCTCTGAAAATTGTTTCTTTTCTCATAATTGCTGAGGCAAGCTGGCAGAATAATTGCTGTATGGACTTGAATGTAGATCAGTTTAAACTCATTGGCTATACAGAAGGTGTTTCTGCCATGTAGGCATTCATCGACAGCTTGGAAAAATATTTTTCCTTTCTATAAATTATACCAGGTACTTTATAGAAAAAAGTGACAGGATAAGGTGATGGTGGTCCATGGCTACTTTAGATTAATATAACATCAGTTCTTTATTTAATGTGGGGAGGATATGGGGCTTTTTACCTTCCTAGGTTATCTGTACCTGGGGAGGGAGGGTTGGTGTTTGGGTTGGTTTTTTGACTGGTTGGCTTGCAGTTGCATTGGTTTTGTTTCAGTTCAGCATATAGTCTTGTCTCCTCTCTGTATGAGATCTGTAAGATCTAGGGAGATATGGGGAGGAAGAAACCTCAGACCCCTCCCGGGATGTACCCCCCGATATTGTACTGAACAAAAGGCTGTAGTGCGGATCCCCATCTGCCTCTCAGCTGCATCTGCTCCCTATCATTCCTGCCTGCCCCCTTCCTATGCTGTATAATCATGGCAAGCCATCTTTTGACATTTCTTGGGAATTTTACATAATAATTTTTTTGCAGTGTTCAAACCCTCCCCCATATCAATTTTTTAACCAGTGCAGGACCACCTTATGGGAGGAGGGATTTTTCTTTGTATGAAAATGTTTCTGCTTAAAAATAAATATTTTTTAAAAAACATTTTTGTCGTGGTATTTATGGTACCCACTCATCTTTTTGAAGAAAATGTATTTTAATAAGTACCTCATACATCAGGTCTTTTTATGATTGACGTGAACAGCATGAAAGAGGAAAACAAAATTTATGCTGTCTCTTCAAAACAAAAGAGCATAGTGAAGCTCTTTTAAAGTCTCTCTTTAATGGGAATTTGAAATGAAGATAAAAGGTTCTCTTTCTGAAACTTCTGAAATGATGTCATTTGTCTTCTTGGAGGCTGCTTCTGCTGTTTTGCTAATGTGCAGAATATTCTATCTAAACAGAAGATCTGATCTGTCAGGGTATGAGGAGTTTGTTGGAATATTATTTTCATATGTTCTGCTGTGTTCTGCTAAAAATTACAACTGATTCCCTGCCTTTCACTCCATCCTGCTGTAAAGCTGACACAGAGGTTCAGGCAGGGTGTTGGAACCAAGGACTTTATACCTGAGATATTTCTTTTTTGCAGGTTTTGAAAAGGTTTTCTTCATCTTGCGCAGTGAAATGTGAAATCAGGAAAGGAGGGACAGAATTGCATTTACTGTTGCGTTTTTGCAAGTATTGACGTTTTGAATTAACTTCATATGAAATTTCTTATTTTTGATAATCTTCATTTGAAATGAAGTCAAGTTTTTAAGGTAATTGAACAAAACAGAGGCATTATTTAAAGATTTTGTCTATTACAGTCTGGTGTTGCACCCTAGGCACTCAGATTCTGCCATGATGGGCCAACTGTAAATTTGATGGGTATTGCCTGTATGTATTAACCCACTGAGATCTTATGAGAAGCTGATATCCAGCCATCTCGATAAACAGGTGTGTTAGTTCCACTTATTCCCTTGGAAGTAGGTATACAGCACAGGCAGCAGCATCAAGCCTTAACTGTCATCAGCTTCTCTGTAATTCTCTGCATTATATTCCATTAATAATAAACTTGACTAAATACAGTAGAGCTGATACTTGATTCCGGGGAGAAATCCATCTCTTGTCACTCAGCTGGAGTATTTGGCTGGAAGTTAAGAAAATTGATGCACAGGATCTCAGTGTATTGACGGGAAGGAAAGGAATTAGAAAATTAATCCATCCCAAATTAAAGCAGTGCCTTGTTAAATCCCCAAATAAAAGGCTTCCCCATAGGTATATATATTTTCTGCAGCCGTTTTCCCTTGAGTTTGAAACTGGAGGTTTCTCTCTGTTGCCCCTGAAACCAGAGAAGGATAGGCCTGATGTGATGCTTTTTTGAGCAGTTTCAGGTGGAGCCAGCCCAGTGGTGGTCTGAGTATGCCCTCTGCTTTTAAATAGACAGCTCTCTTGTGAAGCGGACTTTCACATTCTCAGTGTACATAGAAACATTGCAATTGAAATAACTTAGAAGTTTGTTCTGGAATCTCACCTATAGCCACATTGTAATATGTGGGGAAGCAGGTAGGTAAGAGGAGACCTTTGGCTAGATGATAATGTGTTAAATGTTAAATTGCTGGGAGTGTTGTCTGTGCAGCAGGTCTGGGGAAATTTAGGCTGCTGGTGCTGGTGCTGAAGGGCAGATTTGGGGTGATGGGTAGCAGCACATTGGCTGGGTCCTGGCTTAGCTGCAGGCTCCGTCGCTCTATCAAGGGCTCTGGCCACTGGAGGTCGGTGGTGTTCTGCACAAGGCAGCTGAGAGGTCATGGACCTTGAAACCCAGTTTGGTGATAATTAGGCAAGCAAAAGTGTAATTTATAATGAAAATGATGATTGCATCAAACTTAACCAAATTAAATACATGTTTTTTCTCAAGACTCTTTGAGGAAAATGTTTTTCTCTGTACTTCCTCCAGAGATGAAGAATCACTGTTTCCATCTGGAAAATATTACTGTGACTTTTCTAATACTGTTTCCAATTCTTGTGCTTGTTCCTTGTCCTGACTGTACATAGATTGCTGTGCCTCGGACACATCCTTCACAGACCAGTCTCTCTTGGTTATCAGAGTTAAGAAGCTAGGCAGTATTGCCTGACTGGCACTCATACTTCTGTACGCTGATGTAGTTTTAGAGAGCATTTTTGCAACCTTGTTCCCACACTCTGAACATACAAATCTTAATTTTTAATTGCTGGGGGTTCTTTTAATACTGAGGTAAATATTGTCACCTTGCAGGGTTTTTTTTTGCCTTTAATAGGACTTATATCTGTTGTTAATATGAAGAGTGTTGGAATCTGTAATTATGTGAAGGTTTATTACACTGAAATGTTAGAAAGCTCGAAGTGTTAAAGAAACACGACAAAACTGTTTGCAGAGCAAGCCATGATTTCTTATCTACACAAATTACACTGACTGATCAAGGTCTGCATATCATACTGATATATGTTCTTATTAAAAAATACACTAATGCAACAGTTGTATTTGATAATTTTATATCATCTTGGTTCTTAATCTGCCTGAATGGCTGAGTCACCCTCTTATAATTGACATATATGTTTGTTCACCTCTTTTTAAAGGTTTAAAAATGAGTAAAATGTTTTGGAAATTATACTGTTGCATAACTTTCTGGAAACTTGGTGTCAATGGGAAGGAGACTATCACACTGCCTAATGTAGGAAACTAATCTAGGTGGCTAATTTAGGAAGTTAATCTTCCTAGTCTCTGTGTAAGAAGTGAAGAAAAGACATTTCTGCTTTTTGTTGCTCCCTAGAGGAGCCTAACTGAAGGAGAGGGATTTGCCCCGAGGAAGAGCTCATCTCTTCCACTGACTTAAGGAGAAGGTCTGGGATATAAACCAGGTAAGTTAGGTGTGCAGTAGACCCATAGGTCATTTTTAGTATTGACCACAGGAATACCACAAAGTAGTTGCCATTTGCTGACTGGGTAATAATTTGTGTGAACTGATGGGTTAATTTAGGGCAACTCTAAAGAATGTACTACAGTTACAATCAGTAGCAGTGATGGAGATAATCCTCATAGCAGGGAGGCTGGGAGTTTATTGTGTTCTATGTCTAGCTTTCTTTAGGCTGGGTCAAAACCAGTGCTCTGGCGTTTAGTGTGTGTACAGCTTTAGAACTTTTTCTTTAGTCTTAATTTTAGTCCTTGAACGTAGGGTCCCCACTGATTTCTGTAAACTTCTGTCAAGCCTAAAAGATATTTTTACTTCTGACCATCTTAAAAGAACTTCATTTGTTTAATATCTCCTTTTATTTGTTAATTTTAAAAGTGCAGATTTCTGTGAAGAAGTCTATTACTTTACTGTAAAAACCTCAACAACTTGTGTTCTTTGTATTCCTGGCAGATGATGAGCTACCTTTAGGGATTCTGGAGAATATGAGCAAGACTGGAATCTACAGTTGTTAACGCATCCAGTCAAAATATGAATTAAACAAGATTGAGAACCAGTGGCTTGAATGTTCATGTCACCATTACCAGTATCATGATTACTGATTTGGAAATCTTGCTTTTACAGGATGGACTTTGATGATGAAGATGGGGAGGGGCCCAGCAAATTTTCAAGGTGAGCATTTACAAACAGTTGGCCAAATCACAGTTTTTTTCGGTGGAGAAAGACAGCTGTCTCACTACTAATGCTTTAAAGTAAATATGAATACGGATAAAGAGCTTGCCAACAACTTGACCTAAATTCTGGTTACTGTTTCTATAAGCTTCCTTTGCAACTTTGCAACTGGCAGAAATCTGCCTAATGTAGTTATTGGTTTACGTAGCTGACAGCGTATGTCATAATTTTGCTCTGCAGCTATGTCAAATGAGAAAACTTGTGACTTTCAGGTTATTATTTCAACTGTTGTACATGAACTATGGTTATTTGACATTGCTGAAGTTGTCTTTCTGGCACTGAAAATGAATTTTATTTTGAATTTCTTTCAAATGTTAACTGCTTGTTAAGATAGTATGACAGGTCCTAGAGATGTGAACTGTTTAATATTAAAGCTCATTATATACTATTAGGTGTACCTGAATAGTAAAAATTGCCAAAATAAATGTTAATTAACATGGACTATTCTAGGCTAGAAATAAAACCAAACATTAAAGTATCATTGCCATTTTTTCACTTTTTCTTTTCCCCTTGTCACACTGTTCGCATTTTTTTCCATTGGAAACCAGGCAGCTGCAGTGAGAGGTAGATTCTTTGAGGCCTACAGGTAACTGCTGGTTATCCACACTGTAACTGCAGCATTATAGCAGCAGTCATGTTGAAACACAGCTGTCCCCATAGGGTTTTCAACAGGATCCTCCTGGGCAGTCTGAAAGATAAGTATGCGGAATATGTGTCATAACACTGTATCATAACCTACTGGACAAGACCAGCAGCACCCTTGTTTAGCTGATGTCATTTACAGAAAGGATATTCCAGTTCCTGGTGTTAAAACTGGTGATCTGAGGGCTAGTCCCAATGTTTGGTGGGCTGCACCTCCAATACTGTGTTCAGTTTTGGGCCCTTCACAAGAGAGATATTGAGGTGCTGGAGCGAGTCCAGAGAAGGGCAATGGAGCTGGTGAAGGGCCTGGAGCACAAGTGTGATGAGGAATGGCTGTGGGAACTGGGGTTGTTTAGTCTGGAGAAGGCTCAGAGGGACCTTATCGCTCTCTACAAGTACCTCACAGGAGGTTGTAGCGAGGTAGGGGTTGGTCTTTTCTCCCAAGTAACAAGTGATAGGACAGGAGGAAATGGACTCAAGTTACATCAGGAAAGTTGAGATTGCGTATTAGGAAAAATTTCTTCACCAAAAGAGTCATTACGCATTGGAACAAGCTGCCCAGGCAAGTGGTGGAGTCACCATCCCTGAAGATATTTAAAAGACATGTAGATGTGGCACTGAGCAACATGGTTTAGTGGTGAACTTGGCAGTGCTGGTTAACAGTTGGACTTAATGATCTTAAAGGTCTTTTACAACCTAAATGATCCTGGGATTCTAAGATTTATGATGAATGTGACCTGATTTGTGCCTGCATAAGTGTCAGGGTTGGTAGGCACACTGGTGCATGTGTGTTGGTCTCTCTCCAGCCTGGCTTCAGCCTTTCAAAGTTTGGTAATGGGGAGAGCCATAGTTCCTTTCATTTTATTGGAGAGGTATGCTGTACTGTGCTTAGACTCAGCTGATTTTAGATGTCAGATGAAAAACTGATATTTAAATCTTAAAATGCTGTTAAACCTTCAGATTGTTCTGCTATTACAGTGTGGGACAACAGTGCAGAGATGCTCGTGGCCATGTTCAGACATCCTATTCTACTTGCACCCCTCTTTTAGGACTTTTCCCTTCCCCAAATATCTCACGTGGCTGATTCCTATCTTGTATTGGTCAAAATTATTTGGTTAGCAAAGAAGTGCTGTTTAAATATTTAAGCTAGCCCAGCTGACTTCGTGCCTGAAGAAGCATGTACATAGTGAGGTCAGCTGGGAGACTGAAAGGGAGAAAACAGTAGTTGGAGGCAGTAACATAGTCAGCTCAGCTGGGCAGGTGAGGATTAGTAGAAAAGCCCCAAGCTAGTGGGAGCACAGGAGATAGTGGTGTTAGTACAGTACTCCACATGAGTTAACACATCTTGCTTCTCAGGGACTTCCAAGCCAGCTCAGGTATCTCTGCATGGCATCTCATTGTCAATGAAAGTGTATGCATGCACTTCTCACCAAATGGTATGTGGCCATTCCTCATTGGATCTGTCTTTTTGTTCCAAATTCTTCCGGTCAGTCTCTTCTCTGGGCACATTCAAGTTGAATAAAGCGGTGTTTTCACTTGAATGAGTTGAGGGTGCTGGTGTTAAGCACAGCATAGAAATACAGCTCAAGGCTCACTTAAGCTTTGTCTTCAGTGTTTGAATGAGTCATAGTGAGGAAGAAAAATATGAAACCTTATAGAAGAACTTGCAGAGTTGGGATACTTAAAATTAGTTTTAATTCATTTGAGAAAAGGTTCATTACTAGTTTTGTAGAGACAACATGCTTAATTATTTTATGCTGTTTAACTTTGTTAGCTAATTCATGGGACCTTCATAGGCTGTCTGTTGTAATAAATTGCATCATTTTGGAAAGGCATAATTCTAATACAAAATCTCACGGGACTTTTCTTAAGCAGAAATACTGTTCACCTCTAGAGAAGCTGTTAGCCTTATTTTTGGTATTTTCAAACTCCTACATACTCTCATTTGGAAAAAGCAATTTGGTTTCTCCAAAAGTAAGATCTTTTTCAAACAAATGTAGTTTTTGTAACTATGCTAGCCAAACCTGATTTCAAATGATGAGTCTGTTTTTAGGAAAGGAGGAGCAGCATGTCATTCTGTACTGAAATGCCACACTGCTGCCTGTCTCTGGGACAACGCTTCAGAAACAGTGAAGCTTTAATCCCACTGGGCTAAAGTCCAGTTGATCTGGATTTCCTCCATGAAGTTGCTGCCGATACACCACACATACCTGTTTGGGCATCTAGCTGCAGTTGGTTTGGGTAGGAATGAGGTACCTGTTTACTTCTGGGATATAAGCCAGTTTTAATTTCACTTCTATTTACCCAGCAGTTTTATCTGCCTGACTTTTGCCAGTCTTCCCAACAGACGGTACAGTGTCTGTACCTGCTGGAGCTGTTTTCTGAAGGCCTCCTTATATAATACATTGCACTTAAACGTGTGTCTCTGCCCTCCCATGTTATCTGTAGACCATCAGTGCCCTCTGCTGAATGGAGTGAGTTGTGGTTGCAATCTGGAAAAGATACAGCTCCTTCACTTCCAAACGGCAGTGAATATTTCATGGACTGCTGTAAATCAGAGCTCAGTGGTGTTCTCTGTAATGGTGCTGGTTGTTAAGTTTCCCAAGCAATGAGTGTATGTCAAAGTGTTTGCATAAATCCAGTGAAATGTGTCTACAACTTTTTTAAATATATAAATGAAGCTTTTGAATCAGCATGGCTTGGAAGTTTCATCAGACTATGTTTTCTTTGCTTTATCATTCTCATGCCCTCATTTTTCTTGCTGTTATTTGTAATAGTTTGCAGTTGTGAACCTCTGCTTTCTGCTGTGTGTTTAATGTCATGCGGTGCATAAGCCTTGTGGATTTACTTACTGTCTTTTGTTTCTAGGTATGATGGTGATCAAATCTCTGGTGATAAGGAAAAGTTCGCAAGGTAGGCGTGTTCTGTAGAGCTCTTCTGCTGAGAGAAAAGAGGGGGATGTTCGTGTCCAGAGAATCTCAGTACGTGTGCATTAGCTTAGAGAGCTGGTTATTTTGTTTCTAGGTGGGACGATGATCAAAATATTGCTGACACAGAAAGGATGGCGTGGTAGAAAAAGGGAAAATCAAATATGGTTTGCCCCCATTTTTATTTTATATGATCCCATCCTGACTGATCAGAAGTCAGGAGGGTTGGCTGATCCAAACATGTTTGAAATCAGAAATAGTAACCTTGGACTTAAGTGGGTTTGAATCAGCTCCCGCAGTCTACCAAGATTATGCCCCTCCAGAATTTCCATATAAAAGTAAAGTTAGTAATGACAGAATTAGGGCATCATTCTGTAGACGTGTTCATGAGTGCCAGGATTCCCATGGCAGGCACTTTTGCAAGAGGAGCACAGCCCCTCTTTCTCTTTTAAGGGTTTAAATGTGAAGTAATTTCAGTAAAGTTTCAGAGTTTTGTTTGCTTGAACACGGCCATACATATTGTTACTTTTCAGCTTTTATGAACATAAATGAAACGGATTATTGGATATTCTCTTTCTTCTCAGGAAGTTTTGCAACCTCTTTGTTTATTCTTTATTTTGGTTGTTTTCAATGTTCAGGGGTATTAAAATACTTCAGTGGCAGACAAAGTAATCTGTACTTACAAATGTAAAATATATGTTGAACGTGTGTGTTCTTTGTCTTCTTGGTCACCATTTCTGTGGAAATGCTGAACTTAGAGCAAACTTTTGTCCTGTAAAAATGTATTTTTCTTCCACTTGTCTGTATTTATCTCCATGTATATGATGACCTGTACACGTGTGCTGTTACGTCCATGTGCACAGTCACACAAGCTGTTCTGCTTGTGTGTTTGTATACAGTCTGACTCCCATAGGCACTGTTCTCTTCTACATCTGTGAAAACCTACACAAAGGCTGTTTATCGGCCATTTGAAGTGGAAAGGTTCACTATTACAGTGTATTAGCTAAGTAGATAGTGACCTTCACCGAGGGACTGGCTGTAATTTGGTGAACAGCCACGGGCTATCATTGCAGAGACCCATAGCTGGATTTCCTGAATCAAATAGTAACCATAGGATCAGCAGTAATAACAAACAACTGTGCTAGTAGCCTTAACAAGTGGCGTTTCTGGAGACAATGTCTCATGCATATAACATGAGGGTACACATTTTAGAGCAGGACAAACTCATGCATTCCTGTATTTTAAGAAGCAGCATACTATGACTTAGATTCCTCCCTGCATTTTAAGAAAAGGCTCCATTATTAAAAGTAGCCAAAAGTGTGCCAAGCCTACCTTCTACTTTCATAATCAGTCTTCATAACAGTCAGCTCCAAAGAATGTTGCAGTTTCTTTTAATGTTGTGTTATCATACTGGTCAATGCTGGTGGACTTCTCCAAGTGATCAACTTTCACAAGAAAATGCCATACAGAGCTCATTGAAGATGCTGCTTTGACATCTGAAGCATCATGTACCTGTTGTGTACTTGTATTTAGCTGCCATCAGACAGGTACAGTATGGGAAAAAATAACTGCTAGGCACTCAGGTATTCTAGGTCCGTTTGGACCATTTCAGATATGTGTATTGGTGTAGATCCTTAATAGTGATCAAGCAATGGTGATTTACAGTAGGGGAAAACTGAATTCTCAGATCTTCAGTTCTGAAAGATTTTGGTAACTGTTCATTTTGAGAACTCTCAAAGTTGACTCACTATGTCAGTCATGTGTTTCCTATAAAGGATGAGAACACTAAAGCTCATCCCAAAGTGGGGCAGCACCAAGTACTGTCATTGTTATTTCCCTGCTGTGCTAGAGTGTTCTCGAACATAAATTCTGATCTGTGTCTGACAAGCCAGATGTTTATTTGCTGTCTTTCATACTCATTTATTTACTGTTTTTTTTTCTGTATGTACTGTTTTACCATATATGGTCCCAGTCCTGCAGTCTGATCCTGCAGGCATCTCGTGTCTCCCTACAGGGGTGCAGGATGTTCCACTCGGCCTTACAGGCCTGGAGATCTGTGTTGTCACTGGATGGGGATTTTTGTAAGACCTGACCTGATCCAGCTGTTGTGTTTCCTTAAAACAAGACCTTTTATAAGCAGATCCAACACCTTGAATAAGGAAGCTCTGAGATACATCCCAGAAAGTTTGGGAGTTTGGCTGGACTTGACAGTTGATAGTTCTTCATATCTTTCTATTTCTTTTTTTTTTTTTTTTCTCTTTAAACCAAAGGAGATTAAACTGGTTAAGAGATTAAGGCCACAAGCCAAAAGCTAGAAATAGGGGTTCTTCTCAGAGCTATGGGCAAATAATATTTGTCCTTCTATGGCCTGGATTTTCTGTCTAGAAACTGAGGGATAATGGTGCTTAGTTTCGTGAAGCACTTCGCTCTCCTGGGCTGAAAACAGCAAAACGAATGTGAAGTATTAGGATTCGTTACCTCCAATTGAAATTCTTATCATGTCTGCTTTTCTGTTCGTTTGGTGTTTCTTTAAATGTTCAGGGAGAATCATAGTGAAATTGAGAGACGCAGAAGAAACAAGATGACACAGTACATCACCGAACTGTCTGATATGGTCCCCACTTGTAGTGCATTGGCTCGTAAGCCTGACAAGTTGACGATTCTTCGGATGGCTGTTTCACACATGAAATCAATGAGGGGCACTGGGAACAAATCTACTGATGGAGCTTACAAGCCTTCGTTCCTTACAGAACAGGTAGATTTTTCGCAAGTATCTGTTTTCTCTGGTTTGTGGTTTTAAGAGATGTAAGGAAACACTGAGAAGAGTCTCAGCTTGATCCTTCGCTGTTGTGTGGTAACTGGTACAAGCTATGTATTCAAGGCGTTTGTGACTGTTTGGACTTGATCTTAGCTATATGTCAAATCTTTCTCCTAGATCATAGAATCATAGAATAGTTAGGGTTGGAAAGGACCTTAAGATCATCTAGTTCCAACCCTCTGCCATGAGCAGGGACACCTCACACTAAACCATATCACCCAAGCCGCAAAATGCATGTTGTTGTTGAGGACTGTCCATCTGAAAAGCAACTAATTTGCTGCTTCTCATCACCGGAAAGGAATTTTCACCCCCAGAACTGGGTTTTTCCCATCCTAACAAAGATCCTCTAAAACAGGTTAGAAATTAATCTGTAAAGATCTGCCTTTCCCTTCTGGGTTTAAAGGGAGGTTAAAAACATTGTTTAGTCTTAGCGCCTAAATTCCCAGCAGCAGAGCTGGGCAGAGATGAATCCCATCTGTACTGGCTGAGGTTGCATTTTGGATGGAAGAAAGAAGATGCACCCAGTGCTCAAAGGAAAACTTTAACTAAGTGCACTGACAATTTCTACCACTTTCATTGTTTTTGAAGTCCTGTGGGTGTAATTGTGCGTTTTCATGGTCTGAAACCGTTTAAGCACTTACACATGTAAGTTATGGCTAAAGGCAATGCTTCCTTCTATTAGGGATACAGCAGCTGCTGCTGACCTCTTAGTGATCACATCTCTACTTATCCTGGCTTTCCTGCAGTGTGTTTCTGGAAGGACTGTGCCATTCAGCTGGTTCTTGGTAGGGTGCCCTAGTCACTTCTCATTGCAACTCTTTGGGTTTTGAATCCTGCAGAATGACAGAGTTTATCTTCATCTTTGTTAATAATGTATGCAAAACAGGTCTCATTATCCTCTGTATAATGCCGCCAGCTATGCAGTGAGGTTTTTATTTAGCCAGTACTTCTTTGTGCTTTCTTTAGAGTAAAACAGAGAACTTGACAGGCTGTTAAGTGTTTCTTGAGATGAGTTACCCATTCCTTTAGTAGAATTTACCAGACTTTGATCCTCACTTTATCAGCTAATATCTACCACTTGCACAGTAGCCATGCTGAGCTGTCTATCCTGGAACTGGACTCAGCTTGTCCAAAGCTCTCTGAGTTCCAGATGCAGTATCTTAACAAGCTCTGGTGGTCCCTGGAGCCACCAAGCAAAGGATGTTCAAGCTTGTTTCCCAGGAATTGGAGTGGTACTTAGCATCCTTTCCCCTGAGAGGCTTTTAAGCTCTGTTAAGCAAAGGTGGTCTTTCTGTTTGATGCATACAAACAACTGTTTACATGTGCAATTCAAGGTTTTGAGTGCCTAAATCCAGTGTGTGAAAGTGAGGGAAGGAAGTACCTTGCTTTAAAGGACTATGGTCCCCCTTCCAGAGCTCAGGTGGGGTCAGGGCACTAGTTGCTGCGTCTCAGGTGGATGTGTGGGTCTGTCAGCTGTCTCAGGACAGAAGTACCCAGGTTGATGAGCAGGGCACTATGTAAAGAAAACACCAAAGACAGGGTGTACTAGACCCTCTGCATCTCTGAGGTTTCGTATTCACAGGCTGGAATAAAAAACCAAGAAGTGATAAAACCTTGTAGTGGCTTGAGCCCGCTAATGGGAGGGGAGGCTGAGGTTTCCCATCCCCGTTCCCACTTAATGCCTTTTATCCAGAGACTGTTTAATTTACAAACAGAGCTCATACGGAGGAGGAGAATGGATGACATGACACAAACCAGAATGACTTGTTGGTTTCTTTCCAATTAATTTATTCAGGACGTTTAATTAAAGGATGAGTTTGCCTCATGAGTTATAGCTGTTCATTTCTTCTGTTTGTATGCTGAAATAGCTTTTTATTTTTTAATGTTAGATGTCCATCACACAATATGTAGTGAGTTTTATTTACTTAATTTTCTTGAAGTGCATTGAGATCACCAGATGAAAGGCAATCAAGAAAAACAAAGTGTTGTTTGTTATTAAGATCAGCAATTTATGGCTTGCTGCAAGTTTGGTTGTGGTGTTCTATTAATACCACAGTGAAAATTTCTGCCTAGGCTGTGATCAGCTACTACGATCACAAGAAAACAATATTCTTTGGCAGTGACAGATGTGTTATTTAATCCCCTTGTCTTGCTGGCATTCTAATCAAATCCTTTCTTTGGAAGGAACTGAAACATCTTATCCTGGAGGCTGCAGATGGGTTCCTGTTTGTAGTTGCAGCTGAGACGGGAAGAGTGATCTATGTATCAGATTCTGTGACTCCTGTGCTGAACCAGCCACAGTCTGAATGGTTTGGCAGTACTTTGTACGAACAGGTTCATCCAGACGACGTGGAAAAGCTGCGAGAGCAACTATGTACATCTGAAAACTCTATGACAGGTCAGATATGTCTGATGTGTAGTTCTGTGTGACGGATCCCTGCAGAGTTTTTGTGATGTTCAAAATGATGGGTTTAAAAATCTGGTAAAAATGAAATTCAGCAAGGTTACCCTGCATTTTCGTGCCGGCAGTGCAATAACAGAAGTCTTCTTTTGCATGACTATATTTTGCATCCTATTGTTTGACTTCAGTCAAACCATCTTCACGTAGCTCTGCATTCAAACTCCTGGGTTGGGTAGGTTTGGAATCTGGATTGTTTTCAGGCTTGGCCTGGAAATCTAGATTGTTTTCCTTTCGTCCTCAATGAACTTGTGACTTCTTTACAAATATGTGTTTCTTTAGGGCAGTGTTTATTTTGAAGGCAAAAATCATACTTTAGACTTTCCCATTTTCATAAAAATTCCTTGTGGTTTGCTAACGGGAATCCTGGGGGAAAAAATCTAGTGTCTGGCAGCTGAAAATGTGGATTTTAAACAGGAGGCTTGATCCTGTAGCAGTGGTATAAGTTAGCTGTAAGTTGACTACCTGTCATTTCACACATAAAACCAAACCATATTTCTGTGTTCAGTACAACTCTGGCTTTTACAGTTGCTCAGCCTAAAAGCTGACAGTAGGAAACTACCCTTGTCTTTAATAGAATGCATGTGTGTTAGAGCTATGAGAATTAGCTAAATCCTGTTTTAACTCAAACTTGGAAAGGAGAAAACCCAACTTCTCTTTTTATTCTTCCACATAGTGTGTTTATAACTAAAGGGAAAAAAAGCTGGGGGAAAATACATCAAAGTCCTTATCCATGCAGAAATCACATAATTCCTCCTTGCTTTAATAATTCGTAATTCTGACCTGGTTCGCTGGAAGTTTTGTTGTGTTTCATAACTCAAGAGACAGTGATCCAGTTCTGAGTGAACCTGCACACTGTTTACAGCTTCCATGTCAAAACAGTGCCAAATTCATGATTTCCTGTGGTTTAAATGTGATGTGGTTTTGGCAGAGCTTTCGTATATTCAAATTGGAAACTCAAAGCAAAATTCTGTGGTGAAAATCCAGATGGATTAAAACCAAGTGAACAGTTAGGGGAACCTGTGCAGAGCAAAACAGCTGAGTTTCATACCACAAGACTCGCAAAAGAGCACAACCTCTGTTTTTATTATGTAGCATGTAATACATTTTAATGTATATGCCATCTTCCTCCAAGTAGCCTCAGTGAACAGTCATGTTTTGACTTCCAAAAGTGCTCAGTTATGGGGCTTAACCTGCTCAAACTAGAGCAGGACTAGACAATACAGAGCACTTTTTTAAAAAACAACTCTGTGTTTTTTCCAGTTTTAACTGTGTGTTTTTCTTTTACACTGAATTCATCTATAGCCAGTGGAAAGAGAAGTTCAAATAATAGTATTTATAATGCTAATTTTTTTCACTGTCTGAGTCTTTTGGAGTTGTCAGATTGACACAGAAAGCCTGTACCTGTGCTGTATATGGGCAGCTGAATGTTTTTCCAGCCTATTTAGAGCCAGTGTAGCCTGCTTAGCTGCACTCTTTAAGGTTCGGAGACAGGCTGGATGTAGAAAGGTGCTTTTAAGGGACTGGAGAGTGTGTGTAGTTACAACTGTTCCAAGCAAGTACTAGTAAGAACAGTGTGTAATTGCTCCTAACTATATGGAGCACATTGTGCGAGTTTTCTTTTGCAAAGTTGGTATGGTTACATATACAGTGCCGCTTTTTGGCCAGCTGAACATTTCACAAGCTATAAACCAAATAAGTCTGCTTCTGAATCAAGCATAGACATATTTGTATGTACATCATCTCTCATCAGATCATCATAGACCAGATTTTTAAGAGGTCTGCTCTAGTTTTCTAGCTTTTAAATAAATGTAGTGTAAAGCAAGTGGCATTGTAATATAGGTCCTAGGTTTTGAGTAGTTTTGGTTTAGAGCTCATAGAATCATAGACTCATTTAGGTTGGAAAAGACCTTTAAGAATATCAAGTCTAGCAGTTAACCCAGCACTGCCAAGTCCAGCACTAAACCATGTCCCTAAGTGCCACATGATGTGACCAGTGAAGTACATTTAGTTAGTATACTAGTAATTTTGTCAGTCTGTAGAGCATGGAATCATAGAATCATAGAATAGTTAGGGTTGGAAAGGGCCTTAAGATCACCTATTTCCAACCCCCCTGCCATGGGCAGGGACACCTCACACTAAACCATGCCACCCAAGGATCTGTCCAACCTGGCCTTGAACACCGCCAGGGATGAAGCATTCACAACCTCCCTGGGCAACCCATTCCAGTGCCTCACCATCCTAACGGTAAAGAATTTCTTCCTTATATCCAGTCTAACCCTGTTTGAGTTTTAACCTGTTACCCCTTGTCCTGTCACTACAGTCCCTAATGAATAGTCCATCCCCAGCATCCCTATAGCCCCCTTCAGATACTGGAAGGCTGCTATGAGGTCTCCACGCAGCCTTCTCTTCTCCAGGCTGAACAGCCCCAACTTTCTCAGCCTGTCTTCATACAGGAGGTGCTCCAGTCCCCTGATCATCCTCATGGCCCTTCTCTGGATTTGTGCCAACAGTTCCATGTCCTTTTTATGTTGAGGACACCAGAACTGCACACAGTACTCCAGGTGAGGTCTCACAAGAGCAGAGTAGAGGGGCAGGATCACCTCCTTCTACCTGCTGGTCACGCTCCTTTTGATGCAGCCCAGGATACAGTTGGCTTTCTGGGCTGCAAGTGCACACTGCTGGCTCATGTTCATTTTCTCATCCACCAACACCCCCAGGTCCTTCTCCGCAGGGCTGCTCTGAATCTCTTCTCTGCCCAACCTGTAGCTGTGCCTGGGATTGCTCTGACCCAGGTGTGGGGCCTTGCACTTGGCATGGTTAAACCTCATGAGGTTGGCATCAGCCCACCTCACAAGTGTGTCAAGGTCCCTCTGGATGGCATTCCTTCCCTCCAGGGTATCAACCAAACCACACAGCTTGGTGTCATCGGCACACTTGCTGAGGGCGCACTCAATCCCACTGTCCATGTCAGCGACAAAGATGTTGAACAAGACCGGTCCCAACACCGATCCCTGAGGGACACCACTCGTTACTGGTCTCCAGCTGGACATTGAGCCATTGACCACAACTCTTTGTGTGCGGCCATCCAGCCAGTTCTTTATCCACCGAGTGGTCCATCCATCAAATTGATGTCTCTCCAATTTAGAGACAAGGATGTCGTGTGGGACAGTGTTGGAACGCTTTACACAAGTGCAGGTAGATGACATCAACTGCTCTACCCCTGTCCATCAGTTCTGTAGCCCCATCATAGAAGGCCGCCACATTGGTCAGGCAGGATTTCCCCTCAGTGAAGCCCTGCTGGCTGTCACCAAGCACCTTGTTGATTTTCATGTGCTTTAGCATGCCTTCCAGGAGAATCTGCTCCAAGACTTTGCCAGGCACAGAGGTGAGACTGACTGCTCTGTAATTCCCTGGGTCATCCATTTTCTCCCTCTTGCAAATGGGGGTTATATTTCCCTTTTTCCAGTTGTCGGGAACTTCACCTGACTGCCATGATTTCTCAAATATGATGGCCAGCGGCTTAGCAACTTCATTCACCAGCTCCTTCAGGACCCGCGGATGGATCTCATCAGGACCCATGGACTTGTGCACATTCAGATTTTTAAGATGGTCTTGAACCAGTTCCTCTTCTACAGTGGGCCCAAGGTCTTCATTCTCACAGTCCCTGCATCTGCCTTCCAGGACTTGGGTGCTGTGGTCAGAGCCTTTGCCAGTGAAGACCGAGGCAAAGAAGTCATTCAGAACCTCAGCCTTCTCCAAATCCTGTGTAGCCAGTTCTCCCGAGAGCTTCCTGAGGGGGCCTACATTCTCCCTAATCTGTCTTTTATTGGCTACATACTTATAGATTCCCTACCTGTTATCTTTCACATCCGTAGCCAAGTTTAATTCTAACTGGGCTTTAGCTTTCCTAACCTGGTCCCTAGCTTCCTGGACAACATCCCTGTCTTATTCCCAGGCCACCTGTCCTTGCTTCCACCTTTTATAAGCCTCTTTTCAATTGAATTTTCCTCAGGAGCTCCTTATCCATCCAAGGAGGTCTCCTGGCCCTTCGGAAATGTAGGTAAATGTAGCATGTAGATAAAACAGAAAACTCTAGATTTGTTTTAAACTTGCATTTCCTTGACCCTGTAAAGTATCATTAAATAAGAGAAGTAGTCTTCTATAAGGAGTGGTCAGTCCAGTGTCAGTGTGCTTATAAACATGCAGCAAGAAGCATCTTGCTCCTTTGAGATGCCTTTTTGGGAGCAAGGTCATTTTAGAGTCTGTTCAACTAGTTACGCTTTCCTTCTTGTAACACAAGCCATATTGAGAGTAGCAGCTTTGTAACAGGTAGGAATGAAATGGAATATTGCAATGAATGTAAATATGGGTGCCTTAGTGACATTTTAAAAAGTCAAGTAGGCAGATGCACTTCATTAAGTCAGTGTTTATCAAGCCATTTGGGCAGCCCCCAAGTCTCTCTTGGCTTCTTGGCTTTCCAGAGTTATGTCTCGTGCAGAACAAAGGGCAATGCAGAGCTTGAAAGAGATGCAAGCTGCAAGCCAGTGAGCTGTGTTTGATATTGAAGTTCACTGCAGGCTCCAGGAAAAGCCTCATCCTTTAGTGACCTCTGGCTGTTGAGATAGGATCTGCCTGAGGAAGAGAATTGCAAATGAAAGTGTAATGATCTGTTACAATTTTTAATTTTGCTCTCTTCCTCATCTTCTCAGGGTATATTTTCTCAACCCTGTAGCTTCCTCCTTCAGCCCTTGAACTGGGGAAGCAATGACAAAGGACAAACTTCCCTTGCTTCGCATTAGATCAGAGCAACATCTTTTGGTTATATTTGCTTTTCCTGTTACAAGCACTCATCATTAGTGCTGCGTTGCTGGGGTTTTCCCAGCACCTCTTAGCAATCCTGCTACCCAGGAAGCTGCTCCAGACCCTGAGGACTTGGGAGGCTGCCACTGCCAAAAAGGGGCACGACAGAGAACAAGCTGGCGGAGAAAGCAGGCTCCCTCTCACATTTCTGCCCCCAGGAATAAGACTGAGCTGGAGCTGTGGTTACATGAGCATTTCTTTGGCAATCACACCAGCTTATGCAATCATCACCTCATCTCACCCTCTCCTCATTTGGCATTTACGTGGTACTACAATGAGTCACATCAAGGGGGCTGACCCAGCCAAAAGCTAAGCTAAGTAAAAAGAAGCTTAGGTTTGGTAGAGACAGCTCTTTGGCCCACCTTGTCACAGGGTTGCTTAAACTCTTGTGGTAGCACCACAGAGAAGCAGGAAGTGAATATTTAAGAGTAAGGAGAGGACAGGACTTAGGAGCAGTAAAAGTATATACCACATTGAAGTGGCTGTTTAACTATGGCTTGAACCATGTAGTGTGTTTGGGGAGTTAATTGCTGGCTCTATTTTTAACTTCTAGGATATGGGGAAGGATGGATAGTTTATATTCCATTTTATATCCTCAGAGATTTCATTCCCTGGAAATGGAACAATTGTCTGCTTGTTTATTATGCATTAATTGCTAACACATTGTAGCCACAGGAAAGCTGAACTGTGAAGTATATGTATGGTTTGAAATGTTCTGGAAAAGACAGCAGCTAAGACTTGAGAGAAACAAACAGTTCTCCCAAGAAGTCTTGACATGTGTCATGGGCATGAATAACTAGAATGGGGCTAATACTGAGAATAGTAATTTATTTTCCCTCTTTGTTGCCGGAAATCTGCAGATGGGAAAACAACCTCAAATATGGATGAAGACCACATCCCACAGTAGGATCCATTAGCAAAGACCTATTTGCCCTTAGGATGCACTGATGAAACCTGATGGATGTTGGATTCAGATGCAGGTTCAGGGCTGGAAGGTGTGAAGGGATGAATGACGCATAGTGTGGTGGAATTCTAATGCAAGTGAGAGCCTCTAAGCAGCTGCAGACAACAAATCTCTAATGGTACAGAGAATGGGCAGGACTTAGATTTAAGTGCAAAGAAAAACAGCTTTTGAAGAACACCTCCACTAGATTTACTTTCAAAAAAATGACTGAACAAGTACTGGAGTAAACTGTCCTTCCATTAAAATACAGTGTTTGAGAACACTTTGTGAGACTGATTTCTATTAATCTAATTCTCCATAAGCGGTTCATGAAAGAGTAGAATGAGGAATATAGGTACCTTTGTATGGTTGCTTGGAAATATTCCAGTGATTCCATGATGTGTCTCAGATACACTTGTCAAGGCTGTGAAGTCCCTGTTCCTGCAGCCAGCATCTCCACTTGGTGCAAATGGGAAACACCCAAGTTTATTATATTAAGTTCTGAGCTCTGATTGGCACAGCACATAGTAATCCAGCTATAATGTCTCCCTTCAGCCTCACTCAGTTTAGGCAAGGCAGCAAGCAGCATATGTAATCCCATCCGTGGCACAAAGCCGCCTCAGGACATTGAGGTTCAGAAGGAGACCTTGCCAACTGTTTTAGCTGAGCAGTTAAGGGGTACTGAAACTGTGAATCTGTGACTGCAAGAAAATTATGAGAACCAGAACCTTAACTGCTTTCAGTTTCAAGTGATTTAAAAATTACTCAAGTCAATTTACTTGCTAACTGAAGAGATTAACTGAGGTTACTTCTGGACAGAACTTATATGCCAAGTGTATTCTTGGCATGATATTTTATTGCCATATTTTGTAGGAACAAAAAAGTAGAACTTTATGATGGAAATGGTGACTGACTACAGCACAAGTTCAGCCGATAGGTACTTTTTTTAAAGAAAAGACCTTTGTGTGACAATTCTCTGTGGTTTGTGAATATTATGGAAACGTCATTCCATGTTATATAAGCAGACAGCTGGATTGGGGAACCTGTCTCATGGAAATGTCAAATACTACATAGTCTTGCAGTGATGGTTTCAGCGTATGCAGTTTTCTGTCCAACTGCAAAGCTTTGTTACCAAGCACAGGTTGTAGAAACAGCCACAAAATTTTCTGTAAAAATGAGAAAAATTATATTCAACTCAGAAGAGGGCAGTGCCAGAGACCAGTGGAGAATCGTCCCACAACATTTCACAGATGGGAAGTGCTCAACAAACGGTAAATAACCATGTGAAAGAAGATTAGGAATAACTTCACAACAGATACTCGTCCTGAAAATCAGCACAGGATTTCTTTTTGTGCTGTGAGCTCTCTTATACTTCCATGTCAGTTTTCCAAATCTAAATTATGCGTGGTTTTTCTTGAAAGGAGGTTCTTCTCATACAGCCAGCCAGCCACATGAGTGCAAATGATCAGTTTTCGACTCTCCCTTCAGTGACTGATTTAGGACTCCAGCTGATACGGAGAAGAGCTGGGTGAGACTGCTGTTTGGCTTCATGAGCAAAATCCTCTGAAGAAATTCAAATACTAACTTGAGGCATGAGCAGAAACTCAGTCCTGGCAAATATAATCCTGTTATGCCTTAAAATCAACATCAGTAACTGTAAAACTTGTGTCTGATGAAAAAGTAGTATGTTATCAAAACAGTTAATGCAATGACTTCTGCACTGTATTGGTAAACCAGGGAGGTACTCTCATCCAGTTAGAAGTTGTATCAGCCTATTTATAAGAAAAAAAGGGGGGGGAGGGGCTAAAAATGTCTATTTTGGGTACTGGTGCCAAAAATTTTATATCAAAAATATATTATCAGATGCTCTGTGTTCCTGCGTCTTTTGTAGAAATTAAGATACATGCCAAAGATGGATGCTTTTCTACCCAGACTTCATAGAATCATAGAATAGTTAGGGTTGGAAAGGACCTTAAGATCATCAAGTTCCAACCTCCCTGCCATGGGCAGGGACACCTCACACTTCTTAACTCTCCTTTTGTTTGGAGAAGTGTGTCCTTGCTGAGACAGTTTACAGAACCAGCAGCTCTAGTAAAGCTCCTTTGGGACTTTGTTCTCTAGCCTTCGTTTCTGAAGAGCACATTTGTAAGAGGCTTTATGCATTGGAAAGGTACTCTGCGTGTAAAGGGCTGTTTTAACTGACAGCGCTTGATTTCTTTATTTATTTAATTCTGTTTGTGAATTCTTTTAAGTACATGAACCCTAAAGAACTATCTGACTCTGAAACGTGCCCAGCCCAGCAGCTTAGGAAGACAGAGTACAGGGAATTAAAACCAGATCTCAGTATTTTAGATTTTAACATTTTAGCACAGGATGATTGGCCTAGTAAGACTGTTAGCCTCTAGGCAGGTAAGAGCGAGTTGTATAACTTTTTGTTTATAGGAAGAGTTCATGGCTACTTGTGCTTTTCATGCCAGGATGAAACAGTGGTTCATCATCTGTTTTCACTGAACGTCCAGACTGTAGCATGAAGATGAGCGGGCACCCAGTAAACAACACACAGCAAAAGAGGGAGGATGGGGAGGAGAGGAAATTTCCATATACATAAATTGAGATGTCCTGAAATCTTTTATGTCTCTGCAGGACTGTCTGAAAATTTGTTTTATGGGATTTTCCACCCATGCACACACGCATACCCACACACACCCCACTTTATTCCTCAGGAGGGTGGAGGCTGGAGACAGCTGTGCCAGGATTGTTGCACCTGCGATGGAAGGGAACAGAGATGTTATTGAAAACAAGCTTTAACACTGAGGTTGCCCTGAAAAAGGGGACAATTCTGTAAATGTGCTGCCGTGTATAGAATATATATGAGTGATTCATGTCAACAGAGCATTTCAAGTTTCTGTCTGGTTTTACTGTAGAAAAATCCAATTTTTTAGCAACGTATCTCTTCCTATTTTAAGTGTGAAATCTTGGAAGAGATTTGGCTTGTTGCCGGCAATTACCAAATCACCATGTGATACCTGTTTTTCAGCAACATTCTGTTGTACCGCCAGCATTGCGGTAAGCAAAGGGGATGTTTGAGGTGTAAGACTTTCTGTATGCACCAGCCCCATTGCTGTGCCTTTGTTCCAGAGAAAAAAAATCTGCCTGTGTTTTTGCGGACTCATAACAGACAGACAGCCTTTGCACTTGATCAGTGCCAAGCATAGGAATTGTGGTTTTTTCAGCTTTAGGCTGTTCAGTTTGTGGGGTTTTTATGTGTAGGATGAAGGAAGTGAATGTTCTGCTTCCTCTATGCCCATTCTGTTTGCAAGCAAATGAATTAGTGCAGTAGATGCTTAGGAGCAGGAAACAATGAAGCTGTGCCTGTATGGCACCTATATCTTGGCTTAGAAGTGATGCCCAAAGCCTCCATGTCTTCAGTTTCTCTTCTGTCATCAGCTGCTTTGATCAAGCACAGTTTGCCAACTTCATGTGACAAAATAGAAAGCTTAAGTGGGTGAGTGAAAGCCATCTGAATTTGAATGTGCTGGGCTCTCAGGAAGGAAAACAAGGGAAGTTTTAAATTTTCTGTACATTCAGTGACACATATGAGACTTAATGTTTCCTTTGCAAGTGGATCGCCATGTTTTTCAATTGAAGTGAATGAAACAAATCATTCCTTCAGTTGCGGCTGTGTGACCAGTGGCTATGGTTCCATGACCTTACGGGGTGATGCAGAGGGTACAGTCCGGCTTTTTGTTTTGTACCTGTAAGGAAGAGGACCTTAAAGCCTTGGAGCACCATTCCTGCCCTTTGACACACTGGACAATATCACAAAAATAAGAAAAACCCAGTCTGCTCTCAAAAAATAGGTACTTCCAAATGATCATACTTTAAATGTATGGTACATTTAATCTCTCTAACTGATTCCAAGAAAATTTTGTTTTGCTTTGGTCTCTAGGGCTGTTTTTGGGGGGAAAAACATCCCCTATGTTGGGATAAGCCCAACTCGTACACAGGCAGACTGAGCCAGTGGTCTGTCTCCCCACTGCTGAGACAGTCTGTTTGGGTGGATAGTACTGGAAGGAGCACTAGTGATAATAAGTTGCATTTTTTTAATTATAATGGTGTTTTAAAAAGGTCAGTACATGTTTTTACCAAAATAAGGAAGCAACTTTAGCTTAGTACTTTGAGAAAGACTTATTACACCTGGTTAACATAGGGAATGCTTTTAAGGTGAATTTTCAAGTGCTTGTGCATGCATGTGCAAGTATATTTTGTGGTTGTTATTTCTCTTCAGTCTTCACCTAGAGTTTTCTCACTTGGAAACTGCCATGTACTTAGGTCTGTTATCACAGATGTTTGACTGGATCATTTTCAGTTGCTGTGTTTCAAGTATGGTGGGGTTTTCTTGATGTTCAATATTTATTCAACCTGCTGTGTTTTGTTAAACATGGTGACAGTGAAATATATGGAGTGAAGTGATTTTCTTGATATTTAAAAAATACTACCTTTTCCACAAATACCTGACCAACTTCTTTGGTTAACACATTACCAGTAAAGCAGTTCGATCCTGCCTCTTGGAGCCTTTGCCACTGGCCCTGCTTGCAACCCTCTGTAAATCTCAGGTGCTTTGCTACTTTGATGGGAACTCCGCAGGTACTCAAGGGTGCAGTATTAGCCTTAACATCTGCGCTGTGGAGAACTAGCTTATTTTAAATGAACTAAACTATGAAAGCAGGCAGAGAACGTACTTGGGCTTTTTGTTCTCCTCCCTCTCTCTTGCTTTTTCTGTGTTTAAATTTAATTCTGTCCCCAGCAAAATATCTCACAAGGTCATATTGCAGTCATTATTTCCTCTAATGGACTGTTCCATGGTGTGTCACCAGCTCATGTGGAGCAGACCGCAGCCAAATTTAAGAACCAGATCATGCCAGTATTTACTAATAAAGCATATATCCCAGTTATTTGAGTTTGATAATGAAGTACAAGTAATACAGAATGCTAGGAGCTGAAGCTTTCTTGGCAAAAGTGAAGTGTTTTTCAGTAAGTCTTCCTGCTGAGCATTCAAGTGAAACAGATAAGTTAATTTAAAAGCTACTTACAGCCTTTATGTATTGATTTATTATGCAGTTGTGAATGGTAAAAGAATAAATTACATATTTCGGAGTTATTTTGGATGACTGTCCTGTCATGGGAGTCTCTACTGCTGGTGCTTTGGATAACTGTTTCTGGGGTTTTCCATCCTTTTTTCTAATTACAGAAAGTCTGCTCTGTCTTTTCAGGAGCTCTTTGAATCTTGGATCACTGGCAGGCCTTAGTATGATCATTTTCCCCAGCTCAGGCTTTCCTTCAGATACACCTGATGATTGTAACAGAAATGCTACCCCAACTGTCTAGCTCATGGAACCATGAACTTGGTGATACTCGTCTAGTGACTGATCCTGAAAGTACCCGGGGAGATCAGGAAGTGGCTGAGTCAGGACTTACACAGACCTATAGCAACATGAAGCTTCTGCTGCTGAAGTTTAAATGGACATTGCAAGATTGAAAAAAGAGAGAAGCGTTGTCCCACTTTACAGATAGGGAACTGGAAATGGAGATAGGTGCTGTTGTATTTATGTCTAGGGAAAGCTTACACATCGTGTATGGGCTTCTATAAGCTATTTTATTTAGCATGCTGAATATTTCCCATGCATAAGATAACCATTGTTGAGAGTTCAAAATACATTTAGTCCTTAAAATGTTTTTGGTTTGTGTTATAACTTAACTTTGAACATGTGCTTTGAATTATTTGCTTGGGTTTTTATGTCCAGTTTTTCCAGGCCCATCAGCAGAGAGAGTTGCATGTGATCTGTAACACTATCCCTTCAGATAGTCCCTTAAAATTAACTCAGGAGCAAGGCTCAAAAGCCCACATAGTTTCCTTTTTAATTTAATTATAATGATGCATATTTGTCCAGCACTGTAGAGAATTACATGATGCAGACTGGTTAGTCAAACATGAAGACAGGCACAGCAGAAACTTTTTGGCCTCATGAGCTTTTATAAGAACAAGTTGTATTAAGCAAACAGCTGTGTAATGTGAGGGGGTTCTTACTGAAAAACAAGACGGGGTGAGAAAGCTTTTCAGTTCCGCTTCTGTGGGTGAGTGTCTCCAGTTGGTAAGTAGGGGACAGACAGAGATTTAAAAATAGCTACATTTCAATTGCATTACTTCTCTTTTATTTTTATTAACTTTGGTGTTGATTGGATCAACTTTTCATTCTATTGTAAGAATGTCGTAACTTGAATCTAATGCTTATACAACGCCTTTTGCAATTAGATGATGTAAACCTTAACATATTTAGAGAGGTTCAAATAGTCCCCCTGAGAAGCTAGGCTAGTGAGGAGAGTGAGCTTTGATGGTTTGTGTTTATAATCGTAGAATTATAGAATGGTTTGGGTGGAGGGTGCCTCTAAAGCTCATCTATTCCCAACCCCGAGCCATGGGCAGGGACACCTTTCACTAGACCAGGTTGCTCAAAGCCACATCCAGCCTGGCCTTGAGCACTGCCAGGGATGGGACAGCCACAGGTTCTCTGGGCATCTGGTTCCAGTACATCACCAGCCTCACAGGGAAGAATATCATCCTAGTATCTAATCTAAATCTACCCTCTTTCAATTTAAAGTAATTTCTTTTCCTTATTTAGGCTAATTGTTTACATGAGCTTGGGCCCCGTTTCTAGCTGCATCTGCACTGCTGGCTGACCACAGGCAAGAGAAATCATTCGTTTGGGCTTCACTGTCCTCATCCTTAAAATAGGAGTAAAGGTGTGGATCTCCTCTGAATGTTGCTTTAATGTCTGACAACAACAAGTACATGCTTGGAGCCAGTTGGTTATTTATTTTGTATATTGATGTATTTGTTTATCAGCATATTAGCGATACTCTGTAGTGGAGTGTGCAGTTGGGTAGGGTTAAGGTGCTGCTTCCTGCTGCATAAGACAAGCACAAGAGAGCAGTGAGGCCCCAGCCTGTGAGAGCTAAAGCAGTCTCATAACATTTGGGTGAAAGACACTGCCAGCTTTGGAGTGAAAGTGGCTGCATTTTATCCCTGCATCCCATAAGCTTCTTGGTTGATACATGCAGTATGACAGCCGGGAAGCCCTCTGTTGTCCTGGAATTTGTTCCAGGCTTCTTGAGGCTGACTGATTTTACAGCAGTGTTGTATTCTCAAGGGATATTATTATACCAGTGTCCCAGGGCTTCATTCTTCTGGAGAAGTTGGGCCAGGGCACAAAATCCTATGCACAGAGGACAGAGGTATAACTGGTAGCTTGCTGTACAGCCTTGCTGGTAAGGTGCAGTCTCCCATGGGGAGATCCTATCGTCTCTGTACGGTCAGACAAGCTGGGAAGCAAGGCTGCAAAGTATGCATGGGGAGACCTTGTTCCCACCCATGGGGCTTCTTCAAAGTCCTACTGACCCACTTTTTGAAAGATTTGATAGGATTCTGATTTTAATATCAGGGAAGGTTTAGATCACATCAACCACCTCCACATGATCAGGAGCACGTTCCCTCTCATCAATGTCCTGAGCTTTTGACTGAAGTTGTCATTGTGGTCCATAAAGGCTGTGGTACCAGCAAAGGGTGACCTGTGCTACCAGACACCTTCCAGTCAGAAATCAGGGGCTCCTGCACCCACAGTCTGGAGAACGGAACCTTTCCACATGTGAATTAAAACTATAGATACATCGCTAACAGCGCAGCATGAATCCAAGTATGAAAGAGAAGAGCCTGCTGCCTGTTATGAGCCCATCTGCTCTGCATCATCATGAGCCCTGGCAGCAGTCCCATGTGGCGGTGCTGTGTCTGATGCTGGGGAAGGCAAAAGTGTTGGGAGTGTCAGTGCCTGCACGCTGGGGTTATTTGTCAGTGAGCAGGAGGGTTGGTAAATGAGTTAAGCATCACGAGTTAGCCAGTTCTGTAAAAACAACCTCATCAGGCTCATTCTTTCTAGAACTGTACATTCTTCATGGTCTCTTGATGTGTTTTAAATGTTAACTAGAATTGGTGTCCCTTTCAGAGGTTTAAAAGACTCTTAAATGCTCAGCAAATACGAAGTAGTGGTGTTAAAATAAACAACAGGTTGGCAGGCGTTGCTGCACTGTAACCTCCAATGTGAGTAAGAAGCCTTCTGTAAAGTCAGCGCTGGTTTTGGGTGCACAGTGTAACTAGTGCCAGTCATGTGGTTCTGCCGTTAGTTTATATGCTAAAGGATGGTGTTAAGCACACCTATGTTTTGAGCATCCAGGCTGTTCTTACTGCGCATGTGTTTGCTTTCCCTTTAATGAGGGGCCAGAAAGATGCAATTTTTTGTGGGTTTTATTAGGATTGTATTGTTTGGTGCATTTACCCTGCATAGTTCCTGTCCTTGGTGGTGTGATGACGAAGGGATGCTCTGTTATTAGAGGATACTTGGATGAGCAGCAGCATATTTGTGTGCAGCTGCTTTTGGTGTCACCAACCCTACAGTAGACACCTTGTCATTATAAGTGGGCAGGGACTTGAGCTTTCAGGACAGGGAGTGTGTATGTGGTAGATGTGTCTATGCTTTTATGAACATTACCTTTTTTAAATAATAAACCCTAGAATGCTGAGAGAAGAGCTGTGTGACCATGACTAATTTTTATGTGTATATTGTTTTATTTGTATGTTGAGAGCTGCTTCTGCTTTATGTAAATGTGAGTTCCTAGAAGGAGAGCCTTCAAATACTGTGTTTGCGTTGTAGTTTTGGTTCTTCACGAGTTCCTGGATCTTCTGATATTTTAGGGTTTTTTTACATCCACAGGGTGGATGTATATTTGTTGGAATTGCTAGAACTTAAAGCACTTGCTGAGCTGTATTAAACATGAGATGACAATTGTAAAGGTATACATTTTTAATGGCTTTTATGTTCTTTTAATTGTTGAATTCATGCAGAATAACTGCTTTGCTCTGGTATGAGCTTATGAAGAGTAATCTGATACAAATTTATCAAATTAAGGTTGTTTAATGTTCTTATTGAAGACATGTTGTTTATGTGTTCATAATGCATCCACTGTTTTTAAGAGGAGCTCTGGCAGCTGAATACCTCGGTTGGTGTAAAGCTATAGTTGGTGCGTATGAATTAACTGATAAATGAAAAATTAAGGAAGAGTTACACTTTGTTTTCTAGAAGTTCATTGTTTATCCCAAGCAGTGACCTGTATCTTATATGTGTACAAACTGTTTTAGCTGAGAACACACATCTTTAAGCTGATCTCTGCCGCTAATTTCTAAGGACTTAATGTACTAATAGAGAGCATCACTGCAGAAGAAGGCCTTTGTTCTCTGGCCCTTCAGTTTGAGGGCCATCTTACATCTGGAGCTGTGTCCAGAACCATCAGTGCCTTGACCATCACTTTGCTTATATTTTTAATTATTTCCTCTTGTTTTCCTGCATCCCTGTCTTGCTTTTTCCTGTTTCTAATAATAAGATAAAGATGGTTTTAGTTTTCATAAGGATTTTTGGATGCAGTATTCCTGTGTTCTGTTTCTCTTCCATGAGTATCCTGTGGAGTATTTTTGATGAACACAAAATCATCTTTTGTTATCTTGTCCAAACCAAACTTAGTTTATCCTTTATTTTATTTTGCCTGGAAAGAAATATGTAGACGATCTGGTGGCTGAGAATAATTCTTAAATACCTCACTTGTTCTTTGTAAGACAAGATGCTGTCATATACAGCACAAAGCTTGCTGGGCTCCTAAGGTATTGAGGGCAAGGTGGGACTCCATATATTAATGAAGACTGTTTCCTTATCAGGTCCAAGGTTCTGTACAAGGCAGCTGTCCTACTGATGAGTCAGAGGGAAGTAGAAAATTGTATCATGTGCTTTGCCAACAGTATTTTTATGTGCATGAGGCCAAAACAAATTTCTTCAGATCTTTATAAGCAGGCAGTAGTCTTTTGTTGTAAGAGAGGGGTATTTCCATGCTGCAGACTGGGTGCAAATATTGTATGATTGTTTCTAGAGACAGTCATTTCAACTTGAACTGAAATTTTTGCAGAAGAATGCCTCTATGTAACAACCTTTCTTTCTAATTAGATACTGCAGGATTCTTAGGACCTGGAAATCCAGCAGGGAAAGCGTTTGTGGTAGAATTAGATGTCGAAGCTTATTTTGAATCTGCCAAAAAAAAAAAGAAATAGCAAAGAACTGAATAACAAAGGACAGACTGTGTTTGATTACCAGGCTATAAACCTTAGCATGCAGTGCTTAAACATGGAGGAACAAATTTTCTAGCAGGCTGGTGCTATTGTGTAAAGATGGATTTGAGCCAAACTCTCAGATTTGAAACCCCAGGAACTTCAGTAGGCTGAGACCAATCTTTGGCTTAGGTTCATCTCAAACGCTGCAAGCACAGCAAAGGTATTGAGCATTCACAGTAGCAACCAGAGATCCAAAAGGGGAAGGTTTGTGCATAATCCAGTCACAATTTACACATGCAAGAGGCATATCAGTGCTAATATGAATATTTGTCCCCTTGATCATTTTGTTTGAGAGCATCTTTGAAAACCTGCTGCAGCATAACACAAAGGGAATGTTTCTGGCATGTATCCTAAGTACTTGAATCTGTTACCTACTAATCTCTTTAGGGGGAAGAGCTTTATATGGCTTCTCTGATTTTACATCAGTAATGAGTCACTTGCAGACTGTCCTCACCTTGGTGGTCCCCTCTGAGAGGCCTTTCTTATAACAACACCTGACATCAGGTTCCTGGGTTGAATGGTGGATTCCTGCTCAGAGGACAACTGGTTTATTATAGGTTTAAGCAATGCTGCCTTCTGGATGGTGACTCTAGTTGGTAGATTTCCACACATTACCAATTATACCTAGACCAACCGGAGAGATTTATGTGCTGATTTTAATGAGCATTGTGCTCATTTATTTGCTTTCTCTTCAGCACAGTAAACTCTGGCTTCCTCTGAGTTGTGCAGCTGCTGGAAATGGTAATAAGACAGCAGTGTTGGTCACAGCAGCGCTATGTTGGAGATACTCATCCTGCACTTGCTGTATCTGAGGGTTGTGTCTGTAACTGGAGGGGGGAAAAGTTTAACATGAAAATGAACTACATGCACTTACCAGTTTATGGGGAAGCTCATAAAGGAATCCAGCTGATGGTGGCACTGGGTTGTTAAAACTGTTCTCCTGAAGAAACTAGAAGAAATGTGCACTATTCAGTTAGCAGAAATTGTCAGAATTATATCCTAGAATATTTCCTATTCGTAAGAATATAATGGCCAAATTTAACATCACATATACTTTGTATGTGTTTCCTCTGGAGCAACCTAAATGAACGTTTATCACCCGCATAGCCGCACCAGCATAAAAGGTACAGGAATACATAGAGATATGACTTTTTTATGTTTCTGCGACAGAGCCATCATTAGAGTATGCAGCCTCCTTGAATTGAGCTGTTTGAATGACACTTGAGTTGTGATTTATGCCAGTTTGCGATATGCTTCCTGCTCAGGTCCATCTTGTGAGCAGCTGCAGGGAATTGAAGTTGATACTAAAGCAGGTGGAAGTTGATTTTGCAATTCCCTGTTGGCAGAAGCAGGGTGGTGTGGGTCCATTCCCTCCTCAGGGTCCAGGTGTGGAATGGTGAGGAGCCCGGGGAGAAAAGTCTGTGACTTTTGTCTTGAGACCAGATGAAACTGTATTGTCACAGCAAAAATAAGTCACGACAAATAACTGTGGTATCACTCCAACTTGTCCTGACTTCACCGTTTTCCATCTCTCTGCACTTCGTTAGAATTATCTGGTAAAATCTAAATGCTGTCAGTCTAGGCCTAGAAATGAATATGGGGTTCTTAGCAATTAGCATGAAAATAAGGAGTAATCCTGTATCCAGATTGCCATCATTAAACAGGAGACCTCTCCAAACAGGGAAATCTTTTAGAAGTATGTATGCGATACTGTGCGCAGACACAGTAACTTGCAAGGACTTGGGAGTATTGATGCCAGTCCTTTTCCAAAGGATCACATTTACCTGTGCTGCATGGCCACGTTGGTTACATGCAGTTCTCACACTGGGTTGTTCCCCAGTTTACTCTTCATGATATGCTCTAGACATCTGGTGATACCAGTATAACTAACTTAAAAGCTGAGTCTTGGGAAATCCCTCTTATGTCAGGGAGTCAGTACACTAACAGGCTTATTTGAGCTAAATGTAAAGCTTTATCCTTAGGCTATTCACCTGTAATTCTTCCTCTTTTTAATAAAATTTGATCATAAGCTTCTAATAATATATGAGAAACAAACTGCTTGTTCTTTACTAAAATCTTCACTGTATTGTTAGAGCTCTAAAAGGTTAACATATGTACGATGGACTATTGAAACAAACTGCTGAGAGCTTTGTCGTAATGTCTGTGTACCAAACATTTCTCTGACTCATACTCCCACAGACCCCCTGCAGTGATTTTGTAAGTCAGAGCAAAATTTAGACTGCTGCTTCTTATCTGATACATATTTCTAAAACAATGCCAAACAAAAGGCTAAATTTAAAAACTGACTTCTGTTGTCAGGGGTTTCAGGCATGCCAAAGGAACGTGTGTCAGCAGTTTTAGGCTTAGCTGCCACGTAATTGTCAAGCATTATTTTTAGAGGTACTCCTGGATGATGAAAACTGAGAAATTTCTCTTGGCTGTTGGAGTTTCATTTACTGTCACTGCTTCTTGATTATTTGTGTCACTTCAAGAATTTATACTGGAATGGAAAAAAAAGTGCACAGAAAACAACTCTTTTGTTTACATGACAAAGTTAATTGTGTCCAAAGAGAAAAATGCTTTTAATGGTTTCATTTGGCTTTGCATGCTCATATGGACAGCCGTTGGGTCCTGTATGTATATTCTGTCTTTTTTGCTTCATTGTGAGTCAGTTTGCCTCATCCCTAATGATATTTTGTTTCTCTAAATTGTGTGAGTAGGTATGAGGATGGGAAAACAGATTGTGGCTTTGGCTATAGAAAATTACACTGATGCAGGGAAAGGAAGTGTGTTTGAATCTCAGATCCATCCTACATCATAGGGTCAGTGTAAATGAGCTGGGAAATATGGTGATATGATTTCTTCCCTGCTCACACCTGAATCATATGTACATAGCCTAGTGATTTGAATAGAAGCATCTTTAGGAATTGTTCCCAGAGTTGCTAACTTCACCTTAGAGACTTAATGACATCTAACTTTCTGTTGACAAGGATGGCTTTCCTCCAGAAGTAGTTACCTTGAGGATACCTTAACAGTAAGATGCAGCTGCCTAGTTGCTTCTCTGAAATACTAATCTTTAAACTCTTTGTAGTGATTTTATTCTCATTCATTGATGGAGCTAAATATTTTCTGTTAAAGTTATTCTGAAGTTAATGTTTGTCAGTAGGATTATTTCAGAACTCAATTTTTGGACAGAGATTCTTAAGTAAATCTGGTAAAGGAGACTTGGAATGTATTCTATATGATTTCTTCAAGTATGGTATTTTATGTTGCTGTAAACTTGGCTACTTATATCACAGTAAAGACTTAAGTTTTTAAATAGTTACAGTTATTGAAAGGTACCCACCTTAAACATGTAGGTTTGCTCATGGCTGTGTGTCATCAGCATTGGTGGCTGTCATTTAATTGTCTTTTCCGCAGCATTTCTCTTGCCCACTGTCACTTTTGTGGCTGTGTCCAGCCCTGAAGCATTGTGGATCTGGGCCAGTGGTTCATTTCTAGTCTGTTACTAATGTGCAGAATTCTATAGTCATCTGTTAGCAATTGAGCTGTAGATTCAAAAGTCCATTCTGTTAGTTCTTTGGTGATAAACAATAGGATTGTGGGTGATACGCTGTATTCTGCAATCACTGATCTGAACCTGTCTGTAGTAATCACTGCCTTCGTTTTGTCTCAGGAGAATGGAAAGATTCATCTGTGACCATCTTGCTACCTTTTTTAATAAAGACCTCCCCAGGCTTGGCACCCTCCATACTGTCCTCTCTTGGGATGACTTGGTAGCTGTCATCCCTTTTCAAGGCTGTGTCTGTGGTATGAGATTTGAGGTTTGTAGTCATCTTATGCTGATCAGCAGGTTCCAGCCATGGACCCAGATTCACGTTGCTCTGTGGAGAGTCAGATCATCTCGCTGATCCTGAAAATTAACTTTAAAAATATGCTATCATGTCAGTTTTTTGTCACCTCTGAAAAGGTCCCACTACAAGTGCTGTTGTGCTGTATCCTGTGTCTCATTATCAAGGAGAAAAGCGTGGTCTTATGTGTTCCTCACCGTCACTGTAGCTCTGGATGCATGAGGTGGTGTTATAGCATTGAGCATTCTGGATCACAAGAGCACATGGAAAGAGGAGCAGCTGTTAGGGGAATAACGCATGTTGCTTTCTTCATACTTCTGGTAAAGAGTGAAGTGAGCAGATCAAGTTGGAAAGCCGTGTTTGCTGTCATTGTCTTCTCTGCCTCCAGGCATTTGACCCTGCTTTGGAAGTTGGTCTTGGGCCAACCAAGAAAAGGGCCATCGCTGTTGTAACTTGGAGTCAGCTTTGCTGAAATCATTAGTTAAGCCAGCACATAAGCAATGTGAGACCAGCATCAAGATTTCTTGTTGGCATTTTTCCGCCTAACTGAACTAATGGCGTTTAGCTTATGAACATATCATCATATTAGATTTTAGTAAATGGAATTAAATTTATATACTGAACGTCAGTTGCTCTCCATGGCTTTTTTTAGGACGAATCCTGGATTTGAAGACTGGAACAGTAAAGAAGGAAGGTCAGCAGTCCTCAATGAGAATGTGCATGGGATCAAGGCGCTCTTTCATTTGCAGAATGAGGTATGTATTTACCTTGTATTCCTGTGATGGTTTTCATCCCATCTCAGATTAGATTGAGACATCTTGTTGCATTATTTGACCTTGAAACTGTAGTGACACACTCCCATTAAGCATTTCCAGAATGCTTGTTTTGGAACTGGAGTAAAACTGAGACCTTTCTTCCTTTATGATTAATGACAAACAGCGCCAAATTTGTGTGTTGCAGTTATTTTTATCAGTGTGGGGTGCAGGATGCTTTCCCCAGAGAACTTCATGACAACTTCACCCCTGGAATGTAAGCCACTGTCTCTTCCAGTCAAATTATTCAAATCAGTACTTTAGGAACAAGGCTTTCACAAGACAAACTCTGTGTATTTTTTTAGCAAACCAATAATATTAAAAGAATTTTGAAGACAAACAGGAATTCAGTTGCAAACTTGCCAGCTATGTAGGAATTAACCTAAGCCTGGTATGAATTAACCAGATGTCAGCTGGTTGATGCTAGATAAATGAGTAATTGTTAGAGGCTTTTGTTTTGCAATTTTCTGACTTCTCCTCCATTGCTTGGGCTTCTTGAAAGAGATTTGGCTGACCAGTGCTTCTGGCTGGGACTTGTGGGCACTTTTGTTATTGCAGTGCTAATGGGATAAAATGCCTGTTGCTATTGCAGTAAGTTTCTGTCTCTGTGGTTAGTGGGGAAAGTACAAAATTGCATCTGCAGCCTATATCCAATATATATGCTGAATACAGATGATGCAAAATTTGTTATGAAATGGAACATGCAAAGCAAAATATTTGACCCATTACAGCAGATGCCTGTACTTATGTGGTGGATTTTCTTCCACTTATGTGAGGAGGCTGAATGTATGGCTCTTGGGTGCCTTTTTAAGGGTTTTATGTATTTTATATCTCCCAAGGTCAGACTTCAGAGCTATAGGACCTCTTCCCCCTTAAGCAAGGGGAAAGACATACCGCCTGACAGAGAGACATGGGGAACATTGCTTTTTCTTCCTTCAAGCTGCACACAGTGATCGTGTGAGGAGGACATTTTTGTGGAAAGAAAACTAGGCCTCGTCCTGTTCACAGTTGTTCCTTTGCTTTCAAAACAATTCAGATTGCAGTTATTTCCTAGCACTCTGATCCAGTAAACTCTAGCCCATGAGAGCACATGCCAGTAGCCAGCCCCATTGTTTTGGTTTTTTTTGAATTCTAGATTTTATTTTAATTGTTCATTCCTTCTCCTTGGCAGTGACTGGTGTGAAAAAAAAACGCCCCAGTACAAGACCCAAACTTTGTGGGAAGAATGAGCTTTAAATAATGTGAACTTTCCTTGTGATTATCTCTTTCATTGCTATTGTTTTTCTTTTCCATTGAAAATTAATTGCTTTTACTTTTCAAACTGCTCAGCTTCAAATGGATTGTTAAAATTATACAGTTGGGCATATTTAGTAATATCAAAAAATGTAAATGGTCAAGTTTTAAAGAAAGTTACTTGACAGTATAAATAGTCTGTTCTTGCAAACATTAGTTCAGTAGTTGCTAGTGTTGTAGCTGGTGTATGGCAGTTGAAATGCTCTGGCCACAGGGAGCTACCGGAACACTGAGATTATTTTCTGTGGATAAATGGGGACTGATTTATATTCTCTTCTAGTTTTTACCCTTGTTTTACAGTATTTTGAAGTGTATTTGTACTTCAGCCACTCTTGGAATGCCTATTTCAAATAGTCTTTAGGTTGGGGGAGTGCAGGAGGGAAACTTCTTGTAGTCTCTTCTGTTCTAAAGTAAAAAGAATGTTTGTAGCACACACAAAAAGCTTAGCCTGTGGAAGCAGCAAGTTCTAAGAAAACATGAATGTGACTTTCTGTCAGAAATAAATTATTGTCTACTTGTATATGCTAATAAAGATCTTAAAATGTATTTTCATCCTGGGTATTTCTTTTCGTTTTTGAGCCCTTTCAAATATTAATTTACTTTTTAGGTGTGGAAATGCTCCTCTGGATCATTTACCTCTGAACAGAATAACCACCATGAGAAAAAGATACAGGTACTATTACTTAACTTATCACAACAGTTAGTTGCCATACACACTCTCATTTTCTACTGGGCTAATGCTCCCTCAGGGAATACAGCCTGACCAAACATCTGCATTAGCACACAGCACAAAACAGCACTGGGGCTCAGGAGAGGAGAACTCACCACTAAATTCAACTGTTAGCAGAGTCATTGGATCTTTTTGCAAACCAGATCTTTTTACACAAGTCACTCAAGTTCTTTGTCTTAACCAGCTCCATTCTGCAGTGTCTTTCTCAGAGAAGTATTATGGAAAGCAGGTAGGGCTTGAATAGCATTTAATGGAGCTGACGTAGTACAGAGCTCCAGGTTTGTTGTTTCTAACATAACTTACAAATACCAGTAAATCATTAGTAATTGTAGTTTAAAAGCATAAAGCTATCCTGCATGTCGATCAACACAGTATTTTTGTGTTTCTTTTTCATTTAGGAATGGCCTTGGCCCAGTAAAAGAAGGTGAAGCACAATATGCTGTTGTCCATTGCACTGGCTATATCAAGGCTTGGCCACCAGCAGGTATGTATCTATCTCACTGAAGGTGCTGTGCACCACACTGTCTTCAAGGCAGTTGAAAACCTGGCTCAGAGTCCTTTGCTGGTACAAAACCAGGCTGAATTTTAGTGGGGTAACCAATCCCGGCTCATTTTGAGAAGCTTTTGATAGCAAGAAATAGCTGTTACTCAGGGCCTCCCTATTTTTCCATGTGAAGCCCTTCCTGGTTTCATTGGCACAAAGGAACTGAAGGAATTGTCGGTAATGCAGAATTCCAGCAACTGGGATCAGAAGTTTTCACTCTGATAAACAAACATAAAAATGGCCTGATTTTAATAAGGTAGACACAAAACATTTGTACTACTAGAAAATACCAACTAGTGCTTTTATGCTTAAGTACTGAATTGCAAGCACCCATGTATGGAAATGTGTAATTTAGGTGCATAGGCCTTCCCAGTGTTGGGGTTAGTAGAGAATGTTCAAAGATTACATTAAATTCTGTTTTGAGGCTGTTTTTCTCGGAAACCAGTCTTGGCATATTGCTTTGAACTACAGAGAAAAACATTTACCTACTGCAACTCAGTATTACATGTGGGAATATTTACCTTTGAAAAATGCAAGGAGGAGACAGCAGAGCTCATCCAAGCACCATTATGAACTGGGTGAGCTGACCTTGGCGTTTGCAGTAGTTGGAGAGGCTGTTTGCAGTATGACAGTGCCTGCTGGCATGAAGCAAACCAGGAGTTGTCCTGCCCTTTTGCGGTCGTGTACCCCAGGCATAAATCACATTTGTGCAAGGATTATGGATGGATGCTAAGAGGTGGTTTCCACCAAGTCTGTGCAGTGGTGTGCAGACACCAGCATACAGATGTGAACTTCTTGTTGATTTCCTGCTGAATTGCAGTTTTGGAAGAAGAGGAAAACTTTCCCTTTTCTTGCTAATGGGGTTAATATTCTTCAGTGTGTTGTAGGAGTCAAAATGTTTCAGTTTAATTTCTGTCTCAAAAGAGCAAGAGCACAGTGTGTGTAAATTGCTTAATAAAAATGAAAGCTTGGGAATTTGTGGGTGTTTTTCTTCCACAAAGAGATTAACTTTTCTATCAGTAATTCCAAACATAATTGAATTCAGCCTTTATATGCAGGTTGTCTCTTCAGGAAGGTGCAGGTCAAATGAGATTTCTTGCAGCTTCTTGCTTATCTTGAATGAAAAGCCTGCTGCATGGTATGGGATGTTTGAAGGGATCTAACACGTCAGGGTGGATATTGCTAGTGCAGAGCTGCAAACTCATGAATTCATGTCACTGCTGGGTTACGGCATCAGCAGTGTATGAATTCAGCAGCCATTTCTGCAGGGGAGCAGGCACTGCTGAGCAGGAGCATGACATGTAAAGGAACTTTGGGATCTTTGAGTGCCTGGTTGCCAGTTATTGCATTGTAAGTTCTAGTGCACTTTAGTGAGGTGTTGTCCCCATCTTGAGCTCTTCCAAAACCTCGTTGTTCTCCCATGCTTAACAAGCTCTTTAATTTCCAGGCCTCATTAGTTTATGGGAAGTCTATGCCAGTGTATTCTTGTATTTCACTGAAAATCAAGTGGGAGTTTTCCTGCCTTGTGTCTGTCTCTCTCCAGTGTTCTGGTGTATTTCCAAAAGGAGGTCATATCCTGTCAGCCTTGCCTTTGCACAGTTAAACCAGCTTGCTTCTTCTAATGTCCATTCTCACAAGGCATCCCCTCTTTATCCGTGTGTCTTTTCTTTGCACTTGTGTTTCCACTTAACTTTTCAAAATGTGGGTTATTGGCACTATACACTCTTGTTCCAGGTCAGATTATAGTAATGTATAATGGAAGTGGTATTTCCTATCTTGACTTGCAGTATACGACACAGCATGCTTCTCTTTTGTATACTGTATCCTGCTGGCATCTTAAATCCATATATATATATATATATATATATATATATGTGTGTGTGTGTGTGTATACACACACACCAGGCTGCCTTTTTCTCAGTTGTCAAGTCCAAATCTTCCAGTTCATAGCAAAAATAGCTTTGAATTGTGTGATCTTTAAATTAATAATATAAAGTTTCATCCCATTTCTGTTGCTGTACTTTATGGCTGTTATTAGTCCCCAAGTGCATGCTTATGCATTTAGTAATGTTGAATTTCATCCCATTTCTATTACTCCACTCCTCAAGATCACATGGTGCTCCCTTATAATATCCCAGTGCTCCTCTACAATTTTAATACCTCCAAACTATAGCACAGTCCTAAGGGATGTTTTCTATTTTGACATCCTTATGTGGAATTTCAGTGTTCTTTTATGTTGCCATCCAAATTGTTACTCATAATAGTCGTGCTGGAGTGCTTTTCTCAGGGCATATTATACTGAATCAGAGGGTCTTTCACGCATGTTTATTTGCCCTCCTAGTCTTCCCCACTTTGTATTGGTGATTGTCATGTATCCGTTGACTTCTGAAGTTGAATGGGAATATCCATGGGCTGAATTGGTCCCCAATATATGTTTGGGTAAATAAGTGGCAACACCACTGCATTTATTCTCATTTCCAGGGGTAATTCAACCATAATCTGTAAAGCGAATGAAATAGCTGCAGCAGTAATTGAATTTGCTAGGGCTTTTCTAACCTGTAATAGAATTACTTCTGTTCTAATCAGTCAGAGGCAAGGCTCTGGCCTTTGCTTCATCTGTGGCTTCTTGGGAATAAATGGGTTTATGCTAAATCACAGCTGTTAAAAGTTCAGCTATGGAAAGGATGGTTTTAATTTATTTTTTAGTTGCCAAGTGGACACTGTAATATAAACTCATCCTTTTCTCTCAGAGATGCAATGTGGCATGTGCCTTACACAACCACTACACAGCACATAAAATGTACTTTCATAAATGAAATAACAACTATTTAGCAAATGCTCTCAATGTGATTTGTTTAGCACCTGTTATTTTCTGTTTCGGGGTTGTGTGGCATTGTGTGTGGCCAATGTGTTAATTTTTATTTAGTCCCACACTGGGTATAACACCATCAGTACTGATATAGAAATACCAAGGCAAGAACTTCTCTTTGATCATTATTAGTGCAATAGAGTATCAGGTTTGAAAACGCTGATGCTGTGAGCAGTCTGCTAAGTCTCTTAAGTAATTTGGGTACTTTAAAAAGGTGAAAACAAATAAACTACAGACAGCTGGCCATCAGCATGGTGGCATATTTTAAGGACTGGGGTTTTGTGGTTTTGTTGTTGCTGTTTTTCCAAAGATCTAAGGTAGAAAGCAAATTCTGTTATGGCTCAGGTTTGTGGTCAGCATGAAAACACTTTTTGCACATCTAGCCTACCTTTTTTTTTCCTTTTTTTATTGCTTTAGTGAAGAAGCAAGGCTCACTTACTGGCAGACTGCCTTTAGCCCCTTTTCCACTGAGAAACAGGAGAGAAAACAGGAAACATCATGCCTTGTCTTCCATTTAGGTTCTGTTAGTTAATGTTCAGTTCATTTTTCTCCATTTCTCTGCAAGAGAAGGGTAAAGCTAAGCTCAGGTGAAAAACCTGGCATATGATACCTACACGCTTATAGCCCCATAAATTACAGGTTGGCCTCAAGTAATAGGGGTAAATTTTGCATAGAAGTCAAAGGAAAAAAGGAGTCAGAAATTCCGGAATGATATTCCAACCAGTTATGTTGTATGTTGTATTAAAGAATGACCATGTAGTGCTGGATTATTTTGAATAAGGTAGAAAGATCCCTTGTTTGAAACTGGCTGAGCACAAATTCCAGCCTTTGTCCTTCTGTTCCTAGCAAAGCAGCACAGCTAGAACAACTTGGGATCATTAACCTAGAGAGTGCTTCGAGTTCATGAACAGTCACAAAACTGAGAAATGCTGTGATCATTCAATTTTCAACTTATGGAACCGTTTGCTTTTCTTCTGGGTTTTGGTTTGTTTTTTTTCCCCTCTGAGTGTCTCATTCCTGGAAGGAAATTTATCTTAAGTGGTCTATATGATATTTTCCTAATAGGTTGGTTTTTTTTTTCATGCCATAACAATTGATGGAAAATATTTGGTGGAGAGAAAAGATACAGTCTGTCAGGATGTTGGTAGTTTCCTGTAAATGAAAACCAAGGACCTGCAGAAAAACATACAGTGAAGAAAAAGCTTAGATAGATACTTATTTCAAAAACTTCAAATAGAAAGTCCCAGAATAAGGTTAAATTCAAATAATGTAATAATGTTGAAACCTTTTTTTCTCCTTAGTTAAAGAAGAAACATTTTAGCCTTCCAAGTCAGACTTACCGTAACGTCTTAACCACAGCATGCCAAAGCTGTTAGATTATTTTAACGTTTTGGCCAGAATCTGGACATTTGTGCAAAGTACTCCCTCCTCCAATACAAAACAAAATAGTTGCTTGAATATTCTTTGCAGTGCTGTCATTTTCAAGGCTTTTTTTTTTTTTCTCTTTCTTTTTCTAAAGAGAGAAGAATTTCAGTTTTGTTGGGTTTCTTTCACGAGATTTTTCCTACCTATGCTGTAAACATCCACAACCTTTTTCCATTATGTATGGGAGATAAAGTCACGCAGTGCAGTTTCATGCACCTGCATGTAACTCTCAGAAATGGTTCTCATGAAGGTAGCCATTAGCAGAGGATTGCTGCTGACCACTGGGCACTTAAATAGCATCCTTCTGAAGACTTATAAATCATTTAATTTTGAGTGTAGTGAAATAAACCCTATGATTCTATGATTCTAAACCCACAAATGCGCTAACACTATTTTGTGTTTCACAGAAAGACAGAGAAAAAAGGCAGAAAGTGGTTCTGTTGTGTTGTTAGAGCCAACTGGTAGCTCATGGGGAAAACTCTTAAGTTTCTTATGTCGGCACAAACACATGCCATTGCCCTGTGGGAAACTGTTTGCTGGCATAAAGGATACTTGGAAATGAAATATAACCTCTCAGGACACTGCCTTCTGTGAGGCTCAGCTGAAGGCTGAGCTTTGTGAGTTGTTGACTTCAACTTGAATCATTGAACAAACATAGCACTATATTTATTATTCAAGAGGAACATATATTTGGTATTGAGGAGTCCTGTCTCAGGGTTACATATAAAGAATGTGAATAACTAATGTATGTTTGTTTTGTTAATACTGCCTGAAGCATGGCTGCTTTCTTCCAGGCTTTTGCAACTTTTTCTTGGAGATAATGATGGTACTTGGTGATGTTAAGGAGAAATATTACATTTTGTTAAAAGCTGGACAAACTGGTAGTAAGTGCAGTGCATGTATCTTTACTTACCTGTCTATACTGAAGTACATTCAATAGGAAGTCCGCTAAAACAAAAGTAAATCCCTTATACAAATGCATCCTCCCAAAAAACCACACCTACAGCTGAATCTTTGTAACTATCAGCAAACAATAAAGAAAATAATTTCCCTCTATGGAATGCTGTCAGTAACAGCACCTACATTGCAGATGAGCAGGCAGTCATTTTGGCATGTTTTTACTCTAGGCCCTTTTAGAGAAGGGTTAGCAATTCACTGGATCAGGTATAGATTAATTCGAGGCAGATTGTTTTTTATTCATAGGGTGTCTTGTGAGACAACCCAACTAATACATTTTCCACTCTGTTGCACAGACCAAAAATAATCCACCCGGGGGGGGGGGGGGGGGGGGATAAACCAAAAAGGTGAAAACTAGAAGAGCATCCCTTGCCAAAAGAGTGACATCAGAAATGGTACTTCTTAGCTAGGTTTAATTTTATAGCCTGCTTATTGCTTTGAATTTGTTTGGGCAGTAGCAAGCATGGACCAAGTTCCTAAAAAGGAAAGCGTGTTTGAAAGCTGCAGGAAAAAAAGATTATGCAGAGTAAAAGCCGTCCAGCTGAGTGTCTTTGCTGTCGTTCTCAGTACACTGTGCCACTAAGGAAATGATTGAAAAAGCTTTTGAAGTCAAGGGAAAATACTTTAAATTTGTCCTTCTCAAATGGAAAACTCTATTTAAGAGGGATCTTTTGGTTAAGGTTATCTAACTAGAATGCCTACAGTTATTTCCTTAAAGCAGCACTTAGACCATGTTTAAGTGGCCTGATTCTCATAAGTGCCAGGCAGACACCAAGAAAATCCTCTGAAGGTGGTATTGTAGGACCTAGAATCAGTCACCATCTTTGAGGTCAGACCCCTATACCGAGGTGTCTGAATGTAACCGTATGTTCATGTTATGTATGTATGTTTATGGTGTATGCTTCAGGCACCAGCTTTTAGAATATTTGTTCTTTTGGCTGATGGTTGAACTTGTCTCACTGCTGAGTTCGGGACCGAGGAATAAGAGATTCCTCATCCATTTCCTGAAGGGGTGCAATCCTAGCTGCCATCTTCCAGCCAAAGTGTTGGGTCAACTCTTCGATAGCTCCAGTGCTTTCTTTCCTCCCATTGTTGCTTTTGTACAGTGCTGCATTTCTGTCATAGCAGAGTCAATGTCCTCATGCTCCTTCCTAAACACCATTTCATTTGTCCTGCTCTCAGTTCACACCTCCAGTCACAACTTTGTCAGGTGAAACTTTGGCATCTTCTTATCCCCTGCAACTGCACACAACTGTCAGTTAAGCATTTTCTACCTATTTAAAATTAAACTTGCTCATGTGGAGGAGTGTAGGTTTAGTTTTGGAAGCTCAGCCGTCCCTGTGCTCCACATGTATATGAGCAGATAGCAGCCATGTGTCTGCCAAAATTTTGCCTTAAATGGACACAGATTTGGGTCTGTTTGGGTCCAACACAGATACATTTGCTTCTGCTTTTTCAGGGTAATATTGTCTCTCAAGAGACAGCCAAATTCAGGTCCTTTGCCTGCTGGAGCTGTCGTTAGCTTATTACTGCATCTTGCATTGAAGAAATAACGGTGCGTAAACAAAACAAGGAAGGAAAACAACGTACTTCTAATTCTTCTCAAAGTACTTCTGTAGTACTTCTCTCAGCTGTAGTTTCATGTCAGTGGTTTATGCTCTCCATGTTATGCTGGTGTCTCAGAGCATGGAACTTATTGGTGTTTGGGATCTTGTTTGTGGTTTCCTTAGTGTGTAGAGGAAAAGAGGCTGGAATAATAGTGTGTGAAATACTGAATCAAGACTTTGTAATTTAGCTGCCTGATAAACTGCATGCAGTGCAGAATAGTTGTGCAGGGGGGATATATGCAGGTTGTCTTCATTTTAAGGATTTTCTGAATGAGGTGAAGAATCTTCAGTGGAAGTTTGGGTCTGTAGTGCCCCACAGAGGGACCTTCATTGGAAACACAAAATAATGTTTTATTGTAAAATAACTTGTTGATTCCACCCAGTGATATTTTTCACTTAAAGTGTTTAATAATAATGTATTCCTAAGGTGACATACTGCCACCTTGATCTTCTTGTGCAGTTTCTAAGAACACGTTTCAGAGGGGTATCCTGTTGTTTGAAGGATTGCAAGTGGGTTTAGAAGTTAAGGAGTTATTTAGAGCAAAATTTTTTATGTCTGGGTAGCAAGATTACTGTGTAGAAGACAAGGGGGTTTTGCCCAGCTCTTGTAGTGTGACACTGAAATTCCTGCTGCACCTCAATTTCCTACTTGTCAGAAGGGACAATAATGCTTTTTCTTTGTAAAGCTCCTGAGATCCCAGTTACCTGTTAAAATCACATTTATCTGTTGGGAGCTGCAAATGAAAATATAACCCCGAAATTGCAAATTCCATTGCAAAAAAAAAGTTTGAATATGCAATCAAAAAATACAGTTTTTTTTCTTTCATATTTTGTGTATTTTATTTTATTATATAGCTCAAAGAGAACTAAAAACTACCTGTAGAGTGCTATATAGAAACTGATTGTCAGATAGGATTCAACTATTTGATGGAAAATAATTTCTTCAGAGACTACTTCAATTTCATCAGCAGCATTTGTAGTCTTTTTACGTAGTTGTCATTTAAGGAAGTTGTATGCTGTCATCCTCTGCACAGTCCAAAGATTAACTTACATTGGGAATTACAAACTTTGAGAATCAAGTGGCTGTTTCATAATTGGTAGCTGCTTTGCAATTAATTTCATTAGTGCTTTAAAGTGCCTCTTAAATGATTCACTGCCTGTTGTGACTGAGTTCCTTGAAAAGCCTTGTGAAAGAGTTTACACATCGCTTAAAATAAGTCAGCAGTGTCACTTTTGGAAGATGTTTTTTTTAAAGTGCTTCATAGGAAATTGCTATCTCAAACCTGGAGTTGGGAAATAGCCTTAACTAAAGACTTAGCCAACTAGCAAGTAAACAGTGCTAATGTGAACGTTCCTATTTGTGAAATACTGAGATGGAAAACAGTACACGTGTATGTTTTGAAATGATTCCTGTGTTTATAATAGTTACTCCTGTTACACAACAGAAACAAGCGCTATTCACAAAGCATCCGCATTTTTTCAGTGTTTCAACTTAAGAACCCAGACTTAGTCCATTATAGAAAAAAGTAAAACCAGCTGTTAAATATAAGCATGAAGTTCATGAATAATCTAGTCTCTGCCTTGTTTTCAAGGCTTGTTGTGATACATTGTTCACAAAGAAAACTGACCATGATGTGCATTCACTGACCAGATGAAGTGACTACATGGTTCCAGTAACATGCTGCAGAGTAGTACTCACAGAAATGTTACTGTCCATCTTGGTTTATAATGGAATTTTTGGTTCTGTGCTTTGTCCAGCAGCCAAAAGTGGTGCCATGGGTACTGTATATGCATGTGAGGTATGTAGGATTGAGCATGACTGAGGAAGATCATCTAATCTGAGCCCAGAGATGATGCCTGAATCCTAGAGAAGACAATAAGGCTATTTTGAATTATTTTAAGCATTTAGAATAGTATAGAACCAGTCTAGCAGCATCTCTGCTCATCTCAATTTCCCAATTATAACAGTGTTTGTTATTTACTCTAGGAATGACTATACCAGAAGAAGATGCTGATGTGGGACAAGGTAGTAAATACTGCCTCGTGGCAATAGGAAGGCTTCAGGTAATGCAGTCTTTCCGTGTACAAACTACTTCCAAAAGCATAGTCAGTGTTGTGGTTTAGTTGTAAAAGATTTGCACAAAGTTCTGGTACTAGATTCTAACTTTTAACATGCCTCCAAAATATAAAGCACCTTGATGTCTGTGTGCAGCCAGTCACTTGTTTAGAAAATGTCAACAGAGGAAAATGGAAATGTGGTTTTGGTGAATATGTGAACTGAATCCAAAAACAGCAGCAAAGATGCTGTAAGTGCAGTGCATGTATCTTTACTTACCTGTCTATACTGAAGTACATTCAATAGGAAGTCCGCTAAAACAAAAGTAAATCCCTTTGCGTGTACAAACCTCATATTCTCTGGGGTGTGTAAGGATGGGATATAGTAGATAGTGAAAAACATGGGAGTACAGGCACGGCAGGTGATAGGTTAAAGTGGCTCCCAAAGCCAGTGATATGCGCCTTGCTATTCTTCCATTCATTCTCTCTCTCTGGCAAATCAACTACTTGAAAAACTTTGATTGCAGGAGTTATTCTGAAAATGGTAAAGATAAGGTAGTCAAGAGGCACTTCACAAAGAATAGCTTTATTCTCAGTGTGTATCGTATTGTGCATTCAGATGTGATGTCAGCCAAGGGAACTGTCAGGATAAAATTTTACTTCCTTTTTGTCCAGATGGTTGCAATCGATGTGTTACATTTTCTTCCTTTATCCATTGCTGACGAGAGCTCTGAGCAGGAGCTAGAGCAGTCACGGTGAATCTCCTTCACCGAAGCAGGAAGGCTAATTTTTATCTTCCCTGTCTGGGAATTCTGCCATGGGTGAATGTGTTTGAGCCTCTTGCATGATCTCCTATTGGCGTGCACTCATTGCCATCTGCTAGGATGGCATCACTCCTTCTGAAAAGGTAGAATGACCCTTTCATTAGAGCACAGGTGCTAAGCTCATTTTATCAGAGAACAGCCTGCACATTACTGCAAGTGTTAGCACTTCTGCAGAGCGTGTCTCCATCGTGATGGCAGAGCAGCAAAAGTGTTGCATGATGCTTTTTAGGTTAATCATGCTTTTATAATCATGGGTAATATATTACAGTGTTGGAGAAAAGGAAGTTGTGGGGATTCATATGTTACAACTGCCAAAGAAAAATGATTTCCAAGAAAATTACACGAGTAACATGTGGAGTGTCAAAACATCTGTTACTTTAGAAGATCCAGCAGGCTATCTGAGGAAGAGCAAGGGGAGGCTCTGTGGATGGGCTTAGTCATAGAGGAGTCAAGGTGCACTAATTAAAAGTCTGTTCTATAGCAGCAGATTGAAGTCTTGCATACAGTTAACAGGCTAATCTGTTTCAAGACATCAAAATAATGAGATTTTGTTCTTTTTGCACTGGGACCTTGTTAACAGAGATATTTCCGAAGGCTGTAAGAAACAGTAGTCCAGTTTGTGTCCTCAGTAGGAATCCATGGATGTGAATCCAGCTGTACTTATATCCTTACTAAATCCATCCTTCTTCAGAACTTCTTGTGTGTTTGTTTTCCTGCCATGGTGTTAAGTCTAGATAGGTGTCTTGGGGTGAGATATTTGCAAACTAGACTAAAGGCTGTTGTGTGTCATTTATTTGTGCTATTGTTTTGTTTCTGACCTCCTTTAGTAGTTAGCAGTCTGCCAACAGGTTTTGTTCTTTAGCTAGGTAATCAAATTTGACTTAAGGTGACTGTTCTGTGGACTAATTTGGTCCTAGGTGACCAGCTCTCCAGTGTGCATGGACATGAATGGCATGTCGGTCCCCACTGAGTTCTTGTCCAGGCACAATTCTGATGGAGTCATTACCTTCGTCGACCCAAGGTGCATCAGCGTCATTGGCTACCAGCCCCAGGTCAGTGAGGCACTGCAAATACGCAGATGCTTTAAACCTTCACAGCTTTCCATTGAAGACAGTTCTGTGATAAAAAGTTAACAATGCTTGGAGAGAGTTTTAGTCCTGTAGATCTTTTCTTCTGCCAATCTATTGAGCAGTAAGCAAACATCATTTATGGCATCTGTTATCCTTTAGGCTTACATCTGCTCCTCTGAATAGGAGGCTAGTCACAGAACTGAGTAGAATAGTAAATGAAATCCTGACTACCACAACTCTCTCTTGGATAACTCTCAGTAGTTGCAGTTTGGAAGAAAAAATTTCTTGCTCATTTATTTTTCCCTTTTACTTTGACATTAGGTAGCTTTATTGTTTTCACAAAAACTAGTGCAATAAAATGAGCTGTAGTAGAGGATTTCAGTCTCTTCAAGACACCATTTCACAGTTATTAAAAGAAAACACTTAAAAATTGTTTGTAAATACATATATCTGTGCAACAGCAGAAACACAATGTGGGATATGATGCCTACAAACCTGTTTATATGATTCATCCCTGATTAACCGAGTAGTCCCACTAAGGCAGGTAGATGTAGTGTCTGCAAGGATTACTTGCAGATCTGCCAGTGGATTTGTGCTGTGGTTTGGGGTTTTTACACATCTTTATGTTTTATTCTAGGATCTTCTGGGGAAAGATATTTTAGAATTCTGCCATCCTGAAGATCAAAGCCATTTGAGAGAGAGTTTCCAACAGGTGCCATGTCCTGCTCCTTTTCTTCCGTGATTTATTTATTATTGTTGTTATTATTTTGTTCAGAGAAGTAGCTTTTATTTTACATTTCAAGGTATTTCTTCTGTTATGCAGGAGAAGGAGGGGCAAGATAGGAAACAATTTGTTGATCAGTTAGTAATCAGTTAAGCTGCATAAATGGGAGTTTAAATGCTGTGTGTGTGTTGGCTGTATTTTCAGAAATAAGTCAACTTAGTTAAACATTTTGCTTTCTTTTTACAAAAATTTAGATGGGTGTTCACAGTTAGAGCTGTTCTGGAGATGCCTGCACAGATCCCACTCTGTTAAGTGGCAACTGAAAGTATTTAGCTCCCAAGATGGGCTGTTGATTTGAAAGTAGTTCTACCCCTCTAATGCTGGATTGTTTGTGACCTAAATTCTCTGCTAGCATAGATGATATACTTCATATGAGTTAATGGAAGTTACACCACTTCACATCAAAAGAGAATTTGACCCTTTTTCCTACTAGGAAATTGGAATGCAGAGAGAAGTAACAAAAGATACACAACATATGGAAAGAGTTACTGATTTGGATTCATTTTTACAGTGGGCCATGTTTTTACATCAGCTATATCAAAGCCATTTATTCCGTTGTAGAGCTTAGTGTTACAAATTGGTCTGGGACATACAGTAGGAGTGCTTTCCCCAAGCCCTCTGCCTGTTGCTGATCTTTTCAACACCTTCCCTGCTGCACTAGAGAGCGTGGCATATTATGTTTGACTGATTACTGAGGTTCACTTGATATAAGTGGTTCCAGATTTTCTTGCCAACAGCCTATAGCTCAAGCAAGATTTGATGATCCATCTTGTGTTGGATACTGAGATGTATTTTTGGCTGTGAAGTGTGGATATGAAGTGACTTCTAAAACAATTTGTATTTATTCAGGCATGGTATGCAAAAAGTGAGCCTGGAAAGCCTCTCTGGGGAAAACAACTAGATGCTGTTCTGTGTTGATAGAATAGATTGTGAAACTGAGGTTATGGTCTCTACAGAAGCATTGGAGATAGTGTAGGATACTGGTACTCCTGAGCTATTTCTCACCATCCCCTCCTTTAGGCATAGGCTACCAGCCCCACTGCTGAGCTAGCAGAAAAGGCTGTGAACACTCTGCATCCACTTCGGTGTCCCTTGAGCAGGCTGAGTTCAAAGAGCAACCAAAGACTTTTCAGGATGCTGGTTCACAGGGAGGAGCCTGTGAAAATCAGATGCTTTATATAGGTTCACCACACCCAGTTATCTTCTCTGCCTCACCTTGGGTGGGGGTGTGATGTTGCGGCTGAACCTACCTGATGGGTAGCTGTCACCAGGAGTCAGGTACTACTCCCCAGCTTCTCTCCTCCCTGACCTTCCCACCCTTTCTACTGTGGTGATGCTAGCACAGATGGACTTGCTGGGTGGGCTAGTTAGGGTACTAATTGCTTTTGCATGAGACTGGCTTTCAGCTGCTTCAGCTCCCTGAATTTGTGCCTGATCGCACCAGTGGCGCAAGAACAGCAAGAACACATATGCTGTTTTTCACTAGTGCCCAAATGATTGATTCCATTAATTTATCCAAGAGACAATGACAGAGAGCTGCTGGATAATAACATGTCAAACATCCGTCTCTGAAGTGATTGCCTGGGGCTCAGAAGGGCTGACTAACTAACATTCAAGTTAGTGACCTGTTCCACACTGTTCACCGAGAGTGAGATCAGGCAGTGGGAAGCTGCCAGAGTATCTCAGAACTGGGTTGCTGGGGACTTCACTGTCACTACTCACTATTAGGCATGTGCACAAATGATTTGCTAGATCAGACCTACATGATTTGCTTAAGGTCATACAAAAGAGCAGAAAAAAATGCAGATTAAGTGAAAGTTTCTGTTCATTCAACCTGTGTCCAATCTATGAAAATACTGTGCTGTTCCTTTGGTAGGCAATTCCTTTTTAAGTATATTTTTGTTCACTAGAGCAGCAGTATGATTTGGCCTGTTCCTTCAGTCATGCAATAAAAGACTGAAGTAAACAGTTAAGCTATGCACCAGGTGGTTTTTATTTCCAAAGAATGTAAGAAAGCAAAGATTAAATATTAGCTTTGATTTTTTTTTTGTGCTATTTTGTTTGTGTGCACTGGTTTAAGACAGTTCAGGATTTTCCCACTAGTGATCCCTATTCTTTATATATTATTACAGAATTAATGTTTGCTTAATTCAGACTTCAAGACAATAGATCACTGCAGTTTGTTTTATTATTGTTAGTTTGGCCATGGAAGTCTCTTTGTTAAAACACAACTGTGATTTCCAATAACACTTATTTTTTTAAAAACCCTCTCAAAACCTGACATTTTTAATTTGCTGACAGTATCAGAACCAGGTTGGGGCATAACAGAGGAGGGAGGAGGGTTTTACAGGTCTTGGTCAATTGCCAGAATCCATCTCAAAGCTTTTACTTCCTTGGGAAGATAAATTCATTCATCAGGGTGGGAAAATCAGGCTGGAATAAGATAGTCTCAAGGCCAAAATCAACAAATAGAGCTTGGTATCAAAGAATCCAGAATACAGCCATTGGATGTCCAGTAGGATGCTGTTCAGATTGAACGCTTTTACACAAGCTCTGTGGTTTCTACCCTGGGTGTGGTAGTAGAAAATTGCTGATAAAAGAATGTCACTCACTGAACTGAACTACAAAAGTAGTAAAAAAATAGGCATTTGCCTCAGTATTACTTTGAGCTTTCTTGGGCATCACTAAAGGGCTTTTTATCTTCTATTTGCATTCTTTCAATTTAATTCCATATCCAGTTGATCAGATTGAAATGCAGGAAAAAACAGGATTGAAGCATTTCTTATTAATCCAGTTACTTGTCGATAAAGACAGAGGGTAAATACTGGGGGTTTTCTCCTTTTAGAGAATACAGGCTGCAGATAGCTAATAGAAAATAAATTCCAGTGGATAAGGATTAACAATCCACAATGAGATGTGGCATTTCCTTGCAGCAGACTTTCCCTTTCCTTCCCTGAGGCACCCCTGAGATAGCTTGGTGGAAAAGCAGTAAAAAATAGATAGCCCAGGTAAGTGCCAGCTGAATGACTTGGAACAATATAAATTTTCTTCTGACTTAAACCAAGGTTTTTAGATGCCGCATGAAAGGCAACTACAGTGCCACTGTGCAAATATTGAGTGTACTTTACTTGGCTGCTTCTTAATTCTCACTTGATGCCCAACTATTGACTTCAACAAAACCTCATCTATCAAAACCAGAATTTGAACTGAGTGTTGCCAGATGTCTGTGGACAGTGGCTTATCAGTGTTCTCTCCATTCAAATAGTGGCTCACTCTTTCCTCTTTTGAAAGTCAGAATGTGTCCATAGCTTTCTGTAATTCAGGTTTAAAACATACCAGTTATTGCTGGGTTCTATTCATTTGCACAGGAGGTTGCAGTCTCCTTATATTAACCTTTCTGAATGGTATTGCAGGTTGTGAAACTGAAAGGTCAAGTCCTGTCTGTGATGTATCGTTTTCGCACCAAAAACCGGGAATGGATGCTTATCAGAACCAGCAGCTTCACATTTCAGAATCCTTACTCTGATGAGATTGAATACATCATCTGCACCAACACTAATGTAAAGTATGTGCCTTTCCAGATGCTCGTGTATGGGGTTTTGAAAGAATTTAAGCATTGCTGTAAAGCAGCATTCTGATTTTTTTTTTTTTTTTATAGCCTGTTTCTAACTACTTTTATTTTTCTGTAACAGTGCAGTCTATAACAGGGTTTTTCTGCAACATAAGATCTCACAGCATAGCTGTTTCTCTGTGTCATGATCCTGCAGTGCTTCCAGGGCCTGGCTGCACTGGAGGAGAAACGTCACTTATCTGTTATGTCATTAAACAAGCCCATTGATCTCAGTCCAGGCTGCCTGAAACTAACACAGGGTTTCCAGCAGCAGACCAGCTGTCCTGATACTGGAGGAAGGTTAGCCTGATCCCTAAGCCAAAGAGAGGGTTGCGTGTCCATGCTCATTGTGATCATACCATTCCTTAGTCCTGGACATCTTCTTTTTGAGTTATCTACTCTTAATGGCCCAGAAAACTGGCACAATCATTTCCTTAGTAGGCTTGACTGGGAAGGGTTCCCAATACTCAGTTAAGATCTAGTGGAATATCCCCAAGTATGGGGGCAAATCCAACCCTTATCTTAAGAGGGAAATTACAACATCCTGTCTTTGAATTAATGTTTTCAGAAATCTGTCACTGGACCTCTTAGGAGGAAGTAACTCCAGGACTGTAGTGGAGGTTCATCACCCTGAGCAGAGAAGCTTTTGGAGCCTCCTGAGTTCTGAGCCAGTTACTGCAGAAGCTAATCTGGCCTTGATAAAACTATTGCTTTATAATGTGGGGGTTTTTATAAATATTTCTTCTTTCTAATACAAACTTAATCTCTTTCTAAAACAAAATCTGCTTCTGGTCTGACCAAAGATGTTTTGCCAAGGTTTTACTTCAGAAGAAATTACTGGTTTTCAGATCTCAACCTGTTTGACTACATAATGGAAATGCTGAATGAGCAGTCTGCTAGTGGAGATGCATGCTGAGAGCTCCACTTGCAAAACCAAACCCCTGGGGCTTTGGCATTTGAGCTTAGGAAGCTAATAAGTGTCTCACGGTGTTCCTTGACTTGTTCCTTTGGACACAACTAGAAGGGCTGTACATTCGCTCAGTTGCAACCTAGTATCGCAATTGGCTTGCTCAGTTTCTTTTGCATACTCAAAAAAGTCAGGCTTAAACAGCTGAACAGTTAAGCTCATTGAAGACAAGCAAATGTGTCTTGAAATCAGACAGCTAAATATCTCTCTGTCTTGCACTGTGCATCAAAATAGATATTTCCACATTTCTGCTGTCCCATATTTCTTTTCCAAATAATTTGTATATGCAAAAACAGGCCTGCAAAATTAAAAGCAACTTCTGAAATTTGCCCAAGGCTGGTTTAATTGTGTTTTGTTCCCAGGAGTCCACAGATCAAAAAGCAGGGCTGTAGACTTACGTCGTGTTGACTCTTGGGAATGTTTTTTTTTGCTGAGGTTCCACTATACTGTTCAGCTTGGCATCGCAGCCCTTACTGTGGTGAACAGGGCTATGGCAGCTTCTGGCTCTGAATAACAACCCAGAAATACTGACCTAATATGGAAGTTGCCTGCTGCTTCTGTGACAGAGGATGTTCCCTCTTTCCTGTCATGGCGAAAATGTTCTAGTCTGATGGCAAGATACAACCCATATGCATCTGCTTTTGAATAGTAGAAAGAATGCATTATTCAAACTGTTTTCTGTTTCCCCCTGTTCTCTCCCACTTCAAAGACAGATTTCCAGAGAGGATTTACTGTAATGCACTGCTGTTTCTGCCCATTTCTGGATCTTTAATTTTGTTGGGGTTTTTTTGCATGTTTGAGGCCATGTTTTGATTTCTGATTTCCTAGATGCCTCGTGAATTATACATCATGATAACTGTTGATTTCCACTTCCTTGTGAAGCTCCTGCTGGGACTGGTTGTTCAGCACTGACCCCAATGTGCATGGCTGTCTTCACATGTTGGTGAAAGTATCAAATGCTCTGGGTCCAGCAACATGCTTCACATGGAGACCAAGCAGGGGTGCCTTCCACTGCAGCTGTAGGCCGTTCTGCCCAAGACACATGCTGATGTGTCTGTCGTTGTGCTAACGTAGCCAGCTCCATAACATACATGTTTGAGGCAGTTCAAAATTCAGTGTGACGTTGTAAAGACAATGTTGCTAAAATATCTAGTTTTAAATCAGGTTTTAACTCAAGATGGTTTAATGTCACAGTACATATGTACATCTGTGTGTGTCTATTAAAGGAACGGAGTTGCTCAGTAAACAGAATTTTCCCAAAAGACTGTAGAGGGCAGTGGTGGTTCCAGTTATGGAGGGATTGATTATATTTTGGTGGTGGTGGTTTGTTTTGTTTCTTTTTTTCTCTTTTATTTTTTATAAAGATACTCCTTTGGAGCTTCAAACAGTCAACTTTCCAAACTTGCTTTTGGTGTGGAAGGATAACGAAACATTAGGTTCAAATGTTCACTTAGTTCCTTGCAAAAAAAAAGAAAAGAAAACTTCTCTCAGTTTCACTTGGGTGTAGTCATCCAAGAGAAACTTCCTGGAGAAATGAAGCATTTAACGTTTAGCATTTGTGCTGTGTTCGGCTGAAAAGAAGAGTCCCCTGTTTGACCACATCTTCCTGTGTAGTTGGGACTCTTTGATTTCCAAAAAGAAAGAATAATTGTGATCATTGTTTATTTAATATACAGATGGAGCAGTGTTTGAATAAAATAATCTGTCATGGTGACAGATAAAGACTACATGAAAGTCTTTTTTATGTATATAAATATGTTTATAATTATATATATATGAGAAAGATGTTTTTCTGACCTTTATGGAAATTCTGATGTTCCATTTTCTAAGCCCCGAGTCCTATATTTGTGCATTTATGAATCCAGCGGTTGTCCTGAGTCTCAAGTCTTGTCTCAGAATGCGCTGGCACAGGTCACTGTGGGAGGCAGCCTGCCCAATGAATCAGTCCTGCTTGTGGGAGAGATGCTTTCTGTTTCACATTCTCCTGGGCCAAAGTACTAAAGAGATGAACTATTCTGATAAAATTCCAGTCTATGATAGTGGTGCTGAAGACTTACTTTCTCATGATCTCCATGCTATCTGGGGTATCTGTGGTCTGTCTGATCCTTCAAGGCTGGTGTTGGACAGACCTTTTCATAGAGGTGAATTGGAGTTGGAGGTTAAAAGAAGGTCTGAAAGAGGATTTTACAGTTGCAGCCCCAAGACTTGTATTGCTCCCATTTTGTCCAAACCAGATGCAGGAAGCACGTGTGCCTGCATTACATAAACACAGCTTGGTAGAGATACAGTAGTAGTGTTTCTCTCTCACCACAGAGACTGTTAATTTTAAAGTTCAAATCCTATTTTGGTTACTCTGATGCTTAGAAAAGGGACAGGTGACTTCAGTATTCATAGAGAGAAAGAGTAATTTGGCTTAAATCCTTTCCAATGTCAGAGGAGCTTTCACCCAATCTTCCCTTTTCCTCCAAATACATTTACTTAAGTAAATTTGAAGTAACTAACAGATCCTTCAGATTTGCTGAACTGTTCCTTGTTCAAGCGAGGGGCTTTCCCAGTCTCATATCGAACCTGTGGGTGAGCCAGGAGTTCCTGCAGTAAAGCAGGAGTCCTCTGTTGACCCAGACAATACCTTACTTGCTGTGTTGAATATCCTGTAGTGCCAGGAACTTTGGCGTTCATTTACTTCTTGAAGCTGTGAAACTGAAATTGAAACCAAGGATGGTTTGAGTTTGGGTTTTGCCCAAACCAGTAATAATCCCTTGTTCTGTATCATCTTTACAGAAACCATCTAGCGATTGGGTCATTGAAGGGACCTGCATGTGATGACTGTTCAGTCCAAAGGGCTGGTTAGATGGCAGGGTGTGAAGCATCAGCTCTCTCTGGTTGGCTGGTCCATCAGTTGCTGCACAGCTTCTTTCAGGTTTCAAGCATCATTTGAACTATTTCTACAGTAGCAGCAAACAACAGCAGAAGATACTAACCTGGTTTTGTATTTGAGGCTTACAAATTGTAGCATAGCTTGTACAGACTTCAAGGAAGATACTCTTTTAAGTCTTTGGTTTTTATAGGAAATGGTTTTGGGAGGTTGTTCCTAAAGTTCAGTGCTGTTAGCACAATGTGGTATTTATATTGTACTGCAGCTTAACGAGTATTAGAGATGAAAGATAGAGAAGGGCAAAGGAGCACTAAGTTAGAGCAGTGCCTACAAAACAAATAACCAGTAAGTATGCTGTTTTGTTTGGCTCATTTGTATGTATATGGCTGAATCAAGAAAACATACTTTATACGGAACAGAAGAGACCTAATGTGCTGTTTATTGACACACGCACCAGGTCGGTGGTAGTAAAAACACATGAAACAGTGTAATTAGCTTTCACGTTAACAACAGGATTTAATGGGTGTTTATTGTCCACAGAGTGGTATTTAGAAAAACTTCCCCATAGATTTGCTATGATTAAATTGCCTCCCATAGCTCTGTGGAATAGTATGCATGTTATGCTTGTGAACAGAGAATTTCTTTGCATTCCAGAGGTAATTTTTAGGAATTCTCTGTTGGCTAAAATCATGGAAAATCCATGGCTCTCTCATGACCTGGAGAGTACTGCCTTTTTTTTTGCATGTTACTCACAGGGCGAAAGTTATTCTGTATCTTACGTGTTCTTACACTGTAAGGCTAGCAGAAGGCTTTTGCCCATCTACTCCAATCTGCTGTTAGTTGCAGGTTACGGGGTTTTGTCCATTTTGCCATTAAAGCTAGTAACTGGTGTCTGAGCAAAGCATCCTTTGGAAAATATCAAGGGATGGAAAAATCTGTTATTTACTTCAGTACCTTGTTTGAGAGTTCCTCACGTTCCCATCTGTTTGTGCCTAAACTGTCATTTGACTTTGTCTGCATGTTTGTCTCTCAGTGCCTTGACGTTTGAATCTATATAGTTTAAAACTTAGAAGAACATTTGGATAAAAATCTAAAATAGAAGCCTGTGGCCAAAAATGTGTCCTAATTTTCCAGAGTTTTAAATCCATGATCGTGCTATTTTGCAAAATCCCATCTATTACCACTTGTCACATTATAGTGTCTCTCTGGGAGAACACCCACATGGTGTGTAATTCCTCTCAGCTGGGTGATTTTTCCCTCAGAGAGAGGCCAGAAACTGTGACCACTGTCAAGTATCATTTGCAAGTATCAAGCTTTCTTGTCAGTCCAACTCCAATTTTATCTTTTATCTCCAAAAGATCCTAATTTTGATCTTGCAAAATTTGGGTGTGAGTGGCTTATTTCCCCTTTGCTAAGTGATCAAAGAGCCTCACAGAGATCGTATGCTTCTGCAGATCCTCAGGCCAGAAGTAATCTTGCTAATTGTGACCAAGTGGCAGAAAGCAACTGTTGATGGAAGGTGGAAAACATTTAGATAATTTTGCAGCTGCTGAGGTTTTTGTCATTACACAGGCAGTCTTCCTTGAGGTGCTGCAATGCCAGCAAGCTCCCAGCTTGGCCTCTAGAGACTGGGTCAGAGCCTCCTGTGGAACTAGACAGTGCCAGAGCAAGGAACTCTACCTTCTCCATCGCAATGCTGCTTCTTCAGACAAGGGATGCAGTGAATCCTTTGCTTTTTACAGGGAAATCTCAAGCTGTTGTGCCTGTTTATCAGCTGGACTGTTGGCTGCACGCTGCTTTCAATGGGAAGTTGTGAAGTGAAGGTGGTGCTGAGCTCAGAGGTATTGCATGCCTAGGCTGCAGCCTGGGCACAGCTCAAAGCCAGCGGTGTGCTGGCAAGACCCTGTGGCTCTCATGTTCTGCCATCCCAGCTTAAAATGGGACAAAGCGGGGTTTATCTGTCTGTAAACAGACACAGAAACCTGTGCTTAGGCAAGTGAGGTTCCTAATGACCAGCATGGGGATCATGTAAGTCCGAACAAGAAAGCATAAATTTGCATTTTAATAGTAAAACGCTGTTCTTAATGCAATCCTTTCAAGAGGATTAGGTTTTATTTCTGGTAAGCTGTACTGCACACTGTTTATTTGTGTAGAAGCTTTTTTGTTACAGTAATTTTAAAGTGTCCTGTAGCAACAATTAATATGACTGGCTCTGATTCTATAAATTAGGAGCTTTGAATTTGCCTCCTTTCAGAATTTTAAAAAGCGAGTGAAGAATTTGATTCAGAACATCACTGTGCTGGATATATTACAAGTATATAAAAGATCTGTGTGTTTGTATAAATGCAATATATAAAGGCAGCATTTGCACATATAAAATGTGAATATACTGACTTACTGCCACTTGCGTGTTGTCCCTACAAGTCACCTATCAGTTAATTCTCATGACTTCCAATGATATTGGCTAATTGTCTTAGTTAAGTAGCAGCATCTGACACTAAGCACAAATTAAGTGCATTTCAAAGATGTGAGGAGTTTTCAGCACTGAAGTTCTTCATTCTGCCAGATGGCCCCAAACATTTATTGCCTCTGGCAGCTGCTTTTGAGTATTTTTCTATTGGGCTTAAACCACGACACTGCTGCACATTTCATTTTTCCTAAGTTCGTATGATTGGATTAAGGCTATTACTTCCAGTGATTTTTATCTCATTTAAACAGTGGATATTTTTTTGTTCAGTTCTGATTAGCATGGAAAGGAGTCTTGTGTTTTCTGTAGCAGCAGTCAACACAAATTGATTTTATGTAATGTCTTGATTTTATATAGTAGCACACAGAATTTATTTCTGGATAGTCAATGCCTTAAAAGCTTTCAGAAATGTAATAGACTCTGCACTTGGATCCTGATGAGACTAGAATCAAAGCATGTTAAATAGTTTGTATTGCAAAGGGATTTATATGCAGTTCTTTCTAGCTCAACAGGTTATTCCATATTCATGTCTGACATGCTTCGGACAGAGCTTTGATCACCTCTTCTTATTGCCTGGCATAACATAAATGTGTTAGTGTTACTGGAGGTTTCTTGTTCAGTATGATCAGTGAAGAGGTCTGGTATATTCATCGTTAACATTCAGAAGATATTCTTGGTGTTTTAATAGTGAATTCTTAATCCTTTATAGGGAGGTCAGATTCCATCCTACATTATTTGCCCCCTACATTTCTGTGATATTACAGCAAAAGTCTTCATGTGCCCTGGGGCATTCCTGTGCTGCAGCCTTTCTCAATGAGGAAGCTTTAAAAACCTATTAATTTCACAGGAAAGGATTTACTGTATCACCTGAGAGACGTTTCACTTGGAGTATACAGTAAGAGACGTGGCTGCTCCTTTTTGTATCTTAATTGGTTTTTGTAACAAAGTAATTTTGTCTCCTTTGCAGGCAACTGCAGCAACAGCAAGCAGAGCTTGAAGTACATCAAAGAGATGGGCTGTCATCCTATGACTTATCTCAGGTGAAATCTCTCAAGTTTTTATTTTTGTGCCTCTGATCTTTTAAAACAAAGCAGTCTTAGTTTTCAGAAAAACTGAAAATACTTTGTGACTATCCTTGAATTCCTTCTCATCAAATATGATGGAGGGAATTACCTTCCTCTGTGTATCTCAACAGGTGCCTGTTCCAAGTATACCAGCTAATGTTCACGAGGGTGGAAAGTCTGTGGAAAAGCCTGATGCTATCTTCTCCCAAGAGAGAGATCCTAGATTTGCTGAGATGTTTGCTGGAATAACTGCTTGTAAGTAAATGTGTCTGATGTTTAGTCTTTAACACTGCTAAACCTGTTACATGATGTGGAACACAGCTTCACAGAGTTTCCGGGGATTGAAGAGAGCCTCCAACATGGCAGAGAAATTTCCAGCAACATCAGCCTTCAGGACATTTTCTAGAATTTACCTTTAGTTGATATTTCCCCTAAAGATGGTGAGGGGTAAATTCAATGAGGGGAAGACAGCTTTGCTGTCATCAGAGCTACCTATTTTCGATTCTCTTTTTCACAGGGACACCTTTAGCAGTGTTTGTAGATACTAAACATTCTGAGCAGAACTTGCCATTTCTAAGTACGTATTTTCTTGGACAGCAGATGTGAGTTCATCTCTAAAATAGGCATGGATTAAGAAAGTTACCATGTAGTTTTAAGATAGTTTTTTTTATCATACCATCAGCTTTTACATTGATGCGTTCAGAGACACATGCTGCTTAAAGCGTAATAATATACCTGATTTCTGGTCAGATTGGACACCTCCAGTCACATTACCTGTGAGTAAGGCCTTGCTTTTTTTCCTACAACTTCTAAACTTGTTGCCAAGTTCTTGTAAGAGTGATAAAGAGTCTCAGAAATAGTATGTTCTTCTATGGTTTGTGAAAATATAGAAGTCCTTACTGAGTGTCCCAACCAATGTGTTTCCTAGCCCTGTTCTAAGAGATAGCAGCCAACTTGTCAGTGGGACAGACATAGCTGACTCAAAGTAGCCCCAGCCTATGCTGCTGTTGTCCTGACAGACGGAAGTCATTGAGAAGACTGGCAGCTGAAGGGGTCATCTGAGATGTATCTGTAGGAAACCAGGCTTGTTAATTCCACTGCTCGTGGAAGAACTCATAAATTGTTTATTGTTCTTAACTGTCCTCACTGAAAAAGAGAAGTTTTTACATTTGTTTTAAATAAATCAACGTGCAAGTGTCACGCAGTGCATGAAGGAAGTGACCCACAGGGTTTGACTCCAGGGGTGTTGGAAGATGACCTCACTGCATTGGTTTTTTATATCTGGATTCGCCTTTCCAAATGGAGAGGGCAATGTAACTGCAGAACAAACTTGATATTCTGTCCTCCTGTTGCTAGGACTTCTCTGTTATTTTTGTTCATCCTTGTCTGTCTACTCTAACAGTGAAGTCAACAACTGAGGCCATAAAAGGGGTCCATTAGAAGGTAGCAAGAGTCCAGCCCTAAACACCAGAACATGTTTTTCCAAGCAAGAACATCTTGCTTTTTGGCTGCCTTATTGGCTCTTTTTCAGCCACCTCTCAACTGTTTGTGGGTAGGGGTTAGGGTTAAGGGTCTGTCAAGCTGTGAGGTAGCTGGGAGGTTATATACTTGAAAATGCCATTTCTCTTTTCACTCTTATCAATTTACAGGATATGCTTTCTTTGGGACATTCAGCCTGTCTGAATTTCTCATGGGACCTGTGATCAAGGTCTTCTCTGAATGATAAAAACGGATGGTTCACAGTTAGAGATGAGATACATTGGCCAAAACCAATATTGACAAACCTGCATGCTGCCTGCAAGACATTTGCATTATGTTGATACCTGATCTCATTCTCTGCTACATTCTGTAAAAATACAGGTTTGCCATGGGGAGATTGTTGCCATGTTTTTAGTTATGTGGCCACACATAATTGAAAAACAAAAGTGGGGAGAGGAAGCCTGGCTTCACCAATTGATGCAAGTGCCTAGAAGCACAGGATGATGTGGTTCTTACAGAGATCTACTTTCTAAAGGCAGATACACTGGTCCTGCTGGGAGAAGGGCATATCATTAACCAGTACAGTGATGGGGTTTAGAGAGAAACAGGTCTAAGAATGCAGGTAAAGCACCAAAACAAAATAGATTTTCAATGTTGTACCAAGGGTGAGAGCAGAGAATTAGTGTGTAAAGGCCTGCGTGGGAATACAGCTGGGAGAGGTGTGGGCCAGATTCAGAGGCTAAAGAGCATTCAGGGTAACTCAGGAGAGAGATTTCAAAGCCAATTTAGCTGCTCACGATTAGTTTAGCTGTTCCCTTTGTCCTGGCCTCATCCTGCAGCACAGACCCTGGAAGCTGCCATGACAACTCTGCTCCACTTGAGGAATTCCAGTTCATTTAGTGCATTCTCAATTTTGCTGGTGAGTTGTTCTCAAATATCTGCAGTACCCGCAGGATTTTGGCTCAGTCTCTTCCAACCCTGAGAGTTTGGTATCCCTGTAAAGAAGGTTGGCCTTAGAAAGTGGCACATCTTCCATTCTCAATTATTCCTATTACCTACACAACCTTATCTGGACCTTGTCCCCATTTCTCCTTTGTTTTCTCATATGAGAGCATAGGTCTGCAGCCCAGACTGTGTCTGTGCTGGGCAGTGTGTAGATAGTGAGGAATTTCTACAGATTTCCCTATGAGAGGAAAAGCAGTGACAGCTTGCTTTAGTGGCCTACACACTCCTCCAAGGCTCCTGGGAGGTAATTTGAGGTAACTTCTTTCTTTCAGAAGATGAGCTTAGATTCTTGTTAGGAACATAACATAAGAAGAACTTAGGCACAGTGAAGAGCTGTTGTGTGTTGGGAGGCCTTTGGTGAGCCATGCTAACAAGGTCTCTAAAAGCTAGGGAAAACTAAAATATACTCTTATTACTTGTGAGTTGAATGGGCCTTTTGTCCAGGAGAGCATCTTGTCAAATGAGTGGGAAGGTGGGAAGCTGGAAAGAGCAAAGGGAAAAATGAGGAGGCAGACTTGATTTCTAGGCCTATCAGAGGTGTGTAGCAACAAATGCACTTGGAAGTAATAAGGTAAGATGGGGAAGTTGAATAAAGGCTGCTGAGGCAGACCTTCAAATGATTTTCAGAGAAGTAGTAGTAGTGAGGTTTCCCTGGCCTTTGGGATAATCCAGTGCCGGTTAAATTAAGGGACCAAATGGCACTGTTCACCCAATATCATTTCTTTCAATTAGAGACTGATCTCCAGTTGCCACATTAAGAGTGGACTATAAAAGTTAATGGCATCTCCATGTGTGTGTTATTCACTACGCTAGTCTGTCTTGCACCCCCCTGAGATGCTTGCATCCTGTTTCATGGCTCCCTCGAGCCACATAGAGGACATCATAATCCATAAGAGACCAGTGTTTTGCATTGCCCCAGCTCAAGTGGGCAGGTTTTGGAGACACTCAGACCCCGTAACAGTGGAGGGCTTCTTGTGGTGCCAGAAACATACCCTCACCTGAGGCCATCCCCAGGTAGACACAGAGGCACATGTGCATCAGATCTTCTTCATACCAGGCTTGTTTCATGTGGCATTTCCCCTGGGCAGACATCCCATCTTTCTTCCAGAAAATCTTTGTTCCCCTTTTTATCCTGTAGCTGGACCCATGCCCCCATCACTCCCTACCTCAGCCAGAGCCACTCTGTCTCACATTACCCCTCCTGCATACATCGTCAGGAGCAGTTTCCAGCAGGCACAGAGAAAGTCTGTGCTGTGTGACCAGAGGGCACATACCAGTGGTATGTTCTTTGCAAACAATGGTATTAATGAGGTACATCCTGAGAAGAGGGTATGAAGTACACACAAACCAGCTGTGCCTCTTGTTTCCTACTTAATTGTCATATAGCCCTTTTTTGTCACTCCTAATATGTTCCACAGGACTTCTTCATTAAGCTTTAAGTGGCAAAGAAAACTTCCTGATGCATATATATATATACACATATTGCAATTCTCATTATATAATTTTGCCTTCATTTTCTCATCCTCTGAACTTTTTTTCTGTGATTTGTTTTTCTTCTGTAGCAGATAAAAAAATGATGGCCTCAGCATCAACAGCAGGAAACCAGCAGCTTTACTCACAAGGAAGCCCATTTCAGCCAGGACATTCAGGAAAGACTTTCAGGTACTGTAGTCCAGATCCTAAACATACCAGTTTCTGTCTGAGAGTTGGGAGCTGTTGCCTTTTTATCTCCTGGAAACAAAAGCAACCTAAGATGCAGAGGCTTTCTTTACACGAATGAGGTTTGGTTTGTGTACTCTTTTGTCCTATGTGGTACCTCAGCACTTGGGCTAGGCTTACAAGCTGAGATGGCCTTGATATCTCTCTTAAAAATACTTGTTGCTGTGATGATGTAATTGAAAAAAGCTAAGAACCATCAACAAATCACAAAGGGAAATAAATGTGAGAGGTGATGGGGCAGGCTCAGATCTGAGCAACATTCAACCAAGCTAGGTTGGTGCAAAGTTTTGTTTTGCACTTAGAGCTGTCAGTACTTCTGCAGGCTGACTTGAAGAGCATCATTAAAGGGAACAGAAGATGCTTCATCCATAGTCCTTGGTGAGAGAACAGAGACATGAGCAGTTTTCTGAGGCAGCTTCCAGATGCACATAAGGTGGTGGTTTGTCATTTTTCAAGGCATTTTTGAGTTACTCAGAGTGCATGTTGTTGCCTACCAGCTGCCAATACAGATTTGCCTCATCTGAAGTTTGAGAGTTTGCCTTCATTTCCAGTGAATTTTTGAGAGTGATTATATTTACCTTGGTGCCTTTCCTATCACCATTCTGGGACTGTCACACTGGAGTTTCGTCCTTCTGTTTTAGGTTGTGAAGGTGAAGGAACAGCCATTTAGAGGCTGTCATTTCCAGGAATTAGAACAAATCTGCAAATGATAATTTTATTTAAACCCATGTGTCCTTAAAGTTGCTAATAACCTCAGTGGGGAGAAATAAAATCCCCATGCATGTGTTTTGTCAGAGTAAAACGAAGAATGACTTAGGGGGGAATATGACAGTAAATTAAAATGTCTTTTAATTGGATATTGTATATTGCTGGATGGTTGGCTTGCCATCATGGGGTTTTGTGTGGTTTTTTTTCGTTTCCTTTGTTAATTCCTGATCTTTAACACTAGCTTTTTTCCCACTGCTGTTCTATTACATCAAATAATGACACATCTGCCAGCATTTCCACCCTTGGTGAACTGTCCTCCTTGAATCCTCTCCAGCCTGGTCCATTCTAACAGCCTTTAGGCACTATTTTACAGGCTCCTGGTTTCAAAGTACATGGGCCAAATACAGTCCAAGCCCCTGCAATGGTGGGACTTGCCAGTCCAGCTGGGCAGGTGCTGGCAGTGGGGGCAGCCCTTCCCAGCAGCTGTTGTGTGTGTCTCAGTTCAGCCAGATTTAGATGGACCTTCTGGTCCACGTTTGCCTCTTCAGAGATTCTGTAGTAGTGAAAAATAAAATAAAAAATTTTTAAAAATCCCAACTAACAGAAAACAAACTCTACAAAGAATTTCTAAACACATACTTTGCTTTTCAGCAGCTTAAGAAAGAGAGAATAGCAAGTCCCATATTCAAATGCCTGCCACGTTTTGCTTACCACTCTGGGAGGGCTTTTGTCAGCCTTCTCAGAGGATTCAGATTCCTGCTTCCTCTCTGCTCAGCCTTGTTTACTTCTTTTCTCAATCTGCTCTCTTCTTTCTCTGTAAGACTGTGAAAATAGGCAATAGGGAAGGGACTGGAGAAAAGAATGATCTGTTTCAGTTGATGCACAAGAGCATTTTTATATGTTGTGTCTTCATTTATATTAATTTATGTATTTATAGATGACATGTAAAATAATGACTGTATAATTTAATATATGAAATATAGAAAAGTGTGTTGACAGTGTGTGGTTACATAGATTCAGTTGTTCTAGATTTTCATGAGAATAAGTACTAAAGTGGAGCAGTCCTTCATAAAATTGTCTTACTTCAGAATTTCTGGGAAATTTCTCTGTAGTGAAATTCATTGATTAGGAAACAGATAACATACAAATGAGTTCCTTTGGAAATACCTTTTTTTTTAAATTCCAGAGCTATTACAATACCTTAAGTTTCTGTCTTGATGATTCTTTTGCCTGGGTATATAACTGCATGCTGCTCTTTAGCATCAGTTGGTGAAAAAAGGAATTAAAAGCTCAGATCTTTAATATATAACACATGCTTCTTCATTTCCCAGGCAGAAAACAGATAAAGAAGTGCTTATAGGTATCATCTTTTTGTGCATCTTCATTTAGTATAGCATTTAAGCAAATGCTTAAATTGAGTTTAAGCACTAATTTAAAATTCAGTACCTGACTGAATACTCTCTACAACCAGGTTTTTTTTAATGTATTAGGTATTAAACTAGTATGGAGCTAAGTTTTATGCACCGTGTGTCAGACTGATTTTATTCTTGCAAGCCCTTTCAAAGAGATTGCTGAAGTCTAATTCAAAATAATTTTGCCCTCTGTGTCTATTTGACTGACATTTTAGAATGCCAGTGTGGGTCATAGTTTTGTGATGGTTTTAAGTCATTTTTTTATCAAGACATATTGAACAATTAGTTTTAATGTGATTATCAAAATTTCCATGTGTGGAATATTACTCGTGCACTGGGAATATAACTTACAAATGAGGCACTGTTTCTGTTCCTTTAGTTCATCTGTGGTACATGTGCCTGGTGTGAACGACATCCAGTCTTCTTCTTCAACAGGCCAGAATCTGACACAGATATCTCGCCAGCTAAATCAGAGTCAGGTTGCCTGGACAGGAAATCGCCCACCATTTCCAGGACAGGTATTGATTAAAGGTGTTTTATTTTCATGGTCATTAAAGATTTCCAATCTCTGTGCTTTTTACAAAAGAGCTAGTAGACCCCACTTGTAATATGATTTAATGTACTTTGTCATTATCATTTATGGTTGGAGAGAAATAGATTCCCCTACTTCTGTTCCTTGGCAGGCTATAATAATTTAAGACAGCTGTCCTGTGTGTAATTGCATTTAGTTTGTAATAGTGTCCATAATAGTGGCAGTCACTATGCTGACATAAGTCCCAGTGGCAGGTCTCAGTCTTGCACTTACATGTGCACTGAATGAAGCGAAAGAGGACAGCTGTTTTCCTTTAGTATTAAGGCTGTGATAATCTTTTCTTGGATCAGGACCTTGCGCCCAGCAATATTACCCACAGTCTGCAGAGTTATCAGAAAGGGGCACGTACAAATCCAGGCAAGAATTCAGAGCAGAAGCTACTTAGCCTGATGAGCACGTCCACCAGCTCCCTCTGTACCCACACCTCTGTACCTGGGTGGTTCCCATCCAGCTTCAAGGACTCGTGTGTGTCTAAGTGGTGTAACTAGTCACTGACTGTTTCCCCTTGGATTATGGGGGCTTCATTTTGCTCCCTGTCTTCCAGGGGATAATAGCTTCACTTGAGTGCATTGATTGCCAGTAACAGTGCACAACATTAGAAGCATCCAGGGACCTAATCACCTTTAATTTCTGCTTGTGGAATTGGTTAGGCAATGAGTTTTTCTTGGAGCTGTTGGATTTGTTCAGGATGCAGAAAATGGTTTATAAGCAGTTTCTGTCTGTAGCCTTAAATGTTGCTGTAGCACATGACTTTGGATGAGACATGTCACCTCCCTTAGTGTACATGTTGTACATGTTTCAAAGCGGCCTGCAGTGTTTAATCATTTGTGTAACATTCTTGGAGATCATATGACAAAGCCATTATGTAGATTAAAATGGTAGCAAGTTGGTTTTTAATACCTTTGACTCAGCTCCCCAGTTAAAGCAACACGAGTCTGTTCCTACTCTGCTCCCAGGACTGGCGAGTCTCTCACTCACTCCCAAACCTTTTACAAGGCAACATAATTGCTGCCTGTACTTAGGCAGAGAGATAAAGCATCTTATTAGTTTTGGAACATCTTTGACCATTTACTCCAAGCACTGGAGACTCTGGTCATCTGAGAACTGTATATATTCTGTAACACATTCAGATAACCATGAATTTACTGTGGCAGTGCAAAATCAAAACACTTGGCAAATAAAGGTGAATTCTTTATACCTGTTCAGTTTGAGATTAGAAGAAAATCATAGCTCTGATACTGAGTATGTGTGAGTTAATAAGGAGGAGAGCTCTGTCTTAGTTTATAGTCTGTTGTGTTCCTTCTGCAGCAATGAGTTGGCTTTGACAGAAATGAAATATGGCTGAGACAGAAATATCACGGCTATTTGCATCTGCAGAGTTTCTGTAGTCTTTGCTTTGCACTGTTAAAAAGTGAGTCTGCTATGCTGTTCCTCCTCAGCAAATTCCATCGCAGTCTGGCAAGGCTCAGTCATCTCCCTTTGGGATTGGAACAAGTCACAGCTACCCACCTGATCCGTCGTCGTACAGCCCCCTTTCCAGCCCGGCCACCTCTTCTCCAAGTGGCAATGCCTACTCAAGCTTAGCAAACCGAAGTGCAGGGTTTGGTAAGTTTTAAATGACCTAACACAGAAGTGCATATAAAAATGAAACTCCTCAGCATTAACTTCATTAACAATCCTCCAACCTTTCTTCTGGTGGGTTGGTTGGGAAGCCCAGGTAGGGAAAGGGTTTTGCATTCTGCTGTTGAGCGTAGTGGACAGACATGACCTGTTCCCTCCTTGCTGCATCTCCTCCATGGAACACACTTCAGGATATTGTGTTATTTTATGGTATGAGGGAACCATCTTTCTTTTTCCCCAGTAAATGGCGACATGAATGATTCAGAAGTTGCTTACATCAGTAGTTACCTGTCCTGTCAAATTGTGGTCAGCAGGTTCAATTTCTTTTTACTTTTGAGGAGAACTCTTAAATGCCACATATGGACATTCTCTTAATTTTTTCTACTTCTCTGACTGCATTGCAGTGTTCTTCTGCTCAGAGGTGGCTTGTTGAAGTTTGGCTGGAGATAGTTTTTTTTTGGATTTCCCTGTGCTACTAACCTCATCAGTGTAGGTGCCATGTTTTGAAATGGTTTTCTTTTCCTATTACATGCTAATTTAGTGGCTTTCAGACTGTGACCCAGTGGCTGACCCCTTGGTAAGTTTTCTGCACTCCACCAGCAGAATAATATTCAAGAGTAAAAAATAATATGAATCCGTCAGTGGTAAACAGACATGAAAAATGTTGCTGGTGGGTAATAACGTGCCATTCCAAACAGCATAGGTAGCAGTGTGCTAATGTGTGTCATTTTTCTCTTGTTCCTTGAGAATAAAATGGGTACAGACCTGTTGCAGATCAGCCTCACCGAGTGCAGACCTGCGCTGCTTAGAAAAGGTGCATCGAAACAGCTCTTCCCACAGGGCATTATTCATGCCTCCATTTCCATTTGCACCAGGCTTTGTACATTTGTTTATGAGACAGCCTTGTATTTCAAGCCTAAGCTACTTGGCAAGAACTCTTTCACCTAATGAGAAACATTTCCTGACCTACATCAGTTTGGATACTATTAATAACTCAGCCTTCACAGAGACGAATGTCTTGAACCTCCGGCTGGCAGTAACTGTTTTGCTGAAAAGCAGCATCGTTTGCCTCACTGAGTTAATTTCAATGTGTTGTTCTGAGAAAAAAATAACTTGCAGCTTTCTTTTAAAGGGTAACTTAGATGGATTTTATTTTGTCCCATAAAATGACTGCAGGGTTTCTGAGTCAGCTGAATTATTGCTTGTGGTAACGTCAGTGAGGGAAGAACTGTAATTATCCACTTCAGATGTGATAGAAATACATCACTACAGCCTGTTCGCTTTCCTGTAACATGTTTGCTTTATTTGTCTTGCATGGTTTTGCTGGTAGCCACAAGTATTGGATTAAGCATGTGTTTCTGTATTTTCTGAAGCCATGATTATGAGTAGTGATTGATTTGGTATGATTGAGTCTGGTTATCAGAGACCTGACACGGCACACGTGTGGATGTTTGGCACAGGAAATTTGGCATCTTTGGCAGAGGGCATTGATAACTGGGGAGAGCCAGATCTACCCAGCTTAGTTCTCTGCAGGGAGGGGAAAATGGGCAAAAATAGCAGGAGTAGTTAGAAGGAAAATGTTCAGAGAAAAAGCATAAGCCTGGTAGGAAGCTTTCTAAAATGTTAATTCTTAGAAGGAGATATTGTAAAAAATTGAAGGAAAATTATCCAGAAATTTTATATATTTGGGAATAGTCTATAGAAATGGAGGGCAATATGAATCCTGCCTATGTGTGACCTGTGACTGTACTCATGAAAACAGTATGTGTAATAGGTGTAAAATGTGTGTGGCATCCTGTTTGGTTTTTTTTTCTAGTAGACTATTTAGAGGAAATGCATCTCCCTGAAGTCATCAGTTTAAGTGTATTTACCATAACACCTTGCTGTTCATGTTACTCTGTGACATTTAAATGGCCTCAGACTTTTAAGATGCCATCACCATATGAACAGGATAGTAATTTGCTATAAGCTGCATGTTAAAGAAATCGTTTTTCAGTGTTAATATTGGAGGACGTGGTAGACCAAAAGCAACGCTGCATTTAATACAACAGTGTCTGCATTTAGCACAGCAAGGCTGTTTGCCTGTTGATCTTACTGGTTTTACATCTGCTTACAAAAATCTTAGTTCTGCTTACATATTTCCTAGCTGAGTAGGTAACTGTGCACCCACTGCTCTACAAGAATGTGTGTTTCAAAAAGAAAGAGCATTCAGATGACGCAGTTTGGTATTTAAGTAAAAAGGCATGTAAGCAGGGGAGATGCTTTGAAAATTGTTTTCCATTGCCTGGCTTACAGTGTCACTGTGTGTTTTGCTGTGAGCAATTCACCTGCCATGCCTGTACAGCCACAGCAATGAGCTTTGCTCTTAGGTTGACCCCCACCGTGCAATTCAGGGCTGAAACTGGTTTAGGGCTTCCACCCTGCAGGGGCTGGGTGTCACTTGGGATCTGTTTTCTAAAGTGATATGCGAACACAGGCATTGATGAATGAAGCCTCAAAAGCAGGTGGGAGTTCTGAAGGAGCTGCTCTCTGACTTCTGCCCTTTCTTTCCCCATCCAGCTGAAGGTGGCCAGAGCAGTGGCCAGTTCCAGGGGAGACCTTCTGAAGTCTGGTCCCAGTGGCAGAGCCAACATCACAACCAGCAAAGCAGCGACCAGCATTCACACCCCCAGCCCAGCCAGACTGAGGTGTTCCAGGTGAGGAGAGTTCAGTGAGCCCAGAGTCCCTCTGACAACAGCTCAAAGCTGAGCTGAAGAACTCTGGCCCTCAAAGATCAGGCTGCTAGCAGGGCTTGGAGCAAGTACCTCTTGGCTATATGATGCCACAGGTTGGCACTGCTATTAGCTGGCATTAACTACAGCTGAGATGGTTTTGTTTTCTGCAGAAGAACAGCATCTTTGCTGATGTAAAATGCTGTTTTCCCTTCTCTTTGTACCCTGTACTTAGGATTTATGTGTTTTGCAGGGAAGCAATGAAATAGTCCCAAGTAGAGTGTCTTTCTTATCCTGGTGCTGGCCTCTGAAATCCCAGACAAGTCCAATTAGACATCAGTGTAATTTTCTTTGATGATTCAAGCAGGAAAGGAGTCTGATACTGCATAGAAGATAGTGGCCAATACTTTTTTAAGGTTAAAGGCAGTTCGATATCAGATAGCTGGTAAAAAATCCTCTTCGACTACCTGATTTTTTTAATATTAAGAATAACTCGGGACCTTCACTATGGATGGAGTAAGACTTCCTAAGTTAACTAATAAGGCCTCTATGCTTGTATAACTTGTTTTTAAATTAGATCAAAAAGGCAGTTTGCAAGAAAACAGTGCAGATAAATGCAGAAACAACAATTCAAGCCCCAAGCAAGGTTTGAAGTGGGGCACCTCATTATCTTTTAGAAAGTAAATTCACCTGCAAGACCGGGCTCATGCTTAGTCACTCACAGGAATGCTGCAGGAGAGACATTAACCTGGAAATATTCCTGTGTGAGCAAACCATTGCTTCACAGAGGAACAAATAGCATTACTACATCTGGAGTAACTACCTGTCTGCATGCTCTTACCCCATGGCCCAGGCAGGAGTAATCTATGGCATCCCTCTCTGTTAGCAAAGTTTAATGGCTTTGCACATACTTTAACCCAAAAGCGTATTCAGGGTAATTCCATGGAGCCGATGGCTCACAGAGATATGGGGCTCCAAGCAGCAACTTTGTGTCCCAGCAAATGTCTTATGGAATTAGTGGGAAGGAGGGACAAGGGAGAAATGGAGAACTGGGCTCGCCTGCAGAGCTCTTAGAGGACTGTGCATTTGGAGAGAATTAGGACAATAGCAGGATGTGATGGGTAACCTAGATGAGCCCAGTTAAAATGCTTCCAAGAAGTTGCTTGCATTGTTTGTGCCTGAAGCCAACTCTGGGTTTGCTGGACATAAAGGGAGAGGCAAACTCAAGAGGGGAGCTACCCTGCTGGGTCTGTACCTGAGGTGACCTTGCTGCAGAGGCTCCAGCAGCAGGAATGTCTTTAAAGATGGAAGTGTAAATAGGTGAGGGCAGCTACAACTTCCCCTTGGCTGGGAAGGAATGTGGAAAAACTTAAAATAAGTGCAAATTTTGGTCAGAAAATGAAGGCTGAGAAACTGCCAGCTGTGTTCACAGCCTCTTTCACTATCATCGACAGGGATGCTGAAGAGATCTCAGATGGATTCTAATCTATCTTATTCTGGGGTAACTTATCAGTACAAAGCAGTTCACAGTAGTTATTCCTTCACAGAGCCAACCCTGTGAGCTTTCTTATTTGCTCTTTAGGTTTTGTTTTATTGTAAGGATAATGAGCCATCCCTGCAGAACTTGGCTTTGCAGTAGGAGCTTGTTATTGTAAGGACTGACAGGAAAGGCAAGCATAAGCTCCGGTTTTCTCAGCAAGGGATATCTTTTCCCTGTGGCTTCAGTCTCCAGCTGAGAGGAAAGGTTGAGTATTTTTTGAAGCCTCCTGCAGGGACCTCACTTGGCTCAAGACACGTGGGAGCAATTACCATGAAATCCCATTTCTCCCGAGAAGTTCCTGGTATTTCCTTTGCCTCTGCACGTTCATGAAGGTTGCTTGGGCATCTTGTTAGTGGGGGTGGATGTCCAGTCTAGTGTTCCTCAGGACTAAGAGCAGTAATACATTCACTGACTTGCTGGTGAGCAGGTTATACCCCCCCCCCCCCCCCAACTTATACATGCTTTCTGTGCAGGAGTGTGTGAGATGTTTAATACCTCCCATATAGCAAAAAGAGAGGTTTTTTTTCTCTCCATATGTAGCTACCTATTCCAAAGGGAGCTGTTTCAGCATGGGAGGAGTATGTGGCAGCTCAAATGTGCCTTATTTAGAGGAGCAATCCAAAACTTCTGTCTTGTTAAAGTCCCACCTCCTGTTCAGAAACACTTCAGCAAAACATAAGTAGCACACAGGCCTTAGCCTACCCCCCTGCACAGGTCTGGTTTTCACCTTGTTTATCTAAACTTGTTTTTTTCTGGTTTTACATTGAAAAGATGAACAGGAAACAGTCTGTGTCTGGATAACATGTCAGGAAGTGACACTTCACTTTGATTTTTCCTTATCATGCAGGACATGCTGCCAATGCCAGGGGATCCAACGCAGGGTACTGGCAATTACAACATTGAAGATTTTGCTGACCTGGGCATGTTTCCACCATTTTCGGAGTAGCTTGCAAAGCAGGAATGGAAGTTCTTCTCCAAGGCCATTTCAAGTGTAATTTTGGCTCTGCTTTTTCTGTGTTGCATTTCTATAGAAGCTACTAAACCAGAAGACGCATTTCTCATGTTTTGGATAGTGGTGTAGGGCTTGCTCTCTCCTCCTTAGGGTGCATCAGTGCCAGCAGAGGAGCTCCAGCACTTATTGGTGTTCATTGACAGCTCCTTTATTATTATTTTATTGTCATCTACCTCAGAGATGAAAAACTTTGCTTGATTTAAGAAAAAAAAATCTCTGAGTCTTAAATATTTGAATGTGAATGATACCTAATATTTCCTTTGAATGGTAATTTTTAAATAGATAATGAAGTAATAAAGACTAACAAAGAAAAGGTAAGGTAATTTCGTGTTACAGTGCCTACCGCTCAATTCCAATGCCTTGCTTTAAGCTTAAGTTTGTGGAAGCAGACACAATATTCTGTTTTCTTTTTCTTGTAGTTTTTAGGTCACTTTGAATGTGAGATTAAGCAACATAACGTAGGCCTGTCTCGCTGAAGATTCAGCTCTGCCTTTTCTAACTTAAACTTGAATGTGTGTACATTTTGGTACTTTATGTATATCTTGTGCTGTATGAAGTGATTTCCTGTACTGGTTTCTTTTGCTTTTACAAAGGGTCCGTTCTGGAGTGCACTGAAAAGTTTGCTTATACACATGGAGGATTTAGGTATCATGGGAGTCTCCATCACTTAACATAGGTGTTCTTGCTTTTAATTCAGGTGGTTCTCTATTCAGAACAAACATTAACTTACATAAGCTATTAGTCTGGTTTTGCACTGAATCAAGGCCTATAACTCTCTGCTTTTCTCACTGGCTGCTTTAATTTCTATTGTTCTTGCTTTCCCAAAAATATCGCCTCATAAAAAATGACTGTAAAGACGTCGAGATTGCATTTTCTATATTTGGTGCATTTCCTTACTGTGAAGTACTTTTTTATACTGTGAAACCTCACATTTTAACAGTGCAAGGTGGTGGCCTATTACTAGGAAATCATTTGCTGCCAGCAGTGAGATGGTTTTGTAGTGTATAATTTTTTTAGAGTGAGTTGGTAATAGATATCAGTTGGACTATTGTCCACTGCGTTCACAGAGATAACTTGAATTTTTGCTTGGATTCCCAAGCAATCCCTTCTGTTTAGCCCTGTTAATCCTATTCTGTTAAATACGGGATTTTCAGTTTACCAAGTATGTTGAGGACTCTTGGCTATTCTGAATGCTGTATGCTTTTTCTGCAGGGTAGGTTAATCACCTTCCTCTTGGATGAGTCACCCACCATATGTCTTCATCAGAAATGAGGTAGAAAGTTTTTTATTCAGTATTTCATATGCATGGTAAGTTACAGAGGTTGGGTTCTAAGGTCAGCATTTTTATCCAGATCATTTCTTCTGGGATGGGAGGAGAAGGAATTGTTCACGATGGAACCCGGAGTTCCCACATGCAGGTTGTTCATAACCTTTGAGGTTGGACAGTGGCAGCCAGCCTTTGCAGAGGAGGAAGGGGACAGCTGCCCTCTGCCTTTCCGTATTCAGGGACCATCACAGACCTTGAAACATCAACCCAGGGCATAGCCCCCATTTAGAAGGTCTCAATGTCCACAGCAATTCTTAGACCTCACAGCACTAGGATCTGCCATCTCATAGCTCCTCTTGAATTCTGGGGTGCCTCCAAGGGGAGGCACTGTGCACATCACACAGTCCATCTTGTCAGGATAATGCCTTGGAAAGCAGGCAGGCCTCTGTCCCACAGCCTGCTCTGCTCACACAGGTTTCATGCTGGCAAGCAATGCAGGTGGCTGGGCTGCAGCAAACATGACCCAGGGACGTGGCTTTAACAGCCATATCGTGATGTTCCCATCTGGCTTTGCTTTCCTGACCTTCTCTGAGAAGAGCATGCAGGTTTCAGTATCCAGGAAGAGTCCTTCCTACTGTTTCATGTGCTAAATCTGGTACCGATCTCTTACCCTGTGGGCTGAGACTAGAGACTCTTTATGTTTCTAGATACAGTACTGGAGAGGCCTCAGATCTCCTGGTCTGTACTTGCCTCTCCCGAATCACACTGAGAACAAAAATCCATATATCTCTTCTCTGCCAGAGACTGGGAAAATACCTTCTTAGGTGAGCAAGCCATGCACTACTCTTTTAAATCCATGCATGTTTATTCTCTTGGAGCCCTCTCCCTTTCGCATTCACGATGAATGACTGCTCATTGAATCAGATGGGCAAAGCTCTACTATCCCAGAATGAAATTCATTGACCTCTGTAAATGGTGCCTATATGCTGCACTAGCTGAGCAAGGTGGTCAGCATCTGTACAATGGAGCATGCTTTTGAAAGGGGCTGATTGCCAGGAAGAAAGCAGTAGAGGAGCAGTTTGTATCTCTGCACAGGAGATGCTTGACATGATGTAAATGTCACTTCTTCTAAAATGTTTAAAAATATTTCTCCATAAAGTGGAAAATTATTTGAAAAAAGTGCTGCTCTTCTTTTATTTTACCCAACAAACTGCTGTAAGTGTAGTTACAATATACTTTGTTCCTGAATTCAATCTAAAAATAAGGTTTTTAAAGTAATTTTCTGTATCCTAGCATCAGCGATGCTATCTCTTCCTCAGTGTGTCATGATTTTTATACTACTGTAGAAGGCTTCTCATGTACAGCAGTTGGTTGTGCAGTTAGAAGTGCACTGTTAGAATTTCAAGCACATCTCTTTTTTGGTTTTGTTTTTTTAAATACAGTATTAGTTTTTTAAAGCCAATACGCCTGGGGCATCAGAGCATGGACTGCTGCTCGCCTTGTAGACCACTCCTGCCTTTCTGGTTGGGAAAGGGGATGGCTACTCCATTAAGGTGCAGTCCAGATAGTGCCAGGTTTGGGTTTTCCCTCTGAGCCATTATCATCTGCCACCAGCGCTAGTGCTTTCTTCGTGGCATTTCCGCCTTCCTTGCCTTCCCTCCCATTCCCAGCCATCCCATCTCCGCAGCACTTTCCCGTGCCCCAATGGGAGGTGTTGTGGTGCCATTCCCGAGCCAGCGAGGAGGGAGCACTTAACAAGCTTCAGGAGTTTGGCAACTCTGTGCTTCTGACCGAGCAAATGAGCAAGTTCAGCGTTTGCTACCGCTGCTGGGCAGCCCGCGCTGCCCTCGCCATGTGCTGCTGTCGTGTCAGTGGCTTGCTCCTCTGAAACAGCCTCATCCCAGGTTTTGTGGCCAAAACAAGCTGTGTAGCGTTGGCTGTGCTGTATCTTTTTATCACGTGTTTGGTTAGTGAAGCAACTTATTTATCCTATAGCTGAAGTTATAAAGTGCATTTGGAATGCTAGCGTTCTTATCACGTGCCGTTGGTGTAGCTTTGCTGACACTGGGGCTGCCGGTTTCCAGAATTACACAGGTGGTGGACTTCTTGTTTCTTTTGTGTTTTTTAAGCTGGAAATAAAGCTGTCACTCCTGATCGAGCTGTGTTGCGAACATGGTGTTTCCTGACACTGGATCTTTTGGGTTTTAAGCTGGTGAAGCAAGAAACTGCAAATAGTAATGGTCTGGGTGAGTTATTTCAGTGCCCCGCAGGCATGTAGGCTGAGAAGATTTTAGATACTAAAATACTTGCATTAGTTTATTCAGACAAGCAATCCTGTTTAACAAGAGGGACTCCATCACATTACCTGTTACAAGTGCTACTGGCAGTACCTATGGTGATGCTTTAACCAGATAGTTCCATTTGTAGCTTTGTTGCCTTTTTTGTTGTTTTGAAGTACAGTATGAAACTGTAAATACTTCTTGCAGTACTGCCTTTTTAACTCTTAATTACTTTGGGCACAGTGTTAAATAGTGTTGGATTTACCCAATTGCTATGACATATATTTTTATACATAGGTGTACTCTTTCTTCGAGAATAATACAGCCATTTTGTCATTAATGCCTTATCAGTGTCATACTGCTGTTGCTCTTTGTTTGCAAGGTATCGAGTGAACTAATTCCTACTTCAGATATTTTCTTGGCAGTGCTCAAGTTTGGCTTCGGGTGATTTTTTTGCCAGAGTCCCATTTTTCACAGTTGTTGGCTGTGAGGAGAATGTGGACTTGGTTTTGTTTCTGTTAAAGGAGCAAAGAAAAGGTGATGGCATCTAATTGTCTTTAGAAGGTCAGTCTTTTCCTGCTCTAAACCGGAGTGCATTTCATGGAACTGATGACTGCGGCACTGATTACTTTGTGTAGATTAATGGTCTTTAAAAAGAAAAAAGAAAATAGAGAAAAGAAAAAAAAAGAAAAATAAAACAACTCCAAAAATGGGCTTCTGTCATTGTTAGGCACTTGGTTACGTATCTGTTTAAACTCTTCATATTGATGTGAAATTGTGCTGTGGATAAAGTGTATTTTGTACTTCTGAATGTTCTATATTTATGACTAACAAGTACAGAATCAGTTGTGTGTATGTATAACTAATAACTGCCTTTTTAAATTTCATTAAAATAAAGATGTCATGAGGTGTTGTTAATCCCTGTCTTTGTGTAAATAAGTAAGATACGCTGTTGGGAACGGTCAGGTAGGAAATAACCCTGAATCTTAAGATTCATGCCAAATATCAGAAGATTAAGCATTGATCTTTGTAATCTCTTCCTATGCTGTGTGCTCATGGATGGGAAGTTCCCCTTTTATCTGTCTTGTGCAAAGGCCATCCAGAGGGAATGGGAGATCTCAGCTTTTAGAAGAAGTTCCAGAAGAACATCATTAACAGCCCTGTTCTGCTGATGACACGGGGGGGTGTGTGAACTGGTATCTGTATTGTGGAGGTTTTCATTAGAGCACAATTGGTTTACAGTTAATTCAGAGGCTGTGGCAATTTTATTCACTCACTGGGGTGGTAACGCAGTGGTTTGCTTATCCACCGTTAGGTCTTATTGTTCAAAGTTTAAAAATGCTTGTATCCTTCCCACAAACATTCTGGTGACCTTTTCAGACTTTCTTTGTAAAGCACATTTGCCTTTCACTGTGTTGCTTCATTGTTTAACAGTGTGTTTCTTTGTCGACTTGACAGTTTGTAAGCGGGATTTACCTTGCTGATAAATCCCAAAAGCTGATGACTGGACCATGGCAGGAACTGAAGATGCTGTGCTCTGGCGCCTGCCTTCCTGGTGCAGGGTAGGTGGTGTTTTCACAGCTCTGACTGCATTTTCAGTCATCTTCATTCTGGAGCTCTGCTGGGAGCTGATGGGAAACCTGCGGTCAAAGCAGGACTCTGGGATGTGCTTAATCCAATGCAGCCACCAGCCCTATCTGCTCTGTTGGGCTCTGCTCACCAAATGCTCATCCCAGAGAGACAGGTTGATTAGTGAAAATGTTCCATTCTTGCTGTTCACCTGTGAAAACTGGGTTTTCAACAGTGATATTCTTTTGGCATTTCCCCAGATGCTTGCGAACCTCTTTGTTGAATGGGCATGTGCCAGACCATGAGCCCCATTTGGAAGTGCAGCGTGCCTTCAGTGTGGTGGCTGCTTGGTGCTTTTTTGGTGCATTTAAATAAGCTCTTAGTTAATGTTGAAGCACATTATCCAAACAGAAAGGCATATGCAGGATGGATGTTGCACCAAAGACAAGCAGAGTATGGAGGGGTTGGGCTGTGTTTAGGGTCGGGCTGGCTTAGGATCCCTCCTTTCAGATTTATCATCATTAACCTGTGATCCCATGTGCTAAATCAAGTGTACTTTTGGGCACCAGGGTGACAACTGGGTGTGGAAGTGCTAAGAACTATTAATTTTGGTGTGGAATCTGTGTTTGGAGATACTGGATATGAAATGGAGCCAAACGTCCAGTGACAAATAGTCGCTGGAGCTCGGTGTGGCAAGACACCATGGTAGAAATCCACATAAAGGCTGGTACACTGGAAAGAAATGCAGTTGAGGTTCACTGTATCCCTACACTTAGCATCTTTGGCTCTGCATACTGGCACTACTGACTCATAACAACAGCTCAAGTCTTCATTATGATGATAGAAATATATTTTTCTTAATTTTTCCATGGGAGCTAATTCGTTGCCACATTTCCATCAATATGCCATCATAGTTCAGGAAGTATTACTCATTGAATTTTCCCAGTTTCTCTCCAAGTTGGATGTAGCAGGGGTAGATGCAGGCTGAATTCTTCCATCCTTTTTTACCAAGTTTCAGCATATTCCTGGTTGGAGATACTTGGCAGCATCTTTCTTCAAACTTTGGTCTGTCCCACATAAAATCAAATGGAATCACTTGAACTGTATTAATGGATTTGGGATCAGATCCAGAGGTTGCTAGGGCATCTTTTCATTAGCTCTGGAAAAAATTATCTTCTAATTATAGACTGGCACTAAATACTAATATACAAAATGTGCCATTTGGGACCCAATTCTAAAAGATGTCAACCCAAGACTCACACATGGAAGATGCAGCGGTGCTGAAATGCATTTACCATGACTTCTGCAGGCAAAAACATAGCAGCTGTACATACATTGCTGTGATTACAAATACACAGGCGCAACTCAGGGACAGAAGAAAACCCCAGCTGCAGCTTGGAAACCTGCCCCAGTGCACTCACCCTGGTAAAGAAGACTTAAATCCCCCAATGCTTCAGTGCTGCTGCCTCTTATAAATAGCAGGTTCCTCTTCTTGGCTAAGAAGCGAGGTTTTAAATACTTGCAATGTTTTTAAAAACAAGAGGACTTGAAGCATAGAAGCAGTGCACGGTTGAACTGCTTTGGTGCACCCCGTCATCCCAAACATGTTTTGGGTGGCTTGCAGAGCCTTCCCCAGTTACTGCCCATCCCTTGTTGCTGTGGCTAATGACCCTTCTCTTGGAGCCCAAAGCAGTTCTGTGTGTGGCCCTGGCAGGAGGCAGCTTCAGTCTGCAAAATAAAATCACAGTATGGTTATTTTCCATTTAACGCTGGAATTACTGCTCAGATAGACCCATTGTCACTGAGGAGCAAGGATTTTGAGGGCCTGAGTTGCTGCTTGCTTTGCAGTTTTGAGACCTTCACTTTGCTAAATAAACACGCAAGAAAAATTGCTGCCCTGGCACCCATACGCACAACCCACACTGTCTTCAGTGCATGTAGCAGGAGGCAAAGGCTGGGTCATAATCCTTTCCACGTAACAAAGAAATCTGTACTGTGGGATTTGTCTCAAAAACAGCCCTCCTCTCCTTGGGTTTCCTTTGTGTCCAGGGCCAAATCTCTGTGAAGGCCCATGATGAGGGGTACCAAAACATGAGTCAGAGGAGACGTAAATGCTGTGGGATTCCTTCCTTCATGTAAATCACAAACAAACGTCATGACTTTGTTTGTGGTTCAAGTAATTATGAGCTAAAGACATCAGGAGGCAATACTGTACAGTGACAGTGACTTAAGAATGGAATTATTGTTCATTTTAGAATGGCACTCTCAATGGGTATTCACGTCCTACCTCCATCACCTGCTCCAGCCATCAGGAGAGCACAAAGTACTCTGGGTGAGAATTTAGGGCTGCTTGGGGTAGTTAGTGCTGGTCTCTGGGTATGAGGGAAAGATGCAGTGGGAACCATGAGTGAGCATGGAGCATCCCCCCTTCTGAAGAAGAACCTATAAAAATCAGCTCCTGACCCCCCTCACTTTGTCCTCTTGGCACCAGCTCACAGGGCTGCAGGAATGGACTCTCAGTCCTCCCTGTGCTTCCTGTTCCCCCCACACTCTCCGGTATGTGACTGCTCACACCCCAAGCTCTGGCAAGGCTCCCATTCCAAAACAGAACATATGCTATAGTGAAAGAATTGGACATTAATTTTACACAGCATCATGGCCTCTAATACCAAGCACATGTGTCATCGTGGTTATCTTGTGAAGTCAGGAAGAGTTCTTGCCCGATGATTTATTCAGTGATGTAGGAAGGGATCTTTGTCATTGTACCCATGAAGCTCAAACACTGAATGTTTACACCTATCCTGGTATGGTGTGGAAAAACGTCTTCATTTTATTCTGTGCAACCCTGAAACCAGACAGTTATGGCTTTATGAAGAATTTGCAGAACTGATACCTCTGAACTTGAAGTGCTTCTCTTTCCCATTGTCTTTCCAAAAAATGTATTTGGTGGGGTTGAGGCAGAAAAGGTATTTATTGAAATCTGTGAAATTCCCATGAAATGCTTTAGTTCTTGAGAAACTATAAAGTGGTGTGCGCTTCCTTTAAGCCATATTGATGCCGCCACTGCACAGAGATGCTTAATCTAGAGGACTTCTGAATTGGAGTTTATTTAGATTCTTAACATATTTTTTGTGACCTCCATGATTTAAGGTCAGAGACTTCAGCAGGGAGTCCATGCAAGTTGTCACTTTAATCATTTTAGTTCTAAAGATTCATTAAAGTTATGCGAATTGACCTAGATATTCAGACCCTGCTGAGGGAGTGGGGTTCTGCACCAACCTGGGAGGGTTGACCTGGATACATCATCTGGTAATGAAATACCCGAGCAAACCCACTGAAAGTGTCAATTAGATTAATAAGGCTACTAAAAGGCAAAACCCCTAATTCCCTAAGTGGTAGTATTGGATATTTATAGATAGCTGTAGATGCCGATAACACTTCATGGCAGACCGCGCACCCACCCCGAGCTCAGGCAGCAGATTTCCTCTGTCAGGTCTGTAAAATCCCCATTTATCCCCTGCACCCATGTTCATAAGGTGTCACTTACAAAACATAAGGCACTTTTACAAGACTGTTTTAAAACCAGCCCAAGATGTCAGTGTTGAAAAGAGAACTTTATTAGCAGGGGTGGGAATATCCCATAACACAGTCCTGTTTGCTGTTGGTTTTGTGCTTGTTCCCCCATCAGGAGTATGTTTCACAGTCATTTAAACACTCGAGCTGAGCTTCCAGCAACAAGTCCATTAATAACTCCTGCTTCCAGGAGGTTCTAATATTGGGTTAAAGATACCCTGAAGACTCAAATTCCTTTGCTGTTAAGATCTGCCATCCAGAAGAGGAAATCTCTGTTTCTTTTGGCTGTTCCTCATGAAGGGAATACACTCCATTTTAAAAATCTTTCCCCATCACCTATGAAAATGGGTTAAAAACCTGTACTTTTCTCAAATGTGTCCAGAAATGCTGCTAAGATAGCTGTCACCTTCCTCTGTTCCTCACCGGCCTCAGAGCTTAGCAGTAACGGAGCAGAAGGTCTGATCCCTGAACCTTGGATTGCAGTGGGCTTTGCAGCCACAGTCTGTGGCTCAGGAGGTTCAGTTTGGACATTTGGGAAAACTTCTTCACTCAGAGAGCTTGTGCAGCATGGGAAAAGGCTGCCAGTGGGGTCCTGCTGTCTCCATCCTTGTCTGGACAGAGCCTTGGTTGACCAGGTATGAGGCTGGGGAGATCCCCGCTTCACCAGGGTGGAAGAGTCCATGGGTCCTGTACCTCCAGCGTTCCTGGGATTCGATGGGGTCAGCGCCAGTGTTTGGCACAACCATGGAGTCAGAGGAGGCACCAAGACCCTTTGCATGGTCACTGACCCCAAGTCAGTTACAAAGTCCCATGGCCTCCTCGGCAGGTTAGACACAGCCTGCAAGACTGTCCCAGGCTTTGGCCACCTCCAATTCTGTCTCCCTCTTGCCTTGACACATCCTTTCCCTGCATCCAGAAGCCCTGAGAAAGCACTTGTTCCATGCTGCCTGTCTGATGTTGTGCTGTTCCCACACCCATCCTCCTTTGCAGAAGTTTGCTTTACAAAGAGCAGACCTTTTCTAAAGTGACTCAAGTTGTTGACAAAATTCCCCTCAAGCTGCTGACAAAACTCCAGACACAGTCTATCAGCAAGGCCAGTCCCTGAGTTTTGCAAGGAACTTTTCCTTTTTATTACAGGCCCTGAGAAACCAAGAGAGGGAAGAAAGGAACTAGAGTGAAGCAACAAAATAGCTCTTGCCTGATTTGGAGCATTTTTTTGCTGGATGATCTCCAGTATTCCATCACATAAAACCATTATTAACAGCAGAGTGAAACACAAACAAAGCAGTTACCAGACGTAACAACAGTGGGAGAAGTAAACAACAAGGATGTTTAATGGGTAAGATCACAGTTTAGCTACCTGCCAAAACATCTTCCTGTAGGATTATTTCCATCATTGTCACCCAGAAGTGATATGGATTGGTGAACATGCAGTTTCCAGATAATGTGGTCTATTCTGTAATCTCAGTGCTATGGCAAATTGAAGGAATCTAAGAAGGAATCCTGAATTGAAGGAATCGAAGAAGGAAGGCTCTAATTTCCAGTGGTGTCACAGTTCAGTATCAGTTTAGAGTTTGATTTTTAACTGTCTGAGCTGGAACAAGAGCCAGTTCTTTCACAGTATGTCCAATCCCATCACCATGCAAGCTCCTGTTCAGGTGTAATATTTGATATGCTCATCAGCTTTTTGGAAATTGATGCTTTTTGATCATTAGTATTTCCTTTTCTAAAAGTCAGTGCTGCTACTTGTTTGCTTTCTCACTTCACTGAGGATCCACAAAGCTGTGGTGGGCTTACCAAGAAGGCTTGTGTTCCTTCACTACTAGGGAAAGTGACAAACTATTGCAGCGCAGTTATGGATGATCTCAATTTGGAGCAGAAAGACTTGTGCAAGACCATGTCAGATGCATCATTTCTGATTCAGAGACCAGCTAAGCCAAACCCACAAGAGGTGAACACAGAGAAGAAAGAGCCACTGTATCCGTCTGCTCTCATTATTTGATGACCCTGGGTACCACATTAGGACCATAGTCCTCTCCTGCCCCAGGACTACCACATTGATCCCCAACATCAAGCTGTGATGAGGAAGTATCTTTCTGGGACACTGACATACACAGGGGTTAAATGACGCTCTCTGAGCACCAAAGAAAATCACTGGTGACCCAAAATTACGATGTGGGAGTTCCTGACTCCTAGGCCCATGCTCATTCCACTAGACCACACTGCCTCCTGAGAAAAAATGTTTTAATGGTATCTGGCCAGCTGTGTAAACATGAAGAGACAACCATGTAAAACTGAACTGCTCCCATTATGCAAGTTATATTCTATTTTATTTGTAAGCACAAATCTTAAATCCCTCCTCCAAAACAATCCTTTTGCAAACAGAAAACAGGGAAATGAGGAAAACCAAAATAATCCCTGAAATTTTGATGTCTGGGGGCTCTAGGTGACATGACCAAGGTCATTGTCCCTTGAACAGGGAGCCTCTTTCCCTTTACAAGCCTCTAATTTCCAACCTGGCTTCCCTGAGACCTGGTTTTGGGGATGGATAGGCTGATGCTGATACAGCAGATGGGAAAAGCACCTTTCTTTTCACCTTATGAGGTTTCCTGAGGTTTCCTCAGCCATTGAACAACTCCTTCCCTGGTTACTGTAGGAATCAAAGCTACCAATCAATGAGTCCTGAATAACAGTGAGAACTGACCACCCTCAATGTTCAGTATGTTTCCTCATTTTGCCTGTATTATGGGAAGACAAAGCTTTGCCTGGTGTGTTTTGCCTGGTTGGACACAGCCAACCACCCAACAAGAGAGCTTTATTCTTTTATTAAAATCCTCCTTTTCTGCCTGAACATTGCAGGGTACAGAAGAACAAGGGATGTATTTAACGCCAGTGCGACCCATCCTCCAAAACACATCTGATGCAATGAATTTTTGCTGAGTTTTGTTATAAAAAAGCCAGAGGACTGGTTGCTATTTACTACCACTCTGATAGGATCAAAAGCCATGGTGTGGGGTAAGTGCAATGCCCCGGCACTTGCTTGAGCTGATTCATCTCCCACAAAATGTTTCAGATTTCAGTGGGACTCATGGATGATTTAAAACTAAAATCACTGCTGTACTTGCTCCCTAGGTCACTGCCAAGGGCCCTTCACTTGGCTGCGTAGGTGGCACAGGCAGTCCAGGACTCGAATCACTTCCCTTTGCTCCAGTGTGTGGCACAGCTGCATCAGAGAATAGTGAAATTTCTCACTTTCAAACAGTTCAGTTCAGGCTTTGGTGTTAAAGCAATCAATGAGTGACAGCATTTCCCTGATCCCACCATTCAGCACTCTGCTCTAAAGCAGCAGAAAGCTTTATCCACAGGAGCAGACTGTGACAGCATGTCTCAGCTCTCTGCCTTGCTCTTAGGCATGTCTCACATTGTTTCTGCAGAGTTTATCTGTAGTATTTTCTGTTCCTCTCCAGCAGTTACATGCAGAACTGGGTTCCCCAGAGAGGACCCCCTGTGCAGGGCTGGAGATCCAGTATGCTGTTCCTGTGCTGCCGGCTGCATGGTAACAATGTGAAAGAGAAACATTCACCTTCTTGTGTCACTGGCAGCAAGCTTATCCCACAGGGTCTTTAAGGTCCATAGACATCTTCTGGGGCTGGAGTCTGAATGACAGCAGTAAGTGATGAACCGAGCACTGTGAAAAGGCTCAGCTCAGCTCTGGCTCCGATTGTTGGTAATGTATTATTTCATTCTTTGTTCAGTGTGACTGGGTGGGAGCTTGCGAGCCATGCTCCTGCTCTTGTTTTAGGCAGTGGACAGTGAGAATGAAAAGGCAGTCTCTGTCCCAGTGAAATAAATGAAAGGTGGTTCAGAAATTCCAGGTGTGTTAATTAAGCAGGAATACCTTAGTGTGGGCAGGAAGAAAGGTTGAGTGCTGGAAGCTAAAGAAAACACTGTGTTGGCAAGGCTGAGAGCGGATATTTCTCATAGAGCAAATCGCAGGGAGGGAGTTTTCATGGCTAATTTCTTATCTGTGTTTTCCTGCTGGGACCATTGCTTCCATGATTTTCCCCTTTTCCTTCCCTCCCTTTTCCCATTCCCAGCCCCTTCTGGTCTGATCTGTCTCTAGGGTGAAACCCCACCCAGTGGGTGAGAAAGTGCCTCTGCCTGTGTTCAGTGTGATGTGTGCCCTGTGTGCAGTGATTTGGAGCTGATGTTGGCTGTGCAGGGCCCCAGCATTAGTGGTGAAATGGATGTAATCTCTTATATGGCCTTGGTACATAAGTAGATTTGTTCAGCTCACCCAGGGGAGCAGGTCTGGGCCTCTCCTGTATGTTACACCAGGGGTAAAGATGAGCTTTACACGGTGTGAAGCCTTGCACAGTGGGATGGGGAATCTGTGCTGGGTTCACAAGGAGGTGCTGGCTGCTCACCAGCCCCATCCCAGCTGGGCAGCTGTTAGCAGCTGTTGCTGATGGGTCTGTCTCAACTGGCTTTCTCATGTGAGGCTCATCTGCTCTCCCTTACACTGAGGTTGGAGGAAGAGCACCCAGCTCCCTCACATGCTGTCTGAGGTGATGGACTGGCTCTGAATTTTGCTGACAAGGACTGTGGTGGAAGGTTTCTGTAGAGGCCCCAGCTCAGGGCAGGATTTTAGCAGGTGTTGAAGTCTCCCTGAGGCCAGTTTCCGGCAAGCTGAAAGCAGCCTTTCAGTGTTACCAGTGATGACATTGGATGAGAAAACATTTTCTTTTAAATAGTAGGTTCTTCAAAGCAAGATGTGAAAAGCAAGAAGACCTTCCCAAACTAGAAACTGCTTCCTAGAGTAGAGCACCGACAGCTAATGAAAGCCAGATGCCTTGGCCTGTCCCAGGAACAGGAAAGGGAAGAAAAGCCGGCCTCAGCAGCCTGAAAATCTACAGTTACAGGAACTTGCTCCTGGATCCAGGGTCTCCCAAGCAATAGAGGAGTTTGGGAAGTGCATGTGTTTGTGACACTGAAGGACGGTGCATGCAGGCAGCAGAGGGGACCTGTACTGCTGACACAAACTGAAGCAGCTTCCAGCGGCTGGATTGCTTCCAGGATTTGCCTGTAGGGGAGGGAGGATGTTGAAAGCTGCTCCCGGGTACCCAGGGCTCTGTTGCATTAAACAAAGCTCTGGGGAGCCCAAGAGCCTGGCCTGAAGGCTTGCTGTTGCAAAAACTGTGTAGGTGCTCAGGGTCCTTCCTGGATGGAGACAGCAATTAGGAGCTGAGCTGTGACAAGCTGCTTACACACCATCAAAGACAAGCCCAGGTTGGCCATTCATTGTCCCTTACAGCTTTCATGTGGTGGTGCCAGTGTGAAAGGCAGTGCCCGGTTACACTCCCACGGTGTGTTCATCCTACCCTTCTGCGTCATCATTCTGCAGGAAAAGTGGTGGGAGTTGTATGTTTGTGGATGGAAATACATGAGCACGGCAGAAATGAGTCTGACGCACTTTCTGAAGGACCAAGGTCACCATACAAGTGTGTGTATATGCAGGAATACAAGTCTAAAGTAGGCGTGTGTGCATGTATAAATGTGTACACTCATGTCTGTGCGTATATACACACTCAAGCAAAACTGGAATAGGCTGGAAAGTACCTGAAAGAGTTACGAATAGTACAGTGGGCAAGAGAAGCAAGTGCCCCCTTTCCCTGGGCTCCCACAGCCAGCCCAGCTCTGCCAAAGACAATGGCAGGAAGCCAAAGGGAAAGAAAGGGATGGGGGGAGGCAAGTTAGGCTGGGCATCCTCTGATTCACAGTGGGAGTACGGAAACACAGGGGTTTAAGTCTTTTTCATGAGCCTTTCATCTGGACTTAAAGGGCTGGTACAAGCCATGCTCACTAGCCATGCCCCTGAGCTTACACGCAGGCCTCAGACTGTGGATTTGATCTGGTCCTGCTGCTTTTCTGGGTGGAGATGAAACACTGATTTCCTCTCAGGAAAGTTCATCTCTTCCTTGGAATGGTTAAGTAGTGCTGACAACGCATATACCTTCTGGGAGGAACAAGAGAAGAACAAACCCAGCCAGTTCCAGGTTTTGCAAGTGGTGCAGACATCAGAGAATACTCTTTAGTAATGAGAGACTGATAAGCACTTTGTTACAGCTGCTCAGTGCATGTGCTTGACTGATTCTGAGGTTGGTTAATTCTGCCCTGGTGTCCTGGTTCAGACCACAGGAGGATGCCAGATCCAGGCAGCCACAAGTCTCTGTGTGCTCTGGATCTGGCTCATACTAATGCTGAGAGGCAGATCAGCACAGGCAGCACTTGGCATGGGGAGAGCCTCTTCCTGCTCCTCTGCCTGCCCCAGCTGACTCTTCTCACTGCACCATCCTGGGCTCAGCTGTCAGATTTTGATTAACAAGTGATCCACACCAACACCACACAGGTTCTTCAGTTACAGCTGACTCCTAAAAGGCACATAGTCCAGTAGACTCATGTACGTTATTAGTAGTGCAAGTCCAGCAGAACAAGCAGCTCTTCATCATATATGGCTTCCGCCAAGATACCATAGCACAGTTTCCACTTCATGGCAATTAACACAGTCTTTCCTGTTCAACAACAAGAAGCACTACTGTCACAGATAGATAGGTCTGCATAGTTCGAGAGGTTCTTATTCCAATCTGGAAACCCCAGAAAATTGCTATGCCAAAACATTTTTCCTGTCATTTAAGCATGAATAAAAATAAAATACTTCAGGGATATTCCATAAATGGTTAATCTCCCCTTGGTTTTCTTCCCCCTTATCCCTCCTGAATAAATATAACAAGCCTAGTAACATGCAGGTCTAGTATCAAGCACATACTAGTGACTTTGAAATTAAATAAAAGTGGGATTGGTCATTGATGGTATTGACGGATACCGATGGATATCTGACAATGCTTCTCTATATATCTAGATTTTTGCAATTTTTGTCATAAATGAAGTACCAACTTGTATTGTTTTATACAGAGAGGTCAAATGCAACTGAACCTTTCTTGTGTACCCTTGTACAGGTTTGAGGAGTATAAAAGATATGAGTAAGAGGGGGAAGATCTGGCAGAACCTAATCCCAAACTGTTTTCTTTGCCTTGTATCTTACCAGGAGAGTCACTGGGGCAGATGCCTGGATTTAATGTGAATTATTTTAAGCCTTTTTTTGAGGAAGCTGCAGGAGCACAGCTATAGTCAAAGAACTTTTCAATGCCATCATCACCAGCAACAGGTATTTACTGAAAAATCAAGTGAACCCTTTTCTAAATATGTAAGTAAAAGACTTGCAGGCTGGTAAAGCATGAGAAGTGGTGTTGCTCAGCAGGCTGGGCACAGGACTGAGTTTGAGATGACCTAGGTTCAGCACTTGGCTGTGCTGTGGACCTGCACCCTTTGACCTTGAGTTTAGGTCTTTCTCTCTTACCCAGCCTCAGTGTTTGTCTAGCTTTGTTATCTGTGGGAATTACTAAAGATGATGAGGTTAAGCATCAAAACTGTAAGTCAAATGAGCTATTGGGGAGGGAATGGAGGGCTGAAATTACCTGAGTTTCTTCTAGCTTTGCTGCTGTCCTTCCAGGTACTGACTCAGTAAAGTCCTCCATGGTCAAGGACTGGACTTGGACTAGACTGGGCAGGTTGCACAGATACAGTGATCCCTGGTAGCCCTGGCTAAATGGGAAGAGTCTAGCCCTTCCGCTGTAGGTCTGTTGGTGGAGCAGGCCCTATTTATTCATATAGTTGGGTTCAATTGCAAAGTCTTTGCAGCCAGGACTGTTTTCAATCTGGTGGCTCTGCCCAGAATAACAGGAGCAGGATGTCAGTGAGAGCCTCTAGAGCTTCTGTAGCACAAAACCTGATCAGTCCCTAATAGATAATGTTTCCTGTCTCCAGCTTTTAAGGGAGCCTTGTGAGCCAAGCGGATGGAACTCTTCCTCTGTTTTACTGGTTGCGGTCTCCAGTTCAGGCAGGTATAACAGGGAAGAGCCTGTTCTGCTCCCTCAGCTCTGGATGCTCTCCAGATGCCACTGGGGAGACCTGATGGCTCCTGAGAAAGAAAATATGCCCACAAAGGCTCAATGGAGTGATTACCAGCTATCCCACATGTTGGGAAGCCAGTGCTATCTCTGGCTCTGCCCTGATGAAGCTAGGTACCAGCTGGCAAAGGGCCAGGCCTGGGCGAAATGGTTGGGCAGAGTGCGACAAGAGAGCCAGAGGAAGGAAGTGAAGTCAGGCTGTGATCCACACCAGATGCATACTCTAGACCTCATTACCCCCTGACCATGTGCTGCCCTCATCTGCAGCTACAACTGCTGGGGAGATGCCAAACATGGCAAGGATCAGGCCCATTCCCAAAGCTCTCTTTAGCCCTTTCCGCAGGACCCTGTGCTGGCTAAATGGGTAACACAGAAATCTCCCTCCATGTCAGATATAGTGTAGTGTTGAAGCATGGTGATTTGTAGAGACTGGTATGATCTCTCCTGGGCTTGGTGGACAGCCAAGGCTGAAAATGTTGGGTGGGTAGCAATCACAGAAAAATATTTGCATTGTTTATGAGCATATGAAGAGTCATGGGGTTTAAAGGATATACCCACCCAGTAGAACCAGTAAGTAGTTGCTTAAGACAGTCTACTGCTGGGACAACCAAATCATGGCTTCAGGGAAAAGAGGAGAGAAGATCGTGTTCCCTGCTGGCAGCAGCCTTCCCTCTGTCCTGAAATCCTACAGGACCAGGAAGACTTGGGCTCCGATCCTAGGATCATGGTTGAGGAAAGATGAGGTGAGCTCAGAGAGGTGGCTCCACAGGAGCTTCTGACACCAGGAGATGAGGTGAAAGAGCTGGAACTTGGCTTTGATATGACTCTTAGTAGCACTGATTTGTTCAAAGAAGTAGCAGTTGGAAGAGAAGGGAGCAGAGCAGACACAGCTGTGGGGTAGGAGGCCAAAGAAGAAAGAGGCAAGACAAGGGAAGACCACTGCTAGGACACTAATTCAGCCAAGACAGCTGCACATCTCCTGGTGTGTTGTTTTGGTTTTTTAAATCGATTTTTATACTAACAGACAAGCTCATTTTTATTTTTTTTTTAATGTTTCTCTAGTTCTGAGTCATTTCCTGGGGGGCTGGAAGAAAGCAGCATTTTTCTCAAACCTTTAAAACAAAGTTTTAGGGTTTGGGTTGAGCGTCCTTTGTTTCTTTCCTTTCAGTGAAACAGCTACATTTGAAAACTGTAGCTTGAAAACCAAACCCAAAGGTTGACAACCCCAGAACTTCTGCCAGAGTTGCTCTTTGCTCACAGAAATGGGTGTCCATAATGAGTAGGCCAAAGCAGCATACAGGGTGAAAGATGAGACCTGCCGAAGCAGCCCGGCACCAGATGGCTGTGTCATCATATTCACCCGCAGAGGTTGATGCTTTTCCCAGCTCCTACACACGTCACTGGTGTTGGTGTCTGTCTGCTCAGCAGCATGCTGACCTTTCTTTTGGTTTACACATCAAAACGGACTGCTTTGGCTGTGGTTTCTAGCTCAGTAAACCACAGGCATTTGTACTGTAGTGGACATAGCTGGCTATAGCCTCCAAAGCACCATGTATTAGTAGATGCTGTGGTCTGGAGAAGCCTGGTGTGAAACAATGGTGAGTCTGGATCTTTTTTTTTGCCAGAAAGCTGGAAGTACAAAGTGTTAGTTAGGTCTTTGACTAATAAAAGTGGACATCTGCAATCAAGCTAATGTGCTAGAGGCTGGAGCCTAATTGAAACCAAAGAAACAAAGGGGCTGCCAGCCTCAGAGCAGCACACATTGACAATTAAGAGATGCTTTGGCTTTTTGAAAATAAACTGCAAATAATCACCTTTAAGGAGAAGTCATATCACCCATGAGGCTCCCAAGCACCAGTTCTGTCCTGTCTTGCCTGTGGATTTGGGACAGAAGAACTACCAGCAATGGTGAAACGAATGGCAAAAACCTTCACTCCCACATCAGTGGGTCCTGGACTCATGTTGTGGCCCTTTTTGTTACAAATGTCCTGTAGTACTTGGTGTCCAGAATGTTTTACACCTAGTTTCTTGACAGAGAAGGAAGAAAATATACATTTTCAGAGTTATTGCTTGTATGTCACACAGTTGGCATGAGAAGGACCATTGCTCTTGCTTAGGCGTTGGTGTAATTAAGCAGGAAGTCAGAGGTAGTGCAGTTACCTCAGATCCAGAGAGGCTTATCTCACTGCAATATTTAGCCAGTTATCCTCCCTAAATAGTATGCGATGAAGCCGGTAGCGGGAGAAAACTTTTAAAGGTATGCTCAGTGATACAGTGAATATGGCAGAAAAATACAAAAGGTATGCTGTGACCATGCACAAAGCAAACTTGATCCTGCCTCTACCCCCAGTTTGTCATGACTGTCTTTCATGGCACTGATGCTTGCTAGGATCCTTAGCACTTCATGATGTGTAGTAACACCTGGAATTAAATGCTAGCCTGAAGCACTAACCCTTGAAAGCCAACAAGCACATGGTCAACATCAGGCGCCTGTAAAATACAGCCTGGCTGTTGGAAACAGCTTAATTTCTTATTCACAACAGATTGTATTAACCCATTCTCAACTAAATTGGCAAGAGGCAGTGATGTGATGTTTTAAAACAAAAGGAAGCAAGCGGATACTGGTGACTAATTTCCTCCAAACAGCATCATGTGGGTCATCTTCCTCACATCTTGTTTGTTCTGCTGATTAGTCTTTAGGTAGATATTCATATATCAACTATTATTTTTCCTCTGTGAATTGTGGTTTTCTGCCCTGCTGCAAATTCAGTTTCCAGTGTTACTGGGAAGCCAACTGCTTTCTAACTACGCAAAAGATGAACTGTGTTTCCTGCAACTTCAACGTCTCTAATGCTAGTGGTTGAGTAATAGCCGGACACAACAGTGTCTTCTGTAAGGAAATATGCCAACAGTTGTTGCTTAGAATTGAATAAAAGTTACTCCTTTTTTTATAGTAAAAAAAAAAGTGTTTTGAATGATTTGAAGCTGCAATAACAGTCCTTTCCAGTCAAAGCTTACTCTTCACAACAACAGGATGCACTGCTCTATTTAAGCAAGTAATAATATTGGTTTTAGTCACTACACACACTTTGCTTCCTGTTGGGGGTATTGCACAGAAAACTAGTTCATTGAGTACCAGATAACTAATTCATTGCTTATTTACAGATTTTATATACAGAGATGTTTTCCAATACCATCTGTGTGTAAAGAAAATGTATCTTTGCAACAAGCTAGCATGATCTGTTTATTGGCTGTATGAGCTACAACGAAATTAAGGAGAGCAGCCTCTACAAGTCTGTGTTACTTTGTTAGGATTAACAAGGCTGTGTGTATTTAGGGTCTCTATGCTTCTGACTTACAGTCAGAAAAACTGACTATCACAAAATGTTCATTCTGGTTGCACAAGACCTTTCACCCAAAAACTCCCAGTTGCTTAAAAGGCAATTACTGGGAGCAATGGCAAGATCTAGCCTAAGGGCTTCTGCATTTGCCCCCTGCTAATGATCTGCTGGAATTCTGTCATCTCACAAAACATGAGCACAGCAGCAGTAATTCTAATGTCTGTCGTTGCTTCCTTACTTATATTAACAGTTTATTTCATGGCTGACTTCCCGTCTTGCTAAGTTAGTTTCTCCATGTCAGGCTGTACTAATGAACAGAGAACAGATTCTGACCTCTCTCTTTTCCAGGGGAAAAAAACACAAGCTCAGCTGAAGTCAATGGAGCTGCTCTGCTTTGACCCGGGTGTAAGGAGGATAAGCAGGATCCTCATCTGCCTTCAGGTAAATGCCCTGGGGTTTTTCTTTCAGCCAAGCAAATGCTGCTGCTGACATTCTCCTAGAAGCAATTAACATTTCAATCATCTTCGTATTTCAGCAATGCAGTTCCTGTCATAGCGCTGAAGCAATAAGACATGACAGGCAATGCCCCATGCCTCCAAACTGAGAGGCTGTAATGACATCCCGAGGACTTCCCTTAAGGTGGAGGATAGGCTGGACCACCTTTAGAGAGACACTGGGGAAGGAGACGCTTATCAAAGCTGGTGACAACTTTTAGCATGCATAGGTAAACCAAGGCTGTGCTGTGGTTTCTAGATTTTTAGAGAAATGTATATTTTTTTATCTATCTGTATGTCAGTGGAGGGTGTTTAATCAGAAAACTATCATCATTTGCAGATCCAGGGTTTTATTCATCATCTGAAGTCAGACTGAACATCTGTCAGCCCAGACAATTGTTTTAACATCTTCCTGCTGAGCTAGCCACTGCTGGGAAGAGGAAGGTGGTGTTAAGACACCATCTAACCCTAAGGGACACATTTCCTTGTCAGTGTAAATAGGGAGCCTCCTTTCAGTCCAGCAGAGTTAGAAATAAAACTGTGATCAGAATGGACCGTGCTTTTCCCCAGTGCCAAAATGGGAACTGGGTCACACTAAATAGTGCACATAAAGGGGAAAAGAGGCTCAAGGGGAACGTTGTCACTGAACTTCACCTTTATCCTCTTGTCACATGAATTACGGTCCCTGAACACTTCAGCTCAAACCATGTTTAGCTCCTTTATCTCTTACACCCCTTCACCATCCTGTTTGTTCCTTTGGCCAGGTCTTTCACTGCAGTTAATTGACCTGGTTTCACTGATTTCTGTGAAGATCGGCCAAGCCTCTCAAGCTGGAGAAGTGGGTCACCATGCACCATGTACACCAGGGCTTTGGGGGGAGGTTGCCTTGAGTCCCTCTTAACTGAGGAGCCTTTTTGCTGACACGTGAAGCTGCATTTTCTCCTCTATTTCACCAGACTATGATGCTTCCGTAGAAGGAATGCCTGGGAAGTGGTGTGAGGAAAAGGAGGGTCTGGTGACTCAACATCTGTGCAAACCCTACATATGTTGGTTCAGATAAATTTAACTCCAGACTTCTTCAGTTTGAGAAGCTTCAAACAGAAAACAAAACCAGCAGATTGTAGCTCCCCAATGAAGGGGTTATTGCCAAACGGATGCGCTGCATCAAGCACTTACAAGAAACAAACTTATCCAAGAGGGAAGAATAATCCTTCTGTTAAAATTACTGCAAACAAAACTGTGAATGTTGCCATCGCTGTTGAAATTTGACAGAATGGAATTTCCACCCCTCAAAAAACTGCATTCTGTCCAAAGTGGGAAGCAGAAAGCTTTTTATTTAATTAAAAAAAAAAAAAAAATAAAAGAAGCTACAGGATCTACCCTTCAAACCCACTTTCTTTTTAGACCAGGCTAAAATTATACTTAGAGTTGTATTAATTAAGCTAAATGATCAGCTCTGAAGAGACCCAGTCCAGAAAAACAGGAAAGTAACTTAGTGGACAATTTTATTCATTGCAATGGAAGTACTGGACTGTTTCAAGCTAAGCACCAGATTAAGTACTTAAGCAGTTCAGAGCCAAAATTCATCCAATTTCTGTAAGATAAAAACCAATCCCATTTCAGTGCAACTAGTGTGTTTTATCAGCTTCCTTTTGAAATATAGACCATAATACCAATTTGTGAAACAGACACCTCCCAGGCTGAATCACAGAGGTGCTTGGAAATGGTAGTGATATTTGCTACAAAACAAAGGATCCCAATGAAAATTATGTGTTTCACACAGGAAGTTTTCCAGTGTCTTCCTGAACTTGTCAGACCTTCCTCTTTTGCTTTTCAACTCTGCAATGCAAGGTGGTAATGGCTATGGTTAGACTGAAAAAGGATGGCTAAGTGGAGCAGCAGACACTTAGAGCTACCTACCACTCTTGGTTCACCTATTCACCAGTGCTTTCACTACAGGATGTACCTTTGGTGACAGTAAGAAGCTAGCAAGCCCCTGGTCTAGAATGCAGCTCTGGCATTTAACATGATCACTGAAAGCCTTGCTGGTGCAAATCAGGCTGACTCAGAGGTGTCTTCTCTTGATAATCAGTGCACACAGATCAGTCAGCCTGGTCACTGCTCTGAAGGGCTGCGAGGCGTCATGTCCTATGGTATTTGTAGAATCCAGTCTTTATTACTTGCTAACAGACTTAAGCACTAAACTTGTTTTACTACTGAATGACGTGAAAGCAGTGAGATATTCATATTCTCTGGTTGTGGGAGAGTAAGGAATGTGTCCTTAGCTGTAGGATGGTGCTCAGCAAATCGTGATGGTCACAGAATTGTTCCAATTACACCATCAGTATATCTATGATTAATACGCGAAAGCCAAGGCAGGCAAACATATGCTTTGGGTTTTATCTTCTGCACAAACCTCTAATCTTTCCTCAGGATATTACCACGTAGTTTATCAGGACCTTGGCACTAATTTTTAAAACCTCAAGGTTTCAGCCAAAAAGATCTGGCCATTTACTGTTTTTCTTTCTTATAAAGGCAGTTGTTGTGGTTACCTCATTAACTATTTAGCATCCTGCAATCAGCTTAGCTTGGCAAAACCTCAGCATTGTAAACCCTGAAGGGAAAATATCATTGCTCTCCCTAACTGATACATTTTGGTTAGTAGAGATTTAAAAACAACAGTAACAAACCCTTAATAAGATATGGTTGGCTAGAAGATACAAAATAACTATTAAGCTGATTTACATCTGTTTCCTTTTGCATTTATTTTGCCTTATCTAATTGCATACTTAACATTAATCTACTATCACAGTAACTTGGATTATTCTGTTTCTGTGTTTAGCCTCCATGTCACTGTCACTGAATTTCATTACTGCTACTTCACTAGCAAATAATGAGTGTCTTTTCAGTTATATACCAGACTCCTTCAGTCAAAGTGATTAGCAGAATGTCTCTTTAAAAACCTCTGTCAGACAGAGGTATGAAGAATGACTGTGCTAGCTCTAGTCAGTTCTGTATTGCCAGGGAGTTCAGATGTGTAGAGTCTGGTAATTATATATAAAGTAGGATGATATTCTGAAAAATTGGGGGGCAAATCTGTGGAAAGCTTTGTATGCTTCAGAAAAAATCCCATCTTTTGAGCAAGCACATTTCCCTTAAAGTGCTTCATATATAACAGTGAATGTTGCACAGCAGGTTCAGCAAAAAAGGGAGAAAATTAATATACTTTTTAGTAGGATTGTAAATAATTTTGGGTGGTTTTTTTTTTTTTTTCCCTTTTCTGGCAAAGTTGAGTCAAAAATATGGTAAATGTTCTTTCCCTTTAAAGAAATGTGAGAGGCTCTTCTACTCATCATTTTTCAATGTTGAGGTGCAAAGGGCTCACTCATGGGGTATGGGCTGGGGTAGGATTGGCATTTTGCCACACAGCAGAGCACTTGCCCACCCACAGCAGTATAAGGGGCTCTCAAGGAGACCCTCTTAGCCATCCTGGCTGGCCAACATCTGTGGCAGGATGTGTCATCTAAAGACAAAATGGGGCCTGAAAATAAGAATATTAAGTGCTTCCTGAAAAGGGAGGGCTGACCTGAGCATGGCCCCTGTACTCAGTGTTGTGTTTGTTTGCAACTCTGCAGGTGCCAAGTGTGTTGATCATATTAGAAGAGGATAAACGCAACCTGATAAGGACAACTGCGATGTTCTGCATGTTGGTGAGAATAATCAATTGCAAAGGAATGGAGTGCAGAGCCAGCAGAGCGAGCAGCAGTTGGCTGAAAAGGTATTGGGGCTGGAGTGGACTGCATGCTCAAGGCCAGCAGTGTCATGCAGCTCTTCATAACAAAAAAAAAAAAAGAGTAAAAAAAGGCAAACATCATACTGGGATAGATCAGTGAAAGTGTGGTCTGTAAGATGCGAGATCATCCTACTATTCCACTCAGCATGAGTAAGACCACAGCTGGGGTGCTATATCGATCCTGGGCTATGCACTTGAGGACAGTTGTGGTCAGCTTAAGAGGTGAAGAACAGGGATGACTCAGAAAGAGAAGTGACAATGAAAAGTTGAAGGAACATCTGAAGAAATGACTGACAGAGGCAGTGACAAATCTGTAAATAGCTGCTATGAAGATGAAAAGAGACTAATCTTAATGACAATTGCAGGAAAGGTAGTGGTGGGCCTAAATAGTAGAAACATATAGCTTGGAAATTAGAAGAATTGCCAATAGGAATAATGGAGGCACAATGGAATGAGCTGTCTGAGGTTGCCCCACTAGATGTATTTAAGAACAGGTTAAAACATGTTAGTTAGACATTGCATGGGTTTGCCTCCAAGCAAGACTGGGAGACCTCCTAAAAGGTCACTTGTTCCTATTTTTTTAAGCTTCAGTTCTTGGCTGTAATTGTACTGTTTTTTTAAAATATTAGGGAGCAAAAGACTTTTAAGTTCCCCTAGATGATGAACATCAGGGTTTGATCTTTCAGAAACCACAATGACTAAAAGCCATGTGTGGGAATTCCATTTGCCAGCAAAATAACTGAGAGCAGGGCACTCTCTCTGTGAAGCGCCACCTCTTCTCCTCTCAGAATGTGTCGAGCTAAAAAGTGCAATATTTGGTTTCAAGTAATGGCAACAGTTGCAGCGAGTTGGTGAGGAACATAAGCCAGAATGTGTCATTTCTGCTGCCTCCACTTGCTCTTCTCATAGAGAGGAGCATCTCTGCTCATCTTCTCTTCCCATGAATAGCTGCTTTTCCCATTGGTCCCACATGCCCAATCCATTCAGCCAGTGCTGCATACAGAGTACACTTGCACTTTCAGCAGCAGTTTTGGTAGCTTCATCTCTTCCCTCCAGATTCATTTTTGCCAGCATCTACTGACAAGTAAAGTAACCCCCAGTAGCACCATGAGAGAAGAAGAGGGAGTATGTTCCACAGTTCAGTTCCCTGCTTCCTTATGCACTGATAAAAGCATGTTGCCAGAACACAGGTTTTATCCTGGCTTTCTAGGGAGAACAGGGAGATAACAGCTTAAAGAGCAGGAAGGGAGGAGCAGGTAATGCTTGAGAATTGGGTGATCTGGTTTCCAGCCTCAAAGGCACACTCCAGGTGAAAACATGGGACCTGCTTTTTAGATTTACAACTCTTTCAGTCAGTCCAGGGATGGTCTCAGACCAATGGCATTTTTTGTTTGTATGATTTGAAAAAAACAAGTTTGAATAATGTTGAGAGAAAAAAATCGATCCACCTCCAATAAGGAATAAAAAAACCCCCACCCTTTACACTTCTGTACTTGAACTTTTAACAAATTAAACAGGGAAAGAAATTCAAGCTGACTGTTAGAAGTTTATTCCAGCTGAAGAATATGTTTCAGAGTTTGGATGTGAAAACTGTCTTCATTTGACAGACAGCTGGAAGGGTACACATACTTCAATAAAGCACTGCTGATTTCTGACAGGCAGTCGCATGCATAAGCCTAAATATACCTTTCTATTTTAATTACATGACCAGTACTCATGAATGGGAGCTTGAGCTTTATCTCCACTGACCCTGAAAATCACCTGGAGGTTTATGATGAAATGAAGCACATGTTTTCTGTGGTTTTTTGTTTTTGTTTTTGTTTTTCCTGGAAAATAAGGAAACACAAAGAACTTGTTTTTATTTTTTCAGGAAACAGTGTGATACACCATCACAGCTTCACTATTGCAAGAAAATTTGGAGGTTCTCCACTTTGGTTTCTGTGACATACATGAGATTTGGCAGTTGTACACAGATACTTAGATCAAGATTCCATACATGACAGCCTCTGCCCTGAACATCTGCATGAGTATACACCACACGAGCAGTAATTCTGGCTCCTGCTGATAAATCAGATCATCTTAATAGATGAATTATTGCAATGAATGAAAATTCTGTCTACACCTCTGTCACATTAATGACTGTAGTGGTGCCCAAACACACAAAAAAGCTTTTAATTGATAGCTTGATTATGGGTCTAGCCACAGTGATACAGAGCTCTGGCTCTGTGCAGATTTTGTCTGGGAGCAATGCCTCAGTGCTTACTCCAGTTTCAGACCTGAACAAAGGCACTTGTTATAGACTGATAGAGGTCCTAAAAAGTCTTTACAGTGTGTATGCTACATGCACACTAAATGCATGGATAGTAGTGGAGTGTGGATCAGCTTTCTCTGAAGGTCATCACGACTGCTGGGAGCCCACAGGAAGCCAGGGATCCTAGTGAACATCCTGGATGTATCAGCAGAACAAAAATTCTCACAAAGGGATAGGATGGAAAATGGTGGACAAGGGACAAGGACATGCATGCAAAGAGAAATACAGCTACGCAAATGTGCTCAGCAGGGACCGATTTTCCTTTCACCCCCAATATTAGGTGACTGCATGGTAGGTAGAAAAAGTTATTTTGATGTGGTCTGCTACAGTTAGTATTCCTTTCTTTCCCACCCACCCCCGGGCTTTCTATTGTTTTTGTTTGTTTTTTTTTTTTTCCCTGTTTTTCTCTCTCCCTTATGTACTATCTTCACATCCATGTCTTACCTATTTTTCACAATTCTTTTCCCTAAGGCTTTCACTATCTTCATCCCAGTTCTTCCCAATACAGCTATGCAGATTTACAAACCCTTTCATTTCCCATGACACTGTTTACATTCACAGGGCAAAAATGAGCCTTTTCTTGCCAGGTTACACAGCCATCCTCCCTGCCACCCCTGAATGGCTCCAGACTGCTGTTCCCTTGAGGACTAAACTAGATTAGGATTTATTAAGCCCTTAGCCCCCAGTTTGAATGATATATGGCCTCAGGCAGTAAGCACTAAGGTGAACGCACACTGCTTCTTTGTAAAGGCACAGTAAACCATGTTACAGAGTGCACTGCCCCAGGCATTTCTAAACTATCTTGTCCTGTGTCAGCAAGATGCCTTAAAAACTCTCTATAGAGCTTTCATTGCTTCATTCTCCCTAGGCTCCCACCCTGTGCATTTCAATACAGTAAGGAAAGGATTCCATCCTTAATTGAAATTCCTTTCATCAGCCCTGATATAGCCTGAACAAAGATACTGACATGAAAAAGCAGTCAAGAACATATCTTTAAAATGTCAATTTGCCAGTGACAGGCATAAAATGCAGTCACTGCAAATCAAGACTCTAAACCCTCATTGTTTATCACAAAGCTGCCACTTCCCCATCTCCCTCCCCACCCTCACATAAGTTTTGATGTTTGTACATCTTTGTTTTCCTTTCCACATTCTTCTCATACTGTATTCACAGCAAATCTGAAGCTAGCTGTGTCTTGATTAAACTCCAGCAAACCTTAGAGAAAGCCCTTTTAAACCCTGAATAGTACCATTTATCTTAGGTTCATACTTCTGAAGAAATTGATCATTCAAGCTCTGTGGGTTTCTCTGCTTTTTTTTTTTTTTTTTTAATTCATTCTGGTAAAGTAATTGATGCACTTTTGTCCATACAGACCTTTTAAGCTTATTGCTACATGGGTTTACATGGGAGGAAATTGCTACGATCTTGCTCAGCTGCAGCAAGAGAAATAAGAAATGAAAAGTTTTTTCCACTGGTACAATGTAGGGAAGGATACACCCAACAGAAAAAATCATAAGCATGGGCCATCTACTGGAAGTTATATTTAGTTTGCTTATCCTGGGTGACTAATGTAGGTGTTACACCTTAAAGTCTTGACCGTACAGAGACCGAGGTCTGGGGCTCTGGCTGCTTGTGTGATCGGAAACACACAACACCTTGAGCTTCAGGGCCAAGCTAAGCATGAAAACTAGCTTAAGCAATTTGCAAAGGAGGCTGCTGTGTTGGACTGCCAAGGATGGATGAAGAGCCGTGGCCCCAGTGCCTGCTTTGTTCATGGCAGCATCTTGAAAGGGATGCAGAGTTCACTCTTGCCAACAGGGAGGCTAGTCTCTGCAGGGTGGAGGACCTGTCATATCCAAGAAGTAGCAGTTCCTGCCCTGACTCTCCCTTCCTCCTGGCAACAGAAGGACCAGCAAGGCCAGCCACAGGGGACTCAGCGTCTGGCTCCCCTTCCTTGCTCTATCCCTTCCATCTACTGTTTCCTCTGCAGCAGTGGTTTAGCATTAGCTTGGCATCAATTTGCTGGGGGCAGCAATATTAAATTTTACACACCCATCTGAGAAACCTGAGACTGGCTTTGTGTTTCTGGAGAGCTGTTCACTTTAAAAGATCTTAAGTTATCAACACCTTTTTGTTACTCCTTATTAGTCATAGAAAGAGATCAAATTAAGATCTAATTATACAACTAAAGACAAGCAAATAGAAGAATACATGGAAACCACAAGATGCTGCTGGCCAAAGAGCACAAGGCAGGTATAATTTTCAATACCTGATTCTCTACCAGCTTTGGCTGGTTCAGCTTTTGCAGGTTCTCTCTTGAGGACTCTCTGAACCATCCCCATCATATGATCCCTCTCTTTTTATTAACTCCACTGGCCAATGCTGTGCCAGTAGCACATCCCATACAACACCTTTAACTTCATTGACAACATTTTCAGAGTTTCTCACACAACCTTTCATCTTCTTTTCACTAGCACTAGAGTGGTATCTGTCTCCAGTGAGTTCTTGATGCCACCATCTGTTGCTTGTGCATTGTCTTTTTCAGACACACCACTTCCTGCTACATCTGCTTCTCTTACATTTGGGAAGGTCCCCTTCCATCCCCAGAGCAATTTTTTTCCCTTTCGAATCCTTCCTTCAAGCACACCTTCACCCAGAAACTGCAAATAATGTGACAGCAACTTGGGTGATGACAGTACTGCCAAGTATGCTGATTAATAGTGCTTCATTATTTCCCCACCACCTCATTTTGGTAGACTCCAGTGTGATGTCTCACCTTGTGCTTCAGCTGGGGGTGTGGGAGGGGGGGGTGGGGGATGGGGGGATACTGTATTTCAGTGTTGCTACTGATTTAACATGTTCTAGAAGAACATGTGAGTGGTGTCACTCAGGGATCGGTGTTGGGACCGGTCTTGTTCAACGTCTTTGCTGCTGACATGGACAGTGGGATTGAGTGCGCCCTCAGCAAGTTTGCTGACGACACCAAGCTGTGTGGTTCAGTTGATATGCTGGAGGGAAGGAATGCCATCCAGAGGGACCTCGACACACTTGTGAGGTGGGCTGATGCCAACCTCATGAAGTTTAACCATGCCAAGTGCAAGGTCCTACACCTGGGTTGGAGCAATCCCAGGCACAGCTACAGGTTGGGCAGAGAAGAGATTCAGAGCAGCCCTGTGGAGAAGGACTTGGGGGTGTTGGTGGATGAGAAAATGAACATGAGCCAGCAGTGTGCGCTTGCAGCCCAGAAAGCCAACTGCATCCTGGGCTGCATCAAAATGAGCATGACCAGCAGGTCGAAGGAGGTGATCCTGACCCTCTACTCTGCTCTTGTGAGACCTCACTTGGAGCATTGTGTGCGGTTCTGGTGTCCTCAACATAAAAAGAACATGGAACTGTTGGAACAAGTCCAGAGGAGGGCCAAGAGGATGATCAGGGGACTGGAGCACCTCCCGTATGAAGACAGGCTGAGAAAGTTGGGGCTGTTCAGCCTGGAGAAGAGAAGGCTGTGTGGAGACCTCATAGCAGCCTTCCAGTATCTGAAGGGGGCTATAGGGATGCTGGGGATGGACTATTCATTAGGGACTGCAGTGACAGGACAAGGGGTAACGGGTTAAAACTCAAACAGGGTTAGACTGGATATAAGGAAGAAGTTCTTTACTGTGAGGGTGATGAGGCACTGGAATGGGTTGCCCAGGGAGGTTGTGAATGCTCCATCCCTGGCAGTGTTCAAGGCCAGGCTGGACAGAGCCTTGGGTGGCATGGTTTAGTGTGAGGTGTCCCTGCCCATGGCAGGGGGGTTGGAACTAGATGATCTTAAGGTCCTTTCCAACCCTAACTCTTCTATGATCCTATGATTCTAAGAGGTCTGGGACACACAGGTACTAAATTACATGAGCTGTAAGATATAGTATGTGCACTATTTGTCCAGGAAATACGCAAAAATGCACGGGAACTTTCCAGTCTGAATGTGGAATCTGTAACCAGTCCTGCAATCAGACAGCTGCACGTGTGCAGGTACTAGATGTGGACTGTTTATCCAGCTGTAACAGTCACACAGTTGGCAAGCAGCAACAGGAAGTCAGGCATGGTCAATGTTTAAGATACATAATCTTCACAGTGCTGCTCCAGGTGTCTTCTTTGGCTTCAATCTCACTGTCTCCTCTCCTATTCTTTTGTCTATCTAGTGTTCAGGAAAAGGAAGTAGAGTGTGAAGTGCTCTGCCTGTGCAACAGGGATGGTGACTAGAGAACACGGTCGAAATAATCAAGCCATAACCAACCACTGTGTGCTCTACTTGTTGTTATTTACCTTTTTGGTAGCTATTTGAAAATTTTCCCTGCTCATCTGAGACATCTTCCTAGGTTCACCAACAGTTAATTAAAGACTGATGGTAAAAGGCTCATAGACTACATGTATTCCTGTGGGTTACTTCACATCTCTTAGTAGGATTACGATTTGTTTATTATCAAATGCTTATCTATTCCATCCTTGCATGCCATATATTAATATCTAGTGAAGAAGGAGGGTACTTCATGAGTCTTAGTGTTGTGTTAGTTACAACGCACGGCAGTAGGGACATCTTTATTTACAGATCATTAAAAAGATGAGTTGTATGGTAACAGAATAAGCAGAAATACCTGTTTTTCCTGAGTATTTTCACAGCATTTGGTCAAGTGAAAACTATGCAGATGCCTGCTGGCTGCAAAATGAAAAGGAGAAGAAAGAGCAAAGAGAAGTATGGAGTTGGAGCAAAAGAGGAGACTTGAGATGAGGGACTGCTGGACTGAAGCAGTAGTTACAAGGGGAACACACAGAAGAAAGATCCAAACCAGCAATTCTTCAAGTAGTAATTTCAGACGTTGAGTACGATAAATATTGGCATACTCTCCATCCATTGTCTTTCTGTGCTCACCATAGCTGAGTACCTGGACATAATGATATCAGAAGATCTGCACATCCTGGAAACATCCTCATCCCAGGGCAAGTAGAAGATCTTTGGCAAAACAGGTGGATGAAGAAAGGAGGGAGCAAGCTTTGAGGAACAGAAGCTATCTATAGTGGCAGAAGTACCCAGCATGGTTTTCTTACTTCTCTGTCCTTCTCATTCAGCATGATTTCTGTTTCAACCCCTCCTTCTTTACTTCTTTCTTCATTTTGTTCTCCAAAACTTTGTCAAATATTAACTTTCTGGAGGAGGCACCCACTATGCAGGAACTCTTTTACTGTACACAAAAAGGACTGAGATTAATGTAAACTACAGAAGGCGTATGATGAGAACAATAAGGAAACTCTAACAAGTAAGGTTTGCACAGTTCACTCAAGGAGCAGATTTCATGACACTTCCCCCTGGATTCAAAGAGGACACTTTAATCTCACTACTATAAATATGACCTAAGGAAGGACCAGGGTGGAGCATGGGAAATACTGTCCTTTTAATTGTCTATTCTTTGGAGTAGCAATCTACTCATGATGTAACAGCCTCTGCTGGCTCCAGGCAAGTCATACAGCCTTTGAAAGGGTTCTGAGAAATGTTAGTTTCAGTTGATGCTACATGCCCGAATTAGAGCTCTTATCTTGGCTTCACTGTGTGTGCAGTGAGAGGGACGCATAGCAGCAGCACTAGGCAAGCTTTACTTGGATATCATCAGCCAAATCACTTCTCAGGGTATATCCTGGGTTTTCTCAGGGTTGTATCAGTCTTCCCACAGAATATCAATAATGCTTCTAACAGTGTAGGTGGAGCTTCAGGCCGTTTGTGATCCCTAAGGAATTTCACAGGGTTCCTCATTTATCTGTTCTGTATTTTCTTTATCCAGGTTTTTCCACAGCATTCTATGGAGTAGGAGGCCCTTTTGTCATTTCATCGGATGTCCAAAGAGCCTGCACATTGGCTATGTCTGCTACCTGAAGGAAACCAGCACCAGCAGGTAGGACTTGCTTCATCAGTCTAACCGATCTTTGGGCCGTGACACTCTCCCAGAGGGACACACCTGGGACACATGTGATAACCTGGATGTTCTATTCCCTCTACAGGAAACAACCCATCCATGCCAAAGGCCATGCTTTTCAAGCTGGCTGGAGACACACAGCCTTCATTTTCTCCCTTAACAATTAGTGTAGACACAATACAGATGGCTGATTCCCACTGCAAGTAAAACTAAAGATTGATGTGGCTGGATGTCTTACTGTTGACATTCTAAAGACAGCAATATCACACATGACCAACTCTTCTGTATACAGGTTTTGAACTATCTTGGACAAATGTTAGCACTGAAGAAGTTCTTCTCAGGCTTGTTGCTAATGAAGTGACCCCAGCTCAGTGTTCTTCTTGAGCTCTTGAAACTTTTTTCCATGTAGGTAACCAGTTGGGTAACGGACACACATTAGGAGAGCTCCGTAATGCTCCGTGCATGCCGTGCCTGAAGTTAGGGCACTGGTTGGATGTGCATGAATTACACGTAAGTACGTACAAGCTGCACAGGTGTAATTTTCCCTATAATTTCATTTGAGATACACTACAGTGTTATTTTTTGTTTGTTTTGTTGGTTTGTTGTTGTTTTTTTCAAGCATACAGTGCTAGTTATCCATTCAGGGCTACAGTTATAACCTGCATTAACACATAAATACATCTTTTGCCCACAATCGTTTGCATTCTGCTCTCTGGGTCAATGAATGTGTTATAGAGATTCAACTCCACAACCACTTTGTGAACCACCCTGCTTCTGCCATATGCTCTAAATGATGTGCTGATTTATTCAATGAATTATTTCGGATATGGATTGTTATAGAATCAGCTAGGCTGAAAAAACCTTTAAGATCACAAAGTCCAACCGTTACCCCAGGACTGCGAAGCCCACCACTACCTAAACCATGTCACAAAGGGCAAACTGCTCCCCCCTCAGGATCTACCCTTATGGCTGCCCCTCATGATCTCCACTTGCAGCCACTCCTCATCTGCCCCCTATTAAGTGGCCCACACTGTATAGCTGCCGCCCCTACCCCCCATGGCTGCCCCTGCTCTCCCCTCATGGACACCCCCCACATCCCATGGCAGCCCCTGCACTCCCCTCATGACTGCCCCTCAGCCCTCATGGCCACTCCTCAAACCCCATGACTGTCCTTGCTCTCCCCTCATGATCTCCCCTCATGGCCGCCTCTACTTTCCTCTCATGATCTCCTCTCATGGCTGCCTCTCCTGTCCCCTCATTACTGTCCCTCACCCCTCATGGCCAATCCTCACACCTCATGGCCACCCCTTCTTTCCCCTCACCATCTCCACTCATGGCTGCCTGTTCTCTCCCTTCATGATCTCCCCTTATGGCCGCCCCTTCTTTCCCCTCATGATCTCCTCTCATGGCTGCCTCTCCTGTCCCCTTATGACTGTCCCTCAGCCCTCGTGGCACTCCTCACATCTCATGGCTGCCCCTGCTCTCCCCTCATGGTCTCCTGTCATGGTGGCTTCTCCTTTCCCCTGACAATCTTCCCTCATGGCTGCTACTCCCTTCCCTCATGATCTTCACTCATATCTGCCCCTTTTTTCCCCTCATCATCTTCTCTCATGGCTGCCTCTCCTTTTCACTGATGGTCTTCCCTCATGGCTGCTCCTCCTTTCCCCTCATGATCTCCGCTCATGTCTACCACTTCTTTTCCCTCATGATCTCCCCTCATGGCCACCTCTCCTTTCCCCTCATGATCTCCACTCATGGCTGCCCATTCTTTCCCCTCACAATCTCCCCTCATGGCCGCCCTTCTTTCCCCTCACCATCTCCACTCATGGCCGCCCCTTCTTTCCCCTCATAATCTCCACTCATGGCTGCCCCTTCTTTCCCCTCATAATCTCCATTCATGGCTGCCAGTTCTTCCCCTTCACGATCTCCACTCATGGCTGCCCGTTCTTTCCCCTCACCATCTCCCCTCACGGCTGCCCCTTCTTTCCCCTCACGATCTCCCCTCACGGCTGCCCGTTCTTTCCCCTCACGATCTCCCCTCATGGCCGCCCCTTCTTTCCCCTCACAATCTCCACTGATAGCTGCTCCTTCTTTCCCCTCATAATCTCCATTCGTGGCTGCCTGTTCTTCCCCTTCACGATCTCCACTCATGGCTGCCCGTTCTTTCCCCTCACGATGTCTCCTCATGGCTGCCCGTTCTTCCCCTTCATGATCTCCACTCATGGCTGCCCCTTCTTTTCCCTCATGATCTCCACTCATGGCTGCCCATTCCTTCCCTTCACAATCTCCACTCATGGCTGCCCCTTCTTTTCCCTCACGAGCTCCCCTCAAAGCCACCCTTTCTTTCCCCTCATCATCTCCCCTCACTGCTGCCCCTCCTCTCCCCTCACAATCTCCACTCATGGCTGCCCGTTCTTTCCCCTCACAATGTCTCCTCATGGCTGCCCCTTCTTTCCCCTCACAATCTCCCCTCTTGGCCATCCCTCCTCACCCCTCATTATTTCCCCTTATGGTAAGCCCTTCTTTCCCCTCATGATCTTCCCTCATAAAATCATTGAACAGTTTGTGTTGGAAAAGGACCTTAAGATCACCCTGTTCCAGCCCCCTGCCATGGGCAGACACCTTCCACTAGAACATGCTGCCCAAAGTTCTGTTCAACCTGGCCCTGAACACTGCCAGGGATGGAGCATTTGCCGTTTTTTTGCACAATCCAGTCCAGTGTCTCACCACCCTCACAGTAGAGTACTTCCTTGCATCTAATCTGAACTTCCCCTGTTTAAGTCTGAACCCATTACCCCTTGTCTTGTCACTACAGTCCCTAACGAACAGTCCCTCTCCAGCACCCTTGTTAGGCTGCCTTCAGACTGGAAGGCTGCTCATGGCCGGCCCTTCTCTCCCCTCATGATATTCCCTCGCCAGCCTGGAGAGCCCGGGAAAGTCGCCGCTGACAGGCAACCTGGCCGGCTGCTAAACTGTGAGGGGCGAAGGTGGCCTTAGCCCCAAACTGCCTTTTGCTCAGGGTGACCCCAGCACGTTGGAGTTGCAGGGCTCGGGAGCGGCGCCAGAAAATTCCGAGAGGCTGCGGGAGGTCAGAGAAACCCCCGCCACATTCCCCACAACCGGCGACACATATCCTGATATATCGCGACATAGCCCCCAGCGCCCCGCCCACCCCGCAGCCCCTGCCCCCGGCCCCTGCGCGCATGCGCGGGAGGTGGGCGGCCGTGACCGCGGCAGCGGCAGAGGGGCTCCCTTAAAGAGCCAGGCGTGCGCTGCCCGCTCGCTTGTGGGCTGCCGCTCACCTCCAACCCTGCCCCGCCCCTGCCGCGCACCTGCGGGCGGCCCTGCGCAAGGCCTAGGGGGCAGCCGCGAGCCGCGGCGGGCGCTGTGATTGCGCCGGGCTCCCGCCCCCGTCCCCGCCGGCACCTGCGGCGGGCGGCCCCGCTCCGCGCCCGTAACCCGGAAGCGGTGCGGCTGCGAGGAGGGGAGAGCGCCGGGACATGGCCGCTGCCTGCTCCTGTCTCCGCGCCGCAGCCGGCATGGCCCTGCCCGCGGCGACGCGCAGCTGAGCATCGACCTTGCCTTCCCCTTTTCCTCCACCTCCTCCTCCCGCCGCCGCTCGGACGCTGCCTGGGCCGGGGCGGGGCCGGTAGCACTGAGGGGGCCCCTTGCTGCCTGGCAGGGGCCTCGGGGCCGGTGGCGGGTGGGGCTGGGCCGGGACGGGGCCGCGTGTGGTGCTGGGGGAAGGGCCCTTCCTGTGCGCGGCTGCATGTTCCTGGCGCGGGGAGCGCCTGCGCTTAGTGTTGGGCGCTGCACCGAGCCGGGGGGTCTGCGTGTTCGTCTTGTACATGTGTACATGTACTTGCGATCTGTTTCCTTTGAGGGAATCTAGGGTGGTGCTTTAGAGTTGTATTTACTGTAGCATTATTTGTGGGATTTGAAAAGGCTGGTTGTACTTCACTTACATCTTGTGGGGTTGCTTTTTTTGTTTGTAAGTTGGCTTTTTTTGTTATAAGCACGTTGTCAGGCTGCGAAAAGCTGAACTGTTTTTGCTGAACTGTAGTTCCTCCAAGGCTGTCATTGTTTGCATTTTGGGAGGGCAGCTGGTGGCCTTGCAGGAAGGTGTGCAGGTTGTGCTGGAGGAAGGCACTGGGTTGGTTCAGTTTTGATTTCTTTCCAGTATAGGTTAGTTTTTCTCCGGTGTCTCTGATGCCAGAACAAGGCCCCAGAATGAACGGTTTCTCTCTGGGCGAGCTCTGCTGGCTGTTCTGCTGCCCGCCTTGCCCCAGCCGCATCGCTGCCAAGCTGGCCTTCCTGCCCCCGGAGCCCACCTATACTGTGCTGCAGCCTGAGCAGCAGCAGGAGGCTGGGGCAGCAGCTGGGGCAGGGACCCCGACGGGATCAGGCACCTGCAGTCTGCACTTGAGTGAGCGGGCGGACTGGCAGTATTCGCAGCGCGAACTGGATGCTGTGGAAGTGTTCTTCTCCCGCACGGCTCGAGATAACAGGCTGGGCTGCATGTTCGTACGTTGTGCCCCCACTGGCCGGTACACCCTGCTCTTCTCACATGGTAATGCTGTGGATCTGGGCCAGATGTGCAGCTTCTATATTGGCCTTGGCTCCCGCATCAACTGCAACGTCTTCTCTTATGACTACTCTGGCTACGGGGTGAGCACTGGCAAGCCCTCTGAGAAAAACCTGTATGCAGACATTGATGCAGCCTGGCAGGCCCTCAGGACAAGGTAAATGAATATTTGGGGACAAGGTATTTCTGTATCTCTGTTTAATCCTAATAACTCCAATGTCTGCACAGCTGACCTGCTGAGAGGTGGAGGGGAATGGGTTTGTAGATGGTTTGTTATTTTGATGGCCTCACCAGATGTTCTGACAACAGCTGCAATGTGATTTGCTGGATGGCTTCATTTGTTAAAAGGTTTATTCAGCTGTATAATATGTTAGTCATTGCTCCACCACCAAAAAGCTCCATTTTGAGCAAGAGATACTGCACTGGTTGCAGTTCGAGCTTGCAGGGTACAAAAAGACCTTTTGCTTGAGACTTGCCCACCATGATCTATGTGTAGAGAGGTAACCCAGTGGAGCCAAAGCTTTGACTGAATTTGGTAGTAGCCTAGATTAGAGCTTACCAAGAAACTGCTGGTGTTTTGTGAAGTGTCTGGGGTTTCAGACACGCTCACCCGACGTAGACTACTTTCAGACAACTGTTATAAATTGGGTAGGGTAGCAGTGTGGAAGGAAAAAGTGTTGACAGGTGGAAGTAGAGCACGGGATTCTGCTAGGAGGAGGTGCCAAAGTAAGTGGCATCCAAAGGGGTGGAGCATCAGTGAGACAGCTCTGGCAAGGGGGCATAGCCAGTAGAAACAAGGAGGCCATGTGTCATAGGAAATCCCAAGCAGATATGCTGCCCCTGGCTCCTTGCTATAATTGGTTGTCATCCATGGGCCTCTGTTGCCTCTTCTGTCCACAGAAACCATGAGCTCTTCTTGCTGTTGCATAAGTGGTTCTTAAAATGGGACCTTGCAGAACATAGGAAGAGAGGGCTTTAAAAGGCTTAAATGGTTGTAATAGGGCAGGAGAAAAGAACAATGGAGGTTTTCTGTTCTTGGCTGTGGGGTTGTGTAGATGAACTTGGCTTCCATGAAATAAGTATTTACTGTCTATCTTAGGGATATGTGCCAGCTTCAAAAATAGTGACAGGAGTTGTTACTAATTTAGATAATTGGCTTTTCAAGGATCTGGGGATTGGTCAATCATGGAGTCCAACGTCAAGAGCATGGGAAAGAAAGGTGCAGGGGGAAAAACACGTTTTGTAGCAGGTGTTCTGTCTGGTGAGCAGGCCAGGTTCTGGGTACATTTTCCAGTTCACTCTCTCATAAAAAGAAAAATTTGTATATAAATAAAGAAATAATTTTAATCTGCTGTGTGCAGAATGAATTATTAAATGCCACTATTCCACATATGGATTATGTAAATGATGTCTAGGGAAGGAACAGAGCTGTGGCTGAGCCAAGCATAGTTAATGTTTGTCCTTTAGTTGCTGTGTTTTCTCTCTGTTTCTCTTTGTTTAGTTGATCATGTTTTTTCATGGAGGTATTCTAGAGCTCTGGAGAAGTGCTTTCACATCTGCGTTTAAGTGCTCCTTCTTGACAAGCATTTACTACATGTTTAAGGTCTACACATATCCAGAAATAAGGGGTTCCTTCACATAAATCTTTCAGGAAACCTGACCCAGTAGGTGATGCCTACACATGCCCAGCTTGCTCTGAGAGGATCAGGCTCCTTCTGTCAAAGTGTGACTGGAAGAGTTTATAGTTTTACATTAGAGCTTTTTACTTGGTTTATGCAAGATCTAGGTTTTGCTTTCCTCCTTAAATTGAGGGATTTTAAAAGTCCACCAACTTTTTACTTTACCATGTTTGTAAATCCCATGTCTTAGTGCTACCTTGAGAGTACTGTTAAGAGAAGTTGTGTTGTCATTGGTTAGATTTTCAGGAGCCAAAGGAAATATTACAGTAATTTAGGTGCTTAGTAAAGAAATTGGTTCCTGTAAAATGTAAGCTTAAAAAAAAACCCCAAGAAGTTAATTGATTCTGAACAGATGGCAGATGTCTTTTGAGCAGGTATGAACCAAAACAGTAATCTTTCTGCTGATGAATTATCTAAGCAGTAGTGTGAACTTTGATCATTTCTTAGCCCTTCTTCATAAGTCCAGGTGGCTCACAATTAAGTGAAATATTCTGCTGTAAAAATTCAAGTCTGCCTCTTGAGATAAAATGTATTATACCACCTCTGCTGCAGCGGTTCACTGGTAGCTTCCAAGAGTTTGTGTATGCTTTCATTCTTATTGCAAATTCCTAACATTTGGCCTGTAGCCATATGGTGGTGAACTGTAATGCAAAGTTGAAAGTGAAATCTTAAAATAGAGGTTCACTGTGCTATCAAAAGCATTTAGTCATCTATGCTAAGTTCTGTGGGAAGCTGTTGTTCTTCTGAATCCACCAGACGTTCCACATGGCAGTAGGAAGGAATTATTAAAATGTTGGAAGTCTGAGATTCTTTCTTTTTTGTTTTTTTTTACTTTTTTAAAATTGTGCCCATGAAGTACCACTGATACTTACAAATATTAATTTATCAGTGTATTATGAAAGTTTCAGTGATTGACATTACAAAAAGAGATTGCTGCCAAACTGGTGGGGAGCTGCATGTGTTTGCAAGCATAGCTGCAAATTTTGAGTGTATATTTTCAAGGTACTCAAATGAGGATCTCGCGATCCCATACACATTTAGGTATCAAAGCTTACATAACAGATGATTATAAAACTATTCTTTAAATAATGGATGGAAAATAATAAATTTTGTTTGTTTTCAATTATCATCTGTCTTTGGAGAATCTGTCAACTGTACTTTTAGTCTTTGTGAAGAGTAACTTATTTTCCTTAGTCCTAATTAAATGAGTATCTCTTCTCATGAATTAAGTACACTCTTAAATCATAATTTTACTAATTAGTTAGTTTGAATGTTGTCTTTCAGCCCAGGTGAAGATGTTGATGTATAATTTTATTCCCTTGAAATGGGTTCTTATAGATGTTCCTTCAGAGGCCTAACTGTAGCATTGGTTGTTCTAGTTCCAGTATAAACTGTTAATTGGTAATTAATTTGGTCTTTTATATATATTTATTTCCACTCGATGAACAAATTTCCATCTGGTATCTAAATGTTTCTCAGAGAATTTTCTGTTTCATTGCTTCAGATAACATTTTTTGTGCATGTGTTATTTTAGGCAGGTTGGTCTGGTTTTGTTCTGTTTGTTCCAAAGCCAGAACCAGATTGAAGAGAAGCTGTATTGGACTCTGTCTTCTATCATGATCCATATGGTTTTAAGTTGCTGCTTTTTATTCAGATGTGATTAACTCTTATCCTGATATCTGACTGACTTAGTGTAACATCTGCACAGACTGAATTGAATTGATTGTTGTCCTCCCCCTTCTTTCCTGAATTCCACATGGGAAGGTTGAACTTTCAAACATGTTTACATTAAGACAATGTACAGTACTTAAAAACAGGATGCACTCTTTGGGTCTGGGTACAGTGCTTAAGCACAAAACCATGACTGCTTTGTTGACTGTGTGCTATTTATATTAAAATCAATTTGTATGTTCTCTAAAAATTTGGAGAAGCATTGTGAAGTATTTTAAAACCCCAGTCAAATGAAGAAGGTACTGCTTCCCCACTCTCTCTGCTTCTGGAGTAAAGCATCAAAGAGGAGAAACTAATAGTCCACCTTTTGGATATTGAAAGGGGGAGAAGAAAATATAGTTAATAAGTACAAGAGTAAGAGCTGTTCTTGTTGCATTTAACATAATATAGCTAGATGTTTTTTCATGGTATACAAAATAAGCTAGTATCTTTCTTTTTTTCCTGTTTAAGCTTTTGATAAATGATAGATGTTACTGCAGTGTATAAATCCCTCATTCTCAAAATGTACATTTGAATTTGTCTTTCAGTTGATAGGAGAGCATTGGTTCGCTTCCATTTTTCATTATGTTTTTTGGCATGATGAAAGGAATTGGATTGTGAAATGGCATAGTAAAATGCAAGGGCTTTTGATCAGTGGATAAGAGGTAATTTAGAATGTTTAAATAGGTTTTTAAACTTTCCCCCCAAATTTAATGTAAAAAATGATCCAAAACGAAACCTTTTATTATATATGAATTTTACTATTTGTGGTGTTGATTATCAGTCTCTTCATATGGCTGTTTCATTTGCAGAAGTTAATGGAAAAATATTATGGTTTTCATTGGAGTAAAATTGAGAAACACACCTGATTGAATTAGAGTGATAACTAATCTTCTGAGGTTATGTCAGTTTAGTTTGTCTCCATTCTGATTCGCTGCAGTGGTTACAGCTTTATAGATGAATGATACCTTCAGGTTGTTTTACTTTGGTTTGTCAAAGCACTTATTTTGTACTTTAATTTTCTTTGCTACAGAATCTGCTTTCGCTAGCACTGTATTTTGGTGCATAATCTAGCCTGAGTTCTTTAGGTTGAATACTTAGAGGGTTCAGTAAGAAGATACCAACTAAATTCCTGATTTGGCCAAAGGCAGTGCTTGGCAGAGTCATGATAAATAATACAGGAGTAATAGCGTTCTCCCTGTTGATGGTTCATCACCTAGTAGATTTTTCTGTCGTTGACTTTGATAGGGTATTTCCCACTTTCAGCTTCTTAATAATGTTGCTATAGTGTCTGCAAAGGATTGTTTAAAGAGTCTGTTCCCTAAATCTTAACTTATTTTACCTGCCAGGGTCAATACATCAAGAAAAACTGCATACAGCTTTGCTCAAAAATAGAAACCTACAGAATAGTCTCCTGTTTATGCAGTGAGCAGAGATTAAATCAGATGATGAGCATCGCAGGGACAAATACCAACAACTGTTTAAAACAGGTGCTCTGATGTTCAAAGTTACTCAGAATGTTTACTGAGCTTTGGCGAGGTATTACATAGTTAAGTCACTGAAGTAAAAGTGGTTTTGTTAAATGTTTTTTCCCTATTTCTGTCAGGACTACAAGATCAAAGCTTGGTTTTTGTTTTTGTTTTGTTTTTTTTTTTTTTTTGTTTTTTTGTTTTTTAAAAGATGATTTTTCACTGTCAAGAATGTTTTGCATCTAGTGTTAATTGGGAAGAAAAATAAGCTGCCTAAGAGCCTTTGGCTAGCAACACTTGTTAACCCAGGTGTAGATAGTCCTGAAATTCATCTGCCTGAACTGGAGATGTTGGTTTACCCTGCTATACAAAGGTTGTAGGACCTGAGTGCTCGGCATCATCAGAGCATTGAACATGAAGGTTTCTAGGCAAACATGTTGTTAAATCCTACTTCCTGAAAGAGCTAAAGGTTTCTGTCTGCTTTTTAGCACTAAATTGCGTGAAGTGTACAAAAAAGAGAAAGGCAGCTCTTTCCCTTTCTCACTCTGCGTAGAGAAGTGTGTCACCTCTGGAGACTGAGCTGATGGTTGTTACACAGTGTCTGTTTCACCTGTGCGTTCTGCTAGCAGTGCTTAGATTTGTTCACTTTGGTCATAACAATGGAGCATGAGCTGTGCCATGTAAACCGCAGTGTTTTTGCTCTGAAGCCAGGGTCAGTCTTCAGTCTATTGCAACATCAAAACCAAAAAATCCCTCCAAAATTCAACCTTTATCCTTTGTTACTCTCCTGTTTTGGTGTGTTTCTAAGTGGTGAGGTAAGTTTATGCTAGCTCATTACTTGTGAGCCATAAGTAAAAAGAGCAAATTAAAAAAACAATTAGTAGAGAACGGTTAAAGCTATGAAGGTGGGTAATCTGCCAGCAAGTGTTTTTTTGGGGGAAGACTGACACTTCTTGAGCAAATGGATATTTGTCTTTTTTCATATTGAATGATGGAAATGTTTTTGTTTTGTTTTTTTTTATTTTTGTATCTTGTTTTGCCCTGTGATGCTTCCTCACATGGACATAAGCTAGTACAAAGGCAGTGCCAAGCAACTTAGTTCTGTAGCTTATGTCTGAATTTTGTATTTCATTTTGTTGTAATGTTTGCCTGGTGGAGAGGGCAGTGTGATTCTAGTAACTTTTAAACCCTGTCCCAAAACCACTTTTAAGCAAAGTATTAAGAAGTTAGTTCTTCAGTTGCATCCTCTGTTGGCTTTAAAGCCAACCATCTCAAAATAATGTAGCACTAATAAAACTAAGTGAAGAAATATCGTAGCCCTTCTTTATCCCTAAAGCCAGTAATAAATTTGATGAGTAACTAAACACTCCCTTCTGCCTTCCCTCACAAATATAAATCAATTACAAGGCTGCATTGGAAGAAGTTGAAATGAATTGTAAAATAAGCTGCAAATGTGTTGTATCTAACATGCTTGTGCACATACACGCTTGCTTTTACCAATTGCTCCCTAAAAAGGGCAGAAATCTTTCTCTGCTGGTTAGGAGATAGTTTCAGTTGCCACTGCACTTGAGAAAAGTTGAAGGCACTTACTTACCTGTGTGCAAGAGGAGGGGTTCCTTGTGGTCTTGCATGCTCAGACTGACATGATGAAGTTGAATTTCATTCCTACTCGCAAACTGTTTTGTTGCTGTGGGTTTTTAAATGTCAGGTTTTGTGAGCACTGGAATTGTGTGATTGTAAACCCAGGAAACTCTATGAACACAGATGAATAAAGATGCTTTTAATAGAAGGCTAAGAGGGTGATGACCTTGAAGGTCCCTTCCAACCCAAACTAATCTATGATTCTGTGACTATAGAGTGGGATGAGTAGTGCATAGTGTCATCTTAAGGGCTGAGGAACATCTTTGCATTCTTTATTCCAAAGGATAAATTAAGAAAAATGGATTATTGTAGCATGTTTGCACATTATGCTTTGCTGCTTACAGTCACAGAAGGGTGCAAATGTAGGCCAGTTGTATAATGTTATACTGGTGTTATCTATATCCATATCTTTATATTTTTTCAACCACTATGCTAACTTTGCAGACAAACTTCTCCTATCGGCATTAAACATTGTGGTTGGATTTGCTGATTATGAGACCAACTAATACAACGGCACAAAATTGTGCTAAACAGGAGGATCTGGCTCAGTGCCCCCCCCACCTTCCCACCCCATCATGTCTCCTGATGAGCACATGCACGTCTTCAAAAAAATCCCTACAATCATTAAATAAATCTGTAACATCTCAACTTTCAAAAAGGGGAATTCCATGTGAGTTCACAAGTGAAGAATGGTGTTGATGTGGAAGATGAGGTTTTATGTTAATATACTTGCCTCAAAGTCCAGAGGGGAAAATTTAAATTAGAGGTAATCTCAGAATAGTGCCTCTGTTTTTTTCTGTATTGCATATTTGTTAGAAAAGCTTCATGTATGCTTTCCTGACTGTAATATTATTTATTGATACAGTCTCTTGAAATTTTTTCTAGGTACACCTTCAAGACTGTTGATTTGAAATTAACTGTAGTTTAGACAATTTTGGGTATGCTTCTAGGCAGATCTCTGTTACTGTGCCTGATTAAAAAGTCCTGCTTACATATAGAAATGTTACTTTAAAAACTTTGACTGTGGTGAGTCTTGTTTATCAGCCAAGGCATGCTGCTGGAAGAAGCTGCATACATCAGTGTCTGGCAAATAACCCTTCTCAAGGCATGCAGTGTCAGCCAGTAGCTCAGAGACTTTTATTACTAATTTTTTACAGGATGCTGCCAAATTTCTTAAAGTGCCAGTATGTTAGACCAGTGACATGGAGTGGCTCTTTTTTTTTGTGTGCAGTAAATGACCACCTATGGAGTAATGGATAATGGAATCCAACAAGTCTGAAAATTCTGAGACCAACTACAGTTTGCTTCTCAGGAAAACACCCTTAAAATAGTATGGCTTAAATATTTCTCTTTTAGTAAGGTTGTTTCAAAAAGGGTTTGCTCTGGTTATAGGATCTTTCTGGACATTCCTCCCCTCTGCTGACTTTTAGTTAGCTTTGCTTTGAATGTTCTCACAGAAGTTGAAAAATGGTGTTCAGTATCAACAAAGAAGCAAACCCAGCTGTATATTTTTTCCAGTATACAGATAAACTGAGATAAGCTTCAAATTATTTTATCATTATTCCATGAATCTTAATAGCTATTTATAATAAAGATAGCAAGACACTTTATCTTAACTATTACACTGTACAGTAAATTGCAAGCCTTAATAATATACAAAATAAAAGGGAAGCCAACAACAATATGGGGGCAGACTTCTGTTGGGCATTTTGCAGCCAGAATGGTGTATGGAGCCATCTATACTTTAAAGGAAACTTTGAGTAGTTAACTTACTGCCTTAAGCATTGGACTGGTTTGTTTGTACAGATTTTAATCTTTGTCCCATCTCTGTATAGTCTTCCCCAGCATCTGATGAATGTATTTTTATAGGATGTTGGCTGTATTACAGCCTGGGGAAGGTGCCATCTTTCAAGAAAATAATCTTGCTTTTGAAGCGTGTTCTCCAGTGCAGATTTATGAAAGTCTTCTCCAGCAAGCTGTTTGTTCTTTATAGCTTCAGGTGTGTGTTTTGGTGTGTTGTTTTGGGGTTTTATAAATGAAGTAACTAATTTGGTATATTTATCTTGGAGGTGTTCCCTGGACAATTCTTACCTTGAGGCAGCTTGGTCAAGAGCCAGTCAGACTGGAATGTACCTCAGTGTGTGTATTAAGTTGTATTACGCATTTTTCCATAATATCTTTTTGTTGTTCCCTACTGTAACATTGTCTGTTTTTCTACTAAAGCATGTTTCTTCACGTGTCTTAATAATTCTACAGAAAAATTTAGTAGATTAGTCTGGGTATGAGCATCTTACCAAGTTTAACTGACTATAAAAGTACCAGAGTTTTAGGAAGAGGTGGGGTCACGAAACGTTTCAGCTTCAGTTTTGCTATTTTTATGCATACTAGTTTATGAGCATGTAACCTTTGCCTTGGACTAGTTCATAAGTACACTGTGGGTTAGCATACATTGCAGGCATCTCTTTCTGATGCAAGAAACACCCTTCAGGAGTCAGTACAGTAGTTAAAGATATTACCTGATATTTTAACCTTAAGTCTGACCAGGATACCTAAAAGGTTTTGACTTTTGCTGAATCTCTGCCACCTTCCAAGTTTCTGTTCCTCTGGTACAGAAACCCTCTGCCCTTTCCCCTGAGCTCTTGCTTATTAAGAGCTCTTCTGCTCTTATTCATACATTGTGATGTTCACTTCTAAAGCCCCCAGGCATGAAACCAGTGCAAGTAGTTCTTTATCCTGTTTTTGAAATTTGTACTAAAAATCAGTCTAATAATGCAGAAACTATCTGTGATGGAATACAGGCACAAATATAGTTGCCTTTAGAAAGAAATCCAAGAAATTTTTCTAATTTGTATTTGCATTAACAAAGACGATAGAATGTACTCAAATACTACTTGGATCCAAGTACTTGATGTTAAAGATTGCCATAAATCCACAATGTTCACCCAGTTTTGTATAGGGCGAAAGGGTTGGAAAGTCTCCTTGGTTTATTGAGTTCTTTTTTATCCTGAAATTAAGGAAGCTGGTGCCAAATGTACCACCCTTCCAAACTGGTTGCCCTTCTGTCAAAGCTCATCTAAGATCTGAGACCATATTGTGTAGAGCACTGAACAGACACTATTGATATAAATAAGACCTGGCAGCTTCCAATTATTTCAGGAAATTACCCTTTCTATCCAAAAATCCACTTTAATGATGTTCATAATGAGGAACATTAAACCTAAGGATCTTGGATGTTTCTTACCTGGATGCAGTTCTAAGCCTGTTGCATTTCAGCAGCAGGAAAAACTGAAGTAATATTCATAGCAATTTTCTCATGTTTTGTTTTTGTTTGTTTTTTGGTTTTTTTTAATGATGAAGTATGTGTTAATTCAGAATAAAGGAAGCAATGTTAGCTTAAACTTAACTTTGATTTTTGAAGGCTGTAGTTAGCAGGCATTGTTTGCCATTTGTTACACTGCTTTTTCTTCCTTCTGCTATTCCCAGTACTTCTAGGCAATAGTTTAATGTGAGCTATGTTTTTACCTACTCTTCACTGTAGAACTGAACAGACTTCCTTTTTAAATACTTCTTAACATTCTCATTAAATATTTCTATTTTGCCTCTGTCTTAGAAGCTTTGAGGTACTTGGACAAAGAGAAATACTGTTCATTTGAAAAATGTAATTGTTCAGAGATAGATATGAAAAACCTATGTTGAGGAAGAGCAGTAGCTGGTAACTAGAAGTGCATGTCATGAGATGGTGCAGGAAACATACATAGCCAAAACGTTGCTATCCAAATGGCATTTGGCCATAATGTAGGCATTAATATGTGTACTTTTCCAAGCACTGCACTGTTATCTGCTATTTCAGAAACAGAAACTTCAACAGGACAAGACTTCTTTATGCTGTGCAGGTTTACTGGTAGGCAGTTAAGTACCGGTGTGGCCTGTACTGGAATTGCTAACATTTTTTCCTGCATAACCAGTTGTTCTTCTGTGATACTGCAATCAAATTAAGAAGCCTGCTTGCTTTACAAGTACTGCATTGGAAATAGAAGCAAATAGGATGCTGAGTAACATCAGGAAACTGCTGCTCTTTTTTCTTTTATTATTTTCTTTAATTTTCTGAGGTGCATCTGCATGTCAGTTTCTACCTTTACATTATCAGCTGAAATAATGACCATAATAAGTGCTTGCATTAGCAGTTGTCCATGATCCACAGCTAGGTACTTCTGCTTCTTGTCCAGTAGTTAACTGTTAATTGGTAAGCATCGTTTTTTGAGGGGGAAAAGGCTGACTAGCCTGGAATCTTTTGCCAAAAAGACTACAAGAGCAATTGGCCCCATTAACTAGGTATGTTGGCAGAAACTAATCTGCAAGCATGCTGTTTGGCAGTTGTCAAAACCTTCATTTGCATGATATGGGCAAAATGCCTTTTACTACATAGAAGCTTGGATGGGCCCAGATAAGATACCTGGACAAGTATGTATGACCTGGATTTTCTGATGTGAGGTTAGGAAAGTTTTGAGAAGTGAATACTTTTCTAAAGGTACAAAATTACAGTTCAACATTTCTTAGATTAACATTTATTACTTGAAGATAGGTAAAATTTCTGATATGAAATATTTTTAACTATAATTAAATGCAGATATCTGTTTCTGTAATAAATTACTTTTTTGTGCTGTCTTTCCGTGTTTCTGGAGAGCACAAGGCAGGTTTCATGAGCGCTTCAACTGAACAGAGGTATTCAGGAGAAACTTCATGCCAAATTTTATTGTTCACAGTTCTTAGCAGTATTTACTGGGAGAAGGGAGAAAGGATTTAGCCCCTGGGTTTGTAGTGATAAAGGCTTTGGCTAGGAAATTTGATTTTTAAGCTCTGAACTAGTTATCTGTGGTCTGCTGTTTTAGAACATCTGGTGCTGCTAATCCTGGTGATTGCTATATATTTTTTTTAATCAGCTTTATGTTGACTGTTGCTGGGGCCTGAACATTCATTGTGCTGAAGTTCATCATAGGAACATTTGCAAGAGGAAAATAAAGTGTAAACCAGTGTGATAATGTATAGAGTTTGTGGAGCAATGGATCTTTAATCCTGGTAGAGTCAAATCAGACCAGCAACAGGAGCAACAGGAATGGAAGAACTTGAGGATGTATAGGAGAAAGAGATTGATGAGTCTGTTTTTTGGTGTGTTTTTTTTTTTTTGTTTGTTTGTTTTGTGTTTGTTTTTTTTTTTAAAAATCAGAGTGCCAATACAAAAATGACAGAGAAGGAAAAAAGCAGTAGGTTTTCTAGTTTCTGAAAAGGTGCTGGAAGAATATTTTCCAGTTATAAACTGCTTTTGTAAAATGTCTGTCCTCCATTTTGGCAGTTATCACTTTGGTATTAGAATATTTAATGAATCTAATTGAAAATGGATCACTGAGAGAAGGCAGGAGGGACTCGTCAGGAGGATACTGTTTCTCTTCGAGGCTGTGGATTTGCCACTTCTTTGAAAGCAAATGCTGAAGTGCATACAGATTCACACTGTAATAAAGCTCAGTGTCTGGAGCAGTTAGAAAATTGGTATGTGTTGCCTCCACTTATCTGGGGATTGAGGGAAAAATAGAGGTTACAGTGTCACTTATCCAAGGAGGATTTCTTCTTATTTATGATTCACAAGACATGTCAGTGCAGAGGAATCACCTATTGTTCCGATTTTAAAATTAAAATACTGCCTGTCTTTCTTTTTTCAGTCTGTGGAATTGGTTAGAGTAACTCAAAGAAACACTAATTGTTTTCAGAGAGTTAAAGAGGACTTATCCAAGCATGGTGGTCTCCTGGATAGCACAGGCCTTGACACTGCTTGGCTTCTGCATACAGCCCTCCAGTGATTGAGATACTGCATATCTTTGAGAGAAGCCCAGTCTTATTTAATAACTTTCTTTGTTCTTCTACAGTGTTTGAGCGTATTAATGTAGGTATATAAAGGAAAGAGAAATCGTACTGCCAGCTGAGTCATCTTTGTATAATGCTGTCTGATAAAATATTCATATACTGGGGACAGATGCATTCATCTGCAGTCAGTTCTTTTTGGCAGTATTAGACCAGTTCATTGGTACTGATCACTTTTGAATCAGGACCTTTCTGCTGTTCATGTCCTCAATGTGCCTTTCTGCCCTCTCCTGCTGTTTGTATTGGAGACTCTAAGATCACCGCAAGAGCTATGCTAATGCTTCTGGATGGGAAAATGTGATGCATCCAGTTTGTCTGCCTCCATACGTGCAAGGGTTTATCCATTCCAGCTCCCACATAATCCTCTCAGATGCTGGCTCTGGTGTTCTGTAGGAGAGACTGCATTCAGGTTTCCAGGGATCTTTGAAGAATTGTGTGAAAATGGCTTAAACTTTGTCTGTTACAATAGGATTTTGGATACAGACACCTGCTGTTTGTTGAGGTGGTTCAACTTTTTCTTTGTTCTCCTCTGTCAGCATTATGGGGATGATACTTAAATCTTTTTATATCAGCCTGTTTTCTGGATATAGTTAAGACTGTCTACAAGTGACATAAGGAAAATGCTGTATCACTGCCACATTTCACAACTGTATCAAAGAATCATAGCAAAACTGGAGAATTAAAGTTGTTAAACCTTGAACACATGAGGCTCTTTGTAAAATCTGTAGAGACTGAAATGTATACAAAATTACAATAAATCCTTAGGTTGGGAATACTCTTTTTTTTTAAAATTTTTTATTAAGTTACAATGTGTATAGCTAAGCAGCTGTGCAAACCTAGAAGTGTGAAATTTTGGGTGAGCTTTGCAGTTTGATTGCAGTTTAGGGTAAGTCTAGTTTCATTATATGTTTATCCAGTCTGAACTCAAATTTCAGAAAGTACAGCCTGATACATTTAAAGAAAACTGGTGCCATATCTTTTTGTCTTGACTTGTGGTTTGTGTGCTTCAGCAGTTTTCCCTGTTTTGGGAGCTGTGCCTGGGAAGAGGGTAGAAGCGTTGGAGACGGGTGGAGCAGGCAGCAGCTTGGGTCAAAAGCCACTGTGCTCCTCAGAGAAGTAATCCTAACATGTGAGCCAGAGGCTTAAGCTTGCATAGGTGAGCTCATGACAATTGTTGCTGCTGCAGGACAGTCTTGAACATGGTGCTGTAGGTATGTAGAGGTAAGGGAAATCAGTGTTTGATGTGAAGAGGAAGGGTAAGAGCAGTGCTCAAAAGCGACATGTCAGAGGTGCTCCAATAAGTAGGTGGGAGTACTAGCAGAATAATACTGTGCTCCTGAGCAAAAATGCTTTGCGAACTGTTGGAGAGCAGCAAGATTGCTTCCTCCAGGCTTGTAAACCCTCAGTCTCCCAGTGCTGAGCCAAGGGTGGTGAGGAGGCTTATGTTGATGGGCTTGGGAGGTAAGCCAGAATGCCCTGGCTCACAGAATTTTCAGCCTTGGGAATAAGGCAAAGCACTCCAGTTTGGAAGTAACTGAAATTTAAGAGACAGCTATGAAGGCACAGAACTTGCGGGAATGCATAACCAGTGTTAATATTTACACATGGGTTTTTTTAATGTTTCCTAGGGAACCAGTTTCTGTGTTCGTTGACACATACTTGTTTTAACTGAAGTCTTTATATTAAAAGATACTGTGTTTAGGTACATGGATATCATCAAATCTTTCTTGTTCTTCATAACAACCCTTACAGAATTACAGTTTTATGAAGTAGTTTATTTTTTTTTCAGCTTTTGAGTGCAGGATGTCCAAAGTGAAAGGATTGTCAAAGTTTTTTATGTCATGTTGCAAGGACTTTGCTCATGTGTCTTAGCTGCGCTGTATTATAAAACAGACTATGATGTGTACAGCTGAAAACAGGAATACCACAGCAGATTAGAGATGCGGTAGAAGGTAGGGGTAAAGATAATGAATTCTTTACTCCAGAAGATACTATAGGCTGAGCTTCTCTGTCAAAGTAACAGAAATGTCTCTGCTGTCTCAGCTTATTTAAATGTACCTGGAAGGCTGGCTATGTAGATTTTGTACACTGGTTACAGTAAAGAGTATATAATAGAATGTAGCTGACTGAGTTTTTGTGAATTATTGATGCTGTGGTCATGAAGATAGTTCTTAGCGGCCAGTAGAAGTTTTTGGCTTTGATAAATAAAGCTTAAGACTTCTGTATTCCATGTTTATTTGCTACAGAGCATTTCAATTAAACGCAAAATACTTTCACTTAACTCCAGTACTCTATTTTTAAAATAACTGGAGTGAGAGATTCACTTTAGTATGCCATCAACATGTTGTGTTTTGGGACTAGATGATGTAAATCAAGATTGCTTTGAGAAAGCACTTTGGGAGAAGGAAACTGAGGAGTAGAGAGAATGTGTATCTTCAAAACCAAAACCTTGCAGTGCTGGCTTAAGAGCTCTAGTTGGTTACTAAGGTTGCTAAAGCAAAGAAAACTGGGGAGCAGAAATTACATTTGAATACATCCCAGTGTTTAACTGCTGTTTCCCCTGTTCCTAGCTTCTTGTATTAAAGTTTACAGTGGATTTGGATTGCATTTGCTGCTGTGATTAGGGAAATAAACCTCCAGTGTTTAGGGGTGTTTATTTAGGAATTAATTTAGGAAAATGCTCCCTTCCTTTCATTGCATGAATGCACACCATGTATTGAAGTGTTATTCACCTTTCATCATAAGTAGTAGAATGATAAAGGTAGAGTTCAAACAGAAGGCTCAGCCGCATCATCGCTCATTTTGCTGAGTGTCCTATATGAGTCTGGTTTTGCTTGTCCGTGGCCGCCTTGCTAACTTTCACTCGATATGAAAGAATTAATGACTGTAGAGGCAAAGTTACTCTGTTCTCTTATATCAGCGTGCCCATGGCACAAGTTCCTACTTAAATTTCAATGTACGTTTAATAAAGTTTCCTTTTTCCCTTCTATCTAGGAAAAAAAAACCCTAAACTCTCAGTCAGACAGAAGCAACTGTGTCAAATCTGTTTGTTGTTTATACACACAACTGCTAGTTTGTGTGGTATACAAATGAGTAACCTAGCATCAGCCAGACACCAAAATTTAGTATTCTGGGTTATTGTGGTGGTGAAGAGTTGTGTTAGAGGTACAGTTGAGTTCGCAGTACAGAAGAAAACAAAGGAGGTTTTACTTTGTAGCTCCCTAAGAAATAAAAAATAGGTCTGCAAGCACAGATTGCAGATTTTCTGCGTATTCTGTCTTTTGCATCACAGTGTTTTGGTACAGTTCAGATAGCTTGGATGAGATCTACACCAGAACACAAATTTGCAGAAGCCTTCTTTCCTGGCTGGTGGTGCATACTGTCTGGTTTTGGGGTTTTGTTTTTGGTTTGGGTTTTTTTTTATGCTTTTATGCTTCATTTCTCTTTTAATTCTTGAAAACATTAGGATGGATAGATGCAGTCTGATTGCAGTTGTCAAATGGTCTCTGCTGTTAGATCATGAGGTATAAGTGGTTATGAGGGTAGAGCCTGATTGATGAGGCTCTAACAAAAGGACACTGCAGGCTGGGCCTGCTACCTGCCAGGCTGCTTCACTGTAGCTGGTGGTGGTAAGTTGTCTCAAAAATGCACAGTGGAAGTGCTGTCATGGTGTGGCTTGAAATCGTTCAACAAAATGGGTGTTGAAGAGGGAGGAGGAACTCATAATGGTGAAGCTGGGGAGGGGGGGAAGAAGATGAATGGATTTACTGTTGAAGAGTGCTTGGTTTTGCTTTGAGTCTTGAGCAGATTTACATTAGTTAGTGAAGGTGTTTCCCACTTTGAAATATGACATCTTCAGGAGCCTGTTCAAGGCAGATGAGCACAAGGTAATTTAAGGCTAGATGTGAAAAAGGAGCAAACTTTTAGTGGAATTAGTATTATTTGGATGTTATTAATAAAAAAACAAAACCAAAACAACATTCAGCCCTTACCCCAAAGCTACTCTGTGCAGATTAGCACAGTTCAGTTAATTTAAAATGCAATTTCATTACAGTTCGTAGCAGACAATGCCATGAAACAGCCTTCCTTTACTTACCCTGGTTCTTCAGGACAAACTTGCAGTGGTTTCACTACTTGGCAGTGTGTAGATCACCTGCTTTTGTCATGGGTGCTTGAGCTCACCAGTGATATTTAATATCCTTGTTTAGGACTCACTTGAACTTTGAGCACAGTTCTCAGTATTTAGTAACAGATCGCTGTTTGTCACAAGACAGTAATCAAGAAGCAGTTGTAATGATTCATTCTTCAGTATAATTAAGTTACTGCAGGGCAAATGATCATCCTAAGAAGTGCCTAGAAGTTGTTTCTTTCCAGTTGATCCATTTATTTATACGAAAAGAGGAGTGTACATCACTGGATTAACGCTACAGCCACATAGATCATCAAGCCTGGAGCAGTATGATACTTGCAAATAATGTCTTCCAAAATAACCTTTAAGAGGGCATTTTCAAGAGTCATAGGTTTATTCTGTAATTGTATTAGTTACCTTATATTGATTAGCACTAGGGTTTCTCTGTTGTGTAACAAAATGTCTGGTGTGGCAGTGAAATAATAGTCATATAAAACTGTGGCAGACTCCTTGATTAAATTTCTCTGGCAGCCATTGAAATTATTTTGAGTGTGAACACATTTGTGGAATTACTTGTCTGCTCCTGTGACAGTGTGCTGGGATATGTGCCAAAAAAAATTGTCTTTTTTGCAGCTTTATAAGCCAGAATACTATGCAAACTGGTTTTGGCTCTTACTACAAGAAAAATGTGAAGTCAAAGAGAGTCTGCTGTACCTGAATTTAAATCGCATAGTACTTGTAGACTTGGTCAAGAAGGAGGTAGGGGATAACAAGACATCTCATAATTTAAAGAACCAGTTTCTATTGCGCTCAGTAAAACAGTGAAGAATTTTAGACCTATGTTTTTGTGAATTCAAGGAAACTGGAGTGAGAAACTGGTACAGGGACTCTTGCTGTGTGCCAGGGTTTCCTGGAAATCTTGAAATAATTCTGGTTTTTGTCATTTGAGAGTTGTTATTGTTAACCAAAAATCCTTAATCTAACACTTTGCTTTCAATTCACTGTTGGCATTTAAGCAGAAAATCTGCTGTAATTTCTGTGGTATTCTGACTGACACACTGGAGTGGTGCTGAAGCACAATGTGAAATTCGGTGGTTTTTTTTTTTGCTATTGTAAGTTACTTGCAATAATATTTATTGGCTGACTTCTCTCTTGTTGAGGTTTTGTGGGGTTTTTCAACATAAGTGTCCTACAACATAAAGTCTCATTCAAGTTATGCAGTCTGCATGTGGGATTTGTACTTAGTTGAGGATTTTTGGTTTTTTTGTTTCTACCTCCAAAATTAAATTTTTAGACTCATGCTGGACTAAATAACCACTTTTATCTGAAAATGTAGATGCATATCTTATGAATTGTATAATGATGCTGTAGTAAAACCTATCTGTGTTTCTTAACAAGCAATCTAAATTTCTCTGGATTATAAAGTTTGGTGATAATGCATTTTGAAAAGGCAATAAATAGTATGTTGTGACAAATGGCTTTGTATAAACAGGAAGAAACAGATTTGAAGAATAGCTTATGAAGATGTTACTGTAACTGAGCAAATGTATGTCCTATTAGGAATACTCTAGAAGTCACTGTTTCGTCCAAATGTGACATGAATTTGTGTTGTTCCTGATGTAAGCTGGATTTTCTTTGTGTCTTGAAGATGAATTATTTAATTGGTGTTTCCCTTGAGGTGTGAGTGCATAGTTTCAAACTCATTCTCCTTGCAAGAACACGTAAGCTAGGTAGCTTATTTTCCTTCTTTTTTGTCTTTATATACTGCATTGAAAGGAAGAACTTGACCACCAGTAGCTGCTTTAGTTTAGTAGCAGTTAAAAAGTAGTTTTCAGTAGCATTACGAAATCAGGTTTGTTTAGTCAAAATGCTCTGCTTAGATGGTTACTGTGATTGTTTTTGAAAACTGATTTGTTGCTGTTGCTATATGCATACTGTTCTATATGTTTTTCAGTTTAGGTAAGGGATATTGGGACAGCAAATACACTAAAACTTCATAACTGAAAACACAAGGTGTGGTTAACTTCACTACTTCAGTAAGCCTGAAGAAAAAAACTGGCCTCATTATGAATATGTATTTCATACCTTTGAGGATTGGCACAGATGCCGTAGCTTTGGCTGTGAACATTGCAGGGCTTCAGCTGTATGACACACGTGTGTAGTCTCTGAAGCAGCATTCCACTAGTGCTTTCAACTGAGCAAGGAGAGCGTAAAAATAGCATTGGTAAACTTTCCATCTGTATCACTCAAAGCTGAAGCCTGGGAGGAGGGAGAATTGATATCGTATGCTCATAATTAATGTTGGTTTATGATAATACATAGTTTGTACATAGTGCTGTCAGCCAGAAAGTGTTAAGAACTTTACAAAGGCAAATGATACTACTATCTGTGTTGTCCCTCCTCAGTTTCCTCATACGTGGCCCAAGCCACAGCTGCACAGCTAAGCAGTCTGAACTAGTAGTAACTGTGTCCCATCCTCCAGTTGTACTGGGTGTCGGCAATATTCCCAGCCTCCTCTGTCCCACTGACCTGTTGGTGTTGCTGAGGTCTCCAATTACTCAGTGCAGGAGTAAGTAGAAGAGTTTGGGGTGTGGATTCTTAATAGCCAACTTCTATGCACATAATTCATGCTAGCATAAGGAGACCAGAGTTGCTGGTAAACCTAATTTTTATGAATTAAAGCAGTAACACAGGGCAAAACCAAAATGCTCTGTTACTAGTGACTATGGAGTATGTTGGTGCATTAGGTGTACCTGTCCTGAGTTGGGAAGTTGTAGGTACAGGCTTGTGAATATAGCTGAAGATAGCACATAAGAAATGTTATCTTTAATCATAATCAACATAGTTACTCATAGGCTATTGAGAATAGACTAGGCTGGAGAGTTTTTCCACCTGAAGAGTGTTTGTGGGTAAGGGGGAGCAGAAATGCTTGCATCATTTTGAACAGCAGTAGATTTGCACTTATAACTGACTTCCCTTGAGGAAAAAAACAGTGCCTGCCTTTTTATCTTCCTTGTCAAACCAGTATTTTGCATAGGCCCACAGTAACTGTTTGAATTGCTTCCTACTTTGGTGTTGCTGGTTTGGAAGCTGGTTTCAACACTGCAGTGTTGCCCTGCTTGTTTTGAACTCTGACAGGCTCCACAAGAGAAGTGCAGGAACATCCCACCCAAGCGTTTGACTTGGGTCTCCCGCAGTGTAGGATGGATCTCTGTTTCCACAGAGACCAAAGCTGGTGTGTTTCAGGGAAGATATTTTTAGGAGCTGCTGTTTCACTGGTGGAAGGACTTTCTTCCTTAATAGGAGAGCACAGTGTAACAGGATTCCTCTTTTCTCTTTTGCCTTTTTCTATGACATTCTTTCTTTTTTTCCTATGTCACTTAGTTTCCCTTTCATTGCTGCCCTCTTATCAAGGTCTGCTCTTCCTCTTCACTTTCTGTATCACTGTTCCTGTTGCGTAACAATCTGATACAACAAGGGAGTTTGCAGAGAGTGGGGAAGGGTCCCAGCCTCTGCTTAAAGGAAACTTTAAGTATTTTTAAATGATTTTAAGTGTTTTTAAATATTTTAAAGCTAGCATCCCCATATTGTACCTCTGAACAGTGCTTGCTGAGTCACCAGCTGGGCCGTGTTGTGAAGACTCAGTATCACAGAGCCAAGCCCTGGCCTTCAGCTCCAAGAACCTCACATGTGTCAATTATTCATGGCCCTTGCTTATGAGTTGTCATATGTCCTTTGGCCTTGCAATAAATTTTACATATAGCTGTTCCTGCTGATGTTTGTGGTAAGCTTGATGTCTCACCTTCTGATTGATGGTGTAATAGTAAAGGGCTTAAGAAGATAAATCTGTTACAGTAACTGTTCTGTCTTGGAAAGTTGGACTGTCTCTAACTTAAACAACCCCAGAGATTTTTTTTTACTTGGAGTACAAAGTAGAAAAGGCATTTGACCTAATGACAGGCTACAAGAGCATTAACTGAGTGTTCTCATACCTTTTTATGATTTGGGTAGTTTTGGTCAAAATTGTCATGTTGGCTTTCTGAGGAGTTAGACACTGAGTAGTTGTAGCATTTATTTAGTGTTGAAGGGCCGCTTTTAAATATAGAGATCTCTTGTGCTGGTTTTGTGGTTGTGGTTTTGTTTTTTTTGTTGTTTGTTTTTTGTTGTTTTTTTTTTTTTAATGGTGCTATCTATAGGCTGTATCTGATTTTAACTGGAGTACAATGAAATCAAGGTTTTTTTCCAGATTACCTGTTGCCACAGCAGCAAGGTGCTTCATTTACAATGAGAGTTGATTTCAAAAACAAAATAACATCAAAAGGTGTGAATCCAAAGCAGATGAATGATGAAGAAAAGTGCAACACTAAGGCAGTTGTATGTGGTGAAGGAATTCTCTTGCCACCCTATGCTGTCCTGTTATCCTGTGATTGTCAAACATGTGTTTCCAGTTTCTACTTAGATTGTAAACCATTCAGAGAGGATCCTTTATATTTATCATGACACTGGAGTTCAGAATGGTATTGCAGAACCTACCAGCATTAATATAATTTTATCCCCACTTAAGTGCCATGTAAAGGATCTGATTCCAGTCCCATTTTCCTGTATTCCCTGATGTTGATGCATTTTTGCCAGTCTTTAATACGATGCCGAAGCTGGTAGATCAGCAGATTGGATGCATATGCTGCCATCAAAGGTATATGCCTCCAGCCCTCCCCACCCAACAGCCAGAGTGAAGTCTGTGAGGACAAGGCTTTGCTCCAAGATCCTGTTAACATGCATAGCAAAATCAACTAGGCTGTACTGTGTGCTGAACTATTTCTAATAGTAAGGGAGAAAAAATTCTCCTAAAAGAGCTTCACAACATCTCTTTAAAAACATGAGGCTGTGGCTGTGGTGATAGACCACCAATGTGAGCTGCTGCTTGGTTACCAAGAGGATAAAATTTTACACCAGGGAGATATTTTTATACAGTTGCTTATTCATATTACAGCAGATGCCAAAAGCACCCTTATGCTCAGCAGTATAGAAAATTCCAGTTTCACAGGGGCTACAATCCACTCTAGTTTTACTTCCTTGTATAACTAGGCAATCTTGACAGCCTGTAGTTGGATGTTTAGTATTAGGTTATTCTTCTGGTGTCTTTTTAATTGATTATTCTTCAGTTGTAATTTTCTCTGTTGCACATATATCATCACTGAGCTGCTTGAAAGTCAAGTGCTACGCAGGCCTGCCATTGCTATCAGCTTAGTGAAGAAGTTGAAATGTTCCAGGTGTACACTGGGTATAGCCTAAACTGTAGGGTTTGATTTTCATTGTCATGGCAGTGACAGCAGAACTGTAGACAGTGTAGACAGCAAAAAGACACGTTCTCACTATTTTCTACTAGAAATGTGTTCTTTTCTGCACTCAGTTGTTCTTTATACAACTTGCAATAGGAAGTGGAGTGAGTTATACATGGAAATCTTCTGGGTAAATATTTTGTAATTAACCAAGTAAAAGCTTTAATTTGCAGCTTTCCTAACAAGCAGTGGTGGCCAAATACTATTGTACTCCTCAGTCCTTCCTAGACACTGTCGCTGCCTCCTGTGCCCCTTCCAAATTCCCTTATGTTTTGCACATTTTAAATAAAAACTGAATTGGTATATTCCTTAATAGTACACAAGCTAAGACAGCTTTATAGACTGGATGGGAATAGTGGGCAGCCAGCCAGCCAGGACTCCCTATGAACACTTGAGTTTTATGGAATTATGCATCTTAATAGTTACAAAATGAGCTTGATGTATTTTTAAACTGGAAAAGAAAAACTATGAATAATTTACACCCATTAGAAAATGGAAAAAGGAACAGTACTATCCTTTCAAATTTTTATTCTCTTTAGTGTCTTCAGCTACACTAACAAGGCAGTTTAGTCTTTTTGCTCCAACTGCGTGGAGAGGTGAGCAGAGGAGTAACCATCTTGATTAATAGTGGAAAGGTTGTTACTTTCCAGAATATCTAATTCAAATTCTGGAGAGTTACTCTGCAAGGGGGGGGAGATGGGGATGGATGAAGAAAGGGAAAGTCAAATTTATAACTTGCTGTGCCGTGGAGTGAAAGATAGGAGATGTTGAAGATTAATGAACAAACTGGCATTCTTTCTTTGGGGTTAGTTCTCAGTCTGTGCAATGTTTTGATTGTTTACTTTACTGGACTGTTTTAAAGTTTAGACTTGTAAATTCACATCTTCTAGGAGCAGATTTTAAAGAGCTACAGTGGGTAGGAGGGAAGCTTTGTTTTTTGTTGGTTTGGGTTGGGTTTTGATTTTGTGATGCAAATTATGTTGTAAACTGGGTTGGTTTTTTTTTGTTTGTTTTCTAAAGGGATGTTTCTTGTCTCTGCAGGTATGGTGTTAGTCCTGAGAACATTATTCTGTATGGTCAGAGTATTGGTACTGTCCCTACAGTAGACCTGGCATCTCGGTACGAGTGTGCAGCAGTAATCCTTCATTCTCCCTTGATGTCTGGATTACGGGTAGCTTTTCCTGACACTAGGAAAACCTATTGCTTTGATGCTTTTCCAAGGTATGTATGAACAGTGCAAAGAGGGTTGTTCTGGACTCCACATGCTCCTTAGGTGTTTAAAAAGGAACTTTATTGAATTGTCACCTGCATTCACCTGCATTTTAAACTTTTGATATGCACACCTTCTAAATCCAAGCAGAGATTTACCATGTAAGAAAGAGGCTGATGTCAGTCTCAGACTGACATGATAGTCAGTTCAATGAACAAAAGAAGTCTTAGTATTTAAAATAGATTTTATTCCTGTTGTTTGTGTTGTTAATATCAGAATTTTTATGCTGTCAAGTTTGGAGTAGTAGCTTACTGACTGATAATACTGAATTGAATCCTTCAGGCTAATGACTCATTGGTAATTGTACACTCTTAATATCTCAGTTAACTTTGATTTAGAAGGTAATATGATATGAAATGGATGTGCTGTCTTCAAGCTGCTTGTTGAAATATTTCTATAGTTTTACCATATCAGCAGAAAAACAGGTACAGGTAATTGCTGCTTTTAAAGGGAGAAAACAAGACAGGGTCAGAGGCTAGAGAGCTGGACTGGTATGGTTCACTTTTCAGCTTGGTTCTGCATTTCATGTATGATCTTAAGGAAATTAATTTGGCCCATGTAAGTAAAAAACATTTTTACATCTTTGGCATCCTGCCCATATAAAATCACTAAAGGTAGTGAGACTTGTGTTTCCCTGATTGAGATCATGTAAGGTCTAATGTCTGTGACAAAAAAAAAAAATTACTTTAAGAAGCTCTAGAATATTTTGGGTACAGAAACCTATATGTACAACTGATTTCAAGATAAAACAGTGCATTTATAGCCTATTGTTTCATTTGAAAAGCAATTGCCACAGACCTAAATTAAAATATCCAACTATCTGAGAATAGTATAGGTCCTGGGAACAGCAGATGTTCTAAGAATCTTTTAAAACTTCTTATCAGACCCAGTTTAAGGGAGAATATTAGAGGAGGAAGACAGTCTCTTTATAGCAGTGTATGTAGACCTGGCATGGGGGTGAGGGCAGGCACAGATAAAAAGCTAACAGGTCTGTTGAAGGGAGAAGACAAGAGACACCCTGAAGTCTTGTGCAAAGCTTGGCTTTGCTTCAGAAGGTCATGTTTGCAATAAGTGTAGTAGGGGATACTTGTAGCATTCATTTTGTTTTATTTTGGTTACAACAGATTAAAATTAGAAGGTGGGGGAGGCTGTAGATGTAAATCTGTATGCCAAAGCAGCTAGAAGTAATAGTGACCAGTAGTGGTGCTCACAGTGTCTGTGTCCAGTCGCCATGTTTAGAATCCTTCCAGATGGGTTATGAATTAAATAAGTAATTAAATTGTTGAAGATGCAGTCAGGATTTGAAACCCTTACACTTATTTGAAACACTCATTCATGGTCCTCAAACCTGAAATCCAGTATTTGCAAATGCTTCTGTGAGAGGGGAAAAAACAAAGCCTTAAAAATAGCTCTGATGACAAAAGTAACAGCGATTAGCTGATACCAGCCAAATCAAATAGCCATTTTAAAAGGAAAAAGTGGGAGGGGGGGAACAGTGACAACAGATGTACTGTAGCACTTGAGTATTTTGTTCTTACCCTACTGAGCTGTTCATTGCTGTCAGTCTGACTTCACTTGCACTGTAAGCAGTGAAACAGCAGTGCACTTTTATGAATGTGTGCAGCTCAACTGTCTGTCTTCATGGTGGGAGACAAAACAGTTCAGTGTGCACCTACAGTGAATCGCTATTATGTGCATTTTATGCTGGGACTCCATGAGAATTGGGTCTCTGTAGATTTTTCTAGCTGCAGAGCAGTGTGGCTGAGAATACTAAGTAAGTCTAATGTGCAGTTTAAATACTGCCTTACGAGTCGCTGAGTTGGCAATGGGATGCTTTCCAGTTTTCTACAAAACACAAATACTACCTGACTTAATGGTCTGTGGATATACGTGGAAAAAATAGTTTTGTTATCTGAATACTGAAGTGAAAGGGATTTCCTGGCTTCCTACAATGAATGAGAACTTAGTATCTAGCCACTAAAATTAGGCATAAATAGCTTTATGTAGCTGACTTGCCTGTCACATGATGGAGCTTGGGGGGCAGACCCTTCATGGGCTTAAGACTTTATATAGTATGTTGATTGTAAAGTATTTACATTTGGCTATGATATTAATTTGGGTATGAAAACTGGGGGGGGGTGTGTGTGTGAATCTGCATTATTCCAATGTTTCTCTTACATTCTTGGGATATTTTTCTGTATTCAGCGTAGTTGTACACAACTTGAGTTCCAGGCAGGAAAAGTGAAATAGGCTGCATTTTAATTTTAAATAACACTTTTCCTCTTTAAAAGACATGAAGCCTGGGATTTTTTTTTTTTGCGACGCATTGAGACAGAAATGTGTTTATACCAAGCTGTTTACTGAAATACCAGTAACGGTTCTCTGGAATACTAAATGCTGAGACTTATATGCATGAGGCTTAGTGCTTCAGTCTACATCTTAATTTTTAATTAACTTCGTATTTTCATAAAGCTTCTTTAAACCTGTTTTTAAGTCAGTGTAAGTTGGCATCTGTGTTTTTTAATCATTTTAAGCAATCTTGATCACTTTGTAAGATCTCTAGTCTTACCAAAATTGCATGCTTTCCTGTTCTTCAGGAGCAGGAATATCGAAACACCTTTTATTAGATAGCATAAAGAAATAGACTTCAAGGCCAGGCTGGATGGGGCTTTCAGCAGCCTCGTCTAGTGGAAGGTGTCCTTGACTGTGGCAGCAGAGTTGGATGAGCTTTAAGGTCCCTTCCAGCCCAATCATTATGATTCTGTCAGATGGAATATTACTGATACTCATTTTTCTGCCTGCTTCATCCCATACTCTGAATAATGCCCTGAGCCAGTTCATCCATTCGTTGATGAAAGTGGAGCTGGTAGGAAGCTGAGAGTTCATTAGCACTTGGTGTCTATATACTGCTTTGGAATTACTGGTAACTACGAGCATGAAATGGCTGATAGGAAATAAAACCTGGTGCCTACATGAAGATGGAGAAAACTGCTGTTTACTACTTGGAAGTTACTTCATAATTGAAATTTTCTGGCCCAGACTCTTAGGTGTGAAGGTGCCTTTGTCACTTTTCCTTCTCCTCTGAACCTGTTTTCCTGTGAGAGGTGTCCACTAGCCATATTGATCTGCTAAGAAGCAAATAGAAAAAAGTCTTAGACCACTTTGCAATGAGAGCTGGCAGAGAAGTTGGTTACATGGAGTAAAATCCTGTGAGAGTTTTTTCTGGTTAAATATCCTTGTGTAATGCTCTTGTCAAAACAGATTGTTTTTCTCCAGCTGAGTCTACCTAATTTGGGGGTTCAAAGACAGGTGCAAACTTCATGAGCTAAGGCTTTTTTTTAATGAAGTCTTACAACTGGAATATAGTTAATTACTACCTTACAATTTAACAGATTAGGAATTGATGTGAAGAGTCCACACTGGCAGTATGTCCTGTAGAATCTTCCTTGCCTCTCAGTGGTTTTTGTAATAGATATACTCACTGTTTTTGGTATTTTTTGGTGCCAGACTTTATTTGCTTGCTGCCCATTTGGGCTTCTTGTCATCAGAACTGGTGGGATGATGGGGATGGCAGTGCAGGCTCCTGTTTAACACATGAATTTTGAGAGTGAGCCTTGTTCCATATCATTTGGGCACAATTGCGGTGTTCTGCAGCCCTTTAAAAGTGTGCAGTGGTAACTGAATCATGTATGGATAGTTAAGGTTGCTTTCTTTATATGTAAAAGATAGAGCCCCAAACTGAGCTGTGTTTTTTCTTTTCCATCCACAGCATTGACAAGATATCTAAAGTAACCTCTCCGGTGTTGGTAATCCACGGTACCGAAGACGAGGTGATCGATTTCTCCCACGGCCTGGCCATGTACGAGCGATGTCCACGAGCAGTAGAGCCCCTGTGGGTGGAAGGCGCGGGGCATAATGACATAGAGCTTTATGCACAATATCTAGAGAGACTAAAACAGTTCATATCTCATGAACTTCCCAACTCCTGAAGAAGCCTACCTGATTTTACCTCAGTTACTGTGAACGGAAGAAATTACCTGGTTTTGCACATGCTTTAACTGGATAGCTGTAATAGCTTTATACTATGAAGAAATACCCTGTCGTTAGGGTGTTCTAATCAAACATCTGATGAAATTTGTCTTTTGTATCTGGAATTTATTCTACTAATGCACACAAATATGGTCAACTACTGTAATTCCAACAATTTTTAGCTTCGTTGCCCTGGAGGAAGTGGGAATACTAGCTGCTTATGGGGACACTTTTTACCTAGTGCTGTATTAATCGAAGATCAGTTTTCTCTGTCTCACTTCAGATTGTTTGTAATTCTGTCCTTACAAAGACTTATTTCCCCAGTGTTCTCAGCGTGGAGAACACACTGTTATGAGCTACAGCTTGTTCTGAACAATCAGTCATGGGTTCAATCCAAGGGAGTACTTTCTCTGTAAAGTTTCTAGCTGTGGTATTTTAACTGGAAAGTTATTGTGATGAAGTTCCCCCTCCTCCCTTCTAGTGTTCTTTTGTTAACTTACTGATCTTCCCAAGTAAATTATTTAATATTACTTTTTCCTGAAAATAAACTACTATATGGGGCTAAACTCTGTAATGACCTCTCCATTTACCTGTATAAATGTAACTGGAATTACTCTTAAAGGAACTAGGGACAAAAACTGCTTTTGTTTAAAAATCAATGTGTAAATTTACTACTAGAAAACTCATTTTAATATTCAGATGGTCTGAATAATAGCCATAACAGACATTTCCTTCTGTAAAGCATTCCTGTAGACTTTTTAAAAGTACTGTACATATTTGAATTTACATTGTGCATAGATTCTTAATTGGTAGTTTTAATTTAAGTCTAGTTACAATAAACTGCAAAATTCTGGTTTGTATATGATTGAATACATTTTGTTAAAATATGTTTTTATCCCTATATTATTTTGCTATTAAAGTTTTATAAAGTTTCCAGGACAAAAAAAAAAATAAAAATTTACACATTTATGTTTTGATGAATTTATGTAACTAAATTTTCATTGAGCTGATCTTTTTAGTTTGGAAGTAATTTGATTCTTTGACACTGGAATCGCACAGATTATGCATCAGAAATGCAAGACACTTAAAAATTGTTACACTACTAGCATAGGTCTAATTTTTCCAAATTTAAAGGCCTTAAATGTACTGTAAGCCTCAGATTGTTGTATAAATTGATCGCGATTGATTGCAGTTTGTGTCCTGTTGCTAGAATGCAGCACAGTGATTGTAATGGAATAAAGGATGCATGGATTAGAGCTTGCTGAATTTCTGAATCTTATTTGGCACATATTTTTCATGCATAAGAGAAGTATAAAGTACAGATTATTTGATAGAGTAACTTGAACTTCATTATTTAATTCCTTCCTTTCAAGGAAAACTCTCCTCAGGTACAAAGCCACATTCCCATGAAGCTTGGTATGTAAATAAAATGTAAAAGAGGCTACTTTTACATGGTGTTCAGCTGGTTTTAAGTAACAAAAAATCATGATTCATTGCTTAGGAGAAATGTTTGAACATTGTTGTCATGAGTCCTTATAACAGGCCTGCAGTCAATTTTCAGCACTGCAAGTGTGTCTATTGTCTTTGATTATTGACTTAGCCTTGTTACTGTAAAAGGAGAAAAACTGGTATTTTCACTTACAGAGGGGGGAAATGAGGACACCCATCCTGCTCTGCATCATCTGGATCCTTAGAATCTGGATCTGTGCATCTGTGTTGCCTAGTTGTGAGTTTTAAATGCCCAAGCAGCAGGGCCCTGGCTGTTCTTTTGGCAGGCTTGCCTAATCATAACCTCAGCCTTGCTGCTTCCCCCCTTTGTGTTCAGATACATGTCTTATCTTTGTATTTATTTTACACCTTCATAAATTTGCAGTGGATGTTCTTCCATTTCTACATGTGTTCTTGTGGAAACAAAGCTGATGTCTGTGGTACAGGTGTTCAAGGTAACGTTTGAGAGTGTCAGCTTGTCCTTAGAGTCACTTGGGGAATTTTACTTAATTAGGCGTTGTCTTTTGATACCCACATTGAACTTTGTGCTGCTCTGAAAACTTAAGCCTATAATGCTTCTTCTTTTCATCACCCCTTGTAGCTATGCTTTCCCTTCAACAAACTGGTATCTTTAACTGTTTCCCTATAAATCAATTTTTTTTTCCAATTACTACTGTTCTAATTCCTGCAGTCATATTGTGACTTGTCTTTGCATTTGCTTTGCTTTTGTCAGTATTCTTCTGTTAACGAGAAGCCCAAATCTGGATTCAACATTGTCACCTATGTCTCATTGTCTCTGCACGTGCAGACTGAGTTCTCTGTGTTCTGGCTGGATGTGAATTTCTACTTGTGCTGTCTTTTATTTGTCCAAATTCCTGCCTCACTAGTTCACAGAGGTGCTTGGCTGTTCTTCTGGCTTCTGCATTGTCTGTTTGGCTTTGTGAAGTTTATCTACATTTAACTAATACAAATGTGTTGCTGTTAATTAAAATGTTAATGGCTTATCAGTGACCTGCTGGTATGGATCCTCTTCCCTCTCAAATTTTAAGTCAATAATTCATTTACCTGTTTGGTCAGTCCCTGAAATAGTTTTTCTTGTGGCCTTGTTCCCATCCAGTAGTTCTTAAATGAATTCTGAAATTGTTATAATTCTTTACATTGCAAACTTATATCAAAGCATCACTATTTGAGGCGTTTCAAAACACCACTGCTGGGCAACAGCAGTTGGTTAAAAAAACCCGGTGGCCAGCTTGTGAAACACAAGACAGTGGATGTCAGGTCCCAATTTCTTTAAAGAAAAAAGGTTAGAACAGAGTTTTTCACTGATGATGGGAAAGGGGGGGATGTGAGCTTATGGAAGAGAAACTTTGGGCTAAGAAATGGCCTGTTCCAGCAAACTGCTGACATTTTGGAGCTACCAAGGTGTCCATGTAAAAATGGCTGGCTGTGCCTGGGTAAATCATGCACTGGGGCTTCCAAGGGTCTCTAACATGTTTATTTTCTTGATATGGATGCTCCATCCATTTGTCTTGTGTGACTTAGCATTGTTTTTCATATACTGCAGCCATATGTGATGTACTTCTGGTTTTAGGGGAGGTAAGATGTGGCATATATGTGTCAGGAGTTGTCTGTACTTTTACAGAGGAAAACACTTGTTAAAAAGTTAGAGGTGGCATTTTCTGAGGTGTTTGATAAGCATCCTTTTGAAATATATGTAGCTGTTACAAATTTAACTTACATTCACATGGAGACTTGTTGCCTGTGTTGCCTCTGCTGCATTTCAGTTCCTTGTTCTCCCATGTTGTTCCTGTAGTTTGTGGCAGTTCTGCTTTGGGCACTGACCCATCAGCTTTCTAAATGCCCAAACCTGTATTCACACTTAGTACAGTGCCCATCTTTTATAAACTCTGCATCATATTTGCTTTTTCTAAATTATGCTAAACACAGAAGAACCGATGTGCTTTCTTCCTCTGGGTATTCGTTCTGCAGTAAACTGTTCTCATTTGGAAAACGTTTTCTTCCCCAGGTCTTTTTTATGAATGTAAATTAATTCTCATGAATGAAAATTAATGATCTTCTTTAAATTCATGTAACTTATTTCTCTATATCCTCCCCTGTGATTTTAGGTGTGACATTTCTTGTGTTGCAGAGGTTTTGTACAGCTGGTGCTGGTTCAAGGTAGGCTGATCCTTTGGTGGGCACCCTTTGAGTGGGAATAAGGTCAAGCACAGAAACTACCTGCTTAGCATGTGGTGTTTTCGAATTGCAGCAGCAAGTCTTAGATTGTGTAAATTTCGAAGCGGGAGGTTGTATTTCAACTGTGCTGTATTTAGGTCTCATAACTTTGCCACAACAGTAGAAAGCACAAGCTGGTCCTTGCAGCAGGAGTGTGAGTGCTGCTCCTTTGGCATCATGCCTCTGGCAGGGTCTGGTTCTGGAGCTGGGTTCCTGCAAACTGATTTTCCAGAAAGTGTTTGAGTAACACGCCTGCTGGCTTAAAAAAATGAAAGAAAACCCACGTTCACCCCTCCACCTTAGGCACCTTAACTGTGAATTGTCTTTGGTTCCTGTAGAGGTGAACACGCTTTGTGCTGGTTTCCTTGCAGCACGGCGGTGGTAGGCAATAAGCCGGCACACGTTGCTTTTTACAGTGGAACTCTGGGCTCCTGTAGGTCTGCCGGGCAGCGGGCACGTTCTGTACTGGCCACTCTCCCCTGTGCTTGTAGCTGTGCTTGCGCTGCTGAACACAAAGGTGCGCTCATTCTTCTCCGTGTGGGACGTGGCCGAAGCCTTTCCTCTGGGCAGAGTCCGCAGCATCTCCGCTGCCCTGCCCGCGTGTGTCAGCCGGGCCGCGCTCTGCTCCGCTCCGCCCAACCAGCGGTGTGCCCCCAGCTCGGGGCTCACCCCTCCCGCCGCGGCCCGCCCAGCTCCGGGGCCGGCCTACGCCCGTCGGGGATCAGCGCACCGGGCCGGAACGAGGGACGCGGGCACCGCCGGGCGAGCAGCGCTGCCGGCGGGGTGATGGGGGGCTCCGCGGGGCTAAACCCTGACTCTGTGTCTGTTCCAGGTGCCCCGGGCCCCCCGAGGAGCCCCCCTGGCGCCCGGCTCTGGCTGCTCCCGCTGCTGCTGCTGCTGCTGGCTGGCACCCAGCCCGTGGCGCTGGCGGCCGGCGGCCACGGTCAGTAGCGACGCGAGGACAGGCTCCCCGGGAGTGCCCGGAGGTGGGGTGGGCAGGGCTGGGGAGAGGAATCGGAGCGGGGAAGGCGGTGCTGCAGCCGCGGGTCTCGGTGCGCCGAGGTCCTGGCTGTGCAGTCCCGGGAGAGGGAAGGAGCGGGGCTGTTGTCTGAGCAACAGACGGAAGGGGAACGCGGCTCTGGTTTCCAGTTTGACTCCCAGACGCAGACAGATGGCATGATTTGGCTGTGGCTTTGGAGGTGACTGCATGCAATGGGCCTTTAATGTATTTTCTTCTTCAGTTCCTCAGGCTTTTTTTAGTTTAAGGGCTGCCTCTGAAAACATTGATCCAAACTTTTGTTTATGCTAAATAACGTTTTACGCAGCAGTTTATTCTAGAAAGCTTGCAGACATACTTAAAGATTTAACACTACTTACGTTTTAAGCCACTCTGCTGCAACGGTGCCATTAGGTGCACTTAGGGAGGCTTTTGAGTCTGCCCCAAAGCCCTTTTCTGTTTGGGTCTGCCCAGAGCCCTTTCCCTTTGGCTTACTGGATGGCAGGGGTGCATGCGCTCCTCCTCAGCATGGATCATCCATCCCCCAAGATGTCTGTGCAGGAGGAGGGGGTAATATGGACCCCAGATTGCTGGGGTCCTCCTGGAGCTGGGTCCTTCCTCTTCTCTCCTTGTTTGCTCCCCTCACATTATCCCATCAGTAATCTGCTGAACAGCTCATTGATCTCTCAGGGGCTTTATGAACAGGGCTCTTGCAATGACTGTTGGTTGCTTGGAATGAAAGATGCAGTGAAGATGCAAAATGCTGCTTTTGCTATGGCATGTCCCTGAGTTATCTGCTGCCATCTGGTCGTAAGAGTCACATTTTGTAGTTTCTAAGTAATACATTATATTTCAGGGATGAATTATAGCCATAAATTAACAGAATACTTCACTAACATGATTACAATATGCGAGAAACCCCTGGACTGTAAGTCACAGCTACTTGCACCTGATAACCTTGAGGCAAATAAAAGTAAATACCTGAAGCTTCTGAAATGTGCTGGGCTGGGATCCACCTCTAGGAAGCAGAAGAACATTCCTTAAAATCTCCTCTTAGAAATGAAAGTGAGGCTGCAGACACATTCCAGGGGTCCCAGGACGTGACCTCCAGCCTTTAGCTGTTACGTCACAATATTAACTGTTTCAAATACTTTTGGCAAGGTGCAGTTGTGTTTGGGGTTCCTTTGTCCCTTCTGATTATTGGAGCTTTCTTATGTGTTTGCAGCCCTACTCCTCATCAAGTCCCAGCCTACTTATGTTGCCTTTAATTGTTTTATTGATCAGTTCTCAGAGCGTAAATTCAACCTTCAGGCTCAGCCTGGATGTGGGAGAGCTGAGTATGGCTCCAGAGTCCCAGTTCTCCCATACGAGCACCTTCTTGTCCATAAGGTGAAGCTGCTGTGGCCTCAGAGCAGGCGCAGCTTAACCCTGTTACAGCAGGCTGATGACTTTAATCAGCAGGCAGAAACCAGAGGCATCACCTAGCAAGCAAAACCGAGGCTTTCGTTTAAACCTGACCTGTATCTGTTGGAAACCTGGAGGCTGTGCTGGGCCCTGGGGCTGGACCCAAAATGCAAATGGTCCAGAAAGAATGTAAACATTTTCTTGCTTAGTCTCATATCAAAAAGGCTTTTGTAGTCTTTAATAGGATAATTATTTTTCTTAATGTTTTCCAGACAATTTCTATGAAATAGTACATACTCCTTTGGTGAGTGAAGTTTTTTAGTTATCTGGAGTGTCTGTATAAGTAACAGAGATAGTTTTCCTGAGAATTACAAAGAAAAAATAGTTTCAATTTAAATTCACCAATAATTGTTATTATACTATAGCATTTAAACCCCTATCTATTGCGAATCTATTGACTTGACCTGTCAAAACATTCAGTGAGTTTGTCAAAGCAGCGCAGGGGCCTGGACTGTATCCAGGGCTACAGCAGAACTCTGGTAAATGTGTGTACTTATATATATATATTAAAGAAAGCTATTGGGGTTCTTCACTGTTTGTTTAATAGGTTTCACTGTATTTATGATTATTCCAGAACACAGCCTGAATCCCAACACTTCTTTGTGGGATATGGATCATGAAAGACTGTTTCACAGTAAGACAACCCTTCCTGAGACTCTGGGCTCCTCTAGCCCGCTCAGGAGCCACTCTCTCCTGAGCCATGAGGGAAGGAAGAGCTTAACTCAGAACCTGGGCCAGAAACCACAAGAAAAGCAGCTGTCCTGTGACATGCTCCTTAAACTTTCCAGATATATTTTAAAGGATACCTTTGGATCTAGCTTGGCCTGGAATCTTTTTAGGTTTTATAACTGTGATCGAGAAGTTAACCTGCCCAAAATCCGTACTGGTCCTCTCAAGGTGGCCCAGCACAAGGTGAAGCCGTTCTTGCTGCACAGAGTGCTGCAGCTCCTCAGGAATATGGGAGTGTTATCCAAAGCTCAGCAGTCGAAGGCCTTCAGTCTGCTCAAGAAGCAAATGCTTAACCCAAGTAAAGCACTGTTGAAGCCTGAGGAGGAACAAAGTGGTAGGTATATAAGGAGGAGACATGGTTTTGGTATCTCAAATACTTTGTAATGAAGGTTGAGCAGAGCCACAGGGTCAGGCTCTGTGCTGCCAGTGCGAGGGGTGGATGTCACTGCGTGCAATTGGGTACGTAGTTGTCCTGGGTCGTGCCAGAAGCTGGCACTCAACGTTCAGGCTGAGCTAGAGCCAGGCTCAGCCCAAAGCAGAAGTTCTGGGATGGGGCGGGTTGGAATAAGTTGCTGCCTGCAGAGGAGGGCATGCTAGATGAGGGCTGGTATGGAGTTGTGTTAGACAGTCTGTGGGGATCAATACAGGCACTAAAAGCCACGTTGTGGTATCATGGTGCCCAGAGCATGGCTGTGATGCAGTGGGGGTGTGTTGTCCATGGCTCCTCCATCTCCAGATGGAAGCAGGTGTGCTGCATCCCCTTCTCCGGGCTGGTGCTTCTCTGTGGAAACACAGCTGCGGTGTGCAGAAAAGGTGAAGGGAATTTGAAAGAACAAGTAGGGAATGCTGGGATCCGTGGCTGGGAGGAGAAGGAAAACCAGATGAGAGTCATTAATTAACTGAAGTAGGAGCTCCGGCAGGCGGCGTGGCCTCGAGGGGCCGGCAGCGGCTGTGCAAGTGCGACCCCTCCCGGGCGGCCGCGGTACCGCACGGGGAGGCCGCGGAGCGCCCGTCGCTGCGCGTTCCCCGTTTTCCCCGGGGACAGGCGGGGTGCGCTCCGGAACGGGCGTCCGGGCAGCGTGGTCTGAGCTGGGACTGGCCCTGGCCGTGGCCCTGCTGCGGGCGCCCCGGGGTCATCCCCTGAAGCCTCTAGCTCCGTGGGAACGGGCGTTGCCCAGGGGATGCTGACTCCGCTCCTCCTTCCTTTCTCTAAGTAGCAAGAAGGAAACGGGAAACTGTTTAGCGAGGGAGTGTGCCCAGGAAAATCATTTACAAAGGAGGACCCGTCCTCTCTATGCATTCATGTGCGAGAGCTGTTTCTCCTGGAAGGGGCGGCTGTGCTTGGAAGCCAGACCCGGAGCTGCCTTGTTTTCTGCTATTTTGCCTTAAAACGGATCCTCGGCAGTCATTGATCCTTGTGACTGAGCGGTTTGGTCGTGTTTGTAAGCAAAGCACCACAGTTACTGAGACACGGGGTGGGAGAGGTCACCTCATGCCTGACAGCCCCTTTCAGAAAATGACCCAATTTTGTTTTTTAGAACGGTGAACTTCAGTTTATAACCCACAATAACGCGTGAAGGAGGGGTTGGGTTGATTATTTTTGTGAGGGAGTGTTTAACAGCTGTTTGCTTGAGGCAGGATTAGTCAGGATTTCCCACTTGCAGGTGTGAGGATGTTTGGGAATGTTCTTGTGCTGTGGATGCATCCTGTAGCAGAGCGTGGTGGTGTGAGCTTCAAACAGACAGCGTATGCTTCAAACTAGTGCTGCTGTGAAATAGAAATCATCTTGCAACGTGCAATCTGGAAAAGAGCGGAAGGAGAACAGTCTAGCACCCGAGCATCACTCTACAGATAGATGTTTCTGTGTTTTCCTTAAACAGACACAGGAATCTTCAGAAAAGCAGGATGATGTGGCCAGTCTCATTGACTCTTAAGTCTTCTTTCTCAGGCCCCTGAACACTTGATACAATGGGAAATAGCACTGAAATAATTCTCCTGAACGTAGTTCTTTCAGGAAAAGAGTCCAACCAGTGTATTTCTGTGGATTTTGAGGCTAAAGACAGAAAGTGGTTTAAACAGTGCTCATACCTCAAAAAATGTGGAGTTCTTGTTCAGGAAAGCCCGATGTAAAGAGGAGCGGCTTTGGCTTCACTGATCATTTCACAAGGCCAGCGCAACGCTTAGTATGAACCAAAGCCCGTGTTATGTTTATTTCCACTATTTCTATGTCAGATTAATTGTTGCCTTTTATTTACATTGCAAGTCCATGAAATCTTTTGCACAAAATACTCCAATTTGTCTTTTCGTGCCTGAAATTTCCAGTGGTAGATAAAACTTTCTGCCTCCTATACCTCTTGATAACAGCTCCACTTTCCCATGACCTGCGTTCATATGTGTCATATTCAGATAAGAATGAGGCATGATGCTGAGTAAGGCCGCTTTTTTTGGAAGGAAAATGACAAAAGCTATTTGAGACAGGAATAGAAGTGCCAGCATTAAATGATGGATGAACAGCCGGCAGCCGAGGTGGCAGCTCTGATGTTTCCCTGTATTTATGGAGTATTGAAATGAGGGAGGGTTATCTATCTGATGTGTTTCTCTGGGCTGGATGCTTATCTTCACATTCAGCGATGCTCTGGCTCACAGGACAGGGTGTAAGAGGGTGAATTGGTCTTATTTAACATAAGTGAACGTTGCCCCTCTCTGGAGCTGTTGTATGGAGTGTGGGGCATGGCTGTGCCCCTCACCCACCTCCTGCTTCCAGTCTGTTCCCATATTTTGTCTGACAGCACTTGCTCCTTATTAACATGACTATAGGCTCTTTGTGCCCTCTGTCAGAAGAAATCCTGCACCAGAATAAATTTCAGGGGTGACAGATTGGAGCAGTTTGGCCAGATGATGGCACACAAATGTCTCTGAGATTGGTGCCTGTGGGTTTGCACCCCTTTGGCTTTGATGCTGGGCAGGAGCAGTAGCTGGCATTGTCACCTGACCACTTCTGGCCTTATCCTCTCTGGATGTGGGGCTCTGGAGCTGAGATGAAGGGTTCTGTGTAGACTCTGGAGGGAGAACGGCACTTACCTGTCTTTATGTGTCACCTGGAAGCTCAGCTGTGCTGTATGGTATATTCTGGTTCATGGAAAACAAACCAGTGTCTGATGGTCCTTCTGTGTGCAGTGCCATGTCTTCTGAGACTGGAATCCAGACAGGAACTTGCAATAGGCAGGAATGCAGTCCCAGGTCATGTGGGTTGAATCACACGGGTTTCTTTGAGCCCATCTCTTGTCAGAGCACCTTCCAAGGCTTCCCCTCTCTCACCACAGGTTCTGACTACAGGTTGATTTGGCAGGTTGGGAGGTGAAGTAGCAGATACCCCTCTGCTCACCCATTGTCAGGGGAACTTTAGCAATGCCAGGTTACAGTGTTCTCCATAGATATGTCAGACACAGGCAGCACAGGGCAAAACACCCCCACGGGAAGGTGGCAGAAGGGCCAGATGCCTTCTAAGATGGGCCAAGGCATGCCAAGCTCCGGTGACCAGATCAGGGGCTGGGGCACCTCAGCCCCCTGCCCTTCCTGGGGGGCACCTGGCACCCCAGACACACGCTTTGTTTCGGGCTTTGAACATAGCCGGGGCTCTGCGGGTCTGCACAGAGCCTTTGGGCAGAGGCTCGCCCGTCATCCTGGGGCATCCGGTGGGGACCCCGGGGGCTTAGAGCAGGGGAAGACGTTTGGTTGCGGGCAGCAGTACTCCCCCGGGCATGGGACCGCCGGTTGCAGATATACGTCCAGGCTGGAGGGATCGTCCCCGGCTGGGAGGAGCCAGCAGCTCCGCCGCTGTAAACAGTGCGGGCACCTCCAGCGGTTGGGAGATGGATATAAAAAGGGAAACGGAGGGGAGGCAGCCGGAGCGGAGTAGCGGGAGGTGCCTGCGTCTGCCTGCCGCTGCCCGCCCCTGCCTCCTCCGCCCGGGAGCCCGGCAGCACGGTCAGGAGCTTCCGAGAGGCGGCGAACAAAGTTCGAGGCTCGGCGCTGCCGGGGATAGGTAAGCGGTCTTTGCAGCTCAAGTTTGAAACTCGATGTTGTCTCTCGTCCATCTGCCGCTGGGGTTATCTCCTCGCCGGCTCTCTGTTCTTGCTGCTGTTGTGATTGCCTCGCCGTGTCTGGGGTTGTATGGAGCCGGGGAGTGGGGGGTGTTGGTTTTGATCTTGCTACTTTAATCGGAGAGGAGAAAAGAGCACAAAAATCCCAAAACACATCAAAAGCAAAATGTGCCTTTGCGCCGGCCCCGTGCGAATCCGCGGGAAGGAGCCGGCGCGGCGCCGCACGTGTTGCGGCGGGGATGCCCGCGGCTATGGGCGGCAGGTAGCTGCTGCGGGGGCTCCCGGGACACGGGGAGCACCGGGGAGCAGCTGCTCCTCCTGCCCTCTGCGCCGGAACCGGACCTGGAGCCGGTCCCGGTCTCGGCGCCGCCGCGGGACGTATCGGGGAGCAGCGAGCGACGGCAGCGCATCAGGTTGGTACCGCGCCCCTCCGCGCCTTTCCGCGCCCTGCCGCGCCCCGCCGCTGCCGCCCGTCTCTTACAGGTACCTGTCCGGAGGCCGACCCCCACCTCGCCCCGTGGCGACCCAGCTCCGACACCAACCGCGCCGTCGTGGTGGGCCAGGGGGCGGCTCTGCGCCTGGAGACTTCCGCTGCCTTCCATTCCCTCGTCATCCGCGACGGAGGTAAGCGGGGCCGCCGGAGCCCGGGCGGGCGGCCGGGCTGTGGCTGCCGGTGCGTGGCACCTCCCGGCCCCGGCCATGCGCGCCCTGAGCCCCTCTCCCTCTCTCTTCCCTCGCCCGCAGGGATGCTGGTGTTCGCCGACTGTCCCCGCGGGCCGCCCATCACCCTGCGAGCCCGCTACATCCTCATCCACGACGGCGGGGAGCTGCACATCGGCTCAGATCGCTGCCCTTACGGCTCGCGAGCGACTATCTCATTGTACGGGCGGGCCACCGACGGGGCGGCCGTGGAGGGCTTCGGGCAGAAGTTCCTGGGCGTGGGGCGCGGGGGCGTCCTGGAGCTGCACGGCCGGCGGCCTCGCTCCTGGACCCTCCTGGACAAAACGCTGCACCCCGGCGGGCTCCGTTACGGCCCCTACTTCTCCGAGAGGCGGTGGGGCAGCCGCGGGCTCAACCTCCGCATCTTGGACGCCGGCACGGCGCGGGTGCTTGCTGCGGCGCGCTTCGACACGCACCTGCGGCACGGCGAGTGCGGGCGGCTGCGCTCCTTCCTGGCCATGCAGCCCCCCGGCACGGTGGTGGCGGCCGCCGTGGGGGACTCTGCCGCCCGCAGCCTCACGCTGGAGACGCGGCTGCTGCTGCGGGACCGCCTGGGCAGCGCGCACATCTCCCGCCTGCGACACAGGTAAGGGGCGGCGGGCGGGGGGGCGCGGGCCAGCGGCAACACCATGGACAGCTCCGGAGCGCCGGGGCCGCCGCTCCCGCCGCGGGGGCTCGGAGAGGGCGGGGATCGGGGGAAGGAAGGGTGAGGAGGGAAGGGACACAGTGCCCTGCGACCCGCTTCTGCTAGAGCTCCTCGGGGGTGGAGGGTTCGGGATGTCACTGACTCCTTCCGTCTCCCTCAGGGAGCCCTGGGCGCTGGTGGGTATCCTAGGAGGGGATCAGCCTTCCACAGCGGAGGATAAACGGGAGTACCACGGGAGTGGAACCACGGGGTTAGCAGTAGCCCGAAGAGAATTCCTCACTTACGATGGGATGCGGTTTACTGTTTCTGCTTTCAGTGGATGGATAAAAGGTTCAGTCTGCCCTGACAATTGCTTGTCTTCTGTTGCTTTGCTCTGCTTTTTCTGGCTGCTGTGAATCCAAACAGTGCAATGCTAATCATAGAACCACAGAATGGTTTGGGTTGGAAAGGATCTTAAAGCTCATCTAGTTCCAGCCCCCTGCCATGGGCAGCGACACCTTCCACTAGACCAGGTTGCTCAAAGTCCCATCCGACCTGTCCTTGAACACTTCCAGGGATGGGACATATGATAATACCACAGTCGTGCTTGCATAGATGTGACCAAGCTAACAACACCACTCTTGCAAAGTAAAGTTTTAGCTGCCTACAAAGAGTTACACTGGCATATTTAATATCTTGATCCCTTCTATTACACCCAGTTACCTACATAAAAATTAAATTGATATGCTCTTCCACTAATTGCATGATTGTGTCAAGTACAACTGAAAAAATAATTGATTGCTTCATTTTTCAGGGGTGCCTCATAATGGATTTAAAGTGGAAGCATCCAATGGAATAATTCTCCACTTGGTGGATGAGGTTACCAGTTGGTTACCTGGTGACCGGATCGTTGTTGCTAGTACAGATTATTCTATGCATCAGGCTGAAGAGTTTAATCTCCTTCCTTGCCCTGAATGTAAAAGTAATCAAGTGAAAATTGATGGTATGAAATATTTTTATTAAGCTACTCATTTGTGGTAAATATTTACATTGTCTTGTCTTTTACATTTTACATTTACTTGTCCTTTTAGATAGATTTTTGTCCCCTAAACACATGAACGCATACAAGAGGTGAAGCCCACGATATTATATTTGGACTTGAAAGCTTGACCAGAGGCATCAGTCTTTTGTAGAAGCCAGGGGAAGTGCTGATCTCCTCTGGGATCAGATACTAGCAACTGGGCATGTCTCTGGACTTGGTGACTGCTTAAAGTCAAAGTGCACACTTGCTTAGAACAAGGCAGTAATGAAGATGCCGTGCTCGCCCTGAATGAAGAGGTTTCTGATTTTCACAGGCAGCCCACTTTATCTTCACATTGGAGAAGTCATAGATGGCGTCGATATGAGGGCAGAGGTTGGCCTTCTGACTAGAAATATACTTATTCAAGGAGAAATGGAAGACTCCTGTTATGGACAAAATCAATGCCAGTTTTTCTCCTTCGATACATTTGGAGGACATATTAAAGTGAGTCATTATTAATGCACATGCCTGCAGGTATTTTCAGATGGTTCCTTTCCTGGTTTGTAAAACAAGCAATATAATGCATGAAACTATCATTGTGTCTGTGGGAAAAATTATACTTGTCTGTGAAGAGGGGAATCTTGCAAAACTAGCCTTGCTATGAGTCTGTTATGTTTTCTTCACTGTGTATGTGAACACATACCCTTCTCTGGGTTAGTGGGGATTCTTCAGTGGCATTGCTGTCAGTAGGGTTGGTATGAAGTTACACAGTTCATGAGATGTCACTGTAGAAATTGTGCTTTCTGCAGAGCTTCCCCCACCCTTCATGGCTCAGAGAAGTGCTGGGTATCACCCTGTTGTGCTGTCTCCTTTTGGTTGTCCCATGTGTTCTTGGTGGAGGTGCAAAGCCTTGCTATTAAAGGAGCTTTGAGTAGAATTACTTCTCTATCAGTGGAAATCAGGGAGCTGGGCAGGTCTGAACTCACTTGACAGAGATAAAGCTGCCAGGAAACAGAGCCTGGTGGTAATCACTGCCCCTTTCTGTAGCTGGCAGGAGTCCCTTGTCATACACTGCTGTTGCTAAACACTGCATATGCTGCTTGGCAGCTGGTCCTTGGCAGCCCCGGGCCCGTAGGTGTGCAGCCTCTGGCATGCTGATCCGAGCCAGAGCATGGAGCTGGCACCTCCTTCTGGGATCAGGCCCTGTGTTGCTCTGCAAGCATATTGCCTAATAAGAGAGAAAAGAGGTGGTTTTCTTTTTGCATCTGTTTCTGTTGTAATGCCTACAATGTAATCATCTACATTTGTCTCAGCAGATCCTAAGGAATTTTAGCTCTGTTCACTTGTCAGGAGTGGAATTGAAAAACATGGGGCAGCAAATCCTGGGCAGTTACCCTGTGCATTTTCACTTGGCTGAGGATGTGGATGAGAGGGGAGGATATGAACGCCCGACGTACCTTGATAACCTGGCTATCCACCACTGCTTCTCTAGGTGTGTTGCCATACATGGGACTCATGGCCTTCTGGTAGGAAACATGTTTTATTAGTACTGAGTTTATTTCTTTGCTTAGGTACCGCTAAACAGCAAGAATCATTTGTGATGCAAGGAGAAAATAGATTATTGACACAAGCCATCTTTACGCCAAGTAATGTCCCGACTTACCAACTTCATTTGACTGGTGTTCAGGTTAGGACTGTCGCTCTGGTAGCGCAGCTCTTTGAAATGAATTTCAGGTTCTTAGTATTGCCTAGTTAATATTATTAGAGGTGTGATGATATATAGTGAAATCTTTGCCATGTTATTCTGCACAGATTGTGATTATAGAAACTTTCATTTAAAATTAAAGCAATGGACTTTAGGACCTGACTGAAACAATGGGCCTTTAATTTGCAAAGGAGATAAAAAGAGACAGGAATTGTTCAAGTCAGAGCAATGTGAAATATATACAAAGATATTCACATGACAAAGGGAATGAAATACGAGAGGGACAGACCCAAATGTCTGCTTCAGTGCCAGAAAAACCCTCAGGAACTTGGCTCTGGCATAGATCCTCACAAGGGTGTTGGGGAGAGAAACTCAAAAAACCCCCTAGAAAGCCATACATGTCCCAGCTGGAAAAGAGAGATTCCTGCTCCAGTCCCAACACATCCAGTTGGTGTGTGCTCTGCAGGACCTTGAACAGTGTTTTGGTGTCTCTGGGCATTTCCTCATTCACCTGATGTGTGCTCAGGCAGAAGACACTCCCTGAACTGTCCATGACCTCCTGTGTTTTTCCTGAGAACTTCTTCTCAACCTAGGACATGAAGCTGTGTAAGACACGAGTTAGAGGTGCTCAGGTGGAACCCTTGTGTGAAAGGGTCCCTCCAAAAGGATGTATTCACAAAAATGTGATGCTGGACTTATGTAACTGGGACATGGACAGCCCAGTCCCAGTTTTCATGTGTCCTAAATTGCATTTGTATTGTCCAGATCACTCAAAATTATTGCTTGACTTCTTATATATATGGTTTGCTCTGGCTGTAGAGACTGCTTTTGTGTACAAAACCTTTAGGTGGCAGGAGAATTGCCCAGTGTGTGTGGATGTAGTTTAACTCCCTCTCTCCTCCCATTGGTATTAAACCTCTGTAATTAAAAGAATCTGCCAGGGATGAAAAATTAAGCCTTATGCTAATGTTGGTTCTGAGAAGAATGGTATATGGTCTTGGTCTTTATCAAAAGTGAGATTGTCAAGGGTTTATCTGGATGTGTGGGATGCAGTAGCTGTGAGATCAAGAATCCAAGAGTGAGATTCAGCCCCCCAGCATGTGACCACTGAGGGCTTTGAGTCCATAAATCAATGAACAGGTTTTATTGTAAAGGTTAAATATGTGATCCTTTGGAAGAATCATGTGGTTTCAATACAGCCATTAAGATAAAGAGTAATTAAAATGTAATTAAAAGCCTTGCTTTAAAATAAATTACAATAAATTGCAATTCCAGAGAAGAGTATGTGTATCGGAGCCTGGCAGTTAAATAACGTAGATGGGTACCAGATTTAGCATCACATTATGAAACTTCATCCCTTGAAGCAACATAAACCAGATAGGCGGTTTTATCTCGCTCCTGTCCTGAGGGTTTAGAGGGTGTAATTTTAGACATAGGTTGCTAGACTGCTGTGGTTTGTGCTGTGCTGTGTTCTGGTCAAACAGTGGTGTCTGCAAGGCCCTTCTCCCATCTGCTGCTCCTATGTGCCAGGTTTGCATTGCGGTGCAGCAGCTTGGGTTACCCATCGCGGTGGGAAGCAGGCTGTGACATGCATCTCACTGCCCTGGCACACGTCAGACGTACACCAACTACTGTAGTCCTTCATGTCTAATGTTGCAGTGCATAAAGGTCACTCATATTGTGTTGCTGAACTATTTATAATGCAGTGTGTAGGGTTACCTCAGTCATCCAGTGTTGGACACACCGGTGGGGTTGTCACCTGTGTTGTGGACAGTGTTTCATGCTGTCACATACAGTAATATGCCACTGTCACAGTGCCACAGGTGGGCTTGTTTCCAAGCATGTAGTTCCTAGCTGTGATGTGCCAGAATTGATCAGTTATTGGGGTTTTGATGTAATGGCATCAAATGGCCCTTATCTTTCATTGAAACGTACGTGATCTTTAAATTACATGAGTTCTGATGTATCTGATTCTGAGTGATCAATACAGTTTCATGTATTTAAGTATTCAGAGCTGCCATGCAATTACAAAGTTGTGATTAGTCGTATTAATCCAAGCTAAAACCTGGTTTTGGATACAAAGCTGGTTTTTGACGCAGCTGTCTGAAGCTCAGATTAGCCAAATTTCAGCTAAATTCAGCAGGATGAAACTCTACAATTGAAATGCTGTCTGAAACAGCGGGCAGTTTGTTGTTACAGTTTCTTTCCAAAAATAGTCTTCTGTGGCCTCCTTAGCAGCTTCTGCCTGTCTTTTGAAAGGGTTGAAGTAGCCAGTCTGGCTGTTCTTAGCAGCTGGCAAGGACACTTGCATTTTTATTTAAGTCCATTTCCTATCTGTATTTCCAAGCTGGCACGGACATGTTCAGCATCGCTGCATCTAGGTTCCGTTAACCTCCTTGTAACTCATTTCAAGCCACTGTACCTATATGCCGGGTCTCAGTGGATTTCCCAAGCTATATGAGTTAGCAGCTGGGTACCTGGCTGTGTTGTGTGCTATTTTTAACTCTCTCTTGCACACTTCATCCAGGCAGAAACAAGAGCAGCAGATGACAAATTTGAGGGGTGACTGCCAGGAAAACAATGAAATCCAGTAGAGATATACCTATGGGAACTATACCATTTGTGACTCCAGATGTTATGTACAGTAGCAGCCTATTAAGGGGAAATCCCAGGATATTAATCTGGATTTCATTCAAGTATCCCTCAAGTATACAGAAATAACCATGTAGGTTAATATTAATTAATCTTGCAGTCTTACACAGACACAGCTCTGACGTCAACAGGATTTTTGTGTGCCTGAAGAGTGAATAAATATGCTGACAGGGATTATTTGAGTACAAAGTTAAGGTTTCAGTAAGATTTAGTAACAAATTGCTAGTATTTTAACTAGCCTGATTTGGTATTTACATTTAAAAGAAGGATTTCTGAATTTTTGTCTTCATAAGACTGTACATCAAAGGAGGCTTGTGCTAAGTCCTCTTGGTCAAATTAGGGTTTAATGCAATATCCCTCTGCATGTCAATTAATATTAAATAGAGTGAAACAGTAAAATACCATCTCTGCACAAGCTGTCCATTACACGAATGAAGCGGTCATGCACCTTCTGAGAGTGGAGAAAGAACAGAAATATCTTTAATATAGACTACTTCACATGGTGCATTTTAAAGACTTTATTTTATTTGGGAAGTGTTGCAGCTCATGAAAATGTCTTCATTACCATCCTAACTTGTTGGTTTATCATGCAAGATACACTTGTCTTTATGCAGATATATACTCCATGACGCTGAACCAAGTATTATTTCTTGGAGCTGAAGACAGCTTTATATCCAGTATTTTGCAGTTTTGCTTTAATTATGCATGTGGTCTTTCCCTGAATAATTTTAATAGCAGCTTCACTGTATAAGAAGGTCAGTCCAGAGTTATGCAGACTGGGTGTAGTCTGAGTTAGCTCCAGGACTGCTGCCTATGCACTGCTTGCTGTGCAGAGGGGTGGCAAAACCACTCCATGAACATTTTGGGCATTTATTGATAAGCAAAGCACATCAGTTATGGCGCCTGCTGTTGTTAGCATTATGGTTGATGGCCTGTATACTTTTTCCCAGGTCAAAGACACCATTGGCTATGACACTCTGGGGCACTGTTTCTTCCTGGAAGATGGGACAGAGCAGCGCAATACATTCTATCACAACTTGGGCCTCCTCACAAAGCCAGGGACAATCTTGCCTTCAGATCGCAGTGAGGCAATGTGCCTCGCCATCCGTAGCAAAGTCTACGGAGATTACGTTCCTGTGCCGAGCGCTGACTGCATGTAAGTGCTCTGGAAGCTGTAATCAGGCTTTATATTTTATAGCTGGGTCCTAAAGAATGCTGGGGTGAAACTTTTGAAAGGGGCTGTTTGATAGTAAATGAAAAATTGTAGCTTTTTCTACCATTTCTCATTTTAAAATGATTTAGCTACTTGACTGTGTTTTGCTTGCGACGGTATCTTTTAACACCTGCATGAATCCTAAAGAAGGAATATTTGCTGCTGGTTATTCCTGTCTCTGTTTCCTTAGAATCATAAATATATTAGAGCTCTTTGCTCGTTTCTGAACCCCTTTCAACTGCTTTTAAGTTGGATGTTGAACACTCCATGAAATCTGTCTGAAAAATCAAATTGCCTCAGCGCTGGTACAGGCTGTCAAAAACATCACTTACCACAAAGGGAGTTTTTGCCTTATTTCACCAGGGCTGAATTGAGGCTGGGGCATCTAGAGTAAATTGCTCAATAGTACATGAGTCCATGAATATCTAGAGTACCTCAGGAGATGCAGTGAGAATGCACAGATTAGCCTAAATTACAATGAGCGTAATTCAACAATAAACAATAGCTCGATATAGCTGATCAAAGTAAGCTTCTGTTTTGGAGACTGATGAGCTAGAACACAGGCACTCAGGGACCTAGGCTAGTGTTTGCAAGCAAGAACCCACTTTAGCCAAGGAAATTTGTAATTTTACCTTTTCTGGAAAAGGATGCAGTAGCCAAACAAATTATTCTAATTTGTGTAAACAATCCCACTTAATTACCATTATTGTCACTGAAATGCTAGGGTTGCTGGTATGGTTAATACAGGTTTATTTTGCATGTATTTCGTGATCTGTTAATGCAAAGGAGTGTGGGTTCTTGATTACATAATGATTATTGTGGATAAACCACAATTTAGATCTGCTTAGAATGATCAAATTAATTGGTACAGTCATGAGAAAAGTTTACAGTGTTTTTACATGTGGTCATTATTATTGCAAAAGATGTTATCCAATGAAGCAAGTCAACAGATGACAGTTTTCGTAACTATATCTGGCTTCTGTTTCTGCCACTGCTCAACCTCCTTATGTAGCAAAAAATCCTTATTTGAGCAAACATCAAAATAATACATCCTTAATCTTCTACTTAACTAGCCATTTGTGGTTTGCATGGACATTTGTTTTGTTTTCCAAGTAGAAGCTTCCTAAGAATCCCATACCTCCTGCCATTGCCCCTCAAGTTCCAAAACACAAACCAGAAGTTCACTTTGCAGCCATTGTACGAAGCTGTTTAACTTAAAAAAACAAAAATAATAATAATAATTAAAAAAAAGATATTGTGCTTCCTTCAACTGCATTTAACAGAGCATGGATTTTGTCTTAACAGTCCCATATAATTTACAGAAGGTTCAGCATGTGGCTCCAGAAATGAACATATCTGACAGTACTAGATGATTCCTTTTCCTTAAAGAGTATCATTAAAAGGTTGTGTGGAGTTTTAAAGTCAATAGGAGAGTTGTGGCTCAAGTCCAGTGCAGTGCTATGAAAATGTATCCCTTCCTGTTTGGTAACTGCTTAGGATCATTTTGATTTTGATTTTTTAGGGCTGTCAGCACTTTCTGGATCGCAAATCCAAACAACAACTTAATAGAGAATGCAGCAGCTGGTGCTCAGGTAAAATCATTTAATGGCAAGAGCTATGCTTTGCCTCTGGTTCCCATATATTCTACATTTATTGATGTCATTAGCATGGGGGCAATGACTTTTTAGTAAGCCATTGTAAAATTGGGATATGTATTTCTTCAACCTTTGTTTCTGTTAAGAACAAGTATTTGCCTGCAGTTCTCACACTGATTTCTTTCACCATTGTGGCTGGGAATGGTGTGTGATGTCTCTTAGCAAATGTTGATTTTTATTAGTAGTTAATAGTTAGAAGCCCAATAAAATTTTATATGTGTATTTATAAATATATATTCTCTCCTTTTTTTATCTTTGACGTTTCTGCAAATCATGTTTGTTTAATGTGCCTGTATGGAGAAGGTTATATTTTCTAATAAACCATCTGCATTTCACCCACAATATAAGCATTTTTAAAACCCAAGGACCCACTGTGCATGCCAAAGGATTAGCTGGGAGGTTTAAGAGTATGGGCTAGTATGTGTCCCCTGGGATTTGCATGTTTGGCAGGCTCAGGTCAGAAGTCTGGACAGCACAGTGGAAACCCTAAATCCCCAGTATAACCTGTGTCATTAATTGCAGTGTCCCATTTCTCAGACCTTCCTTTGTCTTTTAGGATGTTGGGATATGGTACATCTTTCACCGGGTTCCCACTGGACAGTCTGAGGGGCAATATCCAGAGGGACAGGCTGAATATACCCCCTTGGGAGTATTTTACAACAACAGAGTCCACTCCAATTTCAAGGCATGTGGATGGGGTTTTTTATGTTTCTATCAATATAGTTGTATGACCTGGGGATGACTGTGTGTGGTGCTCTGAAATCAGGTGGTCATGGGTGTCTTACATTTTCATAAAGTTCTTTTAACACTATATCAAGACAGCCAACTTTTGGGGGTGATGCTCTTTCTAATGAGCAAAGAGGGAGCTGAGCAGAATGGAGGTCCTGTTTCAGGCACTTCAGTTGGTGCCTGTGCTAGAGGGGATGAGCCCAGGCCGTGGGTACACCTACAACTAAGTGAGATTCAAGGAATGACAAACAGGACACTGAGCACTGCTGTTGGCCACAGTGGTACAAGGGCATAGGGGGATGAGCAGAAGCCGTTTGTGCCAGGGACTGCTCATCACCTTTGAAAAATAAGGCCTAAAATTCAAGAGTAATTCCAAGAAAAACACTTTCTCCCCCAAATACACTGTTGACATGAAAATGTAACCTGTAAGCTGTAAAGAGCATTTTAACTTATTTCTCAGGATTCTAGATTGAAATCAGTGCTGTTCTGTGTCATGTATATTTTACATTTTGGTCCGTGACAGCTGCTGCTTTGCCCTAAGTCTTGACGTTGGCTACATCGGCTCATGTTCTCTTTTGACTGTCAGGGGACTTGTCACTCTTCATTTAAAATCTTGCTTCTTAACAACACTCTTTTTCCACAAAATTATCAAGAGCTTGGCAGAGTCCCTTATAGCTTTCTGCAAGAGAGAGGGAGAGAGTGGGAGTTCAGTGCCTTGCTTTGGGTCAGAAGACAGCCCACAATGCTGATGCATAACATATGGCAGGCCGGGCTCTGTCCTGACTTCAGCGTGCTACATCCTGTGCTAATGTCATGCTGAGCAGTGCCAAGTGACACCTAAAGCGAAGATAAAACCCAGGCTGCAGGGGTTGACTGTGTTCTCATGCACTGGCTGCCCATGTTCTTTGGTAAAAATCTGAGATCTTGGGTTTCTATTCAGTGATCTGTTAAAATAATTGGAGTCGCGTGTGTTTTCAGGCCGGTTTGTTTATTGGAAAAGGAGTAAAGACAACGAGAGCCAACGCTGAAGATCCCAGAGAGTATCTCACTGTCGATAATGCCAGGTAAGCACATGCTGTATGGTTAAGTAGTTTGGATCCTTGTATTGCTTCTTGGCTTCTGCACTGTATTTAGCAGATCATTAGAGCCTCATTACGGCTGGAGCATCTGAAGAAAACACACAAGCTATCTCTGATGTGCAGAGGCAAATATTTCATAGCTATGCACTTAACTGTTTGTGTTATTGTGGATCAAAAAATGATACACATACACTTGGGGTTATGAGGACTAAGCAGTGAAGTATGTGGAAGGGGATCCAGATCCCATTAGTCCATTAGCGGGTTTGTAATCACCAACATTTCTTATTAATTACTTAAAAGAACTTACATCTGAATGATGATGTAAGAGACTGCTGAGTCTGGTCTAGGATTAATGAGGAAAGTCAAGTAGCCTCAGAGCTTTTTGTCAGCTGCTTTAAAATCTCTGAACTCCATTTCACAGAGCAGAAGCAGGTAAATTAAGGCCATTTCCTCGCTTGCTGCAGTCCTATAGGTCTGTGTGAGGAGGCTGTGGCAGAAATTGGGCCCTGCTCCTGTTTCAGCTTTGCCATTTTTCCTCCTCCATCATCCCATATCAATGTCACATACCATGCTCCCGTATGGCTGAAAGGGTCACTTTGTGTCCCTTTGTGAGACTTCCCCACCAGGGTCATCCCCTTGGGCACCAAGGAGACACATTCCCTAGTACAGCAGCTGGAAGAAGTAGGAGGTGAGGGCAGACTCAGAAAAAGCAATGGTGATATTTTCCGAAACACAGCACAAATCTACCATTAACAGCCAGCATGGCAAGAAATAGCCGGCAAGTAATTGAGAAGCTCCCAGTTCCCAGGGCGAATCCTATTTTCATATCATAGCTTCTCTTTCAGCAGACACAGAAGCATACGGATGTCTGGTCTGTACATGCAAGGAAAGCAGCTTCAATTACTCCATTATCTTTGCTGAATGAGATTCTTGAAAGTGCCTAATTGATTTTCTAGCATCAACCCAGGGATTCTCAATGGACCCTGTAAAGACAATTACAAAAGGACCCAAGTGACTTTGGAAGAATGTTTTCTATGCCTCTAAAATCACACTGAATCAAATTAGGGAGTAGATGCGGTGCTGTTGAAGTCTAGTGAGAAATCACTTGATTCACCTTTGTGAATGCTTGTTTTCTCTTTTGTACCAAGGCACAGAAATGAAACCAAGCTAATAGCCTGACTCTCATCCAGGGCATATCACCTCTTTATGCCCATCACACTGATGTGTGGAAGCCAGACAAGGTCTGCCAGGCACAACCTCCCCTGTCTGAGGCTGATTCGTATGTCTCTTGTGCCGCATTAACTAAGCTCCTTGCTTCAGGTTTCGCCCACATCAAGATGCTGATCCTGAAAAGCCGCGAGTTCCTGCCGTGATTGATGGTCTTATTGCTTTTAAAAATAATGACCATGGGGCCTGGGCTAGGGGTGGCGACATTATATTCTGCAACTCAGGGTAGGTTACTTTAACTGTGTGTTAAATCGTTACCCTCCTGGCAGACATAAATAGGCCTGTAGGCCAAACTCACTGCAGACATTCCCCATCATTTACACCTCTGTTTCTTCTGTCCCAGGTTTTCAGACAATGGAATTGGACTCACTCTGGCAAGGTAATTTCTTAAAATGGATCTTCTTCCCATTTTTCCCCTCAGTGTAACAGGCTGAAGAGTGGAAGCTGAGACACTCCTCTGGCAATTACTGTAAGACACAAGAAACCTCACATTTCCCTCCCAGACCACATCAAGTCTTCCCTGGGCAGCCATTAATACAAGGGGCAATTTAGCCTTTCATTCTCTTTGCCTCAGCATGTCAGGGGAATACATGGTAATTGCTGAATATTTCCTTTTGGGCGGTTGGTCCTGAACCAGTAGACTAAACATCTGGCTCTGCGTTTGGGGAGGCTTTTCTTCTGCTCTATCCCAGTGGAGCAGTATTGCTTGTAGCTTGTGTGCTGTCAGGGCAGGGTGGCTGTGATAGTCCCATGTGGTGGCACAGCAAGTCTCCTGCCTCCTCTGCTGGGGTCTGCCATGCTCCTGCTGCTACCATCTGCATCTGTTTTGCAAAAGACCTGCGAAACCAAGGCATATCCAAAGCCCACTGCAGGCAATGAGAGTCAGTGATACTTGGCTCTCGCTTCAGGGATATAGCTAAAAATCTATAAAGCAACAGCATGGAGCAATTATATCATACTGTTGGTTTTACCCAGGCTAAGTTACCTCTATTACTGATGCCTGAGTGCTAAGCTACCTCAGTATTAACCTGCTGGTTTCTAAAGAGGTTTTAAAGCATCCTTATACCAGTGAATGCATTTTTTTTTCTTTTTACAAATTAAGAAAGAAATTTTACTGTGTCTGTGATGTAATTAAGTGTTAATTCATCATTTCTGCGGTGCTGCATAGTTACCTGCTGTTTCTTTGCTTGTAGTGATGGAACTTTCCCGACAGACGAAGGCTCCAGCCTGGAGGTGACACGCTCCATTTTTGTTGGAGAAAGCAGCAATTTTGGGTCTCAGGGAGGCCAAAACAGCTACTGGGGAAAAGGGGCAAATGGAGAGTGCAGAACACTACCCAGAAACAAGTGAGTTTTTCTTCTGCCATTTCCTCTTGGTGTTAGTATAAGCTAGAAGAAAAGCCTCAGGAATGAATGTGACTACCAATAAGTAATTTATACCGGGTGTTTAAATCATTGTACAGGCCAGAAATAATAAGCATCCAAATAAACTCACTTTTCAGGCCAACAGCTTGAGAGCTTTCTCGCCTGAATGTGTTTGATTTAATTTTCTGCTTAATTTATTAGTGACTGGAGAATGGATTAGAGAATCTGAAAGATACCAAATGGCTTTTGTGTAGTACTTCAGTAGCACAGCATCGAGCTGATGGTGCAGCTCCCATACACCAAGCTATCATCCCTCCTGCCGGGTAGCTGGGCAAACATGGCTGGTTTGACAAAGGTGAAACCTTCCGTCATTATTGCATCTTATTTCTCTTTCAGTAGCTGTATGTTATTTTGTATTTTGATAGCAGCACAACCTCCTGTTTGGCAACCGTGGTCCCTTCCCACATCCCTATAGCAAGTTGTGCTTTCCCAAGCCTAAATTATACCCTCATCTGTTTTTGGTGATGCTCACCAATTATTAAACCCTCTATGAGGAATATAAAATTATTAATACTCAGCAGACATGACATGCACACAGCCATGACTATTATGTCTCAGCCATAAGTGACACAGGAATGGGATCTGTGAACGACAGCAAGGGTAATTAGAGCTATCATCAGTTATTATCAGTGTTGTAATTTTAATTGCAATTGCACAAAAAGCTCCTTTGGAGTACAAGCAAGTTCTAATCGTATTGTTAAGCAATGTACTCTTGGAAAGGAGTATGTCTAATGATACTTGTCCTTGCACCATAGTACAAAGTGGGATGTAAGGGTTGTACCAAACCCAACTACTGAGATAACAGCTCTCAAAATTGAAGAGGAATTACATGGTCAAGAAACACTCTTGTGCTACTAGCCAGCTTCATTACCATCTGTGGAGATGGTGCAGGCCACCCTTTAATCAAACATAGCCAGGGCCAAACAAAACTTGGCACCTTGTCAAACAAACCAAACAAACCATGGAAGGGGTGGGCCCTTACCTGTGACTCCAGTGGTGTCTCCTTCAACACTAATGTCTTGACAACACATCCATGGACAGATACTTCAGAAACAGCTTTTCTGTATGAAATGCTGTGTACTAGGTCTTAGGGAGCTTGTGTGAAAAGTCTTGTATGGAGAAGAGAAACTGCTGCATCACTTGGCACTTGCTTCCAAGGAGAGACTTTTCTCCAGGGAGTCTGACTGATCTGTGCCGATGTTTTCCTGGGAAACCTGTCTGCCCTGGAACAGGAACCTGATGGCAATGCTGCCACACAGCTTTTGGGTCTTCCTTGTGGTGATGAGCTCCAGGGTGGCTGGAGAAAAGGTTTTTGAACTGCTTAACCCCAGATTGCAAGACTTAGGCAAGCTTATGAGTCTTTTTCTTTGGCATTTGAGCCATACCATGTAGAGGATATTCAGCAGAGTTTTATATTTCCTTAACTGTGTGATGAGCGTGCAGGTCCCAGTTTTGTCAAAGGAAAGGTGGTTTAGCTACCTGTTAGTATCTCTGTGCTTTCAGGAGTACTCAGAGCTTGCCCAAGGTTTTCACACCTGACTGTGCCTGTTTTTAAATCTCACAGGACTTTCCCTATTCGTGGATTCCAGATTTACGATGGGCCTGTCAGGATGTCAAAATGCACTTTCAAGAAGTTCACTCCGACTGTTGACAGATACTCAAGTGCCATCGGGTTCTTCATGAAAAACTCCTGGCAGATAAGCCCTCAGAATAATGTGTCACAGATCCTGATGGAGAAGAGTGTAAGTAAAAAAGCAGAAATATGTGCTGTTAGATGTGCAAGTTTCTGAGGATTTTAGAAGTGGTAAGAGGTCTACCCTAGAGCAGGGATTTCCATGTAGTGGTCCATGTTACCTTAGTGCATACCATCAGTTCATTTTGCAACACTTTTTTTTTAAATGAGGGTTATTTATAAGCTAGTAAAATGTATGTTATGCCTGGGCAGACATACATAAAATAATTTGCATTAGAGTAAGGTTTCACCTTGTGACCGCAAGAGCCAGAGCACCACTCTTAACTGGTGCAGCATTACCAGCTCACGTGCTGAGGACCTGCTGAGGACCTGGCCTCAGAGATTGAGAAGGGCACAACTGAGATGCCAGAAGACAGTAAGCTGCAGCACAATTCTTACACAGAAGTAGAAAATGCACTTAGATGGAAAAACATGACCCAGTTTCTGAGGTCAGCAGTGAAATTCCTGTTGAGCACAACAGGCATTTCCCTTGAGCAGTGAGAGCAGAACCAGCCCTATATCTCTGACTTGGTAGGAGCTGTAGGATGCTGACCAGTTCCAGTCCTTGTCCTGGATTCCTGCAGGGATCATGGCCCTGGGAAATTATGATAGATTCCACCTTTCGCTGAGGGATCATAAACTCTCCTTAGCTTTTTTCAAACAAGGTCCATACTTGTGACGATGTTCATGAATTGTAGTAAGTTTGGCTTGAAGTTTGGTTTTATTTTTAGGAAAATTTCCATTGCTGTAGGACTGACCAATATAACTCCCTGTGGTAAGCAGTTACTTTGTCGCCTCTCTGGTGCACACAGACCAACAGCAGAAGGGTATTTCATGAAAGGATGTCGTAGACTGCAGTCACTTGACTGCTCCTCTAAAGAAAACACAGTTCCTGTGCTTTTCAGTAAAGAAATCTTAGTTACTTTTGATCTTCAGGGAGCTTTGGAGCAAGAATAAGGGCTTAATTTGGTGCACGTTCTTTGTGTCCTCCCTTGGGGACATGGTTATAAGATGGTTATGGGGAGCATGAATGAGAAAATCAACCTGGAACCGGGGAGGGGAGCTTAGAGAAAAACGTATGATGAAATAGTTTGATCAGTGGAATGGAAGAGAGTGGAAATTTTCCACCTGTAATGGCCATAGAACTCTGTCCAACAGAATGGCTCTAGGCAGATGATATCTGTGAACATCATCAAAGGAATTATTACATCTTGAATGGCTGAAAGTGCATCTCTTTAATAGAGTTGCACCATTTGAAGCCAATAAGCCTGTTAAATATCCCAGCATTTTTTGTCTGAGAGGCAGTTTAGTACTTTCACCCCTTTAAGATCTGAGGTTTTCAGAGTAAAAATGGTCAGAAGACTTGCTGAATACTTCTGCAAAGCAAATTAGAATAGTAGACTGTCATCTTATTACAAAAAACTGGAATGACATTATCCCAATAATTTACTGTACGTACATTTCCAAGAAATACCTGTTTCTGAAGTTGGTATTTTGCCTACTTAAAAACCATTTATGATTGTAACCGCTTGCAGCTCAGCATTTACTTTTCACTTTGATTCTGTTTCATCTGGGTTGAACCCAGATGTGCTAAATCTGATTTTAGACTCGAAGGACCATGGTTAGTCTATTGTTTTGTTGCTAATTGCTATATAGGACAATATGTCTTTGACTAGTTAGGATAGAGCTTGTAGGCTGTTGTAATTAATTTTCTGTCTCCAGGCTTCATTTTATGACTTTTTAAAGTGTAGCTAAGTACTAATTCCCTAAAGGACAATCATTTTACTGTTGGTTTTTAGGAAGAAATTAAACATTACCCCCAGTTATGTAGGGATGACAAAACGATTAGTCATGCTGGAGGAATAATTGTATAATTAATCAGAGTAATCAGCAGACTGGTTAGACAATAAAATACTAAAGGCAGTCAGTTCTTGTTTAATTCCTGCATAAAAATAACGGTCAAGGAGAACAGAAGAACTAAACATTGAGCTCCACAGAAAACATTCTAGTTGCCTTTTCATTGACAATTCTAAATCTCACATATTAAGATATCTTTGCATTTATCAATAGCAACATTAGATCTCATTACTGTCAGTCAGTAGAACTTGGGAGAGCTCAAAGGAGGTAGCCCCAGGCCAGAACTGAGCCATGCCCAAACAGGACACTTGTGCATTATTTCTTAAGAAGACCTGACATATCTCATTTTAGTCATAAAATAGCAACCTATTTATTCTTCTGTCCTTTTGCTGCACAGCTCCTTTAGAGTGAGCTAAGGAGCAAGAGGTTGTATGTGACCTTTTGGTCTCCCATGAACAAGGCCACCTCAGCAGGTACAGAAGATTCACAAACTGCCCTATTCGCATCCATTGCTAATATTCTCTCTGGTTATTTTTTCCCTGCAGCCAGGAGCTTAGAGTGGATTCAGTCCTTTTCTGCTCCTGGCTGTGTCAACACTATGGTGTCTCTGAAATTACTTGTGCCAAAGAAATCCCAGCGGCCTGTGTTGGGTGGGTTTGTGGTCCCCGGAAGAGCTTGGAGGAGACAGCACTGTTTCCTGGCTATGGTCTAGCGATTCCCATGGGATTGCAGTCCTGCCTAGCTAAGAGATGTCCACTTCCTAATGTTGCCTTTACTATGTTTAGCCTGTGTGGCTTAGTGCTCGGTTTCTGCGTCAAAGCAGAAGTTTGCAAACAGTTCATGATAGGAAAAAGAAAAGTAGACACTCATTTAAAGGGCAAGCCTGTTATTCTCTTAAAAAGAGGGCAAAAAGAAGACCCAAACCTAACCCTAAAGAGACTCCTGACTGAAGGGAACTTGGCAGGGTGAGGACTTGCATTATTCCAGCAGAGTAAAAGCCATGCTAACAAGGGCAGAGTCCTTGGATAGTAAAATAGAGAAAGATTCACACTGGATAAAAGTTCCTTAACATGATACCAGTGTTAAAGTGATGTGGCTTTTTCTGGCAGCATGTGCCAACACTTGAATTTTAGAAGAAGTTGCAATTTATTGTGATGTTTTCCAGTACATTAGTAATTTTTAATATAGAAAGTGTTTTCCACTGCAGTCTTCAGGACTACACTGCAGGTGTGTTAGGTGTGCTGCCCTTGGACAGGTTGAGTTAGCATATTCCTAAGAGATTATGTACTCATAAAACCATCATCTCCCTGTCAGGCTTCAGACAGGTAATTCGAGTAACCTTTGTACCGTACCACTCCCAAGTAGTCCACACCTAATGAAAAATAGGTGTCTGAATAGTACTGTGGTAGCTAGACGTGACCTGTCTCTGCACCCTCTTGTAGCTCATTCCTGGCTCCACATGGACATACCTGATGAGCTGAGCCTTTGTTCATGTGCCTTCACTTAGAAAAAAATACATATTGCCATTGCTGTAGCTGCAAACTCAGTACACCTCTATGCCACAGTGTACTGCACTAAGGTAACCTTGAGACTTACGAAAGACCTGACACTGCTCATTAACACTAGCATTTTGTTTCTGATTTTCAGACTTTTTAGAGGAGAATGTTAGAGATCAGATTAGCTGTAGCACCAAAACTGTCTGCTGTTAGATGGAAACACGGAGTGTTAATCAAATACAAGCAGTACTAGCTGTGCTTTAGTTTATTTTGAACTACAGCTATGTTCTCTGCAGTGAAGTGCCTTTTTTCGTACTCATCTCCCAGCTTTGTGCATTGTCACAAAGTATTTATTATGGAGCTTTGAGCTGCAACACAGTGTTTAAATTTTAATTAATATCTCTTCTTTTATAAATCAAAATGAAATAAAAACCCCTCCCAAATTTGGCGATCTCTCTACTTTGCCAAATAGCCCCTTGGGCAAAAATTTACTGCGGTGCAGTAAGAAAAGGTTTTAAAATACTCAAAAATACACATTAAATTTCCAAGCATTTGAGCCTCCTTTAAATGAGACTGCTTCAGCTGTTTGTTTATGAGACTCAGACAAGAAGGTGACAGAAAAATGGTTCTAGGCTCTAATTTAATTTTAAGCAATAAAGACTTATATTCTGCAAGTAGTTGTTGCTGCAGTGGTCATTCTTCTTAAGCCAGTGGGACTTTCCATCTACCTCAGAATCACAATGACCCTCGTATTCTCCTAAGCTGTTCTGTTTATTATTGTTAAAATAAAGCCTTTAAAGCCCTTGGTAAACTTGCAGCCTAATCCTACTGACCCTAACTCTTACTCATTTGTACAGTCCAATTAAAATGAATTGGACTAAATGGAACAAATCAGAGTCTTTTGAGTCAGTGTGATCCAGTGGCTATTTATGCTGCCTGCTTTTACACACATTGCTGCAGGATGCAGAGTGCTTGACCTAGACTAATTTATTTCTTGATTATTTCTGAACTTAATCATCACACACTGTACTAATTTTATCTGCAGACATAAAATATTCCATGCTTTTTTGTGGAACATCTGCAGTTCCCTTGTTTTGCTGGATTTTGTATCAGGACAGATTCTTCTACTTAGCTACTGAAAAATCTTGATAAAGGAGATATGCATATTGGTGATAATGCTGCTTCCTGTTATTTGCTTTCCCTAAAAAAATAAATTCTTCAGGGAAAATATTAAAATGTGTACTAGAGCAAATTCTGAGAATTGCTGTCACTTTTGTGAGTTTTATAAGGTCTTAGGAGGAGCAATTAGAAAACAATAGCCCCCACAGTATCACTTAGAAAAATACACGAGAAAATATATGAAAAACACATGAGAAAATTCACCAAATATCTAGTAGTTCTTGTTTCAGTTGTGATAGTCCTCAGTAAGCTTCATGGCTTTATGTACCTTGCTACCCTTTGAGTCATCCCCTTCCTTTTGCCACTGCATGATTTATTGCTGTGTGATTTCAAGGAATACAGAGTTGTGTGGGTGCATTTCAAAGAATCAAAAGTCTCATTTTTGTAGAAATATCTCCTGGGGTTAAGAAATGAGGGGAAAGCCAATACAGTTGGAAATTTTTCTAAGTAGACAAGACAAAACAAAACTGTTTACTTTCTAGTTCTAGCTGTATTGCTGTTTTGGCTGTTAAAGCACTGCAAACCCAAGTCCTTACTTAGACCTAACCAGTTTCTTCTTATTTGCTCCTGCTAGGTTGGACTGAAAGTGTTTTTTGGCAGATCAGGCCAGTGGTTTGGAAACAATGACAATGATGGTGACAAAATGTCTATATTCCATGACCTGGACGGCTCGGTGACAGGGTATCCGGACACCTTCATAGGCAGAGCGGACAACTACTTGCTGCGTCATCCTGGGTGTCTTACTGTCCCACGCTGGAATGGGTTGATGTGTACTGGGAAATTCGCACAGGTAATGGAGGGTGTCTGCAGGCAGCATTGCTGTGCATGTAGGGTGGGTGTTCTTCAGGTAGTCTGCTGAGGGGCGATGGAGTGAAGCCTACTCAACACTCCATAAGGTAAGAGGTGAATAATAAATTTGGTATAAATTTACTCCTCTCAGTCTTATCTGCCTAATTCCAAGGACTCAGTAAAGCTCCTGCTCTGCAGCTGCCTAGAACCTGTGAATGTAAGGAGCCCTGTCTCTTCCCATTGCCACAAGCAGCTGCAAGTTGAAACTGAGTTGGGGAAAAGTGTTGTTTTCTAGTTCTTGCTTCGAGGCATTTGTCCGCTGTTGCGGGGCTCTAGTGGATAAGTCTGGTGAACCAAGTTTCAGTAATGGAAGGTTTTACTTCTCTGATACATCCCACTGTGTTCAGTATGGTGAAATGGGTGGTTGAGACACAAACTCACACTTATTTCCCATCCAGATGTCACTGGGTGAGGCACGGTCAGTCAACACCCTGGTAGAAAGGGCTGCAAATCCCAGGTAACCTCTAAGTAGAGAAAGAGAAAGGAAAAGAAAAGCAAAGAGAAAAAAAAAGAAAAGAGAAAAGAAAATAAAAGAGAGAAAAAGAAAAAGAAAGTAAAAAGAAAGGAAGAAAGAAAGATTCTCAAAATCAGATTGTGGTTCATTTTATGTTGCTCAAATCTCAACACAACCTTTGTGTGCGGATAGAACGTACTGTAAATATGTGACTCACCACAGCTTTCACGGCCACATGTAAAAGATTGCAGATGGCTGTCCTTGCTCCTCCACTTCCAAAGAATATTAACATATTTACTGAAAAGTTATCTAGGCCTATTTTAAAGCTGCAGTTAGACATCTTGCCAGGTCTCCTGTTTGTGTTGAGCAAGACAAAGATTAAGACTATGTGTGTTGGGCACATAGAGCACCATGTGGTTTGAGGTTGGAGAGTGAGTACTGGAAGCCTTCATGCAAGATGAGGCTTTAGGAAGGACCATTATTTTATTATGGTCCCTGAGAACAGCCCTGCACTATCAAACAAAGTCTGCAGTGGGGTGCACTGAGAAGTGTCATCACTTATGAAGTAATGTTAAAATAAGATCCAAGCTCATGAGATATAGCAGGTGTTATTTATTTATTTAATAGGGAGCTTGGGAGCATGCTGCAAGCTCTTGTCCCATTGAGGATCAGTAGACATGGAACTGACAGCAGCAGTGTGGCACAGGAAACTCTAATTGAAGTCATTGAAGACTGGGCAGAGTTAAAACTGCCTCGATCAGAGCAGGCTGTCAGGTTTCCCTTTCTAACATGCAGTTTTGTGAGCGTAGATTTTCCATATTGGGAGATTTCTGAAGGTGCTTCCTCTGTGGCTTCTCTGATGTATAATAATGTGTAGGCTTGCAGTTTGAGTAGTCAGACACAGCTCTGCTTTCTCCATGGAACTTTCTGCATGAAACTTTTGAGAATTCAATTGTCTTTGGGACCTCTATGCATACAAAGCATTTGCACAGTCAGATCCAGATAAGCGTATCTCTCTAAGCTAAACAAAATCATATGCATTTGCTTTAGTTGTACTGCAAAGAGCAGGAGTTGCCATCTAAGTGCCTAGACGCTGCACTTTAACAACCCCTGCTTTACTATTGACTGGGCAGAAATGGGATTGGGCTCCTATGAAACACTCCCATTGATTTAATTTTTTGTTCTTGGCACTTGATTTTGCTCTGTGTCTCTAGAGAAATGGCTCTCTCTGTTCTGGAAACTTAACAGTTAAGTTCAGAATTGTAAACAAGTAGGCATTTATATTTTTATTTCTATTAATACCCTCCTGGTTATGGCACTCTACATGGTGAAGCAGTTTTTCCACCATAGAAAATTTCCTTGGCTAGATTTAGGCAAGCATAAACATTTGCTTCTCTGGGATATATTACTTAGAGTTTTTCTACTAAGTAGCATGCAGCAGGATGAGTAAAGTTCATATTAAATGCTTTACTTTATGGGTTTTGGGTAAGGAAATGTATGCATGCGAATGGTAGAAGAAATTGGTCCTATGCAGCAGGGTTCATTTTAATGTGGAGGGTGTAATTGTTGGAGTGTTTCAGCTTAACCCTGATTCTCAGCCCCTTGACTAACTGGTGATTTGTTTGTGTGCTAAATTCTGAGTGTCATACTTCAGATCAAAAGCCTAAAGGAGTGAATTCAGTTGTGGAGAAAGATGGTTTGCTTTGATCTCAGTAACTCTATTACAAAATCTGTTTTCCTTTCCATGTAGCTGTGGTAGACAAGAACTTTTATTCTTCCCTAGCGCAAGCAGGTGAAAATATCCTTTCAGTTCAAGGAAACAGTGACTCCTATATTACTGCTGAAACCGAGCCTGAGATAGTCAGCCTAGGGATGGGCTACTTGGCATGGAGGCATGAGATCCAAGTCCTACAGCTAACATTACAGGCAAACCCTTTCTGAGTAAACTGCTTAGAGCTCAGTTAATTCCTTTCTGCTTGTTTTCTTGAATTCACTTTTCATGCTCTTCTTCTCCTGGATGTAATTTGCCCAGGAAAGGAAATGCCTGAGGAAACCCAGTTCCTCTGGCAGTGTCTCTAGCTCCACAATATCCTCTGGCAGTGTCTCTAGCTCCACAACCCCCTATCTGGGGACAGACTTTTCTGAGGGTGTTTTAATCTGGCAGCTCAGGTTGACATTCCTACCTCTCTGCAGTCGGTTGATGGCGCTTCCTCCTCCATGTCTCTAAGAAGCATCATGCCGCTTTTCCACATGGTGTCCAAGATCTTCCTTCAGCAAAGAGCACGAAGAAGTGCCTCCTGCTTCAGCTTCAGTGTTGCCCTTCACTACCAAAGAAGGATTCTTGGAGCAGCTCAAAATCATGAAATTTACACAGGCAAGAACTACCAGGTTTTTTACTCCTCCTCTTTTGATTCTGGAGCCTGCAGAGTTGGTGTTGTCCAAACAAGACCAACCCTTTTGCTTTTTAATGACAGCTGAAACTCTCATGTTGTAATGTAAATAAAGTGAGGCTTTAAGGAAGAACAGTAGAGGAAGTTGGCAGCACCACATCTGGCAATCTGTGTGAGTCACTCAGACCCTGTCAGCAGGGCACTGAGGTCCTCTGCGTTCCATGAACCTGACTTTCAGCTGCTGCAAAGGCCAATAATAAAAGAAAAATGCAGGAGAGGCTCATTCCATGTAGGTGGGTAAGATTTCCAAAGGCACTGAGATGGAGACTCCTCAACACCCACATTACTTGTTAAAATGTAAATGAGATTCCTAAACCATTTCTGATTTTTATCTAAATTGTAAGACAAGTGCCTTTGCTCCCACTGGGCAGTTGAAGCTGTGCACTTACTGCTTCCTTTGCAGACTTCACAGCAGCTCATCAGGAGAGGCTGTGAAACTTCTCTTTTTTGGTATTAGTCCTTATTAAAATAAGCAAAGCATTTGGCAGTATGTGCTGTTTTCTTTTACAAGCTTAAAAAGGTGTTAGACAGACATGAGACTACCACATAGATAAATTAGCATCAGTTTTGAATTAGCAAAAGATTGATGCCTTGCTATTTTAAAATACTTTAGGAAATTTCACCAGTTCAGTCACCTCCATACTGCAGGTGGCTGAAATGAAATTATTCCACTTCTCTTAACTCTGTTCTTGCAGCAAATGTTCGCAATTGCACTGATCCTGCATCTCCAAGTTATATATCTTCAGCTGGTATTGTGTACTCAGTGCCTCTGCAGCTGGTTTTGCTACTGATGCTTCTAAATGTAAAGCAAGCAAGAGATGCAGTTGGTAGTGAATGGTGCTTCTCTAACCACAGGCAAAACCATACAATCCCAGGGTATCTGCAATGCTTGAAGACTGTCAGCATCTCACAGAGTAGGAAGAAGGAAAAGCCTGCAAGATGTTTTTCATCTAATGGTGTCTGTATTTGGAGAAAGAGGTCCAATTTTGATCTCTGATGTACACCAGTGGAAAAACAAAGTAGTTTTGCTGATGTCGGTGACATCCTGTCATGTCCTAGCATGTGTTAGAGAAAGATAACTTTTTTTTTTTCTCTGAAAGAATTTTAAAGTCTTCTCTGGAAAGTTCATAGAGAAAATGCATTTTTCTGGGTGCTAGCCTTTTTTGAACAGTCAAACAACCAGAAGGGGCGAAAGCATGTTTTGAGCTTCTCATTTTTTAAGGTATTTTGCCACAGCTTGACAGCTGACAGCACAGTGGGACAAAAGCAATCTTGAAGAAACTACAAAACAAGCAGACCTCTTCTCAGAAAGCAACATTTTCTGTTCCAATACTTTGCATGTTGCTTATCTTCATACTCCAGTTGAATAGCAGATCCCCCATGAATTGTAAAAGAACTTATCTTCTCAGTTTCACAATCTACTTGGGAAAATTGCCATATAAGCACAGGAAATCTGACACATCTTTTTAACATGAAGTGTTAAGCAGCTAAAATGACAACTGTGTCCATTAAGCCACCCAGGAAAGTAGAAGGCTTGCATTTTATAACACTTTAACTAGCTTTTCTTCTCTTACTACATTAAGCTGTCACCACTTCTCATATTTTAAAGTATCTTCATGACCCACTTTCTTCTCTTAAATATTTTGATAGAGTTAACCAAAAATTATGGAGGTGTTGCTAAGGAATTTTTCATTGTAGAAAAAAAAATAATCTCTTTCTCTCCTTTTTATTCTTCACAAATATTTTGCCCCTGCAAAGGTGGATACAAGGAAGAAAAGTGATAGTATTCCGTGTTCAGTTCAAGTGAGTAAAGGTGTCGCAGATTAAAGGCTGAGGAAGAAAGAAGCTACACTGTAGTATCCCAAGAGAAGATAGAGCACTATTCTGAGGGTCTCTTCATGTACATATAGGCAATTACTACTGTAACCCCTTAGTGATAAACATTTGTCAAGATTCACCAGTTACACTACTGTATTTCTGTGGGACAGAAAATCACGTCCTGGAAGGCGTTCACTCTGTGGCCACTGTTGGTCATTGCAGGAGACAAAATCAGTTTACAGATATTTCTGTCAACACAAAGTGGCATTATTCCTTGTTCTGGGAATTACTGTTTCATGCTCAAAACAGCTACCACCATCATCCTTAACATCAGACCTATGACTTGGTCCCTAGGCCAAAGGAAAATGTTACCAAAACTCTCTGACATGCTTTCCTCGTCATCTTATTGAAGCATACTGCAAACTCTTTCAGCACTTTCTTGAAAACAATCATAGTGAGCAGCTTAGGCCATGCATAATACCCACTCTCTCTCTTTGTTAATTTACACAAATACCTTAAAGTCTAGAGAATTTTATTTTTCTTGGTAGTCTGTAATTTAGGAGCTTTTGGGGCTTATTGAGTGCATTTCCATCCTTTCTTGGTTTATTTTATCATTGCTGTATTTAATTTTGTAGTAAGTGCATACCAGCTACCACCTTAACATTCTGTGCTTGCTGGAAACACATGTTAGAAGGAAATCATGTCAAAGTTTACAGTGATAGGACAGAAACTCTTGCCTCTTATCAAGAAAGACACAGGTGGGCTATTATTTTGCAGTATCAGAGTTCATTTCAACCATTCTTTGTCAGAAAATGCTGTTTTGGTTGAGAACAATTAATACATTGATGGGATTTCAAGTCTGAAGGTATCTTACTGATCACCTGTTCTGACCTCAGCACTTACCATCCACGTGGGGATGAACGAGATTGAAATCTGGTTTATTGTATTGCATGTTACTGACTCTCCAATCATGGTTTGAATATAAACCGAAAATAGGTTTCCCTCCTTGGTTTCATAGATAAAAAAGGCCTTTTATCAGATTGTAAAAATTATTCTTCCTTTATTCATCAAGAATGAGCAAATGGCCTGCTGCTCAGAGACAGTTTGGAGTGAATTACTATCAATAGTTTTAGCCATCAGGAAAAATTCATTTAACGAAATTCTGGGATCCACTTTAATCTTCAGGGGTCTGCAAATACCACTCAGCATAGGCTCTCATCATTAAAATGCAATGATGTAAAAGGAAGAATGGACCTAATATCCCAGAAATATTTACAACCACTTTTGAATTACTTCTTTGACACGAGACCCAGATTTTTAACTTGAGCATTCAGCATGTGGCTGCTGAATTCAGGGGTGAGGTGAGGAGTAGGCAGAGGTGGCCTCTCTTTTAGAGGTCCTGAGGAGCTTACACTCGCCACCAAAAGCAGGCACAAGCACAGACCTTCTGGGCATGAAACTGGAACTGGGAGCTGAACTGGGTGCAAACCCCAACTAAAATAAGCTCATATATAAACCAGTGAGAAATAGTCTGAGTTTGCAGAGCTTTCAGTCTGCATAGACAAGAGGAAGAGAAGCAGATATGGAGATGTGAGGGGCCCAGGTTTCACAGCCCTGCATTAGAAGGTGGATATCCTGGTAGATGGAGTCTTGCCCTCTCTGCTAGTCTTGCCTGTGCTTGTATCTTTGCCTGGAGTATTAAAAACTGTTAAGAGATTACTGCTTGCATTTTGATCTGCCTCAAAGACAGAAACAGAGTTCAAAACAATTTTGCTGGATGGATGCTCATGTAGAAGCTTAGACATTTCTGAGCTAACATGGTTTTCTATGTTGGATGTTTTAAGTTCTTGATGCAGTGAGTGCTATTCCATACTGTGTGAGAGGGAAGAAAGCAGGATATAGGTGTCCTCACTTGTCATTGGTGCATTTGAGACCCTTTGGGGAATATAATAAGCTGTCCTCTGTAACCCAGTGTGCCAAGACAGATCCTTATGACTAGCTGTGCATCCTCCTTCTGCACTGGAATTTCACACAGGGGGAAGCAGGTGGACATCATGTGTTCAGCCTTAAAACTAGTGTTTGCCACTATGAATTTGCCTTCATTTGAGTGAGGACAGTAAAAGCATACAACTGAAGTGTAGTTTTGTAATTGGTGTGTAGAATTGAATTACAGGCCAAGGGCATCTCTTGGTCCCTGCACAGAGGAGCTCTCTTCTGAAGCCTGTGGAACATGGTATTTAGTCTAAAAGGTCATATAGTCAGGCCATCAAATTCTAGCCCCTGAAATTTCAGCCCAGACTGCTACTTGAGAGCAAAGATGTGGATTCCATTAAATAACTGGACCTAATCCAAAGCCCATTGAAATGGCTTAAGAGTTTTCTGTATTTTCAATGGAATAAGCCTTTTTTGAAAGTGCAATTGTTTTGAATTCATAAAAAAGTTAATTTGAGATACTTCCCTGATTACCTTTCTCCCTTAAGATTTTAAATAGTGAACATTTTTATGGCACTATCCAATTCATATCTCCCTTCACGGTATCCCCAAAAATGGCTGAAGATTCTATTTCTGGTTTACCTTTTTATTTGAACTGGAAATGTTTCAGTGACTTTCCAAATGTTCTGAGTTCTACATTGGCAAAAAACCGTTTACAGGCAAATGATGATCAAATGCACATGTTATGGCTGGGTCTGGCTTGTTTAATGGATATGTTTGTCATTTTCTTTTCACCCTTAGCTTTATATTCAGGCCAGACGCCCCGAGAATCTGACCTTATCCATTGCCAGAGCAGCATACCATTCCCATCCCTTGCGGTTGCAAGGCGTGAACAGAGGAGCACCATACCAGCAGTACCAGCCTGTCGTCATGCTTGAGCAGGCTTATATCATCCAGTGGGATGGCAAAGCACCCGAGGATATTATCCTGTACCCCATCAACTTCAACAGGTATGTTGTTAGCGAATATTCTATTTTCAGAAAGTCTGGAGCTTTAACAACAACTCAGGTTGTTCACAAGTTTGGCCTTTCAAATGTCAGCAATTTCTGAGAGTGTGGAAGCAAAGTGTTAATAGCTGGCACTTACTGATGCAATGAGATTCCTCTGCTTTCACTTTATTCCATTTTTTTTTTGATGTGCAGAGACACTTCTCTTTCCAGAAAATTTTGAAGCAGAATCCAACAAAGTCCTGGCCTGCTGTCCCTAAAATCCCTCCAGAAGAGCTCTGGCTCTTGTTCATTTGTTTGTACTAGTTGGTGCACACATAATTTATCTCCTGTATGTATGAAGTGCAGAAATACATCAGAATCTGCAGAGAACTTTGCATCTTCTGTAATCCAAATAGCACTGCAGTCACTGTTTCTTTTTACATAAAGTTATAAAATGTTAGGACTCAGTACAGACAAACTGAGGCTGTGCTGTATTTATTTCCCATGTTTTCTTGTAGTGTTATATAAAAGCAGAGTATATCCATTTCAGGTACTACTTTTCTCCCTTCCAATCTGTTTCATTTTGCACAATTTCATTTATGGTTTTTAGTACTATTCTTAGTTTAGTGAAATTACTTGTGCTTTGCCCTGGTACAACTGTTAGGGGGGAGTCCTACAGTCCAGGCAGCTTAGCAGTGACAGACAGTGCCATGGTTTGCACAGATGAGATGCTGCAAGAGATGAGCTCCACAAAAAATCTCTGCCATCACCTTGGGTTCTGCAGTTTATATCACTCCTCAGCTATTGATAAAAGCATAACATAATAAAAGGACAGAGATGTGCAAATGCAGACTCCCGTGATTACACACAACCCAACCACGCACAGGCTCAGATTTGCAAAGGAAAGGTTTCAGATAGTTGACATGAAAGAAGTCAGAGGCACTGAGGACATGAAGCAGCATGTACTGCTGGTAAATCTGGCGGGTTCCCAAGCCCATCCAGTATTATCCACCAAACCCCACACCCATCCGCTGCTGCTCCAGCAGAGCGTCACTGCTGTGGTTTTAGCTTAGGATAGCTTTGGCAAAAACTTGAGCTCTATTTGGTTCCCCTGAAATCTGGGGAAAAATACTGTCCTTAGTTATGAAAAATACTGTCCTTAGTTATGAAACCTCATAGGAATGTAGCTGAGAAGGGTAATTCTTCCTCTGTACACATGCCCATCATAGTCAGTGACATACACCTGGTCCTCTTGATTTAAAGATATAGTAGCTATGGGGCATGACCAAGTCACTGGAGGATCAGTGTTTGGACACTCCTGTCACAGAGGAATTATTAGAATTAAATCACTGTTTTTGGTATTGATATATCTTCGTGCACTTTAAGGAAGAGGAAACCCCATTAGTCTCTCACAGACAAGCTGAGCTTTGCAAGTATTATCTGTCTTAAAATAATTAACTATTTCCTGCTAAATGGAGAGCTAAGTCTTCTGCTGGGTAACTGTCACTGTGGCAGTTAATACTTGACAAAGCTTTGGCCCATGATCTTCAAACACAGATTCAAATCTGAAGGCAGCACTGGGTCTTTGGTAAAACTCATCTTGAAGTTAGGCTCTTGTTCAAGCAGCAACTTAACTGCATTTTGCTATTGAAAACCACAATGTGGTTGCGGTTCTTTTTGTCTTGTGTGAAACCAGTTATTTGAACAGGGCAAAGGTTTATAGATTTTTCTGATCCAGAAACATTTGGCAAGGTATATGTTTTGAAGAACTATAAACAAGAAATATACTGTAACAAAGGAAAACCACAGTTTAACTTAATTTCATTTAGATCATCTTGCTAAGAAATAATTAGGAATGAAATGTGTGGCTGCTCTGTGTACACCTCAAGTATGCTGGATGCTAGCTAATGCAAGACTTCAGGCTGATGCAATAGCAATAGTGAAATATCCAGACTATGCAAAAATATGGAGGAATGAGATGTCTGTGGAAGGGTAAAGGAATTGAGGTGAAAAATAGGATTTAGGAGTTTGAAGGAAAAGAGTGGCTGCTTAAGCAGTTCCACGTATGACCTTTATTAAACATTGTATTCCAGTCATTTCTGGAATGGAAGAAATCTCAGGTTATGGAGACCAGAGTAATCAGGGAAGACTTTTACCTGTCTCAAGTGGCTTTATGTTTTGTTTGTTCTTTTTTAATCCAAAACACTGAATAATCTGCCAAAAATTGAGCTCTTAACATAGCAACATCTGTGCAGAATATGTGACACAAATCAAAACATGTTAGATGAATTTTAATTGCAATATCCTAGGATTAATAATTTTAGGCATAACCTGAGTGAACAATTAAACTATTTTTAGTCTGGTTGTTGTAAAATGATGGATAGATGTATCTGGGATGCTGGCTTTCCAGCTAGACAGCCCTCATGCTTCTGGAGCAATTTGCTCTACACTGGCTAAAGGAAGGTCAGAGGGGAAATAAGGAATTTGACAGGGAGATGTGTACCAGGATTTGGATTTCTGTGGAGGTCAGGCATAGCACTGATGTTGAATACTTGCACAGTTAACACTTTCCCTGCGTCTGAAGCACTGTAGAAAGACCTAATAGAACTCATGCCAGTTCAGATGTCTACTAACAGACCGGAATGTTCAGATTCCTGGGGTGGGCAGGATGAATTCACATGACTCAGCTGAATTTGGCAGCGCTGCTTTCCTCAAGCTGTGAATCTTGTCCAGTGAATTCATAGGCACTGCCTGGATGGATTTACTCAGCAGAGGAGGACACCACTTGGAGCACTGTCACTGAGCAAATCTTTGTCATGGGCACCTGAAGCGTTGCTGCAGTACTTGTGTCTTCCTCTCACTGATTCAGACTGCTTTTAGAGTAATTATTCAGTTTCTTCACTTCCACCAAAATATGTACCTAAACCAAACTATGTCTCCATGCGCTGCCGTCTGCAGCCACGTGGTGCCAATGAGCTGTTTTAACGTACAACTTCCCTTCCAAGGAGGGATATACTTGTTTGCATTCGTCAGGGTAGCTGTGTTGCTAGCTGATTGATGGGCAATATAAAGCCATGGTGGAGACCCCCAGGCTGTGTTTTCAGGCTGCTGAGGAACAACATTCTGTCTCAGCAGAAATGCCTTTTTAAGCTATAGATAGGGTTGTCTGTCTAATGGCTGGGAGTTTCCCTGTGAGGATGGGTATTGATGCTTCTGGAAAGAGGTATCGCAGGACAAGTAATTTCTGAATGTTTTGGCAAGGGAAGAGAAGGAGAGCTCTGGCTGGAATTTTAATGATCAGGAATGAAGTGTGCTTAAGAACCAGTCCAGATCTGCTGAGGATTGCTCTCATCAGGCATAAAGTGTGTGCAAAACCTTCATAAATGGAGCCTTTGGACGCTTTCTCCATGGGCTTCATCTTTTTGTTGGAGCAGTTTCTGACCCTTCAGAGCTGTTTGTACGTTTTCTTGGTAGTTCCATTTTTTTTTCTTTCCTGCTTCACAGAAGGTGAGAAGTATCTGTAAGACTGAGTTAAGGGCTTTCCTCAAAATTACCCCCCTGAAGCACAAAGGCGTGCAGAGGGCATCAAGCTTGTTAAAAGACTGAGGAAAGGCTGGTAAGCCAGGAGGAAAGAATAGAAAACACTGTTTGATTGTGAAGTAAGTGCCTCCCTTTCAGGTGCTGGAAAAAGGTACAAAGATTGGCCCTTCATACAGTAAGCAAAGTCAGAAATGAAGTCCTTCAATTTAATGACAGGCTTTGTGCCTGTGCAAATTTTCTAATCACGAAAGAAGCTAAGGCAAATACTATTATCGCAGGCACAGTGCTGTTCAGTAAATCAGCTAGGCTTCTTTGTGCTATCAGCACATCTAAAGATAAGAATTAAATCTCCTCAAAGCACATATCTGGAGTATAGTGTAATAAGTTGTGTTGTTGAAGCAGCCTGAAAAGCGGTGGCAATTAGAATGAACATTCCTTGTTCTTAATGAGCACAGGCAAATATCTCTATACTTGGTTTGTTGAGCCTCAGAGGGAAGGGTTTTCCCTTATTAGGGCTCTCTGCTGCGGTTCGACAGAGAGAATTCAGGGAAATGTGAGCATCTAATAACATAAAGTGGGTATTTTTTTGTACATAGATCGCCTGAGTCCTGCAAGCAAGGGCTTTCCTTTGTACTGCACCTCTCCTGAGAGATGATGACTCCAAGGACCGTGCACGGCAGCATTCCCCAGACCCTCTGCATCCTCTTAGCTTCACCTGTAGGGGTTCAGTGAAGCTCATCATATTAATGTTCTTTGGTGTCCTGTTGCAGGATTTGGATCCTCATGGGACCCTTAGAAGATAAAATGGCAGGGGAAGGCCAAATTTCTTGCCAACAGGGAGCAAAAGGGCAGATGTCTCTGTGTGCTCAGGCATCTGTCCAGCCTTTCCCTGCCTTGGTGTTTGTGCAGGGATGGGCAGAGGTGCACAGCTCAGCTCCTGTATTTGCTAGGCCGGAGCTCTGCGCTAGAACTTGTCATATTCACCAGTGAATAATCTTCATTACCTGAAAATTCAAGTGCTTGGAATGAGCTTGTGTTTAGATTCTTCACTAGAATTCGTGGAGACTTTGGACACCGGGTGATAGGAAGCTTCCAGGATGCCACAGCCCATCCAAAAGTGGAGTTTTCAGTGCAAGCAAACTTACACAGCTCATGTGTGTACTGAAACTCTGGGGGACTCATTATATTTGTATTTGTCAGGGTTGTGTAGGTAGGTGTTTTTCCTACAGCTTCTCATTAAATGCCAGTCTGATTCATACTTTGAGCTACTTGACATTTTTGTGATTAAATTCCTTAGTGGTGATAAGGTATGGAGGAAAACAGATAACAAGACAAGGCTAGAATGTGCTTGTTGCAGGCTTGCCCAGTTTATGGATATTTCTTAAACTGTTTCTTTTTCAGATTAGTTCTAAATGAGCTTTTCCTCTTGCTTTCCAGATTGATAAATGCACAGGAAGGCAAAATTAGTGTTTCAAAGTGGAGCTAACAGTTTAAAGCTGTGACTGCTTTCTTGTTCTTGTACATACATGAGTTCTGACCTGGATCCCCGAGATCTGGATGTAATACAAGTAACACCAGCACTATTTCCAATAATAATAAGAGCTACTTGGATTTCATATCCCTCCCCTTCTGATAACATCTGTAGTTCAGAGTTAATCATCCACACAATACAGAAGTCAGCAGATATATTTGAATTCCCTTCTGTCTATTTAAATCCCTTAAATTACCCACAGGTCAACCCATGGACCAAAGCCATGAGATTGTTTAAAATTGGAAAAAAGCTAAACCATTTGCCAGAACACCAGTTTGCCAGAACAGCACTTTGCAGATTGAACCATTTTAGTACATTTAGGCCAAAGCAGGTGCTGACATCACCTAGTTTGAGTGATCCTGAAGCCCTGTCTTTGTTCCATCCCTTGCTGTTCCCTGTCCTCTATGGCCTGTGCCTGCAGCTGGCTCAGTGACAGGGATTAACAAGGTGACTCTGAGAGAGTCCTTCCTAAGCTGATCATTTTACAACATGAATGAGAGCAATCTGAGCACCAGACAGTCCCCAGGTGACGAGGCAAACCAGACTGCTTGTCACTTTGAAGACTGGTACATGAAACCTGAAAGATTCTTTTCATGTTTTCACGCTTTTCCTAGCCCATGGAATGGGGTTTGAGGCTACTCAGGGCCACCAGGCTCTCCTGACCTGACGTTCATCCAAGGCACAAGCATCAGGAAAATACAAAATACACAACAGTCAGCAGTACAGTACTTGGAAATATCTTAAAAAAGCTACAAATTGAATTGGGATGCGATTCCTCTGTGAAAGCATGTAGGGTGGGAAAAAAGATGGTAAGATGATGTACTATATTTAAATGCACGATGTTCTTATTTTTGCTTGCATACAATTGTCTGTGAGCCAAATGATGGCTGAGTCAGACCCTGGTTTCGTAAGTATCAGCTGAAGCGTACCTCAGGGCAGGATCCCTTCTGTAATTTATTGCGCTTCACAAAAAACAAAAATCATTCTTTATTGCCTAAGGGGGCATGTGGGTAAAACCAAAAATTTTAATTTCTGTTAAGAGATGGCCTATGCTTTTGAATTTTTAATGGCATTTCCTAAATGGCAACATTTAGGAAGGGCATTTAAATCCCAATACACAAAACTCTAGTTAGCTAAACACATACCTTATTTGTTGGTATCCCTGCAGCAAACGGTCTTCCAGATTTGTATATCCTTAATAACAAGGTCCTGGAAAAAATGGCTGGATTTTTGCCCAGAAGCAGTGTTTGACATCGCAGGGGGTTGGATGTATTTAAAGGATTTGAGGTGAAGTAGTAATTTGAGTAGAAAATTAAAAATCAATCTAGAAAAAGAGAAGCAGCGAGCAACAGCATCAGGGAGCTGGTGGGAAATGTGGGTTCAAGGAGAAAACCTTAAACAGGGAGAAACTGGTAAGGATGTGGCCAGTTTCCTTACAACCCTTTCTCCACTCTTCTCAGCACCTATGAAATGTGTGGGTATTTCTTGCTCCATTTTCCCCACCAGTGATGCTGGTTGGAGAAGAGGTGGCTTGTCCTGAAAACAAGTTTTATATCAGAGAAGATTCAGCCGGGTTGTGCGTAGGTTGTTGTGAGGTTGGGAGATGTTTTTGGAGAGAAAAAACAGCTGTATCCTGACTGAGAGCAAGGAGCATTGACCTCCTGTGATTTGTTCTTAGGATGGGCTGGAGGCTGAATGGTGGCTTTGCTTTTTTTCTCTTTTGAAGTTCAACCTTCAGCCTGTGAGACGAACTTGCCAAAGCAGCACATGGGGATTTCTGCTGGGTTCCCATGTTATGAACAGGGAAGTTTCAAATGCCTAGTTGTCTCACTCCTTTTGAAACTTCAGCTCACATAGATGTTGACCAAAATATCAAAGGGGTTGTTTTTAAATAGGAGTAATAACAGTTGGGGGAGACTGACTCACTGGATGAAACTCTCTTGGATTTTTGAGCTCAAGGAAAAAATAAGTAATTTTTTAGTTGGACTCCGTGGCATTCCTTCATTAGCTTACCCCAGATTTTCATCAGTGAGATCAGGATTTGGACTGTGCACTTCCATGGTCATCAGCTACATGACACACCATGTCAGTAAACACGATGGAGCTGTTTTCTAGAATGATATTCATCAGCTTAGAGGTTCCCTTTGCTAAAATACAGCCAGGATTGGCACCAGCATAACCACCAACCCCAGCACTAGATCATACCCATTTGCCCATGACTGATACTTTATCCAATGTAGTCAAGGGGTATGTTCTCAACACTGAACAAATGTTATTTGTCCTCTTTCAGGCAGTGATAGTCCCAGCCATGCACAATTTCTATGTTTACTGCAGCCAAATCTCATCTCCAAGTTATATGACTCATTTTACATCCCACTACTTGCAAGAGTCTCCCCTCCTTTGCCTGCTTGATCACGTTTTTCTGAGTGGCTTTGCCTTTGGGAGTGTGGGGTTGAACTGGGGGTTGTTCTGGGGGTTGTAAATGAGGTATGTATGTGTGTACGTGCAGATCTGTATCTGCCACATGTCCAAGAACCGGAAACCTCTTGCCTGCTTTTTTCCCTTTCCCTCATCCTTTTTTGCTTTTGCTTATCCCAGGAAGCCTGCTCATTGCCAAAACATAAAGATACTTTATGTAACACTTTGATGTTTCTGCTTCACCTGAAAGAGCCAGAACTGCAAATGCCAATATCCTGGTGAAAAAAAAGAAAGGTTTCTTGGGTTTGTTTCATTCAGCCATTTCCGAAAGAAAATAAACAGGCTAAATACATTCATAAAAATGCATAAAATGCACTGCGGGGATTTTTGAATGACAGTAACAGAGGGGCAGAATTGGCAGGTTTTATACGTGCTGGTGTCGGCAGACTCTCCACAACTTTCCAAGCGATGTTTGAAACTGTTAGGACCCACTAAAAACTGAGGTTTTGCTGGTGCATATTTAGCTTTTCTCCTTCAAATGCTTTTAAAAGTTTTTTTTTATTTTTTGTAAAAACATGTAGGAAAATGTTGGCCTGATTAAGAGCAAGAATGGAAAAAAAGGAAGATGAATATTCCTTACTTATAAAATGAACTGAACTTTATCACCAGAAAGGCTGTGAACACAATTACTTAGTTTTGGGGTGAGAATATCTTAAATAGCTCAATTTTGTTTCCTCTACATGAATATGACTCTCACACTGACAGCCAAATCCAGAGTCAGACTTTCCACCTGAGAATATTTTTGTTTCTCTTGCAAGAAACTCTTAAGAATGGAAGTTAAAAAAAGCAAGTGCTGTGTATTGCTACGCTGGACAGCATTTCAAAAGTCTGGCTTCTTTCCCTTGTGTTTTAAATTATTTTTCCCCTTTTTTGTTCTTGTCTTTAAGCATGAGAGCATTTAAAGGTTCCCACAGCATTCAGGCAGTGGTGTGAAATTACTTTGAATTTGTAATTTTGGGATCCAATATGAATTTGGTGTTTTTGATTCTTGCTAGTGCTGCGTGTGTCCCTAAGCTGCCGAGGCACCTGCAAAGATCCCAAGTGATGTGTGGGTACTGAGAGCAGCAGAACAAGGACTCAATGTCCTACAGGATATTTAGCTTGGTTCAAATTTGTCTTATTCTGCCTGCAAATACTCACCCCAGAGGAGCAGCTGGTAAATAAGACACAATTGAGATGTTTAAACAGAGAAATAAAGCAGAAGCCACAGTTTTCTGACCACCCTGAAAAAGGCTGCTTCCTGACCCAGCCAGGAAGTCCTTGGTGGCCATTGCAGTGGCTGAGGAAGGGACACACACACATCTCTTTTCCTTTGAATCCAAAGTCCAGTATGTCCCATGGCTGATTACTGCGTCTTGCCTGAGGTTGCATTTCTCCCTCGGTTTTGGCAGCGGCTGGAGAGCGGGCATCTAACCCCCATCCACTTGTCAGCTGCAAGGCAGTGTCCTGTGGACCTTCCTGCAGTAGTGATGTGTCTTGCTTTGCTTTTTCTGGAGGTGGTGGAGCCCAGTTCAGTCACACAGACTGGTATTTGGGAAGGTTTACAGTGGATTTTTTATGAGCTGAAGAAACATCTAAATACAAAACTGTTAAAATACCACTAAATTAAAGAGAAAATAACCACCTTATTCTTTCCTATATTTATGTAAAGGATAGCTTCTAATACCTTCCCTTCTCCCATCTCCTCCCAAACCCTTTGCTGTGGGAATTCACTTATCTCCACTCCTTCCTTCACAAACTCCAAAGTAAGTGCTTTTCATTTGATCTTTTCAATCTTGGTGTGTTTTATTTCAGCATTTCACTCATCCTGCTCACATGCATACTAGACTGTAGCACTAGTATTCCCAAATGCCTCGGCAACTCAAGACAGTTGCAGCTGTGGGTTTTTCACACTTCTTTTCCCTTTCACCCTCCAGTTTCCTTTTCCAGTGCCTTTCTTATTCCCCAGAGAGGTGGCAGTCAGTGTAGCACAACACCAAAGCTGCTTCCCAGCATCTGAGGGAGATGACAAGCCCTTTTTGTGATGGTGACTTCAGGGGATGAAATGTGCTAATGCAATGCAAATCACCCTTATGAAACAGCCAAACGTCTTGGGATTCCATCCTAAAAATACTCCACAAATATGGCTCTGGTGCATTTCTTTCATTTCCTCTAGTCAGAGGCCAAATAATCTGAAAATATATCCTTTTTTCTAACTGTCCTGTGTTATGACACAGCTGGAGTTGGTTAAAAATCTAGAGGGCAGTATCTGGCTTAAGCTGATAGGTCTTTGTGTGGCTTTGATTTATTATTCTAGAACAGCCTGTCCCCTCTTCCATCCTGTAGATAGTTTTGTTTTGTTTTAATGAGAAAACCAGAAAAAGGCTGAAGTAGCTTTGCTTTTGTGCTCTCCATGTGTAATGCAAAGTAAAGGTCTTAGGAACGCAGATTCACAGATTTCTCCAAATCAAAGTGGTTTCCCTCATGTATGGCTCTGCTGGCAGGGTGGCAGGTCATTTCAGGGGAGTCCTTGGAGAAACTTTGTCTTCCTGAGTTTTGTAGGACGCAAAAAGAGAGCTGATGAAGGTGGTATTTGTCTGTCTCTAAGACAAATTGAAATTCTCACATTTTAGCCAGGAAGCTAGGTAGTTAAAAGAATACATTTAAAGCCTGGATGCTTTTGGTAATATAAGGAAAGCAAGCTAACCACAGTACTGGGACAGGCTCCTTGGTGTGGCACACTGAGCCACTTCAGAGAGTGGAAATGAGTTAAAAAAACCCCAAAAACTTAATTATCTTGGTATTCAGTTTTCTTTTCAAGTGTAAACTTCTTGTGGCTTTCTGCTCTGCACAGTGCAAGGACACCCCACAGACAGGAAAGAGTGTTGAGCTCTTTAGCGGAAGATCATTTCCATCGGTACCTGAATCGCATCATAGCTGTACCCTTTGGCTCTGAATCTTGCACCAAAGATTTCTAGTTTGGAGCCAGTTTTTCCTCTCTGTGAGGGTGGCAATATGAATCACAGGATAAAGGAAAGCCATGGGGGCAATTTTTTTTGTGAATGTGCATACCAAAATTGTGGTAGACAAGAGTTAAAAAACTATTTAACTTTACTCTTAGTTATTATAAACTGACATTGAAGACAGAGCTGGGGAGAAGGAGATTTTAATGGAAACCATAATAATAAACTTTGCTGTAAAGTGGAGGAAGCAGGTCTCTTTAGACCATGGCTCTGGTTCAACTTGGAGATTATTTTCTAATTCCTGAATCTGTGCCCCTGGTGAAATGTCTGTTGGATGCTGGTTCCCTCTCCTGCAGCAGCTCCAGATGAACTAAAACAAGTCCCAGCTGCCTCAGGAGACGTGAGTGTGTATGTGACTGGTTGTACCTCAGCTTTATGGGGCAAGGAAGAGAAAATCTCTGTATTTAAGCCATCCTGGCACCTGACTCAAAGTCCTCTGAGGTCAGCTGGGGTCCCTGGATCAGACCTTCTTAATAAGCAGTCGTTGTTTCCAGACAAAGCAAAAAAAAATCTGATTTTCTTTGGCTTTGAGGATTTGTTATGTGTTTTTTTTTATAAAGCAGGAAGAGAACCTCAAAGGGCATTTCTTTGTTTTCCCCTGAAAACTGTACTCTTGGCTGCAGACCATCTCTCCTGTACTCAAGCTCTTAAGTGTATTTTATTCTCTCTTCTCCCTGCCTCCCCTTTTTGCCTTCAGAGGAGACTGGCTGCATGTTGCCCTCTGCTATCCCAGGGAAGCTGTTTTCCAGCTAGTAGCGGATATCTACGAGCGACGGACAGGGATGGTGCACAGTGTAAAGCACTACCTGGCAGCTCCTTCCTGGGCCAGCGCTCTCAATGGGACTGGCGAGCGGCTCTTCTACTTCGACAGAGCATCGGGGTGAGCCCTGCATTACCCCTGAGGGGGCAGCAAACCCTCGGGGTCTTTCTCTTACCAGCCCCAGCACTTCCTTCCCCTTTCTAGTAGTTAAAATTCAGGCCTGTCCATCTTGCATGGTCTTGTTATTGATTTCAGGTCAAAATAGATTTACAGGCTGGAGTACCTGTAGTAGGTCTATGTCTGTATCGCCCAGCAGTGATTTCCATTGCTGTTAAGGAAACAGCTCATTTCTTGGCTGAATTTAGCTCCTTTAAGGCATCCCTGCTGCTCAGATTGCTGCAGGTGTGGGTGCACAGTGTAAATAGTTGTTAAAATCCATTGTGCCCCAAAAGGCCATGAAAAGGAGCCCTTTTATGACTGCTGCAGTTCCAACACTGAGGGAGTTTGGGACTTTTCAACTTCTTCATATTCCCATGAAGATATTTCTAAAAATTAGATTTTGTGATTAAAGGATACCACCGTGGTGCATCTCTTATTTTGAAGGCATGAAGAGAGTCCTAGAGATCTTGCACTGTCTTTATAAGACTCGAGGACACCTTTGGTTAAAAAAACATATTACGAAACACTGTTTCTCCACCAGCTAAAACAGTTAGGGAGAAAAAAATACTTTGTGGTCTAACCATGGGTCCCATGATGCTTCACCTGACTAAGTAGCTGCTTCAGGAACAATCCACAAATGCCAGATTTGAAAATAAGGTGGGATATATTTATTCATTCAGCCATAACACATGAGCAATCAAATCCCGGAATGCCTTCCCTGCTAACCAGGCTCCCTGCTGATGGCCAAGTCTCTCTCATCATAGGAACTGTGAAATGACAATTTGCTAATTAATCCTCCTTTCCTTTTTTTTTTTGGGAGGTGAGGAAGGGGAAGTTGCCCAAATTCTGAAAACAGGTTGTTTACTACTGAATAGCAGGGATATGGTTATACCTGTGGGTCTGTGCGGGAAGAGCCATTAGCTGCCAGGAGCCACCTGGACCTGGTACATGCAGATTGATGGGTCTAAACTAACTTCTGGCAGTGTCAGCCTTTTGGTTCTCTCTTTAATTCAGTAGTTTTTTGTTGCTTTTTTTTTTAGCCTTTCAGAGCACAGAAGTTACAGGATTGGCTTTTTCTTTTCCTGTTGTTGTTTTTTAGACTTTATTTCATAATGAGTGGGATGTTCCCCCTTTTTTTTTAACCCCACAGGCTGCGTCCTTGGAAAGGGGCCAAGCTTACTCATTCTTTCTTCCAGACAAATAGAAACAAATATTTAGTTTTAAAAGAAATAGAATGAAAAACCCCTTTAAACCTCACGTATCTGATCCTGCAGCTGAATTGAGATGTTTATATCATTTCTTCAGCCTGAATTGCAGAATCAACACAATTGAAAACATACTTAGAACAGCCAGAAGGAAAAAAGAACTCCAAAGGCCAGAAGACCTGGCTGGCTCCAAGCTTTTGTTGTGCATGCCTAAGGCTAAGCTCTGCCTGTGGGCTGAGGCCGTGAAACAGCAGAGTGCTGAGCAGGAGATGCTGATATTTTCAAGGCAAGCCTGTCTCCTTCACAACAGCCTGAGCTCTTTCTCTGGTGGATGCCACCATGCTTTGGGCAGAGTGGGGTGCCTGGGGCTGGAGAGAGTGTCTGCCCCATTCAGTGCTTGCCTGGTGAAGGCAGCTGGCTTGGGCATACGGGCTGCAAGTGCTGCAGGTCTTGTCATGGCAGGACGAGAGGGGAGCTCAACCTGCACCCTTGCAGGACACATTTTGCAATGGGTGTGCCATGTTACACCAGTCTAAGACAGGGTTGGATTGTGATGTTGGGAAATGTGAGAGATAATGGAATTCAGTAAGTGCAGATCCTCCTTCCACTCAGCTTGTCCTCTAAGCACACGGTGGCTCTTATCCCTTTGTTTGCTCTCATTTGTAGGTACCTATTTGTTCACCTGCAAGCCCATGAAGCTCGGGAAGGACACAGCTACTGCTCTCAGCAAGGCTGCGAGCGCATTAAGATCATGGCACATATGTACCCGGGGGACTCCTGGAGCTGTGACCCAAACCCCTTCCCAGACAAGCCAGCAGCCACCCAGCGCCCTGTGTCCCAGCACCCAGCCGGGCCATGCAGGGTGTGTGGGGCCCCGCAGGTACACACCACATGAAACAACAGCTGAGGTTATGCAGTAGATGTGCAGCCATATCATTTTTACAGCGCATAAAGAAAAAACATAAGGAATTCCCACTCATGAATCTGCCCAGCATCACACAGTATGTGTAGAGGGAAGGGGTTTGCTCTGAATTTCGGTAGCTTTTTGTACTATGCCCCAAAGATAGCCTCAAAGAAATTGCCCAACTGGGAGCATGTGAATGCACATTCATGGAGCCTTTCCCTCCCAATTTCTTTCTTTTAAACAAGAAATACAAGGTCTCTAGAGGGGGCTCAGACTGGATTAGCTTTGAATTCCATAGTACAACACTGCTGATTTCAAACTGGGAAGTAATTCCAGTTAATAGGAATAACTCGGAAATTAGAGCCAGGATCTCTCCTCATTTACTGTAAATTCACCCCACTATAAATCCTATAGAATTGTTTCATACAAGATTTGCATTTGAGTTTATAACCAAGCAATATATATGCAATTTTAAACTGAGTTAGTGGCAGGGTGACCGTCAGAGGTCTCTTCCAACCAGCATTGCCCCGATTCTTTTATAAATGGTGTCTTAATAATGAACACTTATTTGTGAACCAGGATCACAGTTTGATAAAAGGATTCTTAAAGTTTTGCAGTCCTATCTATATGAGCACTGGTACCTGGTGTCACTTTGGTGATGAAAACCAGTTATCAAGCCAGTTGTTATATTTCTGTCTCTGGTGTAATTGCAGCTTGCTATCACTAGCACACCCTCAGTCAAGTATATAAGGATTCAGATCCAATCTCTCAGCAGGACGGACATACAAAACCACTTGACATCCGCATTCATTAAGGTATATTGTGTTTTACTGCATTTGAAATGGTGATTAATCAGGGGAAGCTTTATCTCCAAGGAAAGGTGATGCAAAATCTTGCTGAGCTGTAGAGGAAGGAAATGGGAAGTTCCCTTGGAAGAGGCAGATGCATTGTTCCTCTTACAATTAACTGTACTAAAGTCACTGGGAGTTCGTATTCCATTCAGATGAGGATTTGAGCCCTTAGGAGAAAAAAAAGGTCTTTTATCAACCACAAGAAGAATTAACACCACTGCTCTAATGTGGAGGAAGAGGGGGGAACAAGCACAGAAGTCATTGTTTACAAAGGATGGGGGAAAGAAAACCCAAGTTTGTTTTTCTGATTGCTGGCATTACACTAAAAGACAAAAATAACTGTATTTCACTACTGAAGGGGTGTGGATCTGTCAGGCTGTCCCTACACATGCCTTACATGTCTGTCTAGATGTGAAGGGTGACTGAAATGCTTGCAAGGACATTATCCAGGCTTACATGCCAGTGTGGTACTGAATTATAATTAATGCTGACAAATGCCAAGCAAACATGGGACAGCGTCCTTAAGGAGTCTGAGCCAAGATTTCTTGCCACATTCACTGACTGCATCCTCAATAATGTATTCAAAACCATTAGGTGTTACTGGAAGCAGCATCTCACCTGTGATGAGGTGCAGAGACCTGTGCGTGTGCAGCAGTCGTGGGACAGGTGCAGTATCCTCAACGCTGCTTTGCCTTACCTAAGGCTTTAATGCAAAATACTGTTTTTTGAAAAGTTTTGTTCTGGGCTAAGCAAATGATGAGGTTAATGTCTAAACAAAAAGGGACCATAGGAGCCCTTGTGCTGGTTCCTCAGTGGATTTGCAGAATGCAGACAGGGGCAGTATGCACAGTGGGGCTGTTGCTTTTGCTAGCAGCCACAATTACGTCAGTTTGCAATGCTGGTTGCTCTCTGCTCCGTGTGCATCCAGACTTTGACACACTTCCCAGGCTTAGGAGCATGAGACAGCCAGGACCAGGCGTTTAGTCTGTCTTTGCTCCTCCTCACTCCCCTCTGTCCCCCCCTGCCCCAGGCCTCCCATGGCCCATACAGTCAAGTTTTCCATACCCTTGACACCCTGTTGCATTCAGCATCCTCTGACATCTTGCAGAAGCCCCTTTTTTAACACTTGACTCTCTCATTCATTCTGGCCCTATATTCCACGGAGGGATAAACATGTCTCAGATTGATGGGAAGAATCTGAGCTCCCAGTTGTCTTTGGGCTATGGACAACTATGTGAATTACACTGGCTCATGTTGTATCCTGGGCTTAGCTTTCTGACAGCCTGATCTTGGTATGCTGTTGCTCTCCTTGGTGGTAAATGTGTCCTCCCAGGATAAGCTGTTCCCCAGGATGATGGGAAGATGCACCAGTATCGGGCACCTCAGGGAGTCTTTGCCTTTCTAAAAGCAAGTATCATGGGGCACATCCTGAGAGGAGTAACTTCCAGAAGAAGCCTGTGCTGTAGGACAGGAAGAGAGTAGGAGCCACTTGTGCTACAACTTCTTTGAAGCACTGAGACCGAGAAAGAGTATTTTGGGTTTGATATTTGCACTTCCAGAGAAAAAGTCCATGTGTTGCTTCTATTCCCCCATCTGCTGTCTCAGCACCTCTCCCTTGCTCCGTGGTCAAATCTGCTTTGCCAAGTGACAGTAATTTTCCCCACATGGAAAGAAAGTGGTTATAGGCTGAACTAAGCATTTAACTCCCAGGGTTTTCTGCTTCCCAAATGTATCTTCCTAATACACAAGAGATGACCTCATTCCTCCTGGTTTTGTACCCCATTGAGAACATTTGCTCCCTTGTGCCACTGACCATTTATCAGTGCTGTCACTTCATCTGTACTAATTGTGCATTTAAAATTATAGGGCACACACCCTTGATAATTTCCTTGCTTATAAGTCCTTGTGGAGAAGCAGGGTCAGAGTCTGCCTCCATAAAGCTAACCTCTGTTTTTTTTATTGCAGATAAATGACACCATTTTCCTCTTCAATAGCCATGGGCTATTCTTTGTGGTGGTAGATGCATGTTCAGGAGCTGTTGTGAGTAGGAGGCACTTTGACACAGTTACTGGTGAAAATGCTGCCAGTGCAATAACTGACTATGTTCAAACATCTATAAAAGAGAGGTAAGCAAACTGCTGGCAGCCCAGTTCATGTAGCAACACATGGCTGATAGACAGAGAAAGGAAAATGACCTACTTTCACAACCAAACCTGTGCTCTGAAGGAATCTGGCACAGATCAAATATATACAAATCCCAAATATCACCTAGATAATAAGAGGAACAGGGTCTCTTTCCCAGGATTGCACAGATTAGAGCAGGCAGAAACAGGTTTTCTGGTAAACTGGCAATTCCTTCTAAATTAACCATTCAGTTTCCAGCATGGAGTAGATAAGGTCCTTCCAATGACATTTGCAATCCTGTGCTGCTGTCCTGGTGTCCAGCAATTTCCTGGCAGTTAATGATTCAGTTTTCCAGTTCTGAAACCAAGTCGATTTTTGCTTACTCTTACTGTTTTTGCCTTTTGTAACAGATGAAAATCATAGGTGTGCCAGATTTTCCAATAGGACTTTTCCTGGGTGAGCCAATGAATAGACCTGCCTGCCTGCAGGCTCTGTTACCTTGCATGTGTCCTGGCAATGGTCTGGACCATCTCCACTTCTGTCTGTCCCACATTCCTTGTGGGTTTATGTGTTGCCACATAAACATGGAACAACAGAGATTTATAGATAAATTCTTGGCTGCTGGCAGGAGCAGGTCAAATAACCAGAAAACAGACTTTCAGCCCAAAATATTTCTGAGCAGTTAATGACCAAAGATTTGAACACTCCTGAGCTATTACATCTGTATTTATGCACATGAGTACATTCATGTATCAAACATGCATGAAGTGACATATATCCATATGATGCCTACATATTTGGTTTGATTTTCTTGTAAGATGTGTATTTTGCAACTCTAGGCATGCAGCTAAATGCAGCCACTTCTGCCAGTAATTAATTGCAGGTACAATTCACTGGGGGCTGAAAGCACATCTTTGAGGATCTAAGTTGGATGGAAGCTTGATTGAAAACCAGACCCAGAATACAGATGGTTTCAGAATCTGAGGACTGCACAGCAACTGAATTTCTTCTGTTGCTGAATGTCCCTCTCCCATAAAGGGATGCACTTGCAAACACTCACTTGTGCTTATTTTGATTCCATGAGAAGTACAGGTTTAATTTAGGAACATTTAAACAGAGGCTTAAACTTAGGAAAGTTTACATGGGATCAAAATCAAAGGGATTGAAACATATTCTTAAAGTTAAGCAAGCTCTTAAGTAGTTTTCTGAATTGGAGTTTAAAGGTCTTGTGGATTCTTAATGAAATAATATTTTGCAATCATGTGGTAATGACTTTCCTTCTTTTCAGATCACTTGTTCTCGTGTGCTCTAGAGATATTGCAGATGTGGTGGGGAGCTCTGAAATGCCTATTTTTACCAGGTTAGGTTCAGCAAAGCCTATTGTCATCCACAAGGAAGGTAAATGTATTTATTCTACCATTTTCTTTTGCTAAAGAAATACTGGTATGTTTCCTTATCAAAACTGTACACATCCTTATATACTGCTTATTGATAGACTTCCTAGCACAGTATCCTAGCTGTAACCTAGTAAAAACTTGGATGGTGAGAAGTACGAGAGTTATTTCAGGGTTTTGACTCTACGTCACCAGTGAGAAGCTGCATGCTTCAAATTTTTCATCCTAAAGGGAAGTTGTTTTTCTAATCAAAAACAGAAAAAAAAAGTCATTTGATAAAGATTCCAAGTTCAGCTGCTTTGCAAGGAAAAACAATCATAAATGGAAAAGTTAATGAAAAAGAAAATTACCTGAAGTGAAATAGGAGCTTTTATATATATAGAAGGAAGGTAAAATCACCAGTTTTGGAAAGTTCTTATTACAGTTTTACCTTGGATTGCTGCAACAAATCCATTGGTATCATTAGTCCAGGAAATCCATGCTGGGTTTCCTCCTGGAAGACTGGGGCTACTGAGTCCAGGTTTGGGTGAATAACCTGGGTGATTGATAAGGAAATCACAAAACCAACCAACCAGCCTGAGTTTTAATTTGCAGTCTCTCAAGCAGAGATCACCTGGAGAATTGGCTGTGTTTCCAGGTGTTTCCAGCTTTTTTTTTATTTATTTTTATTGGGGGTTTGGGGATTCCGCTCCCCCCCCCCGTTTTACTGAAATTTGTATCAATTTCTGGTTCAAGTTTCAAAGTTCATTGCTATAAGCATTCTGGGGGAGGACAGCGTAGTCTTTTAAAGCAGAGACAGTGATTTCACTTTGGTGCCTGTTTGATTCCCAAAAAGCTGGTTTTATTTTCATCCTTTTAAAAGCAAAACTTTGAAGTTTTCTCTTTTTTTTTTTTTTTTTTTTGTCCTGAAACCTCATTGCTTCATTCCTTCGTCAAAGCCCTGAATACTTTCGAAAAGAATTTTTTGATTAAAAACCAATCTGTTTTGTTTGTTTTGTCAAACTTTGTTCCCTGAACCACCTTTGCCACTCGCATGGGCACAGCACTTCCAAGTCATTTTGGGAGCTCGGTTCAGCCTTCAGCCCTGAATGCTCCTGGGGCACAAAAAGCAGCAAGCAGGACCACCACCCTCCTGGGGGCATGCTAGTTGGTGGTCACCTCTTTGCTCTGACACTTTGGCAGGATGCTGGTGCCTCCACTGCTGCTGATCACGTGTAGCCCCTGTTTTGTTTTTCCTAAGGGCAAGGGTGTTCACCCATGTGTCTGCCCTGATTTCCAGTCTGACTAATTACATTCTGCTTATGAGCTTTCTCCTGCTGATTCAGGTATGTGCACTATTTGACTTCACAGCTCCAAAAGCAATTGCATGCAGGACTGATCTGCACTGGGGGGGGGGGGGGGGGGGGGGGCTGCGTTCCAGGGCAGGATGGAGCATTTCTCCCAAATGCATATTGCTTCTGCCAAGGATAATGCAAAAAACCCCAATCCACTTGACCCCAGCAGGATCAGGATTTAGGGTCTTGTTGCCTGGTTTTTCAAAACCTGATTTAAATTAGAAGTGCTTACAGGAATAGACTCAATCCAACCAGCTGCAATAGCCTTGAGAGTCTTTGCAATGAAAAACATACTATAAACACAAGACAGTATTATTAAAATAGAAGAATACATAATGCCTCTGTACTTTGTGACAGGACCAGAGCACAGGCGACATGGGAGATAGTTTCGGCATAACAGGAAGAAACTGATGTAAACCAATAAAAGAAGGATTCAAAGTGCCTAACCGTTTTCAGGTAGTCAAATACGAAAAAGTACCAGTCTCATGTAAAAGTAAAGAGTAAATCAATACTTCTGCTAACTGACATCTGGGAACCCATTGAGATAAATGGTGCAGTGAGGTTCTGGCTTCAGTGAGGCTCATTCCCTCTTTCATCATCCTTTTTCTCTCCTAAATGTTCTGTTATTTTAATCCAGGAAAAGAAAAAAAAAAGACTGAGAAGGTCCCGTCATGTGGAGGGAGCCTGTGCTGCACTGCTAGTAAGTGAACCAACCCATCCAGAGGATCACTCTCTTTGTGTCTGTTTTTCAGGGAGTTTTGCCATGCTTGGCTATAAAGGACAAGCCAAACCCTCCTGGATTAAAGTCCTTAATCATGCTGGTTATCAGAAAGCTGCTTCTTTACAGCATTACGTTCCCTTGAAGCTGAAAGAATATCAATGTCCAGCTAATGCTGATGAGCCGCCAAAATCTGCTTTTTCTCAGAGCAGCTCGGAACACATCTCTACAGAGGCTGCAGCTTCCTGGGATTAGCATCGCTGGGGAACACCAGCCAGGCAAAGCCCGCTGCTGCCACCAAAGCTGCTCTTGTTTTCATGGGATTGTACCAAACCAATGGTGTTCACTTGTATATAGTATAACTAATAAATATAGTCTCATCTTAACCTGCTGTGGCAGAGCTTTATTTTGCAAACAGTACCTCACAGGGCGGAACAGGAAAAGCCTGTGGGCTGCCTTTCCCAAGGAGAAGCATTTCAACATACCTATGATTTGGTGTCAAAAGGTAAGTTTCAAAGGCAAGAACCTGCTCTCCAGTATCACAGAGACTGGAAATGGAATTTGGCGTGGAAGCTTTAGCAACATCCAGGGAAACAGATGAACTTCAGCAGAGGTAGGGAATTCTCCCTTCACTTCTGTTTTCCCTCCATTAATGTCTGCTTTTAAAACACCTAAACATCCACTTGCCCTGGCATTTTAGGCGAACTCAGTAACATCTGCTTGGTAAGCATGAAGTGATCTTACGATAATATCTTCTAATTGAACTGAATAAATAGGGTGCTGCAAGGAGTTATAAATGCACTTCTGTCTGTAGCTAATGACTGGTGAAATGATGTTTGTCCAGCTGATGTGAACATTTAATTAAAGACTACAGGAATAAAACCCAGGATAAAGTATGTGCTGCATAAGGTTAAGTCTTGCCTTCCTTCCAGACGATGCTTGTATTGACTTTCTGCTCCCATTGCGGACCGAAATACTGCCAGTAGTAGTGGTTAATTCTCTTTGATTTTCTGTTTATGCTGCTGCTTTATGAGGTAAAGACAAAAATAGAACTTTGTATGCAAACTGAGGAACAGCTGATGACCTCGCTAACAGTTTAAGTACAAATGATGACTTGTTTTGGTTTGAAAATGATGTTACTTGGTGGCAGCAGTGAAGGGCAAGCAATTACAGGCTATCCATGGCTTTGTCACATGGCTTACTCAAACAGGTAGGTGAAGGCTTTGTTACTAATGTCCTGTTGTTTCTTTGAAGTTCTCAGAAACGGCCAAACAAGTTGCTACAGGGAAAGGTTAGTATTTTGTTGGCCAGACTTTTGCTCCCTGGTGAGTTAGTCGCTCTGGCATCCGCACACCGGCCAGCTGATATTGTGCCTCTGAAAGGGGACTGAATTCTTTGGCTGGGACACTTGCCTCCATCAGACACGTACTGGCCAGTGGTCCTTGGACGTGGGCTGAGGGAACACCTGGAAGTTTTACAAGCAGAGAAGGAGACTGTAGCTCCATCCCCACACCAGGTAGGAGAGATGTGAGTTGGGATGGGCTGGGGGAAAGTTCCTGGCTTGCTAAAAAGTGTGAGGAAATCACTGATACTGCTCAGTAAAGGTAAGATAAAGAGTGATGCACAGGACATGATGGGCCTGTGCTGGCCCCCATGGGCAGCAGCAGGGACTAATGCACTCTGTGGAGAGAAGTGGTACAAGAGCCTGAGCAGCTCATACTGACCCTCCATGGAGCTCCCTGAAGTCCATTTGAACTCCTGTTAGTACCTAATTGCCATGATTTCTGAGGCTGTGCAGGGAAAGAGAAGCAAGATGTTTCTGGCTTGTGAATATAAACCCAACACTGGAACAAGTATTTGCAGAGCAAGCTTTCAGCCTCTTGGAGATTTATTTGATAATCTGTGACAGGTCCAGACCCTGGATCCCAATAGAACTTTGCAGGGTTCCAACCCCAGTCTGAGACTAAACAATCGGCAAAGGAAGAGCCTGGTGAAGGAAGGAATGTGCCTAAAAGTCTGAAAAATCTCTATTCCTCCTCCTGCCTCAGAAGGAGAGCAAATGGCAAATGTCCTGGAGGGGAAGGCGTGGCGCCGTGGCGAGCCAGATGCAAACAGTAAAGTACCACAAAAGCAAAAAGAAAAATATTTACATCCTGATGCAGTTATTTGGGTAGTTAAAAGCAGCAGTTTGAAGAGGATTCAGGATGCTGTGATCGTCTTCAGCCACTGCACACAGTTTCCTTTCCTTGGGAGGGAAAAAAAGGCTTCAAAACTAGGGAAGCTCTGCAGAGGGTACAGTTCCTCCACAGACCCTTGGAACATTCAAGACTATGATTTCAAAGGCTAACACTAACCTGGCATGCACCAGAAGTCTGTGTGGGTGAAGCTGTGGGGGTAAGTAAGTGTTGCATGGACTTTTTGTTCATGGGAAGCTGTTGGGTATCCTGAGCAGGAGGATCCCCAGGAATTGTGTTTGTCCACATGGACCTGCAGCTAACCCAGGCATGTTCAGTACACCTAATGCATTCAGGATATATGTGTGCCCCGGCTACCCTGAGAGCATTTCTGCAGTGGGGACACAGGAGCTCTGGCACCCCCTGAAAGCATTAGCTTGGCTATGCTCTGAGTTACTGTCAGCAGGCACAGCAAAGTCTGTGCATCCTGAACCTCAGCTAGTGGGTCTCAGCTTAACACCACTGATGCTTTGAAGGCTTCATGCAGTGGATGAGGTTTAATTCAGTGAAATGCTGAGCTCTTCGAAAGCATGTGGAATTGTGAGTCAGTCAGCCTCGGATGGGTGGAGTGATGTGAATTGCAAATGATTTTGTTTTAGCTGAGCCAAAAATCGCTTCCTCTCCTTTTCTAGGTCTGTAAGCCTCTGTCAAAAAACCCAAAAGTTAAATCTGAAAAAAGCATAGCTTTAAAATAACTCTTCCCCCCCCCCCCTTTTATTTCTGTCTCAAAAAAGTGTGCCAATATCACAACAACTTTACAAACACCCTAGTTTCCTTCAATTTATTCATTTTGAAAATTTCCTCTAACTCGTGCTCCTCTTCCAGAATCCGTTTTTATGAATGTCAGGAATCAGGGAACTTGCAGTGATCTTTATATACCGAATACGTGAGCAGAACCTTCTTCCTTGCAGGGAACCAAGGTTCATTGGGAAAAAAGTCAGAGTGCTGCTTTTGACTCCAGTATTGATTCCATTGAGAAAAGTCTGTTCCTGGGTTTAACCCTCCTCTACTTGCTAGTAAAAAAGAGCACAAGATCAAGAGGCCACGCTGCTGTCATGTGCTGGGACTGGGAGAGAATTTTCGTTAGCGATCCCTAGGAATACGCCTTTATTCGTTTATTCGTAAGGCTGTCTGAGGGCTCTAGGTGTGCTTGTGGCTGGGTGCATGGAGGCTCCCCCTGCACAGGAATGTCACTATAGCCAGGGCTGGCATGTCCTCGGGTCAGAAAGTCAACTGTGCTGCTCAAATCCATCTTCCCCACTGGGGCTAAAAAGCAGAATTCCCTGAGTGGGGTGAGAGGACAGTTGCTGCCACGCAATGCCAGCAAGAAGGTAGCAGAGGTGCTAATTAACTCTCTGTTAGGAATCAGCTTCCAAACTGATGTTGGCTTCTTTGCGTATAAATGAGGAAACATTGCAGCAAGGCTTCAGACCCAGCCAACAAACCACTAAAACCTCAGCATCTGCTGTGGCTGTGTGAGGGTCCAGGTTTGCCTACCCAGAGCAGGAGGGGTACACCACAGCTCTGGCACAGACCCATTAGGGTCCCCTGGAGCATCTTGCCTGGCAAAGGTGGTCCCTGGTTAACACATATTTTATGCACAGGTCATCTCAAGTACCTGTTCGAATTAGTGTCTGCTGAGAGCTTACTCCCCATCAGGCTAAATGGCATCTTTTCCATATGCACTTTTCCTGTTCTTCTTTGGGGATTGCCCTGGACCCCTGCCTTGTCCTGCACAGTGTTTTTTCTTTGTGGGCAGAGGCAGCAGTAATAGCCATCAGGTTTCTTGCTCCTGCTTGACATCTTTTTCAGGGGAGATCATATAGATGCTGCTTTCCCCCCATCCTTGCTGTGTTTGTAATGGACAGTCAATGCTCCCATTTATGCCTCATTTGATATACCAGAAAGGATCCTTGTCTTCAGCAGCACCTGAAGATGCATCCTTCGAAGTATGTAAAGCCAGTCTTACAAAGCACTTTAAAATATCCAATATTGGGAGCTACTTTTTGAGAGGTCGGCAGGGTGGCAAGCTGAGGTTGGAGCCTAGTGTGCGTTTCTGGATGCCTGACTCTGCCACCCCAGAGAGCTCTGCTCTACCCTAGGGATTTGGGGTCTCCATGTGAGATGCTTAGGACAATCCAGCTTCCTCAGAGCATTTCTTCACTGTTTTGCTGTCAAGATTGTTCGGTCTGCATTAAAACTGCAGGGAGGGCAGTGGATAGGGATTCCAATCTGTGCACTTTCTAGTACAGTATCACTGCTGACACCTGCAGTAGCAGTCAATTGAGAACTAATGGTTTCCTGCATTTACTTTTAGCACTGTCTGCTGCTATTGTTCACTTTTTGGAAAGATCCAGCAGCTGGGAATCATTTCAGAAAGTCTGCCTTGCCAGATCCAGGGATATGAGTCCCACTTGCCATTGCCAGGCAGCTTTTAATGGTGAGATGAAAAAGATTTTCTCACCCAAGAGAGGAGTCACAGATGGTATTTGAGAAATGTTGGAGATGGTAGACTTAGGAGGACACTTGCGCAGCCCTTATGCTCTCAGAGTGCCCAAATCTACAGGGAGGTTTGTTGACATAGCTGATTACATCAGAGCTGAAGTCAGCCACGTGGCGCCTGTTCAAATGAGAGGTAGCATATTGCCGCCTGTATCCCCACGCGGCTCTGAATGCTGAGCTAACACACGGCTGGCTGGCAGCAGAGAACCACTCTGGAGTCCCCTCCAGCAGGAGATATTAATGAAAAGAGTCACTGCCTCTTCCTCCTTTTCTATTTAACAAGAAAATCCAGCATGTCGCTGTTTGTGCCTAATATCTGGGAGATCTTTAATTGAGAGCCTTTGAAGGAAAATTCCTGAGATTATCCTGCAAGTAGCGTATTTCCAGTAGTGTGTTAGTCAGAGCTGAATCAGAGGAGTCAGATCCTCTTGGACCTGTCAGCTTTCAGTCTTTCCAACCTGAGTGCCAGTTAATACTAACACCACAATGACCCCGCGCTCGCTGCGAGCTGAATCAAACACTCTCCCTCAGTCACAAAGTAAGCAGGATATTCTTTGGACTGTGGCAGATCAGACACTACAAAAACATTGGATCCTGGCACACAGCTGACACCTCCAAAAATGACATGACTTTCCAGTGTCTGATTACTTGTTTTGATCTCTGCTTATGAGGATGGATGTAATCAGGGAAGCAGTCCCTGGTGAGCAACTGGGGATGTAATACCAGAAGCCGTTTTGCACAATCTGATGGTAAGTACTGTGCAGTTCTTGGCTCTAAAGAAAGCAAAAGCTGTGAAATTTCTTAAGCTAATTTCTTACCTGTTTGCTGTCGAAACAACATCATGAACTGGACAGAGCGGAGATGGTCCTCTGAGTTTTTAATGGGCCAGAACAAAATAGCTGCTTTGCTACCTATAAAGCAAATGCATGCCATCACTGTCAAAAAAATCAGTCCCTTCTTTATATTTCTGTGAGCACTTACATGACATGAATGTATTTTTATGATCAATAACTTACCAGTTGGAATCTGGCTTTGTGTAATACTATCACACAACTTTGTCTGTGCTGTAAGAAACACTATTTATCTGCAGTGACCATCCTGTACTATTACCATGTGTTTAGATTTTCCTTTATCATTAAAGCAGAATCTACTGATTGGGTTTGCAGATTAGGCTGTGCAATAATCCCTAATAAATCTTGACGTTTTAATGGTGACTGCTGTACTTTGGGCATACTTGCAATAAAGTTGCTTTAAAAGAGCCCTGTTTTATCAAATGTTGATGGTTAATGCTGTTAAAATGTCAGACACGTGCATTCTGGGTCTGGCACAAATTCCATGGTGACGGTATTGTGCTGTGATAATGTATAGCATTCAAAATTACAGCATTACTAAGCGCATTCCTCTTTTCTGCTGTTCTGTAACAGCATTTCAGCACCTGATACACTGTACCAAGCCCTCAGTCTATGCTATTTCCAGAGCTCAGAGCTGTCAAATACACTATACCAAAACAAGCAAACATTTTCCTGCTGGATTATTTCCTGACAGATCTGGTTCTAATGCTATTTTTAATACAATCACTGGATTACATGTGGTCTCAACATATCGTTGTACTTCAAGCTGTATCACCTTTATGAGAAGTACAGGTGTGTTTTGCATATGTACACTGTAAAATTTGCTCCAGATTAAATTCTAGCTTCTTGCATATCTTTTTCTCATGTTTTTGTTTGGTTTGTGTTAACAAGTGACATGAAAAATAGCATATGCCTTTTGCCCTAATTATTGGGACATCATGGCGTTGTTTTCAATCACTGTTTTTGCGTCTAACTAAGCTTTGTGATGCCTACATTTATCCTATTTCATCATTGTGGTATGACATGACAGCTACAAATAAATTTCTTCAATATTCCTCAGATACTGGTTTACATGATAAAACCTAATGGCTCCAAGGACTGCATGTGAATTTTAAACAGTGCTTTATAAATGCAGAAGTGTGTGTCCCTGCCTCAGTTTGAACACACGTGTCAATAAATTGTCATGAGTGCAGGGCAGAGCTGCAGAATCAATCACTGGAGACTAAGAATCACATTAATCCTAACTTTGACTTCCACGACACTGCTTGTTTGTTTTTGATGGAGGTTGGCTACTGAGGAAATGAAAACAACGTTAGGTAGACTGGTTTCAAAAGCAGCTTTTGGTTTTGTAAGAAAATTCTGGGCTGGCACACTAAATATACAATGTTTTCTTGGATTTGAAATCTAAGAAACTGCACGCTTCAGATTGGAAGCGTGAGTACGGTTTATCTCAGGGGTGCACAAAACACCATTGCTAAAAACGTGTGGGGAATATGAGGGGAGAGAGGTGCCGCTGAGAGGTTACTTTGTGGGAATTTGTCACTCTGCAAACACCTCCTCTGTTGTGTTTCATTACCTTTTTGCACATGTGAATATGCAGCCCTAGAGAGTCTTGACTGGATGTGTTTATACTGCATTCCTAAGGCGTTTTTGGTTACATCTGGTGGTTGCTTTCTGAGTGTCTATTTGGATTCCGAAGTGGGTTTATCCTAAAGCAAACAAACAGTGAGGAGCTGCCCGAGGTTTCTTGCTCTGCTTGGGCTGTTCTTGAACCGGCATAAAGGTGTTTTCAGCTATAGAACTGAATGGATTGGAAGTGGCATAAAGCTGGATATAACCTATTTTTTTATGCTCTGAATGGTTTTTGCATGAGCTGGACCAAAAAGGTGACATTTTCTTGCTATTCTTTCTTCACAGCTATCCATCCAGAGAATTAAACATCCTGAAGAATGGCTCTACTTATCTCCAAGTATCTGGCTGAAAACGTCATTTTTCTTCTGTTTGTAATCTCTTCTGTAAGCACAGGTAAGCTTTCCTGCCATGGGGAAAAAGGGCATGGTTTGTAATGTTATTTTTAAATAAAGACATTGCTGTTTTAGATAGAGCAGCTTTTCACTCCTCTTCATGTAATAAGAGTCAAGGGCAGAGTGAGAAAACTCAGGAGAAAAGCAGTTTTCTGATGTGCTAGTACTCACTGTCAAGGGCAGCTGGAGTGGCAACTTCTGAGCAGGTGAAAGTACCCTCAGGAATCCCTCTGCCATGTGTTCTTAAACCCAAACCCAACAAACTGCCACAAAGAAATAACAAAAGAAACCTCAGGTCCTAATGGCTGTGGCTGTGGGAGGTGAAGTCAAGCACTGTGCAGCATTGCCCAAGCCCAGATGTGGACAGCAAAATCCTTTAGGGTGGGACATCCCTGCCCTTTGGGTTTTGCCTCTTCCAAGTAACCCTTTTCCTAAGTAGTTAAAGGCGAAAAGGGAAACTGGGTATACATATTCAAAATACAGCTAATTTGGGGGTTTGTATCTTTTAAAACAAAGAGACCATATGTCTTGCCCCATGCACTGCAGCTAGATTTCATTGCCATGCTCAGGCCCTTTTGGTCAAGAAGCAAAACATGCCGTTAGTTCCTTGTGCTGGATAGAAGTTGCACTCATTTAAAAAATGCCAGTGAGAGTACCAAGCAAGCTGGCAAGGTACCTGGGCCAGAAGATGCTCAGCCTTCCAGTGCCCTTTGTGCAGCAGGGGGTGGATGATGTGCTCCAGCTTCCACAGCTCCTTTTCTCTGGTACAAATTAGTTAATGAAATTGGGAATTTGGTTCCTTTGTTCTGATTGTGTTGGCTTTTGTTGGTTGACATCCCAAACGTCAATGTAAATTTCTCCCGATTTCCCCTTAGGCTTCACTGCCTACCTCTCTGTTTCTAAATAATGAATTTGGGGGGCACAAGTCATCTTTTGAGACTGCAGAAAGCTCTTTTGAACACTAGCACAGCCAAGTAAATGGAAAAATGAACAAACTTTTAGCTTGTCCACTTAATCTATCTGATAAATTATACCTCTACATTTGAATCAATTCTTTTGTTTTTATTTAGCTTCTCATCATGTGCAATTTTTTCTATTATCCTTATTCTTATGGGAATAGCAGCTCATTTTTTCTTAATTTGTTTTACAGTTATATTTGAACATCCACTTACATTGCAAGTTCCATTTCTTGCTTGAAATAGTCATCTTATTAATTCTTTGTGTCTTTTGGTAGGAAACCAGAAACTCCTTATTATTTTCCTCAATTACTGCACATGAGAAAAACTGCCTTTGACATTACTGATATACTTTCAGCTTCCAGGTGGCACAAGTGGTATCAAAATCAGGTCCTGGATGTTTGTCAGTATTTGACTTGCTACCTGGTAGATGATTAGCCATTTCTGATTTGATCATTCATGTATATGGGAAAAGCTTGAAAAGAGCCAAAGCATACGTTGCCCACATGAAACATCCCTTGCTTATATTGTTAGTATTTGATGGGTCTCTGGAGACATTAAGGAAGTGGCTGGTCCAATTCTATTTTCTTAAATGTCTGTTTTCTTAAGCCATGAAATTGGTGGAGGAATCTGGGAGGAAACTCAGGTGAACAGATTTTGCTCCAGTTGCTGTGGAATTGCAGATGTTCCTCAAGTTTCACAGTGGCAGCACACAACTGCTCGTTGTCAACTAAACCAGCGCTGGGAATCCTTGCATGGATTCACATCATTGGCCTTTCCGTTATCTGAATGGATTAGTGTCTGCAGGGCAAAACCTACCCAAATTTACTATACTAAGTGCCAGAGACATAACCCTGCTGAAGTCAAGGTGTTTATCTCATATCTATTATCACCAATTTGTGGATCCTGTAGTTTTCCGATGGTGTTTTGGTTTTAAAGGATTAAAAATTGGAGAGCTGGTGAGAACTCCCAGCCCTTTCTGACTGCAAAGGGCTCATTGTTCAAACTCCCACTGACCTCAGCTTCCTAGGATTAGAAAGGTTTCTACCCTCAGAAAATATGCATCACACATGGGACTCCCGCACTCGCTGTTTTGTTGACTAGAGCAAGATGTGAGGCTCACATATCCAGTGAGATTGTATCAGGGAAATATTTTATCTTAAATAAATACTTACAACATGAGACTCTTGGGGTTGGTATGAGAGCCCTTTAGACTAACACGTCATGGCAGCCCATAATCGCATTTGTGTGTGGATACTGGTGAGGTGTGAACTCAATGCGAAGGAGCCCTTATTGCTCTTGCCTGGAAAACCTCAGAAACCCAGAGTTTCTCTTGTGAGATTCCTGTTGCTCTCTGTTATGATTTGGAGAATCATATGATTCCTTGTCTCAGTTACTGGGTGGACTGGTAATTCCTTGTTGCTTGGTGTTTTCATGTCAGTTTGAGCATTTTTACTTTCCAGTGAAAACACAGTATGCAAATATATTTTAACAGCTTTACATTAAACAAAGCCTCTTAAACCTCACAGATATTTGGGGGACATTTTAACAGGTAGTGGTTGTTTTATCCTTTCATCAACACTTTCCCCAGACTTGTGAAAGGCTTCGTATCTGGATAGTATTAATGGAGCTAATGTCACTGCACAAAGGGCTCAGTTACACGCTTTCTAGGTTGTTTTTTGGAAACTGCATCCCTTGCAAGGCTCCTTTGCATTGGGTAGCAGGTTTTTCCATGCTTCCTGAAAACAGGAAATCATGCAGCTTAAACTGTTCTTTGTTTTCTTTTGGTTGTGACCCACATGTGCTCTGCTCTGCTGAGGTATTGCTGTGTTCCAGGGAGTCAGCAAAGTGGGGTACCAAGAACGTACTGTAAATATACTGCATGATATGTATGAGTGTATTGCAATGGTACTGCAAAGATGCCCAGATACGGAGCTTTCTGTCTTGCACTGAGCAAGTGGTAATTGTCTTCACTCTCCGTCTTTACACAGCAGAAGCAGCTGTCACATGTCCTGATAAGGATCCTGAGCTAGAAAACTGGAACCCAGGTCACAATGAAGAAAACCGCATTGAGATCAGTAATGGCAGGAAGTTCCTTCTCTCTTCTTCTGCGACTGTCCACTCTATCCACATCACTGATGGAGGTAAAATGTGCTAGCAGCAAGGCTGGGTGAAGTGTTCTTCCCACTGTGGCATTTAAATCACTCTGTTTCATGCTGGGAGAGCTTCCTGCTTCATGCTGAGAACTGGATAGCTAGTGGACAAACAGTACAAACTGTTAATTCAGTACAAGGGTGGGTGGTAGCTGAGATGCTATCAGTTCTTTAGCCATTATAATCAACCTATTTGCTGTCCTTTCTTTAGAAAAGTAGCTCAGTATACTCATTACTGCTACTTCTGTGATTTGCTTCAAAAACATTTCTTCTTATTAAATCGTTGTCCTGATAACATCATACTCCAATAATGTTCTCAGGGTCTCACGACAGGGCAGATACATATGTGCCTCTCTTTCTCTAAGGACATAGTGTTGCTGGTGGCTGTTAGCATGAATAGCTTTTATTCATCTTAACCCTGAATTTCTGTCTCAGTTTTGAATGAGACCTCTTCCACACAAATATTAACTGTGTTCTTCAAGAATTGGACTGAACACAAAACATGCAATGTCTTTAGTATTTCTATTGAGAGCTGTTTTGGGGGAGGATGGGCAGAACTTTTCAAAAACTGAGATGAGAGCCCAGCACTGGGTTTAGCAAAATGGTATCACCACCTCTGATAAGCTCCGATGTGTTAAAACAAATGTCATGCCCTTTTCTACTTAGGAAAACTGGTCATTAAAGATGATGTGCAGCCTATCATTTTGCGTACTAGACATATACTCATTGAAAATGATGGAGAATTACATATTGGCAGTGAGATGTGCCCTTACCAAAGCAACGTGATTATCATCTTATATGGGCGGTACGTATGCATGATAAAATATTGTCTTAAAACTTTCTAGGATCTCTCTTCCACAACAAGGAACAAAAATGATCCTTAAAATTACATTTTCTCATATATACTTATCATCAGTGCTCTGCATAAAGTTAAGTAGATTTTTAAACAATTTAAATGGCCTGTAAAAAATTGATTCAGTTTTGGTTCTGGTTTTCAAATCCTACTGGAAGATTTGGGCATGCCAGAAAATCAGCACGCATCTTGCCACCACTCAAGCTGTTTTTCCAGAATGGTCTTAAAATCCAAGCAGTTCTTTTAATCTGAAAATTCTCCTCCCTAAACATCTTTTCTTTCTGAATGAGAGTGGTGAGCAAAAGGATAATGCACTTCTGTCTTGCAGATTGCTACAGGATCGCTCAGAATTTCAAGGATGCCAAACTCATACTTAACAAGCACTATCCCTCCTAGCTCCTGGTTAAGGTCCTAACTTCCTCCAGTATTCAAAAACACAAATGTGTTGCTCAGTCTGGGCTTCAGGCCTCCTCTGGCTTGGGTATAATAAATACAACATGTATAATCTGCATTCTGGATTGCTGCTGGTCTCCAGTAGTTGCTAGTATTTTTTCAAATAGTTTATTTTCTGTACAGTGTGGGCAATTGCTGATTCTTAGAGTAGCTGAAAGAAATGCATTGCAAATCATGAAATCATGACAGAAATGCATGCAAATCATTTCTCCTTGGGCCACAGGGGAACAAGGAAAGGGGCTCCTTGGCTGTCAGATACAAACCCAAACCTATTTCTTTCCTCCCTTCCTGCTGCAGAGCGGATGATGGCAGCCAGCCGAATCCCTGCTTTGGGAAGAAGTATCTTGGAGTAAGTAAGGGTGGCACTCTTGAGATCCATGGAAAGAAAAAGCTGTCCTGGACTTTCTTAAACAAGACTCTTCATCCTGGTGGCATGGAAGAAGGTGGATATTACTTTGAAAGGAGCTGGGGCCATCGTGGTGTCATTGTCCATGTTATTGACCCAAAGACGGGGGCAGTTGTCCATTCAGATCGGTGAGTGACTTTTCAAGTGTCTAGATGTAAGGATCTTTGGGAACAGGTTGGGGACAGCATCTTGGCAAGCTCAGAAACATGCAGTTTAGTATCTTGTTCAAATGGGTATTATTGCATATATATACAATTCTTTCTAGACCAGTAATCTCCAAACTGAAGATTGAGTAATGTTGCTATCTTTGTATTCTGCCAACTAGAGTTTAATCAATTTGGCTTAACAGAAACCCCTAATATACCCTGTTAGACAAGTGCTTTTGCAATGAGATATCATTACTGTAAACAATGCAGAAGAATTATTTCTTTCTATCACTTGCTTTTCAGTACATAAAGCTGTGATGCCCACTGAATTAAATGGTTTTTGGGTGTTTTTATCACTTTAGGTTTGACACCTACAGAGCAAAAGAGGAAAGCATACGTCTTGCCCAGTATTTGGGCAGAGTTGAGAATGGCATGATCCTGTCAGTTGCAGTGAATGATGAAGGATCTAGAAACTTGGATGACACAGCCAGAAAAGCAGTGACCAAACTGGGCAGCAAGCATTTCCTCCACCTTGGGTTTAGGTATGTGCCAGTCCTGCCAGTTCTCCCAGCACAGAGGCCTTATTATGCTCCTGAGATGTCCAAATAATTCCACTCTCTCAAAGGCACAAAGTTCTTTCACATGGGAAGAAAAAAAAAAAGAAAAAGGGAAACTTCTCAATGTGAAGTTTTAGCAGTTAATTAGATAGTTTCAGATGCACGCAGGGTCTATATTGGGTATTTTTATTAGCAGATTGAGGAATAGCATATGATTCACATTTAAAAAGATGTTTTTCCAAGATGTGTTCCCATAAGTTACTTATTCCAATTTATTTTCAGGCCATCCCCCAAAGATTTAAGAAGCATATCTACACATAGTGGATTGGATGATCTGAACATTAACGACGGTAGAATAATAGCCATGTAGCCCTTGCTGAATACATATAGACATGTATAAAGCATATCCTTCAGTTTGTCTAAATACATATTCTAATAATACTTGTGCAGCACAGAAATTTAGCAAGCATGGATTTATGCTGTGGGCTGTAAATACTCCTGAGGCCAATACAGTGTCTGTGTTGGCACACATACTGTTGAGAATATTTGCTATTTACCCAACTGTATCCATTATATTTATTGCGTTTATCTGAATTTATGTAGGCTCTTTATTTAAGAGGCACTAAGAGGGTCACTGCAGAACAGAAAGGAAAAAATCTGCCTTGTATGGAGAAGTGACTGGGTACAGCAGTCTGTGGAAGTATCAGCTGGGCATGTGCAGATGGAGTAAGATTTAGGGTGCTTGGCGAAGTGGTTTTGTCAAATATTACAGGGGTTCATTTGCATCAGATAACTCATTTCAAAGACTCAACCAAGGCTGCAGAAATAGTCTTCAAAACCAGGCTACCTCCATTAATACAATGATTTCTCTCAAATACCCAGACCCATATTAGTGCCCAGTAACCCTCTGGGTTCCTTTGGAAAGACTAAAATTAGGGAAATAGAAGATTTTTAACCATTATACTATTTTTTCCAGTTGTGCAACAGGAAGGAATTGATGGGTTTGGCATATGTTTATAAAAGTAAATGGCATTGATACTTGTAGGCTGCTGTGGTGTTTTAATGCTGGTTTCTCACTTCTTTGCCGTAAATGCTTGTAATGGGAAAACCATAGAAATGTATCCAAAGAAGTGTGATTTTCCACACTGCTATTGTTTGTAGTCAAAAAGCTAATCCTTACCATGCTATTATTTGCAATACCACAATATTTCCTTATATAAATAAGGATGTTGTGGTTACCAAAATGTAGTAGTTGTTGGTAAATATTGTCTCCTGACAGCATAGTGGTATATGGAAAAACACCCACAACTTGGTGCATTATTTAGAAGACTGCCTTTTTAGGAGTGTTCTCAGGGTTTAAGTTCATCAGCTTTCGAAACAAACATTGGATAGCAGCTGGGACCAGATTTACAAAGACAGTTGATGGCAGAGTGGAAGACAGGCAGCTTTGTCAGATGCATCCAAGACTTTCTCCTTAAGCATATTGAACTTCTAGTTCACTTTAGTGTAACAAGATGCAGACACATCGGTTTATGTTTTAGACACATCTATGAACATGAATAAGGGTGTATATACCTGGCAGGTGCTTTCTGGAATTTATCTTAAAATGCAAGTGCTCTGGGTGAGAAAATTGCATACACGCACATATGTTAAAGGCAGGCTCTGACAGAGGAGAGTGGATGGGTTCTTCTTTCTAACATGGTTGTGTGAGTGCTCTTACCAGTCAGTGCTGGCACCTGGGATTTGCTGGCTGGTCCTGTTGATTCCTGCTTGTCAGAACTTTGCAGGTCCCTGCTGATGGCTGGGTCTGACCATGGGCATCACTGAGACAGGGACAGTGTAAGCCTCAGGCAAAAATTTGGCTTAGGGAATGTCTATTTCACATTTTGTAAGATGTCACTAGTGTCAGGCTGTGCAGCCATGGATTGGGCTTTTTTCTGGTTAGGGTGATGGTTATATGGACAATCTCCATATCTATCTCCACTTGCTCCATATTCAACCAGATTGTAAAGTTGTGCAACTCCCACTTGCTGTAGCAAAGCTAATGAACAATGCTGATTTATCCAAAGAGATGCTCCTGGCAACTCTTTGCTGAGTCCAAAACATTAGGAATGAAAGGAAAATCTTGCATTCCTCCTTTATTGTTTTCCTTTTCAAAAGTGAGTTTACTCTTTAAGTGGGAACTGCTTCTTTTTTTTTTTTTTTATTTCTTTAACTAATAAATTAAAATAAAGTCTTTCTGCACTTGATGACATAGTTGTTCTCTTTGGAATCCCACCCAAATATCACTGGTTTGGCTCTGGATTTACCAATCCCTTCATTTCATATAGCCCAAATAGATTGAATGTGTCCTTACGTTTCAGGGTTGAGCGACTTTAAAGCTATTTTGTAGCTGTTAAATACCTGGAAGAAACAAGTATTTTAACATATGAAATAGGGCAAACCCTTGAGTTGCAAAACAAGACAGCTCCTTTTTTAGTTTATTTTTTGAGATTATTTTTGGACCATCATCATTTTTTCATACTTTTCTTTTTTTTTTGCTTTGTTTTGTTTTTTTTGTCATTTGTTTTGAATTTTATGACCAAAAAAGAAAATCAGTCTTGCCTGCTGAGTGATGGTGTCCTTCCTGCTCCCACCTCCCTTCTCTCCCTGGATGGAGATTACAGCCCAGCACTGCCTTCAGCAATTGGCGCACAGACAAGTTTTCCAGCAGGAGCATATGGCTCCCTGGAAGGCTCCCGAGGCAGTTGTGCTGGCAGCTTCCACTGATGCTGTCCTATGCTCAGGCAAAGGACATGCCACTGGGATTGCCTCCCCTGGAGGTGTGGGTCCAGCGCATGTGTGGGGCCTCAGCACAGCATGGGATGCACCAGTGCTCGCTCAGAACCTGCTCCTGTTGCCCCCAGAGCTGCAAAGCCCAGCAAAACTCAGCTCATGCCAGTAGTGGTTTTGTGTGTCATAGTGGTTATCTGTCAATGTCTGTATATGTTTTCTTCTGAAGCCCCGGAATGGTTTATAACTTCACTTCTACCAGCAGATGGTAAATGTAAGGTGACCTGCAAGACACAAGGGTGAATCTTGATGCAATTGAAATCACAGGGTATTTATACCTATAGAGATATGATTTTAATATATGGGACTGTTTGCTAAATTTAAGGTAGGAGTGCCAGTCTCTCTATAACACTAAAAGCATATTTTTTTTATACTGTTAGTCATTAAGAGCAGGTATGCCTGAAGTACTTCTATTTTGAAGATAAAACTCCCCCTGACCCCTATTAATTGGGTTCACCTCCAAGGTTGGGAGGCACTTTAGTCTCTCTCTCCATTGCCTCCATGACCTCATCCATCCATGTGGTCATTCTCCAGTGTTGCTGACAGCTATTGAACCTACTTAACCAATAACCATCAGGCAGTAATGACCTTACTTCTGACATGGGATCAGATTTGAACACACAATTCAGACTCATAAACATTTATCTCTGTTCAGCGTTCAAAATAAGGAAACTAGATACCCAGAGACTATCTAGGTATTTTTTATTGTCCTTTGCCAGCCAGTCTGTCTATTAGAAATTCTCATGGGTCATTCCAAAGACAATTGTGACATACAAGGTTTCAACATGAGCTAAATTTATTTAAGCAGAAGTGGTTTCTTTTCATATTCTTTAGTGTATGCGTGCACACACACAAAAGATTTTCAGGCTCCCCAGGGAGCTGCCAGTGTCCCTTAGGTCTATCACAAGCCTCTTTAAGCATTCATTTAAAAGAGAAATACACTTGTTATAGGAGTGTGCTAAGCAGTGATTTGTCTTCAAAAGTCTTTCTCTTTTTATGTGTTTACTGAACAAATACAGTCTGTTAAGATATTTTTAATTTTAACTAAGATGTCTTTCACACTAATCAAACTGGCTTGAATCTGTTGCCCCTGAGAAATGCAAAAAATATGCATCTCATACATGACATAATTTGATAATTTCTCATTTTCATTTTCCAGGCACCCATGGAGTTTTATTACTGTTAAAGGAAATCCCTCCTCTTCTGTTGAAGACCACATTGAATATCAAGGTAATTCGGGCACAAAATGCTAGCTTGACATTATCTCTGGAAGGTACTGGATTTATGGCTGAGATTAGTTTTGTTCATGGTGTTTTCACTTGACACTGCATTACATAGAAGCTGTGGGCAAATGATGGTTAGGTATATTTGACTCGTCTCTCTGTGTATTATTCCTATCAATACAGTTGAAGCAGCTGAGTGTGTATGGGGGTATAACCTGGATTATCCAAACTCTGATATTAAAGGGTGAGATCCTGCACCAGTGTAAATCCAAGCAACAACTTAGAACTCAGACACTGCCTCTTTTAGACACAAGGCTATGGAACAAACCCAGTCCACCCCAGCTGAAAATTTAATCAGTGTATCCTGCATTGATAGCCTCAAAAACTGCAAAACCATTTTCTTGCAAGCTGAAAACTTTTGAGTCTGTGTCTTTTTGTGACTTTTTCAAGAGCAGCTAACAACACAGCTTGCTACCACATCAAATAAAAATAGCAATAAATTACAAATCACTGGTTTTGTATCCTCTTGATTTTTGAAGATTTTTCCTCCTGATTGTCCAAGCAGTTGTAAAAGTGTCTGAAGCCTCATTCCAAGATCAGTAATTTTTTCTGGAAACTGTGCAGGGCTAATTCAGGATAATGTAGCCAAAATATGCCAACACACAGAGGAACCACTACCTTTCAGTTCTGACTTTTATTGATTGCTTTCAGGAATTTTACCAATGTTTGTTTTTGTACAGGTCACAAAGGGTCAGCTGTGGCCAAAGTATTCAAACTATTCAAAGCTGAGAATGGAGAATATTTTAACGTCTCTTCAACTAGTGAGTGGGTTCAAGGTAAGAGGCCTGTTTGCCATCTATCTCGGAGGTAAAGACTTGACAAATAGGGTGAATCATCCTTTTTATTGAAATACTTTTCCATTTGGGAAGAGTGGACTTGCTAGCTGCTATTTACGTCGCCGCTAACCTAAGTAAAGAACATGCACAGATTCTTTCCCCTGTTGTCTCCAGGACTCTGAATAACTGGGATCCTTTTTCCTTTACTGCACTGGGTATTAAATTCCATCTTTTATGATCTAAGAGATCACACACAACCTCTTACTTCTTTTGACTGCATAGTCATCATGTCCATGTTTCAGGCAACGTACAGTAACTGATCATAACTTGATATCAAGATCAGAAAGGCAGCTAAGGAGGACACATCAAAATCCATTCCTATTAATAATGATCATACTGCATACTCCGATTATGTAGCTTTTAATAACTCCATTCTCTCTTAGCTCGTTACACTTCACAGCATCATTTAAAGCTTCTGACAAACTGGCAGAAGAGGCAGGAATCAGATCATCAGGGAAGAAACTTGGGAATAATATCTGAGATCATATTATGGTACATTCATTAAGCTTGACTTACAAATTGCTTTTATGTTTGCACTTGTCTCCAGATGTAGAATGGACAGAGTGGTTTGAGAAGCCTGATAAAGCAAGATCTAAGGACATGGAGAAGCTTTCTGACTTTAAAGCTGCTCATCCTGATAAAATCTGTAGGCAGCCCATTGACATCCAGGTAGGCTTGCTTACCACTTGCTTTAGAGGAGCAAGTCCTTTTTGGACTGACACTGAACCCCAAAGTAATTTTGCTTGTCAGTGATTTTTATTTCCAAATAAAAGACACAAATTATTTTACTGCTCTAATACATAACCAACAAGATTTGGTATTTTGTATCATTCTGAGACAAAAGTTTAAAAAACTGAGCTCCTTTCTGTAAATTCTGGCTTCTGGCATGAAAAGGAGTACAGATGGGGTCATGGACAGCACAGATGCTATCATGAAATATGTGGTTCCCTGATGGAAGATTAAAAGGAAAAAAAACCCATAAAAATTTCAAAGTTTTTAAATGGTCTTGGAATGGACCCTCCCTAAAAAAATTAATCATAGAACGCAATAAGATGGTAAAGCTACCAGCTGTAATAGGTAAAGCTACCAGCTGTCAGTGAGCTTGCAGCCATTTGTTGGAGTGAATTGTTTTGTCCCTGTGGAAAGAAATGTGAATTCTGTTTGGGGCTAAACACAATTATGCCACCAGGCCAGCAAGCTGATGAGAAATCATATACCTTTCCCGAGACTGCAAAAGCCTCTTTAATGGAAAAAAACACCCAAACCCAAAAAGACAAATACCAAGATTTTTTTTGCATATGTTCACCATATACTGTATATGTCTACCTGGTAAAAGAACTATAGCAGAAGCATTGCCTAGCAAAAGACAATAAAATACTTCGTATCTGGTAGTCTGCATACTCTGAACTAGCAGAGTTGTCGTTATTCACAAGAATGCAGCTATTGAAGTAAATGGGAATGCTGACAGTATGAGTGAAAGTTTCCAGAGCCAGATGTCATAAAACATCTCCCCTTTAACAGAAAGGAAAAACCTGCCTATAATTTTCTGCCAGGTCTTAGCAAATCCATATTAATTTTTGCTTCAATATACATATATTAGAAGTGACAACTTATTTCAAACCAGGGGTCAGATGTTTGTTATGACACAGTCCCTTCTAGCACACGTACTAAAAAGGAAACAAGAAAGATATTCTTTTCAAGAAACAAACTTTTTTTTCCTCTACTGTTAAATCACAGTTACTTTTTTTCCCCATGTATATTAAAAGCAAGACAGCTTATTTTAGTTTATCCTGCAGATCTTAGGGAAATCCTTAGGTAGTGTAATCTGGTGTTGCTCATTGCTTTCATAAAGTTACACTGATTTATAGCAGCTGGTCTGCTCCAGCTATGCTACATACAAGGAAATTGAAGATATGATGATAATAACAGAAATGCTGCACAGCCAGAGGCACATTCCTTCTGCTGATGGTGCTAATCCTGTACACAGCAGTGGGGTGTATGCATTAATAAGGAAGGTCTACATGAGTGAGAGAATCAGGATCAGACCCTTCATTGAAAGACGGCTTACCTGTTGGTGCTTTGTAAAAATGCACATGATATTTGGATTGCCCAATGCAATCATCACATCTTTGTGAAAGGGTCAAGAGAATTGCAAGCTATAGAGCTGGAATGTGAAATTCAGCATGACTCTGAGGAGTGACAAGGCTCCAGCAGGAACACAGGCAAGGCTACATATTGCACTGCTTCTTGTCAGGATACAGCCTTTTCTTCTCAAGGCAGCTCTACAGAGTGGCACTTGTATATGAGAAAAAGCCACCTTTTCTTTTTCTGTTTGGAGCAATGGGTCATACAGCAGTTTGGTGCGTTTTTTTGTTAGAGAGACTGATCCATTCAAAGAAGAAATAAGACCCCTACCTCTTCCTTCTGCAAGGTTCCGACATAGCCTAGCCACAAGACATTAAATGAGTGCAGTGAAGAGGCTTGAAATGATTAGTTCATTTGGGTACAATCATCTGTGTTCAGTGTTTTCATCTACCCTCAAGCCAATGGCAAGAGAAAATCTAGGGCACTGAGGCAGATGTTAGTGAAGCTCAGAATACTCCTCCCAAAAAAGTACACGGTCTTAATATAGATACAGAAGAAAGGCATGCACCTAGCAATAATCTGTGCAGCTTGTGGATAGAATAGCTGTGTTTGAGCACCAGCTGGAGTGCGGCTGCATAGTCACGTTTTGTTGCACAACTGTTGTGCACCACACAAAACAAAGCAAAGGTTTCTTCTGATGGCACCGGTGCTTTGATGAAATCACCTCAAGGTATCACCTATTTTTCTATTCTCATTCCAGGCAATGACGCTTGATGGAGCTGATTTAACAACTGAAGTGTTCTACAAGAGTGGCCATGATTACAGGTTTCTCTGCCATGGGAAGGACCAGACAGGCGAGGGCTGCCAGAACTACAGAGTACGGTTCCTGTGTGGCAGATCTGGTATGAGCCCCATGTCTGAAAGCCGGACCAGGGAAAAGCAGAAATAGTCTCCTGATGACTGGCTCTTGTTCTGTGCAAGAACATCTTGAGTCAAGCTAAAACTTGGGCTGGGCTATTGACATGAACACAGATAAATCTTCAGCACAATTTATCTCAGGAAAAATTCCTGAGCACCAGCAGAAGCAACAGGGTGGTGTCTGAAAAACCCAGCAAGGCTATGGCAAATACTTGGCAAGTCCTTTCCTGTAATACCTTGTCTTTTGCTAAAGCACTTCTGGATGAGGCAGAGTTAGTCAACTGGAGTGTGCAAAGACAACAGGTTTTGAAAGTAATACTTTATTTTGTAGTTATTGATTCCAGCACTGCTGTCCCTGACCTCGTCATTAGACAGGTCATGAGGATTCTTTGGCGGGAAGAGGAGGTGTGGAAGACTGTTGTTTTGCTGGAAAAAACAGTCATTAGGTTAAAGACCACTTGGCTGCTGTAAATAACAGTGCCCGGCACCCACAAGTGCTGCTGCTCAGTGGGTGTGGTGAAAAAGAGCCACTAAGATCGACATTTAAATTTAGTCCTGGGACTAGTGGAAAATCCACCTGCCTGTAACTGAAGGAAAACACTTTCTTGTTTGCTCACTTTCCAAGCCAAAGCCAGTAAGAGCCATGTTTTGAAGAGTTAAGTATTTTTTTGTTGCATGAGGAAATCATCATTTTTGGTGGCATTCCAGGCAAAGGGGGAAAAAAAAAATAAAAAAGTAAAGAGCAAACATTTTCTGATAAGATTAACTGAATTCTCCACCCTTCCATTTTGGCTTTCCAGTGAAACCAAAGCTTACAGTAACCATTGACACCAATGTGAACAGCACGGTCCTGAATCTGGTGGATGATGTGAGTTCATGGGAACCCGGAGACAGGCTGGTGGTTGCAAGCACCGACTACTCCATGTACCAGGCAGAAGAGTTCCAAGTGCTGCCATGCAAAGCCTGCAGACCCACCCAGGTCAAGGTAGCAGGTAAGGTGCTTCATCTTACCCTGCTGGTGTTGCAGTTCACAAATTCTGTTGTTTGTGCTGAGGTGACTCCATTGAGAACTGTGGAGAGCTGAAAGACGCTTGAATTTGACGGCTAGTTTTTAAATGCTTTGGGTAAACATATGCCTTTCATGCTTGAAAGACATTTAATTTGATGCTGATTCATTTCTGCCTTTGCTTTACATAGCTGACTCCTGGTTTTGTCCTCAAGCACACTATTGAATGCATGTATGTATTTAAGAGAGACCAATACAGGTCATGTATTTGAAATGTTCAATTTTACATTACTGCATTTGAAAACGTATCACTTCCTAGAAAGCAGGAGATGAGCACAGCTGATCCAAAGAGTGTGCTAGGGCAGGAGCAGACCGTGAGAGACTGCAAGGCTATGAACTAATGTGCAGCTGGCTGTTTTCCTAAGAAAGTTACACTTAACGAGAACTGTAATCTTGCAATTTAGAAATACTGTTTTGTACCACTGAAGCTACTGTTTCTCATTTGCCGTGTCTCCAGACGGCATTGTTTAGAGGTGATGTATTAACCAAACATTTCTGGAATCATGAGGCCAGAGAGTTGTGAGCTCTCATGAACAAAGAGTTGCACTTTCAGAACCAGGTTAGGTGACCAGCTCAAATCCAGAACAAATTGCCTCTGATGAAAAGGCCTTGTAGTCTAATCATTGTAAGATGGTCTTCAGATGCTAAGTCCAATTATGTAGCATAACCATGGTGAAGCACAAACTGTTACTGATACGAGCATAAAAGTGAAATCCAGAGTGGGATTGAGTCTGTGAAGTGGTCTGTTCCTTCTAGAATTATGTTTTGGCATGCTGATAGGCAGAGCATGGAAGTACCACATGAACGAACGGCCTCTTCCAGGAACAGATGAGGAGTTTTTAACTTCTATAATTTACTCACACATCATTTACTCAAAAGCAAAAGTTATTTTACGATATAGAGCTACGTAATAGCTGAGGCTGTATTTTGAAGGCAGCATCTGCCTAGTGGTAAATCATACATGTTAGGTTATCTTTTTCTTATACATTGGCAGTTGCTGTAGGCAGAGATTTTGTCTGTATTTACAGTAAGATCTTTCTGAGAAACCATGAGGGTATTTGGAGCATGCAGTGCACCAGGGAGTTTGCTTAGTTCTGTGAAATGAACTACTTCCTCATTATCTCTGATGCAACATCTTCTGGAAGGTACATATATGCTTCCTGTGGCAACTGCTTCCCCAGAGAGCTCTAGCCATTCATTGCTGTTTGGCCCTGAAGAGAAGTGTTCATCAAGCCAAGAAAAATGTTGTTCACAGTTTGAATGTATCATAGTCTTATGACTTAAAATGTCTAGCACTTTCAAAGCTGAATATTTTTCTTGAGCAACTTTTGAGCTATTGGAAAAACTGTGCCAGAGTAGCATAATACAAGCCACATCATGAAGATGATCTTGGAAGATCGTCAGTGAAAATAAAGATGACATGGGAATATTTCTCTTTAGGCTTCCCATAATCTACTGAATCTGTGAAATTCATAAAGTTACAGTTATCTTCTGCAACGATGGCAATTAAGTTTAAGGAAATGAAGAAAGGGTTGAAAACAACAAAAAGTTCATGTGAATTTTAAGTAAAGAAGCAGTGGAAACACTTGTTAAAGTAATTGTGCTTTTACTCTCCAATTACTCTTTAGGAGAATTAGGACATTCTTTTTATTACCACAAATGACATGAACACTGGGGCCAAAGCCTGCCCTTACTTATATCCAGGCAACTCCATTGACGTCAATGGGATTTCACTGATTATATAAATCAAGGCAAAATCTACTCCAGGAATAAAAATTGCATCCAACTTTCATGTTAACAAAAGCACATTCACACTAGAAAATAAAATAATCTGTCTGAATCTAAGTTCAGCTTAGATGAAATAAACCCTGGGTGTGGCTGAGATTGTTCCCTAGCTTTCAGGAGCCAAGAGATCCCTGAGCTGCTCTTTCCCCAGCCATGATGTAACTTCATCCATTGCCCTGTGCCATGACATGCAGGTAGCCAAAATGAGCCACGGGGTGGGTGCTCTCTATGCCTCCTCCCCTCTGCGATGCCTGTAGCTTCCCACAGCCTGCACAGCCGGCAGCAGTACCATAGTGGTGGGTTTCAAAGTGTGTTCATTGCTGGAGGAGGCAAATACCACCACTCTGAGTGTTTGGCTTGCATTGAAATTGGTCTGCACACAGGTATGCACATATGAATCCACCATCCTGTGATTAGGTACTGACTTTGATAAAACTTATGGTGGTTCAGTTAATTACCTGTGAGACTTCTGTTAAATCATAGAATCATAAAATGGTTTGGGTTGGGAAGGACCTTAAGATCATCCAGTTCCAACCCCCCTGCCATGGGCAGGGACACCTTCCACTGGACCAGGTTGCTCAAGGCCTTGTCCAATCTGGCCTTGAACACTGCCAGGGATGGGGAAACCACAACGTCTCTGGGCAACCTGTGCCAGTGCCTCACCACCCTCACAGTAAAGAACTTCTTCCTTATATCTAACCTAAATCTCCCCTGTTTAAGTTTGAACCCATCACTCCTTGTCCTTTCACTACAGTCCCTAATGAACAGTCCCTCCCCAGCATCCCTATAGGCCCCCTTCAGACACTGGAAGGCTGCTATGAGGTCTCCACGCAGCCTTCTCTTCGCCAGGCTGAACAGCCCCAACTTCCTCAGCCTGTCTTCATACGGGAGGTGCTCCAGTCCCCTGATCAGCCTCATGGCCCTCCTCTGGACTCGTTCCAACAGTTCCATGTCCTTTTTATGTTGAGGACACCAGAACTGCACACAATGCTCCAAGTGAGGTCTCACAAGAGCAGAGTAGAGGGGCAGGATCACCTCTTTTGACCTGCTGGTCTTGCTCCTTTTGATAAGGCTTTATTTTTTCCAGTGGCACATCATCCATTGTGTTAATGAGGATCGGTTGACAGAGTGCAAGCACAGAAAAATAGCTGGCAAAAGCAGTGGGCTTGCTTCTAGCCTTAGCACAGGTGAGCACAACCTGTGCTTGTATGACACATTAAGCTCTTAATTGCATGAAGAAGGTATTTAACATAAATACCCATCTGCCTTTTGCTATGTGAGATACAAGATTGTTTTGCTCCATTTGAGAAGAAAACATCCACACAGATACATTTATATGTGGGGTCTCAGAGGAATGTAATTTGTAGTAAGTGGCATGTCTTGATTTTCCCTAAGAGGTTTAGTTTAAGAGCTGAAAACTCCAGAAGTCTGCCCTTTGAAAGACAAATGATAAAACCATTCCTACCCATGATGATTTGTTTCCTTTTAATCTTTTCTCCTTTTTTCCAATTTGTTTTTTTTGTTTGTTTTTTTTTAAGCAAAACCTCAATGTCAGGTCTGAACTACTGAAGAGTCTCTGTTTAAAAAAAGGCAGAAAACATTTGCTTTGTGGACAGACAATTTAGTGTTGCAGCCGCTTGGCATACTAAGGTTTGATTGTAATTGATGCTGTCATTGTTTAATAATATTTTGGTAGACACAGTTTAGCGTATTGTGCCAACTAAATCAAATTCACTTGTTAGCTCATGTCCTATTTATATTTGATACTTTCTGCTGAAAACTCACCCTTTCTTTACATGCTAGGAATGGATTGATTAGAAGTTGGTCTTGCAAAACAGCTTAAGAGTGTTAATACTGAATTGCCGACAGGGTTTAGTAGGATTTAGTTGTCTAGCTGTGGACTTCTGCAAATCACAGTGTAGAAAGTTGTGGAGGGCATCCAGGCACTGACCTTATGCCCTCCTTTATTGGAGTAATTACATTAATGTCAAAACTGTGGCTTCCATGTGTAAGCCTGCTTTGCATGAGGACTTAGCTCTGCAGGTCCTGCTCCCCATCAAATGGTCACTCACTTAAATGGAACTTTTTTTGTTCTCTTGCCTCCTTTGGTTTTTGCTTGTCATTTTTGTGCTTAGGTTATTTTCTCTGTGGGAACAGATTAAAACTGTTTGATCTTCCAACTTCACAAGGTTTGGGGAGGGACAACAGTATAGGGCAGAGGGAGGGAGGAGGAAGGAAGGAAGGGTTGTGTTGCTGTGATAGAATTGGATAGTAGGAAAGATCAAGTATTTTGTGTAGTTTCCCTGGGAAACAAGTCTTATCTTCATCTTGGTTGCTCTGTATGAAGTTACTACTAATGCTGATAAGTTTCACCATGGAACAAAAATGATGAAATGCTCTTTTGTGCTCCTATATGCTTTTGATAAAGCATGAAAAAACTGTTTGTACCTTGCATAATTGCTCCAGTTACCCCACATACTGGTGAATCTATGATTACAAACACACATATCATAAATCCTGCCTATTGGATTGCAAATACTAGAGAGAGATAGAGTTTACAGTGATCTTGTTCATGAATAAAAAACGTAAATCCATAGTTATCTAAACTTCACAGCCTGTGTTGGCATTCACCTTGTTCTATAAGGATGGGAGAAGTTACTCTGCTATCAAAATTCAGATACTTTTAGAGATTTAGGGGGTTCTGTTTAGAAGTTGGCATCATTTTGTCTGGAACTTGCCAGAAACTCTTTTTTTTTTAAGCCAACCCTGGTGCTTTAAGGCTGGGCAGGAAATGTTGTGATATGGCCCTTTCAAACAGTCTTTCTGAGCTCTTTCTTCTGCCCCTGGGTATTGCCTGGAAGCAAAGTTGACAGAAGCATACTCAAGTTGACATAGCAGTTCAGAAGAGTTGAGTTTGGGCCTGATTTAAGTAAGGAATTGATCTCTTTGTCCGCTAGACCTGCCTAATCTTCCCATCCCAGCTACAAGAACTTAAATGTCAGCATAAGGAGAGGAAAAACCTGGACATTTGGAGAAGGAAACCCTAGCATTTACAGAAGTATGTTAGTACATTGCCAAGTAGCTGCTCTAGAAGGAGGGTGTGAGACGGGACAGGAGTGGCCTTAGGAAAGAGTGTGACACTGGCACTGGGATAAAACACAGACCTCTCAGTGCTCAGTTAAAGCCAGCATGAGCAGATGCATTTTCCCTAGTCCACATTGTCGTGGTTTAAACCCAGTCAGGTAACTTGTTCACTCACTCCCAGTGAGTGGTGCCAAGCTGACAACAATCAAGGTCCGTGTTCGTCTCCCCCCCCCTCCCTGCACCGGGGCTCTCCCCTTCCCCGCTCCCGGAGGAACGGGGAGGAGGATCGAGAGAGTGCAACTCCTACGGGTTGAGACAAGAACAGTCCAGCAACAAATCACTACCGCTACTATCAGCTAAAACAATGATAAGGGAAAATAACAAGGGAAGAGAATACGATACCACCGGCCAAGAAAACGAGTTCCACCCGGAAGCTCCTGTCCTTCCGGGCAACTCCCAGTTACCCCCCACCCCGGGCATGACGTGCTGTGGTATGGAATACCTCCCCGGCTAGCCCGGGTCAGGCGCCCCGTCTCTGCTTCCTCACAGCTTCCCCTCCTCCCTGGCAGAGCATGAGCCTCACAAAGTCCTTGGTCAGGGTAAACATCACTTAGCAACAACCGAAAACATCGGCTTCACCAACGCTGTTCTCAAAACTAGAAGTCAAAACACAGCACTGCACCAGTTAACACAAAGGAAAAAACATGACTGCTACTGCTGAACCCAGGACATTATCCACCCCTTATTCCATACCATTCACGTCGTGCTCAGATCCCACATTTTCAATACACCATCGCTCTCTCACATATATACATCCATATACATACAGACCAAGAGGAAAAAAAAATCATTTTCTTAGTGCATGGACCAATCCCTATAATGCTGCCGAGTCCATTCGGTCCATGATGTTCCAAGTTCATTCTCTGTTGGGATGATGGCTGGAGGGAAGTCAGGGCCAGTCGCTGGTGACCTGGAGACATCTAGTTGATGGGCTATAAAAGCATTACACAGCAGGCAACAGCATACAATTGAGTTCACTGGCTGTTTTCCCCTAATATCAAATCCCCTTGAGGTATACATCGGACTTCCCCATCTTCCCGCATTACCCACCAAGTATATCCAGGTCCCTGAGCAAAAGCAATCCCACGAGTGGGTTTGCCTTTACCTGAAGCAGGAATAACCCAGACTGTCTTCCCCAGCAAATTCTTCATATGCACCACGGGAACTCTGTCCCCCTCTACAATATGTAAAAGTTCTGACTGGGCTGGGCCAGCCCTGTTGGCAGATCCTCTGGTGTTGACCAACCAGGTGGCCTTTGGTAAATGTGTATCCCAATGCTTGAAAGTTCCCCCACCCATCGCTCTCAGTGTAGTTTTTAACAGCCCATTGTACCGTTCGATTTTCCCAGAGGCTGGTGCATGGTAGGGGATGTGATATACCCACTCAATGCCATGCTCTTTGGCCCAAATATCTATAAGGTTATTCCGGAAATGAGTCCCATTGTCTGACTCAATTCTCTCTGGGGTGCCGTGTCGCCACAAAATCTGTTTCTCAAGGCCCAGGATGGTGTTCCGGGCAGTGGCATGGGGCACAGCGTATGTTTCCAGCCACCCGGTGGTTGCTTCCACCATGGTAAGCACATGGCGCTTGCCTTGGCGGGTTGGTGGCAGTGTGATATAGTCAATCTGCCAGGCCTCCCCATATTTATATTTCAACCATCGTCCTCCATACCAAAGAGGCTTTAACCGCTTGGCTTGTTTAATTGCAGCACATGTTTCACACTCATGAATAACCTGGGCAATAGTGTCCATTGTTAAGTCCACCCCTCGGTCACGGGCCCATCTATATGTTGCATCTCTGCCCTGATGGCCTGAAGTGTCATGGGCCCACCGGGCCAAAAATAATTCACCTTTATGTTGCCAATCTAAGTCCATCTGAGCCACTTCAATCTTAGCCGCTTTATCCACTTGTTGGTTGTTCTGGTGTTCCTCAGTGGCCCGACTCTTGGGTACATGGGCATCTACATGACGTACCTTCACCACCAGATTCTGCACCCGGGCAGCAATATCTTTCCACAGTGCAGCAGCCCAGATGGGTTTACCTCTGCGTTGCCAGTTGCTCTGCTTCCATTGCTTCAACCACCCCCACAGGGCATTTGCCACCATCCATGAGTCAGTATAGAGATAAAGTACTGGCCACTTTTCTCGTTCAGCAATGTCCAGGGCCAGCTGGATGGCTTTCACCTCGGCAAATTGACTCGATTCACCCTCTCCTTCAGCAGTTTCTGCAACTTGTCGTCCAGGACTCCATACAGCTGCCTTCCATCTCCGATGCTTTCCCACAATACGGCAAGAGCCATCAGTAAACAAGGCATACTGCTTTTCACTTTCTGACAGTTTATTATATGGTGGGGCCTCTTCAGCACGCACCACCTCCTCCTCTGGTGACATTCCGAAATCTTTGCCCTCTGGCCAGTCCATGATGACTTCTAGAATGCCTGGACGACTGGGATTTCCTATTCGAGTTCGTTGTGTAATTAGTGCAGCCCATTTACTCCATGTAGCATCAGTTGCATGATGTGTAGAGGAGACCCTGCCTTTGAACATCCAGCCCAGCACGGGCAGCCGGGGTGCCAGGAGGAGCTGTGCTTCAGTGCCAATCACTTCCGAAGCAGCTCGAACCCCTTCATAGGCTGCCAGTATCTCTTTCTCAGTTGGGGTATAGCTGGCCTCAGATCCTTTGTATCCCCGACTCCAAAAGCCGAGGGGTCGACCTCGAGTCTCCCCTGGAGCTTTCTGCCAGAGGCTCCAGGTAGGACCGTTCTCCCCAGCTGCAGTGTACAGCACATTTTTTACATCTGGTCCGGTTCGGACTGGTCCAAGGGCTACTGCATGAACTATCTCGCGTTTAATTTGCTCAAAGGCTTGTTGCTGCTCAGGGCCCCATTTAAAATCATTCTTCTTCCGGGTCACATGATAGAGAGGGCTTACAATCGAACTGTAATTTGGGATGTGCATTCTCCAGAACCCCACTGCACCCAAGAAAGCTTGCGTTTCTTTCTTATTAGTTGGTGGAGACATTGCTGTTATCTTGTTGATCACATCTGTGGGGATCTGTCTACGTCCATCTTGCCATTTTATTCCCAAAAATTGAATCTCCTGTGCAGGTCCCTTGACCTTACTCCGTTTTATGGCAAAACCGGCTTTCAGCAGGATTTGGATTATTTTCCTCCCTTTCTCAAAGACTTCTTCCGCTGTATCGCCCCACACAATAATGTCATCAATGTATTGCAGGTGTTCTGGAGCTTGCCCCTGTTCCAGTGCAGTCTGGATCAGTCCATGGCAAATGGTAGGGCTGTGTTTCCACCCCTGGGGCAGTCGGTTCCAAGTGAACTGGACACCCCTCCAAGTAAAAGCAAACTGGGGCCTGCACTCTGCTGCCAAAGGAATGGAGAAAAATGCATTGGCAATATCAATCGTGGCATACCACTTGGCTGCTTTTGACTCTAGTTCATACTGAAGTTCTAGCATGTCCGGTACGGCAGCACTCAATGGTGGTGTGACTTCATTCAGGCCACGATAGTCTACTGTTAGTCTCCATTCTCCATTAGACTTTCGCACTGGCCATATGGGGCTATTGAAGGGTGAGCGGGTCCTGCTGATCACCCCCTGACTCTCCAGTCTACGGATCAGCTGATGGATGGGAATCAGGGAGTCTCGGTTGGTGCGATATTGCCGCCGGTGCACTGTTGTGGTCGCAATTGGCACTTGTTGTTCTTCAACTTTCAGCAACCCCACAGCAGAGGGATCTTCTGAGAGACCAGGCAAGGTGGACAGCTGCTCAATTTCCTCAGTCTCCAAAGCAGCAATACCAAAAGCCCACCGGTACCCTTTTGGGTCTTTGAAGTACCCTCTCTTGAGGTAGTCTATGCCGAGGATGCATGGAGCCTCTGGACCAGTCACAATAGGGTGCTTTTGCCACTCCCTCCCAGTCAGGCTGATTTCAGCCTCCAGCACAGTCAACTCTTGGGATCCTCCTGTTACTCCAGAAATATAGATGGGTTCCACCCCTTGACAGCTTGATGGCATCAGGGTACACTGTGCACCGGTATCTACTAGAGCCTTATACTTCTGTGGGACTGATGTGCCAGGCCATCTGATCCACACAGTCCAGTAAATCCGATTGTCCCCTACCTCCACCTGGCTGGAGGCAGGGCCCCTCTAATGGTCGTCACAGCATTGGACACTTAAGTCGTGTTGAAAGGGATTATTCTTCGTTATCACAGGAGCTGGAGTAAAATCAGCTCTTCCACTCCATCTGGGAAACTGCTCACCAGAGACTGAAGCCGTAGCTCTCATGGGACGATCAGTCTTGGCCCTTGCTCCCCTCTTCAGTTCACTCACCCGTTCCTCCAAAGCTGAAGTAGGTTTTCCATCCCACTTTGTCATGTCTTCTCCGTGATCCAGCAGGTAAAACCATAGGGTACCCCGTGGCGTATACCTTCTGTATCTCCTCTCTTGAACAATAGGACGTCTTTTGTTAATAGCTGAGACGCGTGTTGGTACACGTGAGGAGCTGGATAAATCAGATACATCGTCCCTCAATTTGTCGAGGTCCTGGGACAGTTTTTTCACAGCTGAGATGATGGAAGGAGTGAGATTGTCTTCGAACTCTCGGAGTTTATGAACCATTTCATCCACTGTTAGTGGTACTATGTCATTCCAGGTCACTGTTGCCAATGAATGGGCATATGATGACGGTGCATTCCGTGTAAGTTTTCGCCACATGGGTCGTGTACATTCAACTTCATCTGGATCTATAGGTGTATCCCCGTTATTCGGCTTGATGTGATAGATCATCTCTACGATGGCCGATTCCCTCAGAGACTGGATGCCTTTGTCTATAGTAGTCCACTTGGCCGAACGACTCGTAACATCGTCCTTGTACGGAAACCTTTCTTTCACAGCTGCCAAGAGCCTCCTCCAAAGGCTGAGGGACTTTTTCTCTCTTGCAATTGCTTTGTCAATTCCCCCTTCTCTAGCAAGTGATCCCAGCTGCTTGGCTTCTGTACCTTCTAGTTCGTGACCATCGGCCCCATTGTCCCAGCATCGGAGTAACCAGGTGATGATGTGCTCCCCTGGTTGACGGGTAAAATCTTTTCGCATATTCCGCAGCTCGGTTGAGGTCCGAGGTCGAGAAGTTACTTCTTCTTCTTCTTCGTCATGTGAGGATGACTCCTGATCAGATTCTGGACCGGGTGGTGAATTCATTGGTTCTTCATCTCGCTTCACCCTTTTTGCCTCCTTTTTGCTTGTTCTCTTGCGTACAGGGGCAACTGATATTGGTACGAATTGGTCCTCTGGTTTGGCTGCAGTGATTATCACTGTGGTTTGAGTAGCGACTGTACTTGTTGCTGGGGGTGGTGTAGCTACCGTGCTTGGAGCTGGGGTAACCGCGCTGTCTGTTGCAGTTGAAGTTTGAGCAGCTGCTGTACTTGCCACTGGGGTAGCTGCGCAGTTCATTGCAGCCAAAGTTTGAGTAGCGACTGTCGCTTTGCCCTCAAATCCGCCGACATTCTTTTCCTTTTGAAGGTGCTGAATAGTGTTGAACAAGGCCCTGTAAGCATAGGCCAAGCCCCAGCACGTTGCCGTGATTTGTCCATCTCTGGTATGGCCAGAATGACCACACACCTCATTTAAGTGTTTTACTAATTCTTCTGGATTTTGCAGTTGTTCGGTAGTGAAATTCCAAAATACTGGAGGGGCCCACTGACCTAGATACTTGCCCATACTATCCCACACACCCTGCCACTCATGGCTGTCCAGCCTCTGGGAAAATCTCTCGGTCCTCCTACATCGTCGTTTGACCCCAGACAAGACCCAAACCTGAATCTGCTTAACTCTTGAAATCAGTAGTGGGCAAAACACACTCTGTATGCGTGTTAGCATGGTGATTCCCATCACCATCAGCAAACAAGTCTCAAGAGCATTAAAAGGCCATTTAAAAAATTCAAAACTCTCAAATGTAAATGGTCTGGGGGGACGACTAGGAGGGTAAAAGGATGTCTCCTTCACAGGTTGAGCACCTGAGAAGGAGAAAAAAGATGTGTAATTGCTAAGCACCTCCATCATATACCTCCCAAAGTATAAAGGTGGTGACCACACTGGGAACATAAACCAGATCAGTTTCATGATCAATGATTCTATTGTATTACAAGTCATTACCATAAAGTAAAATGGGATAAAAACCTTAGCCCAAGCCCCACACTTGAAAAACACTAATACAGCCAATACCGGATGGACGTAAGATATGGTATACTGAAACTGTGAGATCAAGAGGAAAAACCTTGAGAGCCAATAAATCAGCATTGTGACGAGTGACTATCAATCCAGTCAGATCTGTTCTTATCTCAACCCCTCGAGCCCCACGTTGGGCGCCAAAAAGAACTGTCGTGGTTTAAACCCAGTCAGGTAACTTGTTCACTCACTCCCAGTGAGTGGTGCCAAGCTGACAACAATCAAGGTCCGTGTTCGTCTCCCCCCCCCTCCCTGCACCGGGGCTCTCCCCTTCCCCGCTCCCGGAGGAACGGGGAGGAGGATCGAGAGAGTGCAACTCCTACGGGTTGAGACAAGAACAGTCCAGCAACAAATCACTACCGCTACTATCAGCTAAAACAATGATAAGGGAAAATAACAAGGGAAGAGAATACGATACCACCGGCCAAGAAAACGAGTTCCACCCGGAAGCTCCTGTCCTTCCGGGCAACTCCCAGTTACCCCCCACCCCGGGCATGACGTGCTGTGGTATGGAATACCTCCCCGGCTAGCCCGGGTCAGGCGCCCCGTCTCTGCTTCCTCACAGCTTCCCCTCCTCCCTGGCAGAGCATGAGCCTCACAAAGTCCTTGGTCAGGGTAAACATCACTTAGCAACAACCGAAAACATCGGCTTCACCAACGCTGTTCTCAAAACTAGAAGTCAAAACACAGCACTGCACCAGTTAACACAAAGGAAAAAACATGACTGCTACTGCTGAACCCAGGACACACATCAATCTTCCTGTTGCACCCGTCTGCAGCAGTAAGATCCACTTGTTTCAGCCTTGAAACCAAACAGCTACAGAGGCTTTGATCCAATAGAGCATTTAATAATTCGCTTAATAATATCCCTGTTAAATCAAGGCTCTTCACACTTCTACAACAGAGGGTGTATTTCCAACCTTTGCAGGATACCATGCAGGATCTTGAAGGAGAAAAGGGATGAAGGGCTGTAATAGGATGAGTTACCCAGCAGGAAAATATCCCCAAAAGACTTAGCTCTGAACTCCTTATAAAGTTTCATCCTTTCTGCTATATGTTTTGCTTTGTAGGTTTTTGGTTTTGGTTTTGTTTTTTTTACTGTAAACTTAGTTTTCCATGTGAAAGTTAGGAATACAAGGAATATTTATTTGTTAAGACATCAGGTTATACTGTATGACTCAAGAAGCTGATCAACTCATGCAAATCATGCTGTGTTCCATTACAGGCTTGTGGCTTAGGGATGCAATAGCATCAAGATAATTCAGAATAATGAGGATTTGACAGGATGTCTGTGTGAACATTTGTTGGTTATTAAATATAAGGAATAAGGGCATTACCACCAGTGCTGATAAATATCTGGCAAAAACGCTAAACCTGACAAGAGGCCTGGGATGGCATCTACAATGAATTGCACTGATTAGAAAGATGCCCTGAAGGATTCGCTGTCACTGGTTTACATGGGTGAAACATACAAGTTTGTGTTTAGCATTTCCTTTAAAAAACTCTTGTTTAGGAAATGTTTAAAGATCATGAAAGAGAAGGTCTTGGCCTTAGAGAGCCCAAAGAAGAACAAAAGACCCTTTAGAGAAAAAAAATAAATCCAGGAGCATCTTAGCTCCACTTTATCTTCACCAAAGCCAGACGTTCAGGTGCCTGTTTCTGAAAGGGAGATTTAGCAGTTTGTTGTTTAAAGCTAAGGCATTTAGGAATGAATAAGTGTACCTGGGAGGGTTGTCAGACATCTGTGCAATTCACCAGAGCTAAGCATACATCCACAGCTGTAGCAGCTGAAATAGTTTTAAAATTCCACCCTCCCTAGGTTTGATAAGGCTTGAGACCCAGGTTTTATGGCTATGTTTGTATGGCAGGTTGTCCTGGAGCATTGTACAGTTTGGAGAGACTCTACTTTGAATTGCTTTATTAGCATAAGCATGCCCTTGATTAGTGGATCATCTATGTTTATTTTAATGCATGGTCTTTCCATAATTACCTTGTCCTTACCAAGAACTGGTGACTTTAATAGTCACTGTCTTGAGTAATAAGCATGGATATGTCCTCATATTTTCTGGATCAAGACATCTACCAGGCCAGGTTGCACATTAAAGAAGCTTTTCACCATGAATTTACATATTGCTACCTGGAGGCACTGATACTACAAATAAAGTGGCAAACTCAGGGCATTTTTGGTAGTCCATCACATAGGCCTCTTACGGGGAGACATTATCTAAGTCACTGCAAGGCTTTGATGGGTTTAGATTATAACATGGCACAAGACTGGATTTCTGGCAGGGCAGCATCTGTCCATGAGGGATGCAGCAAGTATGAGCCCAAAGAAGGACACAGTGAATCAGTGACCCATGGGTTTGTTAGTGATTGAGTAATCACAGCTGTTGGCTTTGATGCTGAAGGAGCAGACACATTCCTCCCACATCCAAAGCACAGTGTTGCTTTTTTAGTATCAAACCACTTCAGTAGGGGTTTGAAAACCCCTGGTTTGGGCTTGCCTATGGCCAGGTGTGAGGTGTCCCTGCCCATGGCAGGGGGGTTGGAACTTGATGATCTTAAGGTCCTTTCCAACCCTGACTATTCTATGATTCTATAGGTCTCAGGGTCTCAGATACTGTGATTGCTCTCTGGGAAGGCTCCCTGTGCTGGCAGCCGAGCTTCAAGTCTGTATCTCTGCAGAGTGGGATGCTCCTGTCCCCAGGTGAACTCCCTGAACTCGTCATGGAGCAGTCTCTTTTGCTGTTTTTTTTCCCCATGCCTATCACTAAACATGCCCCAGCAGCTCCCTGGAAGTGCCACGTGTCTATAAAAGCACATTGTGGTGCTTCCAGCCCCATGGGAAGTTCCTATTGCTGGAGTGCTGGTTCCCAGCAGCATTTATAGCACCTAAGAGCTCCCATGGCAGGGGCTGTCTCCTGTGATCCGTTTCAGGAGCACAGCCCCATTGCCATGGGGACCTTGAATTTCCGGCTGCCTTGAGGAGAGGTTTGTTTTTCAGAACTCTTTTAAAGGAGCTATTATTCAAAATCCACTTCTACGTTGGAAGGGAATTGGTTTCCATCTCGCCTTTTATCTCCAAACAAGCCAAGTCAGCAAAAGTACAAAGTGAAAAACATGCACCCAAGATGTTATATTTAGAAACTGGTTAGTCCATATTTAACATTCCTGTCAGTGCTTACCCTATTTTACATGTCTGGACTGGTGTTAGATTAAATTAAATACATGCAAGCATGACATTTATTATTCTAGAGCTCAGTGCATGAATAACAAAACTGCCTATCCAATTTCACTGCCACAAATCCTGGAGATGTGGCTTCCAATAGGGTGTTCTTATGATTATCTGAACTTCTTCCTGCATTTCAGTAAATCAAGGAAAGGTCAGCTCAGGGGGAAACTGAAAAATAACAGCTTAAAACCGGTTTCATAACAAGTCACAATGCTCCTTAGCAAACTCGTTCAATGTGTGGAGGGCACTTACTAGAACAGCTTTTTAAATGTATGTGAATAAGGGTAGCAAAGCTGCTTTTTGGATGGTCTGAGTTTGGTTTTGACCACACATCCAATGAGGCTCACTGGCTTCAGGGCAGCAACACAGGGAAGACCAGGACTTTCCAGGGAGGTGACTGCAAAATGGGTGAGGAGCAAACCCATGGCCTCTTGCAGCCCCTCATTTCTGGGGCTGAGCACAGAGCTTGGAGTAGCCTCATCCTCCCCCCTCCATAGGCAGAAAGCTGTGTCCAAATGTTCTGTCATCACCACTCCTCTAGTTAGCAGAGAGTGTTCTTTCACATAATTTCATAGTTTTAAAGGTGGAGGTGCCGAGGCAGAGGGCACATGTGATGGTGTGAACCCTGTCCCACAACACAGCACTCTTGGAGCAAAGCAAAGTCCTCACCCTTCCCATATCCCAGTATTGCCATCAAACTGCACTGCTCCCAGCTGCAGGAGAAGAGGGAGTGAATGGTGTGTGCTTATCTTTGTTATAAAGTCAAGCATCATGTTTTGGTTAAACACAAAACTGTTTCAATGTTCAAAAATCCCCCCCTTTAACTTGGTACCTCTGTTTAAGCATAAAGTGCTTCACAGCGATAGTCAGGCTTCAGGCTTGCCATTTGTTTCTAATTACATATTTGAACGGTTCCATTGAAATGAAATACATACAAGTATAGCATTCCTTAAAGTTCAGTGTTTACTTAAAGAGTTTATTACTTATTTTTACTGGAATAATACAGAATGTAGTCACTAAGATGAACCTTTTTCCAACTGCATTCTCTGCAGAAAGCCACAGAAAGAAGGAGGGAGTATGAATATGTTTGAATGAAATTATAGCAAAGAGATGATTTTGCTTTCTAGACATCCACACTGCCTGGACTTCACCCCTTCTTGGTTAGGCCAGGGAAAGTTTTCTGTGCTTTTAACCTTTCCATGAAGCCAGGTATCTGTACAAAGGATGGTATGAGTGACTTGGCATAGCAAAGGGGGACGTGGCATGGGGTAGGTGGAAGATCTACCAACTCCGACTACACCAGGGCAGAGTGAAGCAAGTTGGAGACATGCAGGTGAAACTGAAATTAAGAGGTTTGGGAGGGCAGGCAGTGATAGGTTTTGCAGCCCACAAGCTGGAGGAGGGGTTGCAGTTGTCCCAAGCCTCAATTTTCACAAGACTCTCTGCTCAGACCTCTCCTTGCTTAGATTAGCAGCTATGGCATTAGCAAGACTGATGCTCGCCCATGAGCGGGCTGTGTTGTGGGATCTGAGCAGCTCCCATTGAATCACTATAAGAAGTGCTGTGCTAACCTTGGAGGCTGAGACTTTTCAGTAGCTACATCATCAGTTTTCTATGTGCAAAATGTTCATACACAGCTGATTGGATCACTCAAGATCTTTCTATTTTGGATTACAGTCCCTTTTCAAGGTAGGAAATGTGATTTGTCTGACAGGCTGTTGGTTTAACTCCCTGGGTAAATGAAGAAACTTTAAACCACCTCCTCCATTGCAAATATCTCAGAAGGCCTTGGGTGACACCTGTGCTCCAGCCTTCTCTCCCTTAGAGAGTCAATCAACAGGTTATGCTGACTCAGTTACTCCTTTCATTATCATGCCAACCCCACCACAGGAAGCACAAGGGGAAACCAGCAGCATTGGCAAAGTAACCCTGAAACTGGATCTTGTTCCTTTAGGGAAAGCAACATACCTCCACACTGGTGAAGTGATTGATGGTGTTGACATGAGGGCAGAAGTGGGGCTGCTGAGCCGCAACATCATGGTGATGGGCGAGATGGAGGGCCGGTGCTATGAGTACAACAGCAAGTTATGCTCCTTCTTTGATTTCGACACCTTTGGGGGACACATCAAGGTAAGGCTTGCACATTCCTCCTCCCAGCCACACCTTCACATACGGAGAAAGCCAGGATGCAGGAAGAGAGAAATCCCTCATGTCAGCCACTGAGCAAACAGCCTCTCCCAATACATCACATCACCCCCACTGCTGCTGCCTGTCCTTTGGCTTTGAAGTGTACCTCATGCCCCTGCAGACATTGCTCAGCCAAACAGGCTGGTGCTCAACCCACCTGAGATACAATCTCCATATCCCAATCCCAGTTTTCCCCAGATTCTGGTGGTGCTCAGCCTGGGAGTTTGATTTGAGCCCAGCTGACTGAAACTCATGGAAATATTAAATACATGTTGTTTTCCTTCTAAATTTAAGTTAAATGTAGCCATTGCAGCAGTGGGGAGATCAAAAAGCAACCATGGTCCCTTTAGCCACCATGACCCTCTTTTCCTCACCCTGCAGCTATACACTTCCTTCCACATGGTAAATCTTCCTGGAAGATACAGTGCAACCTTTCCTATTCTTGTATTCCCCCTCCTCAACAGTCTTTCATGTTACTTGACTGATGTTCTGTTGTTCTCCAGATTGGTCTTGATTTTAAGGCTACTCATATCGAAGGTCTAGAACTGAAATACATGGGCCAGCAGACAATGGGACATTACCCAATTCACTTCCATATGGCTGGAGATGTGGATGAGAAAGGAGGCTACAACCCTCCAACATATGTGAAGGATGTCTCCATCCACCATACTTTTTCCCGCTGTATCACAGTCCATGGATCCAATGGTTTACTGGTAAGAAGCCCCAAATGTCTACCTTGGACATCAAATCACCAGTTAAAAAATTTCCTCATAGTATGACTACAGCTTAATTATTGAAGGATGATGTGTTTTATTGTTTGAGCTCATGTCTGCCTCTTCCCATTGTGGATATATATTCCAGGCTTATTTCAACCTGCATTCAAAAGGAGGAGGCCAGTGTGGCACTGTAGGCTGTGTGTGACTCAGAGCAGTCAGAGCTTTTGTCTGTTGCAGACCAGCCCATCTCTAATGAGTAGCTGGATCTATCTATAGACAGAGAGCTTGCTATTTAAAGATGATAATCAGAAGGTTTAAGCATGCTTCATCTTTCCTGTAATAAAGGTTTGTATTTGCAATCCTATTCATAACGTTCAGCACTCAGAGAGCTCTGATTTGTCTGAGTTGTCCTCCAAAGCAAGAAATCCATTGGAAGGGAAAGTCACAGGCAAAATTATAATGCACCGAAGTTGAAGAGAGGGCATTGAAATTGCAGCTCCAGAAGCAGAGCAGCTTTTTATCTGCTATTTATGAAACTGAGGTTTTGTTTTGACCTCTGTCCTAAGTTTATAACATGATCCTAAAATCCTAGCAAGTGAACACAGCTTCTAAAGAAAAAAGACATTCCACTATATAAATTACATAAGGCATTCAGGGTCATATGGCATCCTCCCAGTTCGAAGTCACCAGTACAGTGGCTTAGTATGCAATTAATGTGCAGAGTGTAAGGGCAGTGTTGCAGGATTCATTTGTCACACTATCATGGACTGTTGCTAATGACACCATAAAAACTTCCTCTGGCTGTGCAGAGGTTGCACAGCTGTTGGTGAGCTGCAGGCCAGCTAAAGCCCTGCTTTCTCCAAGTGATAACTGTGCCACGGAGGATTAATGGGCTAGAGATCCATCCATGTGCTCAGGCTTTTCCACCCAAGATGGCATGATGAAATTTAGACAGGCTGATGTAGCAGATGAAAGCAGCTTGATCCTCCTGCTGTTACTCCACAGCTACAATTCACTAAATGACCGTGCTTTGTCTCCATGACAAGGCACCCAAGAGAAATCTTAACATTTGGGGCAAATAATAAACATTAGTCAAGAATTGAATCCCTGTGGGTTATGGTTTACCAAAATGTGTGGATGCTAAACTCATAATATTTTACTTGTTTGTTTTCTATTTTAACTCTATGATTATTGCTGATAGTTAAAAGAAAGTCCCAGTGAAATAAAGCAACCTGAACAAGTTTGTTCAGTTGCATCACAGAAGATGTGCTCCAAAGGTTGCATCACTTAAATGTTGTTTCATTGCTCCATGGTAGACATCTGCAATCAGCAGCTCCATGTCTCAATTCATCAGGTGATCCCACCACAATCTCCTCATCTGCCTTCTGACTCTAATTTCCTTCCTTTCCTCTTCCTTCTCCCCCAGATATATTCACAGACACCCACATGGGTCTCTGATGATTACAACAGTTATTCTGTACATTTCCTAGCTGCCTGTTATCTTCTTACTTGGGCAACACTACCTGTTTCTACATGCATGATCACCGTTTCTGCAAACAGACAAGCTCTGTCTTTCCCCAGGTAACATTCATTCCCTCTGAGATCAGGCAGAACCAAAGCATACTTCACTGAGGGAGTATTTGCCTTGATGATGTGCACAAACCACATTTTGGAAATAGCTGTACAAAAAAATCTAGCTGGGCTATTAAACCTCAGCATAGCACAGCACTTAATGATGTGCTTAACATGAAGCCATTGATTTCAGAGGGGCTTATTGCAGGGCTGTGGTTGAGTGCCTGTGCAAATGCTTTAACAAATGGAAGAGGGGCATCAGTTATTTTTAAGTGTCATTAAAGCAGGCTGGTAATTTGCATACAGGCTACCCTGCTTCCTTTGCTATCACTTCAGACACCTCATGTCACTTCAGAGATACTCATACTGAAAACATGAGCAGAAAACAGTGTCCAGTAATTCCTGATGACAGAAATGTTTTCCTGTGGGTCTGTACTCTGTGCTGAAAGTCACAATCTCAACATTAGCTCACTCCCATTGATGGGCTGTTCTGCACTTCTCTGCAAATTCGTACTCACTGGAGGACACAGAGGGTCCTTCTGGAAACAAACCTGTAGAAATTGTTTTCTCATCATAACTGTTGTTTGAAAATGCAATAGTTACCCAATGTTTTCTTTAATACATTTGCCATAAACCCACCTATTGCGCCACTGCAATACAGGGGATGAAACTTTGCTCTGATTCCCACTCTCTCCACTGGATCCCAGTATGCAAGATAAAAAAGAAACAGCCACTGGCAAGGGAAGTTAAGAGGAAGTCAAAAGAAAAAGAGTCTGGCAGAATTCAGGGGACAGCCATACTTCATTGAATATGAGGTTGTGCTGTCTAACTGCTTCAGTGGTATCTGCTGTTATTAATCCAGCTGTACTGCACAGCAATTGTTTTACCAAAAGTTCATTATCTGGTCATAAATTACTCAAGGTTAAAGTAAGATTATGGACTATTAGGAAGGTTTAAATCAAATTAAAAAATTAGATCCATTTGAGAAGTGATTTTGGAGCAAGCATCTCATTTGCTATCCAAGCATTTCAGTACTGGGCTTGTGCATGGAAACACGCAGAGGAAACTAAGAGCTGACTGAGAGATGAGATATGGGGAAAGTAATTTATAAAATGGAGAGTGACAAATGCATTGGGAACCAGGTCCCTGGCTGCTAACTCCATGTTGTTCTGTGGGCTTTCAGGAACGAGTTAGGAGAACACAGGGCATTCACTGGCTCTGAGTCCCTGTGCCAGTGAGTGCCTCTCTCTCTGCTTCACTCCTCTCACTATACCAGATGGGTTCCCCTGCAGTGTTACTCACACAAAGGTGGGCTCAAGTTTGGTCACTACAGGTTTTCCTGTCCCAGTCTTAGTGCAGCACTGTGCTGGAGAGATAAATGGCCATACAAAGCGGCTAACATTTCTCTAGGGAAACTGTTTCCATCATCTGAATGTCACAGCACCATTACTTATGTGTCTTTCCAGTATTACTGTTGTGTGAGAGAAAGCTAATAGGTATTGGTGGCAGTTTCTGTGCAATTCTGACATCTGTGTGGTTAAAAGACTTCCCCTACTTGTTGGAAAACTTCCTCTGAAGACAGCTCATTCTCCTGAAATGTTCTTCTATCCTGCAAACCTTTACCATTACAAGGCTGGGACAGCTCACTCATCCAAGAAGGGACAGTTCTGTCTAGTCCATACATTTTACACCTAATTAAAAAAGCCTAAACCTTGCAAAAGTTATCATATGATTAGATCAGTGAAGTTAGCAGTAAGTTTCAGTGAGATAGCTTAAAGGAATGCACCACTTTGCAGGTCAATTTAGCTGTGTTTAATTTACTGTGATGTTCAGAGATTTGAGTATTTACACTGGAGCATGGATGATACATAGTACATGTGTGTGCAGATGTAAGCTTGTAATAGGTTTGGCAAGCAAAGTGTTCCTTCTTATGTGAAAACATATTTGTAATCATTTCAACACTAGTCCTGGGATTTTATTTGAAATTGGTGCTCCTTGCCTTGAGAATGAGGCATGGATATGATTCAAGAGTCTCAGGCCAGCTTACAAAGGTAATTCAGACACTTGAGCACCCAGCTCTCCCAACAACACCATAAAGAACAGGTCTTCTATCCAGTTCAAGATTATCTTTTGCCCCTTGGTAATTGTTGTTTCATCAGAAGCACATGTAGAAACACACAGGTGTCAGGCTAACCTTTGCCAGGAAGGTTTCCGAAGTCCAAGGTGGTTGATGGGTGATGGCTGATGGGAGAGCAAGGAGGGAGCTCAGGAGTGCCAGCCATTCATCTTGCCAGTGGAGACCGGAAATTCATTTTCCATGTCTCAGACATATCCACTAACTGACTTGCTGGACACAGTGTGTCCAAGGGCTGTTGTTTCCCAGCCAGTCCTAGCCTTATGCTTTGAATTCACATATCTGCTCCTGAAATTGTTTTCTCAGATCTATCAGTGATGTGATGGGTATTGTTATGCCCAATACAACAATGTCCCAATGTTAACAACATTCAAACCAAAAGCAGAGCATCATTAACACCAGCTGATATGTCTCAGGGTCAAGTAAAGCTTCTGTCAACAACTTGGAGAAAAGGATCAGGTCAAACCTAAAACAAGCCAGCCTGTCTGGAAAACAACTTGCCGCCTTTGTGATAGCCTGAAAAAATATTTTTTCAGCTCGGCTGCATTTTTCAGATGCACTTTATGTGCTGCCCATGGAACTCCACATGAAGATGAATGAGCCCAGATGTGACTTGAACATCTAATGTCCTCCATTCACCCCCCACCCTGTGTTTTTTCCAGCCTCATGCTAAGGCAGTCTCTGATTTCACAAACAAACATAAGAATGGAATGAGCATTTCCTAGGTGATGACAAATTCTAATTACGTGTTGGAATTATTGCTTAGACTATGAGCTTTTAGGAGCAGAGAACGATCTTGGTTTTGGTTTTCCTTATACACCCTGAGTTCAAGAGGGTACTGAGTTTCCTATGTACCATTGCCGTAAAGTTTCTTATTATTATGCAGTGGCTGAAGCACAAAACCTGAACACTGACCTTTGCTTTGTACATGCAGGTGAAGGATGCTGTGGGTTATGATGCACTGGGCCATTGCTTCTTTACAGAGGATGGCCCAGAAGAGCGCAACACATTTGATCACTGCCTCGGACTGCTTGTTAAACCTAGCACTCTGCTCCCCTCTGACCGAGACAGCAGGATGTGCAAGCTGATCACAGAGGGTGCTTACCCAGGGTACATCCCTAAACCCAGGCAGGACTGTAGGTGAGTGGGAGCCTTCCTTTTCCTATTTCTATTCTTTGCAGGACTTAGCCATAAAAGATGGCACTCTGTGTATTTGATTATGTAGTCCTTCTCTGTAGAGGTCTGGGCTGCATGTCCCAAAGGTTGAGAGAGCAGTCTGCTTGCGATCTTTATACTTGTGCTATTCAGATGCCTACACACCTAGGGTGTAATTTTCATTTTTACCATAAAGTCAATTGAGAGTGTTCCTACCTCAGATACTGAAAATCTCATTCAAAGGACATGGTGATGCCTTGTGCATTATGGACACTTGATCCCAATGGCTCAGAAAAAGGTTGCTGAGTTCAGAATGGGCTGAGTTCTGACATTTGTGCTCATCTCAAATGGTAGCTGATTTTGAAAAGACTGCTGATAATTCAGAAGTCATTATTTGTGAAGAATGACTCCTGTTTAATGCTAAAGCATTGGTGTTACGCATTCATATGGCAGTCTGCCCAACTGTGGAGTGAAACTAAAATGATATAATAAATGCAGTTTAGCACTGAATTGGAATTTAGTAAAAGATCGAAGACTGTATACTCCCATTGGACCTGTAATAATTTGTCTATACATGAGCTCATTAAAATGTTTCTGAGAGAGCTCCTCAAAACTTCTATTTGCCACAAACACTGTATTAAACATTTGCAACAAGAAGGGATTTTACAAGTTCTTTTTGCAGTTCTGTTGCCTTGTAGAAAAAAATCAGGTGAAATACAGAAGAAACAACAACCAGCTGGGCCACACAGTTAAACATTAGAATTCTTTCTTAGAGGAATTGATGGGTTCTTTAGCAGTAATTTTAAAGCACAGATTAGAGGATGCCAGTCACAAACACTGTAGTTGTAGTTGATCCTGTCGTAAGGTAGGGTATAGGCTCACTGAGCTCCTGAAGGCCATTCTAGCCATTCTTTCCATGATTTGCCAGCTGGTTTTCTGCCCCAAAATCAAGGTGCACAACTTGGAAAGTTATTCATTGCTAATTAATAGCTCCTCAGGGAACCTGCTCATTTTGATGCGTATCAGGCAGTTAATTAGGTTTCTTTTTCTTCCCATGTCTCCCTGACTCTTCTTGAGAGACCACTAAACTCTTACAGTAAAACCTGTGTACTTAGCAGCTAGGCAACCAGATCCCCAGCTGTAGTCCAGGGAGCGTAGCAAATGGTCTGGAGCAGACCTGTGGAACCACATTGTTCTCAGAGCATTTTCTTTTAAAAGCTGGACATCAAACTTGCCTTTAAGAATTTAAAATTGATGGTGGATCATCTTGAGGACAAGGCCCCTGTGCAACAGAATGGGAGGTCTTCCACAGTGAAGATTTGTCTTGAGACCACAGAATGTTGGTGCTGTGTTGAAGCTGCTGGGAGACAGGGACGCTTCTGCTAATAGTCCAGATTTTTCTCCAGGAATTTATTCTTAAAAAACACTCAAAACCTGGAAGAGCTAAATTTCTGATCAACAAAAAGTTAGGGAAAAATTCTTTGGAGCCAGACTTCCATCCTGAAAATTAGACAGAAGCTGATTGATGGCTAACAGTGAAATGTCTTCAGGGAATTTCTTTTATTTGGAAATACTCTCAATCTGCTGAACCTGTATCAGTATCACCCTTCTGTCCTCAGAACAAACTGGAGTTTTGTCCAAAGAAACATATTTTTAGCTTTGCAGTTTGGCAAGCGAAAGAGATGAATTCATGCAATGCTCTTTTTCACATCTGTGCATGTTTATAAATTACACTTAACGTCTCCATTCATAAAATAAGAGTTGATCAGCCATTGTGCTCATTTTCCACTGATAATTCATTTAATAGTCAGAGGGACATATTTTGTGTCATCATTGAAGACTGTTATATGAAAAATGAATGATAGGCAGAGGTCTAATGAAAAGATCCTACAGTACTTTGATCTGCCATGTTTTGCTATTTAAAGGAATTTGAGGTCTAATCAGAAAAATAGCTTGTTTTGCACTGAGGTCATGCAAGTGCATGAGTACACTAATGCTAGCCGTGGGGCAGCAGCCAAGGCACCCAGTGCAGGGATGATGGATGAGCAGCAGCTGCGGCTCCGTCAGCTTGGAAGAGGCAGGAAGGAAGCCACTGGCAGAAATTAAGACAATAGGATTGTGCCAAATGACACAGTAACCTGCTCAATCCACATGGCTCTGGGGAGCAAGACTGGGCTGAATGACAGGTCATTGTGGAAATATAATGTCCGTGCCCTTGCCTACACAGTCAGAGTAATCTCAATAATCTCAAAATGTTTCTTTCTAGGCCAGTTGCATGCCAAAAATACAGAAAAAAAAAAAGCTATGTTTTCATGATAAAATCACACAAACAGAACTTCATCTTAGCTCAGCAAAATCAGTTGGCCTAAAGCCCCCATGAAGTCCTTCATAGCAAAGTTAAAGTAGACATACGGGTTCCATCAGTTCAGCCCCTACAGGAGGACGAATCTCACTCAGGACATTCAGGGAGCCAGTCTGCTGGTTGTAAGTGCTGGCTATTCTCCTCCCAGAGTTATGTGCCTGTTGGTTAATAAATACTGTATGTCACAGGATGGACAGTGATGGATTGATCTTTCCTCCTTGATGGGAATCTTTCCATTAAGAGTCTTTTATGTGCATTAGACAAACTGAGTCCTTTTGTCCTAAAAGCAATGCATAGGAGGGTGGCAAATAAAGTTAATGAATCACAGCAGCTCATGGAAAAGTCAGGTACTGGGGTGCACTTGGAAAGCCCTTAAGAGGCAATTTGTTGGGTCTTTTGATTAAACGAGTTTCTGAGGGCTTATTTGGGGGCAAAGTTCCTTTCTGTGACTTGTGCAACATATTTACCTTATCATAAAACATGATTGACATCTGACAGCTTCATAGCAGGCTTGGAATTGCAGTTGAAATTCCTCATTTAATGCTCAGGGTTTTAAAAGATAAGGCCATGCTCTCTGTCAAACTGCAGAGGACACGTGGTATGAGAAGAGAAAGGAAAAACAACATTCCCTTTGGCCCCTAGACAGGAACTCTTATCTGAGGAGGTATCTGCCCTGTACTGGCAGAGTTGATCAGTGACTCTGGTGTGTGCTCAGAGTGTCATCTTTATGTTATGTTTTGTTTTCCTGACCTGCAGTGCTGTATCCACCTTCTGGATAGCCAACCCACACAACAACCTGATAAACTGTGCAGCCGCTGGATCTGAAGTGAGTGCAGAAGTTTTTTATTTGGGAACAACCCAAACTGGTTACAGCCCTGCAAGGCTCTTGCTGGAATAAAACCTGCTCCTGTGACACAGGCATTTTTGAAATGTGGCTCAATTGAGACAGATATTAACGTGACTGGTGCCCCCAGTGAAAAACAACACTTCTCTTTTCGCTCCACACTTCTTGCACTTGCTGTTTCTAGAGCTGGATGACTTTAACAAAAGTTCCCAGCCTTTGCACAGGGTGCAGCCTGAATAAATTAAATAAATGTGACTGTGGAGTCCCAGTGAAGTCTTTGGCAATGATTCTGCTGATGGCAGTACAGTAATGGTGCCCTGAAATTTCAATCAGCACCAATGCCAATTCCACAGGAATTCTTGGTCACATCAGGAGCCTTTATTTTCCTACTAAGACAAATAAACAAGCTAAATAAGCCTTAAACAAAGAGATACAATTTTCCCCAAACTTCCAAACCTGAATACCTGGATTCGGGCTCCTAGACACATTTTTAGGCAACTGAATAAAAATTACCTGATTTTTAAGATCCTATGAGGTGATAGGAGGATATCTGTGTGTGTGTGTGTGTGTGTGTGTGTTAAGTATTTCAAATTCTTGCTTATAGCTTCGATATAGATGTCAAAGCTTAACTTAAGACCCCTTGGAGATATGAGACTGTGAATGTGAATGTACATGCGTGTCAAACACTGCTGCATATAGTCACACAGGTCAATGCTGCTAGCTGTGATTTGTCCTGAAATCTTCTAGCTTACATCTTATGGCTTTACTGACAATTCCTTGGGCTAATGTAGACCAGCAAAGAAGCTCAAGCAAAGTCTCAGATGTCCATTTTCTTTCTCAGGAAACAGGCTTTTGGTTTGTTCTGCACCATGTGCCAACAGGGCCATCAGCGGGCATGTATTCCCCCGGCTACTCGGAGCACATGCCGATGGGGAAATTCGTCAACAACCGTGCGCATTCCAACTACCGGGTGAGTCTGCACGCAATGGGAACGCTGCCCCGAAATAAACACCATCTTCTCACTTCAGCTCTTTGGGTCTGCAAGCGATTAATGCCTGTGCTTTCTGTTTCACTGAAAGTTACTGCAGGCTTGGTTGTGTCTGCAGATAAAGCAGCTTGTGTGCTGGCACAGGAGCTCTCAGAGTTGGCCAGCACCTGCTTCACTTGACTCTTGGGCATTCAGAGAGGTTCTTCGCCCTGCTCAGGCTGCTCCTCTGCTTCTACACTCCTAAAATAGTGCCTCCAGGAGCATCTATTGGCAGCTTGTCTAATTATAGACCTCAACTGCCAATGTTAGCAATTAACTGAACAGCTTCTGGAGGGATAAATACAGGCCACTGTGTCTAATTGCCTTCACTTTACTTATTTACCCATAGCATGCCATGTAGTGGGGCTGTGTTGTAGTGTTGTGGGGTGCTTTAGGCTGCAGAAGCAGTTATTAGGCTCATGAGAGTTACTTCAGCTTAGAACAATTGGAGGTAGAGCCTGGAGATGGAAAGAACTGTAAAATATATAAATATACTGTAATATTGCATTTCTCTTTTAGGCTGGAATGATCATCGATAACGGCGTTAAAACTACTCCTGCCTCTGCCAAGGATAAGAGACCTATCCTGACTCTGATTTCTGGAAGGTAAAGTGTTTTGCACAGGAAACAAACCTTTTGGTTTGGAAAAGGTTTCTCTATAGCACTGACTGAAAGCTGTGAAATTGCCCCAGAGAAAGCTGACAAGAATCATGGCAATGCCTCTGGGGTGGCTTTTATTGAGGAAAGGTCTTCATTTAGATTTACCAAACTTCATTTTCTCTATTCCCATTCCTAAGGAACCCGCAGCATCCACATGCTTCCTGTTTGTCCTTCCTCTTTAGCTCTAGCTGAGCTGGCATGGATGATACATCTGCTCTAGGGTGTTCAGCTAATTTTTGCCCCAGTGGGACAGAACTTGCTGCAAGAACTTCTAGGAATAAGAAATTAAAGTATTTCCTGGGAATGCTGTTGATTTTCTTCATTGTTTCAGAACCTGCTTGAACAGGGAGTGCTTATGTAATGCAGCTCATACTTTGAGTTCAAATTTCTGTTTCGTTCCAAATCTGCCACTGTAGTAATAGTAATAGCTAAAAACACAGAGTGATGCTTTATCCCTTGTGCTGTGCACAGCCTCTCTGTGGCATCATGGAGTTCTTTAGAAATACTGGAAGCCTCTCTATAGAATGTATCATATCAGCACACCTACCATGGTCTGGTGATTTCTGGGACCCTCTTTCTCTGAAGCTGATCCTGTTGAGGAGGCTGATGGAATCAGGGGGCTTCTTGCAGGCAAGTGTAATAGCATAAGGACTGCACTTGCACCCTTTTATCTCATTAAAGGTTGTCTCTGGCTTTTAACTTAGTTGCCAATTCCATCAAGAGAAAAGGACTTAAATATTCTCAAATTTCATAGTTTTCTTTCTGGCAGACCAATAACCTCAAGTTGCACCCAACCTGCATTTTCCAACAACTGGGTTTTTTGACAGAAGAAACCATGTAGGGAAGAAAAACCCTCTGAAAATCTCTGCTCAGCAGGGAAGAATGGCAGCTTTTTCCTTTCCTCTTTTCCACCTCTGGGGTGTGGGTTACCCAGATTGCTTTAGTCATGCACTGAGCAAGCACTGCAGGGGTGGGATCGGTCCTCCTCCCCATGGGAACCCAGTCAGCACCTCAGATATCGGTTATCCCATGATCAGCATCACCCCAGTGCCCTGCCTAGTAGCTGAAGCTAAAAGGTGTTCAAAAGTGACTATTATTTACATTATTTTAATGCTCAATTAATTGAAATTGTTAATTCAATGATAAAAGCAACCGCTAAAAATTAACTTATTAAGATCAGTCTGCTCTGCAAATACCTCCAAATTCTCTTGGGAGCCTGATGCTGGTTTTCCATATAGCTTGGGAAACTGCCTGCTGCCACAGGCACAGTGAGTGATTACAAAAGGCAATTTGTCCCCTGCCATACAAGGGCAGGAATGACCCTGGGAAGCCAAGCAATTCATAATGCAGTCATGTTTATGCTCGGGGATTGCCAACCAGCACAAGTTGCACCTTAGATTATTTATGTCATTTTCCACTTTTCATGTATCAAGACTGAAAGATCAAATAAATTAGTATAGCTGGACTGGCTGGGGCGAACTTGGAGGTTGGTTGAACAGAGTTGGAGAGTATTCTGCATTCTGCATTAAACGTCTGAGTCAAATTCTGTTCCCTGTAGTTTTCCTCCAGTTATACGTGGATGTGAATGAAACTGGAATCCATCTCAAAATCTGTATTTAACAATGTCTGTGGAATTCACAAGGGCTGATACTAAATCTTTCTCTGAAAGCAAATTCACAGTGATGAAACTGCCAAAGCAATATTCATTTACTGGAACACTATCAGCCTGATGCTCAGTTTTAGATTGATATGATGGCTTATTAAGCAAAGCAAAGTGCTATTGAATATCTGTTAGTGATCTGACAGCTTGGCCTTGCTACTCATTGGTGAGGCATGAATTTTAATCTCTGGACCATCCGTTTCTGGCACTGAGTTGGATGTTCATCTGTCAGGTTTTCTAAGCCATGTAGTATGATGGAAGATGCTCCTCCAGTAGCAAAAGGGAGAGCTGTGCCTCAGGATGTGCTGAGCTCAGATAGCTGACCTCAGCATCACCACAGTGAGCCAGACCCTTGCTCAGATCCTGTGGCCCAAGCAGTGGCTGACAGGCAGCATCTGAGGGCACACATTGCTGTGGTTTCCACTGGTGTCTTCTTTTTTTCCTGTATCAGGACAATATTTCATCATACTTGGGAACTTCAGAGTTAATAAATCTTGTACGTGTGTCCTGGGTAATGTATAGTGGGAATAGTAAAGGACATATGCTCCTGATGTTTGAATTCCTTTCCACTGCAAGGAAAATTTGGCAGTGGTATTCATTGCCACAGTACAGCCAAGGTTAGGAGATAAGAATGCTCAAAAGGGAAAACAAAAGGATATTTTTCTAAATAACAGGAATATACTAAAGGATAACAGGGATTAAAAAAAATATATCTTAGACTTTTGGGAGCAGTAATAAACTTTCCATGCTTTCAGCAATATATCAGCAATACAATAATGGAAAGGTGAAAGGAAACTTGGAGTGGGTCTTTACAACTGCCTTGCCTGGACCGTTCTTCCCTTGGCAGACGGGTCTGGCCATCACTGCTGAACTAGACATGCTACTTGGATGGACTGTTGTCCCAGAGCTGCTGCAGAGTTAGCATAAACCAGATGTTTAGTGGGGCCGTGCACCAAGCAAGGCCCCCTTCCCTTTCCAACCCTTCTCTCCTTCTGGTTACAGATACAGCCCCCACAAAGATGCCGATCCTTTGAAGCCCAGGGAACCTGCAATAATTGAGCGCTTTATTGCCTACAAGAACCAGGATCACGGGGCCTGGCTGCGGGGTGGAGATGTGTGGCTGGACAACTGCCAGTGAGTTTTGCCTTATTTCAACTCTGAGAGTTCAGCCTGGTGTTTATGATGAGCATAGCTGTGGTTCAAGCTATTTGTATCACTTTGCACCTTTCATATGGCTAAGATTGAAATACAGATGAAACGTTAAATAAACACAGGCATTATTTTACACAAACAAAACCTGCTTTGTCTCAACCAAAGAACCCCCAGATTGTTTCTCCGTGTGATGCTGATCAGCATTTAAAAATAGTCACATACACACAGATAAAAAAAACTAAAAATAAAACCTATTTTTTATACAGGGAAACGAGGTGCTTTGAAAAGAAAGCAGCAAAATCCATCACCTTCTGGTTTTATGTGGCTTACTCTTATGCTGAATAAGCAAGTACTGACAAAGCAGACATAAAACTATGCATCACAGCAGCAAGGGAGAGTCTGGGCAAGTGCCTGTTGTGCTCTTTGAAGGCCATTTCCTGCACTGGTCAGAGCAGATATTTGTTTTCCACTTGAAAGCAGATGATCTTCTACAGTTTCTTTTGCTGAGCCAGGCTCTTGGTATCAACCTCAATGAAGAAGGAGGAAAAGGAAAAAGCTACTTTACGAGGCATATTGCGGTAACTGTAGTAGAAATAGCTGTCATGCCGTTATCTGGTGTCCAGTTCCTGGCCATAGCTGCCTTACCTTCGAGTGACCCAAACCTTTTAAAGCAACCAGCAGCATAGTTGGCTCTAGCAACCGGTCGGGTTGGCAAGTATGAGGCTGTAGCAGAACAGTCAGAAATACAATACTGAGTAATACAGTTTGTGCTTTTTATGAACTTATGAACCAGAAGTATCTAGCCCACTGAATGGCCAGCAAGTGTTGCCTTACAGATCACACTCGTGTCATTAAGGCATTTACATTGCTCATGGGACAAATGCAGTATGTGGAGATTGCTAAAAGACCTAGTGCTTTATCAGTTTCCAGCAGGAAACCTGTAAGTGTATGTGAATTCCAGGAAGCATCATCAAACTGTAATTGTCTTTATAGCCACAGGAGCTTCCATTCCTGTTGCTACAAAGACTTATGTATTACATTAGCAAACCAAATATTAATGTGGCGGGCAGTATATGAACTACGGTGTGTGCCGTTGCGGCTGGAAAAGGCAAGGGGAGGCGATACCGTGGGAAGGGCTGCCACCTACAGACAGAAGCCGGCCAAAGCTGGGTTTGCTCTGCTGAGGTCTCCGATTTGACACCATCAAGAATGACAAACTATCCTATTAATTGTACGCTTCCTATAAGCAGAAGTCATGGACCAACAGTTGTGATTTATCTCATCTAAAAGCTTGGAATTTCAGCAAAATAGAAAAACATTTTAATCTTTTTTTCTAATTATTATTATTTTTTTAATAAGTAAGATCTGATCTCTATGTCCTGTTGATGAAAGAGAAGCCAAACTCCCTGTTTTTCTAACAGTTCCCCTTGTAAAGTTTTTTTATATGGAAGCAGTATGTGATACGTGAACATGGGAACACAGAAGTGTGTGTAAGGCAAAGCACTATTAAATAATAAAAGCTAGCTGGAGTGAGAGATAAGCATGATATTTTACCTAAGAGTGAAAAGAGCATGGTCATTAGACACAGGGAAAAAGCTTTATGAGATAAGTAAACTATGCCTAGTAATCTCTGGCTTAACCTCAGCAGCACTCGGGTACACATCTGCTGCTTCATGTGATCTGCATATACTGCAAGAAGTGCCAAAAGAGATTTTCCACAACCAGAGAACAAACCTGGAAAAGCCTGAGTTCCCCTTTGAGCACTGCTCAGTAATTCAACCCTGCTGTCCTCTACCTCATTGCTTTAGCTATTTCAGTTTGACATGATAAACCAAACCAAACCCAAACCTCTTCTGAAGCATCTCTCTTCTCTTTGCAGGTTTGCTGACAATGGCATTGGCCTGACCTTGGCGAGGTAAGTGTGGTGCAGGATGTGCTGCAGCCTGGGGCATGGCTGGTGGGATGATGTGAGCACCCCCTTCACCTCCAGCCCTTCCTTCACAGTGGTGGGACTTTTCCTCATGATGACGGCTCAAAGCAAGAAATCAAGAACAGCCTGTTTGTTGGTGAGAGTGGAAACCTGGGCACTGAGATGATGGATAACGAAATCTGGGGACCTGGAGGTCTGGATCACAGAGGAAGGACCCTGCCCATTGGCCCGTAAGTTCAGCTCAGCACATCAAAGCACTCACTATTCCCACTCTCAGTGCAAGCTCCAGCCCAATGTGGTTTCTTCAGTGCTGTTCAGTTTAATAACCATTACACAGAAAGGATTTGGTTTCATGTCTCCCGATCCCCAAAATCCTCACTGTGCAGCTGCTGCTGGCAGGTACATACTTGCAGGCTGCCAAGACAGCATCAGACTCCTCTTTCCTTCCCCCTCTCCTTTAAAAACAGAGTTGAGAAGGCAGAAAAAAGACTGTGTGCTAGCTGGGCACTTCTGTATATGTGGTCAGCAGCGGTTGAGCAATGCGGCAGTCTCCAGGCAAGCCAGCTGCCAGGAAGGCTCATAGAAGCCCTTCTCTGGGTTTGAACTGCCCCAGATGTGGTCACAAATGTCCTCAGAGCTGCTGTTACTATTGCTGCTGTGCTTACAGGAATTTGATGCCTTTGTTAAACAGTCTTGAAATGGCCAGTGAACTGCATGTGTGGCCTCTTCCTAGAGCTTAGTCCTACGGATCGGGTTGCAATAATGTTTTATTGTTATTCCTAAGAACACAGTTATCCTAACAGCAGCCTTAAAGTGAGCAACCAGCTATGCTGGTTTTTTTTCCTGATGTATTATATGCCTCAGCTTTGCTTGTCAATGATACAGCAGGCTTATTATCAACTACAGTAATAATGAAAACCCCATCTGCTACAGCTCTGCTTCTAATATCCTTTATGTATCTCATCTTGGGTGTTGTGTATAGAAACTCAGAGAGACAGAACAAACGAAAAGGAGGGAATGGGTCTTGTCTAAGGGAAGACATTCAAGTGAGGAAGGGATGAAATTTATTTATCATGAGTGAAATGTGAAACATCTTATCTTAGCCTTTTAAGGAGTTTAAGCATCTCATTCACTTAGTGTGAAAAATGGTGTTCTCTTTACTTTGCAGATGATAACAGAAAAGGCTGTTAATAAAGGGTCATTAGTCTGCCCCTTCACCTCTTTTCAACCCTATAGATTGTAAGACCTTTTCTTCTTTTCAAATCTATTTTTTATTGCAGCTGAGCTGCACTGTTTCTCTCCAAGTTCCTTTGAAAGATGTGATGGGACTTCATTTAGCCCTGCCATTACTCAACCCAAGGAGTCTGAGCGGCTCTGATGAGTTTCAGGTTTCACTGCTGCAGAACTCATTTCTGATAGCAGACATGACTTTATTCATTTTTAGGTCAATGCTTTGGCACTGCTTTAAGTTCCTTCCCTGGAGAAGTAGAGAACAAATAAAGATGATCTGTTCAGACATGAGAAAACTGGAGCTGAACTTGCAAGGATAAGAGGACTTTACAGACCTAAAAAGGAGGGAAATCCCTCCTCTTCCAAAACATGAACTCAGGAGTCATCCTAAGGGATGCGAAAAATGAAAGCAGCTGAGAAACAAGTGCTGTGGGACTGTACATGTCTAGAATACATTCTTATCCTTGTGCTATTGTCTCATGACCATGTCTCTCTGTCTCCTCCAAATATGTTTTAGAGATTTTCCCATTCGAGGGATTCAGTTCTATGATGGACCCATCAATGTCCAGAACTGCACGTTCCGCAAATTCGCTGCCCTGGATGGCCGGCACACCAGCGCCCTGGCCTTCCGCCTCAACAATGCCTGGCAGAGCTGCCCCAACAACAACGTCACCGACATTCATTTTGAAGATGTCCCTGTGAGTTATCCTTCTCAGAAAGGCCTTTTCCCCTTGGCTTGGAAATGGGGCTGTGGGCAAAAAAGGTAGTAGCAGCCTTTAGGAGGAAACACGAGATCTTCAAAAGGTTTCTTCTTGTCTTTAGCAGAAGTTTAACAAAGAGGGCACAGCTAAGAAAGACAATATTGGATGGATGAAATAACAGGAAAAATCCAATTCTCTGACAGGTTTGCAGTAAACCAGAAACAGGCATCAGTTTCAAACAAAATAATAATGACATTTAAGTGAAAATAATTTCCATTTCTGTATGTCTCAGAAACTGTGAAACAGGGAGAAGAATCTGAACCTTTATTTTCACCATCAGTATAATATTAAAGCAACAACACAATGAAGTCTCTTATGGAAGGTCTAACTCACCTAGAAGCAGAAAATACTGATTTTTGGAAACAGCCAGTGAAATTGAGCAGATACAGAGTAATTCTGCAGCCCTGCACACCAGGGTAATTCCATGGACTCTAGTTCTGCAGACATAAATGAGAGCAGAGCCTAGCCAAAAAGGGTCTGCCAAACTTTGAATTACAATATGAACTTCTGGGTGCTGGTCTGAACCTGTCCCGGGGTCTGTGCTTTTGAGTTATTTTTGTATTTGATTGCACAGATATGTCCTAACTGGTTTGCTGAGGTTCACCTCTAGCAGCTGTTAAATCCAACTGCCAACCATTGCAAACAAATAAATAAATACATGTGGTTGGGCCTGAAATGATTTGGGCTGCCTAACTTAAAAAAAACTAGCAGACTTGCTTGGATGTCAGGAAAAGTGCTGACTAGCAATCCCTGTGCCAAACGGGATGGGAAAGGCAAAATTCCCCTAGAAGTTTTGATTGGTTCTTCTCTCACATTGCACCAGGCAGGCTGGTGACATGACATTTATTTACGCTGGATAAAAATATCACTCAGAAGTTGCTTGAGCAGCCATTTCCCATGGGAGGGTACTGATTATTCCCAGAATCAGTGTGGGTTTGTGTGGCTTTAGAACCCTAAAAAGATATTGGGAGACAATGTGAAGTGGCTCTAGTGAAATCATCCCCTTTCCTGAACCTTCCTCCAGAATTTTAAAACAAACCTCATAGCTGAGGCTGAAATCCTGTTTATTTCACCCTGTCCCACATAGTCAGAAGGGAAGCCTGTGTCTGCTCTGTCTGACCCATCAAACACACCTTTTAAATGTGTGACCCAGCTCTACACGGACTTAAGGCTTAACAAAGAGGCAGCATGCAGGCAGACAAAATCCTAATATGCCTGTACCAAATGGCACTGATGTTCCAGCCAAGTAACAAGATCAGCTCAGCTCAGTAGAAAATGATTTTGGTGCTTCCATCTTTGGATGGTCAGTTTCAGAATTTCGTAGTTTTATTACCACATAAGTGCTATCTCAGAAGACTTACAACCCCAGCTTTATCTGCAGTCATGGGGTTGAGCCATTGAACATCAAGCCTACAATGTGTCAAAGCTGAGCATCCAGAATCTGTGGCCATTTAAAGAGTGGTGATGTTAGTGCATACACAGATTTCTTCATGCAGGAATTGACATAGAAACCCAACACTATTTCTTGTCCAAGCTACTTTTCAGTGCCAAATAAAGTCAGAAAAAGGGTCCTTTGAGCCACTCTAGTGACCATAACCACCCTTTGCTGTGTTCTCTAAGTGATGAATTCCTTTGTGGAGATGTAAATGCGTTTCACTGTTTTGTTTAGATTACCTCAAGGGTCTTCTTTGGAGAACCCGGCCCCTGGTTCAATGATCTGGATATGGATGGTGATAAAACATCAGTTTTTCATGATGTGGATGGCTCTGTATCAGAGTATCCAGGCTCATATCTGATAAAAGAAGATAACTGGTTAATCAAGCACCCTGACTGCATTGACGTACCCGACTGGAGAGGTTCCATCTGCAGTGGACACTTTGCGCAGGTAAAGCTGCTTATCTTGCAAGTATTGTTATCCCTTTATTTTAAATTTCTTGGCACTGTAAAGCTTAACCTTTAGAAACGGCCTTTCTTCAGGGTGCTCAGTGTTTGTTTGTCTGTGCAGGTGGTTTTGAACATGAGGATACTGTGGTACATTTTCAGATGCTTTGGCCTTGACTGCTAACAGCTCTAACAACTTCTGCCTGAACTCCCTTAAGAGCTCCGTGAGCATTAACAGATTAATATTCATAAATCTATGGGCTGTCAGCTAGTTATTTTTCCTTGATTTAAGGAGGGAAGTGTTACCCACAATGTGATGGGAAATGTGCTGAGCAGTCAAAATTAGACTTTGGCTGTCATGATCTTTCATCCTGTTGTGTAACCACCAAACCGTTCTTCCTACCGCACGGGCTCCGAATGCTGCTGCCTTGAGAATCCTCACTTTCCTCTGAGTAGTGCCTGTTTTTGTCTTGGGTGTTGCAACTGTTGGGTTTTTTCCCTCTGTAGTGCCACTAAAGCCGATTTCTAGCCACTGAGCTGGTTTTCATGCTTCTGAAATCCAGACAGAAGGGTCTTTGTTTAGCAGAAGTCAGATGTCTGAGGCAGATACTGTCCCGCTGCTGAGGGTTGCCACTAACACTGAAATACTTACTGCAGGCCTCTTTGACTGGCCTGCACTCTGCAACTCAGTGGATGAGGAAAAGATCCTTCTTGTTTTTCTGAAAACAGTTTGCTTTGTTGAAAAGGGAGCCTAAAAAATTGAATATAAGTGTATGGCATACAAGTCACTGCTGAAGCTGCAGGCTTTGCACCAGTTCACATCTACGGAGTGGCTGCGCCTTTAATGCTTTGCTGCAGTTCATTAAAGCCTTGGTGATGTGTTTTTTCACCTAGATATACATCCAAGCCTACAAACCAGCCAACCTGAAAATGAAAATAATTAAAAATGACTACCACAATCACCCACTCTACTTGGAAGGGGCTTTAAGTAAAAGCACTCATTACCAGCAGTATCAGCCAGTTATAACTCTGAGGAAAGGCTACACCATCCACTGGGACAAGACAGCCCCTGAAGAGCTGGCCATATGGCTCATCAACTTCAACAAGTGAGTGATCTGACCGAATTCCAACATTCCAGCCCAGTAATGTAACTGCACATTTTTAATGGGTGAGGTTATCACCTCATGCACTCTTCCAGAATGAACATGCTTGTTCCAGGAAGTCCATTGAGTTCACCATCTTTCCATTTGACATCCCAGATTCCTGTTTCCTCCCCTGGGAAGCCCTGCAAGATAACATGGTTCGTTTTTAGAAGCCTAGAGCTAATTCATTCCTGGTGCATGGAAGTCACAGGTGTAGGAGTCAGAGGCAGATCCAACCCATGGCTGCTATGTCTAATTTATGTTGCATAGATTCATCCCAAACCATTACAATTTTAACTGGCCAGGAAAAAAATTAAGTTACATTTCAGAATGAATTATGTAGTTTGGCTTCTAGCATGCTCAGGAAAATAATAGTCATGTGTTGACTTGTTATAATGTGGGTCTTTGCTATTTTTAGGAACGACTGGATCCAAGTAGGGTTTTGCTATCCTAAAGGGACAACGTTTTCCATTCTCTCAGACATCCACAATCGTCTCTTGAAGAAAACATACAAAACTGGAACCTTCTACAGAACCTCTCAAATGGAGAAACTGGAGCACAGATACCCTAACAAAGGATATTACTATTGGGATGAGGACACTGGGTAAGAGAGCAGGCCTTGCCAATGTGCACACTGCTATGGCAAAGCTGCTGGAATCATGAGCTATTTGTCTAATGCCATTAACAGGGAGCACAACAAAACCAGAAAGTCTTTCTGGGAATGTGACCAGTGCTTAATTTTCCTGGGACTCACATGGCTGCCAGTCATTCACAGCCTGTGCTGCAGTGCCAGTTACCGTGGGAAATGCTTTGCTGAGTAAAAAAGAATTAGAAAAAGAAGACAAAAGCAAAGTGCAGACCATGAAACCAAGCTGGAGATACACCCAACCCTTTCTGTTTTGAACAGCAATGGTTTATAAACACCATGACAGGGGTGCAAGGAACCTAAGAGTGTGAAGCCTGTTATTTTCTTTTAAAGAATTAAAATGACGGGAAAGGAAGACAGACCTAAAATACAAAGCACTAACTTCTACATAAATGTATCATTACAAGGGGAGTTCAGGTGTCATTTCTGTCTTGAGTTCCCTGACCTCCTCAGACCGTTTCTGAGATGTGTGTCCCCTTTTACTTGCATGTGGTATGTTGAGAACTATAAAATGTGGATGTTGGCACTGAGGGTTTGCAATGCACATTATTGCAGGACATTAGTAAGGAGTCACCAAAATTGGGAGCTGGTAATTTTTGAACAGAAGTCTCAAGAATGCTTCTATCTTCTCTCTCCTGCCTGCAGGCTGCTCTTTCTGAAACTTAAATCTCAAAATGAGAAGGAGAAATTTGCTTTCTGCTCTGTCAAGGGCTGTGAACGAATAAGGATCAAAGCTGTGATCCCAAAGACGGCTGGCATCAGCGACTGTGAAGCCATGGCCTATCCGAAGTACACTGAGACACCAATAGTGGAAGTGCCAATGCCTAAGAAGCTGTCTAGTGCACAGCTGGTAAAGGAGTTGATTTCTTATCACAGAATTATTGCCAGTGTAAATCTGTAGTTCTGGCACATATTGTGCCCACAGACGTAGAAGGACTTTGTACCAGGTTCAGGATAACCTATGGCTAATTTTCTGAAATGGTTCAGGCATGTGAAAGAGTATGAAACAGATTCTTGCATGTGCAGACAGCACAGGTCGTCAAAGGACAGAACCACCCAAGACTTTGGTTGGAGCTGGATACTTAGTCTTTTGGGTCTCTGTTGTGATGTGCTGTGTTTAAAAGCACAGGGTCAAAAGTGATGAGCTGGAAGACAGGTTGGTCCAGGGAATGTGATTCTGGATTGAAACAAGGTTCCTTGCTTGGCCTCCAGTTCCTCCAAGCTATAAGAACAGCAGTGTCAGAGAGCGGACAGCATAGCTGAGTGTCTCATTCATATAATGCACAACAGTGTTTCTTATATCCAGTGCAGTTTGGTTCTGGGGGAGGGAGGGTGATATTTATCTGGTTTGGGTTCTTTTTCTTTCACTTGTCACCCTTGGAGCAGAAACGTAGAGCAAAGCCTCAGAGAGTTATGTGTCAGCTCTGAAAAGTGAGAATCACTTACAGACTGCCACGTGGTAAAACAATTTAAATGATGACAGGATGAGCAGAGAGGTTACTGTGGTGCCCAGTCTCATTAGCAATGTAATTTGGCAAGTCAGGGCTTATTATGTAGCTTTCTTGTTGATTGAATTTCAGGGTTTAAAATGCTTTGTGAAATGCAACGTTCAGGTAATGGACAGTAATGGACATCCTCACCAGAAAAACTCTTTTCTCTCTCTTTTTTTTTTTGTAAACAGAAGACTAAGGACCACCTACTAGAAGTGAAAATAGAAACTTATAAGAAACAGTACTTCCACCTAAAGGATGACTTTGCATACATTGAGGTGAGCAGGTCCTCTTCGTGAACTATATGGGACAAAGTTCTAAGATACTTGCTTCGTTGTTATGGAAAACCTGCTTACCAAGTCACCATGGATAGTTAGATTCAGATCACTTCTGCTTTGTATTTTGCAAAAGACCAGATATGGCTGTAACTTCCCCTTGCTATTAAAAATGCAGGACAGCTTGACCTCAAAGCTCTGGAATTCTGCCCTTTGATATAAAGGGCAGTCGAGTGACTCAAGTCTATCACTGTTTCTTGCAGGTGGTTGTTTGTAATTGTGTAACTATGATAGATCAGGAATATCTTTTCCCCTGCACAGGTTGACGGTGTCAGGTTTTTCCTCACTGATGAAGGTATCCAACTGGTTGTGATTGATGGGCATCATGGAAAAGTTGTTGATCGAGTAACAGTCAAAAACTCAATTCTACAAGGAATCCCAGCACAGATAGAAAATTATGTCAACAACATCAAAGATCAGTGAGTAAATAACCTGGTGTTACTAAGGTGCAATGTACAAGAATGCTGTACAACACTCATCTTTCTCCTATTTTTTGTCACCCAACATGGGCCAGACTGACTGGACTAACAATGTCCTTTTGTACCTGCCAACTCCAATAGAGTCCAAATGTGAGGAAGACAATCAGGCAGCAGGATCTGTGATTTAGGAACTGATCAAGCCTAGATAAACCACAGAGCTATGTTTGATTAATAAACTGCAGACCTACATTTATGTTGTGGGTTATAAACAAACTGCAGACATAAATTCACCAAGTGCTCATTGGGACAGATGTGGACAGTTTACATATTTCTATTGCCTGCATGCTCTCTCAAATCACAGAAAATTCCACTAATAAAATACATCCCTCGTCGCACATGTTCCCTGCCCAGAGCTAAGGGCTGGATGCTTTTATTCTTTACTTCTGAGGAGCCAGAAATACAGAGTTTTGCAAGTGGGTGGTAAGTAGCCAACACATGTTCCTTCATCCTGGAGGACAGCGGCTTCATGTGCTGGAATGAGAACAACATCAAAAACCATTTAACCAAAGGGGTTGTTCTTGTATTTGTTTGTGGAGTGCTGTTGGGAAATGAATACATTTCATTGTTATTAAATCTGGTTTTATACATAACATGTAATACCAGTATGATTGCTTTGTTGATGAATTATCTGAAATAGCTGTGGGCAGAAGGATATTGCTCTGGTATTTATTTTAGAGGCCTGGAGAAGCTTCAGCATAGTGCCATGCAGGTGGACACACTGTCTCAAATAATTCTGAAGATCGCAAAACCCACACTGAGTAGCTACTGCAGGAAAGCGTGGTAGTTGCTCACTTTTCTTTCATAAAAAATATCAAAGGGCTTTTCAGAGAAACCAACCTCCCCTTTGCAAAAATCCCATCTCAATCCTGGCTAAATCCAGACCCTGTCTTCTTTCTTACTGTAGAAGATTGAATTGTAATTAGTGTTTAGGTGTATTCAAGTCTTTCTGAGCCCTATTGTCTTCTTTGAATTAGTGTTAGAACAAGATTAGGATTAGGATGGGAAATTGACCCAACACGATCAGCACCTCTCAGGTCTCATTCAGCTGTTCTTCTTCACCAAAAGACTTCTTTCACCCAGACCAATCCCTGCAGGCGTTTCCAATTTGACCAAGGATGAGCTTAAGCTACAGCCGTAAAAGGTCTTTTTTCCATTTGCTGGATGAAAGTGTTGTTTGGATTCAGATGTGGAGGACTGTACAATCAGCAGCCTCTTGTCACCTTTCCCAGTGCCATGCAGAGCACGGACTGTATGGAGGTGGTGCTAACAGAGGGGAAGGGGGCCCCACCAGCCTTACCAGCCTCCTGTGAAGAGACTGCTAAAGCAACTTTCAGATGTATGGATTTGGGGATGTGAGGTTTTTCTAGCAAGGACAAGCCTGTTCAGTCATTTAAGCAGCCCTCTCTGGGCCAAATTCCTTTTTTTGTTTTTAATAAATCCATTATTCTGAAGAGCTTCTCAGGGATAAAAACCCAAAACATCTGGTGAATTTATTTTAAACTTCCATAGCAGGAAAGGCTTAACAGAAAGCAATGATTTTAGTGAACTGAAGGAATCAGCATTTGCAAAGTAGTCAAAACCAATCTGTAGCTCTTGTAAGCATGGGAGCATTTTAACACCTCAGGTTTATTCTAGGAAAAGTCCTGGTGACTCTTAACTCTTTTGCTTCTCTTCTTCCTCTGCTGCCACCCGTTGCTATTTATCCCTGAACAGTTCTAGTTCCAGCTGAGGTGTTAAGAGGTAACTGCTGTGCTCAGGGCTTGAGCACTGCAGGAGTTCTTGCCTAATTAAATGTAGTGACTTGTGTCCACTGTGAAGCTGGAAAGCAGACCCAGCAAGGCTCTCATTCTGTAAGACTGCAAATGCCGTTTGAGTCAGGGAAGTTTTGTTTATGGAAACCCTGCAAGGTGGAACGAAATAATTCAGCTAAGCAAGTGTTTGCTCAGTAACTGTCATGCAGCTTTAACTAGGACGTGAACAAAGATGACTTAACTGCACTTAACATCAAAACTTCTACTGCACTCACTGGAGTGGAGCTCTTCCTCCATGGCCTTTGAACTACTCATTGGAGGCGTTTATGTATTTTGTAGGAAGTAATGAGCTTAACTTCACTGAGTATCTTGTGCTCCCACCAAAAAAGTCTCACTACAGGATTATCTCTTCATTTTTAATTTGGGGTTTTATCCTATCCTGCTAGAATTAAGCTTAGGCAGTTACTAAGTCTCACCCAAGCAATTACAGATTTGCATTAGCTTGACGCACTACCCTCTGGTTTTCATTTATCACTTGGTATTTGTAGAGAACCCCAAGAATTTTGAGGTGAAATACAGTACATGCAAGTAAGGCAGTAATAGATAGTAGTAGTAATAATAATAAAATAATAAAAAAAATAAAATTTGTAAGCAAAATCCCAATGAAAATGAAGGAAAAGTTAATTTCTTCCTGTTTAATCTGCTGCTGCTGAAAGAACAAGAGGTTACTTGAGACTTACTAAGAGCATCTGAGGGAGAGCATGTTCATTTCTGAGCAAAGGGGATGGAATTGCTGATTGGAAACATTTAAATAATTCTAGAAAACAGTGGGATTTTTTTTCTTTTTTTTTAAAAAAAAGCAATTCTCTCTGCTTTCTGATGGGTTTATATGACTAAACTGTTGGAAAGCATTGTCAAAAGCCATTAAAGCAGAAGCCACTGTAGTTTGTGGGTGTCTTTGAGTCACACAGGCAGGAGTTACCGGTGCTCAAGGCAGACAACCAAGGAATGTGTTGTGACTCTTCATTTGTTTATAAATGGCTTTGTTTCTTTCAGCTCCATCGTGCTGGTGACATCTAAAGGAAGATTCATTTCAAGAGGACCATGGACTAAAGTACTGGAAAAACTTGGAGCAGAAGAGGGGTTTAGATTAAAAGGTAACCACTTTTCAAAACTGCAGTTCTAAACCCCTTTGATCTGTTCCCCTCCCATGGTTCCAGCAAAGGGACCTCTTTTCTGCTTCTAAACTTTGCCTTGCTTGTTTCTATCAGCATGTGCTCAAACATCCTGGGACCAGTCATTTATTTATTCGGTAAGGTTGTACCCACTGCCGCTTTGGATAACAGCGCTCAGTTTAATGCTGTAGATGGAAAAAGTGCTCTGGCTGGCAGTTGTTCTTATAAGTAAAGAATTCAGGTGTTTGATTTTCCAGATTTATTTTAAATAAAAAGGCATTTTAATAATAGGAATATTGGACTTTTTTCCTCCTAAATGCCCCAAAACACGATTTTTTACTTGTCCAAACCCATTTTTAGCTGGTTTTCTCTTGAAACAAAATTCTGACTTGATGGCACAAAGCATAGCAATTTCAAAGCATCACATATTGCACTAAATAATGCTTTATGTGTATGTTGCTCTGATCAGCTCTGACCTGTGAGCTTTTGGCACGCTGTCCTCTTCTGTGTGTGTGTGTTTTACTTGCTAACATAGGTCTTGCCTGTTGTCCTGTCCCTTATCATCCGCTAACCTTTCCCAAGCAGGTTTTGAGTATAACCACCCTGCTAATAATGACACCTTCAACAGATAGCTCAAGCTGCTTGCTAGGAAGGGTTTTTTTGTGCTCTCTTTCTCTTTTGCTATGTACCACAAATTGTTAATAAAGGGAAGCATATAACATGTAAATAAAATTTTAATTAAGCTTCATTAGGAAAGTATAATACCTGGAGAATGTATAACTGGCAAGGTTTGTGTGCGCTTGTATGCTCCTGTGCACGCGCTCCCATCCAGCTATCGGCTGTAGCCATACACACAGGCGGTTTTCTGGTGCAGCCCTGGCACATTCCTAATCTATTTGCTCTGATTTGCAGAAAAAATGGCTTTTGTCGGCTTCAAAGGCAGCTTCCGCCCAGTATGGGTGAAGCTGGTCACTAGTGAGGACTCGGCTAAAATCTATCAAGCACTGCCAATTCCTGTGGTGAAGAAAATGAAATTATGAGGACACACTGCTCTGCCTTCTGGCTGCCAGCACTGCCCCGTGGGATGGACTACTGACTGCTCGCCGCAGGCACCTCGCCAGCCTGCTCCAGAGGTGTAACGTTTTGTTGTTGTTGTTGTTGCTGTTCAAAATGAAACCTTACTGTAGCTAGAGTGGCCACATGTGACAGACAAGCCTTCCTCTGTGATCAGTGTACGCTCTGTGATCACCAGCTCCTCGCCGGTTGACTTGCTCACTGATGCCGTGTTGACTCTTGCGTTACTAAGCAAGGTTTGACCTGGTTTACAAGGTACTGGTTTTGTCAGCACCCCTGTGACAGATTAATTTATGTGCTGCCTCTCGAAAGGGGAGTTCTAGGTCTGAAGGCCATCAAGGATTGTTGCTTTTACCAGCCTCTAAGTTGTCCAAACACTTTTTTTTCCTAGTGTAACTAGTGCTAGCTAGTGTAGCTAGCTGCTCGCAAACACCCAATGCCAATTTAAAGGTTGGTTGAAAATCTAAGATAGAAAGAGTATATTTGAATTATTACTTAGATGCTGGGAAACGTAACTGGACAGTAAGAATTTATCCTAAAGCTTCTGTGATGTTTGATCATGCTTTTTGGGATCTGTGTTGAACATGCTAACCCATGGCACATAGTTGGGGAAGAGATGAGAGAGGGGCGGGTAAAACATGCCAGTGGAAACCGATGAAACCACATATTTCTGCTTGCTCAGATAATCATATTTCTCCTATGGATCAAGGTTTTTAATAGTGGTTGCTCAAATAAGATGTTTTCCTTCAACAAGCAGCAGGCAATCAAAGTCAATTCGCACAGGTATTTTCTCATCTTTTCCCATATTTTCTCTACATATAATAATGTTCAGGATCAGTCTGGAGTGTTTGTGGTAGCTAGTCAAAGCCATCCTGTTCAAGGCTTCCAGTTTTTAATTGGGAACACTGGGACTTACTTTATTAGCCTCAGATAGGGTGAGCAACCCTCACTTTTCCAGGGAGGCCAGAGGGAATAGGATCAGACCACTCTCCTGTGCGTTGCTTTCCGATCCTGTCCTTAGGCTTATGGGCATGAGTGTCTTGGTCCTGCTGGAAGGGTTACGAGATATCTGGATGGAAGATGGCAGAGGTCTTACCAGGCAGCTGAAGAATCAGAGTGGGAACCCCCATACACTAGTTAGATGTTTGTACATCCTTTCCCCCTTCTTCAGAGCAGTATCTGGATAATGAAGGCTGATTAGCCTGAATCAGAACTCCCATGGGGACATCTGTTGAAGCTACGAATTTACATATTATTTGTAAAACATTGTAAGCACTTCTGGTGTTCAGTGATATTTCTGTCTGTGGCTCAGAAATGCCATGAAGGCGTCTCTGAGGGCTGTGGCTATTGTAAGGAATCCAAGGGTGGGGGTAAAAGACAGGATGATGAGCTTTTCAGAGCACACAGAATATCGGTTTTGCCAATAATATCTGGGTTTGTTTTCCCACTTGGTCTCTGCCTGTCCCCATTGGTACAAAATTCATTCTAGTTGCTGATGGTTACTTCATTTGCTGTGGTTTAATTAATTCATGTAATTAAGTTGCCTTTTTCCCACAGTATCCAAAATATTATCTTGCAGCTAGCATGAAAGAACAAGGATTTTGTGTCATTCCAAAGGCTCAGCAGGTTTGCAATCTGTAAACCTGGTTTGGATCAATTGCTCTGAAAGTCAAAGCAGCCCTGAGCAAAATTGATATAGTATTGTAGGTTACATTCCCCTCAAGCCTCTCCTGGGTTTTGAAACTGGAAATGTTCTTTTCAGCCTTATTCTGTAGTTGTTCTGAACCCGCTGAATGTCATGTGTGTTGTATTTAGAAGAAGAGCCAAGCTTTCCCTCCCTTAATTCTCAACAAGAGTCTGTTCATGAAGGCTCTTCAAGCATTTGTGCTGTTTCCAGAATGAATGGGCAACACTTGTAAAAGTCAAGTAAAGCACGTTGTTTTTTCTTCCAAAGGCAAACAGAGCCAGGCTCCTGAATTCAAGCAAATAGACTAAACTCAAGTTCCTTGAGTACGTTAATTTGGGTTGCCTAAACCTCCTCACTGTCTTTAGGCAATTCTGTTGGTACCATTGCGCCGGTGTTAGTGGAACACGCTTGCTCCCAAAAGATGGACCAAAGCAGGAGTATTCCTTTCATGAGCACTTGAAAAAAAATGGTGGGTGGGCAGGAAAGCCAGGCTCAGAATGTACCTGGGTTGGGATATGGCTTTGTACGACACCTAGGGTAGGGCTTGCCCTCTGTGGTGTCCTGCTTCACTGGGCCATCAGCCGTTTCTCTTCTCCTGCTCCCTATAAGCACATTAATTCCCTGGGAAGATTATACCAGGTGGGTCTATTCCCTAGGCAGGTTTCTTCAGCTCCTGTGAGCATGCTGTCTTCATGAAGTGTAGCGTCTGATTTTACTATTTTGGGTATTCTCAGGGTGAAATCATAAGACTTGGCTCTAGGAAAAGCTTTTTTATTTTTCTTTCCTAAAAAAAAATCTCATTCAAAGAAGAAAACTTTTAAGTAGCTTGTTCTATCATGCAAATCTTGTCACATGGGGCCTGTTGGAGCTAAGGTGGGTCTTACGCTGTGAATACGGAGTACGGGATCACTGCAGTCTGTGAGCATGAGGGACAATAGAGCATCATAGCGGGGCAGCCACGGCTGGGAAGTGCAAAGGGCTTCCGTTGGCCTTTATGGGATGAAGTCAATGTGTTGCTCTGAAGACAGAATGAAGCCTACCACCATCACCAGTCAGCAATAGTTTTGTGCCATAGGATTACTTTTTAATCTTTGACTGTTCTAGAAATTGCACACACACATTTTGACTAGTAAATCACCTGACTGCTTGTCCTCTGTACACCTTGTACAGTCCCTGCACAAGCTGCAGTTCCCCTCTTTGTATGTTTTTATTACTGCAGATGTTTCTGTGTTTGCCTACGCAATTGCCATTGGTAGAGTGTGTGTGTGTGTGGGGGGGTTGTTTGCATTTTGTTTGTTTGTCTATTTGTTTGTTTGGATGTTTGGGGGTTTTGCCTCTGTTTGAATGCTTGTTTTACCTGTCGCCGAAACAGCTGGTCCTTTTTCGGAGTTAGAAGTTTGTACATTTTCTTATAGACTTTCCAATGAAAAAAAAAGATATATTTTCTATTAATTTATTACAATGGCACTAAGACAACTAAATTGCAGACATATGAAGCATTTTTACTGGAGTTTAGCTTTGTCCGGGTTGTTAAGGAGGTCGGCAATATGTCTTTTCTGATAATCTGCTTTGCACTTGAAAGCTCTCTATGTCCGCAGACCGTGGTAATGCATTGACTGTCTGGGTTGTGATGACAAGAGCTCTTGGGACATGGGTTCCAACAGATTGTGGCTTACAACTGAAATAACACGTAGTTGTTTGGAGTACACAATGTTTATCAAAATAAATATTCAATGCAAATTTCTAATTTTATTTTTGTCTCTTGTCTCTTTTGTGTCTCTCTGTACGTTGAAATGGTGTTTGCTGGATGCACACACAGGACTTAGTACAGCATCTGGGAAACACACAACTTCCTGCTTATTGCAAAAGGCAAAATCCAAGAGCCCAAACCCCAACTGTGTGCACTTGCTGGCCTGTCTGCAGAAACCACAGCACATGGCAGGCCTTCCCAGTCACACTTGCAGGATCTGAGACAGGGAGAGGGGAACGGAAGGAGATGGGAGCAGGAAAGGGGATACTGCAGTGGCCAGACATGGGAAAGGGCTGTGTTTGGGGCAGGTGGGGGCTATAGTATATTAAAAAATATATATATATTATATATATTAAAATACATATTGTTGCCCTATTCACAAAAGAAAAAATAAATAGGGTGAAAATGGAATAAAAATATATATGGAAATAATAGATAAAACATGTACACATTTTTTGTAGCGGGCAGCTATTAAAGCTTTTGAGAATCTCACTGTTGAGTCAAGTGTGACTTTGTTTATTTTCCACCCCGGGATGGTGCCAGCTGGGCAGGCTCCATTATGAAACTTTCTGGAGGCTCCAAAACTCAAATGGGATTTTTTGGTGGCAGAATCAGCGTTTCCAACATCCAAGGATCTGTTTTTTAATCAGGTGTCAAAATAGTAGTTAGCACATTAGAGGAGATAACCCATCTAGCACCTTCAAGCCAGAAAACCAAAAATGCAGCCTGTGTATTTCTGTATAAAGGGGGGGGTGGTGTGTGTGTGTATATGTATGTGTGTGTATATGTACGAGTGTGTATGGGAACGGGAGGTACATGTGCGGACACTTATGTCTGTATTTGTGCATATATGTGTGTGTCTATATAATGGGAAGTGTATTTGTGTAAGGGATGTATTTGTGTGTATGTGTGTATTTGTGTGTGGGGCAATGTGTGTGTATTTATGTGTGTGTCTGTGTATATATATTTATGTATACAAAGGGAGTGTGTGTGTGTGTGTGTGTGTGTGTGTATTTCTGTGTGGACCTCTATGTATATACAGCCATTAGAACTAGTTTAACAGCAACCTATACATAAGCATATACAATTCATTACATTACATTAGTCCTAAAATTACTGTGTAATTTTTAGTTATATATGTATATTTAAGTAGAGACCAGATACTTTCCAGCCATTAATATATAAAATACAATGTACATTAAATGTATTAGCTTCTGTACGCCAATATGCTTAATTTGTTAATAAAGATTAAAAGAATAAATTATAGCATTTTAATATGTATCATTTAGACAATTAAAAAGATGACATAAATCATTAAATTGGTAACACAACACAACGTCATATACAATATATAACAGAATGCAACATAACCTAATAGAACATAACGTAACATAATGTAACACTACGTAACGTGACGTTTCCGCAGCCGCTACGGGCTTAGCCAGCGCCCCGTTGCCTGTCCGTGCGCGCCCTCTAGCGGTGATATTTGGTGGTGTGTTTTGGGTTGATTTCTTTTCGCTGCATCACAGCCCGAGAAGAGCCAGAGGGTTGTGCTCTTCTCCTGCCAGCACGGCGGTCACAGGCCCAGCTGAGTGTCACACTCGTGCTTAGTCTCTGCCGAGCAGCCACTGAGGGGTCACAGCATCTGCTCAAAACTATAAGGGGCAGGGATGCTCCCTCCACTTCCAGAGCTTCGATTCTCCCAAATCTGCTGGACAGTAAGGCACAGTTTATGTGGTTCCCTAGGAGAGGTTGTTTTTATGACACCCTTGCAGAGTTTTGCACCACCTCCTCCAGCAGAAGCTGAAGCTGCTGTGATGTGTCCAGGCTCTTGCAGCCCCCAAAGGGCCATTCCAGCAGCCAGGTTGGAGGCTGTTGTGTTACCCCACCTTCTTTCTGACCAAAGGATGGGGGAGGGAGGTGTAGAAACCACTACTGCAGCTACACCCTTCCTTCCTCTTATGTGTTGTCTTCACAAAACACACCCCTACAGTGATCCCTTAGCCAAGGAGCTGAATCCAGCATGTACGCTCACTGCACAGCCTTAGAAGCAGAAGCTGAGGGAGAGCTCCATCACTTTGGAAATAGAATAATTTGCAGTTTATGAGTTTGAGCCTCGGCTGGAGTCCGTATTTCAGCAGTCAGGACACAGTAAGGGGTCCGTGATGAGGAAACAGTGATGAGACTCAATGGGAAATCATTCTGGGGAAAAGCCCCTTACAAACAAGTATTTCTGCTCCTTTGGCAGTGGTGTAATGTGAGATCATGATGAAATTCCCAGCACAACAGTAACCTCATCTCCTCTCCTATAGTCTTAGTGCTGAGTGAGTACTCCTAGGTAATGTTTCTTAAAGCACAGGTGCCTCACCTAAACCCCACAGGTCTGTCACTTGATAGTAACACCACAGGAAATTAATGCAGCTGGTTTGACTTTAATTTCTGCTTTCCTGCAGTATCCATCTCCAGTATCCAGCTGGTACTGCTCTGTCATTCGGCTATCTCTTGAGAATGGCCTTCGCTGTTACACAGCTATAGTTGATTTTCTCATCCCAGGAAGTGAGACTGTCCTGGCTTATCACTACTGACAGGAATAATAATGTGGCTGAAATATATTTCAGGCCTTATGCGGTCTATTTGAAGATTGAGCAATATGGCTTAAATGGTGCTGCTGTCTAGGAACAAGGGTTGGGAAGGGTAATATAGAGAATGGTCTTTCCCTGGTTAGGTTACACAGCTCTTGAGATCACAACAAAAAACTGTCTCCCACATTAAATGAAAGAAAGTTAGTTTTTCAAAATCTTCTACTCAACTCAATGCCAAAACTCTTACTTACTTACATGCTTCTGCTTCCATTAAGCTCCCTGGCAAGTCCATTCTGTTATAACTGCAATTAGCTAAAGTCCACACAGTTATTAGCTTTTTTATGGCACCAGAAAGACAACAAGGGCTGAGAAGTCACAGAGTATGGCTGTGGATACAACTGGCATGATGAATAATAAAATAGTAATACAAAAATCTTGTGTGGTTCAATTTGAAGTATGCACTATTTTGGATTGGATTTCAGTTTAGGTGAGGGGATGAAAACAGATTTATGTTTTACAAAAGAAGTTGAATGAAATAAAACTGTACTGAGGACACGTTAGTTAAAAAAACCAAAACCAAACATGCAGGATGTTTTGTAGCCATGGATCTGGGAAATGATAAGCAATGCTCACATGAATATACATATTAAACCATTATGTTATTTAGTTGACTCAGCAAGTGAGTGCTGTATTTTTTTTTCAAGACATCCTTGCAATACAATTGTTCATGCATAACTCAGTGTTTCTCATTACAAAGAAGGCTCTATGTAAGTTACACCAAGATCCAGGTTACTTCATGGTGCTGTTCAGTGAACAGCTGCTTCTCATTACTAGCGAACAGCCTTGCACCTTGCAAGCAAAGGCTGAGCCCTTGCTATTCACCCATTTCAAAAGCTCTTGGAGGCCACTGGACATATAACACCACCATCAGTGACAGCACCTGAACCATTTAAATATTAACAAGTCAATGAGTGCTCAATGCTCTGGTCTGTGGGCTCCACAGAACTAGTGAGCATGTCACCAGCTTAGTAAACCAGGCTATTTTCAGACACTGCTGGCAGTCACCTTTAAAAGCAGTGGATATTATAGGCAGGAAAGATGGGCCCACAGTTTCATTTGGCATGATAATTCTGGGATAAGAAAGAAGAAACTTTCTGCTTCTGAGAAGTAAGTGTCAAAAACTAACACAGTCTGTCCCCATTTTATTCAATGTTCAGGCCAAGGACGTTGCCAATAGGATTATTATTACAGCCTCAGCAGGCACCAAGACACCTGAACGCTAGAAACTCTAACACAGGTCACCTCTGTGCTGCTGCTTCAGAGCCAGGACATGAGGAAGCAGCCAAACAGGATGAATTACAGTCTTCGTAAGATGGGAATACTCTGCCATCGCATAGTGAGTGGTGCAAGAGATCAGTGGGTGAGCAGGGGCCTGTAGAACAAGGACGATCCTCTTTCTAACATGCTGCATAGCAAGACTGTGCTGATGGACCATGTATTTATTTGCTGGCCTTTGCCAGTAACACTGGGAAGAGGTTGAAGCTCCTTTAATTGTCCCGTATCTCCCTCTCAAAGCACAAATGTCTGTGTAATAAATAGAAAAAAAATACAGACTCATTTTTTTTTTAGAAATTATTTATTGCAATGATCACTGTTAATTTAAATGATAGGTAATGGATCTGTTGGTTTTGCTGTTACACAAATCCGTTGATACAATGCCACTGATTAATTGATAACTAAACACAGCTGGCACTGGAAACAAGAGTGAAAATACCGGTCTATTAAGTAGCATCACACAGGAAAGAAACAAAGCATTTATCAGCCAGCTTTGGATAGAGGCTGGTGTGCTGCATAATGCTTGATTGTATGTCAGCTTTAAATACCAATCGAAAGCTACACTGCGCAGAGCTCTTTGGCTGGAGATCAATGGTGTGTCCAGCCCCCTTCACACTGCGTGACCTCTCTACTGGAGGAGGAACCCCACTACCATCAGAGAACAAACACAAGTGGAATGTTTTTCTGTCATGAATCCAACCAGCTCTAACCTTCCCGGCAGTTTGGTATTGCCTGGCTTCAGTGGGGCTTGTCCCTGTTAAAAATGGCACAGTATGACTGATGGGACACAGTGATATGCAAAAATAGTTTATTTATAAAAAGAAATAGCGAATAAAAGTGTATCACCAGACATAGTAGGCTGGCAATCTTAAGAACGAGAAACATGAGAGCAGCAATGAAACAGGCAGCTGTAAAACCAGGAGCATCGCACTATACAGGCACAGGCTCTTTGAATTTCTATAAACCTCCAATGCAATTAAGAAAAAACAACTCTGGAAAAGGCAATCACTGTTACTCCTTGCACAGAAAAGGAAATGAGCCAGAGATAAAGACTGGAAATAATTTCTAAGCCTCAGTATAAGCCCCACAAGAACAGTGGCCAAAACTCAGACAAAAGTTCCCTATCTTAAAATGTTATTTTAATGTATGATTTCCTTTTCATGACACATTGAAAGAGTTCAGAAGCCGTGACAGGATCATAGAGTCTTTCTGAAGTCAAGGCAGACCCAACTGTTCAGAGAATAGAAATGCTTTAACCACTCACATAAAGGTCAGAAATCTTGTAGTGTGTGTGTCCTAATAAAGTTTAAAAACTGGGTAATAATTGGTAATAACTGCAGCAACAAAGCTGAAGACAAACTAAAAGAAGCCACAAAACGGTACCCACAAACTGACCTGCTAGCAAGGGATGCATACCTAGCAAGACAGTGCAGCAAATAGAGGTAAGACTGGTAACAGGTGTGGTATTACAGGGAATTTGATTGCACCTTCAAAGGTAAATCTTAGCAAATAAGCACAGGTAAATCTTAGCGCACATACAAAGCAATGATGGCACTTGCAATTCTCATTCTTTTAAATTATGATGAATACTGTTTACATTGCCTAATTAGGGAGATTTAGTAGTTAGTGAGAATGTTTAGTTATAAATTCAACTGCCAACATAGAATCACAGAAACATTCATTCTTTTACTGTACATGGTGCGCCTCTTGGATCTTTTGGCCCCCAGCCCCCACTTTAAATGCCCAATTTCCTACTTATTTGGTCAATAAAATTAAGCTCTCGAGAACAGGGGATGCACTTGTATTCTTTGAGGTAGGAATTTAAATTATTTTGATAAAGCACGCGCTATACATCTATCTTAAAAAAGCCAAACAACAACAACAAAATAACCCAACAAAATAAAACCCACAACATCTTCGTTCCAGTATTACATAAATAATTTGATTGTCCATTGGAAATTCCTCACAAAGTGCAAACACATCTTGTGTAGTACCATTGCCAAACTGCTTTTTTCTGAGGACTGATGGGTTAAAAATAGAACAGTAACTTAGAAGACTTAAGTTATGGCACTAGAACAGAGAAACCACTGAGCTGAGTGGAGAAAGACAGCAGGCACTTACTCAGCTGTCATGAAAGCAGATCATTTCCCATATACCTCTGTTTAATACTGAAAAAAAAAGAAATAGGGAAAGCTATAACCACCACCCTCCCCAGTGAAATTAGCTTTAAAGGCAATATCTGAACATATATCCGTATGTATAGCCAAAAATCTGTTACTGGAAGTCTGATGAGATGCTTAACGCAGAATTCAACATCTGCTGGGGCACCTACAAAACATTAATAAATGACCTTAAGTAACTTTATGAAGATATTTATTTTTATACATACATATATAAAAGTGATATTATGTTCAGGTCTCTCAAATCGTTACCAGCTAACATCTGCTAATGTAACACTGTATGAGGACAAGTCCTAGGGGCTCAAAGGCCTATCGTTATGAACTGCAATACCAGAGAAAGACTGGCTGGGTGAAGTTCCTGCCAGGTTCACATTATACTTAATAGTTAAATATGCTATTTGTTGAGTGTAAAGCATGAAAAAGGGAGAAAAATGGAAGACAAAAAAAAAGCAGCTACTTGAAAGCAGCACTTTGTGTTTTGTATCAAAAAGCAACTCTCAAGTCACTCGTTAAAAAAATAATGAAAAATACCCCCAAAACCAAAACACACTTTAAAATTTAAACTGAACTACATGCACAAAACACAGCTGCATTTGGGTTAGGCAACTTAACAATTCAGAACAGCCAACCAAAAAACCCAGTCAATTGGCTGGCTGAATTTCAACAAAATTACCTCCCTCCTTTTAACCATGAAGGGTAAGGGCTCCAACCTACTGTAAATGTCGATTTACGAACGACTAAAACAAGTATCTATTCTCAAAAGCTGGCCTTATAGCTACCTAGTGTAGTAATTTTTTTCTCCTCCTTGGCTGAGCTGCCTTTGCAGGTTGGTTTACACTGCTTCATTGTTTAGCTCAGGAAGAACTCACTTTGACTAAAAAAATCAGGTTTATGTTTCCTAAGATTAGGCAAATTACAGAAACTTAATTTCCATGTTTCTGATCTGAACTGTCATCTCCATACCATAGATATAAGTTGTAAAAAGAAAACCACTCATTAATATTTTGTATTTATTGTTTCATCTGACCTTTGCTCATCTCTAAAGGTGAGAAGCAACATTCCGTAAAAAAAGGCAGGTGCAAACCAAGAACACTTGACAAAATGATAAACGAGTAATGAACAAGAAATGGACTGCACATCTTGATGCAATGCAATACCCAAACATCTACTGAGACTCTTCTCAACTCCGTTACATGTTTGGATTAATAGTACAATTTAAAAGTAATACAGTTAATCCTGAAGAAATACATGATTTCATTTTCTATTCAAACAGGCACAGACCTGTTTAACGAAGTGTGGCCAGAAAGATTTCTTTAATCCTAAATTCATACAAATATAATTAAAATTAAATAAACCCAATCACCTGGAACCTTCAGCAACATCATTTAGACCTTATGTACAGAAACCAAAGATGAATTTGTGTCTCTCCCGAATACCTAACTCAATGTATTAATTATTTAAAAGGCTTTACTACTCAGTGACACAGTAAGTTTAGTCACATCTTTTATTTTAGGACAAGTACTCAACAGATCAGTTTCCCACTTTGATACTGAAGTATTCCATGAGATTAACCATTATGGTTCAATTAGGACCTTTTATCCAAAACATTTGGATTTTAGCACCTTAAAGAGAGAGTCAAAGTAACATCTTAGTAGTACTGAATGAAGATAGACAATACTGTGCTCATCCTCTGGAAAATGATGTGGACCACACATACAAGGTGCATTTAGTCCCTAATAGGCAGTAAGGCAGAAGGGCAACAATTCTAAGTAATGAATTTGACAGAATACAATCTGAATAATAATAAAACATTCCAAATTATACAAAGTATGTCAAGGAGAAATTGTATTTGCTCCCATACATCAAACCTCAGAGTATTTAAATCAATGTGTGTTTTTTTCACAATCAACCACGTCAGTCAGTAATCTGTACCCAAACAAAAAATAATAATCTGGTTATTAAACATCAGGAAGGGATATGTCTAACTCAAAGTTGAGCCCTGCACAGCACCTAGTGCTTTTTCAAAGATTTAAGCAAACCCTTAAATGAGTAAGCCAAATTAATTTCCGAGTTAAAATCTACTGTCTAGATAATAGGGCATACATAACACCTACTTCCAGAGGCACAGTTCTTTGGCAGCAGCAGCAGCAACCTGAATGCCATGAATCTGACCTTCCTTTTGCCCTGACACTGCTCATGAGGGTGATGTAATTTCATTAACAACCTAGCATCACTATGAACGGTACAGAATCTTTCTGCACTGATTTGGAATGAATTAGCCAAGTTCTCTGCTTAGCTTCTATCCTGCTTCTAAGAATTTCCATGGATTTCTTGGGACAAACAGAAGAGGTCTTGTTTATTTTAAAGAAGCAGGCAGCCTAACCAGACATGTCCTAAACCCTGTAATTTCATGCATCTTTGGCCAGTGTACCACTATTCTTTGTACTTTTATGCAGTTTTGCAACTGACTCTAGCAAACTGACTTCCGAGAGAATGTATTAGTACTGCATTCTGCTGTCCATCAGCAGTTACAAATCAATGACCAACTTGCACAGCCAAGATGTATGTGGATACTAAAGATGAGTATCAGTGTATTCTGAGACTGTTTCTTCTTTTCCACCTAATTTAAGTTTGCAGTGTTAGACACACAGATTTGTATGTTAATTTTAACACAAAAGCATACAAAATTACAAACTAAAGTATTAAACATTACCTATCCTGCAACTAAACAAATGGCCAACATTAGTAAGTAAACTGGTGAATTCCAACATAAAAGTCTTTTAACCTCAGTAATCTCTGCTTCCTTTCTTCCCCCCCCCCCAGTAAACCCAGGAATTGCATGGAAATTTAGTTTCTGTTCAAGGAACAGTATTCAGTCTGGTTAACACATCCATCATAGATCCTCTCTCTGGTTGGTTGCTCGGTTGTCCTCTTTGATGCTGTTAGATTTCTTGTCTGCGTCTTTTTTCTTCTTTGCTTTTTCAGGTTTTGTTTTGTTTTTCATTTTCTCATTTTCTTCTCCTCCTTTGCCAGGATAAACCTGACCTTCCAGAGTAACATCCGCACACCTTTCTTGACTTATCAGGAAGTCTTTGATCTCCCAGGCATACCCACCATCACGCAGCATAAAGATGGCACGATTTGAGCCAACAATGAACCTGGAGGAAAGATAATTTCTGTTAGCTCTGTGCTTTTCAAGCAGTACAACATCTTGCTTAATTCAGAGCACCTCCGTGACTGAGGCGTATATGCAAGAGCAAGAATCGTAGAATCATAGAAAGGCTAGAGTTGGAACAACCTTAAGGTCATCTAGTTCCAACCCCCCTGCCATGGGAAGCGATGCCTTATGCTTGAACATGTTGCCTAAGGTTCTGTCCATCCTGGCCTTGAACAATCCCAGAGATGGAGCTGATCTTGTTGCCTGGGGAGGAGGACATTGAACAATTTTCTAGCATACGTAAGAATAACATGTATTAAGTTTGCAAATAACCAAGGAGGAGTGAGAATACAAAGACAACTTAGGAATTAATTTAGCACTATGTAAAACCCACTAATGGGCATTATATTTGCTTTATACACTTACTATAACCCTTCCCAGCCTCAGTACAAGAGACACAATCTTCCTGTGTTTCAAAGTGATCCTCTCTCTTTCAGAAACACCACATTTTTTAGCAAGGGGAACAAAAAGCCTTCTGTGGTGACAAGTCTTCCAAGGGTGGCATTTTCCATCAAGCACATAAAGGCAAACTACTGCAACTAAAACTGATAAATAGCTGAAACATAATGAGATAAAAACAAATGAGGCTATGCATACATCATTTGTAAGTGTTAAAAAGATTTGTGCACCATGCCAGAATTTTTATAGCATGACTTACAACAAATTGGCATAGAAACCGATACAGAAATAGTGACAAGTGATTGAGGTGGGGAAGGGCACAGCATGAACAGTTGAAAAGATTCTCAGGAGGAAAGAAACAAGGCTTCTGTAAAAAGACAAACTTCACCCTTGCGTATAACAGCTTACCTTTGCACATCATAGTTTGCATTGAAGAGACTGCCCTGCCACAAGCTAGTGATTTCTTCTGTCTCTTTTTCTGTGGGATTTCCTGACACTGTGACAAACATCATCAAAGTCTTCCCCTTCTTCGTCAGCTTCAGGATACTTTCAGGCTTGCCTGGATCAATTTTTGAGAAATCTATTGGTGCTGGAGGCCTCTTGTGTTCAGGAAGATCTCCTTCTTCAATGTCATCATCTTTCTGTTTTGAAAAGGAAAAGGAGGCATTAAACTCAACTGTTCCACAAAGCTGTTCTGTTTTCCAATTTCCCACTTTGACAAAGTATTTTTTAGCTTGATAATGGAGATTCTCAAACCAAAACAAATAGTGAGTTTTGTTTCAGGATACTTCATTGTCGTGGTTTAAACCCAGTCAGGTAACTCGTTCACTCACTTCCCCCCACTTCTTTCCCTGCCCCTGCTCCCGGAGGGACGGAGAGGAGAATCAAAAAGAATGCAACTCCCACGGGTTGAGATAAGAACAGTTTAGTAACTAAGGTATAACACAAATCACTACTGCTACCACCAATGATAATAATGATAAAGGAAATAACAAGGGAAGAGAATACAACACCTCGTCACCAGCCGACCAATAACTCGACCCCCAGGCCTGACCAAGCACCGACCGATACCTCCTCCAACCCTGCAGTCTCCCAGCCCTTCCGGGTAACTCCCAGTTACATCCTGGGCATGACGTGCTGTGGTATGGAATACCTCTTTGGTCAGTTTGGGTCAGGTGTCCTGTCTCTGCTTCCTCCTGTCTTGCCCTCCTCCCTGGCAGAGCATGAGGCTCACAAAGTCCTTGGCCAAACCAAAACATCTCTATCAGCTCTGTTCCCGAGCCGAAAGTGAAAAAAAACACTGCACTGCACCAGCTACCAAGGAGGAGAAACATGACTGCTACTGCTGAACCCAGGACATTCATCAAGAGTATTCTTCCATTTATAACCCTCCCCTCAACACATTTTCATACTCACAGCTAGACACTCCTTTTACCATATACTGAGAAATAGTTCAGCCTCAAGGTTAATTCAGTACAATTCCACGCAGGTACTTCATAAAATAACACTTTTTTTTTTTTCACAGTTTCACATAAATGTATTAAGCATACATGATGAACTGAGAAAGTTGCACTAAAAAGCCTCAGACACACATAGAAAAGTGTTCACCTGCACATTGCTTTCAGAGGTCAAAACTCACCTCTAGGACTCATTTGATCACTTGAGAATTCAATTTTCCTGACTTTGCCTCTTTACCAAATAAAACCCACAAAAATTCAGAATTTCAAGGCTCATGCCACAGGAAAACTTATATTAAAAGCTTCATGACTTTTCTAATGCACAGCTGCAGCTCACAGTCTGACAACATAACCACCAGGAGTAAATTACTCCCAGAATAAAGAAAAAAAACCTCTTGATGCCTCTGCTGAGGTTGACAGGCATTTAAATATTTGGAAAAGCAGAATTCCAACTGCTGCCCCTTAAAACAGCTCATGAGAGAGAGGACTGAATAGAGTGACAGCTTACATTGAACCAGAGCTTGATTTCTTCAACAGTATTTGTATCATATTAAAAAATTAATACAGAAATACAACATAAAACCCTGGAAGTCCTATACTGGCATCCACTCAAGCACTAGTAAATCAGTAGGAATTAAGTCAGACATTTCAGGTGTTGTTTTGACTTCCAAGTGTTTTGTGAAAATATGCAGCACTCCATCAGGGGCATGAACTGTAGCAGCATCTAAAGATAACTCCCTTCAGAAGCCAAGCTTTATTTTTTTAGGTCTAAGTATGCACTACCTTCTCATCTCTGCACATGCCTATATGCAAACTCAACATCATCCTTTGACAACATCCCACTACACGAAGCCTCCCATACCCTTTAAAGGTAAGGTTCCATGCAAGTGACCTCTCTTCCCATCTCAATTACGTAGTTTGCTGTCTTTCTGACAAAGGAGTTTAAAAATTACTTACCACAGAACAGAAGCTGTAGAAGCCTTAGATTTTATCCTTTCTTTCCTTACTAACTACATTTGCTTCGATTTCGCAAGGCTGAAGGACGCTTTCAAACAGTTCACATCCCTTTGAAAACTCCTTATTAAGTGAATTGAGAGCAAAGGAGAGCCCCAGGGAAGTCCCACAGCCCTCACTAAGGGGGAACAATACTAATCTTAGAGGAAGCTGCAAAATGCTCATGATGGTAAAGCACAGTGAAAATACAAAAACTTATATGAGCCAATAAAAAACATTCTTCAGAAGTAAAAGCTAAACAGTCCTAATTTTAGAACAGTTTGGCTAGTGCAAAACCAGCTTACTTCAGTTTTGAAAGGGAAAGGAAGAAATGTTTCCATATAGTCCTTATGCAATACAGAAACTGACTTTGGACTTAGTGACAGAACAACCTAACATACATTAACCTATTTTTCCCTTAACTATTCAGCTTGTAAAGCTGTACTGTTGCAGTTTGAATAGAAATATCATAAAAGGCAGTCAAAAGCTCCCTTATACCACACTCCTTCTCCTGATCCTGTACAAACTATCGTGCAGTTTTGTATCTATAAATCTATCTATGAAGCAAAAGACTGGAGAAAAGTATAAGCTTTTGCTTTGAAATGTCTAGCAGATTCATTACTTTAAGCTGTAACATGAGGCTTCAGAGGGAAAGCATAACACAATACAATAATAACTATGTATTTCCTATGTATTCCTTCTTTTTCTCCTCCCCTCTGCTCGCATTCTCATGCATTTCTCATCAATGCCCTGAATTTTTATTTTAAAAACTATTAGCAACATATGTCCCCTAATTCCTTGGCCTATTCAACAATCTCAGCTCACAGTCAAGCCCGCGAAATCCTGAGCTTACAACAATTATGAACTACTTAAAGAATAGGACATTTCAGTAACAGAATGACCACATTCTCAGTTCTGCTTCCAGCTCCTCTGGACCCAAGGTTGCTGGAGAGTCCCTTTCCATGGGGGAAATCCCTAGGCAGTTTGCTTCAAACTCTAGTTATGCAACCAATCTAATGAAGAAACCTCAGTTCCCCATCCTCATTTTCTGCTAGATCACTCCCCTGGTTCATCGGGCATCCATGTACATGGTTACACCAGCACAGGACAAGTGGCAGCACAAGAGCCTGCACAGAGGTGGCTGCTTGTTTTAGGAAGGCTGCTGGAGCCATAGCCTCAGCCTCACCAGGTTTATGGCTGAACCCAAGGATGTAACAGCCACCATCCTCCAGTGCTTTTGACTAATCGCCAGAGAAATAAAAAGTATTAGGCGTCATCTCAGTTAATTCATCATCAGTTGCGATGAATGACACTTGATTCTGTACAGATCTGAGCCCTGTGCCCCTTGCTCCAGAGCATAATTCCTGCTCTTATCCAAATTCATAATGGCCCCTTTGTTTCTCATCCCACCCCATCAAGTCCACTCATGCTTTTCTTCTCCTCTATCCTCCAGCCACCACCCCCTTAAGTCTTTCATGTTCTTTTTATGAGTCCTGACTACCACCAGGCAAAATACCATGCAGCTGACCATCCCAAAGACCCAACAACTGCTCATTGTTGAGCCACTGCTTCAGTAACTTTCTTCTCCCAGGGCTGCGACTGGCTGCGAATTCCCTCAGTGGCAATGCCAGCCCAAGCAGCAAAGTCCCCAGATGGTCAGCCACATCTGCATGCAATGCAGCTACAAGCATTTGTGCAGCACATGGTGAATTGGATCGGGGACCTGCTCCAGCTAGAGAGGAAAAATCCTGAACAGCCTCCTGCTTGCCACATGGCTGGAACAGAGTACACAGCCAGAGTCACGACAGCATTAACTTGAGTCTCCCTTTCACCCAGGCATCCAATTCAGAGACGTTAATCTTCTAAGATTTTCCCTAAAATGCCAAATTTCATTGAAGTTGGCCAATATCATCATTTAAGCTCTTGATTTTTTACCAGCTGGGACCACCTGGTCCTTGGCTGATACCACCAATGGAAAGGTGAATTTCGAGATTTTATGTAATTTTATTTAGAATTTTAACTCTGTTTTCCAAGAATCTCTCTTCTTAAAGGGAGACAGATACACAGTAACAGTCCCTGGGATGAACATGTTCATAATCTGCCAACTAGGCCCAAGGCAGACATCCTTATTTCTCACAAAAGTTACTTTATTACACATACAAAACCTATTTCTCCACCTTGACTTACAGCTGTACATGGTGTTACAGGAGACACAAGCTTTTACTCCATTATTTCCCCCGGGACTTGTGCAAAACATTCTGGGGAACAGCCTCATGGGAAAGAGGAGAAGACACTGATGAGCGTTCTGGGATTTATCAGAACATGATGGAATACAAAAATAGTGAAAAGAACCGAACAGTGTCATGACAACCACACAGAGAGGAATGACAGGGAACTGTCAAAAGGAAGTTAAGGCAGCAGGGTGATGGGGACAAAGAGAGGCAACAGAGCTGGAATTAGAAGTCATTACCATGATGAGTGGCAAGGAAGGAAAACACAAACCATGTATCTACTCTGGAAACCTGAAATAAGCATTTCTCCTGCTATCCATCCCTGGGTCACAAAACATGACCAAAGAATGGCCAGCAAGGCCCTCAATACCCCAACACAGCAGATACCCCAGTCAAGCCAGGTTGTGGCACACCCGGTCACCGTGTGCTCGAGGGCGGGGGTAGCAAGGCAGGCTGCGGGGTCCCGGGGCCACGGCAGCTCCCCAGAAGCCCCCCTGTGCCTGCTCGCCCCGATGCTGTAACTCCCTACACAGGAACCCGCAGCCCCAGCGGAAGGGACCGGCTTCCCACCACCCCAACGCCACCAGGCCCCGGATCCCCCCACCCGCTCCATACCAAGGCCGCAGCCAGGCCCTGGGGAAGCGCGGCCGAGACGCGGGCACCAAACCTCCCGCCTTGCCCCGAGCCACAGCCGCGCGGGGTCCCCTCCGCATATCCCCGGCCCCGCACCTCCCACTGCTCCAGCAGCCGAGCCATGTCCGCGTCGTTGTAGTCCCGAATGTCCTTCTTCTTGGCCGGCCCTGCCCGCTGCTTTCCCTCGGGCTCGCCGGCGGCCGCGCACAGCCACAACGCGAGGCCCAGCACGGCCCAGCCCGCAGCAGCCGCCATGTTCCCCCACACCTCACCGCCGCCGCGGGAAGGCGGCCCCGGCTGCCTTAAAGGGGCGGGGGCAGCGGCAGCTCGGGCCGCGGGGAGGAGCAGGAGGAGTTGGAAGGGGCGAAAGGGCAGCGACGGGGCGGTGCGGGCAAGGCCGGGGGCCGGGGCTAGGGGGGGCGGCCGGGGCTCCCGGCCGTGTGCCCGAGCGCTGGGGGCGAGCCGGGGCGGAAGGGATCGCGAGCGCCGTCCCCTACCTCCTCCTCTTGCTGGTCCTGGCGATGCTGCAGCCCGGGCACAGAGGGCCGGTTGAGGAGGTCGGGGTCGCGCTGGGTGTAGGCCCCGCAAACCTTGTCCCAGGCGGCTGAGTTTAAGGTGGTTTTAAATAACCGCGTATATGGGCCGGCTCCTGCAGTATGAACTATGTGATGTCCTGTTGCTTTCTAAAAGCAGGACGGTAGGTATCTGCATTTGCTGTGAGATAAAAACTGGGCTCGTGGGAGCATCTTCTCATTTTAACTACTAAGGTTCTTAAAAGAAGGCACTTAAAAATGAAGCTGATCATTACTACAGCTCCAGAACATCTGGACGCAACAAAAATTAAAGAGATGCGGCTTTGTCTTTGTACAGATTACTTTTCCATTTTCCAAACCAAACGACACAGGCTGGTGCCTGCGTGGCCTTATTTCAGTCTTCAATCTTTATTATTTTCCCCCTCATAGAAGCTGTTTTAATTATAAATAGCACCAGCTTCTCTTTTGCCTTTTAGACTTGGACTGCCAAGAAGTTTGAACCTGGGAATTTAAGGAAGGGCCACAGTAACTGCATCCTGGTAGATACTAGCTGTGGTCAGGCTGATAAGCGAGCAGGGTGCTTTTCTGTTCAAGTGGAAGCATTGGAAGGAAAGCAGGTTCAGAGCACAGCAACTAATTTTACAGTGAGCACTTCAACCCCAGTTCTGTTCCTGTGCATAGTCCTATGATTAACCAGAACTTTACAGGCACAGCATACAAATGCAGACCAAGAGCAGGCAATGGGCAGGGGTGTGGGTTTGGGAAGCTTTCTGAAGCCTGAACTAACTTCAAATGATAAAGACACTGACATAGCTTGTGACTGTTAGGGTGACATGCAACATGAAGCAGCAGGTTGCCAAGCTCACGTGTAGCATGAGAAACAGCAGAGGAGGATATGGGATCCACAATTTCAGCACCCTCATAAACACCCCGTCTGGCCTGCAGCCTCCATATAGTAACTGTTATCGCTTGATACCATTTCAGGCACTGCCAGTGTGCCTGAGAAACAGGAAGCAGACCATAGCTATTCATGGGGCTTGTTATACGCACAGTAACTGAAACAGGGGTTTAGTCAAGTATCTTTCACAAAGCTGTCCAGAAAGTCACTAATGAGCACATCTGTTCAGTGATTTCTCATTAAATGTAATGAACATCAGATATACTATATCACATTGCCCTGGTTAATGAGGTTTTACTAAAATACATTTCTGGTAACTTCTGTTATTACTGTAACATGCATACAGTCACTGGAAAAAAAAGACTAAAGATTCAATTTTGGAAAGCTGGACTTGCAGTATAAAATATTTTCACTGAGTTTCTACTGGGAAATACTTTCTTCCATGCTGTTTTCTCTTATTAGAACAAACCAAGCCAAGGTTGACTTTAATATCTGGTTCTACTTTCAGATGTGGATCTCAAAAGTAATCCAGTTCCCTCTGGTAAATGAACAGGTTGTTCACTATATCCAGCACTTCACCAAACAACGCTATACATTTCCTTGTCATGTATAGAAAAGCCTTAATTTAAAAGGGAGATATTTTTCATGCTTGGCTGTAACCTTGCAACTGTCTTTGTTCAGGCAGAATTCTGTGTCCAGGAAGAAGTTGTTCAAAGCCTGTTCTTTGCGTATCAGCTGTAGGACAAACATCTACCCAGCCTCTATTCTGCTGTTTTTTTTCCCATGCAAGAGACAAAAGCAGTGCAGCTAGAAATACCTATCACTGACAGGGGCAAATTGAATTGCATTTTCTTTTTATTGAAGCATACAGTTTTATTCAAGTATCTACAGAATGATTCAAATATGCTTTATATAGCTTAAGCATTTTGACATTCCTTAACAGTTCATATAGTCTTAGCAGCTAACACTGCTATGATTACAATACAGAACGCATCTCATACTAGTTGTCTACATGCACTGTCAATTGCAAAACTAAGGTGTTCAAAACTTTTATCTTGTAGCTTAAAATCCCGTCTAGTCATGCCAGGGAATGCCTCAAGATGTGGCTGTTACTTGGGCAACTTCCACGTTTTATTAGTAGTACTTTCCATAATAAAATTACACCTTATCAGAAAGGCAAATCTACCTCCCCCTGTTAATGTAAACTGTTTTCATTATTCAGTAGGGTTGGGTCAAGCTGAAATATGAGAGGATTCAGGATGTTATAAATTTCTGTTAAGGTTGGGATTTTGGGAGTCTTTTTTTTTTTTTTTAATATAACCTGCATTTTTGGAACTATATTTCTGCAGAATATATTTCCTATACCATTATTTCCTGTGAGCTAAAAGAAGAATGTGGATATATTTTAGCTGTCAAAATGTCTCTCACATCTTTGCTGGTCGTGGGGTTTGGGTGCAGTTTTCTATTGTAAGATGGATTCTCGTTCATCACATGAGATTTCTCTTTGCAAATACAGTACAGCAGGTTCTTAAAGCTTATCCCTTGACATTCCTTGGAAAGAAGAAGGAATTTGACTTCATCAAGGAAAGGGCAGTGCCTTCTTGGAAGGACATACAGATAATTAAGAGATTAAACTAATAAAATCAGAAGATGAACCCAAAGCATGCAGAAGAACATGCACGGGCTATCTGCTATCAACACATGCTGCATCTGGAAGAACTGATTCATTTTGAGAACTCTACTACTCCAAGAGGATGTTTAACAGTGGCTTAGATGACTAAGGTGTTGCGAAAGGCAGCCTTTTAGGGATTACTTTGCATATGTGAAATGAGTGAGGTCTGGTGTACAGCTGTGCTCTTTATACATACAACCCAATAGGCATTAGAATTGCTTTCACATTTACTGGTTTATTAAGGGACCAGGACAACACTGTGTTAAACAACACAGAAGACTTAGCAGATCTCAGAGAACTTGATGCTAGTTTTGAGATGATGCAGAATTCAGAGTATCCTTACCCCGTTTAAAAACATTGTCATACATTCTACAGAAATTCAGGATATTCTGAGTTATTTTCAGTAAAACATTCAAAATTAGTGTTTTCACAGGTCAAATTACATTAAGTACCCTAAATGTTCCCCTGCAGAAACAGTCTCATCCATGAGCTCTTGTGCAGACAGTGCATGCATGAATTGAGACCTCTGAATGCTGTCACCTTCAGAGAACACCTGAACATGTTATCTTTAAAAAACAGAGTCTTTCTGTATCTTAAGAAAGAAAAAATATGCTTTTTAGTACTGTTACTAGCAGCATAGCAAGCAAAATCTGCTGTAATCTGGAGCATGAACATTTGAGTGATTCAGAATAATTTCAGTCCTCAAATTAACTGCATGCATAAAACAAGCACACTCACTTGCCATCTATTAAAAGAATGCAGATTTTTGTCCCAGAACTAATCAGACCTTGAATTCCTGGGTCCAGTTTGAAAAATTCAAGTTTTTGATTCCAAATTTTCCCAAATTAGGGGCTAATTACTGTGATTTGGATATGAAATTCTGATTCAGGTATTAACCTTGACATTCAGATTCCAAATTCAGTTTTGACCACAAAATAAATTCTTACCCTAACTGTATACTGTCCTGTGCATGTGCACTTTATGAATTAAAGCTTAATGACTGAATGGAGGTATTTGACAGACTACATATCAGCTTTGTAACATTACCTGTGTTCTGAGGCTTGGGAAGGGAGTACAACGCCTGACTGCAGTAAAGCTGTAATAAAGCTCTACGCTGTAATCATTACATTCAGAAACACCACAGAATGTTCCTGTTAATACTCATCCTACTGCAAGATTTGCTACAAATATGTGCTGGTTAAAACTCTGTACTGCTTACACAACTTAAAGTTACATTAAATCAATGTCAAAGAAGGTTTACACAGTTCCCACAGGAATTCCGTTTATAGTCTAATTTCCACAATCTAAGTGAAATTAATTTTGTAGTCCCAATTTAATTTTAGGTTTACAGGTCAGTTTTGACACCTACATCTAATGTAAGTAATATATTACATGACCTTCTGATGAATTAAAGGTGCTAGACTTACTTAAATTGGTAAATCAGCAGCTCTCCACATAGAACACACAGGCACAATGAGTGTAGGATCAGAGACTCCTCTGAAAACATCTGTTAAATTTCTCTCATGATACATATTTAAGAGAAAAGGAGGGGGAGGAGGAACCAAACCCTTCTCTGGAGTATTGCAGCTGCAGGACAGAACATCTACCAGAAGTGCAGCTCAGGAAGGGTGGGCCCTTGCACATTTTGTTCAAAATACTGTGTTCTCCTTTGATCTCAAAAAACCCCAGACCTAAGAGCCTGAAGGGAGGGTCTTGGATTCATGGACCACTCTAATCAACAGCATTTACCACTCTGACAGCAATTGCTTCTCAGTTTCAAGCTGACTGGCCTACAAACCTGTGCCTGGCCCTTCTTGCATGTTCAGGAGGGAAAATGGACACAAGGAGCTATGTTGCACGTAATGCCCTCCTAGGCGCTAGTGCCATGAAACATGAGGTATAGGATGGACATCCAGATGTGTTGATGGTAGATAAGAACATGAAGCAGAAAGCCACTACTGTTTGTATCAACATCAAATATAGCAGACCCTTCCATTCTGTGCAAGAGAATTTTGTAGCTGTGTTTTCCTTTCCATAAAAGCGCATCTGCTTTCCATATCAATGTATTAAATATCCATGGTAACAGCAGGGGAGAACCAATCAATTATATATGGTAAGCGGTGAAAACAACAGTACAATAAATGGTGAATAGAAGGACAACAAAATAAACCCACTTCTGCTGTATTACCTCTCAGTTGAGCAACTGGAGCTGAGCAGTCTTTGAGACATAACTGACATATCTACATTACTGGTATCTGTGTAATAAATTTTTTCTTACCTTTGATGCTGTGGTTTTGATTATGCCATATATAAAATGAAACCTATCAAAACACTGAGGTTAAACCTGTCTGTGAAAGCCCCTTACTCTAAAAGCTACTTATTTTTAAACAAAGTCATTTTCAAAGAATTAAAAATAAACATTGTGACTGTGTTTGCATTTTGCTGTTTTTTTCTTCTGCCACACACAGCCCAGTCTCAGGTTGCATCCCTAGCGATTTACCCATAATTACCTCTGCAGACCTGAGACAGACCCAGAGCTCACAGTTTCAGTCTCTCCTGAAGTAATACCTGTAGGTATTGACCACAAAACACTTACTTAGCACCAAACCATTTAAGACTAAATAGATCTTAAAAACAATAAACCAGTCAACACACTTGCCTTTCCTTCTGTCTGACTTGCCGTTCCCCTGCTGCAGAGAGGGTGGCCCAGCTTCTTACAGCCCCTTCTGCAAAGTCTGCCTTTGTGTTATTTCATCCACCAGTCTCTGCCAGCTTTATCCTCCTCTGAGTTTTAGCTCTCAGCCTGACAAAGCAGCTGCATCCCTCGGAATTGGAGCTATCATTCTGTAATTACCACCTCATGGGTTTAGCCACATAGAACTGACACAGGGGAACAAATTGCCTTTTATTCCTTCATCAGTGAGCTCCCTATTAAGTTAGATCGATACGTCTACACAGGAAAGTAATATGAAGTAGTATAACCCATTCCATAGTAACTTCCTCTCACGAACCTGGCCACATACAGAGTTCATAAAATTATTACAACTTGGTATTCTTCAGCTATTACTCAACACTGGCAAAATCAATTCCTTCTTCACAATAAAACCCCCAGATTTTGTGAAGCAGTAAAAGGGCCAAGTCCTGTCAGGTGATTTAGGGAAAAAGACTTCGGCCTCTAGTTTCTCTTGTACTAAGCACAATGCAAAATAAAGATCAGTGTGACGAAAGAAGAGCTCATACAAGTAAGCCAATCTTCTGTATGCTACTAAGCCACATTAAAAAGCCTTTTAATCCCTTGTATCTGACAATGCCTGCTGGTTTGAGCCCCACAGTTGGTTCATTCAGACTGTCAGTGAAATCTTTTTACAGCCAAGCATGGACAGCTGATTTTCATGTCTTATAAGCCTCTACACCAATTCAAATTGCTGCTTGAGTCCTGCAGGTCACCTTTGGACTCAGCAGCCGGGAAGTAAATGGGTATGCATGCATTCCTCTTGAGAGAGATGGGCAAAAGACTTATGAAAGAAATACCCACCCCAAACATCACTGAGTAAAAGTTTCCTCCTAAATCACACAGGTAACATCAACTGGAACTTTAAAGCATGTACCTACCTGATCCTCCGTTCTACCCAATAGAATTTGCCTTTAAGGCTGCCTTTTAGAGTACGATTCTGTGTTTATGGTCAAATAGTAAGGATGGTAAACCCAGACTAACAGTGATCTTGTATGTATAAGGCACCAACGCAGCCTGCAGGAAGGCTCCAACAGGCAGCTGCTACAAGAAATGCCTCATCCATAGCAAAATGACCAATTAAGGTGGAATTTTTGACACTGTTTTCAAACAGTACAAATCAGGTTACTCTTCATCATGCCTTTCCTATGCAGAAGAGCTGAACATCCACAGCAAGGACTGGAGGAAAATGACACTTGGCAAGACTAGAACTGGATGATCTTTAAGGTCTCTTTCAAGACAAAACATTCTATGATTCCAAGTCTGCCCTGGAGACTGTCCACAAGCAACACCTACTACATGACTACAGTGGTGACTGGTCTCACCCCTTGCTAATGCTGAGTCTGATAAGAACAGGATCAGTGGATTAAAGGAGCTCAAAGAATATTTGCTTTGTATTACAGCAGTTACTAAGTGCTTTGGTGGCCCTGTCAGCTGCTAGGAGCTGCCACGGGTTAAGGCCTAGCTGGTGATGGCAGGTGGGAGGAAGGCTGGTGGAGGAGCCACAGCAGGAACTGTCCAAACCCAGGATCTCTCCACTTTGTCCTTGGGGAATGGCACAAATCACATGGAGCATCATGGCGGGCAGCAGCATCTAAAAATGGAAAACATTATTAGGTCATTTAACACCTCTTCTAGCCAGGGGTGAGACCCACGTTCTCCAAAATAAAATCTTTCAAAACCTAATTAAATGTGGTCAATCCTCATTAAAAATAAACTAGGTTAATATTTATGAGAGGCATTCTTCGCGCTACGTAATATCTCAGTGCCTCGTTTAAGGACATAACTGGAAATACTTTGAAACACAATTCCATCGCCTTCTCCTGCCCATTGATTTTTACTTTTCTGAGCACTCTGAAATCATCCCTATTTATAGTTTTGAAAACAAGCTGCTGGCAGTGAGCCAAATTTGTTTAGGCCCAGATCACAACCTTCCTGTAAACTGCAATGATCTGACTCAAGTCAACACAATTTCCCTCACAGGGTTCCTTTGAAGAGGGCTGGGTGGAGAAGTGCCATATTTCTGACACACCCAAAGACCAGCATCTGCCCCTTTTCCTCAAGCCTGGCTTCATGGCAAGGGTTCCCCCCGCCCTCCAGAAGTTCACATCCTGTTAACCCTCTGCTTTCACATATGTATTTTTGCCACTCACGTTCCACTTTACAAGCTTGTAGAGAAGGGCAAGGGTTCCTCTAGCTAATGGCTGAGAACATGTACAAATAAACTTGTCTGAAGCATTTTAAATGGGCTCCGCGGGTGCCAGGACATTGTTGGCGCTGGTCTGCAAGTGAGGAGTCTGGTCCAATTTTCATTTATTTCAAGGTCACTTTTATAGTACGTAGTATGGATGCAGCAGGACGCTAACGGAGCTGCGAACTGGGACAAATGTATTCCTGGATTTCTGTAGCCTGCTAAACATGCTGTAAATGCCTAAAATTAAAAGGCTAACTTTAAAAGGGAAGGCTGCCTGGAAGGAGCAGGAGAATGCTATTATTTCAGCTGCAGCAAAATGTTACAAATGTAAGGTGTGGTTTCAACATAAACTCTGATTAGCAGGATTATGTTGATGGAGATACTGCTTAACAAGAGAGACTCTGATGTGTGGGACATACATATCCTCATCACATTCATTTCCCAAACTATATACTCCCTTTAGTGGCATTCCAGGCAGCATTAAATCCATCCTCTTATAACTTTTTCCAGCCCAATTAGTAATTTTATTATTGTTCAGTGGCGTTTGAGGCCTCTGATTTACTGACAGTAATGTCTTGCTTTTTCAAGAACCGTCTAACAAAGTTCTTGGTGTGCTGCAGTGTGGAAGTGGACCAGAGGCGAACACGGTCCTTGCAGAGGCTCTCCGTGCACAGCTGGTGTCCATAGGTTTACATTTTCCCTGCTAAATTCTAACAAATGGTAACCAGCCTTCAAAAGCAATGACAGAAACCCGACAGAAACGTGCCAAGTTCATTCCCATTGGTTCAAAAAAATGGGTCAAGACCAGCGCCGAGGGAAATATGTAAATAAAGATGTAGTAACAACCCGTACCGTGTTTGCAGCATTAGGTCGGGGTTTAGCTAAACGGGAGCGCACCCAGCCCGGGGAACGCCAGCGGGCTTCATCGCAGCGGAGCAGCCGTCGCTCCGTTCCACCCGCTGACAGCCGCGCTCCCCCCGACCGCGAGTTGTGACGGGGCATCGAACTTACCGGCGGGTCAGCGGCACCGGGACCGCTCCTCGGCCCCCCTCACCGCGGCATCCGCTCAGCGCCCGATGTCCGGCCGCGGCACGGCGCTGCTGTCCCCCGCGGGGCGGGGAGGAGCGAGGGGCGGCGGGCGTGGAGCGGGGCGGCGGGGGGAGGGCAGGATTTAAACGAAGGGCGGTGACACCGCACAAAAGATTTCGATAGGCTTAAGTGAGGTTACAGCGAAGGCAACAGGGAGGGGGGAGCCTCCCCCAGAGCCATGCAGCGTCTGGCCGGCGGAGCCGCCGCAGCCGCCTCTTCCCAATAGTTTGAACGCCTGAGAACGGGAATTTAAACCAAGATTTCCTCTTTTCCTTTTTTTTCTTTTCCTTTTTTTTTTTTTTTTTTTTTTCCTGGGAGTTGGCGACTCGGCCGAACATGGCAGGAGCAGCGCAAGGCCGGGCGGTTCGCAGCATCCGCGGCTGCAACCCGGAGCCACCACCCTTGTTTGCGGGAAGAGCCTAAGTTGGCGCGGCGGCAGCGGACGACACAGCGGACACACACACACACAGCGGGAGCCGGGCGGAGGGGCATGGGCCGCGGCGGCGGGGAGCGAGCTCGCAGCGGCCGCGTGAATGACCGAGGCAGGAAGGAGTGAGGCAGCGGCAAAGGAAGGGGAACGGATCCCGCCCGCCCCCAGCACCCGGATCCGGTGGATCTTTTTTTGTGCTTTTCTCCCCTCTTTTTCTGTTCCCCCCCTCACCCCGGCCCGGCTCCCCGCCGCGGCCCCTCTCCTCCTCCCCTCTGCTCCTGTTCCCCGCTCCGGCCCGCGGCGGGGCTGTGGCGGGCTGTGGCGTTCGGGGCGGGCCACACCCTCCGCGGCGCTTCCTGCGAGCCGGCGGCGCGGGGCCGCGGCGGGCGCCGGGGGCGGCACATGGTGCGCAGCCGCCACCGCCCCTCGGCCCTGCGAGCTGCGCCCGGCCCGCGCTGCCGCCCGGGGGAGCCGGGGCACGGTAACGACTCGGAGGGGTGAGCCCTGAGCACTGGGGGGTTCCGGCCCGTGAGGGGAACTTCGAGCAGGAGGTGGTGGAAGGGAGCGGAGCCGACGTGCGAAAGGGGAGCAGGAAAAAAAAAAAAGGAAGAAAAAAAATAGTGTTTTTTTAGCTAAAGGATGCCGGAGCGGGGCCCCGGAGCTCCCGGCGTGCGCCGACCCGCCGCGGGAGCGCCCTAGGAGCGGAGGCTGGCGCCCGAGCGGGGCGGGCGCCCCGGCGGAGCTCGCTCCCCGCAGCAGCGGCGGCCCCGGCGCCCAGAGCCCCCTCTTGCCTCCCGGCGATTAATGGAATGATGTTGCGGAAAAGGCAGAGCGATCCTGCCGGGCTCAGTCGGGACTGCGCGGGCGGCAGAGGCGGCGGCAGCGGGGTAGCGAGCGGCATGCGAGTGCCCCCCCAGCGCGATGGCTAGCGGCGGCTCGGGCAAGTCCAGCAGCGAGGTGTCCGGCGGCGGCATCCCCAGCAGCGGTTCCCTGCAGAGGAAGAAGCTCGTCTCCATCTGCGACCACTGCAAGATCAAGATGCAACTGGTGGCCGATCTGCTGCTGCTGTCGAGCGAGACCAGGCCGGTGAACACTGAGAGCCTGTCTGTCTTTGGTGAGTCCTTCGAGAAGTGCAGGGACACGATCATCGCCAGGACCAAAGGACTCTCCATCTTGACCCACGACGTCCAGAGCCAGCTCAATATGGGACGCTTTGGGGAGGTGGGGGAAAGCTTGATGGAGATGGGGGAGCTGGTGGTCTCCCTGACTGAGTGCTCTGCCCATGCTGCCTACCTGGCTGCAGTGGAGACTCCGGGGGCCCAGCCTGCCATGCCTGGCTTGGTGGATCGCTACAAGGTGACCCGATGTAGGCATGAGGTGGAGCACGGCTGTGGGGTCTTGAAGACCACCCCTTTGGCAGATATGAGCCCTCAGCTCCTGCTGGAGGTTTCTCAGAACATGTCCAAGAACTTGAAATTCCTGACAGACGCCTGCGTGCTGGCCAGTGAGAAATCCAAGGATAAATTTGCTAAGGAGCAGTTCAAACTCAGCGTCAAATGTATGAGCACCAGCGCCTCAGCTCTCTTGGCATGTGTCAAGGAGGTCAAGACTTCACCCAGCGAGCTGACCAGGAACCGGTGCGTCTTGTTCAGTGGACCTTTGGTGCAGTCTGTCTACGCTCTGGTGGGCTTTGCCACTGAGCCCCAGTTTTTGGGTAAAGCTGCCACCATTAATCCAGAGGGCAAAGCTGTGCAAACTGCCATCTTAGGAGGAGCCATGAGTGTGGTATCCGCTTGTGTGCTCCTGACCCAATGCCTCAGGGATATAGCCCAACACCCCGAAAGTAGCACCAAAATGAGCGATTACAGGGAAAGGTTGAGAAACTCCGCTTGCGCCGTCTCGGATGGTTGCAACCTGTTATCTCAGGCACTAAGAGAAAGATCTTCACCCAGGACTTTACCGCCAGTGAACTCCAATTCTGTGAATTAACCCCCACATCTTCTGTTTAGATCCCAGTCATTGCTAAAGGAAAATAATATCCCACCTCCTCGCCCCTTTTTTTGTATACCAAAGAATTTGCTTGGATGAGCCCAATCCTTTGATTTCATGTGGTGAAGAAGCAGAACATATTCAAACTATGCGTACTAGTAAAGGTAGTTGGTTTGGGCTTCTTATTTTACTTAAAAGTCCAGCAAGTATCTGCAGATAAAATTGTCCTTTAATCACCAAGACCTTCACACCAATAGTAATATCAGCTGTTTAAAAAGTATTTTCTATTTGGGGAGGTGGGGGCGTCTTAAAAACTATAAAAAAAAAAAAAAAAAGAAGCTTTAATCGCGCTGGGTGCGGTTTTTAAAGTTTGTCTTGTCTTGTCTTCCAAAATTTCCCCTCTAAATTTTACTGTTTGTGCAGGAAAAAGGTTACCTCAGCTCTCACTCATTTAAAAGAGAAATGATTAAAACCCCACCACCGCATAGAGGATGGATGTAGCTACTATTTTGTTTGTTTTCGTTTTGTATGACTTTTTTATTTTGCATCAAGTGTTAGGTTAGAAGTGCATTTGGTGTGTAGGAGTGGAAGGACTGGAGGTTGTGATTATGTTTTCCATGTGTTGATTTCCAAACTGGGGGAAAAGCTACTGTGAGTGTTTAAACAAACAAAAAAATTACACTATAACAAAAAGTGATTTTTAATTTTTTTTTCCAATGTCAGTTTTTATCTTGCATGTACTGGAGTATTTATTTCATCTATTAAAATGTTATGTTTCTCAGATGTCTTCCCGTGAATCTCTTAATACTTGAATAATTGAACAACCAGGCCTGTTTGCATTGTATGTCATTTCCCCCAGGGAATGGGTGGTACAAATGTAACTGTAGTTGTAGACAGCAGCATAGAGGCTTCAATTCAGTTCTTTTATTTTCATAAATACTGTCCCTCCCTCTGTACCACCCTCCTCCTCCTCCTCCTCTGGCCGCCTCTGACAGAGATACTGTAGTTGTATTTATGGGAACCTGGACAGTGCTGCAGGCGTTGGGATCGCCCTGTCTGCTTGCTGCAGCAGGGCACTGGCTGGTGTTGTCTCTATCAGCATTGTTATCTTGTGAGAAGGTTTTGTGTTTTAACTCTTGTAGATGTTGTGGGCCATCTGTGTTAAGCCTGTGAGTTTCCATGTTAACTTAGTTCTTGAAGAACTTGACCCTGCTGGGTAGCTCTGCTTGTTCCGCGTGTCTGCTTAGGATTGTGGAGGTTTGCCGAAGCGGGCCCTTTGGTTCCGCAGAGGTTTGTGATGGAGCTTTCTGTATGGATGTCTGTCAAAGTAGTTTGAGTTTGATGACGGAGACAGTGGGGAAAAGTTAGCTTTCCAGGCCCAGGCCACCTCTGTTTGAATTCTTTGGGAATGTGAGTGGACCTTGGAGTACATGGTTCCCATAACTGCAATGAGCTTTTTTCAGCCTAGTCTTTGTTGACCTGTGGGATCTGTTGCCTTCTATATGTTCCATGAAAAGTAAATAGAAGAGCAAGTCTTCTGGCAAGGAGGCTTTGTTTGTCTGCTCAGCTCCATTGCATAATTGGATTATTTTTTTATAAGTCTGCAGATTGTTCAATGTTGAATGCTATTGGTGAACATACCTTTAAAATGTTACCATGATTTAAACCTTCACTGTAGAAGCATTGTCCTGTTTAATCCTTTGAAGAAGCAAACCTTTTGGGTTTGGATATGGAACAGTCCTGGAGTAGCAAAAGGAGTTCCTTTTATAGCATTATTGTTTCTCTTGCACATGATGCTTTTACTTAATTTCAAAGGGGAGTCAAACTGCATAGTGGACAAAGCTTACCTTATAGATCTTCAGGGTTAGAAGAAAATAATTCATTGATTTTAAGTGTAAAGGACCCCAATACTGGGTTTTGTTTATTTTTAAATGAGATTTTCCTGACTTTAGTAAATTGCATGATTAGGACTTTTTATGAAAAACTCAACCCAAGCTGCATTGCTCTGGGATACGACATCCTCATGATGTTGTCTCTGATGGAGCGTATGCCTGGCAGTACATGCTGCAGAGGCCTGGAGGTCCATGTCTGTGTCGTGTAGAACAACAGTTCTCTCCCTGTTTTTTCATACATAAGTACATACACATGCTGTCCTACCTTTGACTTAGATGCCTCCACAGGTATTTCCTCAGAGGTGCTCCACATGTGTGTGTGGACACGTGTTTTTGCATCTGGATGGCAGAAACAGCCGTAGTACTCTGGAGGGATTTGTAGGAGGCCAAGGACGTCTACAGGGAGGTCCTGTGCCTCTGCAGAGTTTGTGGTTGTCCGCTCAACTACCCTTTGTATCTCCCTCCCTTGTCGCGTGTCCCCGTGGGAGCCGAGATACCGTCCCAATCTACCCGTCCTTCTTTTCCGCAGTTGCACTGAGGGGAAGGAGGAAAAGGGGACTGCAGCAAATGTAATGCTTTCAGGATGTACTATCTTCTGTGGCTGCAGACAGGAGGTGCGGAACTGGCTCCACCCTTCCTTTGCATAGATCCTGGATGGTGCAGAACTTCGTGTGGGACGTGCGGAGATGGTGCCGAGGGCAGTGCTGTTTGGGGAGGGGACCGGTGCTAGGGCGGCATCCTTCAGCTCTAGGTCTTTTAAGTTGCCATGACCTACATTGGAGGCCTGCTTCCAGATATAAACCAGAGGATTCTGAAGGACAGCTCTGCAGCGTGTCTGACAAAGAAAAAAAAGTAACGTCCCACTGTCTCTTTTGATGTTTCTACTTAATTTTTGGTGCTGCTGAACTAATTAGATTCCTTTTGATTCATTTATACATTATTGAGGTGGTATGAATCACAGTGCAGCCTCCTTATTACCTCTGCATGTGAAAGACAATATATTATTAATGGTGGTAGCGCCGATTTCTGTTGTAAAATTTTGTTTTAAGTGGTTTAGTGCAGTTTTTGTCTTAACAAGGATACTGCAGATTCTTCCCCCCTTTGTAATTATGCTTTAAAGTGAGCTACATGCATACATATTAAATAAGTATGTATCTTTTCCCTTTTTTTGACACTGAAGGAAAGCAAACTGTTTGGGATCTCCCTTTGCTTTTGAGGAGTGTGGGGTTTGGGGGCAGGGGGTGTTCAGTTTTATAAAATCAAACGTGAACTGTAGCTAGGCCATGATTTTAGCTAGCAGGCTGATGGAAAAAAATATACACAAATGGTAAATTCACCCAAGGAACTTACTGTAGCATTTTAAAATAACAGTAATTTTAACGCTTCAGAACGTTCAATCATTCCTTTGCAGAATAGAACTCACACAAAGGGAGCCCTGAGTTCCCTGGCCTCAGCTCAAGAAAGTATCTGTCAAAATCCATGCCTTTTGTATAATAAGCACAGCAAAGTTCAAGAAAAAAAAAAAGGCTTTTGATGCAAGCAAATACAACTATTTTTATGGACCCTGAGTAAATAATTAACAGGAAAATGCCTGTATATACATATGAACGCTGTGGGATTTTCTGAGTTGAGAGTGTGGTTCCACTGCTAAGCATGAACATCATAGATATATTGTAAATGCTCTAGTGCCACATTTGCAAAGACTTAATAAACATTGTGATAATTTATTTTGGAATGTATTCCTAGAGAGTATTGATTCCAATGTAAGACAGTATTTCAGTAGGTATATTCATGTTCATTCACTTTGTACTCTCTGGGACAGAAAAAGTACATAGTAGATTAGTTTTCAGGGTGCAGTTGCTGGTCACATCGAGGTCACTGATGATCACTTAGTGTCATCCTTTAGGCTGTCATTGCCCGAATGCATATACCATGTAGGTCAACAGGTAGTGTCACTATTTCAACATAGGCTCAGACAAGCGTGAGACGTGTTTTCTGATCTGAAACTGTGGTGACTTTGAGAAAACTTAGTATTTTTAGGATGTTTATATCACATATGTCATAGATCTACTCTAACAGTGTGTTTAATAAAGGGGTTAACCTATTTCTAAACACATTATGCAATGCAGATTTGTAGCCAAAAATAACACAATCCCCACCAAAAGAGAATTAAGCTTATTTTTTAAATGTAAGAATTATTTTAACAGGGAAGAAGTCACTTTTGTCTTTGTCTGTGAATTTGATATTACCCTTTGGTTGCGGCTTCATCGTAGTGAAGTTCATTGTTGATCTAATACAGCAGTTGAATCTCTTGAGTTTAGGATCAGAGCAATGTGTTTTCTGATTCTAAAAAAAAAAATAAGTTCTGTAAGACAACCAGTAAACTAGCAGCAAAATGCAATTGAAAAACAAGCACATTACTAAAGGGAACTTGCAAATGTTATTTTCAAAGCTAAGAAAAAAAAAGACCATGGGTCAGATAATTCCCTTCACTTTTTACCACAGGAAATGATCAAAGTAGCAGAAAATCTGCTCTTTTTGGCCAAACTTCTGTCAGAGACAGAAGGGGTCTAGCCAACACATGGTGTATGCAGCCTTGCAGCAAGAGGGGATGTGGCTGATGGGAAAGGAGGTGGAACCAAAGGAAAATCTGTAGGGTAGTACCTCCTATTAAACCCACAGGAATTTTCCTATTCTAGATGAAACAGTCTGATCCAGTAAAGCAAATCTCAAACAATGAAACCTTTCTTTCTGGGCTGTTAAGATGCTTGCGAGAGAAGATGCTAGGAGGGGCACAGGAGCATTGGGGATGCTCTGCATTGGAGGGGCATAGGAGCATTGGGGATGCTGGGCATTGGAGGGGCATAGGAGCGTTGGGGATGCTCAGCATTGAGCGGCTGTATTGCTGTAGAGAACAGAAAGCTTCAAGTTGCCCTGATATGTGTTAGAAGTACAGGCAGAACTGTGTACCTGCTGCGGTACAAACTGCCTCAACAGTTTGATGGGAAATGAAGGGGTTGGCTTTTAATGTTTTTTTTTTTCTTTCCCTATTAGGCTCTTTCTAGATTTTACAAGCAGAAGCAGATGGCAGGGACCAGTACATTTTACTTCTTTGTTCTTGCTGCGTGTGAAAGGTGCCAGATGGGCAATGATAAAGATAGAAATCCTCTTCCTGTAGCCCAGGGACAGCAAAAATGCAGAGCTTCAAGTCTGCCCTGTCCTCAGAGATTAGGTTAACGTGACAATATTTGTATTTTTTGGGGGCCCACTGGTTTCACTCTTTGACTTTTTCCCAAGAAACTGACAGTAAACCCCAGTGGCAACTTGACAAGGGCATCAAGACCATTACAATATTTCACACAGGCCACCAAACCACCACCAGGTTTGGTTCACGCGCAAGCAAGCAAAAAAATATATAGGGTAGGTATGAAGTGCAGGGCCAAATCCTTCATGTGAATAACTTGGAAAATTAAATACTGTGTCCTCTGAGAGGTGTTTATTTACTTGGGAATTATGAATTATCAAAATTTTTATATAGGAGTAGTTTGAAGGTATATTAACATAGTTAGCAGCAGCATTCTGAACCATTTTCTTAATGAAGATGGACACCTGTGGACAGGCAGGGCCTCATCCATGACTCAATGAAGTCTGTGTAATTAAATATTAATGTTTTCCCCAAGTGGTATTAAAATGTTAGGGGATCATTTTGTGTTGCAAAGCGAGGAGTTATATATTGATTTTCATTAATCTGGATCTTTTCCTGGAACTGGTTTTATTGCACTAGAGTCCTTTGAACCTAAGTGTTTTGTTTTTTAAAACCACACAGTGTATGATGCTATCTTCCGACCAAGTCAAAAGCAGCATTTCAAGATTAGTGCAGAGATTCCTAGGGTCGCTTGGCAGCTCACCAGGCTCTTGTTCCTGTTCTAACTTAATTTTTTATAATTTCCTTTTATGTTAATAAAGGCTTCTTGTGGCTGTAAAAGTTGAAGTTGTCTTACTCCATAGACAGCCTGGTTCTTATGTAGATACTATTTAGATTATTTAGAAGTCCTGCTGGTTGCCAGATGGAGCTCTTTTGGGTTTTGTGTTAAATACTTGGAAAGCTAAATAGCTTGACTTTTCCCTCCTTCCCTCCCTTCCTCCCCCAGCAAAATAAATAAATACTTACTAACAAGTTGCTCAACTTCAGTTTTAAAATCAATTAGGTTGAAGTGAAATGACTGTAAGTATGAGATGTGTCAGGGTAGGAGAGGTTTGATGGGGTTTGACTTACCTACCATGATTTTAAACTCCAATGGCTTTGCTCCAGGTTCGTTTGGGCAGCAGGAACTTGAACTTCAGTTTGAGGACTGAATCCTGAAAAGCATAGAACCCAGCCTCGAATCTTTCAGTACTGTTTCTTGCAGGGTCTGAACTTCAGATGGAAACCCCAAGATGGTCTTAGACTGCAGTGGCTGTTAGTATTGCTGGAAATAACTCACAGGGTGTGGTTCATTGGTATGCTGGGATGCTGCGAGCTGCTGTATCCCTGAATTAGTTTAACCAACCTTTGGATAACTGGGAGTCTCTGCGGTAGCTTCTGTGTCTCCCACCTCCTTGGTCTGAACATTTAGGTGAAGCAGAGGAGGAGAGATTTGACATCAGCTTCTCCATCACCAGCATGCTGCTCTGTTTACAAATCGTATGATTGGCACTGTGAGCCCATACAGATACCAGGGTGATCTCACCATGGGATGGTTTGAAACTGCTTTTATTCCCCTGATCTTTGGGGTGTGTCACTCTTCAGCCCATTCAGTCGGTTGAGTTCACAGGGTTTGTGTTAGTGTGCCGAGCATCAGCAGCAGAGCTGGGCCAGGTCTGGTTGGCCTTTATCTGGATTTTAGCAATTGTGAGGCTTTGTTTGGTTGATACTTAGGTAAATTGCTGAGGTCTGGGAATGCTTCTTAAAAGAGCAGAGCCTGTTGGGCACTGTGGTGCTGATGAACTGAGGGACCTTCTGTGCCATATTCAGTGTATACAAAGTGTTCCTCCAGCTCACGCAAAATGTGCTTGGAAACACTGGGAGTCAGTGTCCCACTAATCATAATTATTTTGTCATCAATAGCCAATGGTCAAGACAGTAATTTTGGCCTCCAGGGTTATGGTTTTTAAGTACAGAGGAAAAAAATTGTCAATTCCTTGTCATTTTTTTCACTATCTATTTATTCTGTCTGGTTTACATTAAATATAGGAGGTGTGTTGAATTGGTAGGCATGCTGTTCAGGTGTACTTTGGCCCATTTGCTTTCTGAGCATGCACACTATGGGGAAAAATATGGGAAGAGTCAGGTAGATCTGTATGTGCGGTGTGACAAATTATAGGCCCTGTAGCAGTTCTGAATTGGCATGCAGTTAACACTCTGTTCATATTTAAATGCTTCAAATTTAGTCAATGATGTTTAAAAATTTACTTTCTATTAAAAAAATGGCTATGGAATCAATCTGTTCTGGCAATGTTAGATTCATAGTTCAAAAACTTTATCCCCATTTATCATCTTAAAGTAGCCATTAGCCTGAAATGTCTCAGTCTCTGGGTCTGTCTTAAAAAAAAGAAAGGCCTGTATTTCAGTTTTAATATTTTTGAGAGCTTTAAAGCTAATGGGTCGGCCTATTTTTAAATTACAGAGCATGGAAAAATACTGGGTGTATTCTTTTTGATGCTGAAGTGAGCCATTGTTTCTCTGCTCATAATTAAAAACTTGCTTTTTAGAAACTGGGATTGGTTCTAGGCATTGCAAGGAAATCTGTAAGCAAAGCTATCTGCATGAAATTTCCTTAATACTGACTTTAGGCATGAACTCATTCAGAGTCTGTAATCTTGCCTACTCTTGTGACTGTCATATTAGAGCAGTTTGTCCCAACAGCCTGTAAATGGAGCTGGTAGCATCGAAACAGGCTGAAGAGCAGTTGTTGAAGTGAGTGGTACAAGCTCCAGAGACATGAGTGCTGTCTTTGAAACTTCACAGCTATGCGTTGCTGGCTGGGGCACTGCAGGATGTAATAGTCCTGAGGAGTTACAGTGAAATACAGGGCTGAAAAAGCTATGAGCAAGGGAGGTTTGTTTCACAATGTGGGCACAATTTATGGTTTTCAAGGGGTGGGGGAATAATTATTTGGTCAGAACTGTAAGAGTATTTAGGGGCTTAACTCCCATTGATTTTCAGTGGGAGCTGTATGTCTAGATGTTTTGTGGACCTGGTCATTTGTGGTGAACTTTGAATGCCTGTGGGTTTAGGATTAATTATAGAATATTGTGGCAGAGTTTTACTGTAACTCTGTAAGGCTAGAAAATTCACAGCTGAATTATGAACATGGGCCATAATTCTGTTCTTGCCATCCTGACCTTTCCATATGAGTTAAAAGCTCTAGTTACCCTTGCCTGTGCCCTGGCTGACAAGCAGCCAGAAGCCCAGCTCTGCCTCATTTGTCTCTTCTGGTTGCCAGATGCCAGCATCGTGCATCTTACCTTCATATCAGAATCACAGATTTCACCTCCTTCCTTCCACTCTCTGCTCCTGGTGCGACACCCAGATGTGGCACAGAGCTCCCTTTGTACTGTGTTCATGTTACCCTCAACAGGCCATACAGATAAAGACAGTTCATGCTAATTGAGGTCCACATTGCATCAGGAACATACCTATTCTCTTTGTATGCAGGTTCCAACTACCTCAATATCACATACATCCTTTCAAAACAGGTCTTGAAGAGTTGTCTGTAATCCATGTTCCTTGGAACTCTCACACGCTGTTCATCAGAGGGCTCTAATGAGATTCAGAAGAAAGGGTAATATGACTTCAGGTATTTATGAGATGGTTTTTAGTTAGGGAGGGTGGTGGGCGAGCTGGATACTATGAGACATAGGTTAGTGTTGAGCTTAAATTCATAGCAGCTCTAGGTGCCCGTTTCCTAGTGGAGTAGCATTTGGGGTTTGTGTGGCATTTTCTGTCTCTTAACTATTTTGTTCTGCTAACATTATGTATTCAATTAATCTGCAGTTTTGAAGTTCAATAACAGGGAAGTAGCATTTGGGTTTACACTGCTCTGTAAAATCTCTTTTGATGACTTTCCTATAACTTTTCTAAATTGGACCCTGAGGCTTCTTTTAAAATTTCTTGTCTTGCCACAAGTTTTTTTCTTTATCAAAATTACCTTCATTTTCTCTTCAACTGGGGACAAACAAACAAAATCCTGGATAACCCTGGTGTATTTATCCAATTCCCTGCACATCTGCTTTTATGGACAGTTTCAGGATTATGAGAAATCACTTCCTTTGAAAAATACTTTTACTCCTAAATTTCAAAGTCATAGTCTGGAACTGGGGAGCATTTTGTTTTGTGTGTGATTAAAACCACATCTGTTCATTGGGGTAGAAGAGTAGAAAAGGAATGCTTCTCTGTCTTGGTACATGAGATAACAAAAGGCCAAATGTTTGGTGCACTCTACATCATTGTACTGTAGTATACAGAAATGCCAGGCTGCATCAATATTGCTGTTCTAGGCACTGAGTATCCTTTTGATTACAGGCCCAGCACTTTGCAGTCGCTTGTATTGGGGGAAAAAAAAAAAGTCTGTTGAAGGCCCTTGTTAGTACATTATAATGTTCTGTGTTACGTTTGGTTTTGTTTAAGACAAGAAAACTCAAATTGGAATTATGTGCCAATTCTTTATAAGTTCCCACATTTGGCAAAGGAATTGCATTAATTACATCTTGTTTTCTGTACTGTGTCATTACAGAAGAGAGAGCACATGCTGGGCTTGTAAAGGGATGAAATAATTCACATCTTTGAAGACTGCTGTATTATTCCTTTTCCTTTGGAAAAAAACTTTCTCTGGATGATAAATATGCTTTGCAAATGTAGAGTGGTGCTCAGAAGCTTGAGTAAAACAGACTCTTAGTAAACCTATCAGATAGAAAGATGATTAAAAAAGTCAAAGTACTTTTTCAGGTATTTTCCTCAGAGTATTCTTTAGGCATAGTTTTACCTGGTTTTGTTGTTGTATTCATTTCATATTATTGTTGGACATTTGCTCCTCTATGAAGTGTTTTGATAAGTTTGACTGATTTCACTTACAGAAGATGCAGCTGCTGACTGCTCCTGGATCCTTAAGGCTGTGATCTGTGAGATACTGCATGTCCTTCCTTGTAAGACTTCTTTTTACTGATGTGATCTGGAGTTCGCATGAATCACTAATGTCCAGGGAAAATCATTCCTGTTGAGAGAATAAAGCATAAAGAATGTTCAGACCCTGTCTACAGGAAAAGTCTGTAAGATGGACATCTTGTTTTCAGTAACTCTGTCGAACCACCCCCTCTTCCTCAAGATTATGAATTGAAATTAATGAGAGTATTTAACTGTTCATGTCTATCTGGTCTGTCTAAAAATAACAGTTTAAATGTATTTTTATACCAAAAAATAGCAGATTTTTTTTCAGCAGGGAAAAAGGAAAGCCTCTGTTTTGGTTTTCAGAAGTGGACTGCAAACCGATCAATATCCCTTTTGCTCATTAGATGCTGTGTAACTAAGTTATCCCACTGCTTATTGCACTCTAAAATACCTTTTACTGTTGATGTGCATTGACATCCTACAGTTTCATTTTAGAAAAGTGCTCAGCTTGTTTATGTGCTTCAGTCATATTGACAGTATATAAATTCTTCCTCAGAACCAAATAATCCTTGTTAATGACAGAGTGAAATGATACTATGGTTATCTCTAAGGGGAAAAACTAGTGCTTTGCATAAGTCAGATTGATGAGAGTTCAACCTAGTAATTCTAAAGGCTGTTGCATTTGTAGTAGTGTGTTTGAGGACTCTTACAAGCCTGAAGCATACTGTTTTCAAACTGTTTAATTTTATCACTATTCCAGAGTGTACAGAATTGCCTCTCCCAGACCAGGTTATTTGGGAATTAAAGCCTTTTAGACCATACTTAGCAAAAATGATCCTAGCTAGATCTAGTTTGCAGGGTGGGTTCTACCTGCAGATACAAAACTGGGATGTACAGGTTGATCATGTTGTAAGGGGGTTGTTTTAATGCTAATTAAGAGCTACATTGCCTGAGATCGGGTATCTGTGACTTTTCAAGGAAACATGGATTTTCATTTTTTTAGAAGCAGCCTTTTAAATTTGTTTTTATGGGTGAAAGCCCCAGAAATAATGAACTTTGCCTTGATCTCAGTAAATGATGCAGCCATAGGGATTCTTTTAGACAGATAGGGATCAGGTATGGTAGGTGCAGGTATGAGGTATACAGCTATAAACATACATACAAAGGGGACTCAGGACCTAAGACTTGACCTTTCTTCCCCACACGCTTCTCTACAAAACAGTATGATTCTTGCCGTCAAAGAACAGTAAGTACTGTTGGGAATACAGCTTGCTTGAAGGACAGTTAATCATTAAACAGGGGCTCTGGATAGACAGCAGATCTACTAAATACTACTTAAATAAATTGCTAAAAAACTACATCAGAATTAGCATCCAGCTGAGAACTTCTGCTTATAAGCAGGGGCCTACATGGAAATATATTTAGTAATAAGGTAAATGTTTGTCATCCTCATGCTTTGCCAATGATTTTGGGTCTCTGCATGTTAAGACTAGGGAAGAAGGTGGAAACTTGTTTGGTTAAAAAGTACATATCAGTTGTTAGGAAAGAAAAATGTCCTAGAATTAGCTTGGATTAAGCTAGTGGATAGAGAGATGCAGCTCTGATAATTAAGGGATTTGTGGAGCACTGTGAGTCACAGTACCTGTTAGGGGCATTTGGGCCAACTCTACTTACAGTGATCCTTTCTTCTTCATCAGAATGAAAGCTTTATTGTCTACCCATAGGCTGTTACATATCTTCACCTCTCCATATGCAGAGGGCTCTGCCTTTTCTGAAAACAGAGATAAAAAATAATGCACCTCTTTCCCATGAACTGTGTCCCACCAGTCATTGCTGTCCTGGTCCTGAGCATTTCACAATGTAATACTGTCTAGCGATGCTTTACTTTTGTCTTGCTTTTTTGCATTGTCACTCACATGCTCCTTAGTGCACATCATCAGGCTAGGAGCCATTCCTCACCTCTGATTCTCCTCTAATGCTTCCAAAAATCTCTTGTACTCACTTACAAAACCAGCTGGAACTGCAACATCACTCCATTTTAAGCTCTGAATTGTGTTAGCCATTACATTGGTTCCACATGCTGCTTGGGTGGAGACATCAGTTAGAATTCCCAACACGGCCAGTCAGGCCAGGAATTGCAGCTCTGCATAAGTGGTGGTGACTTTCTAGTTCTTGATTACACTATGCTAGAAAAGAGGATTGTTCCCAGAGCAATTTACCAAGAGGGGAAAAATGGAAATACTGTTGAGGATGACCTTCCACCCCAGTGATCTATTTGGCTGGCGTCTGTTATTGCTCAGCTTCTCCGTCATGGGTTTCGCAGTAGTCCGGTGCTTTGTCATCGCTACTAAGTGGAGAACTCCTGAGCTCACTAAACAGTTTGTGAGAGGTTTGTGTAATGGCAGAAGGGTTTATGAATGCAATTGCAGAACAAAGTATTCATCAGGGTTACCTGAAGTAGATATGGGTCCTATCTGAGCAGACTTTAAATGCATCAATTCTAAAAAATTCTGCAATCTGAAGTACTATTCCTTTGTCTAAGATCTTGAGGTAGAGAGAAGGAGAGAGGAAAAAGAAGGGAATTACTTTGCATGGCTCCAGCATGGGAGCAAGAAAAGTGTTGTTGCGATTGTCTCCAGGAGAGAGGCAGTGCTGTAATCCTGTTTCATTTTCGTACGCAGAACTTGAAAAGATTTTTCCTAGAAATGTGTAATGGGACTGTCAGAAAACAGACCACTCCCCTTCCCAGTAGTTTCCTGCTGAAGTCATTTAAGGCCTCTCACAGCTTTCATCTGTGTAGGCACTGAGAACTCGTGAGCCAAGATTCTTTTTTTCAAGTGAAGTGCAGGCAAAAATGAAGCGCTTTAAAAAAAGTCATTAGGAAAGAAAGTTGGAAGTTTCTCTGCATGTGAAGCTGGCTCGCCACTTAATCAGCTTCTCATTTCCTTTCTGTTTCTGTCAATCCCATCGTAGTGGAGCTAGGTGTTTTTCTTGTTTTGGGTACTGCTAAAAGCATGTATGTGAGCTGCCCAAAGGGGCGGAGAGAGAAGTTGTTCTTACTTCACTTCTGGGACTGTCTGTTCAGGGCTTTACACAGGAGGTGACTTGGAAAGGCTTGTGGATTCCATTTACTGTGCACTCAGACCTGATGATTGCAGTAGGCTGAACATACAAAACCTGCTCTGCAGGCAACAGCCCCACTGCAGTAGCTATTTAAAAAGAAAAAATCCCTTTGTGGAGCTGGCAGATAGCCTGCATTCACAAAGATGGGGATTTCTGTTGGTACATATGCCATGTTTAACACAAGGCAGCGTGCTTTTAGAAAGAAACCATTACTACCCTGAATAAATGGATGCTGCTCAACATGCATTTTCTGGTTGGACTGAATTCAAGCTTCCCATTCTGAAATGGATAGCTTTTTTGGGTTGCATTCACATGTCTCTCAGACAAATCTGTAATGTGGGTTTGTTCCTTAGATGAATGATACACATTTCATCTGATTTCTTTCAAGTTGAGCTCTGCCTGGCATAGGAATGATGTTTTTTGCTTTCTTCTTTTGTCTAGGAGACCATGTTGTACTGTGAAAGATGAACGTCATTCCCAAGACAGGTGAATTGCGTTCAGAGGTAGATTTACTGGTACCTCTTTGTAATGCTACAGCAGTGCCATAGGCAACTTATCAGACAGACATATATTGTGGTAGTATTGAGCTGTTCCATGCATCAGCCCTTTTGTAAAGCTTTAATTGGAAGTTATATGTCCTTAAAGCCTAGAGGAGTCTAGGAGTCTTCTCTGCAGGGAATGAATTTTCCTATTTTACTATTAGTCTTTGGGGTAGTGATGTATATACAAGTATTTCAGCCTTAGAGCATAAGGAACTTCCTGAAGTTAGCTGGCCATTATAAACTACATATGCACTTAGGAAAAGAAAATGCTGGTATTTAAGTAGGCTGCCAGCATGCTGTAAATGCAATCCACTATATTGAAATGACACTTCAAGTTTGTATTTGCATTTGCTATGAAACTGTGCATACCTGATGTGCAGTTTTTTGGAGTTGCCTCGATCCAGTGTGTAGGGAAGCTCAATGAGATGCGTACAGCCTGAAGAACAACTTCACGCTGCTTTGAATTAAACTCCCGATCAGGTCCCAGGATCAGATTTGGGACTGATGAGCTAAATGGCATACTCAGATAAAACCTGAGCTTGCCCCAAGCGCCTGACCCTTACCCTGCAGTGATAGCAGGCTCTAAGCATTACCTGTCCCCATCACCTCCCTGCGTTCCATCTGCCTTTGTGATGAGACCATATGTTTGAGGCTAGATAGACAAGATGTCCTGTGGCCTTTCTGATAAGGGCCAACATAGTGTCATGTGAAGACACATGGCACTTTAAACAGTCTGGATTCAGGCTGCCTGCAGGGGCCACCTGGAAAGAGAAGTTGTGTCTCAGAACCTCTTTCTAGAATTGGCTGTCTCAGGTACAGTTTAAGCAAACCAGGGCTATAGCTACGGTCCTGTTTGTGCTGAAAACTTACCCAGCCTTTCTAAGGCTTTAGATCTTCACCTACTTACTAAGGTATTTCTGTTTGTCTGTCTTGTTACTGGCATTCTTGCTGCTTAACTACAGTGGTGACAAAAGTTCGTGTCATACTGAAAACAAGATTTGAACTGAATCCAAAGGCTGTGGAGTCTGTGCAGCTGTGTAATGGGGAGGAGCTGATACATGCTGTCAATGATTTGAAACTATTAAGCATATATGCAAGGAAATGACATCTGAAATGCTTTTATTTCTAGTGATAACTGATGATTTTCACCATGTACAACTTTGATTCTTATAAATTCTTGTATCAAGAGTCTAATCTAGCCACCCCTACTTTTGTGAATTAGCAGTGGTAATTAGAGATGCCTGGTCTATACTGTTGCAATATGTACACACACTAGTATACGTTGATAGCAGGAAGTGTGTAATTCAGAAGCCATTCTGCCAGAATCTCCGCTCTTTGTTCCCTTGTGTAATGGATGGCACCAGTCACCACAAGTCACCGGTGGTGACCTAATGGCCAGTCCCCACTAGTCACCACCTAGTCCTAGTGCAGCAGAGTTTTTATACAGAATCCTTTTCTGTGTGTAAGCGCCCTTGTAAGAATCAGCAGCACACAGCTGGCAGTGTACAAAGGTGGTAAAAACCTGTACAAGCAGTATAAGCCTTACTCCTAACAATAAAACAGAGTGGCTGGCAGAAAGTGGTGTCAGTGGCTATGTAGATTAGGGAAGGATCGGGTGTGTTCAACAGGGGAATAGTGTTTGTTTGGGTTTTCCCTCCTGGGACTAGTTTAGTATTTCAAGCACGTTTGGGAACTTTTTCCCCCCAGAGAGCTAAGATGCAAGACAGTGTGTATGGATCTGAGACAATAAGACTTAACAATGCTTCATAAAAAGTGATTGCATATCCTATAATGCTAGCTTTGTCTCTGGGTGTCTGTATAGACTCTCTCAGTATTTGTTTGCTGACTTTTCTTTCAGCTTAAAATATGCAAGATGATGCCTCTTTCAGCCTGTTGGGGCTGACAAAATACTAAAGATCAACAAAACCATAGAGTAAAATGCAGCTGAACCCAGTCCTGTACAGAGAGTCTCTATGTGTGCTGTATCAGAGGGAACAGCTGGGATCTACTACTGACAACACTCCTAAATCCACATTTTTTCCCATCTGACTGTATGCTTATTTTGCATGCCCTGTCCAGCAAAATGGAGAGCTGATACTTGTCTCCTTTTCACTCACTGTCTGATGGAAGGTTATTTAGAGCAGCAATGTCTGAGTCATTTTGTCTCAAGCTAGTTCAAAAGGCATATGCTGTATGTAAAACTGCTCCAAGAAGATGAAGAGCAACCACAAAGGGACACACTTGTGCAAATCACTATTCAGAGATTTGAAACATAAAAACACATGGCTCTCAAAGAGGCCAGGACCCCAAAAATAATTGGCCAGGGTAATGGAAATTGTTAAAAGAATGAATGGTAGCAGCCACAACCATTGCCAAAATCACTATGGTCATCAGGCTGAGAAATGAGCCTGGTGGCAGTATCCATTTGCCTGATTGAAATCTCATCCATGCACCAGCTCAGAGGCAGATTCCAGAGTAGTCCCAAAGGGGCTCCCAAAATCACAGGCACTGAGCTCCTCTAAGCCTCTTGAGGGAGACTCAGCCTCCTCAGCAGTTAGACAACCACCGATGAAGCCACAGGTTCAGTGGAGCCCTATGTACAAACATTGCATCATGATGTTAGCAGACATTATTTTTGAACACTGCACATCCTGTATTCCATGTGGCTGGGCTTAAATGCTGTGTATCCTGCCAGTATGGCTAAATGTGTGTCAGCAATTAAGGACCCCAGGAGGTCTCTGAAAACTGATGTACAAGCTTGTTTAGCTCGCCTTGCAACATAACTTTTCCCTAGCAGAATATGATCGCTGTAATATGGAAGGGAGCTTTGCTCTACACATGCTAAGTACCCTTATCTGTCAAGTGGCCTAACTAACATAATTAGATTAAACTAAGAGGAATTGAGCCAACCTTGGATTCTGACGCTCCTGTTCAGGCCCAGAGAAAGTTCTTCGAACGCAAAAGCCTGCCTGTTCATTCCAATGATATTAATTGATCTAATAACAATTTTAGATGTACGTTCTCTTCCTACAGAAAGATTACTAGTTCCATCCTGGAATGATCGGTATGTATATAAATCAGAACAAAGGAATCTAACTTGAACTGTTAGCTAAGTTTAAAAAAAGCCAAAGCTGCTGTGTATTAATGTGAGAGCCCTTGGCCAGCTAACTGAGGAAGAAACCCCCTCCCCAGTAACTGACCATTAGGGGTGTGAGCCTGAAGTCACTGTCACACAGAGGATATGGGAGCACATGGAGCACGTCCTTTCCCGTAAGTCAGTCCATGGCTACAAATGTAATGGAATTTGCAGGGTTTTGTGACCATTTCTGCTCCTCAGACCAGCATTAAGAACAGTACCTGTCTCCTGTGGTGTGGAAGCAAACCTGGTTCTACTTCAGAGGCAAAACTCAAGGAGATGGAGAGGGGTCCTGGAGTCATAATACGAAAATCACTAGTTCACACCGACATAAGCCAACCTGATGGAGGATAGTCAGATTAAGCAGCAGGTGAAGGAAATGCAATAGACATAGAAAAATGAAGCTTCTGCTCATCATGTTTCTATGAGATTAACAGGCAGAGTTTAAGCTTAAAAAGTCAGAGACGGAAATGAATAGTGAAAATGTTACTTTTTCTTTTTTACTTTTGTAACAGCTATGGTTCTTGAGTTCTTCTTTTGAAAGTTGTCATTAATATGGCACTATTTTTTAATACAGTTCAAAGTCAGATCCAGCTGGTTACCATAAAAATAAGTTATCCTCTCCACAATTCACCAGTTCTCTTAGAGACAACTTTCTCCATAAGGCATCTGCCTTATTTTTAGACAAAACTGTGGCTATTAAATGTCTAGTTCATTTTAAAAACTACTATCAAGGTAAAACCAATAGGCACTGACATTGCAGTAAAACCTTTTCTACAATACTCTATTGCAATATTATTTCTTGTTTACACTGACCAGCATCCTGATAACCAACTGCAAAGACTTGATGTGGTAACAATAAACACTAGAATATTCAAAAGTACCCTAGTGTCCATCTGCAATACATCAGCACTATAGAGCGAGGCATGTGTCAGCTGCATTGACAAAGTAAAGGTGCCAGGGACTACTTCTCGCTTCCTCTCCTCTTTAAGTAAACCTTTAAAAGACAGAGAAATCTCTGTACTACAGAATGATTCACACCAGGTAAATAAATGCATTTCAGTTGCAATCATTCCTTATTGAGTTGAAGTGGTATTAAGCTTCTTTAATCTCATCAGTTTGAGAAAGCATGCACAAATGAAAAGGAGTGACTTTAACACTTTAGGAGGGGGAACTGCAGCTTGCAGAGAGCATCCAGCAAAGGAACAGGAATAATTTTATGATGACTGGGCTAAAATCTATGCCAGTTCACAACTTCTGCTGCAATTAATTTGATTTCTTTGCTTCATTCCTGAAAAATTAACCTCATGTGATAACCCTCATGCATTTCATCTATCTGCAGTTTTCACAGTATTTGCCACTGAAGAACTCAAAATACTTGTAATGCTTTTCTAGTTCAATCTGATTGCCACTAGAGCTTCTACCCACTTTCATGTGGAAATTTAGCTTTTACTCCCATCTGCAACACCAATCCACCTTAAAGAGTATCAATGAACATATGCAACAAATCTTCTGAAATGGTCATGCACAGATGCATGCATAGGAATACTCCCCACCTAATGCTGAAACACAACCACCTCTTCTGTGAGCAGTGTAAGTAATACAACAGCTTGTAGCAACACTATATAATCATATACTTGGCCTAGAACAAAAATTGGAGCAGTGGGAATGTACAACATTTGAATCAGCATTTGTTGGGAAAACATTTCTCTTATGAGATAGAAACCTTATTGACTGCAAATATCCAGAACTTTGATGGTACTGTACTTAAAGCTGGTATATTCAGCAAAAAGAACTTCAGCAGTAGGATTAGGACAGAGATTTTGTTAATAGCTGGAGAGAGCTGGCCGCATGAGAATGACCATTGTTCCTGCTGACAGGACCTGTGCACTTCAGGGAAGATTTCTTCTCATAAACACCAGCCTACTTCTCTGTGAAAATTCTTCATGTGTACAGCAGGAAGCTCCAGTCCTGCAAAATATGTATTTTCTGATGAGACTGTAGTCTGAGATGGTACAACCGTCATGACACTGATTTGTCACATACAGTTTCTACGTTCTGCCTGAATTAATTTCTCTTTAGACTCAGCTCCATAGTGAAAACACTTTGAGGTCTGAATTTGTTCTTTCCTTTTGTTCTTTAATACTCCTGGAGAGGTGAGATCTGATACTCCTGTTCATGTGGAATAGCATCTATTTTCCCAAACTCCCCTATTAATTTGAACAGGATAATTTAGCATTAGAAATACCATGCAAATGTTTCAGTGAGCATTTCTGAGGTCTGTCTGTGCTGACAAACAATTCTGCCAAGGAGTTTGCTCATTAAACAGCAGTGAAAAGCAAATATGGGTGAGACCTGAATACATTTAAATTAAGTTTTTCAGTTGCTTAAATAACAACAACAAAAAAGTAGGTAATTTTCCTGCATTATAGTTAATAACACAAAGGTGTATTTCTAACGTTATTTAAAATTCAGTTTTTCATTAGGTTTGAGATCTCTGGAAAGTCCTTCCCTAGTAAAAAGAGAGAAACAGAAAATCTCTGTTTTCCCAATGGTGCTCATTACTGATCCAGACTTGCTGTCAAATTGTGACTACACTGCAGAAAGATACACAAATCAAAAGCCTTCATATACTGGAAGTTTAACAAGTTAGCAAGCAGAATATACAATTTATATAGCTAAGAACAGAGAGTAAGCACCAAAAAAAAATGAAACTATCTTGTCAGTTTGAAGGGTTTTAATATAATTTAAGAAATGTAAGAACATTATACATATGAAATATTATTCACATAAATGGCCAGATTAGCTGAATTCAGTTCTACCACCAAAGCTGCCTTCTGCTTGGAAAAAAAATACATGTTAAAACATTGTAATTATCTAAATTATTAATTTTGTAATTGGAAAACCTCACAGAATGAGTTGCAATTGCAAAATTTCAGCTCAAACTACTTAAAACTTAATTCTGTAACTAAAAAGTATACATGTACAAAATTTGCAATGCTGAAAAGCTGAAGCAGATCAGTTTGCATAGTAGCCAATTGTTCACTGGTAAATATGCTCCACCTTTCTGCTAGGAAGCAGCAGATGAATTCTTGCAATTCCCTTTGTAATTCTGATCCAAGTCCTCCTGAAGCCAGTGGAAAGATTTATATTAAGACAGCTTATTAGGGCTTTGTTTTACATGTGTTTGTCTCACCGAGATGAGTGTTTATTTCATCTTGTTTTTTTTCAGGGTTTCCAATCTCAACTGTACAGTCTGTGAACAGTTGTGGTTTTTTTTTCTTGAAACTGAGATAATATTGAAGAGAAGGCTGTTGGGTACCAACATTCATTTGTTACTGGTCCATGAAAAGATTCCCAATTGTATCAATTCAGAATATACTTTGAAACAAATTCTGAGATGACAAATCATACTGACCACAAAAATGTCCTTAGGTGACACCGGTGAAGAGGGAGAGTCACTTTTGACAGGCAATTCTTGCTCTTGCAGGTGTGTTCTCACAAGGCTGGCAAAGTCTTTATTTTGGGGAGTTTCCATGGAAATGTTGGCAGGCCTGAATGGAAACAAAAATATTTAAAAGAAGATGTTAAAAAAAAAGCGTGATTTGAATGTGACTGAAGTTTGTATTTTTCTAAGAGTAGAAAGTAGAATATTTTTGTCTATGGTTTTAAAAATTTGATCTAAATGAAATCCATGGACAAATTCAGGCACAGTTTTACAAACTGTTGTGGGTTTGGCATCATAAGGAACACTTTAAGGAAGGGCTTTTAAGAATCTGCAAACATGAAGTGTCTCCTTTCATGTTTTGTTTTCTGAAATAGGCAGATGTTTTCTACAACTTGAATTTCCATACAATCAAAATAATCTTTGCAAGGGTGAAAGTGGTCGCTTCCAAAAGTATGTACTACAAAAATCCAAGAAGGTTTTATTTACTTTAGAAATAGCCTTTAAACGTTTTGAATGCCTAAAATGAAATTTTCATTGCCATTTTAAAGAGGAGTCTGCAACACTGATGGGAGCTTGTTAAATTTTCTTTTTCTTTTTTCCTGAAAATGAAGTTCTCTAGGAAACTCTGCAACTGCTTTGCAGCAGAATAGATTGCTTTAGGGAGCGTTCCCTGTCACAGCAAAAGAGGGCACAGGCTGCAATGCAGTCATCATTCATTACATGTTGCAGAATGACAGTACAGTCCCATCAAGAGCAAGAGCCAAAATGACCAAGACAACGATGCAAATGTGAGTGCAGTCCTGGTGCTGCATTAGCAAGCCATGAAGGTGGCACAGATCCCCAGGGACTTCAGGAAAAGATGAGGCAAGCCACCTCCTTGCTGCTCTCACAATAGGTTGGGAAGAAGGCCTGAGGAAGGAAAATGTCATTGTGCCTTTCCCTTTGCTTGCTTTAACTTGCAGTGGAAGACGAGCAGTCAGATGGCCCAATGCTACGGCAATTCCAGGGACCTGCTGGCAGTACTATTTATACACTGTGGTTGAAAAATAGCACTTGAGAGTGCCTCTGTTAAAAGGTCTTCATTGAAAAAAACCAATTCCGCATCTGTGAAAACTTCCAAAAATTGCTTTCCTTAGTGCAGAAACCGGATATATATTTGTTGAATCAGGCTCTTAATTAGGTAGGATACAAAGGCCTTTCTCCCCCCGTGATACTTCCTGCTTGACAACAGCGTTCCCCCTGCCTTCTGTGAATCCTGCTATAATTTAATATGGGATTTTTTCTGGTGTAATTTATTTCCACAAAGATGCCATAGCAATGATCTCCTTTCTCTTCCCCTCCCCTTTTAAATTCAAATTTTTCCAGGCCAAATTTCTTCCCGCTTACTTGGGCTGGTCTTCTCATTAAAACACATTCTTCAAATGACCCCCAATCATTTGCCCTTCCTGTCCATTCTTGGTTATGCCAAAAGTGTTAGTTCACAACAGGAAACCAATAGCTTGTGCTATCAGGAGACATTTCCTTCACAGCACAAAACGTCTGAATAATAATTTCAGGCAAGGCTTCACCCATTTCCTGTGAAAGGAGGGAAGTTTGCCTATCCCAGTCCCTCAGAGCTCTTTGTTTCCATCCCTTCGTGACGTAATGCTTTCTGCACAGGGAAGATGGATCATTTTCCCTTAACAGCACTAAATTCAATATCCTGTGTAAAGTTTGATACTGCTTCTCAGCCATGAAACACGTAACATTTACAAACAGTAAAAATTACGCTGGAGTTTATACTTGTGGTGTCTCTTTCAAAAAATAAACTGAACTTTTGGTATCTGGAAAATTGCTGTAATGAAAACATGAAGGCTAAAGACAGTTTGCTTTATTAAATGTACTTGCAGGTTGTTTAGCGCTACAGCTCTGACTACTGCGTGTCATCCCAGCACATAGGAGAGCCCATCTGTTGTAATCTCTTGCTGAGCACCAGGAAAGCCCCAGACTAAAGTGTCCATGTAGTGTGTCCATTTGGCACTGCATTGTACAGGAGTACTGCAGATTGCTACAGGAACAAAATACATCAATTAAGCACATGCTTAACTTCATCCCTATATAGCAAAACATTCATTTAAGCAAATACTGAAGCGTGACTTTAAGTGATATGCTACATCAAAGCCTTAATATAATAGCAATGCTAAATTGTTAAAATTGGAATTATCAAGCAATACACATTAGCTTTTCAGTGCTGGAATAGTCAGGGATATTTAGGATGCGTAATTTTAGGCAAAAAATGTGTTAAACTATTCTTTATCCAAACAAAGTAGGCATAGAAATCACTACTTTTTTCCATTAAACCCTACTTTTAACCTGGTTTTGTTAAATGATGAAACCTAGAATCAATATATTTAGTTTTCTACTTTGTTTTTTTTTTAAAAAGCTTTATAAGGGCTTATATGTTTTTTTTTTATCACCTGTTGCATAAAGCAAGAAAGCTTAAAAGGAGAATTTGTCAGAGTTTGAGGACCTTTAAATTAGCTCTTGTCACAGTTACTATGATAGTGCAGTCTTAATTACATCATTTGCTGTCACACAAAAGCCGTAATAAATCTCTCTATTATTCTGAAGACAATAAAATTTATTATATGTGTCCTCTGTGTATTTGTCATTTGAAATGTTTGACCCATGAAATTCTGCATCTCTTACTCTAATTCACCTGTTCCAATCAAGAGGCCAAGCAGAGTCAATGTACCATTTTCTTCCCCCCTTTAACAGACACTACACGCATTTCCTACTGTTGGGGATGCCACAGGCAGTAAGCACCTTCCTCACAGAGATTCTAGTCATGTTTGTGTTTGCTAAATAAACCATTTCAACACTTCTCCACTAGAAGTTGTGTTCACAGCAGCTTTGTGTTTCAATGTCTCTTGCTTAAAAGGCAGGCGTGTGATTTCCTTGCTGAAGGTTGGTGGGACCTTTTCATATTGTGTTTTCCAGTCCATTTCCAGAAGTACTATTGTCAGTTATGGACCCAAGCAGCAGAGAGTCTCTGCACTCAGCAGATCTCATACACCCTTACCACCTTCCAGTTCTCACTTTCCCCATCAGTGACTAAGATGTGAGATGTCAGTCTCTTTATATTTGTTCCAGAGGAACTGTGAAGATGAATTTTGTTTCACTTAGTTGGGGCTGAGGAGGGTGTTTTGCCCTCAGTGTCTCTCTCAGATAAGAAACTGTTTCTGAAGAAAAAAAGAAAAACCAACCTGTAAAATATCATTCATTCTTTGTTAATTGTTCAACTTTAAACTGGGACATCTTGCTGAAAACATTCTTTGAAGGTGATATCCCAAGGCTTTTGCTGCATCTTGCTTTTCTTTTTTCCCTTCCCATTTTTGAATCCCTTTTCATCTGGGCATTTGAGTATGGCTCAGCTACATTAAACTGTGTAACAAAATCCCAGCTGGTTGTTCATTGGGGGTTTCCAGATTTGTAGGGCCAAATCTGGAAACCCTTTGTTCTGGCCATGTGTCTCCACAGCACAATAACAGGTGAGCTGGAGGATCTTCTGAGAAAGCAGTGCAAACAACTGACACCTAAAGAAATCAGCTACTGTAAGACTGCGCATGCTGAACATGTCTAGTTGTGCCTAATGGCAAGAAAACCTAATGACTGTTATTCTATTGGCTATTAGAGAAATACAAATGCCAAGGTATAGACATGCATACTTAAGAAAAAAAAAAGTCAGGACAATCATCAGAGAAAGCTTCCTGTTAATCCCATGTTTTAATATCACAGAAGCATCTCTTATAGCAACTGTGGGAACGCAATGTCCTTTTGAGCTTGTAAAACTGCATTTGCAAAATGCTCTGAGAAGGTCTGCGGGTAATACCACAAACTGGCAAGAAGTGTCATCTAAATCTCCTTCTTCCTATTATTAACTTGTATAATACTGTATGTACTTCAGTAAACTTCACTACAAATCCCACTAGAATGGGAGTGTTTATATTTTGCTATGGAATAGATCACAGAACACTGTCCATCTGTCAAAACACAGGAGTAAATCACGCTTAAACATAATACTCTAGTTGGTGAGCTGAGACCCAGGAAAATCAGGAAACTTGATGAAGACCACACAGGAATGAATGAGAAAGAAGAGGCAACGTAGCATAGTCTGTTAGTCATTACAGACTGCAACTGCACGTACCAGCTTCTGTGACCCCTCACACAGTGCTGGTGTGCAGATCGTTCTAGACTGCTCTATACTACACATATAAAAATTGGCAGAGAACCGTAGTGCCCTCACTGCAGCAGCAATAGTGCTCTCTGATATGGCTGGAGGGAAGGGAGGAGAAGTGGTGCAGAACAACCCTCATAGAACAGGCAGTGCCAGTAGCTAGGAATGATCAAATGTCCCTGCTAAACTCGCAGAGGCATGAAAGGAGCTAATAGCTGACATTTTTAACACTGGAACTTTTAGGCAAGTGAAATCATAATTTTACCAGAATAGTGATATAAACATTGTATCATATATAACTTTTGGCCTAAAGTCCTGTTAGGCAACAGAGCAGTCTTGGAAACTAGATACCTTTGTAATCTATGCCCCTTAAATAGGTTAAATCCTTCTAACACCTTTCATGCCAACATTTCTTCTGTGTAGTGCTCAGGCTCTCATTGTGTCTGACATTTTATTTCCACTATTGAATTGTCTGTTCCTTGTTCTGCTCATTCACAGTGCATGCTGGCCAACCTACAAAAACGTAGTTTGAATGTTTTAAACTACACTAATATATTTTGACTGTATCCTCGCTGACACAGAGGACTGTAACGCAGACAGATGTTCATTGTTACTATGTTAAATAAAGTAGAACTCCCTTGCCATATTCTATATAAAGTATCAAATGATGTAATGAAATTCTGGTCAACTGAAAATTCTATCATTATACCACACAGCATCCCCATAAGCAGCCAGATGCTGTCACCTGCCTGAATATCCCCATGAACACATCATCCTTACAGTCAGAACTGTAGCTGGTTTAACCTGACGTACTGCTAATTGACCGTGTCCAGTAATACAAGTATACTTTTCTCTGCACTGGTGAAAAGACCGAAGACTTTGCTCTGTTCACATGATATATATACATCTGTACACACAGGGTGTGAATAGCTGATTAGAAGAAACATGATCTGCAAGTGGCAGGTGAGACTACTCAGGTAGGCAAAGGCAGAGAAAGAAGGACGGAAAGCCATGCTTAGAGAGAAGGAAGATGTATGCTCTGAAAGAACTTGTTGCAGCCAATTTAACGAGTTTCTGCTCTCTTCCTTCCTTCCCCCATCCCCACCTGCATAGCTGTTGTATCATGTCAGTGACTGAGTTTCTAACACAAGCCCACACACAGCTGTAAGATCACAGCTAAAGAAACAGAGGAGTGCAGAGTGCGAGTGAGACCAAATGCAAACTGTATAAGTTTATATCAACATTGAAACCAGCTTCTTACAGAGCTGTGTCTGGAAGTGTGAAAAGAAAAGAAGCAGGGACAGAAATGAGGGAAAAAAAGGCAGTGAGCTTTACCTTAGGCACTGACTACAAACAGACATTTTACCCTTGACTTAGGTGACTGTGGATCACCTCTGTGACTTCCCCACATGTACCAGGGTGGCAAGATGTACAACACAAATGGACTGGGGAGAGCTGAGAGCAGCAAATGTCCTGTGTGCCCCCACTACACTTGAGGAAGCAGGAAAGGAGGGAAGAGCAAGCATGGCTTTTACTAGGGGAATTTTCAGGCAAGAGAAACCAAACAAAAGATAGCAAACTAAATTTAAACTTTTAGAATTTACAGAAGGGTGCCCAGTTCTTCAAAGGAAAATTTATGTGTGTGGGTACCATCCAGCCAGTCACATGCTGCACGGGAGACTTGGTTGTGGAACTGAGTCCCTTCAATAAGTAAAATGGCTTTGGAAACTGGGCACTGCAATACAACTCCAGCTGAATTCAGTGGAAGATGTAACAAAAAATAGTCCTGAGAATTCTGTACTTCTAATAGATTTGAAACCTTTATCTCTCACCCTTTTTACAGCCCGTACAACACACTATGGGTAGAGAGCATATACTTTCTGGAAGGTGGTAAGGCAGAAAGGAGAAAGTTCTGGATCAGTAGGGTACCTGGGGAGAAAAGGACTGAGAGCAGCCATTCCCAGCAAATGCTGGGGCTTCTAGGGCAATCTGGCATGATGTTGGGCTTTGGAGGCTTTCAGAATAGGACCTCTGGAGCAAGATCATGAGCACTGCACCATACCTGGCTGTAGGACAGTAGTCTCTTTTATTGGAAACTGAATTACCATGAGATCCCCAGCACTTCCACTTCATGACCCTAGTTCAGCACTGCTAACATCACTGAGGGTTGATTTCTCTGTTGGGACAAATTTGAGTTGTCTCCTGTTGAAATGAAAGGCAACAATTAATTGGAGCGTTTGAAGAAAATGTAGTTAGGAGAAATCCTAAGAATGTATGAGGATAGCAAAGCTCTGTGCTCCATAAGCCAGAACTTTGAGTGCTACCACCATTTGCCTGAACAAGGCAGAACACCTGTACCGCCCAGAGCATGGCCACACAGACATATCAGCACATGACAATTAGTCTTATGCAAAGCACCACCGACACAGCTGTATTGCTTCTGGCTTTGAGGAAAGCTTACTTGTATATGTATATATACACAAGCATCTACTTGCATACCTACTAAGCAACGCAGACATACCCTAAGAGATGCTATAAACAGGTTAAAGCAGCCTGGATGCATCTCTGAGAGAACTAAGATGATGTTTCTTACCACGATTCACAAAAGACAGAAACAATAAGTTTGCAAACACCAGTCCCATTTAAGCTTTGCCTGATTAAGGGTTTCAGACAAGGGATAAACTCTCATCTGAGTCTGAGCCTTGCTATACTGCAATTTTGTCTAGGTGCTTATTTCTTCTCTCCTAGAGGATTCACTGCAAAAAAAAGTATCATCAGTGAACTTTCATTAGGAAATATAGGGAGGAGGAAAAACACCGTATGGCATTTCCCAACTGTGTTCATATCACATGCCTTTTACATGTTTACATTTCTTTACCACGGTCTGAGCCCAACTTTCATGCTAACCTTGAACCCTGCAAACTAAATACAACCCTGCCAGTGCAGCTGAAGCAGGTGGGAGAGACAGATAACACAGGATCAGCTCACTCCATGTTGTCTTAAGACAGAGAACATTGCTCCTCAAGATCTATGCTGTTAGAGCTACAGTTCTTGCTACACGGACAAAACTTTGTTTTGGAAATGGCAGTGCAGTGTGTTCACCACCACGTATGAAACTGAATGCAAAATTCTTTCAGTTTTATCATCCAAAGAGTGTACAGGATACTGACTCTGCAGGACAGTGACAGAATGCTGACTGATGCACACTTGCTTCCACCTGAGCAACAGCTTTGGGAACTATTTAGCAGAAAAACCATTATACGGGTCTACTCCTACTCCATAATCTGCCTGAAGAAAATAAATACACATTCCCTTCCTGTACCCTGGATGGCATCTGCTGTGAGCAGTGCTAAAGCTGTCCAACTCCCACAGAGCCATGTCTGCGCTCCAGCTCCCAGCGGAGCTGCTGACCCAATTGCAGCACCTGGGGGGATATTGTGCTAAAATTCCCATGAGCAGACAGGACTGTGAAGCTGCAGGCTGTCATCCAGGATCTGAGCCTTCATTAAGCAGTTTTGTTTCTGCAAGATAATTAACGGTGTAAATGAATTGGCAAGAACCCTTTTGCATGAAAGGCCAATAAAACAATTCTTGATCCTTAACGTGGCCTCTAAGATTGTATAATCATAACATACATGTTCTGCATAATCTTCATTTTATTTTTCAATTCGCTTCATTTTGAAACAAGCTCCGCTCCCCACTCACCCTGGAAGACAGATAATATTTTATGAAGTATTTTGGCAGAAGACACATTATTATATTTGTTGGTGACAGCAGAACAAATTAAAGTAAAAGTGAAAAAAAAAATTAAAGCTGTCAGAAAGAGGTCAAATTCCAGCCATTTCTCTGGAGTAAAGTTCAGTTTTGAAGTAATTTTTCAAACGAGGTCTTACATTTACAAAATCTAATGAGGTTAATTTGAAAGTGAATGAGCTAATCATTGGTTTGATACCCTGGACACTGCAAATGTATTGCTTCCCACGGTGTGATAACATTAGCTATCATCTTTCCTCTGCTACTGTCAAAAGAATCATTTTTGTTTCAGACAGAGGCTCTGACTTCCATATTCATGAAAGCTTGTGCTGCTCCATTGTCTTAACACTGGAAAAAAACATCTCTGGAAGGATCGCGACAATCTGAGTCAGTAAGGGTGGAAAATAGGATGCTGCCTGCTGAACATTACCTGCTCAGGATAGCTATGCTTAGGCTGCGAATCTTTCCAGGGAACTGAGCATGAGTTCTACCTTATCTAAGTTGTTTGGTTCTTTTTTTTTCCCTTTATGATTTCTGTGGCCTTTCTGGCATCACTTACAGAACAACTCGCAGTAGGTGCTGAGTTTAAATATTTCCAAAATTGGCTGGTTTCACCCTGTGGCTTTGAAGCACATATAAATTCTACAAGGCAGAAAAAGTGAAAATAATGGCCTGCCTCCCAGCTCTAGGCCACTGAGCTGAATCATGCTACCATGTAAGAGTTGTTCAGTGGCATACTTGAGTAGTGCTTACAGTTTCAATACATCTCCTGACTTAGAGATGTCAACATCCAAACTCCTCTCCTGTCTAGCTCTACACAGCCAAAGCCCTCAGGCAGAGCTTTAAAAAGCAAGCGAGAACTTAGAGGGACAGCAGCCCTAACACAGATGTTTACTATTCAATTAATTAACAGTGTCTTGGCATTAAACACTTGCACATTGAACCCAGAGAACAGAAACGTATAGGAGAAGGAGAATATAACAGGAAAAAAAAACACAGAAAAAAAGAAATCTATTTCAATATTAATTAGGAGGGGGAAAAGAATGGAATTTTGAATCCAAAACTCTGCCGCCAGTTCAAAACTGACAAAAAAAGGCCTCACGATATTGCTGGCTTCCCTCTTTGCACTGAAAACAAACCCATACATAGGTATTACCATGGAGCAAGTCCTGTGAAAACACAGGGTAAACAGTCCTCCTACCCTTCCCTTGTGTCACACTTCTCAGTGTATGCTCCTTATCACAAGGCTTCAGTGCTAAATAATTTCCCCCTTTTCCCATTCCTGCCCAACTCACCAGTCCCAGTGCCCACTCATGAGCTAGCCATCATCCCCTTCCAACCTCCTCTTTTCAGAGGGCTGGTGACACGGGCCTGTGTGGAGGAACTGCTTTACTGTTGGGTATTTTACTGTCTGGACCACAGTGTTTTCAGCTGCTGCTTCTTAAGCTGTGAGAAAATAACTAATGTAATACAATGGCTATCTCCACCCTAAAGCTTGTGATTTTTCAAAACCATAAAGTGACTACGTGGCAGCCACTGCCCTAACTTTTAATATATATCTATACATGTATGTATATGTATTTATAAATTTATATTTGTATTATATATATCCATACTTCTTAAATGGATAATGAATGAAGCTACTGATTACAACTTGTACACAGAAAATGTTGGTGTAGGCTACTCTGGATGCAGGCTACAGAACTCCAAGGACTTTGCTGAGAGGAAAAACCATCAGAAAAATCTCTGTGTTACACAATTAAACACACTTACGAAACACTGCCTAACCAGTGACTTTTGTACATTGACTTGAAAGTACAGCTGCAAGCTGTACAAAGGAAATGACGACAGGATATAAAGGACTAGGGAATATTCAATATTTACTAAACAAAGATCTTAGTCTGAGCATGTGTCCAGTCATACCCTAAGCATCTGAAAGAAACAGCTCGCTGTGCTTGGACAGATTGGAGAGTCATTGCTGTCATCTTGCAGTGCATATGCAATAAATCACCTTGCATTAACGTACTTGCAATAGCTGATTTTTAACTCCCTTCTTAAATGATGAACTCAAGTTAGAAAGGCTTTAGCAAGCCAAAAGGCACTGATAAATACTGGAACAAAACCTGAAACCCTGAAAGGCTCACTGTAATTTTGAGAAGCTCCTTTCACACCATAGTTGTTCAAAGGAATTCTCTCCCAAGGAGCCATTTCCAAGGTCAGACCTGAACTCATGTAAAATCACACCAACTTGTTGAAAGGGATTTCACAACTTTATCTGACTTCTGGGGTGACCAGAGAGCAGTTCAGAACAGTTTTAATATAACCAGATGAGAGTTGTTCCTTTAACACAATATGTTATGTCTTCTCCTTGGGAACTGAAGAAAAGGGCTATTGTAAAACATAATTATTTATGAACTGTGTTATGGTGTTTGCCAGATGACAGTGTGCAAGGGGCCCCATGTTTAATCAGGCTGTTCAGAGTTTAGGCACTGTACTGACAGACTGCCACTTTTTAGGAGTCTTTAGTCTGGAGAGACAACAGAGGCAAAAGGTCAGACATTACCATGCTGGAGATGGCCAAAAGTGATAAATTACTTGCCCAGCTTCAGAGAGCAAAATCTATGGTAGAGCAGGAAACAGTTCAGGTCTCTTGAGGCCCATGGTTGCACCTCTGCTGTGCTGTGACTCACAGCTAACTCACGGTTGATTAACGATAGTTTAAATTTCAGTTACCACAGATTACCCATCTCCTCTCCCATTTGCTCAAATTTTCTAGGATCACATTTCACTGGCACTTTTGTTTGTAGAAATTACTTTTGAGGCCCAGATAACTAAGCATCTGCAGATAACAAAAGAGGATAAAAGACAAAAGATTCACAAAAGAGGATAAAAGACATAAGATCTGTAATTCCATGTCACTCATTTGAGTCAATCACAAGCAAATAGCAGTCCCAGTTCTGATAAGATACATTTGAAAAGACCTTTGCTTTGCTAGCTATAAATTCATGGGAACTGTGATCACTTGTGGTTAGTCCTTGACAAGGGTAAGAGCTATAGTCTTAAAATAAATTATTTGCTAACACCCTTAAAGTAGACTGCATTGGAAGGGGGAGCCCTGGTGGTCCCACCTTTAAGATGGACTTGCTTCTGCTTGCAGGTTTTCTGCTCTCATTTAATCAGGATCCTCTGTCATCATTGCATTTCCTGAACATTCCCATAATTGATTTACTTTTTTACTCAGATGTATCCCAACTTCTTTTCTCAGCTGCTGCTTATGCAGTGATTTGAGCAAACTGATAAGCAGACATTTGCTGGATCACTGTAGAAACGGTTTGCTTGATTCCTACCTGCTAACATGGGTGGCGGATTGAAGAGAACCACACAGAAAAAAAGGAGTGGTAAGTCAAGCTTTTCACACCTTTTGAACGTGTTTGAAATGCAACTTGCTCTCCTTTTACCTTCATAGTTCAACTAAAATTGACTTCTGAAACAGGTCTCTTGTTCAAGTAAAGCCTGGCTCCTGCCTCATATAGCAGTAGGTTTTATACCCCTGCACTTACAATTCAATCCAGAATCAATACCAACTTCTCTAAGCTGGCTGAAGCTTTTTATTTTTATTTCCTATTGGGAGCTGCAGGAACAAAAAACTGTAATATTTAGTTTCCCTCCAAGTTTCTTAGTGCTGCTTATCTCTGGAAGGGGGTTTGAGCTTTCCCTGCTTTAAGGGAAAACAGACAGAGATGGGGAAGCAGTGTTATTTGTGCCATTAGCAGCATTGCTAGTTTTCTCACACCCTAGCATTGCTAGTTTTTGACACCCAAAACTAGGTGAGAATTTATTGTAGGATGCTTTGTTTTTCCTTCCCCCCCCCCCCCCCCCCCCCCCAGTACCTGTGCAAGGCACAGAAAGCATCAGAAACAGCTGCATAGTGTCTGGCTAGAAAAACCTTAAGAAAGTCATGTACGTCAAGTGTGCTTGGTGTTGCCGTACAGTGAGCCCAATCATTATTTGGTAGTTAACTTTCTCTTTTATGATCTCATTTTCCCTTGTAACTGTGAAAATGAAAGGGTTTTGCTAAATCCTAGCAGCTTGTTCCAAAGTCAGGGGAGACTGCATGCAGTATTGAGCACCACAACATCATGTCAGGGAAAATAAATGAAATGGCTTTGTGGTCTTAGCTTGTGAAAAAATGAGGTGAATTTTTTTTTCCATGTGCTGAATGAGCCCAGACAAAATCTGTCTAGATACTAGGCTCACTGCAACCTGCTTGTATCATTTTTTGGAAGAGTGAACGGTCTGTTTTATGGCAGACACTCAACCATGCTACACACTCTGAAAAATGCTCCCTTTTCTGAGAATAAAATGCTCCATAGCTAGATAAGACAGACTGGAAGTTATTTGGTAGAGTCTTCTGGAATAGCAAACACTGGCTGTGATTTTATACAACACTAATATTTTTTTCTTATTTGCTAACCCCTCTTGAATCAGAACTAAATGAATAAACCCCAATAAAAAAGAGAATTCAAAAAAAGCAAGTGCCTGTTCCAGGTGACCTCATATGTTGGAGAGCAGCTTCTGGGTGATTGTGGGTTACTGGAAGTCTATTCTGGGTAGAAGTATATGTGTTGTTTTGGTTTTCTTTCCCCAGGACTAGGATGTCTCTAAGCTTCTATTAAGTTGATTCCAATTAAATACAGATTATTTAAGCCTCAAAATTTCAGTTCAAGGAACTTCAGATTTTTGCTTTCTAATAAAAACCCCAAACCAAACAAAAACAAAAATACCCACCCAAAACAACAATAACAAAAATCCGCACCCACCCCACAACAAAGAAACAACAAAAGCTTCACGTTATTCCAGGATTATCCATGTGTAAAGCGTCTGTTTTCCGGTCTCTATCTACCCACATTCCAGTGAATTTCATTTACTATCAAACCACTGTCAAACGGGAGAGACAGCATTTTCTGTAATTAACAGCTGATAAGTCTCATTTTAAACACTGAAAATATAAATGTCCAGTTTAAGTCCAGCAAACAGAGAATGAAAAAGGAACTTTCAGGATAAGGTTTATATGAAGATCCTGCAGCCTTCTTTTGTGGGGGGAAGCAGTACAAAGAAAGTAACTTTTTTTTTTCCTTTAAACATACAGGTGACAATTCCTACATTTTCATTCACAGCTTCTCAAACATTAAGTATATTAACGCCCCTAAAACTGCTTATTCCATGGCTACATTCCAAATACTAGCAAGACACTTATTCATTGCAATAACTGAAAGCACCACCCATTCTCACTGTATCTTTCAGGCCACAATCGCTGGTGTCAGATATGTTTTTACTAACGGGACTGTGGAACTGCTAAGCAGAGAGCTTTCCCACCCTTCCCTTCTCCAGGCATCCGACAAGCCACAGTTTCAGATTGGCCACACCCTGCTTGTTATTGTTGAACTGAAATATTAAAGGTGGGTTCTTTTATATTTTCCTTAGCCTTTCACCTTTATTTAAAATAGAGTGCATTCAAGGGACATCTGTGTTCCTGGCAACATCATCACGTGAAGATTTCTATAAATAACCTCGCTATTAAATAAGTGGCTGGAGTACAGCACTTACTGGCTCGATGAAGTCAGTATTGTATTATTTATTCTTGGTAGATCTGACTGCTACTGAAGTAAAGTATACGTTTGTTTTCATTTTGAAATCATAAATTAAGGTGCAATAAACTTGAAAAGCAAGATTCAGAAGGTGCTTTGCCAAAACTGCTAAATTTTCCAAGTGGCACTGCTAAAATGACTAACGCCCTAATTGAAAAAGTAGCTACTGAATTTCTTAACTTAAGTTTTTAAAGGGAATTTTCGACAGTGTGGTTTTTAGTCTCTTTTATCTTTGTGTTTTTCAGCTATAAAGTGATGTTAATAACACTTTGCTAGTTCACAGAAGTAGTATGATGGTTAAAACATTCATGTGAGTAAAGTACATTGCGTTTCCTGACTGAGACCCTACAATACAGAAATTATTTCAATTTGAGACACTTGGCATGTGAAGGATCAAAGTAAATGCTAGATCATTTTCTTCTGCTTTCACAACTGAAAAAAAAGTGAACTTTATAAAACAGATGCCATACTTTCAAAGAGCTACAGAACATTCATATGCATTCATAGCATAACGTAGACATACCCAAGCCACTCGTAAACTGAACTGGTCAAGGTCTAGTCAATGCTGTAATTTGCTGCGGAAATTAGCTTGACAAACTTCTTACTCCATTTCTAAACTATTACTCTTAAATAAGCTAACTTGGTAAACCTAGCTTGAATGTTTATGCTTACATGCTAACATGTTTACAAGGATATCATGGATGCAAGAAATTTATGTGAGTTTGGGACAAGTATGAATAAGATTTTGTGTTGCTAGGAGTTCTGCTTACTGGTGAAAACATGTTCCTCCTTATCTTCTGTCAGCTCCCCTGCTCTCTTGGTGAGGTCAGTCTTTTTTCCTCGGTACCACTGGCCCACTACCTTGGATGGCAAAATGATTTTATGCCAGCTTTCAATATGGCTGGTTTGCACATCCAGGAATCATGACAGAATTGTCTGTAACACTCCACTTTTGGAGACAGGATGTTGGACTAGATGAACCCATGGGCTGTAAGGCCCTTCTTAATTTCCAGCAAAACTAAATCATGTGTCGTTTTACCCCTAAAAAATGCAAATACAAAAATGCTATACTAGTAACAAGTTCATTAGTGAATGCGTTCCAAATCAAGAATTAAGACTGTAGTTGTAACAGTCAGTTAATGACTGTTATTTGTTACATTTTTCATGTTATCTACTGCGGAGACATGAAATTAGATCTTCATGGGTCAAGTATAGTGGAAAAGAACCTTTTCTTCATGTCCCATGTCATTAACTGGAAGTGGTATTTGTACTATTTTGCAGGACTGATTGACTGTACTCTTAGGTATTTTTAATTGAGACACAGTATTAAAATATTGAATGCTGAAATCAATAAGGTTGGTGGAATACAATCGCCAAGTAAAACTAAACAGAATTAAATGTAAATTTCCACTGTAGAGCTCCCATGTGTTGGTATATGAGCCTTAGGAGAGGAGTAGGCAGGTTAGGTCTAACAGAGACTTGTTTTCTTTGGCCAGTAAACAGCTAATAATTTTTTAACTTGGCTCTTGTTTCAGATATCATGTTCTATATGACTGCCCCTTTGTTCCCCTCTTTCAAGTCTTTTGAGTTTCTTTAATATACAACAAGAGCTTTTAATTTAATATCTTTTCTTTTTTTGCTTACAATACGAAGGCAATCTACTGCATGATATCATAAAGGGAAGCCAAATATTTTTGGTAACAACACCTAAGGGTTCAAATCCACCCTGCACTAATGCTGGTTACCCTATCCTGTCTCCCTCAAGCCACACAGATTTTTGATTACAGTGCAACCACAGACTTGCATGATAAATCAGTCCCTACAGGAAAACACTAGTAATGATGCATTCAGAAGAAGTGTAACTTGTGGCATTCAGCTGTCAGTTAAGGGTCTATGGGGAGCTGCAGTACTCCAGGGAGGGAGGGTGGAGCAGACACCATCCCTTCCAAACCAGCCTCACAGGATTAAGGACAGTGAAGCTTGCACTCTCTGTTTTAACTTAAGCTGACTGGCAACTTGTTACTGGCATGACTGTAAAAACTGATTTAGAGGCACTCAGCAAAATGACTGTTCGGGAGCAAACTTTCATGGTTTACCTCAGGCTGAGAGTACAAGCTCCAGCTGTGATAGACTCTTGCAAACTCCTCCAAGGTGCTGGACTGTGGTGAAAAGCTGGTTGTCCTTTATCCTCTCCCAGGGCTGTACATTTTTGACAGCATGTCAGTCTTCTGATGGCTTTGCTGGGCTAGGTCTCCAGTGCCAGATGAGAAAAGAAGGTGCCAATCGTTTTAAAATTTGCCTTTCAAAGGACAATTACCCTTTAATTCTTCTGAGCCCCTGGTTTGCTGACTCTTGGCACCCATACAGATTGAGGCTGGAGGCAGGCCACTGTCCTAATAGCACTGCTCACTTGGGATATCATTTGTCCAGACTCACAGTATTTTCCGAATTTCATTTCTAATAGCCATCCACTAAACAAAAATCAATACATCCACTCAGAAATACTTTACTAGTCCATCCAGGTTCCACATGGTATTCCAGTGACTGCTCTGGATTCGCAGGCTACTACCTAACAGCTTCACACCTACCACACCTATAAAAAACACTAACATGATTGTAACTAAGCATGATATAAGCAGATTGATTAATTCAGAACAAGCAGTATGCGTGTCTAAAATGCAACTCATATACCATATTTCGTTTACAGTGAACGCCTGTTCTAAAGGCAGATGCTGAAATACTTCAGATATGTTATAGTTAAATATACTAACACTACTGGACTGTTGCATAATAGGTCAAGACTTCTTGAGACACATCATTAAGTGGTCAGGTTTTAGCTAATCATATCACATGGGAATAAATATGAATACGCAGAACGTTAAGAAAAAAATCAGTATTGCAGTTTTAGGAATCCAGTAAGTTACACATTTCATAACGAGAGTACTGTCATGATTTATGAGTGTACAGTAGAAACCAAGATGTTTAAGAGTTAAAAGAGCATTTCAGACTTCTCAAACTATATTTAGTGTTCATAAAACTTGCTACAGTTCATGGACCTGTTTCTTCCATCAGGTAAATTCATATTACTTTTAAAGAATGGCTCCCTTTTCTTAGTTTTAAGAATCCTGGTTTTCTACTAACTGAACTTCCATTGAAACAGAGCAGTCTCTAAAAAGCAGACTGGCACAGATACTTATTTGCATTAAAATTTTCATTTTCCCACTTTGCTTCTTTACACAGAGGCTTCTCTTGATTCATTTTTGTTTCCCTCTTATTTGGCTCTGTCTGTGCTTTCATTGATTTTTTTTTTTCCCCTTTTTGCCGTCTCTCTGAAACATAATGAAAACATGCTGCATTAAAGCCAACTTGGAAATAGGATTGCTCATCTCAAATATAAACACATTTCTTTTCCTACAGTTATCTGACACCTCCTCCTTTCTAAAAAAAAAAAAAAAAAACCCATCAAAAAACCCCCAAACCAACCAAAAAGGATTCCTTTTAAAAACCCAAGCAAACCCATAGAAATAGAGTACTTAAGAGTGACTGTCACTGTGGTCCAATAGATTTATTTTAAATTGTAATGTGACAGCTTTACTGCAGAATTAATGTTCCATTCTATGCAGAAAATTCATGTATGTATTTGTTTATTGAATCATTCACACACACATATATATTAGGAGCTACCTGTTAACTGACTATAGCTGCTGCTACTAACTCATGCCAACAACAATTGTTGCTAAAAGATTAAGTTGAAAAGCTGAATCTTCACATGGGTTTATTTAACAAAAAATACAGCTTGCAACAAGCTCTTCAGACCAAGTACATTCTAAGAGCAGGAATTACACTTTCAGTGCACTGTTTGGGAAGTTGACTGCACAGCTTGCATTGATAAAGCACAATATTAGAGCTTTTTAATAGCATTTTGAGTGCTTATAACTTAAAATAATGAAAACCAGCCTTTTCTTGTGGAGCAAGAACAAAATGTTACACTCTACATATATTTATATTTCTTGATTAAAGATAAGAAAACCAGATTAACTTCTGAGCGTTGTCCTTTTACAACGGTCAGACTTTATGTGTGAATTAAAGTGAGGTTACCCAGCCTCTTATAGATCTGATTCCATACAAGAAAGACAGATGTTATAAAAGGAATCAAGTGATTGCTCTTGACAGGGTGGTCAGGTTGGAATACCAGACAAAAATGCAACCAGAGAACTTTGGCTTCAATAGCAGTCTCAGATCATTCTAGCTGCAATCACACTTAGCATCAGAAGAAAAGTACACCAATGACAGTATTATGCTCAGGGCAGATTTGTTTGACCTACTTATATCAAGTCTGCATTTGACACTCAGTGTTCTAGTAGTCAGCATTTCATTAATCATGGGTATTTGACAGCATTGTTGAAGATCTCATATGACATCTATTACCAGTGCATAAACTGCATTTACTTTATGGCTCACTACAACTTGGAAAAGAGAAAACTGGCTTTGCTGATATTATACAGCTATTTCTGCAGTCTAACTTTTGGACAACCCCCCAAAATTTCACAGCACTGAATCCCAATATACTTACAATGAAGTACTAGCTCATCTTGGAACTACTGAAAAACATTATTTCAAGTAAAGGCACACATAGTTAATATTTGTCAGTTTATCAAAAACAAACCAAAAAGAATTCTCTAAAGAATGCTGAAACATTAACAATAGTTTGAATATTGAACATCAGCAATATCTGGTTTCACTCCTTCATTTCTGCCACAAGAAAAGGCAAAATCATGGGACCATAACTACAAAGACTGTTTTCTCTCCCACCTAAATCCAACTCTGGCAGAAGGTGAACGGGGTTTTTGGACTGTGTCGAAGGGGTGAGTAGGGAGGAAATGAAAATAGCCACTCTGCCTCATTCACTGAACTTGCTGTAGGAATGGACAAGAGCCAGTTTTTCTTAAACAAGGTGATCCCCTCAAAAAATCTGGCATCTAGTAGCTAATCTACATGCAGCCAAGTTAAACACCTGTATGCCAGACAAAACCAGCTGTCTGTGTGTCTCTGCCAACCCATCTGCTCAATATACCTCCTACTAGTGGGTTGAGATCTTTCTGCTCAATATACCTCCTACTAGTGGGTTGAGATCTTTCAGTAAATACACAATTCAAACACAAGGTTGCTTTTTTTTTTTTTCTGTTCTCTAATCTTCTTTAGAACTTCAGTTTTCAAAGCAACCATTGACTAACTACAATGATACTACTACCTATATTATCACCAGTAGCTGGACATTAGCTCCATTTTTACTTTACTGCAGAGATGTAAGTAAAACACACACACTAATTGAGTTTCCATTGAACTGCTGTTGCCTTTGTCACCCACAGACACACAAACATTGCATTGCTCAAATTTTGCCAAAAGAATTAGGAATTTAGGGTAAGATTATGCTCTCAAAAAACATCTTTTAAAGGATTCAAGAAGGGATTCTATAAGGGACTTTATAGAAAGTTCTTTCTGCTGTGTCCAGCATCAAGTCAAAGAGTACCTCGTGAAATAAAAATAAAAAATAAGTTAGCTGCCATTGTAGCATACATATATTTTAGAAAGGATTCTATAGCTGCTTAACTTCAGGAAGGAAAAGGGAAACATACTAAAGTTGCCTTTCATTTCATCCGTGGCAGCTCCACAGTTACACACAGCTGTTACTAACCGTATCAGAAGTTGAATTTTTATCCAGGGAAGAAATGACACCCCGTGCTCCCTTCTCAGCACAAAATAAACTTTTTCCAACTAATAACGAGAAATAGGTGTTTATAGTGCTCACATAAATGTAACAGCAGCTGCAGAGAACCTCCAGCAAAGTCCCACAGAAACAAACCTTGTGAGAAGTCTCTGTTACCAGGCCTGGACATGGCCCACAATTTGTTCTAAACACACAATAGCACTTATTTCCCCCTCCTTGCCCAAGGACCCACTTTAGCCTTGGTTCCCAGGTTAGTTTCTCTGTCTGTTTTGGGAAGCATGTCAGTGTTTGTCTGGATGAAGAGGGTCATTTAGAAAGACTATTTATAACAGTTTCCGTCTCATTTACCCCTCATTCAGTTATTACTATTTTGGAGGAGGGTTTAAATTTGTACCAAAAGGGCACTTACCTATTTGTGCCTGGAGAGGAAAAACATGCATCCACCTTTGAAATGTTCCTGACATCTCTGCTCTCTCCTTGCTCAGTGCAGGAAAGCTTTTTTCTGCAGGGAACTCTTCATTCATATAGACTGTCTGTCTATTTTCAAACTGGTAAAGCTTAACTAGTGCTACACAAGATGTGCCTGACCACAGAAACTAATACAAACCAGCAGGACACTTTTGGCATTGTGTACATTCCCTTTAGATGATGTCACTCTTACTGCTTGACTGGGGCAGGAGGGAATGCATTTATATGATTTACTTTTCTAAAATACATAGGCAAGGTACATAAACTATTTGAAAACTGTTAATTTCAACCTATTTTCTGGTGCAAAATACATTAGAACAGGTAAGGTAGAACTACGTCCTCACTCCCTTCACAGCTAGGAAATGTTTGCTGTAAAGTTTGTGGCTATCATGAACTGAAATGTAAATATGAAGCTCCATCTTTTATTTAAATAAGCTGATGCCAAAAAGATTTTGGAAGTGTATCATTGTATTTCTTGATTGTACAGTACCTTTGTAAATATGCACATATCATTCAATTTCAGTGTAAGCTCTGTTAAGTAAAAGTGTTTTTCTTTGGATAGCATAGTCTGGAATAATAAGCATATTATCAGGAATTAATAGTCAACTCTTCTGCTGATATGGATTCACATGTCTGTCAGCCTTCCTGATTCAGCTTCTCCAAGTCATGGGGTGTGGGGAAGGAGCACTCACATTTTCTGAAGAAAGAATTAATACAGTATTTTGCAGTTTTATATGTATTATTTCATAATTGAATCTTCTTAGCAGAGAAATGGATGCATGTCCCATGGATGAGAACCATCTTTCAGAACTATTAAACGAAACTGGATCTTTCCAGAGGGAGAGGAGGAGAAGGAAGGACATTACAATTGCTGGTAGAGCTTGTCTTCATAGAGTCACTCACAATACTATAGATAAGAGACTGGTGGATTGAAGTTCTTATAACAGCTGTTATTTTGGGGTGTTTTGAGGTTTTCTGTTTGCCTTGGGGAGAAGGGGTGTCATCTTCATCTAAGAGCTTGGATTTGTGAAAGCTGGTGCCTTATTTTGGGACAGGTGTACTATTTCTTACTCTGGCTTCTGCTCCCTCCAAAACTGCCCTGCTAAGAAAGGTCACCTCAGGTCCTGGAAAAGATGATGCTGAGTGGCTATTTACAACCAACCATGAAAAAGCAGCATCAGTTTCACGTTCAGTCTGGCTGTAAATGCTGATGGTTCAGCAGCTGCACCACACATCAAGGAAGGACAGCGTTCATTCCAATGTGAGCTGTGCCCTTCGTACTAAAATCTGTGCTGAATTTATATTCCTTTTATGGAATCTTGGATTTATGGAATCTATGGAATTTATGGATATCTAACCCTGGATACATAATCCTTTATTTTCTCCTTTTATTATTGTTATTTTTAATTAGAAATATTTGGGATTAAAACCATCTGAATATATTTTACAGGAAATTACTTATGTTAGTGGTGTAGAACTGCATTACTTGCTTAACTATGGGTTGATCCCATCAAATTTGAACTGGCAGGACTCTTTAGATTAAGGCATTTCTGGGAAGTTCTGTTTAACTATATCCAAATGAGAGGTAAAATGCAAATTATTTTAAATTTGGACTCAAAAGTAAAATTATACTCTTGAATTCAGATTCATCATCAAAAATGTGGGGTGGAATGATTTGGAGTAGAAAGATACATCTTAAGTTCCTTTCTGTTTTAAAGTAATGTTTGCCTTGTTTGCTACTGTCAGAGTGGCAAGAACTTAAACAGAATATCCACATCAAGGTCAGAGTTCCCACTTCTAACTACTGATTCGTGTGAGGGAATGTGAAGAATTTAATACAGGCTGCAAATTGTTCCATTTCCCTTAATTATTTTCTCTGTGTCAGATAGAGTTCTTTGGTGGGTGTTTGTTTTTGCAACCATAGTGATGAGATATATTTGCTGGTTGCAGTCAAAATAATTCCAAACAGTTATCTACTGGCATCGTTTTTATCCAGCAAATCCAGACATTTGCCTGCTTTACACCCAAAGGGTAGGAATTTTGAGACTATATTCCCAGAATAGCTTTTAAATTATCTTTCTAAATCAGACCAATAGTTTGTTGGGTTTTTTTCATACTTTCCCACAAAAAAAATCAAGATTTCTCCTCACATGAATGCAAAACTGCATCTATTCAATATTTTCTTATTATTCCATTCTTGAGGAAAAACCCCAGAAGGTCGCATTTAAATCATAATTATACATATTCTTCAGAGCAACTTCCTTTATAACGTGTGTGCCATAAATCACTTTTTCCACAGTGCTGCTCTGCTACTTCTCCTCTTGGTGTGAAAAGCTGTCAGTATATGATTTGACAAACTGCTGACAAAACCAGCTTCATTTTAGAACTATATAGGAATCAAACACTCACTGGGAGATACTAATTATCTGGCAGCAGTGTATTTAAAAGCATGTGTGTTTATGTATATAAATACACATTGGCTAGTTGATTTTACTGACCTTGGATGTAAGCAAAGATTTTGACAGATCCATACTGCTCACAGCTTGAAGAACTGAGTTTAACCACCTGTGATTAGATTGGAGGCTCTGATGACAATTTTTCATGGAGTTATGAGCGCCAGTGGCATAATAACCTTTTCAGCTGCTGAAGTCAAAATCCATCAAGGGCTGTGAATCAGACCCTTCAGTAACTGCTGCTCACAGGAAAATAAAACCTGAACTTTATGCAACTTGCTCTGCTACACTAGACAGTGGCTTTTCAGGACAGTAACACTGCCTAGCTAGCCACCCCTCCCACTGGCCTGATAGCATCTAGCAGGAGAATAAGGGAGAGAGCAGGAAGCAGGAATCTCTTTAGTCATGCCAGCATGAACTGGCAGAGCTTGGGATTCTAAGCACGTATTCACATGAGCAGGCCTTATTCTCAGAGCTGGAACAGCCCCGTTGATTCAGCGTATACAAAGTAATTGGATTATGAAAAAAAATAAATTCAATCCTCATGTGTTCTCTACATCACTTCCTATTGATATGTGGTGCTTTCCATTCTATTTTCAGAAAGATAAAGCCCCGGCTGCAATATAGCTAATAGTGCTGCGAAGCTTGTGGACTATGAAGAGCTGAATATGCTGGTAGGAAAGGTAGAATGTACTTAATTTGGAGAAATATCAGTGGTTAATACTGTTTCAAGTAACACTGGACAGGTACCCAGCTACTCTGAACTACACAACTGTCACAGAGCAAGCAGTTATTTTGCTGATTGTCTTGGATTCAGCAGTGGCAGTCACGCTGCAGTAACTGCCCCCGGTTTATATACTGGGCACGACATGCTGTGGTATGGAATACCTCTTTGGCTAGTTTGGGTCAGGTGTCCTGTCTCTGCTTCCTCCTGGCTTCCCCTCCTCCCTGGCAGAGCATGAGACTCAGAAAGTCCTTGGTCAGACTAAACATTACTGAGCAACAGCCAAAAGCATCGCTGTTATCAGTGCTGTTCCCAGGCTGAAAGTCAAAACCACAGCACTGCACCAGTTACCCAGAAGGAGAAACATGACTGCCACTGCTGAACCCAAGACACTGATACATGCTGGCCACCTCCAGGAGCTGCTCTAAGCTGTTATTGGAAGTAGCCACGGCCTAAAGTTTCAAATTTTTTTGTCCAATTACAAAATTAGACTGATTGTTGGAAGAAGACCAAGGCATAATCTTGCTCACATAAAGGAATCAGCAAAAATTAGAAAACTGCATGTCTCCGACACACAGTTTGAATCCAATCTGAGGACAGACAATTTTAGGGAGGTTCAGCCTGTTCCCTGATTGTCAGATTTACAACATAACTTTCCATCATGAAGAACTTATTGTCACAATGACTGTAAGGAAGCCTTTGTGCAGGGCTGAGTTTAACAATAAAGCACTGAAGAAGCAATTTGTTTCCCTTTCATTAATGAAGATGTATAGGACATGAAGTACTAGTCACTGACTTTGCATCGTTTCTGTTAGGAGATGGCATCTGCTGTTCCCAATTTAAGCAGGAGTTGGGACGGCTGTCAGAGCAGTTGATGTCCTCCAGGATGGGTGTTGCTAGTGAGCATTATTGTTTAAAAATAAAAATAGTTTCTAAACAAAATGTTGTGGGAGGATAAAAGTTGGGCAGTGGCCAGCCTGGGTTTCATGGAGTAATTGCTAATTGTGTAAGCTCTGCCCAATGCTCTGTTTACCAAGGATGTTTTGCCCATTTTAGCTGAGGTGGGGCTCATTTCCTTAACAGACACAGAACAGAGCTGCAGTCTGCTCTGTATCCTGCTCAACAGAGCATGCTCAGACACTTGGGCATTCACAAAAAGTAACTTCCCCCCTCCCAGCTCTATAGTGGGCTCAGATAAAAGGATCAGGATGTCCCTCAGGTTCAATATTTGTCTTGTCTTACTTGTATATTTCAGAAACATTCAAGGACAAGTGCCATTCAGCATTTGCCCCAGTTAATCCTTCCTGTCAGACTCAGTTTAAACGCAGCATTCCCAGTATTCCATTGTGATCATTAGTGCATGTGAGTAGTCTAAGAAACCAAATGCACAGTCTCTGCCTCAAGGTTGTTTAGTAACTCCTGCTCACAATTAACAACAGTACAGCAACACATGTGGTGTGCTGATACTAGCAAACCTTGTCCTGACTGAAAGCAGAAGAAAGCTTAAATTTATTTAATGTAAAAACTTGCTGTAGGTTACCAGCTCTACAGTGGATATTAGTGCATTCATATAAGTGATTTATCTCTCACAAGAGCTACTAGCTAGAAAACCAGAGAGTGTAAAAACATTGCTTTGTCTGTTAATGAGCTTTTTTTTCGTTCATTATAAAATTAACTCAAGACTAAAACAAATAAAGAAGTCTTTTACGTAACATAAAAAAGCATGTAGTATCTGATAAAAGAAATGGTTTTGGGATACACCAAATTCTTTGCCAGGAATCCAGGAACAGGAGCCAGACTACTGCAAATCAGTGCCAGGTCAGAAGATTATGATTTTCATTTTACTATGATTATTCTTCTCATGCCACATTACTCTGGTCATTTCTGCTACACTTGCAATTAGGGCACCCACATCTACTTTGCTACGTTGTAAATGCCACATTCTTAGAATTTTTTCAGGTATTTGGAGTACTTATATAGTCATATCCTAAATCAGAACATTTAATATTAATATTCTTCACCAAATACACAGACTTGGTAGGCACTGGATGGTCCATATGGAACTGTGTAGCTGTATTACACATAATGGCACTGGAGTTAATTATGTCTGCAACAGCAGTCTTAACACTGGCTCCCTCACAGCCTTTGCCAGTTAACATCTAGAACATGAAAAACCTTGTATGAAACTGAGTATGATCCATGTATCTCACCCTCAAAAACAAGGAGAGGACTGAGTACATCAGTCTTTCACTTTCAACAATGACGCTGCACTTGAGAAGGCAACAGATACCAAATAAAGCAATTTGCACCCTGTCCCAAATCTGAGTCATAGCCCTAGGGACCTCAAGGTCTCTGAATAGTATTTCCTTTGCCTGTTGTCTTTAGCTTATTAGCACACCCCTTTGACTGAAGGAGACTGCTACTGGTTATATACCACCTTCAACAGTAAGACAGGGTGGGTCCTGGAGGGAAGGATGTGTGCAGTGCCATGGAACAGAAACTGTGCAGCAAAACCAGCAAAAAATACTGTTCCCTCAGGTTTAGACACACTGACCTGCATACTAGTGCCTGAAAATGTGGTGCAACTGCTCAAAGGAAGGGACAGACAATTGGGCAAAATCTGTGGAAAAGAAGGAAAAATCCTACCTTCCAGGAAAAGTTACTTTCTTCTGAACTGATGTTCACAGCCTACAACATATCCTTGGCAAGTTCTATTTACAAGAAGTGGCATGTTTTGTGTTTTCGGTCAGGCTCACTGCACATACTGATACTAGGAGGTTTGTCCACTCTTCCCTACTCCCACAGTTCTCTACAGCAGGGTTTGGTGGTCATATTTTGCAAGATTTCAGAGAGTGAAAACTACATGCTTATTACAAAATACTTCTGGATCATGTTGGTACTATTGAGAATAGTCATATTAGCTCTACAACCAGCTCTGTGATGCTGCCCAAACCCCATCTGACTTACTGCAGATGTGCTCTTGTGTTCTGAACATGTAATATGACTGTCTGGAATCTTCAAGCTGCACAGTGTCTCTGCCTAATTTACTGAACATCCATAAATCTTGGACAAATGTAGAAAAAGGCTCAAATTTCTCCAGCAAATAAATTTCCAGATGGAAAAAAAAGACATACACATGGAAATCAGACGAATCAGACCCTAATGGGAGATTCCTTGCAATCCCAGTCCTCTCCCTTGTCAAGAAGGACGTGAGCACACATCCTCCCCTTTTTCTGTCAGACTTCTGATCCTGTGATACAGAAGTCAGTCTTTCAAAGGTATCATGCCAATGAACTGAAGTAAAGACCTTGCCTAATTAGCTTGGCACCAATTTTAAAAGAATGTTTACTATAACCAGCAGGTTGAAGGAGGTGATCCTGCCCCTTTGCTCTTGTGAGACCTCACTTGGAGTACTGTGTGCAGTTCTGGTGTCCTCAACATAAAAAGGACACGGAACCGTTGGAACAAGTCCAGAGGAGGGCCACGAGGATGATCAGGGGACTGGAGCACCTCCCGTATGAAGACAGGCTGAGGAAGTTGGGGCTGTCCAGCCTGGAGAAGAGAAGGCTGCGTGGAGACCTCATAGCAGCCTTCCAGTATCTGAAGGGGGCCTATAGGGATGCTGGGGAGGGACTCTTCATTAGGGACTTTAGTGACAGGACAAGGGGTAACGGGTTAAAACTTAAACAGGGGAAGTTTAGGTTGGATATAAGAAGGAAATTCTTTCCTGTTAGGGTGGTGAGGCACTGGAATGGGTTGCCCAGGGAGGTTGTGAATGCTCCGTCCCTGGCAGTGTTCAAGACCAGGTTGGACGAGGCCTTGGGTGGCATGGTTTAGTGTGAGGTGTCTCTGCCCATGACAGGGGGATTGGCAATAGGTGATCTTAAGGTCCTTTCCAACCCTATTCTATGATTCTATAAACAGGGTAAACAAGAAACACACTACCAACCCAGAGCTCTTTCATTACCTTCTGTTGTCCCTTTAACAAGAGAGTATTTTCCACTTCCTGGAATTAACCCTTCTATTTTCCTCCTCAATTAAAAACAAACAAGCAAAAACCAAACCATCAAACAACCAACTCAAGAGCTGTATCTCATGGTGCAGTTTCACAAGAAACTGAGCAAAGATTCTGGTTTTGGCCTTTCTTATGCCATTCCTCCCTTTCTCTGCTATGGTCCCGCCCTTGCTGCTTGCCTCAGCCATAGCACTAATCAAGTATTTGCATGAAACTTAGGAAAACCCTGCCCTTTTCCTGGGTGAGCAGGTTGAAGTGGCTCACAGCGTCTGTCAAGGGCTAGACCAGACATAGAGCTGGGTGTGGTTAGCTGGGGGCAAAGGAACAACTTTTAGCAGTTGTGAGCTACTAGACCAGCTCACCTTGCCTCATGGAACCACAGGCTTAGAGGTTTACTTCTAAACTCTTGTAGCCATGTAGATAAGCCACTTAACCCAGCATCCTTACAGAGCCTCTGGAGAAAGAATGTGCTTAGCCAACAGGATCAGACTGCTGTATGGACCCAGAACAATTACCAGAAATTCAGAACTCCCTCACCTGTTGCTGAAGGAGAACACCATCTTGAGAGCGCCTCTTGTCCAGATCTCAAGACATGTCTGTATTTACGTTCCAAACACCAGGAGCAACTGTTCCTTTGGTAGATACCTAAAATGAGAAGGAGGAGAAAGAGGAAACCAAATGAGAAACTCAGTGCATGTCCTTTACTCTGCTTGCCTTCTCTGTTCATCTTTTCTTCGAATTTCAGCATTATAAGTGGTGACAGCAAAGCAAATTTACTTTAAATATATTGTGAAAGAAGTACTTCGGGGTCTCACTCCTCAGTAACAAGAAAGGTTTGAAAAATAGCCTTAATTAGTAAAACAGAGCCCGCTTAGAGTAAGACATTGCTGAACAGCTACTATCCGTTTCGCCCACTCCGTTCAGCTGTCTCTCCACAAAACAGGCAGTAACTAAAATACACGGAGATGGCAATAAAGAAACTACTGTTATTTCATGATCTTCAGAAGTAAACAATAGCTGAAATTGCAATTAAAAACACAGGAAACGGATGTTCTGCTGACAGCTGGATGAATCAGTGCACACCTGAGAACACCATAGCACATAATCTCTACACTATACTGGTTCTGCTGGTCTCTTTCATCTTTGTCTCGCTCTACATCATACACTAGACACACAACCTGTAGCAATTCCAGTGAACCATTTTTCAGATGAAGTCATGTTAATGTGTAGCATATAACATTTCAGAAAGACTGATTCCCAAACAAATATGTCTTTAAAAAGTATTAAGGAGCATGGCTTCCCAGGAAAGAGAGTAATTTCATTTGCATGCTAACAAAATCTCACTTCATTTTGTTTGAGGTGTTTGGGTTTTATAACACAGGCTTGCACTTACCTCAGGAAATCCTTTCCGAGATCAGAAATTCATCTATTTTAGTTAAATGGAAAGCAAAACTGTCTCCCAAATGATTGAAATAAAAATATATGGAAATATAAGATTACCTTTCAGCAGAATTTAGGGGGAAATTCTGCTTTTGGCCATAGCTGTGTGATATGTTAGTACAAAGTAAGATTTAGTTTATTATGTTGGAACGAGTCTTAATGTTTCTATCACTTTCGCTAATGTGGTTTATACAGACTAGCAGTAGTTATAGGCCGGTATATTGCCACCTGCCTTATTCCTAAAGCTTATAATTTCCAAAATTATGTTCCATAATTAAACAAAACAATACTGTAATATAAGAGCATTAGTTTTAATGAAAACCAGTTATATATCAGTCTTGAGCTTAATTTGCTCTTCACAGATCCCAGAAATAAAAGGATTAACTATTGCAAATCCTTCTGGTACTTTATATTTAATCACAAGCAATTTATGATAATTTATTCCATATGCCTGATACCACTGAAAAAAATTGCAAATAAAGCTTGCTGATGCCTTCAGGAAGTGAGCTGTTCATTCTGTTCTAATATTAGCAGCAGACTGCAGCAATGCAGTACGTAACATTCATTCCATACCCCCAAACACTGTGAGCCATCATTTTGTGCACGTACAAAACGAGTGTCTGATAGTGATTGGGCTGAGGATATCTGTCACATGAGTACTGAAGGACTATCAAGAACTGAAAAAGAAACTTTGCTGAAGTTTCCATCCAATAGCAGAGGAGTATCAGAATTAATTTGCTTCTTTTTTCATCACTGAAGGAGGTCTCAAAGTAAGAAGGTACTTTTAAACATGACATACATTTTTCCTCCTTGAGATTGCACACAACCACCCACAGTGCTGGGTTTTTAGCTTTCATTTGTTTATTTTTTAATCACATAGATTTTTGAAAAACAAAGATTTCTTTTTAAACCCAGATGCTGTAATAGAGGGATTGACTGCTACAGTACTCTTATCAATGACTGTCTGACAAACCCCTTGTATGGCAACCAACGGTTTGCGGCTCCCACTGAATTTGACAGCGGTGAGATACTATGGACTCACCGATTAGCTCTATCTTGACTCTGGATGAGGCCAGGACACCTGGCTCTCCCTCAATTTACAGTTCAGAATTAACCAGGAAACTCACTATTGGCACACTCAACTTCTAATTTGGGAAAAGAAAATACTGTCTGGCAAGCTTCTAGGCTGCTGACCCTGCTCTGCTGGAACAATGCAAATCATACTGCTCTGCACTGCATCCTGAGCTAATCAGCCCTCCCTTACCTTGCACAAATCCTCTGAAACTGGTCTGTGTGAAGAAGAACCTGTGTAACAGATCCATTGTGTGTCCAGATTTACGTGTAGAAATTGGACATTGTGATGAGATTTTTTTTTCCTGAGTTTTTTTTTTGCTTCCATGTGAAAGCACACCATGGAAGTGGGCTTAGCATTTTGGGAAGCTTTCAGGTTCTGTTAGGCAAACTAGTGCTCACTAGGAAAGAGTGGCATGAAAATGCCTGAGTAGCAGCTGCCTCCATGGCCTCCAGTTCTTATCAGCAGACAAAACACATTAAAGGGAGTATTTATACTGCAGAGAGAAACCAGGTTGGGTTTTATATTTAGATATTCATTAAGCTGATAAATTAATGGCTGTTTTTCCTTTGTCCATATTTTGAAAATGTTTCAAGGCTGGCTTTCTTTTTCATCCTTCTAGAAGCACTTGTACTCTATCTTCCTAACCATAGCTCTTCCCTGAAGGCTGCAAACCTAATTATGAAAGGACTAAAAAAATGGATTAATTTCCCAGTAGCACCATGTCTTCAGTCACCATGTGTATATCTTTTTAAACCCATGTTCTGGCCTGCAGAGACTGGTGCTGCCAAGCACTAATAGTTTTCTAGCCACAAAAAGTACTATTGACCTTGAAATTCAGATTAATAATTCACTTCCAGTACTTGTTGCAAGAGTTATTTTTCAGATGATATAATGTCTTGCTATATGAGGTGGTAGGATCCAAGCTGGCAAAACTCAAAGCAATCCTGCATTATTAAATGCCTTCAATCATTAATAAGTAAATCAGTGTCTTCTTGAAACTAAGCTAAAACTGCAAAGCAGGTTTTAAAGGCTGGAAGTACTTGTGCCACTGGGTAACAAAATGCGAATTCTGAAAAATTGAAAAGATAAGTTCAGTTTTCTTTTTTAATAAAGATGGAAGACAGAAAACCGCTGATAGTCCTGGAGACCGTGGCTTATCCACAGTAATTCTTATTAACGTTACTTTGTAATAATAAGTATGTGAAAAGTGAATATTTAGAAAAGATCCTCTAAGTAAAACTCAGTTACACTGCAGTTTCTGACCTTTGGTTGAAGCCATTCATGGCTTCGGTGTGATTTTGGGCAATCTGTGGATTTTCTCATTCCAGTACGTTCATTTCAGAATTCCTTTTTTTTCATATTGCTGTCACCTGTCACCCAGAGGGGTTTGGCCAGTTCACTTATTTCTGCAGTAGTCAGACAGAAAAGGTCGAATATTAATAATGATATAGAAAAGCAGAATGCTAATAACAATATAGCACTGCCAGGAAATAGTCATGAACAGTGAATCCAAGGCTATACTAGAAAAGAACTGTAAGCAGATTTCAGATGAACAGTTTTAATGGAAATAGATGGCATATCCTAAGTATTTCAATTAGTACCCAGAGACAGAGGGAACTAAGATTTAACAATTTGAACTTCTGCTCATGCCACTGCTGTTCTGACACAAACAGGTCACACACAGTGATTAATTTTAGGAGTAAGATTTAAAATAATTGTTAATTTTCTTCAAAAGTGAGAAAGAATGCCACCCCTCTATGATTCTTTGACCTTTGAAAACCAGCAGCATTGTTACACATCTGATTGGGGAATATCACAGTGTAATACATCTGAATGCAGTGGCTTGAAATAGAAGTTTTGGTAGCCCCTGCAATCACATAAGGTAGCATTTAATTTAAGTATTTAAAATAAAATTCTTGCTATTTCTGTCACCAAGGAAAGTTCTCAGACATGTAAATCAGTAAAACTGCCCCATGTTCCAGCAGAATTCATGTCATGTTTACAAGAAAATATAAAATAAGGAAGTCCTTCCCAGATACAAAAGCTCTTACTGCCTATTGTTTTTTTTTCCCCAGATTTAAGCATAATTTCCTGTTATATACCAGAGTTTTTAATGTTAATCCACTACTGACATGCCATCTTTATGGGCATTTTCAAGAGTTCAAATGATAGCATCTTGATCATTTTAGCAATTGTTAGCTCTCGAGCAGCTCCTGCTTTCTCTGCAATCCAAACTACCCAACAGAAATTACATGAGCATACACATCGTTCTGTCATATGAATGATGATCTTTGAACACATTTCAGGAAAAAGCATGTGCTATTCTAAACAGCTTTAAAAATAGCTTCTGTGCAGACAGATTGATTTCTGCCTAGTGGTTATTTTGTTCTCTTCTGTCTAAGTGAATCACCTTTACACCATAAAATGTGAGGGAAAATGGAATGATGAGTAGGGGAATGAGTGATATGTATGGGAATCTTGAGGATTACACAGTTCCACTGTGACTTTCCGGTGTTTATCTTTCCAGCTGTAAAATTGCGAAACACTTAAATCCAGGATTTCAGGGCAGGTTCGGTATGTCCTTTCCTGAAATCTTTCTAGTGGAGACTTTCTGCTAACGAGCATATGCATGGCCAGTCCAGTTCAGAGAAACAGATATAGCTGTTGCTTTTCTACCAGAAAGCACCAAAGCAGAAGTTCAGAGTAATTCTCTGAATAAAAGATTAAAATAGAGTCAAATAATTGCCAGTTTGTCAATATATATTTTGTCTACATTAGCCAGTAATTTTGGGCACATCAGTACATCAAAACAATTTGTTCTCAGACCTTCATGCTTATGCAATTTACTTTTCTATGGTTTAACTTTGGACTAGATTTAGCTCAGTCCTCAGATTAAATGTCACACACACACTGTTTTACATCAGACATAGGATCAGTCATTGGTACAGACTGGATTGTCCCCATCAGGGCTTGGAGGAAATGAGGTGCAAACCTAGAATACAATATCTTTTTTAATTTTCTCCAAGAACAGTCTAACTTAAAACTATTCTGCAAACCAATCCAACACACTGGGATTATGCTATGTTTTGCATAATTGACATATGTCTTGCATGATAACCATAATGCATATGTCTTGCATAATAACCAAATGCTAATGTAGGTAAACTCTCTACTTAGACTCCTTTCTTCTCACACACTGTATCATCACCTAATGGCACTTTCCGGACTTTTGATATTCATTGAAAAGTCTGTATCAGTTTATCTCTTACCACATCCTCTCCCACAAGATGCTCTCATAGCTGGCACCTTCATCTTCTCCAGTAACCCTCTTCCTGGGCAGTTGGAAACCCCAGGAGTGCAGGTCCTTGCTTGACAGGTCTCTTGCTATAACTTGGTTAGGTCTTGCCAGCCCTTGCAAGAGGCTCCCTTCAAGAGTTCCAGGATAAAGGATGAGAACTTGCTCATATTTTTTCAATCTAAACTATAATTAATTTTTAAAAGTATAAAAATAAATTGCTGTGCAGCTTTACAAAATCTGTGCCCTTATAATATCATGGATGGTAAAGTAATTTTTGAGAAGTGTTTTATTCAGAACTGTCTGTGGTTTCAGTTTTCCAAATGAATTAACAACCATTTCAGGTTCATGGCAGTATAATATTAGAAGCCAATTCTTTTAACACAAGCAGAAAAGGCAATGTTGTGTTTCTTCCACAACATCGTTCCATAAAACTCCTCCAGTCCTGGCCTGATGGGATTGTACCTCCCAATCCATTCTCCCCCTCATCACTGAGATTATCATCAAGAATGCAGGAAACAGTATTGTTTGTTGCAGTGTTTCTTTCTGGGAAGTGGACTGTACACAGCAGTTCATTTTATCAAGCCCACAAATTAACATGAATTCTATCTTTGGACTGGACCCAAATCTGAACTAATGACCATGCAAAGACTACAAAACAGTCACAAGGAACTGAACAGAACATGGAGTTGGTATTTTAACCATGTAGTCTGCTGTCAATCCTACAATTCACTTCATTTTTGGATACGGTCCCATAGTATAATTTACTGGCCCAACTATCACTCTATCACCCGTGACAACTGGATTTTATGTAATTACAAACACTACACTAGCAGGATAATAGGCCTACTATCTAGTTCATTAGTCTACAGGAACTTTATTCCAAAAGCTGGAAGAAAAATACAGAAGGTACATGTAGGGCTGGAACTAGTTGATAGTTATACAGCTAGTGGATGAAGTATACTTCATGCCCCTACATGAAAAAAGCAGTACAGTAATGAACCTGCAGGATTTAACCGAAAATATTGTTCTCACTAAACTTATTTTATTATTACTAAAACCAGCTGAGAATGCTCAGCAATCCTACAGTAAAATGATCTGCAAAATGGAGAGGCCTGTTAGTGAATTACTCAGGGAAAGCTCAGTGCTTTACGGAAGTTTTACCAAAACTTAACAAGAACATGGGTTAAAAAACTTAGTTTGTTCTGTGCTCATGCGTATCAAAGAGTCACTGATGCCAGCATTTTCAAATTTATTTAAAAAAGCAAGCATATTAAATTATTTGTATTCCCTTCCTCTGCAACTTTGAGAATGTATGATTTTGACATTACAAGTGAAAATGTAAATAGAAAACCAGAAAGACATAATACAATTCAGAGTGCACAGGTTTTCTGGTTTTGTTTTTACTTTTCTGAATGATCAAGGCTATTCAGGTCTTACGAAATGACCTTAAGAATGAAATCTTTTTCCACAAAGAAAGGCTGAAGATGCTGTATGAGTACAAGAAACCAAACTCTACATAAAAATTGACTTAACGTAATAGTAATATGTCAATTAATTGTTAGCAGATATGAGTGAACTGAAAAGCACACATAGAACTGTCTCAGTTCTGTTTTTTGGAGTTCTTGAAACAAATGCTTATTCCATAAACTTGCAAGGCTAAAAGCTTTAAAGATATTTATGTTCACATCTTATTTGGCTAGTATTTTTTCACTGTTTGTGATCTCACTGACTACTTCAATACAACCTAAGGCTTTAGGTAATTTTGCCAAATAAGATATCACATTTAAAGCAATGCACACAATACAGAAAAGACTGATTACCCCATGGCCCAAATTTCTAAGAACTGCTGGATGCAATGAATGAGTTAACACTTTTGAGGGAGACAAAGTTGGAGGGATGCAGGATTAATAAATAGGCTTACTTTTTTATTCTAAGGATGATGTTATCACAACAGACTATTTGAGATATGAAACAAAAACTTCCACGTACCTCAGACCTTTTTCATTATGCACCTTGCCAACCTCAGTGAAGCCAAATCTGGTACAAACTGAGAGGAGACGTGCAACTGCACATGCTTCACTAGTGTAAAAATACTCAGTCAGAGAAGCTTTATCTGTAGTAGACCTCCTAGCAGGAGCTGCCCTGGTGTTAACAATGATGGGAAACATTCACCCATAATGATCACTGGACAAAACTAGCTGTCATCCATTGAAGACATTATCACTTTGAATATCTGCAGTGCTAGCTACTGGACAGAACTTGTTTTTTATTTGGTCATCCAAGAAAGAACTAAAATCACCACAGCTGGATGTCACTTTTTTTTTTTGTGTAGAATTTATGATAGGTTCTTTTCTCTTTGTCGCAGTATTGAAGAGGGAGGTATTGTTAATCTAATTTAACCACTGTCCTCAGTAAAAATGAGTCTAATTAGGGTGAAATGGTATTTTATTCACTGAGAAAACAGGCATCCATCCTAAATTCCTTTCAGTGACTAAGGCATGATGACGCATTTGGCATTAATTACATGGTGGTGCTACAACACTTATTTTCAGGACTTAGTGCCACTAGAAAATAGTATTCTTCTGCCTTCAGCAGATCTCTAGAAACAATCAGTGTAACCTTCAGCACAAATAAATTTTCAAAAACCAGAGTGCTTTGGAGTATCTACTATTATTAAAAAAAATAAAATAAAGGACCAAGGAATTATTTGCACTCAACCACATTGAGAAGAATCATTCTGTCTCACTGCCTCCTCTTCCTTCCTGAAATCCTTGCCTTATTCTCCAGTGTATCCAGAAGCTTGCTGGAATTATCATTTTCTTTGCCTGAAACTCATCATATTTCATCTCCTCTTTGAATCTCATTTACAGGTTTCAACTTCCCATTCCAAACTTCCTGTCTTTACCCTTTATGTCCATACAACATCTCTGTCTCTGCCTCCAGTGCCCTTTTCATCTCCAGACTTTTTTACTGAAGTAAAAAAAACATGTTAGTACTTTTCTCAGAAAATATACAAATACTTTATTCAGGATACTACCATGTCAAAGGCTGGGGATTAGGACAACACAGGAATACTTGAGAAAAACATGCTGCTGAAAAAGAATGGTAAGACCACTACAAGATTCCATCTGCTACCAGCAAGCTTCTAGCAACAAGGATGAAAACACTATGGATGACAGACAAGAGTAGGGATGATGGTTTTTAATTTCAGTGCTTTGAACTGCCTTTTTTGCACTAATGACAGGTATAATCATATAGGCAGTGCTACTCCAGCTGCAACACAAAAAATCTGGACAGCTCCAGGTACCACTTAGCCAGGCTGCACTGAAATGCCTACCTTAAATCATTAAGTGATTATGAATTATACTGGAAGAAAACTGCCCTTAAAATCTTTTTTTTTTTCTCATAAATCCAGTTCTCTTTCCAGGCCTGCAATGAAAATGGTAACAAAGAAGTAGTTAATTTATTATTCTTGATCAAAAAATGCAAAATTTATCAACCTGTCTCAATAGATATTGTAATAATTGCCAACAAAATCAGAAGATACCATGTTTTTGGGGGCCTCTCTGAAATAATATGTATTATCCAGTGTAGCCAATACCTTGTTTTTAGCTCAGGTGTAAGGAAGGCTGAAGATCCAGCTAGAAATTTTTTATGGCTATAAAAGCTGACCTAGTAATGTAAAGATGATGATCCAGAGGTGGTCCTTTATGCTGCTGGACATCATTTTGAAAACATCCAAATGGATGAAATGCTAAGAGAGCACTCATTGGAGCCTGGTAGCTTGGTCTGTGGTCCCCAAACTCCTGGAGATTTTAATATGCATAACATTTCCTCCCTATTTTCCAACTTGTAATTTTTGGGCTATAAAAGCTATTTCCCCACTCTGGAAGATTACACATCTCATTGGTATGTTATTGTTAGAAGAAAACGCAAAAAAGAAGGACATGTTATGAAACACATAGGGGAAAAGGTTGGGTAGACATGGAAAGAGAAAAGAACACCAAACAGAACTAAAGCAAAGTAATTATGAGTGAGAAAGGAAGAACAGAGGGAATGATTAAAATATTGTTTACATACTTATATTTTCACAGACAATTGAAGAGTTGTTTGTAACTACAGCTGAATATGGTAGAATGATGTGAGACTTTGTTACAGAGTTATTGTTGACTGCTTTTATTACTTAATGTAGTGAGATGGCAGAGAATTTCTGTTAACTGCAGAGCCTTCAAAACCTACTGCTGCTCTGTATCCTTGAGCTCAGACGTTCAAAGTTCATGATTGGCCTATGGCTTTCTCATCCCACCTCAGTTTCTCTACCTGCAAAGCACAGATACCCTGTTTCAATTTCTCTACCAGTAAAGAACAAATAACTGCCTTCCTGAGCTATTGAAGTTCCTCTAGATAACCTTAAGCATGCTTTGAAGTAAACACAGCTATGCACTATAAGCAGTTATTACTAGATTTCTCTCTCATTAAAGTGAGAAGGATATCATAGAGCAGTTAAATATCTTCTTTACAGCTTCTTGAAGAAAAACCTGGTTTAATTTTTTGGCACATTTGATAGCTTTTGCTAGGATTACTAGTTCACCAGCTGTACATAGGCTAACAAAGGAATAAATTAAATGAGGGACTGTTCCATGCCAGGATACAGGAAACAATGAGAACAGCAACCCTTGGTAGTAAATTAAGCATGCTAAGTTGGCATGGAGATATAAACCTTTTACAGGAGCCTCAGAAATTATTAAAGCAACAAAGCTGTCCCCCAGGTTCCCAAGTTTAACTAGAATCCTGAAGGATTCTTAACGACACAAAATATGACACACAAAAAAAATTAAGAAGTAACAGATGCTGCCAGGCTTCCAGAATATTTTCCTGCTGATGGGAACAGAATCCCTCATGATTTTATAGTCTGAAGCTCACTACTTTGATCAGCTTCTGCTAGAAGTTTACCATGGCCAGAGCTATTCCTAAAAATGTCTTTGCAGGTCTTGGTTTTGCGCTTCTGGGGTATACACAGAAAGAAGAATCAGACACATTCTATGTTGCAGACATTTCATCTTTCATGTATGTGTTTATTCAGTTTGTTTGCTTTCTTCTTTTCTTTCTCTTTTTTTTTTTTTTTTTTTTTTTTGGCAAGACTTCACAAGCATTTTTGGGGAAGAAAACCAGATTTAAAAAAAAATATTTAAAGTCAGCACTGACTGTACAATAGAAAGACTTCTGCTGAAAGCAGGAAAGTAGGTAATCTTGCTGTGAAAAAACCTAGCCAAACTTCACCTAAGCAGAGGATGCACCTGTAACTTGCAGAAGGCCACACCTAATTTCAACAACTCATTTTCCTTTTTAGACACTTCCGTACTTCATACTGTGTAAGATGCAGCCAGCAGGAAACACTTGCTCACTTGCTACAGAAATAATGTTATAAGTACACTCCCAAATGAGACACATCTATAAAAATATGTAAGAAACCCCAAGATTTTCACTATACCTTTCAGAACAGATTAAGGCATCGTCCTTCAGTTTTATTGTGGTCTACATTTTAGACAGTGTATAAAAAAATAGCACAAGAGGGGAGGGAAAGACAGCAGTGGTTACAAAAAATAATGGATAAAATAATGATAATATGTATGATACTCAGTTAAGTACTTGCAGGAATTCATATCAGCAAAAATACCTGTAACAGTAGAGTCTTGTGGGAAGTGCCAGTGAACTTTCAAGGGGGAAAGCAGCCTTCCTAGATTCTGTGAAACAGAAGATTAGGAAAAAAGAAACAAAATGGATGAAGAAAACAACTTGAGAGGTAACAGAAGTAAATAAAATGGAATTTGAAAGGAGTAGAACAACGGAAGAGAACAGGAGGAGGAAAAGAAAAATATTTATTCTAAAACTTCCCTCTCCATGACGATAGCACTATTGCACTCCTTATCAACCAGAGCCCCATGGTCAGATTTTGTGTTTTCTTCATGCTCTGAATCTGAAGAAATCAAGAATGCTACTTATTCCTCCATCCAGCCACTGAGGCAAACTTTTCTCTCTCCTTACTGCCAGTGTTCAGATCCAGCCAGTCTCCCAAGGTTATTCAGCTTTTTTGTCTCTGAATTTATTCTGTTTTCCTAAGTGGGCTAGATTATTACATGAAACTTCTTTGTTAACTTAACGAGCTCTTTGATGTTTCTTATTTTGGACATTCACTAATATTTTGACATAAAAGCCTGAATCATTGCCCTGATTACGTATCTATACTCTTAAGACTTGGAATTTGCATTCCTGCATGACCATCTCTATTCAGAATTTTTTTATCTCAAAGTTAGCTGCACTGAATCATTTGCATACCCTGTTACATCATGGGAAATCATGCCAGTCTTCTGTCAGACACCATTGCTGCTATAAGTTTTGCCAAAAACTGCTGCCAGGATCAACAGAGATTAAAAAGTTCTTTGTGGATTTAATGATTGTTCTCCATAGAGAACTCCATCCCCACATGACTTCTGTAAGAGTGAGAACAGTTTTTAATGTCAAGAGACAATGTAAAATGGAGCTAAATGCAAATGTATTCCATCTTTGGTTATCATCTCATGCAAAGAGAAGTCCATTTACATCAGTGGTGTATCTTGAAAAAGAAAATCTATCAGCTTTTCACTTATTGAATATAGCCCATTAGATTTTACATCACTAATTTTGTTCTTTCATTTCTTGTTTCCTATAGCTACTACTGCTTAAGGATGCTCAAAGGTAACTGAGGTTTTACTTTCCATTTGAAAGCACTAGTTAAAAAGCTAAATTGCCCTGAAACTTCTGCATTTATTTGACATTACTTACTCCTCAGGAACTGCTACAAAGATTAAACAAATTTTCTTAGGGACCATGTAAGATATGAACCAGTTGTATGTATGATAATGACTCTCTGCATTCTTTTGTATGTCTACTTCCTCCCTCCTAGACAGATTCCCAAAAGTTTAAATAATGGCCTGGTGATCTCCATATGAAATTCTTACCTTTTAATTAGCTCTGCATATGTTATTGAAAACAGTTTCCTGCTACCAGAGACGCTGCTGAAGGAGGAGGAAAATCTGCTCTTTAATTTTCTCAATGAATATAAATAACACCTTTCAAACACATTTTATTCTGAAGCAAACCTTAGTCAAGAGTTCTCTACCTCTGATGAGAGAGAAACATCCCCTGGTGCTTTCAGGGGCTCCCTTTACCAGGGAGTACAGACACCCTCTTGTGGAAGCTGCCCAGCGTTCTATATAAGCGATACACACACCAACAAATCAGCACTCATGTCACAGCAAAAGATATTGTTCCTGTGGACAGATATTCTACCACCTTTCTGAAAAGCCCCAACCCTTGCTTTTACACTAATGAATCTCTTTGCAACATATATTATTATTCCTTGGAGAAATACTGAATGTTTCTGTATTCTTTTCATTAGTGACTGCTCCTTAAATTACATATTTCTGAGATTCAGAGCAGTTTTTCAGTGGGATTCAGGTAAAACGTGGTGAAAAATGGGTGATTCTATATCATTTAATTCCACTGAAAAGAGCAAACAGGAGGACACATCAATACTCAAAAGTTACTTCAGCAAGTAAGTTATTTCTCCCAGAAGAGGTGTTCAAAGAATGAAGAGCCTTAGCTTTTCATTTTGGACTAGCAAATACACTGTACAATGCAATGACCATTTTAGTAATTTTATTATTTATTACATTATTGGTGCGCTGTCTGTTCCTTGAGTCCCCAGCATTATACTGAAATAACATTTCTCTCCCACAGCTCAAAAAGAAAAGCTACCAACTAAAAAGTACTAGTTTACTAACAATAGCAAGAAAGAAATACCCAAATGTTCAGAGTCTCAAATTGGAACAGTTGCCAACATCTTCAGACATATAAAATACTTTCTGTAGGCCGTGATGTCTGACATAAATACAGTGCCAGAGTAAGGTCATCCAAATCAAACCCATAAATAGTGGAATGGTGGCAGAAAATGCTAAAAAAAAATACGATACTCATGTTCTTTTCCCCTCAGGACAAAAGATTCTCATCATGTTCCTTTTTGTTATGCCAGAAATATTTAACTGATTCATGTTTTGTGGTATAAATACATGTCACTTTCTGTTCCTGTTTCTTAAGACTTCATTTTAAGTACCATACAGATTAATTTGAACCAAAGTAAAGCTTTCTGATCTCTAAAAGTTATTTAGCTCTAAACCTTAACTACCACAAGTAAACTTTTGATGTGGGCCCAGTGGGATACAGCTTCTAGAAGCAAATTCAGCAGAGGTTCGAAGATGGACTTATGTGCATCTCTAGTGTTATTTGTAAACATCATCACTTTGCTTCAAGAGACTGAAGCAGATATTTCCACCACAGAAAACAAAGGGAACAGACTGTTTTCCATCTTAACACTATTGTCACAAGGAAGTAAAATCCAACAGGAGAGAAGTGACATAACCAGGCCATGGTTGATGCACATAGGCAATTCACAATAGAAGATAAGAATCACAGTGTGGGCAAGGCTAAACAGGGAAGCGAAAGCAATCCGTAGCACTATCTATAGTTAGCCCTGAAGTGGGAAGAAAAAGAATGATCTGGGTTCATGACAGGTCATGCAAAAATGCTGCTTTCCAGTTTCAGGAGCAGGAGGTTCACACTGGCAGCACTGCATGCTTGAACAACTCCTGTAATCAGTCAGCTAAAGTCACAGAGTTTAGGGCTTTTTTTTCTTTTTCCCTACAATCAGGTTACTGCTTTTTTATATGCAAAAATTGCTAACAGAAAGCAAATTTCATAATCTCAAGCATGAGTATTCATGGAAACCAAAGTTTAAACAGATCAGTAAACAAGAGAGACAATGACCTGATTTCCCCTTGTTATAAATAGGACCACGCCTCACTCACGATGATTTTGTGTCAGTGCCTGGGGGTAATGACAGAACTTTGTAGTTCAGTAAACGCAATGCACTCAATATATTGGAAGTAGGGTAGAACATGACTTAACAAAAGTCTCTTCAAGTAGGTCCCTGGCAAGCAGTACTTAAAAGAAGTCAGCTGAGATCCTATCATGTACCTTAAATACTGCAAATTAAATATAAAACTTTCTCCTAGCCAATGACCTGGCCAGCCTCATTGTTCTGGTCATGGTAGCTTGGACAAATACCCCATAGTCTAAAAATAAGAACTTCTAATTGCCTGAGGGTAGACATACATAGTGCACAGTCCTGTGAAGTATAAGAAGCAATGTAGCTTTGTTAACGATGTTTCTGCTTGCGCTAATAAACACCATAATTCTCAGCTGAGCTATTTTTTGCCAATGAAAGTATTCCAGCTTCTTCAGAGTTAACATAAATCTCTTTGCAACATACAGTGTTATATTTAATATTTCTATATTCTTTGTATTAGCAACTGCTCCTGAAATGACATCTTTTCTGATAGATTTAGATCTCTAGCGGTTTTTCAAGCCCGACTCCTGAATAAGATTCAGCCAGGCAGAGGAGAAAATCTTTAAACAGCTAGAGTGATCAGTCATGATGAAACAGCTCCATTTGAAGGGAAAATATTCCATTATACAACAATTTCTTGAAAGACATGCTCTGTACAAGTCTAAATTAGAGACTAGTAGAATGAAAATACCATGATGATGTGGATAACACAATCCAAACTTTAACTGGCGAGTGTTTGGCAGTCTTAGATGCATTGCAAATGATTCCTCCTCCTTCCCTGTTTCTCAAGCAGAATCTTTTGGTTATAAAACACCAAATGAGCAACCATAGCGGTTTCACATGTCTGCAAACTGATCTGATATCAGGAAACTTTCCACTTGTGGAAAGTTTCATCAACAAACTTACTGCCAATACAAAACAGAAGCATCCTGCTGCCCTTTCTTGTTAAATGTCGACTGAAAGGTTTGTTTAATGGATTACTACCTTTCAGAAACTATACACGAATAGGTTTATTGCTCCTCAGCAGCCAGAATTACAGGAAAACTCCACGATGAAATTCATAGCCAAAATGGGAAACATCAGTACAGGTGTCTGGCAAAACAACAATCCTTAAATCTTATCACATAAACTACTTAATTAATTTTGTGCTGTGAACACAAACACATGACTGTTTGGGGAATCATTTAGAATAAGAAACTGTAGTTATATTATTAACAAGGAGATTAATCATTTTAATAGCCAGAAACCTAATAACATCAAAGAAAAAATATAACTATGCTTTGATTCATGGTACGTGTCTGAATAATGCTAGTGTGAAATAATAAAATAAATGGAGACAAATTGTTCCAAAGAACATGTTTTGCTCCTGTGCAGCATTATTTAGTCTGTATTGTTAATCAGATTTGGCATATTCATAATTTTCAACAGGAAAAAAAAAGGAAAGCTTGGGGAAAAAACCCAGATATTCTCCCAAGGCAGTAAAGGCAGGTATTAACAATGTTCTCGTTCAACCTGTGTATGATTAAACATTGGTGTAGTATTTTTGCCATATGAATAAAATTTCATGAATTGCCAAAAAAAGCAGTCACATGAGCAAACATGTTTTTCACCATGAAATAAGAAGATACATGAGTGGAAAAGCTCACAGAAAAATATAATGCTCTACCACTACCTCTAAATAAAGATGGCATACCTCTTTCTTGGACTTAATTTATGTTCACATCCTCTCAGACCTTGCCCTTTTTACCAGATTTGGGTAAACTATGGTAATTTGTACTACTGATGCATACCAATTCATTTATATATTAAAGTATTTAAAACTCTATCTCACACATTACTGACAATTTTAAGGCAATTAAAAGCCTATCCAGTCTAGATTTTTATGTAAACTAATGGTTAAACAGCTCTCTCTGCTGTTTTTGGTCTTCTCAATCACTTAGTTCTTTTTCATTAAAACAAAGAAAAAAAAAAAGGGAGAAAAAAGCTTTAATTCTAGAACAGTAGGGGAGGAGGTTCTGAAAGTACACTGACTATAATTGTATTTAACAGAAAAGTACCAGGACAGTACTAATGTTTCAAATAAAGCACATATACCTTTAAGTCTGGTCAATCTGTGTGCTGGCTAAGTTAACACACAGAACACAGACCAGTTCTTTCACAAGTACAGCTTTTCTTCACACCATTTAATAATGCAAACAACTGTTACAAGTAAACATAGATTTTTATCTGCTCAAAAGGAAACTGAGCTGGGTTGAATAGGCCTGTAACCTCTCCTGCAGGAAAGATGCTTAATTTACAAACATGTTTAGAGGGAGCTTTTTTTGATTGTTTTCATTGAATACTATGCAATCAAAAATTAAAGCCTTCCAGGTGACAAGGACGGTCATGGTGTAATCCTGCTAAGAGATGTGTGAAGATATTTCTGCACACAATTACATCGTAAGTGCAGATGCCTGTTTCTTCGTAATATTTGCATCAGAATCTATGAGCAACTAGGTACAGATGGTGTGTAAGTCTACAGAACTACAGAAGTTTCCTGTGGATTTTATATATCAGCTCCATGCACAGCAAGACAGAGGGTGCTTTTCTTAATAATACACCTTAGTATAATATGTAGTTTTAGAAAAATACATATTACTGAATATTGATTTTAAAGTGGTTTAATTTTGAAACAAAAAAATCAAGAGATTTGAAACTTAGACATTGCACATTGAGATATGCAAGAGTTAATAAAGTTCAATTATATTGCACAGTTTTGAAAAAAGTGTGATAAATCAGCTATATAATTTCCATATCAATTAGGTTAAACAGTCACCCTAATCAAAACCTTAGCTCTGTGAAAAGCATGAATGTAATTTTAAGTGCTAAGCAGAAATTACTAGCAACACAGGAAATTAATTAAAATATAGTTTTTCTTCAAACAATTCAGATTTCAAATCACATCTGATAACCCCAAGAATTGTTTGGCTTTTTATGTTAAGTTAAAATTGACAAAGTTTCTTCCTTATTTCAATTAAACAACTTCAGTATTGCTCCTACCACGGCTATGTGTAGGAAAGCATCACTTACCGGAACTGACCACGAGGTGGTGATATTTGAACAGAAATGAGTTGTATTTGGTCCTAAAGAGGTTTCAGATGTGCTGAATAACATTTTGTGTACTAAGTTTTGGTTTAACACAAAAGAGCCAGGTTTCACGTGAATTGTTGCCATAAGTAACATAAGTAACGAGTGGTGTCCCTCAGGGATCGGTGCTGGGACCGGTCTTGTTCAACATCTTTGTCACTGACATGGACAGTGGGATTGAGTGCGCCCTCAGCAAGTTTGCCGATGACACCAAGCTGTGTGGTTCGGTTGATACCCTGGAGGGAAGGAATGCCATCCAGAGGGACCTGGACACGCTTGTGAGGTGGGCTGATGCCAACCTCATGAAGTTTAACCATGCCAAGTGAAAGGTCCTACACCTGGGTGGGAGCAATCCCAGGCACAGGTACAGGTTGGGCAGAGAAGAGATTCAGAGCAGCCCTGTGGAGACCAACACTTGGGGGTGTTGGTCAATGAGAAAATGAACATGAGCTGGCTTCAGTGTGCGCTTGCAGCCCAGAAAGCCAACTGCATCCTGGGCTGCATCAAAAGGAGCGTGACCAGCAGGTCGAAGGAGGTGATCCTGCCCCTCTACTCTGCTCTTGTGAGACCTCACTTGGAGTATTGTGTGCAGTTCTGGTGTCCTCAACATAAAAAGGACATGGAACTGTTGGAACAAGTCCAGAGAAGGATGATCAGGGGACTGGAGCACCTCCCGTATGAAGACAGGCTGAGGAAGTTGAAGCTGTTCAGCCTGGAGAAGAGAAAGCTGCGTGGAGACCTCATAGCAGCCTTCCAGTATCTGAAGGGGGCCTATAGGGATGCTGGGGAGGGACTATTCATTAGGGACTGTAGTGATAGGGCAAGGGGTAACGGGTTAAAACTTAAATAGGGGAAGTTTAGGTTGGATATAAGGAGGAAATTCTTTCCTGTTAGGGTGGTGAGGCACTGGAATGGGTTGCCCAGGGAGGTTGTGAATGCTCCATCCCTGGCAGTGTTCAAGGCCAGATTGGACGAGGCCTTGGGTGATATGATTTAACATAAGGTGTCCCTGCCCACGGCAGGGGTTTGGAACTAGATGATCTTAAGCTCCTTTCCAACCCTAACGATTCTATGATTCTATGATAACATGCAGGCCACCTGTCTATACAAAAAAAAATCCCACTTTATTTTAAGCTTTTTAAACTGCCTAGCATTGAAACCTTAAATAGCAAGCTTGCAAGAAAGTTGTAAAGGGATTAAATGTTCTGTGCGAGGATCTATGCCATCGTTGAAAATCGTTGGCTTAAGCTATCTGGAAAGTAAACAGATAACACATTCACTAGGTCTTGCCCTAGCAGGACCAAAACTGAAATAATAATGAAGCAATACGTTTGTAATCAAAGCATTCACCTAATAGATTCACTCAGACTAGATAGAAAGAAGAATTTAATTTTTTTTTTTTTTTTTACATTAAGGGTGTTAAAACACTGGAGGAAGTTGCCCAGAGAGGTAGCAGATGCCCCATCCCTGGAAGTGTTCAAAGGCTAGGTTGGTTGGAGCAATGTGGTCTAGTAAAAGGTGTCTCTGCATATGGCAGGGGGGTGGAACTAGGTGAGCTTTCCTTTCCAATCCCAACTATTCTATGATGCACAATATTCATTGATACTGTAGTGTTACTGTCATGAACTCATTTGTTGCATTGAGCTGATACACCTCCTTGACAAACACAGAGTGTAAAAGGCCACCTGACTGAAAATAAAGTTCCACACTAAAACTGTACCTTGGCTTGAATTCTAGAATTTCAGCATCTCCACTGCTATTTGTGCAACTATATCACCACACAACCGGACCTGGACAGAAGCACTTTCACGTGTTGGGGTGCCTGAGAAGGTGCAGGCAGGGTCTCAGCAACCCCTCAAACAGTATGAGGAGATGGAGAAATTGCTCTGGGCCCAGCTGCATCGCCACCCTCAGCATATCACTGCAGGAAGGTACCAGGCTCTCCCAAAACACCTTATGAGATAGAAGGCCTCTTCTTTCAAAGCTCCTGCCAGACTTGGCAAAACTGCAAAGAATCCAAATGGATTTTTTAATTCTTAGTATTATTTTACTTGCAGAGGCCTATCCATGCTACATCTTGGTCTGGAAGGTACTCCTAAGAGGGCATAAATGTGAGAGAATCACAGAATGGTTTTGGTTGGAAGGGAAAGCTCATCTAGTTCCAGCCCCCCACCACGGACAGAGACACCTTCCACTACAGCAGATTGCTTCAGGAATGACTACCTCTACTCCATTCAAGGAATAACCACCTGTATTCCATTCAAAGAATAGCTCCCTCTACTCCATTTAAGGAATAATTATATCTTCCCTTGCCCGAACATTTTCTCCAGCATTTTGCTGTCAGGGGCTGAAGAGCTTCTCGCACTTGGCTCACAGAATTTATTGTTCAGATACACACACCTCTGCCTACAGCATGAAACACGCTCATCCAGGGAAGGCCATCGCCCACCAAATGAACGTGGTTTAAATCACACGGGACTTAAACTACAATCTTGAATAATTTACTGTTCTACAGGTGGGTTACAGAGGAGCAGTGAATACTCTAGAGCGCACAGACTGCAGGACAGGATTGTTGAGGTCTGCATGCGCCGTCGGCAGTGCCCCCAGCCCCGCCGGGCGTGCCCGAGGAGGGCAGTCGGCATTCCTGCCGGTTTTTAACATTTATGGATTTATTTTATTGCCTTCCTTCTCCCCGAGGATCCCCCCAGGATACCCACCCCTCCCGCGCTGCTCTTGGGCCGGCCCTCTCCTTCCCGCTCATTGGCGGGCTCTGCCGCTCCATGGCCCAATCGCTAGCTACAGCGATCGTCATGACGACGGAGGACGCCGCACGACCGAGGCAGCAGCATGGCTACCTACAGACCCGGGGTGCTCATCGGCAACTGGAACGAGGACTCGTGTCTGGGGGAGGTGAGGTGGAGACGGGCCCCTCTCCCCTCGCCAGACTCTTCACCTCTCGGTGTCCCCTCAGATTCCTCAATACAGTTTAAACCTGAGGTTGGGAGTTCTGGGTAACATGCCTACCCCCTCTCTGTCTGCCAGGACCTCTTGAGGGATTTTCTTCATAAAAGAGAACGAGGAGAACTTCTAACACAGAGAATAAACAGGCTTCAAGACAACCTTTTAAGGAAGGTAATTTTTTTAAGACGATTATGTCAATCCTCAATGACTCCCCATAGACTGGAGTAGCTGTTATTAGTATCCTTTATGCATTAAGGATGCTATGGATTAACATTTTGAATGCTGAAATACTTCTGATATTAGCTTCAGATAATTCTGTAAAAAATTATGTATATTTCTATTCAGATACACCTGTCAGTGTCTGAGGATGGATTTGTTCATTTTGGAGACACAGTGATGCTTTTGAATAGTGACGACAAACCCTCGGTGGAGAATCCCTGTGGTGTGTGTGGCAGTCTGACCTTGGCAGTTAATCTGGATGAACTGTCCATATTTTCACCTCTACCACTGCAAACCCTTCATGGAGTTAGTGCAATCAAGAGTGTGGTCCCTGTGGGTAGAAATACTTTCTGTATTTTAAGGTTTGGAACTTTATTCGTTGTTTTCAATGACTACTTTAGCTTTCAGTACCTTGTTTTGAGAAATATGCAATGAAGTTTGCTAATATGCAAATGAATTTGAGGAAGATTAATTTATTTAAGGGACTTTAACTTGGGTTGTGCATTATGCTTGATTCTGTTCCACCTATGTGAATAATTCCAAGAAAATTTAAGCCAGCTCAGAAATGGTGTGAAACCAGAATGGAGTTCACAGTATCATTTGATAAACTCTGCATCTGTTTTGAAGGTGGTCATATTTCAGCTGTAGAATAAAAAACGTGTCCTAATTTGACTTGGAATCATTATTTACTCTTCTGCAAGTAAGGTCTCTGAAGTGAAATTTGTGTTGATGCTTTTTCTGTACATGGACAGTGTTTTCCTAAAAAAAACCCCATTAACCAAACAGCATATTCCCTCTCTCAAAGACATATATAATTCCAGCTGTTTGTGGGAGAAGAAACAGAAGAACAGCAGTCGAAAGCTCTGCCTGAGTGCATGCATTTAACAATAGCATGTAAGAATACAAACTAACCCATATAATCCTGATTGAGCAAAACACTTTGGGTTAGACCGAAGAAAGAATTTTAGTGCTAAGAGCATAATTTAGGCCTTCTAGAACTGCAACCAAAATGTTTTTGCTTAGCTGCTGACTGAATGCTATTGAGTCCCTCATTAAAAAGTTTATCAGCTGTAGCTGAAAATACTTGGTGAGCTTAGCACTTAATGTTTCTGAGAAAAGCAGAGATTATTCTGGAAATAGGGATATACCAGCATGCATGCTGATATAATGAGCCAAATTACTGAATATCAGTTACATACATTATTAGCAACTTCTGTTAAGTTACATACAAACAAAACACACGCTGTTCTACTTTTAGTATGTGATTCTATTGGTTTTTCATTTCTTGTTATCTCTCCACCCTGTATGTTAACGAATATATCCTAAAAAGTTATCAATACAGTCTCTTTCTATTCTGTTAAATATTTTAACCAGTAAATAATGTATGAAATGTCTTTTGAGTTAAGATATTTTGCCTATTTTTAAAGGTAAACTTCATACAACAGGTTGCCACAAGACCTAACTGTAGAGCAAAATTTTTTTTAAAAAAAGGTAAAGCTGATTTTAAAAATAGTTTCTTTCTTCCTTTTTACAATTTTAACAGTGTAGATGGAAGTGCACTGGGTGAACCAGTTAAATATGGGCAAGCCTTTGGTCTTGGGACAACAGGAGGGTTTTCTGGCCACATGGTAAGACAATAAAGCTGGTAATGGTAGCATATACTGATAGTGTGCATTTAATTACTATATATATGAAGCTGTACAGTGGTTCAGCATCTTAGCTTTACAGAACAGATTCAGAATTGTAAATAGATCAAGATAAGCAATACTTACTTAGAAAGTGTATGCAACTTACCTGAGATCAGGTGTGCAGGCGAAGGGGGCTGTCACACAGAATGTGTAGATGAAGGAGATTTTAAAAAAAGAAAAGAAAGAAAATTAAAATTAGCTTGCGAATCATGAAGAAATTCATCATTAAAGGGAGATTTTGACTTTTTTTTACTTTAAATAATTCTAAAATGAGATTTTATTCCTTGTGAAGACAAATCTATAGCAGGTATATGAGGTAACATATATAATATATTCCACCATTCCGAGGGAGCAGATTTCTATTAATCATTCATATTGTTAACATGTTCCCCTCAGCAAATTAGAAGCAAATAAGACATTATGGATTACACGTGCACTCAAAATAAACTTTAAAAAAATTTTCCTCTCAGCGACCACTTTGGTGAGAGAGAACCTTTGGAATGTACATTCAATTTTAAATTATTATTCACCAGTCTGCATACAGAATAGCTACTTAATGAGTTTATGAACAGCAGAGGATCTATGTTATGGGATTTTCATGTGTATCTTTAGCTTGGCAGACTGATTTCTCAGGAGTCAAAAGAAAATAATGAGTTGAAAAATATTTTCTTAAACTAAAGACCTGTTTTCTTTTATATTTATACTGTCCTTATTGTATATTTTTATTTACAGTTGTATCTAGCAAGTGACCATAAATCATTTGTAAGATTTGCTAAAAAATCTTACCTTCAGCAAGTTTTTTTGACAGATGAGCTTTCCTATTTGACCTGCTGGCAAGCTGCCTTCTTGGATCCACAGCTGCGTCTTGAACATGAAGGATTTCCAGTTCCTGTAAGAAATTAAAACTGTAGAAAACGTTGTGAAGATTTAACTGAAACAGTAGATGGAGTACTTAGAAACAAGTTGTGTGCATTTTCATAGAATGGTTTGGGTAAAAAGGGACCTTAAAGCTCATTTCCAACTCTCTGCCATGGGCAGAGGCACCTTCCACTAGACCAGGTTGCTCCAAGTGCCTTTGAACCTGGCCTTGAGCACTGCCAGGAATGAGGCAGCCACAGCTTCTCTGGACAACCTGTGCCAGCACCTCACCACCCTCACAGTAAAGAACTTCGTCCTAATATTTAATCTGAATCTACCCTCTTTTCAGTTTTAGTCACATGTTTTCTTTATGTAAGTTCTGACCTGTAATTTTAGGAAGGGGGAGAGGGAAGGAACAACCTCTTTAACCAGGAAATCTGCATATACAAGTGTGAGGTTCTGGTGTTTATTTTGAGGCTGATTTGCTTGGTTTTTCTATCAGAATTTTTTTAAAGGTTGACATTATCAAGCTGGGAGAACGCAGTACTTGGAATCTGCTTTTCAGCACTTCTGAGCAATAAATTCCATTTCCTGCATTAGGAGCTCTGATCAATTAAGAACTCCAACACATTAAATTTAAAAAGTATGAAAAACCCCTCAAAGCACCTGGATAAGTGGATGCCTTTCTAAATATGGGTTTTAACCCTTTGTAAATAAGTTAAGTAGATGGAGTATTTTTCTGTTCTCCATACCTGTTGGTCTTCCTGAAGTGTTGCAGTATGACAAAATGCTACAAATATAACTGTTCCCCTACAGCCTCGAACAGTGACTCATTTACATGAATCAGCTCACTAATATTTGACTAATACAGTCAAAATTATGTAACTGTCAAAGACAACATTCTTTATTTACAGTATTTGTAAGTGAAAGTGACTAAAAATCAGTTCTGTTACATATAAAAAAATTTGCAAATTGGTAAAATAGAAAGGTCAATTTCTAGGCTGCATCCCCAAACCATCTGGATCTTTCATATGCTAAATATCAACTGTAAGAAGAATCACCCTGATGGCAGAGGCCACTGGAATGACTCTCTAATACTTCCTTGACATTTTACTTTTTAAGTGCCCAGCAGAAGGGAGTGGTTGAGAACTCCAGTTGTGTTTTGAAGTGCTCAGCAGGAGGGAGGGCTTAAGAGCTCCAGTTGTGTTGAGAACCGATAAGGTATAAAATATCTCACTATAAATATACAGCACTCTTGAGTGATGTAGCTTACACTAAACAGTAAATAAAAACATTTCATTTGAATAGGAACAGTTAAAATCAGTATAAAAATTTCTGCCAAGTGTCTTCCCTTGGTTTTGTTTTTTTCTTTTCCAGGCAAACTCCAAAATTATTATTACCCATTGCCAAACTAATCGCAGCTTGGCTGTTCCAAGGAACTTTTGGACAAGGTAAGCATAATTTATGACTGGCAGGGATGTCCATAACAATGTGCCAACATCAAGAATTACTGTAAGAAGAAAGACAGATACTTTAGGAACACACTGATGAAATGGAAAAGAATGCAGAATGAATATTCTTCTCTTATTTTATTTTAATTAAGCATTGTAAAGGAGTATAGCAATTGTTTCCTATTAAACTCAGAGCAAGAGGTGACTGAGTATTTGTATCAGGTTTTTGAGGATGAAAGAAAGTCTGAAACTTTAAGGCTGAAACAGCTGTTAAGTAGCCAGTTTTCCTCAGTCAGAGAGAAATGGTGATGGGAACTTAACCAGCTTATACATACTGAGTCGGTGTACCAGAGCCTTATACTGATGGGGCTGCTTTGTCTTTGAAGCTAGGAAAGTGTCATTTCCTCCTGACTTCAAATTCCTACATTATTCATAGGAAACCAAGTGGGCTATTGCATTTCTTGTAAGGGTCTGATATTTAAAATTGGATGGTGATATTTCTGAGTAAGCCAAAAAAAACTTGAGAAAACCTTGAACAATTTACAGGTAATGCAAATCTGCTGAATTTGTATATGTATTCATTGCCCATCCCCATCCCCATTTTTCTTTGACTTTGCAGGTCTTATTTTGGAAGAGAGTATGAAGTAATTTGTCACACTTTTCTGGACACCCATAAAGCTGAAGAAGATAAGAATTACTGGGAAATAATTTCAGGAGATCCCAGTGATGAGGATAGTACAATGATTGATAGGCGCAACTGCCCACTAGGGTGGATCAGAAAGAATGAGTCTTGTGAAGAGACAGAATAAAAAAAATCCTAGTCTCCAGCCAACAGAGGTCAGTGAGATTCTGACTCTTGGGTTTCCTGTTCAGATTCTAGAGACGCTTTGTTTTAAAAATGGAAATGAAAGTCTACTGTAAGTAATATTGCACAATCTCATCATGGTTATACAGTGGGCAAAAACTAACATAATTTTATGAATCATGCAGAATGTTAAAAATTCATGAACCAGGAAGGGTTCATTTTCCCATTTTCCCATTCATTGATGGCAAAAAATGTCAAAATCAAGGAAATCTAATACATTTTCACTAAACTACTGGCTTTCAGAGGGTACTTAACCAATTCTTCCAAAACCAAACCAGTGTCACTCTTTTTAAAATGAGTGTACAGTTTCCAGAATGCTGAAAACAAAACTCATGAACTGTCATTGGATACTTTGACATTTAAAGTTCATCTGAAAGAAAGTTGGTTGTTGAGCTTGTTCCACACTCTGCCTAGCACAATGTTGTGAATTACTGAAAAATCCCAAATGAGCTGTCTCTATCTCAAGACTGGCTTCCAATTTATGGAAATGAACTTAAAAAGTGTATAAATTGATTTATGTTTGGCCATGTATTCTAAACATTTAAATGCCGACTGATCAAGAACTTGAGCACAGTGATACAGACTAGAGACTTCTGGTCAGCTTTTTCCAACCACCACCATTTTCCATTTGCCTCCCACCCACAGAATTTTTCAATTCATAATCACTTCTACCAAGTTTGACAGCAAGGTAAAATTGTTAAAATTAAGCCCCAACAATTCTCTTGAAAATATATGCTAAAGTAGAAAAAGAATAAGAGAGACTGTAAGTTTATCCAGTCAGAAAAAGATTGCTATCTGTGTTCATATGTAATTAGACACTGGAGAATCCGCATAAAAAAATGGCCCAATAATGGTAAACTGCAGCTGGAACTCATGTTTTGTTTTTTTTTTTTTAAACAAGAGTATCAACCAAGCATGAGATGCAAAGACATGGAAAACAGATGTCATAGTTACCTGCCTTTATATGGAAGCTGAAACAGCATCACAGAGAAACTTAATGCATGACATTCCATTATATCCATTTAGTAAAGCCACATGCATACATATTCCATTTCTTACTGTACCACAAGAGTGGGCTCTTTCAGCACAAAGGAAGTGAATTTCTGAGTAAAATACTACTTAAATCTCAAAACGGATTCAAAAAGCCATCTATGTTCATAAAGATCAAATAAACCTTTAAGTATTACCAACACGAAACCACTAAACTTTCACAAAAGAAGGGACTGGTCCAAACATGTCTCAAGGCTTTATTCCCAGATAGGCTGTTTCAAACCCACTGACAAGGCTTTAAAAGCTCTTGCCTTTGTTCAGTATAAAGTAAATCAGCAGACTGTGGGATGGGCTAACTAGCACTTGGCATAGAGGGTCTCAGAGCAGGACATGCAGGTTTGCTTTGGGGGAGTGTATCACAGAAGACAGGTTTCCAATCACAATCCTTGTGTGCAAACCTCCACAGGTCTGTTATAGATGGGGTATTATTGAGGAAATTATCTTTAGGAACTTTTTCTTTCACTTTCTATGTAAATATGTGAAATCTGACATGTAACTAATTATGCATGTTTTTATAGACACTGTTACTACTCCAATTTATAGAGATTAAAATTCTGCATGTTTTCACATTCTGCTTGGTTTTGTAGGTATTAAACTAGAAAAACTTTGGCTGCATGAGTGCACTGCAGTGTTTCTAATTTGACTGTTGTGGGCATTTATTGGTGTTGGGGATAGTTATTTCAAATCTGGCAAAGTCTCTTTCCTCTCAGTTAAATGTAAGAAACACGAAGAGGCCTTAAACCAAAACCATGGCTGAAACAAAGTTTCGTGTGAACTCATGAAGGAATGAGAGCTGTGTGGGCAGAGTGCCTTCGCCATGGATAGGAGCTGTTGTGTGATTGTGCAAGCATTTAAGCGGAACAGAAGCAATGTGGGCTGTACAAAACCAAGTTTTGTAAAGTCTTAAAGGAAAACCAGATAGATAGATACAGGAGTAGGTAATGTTGGAATTTGGTGCTGATTAAAATGGCTTGGAGACTTATGTGCATGATTTGATCAGTCTGCGCTCATGGGAAAGTACTTCCCAAGCTGTTGGAAAATAAAGAAAGTAGAATCAGCAGTTCCTGATCCCATTATCAGTTTTTCTTACCTAATACAGTTTCAAACCCACAGATTTGTGCATAGCTTCTTATACCATATAACGGCTATTTATAATACAGCTGATTTATGATATCAAATACAGATATTCATCTGCTACCTAGTTTTTAAAAACTGTTTTTTACAGTTCTTATATTGTCCACATGATGGCACCACATTTTTCTAAATAGCACAATTACTGCTACATATGTAAAAGACCATGAAATGTTTAAATCCAAATGAGTCCCTGAAAATTGGCACAAAAGCCAATCAAGTTAAATCAGGCCTGAATTCTGGGCTAGGAAATGCCATTAATGTTTTATGGTGATTTTGGAAAATAAAGTTAAGCAACAAAGGGAGCTAGGACGTAGAGCACTGTGTATTGCATACAGTCAGCTTCTTAAAGCTAATTGGAACATTAAGTAATTTGTAACCAAAACATACTTGGAGGAAATTATCCTTAGGAGCTTTTTCTTTCACTTTCTATATAAAGTTGTGAATGTATCTTTACATAGAAAGATGTGACAACCAATGCATGTTTTTATAGAGGCAGTTATTACTTACTCCAATTTACAGAGATTATAATTCTGCACATTTTCACAACCGATTGACAAAATTCTGCTTTGATTTTGCAGGTATTAAACTAGAAAAAAGAAAGTCATGTGTAGAATGCACCACAGTCTGTCTGATTTGGCCACTGTGGTCATTTATTGATAAACACAGGATTTAATACAAAGACTTATGTGATTGAATATTAGTGCAGGATCTGAACAATCCTGCAACTGCCAGTTAGAGACACAGTGTGTTCTGGAATATAGTTCAGATTGCCATTCGGGTAATGGCAGTGATGCTTGCCTCATCTGCAAACCACTTTGCCGTATACCACGAAACACAAAATCGAGTATGAAGAAACCTTTTAATGCTTCTTCCAAATGAGACCCAATATGGATAGCTCTACAAAGTACACTGTGGGAAGAGAAAACTCACTTTGCCTCCATTCCAGGCAGCTCATAAGCTGTTAGCATGAAGCTGATCCTGAGCTATTAGTCCTTGCTGAGAGACAGGGCGCATTAGTTCAGATTTACTGCTGTGCTACTATAGCTTTTCAGAGGCCTGAGGCACTGAGAAAACTTACATTTGCACACGTTGTGCTGTACAGATGTGTTAGCAGCACATTATTGAAGTAAAGAAGTGGTACAGAGAGCTCATAGAGTCAGCAAAGAAAAGCTGACTAGTAAACTAGTTAACTCACACATTGGTAACACTGGATAATGAAAATCCAGTTTTAAATCTGCTTTTCCTCTTCCCTCTCTTTTTAATGCTTACCCAAATCATATTTCCAATCACATCACTTCTACTCTGCTGTGCCACCTATCCCAAACTTACTGATTTGCTGTGGTTATAAAGTGCTCTTCAAGCACTCAGCACAAGTCCGTGGCCTGTCACCTTAATTACATCAATATCCTTAAGAGGCTATTTTTCTTTTCTGTGGTTATCATGAAGTATTGTTTTAGCTCAACTGATCAGAGGAGGAGGCCATAGGCAGGTTTGGTAACTGGATAAGACATCTGAGGGAAAAAAAATAAACAAAAAACAAACACCCAGAAAAAGCACAGAGAATATTACAATAAGAAATTCCACACAACAGTGGAAGGAAAGTATCCAAGCACTGGAAAATTTGGTGGAGTTGGCAGGTAAGAGGGTGATTTTGATAACATCTGTGCCCACTCATCCTAAATTAACATTGCATGTCTGCTGTAATTTGAGGGGGACTGGGGAGGTGGAATGTTCTTTTAAAACCAAAGCTGTTGCTTTAGAAACACTCAAGACTTTTTAATGCATGAAAACTAAACTAAGAGGCCACAAAATAATAATACAGATATGAAATCAAAATACATTAAATACAAGTGGAAATTAGGCAATCTCTGTCATTTTGTCAACTACACTTCTATTCTAGTCAAGGCTTTGTTCAAGTGTCACGTCCATTCTCTGCCTGACCTGCCTGTATACAGCCTTGAGAGAGGCAAGCCACAGCTTCTAAGCCCCCTGCTTCATGCTGGTTTGCCTTCATCCTGGGAGCTGTAAAAGGGAATCTAGTTCTTAATACTGCATTCCTCCTGGATAACAGGAGGAGTGGAAAGATCTGTCACCTTGCTGGATGTGTGCTATTTCAGCATGGATATGAACAGCCATATAATGTCAACTACACTATTTGCATGCTAGGTTAGCATTACTTACAAGGAGAAGTACAATCTGCAATAAAGACCACCCCCCTTTTGGTTTGGGAGGGATTTGTTTTGGTCAAAACTGTTATAAAAGGTATGTAATGAAACAATTGACACTTTTGTTCATTTTTTCATTGCTGGGCTTGTACAAGGCAATCTGTTACCCAAGAGAAGAGAATCATCAGTGCAGCACTAGAAAGCATTACTACAGCACTTAGCTTTCGGGAAGTTTCTGTATTTTTTGGCAAGGAGGACTCACAGTGCAGTAGAATAGGCACAAACATTAAAAAATGCCTGATGACATTAATACCCTCATTCAGTGATGAAATTAATTTATACACATGCATCTCTGGTGTATGTTTACACGAGAAGCTCAGAGAGCTAATTTCCCAACATCTGTTAAATGCTGCTTCATATAGTACGTCAAAACAAAACTAAACAGACCATCCAGTTACAGGCCAGCTAGTATATAAGTTTCTATAATGCTGGTCTTGTTTTAATTATAGGCTCCTTGGGGCAGGGACCATATCTTCATCTTTTTTTCCAAATACGAATAACTACAGCAAGTAGTTAAGTAAGTAATGGCATAAAGTGGTTATTAAAAGTGGTTTTAAGATAACGAGAAATTGATGTAGACCTGGTGCAAATAAACAGAGATAAAGACATATGAAATCTATACATAAACCAGCACCAAATAGTAAACTCTTAGTGTGGGGTATGGAGCTGTAGCTGCCCAAGTAATTCTGACGTTAATAGGAGTTGCTAGGAGAAGAGCCCACAAACCACAGTGCTGTCCCTGTGGGTCTGACAAACCCACAAAGGGGAATAAGAATTATACATGGCAATGTTTACTTTCATACATATATTTAGTTATTTAATTATATGGCATAGTTAAAAATACCTAACCAACTTAAGTCCCATTTGCAAAAGTGACACCAGTCCTGAGAAACTGAAGAGCTGTTTCTGCAGCTTATTCACATTAGGAACTGCTAGGAATTAGGCTGTACATACCTTTGAAGATCTTAGTCTGACTAAGAAAATCACTTTCAAAATGGCAGTTAGCTGTTTCTGAAAATTCTGTAGAATTTATGAAAACATTAAATCCCTAAACGAATGAAATCAAGAAACTAGAGAATAAGCAGAGCACTGAATTAAAGTTTGAGTTACTTTTCCTTTATGGGAAAAAGCTCTTAAAACTCTTAAAATGCTAATTAACATGGATTATTGGTATAGGATCTCTAAAAGACGAAACATAACAGTTTGTGAAATTCACGTCAGGCAGCAATTTCTATCCACCTCCCTGGTTTCCTACTACTTTTCTTGCTTGAGCTTTCTGCCTCTTCTATATCCTGAAGAAATAACTGAGCAGTTGCTTAGGGAAAAGTTTAAGGTTCATCAGCTTTTCCGGTCTTTTTGCTGACAATTTTGGAAGCATCAGTTTAGCCAGAACACCCAAGATGTATTACAGACTTGCAAATAACTAGTGAATTTAACTGACCATGAAGAGAGGCAGATTTTGCTATATAAATATACATATCTGTAGAAATAAAAATGAATTGGCACTGTATACACATACATACCCTGGGTTCTTTGGTGCTGACACAGAAATAGCACGTAGTTCAGCATATGCAGGAGAACAATCTTTCCTCATGTAAAAGTATTAATTGGTTTCTTTTGAAACTATCTAAACTAAGTAGTTCCTTCAGTGTAATCTTAAGTGGCCAGGGATATATTCAGGTCTGTAGCACATGTTGAGTAGAGGACCTAGATCACTTTACTGTGTGATCAGTATTTCACAATTACTTTTAACTTTGGTGGCATAAATTCTGTGATGTCTTAATTTATTTTACTGTATTTTGTGAGCTTGCTGCCGAAGTGGCAGTTGAAATTTGCTTTTCAAAACTTTCCTATTGAAATACCAGCTTTGGAACAAACCAGCAATTCTGGCAGAAGTCACTGTATTGTACAAAAATTTTTATGACCAATAAAATATTTTTAGACCTTAAGTAGAACAAATGTTAGCAACTTGAGCAGGTTGCTGTGGTAATGGTAAAACACTCTTTTGGGAGTCCCAAGCAGGCATAGTTGAATCTATCAGCATCCAACTCTAACAGAATGGGCAGATTTAAAGGTAACTAAAGAGTGCTTCCTGCCTTGTTGCCTGTAGAGGGGAAGGTCTGAGTACGAACCTGCAAATCTTACAGACGTAGTGCAGTTAACCCTGGCTGAGCAAGTTCTTGAAGAAAGCACCAAAACGCACATCAGAGGACGGGGCAGGCCACCCGGTGGTCACGTAGGTGTATGGCATTACAAATTCATGCTTATCCCTATTGTGAAGTAAAATGTATAATAGATTATAATTACAAAAATGGGGGCTGAGCTCACTTCTTAAGCGCATGGTAAATTGAAGTAGCTCAGGTGAGGGGTGGTAACTAACTCTGTGTTTTGGTTTTATGGCACCATTGTAGATCAGTGATCATAGTAGATAAAGAGCAAAGAGATTAAGCAGGCCAAAAATGCACTATGTTTGAGCTTTGGATCTCTGATTACTGTTTCAAACAAGCACAAAACTCCTTTCATTTCTCACTAATATAGGTAATGAAATTCTATTCTGCTCTCTCTCATACATGTATCATGCTTTTTCATTCTCCGTTTACCATATCTGTGCATCAGTGTTTCTTCCTGTCAAATGGACATGACTCTGTCCTAAAGGAAGATAGTAAAAAAGTATTTTGTGGATATATACATTTGCTCTCAAATGACACCAAATTTCACAGGTTGAATTAATAAAGTTATCAATCTTGATCAAGTTATCAATTTATCCACGTTTCTTTTTCAGACACAAATGATGCTTTTTTTTTAAAGGGGTCCGTATTTCCATCTCAATAATTACGATGTACAGACCTTGATACAACATAGCTTATTGTTCTCACTGCTCACTAAAAATGTTGATGCTTCCAGAAGTACTTGTAACTCAACACTTTCCTCTGTCCCATGCTAATTAATATCTAGCTATATATCAAGTGATTGTACCATGTTAGGCAGTTATGGAATTTTGCCCTTAAGTGCTAACTCATTTTGCACAGTATCACAGCTTGGGACTAGTGAATGGTTTCTACTAAACACTAGGCTTTATACAGTGTTCAGAAACACCAACACAAATTCCTGCTTCTTATGAAATTAGCTTAGCAAGGATTTGGGGAGTAACCATTTGCACTATATGGCTGATGTGTGCAACCTTTTCATTTAAGCTATTATTTCTGAGAACAGAACGTTCATTCATTACAGAGAGAATTGAGAAAAAGTGAATTTATACTGCATATTTGACCTGTTACATACACAACCATTAGCTGCTGGGTTTTAGAAGTGTTACGTGTAAGCCAAAAAGTGGTAAAGGTTTTTTGTCAGCCCATGTAACCTATAGCAATTTTAGGTTTTCTGCAGTAACCTAAGGTTCACATTGTAAAGAAAGATGTTGTCAGAATTTGAATAAATGCATAACAAGGTTTTCCAAACATATTTGAAGCCATCCTGTGAAAGAACTTAATAACATTCTGTGGTAGGGCAGCAACTTCTCCAAATGAACAGTGCAATTAAGTGAGCCCAATACTCCTGTGTATCTGTCATGATCACCTAGATCATCACCTAGAGTTCTGCCCACAACAGAACAGCATTGCTGGCTAAGAGGCTTCATGTGGGTGGGACAACGAATCTGAAACTGAACTGATAGGCAATGAAAGGAGTTCTTAAAAAGTTCAGAAAACACATCCATGAGAACAAAGTTACAGAGGGGAAATAAAAAGAACACCAACTGAAGTTTTTCAAAATACATTTAAACTTGCAGAGCTAATCCCTTGGGATATGATATTAAACTTCTGCAGGTGAACATAGGCTATTTTCCGCACAGAAATAAGCAATGATCATGTTATAATTTAATAGTCAAAAATAGCCATAGTTATAGTCTTCAATAATAAGCTATGAAGTATTGTCTTTATACTTTTCTCTTTCATTGATCAAAGTTAAAAAAGTTCATTCAAAGAGTGTTTTAGAGATCAAAAAATCCACCTTAGACACAGTTAAAAACAGTTTGCCTTGTATAGGTCCTGTAACTGCAAAAAGATCTTGGTATGATAAAGCCACTGATTATAGAATAGAAAGTGTATTGGGTTTACAGCTCAAAGTTCATTGATGTATGTAACGTTTGTATGTTGAGTACAATCAGGGCAACACCTAATAAGTTATAATTAATAGCTTCACTTAGGTAAAGAAAACAAACCATTAGTGAGTTGGATCTATTTTATCTGATTTTGCCAATTACTATATTACGTTCTTCCAATCCAGAAGAATATTAATGGAAAATACGAATGGCTGGGCATGCTTTTGAAGACACAACTAAACAGAAACAGCTCCCAAAATTGGTTATGGGAGTACTAACTGTTGAAATGAGATTAGTTACTATGCCCCCAAAAAAGTACATCTCCGCTGTGTTAAATTGCATAGAGCAGAATAAACATTCCAGAAAGTTCTAATTACCTTAATGCTGAACTTTCATTTAACCATATTTCTGATTCCAATATATCTGCCTTCAAATCCCAGTCCTCTGAATTCTGTCTGTACACAGACAACAAAGAAATCACGTTGCAAGAATCTGCTGGAAGAAAATAAAACAAATTCTTCAGTCTTTTACTGCAAAACACATTCCTCAGACTTCTTATAATTGTTTTCTGAACTCTTCCCACCTTGTTAACATCTGTGCTAAAAAGAGTGGATGCCAGACTTGGACATAGAGTGGCTCGCTTAACGCTTTATTCAGTAGTAAGCATGCTGTTTTTTCCTTGACGCTTTTTGGCACATGCATCCATTTTCAAGGCTACATCCAAGTCCATGGTGAGGGTGGGTGGCCTGGGGCTAGCTAAAGGAAAAAGTTGCATCCTCCAACCCCCCTATTCTCATTTCTGTTTGCTTGAGCAGCTTGAGATTAGCACAAACTGTTTCCCCCAGAGTCGAGGGAGGGAGAGATGGAGAAGTGAGGTTGGATGCACAGAAGTATGTGCTTGGGCTCAGTAGTTAGGCTAAGAACACCTGGGAGCTGTTATACTGACTTCAGCTGTTGGTGAATTACTCCATGCTGCTCTTGGGAGACTGGAAAGGACTTTTTGTGCATTGAGATTACAATTTTCTGTCTCATGGTATTCTGCTGCTCTAGGTAAGTGCTAGCTTTACCTATAACTACTTTGTCTGCTTTTGTCCATACAGCATTTTAACAGCCAATTGCCATTAAATTCTTTATTAAAGATATTAGTGTAAAGGATAAAAGTATAACTTTAGAGGTATAACCTAGCTGTATATTTAAAATGGCATAAGGTGTTTAAGGGTAAAGAATAACAGAGGACTAAGAAAAATACGACTCAGAAAGTATCCAGACTGAGTACACAATACAAGTTAATAGTTATTTTGAGCTGGGAGGGATATGAAGAAAAGGGGATCCCAAGACCTACACCAAAACTGGGGTTAATTTCATATATTTACTACTCACCTGGAAAGCAAGCTTGCAATAGCGGAGACATCCTAATTGGGAAATTATACATGATTGTGTAGAAAAGCCACAACTATAAAAACAAAAAAGAACAAACAAACCAAAACCCTAAAGGAAGGGACTGGACAAGGTGGCAGCTGAAATTTAGTGCAGGTAACTGTGAGGTAACGTGTGTTGAAAGGAATAATTTGAATTATTCATATGCAGAGATGATTTGCAAACTCACTCAAGAAAAAGATCTAGGCGTTGCTGTGGACAGCTTAATGGAAACTTCTACTCAGTGTGCAGTAGCGGTCAAAGAAGCAAACAAAATGTCAGGCTATATTAAAGATGGGTTAGAGACTAATACTAGAAATAATAACAAGACTATCAAATACATCAATAAAGTGTTCTTCCTTGTAAGATTAGATTATTTAGCTTTCATTATCTGAAAAGAAACAGGCATCCCCTGGAAAAGGGAATTAAAAGGGATTTGGGGCACTTCTATAAAGTGAAAGATTTTTAGAGGCTGTCAGAATCATCACGGCCTTCAAAGTCAAAATACTTTCTCTAAACAACTTCTCTGCTCATCAGTTTGTAAACAAGGATAGCAGAAGCCACTGACCTTTGCTATATCTACTGAGATGAATGGATGAAAAGTGGCATACAGACTGTGGATGACCTGCTTTTGAGCACACAGCCTGAATGTCATTTCCCTGCTTCTCCAGAGAAAAGAGGAAAGGGTCAGTTCCTTACCGAACCTCTTCTCTGCTCTCCCTGGAGCCCAATCTGCAGGGCCTAATCCAGCACCACATTTTATACAGCTTAGGCTCAGCTGATGCCTATACTAAGCACCTTTTATTCATTCTGTACCTACTTCTCAAATCCAGTTTAGCACCCTAACTTGAGATCTTTCCTCCTTTAATTCTTTCCTTCCCATTGTTCTCCTGCACTTACATATCTGAACTATCCTCTGCTGCTTCCGCAATCTCACACCAGTTACCCCACTGCTCCAAACATGGCCTTTTAACCCACTTTCCCCTCACAGCAGGCACAGCTCACCAGCTTAGTTCCTTCAGTGTCTGCTGTCAGGATTATCAGCACTGTTGGATATGCATTAATTTGCCTCCCCTGCAGTACCTGCACAGCAGCCCACTTCCCCATGTTCTGCAGACCACCAAGAAGTGCATGATGATGTTGACATTATCAATTACTATCTATGGTAAATGACAAAGAATGAAATCAGAGCTTAATTTATCACAGAGGACCCCTTCTCTCCCTCCCTCGCCTTAGAGTTATAGCATGCATCAGTGCATATAGTGCTTAGGTATTAAGGCAGAAGGTTTCTCTCCTAATCATTTGACATACTAGATTCAAAGCTGTCCTGTGGATTATGGACAATGATATACACCAAACTCTGTGGTTCCTAGGGTAAAGTGCTTGCTATAAATAGATGTCAGATTTGTAAATTTAACATTGTTTAGTCTGAGGGTAAGTGAGGAAAAAGGGAAACTCATTTTCTCAGCAGTGGGAGGGTGTGGAGTGTTGTTTTCTGCTGGGGAGTTTTATTTTTATTACTAAACTCTTGAGATGTCAGAGCCTAGAGATGTCACAAGGTCCTTTTGCTGTTCTGGGCTGTGAAACCAGAAGGGGAAAACATGAACTGATGCAGTTTCATATAACTTACGAATGTGTTTAGCATTTCTGTGACAGTGAAGGCAGAAAATTTAACTGTTTCCTTTGTGAACTTTATTTTGTTTGTCTGGAATTTTGCTCTGTTCCAGCAGAACTGGCAGCAGCCTTGTCCGGAGCAGGACATTTTCCCATATAAGCAAAATAAATCCTAATTACAATAAAAACAGGAGAAAAAAAAAAAGAAAATTTAAAGTTGTGCTGTAAAATGGCATTATTACCTCTTTAACAGGAAGCATATGGAATAGTAGCGTGCACATAGGTCTGAGAGCCAGGAATAAATCAGTGCTAGTCTAGACATGCTGATTCCAGCTGTGGTCCTGAAACAAGCTGTTAGGGCTAGAATTTGATTAAGTCTAATACCCATCTGGAGATGATGATGAATGAAGGCAGAATAGCACTGTCCTATCAGAGTTGTGCTAGAGGTACTTAGATGATTGCTAGGACACAGGCAGGAGAGCAAGAGTTACCCATTGTATTCCCTCTAACAGTGACTGAATCCACAGCCAGTATAAGAAATCAGTGTGGCACATCCTATGGAATAGTGTCTTATCACATTGCCACATTCTCTCCAGGACAGAAAAAGGAGGAGAGGAAATGTCTTTACCCAGTCCAGTTTTCCACTTCTTAGTATGTCCTTCACTCAGGATTTTGTCTGTGCTTTTTCCCCCAGTGTGGCTATAACACTTCATTAACTAATATTTATAAGAACCCAGGAAGATGGAAAGCCTACATGTTATCTATTTAGGGTAATTACCTCACAAAAAAACATAAATAAATGTTGACCAGTGATGTAATTACAGACAGCAAAGAACTAGCAGTCTTACAAACCCTCACCAAAATAACTCCTCTCTCCTGCCTCCACTCCTGAAAACAATGAATCTGTCTGAAGTGGTCTAATATGAATATTTGCACCTCCTTTACTATTATCTTATTTTCACACAGCAAAAGCATCCTAGCTTGTGTCTGTTTGCTTTTGCTTGATTTCTGCCACCTTCAGACAAAACTCTTCCTCCAACTACACAGACTTTATTCACCAAAGAAAAAACTCCCAAAGCCCTTGCAGACCTTATGAAAGGCGTTTTCACTCACTTGGGTTAAATGAGCACTGTGTGTTTTCTTTCTCCTTTTTTGGGGGGGGGGGGGGTGGGGGGTGGGGGAGGGAGGTGAAAAGCAATAAATGAATCATTTCAACTTCGGGCGAGAAGTTTAGGTGTTGTATTTATACCATGCAACTACATAAACACAGAATCAGCCAGTTAACCAATGAACTGCAGGAATGAGAAGCAATGAGATGATCTAAAACATTTTAACACATTTTCCATATATTAGCCCTTGGACTAGTTGTGTTTTGCTTTCTTAAAACAGACACAAGTCAGTAAGCGTCCAGAAGGAAAGTCTGAGGTTTTACATTTCTGTTTGTGGTACAGGAAAAGGGTTACGATCTCAGTGGTTGATTCAGTGAAATAACATCTCTTTTATACACATCTGCCTAGCAAGTAGGGCGGTAGTTGGAAATACCCAATCTAAAGTATTAAAGATTTGCTGGCAAATAGCAAGGCATTTTCTGCAAAGGAAAAGTTATACTGAGTAGTCACTTTGAATGCTTAGGAGTTACAGTCAAATATCCAAACACTGTGGAGTTACACTGCATATATTATTTTGTCAAGTATTTAACACACTGGGAATTGACTGCTGCACAGTTCATAACCAAGAAGGCATGATAACAGTGGACTTTTAAGAAGAGACTTGGCAAAGGTAAGTTATATTTTTATAGCAAATTATTCAGGCATCATGCAGTTATCTTTTTTTACATGTCAGCATGTATAATTTTCAACTGTTTTAAATTAAGAATTTAAGAGAAGAGTAAACAAATGAGAGGTAAACCAGAGGTGTTTCACAAACTATGTTTTTGTCTATTTACTGTCATCACTGTTTTGTTTTTAAGTGATATGAGAAATTTGAAGTAACAATCAGCATTATGACTTAACACAAAGATGCTTTGCATGGACATACCTTAATTTAGGACACTTTCATTTCACTGCACATTTGTCCTATTTCTACTGGCACATATAAAAGCCAAGTCTTTTGTGAGTTTGTAGCTTTCTTCAGTTTTGGAGGCCTCTGTAAACCTGCAATATTAGAATAGGCAGAAAAGAAACAAAATCACAAATCAAATGATTCATTACTCAAAACAATTTTAAATCAACATAATCTCTCTGACTGGCAGTTAATTTTCATAAATAAGAACTATTAATTAATTTCAAAATGAGATGAAAAGGAGAGGGGATATGGGCTTATTGCTATTCTTTTTAAGTTAAGCCCATTGTTTTTCCAGAATTGTTTATACTCTTTGTACTCATTTCAACTCTGCTATGTAACTGCATGGTTTATTCTTTAAATATTTTATTTTTCTTTCAAGAAGCAATGCAGAAAAATGCATTTCTCCATGAGAACTGGATAGGGGTAGTAATCCTCTGAAAACACATAGATATTTCCAAACTATTTTAAAATTAAACATTAATATGATTATCCACTACAGTTTCAGAGCATAGTTCTAACCAAGACATCCAAATGCAATATTTACTTGAATCTCTGTATGAACTAGCCTATACAGGAAATCAGTAAATTGCTCCAGAGTCTCAGCCTCAAAGGGGATACGTATTTGTTTAGTCATACACTATAAATAACTTCTGTAGACTCGAAGCCTTGCCAGCATTATTAGTGCAGTGTTCACTTAAAAGTACCCTTTATTATGAGCCTCATTAGTAACTGATTTATACAGTATGAGCCTACAGGAAAAACATGCAGGCAAGCATAGCACACATATATTGATGTTGTATTATCCATATTGCCAGTGTAACCTCTGTTGTGGTGCTAGTATGCTCCGAGTTGGGCAGCCCCTTGGGAGACACAGAAGAGGGGTCCTGGAGCACCTTTTGTTGCTCCTCTGCAGGGGGATTGCTGTCAGGGTGGAGGTGGGAACAACACACTCCTCTCTTCCCCCAGTGTACCAGTCTGTGTCTGTGAACTGCTGACATAAAGCTGGGGGGTTGCCAAATTGCTGCAATTTATGCTGAAGGACTGACCCAACAGATGATGGCCTCTTCATCACTTTTATAGCTCTTTGCTATTAGAGAGCACTGGTGATGTGATCTGCTGCTGTTATTTGCCTAGTGCTGTTATAATATTTATGCTGTCTATATTACAGTATGACACACACTGTACACTATAAAATAACTTGCATGCTTTATCATATGGAATAAACTTTGTATGCAATGGATTCTGCATAATACAAGATAGTTTGGGGTAAAATATCATTACTTGACATCAGCAAATTCTTACTCTTTTCCACGAGTAGCTGTTAATTATTTCGTTTATTGTCCCATTAAAAAAAATCCAAAACAAAACAAACAACAAACATTTAATTATCTTATAACATTTTTCATCAAGAGTAATCCCCATCCCATGCATCCAAGAAAAAATGTGACAGCCACAACCAATTTTCATTGATGAGGACAAGGATTCAGAAGTGATGGAAGGTAAGCCTATCCACAGTCAGAACAGCAGGTCACTATCAGAGCTGGAAGCAGATCTCCACACTCAGTACAGTGTTCTGCCAAAAAATGAGCTGTGCCTGACTGTTACTGCTTTATAGTGAGTGGTTTGTATTAGATGTGGTTGGTAAGGTTCAGTTATATGTAACCCAAGATTAATGCTGAGCTTAAACTGACATTGTCAAAATCTGAACTTTTTGCTATGCTCATTTTATAAATTTGAGTCCAGAAATACCAAAAAAATACTTAAAAAATCCCCAGCTTTAAAACTCTGTCCTTGTATGTGTTCCCCAAAAGCATAGGTACTCTTACCTCCTGAATGTGTGAGTGAAGTCTACTAAGATTCATTTCCATGAATTAAAAGACAAAGTTTATAGTAATTTTAAAAGATATTGAAGAAAAAGGAAAGAAAAGGAAAAAGGAAAACCTGGGTTATGTTGGTGGTTCCATGGTTGTCTTAGAACATGATTTTGGACAACCGCTTGGGACTTAAATTCCAAAAGAGACTGTTTCTTTTCAGAAATCCAAAGGCGATAATATTAATTCTTCTACAGAACCTAGTAGAAATTTGACCTCCCTGAGCACATGTCTGCTCCCATGTCAGTGGCTACTCCCAGGACCAAGCTTATGGGAATACATGGCATCGTGAGATCCTCAACGTGCTCTTTTAAACATTCACAGACATACTAGCTTTTTGTGCATGTCCAGACAGCCTTTTCCAGATAGTCAGTTCACAAGACAGCCATGTCTCTGGAGGCAATCTATCACACAATTGAATCATGTAGCTGCTCATTCCCTCCTTCAGCTGCAAAATGAGTATAATACCTGCCATCTGAGTAACACCAATTTCTTATGGATGAAGGTATTTGTCCTGGTTTCAGCATGACAGTATACCTTCCACTCCCTGATGCTATGGAGCTTAATTACTTACTATCTGGTAGCCCTGGACTACAGACACTGTGGACCTAACAGTTATTTTAGCCAACATTTAAATTGAGGTCATCACAAAAAAAACAAAGCAACCAAATATTAGCCCATGAAATAAAGCTCTTTGGTGCTTCCCGCTCCATGGTCTCCCTTCCTTATCTTCAGAAAGGGTGCTAAAGTAGTGCCAAGCAGTAATAGTCAAGCTTTTTTTGACAAACACAGAAATAAAGCAAATGATTACCAGGACACAGCAATGTTTAAAAGAAATGGTAACTAACCTGTGTAACAACCTGTCTGAGGGTGTAGCAAGTTTTCAAGATTAGTGGAATAATGCATTTACATTCAGATTTAGTGCTTGTTTTAAAACACATGCTTCAGCTGGGGCCATCAGTACAGGAATTAGAGGTTAATTTTGTCTTTGAAGGTCACTTAGACTAGCTAATTACAACTACTTCTGGACTTGAAACCAGCGGTTCTTTAGAAAAAACAAAACCCAAGAGCGGGAATCCTCTCAGGATCAGGACCCTCTCAGTCACTAGCTCCAAGCTATTTAACATCAGGTACTGCTCAGAAGTTGCAGGTTGATTTCAAAACATGGAGGAAAAGTCATCTCTAAAGACACTAGATCCTAGACTGTTTAGGATGCTACAGCTGACTCCAGCACCTATTCACATCTATGAGAGTGTCATCAGATCTCATGAAGCACCAAAAACATTTTCAGTTTGTGTCTTACCAGGGGCTATTTATGTGACAGATAATACCGTTTCACTTACGAGAAGTTTATAAAATAATCTAGTCACATCTTGCTGTCAAAAATAATGTGCCAACACACACGTGGTGTGCATTCCAACTAAAGTTGGTGTTTAAAAGATATAGTTTGCAGAAGTTAAGAGAGCTGCCATCACAGCTTTGTACTGCTGTCTTCAACACCATAAATAAAACTATCCACTTGGCTTCATTCCAGCTGTCACAGCCTTAGAGATAAAGTAAAGCAGCATGAATGTGAAAGGTCCTCAAGACTTCCTTAGTTCAGTTAAGCAACAGCCTGTATTGAGTAGCTTTGCCTCTGCTGGCACTAGGAATGACAAATAATCAGAATTAGCTGCTGCTAAAGCCTTGCAAGTTAAAATGACAACTGTACTTACAATGTGGTAAAGTCATCTTATTCAGGCACAGACATCCAAAAGAAGAGACTGCATAATTCATCAATCACTGGCAGTACTATTTAAAAATAAACAAGCAAACAAAACCACCCAACCAAACCCCAAACCCAAAAACTCCACAACAACACCCTCAAAAAAAAAAAACAAAAAAACCAACCCCAAACGAAACCAAAACCGCACTCAAACCATCAAGTCCAGCAAAGCCAGACAGGACTATGCATGCTATCTATGAAATACTAAAGGATGGCCGCTGGCCATCATATTTGAGAAATCATGGCAGTCAGGTGAAGTTCCCAATGACTGGAAAAAGGGAAATATAACCCCCATTTTCAAGAGGGGGAAAATGGATGACCTGGGGAATTACAGAGCAGTCAGTCTCACCTCTGTGCCTGGCAACATCTTGGAGCAGATTCTCCTGGAAGGCATGCTAAGGCACATGAAAAACAACAAGGTGCTTGGTGACAGCCAGCATGGCTTCACTAAGGGGAAATCCTGCCTGACCAATTTGGTGGCCTTCTATGATGGGGCTACAGAACTGATGGATAGAGGTAGAGCAGTTGATGTCATCTACCTGCACTTGTGCAAAGTGTTCGACACTGTCCCACACGACATCCTTGTCTCTAAATTGGAGAGACATCAATTTGATGGATGGACCACTCGGTGGATAAAGAACTGGCTGGATGGCCACACCCAAAGAGTTGTGGTCAATGCTCAATGTCCAGCTGGAGACCAGTAACGAGTGGCGTCCCTCAGGGATCGGTGTTGGGACCGGTCTTGTTCAACATCTTTGTCGCTGACACGGACAGTGGAATTGAGTGCGCCCTCAGCAAGTTTGCCGATGACACCAAGCTGTGTGGTTCGGTTGATACCCTGGAGGGAAGGAATGCCATCCAGAGGGACCTCGACACGCTTGTGAGGTGGGCTGATGCCAACCTCATGAAGTTTAACCATGCCAAGTGCAAGGTCCTACACCTGGGTGGGAGCAATCCCAGGCACAGCTACAGGTTGGGCAGAGAAGAGATTCAGAGCAGCCCTGCGGAGAAGGACTTGGGGGTGTTGGTTGATGAGAAAATGAACATGAGCCGGCTTCAGTGTGAGCTTGCAGCCCAGAAAGCCAACCGTATCCTGGGCTGCATCAAAAGGAGCGTGACAGCAGGTCGAAGGAGGTGATCCTGCCCCTCTACTCTGCTCTTGTGAGACCTCACCTGGAGTATTGTGTGCAGTTCTGGTGTCCTCAACATAGAAAGGACATGGAACTGTTGAAATAAGTCCAGAGAAGGGCCACAAGGATGATCAGGGGACTGGAGCACCTCCCGTATGAAGACAGGCTGAGGAAGTTGGGGCTGTTCAGCCTGGAGAAGAGAAGGCTGCGTGGAGACCTCATAGCAGCCTTCCAGTATCTGAAGGGGGCCTATAGGGATGCTGGGGAGGGACTCTTCATTAGGGACTGTAGTGACAGGACAAGGGGTAACGGGTTAAAACTTAAACAGGGGAAGTTTAGGTTGGATATAAGAAGGAAATTCTTTCCTGTTAGGGTGGTGAGGCACTGGAATGGGTTGCCCAGGGAGGTTGTGAATGCTCCATCTCTGGCAGTGTTCAAGGCCAGGTTGGACGAGGCCTTGGATGATATGATTTAGCATAAGGTGTCCCTGCCCACGGCAGGGAGTTGGAACTAGATGATCTTAAGGTCCTTTCCAACCCTAACTATTCTATGATTCTATGATTCTACAACAGACCCCCGAGTTCAGTAAGACCAAGATCAGGCTTCTGTAGAAAGTGGTGCCTGTACCAGATTGTAAAATACTGAGCTAATTCTGCCACTGGTACTCAGATGGACTAGACACATTCACCTCTTTAGTACTGCCATTCATTCATATCTGGCTGTTCAAGGAGTAAAGGAGGAGGCAGTAGCAAAGAATATGACAGAATCCAACACAGACTCACAATGAAATGTAAAACCAGACAGGTCCATATGCACCTTTTATACTCAACTCATGAAAAATACAGAGAAAATTTTCATATGATATTTTTATGCAGAGTAAGTTCAATCATAATTTTGGCAATTGATATTTCTCCTTTCATTCAACCTAAAGGGCCCCTTATGTCAGCCTACAGTTCAAGGGAACATAAACCAAAAGGAATGCAAAGTCAGATGAAAAAGGAACAGTATGTGACTGGAAATGTGTAGAGAAGAGGTAAAGTCATAACTTTTTAAAATATTTGTTTTAAATTAGAATGACACCATACAGGGAAGCTCACATAATGTTTTTACTACTCTGGTGCACAGTTATAAACTGTGTATTGGTCAATGGCTTTTAAGAAAATGATGGACCTTTTCTTCAGTACCAGATATTTAGCAGCTTCATAGCTGACATAAATGTTCTGTCATGTTCCTCTAAACCCAAGATAATCTCTTACGTGTAGTCTATATACCCAGTACTAAAATAATAAAATAGCAAACACAACCCACAACACTGTTAAAAGGGTTCAATACTTTCTGCACCTCATACGCTGCACCATGGCTACAGTCAACGCTCCTCACATTTATAGAGCTGTCATTTTTCGATCCCATGCTCTGAACACAATATTTATGTAGATGACATGGTCCACTTTTTCTGCAAACAAAGAATTGCACATATACAGTAACATATTCTTCACAGAGTTCTAGAATGTGCTCTCAAGATGAGGTAAATATACTTTTTGATGGATGGACACTCAGTGTTAGACCCTCTTCCATGGAAGTATGTGAACAATATTTTACAGCTTATCTCTAAGGCATTGCAACAAATAAGGACACCAGAATAAGGTGTGAGTGCATGTCATGCAACACATGTTTTTGGAAAGATAAGGTCTAGGAACTCTTATAAACTCACAGGAAAGCAATTCACTGGAAAACAGTCTAGAATGCTGTAGAGTGGGACACTATTATGAAAGAGTCAGGTAATAAAGTTCACAAAAGGAAGTGGATTTTAAAAAATGGATCTGAAGAAGGAGATCCAACCATATGAAAGCTGAAGCAAAAGAAGAAAAGGTAAATGCATGTAGAAGATAGAAGATGATGTCAGTACAGAGGTCAATGAGAGAAGGATTCGATAGAGACTTGAATATCAGGATATTTTTCCTAGTTGTTGTACTAGGAACAAATCTTGGAGGCAATGAATTTAAAACAATTAAAAGGAAGTACATTTTTAGGTAACACATGAAACTCATTGCCTCTGGATGCTCTTGAAATCAAAATCTTAATGGGAGCCAGAAATGGATAAATTACAGTTGCATTACACAGGATTCATTTCATCTTTAGAAGAAAAAAAAGGGTCTTTGTGCTTCCTGGCAAAAGTTAGGTACTAAGTGGTGAAAGGATTTAGAAAGTGATTTATCTAATTTGACATAATGCAATACTTATCCATTATGAGGCAGCTGTAGCTTCTGCTAAAACAAGGCTACCCAATCATAATGTAAAAACCTCCAACAATATTGGAATACGTACAAAACCTCAGAGTGCCAGCCTACTGTTACCAACAAGGTACTCAGAAGAAAATCTTCCTGAAAGCAAGCTCTCTACTACCTCTCTCATTTTTTACAAGGTAATCCTTTTGAAGCATTTGCTATTAGCAAGAAGGAGAAGGATACTGGATTAACTGTGCTCATAGGGTGACTCAACATGCCATGTTGCTGTTTTGACGGAAGGGCAGAGTGAAAGTTGCAAAACCCAAGGCAGTGACGACTAATCCAGTCCTGGCTTAGAAGCAACGAGGAGATGGATTGTCCTGTGCGACATAACTGTTGTCTGGAATATGGCAAAATGTGAAATTTGTGACTGAGTTTAAGTCAAAAGTAATTAAACAGCTTGCTGAGTAATGTAAGGAAAGGACAAAAACTAGAACACTCCAAACTATTGGCTTGCTTTCCTATTAACACAAGTAATATTCAGAGCTGGGTGGAGATCAAGACCGAGGCTAAGTGCCATCATTACTTCGGTTTGCTTTGCCCAGTACTAATGTTCTGTTTAAATTTATATGCTCCTTTTTGGAAAAGGTTATCACCAGTAGCAACAGGCAAAATATTTAGTACTGAATAGCCTGCATATTTGTCCACTAGAATCCTAACCTTTGGATATGGAAAATAATTTGGGGAAAAGAAGGATCAGCTCCTGTATCTGTTATGGTTCCAGACACATCCTGGTTTTAGTCAGACAAAAAAGAGCAACTGTCATAAAGAATAAATTCAGTGGCTCCTCTATTTCCTTCTCCCACCTCCAATAGGCGCTAACTCCAGACATCAGAAAAGTTACTCCATTTTATGGTAACTAGTACCTTATCCCATGGCAGAAGTATCACTCTACCTGTGAACAGTACTGTTTGACTTTTATTCTGAAGCAAGAGTTGCTGCCCCTTCTGCATATTATTCCCTTTAACTACAGATATTATTTCCATCAACTCACATCTTTGGGTGAAATCTCTGTCCTACTGAAATCAAAGGCAAAACAGCTAACTTCAAAGTGCCCATGATTTCTGCTATATTCTTGTTCCACATATTAATTCTGCTCTAGGTTTTAAGTACTTCCTTTTATTTGTTTGAACTCTCTTCATTTTACTGCATTCTTATTTTCCCATCCCTTACATGAGAAGGCAGTAAAGAAACGCATCTGATTTTCCTTATAGTACCTAATATCTCATAAACCTTTATCTGTACAGCTCCTTTCTATAAAGGAGAGTCCACATAATTTCAATCTTCTAATACAAAATTCCAGCCTCTGATCAGTGTTTATTGCCCTTTTCCTGGTACAACACCTTACAGCAAGGTAGTGAAGATTGACCACAGTATCCAATATCAAAGCATACCGTTAACGCAACATGGCAGGCACAGCAGAGGTTCTCTCTCTCCTTTTCCTTGTGGCTTCTAAACCCCTGCTTTTCTGTTCACCACTGGGCACTGAACAATTACTGTACAGAGACGATGGAAAAAACTGCAAAAGGTTAGAGTGAAACAACATGAAAAATCTGCCCCTCCTTGTGATATTTATGTTTCTGCTGCTAGCCCTGGCTGAGGTCCAGATTCTGAATGAACAAAACTCCCAGTGGCTTAGGCACTACAGTATTCAGCCCACAGTCAGGAAACGCAATAGCATGTGACAATGGGAAGAAAAAAAAAAAAAAGTAAAAAAGCTTTCCAACGCTTTTGAGCTTCCAGCTCAATCAGTTTGGATCAAAACTCAGGACTGTTGAGATTTTGTGTGAATGAGTTCTCTATTGCTAAACAAAAACATGTGTGTGCTACAGTGTAAGACAGTTAAGTGGTAAACAGTATGTGGCTTTGCTTCCTCATTGATATTTCATTTGTAAGGTACTAGCACTATAAAACCTCATTTTATGTACAAGGCCACTGTTGTCTCTATTCAAACACAGTAAAGAATTCTTTCCCAAAACACAAAGTCATCTCCTTACTTCTCCTCCTTTCCAGAAAAGCTACCTGATAACTGTTGTTCGCTACTCAGTGTCTTGTTCCTTCTACAAGATTAGAATTTAAAGGAGTTGTGTAATGCTCCATGTTTATTGTCATCCAGTGATCCAGGCTAAAACTCTGTTCTTTATGACAGTTTTCCTTTGGGGAACTAATATCCTGAGAACTTGATTGTTGGGATAACAGTGGCAAATTCTCTTCTTTTTGTAAAAACTTAAAATATAAATTAGCCAATTTTTTTCAGGACAGAGTGTTTCAGGGCTCCTGTAGACACTGGGCAGAACAGAGATTTCATCTTCACTTTTTCTCCCAGGATGTACATCATTCTCATGGGGCTGATGCTTGTATTCACAGTCCATGTTTTATCTACAAGTCACAGGACCACTAAATATGAGATCATATCAGTGCAATATTTTAAACATATTTTATAATTTCTCTCTCTCTTTTGCAAATTTAGTGTTAGTCCAACTGATCCAGGACCTTCAAGCCACAGAACACATAAGGCAGGAGGTGTCTAAGCACTTTCCTCTTGACCATTTCCATGACCAGATAGGGCTAGGTGTAAAATTCAGGTTTCTGTTTACATTTTCCTGAAAAGTATAGTATTTCTAGTTTGTGAGGACATTCCAAAGGAGACTCACTATTTCAGTAAACTCTTTCAGAGACAATTGTTTCTTTTATGGATCTTTTTTAATTTGAGGGTAACAATCTCACTAAGTACCTTATCACATAAATTCATTGAGAGAAAGTAGATTTCTGCAGCAAGATTTTATTTGTCAGTGTGAGCAGAACTCAAGATTGACAACTGGGGACTGACTAGGGACATGGCGGAAAGGTGGCTGCCTGCTTCCACAACTGATGGTTGCTGCAACTCAAGTAGTGCTTCATTAGGGGAGCTGCCACAGCAGTAGAAGAGACTGTGAACCATTTACTTTATAGCGAATGAAAAGTGTAATTGAGGCAATTTGGAATCTGTGAAATAGTTCTTATTTCCTGGATGCTCTATGGAAAAAAAAACCCCAATATTCTGAGTCCTTGATCAGGTTGGATCATAGAGCTGCAGTCTAGCCCGTAAAGAGGAGGACTGGTAGGTTTAAAGGTCCATGCCACTTCATGGTGAACAATACAAGGGCTTGGCATTCAAAAGTGACTCCTGCTTTGTTTTGCTACTGGAGCAGAAGTGGTCTATGAAATTCTTACTAGCTTAAAATATCTGCTAAATATTACAAGAAACATGCTTGCCACCTCAGCCTCCAGCAGGATATCCTGCACTTGATTAGCACAGATTCTGGCTGCCCCCCTATCCTTCCCCCAAGTAGGTTTCACATGCCAGAACCCCATCAATCGTAGGATCGGTGAGCAATGGGTAAAATCAAATGACACAACCTCCTTAAATGGTCTTTTCTTCTCTGGGTAGCTGGGACCCTGCTGGAAACAGTTTCCCCAATACTGCATCCCATTGCTTTTGTTTATCTATCCTTGCTGACATTTTCTTCAATTAGGAAACAATAGCTCCGTTCCAATGTACTGAGCAGAATTACTGAAACCAAGTCACGTGGCACCACAAGAGTGTGTTTTCAATTATTCACTCTGTCTTTTTTTGCCAGGCCTATGAAGAGGAACAGCCTTCTGCAGGAGTCAGGTTTGTCTGCCTCGCTGTTGTAAGTTCCTCCTTTTGAATTTTTATTTTAGGATTAGGTATTTTTTAATTTCTCTTTTTTTTTTAAATTTATTTTTTAACAGTAAATTCAACTCCCCAAGAGCTCCTTACTCTTTATCAGAAAACTTCCAAATCTCTAGCCCTTCCTACTGCCTGGAAATCCTAGACATCTGCAATAATTCAGTGCTAATAGTACTGTTCAGTAATGAATCTGACAAAGATCATAAGATATAGATTAAAGTGGGACATAAGATATCATGCTGTTAGCACTTGGTAATGTAAAACTCATCTAGTTCTTGCTAGTCAATACAAGTTCTATCTTTCCTACTGTCTGGTTAACGGCATTCAGTCTGGGAGCTACACCAAAGTATTTGCATCTTGTAAATGCTTGGTTCAACATCCAACCAAAAATTTAAACCAAATGGGCACAGATCAAATCATGTATTTTGTTTGCAGAAGACAGACTGAGTTAGGGCTTTTTAGACTTAAAGCTGGAAAAATAAAGCTTGGGGAAAAAATAATAATAAAAAAAAAAAAACAGAGAAGGAACATTTGGTTTGCATTACAAACCACAGACAACTTCCATCAGGCATGCTGGAGGTATAAGAATGGCAAAAGAAAATGACAAGCAGTGAGTGCACTGGAGAAAAAGATGAATGTTTTGGAGAACTGACTTTGAAGTAATTGTCCGTGCCATCGATACCTTGAATTAAATTTGGTGGAAGATGGAAATGAATCATAAAGCTTCTCTGGCACTTGCAATATTGTTTTCTGTATAATATAACATTTCTGGATATTTTTATTGGAAAACTTATAGACTATGTTTTTGGTACCTCCTATATTTCTTCCACTTATGCAATCCTGAATCAGCAGCTCTGGAAAGGATGTTGCCTTATTTGAGACTTAGGCTGTGAACTAATACTTCAGAGCAAGAACAAGTATTTAACTGGAAGCCTTCAGGTCTACTGCGTTTATTTTCACCTCAGCCACTGCCTTGCTTTAAGATATTAGGTAAGTCATTCAGGGTTAAACTCGGTCTTTGAGCTGATGGAGCTCTGTTGGGGGTGGAGGAAACAGTTGATGCAGCAGGGCAAGAGAGACATTCTCTCTGCACGAGGTAAAATTCCGCAAGAGCATTGCATGGGGGTGGGATGGCAGAATGCACTTAAAGCAATGTTTCCTTCACTGTTTCAACAGGTGCTTATATGTGTTCCCTGCATCCCAGATACTTAGCATAGTCAGAGAGGCATCCCTTGGAGTATTTAGTACTGATGGCAGTGCTCCCTGTTTAAGCTCAGCAGCTTTAGGAGAGCAAGAAAGGACTACTGCATCTCTCCATCCTTCATTCTAGCATGCTGGTCTCCAGAGAGCTGTATTTTGACCATTAAGCTATCAAGTCTTCTGCTTACCCATGTGCTTAATAGCTGTTTTCTAATTCTTTCTCTTTGGGGAAATAAGAGCAGTTAATGCTTGTACATCATTGAAATCCTTGAATGAAAAGCGCTTTTTCTTATAATTTACCCCTGTAGGCAAGTTTGTTTAGGTCTGAATGTGCAGCTTGGACTCATTTCTGATGTTCTTATTGCTAGTGTCTAATAGCAATCACCAGAATCACAGAAACAGTGCTGATTCCTATTGCAGATTTTCAAGGGATATGTATTCCAGACACCTTTAGCAAGCACCTTGTTTTTTTTTTCCACCCAGGTTGCTGGGGATAGGTACTTTCAGAAGTTTTCCTCACCCTAGCCATCCTATTGCTTTTTGAACTCCACATTCTGGACTAAGGGGCCAGATTGCATTTTTACCTACCTTCAAACATACATGAAAAACAATATCAAGCTGTGCAAGATGAATTTCCTAATTCACTGGGGACATTAACAGGGTTTTCCCAACACAAAAATTGCAATTAGGTACATACATATAAAAGACAAAGCTCTAGGCCTACCAAAACACTTAGAAAGTGTATTACTTTTTTGTTTTAAATAAAGAAATGAAGAAAATCTCCAAACCTTGAAAGTCTTTACATATTAGTAGAGATAAGTGTCAGTCAGATTTTAACTAATCAACAAAAAAAAAGCATATAAAGAATTGTAAACTTGTGATGCTGAATTATACCACCACCAACTACTTACTTCAGTTCTCAAAATTATACTTCTAATATAACTCATAGCACTTTTCATCTCTGTACTTCAAAATGAATTACTACATAGAGGCTCTGAAAAGTAGGTTCTCTCAACAGTGCAGGAGGAAAGAGCAATCTTAGAAAATAAGATTCCAAATCAACCACAAAACCCATGTGTTAAAACTGAGCTCCATCTATATCATACCTTTTCCCATTCCCTCTGACCACTGTGTCCTTACACTTGGGTTCAGATGTCCTTTTATTCATCATGTGCTCTGTGTCAGAAGGGAGCATGGCTGTGCTGTTGGGCAGTCCTCCATCCACATAGCGGCTACATTCAGCCATGGTTGCAAATCTTTTTATTCATACGAAGAGACACTGATAAAAGAAATAAGTACAACATCCTATGTACTGAAGGGAATGGAGAATACAGTAGCTCAGTTTGACCCTGAAAGCTTCCCTCATGCCACTGAGGGTAAAGGTGGGAGCCCAGTGACTTCAGTTCCAATGCTCCTATCCAAAGGGGTTCGACTCTCCCACAGGAGCAGAGGGGATCCTAAAGACACACAGGACAGGGGCAGAAAACACACCAGCTTTGTGGAATGTGACATGTTCTCTGGATACTTTCAGACTTGAACTTTGCCCTGGAATAGTGTCCTGCTGGGAAATCCAATGAGTTCCAATACTCAGGGAACATGTTTCTAAAGTGTTAGGGATTTGGAAAAGAGACAACAGGGAGCAGAGCACTATTAGGACTGGTATGATGGGAAATACATTATGATGGAAGGCTGCAGGAGCATTACCTACCAAAAATACCAGAAAGAACTGCATAAATAAACACCTTTTTTTTCCTTGGGAGATGAAGGGACCTCATTGCTGCTCCTCATTGCACACTGAAAAAGCTGTGTAAAAAGTTTTTTCTTTTACAAATTCAAATGGCTTCAGAGTCACACTGAATTGTGTCTCTTTCCAGCAGTACCATAAAACTCCCTCAGACAGGTACTCAATGGCATAGTGTTTATAGTCTGTTTTTTTTTCCTCATTATTGGGAGGACGAGAAGCAGAGTAAGGGAGAAAATAATACTGCAGATTTATTATAAGGTTGGCTTGGCTTTATGATATGAATCTGGCTTGGTCAGAACTTGCAGGCCTCTGTTGTAGTTGTAAGAATCATTTAGAAAATCTGCTTACATTAATTTCTGTATCACCAGTGGCATTTCAAGTACATAGTGCTTACATACCTACTTAATTCTGCATAGAAGCAGAAGAAAAGCCCAAAACAAACACAACAACCCAGTTTGGAGCACAATGTACACACCTTTTCTGTCAATAGTATACCTGAGAAGTGTTTTTCAAATTACATGGATCTTCAATTTTGTATATAACAACTACAGCATCTTTGATTTATGCAAATCCTTACGTTTCAAGGGCATTTTTTCTGGAATGCCAGCATACAGTATCAATTACGTACTGCAAAACCAATCAAAAAGTGTGTGTAATAAACATGATAATAAAAATTAAGTTAGAAAGTCAACGCAACTAGGCTTCCTCTTGCTGAATTTTCAGCACTGACATACCTACCAAAATATTTCCAGAAGACTTTTTCTGAAAGAAAAAGCAAACAGTTTAACAAAGCTCCCCTTTGTTATCTTCACATGCTCATGACTTACAAAAGCTCCAACTTTTGCCATATTTTGACTGAATAGTATTTCTTCAGTTTTCTTTTAATTTTGTATGCTGAATCATACATCGAAACAGACCATTTGTAATGGGACTCTTTCCAATTGATATACTGGATCTATATTCCTTTATAGACTTCAATCCCTAATCAGATATTCACATCTTAAGTGCTTCACTGGATCTCTTTGTTACTGTTAAATGCACGGTCTTAAGTGAGGTCTGGTCTGCAAAGGTAGGAGTTTTATAGCAACCTAACATTCCTTACTCTCTCATGCCTAAGATCTACTTTTGCTAAACCACTTATAAATCAGATGTGCCAGGCAAGGAACTTAACCTCAACAATTTGATTAATCTTTGAATTGCAGTTGTTTCATGAATCAAACTTCAGAAGGAGCTTCCTCTTTCCAAATAATATTAGGAGGATAGAGTAATGCTTTAAAGTGCCTTCCTTTTCAATTTGGGATTTCAACATGCAAATTCAGCAGAAGCCCAAAGTGAGCAGCACAATGGAAACATGAAAAACATTTATTAGAAGCACTCCATTGTGCTTGGGGAGCATGGAAAGAGAATGAAAAGGTGAAGGAGAATTTAGTAGAGCACTGCACAGAAACAGAATTAGCAAGTCATAAGATATCACGTGGCTGTTAGCAGACTGAAAGGCTCTGTTGATTCGATTTATTCATTAGGGCTTTTCAGTAGTGTAGGTTATTAAGTGGGAGAAAGTGGGGTATATTACAACTTACTTTTTATATTTCCTTTCCTGGAGGATATTTAGCACCAGAGAAGCGGAGAAAGTTTCTGAAACTATCATGCCTCATAAATGGGAGAACGATAGGAAAAAGAGCGGCACCACCAGCTCTCTGAAGATGGATAGAAAGAGCAATGCTGGGAACAGGAAGTCAAGAAAGTTTCGCTCCATTTCAAGATCACTTATACTTTGTAATGCGAAAACCAGTGACGATGGGTCAAGTCCTGATGAGAAATACCCTGATCCCTTTGAGAGCTCTACCAGCTGGGGTCAGGAGGACTTTGATTGCTGTCCTAGAACACAAGTGCCATGCACATCAGAGACAGAAGACAGCCCACCTGATCCTCCACACGTGATCACCAGCACAGTCCAGTCCAAAGCTGCAGCAAACGAGAACTGCAACAACATGAGAAGAAAGTTACTCACTAAGGTAGGCAATTTGGTGCAGTATATTGTAATGTTTCCCACTGCAGCAGCTCCTAAATGTATTAATTCATACTTTGCAGGAGTACAAGATTGTACTTCTCTCTTTCAGCCCCTGTGAGCCTGCAGTGTTCCTGCTCTGTATAAACAGCATGAAAATGTATTAGCTTCCCTGCTGTTTTGCTGGAATCAGTGCCTGCTAGGCCACTCTCAGTGTATTCAGACTAGCACAGCTGGTGCTTTCTACCTGCAATATAGTATTCACTTCAAAATATAAAACTGCCACTATAGTAAAGTACATTTGTAAAGTGATGCCAGGAGGTCTCACAAACTGTTTAAGAATGAATTCATAATTAATATTAAGAAAGACACAGGAGATTCAGCAGACAGATGTTCTTTCTCACTGATTAAGGAAGGAGGTAGTGATGGTTCTAAAATCACCAGCAATAACACTTTTTCCTAGAGATGTAAAAAGTCTTAACAGCCTCATATTACAACACTATTCTTTAATCAAGAAGTAACTATGTTAACCGGAATCTGAATAATTTTTCAGTCTGAACAATGTATTTTAGATGCCTTTAGAAAGTTCCTTTTCAGGAATTATCTTGGTTTTCTGACAATCCTGATTTAGGAAAATATCATATTTTTTTCTACTTCCTCTCTGTCTGTTGGTGTGATGCATGACAGGGACCTCACTGTAGGTACGACACGTCTTTTAGCAGTTTGGGTCCTCATGACACCTCCCTTATTATATGGCTTTTACCTGTGTGAATAGTGGTTAATGTGAAAGAACTGATTCTTTTGCTAAAATATTTCTTATATTATTTATATTATTTTTACAAACCTTTAATAGAAATTGGCTAAAACTAGACTTCTGCATCTAAATATGGAGAGCAGAGTGCCACCGAAAATCAGAATCTTCCCTTACTCCTTGAATTTCTTGCTAATGGTCACAGCACGCAGCTCAATAATCCAAAAGCTGCAGCAGTAAAGAGTTCCGGATATGAGATGTTTCAGCCTCTGGCAAAGTCCCAGCATAAGGACAAAACCAAGCCAACTTTCTATTACATTCTGACAGAAAACATAAAAAGGTGACACTCACCCAAGTCCTAGAACACACTCAGTCACGTGCAAAACCATACCACCTCCTCCCTTTTGGAAATAGTCCATATGAACTCTGCTGGTTTCCTTCAGTGACTGAAGAAGGAGCTGCTGCTGTGATGTCCCCTCTTTTAACAAACCTGAAGCACCTTCTCAGGCCTATGTCAGCTGCCACAATCTATTTGCTTCCGTACCTCCAAATACGCAGGGCTCCAATATCTGTTGTGATTGATACCCATATGAAACTACTCAGTATCTTACTGCAGACTGTAAGTTTAGACCATTTGCTTTATAGCTGGCAAGCAGCTCAAATAAGGATCTTGGGAAAAAAGCAAGTCTCATAAGTAATGCCATTGCAGATGAAATACAACTGCTAAGTGTATAAATCCACTCTTAGGCTGTTAGTGTCACTGAACAGGATGGTTCAGGATCATGGATGAGTGTTGACATAAATTAGTCAGCAACTCAGTCTGTTGCAGCAGCATGTGGGTTGCTTCGTGCCACTGTCAAAAATGGGTACATTAAATTCCCTCTCCAGAGCTCTCATAGCAATATAAACCTTCTGAAATGCAATTTGCTAATCTTCCATACCTTACAGAGTCACGGATCAGTGTGTGATTCTAAAAAGTCTTATCTCAGAATGCTAAATAAGATGAACTTTGGTAACAGCTATACTGACCTTACTCTGTACTACTGTTGCTGAGGCTTTGCCCTGTGGTATGAAACCAATGATCTCTATTTTTCATGTGGCATGAGCCTATCAGGAAAATCTTCATGTACCATGTGTCTTAAAGTGTTTAAGTTTAAACCCTTTCTCTTTAAGAAAGGAGTCAACAAGTATATTTCAAGTCCCAGCATAACACTCGCTCTCCCCATGCGACACTTCAGAAATTCATGATGTGTGACTCAGAGCTGAAGGATCCTTGTCTTTGTTCAGGAAAATTGATTCCATTCTTTCTGTGGTGTTGCTGAGGATATTCCACTATTCTTCTGCTTTCTACTGCCTGCAGTCCTAAAAGCATGACTCTGAAGGTGCTAATAACTCTCACAGAACTGAACCATTTTATTTTTGCTGTCACACTGTAAGGAGAGAAGAATGTTTGAAAGTGCTGCATGATTTAATGTGCCTTGTGCATTTCTTCTCAAGAGCTAAGGGGGAACCTGGTACATCAGTATTCCAAATACTAATTCCTCTCTTCTGTTCAAAAAGCTTAAGTATCAAAGCTTAAGCATCTGAGACATACTCTCATGTATGGAATTCACCATAACCATGAGCAAATCAGTGTTTCAGGACTTATGTATATGTATTAGAGGTGTTTTTTCCTGATTTCAAAATCTTTAGTATCCCAAAGAATATTTCTGTGTCCCTTACTAACAGTCTGAGAAACTAGGTTCTATTTACAATACGGAAATGAGAGCTAAGAGGAGGATTTTTGAAGAGAGAGCACCTATGCATCATGACATCAATTCCTTTCATTTCAGTCTGCAACGGAAAATGTTGCTGTAGCCACTGAGGGAAGCACTGCAGCATGAGCACAACCTATATTAAACTACAGAAAATCACCACAAACACTTTGTTCTTACTGTACTACCTGTAGAAAAGACTTTGAGCTGGAACTCAGATCTTATCTCACAAAAGAGAATTTCAGAAGGCTGAAATTCTGATGATATAACAGCTGGAAGGAAATAAGGTTGAGACAAAACTTAAATAGAAGCTCATTCACCATTATTTAGCAGTTCAATATATTCACGGCAAAAACCTCAGTGCTCCATCCATGTGAACTATGCAGTTACTTCAGACATTTGGATGACCAGATGGCAATTCCCACCCTGCCAAGACATGGCCAGTTTAGTTCACACAGGGCCTTGTGTAACAGTCCTTAGCTGTTATGTCCTACTTTAACCTCAGCCTATCCTACTGCCACAGATATCTACTTCACTTTCCTGCTGCAGTCCTATTCCCAGTAATTTTTTTTTCACAGAAAAGCTGCCACTGTGATGTACAGAGAATGGAATTAAACAGGAGACAATCTGGGGAAAAGGAAATGGAGATGGTAGAGAGAGTGTGGAATTGCAAAGACAGGAAAAGAGAAAACAGTTGGTTATGGGATACTTTAAAGCAAGTGAGGAAAGAAAAAGTGAGGAGCAGCAAAGTACATCACCTAACTACTACCCACTTCCTATCAAATGCCACATTCTTCCTTCTTGCTGTCTCTGTGTCCTCAGCATCTTCTGTGCATTGCATCAGCAGCTTCATTCATCTACCTGTTCTCAGCAGGAAAGCAGCTAGAGATGTTCCCACTAAGGACTATCATTTAATAAACTTCCCAGCCATCTCTCTCCTTCTGCTTGGCTGATTGTACAAGAAAGCTGTAGAAGTACATAATGTGCACACCCAGGAAAAGAGAAGCTGTACCAAAATCTTAGAGCACATAACAACTTTGCCTTGTGAGACAGCACCTGAGAAAAATCTCAGTCCAATCCATTAATCTATACATCCTCTTCAAAGTATTTCATTATATATTCTAAAGATCAAAGATTCCCCTCCCTCCCCCATCTCTAATGTACTGGCAGCAACTATGACAGCAGATGAACAGCCCTTTAATTCATTCGGTTTCTGTGTTCCAGTGTTCACTCATATTGCCTATTGTTCATTGCATCTAGAGCACCCAAAATTACCTGGGTGTCATCTGTTCAGCCAGCTCCTGGACTACTTAGCTTCCAAGATTTGGTGTGCTTAGTCTGGTACAGACAGAGCTGGAAAGTCAGTGTGTCAGTGTATAAACAAGCAGATCTCTTTTATAGTTTACTTCTCACAGAATCAGCTATATTCAAGTGGCCTGAAAGGAAAACATAAAAACACTGTGAGCAGTGTCTGATACCTTGTGTACGAACACAGCAAACCCTGGAAGATGTCTGTGCCTGCTCATGTCCCTACAAAGCCTGAAACTATGCCAGTTGTAGGGAGAACACACAGGATTAGATAATATCAACTCCTTCAGAGAAGAGCAGTCTCTGCTGGGCTCGAGAGCTGCTTCAAGCAACATTCCATTACCTCTTCCTTGCACCACCAATGCCCTGGGAAGCACCAAGAGTTACCAGCCAGAGGGAGTAGTAGCAGTCCTGAAGTAACATCTAGAATACACTGTAACAGGGAAGGGCTGACTACAGGAACTTTGGATCCAAGCTGATCCGACTGCATGGTTTCACTCAGTTCTAGAGACTTCGTTATTCTTGCTTCCTTTGGTCCCTGACCCTCTGCTTGAAGGACAAAGATAATTTTTCTCCCTTGGTCACCACAGAATATAATTTCATTAACTCACTTTTATGCAAGTACCAGTTAGCTGGCCCTTTGGTACCAGGACAAGTGTTACAGCAACAGACCGTAAGGTCTCTAACATGAGCCTAAGGGCAGGATGGAAAAAACAAAGCCAGGAGAGGAGACTGCGTTTATTTAGGCATTCATGTGTCCTCCTCCTTTTTCCTACTTGTTCTCTCCCTCTGTCTTCCTGGCCTTCTTGCTTTTGGGACACTGGGGCCATGTTATCTCCAAAGTAAGTTGGGAAAGAGGCTGCTATGCTAAGACAGTGTGTGATGCAAAATGTGTGCCAGGGCAAAGACTCCCAGAAAAACATACCAAAGGCCAAATGATTGGTGAAAAGGTTCATCTGTAACATCTGATATACTGAATCATCTGCCTTGGGCAGAATCTTAATCCCATGCCATGCTTCTTGCATCATCCAAAGGCTTTCTAGCTTCTGCCATTTAATTAATTGCAAAGGGAATATGTTGCTGGGAAAATGAATTACATCTACTATAAATATTTTGGAAAGACCAAGGCATCGTCAGAGTCAGTGGAGTCACGTCGGTTTATGCCAGACAGAATCTGGACTTTCCTCTGCTAAAATAGATGCAGAAGTAAAATGGTTATTGAAGAAAATCCCCAAAGACTGTATTCTCTTACTGTTTCCCCTGGAAATCCCAGCCATTTCACAGTCAGGAGGTCAGAAAGCTAAATGTTTAAATTCATTATTGTACTGTTGTTAGATTATTTTTTGGTCCTTTTTTTTTTTTTTTTTTAAACCAGCAGTCAATCACCTCATTGTCATACACTTGGTTAGCTGAGTCAAAGACCTTACTTGAACTAGCCTTGTATAATACTTTACTTCATTTCAGACAATCTAACCACTGTGTTTTATGTTAAGAGCACACAAAAGTTTTTCAGTTTTCCACAGATGCCATGGTTACCCTTATTTCTAAACAACATCTGGAATTAGATGTTTTGAGATGGGACTGTAGGCTAGAAATACCTAATGAAAGCATGAAGGGAAAAGAAATCTCTTAAATGGCAGATAGAAAAACATCCTCAAAAGCTTTGCACTTAGCATCACAAAAAAAAAAAAGAGTCGGGGAGCAGGAGAGCTGGCCTGGAAACACAAATTACTTTTCCAGAAGTAAACACATGAAAAATTAATCTACTCTCACCTGTGACAAAATTGCATTCAAGAAGTCTCTTGAGCTCGAGCTTTACTCTTCATTGTGCAGCCAAGCAGATTCAGTTTAAAGACATATTTTGCTTATAATGCACTCCCACAGACTTTCTTCATTTTGTTTTCAAAGCCATGAGTGGATATTATAATGCTGATAACAAGTTTCCTCAGAGTCTTGAAGGTGGCAAAAGCCCCTTAATAAGCAGAGAGATATTATTCACTTACAGCAAGTATGTGTTTAAACATATGTCCTAATAAAGACAAGGCAAGGCTGACCTAGAATCCACTTGCCAACTTTATTTTAGCAAATTTTCAGCATTCATTACGTTCAGAGCTACAAATCACTTTTCAGAACAAACAGAACACTTTAAAAAGGAGTAGGATGCAAAATAAATGCTGTCTTTACTCTTGGAACCATCAGCAGTATTTCTATGCATAAAATAATGAGACAGGAAATAAAAAATATTAAAGAACAAAACCCAAAGCAAATTGACTGCTGGCACATGAACTGGTCAAATGTTTATTTTTCTAAAGAACAGCTTTTATTAATTTTCTGTCATGTTGCAATAACTTGGATGTGAATGTAGTGATCTATATCCAGGACCCAAAAAAGTGCAAAAAAAGCATAGATGCTGACAACATACAGATATTTGCCACATGTCCCTCCAGCCCCATAAAAACTTATTCTTTTTTAAAATGATTCACACAAATTAATTGCAGAAAGGGTTGACACACGGAGCTAATTTCAAATGTAGTGCAACTTGGTAAAATGACTACAGATTTAAACAAACATTGTTCCCAAGATTTTTCTGCAGTGTACAACAGATTTAACCTCTAATTTCCTTCTGACTAAGTGCATACAACTTATTGGTTTGGGAAAGAATATTCATATCAGATTTTACTTGGTGTCATTTCACATGTATGACCCAATACAATCCCTAATTTCCCACCTGGCCTGTGCCCCATTGTACAAAATAAAACTCCTTTCCCAAAGGATTTATGTGGTACTGCAATGAAAAACTTCAGAGCCAAACCCACTGCACTTTTTGATGTCCTGTGAAACTGACTGAAGCCAAATAACTTCTGGACAATTAATTATGAGGATTTTTATAAACACCATGAACAAGATTTAGGAATGTATAAGCATGCCTGTGCTCTTAACAGAGAGGAGTTGGGGACAGTCTGAAAAGGCCCAACATTAAGCTAAAATCAAGAACAAAATGAAGAGCTAACAGCTATGCAGCTTTCTGTGCGCATGCCTGACCAGTATATATGAGAGGACACATAGCTATTTTAAGGGAGCAGTATGCAATAGTAAAGACTCCTAACAAGAGAAGATGGCAAATCCAAATTTGAGCTCTGACTGCAGAAAAAAAAAAACAAACAATAAACTTTTTAAAAGACTGACTCTATAATACAATTATTCTTTCACTTCAACCCCAATCCATGATCAGCTGACATCCCAAAATACCAACAGAATAATTTCCTACCTTTACTATATATCTTACAGTTCTCATGTTTTTCAACAACCCTACTGAAAACTGTGAGTTTAATGGATGCTTCATGTAAGCAGAATATGGCCTGTAATTTCTTACTGATACCTAAAACAAAGGACCAATGTAAATAAACGGAAAAGGTAGCTCACATATTTTGCTACTCAAGGTCTGAAACTTTAAGACATCTGAATTCTAATCTTTATTTTGTTATCACACCAAAAATTTCAAAACAGTGACACAAGATAAAAAAGAGCACAACGTAGTCCTGACTTCAGTTATGTATTTCCCAAGATATTTACCTTGGGTGAAAAGTAAATATAGAATTCAAACAATCTGGTTTAAGATAGAATTCTGTCCATGCTTATACACTTACCCATTACCCACTAGAAGCACTCTTCATGAACAGAAAAGTCTTCGTAAAATTCAGACCCTCCTCATTAATGGCAGACAATCTGGAATGCAAACAAACCCACCGAGTGAGCAGGTCAATCAATACAAGTATAGCCCTTATCCATTACCTGCTGAATTCAGCCTGCATTGAGCCTAGGGCTCCAAGTTAAATACTTCATTCATTCACAGACTTAGATTTACTCTGGCAAGCTTCAGAATGGGAAATAGGCTTCAACAGTCAGCTCACAAGATAATGAACTTTATTGACATTGCTGTAAATTCGAAGTTTGTGTTTGCTGTCAGTCAGGTATGATGTGATGCCTATTGATTTGTGGTCAAAGGACATAATGATTTTAGCCCTCAGAGCTGGATGAACTCTAACCCCTACTGATGGTGAAGAAGATGGTTACACAGCTTTCCTTGTGCTATTAAAGGACTACAAATTACTGGAAATAGTTCGTGCCACTCTGACCAGGGGACCTGGGAGCAATACAGACAGTTGACCACCACTATGTCTTGTGGCCTGTCCTAACATATGAAATTTGCCTCCCCTTCAGAAATCTATACCTCAGTCATACAAATCTCTTGGGAACAAGCCTGGATCCAGGATACACTGAGAGCCCTCTTCACTTTGTGGAGTATGGAGAGGCTGGCGAGGGCAGAGGAGGTGGGTTCAGTTAGGAGCAGAATGAGTTAATACTTGAATTAGGAGATTTACTAAGCAAATGGAAAAGAAATTGTGTGCTAACTTTCCAGCTTTTCTTGTCTCTTTTATATTTTTAAGCATACGTGCATATGTGCTGCAGGAGTGTATTTTCTAGATGAATGTGCTGTCCTCCACGTGCTGAGTCAATCCATTCCTTGTTTATTTACTCATATGACTTAAGACACTATTTCTCTTTCTGTATGGCCATTTGTTAATGATTCATAACTCTGTTAAAAATGTGCTTGTAATTAGTCCTCCATATGCAACACACAGACTACAGCAACCTCAACCAGTCTGAAGTGGACAAAGAATCTGCACTTTTGCAGACCTCTCTGCTCCCCTGCCTCCTCTTAACAAGGCAGCAGCAGGGGTGGAGCTTTTCGTGTTTTGTATACACTTATTTTCCATTCAGACCTCTTCTGTTTTCCAGAGTATTTCCTTTTCTGACACGTTTATTTTCCTCCCTTACAATAGTTAACGTAGACAAAATTTATCCAGTTACTATGAAAAGTCTATCATCTGTTCTCTTCCCCTCTATGTAAAGGAACACTCTATTCTGATACTTTCCTCTTGTAGCCAGAAGCCACTGAAGCCTTTAGGAAAACAACTTTTTTTAAACACTGACTCAATAACACAATTATTCTTTCACAACTGCATAGTGCTAAAGGCCTGTTCCTGTTCTACTTGGAGGCAATCTGGTTCTAAGAACAAGAGCACTTTCTGTATTTCTTAAAAAGGTTCAAGATAACTAAGTAACTTTTAACATCCTTGGTACATTTTCTTTCATGCAACCTTTCATCTTCTGAATAGGACAGCTGCATCTGCAGGCTATGTGCAACCACAGGGAACAGCAGCTCAGGAATAAAGCTCTCCAGGAGCCCAAAATATGCATCTCTCTGGAAGGGGCTCACTGGCTGCCACGTGCCTGCTGGAACAGCAGCAAACAGGTACAGTACATGTGGAGTCAGCAGGCTTATTAGGGAGCCATTTGTCTGCACAGATTTTGCATGACCAGCTTTCTGTGACAAGCTATGCCTTGAAGCTTAGTTTCAGGGAAAGGCTGAGATGTTTGGAATCATTCGTTACACCACTTCCAGTTGGACAGACAGGTCAAGATTCTAGAAAAATAAAACTGTGAACATTCAGGGGTCTAATGCTTCCCAATTACACTAAGAAACAAAACCTGGAAGAATGAAAGACTATACATAACATCAAGTTTTCAAATAGTTGCCCTATTAAAGGGCAATGTAGGATGTCACCAGCCTAGCAATGTAAGACAAAGTTCCTGACAGGGAATAAAGCAACTTGTAAATGCAGGATGCTAAGAGAGGACGAATATTTTGCTGAAATGTAAGCTGTATGTGGAAAGGCAGTCACTGATCACAAGGACTGAGCAGAAGAGAGCAGCAGCTCCTAGCAGGAGGTGGGGTGTACCACACATCAAGACATCTCACAGCACCTCTCTTCAAGCAAAGGAAGGATTGCAGCTGATTCCTCATTTAGTGAGACACATAGCACAATAGTGCCATACCGTTCTTTGTAAAGCAATATGCAAATGTGTTCCTTTTTCTATTTTTTTTTAAAGGGATGGATGTCTGAGCCCAAGGGATGAACTGTTAACACTAAATGGACAATCACTTAAAGATCTGTCCAGCAAAGAGGCTGAATCTCTCATTCACCCAACACGGCTGGTGAACATCATGATGGCTAGCAAAGTAAGTATGAAATTTGTGGTCCCCTCCCACAAGCTGTGGGGTGATTTGAAATTAACTTGAGAGAGAGGGGGAATTTGTGCATCAGGCGTTTGAAGAACATGGTTTTGCTCTTCCTGACAAAATCCCAAACCTCTTGTGGTCAGACTCTGGCGACTTTCAGCATAGCTTTGTTTCCCCAGATAAACAGCTGCTATGGAGGCCAAGCCCCTGGGAAATTCTAGCAAGAGCTGTATGACCCCTCCTTTTAGAAACACTTAGCTTGCCAATGTTAATTTTCCATTTGGAAGTTGAGCAAAGACAGAGGTGGATTTAAGGGAAGATCCATGAATCCAGAAGACAGACAACAGGCACTGTACTGAAGTAGTTCTGCGGGTCTAGGATCTAAAAACCTCCCACAGTGAATGTTACTGTTACAGAGAGAGGGGAACAGGAGGCAGTGTTAGCAGGTCAGTAACCCTGGATTATCACCAAGTCTTTCCATGGAAAACCCTTTTGATCTTTCTTTCACGGAGTCCGTTTCACTGGATTAGACACACTTCATTTCAGGCTTGCATTTCAGGCCTCTCATCCGCATCCCAACCAGATGGCACCAAAGGCTTTTTGCTTGCAAATTCTGGAGGAATTCTGGAGGATGATTACTGCACAGAGTTAGTCCCCTACCACACATTTACCACTTCGGAGATGATAGAACTCAGAAAGAGATTTGTTGCAGAGTCCAGATCTTGATATTCAAGGAGAAAAAGGCACTTTCTGTTATCTGCAAATGGGTCACACAGAAAGCTATGTTATAATCCTAGGCTGAGAAAGAAATCCTGACTGGAGCTGCTATCAGGTCTGAGTGCGCCTCGTCCTAATACACCAGTGAACTGTCTCACCCAGATGTCTGCTGTATTCTGTCAAGATTTCTGTTTGTTTTCTCTCCTTTAAAAGCCTAAGTGTCCAGAGATGAACTACATTAAACTCCTGTAGCATAGTGCCACCCGAGTGGCAGCCAGGTGACTTGTGCATTTAAAGCCTGCACCAAATTAATTAAGGGTTAATAGCAAATAGTTTTCAAGCTAGCTGGCTTGGCAAGAGAAACACTGCAAAATCGTTTTCAAAATGCCTCTTTATCTTCTCCGCATTTCTATTTTGAAGAATATCCTAAGGGAATGGGACTGGAAAGCCCTAGTAGGATTTTGCTACTTGACAATGCCTCCACCTGCTGTCGAAGAGGAAAATTATCATTCATTAGTTCTTGAGGTATCTCCAAGTCAGGCTTCTGGAAGAAAGTGTTTGTCTTGTTTGGATCCAGACAGAGTAGAACACATAGATCCTGCTCTGATGCTGCTCTTGTGGCCTTCTTACCCCCTACAGAATATTGCTGAGCAAACCTCTTTTACATTTGGATGTCAGTTTTCATATGCTGTCTGTATTTAGTAATGTTTTTCCTTAAACTGTGATTCCCTCGGGCTCAATGGCATTCCCCATGCTGCAAAAGAAGCAGGACTTTCAGGAACCATACCCATCCAGAAATTATTCCCAACATCAACTCTTATCAGATGTGATAATTTATTTGTTTTCAAACTGTTCTAAAAACCTGCATTTAGAGAGCTGAATGTTTCATCTGCAGATTCTAAAATGCTAGAATTAGTGGCCATATTTTCCAAAGCAACAAAGAGTTTCCAAGTAGAAGGGGCTGAATCTTCGCAAAACACTAAAGCCTAGTCCACAAAGGTTTTTAAGCAATCGGATCATATTTTGACTAAAAAGTATCCCTTTGAAATGAAAAGTTAGATGCCTATCCCCCACGGCAAAGCTGAGGCCTTTCTGAGGTGGTAGAGACCAATGACACAAAAGCATAAGTTATTTCAAGATATTAAGCAAGTATGGCTACAGTTTACCCATACATCAAAATACTTGCCTGTCTGAGCCAACTGGAGATTTCAAATCAATTTCCTGTCCATTTTGCATAAAACCCTGAATCTATTTCTATCTTATTACTTGGGCAAATTATAATCATTTTCTCCTTTATTATCTTGTTGATTTTCAATAATTTATTTTTCTCCATGCTTTTTGATTCAAACTAAAATTTATGCAAGACGAATTAGGAGAAATTTTATTTTCAAGTTTAGATCATTTTCAGCAACTTATTTTTTTATTTTTTTAAGGAAACACCAACCTGTAAGGAAAAGCCTTTCGAAATACAAAATGGTTTTCTGCACAATAAAGCTGCATGTCTACGGACTCGCAGTAACTCAACCAGTAAGTTGCAAAGAAGTATTCTTTTCTCTTGTGATAGTCTGGGAGTGCACAGCACTTCATCGTGTGATGGTACTGCAGTGATGAAAGAAACTGCAGCTGTTGTCCAAATTTAGTCTGGGATCTTTAGCTAAAAATTGCTGATGCATAAAAGCACCAGCTTTTATATTCACAGTCTCCTACAGTCAGATGTTTTGTGCATAAGCATCCAATTTTCTGTATTATATTGTGTTATATATATGTATTATGTAGCTGTATTCTAAATAGGCCAGTGCTTTTTTGGTAGGGAATGTTTGCTTTTTATTATATTTAATATCAATGGCTACCCCCACAGTGAGGATTAAGAAGATCACTCTCTTCACAGAGAGATTTACAAGAGAAAAAACATTTCTAAGTAACATTTACCTGATATGAATGTGCAGAAACATCCAGCGCCTGAGAAATAACCATGCTTCTCCCCCCATGTCTGTCAGGCATAAACTCGTACTGGATAGGAGAGATGGACTGCACGGTGCCACAGAAAGCTGTGCCCTTCAGAGACCGGCAGCCCCACGCTCTCCACACCAGCCGCAAATCTCTTTCCCAACAGCTGGACTTCTCTGGAGGCAGACCCCCGGTAAGTGACACAGGAAATCACCTGAAACACAGACAAAACTGCCTCCAACTAGAATGCCTCAACAACCTCAGCAGTCACATTCCCGCCAAAACCTACCTTGCAGACTCAGTCAGGGAAGATGGCACACGTGGCCTCCTCCACTTTTTAACCCCATCCGTCCTCTGTGAGGACTAAGAGTGGCATAGGCTCTGTGCCAGCAAAACGCCATTTTTTCATCATCTTCTCCCTCCCGTTGCCGCAGCAGGTTTTACAGTGTGTGTCAGTCCTGCTGCGTGGTTCACACCTCCGTGGTAGCCACCCGGAGCCGCCTCAGAACTCATCCCTGAAGAGCCCTTCCTGAGCGATTTCCCGCCACTGGCTGTGGAGATGCTCCATGCAGGTGGTCATAAAACCCCAGCCTGAGCTTTGGGCCCTGCCACCACGAGCCCCGCAGTCACCTCATGGCTCGTAGTGACTGTCTTCAGCTGTGCAGGCTGCAAAAGGCATCCTGCTTTCTGCCCCACAGTGAATCAGACATACTTAAACAACGCCATTAAGGTGAGCTAGAGACTGACAGTCTCTTGCTCTCCAGATGGATGCCAAGTGATTCACAGATGATTGAGAGAGCAGAAGATGGGCAGGGTAGAGAGGGTGTTGGCCTTTATGGATGAAGGTCCCCAAGCTCAAGCCTGGAGTGGGGAGATGAAGGTGAAGCTCCTCATGCTCAGCTGCCACCTCCCACCCTGCCTAAGGCTTGGTGGTGCCTAACTGCTGCTCCCTGCCTTTTCCTGGCCAGTCCCTCACCCTGGGGGCACCTTGGGCTTCCACAGGGTGAGGAGGTGACAAGCTGAAGCACACACCCCAAGCTAACACCACTCATGCAGACACACTGACCTTCAGGGATATGCTGGGCTTCCTGCTGCTTGAGGGTCCTATGTGATACATGCACCCATTGGCTGAAGCTCTTTGGCAGCATCCTGGTTTTGAGCATTGTTACCCACCACACACAGAAATACTAAACACAGTGTCCCACACAGAAGCAAAAGAAAATCAAAAACCTCCGATTGCCCATTCAGAAGCCCAACCATGGAATAAGTAATCAACCTCATCTAGCAGAGTTATGCTTTTTGGAAAGTATGTTTTTAGTATTGCACAGACATTTCCCTCTTAATCATGTTCCCAATCCCATGCTGAACAATTAATCTTGTTTTCATTTCAAAATCGAGACTTATTTTCTCACATATGCAGAAGCTGAAATTCTGGCTGATGTTCCACATGCTTCAACACCTGTTAGTTTCACTTTGCTGCATTACTAAAAAAAGCATTGAACTCTCTTGGACTTGTAACAAGTACAATTAACACTGGCCCTGCTGAACTTCATGCATAGTTAGCTTTCAAATGACTTTTGCCAGTGCTTAAATCGGTTTGCAATACCAAATTTCATGTTCAGATAGGAGGTTTTTATTGAATATTTCCTTAAAGTTTCATTAAAACAGGTCAAATCTCAGGGCTGAAGTTAGGAAATCCACTATTTATGGAATAAAGGGAGTAAAAGCCCTGAGAAATTTCTTACCTTGGTTATCAAGCAAAAAGGATGTGCTTCACCTGTTTCAGCAGTAGAAAGAAGCCTATGTGGTGGCTCAGCAGAGGCAGTACAGGGTAGTTCACAGTCTGAAGAACTTTTGTGAGCACTATGTTATTTTCTGGGAGAAATACTTGAAAACAGGTTCTCTTTCTCCCAAGAGAAAGTTACTTAGTTGAAAGATGAGGGAAGGAGTTAGAATTTCTTGTTTCTTAGTTCAGTTCTTACAAGCAGATAAAATAATACTTGTTTAGGGCCCCTAATGTCCACAAATGGAATTGCGGCATGGAGAATCGAGGGCATAAATAGATCTTTCTACACCATTGCATCATCTCAAGGGATAACATTCTTAGTTTCACTCTGGCTTAGTTACTATGGGACAATTTCAACGAGCAGTGATGCTCTGAATAACAAGTGGCTTCTGAAAATCAGAGAGAATTGTTTAGGATTTTTTAAGCTTTAATATCTGGTACTATTTATGCCATGTGGTTATGAGGAGGAAAATTTGAAAAAAACAAGTTGTCCTAATATATGCCCAAGAATCTGTGGCTCTGCATTAAAATGATTTGTCTTTTTTTTTTATGTTCACAGGCAATTTCAAGGCCATCTAGGTCACTAAGTACAGCACAGCTAGTGCATGCATCCTGTGGCTCCCAGGCTTCAGTTATCTCAAACATCGTACTGATGAAAGGACAAGGGAAGGTAAGACTGGCACTGTTGGTTTATCATAGAATTTTACTTCATTTCACAAATGTAATCTGCAAAGTGCAGGGAAGTGACTTCAGGTATTAAAGTTGCCAGGAGTGATAAGTTACCATTCAGTTGGTTCTTAACCTTCTAAAGTATCTCTTTGCTGAAGCACAGTCTTCAGGTTCTAATAACATGTCCACATCTAGCTAGCAACACTATCTAGGCAAAGAATAAGTAGATGAAAAGTATATACCTAGGAAGGTCTATTGGTGTTGCTTAAACTTACAACACATTAACAGTTTAGTAGAGAGTGAAACAGAGATACCTCCATGAGATCTCCATCTGTGTGTCTGAAATTAGTAGTAATATCAAAATCTGATATGCTGTTTTTTATCAATCTCATTTATGGGAGAGGAAATCAAGGAGAACAGAAAATTTAATATCTCAAGGCTACCTACTGGTTCAAAGACAAAAAAATTAAACACCTTCCTGTGTTTGACTGTTTCTTCATGTATTATACTATTCCACTGACCATACTGCCCATGTAGGTAACACAGAAGAAACTGCAAATGAAATATTGTAGGAACTGAAAATGGCTCTCACACACTTTTTCTTCAAAAAACTAGGGTTTGGGCTTCAGCATTGTTGGAGGGAAAGACAGTATTTATGGACCAATAGGCATCTATGTCAAAACCATCTTTCCTGGTGGAGCTGCTGCTGCTGATGGAAGGCTACAAGAAGGTGGGAAATACCACTTCTCTCCCTTTTCCCAGTCCAGGTTCCCAAAGAATGATACCTAAAGGCAAATTAAAGTGAAGCTGAAAAGAACCATAAGTCACTTTTACACCTGCATCCGTTACTGTATTTTCAAGACTCCTTTTGAGTACATGTATGTATCATGTAGCCTATTGCACAATACAGTAATAATAATATAGTACAATTTTCTCTTCAAAAACAGGTGATGAAATCCTGGAACTGAATGGAGAATCTATGCATGGATTAACACATTATGATGCTTTACAAAAATTCAAGGTCATGTACTCTCCTTTCAGCAGTTTCTGTCTTTGCACACATGAACTCAACTCATTCATCCATTATCTTTTCTTTCTAGCAGGCCAAAAAGGGTCTTCTGACACTTACAGTCAGGACAAGCTTCAGCACACCTCATTCTGCTTCCAGCTGTCTGTCACCCCACTTGTGCCAATCACTGAGCTCTAGTACATGCATAACAAAAGAAAACAGCTCTTTCAGTTCAGAAAGTGCAGCATTTTCATTAAATGCTACAAAGCCCAATGACAGGGTCATAATGGAAGTTACCCTAAACAAAGGTAAGGGCTAAAATTAATTGAGCACTGACAAACAAGGCACTGATTGACAAAACACTGTTTATTTGCTCTCTGAATGTCTTTCCTCACTAACCTGATTCGTTTTCTGAACTAAGTTTTTTTTACTAGGCTAAATGAGATCTTGGTGCTTGTTAGTGCTAACTACTATCTAGCAACAGCAGGAATTTAAACACCATCTGTCCTCAAGAGCCAATAATTCATTTTTTCCACTAAAGCACTAAAGTCATATTCATATCCTGCATTTGAAAAAGTAAACCTCTTGGCAACAACTACCAATTATCAAGCAGATTATGCAACTCTTACCCATAATTATGCGTGCAGTTAATTCCATTTTTGAAAAGGCTTAAAAGCAAATAAAATACTTAACCATTGTAGTTCTTTCACCTCCTCTCCAACTGTCATCATTTTCTATTTATAAACAAACACAGAATGAAATAAACTTTTAAACATGGCAACAAAGCAACGAACAAAACTCTCTATGCAGGAACAGTATGACTTACCAAACACTCAGCATGGGATTTGACATTAAAGTCACTGTCCAGAACAAAGATGGTAAACTCACAAAAATCTTAACCTGCATTATATAAAACAGAAAGGAGACCAAGATGATATAGCAAATATCAACAATAGCCACATATCCTTAATTCTTTTGATAATTTCTTTCCTCTTTTTTTTTCCTACTCTGTCTCCTTCTAAAGTCATTTGAATTCTTCTGTAATGACAGAATGCATTGCACTGTGTCTCTGACACACCAGTAATGAATTGCAAACCAGATCTTGGAACCCCCAAGCAATACTGGTGCGCACTCACTTTAATCAGGGAGTGGGGAGAGAGGAAAAAAGAAAAAAAGGAAAAGAAAAATATCAATAGGAACAACAGCTGATATTGAATGGGAAACATTCATGAACGCAAGACTCTGGTTTGTATAGAAAAAAGTAACTAAATTGAAGAGAGTTTTAAAAAAGGTATTTCCAATGCCTTGATTTGACTGTTTCTTATGTCTTTTTTTTTATTATTATTATCAATTCTTTCAGAGCCAGGTGTTGGCCTTGGAATCGGGTTATGTAGCATCCCTTACTTCCAGTGTATTTCAGGGATTTTTATTCATACCCTCTCACCAGGCTCAGTGGCACATATGGATGGAAGACTCAGGTAGGATGAGAAAGAGGGTCTGTCTTATGCCACAGGTTTTTCATTGCTCTGTTTTATGGTTTTGCATTTGATCTGTTTGGCCAAGAAGTAATACTGCATTCTGGGAGTTTGGAGTTTAAAGCATCTGTGTGCTATTCTGAGGGTTTTAGCATCCTTATTTAGGGTATGTGGGATTTCTGTATATAGCAACCCCATGAAATGATTGTCTGTTGTCCAGGCTGGGCTAACTTTGAAGGTCTTAGACAAGCATACCAAAATCTTCCTGGAGGAGATTTCCAAATGTGAGAAAGTATCCAGAAAAACCCAGACATATGGCATAATCTGCCTTGTTTGAGCCCTAGTTTTTCCTGTTGCAAGCTTCTCAAATTCTATCCCTTCTTACCCAACAGAAATACAGATTTGCTGAAATGAGATATACTGGGAGTGTAGAAATTAATTTTTGTAAGATTTATGACCAATTAGTATTGTAATGTCGAAAATATTTAGAATTGAACAGAACACAGAATTTCTAGTGAAGGCTTTTTTGATTTAACTTCAGATGCCCTGTAACTTTCCTCTCTATATACCTAAGATTTTAGCTGAATGAACTGTGATTTTTTCTATTATCAAGTTATTAATACATAGCAGAAACATTACATCCTTTCTGATCTTAAGTAACACTAGCAGACCATAAAGACATGAAAAGTGAAGTATTAACTTGAAAGGAAGGAAGGAAGGAAGACGTAGGTGGAAGCAGGAGCTGAGCTGTGTAGAGCAGAAAGATCAAAGACACAGTGTACATAGCTGAGCATGAAGAAAGCTCAAAGGTTGCATGCAACAAGGCACTTAGATCAAAAAAAACTTGCTGTCCAACTCTTTCCCATCCCATTTTCTGTAACAGGAACAAAGAGACATAACTATTTAATCTGTGATCAAATTAAAGTTCAACCACATGAATCTGCTTTTTGTGTATTTTCACATGGGTGAGACAAGGTCTGTTTTGTTTGCATCCTCAGTCTTTTTTCTTTTTTCAATCTCTCCTTAGGTGTGGAGATGAAATTATTGAAATTAATGAAGCTTCAGTACAAAATACAACTCTTAATGAAGTTTACGCTGTGCTAAGCCATTGTGATCCTGGTGCAGTGCAGATTATTATTAGCAGACATCCTGAACCACAGGTAGCACACTGTATTCTTTCTGACTTACAGTAAAGCACATACTGAGAACTAAGACTAAGTTTAACTAAGACTAAGTTAAGAATAGTAGGTGCTAATCTAAATCAGGTGAAAAAACATTGGTAACAAAGATGATAATCTCTCTGCAAACATCACTGCACACAAACAAACCTGAGATGTATCTTGATTATAATCCTGTCAGATTTGAAGCTCACTGGCGACAGCCCTGCATGAGTTTCTGTGCTGTGAATAAGGAGAACACAGAAAGAACATGTAAGGAAGAAAACTGAAGTATATTTCTTATGCAAGAAAGAACTTGCAATAATAATAATTTCAAAGAGGGAACACAACCCCAAAAATGAAAGAAATGCTTATGCACCCATCTTTCAATAGTTAAAATTTATGTCTTGCCCAGCCAACTTTTATAATTAATTCAATAATGAAGTAAAATATTCTTGCAAGATTTTTCTACAAAGTGTTTCCTAACACCAAAAAACATATCAATTATCAACCATAAATTTTCACATATATTATCGTAAAAACATGGTATTAAATTTTATTTTATTGGTAAATCAGGAAATCCACTTTTAATGAAATATGCAAACGAACATCTTTGAAAGATCCCACTTTATCTAAAGAACTGATAGCATATCCATAGATATACTTCACCAGTACTGGAATATATATAAATATAATTGTGTGCACTTACTTAGCTTCAAAATTAATTGATATGTGATATAACTAGATCTGTTCATTTCTATTAGAGTACTTCCAGGTCTTAGAAATTTTTGTGAAAGGAATAAATTCTTAAATGCTACTCATCACCCAGCAGCAATCTCATGAGAGTATAATGGCATGATATTTCCTAGGTGTCTGAGCAACAACTAAAAGAAGCTGTTGCACAAGCTGTGGAAAGCAACAGATTTGGAAAGGAGAGACACCAATGGAGTACTGAAGGTAAGTGCATTCACTGAGATGTGGTAATTCTGACTTAAGCAGAAAGGAACAATGAAACAAAGGGACTCACAGGACAATGCTCCTAACATGCCTCCTAAGATACATTACCAGAGGGAGGAGGAAAGGCCACATGTGTCTGATAGCCAGCAAAAATTTCTGTGGAAGTTTCCTCTGGCTGTTACCCATCTTTTCCAATTCATGGCCTCAGCTTAAAGCTTTTCAAACAACTGTCAACAGGTGACAGGACTATAACAAAGAACTGCATGATGCAGGTGATGTCCTGGGGAAAAATGGCTTGTTAATCCCCTCATCAGGAAAGGCATATGTAATTGTGATTAGAGCTATTTGCCCGGTTCAGGTATAATAGCCTCTCACAGTAACATATTGCAACAATACTCTTTTTAGTGTCCCCATTCCTTCTGAAGGACCATAGGTAACAATCATCATCAGTAAAACTATATTGCTGATTTATATATACACACACATATATATAAAAATGTAGTGTTATTTGCTGTTCAAGAACATAACTGTTGAATCCTTTTCTACAAATGTTTAACGTATACATCATACATTTGCATCAACTAATGATGCCATTTAGCTGCAAATTTTATCAGCTGAATCTTAGAAGCAATGTATCTGAATGGACATTTTGAACGTGTTCCTGATACAGGTGTTAAAAAGCTGGAAATGAGCTGGCATGGAAGACATCCATGCGAAAAACATATTGAAAGGAATGCTGCTTATTGTAACCGCAGGACACAGAAGCTAATGACCCGCTCCAGCAGTGACAGCAGCTACAACCCCAGATCCTCATGTAGTAACGATGCTGCATACCAACTGACTGACTTGAAAGCAAGAGTACATAGCATTGATGTACCAATTACCAGACAACCTGGCCTTCTATACTCATTGTCTGGTAATAATTCAGAGAGAAGTTCCCCTCCTACTTGTGAAGGAGGTCAACCCTTGCAAAACACTAAGAAATCATCAGAGATCCTTGTTCGAAAACCTAAATCATCAAAACCCAAACCTCCACCAAGGAAATATTTTAAGCAGGACTGTACATGTAATGACCAGGGTAATGTGGACAGAAAAGAAAAGCTTGTGTCAGATGTGGCTGTATCACCTATTGCAAGTGTTCAGGTAAAGTAAAATTTGCAAAATGTTTCTTGTGCTTGCACATTTGCGAGGCAAGGAAAGGATGGCAGGAAGAAGAGCACGGATGAAAGAGAGGGTGCACGTATGTGAGAACTGGGGGAAGAGGATGAGGCTCATGCATCTTGGTGAAGCCAGTTTAGTTCAAAACATGATGTTCAAACTAAGGTCAGAAGGCAGAGAAGAGTCTGGAGGAAATTTTCTTCTATATCAAGGACTCTGAATTAAAATCTCAATGACAGCAGCAGCAAGTCTGAGTTCCTCCCTCACTGTCAGTCCTTGTGAACATGTGCCACTGGTGGTATCGAGCACTGTCATGGTTCTGGTGTGACTGTAGCAGCGATGTGGTCTGTGCTGGGACTGGAGGAGCTTGTATAGCCTCTGAGGTCGGCTTGGTCAAATCATTTATGAAGTAGAGAAGTCATGAAACAATTTCTTTGTTTCAGTAGTGGATTCTTATTGGAAGAAAGTGCTAACGTTATGTAAAGCAGGTAATGTGGGGCTCATGCACATTTCATGAGACCGGATACTAAACAAACCCACTTAAATTGCTAGGCACATACAAATTTGTTGATGAGCTACGGTATTTGAAAAACTGAGTGTATATTTGTTACTAAATTTCAGCTCACTTTCATCTAAGATAGAACAGAAAGACAGTGTTTCACATTTGCATGAGCGTGAGGGACTAAGAGATCTGCATGTTGAAACAAAGCTGTGGTTTGTTTAAAAATGAAACCTCTTCCCCCAGGGTTTAGTAATATGCCAGTAGAATGTACAGATCTCAATGCAATGAAGAATAACAACCCCACCAAACAGCCAAGCCAGTTCCTAAGCTGCAGAGATCAAAACAAAACTATCTCAGACTGAAATCCATTTATAATGTTAATGTCCAAGAAAGTTTCAGTTCACCATCTCATGTAAGGTCACTTTTTTACCATATGCTAAGAAGACAGCAGTAGAAACACACTTGTCAGAAGCTACTAGAAAATCCTCTTCCAGAAGTAAAATACAGGGAAACAAGTACTTGTTGAACTTATCACTGCATGCAACTTGCTACTCCTTCAGTACTCAGTTATTCTAAATGATAAGGAGAAAACCTTATTTTTTTAATCTTTATTTCCCAGACATTTTGCATTAGTCAGTTTGAGGCCTGCATATCATCTCAGTTTCTTATAGGGGCTCTGTAGAATGTAAGGTTGCTTTTTCATGGCCAATAATGTTTGATATTTTTGACTGTGCTCTGAACTGCATCAGTATAAAGATAACTGCTATCAATAAAGAGTAAGATCAAACTATATGTTCATAGTGTTTCGAAATTGGCTATTGAATATCTGACGTACATATCTAATAGCAACAGAGCCAATGCACAACTTTTAAGAAGGATCCTACTAAACAGGAGACAGAGAAAGCTTTCCTAGAATAAGAAAGTTACATAAAAAACACAACTACATTACAGAAAAGCTAAGAAATTATTCAATTACTGATTTTTTTCAGTACAATCTCATTTGTTTCTAGACCTTCACTTTCTGTCCTGTTTGGTTTTGATTCCTATTAGTAAATTAATCTTAAATCTTAACTACACAGCAGAAAGCACTTCCAGTGTCACAGCAGTGCAGATGGTAATTTGGTATTGTCAGTTACAAAGGAATGAAGTAATTCTACAGCATGTGCTAATGATGTTGAGAGTTGCACTTACTGCAGCCTCAAACTAATCCTCTCACCCCATGTGTCCAGCTGAAACCAAGAAAGGGAGAGCTCTGAAACAGCAGTAACAATTTAGCTTGTCTGGTTTAGGCTTAAGGGCAAAAGGCTTCACCCGGAAAGAGAGTTTCATAAGAAGTTAGGGGAAATTTGCTTGACTGATTTGCAAAAGTCTACTGAATGGCTGGTTTTGCAAAAATTGAAAATTACAGTGAAAATTATAGTCTTTTAGTTTATTATTATTACTAAATTTGATATATTAATTGCATTTTTTACAGTCTATTTACAAGTGCAACCATAAAATATCATGCCAACATTATAGTAATCTACAATATATTAAGTCCTATGAGGATTAAATCCCAAACAGAAGTGAAAGCTTGATTTCTGTTCAATATTTCTTTTCAGATTAAAACCAAATGAAAATATGGCCAAGCTTTTTTCAGATTCATGAGGTGTGGTTTGTATAATTACATTCTGACACACTTCTGTTTCCTGTTTGTACAGAAGGAAGTTGGAGAGCCAGTGCTAGAGGGACATAAAACTGATGTAACCCACTGTGCCTTTACCACTTCTCCTACATCATATGATACTGAACGCACAACTGTTCCAGCGGGCAGAGATCAAGAAAGAAAAGCAAATATTGGTATGTTTAATTCCATGAACTTTCCTTTGCAGCTAAACCTAGCATTTAGGTTGGATTGCAAAATGGGTATCGAGCTGACTTCACCTTTCTCCTTAAATGTAGACTTCAACTCATATCTGTAATTTTTGGATTGAACAGGTGAAAATTAAAGTTATTGATTAATGTTTGGAAATAGAAAAAAGGAAAGTTAGCTCAAAAGCAGCATAGTAAGTGATTTATTGTAAAAAGGTGATAATGGACAGGTACTCTATTACTGTATTTCTTCAGATGATACTATTTATATTGAAGATTTTATATTAAAGGGTTTTTCAGCATTCTAAAAGGCTTTTTCTGCAGTTTCAAGGCTCAAGTATTGCGACGGTACAAATAAGTCATAATAAATTAGTATTTTGTAGAGCTAATTAGAATTAAGGAAACTTAATGATAAGGTAACTAGACAATCTTAAGAGGTCTCTTACAATCTAAACCATTACAAAATTCTGTAACTTGTGGCTCAGATCATTAAAAAACATGATGTCCTAAAAAATTTTCTTTATTTATACTGAAGCAGGTAACAGTAACTGTGCAACTGCACAAAAATATTTGCTGCTATTCAGCTCTATCATGTCTAACATCAAAATGCTTAATCAACCTATGAAGTAAAAGATATTCCTAATTTAGAATTAAGTTTTTACTTCATGGAAAAATACCACTGGACATGACTGCACAAATTTAAGGAAGCATAAATATTAATCAAAGACCTTACTGGGAGAGTCATTTTAAAGCAGGATATACTTATAAAGGTAGGAAAGAAAATTATTTTTTTAAATAATTTACTGTAACATCAGCTTTTTCACTTAGCTCCAAATACCACTGTGACTTTACCCGTCTGTTTTAACTATTGTAGCCTATGTCAGCACCCCAGAACTTCAGAAGTTGCAGGCCTTTTAGAAAAGGGATCTTGTATATAAGCAGGGAAGAGCCTTGTTTTTCTGTTAATCTCAGTGTCAAGAGTTAGAACTTTCAGCTGAAGAGTTGTGAATTTTAAAAAAGCTTCTTTTAGAAAATTAAAAGATACCTATTGGAGGCTTGAGAAAAAATCAAATGTAATGAATTAATAACAATGCACAGATAAGGAATGGAGAAGTAGAAGGCTGCTCATTTATAAACTATGTTTTTCTAATACAGGGAATCCGCTTTCATCAATACAAAGACCTACACTTAAAAGACAAGCACGGGTAGATTATAGTCTTGATACAACAACAGAAGATCCTTGGGTTAAAATTTCTGACTGCATAAAAAGCTTATTCAATCCTACCATGAGTGAAGACAACGTACACTTAGATTTGCAACCTGGCATGGACACAAAGAAAGAGAATCAAAATCGAAGCAGCTCAGAAACAGTTCTGAAGAAATCAGAATCAGATATAGTTGGTTCAAAAGTACTAAAATCAGATGAAAATGACAGTATGAAAAAGGGCCCTCCTCCTGTTGCGCCTAAGCCAGCATGGTTTCGCCAAAGTCTGAAAGGATTGAGGAAAGCAAATCCAGATGTAAAAACACGGGCAGATCAAAGTCCTCCTGACCTCAAGAGTATTTCCAGCACAGAACTGCAATCCAGTTTATGCCATGTCTCTCATAGGGGATCATCAATAAAACAAAGAATAAGCTCATTTGAATCCTTGAGTGCTCCACAGTCACCTGAAAGAACACACCGAAGGTTTAGCCTGAAACCATCAGTCCAGAAAGAACACTCTCCCACTGCAACAGGGTCAGAAGTGGCCCCAGCCCGTTTAAACCAAGCCTTTCTCCAACATTGTGAAACTAGCCAACAGTCACCTGTGGTCATGGGTACAAAGAGCCTTGATAGATCTTCCTCTCCCAGGGAGGCCCTTGTGGCTAGCTCAGAAAAATGCAATAATGCCAACACTGAAAAGTCCTCAGGTCTCTTAACTACAGAAGCCATTGCAAATTCCCACCTTGTACGGGTAGCAAAAGCACACAGCCTAAGATCAAGAAGCTTCCCACTTACAGCTACCCAGTCTCTTGAGATGATAAAACCATACGATGAAAAGTGTAGCAAAATCTATTCCATCAGTAGCCAGGTGTCATCTGCTTTAATGAAATCTTTGCTTTGCCTTCCTCAGTCTCCAGCCTCTTCTGGAAACAGTGCATGGGAAACTCTGGACACATTGTCTCAGTCCTCTGTGGAGGATGATGGGACTTCCCTCTTACCTGCAAGTGAGAACCATCACCTGGACACTGGGTTTTCACTGAAGTAAGATACCATATTTAAAAATCAGATTTACAGATCAGCATTGGTGAGCATCTGCGCTGATCCACTGACAGATTAACATTCTAAGGCAGTAGCATACAATAGTACAGCACAGTCTAAGTTAAGAACTTTAGGGCACAAAGGTCAAATAACTCACATGACTGTTACACTGGTTTTAATTTGTACTATATAAACACGTGTATAGGTTAAACCTCCTCCTATGTAAACTGGAATATTTCTAGCATCTCCATAATAAAGGAGATTTAACTCTGGTTTTGCCTGCAGCTAATAGATTATTCCTACTCTTTTATGTGATGTATCCTACTTTTGTTAACATGCTAATGTGATTAATTTATATTCATATTGCATTTAAAGTATGTATTATGGGAGCTACCACCCCAGTTAAGTGGTAATAAGATCAAAAGATGACTGCTTCAAAATTGTCTGTGCTATGCTTTTGTATATATTCTTTCATAACTCGATGTTTCTTTTTTATTCTTGTCACAATGCAACAGCCTCTCTGAGTTGAGAGAATATACTGTGAGCCTAGCAGACAATGAGAACAAGGAAGAGAAACAGGAACATGGCTCACCTCAAGCATCCGGTGTGTCAGGGCAGTCTGTCATCTCCCTGCTTTCCCCTGAAGAATTAGCAAAGCTGATAGAGGAAGTCAAATCACTAGACGAAGCCACCTTAAAGGTAAATCTACTTTTTGGTTTTGTGCATGATTTTCAGAAAGCTGTGCAGTGAATTCTCCAGGTTAATCTTCACAACTTGATATTATAACAAATAAAACAGTCATCTCAATATGTATCAGCAGAAACATTTAACTCAATCAAAAACTTGAACTCTTCAAAGATAACTAAGCAAGAGTAATACCCATTTAATTAATAAAATAACACTTATTCAGTGGATAAGGTCAGCGTATGCAGAAGTAGACATTGATATTTTTGAGATTTTTCTTTTTATTTGGGTTGCTAGTCTGAGACACCCAATGCATCATTTATAGGATACTGAGCAACCTTTAGTCTTAGTGGATTAATCTAAAACTGCAATAAAGCTCAGAATAAGTCAAAATCAAATTAAAAAATATGCATTCCAGAACTGTAAAGACTTTTGAAGACTGCTTACACTGAAAGAAAAAGCAGACAACACCCAGAACTCTACATGGAAAATAGTTCATCTTCTGCTGGCAGCTATGTGTTTGCTGTGATAAGACACTCCAAGCTGTGCAAAAGCAGCATATCTGCATTAATGCACCAATGAGCCTAAGATAACACTGTTTGCCTCTTGGGTTAACTGCAGTGGCGTGCCTCCCAGGTCAGTCCTGGTTTGTGTCCGTACTGCATGGAGCATGGGTAGAGAATTCATGTCTGCCTGTCAGAAGATGAGGCAGACATATTCTCATGTTGGAGACAAAATTCTTACTGACTGCATCAAGGTTTGCTAGTATGCTGCAATCAAAAAGCAGTTTGACAAGCAGAATTTCTGAAAGCCAAGTTTTGTATCAATTTGTGTTGCTTATCAACTTCCCATGTTAGCGTTTTTGATCCTATTAGCAGTAAAGCTATGTTGCAATGTTGCCCTCAATGGGAAATTAGCTTTCCATATCAAGTTGCTTGTTTTCATGGAATTGTCAGGATAAACACTGAGCAGCACGTACCTTCTGCCTGGTTGCAGCTGGCCAGTGGATTTAATCATGGAAGTAAACAAGACACAATATCAAAAATGCAATTACAGTTGCTCATATACTGAACATGATTGTGAAATTGTGGTCAAAAAAGCCACGTTTCCTTCAGCAACTAGGTTAAATGGGAGTGGTCACCCTATACAAACTCATTTTTGGGACAGCTTAATCTACCTATCAGCAGAATATTGTTAAAAAATAAAAATAAGAACAAGAAGCAATTTTTAAGCTCTGACACTTGTATCAATGTGAGTTATGTGCTAAATTCTTTTCCCATTTTTTCAATGAAAAGGTTCTCTAACACGATTCAGTATTATTTTCTATTTCTACAGTACATATCTATATTCTTTATTATAATTCAACTAATGGCCCAGATCCAACTGATAGCCTGTTTAACAAATCAGAACAATTTTAGACACAGAATAGAGTTTTGTAAACTAGGTAATTGATAGGTAAATTTGATCCAAATTGAATACTATTCATCTCAGTATTAAGCTTGTGCCGCTAAGTCTCATTATAAAATGCACAACAGACAAAAAGGAAATATGCAGATTTCCCACTCATATTGACATATTGGAAAGTTTTTGACTTTATTTCTTTCTTTACCTAGGAATTTGATGATATCCACGTTACAATTTTGCACAAAGAAGATGATACCGGGCTTGGATTCAGCCTGGCAGGAGGCATTGATCTAGAAAACAAAGTGATAACAGTAAGTAGCATCTTTCTTTACAAATACTCTAAAACCAACAACTCCCTCTAAAAATACACAACTTACTGGTTTTCTACTACAGAGGCTGGCTTTTGGCACAATCAAAGTAGGCTGCTGTACTGATAAGAGTCAGAATCATAGTCTCAGATGGGTGAAAATAAGACTGCTGCGCAGAGCTTCCCTTTCCAGCTGACTGTCAGTGGTGTCCTGTTTTTCAGGCACCATACTCCCCAAGAGGTCTGAAATTCAAGGCAGGACAATACACAGCCCTCAGCAGGAAGTAACCAACATCTTATTCACATGTTTATAGAAGACTGAGTGGTCAGGAGGAATGAGATAAGCATGTAGTCATTTAAGGGGTCTGGAGGCTAGAGACTACCTTCACGCCTTCTACCTCCCACTGGCAGAGCAGCAAGGACAGGAAGTAGCATAAGCAAGGTACATATCATGGACAGCAAGGCTTTGGCCACTTGATAAAATGGGCTAAACAGATTGCCTAGCTGCTTGAGGAGGGCTGTGTGCAGGAGAACTCTGTACAAATTATTTCAGTCCTCAGTCCTGAAACATGCTAGAAGCAACTTGCTCCTGGCAAAGAATGCAAAATGCACATTGTGAAAACTATTACCTGTTTTAGTGGTTTGTCCTTTTTTTCTCCCTCTTTCCTTGGGTGCATGTGTGGTGACTGGACTCTTCAACAGGTTCACAAAGTGTTTCCCAATGGACTAGCATCTCAGGAAGGAACTATTCAGAAAGGAGATGAAGTACTATCCATTAATGGAAAGTCTCTTAAAGGTGTGACTCACAATGATGCTTCAGCAATCATGCGACAGGCTCGACAACCCAGACAAGCTGTTGTTGTCACTAGAAAAGCTAAAGATGGAGAAAATCTCAATGCTTCAATCAACTCTAGTACATCTTCAGTAGCAAGTGATGCATCACCAGAGTCTGGTAAGTCCAGTGGCATTGCCTTGCAGCCCCCCACCTGCTAAATGTTTCCTCATTACCTGAAATTCGGGTGTTCATAGCTCAGCTGAGTTAATTTGAGAGCCATGATTGAAGACAGCATGGTTAATAAAACATTCCTGAACAGACATTTGGAGTAACTTTGTTGGAAAGCAAAAGAATTAATGGATTTCTAGAGTAAAATAAACAAGTGTGATCCTCTCTATGCCTTTCTGTAGACGTAAAAAGATTATCATTGTAGTAATACATCTAAGTGAAGGTATAATGACAACTGTGTGAACAGAGATTATTTAATATTATTAGATTCTAGTTTACAAGATTTTATGAAAGAGAATTTTGGTTTGAACAAGCAATGTGCTATTGTTTGCGTACCTGAAGCACACAAGGTCAGATATTTGCAAAACCTTTCACGTTCTTCTGATATTTTTTTGTGGATTTTCTCTAGAGGTCTGTGCCTTTATTTACATACTGCATCTTTTACAAACATTAACATCTTTGTAGTGTATATTAAAATTTCATAACTAACATCCAGTATGTTTACCTTAAATTTTGTTCATTGAACATGTTTTTTTTTCATTTTAGCAAATGCCACCAGCTTTCATCTTTGTATTTCCGCTGCCACAAATTCAAACACAAATTTATCTCCCCAGCTTCCCAGGGGGCCTTATAATAGTAAAAAGAGGAATTAAAAGTTATAGTTTTCTCTTTCATTTGGCAGTTTATGGTGCCTTTGTAAACAAAACTGAAGTTCATTTTTTGTAACAGATGTTTTAGCTTTTCAGACTGTGTAGTGCCCATCTGCTAACATTCCATTTGTTTCTAGCAACTGAACATACAATCTGCACTGTAACTCTAGAAAAAACACCTGCCGGTTTAGGATTTAGCCTGGAAGGAGGGAAAGGATCTATTCATGGAGATAAACCCATCATCATCAACAGGATATTTAAAGGTAAATACACTTAAATGTGTACATGGCAAGTCCTTAGCTGATGCAAACCTGCACAGTTCATAACTGACTGCTGATTTATACCCACGGAAATGACATTTTTTTGGAAATGCAGCATTATCCTGTGCAGTGCCAGTAATTCATTGCCTGCTGAGATCAGGTGGTGTACACCAAACATGCTGGTTGTCCTTAATAAGTGAAAGATACATCAAAGTCTCTCCCACACAAAGAATTAAAGGAAAGTAATTTTCTTTCTCCAGGGACTGCATTAGAACAAAGCAGCCCTGTCCAGCCTGGGGATGAGCTGTTACAAGTGCACACAACTGCCATTCAAGGACTCACTCGTTTTGAAGCATGGAATATAATCAAGGCATTACCTGATGGGCCCATCACAGCTATCATCAAGAGGAAGAATCCAAGCTCTGTTACCACCAACTCATCCAAAACTTTGTAAGAGGAGGAAACTAGACTACTGCCAATATTACAAACAGAAAAAAGGATTTTATTACTTGCAGCCATTTGGCTAGCACAGTAAGATACTCCAAAACTGCACATGAAAAGTACACATGATCTTGCTGCCAGTTACAGAGCAAACTGCCTCAGATAAACTAAGATGTGCACAAGATGTGCATGATTCTTATTTCAACATTAAGAAAGAGATGTTTAAGTACAGAATTACAAAATTACTTTATTAATAATATACTGGTTGTAATAAAATACGTGTCATCTATACTACTCTCCTGTTTAAAGCCATTAACTTAAATATTGGAAGCTCATTCTGTGCTAAGTTTTCAGTCCTACTTTACAAGTCTTGCACCCTGCCTTACCTTCCAAGGAGGCAGAAATACGTCTACAAGCCTACATCTCAACGCTACCTTACAGACTGCAGAGGGCAGAGAAAGGGGGATGCAATTCTGTGTGTCAAAATGACAGTGTGTCGTAGAAAACTCCAGCTTTTCTATTTAAACGATAGAACATCCAGGACAGCCAAAACCTTCAAGGTAATTTTTTACTAGCAGTTGAGAAAGATATCAGCAGGCAAACATGGGGTAGGCAGGAAAGGAGTGTCTCAGGGTATTGCAAGGGTGCAGCAGGAAGCTGAGAGCAATACAGGGAAGCTTTTCCTAACCATCCTCTGGCCAGAGGTCTCCAAGGACTACAGCAAGAAAGTAACAAAGCCATTTAGAAGCAAGTCTTACCTTCTAACCAGACATTTTTTTAAAATGTCTTTGTGTTAATTTTGTAAGGAAAAGTACCAGTGAGAATATTAGGGAATTAGAAGTTCTGAATCCAAATGTTTGTTCTGGAGATACTAAATAACTTGGAGACAAGCCTATGCTTCAAACGCTGCTATGAGCATTTTGGCAGTTGCTGCCTAAGCGGCAAATGGAATTCTGCCAGAAGCAGCATGTTTGTCTATGGCAAGATGGTCCTGTGCATGCATTTGCTCTTCTCTGACCTAATTCACCAAAGGGAGAGATGCTCCATCAGGATAGAAGTAGTGCCTAGATGGTTGAAAGCCAGATCGCTGCACTGTTGTTCCTGGCCTTTTACCTTCCTGTAGCTGGGAATTTGTCGCACCCTTCTTCAGTTACTTAATTTCACCAAACCATAAGCTGTAGGAGTTCAGAAACTATTTTCCGTGCACTTAACACAATGTCATAGAAACAACAACTGAAAGGGAAGTAGGGTAGACAGCAGAAGGTATTAGTTGCATCTACGCATATGACTTGCTCTGGCCTTTCCTCACAAGTCAGCTCTATGTTAATCCTTGAAAGAACATTCTTGACAAGCCATCTGCACCACACTTCCACACCCTTTCCCAATTGAGTTCTTTTCCAAAAACAATCCAAACAATTCTCAAAGCAAGATTTCTATGAATTGGTTAGCAACCAAAAGAGGAGAAATGTGAAAGGGAATCTTTTTATGCATTTTTTTTTTAACTGGTACATACATAAAACTCTCTGAATTTTTTTTTTTTTTGGGTAGAATTTCTTGTATTTGACTTTATCTGCATTATTGGTTTAGGCTTAACTAAGTCTAAGGCCTAAGGTGCATAGAAAAGATTCTAAGATTTTTTAACCACTTGCCCATACCACCAATATAGAAAAACTGTACAGAAAGGATTTCTGTATATCCGATAGGATTATAGAATCTGTACAGAAAAGTGTGAACTCTTCAGCACTGGTAATGCTATTTCTCATAAAATGCACTTTTTGTCAGCTGCATGACTGTAACGAGAGAGACTAGACTAGTTACACCCATGGCACAGAGTGCCTTAATTACTTCAATGCCATCTGCTGAAGGTGTCCTCACCTGAATCAGCCATTTAATATCATCAATTTAAGAAATTACATACACCCACCATGACAGGTTTGAACTCGTTTTTTTTCCAGAGGTGATGTTCTCACTTCATGTCCAAAGTTCTTCAGTTTTTGTATGCCTCTGCATTTCCTGGCATCTGCCAAGATCAAAAGAAGTGAAAACATGCTGTTTGACAGGCAGTGTGTCTCACTGGTGAATCCTCCAAGATCTTACGAGATGAGCTTTGCCAACACATTTTCATCTCCAGTTTGGCAGGCCAGAGGGCTGAATGTTAAGGACTTTTACTTCCTTCTGGGTAGAAAATTTTGAGCATGTAGAAAAGGGATTCTTAACTTATTCCAAGAAAGAGCCTCATCTATCACCTTTACTGCTCAGAGCAATAAAAAAACATTAACTGTATGATACATAGCTAATAAAAAAACCTGTTTGCAAAAGGTTTACTTGCAGAAATAATGAGTGGAGGCCTGAGCTCTGCTTCTTGAACTTTTTGCTGAGATATTGCACTTCATGCCTAATGACTTTAGCACATTTAGATAAATATGTATCAGCCTCTGTAATATCAGGGCCCAAATCTCATCAGTGAATTTGTTAGTCATCTTAAGTACAGAAAGCAGCAATTGGAAATTAGGACTACAAAAGCACAAAGAAGCTGGGAGGAGAAAGGATTATCGCCAAAACACCTTTACCTACAGCTCTTCGGGAGTGTAAATGGAAGTGAAGGCTTTTCCCTTTCATTCCTTTCAGTTCAGAGAGATACTGGAGGTCTAGGTGGCTCTTAGGTTTCCTTGATGGGCAATGGTGGGGAACCATTTTAAAGGATGATCCAGGAAAAACAGTAGGATGTAGCAAAAAAATATTTATTTCATCACATGCATACAAGTTTTTACATCTTTGTATACAAAGGAGACTAAAAATTGTTTCACTTTAAAATCGATTCCATAGAGTGAGATTCACAGTGGAAGACTGTGTGCAAGTCCATGTCCTATACTAAATATAAAGTAAATACTAGGACAGAAAGCAGAGCACATTAACCTTGTTGATTATTGAGTTACAGCATTAAAATCACAACCTGTACTTAAATTCCTAATTTGGCAATTAGTTTTCCTTTTGTAATTATACATAATACACAATAACATCTGACATTCCTGCCATAACCAGCACCATAAGTATTTTCAAAAGCTAGACCCATCGCTGGACACAAGATCAGGAGCTGATTTCCCAAGACTGCTGTCAGGCAAACCAGTCTTAGAAAAAAAGCAACATCCTCATGGCCTGTCAAGACAAAGCTATAGAAAAGATTATTTACCCGTTACAACCTCTCACCACAAGTGAACAAAAAATGTTCACGTGCAGTTAAAAATGGTCAAGTGCAGTTTAAAAAATGGCAAGTAAAGTGCTTAATCCTCTATTTACTGACACCATGTCAGTGCAGTTTGTTTCATAACATTGCGGAAATCACTGGTTTTGGTACAGAGGGGAGAAAGGAACAGGGTCTATTTACCAACCCACTGACCTACAAATTCATTTGCATGGCTAGACTTTGATTTATTAAAAAAAAAAAACCACTTAAGGCATATTTACTAATAGTACTGAAGTCTACTGGAACAAACAAGTAGGATCCTCCAACAATCCAATTTGTTCTGGCTTTTACCATTTGCTGGCTTGGACCCATTGAAGCATCTTAGCAGGTCTAAATGGGCTGGCAGCAAAAGAACTACCTCTTCTTTTGGGGAAGGACCACTGTTTCACAGGAGCTTCAAGAGACAAAACAGGCTGACCTACACCAAGCTAATGCTGTAGTGCTAAGTGGATTTTAGCAATGCTCCTCCTCACAGACACTGACAAAGTGTGGCCAAGAACAGATCCAATACATGCATTAGCTCCCTGCAGACAGCCACCAGTGCTGCCTCCAGGACTCTTCCAGCCTCTGGTGTGGTATTTCTCTACGAAAATGAAGGATATAGTATTAGAAAAGAATACATTGCTTTGCATAGACAGATAGAAAACACTGGTTTTAAAGTTCATTGCTCCCCTTTCACTTTTCCTAATATCTTTGCTGGTAGAAAGTCCTGTAGGCCAACTTCCTATTTCTACCCTCAAGCTGCCAGGTTTTTCCGTACCCTCAGCTGGTGAGGTCAGCAATTGGTCTCATCATGCTTTTAACTGCTTAACAGCTTTGGTCAGGTTACTGTAAAATCCAGCTATGCTAGCTGGAAAGAAGGAATCCACCACCGTTTGGGGAAGATAGCCACCAAGATCAGTCTGAAAGAAACTGAGGAGTTGAGTCCTGTCTGGTTCCCTGCAAAGACAATAAAAGTGATTTTTATAGCCAGGGGTTTAAGATCATTAAGAAATTTACAATGGCTTTTTATCTATTGTCTGATTATACATATTTCTAAGTACTTTTTTTAAGCAAACAGACATTTATTCCAAATTTCAATGAATGTGACTATCCCCGCAAGTCGAATTACAGTTAAACTAGGCCCTAAATTAGGTTCATGACTGTTTATGAATTATGGCAATGTAATAAACAACCAGATACTCATTTGCCAAAAATTAAGGCCGTATTTCTATGTTCTGCTGAATCTCTGCTTAAGAGGTCAGGGGGAATCCTACTGTGATGATGGATCCTGTAACATCAAAGACTTCCCTCTAGGAAATGAGGACAGACTAATATTCATTGGACAAAAAAAAGAGAACAAAAAGGGCACTCAGTCATAACGATTACCAGTCAAAGGAAAACAGAAACATGCCATTGCCAAGAGGCTACAGATCACATGTGGCCATATACACACATCACACAACGGATAAGAAGGGCTTTAGAATATGTAACATTCAAATAGATTGCTGCTTACCCTGGAAGAGGTATACAGAAACAGCCACAGGGATAATTCAAACCTCTCACAAAATTTGGTCTAGGAGGACACAGCGGGTGTTCCACATTGGTTGCTATAAGAAAAAGCATTCAAGAGAAGTGTCATTTTCCCAGAAGATGATGAAAAGAGTCCTTGGTACTCAAAGCCCCAGTTGAGAAGCAAACTCGCTATATGAGAATATTTTTAAGAATGGAAGTAGAACCTTTTCAGCATGGGGCTGTGTCATAAAAGCGGTCAGAAGAGGCTATGGAATGGGGAAATCAAAGAAGTGTTTAATTTAGAAGCAATTATTACTGAACTCTGAAGTAAGCATTAAGACACTTTGAGGGAGTTTCATTGAATCCATGTGGTTTCAGGGCACTGCTTTTCTTGAGAGGTCATTCAAGTACTTCCAACAAATCCATGACACAGAAGTATGCCATGCCACTTGACTACTGAGAAGCTGCACTCTACCAAGTATATAAATTCCTGGCAAGGCATTCCTGAACAGGATGGGAAAATGGGACAGCTGAACAATGGGGCAATAAAAGCACTCACTTGTAACAGTTAAACAGGATGAAAGTGAAACAAATAAACACCCTTCCATGAAGTGGCAGACCTTTAAATATCAAAACTATTTAGTTGCATAAGAACAATTATTTCAACATACAGGAGTGGTACATTTATTCAATGACTTCACCAACTAGAGGCAGTGCAGAAAAATTTAAAAAACAGGATTTAGGCTAAAATGGGACTCCTTTTAGAAAGCTTGCAAATTCTTAAAACAACAACAACAAAACCATACACACACAAACACACACACCTGTTCTATAGTAAATTACTTATTCAATCTCAAAATCATAGCAAGAGAAGAAAACACAGACCAACAATATCATTATCTGAACATTAAGATGACTTATAGACTCCAAGAACAACAGTGTAGATAGACCACTAATACTTTATCTTCTGATAAAATACGTTGATCAGATCAACATCTACAGAACAATACGTTACTTATTTTTTATTTTATATTGATCTCTGGTACCTGCTGGTTATCTCCTAACATATTGTGAACACGTTGCAAACACAAGCATCTTACCAGCAGATAGCATCGTCCCATCTTCAAATTGCTTCATCAGTACCACATCCACAAATTCTCTTGGTGAAATAACCCTCATGAAAGCTGAAGGTGTCGTGGTTCTGCATACAGAGACAGCCTGAAAATCACAAAACAGAGGTATGTCAGTTGATGCTTTCAAAAGCACAGCAGAAAAAAAACCCAGTATTTTCTGGTACTCTCTCACATATGCTTTCTAAACTGTACCAAAGGGTTCTGTTACACCCTTTGTTGAACAAACTCAAATTGACACAGCTAAAAGGCACTATGGTGTGCTGATGAAGAACAGGTTAATGGAGAAAACCAGAGCGCTAACACATTGCTTCCAGGTTGATTAAGGTCAGCTACCACAAGGGATGTTGAAAAGCTAAGATAAGTAACAACAGTGTAGTGCAGGAATATTTAATGTTAAACACATATTTTATGCCTGCAGTATTTAGCCAAGAATATATTAGCAGCTCTTTTCAGAAAAATAAGACAATTGTTAAGCAAATATATACAATTTACAGAAAAGTAAAAGAAAAAAAGATCTCTAACCCCAGTATCACCAGACTGATCCAGACAGAGGCTGCACAACTTCTGGAAGCATTTCGACTGCCCTGAATTTAACACAGGCTGCACGCCAGGAAGGTCTGTGCAGGGCCCAGCGCTCCTGAACCCCATGCTGCACTATCACACCAGCACGTTTTTTAAGGAACTTACATCACTGATGACTTCGATGACCTCAAAGTCCTTCACGTTTTGGTCCCACTTGGTCCTGAGCCCTCCGGCCACCGGCTTTATACATTCCCAGACATCCACGGGGCTGGCAGGCAGGATCCCCTCTCCCCTGTACCTGCGGTGGGATGAAATGAATCCCAACCTCGCTGCTCTACCCTCCCCGGCCTCAAACACCCGCGGCAGCAGCGCATGGCGCGATCCCGCACCACGGCACTTCGGGACCCAAACGCGGGGCGCCGGGCGTACTCACACATTGCCATCAAACTCCGCGGAGGGTCTCCATGACACCGAAACCTCGCTCTGCGGAAACGGGAAGCTTTCAGCCGCCGGGCCGGGTCAGCCCCCCGCCCCTCCGCAACCGCACCGCCCGCTCACCGTGCGCCGGCAGCCCCGCCAGCCACTGGGGTCCTGCCGGTAGAACCCCATCTTCTCGGCAGCCGCCTCGGCGAGCGCCGCGTAGTCCATGCCCGGGAAGGAGGAGCCACCGCTCGGATGCCTCCTATGAGGCCTCCGTGCGCACCGCCCCCGTGGGCCGATGGCGGTAGCACCGCCTCCTCACCTGAGGGGCCGCGGCCTCACCCCGGCCGGCCGGGTAAACTCGGCTCGCTTAACGGAGCGGAGAGGGAGGCAGGGCTCGGGTTATCCGTGCAGGGTAGGCCAGGGCCGCGGTGACTGAAGCGTGGCTCCCCCGGGCAGCTGGTAACACAGGGCCTCGTCTCAGGCAGCAGCCGCAGCCACAGCCACTAGGCCGCAGGCAGCCGCCTCCGGCCTTCACAACCGGCAGGGAGCCAGGGCAAAGGATCTGCTGTTCTCTTACCTAAAGATGGGACTCGCCCACTTAGGACGGGCTGTGGTGCGGCCATGCTGGTCACACCTCCGTGCGAGGCCAGCGAGACACCGCAGGAGGCCAGTCTTCCATGCAGCCCTGGGTGGCATGGCACAGTGTGGTGGAACCAGCTGGAAGGAGACTGCAGCTCTGGCTGAAGGCCAGTGATCCTTTTATCCCTGTGTAACCCACATGACATGGAGGAAAAAGAAAAAAAAAAACAACAAAAAAACAACAAAACCCCCACCAAAATACCGGAACAATCTTCAGAATCTAAAGAAGGTTAAAAATTGGAATGATGTGTTAAAAATAGAAGTAAATTAGGAGTCATGAAGCAAGTTTTTTAGAAGCCATGGACAGAAAGTTTTCCGCATGGAAGCTTATGAGGCTGGACTGAGGAATCTTGCCAGGAAATTAATAGATGAAGGATTTCATCCAGAAGTCTGGCATGTATTGCTACGATCAAATAACTCTGATAACCGTGCAGTACTGAACAGACTTTAAACTCACCATTCTCTGTAGTCAACCTGTTGCTGTTTGGAGACACACCATATTCAAGCAGGGTCGATCAGGGTGTACTGTAAATAGGAAGCTACTTACCTGCTGAATTTATTCAGTGGAGGCATCTTTAGCTGTGACTGTGTCAAAGAGACAAAGAGAACCTGATGCGACATGTTTCTGTACAGCTTTATTTGAAGTGCCCCAAGTACATAGTTTTCAATTTTCCAGTAGGTGGGGGTTTGGTTTTTAACAGCATAGCAATGAATAATAAATTGGAGTAATTTTCCAAATTTCAGAACTTACAGTTGTGGTATTAAAGCAAGATACCATCAACAGTAAAACACAAGGCTGACTATGCTCGTCCCACCTTGGGTAGCTATATACACTGTTGTTGCAAAGATTATGCCATAGTTACTCTGGTAGACCTCAAACATCAACTACAACAAGCTCACGTACATTAAAGACACAGAAAGGCTGGGGTGCTGTCTCAGACATTTGAGCATACCAGTTCATTAGGCTCAGACTTATTTAGGTCAACACTGTTTTTTGATTTCTTTTTGTTGAGTTTTGTTCCAGGTTTCGGATACTTTTCCTTGCTATGAATGACTTGAATGTACTGGTCATTGCCGCTGTTCTGCGGATCACTGCTGGATTCAATGGAAATGGAATCAGACTCTGTTAGAGACTGCTCCAGCTTTTGCTTTGATTTTGGTTTCACACGAGGCTCAGGGTAGTTCAGGTGCACTTTCTTGTAAGTATATGGTGGCCTATCCAGGTCTAGCTCAAAACCATCATCCCAGGATTTGTAATGCACTCTGGCTAGATCTTTGCTCATAAGAATGTGGCCATCACCATGATCCCCAATGTAAAACCGTGGTGCTGGGCGAAGATCAGACAGTGAGCGTGGGCGATGGGATCTGTTCATGAATTCTCTACCAAGTTCCTCTTCATCCTCCTCATCTTCACTGGGATGAGGGGAATACATCTGGTGTGGTGTTCGAACCACATATCTCCTGATGTTTTGTGGGTACAACTCAATAATACCTTCTGGTTCCCCCTTCCTGAAGTGCCTTTGCAGTCGGGAGGTAGAACGCAGCGATTTTTTGCGGGTCTCATTTTCATTGACAATAAAATACCTGGTAGCATATGGTCTACATTCCACAAAAACAGGAGCTCCTGCCCCAAGGGCATCCGGACTTACCTGCCGGATCCCTTTTCTGAAGAGAGGCTCAGAATGAACATCTTCAGTGTGCTTTTTGAAATTCACTGGTGTGTAGGGCTTTGTTTTAGAGAGATCACTTGCACTCCTATGCACAGTGCTTGGGTACCTTTGGGAAGAGGGGGGAAAAAAGAAGGGAGATACTGAGATACACACATCTATTAACATAATTAATAAATAAAGTATAAAAAGTTCATTGCTCTGGAAGTCAAACTCTAGATTTAAGGGTGGAAATTCAGCTAGACCTGCACAGGCATTCTGCACCAAGTTCCTTTACGTTTACTGTGTTTGTCTTGTTCATGGAAAGAGGATCCTGCACATTTTTAGTTATGTGCCTGAGGGGAAGCCTGGTATTTATCTTTGCTTGAGGTTTCAAAAGTTTTATAATCCCATCTCAATTAAGGGAGAGTTAAAGAGGTGATGTAACCAGCAATCTGAATAGTATCCATGAATGAATCTCCTTTTAAAAAATTCTTCAGCAATTTTACTATTCCAGACAGCTGGAATACACAGCTATCTGTAAGCACAGGTATGTCATGGAGCTGCGGAAATAAAAGCCATTTCAAAACCAAAGCAGACTTGCCTGTTTGTGATAAGATCGTTTCTTGGCTTCTGTATACTTGATGCTGAGCAAGCTGGTGTTAAAGAGGTTGAAGTTGTGGGAGTTGCGTTGATGGGTCTTGCAACATCAGCCGAAGGCACAGTTTGGGGCACAGACTGGGAAATGGTTTGTATTCTGGTGCCTTTGGTCACGGGAGATTCAAAGTTCAGGACACTGCCATTCTTTCGGGGAGTTGAGGACCGAGCAGAAGACTCCTGGCTAATATCAGTTTCTTTCTCTGGTCTCTTGTCATTCCCATCCAGATTTTGGATTCTGGCTAGAAAACAAATTATTACAGGAACCATTGAGATTTCTAAATTTAGAAGCTGCAGTGGCTTAAATTCATCCTGTAGTCATGGGATCCAGTGCTGACAGAACCCACTGTGTTCAGAAAAGAGAAAGTGGTGCCACACTGGGAGACATGGTGATAAAGGGGTGCATTGGCATGCTATGGTACAGCATAGCACTGTAGCTATGGTACAGCATGGCAGGTGTAGCACTGGGGAGCACAGAAAAGACACTGGGTATTGCACTGCAGGAATTTGAAATGGGCAACAAGCCAGTGTCTCTTTTCCAGAGCCCCATTTTAGTACCCAACGCACACCACTTCCAGTATGAAGGTGGCCAAATTCAGCAAGCTGGTTCCAGTGTCTGTGGTGGCCGCAGCCAAAAGCTGAATTTGGCTTCTGTTACGAAGTAAATCTAACTAGGACACATACCTTTTTGCCCTTAATAGTCACTCCTGGTCACTATATTACTATACACTGGGTATTTCACCATCTATGTGTCTGCTGGAGAGCTATAAGGGTGTTACGGTAGCATTAAAATCCAGCCATAAGGCTACTGAATCATGTCTTTGGCTTGGCAAATTTTTACATGGTTCCTTTCACTGGGAGTTATTAGAGGGATGGCATCCTTTGTGTGGTTTCTCATTGCTGAAATCTGAGAAGTGGAAGGTACAGGTTCAGATTCCCTCAGGCACAATAGACAATTAAGTCTGAAATCTTTTCATAGCTAATGAAGTATTTCACCATCACAGGTGAAAGAATAGGGGCCATTCCCTATCTCCTGTCTGAATTTTATGCAAGGTCTGACGTGATTTGAATCATCAGAGATGCCTCCCAGGTTCTGCCCTGTTGGTGGTAAAAGCAGTCCAAAGATCCCAGCAGAATTTAGGTGTAAACTACACACCTTGTCTCAGTGCTTTCAAGATTACGTCAAGCTGAGCTCAGAAACCATCTAAAAGGAGGACTCTACAGGAAACAGTTTTTAAAATGTAGTTGAACTTCCCTGTGTGTATGAGAAGTCAAAATGTTTTTTAAATACAAGTGCTTCATTAATAGTAGCATTTCTAAAGCTCACTGACTTACCTACTGCCATCTGAACCACCTTTTTCTTATCTTCAGTTCTTTCCTAAAATATATTCAGAAGAATAAGCAGCACTAAATTATTACGGATTAGAGAGTAAATTCACTGCTGTGTAAGGACAAAAAAACCACAGGATTGGTGTTACATTGTAAAACACTGAAAATTACATATTTAATCAGGCTAGTTCCTTAACTGAGGACCCACCAAACTGCATGTAAAAGTACTTTTCCCTGTACTTACTGTTTGGATCTTCATTCTCAATTGATTGTTGGTGTATTTTAATGATCTTGCAATGCTTTGTAGATAATAGATCAGCATGCTAGAAGTGAAAGAGGTGATAATGAGTCACTTCAAACATTCCTGACAGTTTTCTCTTTGAGGGTTTGTAGGCCAGCAAAATGATACACAGGTTTATAGTTGCTGCTTTGTAGTATTTCTTTTATAATGGGATAATGGATGTGGCCTTCTTTCAAGCAAACACTCATGAAAAAGAAATGATATTGAAAAAAGGATTTAACAGCAGTTCTAATTGTGCCTATGTTTTTTGCTGTTTTTTGCAGGTCTTTTCACTGTGCTATAACCCTGGGTGCATTTCTAGCTTTTTTTTTGTTTCAATTCTGGACATGCTCAAAATGAAAATTTTGATAAATACTTTCTTGTCTTTTTTTCCCAGTCCAAGGTTATGGAACAGAGACAGTAGAATTACAGCTGAGTTTGCACACTCATACCAGTCCAATTTTGTTGACTGACTGGAATAGCACCTTGTTTACACTGGCACAGCCAAGATCAATGCTGGCCTGACATAATGGATTACACTGGCTTTCAGATGAGGTAAAGTCTTACAGCTAGACTTCGTACCGCGAACACGTGTGCTTAGCCATCAGTTTGAAGCAGTCAATAGATCTACTTAAATTTGTAAATATGTTCATATTTACATGGCTGGGACAAATTACAAGTAGGAAGTAGAGTTCAGTCTTTTGGATTTATCACTGGTGGGACAAACCCTGCATTCATCTGTAGTTTACAGGCAAAAAATCATACAAAGGTACATGCAAGACAAACGATACTTTGCAGAAGCAAAGTGATGTTCAAACAGCTCAAAATAAATATGAATTCCCAGATGTGAACAATTATTTAGGAACTGGAGTAAGAAAGAACTACGTCTGGAAAGTCTGCAGCAGGTTATATTACATTAACACTTAAGTGCAGACCTTCATAATTGATTTATCTTGTCAAAAATCAGGGTGACTGAGTAGCCTCTTTAAATTATAGACTGAGCCCTGTTCACAGTCATAAACTGGACATGAGAAAATGGAAAATTAATTTCTGAGGAGCATTTGAGGGGGAAGAAGGATCTTAAAACTCCCTGGAACCAGCAGCACTGCAAACCTTGACACAATGTAGGGAACTTGCTCTAACACAGCATCCCAGAACAAGAAATGCCTCTTCAAAATGTGGTAACAGTCTTTTTAACATACTATAATTCCTGTCTGATCCATATGCCATATAGTCAATAAGGTGTTGTTTTGTTGTGTTTTTTTTTTTCCCCAGACATGCTTAATAAAATGACAATAATGCAGTGTTTGCTTCTCAGTATCAATGTTTGACTCTCCAGAGACAAAGCTAGTATTAATACAACCAATTTAACCTGCCTGTGAAAACCGAAGTACTTACAATAATAGTAATAGTGCAGGGAGAACAACCACAGGACTGCTGATGTAAGTAATCACCGTGTTAAACCATGTGGGAAAATCACTTTTAATTGTTTCAGAAACAATATCATATATTTTTTCTTGTCCACTACAAGGGGGAAAGAAATAAATGTAAAATTAAATTATAAGAAAGCCCTAATGGGAAAAAAAAAAAAAAAGGCAATTTAATAATTATTTGCTTTTTAACAATTTTTCCAAAGCACAAAGGCATTGGCCAGGCTTGGAGGGTGCTTGACTTGAGACACAAGACAGTGATATGTGCCAGATTGCTCAATGGCACATTACACTGTGTAAACATAAAATAACTGAACCATGATATAAAGCAAAACATTGAGCTTCACTCAGAACATTTACTTATTCACCCAATTAAATCTAAAACTGGCAAAACATCGGCAGCAGCAGAACACTGTCCTATCAGCTTTTTTTAATTGGCAATTTGGGTATTGAACCCAATGAATTTATTGTGAGAGGATGAAATAAAGTCTTTGCACTTTTCATTTATCCATTATAACTTACCTAAAGGGACCACAGCTTAAAGATGGCTTATATCTGGCAATAGCAAAAATTGTTGGTAACATGCATAAGAACAACATGAACAGCAACATGGCCAAGTAGAAATTATTTGATCTGCAAGAAAACATGTTTCAGATTATACTAATCAGAGAAAAAAACAGAGCGAACAGGAAAGGTGCAAGTCTCTATCTTCCTAATCAGTTCAAGATCTACATTTCTGAAAGATCAAAATCATTCTGCTATGATTAGAAAGTCTGAACAGAGCCAGTTTAAACAGGCTGTTAATGAGCAAAATCCTATTTGCACTGTTTTCCAGATACCACTGCTGCAGACAGAGAATGCTTTATGGTACTCTTCAGTAAAACCTGACCTTAGTGCCCAGTTTTGTTGGGGAAGAAAAAGAACAGTAGCAGAAGTTGATTAATCTTAAAAACATGTTAGAAATAAGTTATTCTTAAGAATTAAAGATGCAGTAAGTTACTTCAATTTTGAGTAAATAATTAAGATATTCACCATGATAGAAAAAAAATGGAGAAGCATATTGTGCAACTTTACAAACCCTGAAGTTTCTCACTGTTTTTTTCCACAGACCTTTACTATCAGTATTGTTAAATTTGACTGCCAACTTTCTGAGCTAAAACCTTCTGTTATTTTGCTCCTATGCACAGAAGACATTTCTGTTGCCTGCATTTGATTTATTTTTTATCTTTTGTTCTCATTTTGACTAACCGAGATGCTCTGAAAACCTGCTGATGTGGTACATTACACGTTAACACGGCCCAGCTCCTCAGGTACATGAGTCCAATCAACTTGAGAACATTGAATGCTGGTAAGCAAGGTGAAAAGAAAGCTCCCATCCTGGAAAAGTAATATATCAGTGCTCAGTGTTGCCAGAAGCAATTTTAATAGTGAAAGAACATAGAAAAAAAACAACAAACCAACAGCTCACCATGAACAGATGATCTCTTATTATAATAAGGTATAAATGATGGCATTAACAATATCCTACTGGAATAGGTTTCACTGGAAATCATTAGATTAATTTGGTAATCAGCCAACAAAGAAAAATCTCTTCTGGATTACATACCAGATCATTCCTTGGTTGTAGACTAAATGCAGTACGTTCTCTGCAATTTTGAATTCTCCATATTCTGGCTGCAAGAAGCACAGTGTAGGATTAATACCTTCTCTTAATCTTTATTTCAGATCATTTATTAGAAGCATTTGACAAAAGCAGACAGCTCATAGACTGAGATGTCTAGCTCAAATACCAACTTTTGGCTGGCAGTGGGAACACAGTAAAAGCTAGTAAGTGGATTAATTCCTCTCTAGTTCACTTTACATCTTTAGTTAAGGACAAAGAACAGTCCTCAGCCTTTCATACCAACAGCTTCTTACTAAGCAAATATTACTAGCTGTAGTTTTCTTAAAGGGCTATATGCTTTTGGCTATGGTCCCTTGGACCACTGTCTGCATTACGGATAGATGTTACAGATACAGAAAAGATGATGTGGGGGGCAACTCTGGGCTGTCTCTGTGCTTTGACTCTGGGATGGCTCCGTGATCTTGCTTTGAGAAAGACAAAGATTTTAGCACCACAGCCATGCTTGAGAAAAACATCCAATCTCTTCATTTACCCTGTGCCATTTACCCACTACTTCCCATTTACAGGGAAGGAGCCTGCTCATCTTCAGTATCTTAGTTTGATAAAATAAAGACTGTACTTACAAACTTGCTTTCTAGATCCCAGCACCAGCAATCACTTAAATATCGGACACAGAGTCCACGGAAAAAATCAATTAGCAGGATGCTTGCAACTGTGAAAATCATGTCGATAATTGAAAGCTTTAGCATCTCCTGAAATACATTATTCACAGGTAATGAGTCATGCTGGAAGCAAATGCATGTGGCTCTTCTTGCATTTTTACTTGTATTTTGGCTCAAGCTTAGTATCCTGATAAAATACGATTTAAATATAAATAATTTCCTTTTAAATTTTTCCAGTTTGACATTTCTCTTACTTGTCTTTGATCTAGCAAAGAGAACAAATATAATGAAACTTCCAGTGTTCCTGCTATTGCTTACAGCAATAAAATTCTGGTGATGATGGCTTCAGGCTTTCTTTTCAATAACTGCTCTGAAAATTTACCTCCATAAACTGAAATGGGCTGGTTTTTCTACTGTACCCAGTCCTTTTTATTACACTGACTGTTATGATATGTACTTGCTAAGTGTTTCACAATGACAAATGCTTATTTTTCATAGAAAACCAAACCCTAGTGGCAGTAGGATCATCAAGCCATAAGAGACCTGTTTACTGCTTATAAATGAATGGGGTTTTCCTATGTTTAACTGAATCTTAAAAACGTACAATTAAATAAAAAGGTTCATTTCCAGACATTTCTAGCCCATTCTGGTGGAAAAAAAAAACCACAAAAAAACACCCAAACAAACCAAACCAAAACAAACAAAACCCCCCAAACAAACAAACAAAAAAAACCACCCCAAACCAAACCCAAAAAACTACCAACCAAGAAAACCCCACAAACACCATGCACACTGATTCTAAAAATTTCCTGATGATTTGCAACAGGGAAAGTGGCATACGGGAATAGAAATCAGGCTAATAAACCTAGGGGAGGTCTGCTGTTCCAAACAATTAAACAGGACCTTTAATATTGTGCACTCCGGAACAAGGAGCCTTGCAAGTCAGAAGCATGCTATCATCAGTCAGTCTAGTAGCTTAAGCAGACATGAGACACTGACAGTGACCAAAGCAGACTGGGATCAAAGGACATCTTTTGAATTTTGTGTGGTTAAAATGTGTTGGTTCCACTGCTAGTCACTCCAAGTAAAGGTGTCGTATGCTTCACAAAATTGTCGTATTAAGTCTGCAGATTTTCTGCAGTCTAACTGTGGGAACATGTATGCATGGCTCTGCATGGATCTCTAGAGATCTGTCTCTACAGAGCTGATGACACAGACCAAAGACTGCCAAAAGAACATCTGTTCAACACTAAACACATTGTAGATAATGAACAAAAAGCAAAGCTTGGCTCTGCGGACATGTAACTTCACACTGACTTTACTCTTTCTACACAATCCTTAGCTAAAACCTGGAATTTATATAAAGAAAAGCTCTAAAATTGAACACAGCACAAAGTGATTTTAATATTTTTGTCAAATTGGGTTAGGAATATGTTGATGACATAATAAAACAATTACTTACTTGGCCAACATATGTCTCCCAGCACTGATCCTGTGGATTCTGGGTGTTAGAGTTTAAGGAAACTGTTCTGTTAACCAGTGAGTCAGAGACTGTCATGCCTTGAGTGCGACTCTCTTCCAGTGTGACAATGCCATTTCTCTTAAAGTGTACAGTGGGAATAGTTGTAGAGAAATTGTCTTCTTTAGAAGGAGTTTTAGTTGTTGAGAAGGTGGCAAAATTGCTTGCATTGTGGTTAACATCAGAGTCCTGAAATAAGTGTTCCAAAAGCTACTTTTTCAACTGTATGTACATGCAGGTGTCTGCACCCTCTACAGTGTATACACAGAGGCATCTCCTTGTGTATTTTTAAGCAGCAGTTAAGTGACTGGCTTTTCTTTTTAATTAATTATTAATAGTTAAGCAATGCACAGGAACCTATTTATCATGTTATATCAGCAATCAGATGGATCCAGTTATCAAAAAAAACCCTGCAAGTAGTTGTAAATGAGCACTGCAAACTGAACTTAACAACCCTAAGTTGTAATGTTTTAATCAATTTCAAACAAATTTTATCAGGATTTATATCACTATCTACATTATGATGCCTATTTATCTATAAAGTCTACTAGCTTTACACATCAGAAAACATCAAGTTAAACTTACAGTGACACTCATACTATCCACTTTATCCAGGAGAGCAATGATTAAACTGTAAAGGTTTCCCAGGTATAGAACAAGAACCCTGAAAACAAGAATAAGTTATCAGCATTGTTATACCATTGAATTCTCATACATTGTCTGGTTTGGTTGGACTAAAACATTCTTCCTCCCTTTCTCCTCACATCATTTCTACACTGCTTGATGCCCCTACCTGGCAAGCTGGAAGCGAAGAGTGGTCCTTGGGTGGTACATCTCCAGAGCTGCCACAAGCTCAAAAGCAGAGGGTGCAATCATTGTAATCAGTGACACAACTACGCTTACCTACAGAACAGAAAGATGCAGCGTTTTTGTAGCTCTTCATGTGGATCATCTGTGGTGCCATGAGTGAAATAATGCTGATGCACATGCTTTGGTGACTGCTTTTCTTGGAAGAGATGCTTAAAAAAGTTATTATTGACATTTTTAGTAACAGTACTTATGATCCAAAATTATCAATCTGGAATATCACTCAGGAATCTTTATTCCAGACATCTCAGCTTTAAAATTACTGATCCTAATTCTCACACAGAAGCGGCATAAAGACACTGTGTACCTCATTTTTTTCCCAAAGAGTCAGTTCCTTTTTGGTGCGCTCTAACTTTTGGGATCGATCCACGACAAAGTATATAATGTAAATACTTCCAGCAAGTGAGAGAAGCACAAGGATGTTTGCAATAATTCTTAAGCTTATAGTCACTGCCCTGGAAAAATAAAGAAAAGACACAGTCAATACAGTAGGTCTCATGACACCAGGGGTCTTTTCTAATATGGTTTTAGAAGTATGAGACAAGCAGATTAGCACTGCTATCTACGTTGAAACAGTGGTTTGAAAAGCATCTCTGATCTTATATACATACAAGTTTTTGCTTTTCTTCTTTTCCTGCTCTTCCAATATAGCTTCCTTGAAAGAAAAACAGCATTATCATTTGAATAGAGTTCAATAAAAATAATGCACATGTATTTCACAGAAGATAATCACATATACTAATAAAAAACTTGACATTCTGGAAGTGCAAGTAGATAAATACCTCTCTGCCCTGCACAGCTTTTTAGGAATGATTAAGTGAGCTCAAATAGCAAAGGAGATTTCTGAGAAGCTAATACACAGTAATCAAATAACTTGTGCACTTTCAGTCATGCATGGTCAATGGGGTACAACCAGAGACTGACACTGCTACATCTTCTTGCAGGATCCGTGTGTCAGCAATGTAATACAGAGCTGTCAAAAGTTATCCTCAGTCATAGAAATAACTAAATATCATAGCTTCTTAATTTACCCTTGACACAGTTTGAAGTAATTTTGTTCAATGAGTTAATGAGAATACACCAAATTTGGGAAATAAATTACTCTTGATGATAACCCCAGCTGTTCTTAAATTCTAAATGGAAAACATCTGTGTTTAAAGCAATTTGCTAATGTTGAGAGAGCTGCAACATGTCCCTAGACCATTTGTTACAGAGAGATGAAATAAATCACAGAATTCATAGAATATCTCCAGTTGGAAGGGACTTACAAGGAAAATCTAGTCCAATTCCTTGCTCCTTGCAGGACTAACTAAAACTTAACCACATGACTAAGAGCATTGTCCATATGCTCCTTGAACTCTGAACATGCTTGGTGCTGTGACCACTTCCCTGAGGAGTCTGAATAATAGCTGGTAAAATAATGAAGAAATAACAAGAAATGATGCACAGGAAATTATAAACAAGCTTTAATCTTGGACAATCTGGAGAAGGTCTTTTTACAAAGACATGTAGTGATAGGACAAGGGGTAATGGCTTCAAACTAAAGGTAGATTTAGATTAGATATTAGGAAATAGCTCCTCATTGTGAGGGTGGTGAGGCCCTGGCACAGGTCGCCCAGAGAAGCTGTGGCTGCCCCATCCCTTGCAGTGTTCAAGGCCAGGTTGGATGGGGCTTGGAGCAACCTGATCTGATGGAAGGTGTCCCTGCCTGTGGTAGAGGGTTAGAACCAGATATTGTTTAAGGTCCCTTCCAACCCAAACCATTCTATGATTCTCAGTAAAAGAGAGAGATAAAGCTTACTGCTATTTTAAAAAGCATCTTGCAAAATGTGAGGTGGGGTACTCCTGCTCCGCCTGTTATGAATGAATCCCTAAGGCATAAAACACTTGCTTTGCATAAAAAAATAAAAAAAAATTATGAAGTTGTATATTTTCCTGACAAATCCTTTGTTAACATGAATTTGATTCGATTACTCAATTAAATTGCATCTAACTTCTGTCTGTCTAACTTCTTGTCTCACATACAGCGATATTAAATAAAGCTCTTCCAAAGAGGAACGCAGTGGCCTTGCTGGGACAGAACGACAGTGTCAGCAGGTTTGATGTGACTGCAGTACTACACAGAAATATGATACCCACACTCCCGTAGACAAACAGATCTGTAAATAAATAGGAAATGCAAGGGAACAAGAGGAAAAACTTATATATCTTACCAATTAACAAACAAAACAACTGTAAAAAATTTGAGGGTCAGTTGCTCACCCTAATGCTATTAACTATGGCAGCAGCTTTGCTCTCTGCAGCCTCGGGGTTTCCTATTAAATAGTCCCAAGCACAGAAGAGTCTCCAACAAAAAGTGTAATTTTCATCAGAGGCACTTGCTAAACTCATTCTTGAGTTTTTTGCCATTCTGTAAAAAAAAATAAAATAAAATAAGAAATATTCAACTGTTAAGGCATGAATATGAGTATGAAAGAAATCACTGGTTTGGCTCAGAGTCTACGCCTTTAGAGCTATCAGAAGTTCGCAGCAACTCGTGTCATTGTTGGCAGTGTTCTGAAGAGAATAAAACAGGGTGGGGTTCGGAGCATGACTTTCCCTTCTGTTCTAATGCAGAAGTGACTCACTGTGGAAGGGCAGTTTGATATTGACATTCTTTATGGCTGACAAGTAAGCAAATAAATCTCACCAGAGCATGGACTTAAACATATTTCAATTTTACGATCTACAGGTAGGATCCAGCTGGAAGATACCACCACTAAGAGCACTGTTACCGTGATTACAAGGTAGTTTGGCAAAACCAGCAATCATGCACAAGATCTGTTTGTTTCCTGTATTGTTTTTACCCTCAAAATACGTGTTATTGTCAAATAGAAACCAGTGCCCTTTTACAGACCTTGGGAAAAAGAAAGAAAACCCTATGTACTCATCTCAGATAAGCAAGATAGCAGAATATTGCAAAGCGTGAAAAATGAAATGAAAATTAATAGCTTATGAAAGGGCATCCAAAAGGACAGCATCAAAAAGGGAACTGTAATCAGCTAAGCAAAGAGTCAGTGAGCTAAGGCAGAAGGGGAAGGGCTAATCATACCCAGGAACTGCAAGTGTGTAGATCAGTGCCAAACATACCGGTGACCCTTGGCACAAACCAGCAGGTAGAATAAAAATAAATGAAAAAGGAAAGTTTGGCATCAAAACTGAGAGTTGTTACAGGCAGCGCTCAAAATGTCCCTGGACAGCATTGTGACAGGTAATAGGTATCCAGAAGGGAAATGAAAGCAGATCAGGAGAGGATAGAGTGACCTTGCTCCTCTCCAAGCAATGCACATTCCTGGATTTATGGTCAGCACTAGCAGCCTTGCTCTCTTTGCTAACTCCTACTCCTGGCCCTTCAACAACAAAGAAATGAAGCTTACATTTGAAGGGGTGCCACATACCAGCTGAAATAATGCAAATTATATTACAACTAGCATGGGGGTTTTGTGCTTGTATTTCAATAGATGGGAATAATAATGCTGAAAGTATTATAGTTAAAATGTAAATTTTTGTCATAGCAATATTTATACCAGAAAAGAGGAAAATAGAAAGGACCTCAATGAGTGTCAGACTTTATACAAACACAAAGCACACAGATCATTTCCTTTGGGACCCTCCTGTTATAGACTGGGATATTGAAGAGAGATGAAGAGCAAACTAGAATTAAACACAGCCTGCCTCCCTGATACTGGCAGACTCGAGCAGATTAATAGAACTATGCAGAATAAATACAGAGGAAGCAGGATAAATACGCCATTATGATTGCCTGAACACACAAGCTTATTAACAGTAATAAATGGGAAGTCTTACTTTTTTAAGAGAATGATGAAGCTGTAAGCAAACACTGCCATTCCAACAAGGAAGTAGGCAAGAGGCAGCCGATACCCAGCTTTCCCAATCTTCCTGTCATGACCATAGTAGCCATAAAACAAAACAGAGTACTGGAGGTAGCCCTGCAAAGATCATAGCCCATAAATAAGAGCAGTAACTCATGATAACAACAGAATAGCGATAGTGAAACAATGAAAAGTGGTTTTAGTCTTGCCCCTAGTGACCAGATGGTGTCCAGGTCTTGAGCAGATTTAACATGTTCCTCAGGAATGGTCTTTCTGTCTGTGGTGCCAAACGCTGCCCCGGCCAGTAGCTGGGAAAGAGAGAGGAGGTCTCAGACACTGTGTGAGCCCATCTGACCCACTGGTGCCCAGCAGAACCCACCAAGAGCCATCCACACAGATGATACCACCAGGAGAGCAAGTATTAGGACTCTCCTTGTTATAAACTAGAAACTCCATGAGAAATCCTGCATTCATCTCCCACTAAACCAGGTGGGTTATTTGTGGTTTTTTTTGCTATCTGTGGTTTACCAATGAGGAAATCTAGTGCTCTGTAGACATCTTCGAAATGGCTGAGAAATGGAAAGAGATAACTAAAGCCATTAACAAAATAGCTTTAGAACCTATGTTAATTTTAAGCATTTTAAAATTAAACATGGCGGTGTTTGATCTCAGAATGGTATTTCAAAATTAAATCAACTTTAAAAAAATTGAAAAAATTAAAAAAATTAAATAGATACCCTTTTTATTTCAGTTTATTTTTTGGTTTTTTTTTTCCTGGGGGTACTATTTCTTTTTTATCTTAGCTAAAATGTTGTCTGATAACATTATTAAAGCACAGATTAGGTGAAGCAAAATAATATGTATGAATAATTTAACAAAGTTAACAACTAGCCTTACTTGCATGCAGAAACAAACAAAGTTGTGGCTGTTCAGAACTTCTAGAAAATAAGTTCTGATGGACAGTAATCCAGAGCCTGTAGAGGGATGTTATATTTTCTGCCTGTAAATGACACTGACAGGACTTGAGTATGCTCAATACCAGCTACAGCTTTTAGGATTTGGTTCTCCATTTTAGTAATCAGATAAAAATATATTCTGTAAAAGCATTAGTACCATGTTGACAAAATATCATCTCTTAACACTGATACCAACAATCTCTTCTCCTTTGGCAGATAAATCCCTCTTAGCAGGTGAATTCATTTTTAAATAATTCATTTTAAATTGTACTTTGCAAACTGATGTATGCATGTAAGTGTGGCGTTTGCTTAATTTGGAAAGTAAAGTGCAGCAGTAGGCATTTTTATGTAAATATTAACAGCATGTTCTTACCTCTGGTAAGACTACAAATGCTCCTGTCATTATAGTAAGTACAATATTGATTCCAAACAGCCATCTCAGGAAGATGAAGTAAGAGGCTACTCCAGACCCAAAATGACCTTAAACCACAGAAAAGTTATCTGAGCTGCGCAGTCTATAAAAGCTCTTATCATTTATTCCTTAAGTATTATTTGAATACTAAAACAATGGAAACCCCTTTCTTATTCATGCAGGGCATACAGCAAAGTAGAGAAAATGTAAGGTTGTCATTGAAGAAAATAATGCCAACACAAACTCTGTTCGGGAAGCCCCACAGTTACCAGCAGCATTTAAGCAAGGAGCAAGGAGGCGTAACCTAATTGCTATGTAATGTTAAGGCCTGCTTTAATTCAACTGAAAGACTCAAGGGCTGGTGATGCAGGTTACAACCACACTTGACCCTGGGCAGATCTGGGGATGCTGGCCCGAGGATGCTGCCCCAAGGACTCTGATAAACTATAACCAAATCTCACTGCATTTTCAGAACCACAATAGGACAACTTATACTTTTTAAAAGCTAGCCCCCACTGAGACCATAAATGAGAACGGTGCAGTGTCTAAAGCACCAAGAAGAAAAAACAGTTTTAAATGAAAACAAAACTGCTGAAAGTGTGCATTTAACACTCCCATAATATTATTTAATTCAGTGTATTAAAAAATTAACGCTCAGCATTTTAAAAAGCGCTTTGCTGTACAATACCATTAAGACTTTACACTTACTTTCTATTTTCTTTATTCTCATTTCCCAAGGAATAAAAATGACCACAAAATTATATGCAAGTCGAATAAACTTTCTCCAAAGCTGAGCAAAAAAGCAGAGAAATGAGAAATATGACAGTTATGCATGTAAAAAACCCAACCAAACAACAAAAAATCCCAAACAAATTCAGAGTATTTTGCTCATATGTCTCATTTTGTATCACGAAAAGTATTACAAGCATTAATAACTAAGATCTTGGAGCATGTCTGAGAGCACAGTCAGGAGCCAGTAATCTACATCTTTTACACATAAAGGCCATGAGGAACCAACAGAAGGAAGCCAACAGGTGCCATTCCCTGTCACCCTTGGTGGCTGTGGAGGGGAAGAACTGCAGAGAAGGGCCAGGCAGCAGCTCCAGGCAGCTGAAGTCATCCATGTTGAGTCCTGCCAAGACATGTCACCTCCCTATAGTTTATGAGGGAATCCCACTGCAATACCTCTAATAAGTTTGATTTCTAGGACAAACAAATGAACAAATAACTACAAAATTTAGAGAAGCATAATGCCTAAGAGGAAATTTTCTAGAAGGAAGACTTTTTTGGTTTTGTATTCAAGAGCAGCAAATTCAACTATTATATTCTCAGCTGACACCAGTAGAAAACCTGCAGTTATATTTTCTAGAGTATTTATTCAAACTCAACTTTTTGCACAGTCACAGGAAAGCATCTTCCTGCAGACACTGGGTTGTACATACACATGTGGGAGAAGAAACAAAATCTGCATGTGCAAAATTGAGCGCAGTTTTGGATGTGTTGAATTAGAGCCATAACATTACAGTATCATCAAAAATAATATTTGTATATTGTGCGCTATAAAGTTTTTTTAGTACAGCTAGATGTTAAAAACCCCCAACCCTGTATTTTAGGCAGCAGCAGTGTCAATATCGTATGATGTAATCTAATCTCCTAAAATCAAAGAGGAGTAAATAACAGTTGCTGAATATATTATCAATCTCTTTGGCCAAAGTTAATTAATTTTTATGGTGCTGTGGGTATTTTATTGCATGAAAGGGAAGTATTTTAATTAGACAAAGAAATTCTAAATGCTGTGAGTTGCATGGAAATTGCTGGGATGGTTACTTTCATTTGAAAACAGTGGGCACCAGGCTGAGAAAGGAATCAAGCAGCTTGTGCCAGTTGTACTGGAGATTTATAAAGTATACAAAAATGTCCATGTGGGAATAGTATTTGCTAAAATTATAATTAGATAGCTGTCACCTCTTTTCTTACCCACTGCATACCTGAACAGGTAATTTATGCTCTTAGAATCCAGAGTATGGGCATCTAGCATTAATGGAAAATGAAAAATTAATTGAAAAAGTAAAAAAACTACAAAGCAAATATAAAATAATTGAACTGAGAAGGAAAAAAAAACCCACAAACCTCCAAACCCTTCCACGTTGATTTTTGTAAGTAATAGCATGAATGGATTGTCCAATTCTGAACAGTGTGCATTTTGCAAAGTTTAAAAACTCATTTAAAAATGTGCACACTTACAGTTGCCTTTTGTTCTTAGTACATGTTCAACCACTGAATTCTTAAATCTGATAATATAGTGCTTGTTTTGCTGTGCCACAATTCTTGTCTCCTTGGTCACCATGCTATTTTCTAAGAAAATACATGAAAATGAAGCCCTTCCAATTAAAAACCAAAACACAACTCATTCTGTTGCGTTTGCCAAATTTAGCCTTGATGTACTGATGCAAAGGCTATATTCCCTAATTTGTGCTGGAAAAAAAAGAGAACAGTTCCCCTACATATAATGAGCGGTGCTGAATTATATCCCTGTGCTAAGTATCTTCAAATACACACAACAGAGGTAATTAGTTTAGATACAAACTTTTATTCACTGTGAACTCTTAAGATGAAAACCTCTGTGTTTTATAGGGAGGGGAATATGAGGAAGTAATGAGCCCAATCTCTGATTTACTGACATAAATTGCAGACCCTTAGCACTCCTCTTTCTAGGTAACACTAATCCTACTCAGGTCAAAGTCAAAACCCAGTATTTGTTTTGACAGCATTTGTTACTTCTACTGCATTTGCCACACACGCAAAGGCAGAACAAGGATAAATGATTCTTTCCTAGCTTGGAAAGTGGTACTGTAAACCTTTGCTGCAGGCCAACATAACAGAAAAACAAATACACATGCAGCCTTTCACTGCTTCACATGAATAAACCACATGATGTTCTATTTTGCTGTTACAACCCTGCCTTTTTGAATGACAATAAGTCATTAAAAGTCTGCTCATTATGATGACAAAAATATTCCTGACTACTTACATGACTAAAGACCTTTCCTCTGCTGGTTGTATATTAGGGACAATTTCCTAGATGTTATTAATTTCCAGAAATTACGGCCAGGGTCTATTTTCAGTGGTGTAAATAGATTTGCTAAGATTAGATTCAAATTCTTTGAGTATTATGCAAGCAAAAATCTTCTTTAACAATGTATGTACTATAAGCTATTGCCTTCCAAACTAAAAGCTAGACACATATTTCATACTAAACTATTGATCTGTGGCCCCGGAGTCTGGTGAAATAGCTCTTCAGAGAATACTGGCATTGTGGTGTTGATATCCCATCCCCATTGCTCCCTGTAGCAGGCATCAGTATTTGTAAATTATTTGAGAAGGAAGTGTATACTGTGTTCATAGAAGGACCATCCCTCAACACATCAAATGAGTCTGCAAGAATGTAATTAATAAATTCACAATATGGAAAAAAAGAAAAAGAAAGCAGCAGCTTTAAACTGCTTTTCCCTCCCTTGACACAGTTCCCGAGTCGGAGATCAGGACTGTAGAGCAAATGTGCTTCTAAGAATGGAATCTGCAGGTGACTGTTGGTATAGAAAAGAGCTGTAATTTAATAAAAAGCAGGCATACCTCTGCCCCAGCAGCTTGGTAACCTCTTGTTCTAGTGAGCCTCCCTTCATACTTCAGCACAATCTCCTTCGCCTGTCTGCACAAAAAGGTGGAATTCAGTCAATATTGATCCCATTCCATGGAGCCCCTTATTCCATGCAAGTGGCAACTATCAAAGTTATCAAATGCTCCAAAATACAATTGTGGATTTTCTCACCAATAAACCCTTATCCAAACAAAGCTTTTTTCTTTTGCTGTTGAGGATTTACGGACACTGTATAACCACTGGGAATTTTTAATGAGAAAACTCAGCATTCAAAAGTTTGACTGCAGGAAGAGTTTTCTATTCCTCTAGTTTTTTAATCTGTCCTTTTGATTCAAACTCTGGTGCAACCCAAATGAGTAAAATTAAAAGATCCCCATTATGGTCTGGTGAATCTCATGTGAATACTAACACCTCTTCTGCAAACATGGTGTAGCGCTCTTGCAAGAAGCAAAGAGGTGCAGTATTCATCTGGTCATATGCAGTCTTTGACCTCAGCAGAAGGGGGATGGTGAACAGCATCAACAAGAGCAAAAAGGCAGCAAGTCCCAGACTCTGCCTGAGGAAAAGTCCCTCTTTGCTTTGAAGGTTGCAAAGGGTCTTCACTGCTGCTAGGGATTCCTTATGACTAAAATGGCATCCTAGAATCATACAGAGGCTTATGAGAAAGATGTCAGATGATAAAGAAAAATAAAGCAAGCCCAAATAGATCTTGCTTTGAAAGACCTGACACAATTCAGACAGGTGGCCCATAGAGTTTGGTACCCACTCTTTCATTGTAAATTTGGGATTATTAATATAATTACTGCCATTCACTACGTATTAACTGGAGATTTTGATCAGCTTCTGCTTTCATACCATGCAATTACCTTTAAAACAGTAGACTGCTTTTCCTTTTTTGGGACAGAGTGAAATAGTTTAGCTTTAAAACGTATTACTGAGCATTACCAACAGCCTTTCCTTAGACCACTGAATAGCTGACACACTGTTTTAATAGCTAATAGCCAAAGCGTGGTTTCAGTCTCTCTTTTCTGCACAGTCACTGGCTAAGGGGAGCCACGGGCATGCAAAAGAGACAACTTCACCTGGAGACTTTCCAACCCGAGGCTTCTGCCTTCGGCCAGCTCTTGGATCTTGTCAGAGCTCCCTCAGAGCATGCTTTCTTAGCAGCTCTTAATCATTTCTGTGCGCAATCCCTTCCAGGTTACACTGAAATAGAATCTCTTAAGGCTGGAAGCACTGTCATAGTCAGGGAGATTGAAAGCTTTGGTGCAAACACCTTTACCTGAGTGCTCTCAGCTTCTGCCTCATTGGCCACGGCCGGCAGCGGATATTGGACATAATCTCCTTCTGGTACTGGATATTCTGGAAGACCTGCTCTGGATCATGGCTCTCAGCCTTTTCTTCACCGATATCTTCATCTGAGTTGCTGGCAGCCCAACACACACCCCATGAGAGGAAAAACAAGACAAATTTTTCCCATTCAGATCTCCAGCAGACTGTGGATTTGCACAGGATCTAACCTCTTAGAGCAATATAAAAGCAGTGAGCTTAGGAACTCACACAACTTTACTGTTTTAAGGTTGATGAATAATTTGGATGATTTCCCCATCTCCAGGATGTGCCTCTTTCCCTCCTCACCACTTGCCGCTCAGTCGTAAATTATCTCTACTCCCCAGCACAAATCCCAGTCTTTCTCTCCAAGCTTTTCCAGCCATAGAGCTTGTACACCATGCTAGCAAGACATTCTGTATATTTTTCTAGAACAAAGTGCTGTCTAAACATTTCCAGCACAAGCGCTGGCGATCATTTATTTACTATGTGGTGGTGGACTTTTTTTGTTTATTGTAATAATGATAAAATATTTTCCTGTTAAAATGGGGGGACAAATGCTTAGGTCATGCTCACCCTTTGTTGCTGCTCCCTGCTGAAAGGGATGGGAGTGTGGGACTCCACACACCGCAAATTACTTGTCCCTGTTAAAAAGATTCATTTGCTTTGATGCAGATTTCTGTGGATGATTATTAAAATCATCTTTTCTAATGCTGTCACCACCTTTGGTAAGCTACAGCTCTTGCAATTCTGTATCTGAAACAGGGTGTTGTATGTGAAACAGCAGCAGTATTCATTCTTGCACAGGCTTAGGTCTATAAACCTATGGTGACTGCCCCTGAATGAAATGAAGGGATCTGAAGTACTTTGACAACCACCAGCTAGGAAGTTTTCTAACTGTATTGCTATATACATGTTGGGAAAGTTCCCTGCAATTCTGCTAAAGAAGCAACACCTTTTAATCGCTTAGAAATAAATCACAAACTAAAGCATGCCTCGTAAGAGCATTCAAAGACATGCTTCCTCAGACCACTGACCACCAGTCCACAGTCTTGTCCCCTCAGTCACAGGGGACATTTGAGGGAAATGTGCAATTACACAGGAAAAGTATTGAGAGATTTCTTACCCTGCTATACCCCGAACTCATTGGAGTCATACTGTTTTATGCACAGTGTTTATGTTGCAGTATAGAACGTAACTCTTGTGAAAATAAAAGACGTTTGACATACATCTAAAGACAAAGAAAAGAATGAATTTTCTCATGCTCCTTTCCATGTTAAAACAAAAGTCACTCTGTCTAAATCAAAGTAAAAACACAAGATCCCATTTCTGTGCTAGATAAGGCAGATTTGCTCTTCAGGAGAGGAGAGTCTCTTACCTGTGGGGTGGCTCCTGGTAGGTGTAGATGCTGGCGTGCCGCTTCACCGTGCGATACTTCTTGCAGGACTTGGCAGTTTTCACTGCAGCAGAGCCCGTCGCTGCTGCCATGGGGGCAGGTGAAACTCTGCTACACGAGAAGGAAGCCTTCAGTTCGCCGTCAGACGTCTCATATGCAGCCAAATGTTATTAAGTAAAGAGCAGTGAGCGACTGCGAGCCCTGCCGAGCAGAGGATTGCTGCCTGTGCCTGGTGCTCCAGCCGTGGAGAGGACCTTAAAGAGGCAGTGCACAGCAGTCCTGGCCAGGGTGCTTTTAAGTGGGATGCCCAGAAGTAAGGTAGGAAGCAGAGTCCAAGAGTGGGCCAGCTGCAGGGCTTAATTCAATGAGGTATTCCCTCAAAATGCCATCCCACCACACTGGTCTGATCTGAGTGATGTTTCCAGCATCAATGTTCTGTCGACATCTGTGCTTCATGTGCTTGAGACAACGTTCTTCTTGGGTAAAGTAAGATAGTTTGCATTTTGGCCTTTAGTAACAGAGAAAAACACAATGCCGTTCTCCCACAGGATTTCCAGATGCTCTCCTAGAGGGCAGCCCTGACAGAGCATCATGATGTTTCTTTCCTGGGCCCTGTACCCAACCCCTCGCTATTCATTATACCTAAATTTATGGCTTTTCTCTTGGAGGTATCAAACCACTTGCTACTTAGGCAAGAACAGATTACCAAGCAATTCACTGTTTCTTGGCAGTTGTAATATCTCAATTATGTTCAACTCCATTAATCAACTGTATCAGTCATTGCTGTATCATCTTTAGCATTTACTGTAAGTACTGACTAGATCAGTGATAACAATAATGGTTACTCCTAGGGATAAAACACTGCAAAAAATGACCATCTGATGCTCATTTCCCATTTCTTCTGCTCTACTGAACTATTTGTTACAAAATTAATTTAATAGATATGAAAATGATCTTTAACACAATCTCTTTAAAGATAATTTATGGACTGGTGCTGTGAGCTTGAGGAATAAGGATGGCATTCCTGCATTTCACAGGAATGATGCACTCAGTCCCTATAATGCTTACATATTATTATATCATTAACTAGCATCATATGGGCATGAACTTCCCAATTCAGTCAAAGTATTCATGTCCATGATAAAACTGATAGCAAAACACTAGTTTTCAGTTTTGACTGTCTCAACCAAAATACAGTAGCAATTGCTTTTGCTCAGTTACGTCAACTCAAGAGGTAACCCATCCGTTTAACCCAAGATTAAGCACTGGGCAGCTGACATGCTGCACTTGCCAGCAGTTGAGTATTCATGGGGTAGTGTCCCCTGACACTGTTCCTGTAGTCAGCATCACCACCACCCTCTCCCATCAGCATCTGTGTGATACTGGTGTTGCATTGTCAGGAGAGAAGAGACTGCTCCAAGCTTTGCTGGGACCAGGGCAGCTGAAAAGCTTGACATATTGTCAAGTGAATTTGCAATGCCCTTCTCCACCATAGGAGTTGCGGGTATTCTGGGTTACATTCTCAAAAAAAGAGCAAAACTGACAAAGAAAAATTGACATGAATGGTTTCTATGGCCATAGTATGATGCTCAGAATGTTGGAGAAAAAGGAAGAGTTTACAGAGAGTTTTCACTTGTTCCTAACTTGGTATTTTCTCTCCTTAATAGTTCTATGCACAATGCAGCAAGGGTTTCAGTTACATAAATCAATGGTCTGTTGTAGTTAACTTTTATTTGCAGCCTCTGACAAGAAAGAACATCAAGTTCTCTGCTAATATTCCTGTAGAGAATAGCACAGGCTGCTTTTTCCTTCTGCCCTGAGTTAATCTAAAATATTGCCACTTGCTGAGAAACGTTACTTTTCCATTAACATGGTTCTGTCCATTGTACTGTACTTATTTAAAGAACTAAAGGGCTGACTAATCACAAGCCTGATTATTCATACTCTAGAGTTACTTGCATGGTTTTACAATTTTGAAAGGGTAAGTCCATTGGGTGTAACCCACTCTACACTTTTTAGATTATAAGGAAGGACCACATAGAGATGACTGCATTTCCAAAATGTAGCCAACAGTAAAGCCCAGAGCACATATGCTATGTCTTATGTGAAGCTTCCCCAGAAATCTGGGAGAGATTAAGACTTAATATCACTTGTAGTTTCCAGGGATTACTAACTTTCACAGACAAAGCAGTATCCTTTAATGTGATGGTGGTATAGCAATACCAAATCCATTGAAATATCAACATTATGATATACATAGATATAATAAGCTAGTATATCTTAACATGTTAACAGGGAAGATTTTTTTTTTGTTTTCCTTTGTTAGAAGAAAGCCTGAAGTCTGAAAGACAGACAATGCAAGCCTGACATTTATATAGCTCTAATCTTGCCAGTGCTGGAGTTGCATATGTAGTATGAAGTTACTACCAAACACTAGAAGGACAATGAGCAGCAAGAGACTTATGAATTCAGAGTCCATCTGACAGAAGGATGTGGAGTGCTTTATAAGAGAAAATAGAAAGCAGGCTTCGAGAGCTTATCCCTGAAGTTGGTGGCATCCTCTGTCACCCATGATCCCTGCAATGGCCCCTTTAAAGAACTCAAGTATTAACTCAGACCACAAAGAGGGTTTTCATTTTGCTTTTCAACTCAGCAAGCAGTTTAGCAACCAGAACACCCAGCTGCCCATTTCAATATGCTCTATTGAATCCAGAAACCCACTGGGGTTTGTTTTACTCTGAATGAATACTACAGAGGTTATAGATTTGATTTCAATTACCATTAACTGGATGTAAAACAGGACATTAACCTTTTACTGCAGAATTTATAGTGGCAGCTCTCTATGCATAATAGGAACCCTCACATTTGATCCATAGGATCATTTTGCATTTTCAAACACTTATGCAGGAAAAAGCTGGGTTGGCGTACTCTGCTTGCTGAAAATTCAGGCAAACAGCAGGCTGTATTTTCCATGCGTGTCCATTACCATGGAGTTTCAATTTAAATTTTACCCATTAAATTTTCCAGCACTGAAGTTAAATTCTAGGACCTTTTCAAAATCTCCCTGCTTGGGAGATTCACAACACTGCTGATCCCAATTCCATGGTAAAAAATCCTGGAAGGACTGAGTTTTTCAATCATCTCTGCATAAAAAGAATATTGTACTTCCTGATCCTTAAATGCATAAAACAGATGGGGGAAAAAAAGTATTTGGAAACATTCAAAAAGTTGACCTGTACATCTTTAAGTGAACTAATTATTAGTAGTGCTAAAAACATTCAATCCCATAGAAACCAGCACTAGGTAATGCTGTACAGCATCCAAATTTGTGTGAAAACCCTGAAACTCCTCTTAGCTTGAGGATCTTTACTTTTAGAGCTGAAAGAACCAAGATCAAGAGACAACCCAGTTGGACTTCAGAGAAAGATGTTTCATTCTCAAATTACAATCTCAGTTCACCTGCTCAGTCATAGACTAAGAGAGATAGTCAGAGTCCCGAGAGATATTATAGATGCACAGCTGGATGTAAGAGCAATTATGGGATTTCCAGGTTAACAATGCCAAAGCCATTGTCTTCACTTACTGAGAGTAAAATTGATCTACTGAACTCCTCTTAAGTCATTGTCTCCTCATAAGGGTGTTTGGACAGTTTAATTCTATACAGTAGGTTTTGCTTTTCAATTTTAGCATGTTCATAACTCTTGCTGACATTTATCAGATTTGGATCAAGGGGAATACTCCCATCATAGTTCAGTTTTCTTTGTGGATTCACATCCCACATAAAAAAAATTCCATTTAAAAAGCTCCTCCTGTGCAATTAAGTGATCTTACATCATCATAAGATGACTATTTTTATTCCTGGATGAGTATCATGGCTATTAAAATATACATTTCTGTGACAGTACAATCCACAACAGAATATATTGAATTATCAAGAGTATTTTAAAGCCTAATGCCAAGAGAGAGGCTAAGGACAAATAGAAGGGGAGCAGAGGGGGGTAAAGACAAAACAGAAGCAGCCACATGTCAAGCCAAGCACCCACGGTGGGGCAGAGCAGGCCCCAACAGGTGCGTTACAGCCAGTTTAGCTGATGCACATGGCTTGCAGCACTGCCCTGCTTTGCATGACACACTGCCCCTGTGACTTGCAGCTTTCTACTTTCAGGTGGCAAGAAAGTAATTAGGCACCATAAGAAAACTTATTTTTCAAGTGTCATAGGCTGTAGTGTCTTTTACTACAAGGGAATCTGTATTTTGTGCAGCTTTGTCTATCCAGCAGTAAGTATCATGTGGATCCTACAGACATATGCATTTCACCAGAGACCTTTCTGAAAGCACCGTAACCAAATTATTTTCCAGGCTTGCATGAGTCGTTACAGCCAGACGCAGGAGTCAGTGAAAATTAAGAACTTTTTTTTAAAAAATACAATACATTTCACATTTTCAAAGAAAAGAGGAAGAGTTAAAGGAATTGACAGTGGCAGAAAGTAACTGGATAGTCAGGGCTAGGGGCTGGTTTTACATTTTTGACTGAGATAAAATCCTTGAGTTTGCACAATGGCTTTTAAGGGTCTTTTGGGAACACATGATTTATTATATTGTCTTATTTTGTCCCAGGGTGAGGAAGTAAAGAACTGTCAACATTTGAAGTACAGAAAGTTTGGGCCTGGTTCAATTCAAGCTGGTTTTCATTGTCCTCCAAACCTTAGAATGTTGTTTTGCACCATTTCTAATATTCATGAAAAACGTACCTTCAGTCAGAATTTAGGGTCATGTTGAAATGCATCTGATGAAGTTCTTCAGCTGAGAAGAACTTAAACACAACAGTCAGCATTTTTTTTTCAGCCAAGGCAAGGACATCTGGGCAGCAAGATGTCAAGTCTCTAAGCTTCCTTCTTATCTCAGAAAGCTTGATTTTGCACTGGTCAAGTTCTTCAGGCTGCCCTTGTGCTTCACCAGATTTTCTACCATCAGTGACAGTTGAGGTGCTACACGTTTATGTTATACCCAAATCCCCAGAGTTTTATTCCATATGCCTGGCATAGAACAACATGACTGACCTCCACACACAGAGTAACCACCCATGGCAGCTGGACCTAGATGATCTTTAAGGTCCCTTCTATCCATAACCATTCTATGATATAAAGGAATATGAAAATGATTATGCTAATTTTGTCCTGTATCTTAATGCTGAGAAAGCATGCATTGAAGAATTACAAGACATGAGTTCTGTCTATGTCTCACATTAAAGGGTTACAGAATATTGTACATTTCCCCTTCTAGAAGAATGCTTAGGCTGTATTCCAGTTTTAGAGGACCTTTACCATTGAAATAGTAATATTAGTTCACCTGCATTTATTCTCTAACTTCTTCATAAACCAGAAGTTCACAAAAAATGGGAGAGGAAATCCAGATCAGCTTAATTCATTACATAAAGAATGTTAATAATTTATTACTGCATCACCTAAGAGGTTGTTTAGATGCACAACAGTTAACCCATTAGCAAACAACAATCGTCATTTGCCCACGGAAAAACCCCAAACACAACGATTCAATTATTGTCTGCAAAGAGATGCTCATTCCCCTTGCACTCCAGGATGTTGCATCAACACAGTACTTTGAAAAGGGAGCTGTGCCTGGCTATGGTTACATGATCACTCGAGTTAAACACCTCTGCATAATATTTTTGACACTCCCTTGCCTCTCTCCACTTTCCAGATTTGTTTTCAGATCAGTTCTTTGATTCTGCTACCATTCGGCAGCATAATTCTTGCTGTGAGCACAGGAGAGGTGGCAGGAATGAACCAGGAGGATGCAGAGACTTGAGTGGGCTGATCCCTTTCAACAGCAGCATAGCCTTAGGTCAAAGGTACCATGTAGCAACTGCCTGAGAGCAAAGGACCACAGGGCCCCTGCAGTAGTTCATTCACAGCCTGTACCTTTTACATGAGGTATCCTTCCAGCTCTGGATGGTCTCTCCTTCGTTCCTTGAAAATGTACCTGCTTCCTCTATTAAACTTGTCTCATTTCCTTATTCAGTCCCCAAAATCCTTTAGTCTTCCCAAACTTGGACTTAAAAGGCTTCACCAGAATCCATTTCTCTGGGGAAAATTGCTCCCTGCAGTTTTCTCACAAGGAATTTGGGATGAGTTTTCTCTCTGTTTAGACCAAGGAGGCAAAGCAAACAAAATCAAATGTTGCTTTCAGTGGCCAACATGCTCATTGGCAGTTGTCTTGTGTCCCTTTTCTGTTTCTAGGCACATGAAATACATGGTAACAGTGCAATGAAAGACACCCAAGCATATACAGAGTTTGCAATATTAGAACAGAAATTCTACTTAGACAAAGTCCATAAAGCCTCAGAGTCAACAGTACCTAAAGAGGATGTACAATATCCTTAGCCTGGAAAATAAATACAGCTGCTTATCTCCAGACATAATGTAGACCAGGTTGGTGATGAGAGGAGCTGGCAGCGTAATGATTTATCTATAACAGTTTTCTAAAGGGTAAAAAACCCCAAACAACTGGCATTAAGAAACATGAGTTAAAAAATACATCTATTACCGTCAAGAAACTGCCAAGGGGAAAACTTTGAAAGTGTAGCAACAGAAAACAGCAAACCTTTGAAGAATTCAAAACATTATGTCCCAGCACTAAACTATTCTTATTCTTCACAGAAAGACAGTGTGCTGGTGGCTAAATGCCATGGTAAAATCTGGCATTTCTTCTAAGTCTACACGAGACACACCTCTGTTTCTAGGAGCAATGATGTCAAGACTGAAGTTTATTAAAAGGTGAAAAATGTTTTTATTAAAAACACTGCTGCCTGAGCTTTCTACATACTGGATGACCTTGAAAGTGCCTGAGTCATGGGCAGTTTGAGTTGCAATCTGAACAACCATCTTAAATCTTATACGTTGTCATGTTCTCATTATCTGGACTTTGTACTTTCCTACCATGGAAGGATTTTCTCATAAATTATACAGGAAATGAAGCAAAATGTAATTACGGTGCCCAACAGCTCCAAGGCAGATAGATAGCACAAGGCATGGAACACAGTTCAAGAGTCAGCTTTCAATAAATGTCACCTATTAGGAAGAACCTAAATGAAACATATATCACTAAGCCACCCACTTCTAAATTATGTCATTATCTCATCACTGGAATAAGCAGTTATAAGGTTACAGCAATTTCAAATAATCAGCTTTCAAGCAGATTTCTCAAAGGGACTTTCATCTTTGCTTTTACACATAACCGTTTGGGCTTTAACATATACTAGAAAATTCCATTATACTGTATTAAATTGAGTTATCCCAATGAAAACATCTCTAGTAAGGTTAACCCAGACATTTAATAATCCATTAGCACCCTCAATTTTTCAACAGAACAAATTTTCTCGTAATAGCTTTTTAGTCTCAAAAAGGAAAAGACACAGCTATCAAGCTTTTGAGTATTCTGAATTGATGTGATTCAGCTGAACAGAAGGAACACTAAAGTGATGAATAAAATCACATTTCTGCCCCTGACTTCAGTGGATGATCAGACCCACAGCCCTTACATTAACCATTCATAGCCTGGTTTTTAGAAAAGAGCACAGAATGTTCACATCTTCAAGGGAAAATCCTGTCTTAACCTATTTTTGCAGAGTAAGAATCTTGGATTTTTGCTTGTTTGGTTTCGGGGCTTCTCTGCATGCTTCTCAGTGCAAGAGTATTGTAAAAACAATGCAGCAATATAAAATAAAGTTTATCATCATGAAGTAAATACTAACAAAATCATAATATATATTTAAAATAGTCCTTTCTTCCAAGGCCCTCATGATAAAAAATACGTAAGTGTTATTTTGCTGCTGAATTAAATGTTATTATCAAGGTTGTGGAGGTCGGGTGTTTGAGACCAAAAGTTAAAAGAAAAACCTCAAAATCCAAGCAGTGTAGAGACTCTCTCAGATACTGTGGTAATGATCTTCTCCTTCCTGCCAGAACACACTGAACACATGCTGGTTTTTGTAAGTTTGTATATTGTGTTCACTGGTCTCATGGTATTTTTTATATGCCTCGTGGGTGAAATGTTTTGAGAAAGCCCTGTAATAGGCAGCACAGGCTTAGCTAAATTAACTCGGATATCTGAGATGGGCTATGAAGATGCATATAGACAGCTTCTAAGGCTCAGTTCATGCAAAGCAGTTTAAGTCTGATAACAGGATTGTGACTCACAACCCATCATTAATATTTAGCTTTTCATTAACATTGCACAACAGAATTAGTCTGATCATCTCCTTTTTGCTCTCCTTTCTAGTCTTTTCCTGTTTATGACATCATCACGAAATTCTCTTCTAGTCACAAAATTTAGTTTTCACACATTTTTATGAAGCTATGTGTTTGTCTCAGTGTTTTAAGACATGCAGTTCTTTTCACAATTTAAAAATGTTTCCAAGGTGAAACCTAAATGCAGAAATTTTATAAATGAAATTAAATCAAATCTTTGTAGGTTTAATTAAATGAGTGTATTCCCTGAATACTCATAAATCATCTTATCTGTAACTAATACTGATTTGTTTGATTGGGTAACTGGTTTAAATGCCTAAAGAATTAAACTGAACCAACTCTGAGTTCCAGACTGTGCAATATGTACCTATAGACAGACCTTTAAATTGGGATTCTAATTCAAAGCACACAAAAGTGAGTGAGAAAACAGAATCTCTGAAAGATGATGGTTCATCATCTAATTAGTTCTTACATAATGAGTACGCATTTCTAAAGGGATAACGTGTCAAACCATAGGTAAGAAAAGATGATGAAACCAAAGAAATTTGGGGAAAAAAAATCAGTGAAAGTGAGTTCTTATAAAAAGTTTTCTAGAAGTGAAAGGATTTTCCTTTGAGGTTTTGTTTCTGTTATCACACAGTGAATCTTCTTCCATCACAAACACAGATGTTCCCTGAAGTCTGCACAAATGCCAACAGCTCTTTGTCTTAATATCCATTCTGGTTGGACTTCTTTGTTAACGAAGATGGATTAGCAATTTATTAAGTAATGTTCCTGCATCTGCTGCTGGTCCTTAGCCTTTTTGTTCAATGTGATCCAAGTCATGTACTATACAAGATGAGGCTGAGGAAGGCAAAGAATACAATGAGTCCAGTGAGGAAACATGGTGAGGAGAGTATACTGCTTTTATTTGTAAAATAAATGTATATGTATTACGAATTTGATGCATTCAGGGATGAATAGGCTGAGGACCCCTTCATCTGCATGTGACAGTAGGCTAAGAGCGCTGGAAGCGAACAGGAATTTGATAGTCTGAATTAAATCTAATTAGTTTCACCATTAGAAATGATTTCCAGATCTGGAGAAAATAATAAAAGAAACCCCATCCGCACCCGTCATTACACATAAAAGCATAAATCACCATAGAGAACAATATTTCTAGGACAACTCACAGGACTTGGTATCTCCCTCTTTGCTGGAGGATTCTGGCAGTCAGGCAGCTAATTTGACCAATTTTCCTGCAGAGAGAGCAGAAAGCTCCACCATGTGGCCAAGTTGCTTCCTTGTACATTGCTGCTGTCGAGTTAGCTTTGGTAAATGTGTTTTATCTCTAATTAAATGTCGATTAGCCCTTGGGAAAGAAAACAAAACATTGGAAAAACAAACGTTGTTGTCAGCTGAACAAGAGGAAAGGCAGATCGTTTACTAGGACATATCCTGACCTGAGTATCTTTTTACAGCCATCACAACTTCATTTGGAAGGTTTGAAATGTTTTCCTTGGCCACTGGACTAGCAGCTCTGCCACTATTACAGTTCTTGAACTAGTAATTGGTGCAACTTGGGACTTCAGATACATAGCCCATTCAAATAGCATGGATTCGTACTGTTAATCTTTTGTTATTCCCCCTTTTTCTTTCCACTAACTTACTTGCCATACAATCGTGACAAGACACTTTCGGCTGAAAAACAACTCCAGATACAGTTGTGTATATCTAGTTTAATTCTGTAGCATAAGAGATGGCACAGGGAACCTGAGATAAGCCCAAGAACAAGTCCAAGTCATAGGAAATTGATTTGAAAGTACAGAAACAACTAAATCCCCATTTGAAGTCCAGATCAGCATTTAAAACTCAAAGACAGTGTTTTGGATTTGTTAATAGGAAATAATGAGCAATTCATTAGGGACAAAAAAGAGAACCTATCTAACATGCAAAATACTTTTATTATCTTCCTTCCTCTCTGAGATATATGGACTGCATCACTTTTTCACCAAGGGTTCTTCTTTTTCTTTACTTTAACATCAGAAATTTTAAAATCAGAAATTAAGGGATAGAATGTTTTTAAATTTATCCTTTTTGATTAAGTCTTCAGTGAACTTTTCAAGCACTACTTTTTCAGTATAACATAAATATTCCATGCCACATTAAATGCTGAGTATCTGCAGATTACTAGAGAAATGAGTATTATTGTTATTAACACTTATCATCAGAAAACTTGAAGGGATATTTAGGCTCTGACTCAAAGCCTACTAAAGATTTTGTGCAGTTTTTCCTGTGCTTTCTAAGGACTTTGAAAATGTTATAGTGGGACCAAGTATGCTGCCTGACCAATTTGGTGGCCTTCTATGATGGGGCTACAGAACTGATGGACAGGAGTAGAGCAGTTGATGTCATCTACCTGGACCTGTGCAAAGCGTTCGACACTGTCCCACACGACATCCTTGTCTCTAAATTGGAGAGACATCAATTTGATGGATGGACCACTCGGTGGATAAAGAACTGGCTGGATGGCCACACACAAAGAGTTGTGGTCAATGGCTCAATGTCTGGCTGGAGACCAGTAACGAGTGGTGTCCCTCAGGGATCGGTGTTGGGACCGGTCTTGTTCAACATCTTTGCTGCTGACATGGACAGTGGGATTGAGTGAGCCCTCAGCAAGTTTGCCGATGACACCAAGCTGTGTGGTTCGATTGATACCCTGGAGGGAAGGAATGCCATCCAGAGGGACCTTGACACACTTGTGAGGTGGGCTGATGCCAACCTCATGAAGTTTAACCATGCCAAGTGCAAGGTCCTACACCTGGGTCGGAGCAATCCCAGGCACAGCTACAGGTTGGGCAGAGAAGAGATTCAGAGCAGCCCTGCGGAGAAGGACTTGGGGTGTTGGTTGATGAGAAAATGAACATGAGCCGGCTTCAGTGTGCGCTTGCAGCCCAGAAAGCCAACTGTATCCTGGGCTGCATCAAAAGGAGCGTGACCAGCAGGTAGAAGGAGATGATCCTGCCCCTCTACTCTGCTCTCCTGAGACCTCACCTGGAGTATTGTGTGCAGTTCTGGTGTCCTCAACATAAAAAGGACACGGAACTGTTGGAACAAGTCCAGAGGAGGGCCAGGAGGATGATCAGGGGACTGGAGCACCTCCTGTATGAAGACAGGCTGAGGAAGTTGGGGCTGTTCAGCCTGGAGAAGAGAAGGCTGCGTGGAGACCTCATAGCAGCCTTCCAGTATCTGAAGGGGGGCTATAGGGATGCTGGAGAGGGACTCTTCATTAGGGACTGTAGTGATAGGACAAGGGGTAATGGGTTAAAACTTAAACAGGGGAAGTTTAGGTTGGATAAAAGGAGGAAATTCTTTCCTGTTAGGGTGGTGAGGCACTGGAATGGGTTGCCCAGGGAGGTTGTGAATGCTCCATCCATGTCAGTGTTCAAGGCCAGGCTGGAGAGAGCCTTGCGTGACCTGGTTTAGTGTGAGGTGTTCCTGCCCATGGCAGGGGGGTTGGAACTTTCCAACCCTAACTATTCTATGATTCCAACCATAAAAACTTGAAAATATAATATCGATAGGATGAGAACTCCACCTGCAATTAATTGCCCATCATAGAGCAGCTGAAAATGTGGGAATGCATTACAGGTTTTTTTGAAGCCTAGTCCCACATCTTCTGACCTGGAGCAGATTCATACATTTACAGAAACAACATCTGCTGAAAGCAGAAGTGAAGCTCTCATAAGTAATTATATGGGCTTGATACAAAAGAGAAGTCTGATTCAGATGAGTAATACATTTCCTAGAAATGTGACTCCTTTTTCTGTCATAGAACAAATTTCTTCTCATAATGATGAATAATAAAATCAATATATTGTAAGTGCCAGATGATGAAACAAGCTTGGAGTGCAGTCTTGTTCATAGGAGTTTTTGAAGAAGGTAAATGACACAGTGGGAACAGCAGCATTTCAACTGCCAAAGCATTCTTCTGAATACTATTTTATCAGGCTATTAGTTTAATCCACTCTTTACTTACTATGGAAAGCCTCTTTGAAAGAACATTAAGGGGGTGATACACCCAATGCTGAGCGCTCTGGTCCTCTCGAACACCCAAAGTAGACAAATTCTGTAAAATAGAAATTTTGAAGTACCAGGTCCAGACATTCATGCTTTCCTGTTTAAAAACTAGAAAGTAATCGGATTTTGCTTTAACCGGATTTGGAATTTGTAACATGACCTAATACGAACAAACCAGAACAATGTGATTAGGAACCTGTGCTTCTCTGAGGAAGAAACGCCAACAGAGTACATCCACAGACATAGACAGAGACAAAACAACTGCAATCCGAGATGTATGTAACTAAACAAGATTCTATCATTTGCAACGACATGCACTAACTTCCTGGAACATTTAATAATAATGTGATTTACTATAGATCGATTAGGAACCAAGAATACCTGAAAGGGAAAGGTTTGAGTCACTGGATCACAAATCTCCATTTAGAAGGTGAAAATCCTCAGGTACCCATTTGTGATGGTAATCTTAGTCTGGCCAGTGCAGCACCCAGCAAGAAATTCTGTAATGGAAAGAAAAGGCAGAAAAGCAATGCCTAGAGCATGTCTCCTGAGCAGGGAAAGTGTCTACAAGATACAGTTTTATAGAAATGGGCAATATAGTAATGCATCAGCTCCAGACAACAACAGGAAGAACTGGAGGGGAATAGGTTACATCAGACCTGTTGCTGGAGCTCAGTTATTAAGGACACTATGACTCATACCAAACCAATCTGAAAGGAACTATTCTGCAAGACTGGTTTGATAAATAGCATGTTGTCATCTCCAGATGTGCCACAAAGTCCATATCTCAGAATATCTAAAAGATCGATTATCAATGAGTTTCACTGATACTTCATGAACCATCCATGTTTCAACAAATAATGTGTGACATATGCAGATGAATTATCAGTTTAGGGCAAATTCTTGAGAGATTCCTGGGAACAGAAGTTACAGAAGAAATATTGAGATGTCTGAAGATTTTCTTTTAGCAACAAATATCTTTCAAAACCCAGAAAGCCATGTCAATAATTATTGTACTCTTGGTAATTATGCTTTGATTTAGCTCTCACATCTCATCCCACGTCTCAGATCCGGTTGACAACTGCCTAATCAATTTATGTTGCTTTTTTAGCTGAATGTAGGTGGTTCGGCTGTTAAAACTTGCAGGATCATCTGTTGGGCATAACAGTCTCTGAGCATTTAAATGAGTGCTACAAAAAGTGAAATTCTCCGATCAAACAGCAAGAAAATGTATTTTTATAAAAAAACCCTTTTCTGTGTATGTATTTCTGAAGCACAGTTGACAGAACTCCTTTCAGTGGTGGACCAAAGCCAGAGGAGGAAGCAGAGGTCACAGCTTCTCAAACTACTCATCTCTTTGCAAAGCTTTGGACATAAGCTTCTTATGGCAGCTCTCCGCCATGCCCTCCCAAAATGGTGCACAGATACTCTTGGTTTCCAGTTCAGATGTTTACCCATGATAAAGCAGGTATCTATTTAGAACAAAGGCATGAGCCGTCACCTAGAAACCATTTCTTCACTGCCTGTGATAACAAGGAAGCAAGGTCACTTGAAGATAAATCTGATGACAGGAATCCTCCTGTTGGCCAAGTGGATGGTTAAACAAGGCCAGCTCACATGCGGAGGGGATGGTAGTGGTAGGCCAGCTTGTTAGAGATCTTCAGGATGTTCTAAGTAATTAAAAGAAAAATGGTGTTCAGTGTTATGAACATATTTCTACCTGGGTGGGTTAACAGCGTGTGACTGCCCTTCTGATCTGAACTGCTGCTGCTGAAGCACTAGAAGCAGAAAGGGAAGCTTTGACAGGAACACAACAGCATATGCTGTGGCAAAAGACTGACTGCTGGCAGCAGTACAGCAGCAGGACACAGGGATAAGCATCCTCAAATGGCATTAAGACTCTTTAGAGAAGAAATCATGAACTGAATGGCTTATACCTCCATCACTTGAGCCTGTCAGGACAAATCGGTTTCTGAAGGAAGCCTGGGTAGTCTCTGCTTTCCTATAAGCTGAATCCACAAAACCCTCAGGAAAATGATTGCTATTTCTAGTGAAGTGAGCATCCTTTGTTTCACTGATTCACAGAGCAATGAACTGCCAAGAAAACATCGAGTGGAGGACAGTAAAGCAGTTATGAAAAGAAAGGAAATACCATCCCCAAGTCAAATTTGGCTGCTTGAGTTGGCAGGATGGGAACAGTAAGGCTATAATCAGAGAGAACATGAAAACAGAAGCATCTGAGTTGATGTAAAGAGGAAACAGAAATGGACTGTTCAGCCTTTCAGCCTATCCGTACTGCTGTTAAGGCTCCTTGGGAAAGTCAACAGCAGCTCTGACGGTTGCTGTGCCATAACACGATACATTCTGCTTCAGCATGAAAAGGACCTTCAGCTGCTCTGCAGCCAGTACCCCAAACTCTGCATACTTACTCTTATAGTAAGTTTATGGTGATTAGGAGGAGGGGAAGCAAGATTTAAATGTGAAGGAGAAATTCTTTACCACTATCTACAATTACTACTCATTGACATATGCCATAGCACTCTGCTTACCCTGGCCCAGTAAAACTAATTGTGACAGGGAAGTTAAGGTTAGAGTTTGGACCTTACCAACAAGACTATGTGCTACTTACTACATGAGTATCCCTCACCAGCTCTGCATCAGTGAACATGAACAGGCTCCTCGCGAGAGGGCTGCAGAGACTGCAAGTGCAGAGCATTATAGCTGGAGGTGCAGAGTCTTAACCTAAGGGCTCAAGGTATTTCCAATGCACATGGATGCACCAAGATGCTGCTTCTTTCAAAACCACAAATCCTTGTGAGATTGATCAAAACCTCAGTAAAAATGATGGAAAAAATACTTAAATATTTCCCCTTTTTGAGTTGACTTTTTTCTTTCCTGTTTTTAATTTTTATCTCCTCATTCAGTTTGTGATCATATGCTGCACATGATTCAAATCATCACCATCAGATTGTTTTTTCTTTCTGCTTTTTTTGAAATAAAAGGTTTTTTTGGAAGATCATTTGAATTCAGTACATTTCTATCTTCTGCAGTTAGGCTTTTTGTGCTGATTACACTTGATTACACCTTTCATCTTTCCTGTCCTTGGCTGCTTTTCAGCCGTTTTTATTATCATTCATGGTGCCTGATCACTATACACCTACCAGTCTTAATTTTGTGTTTTTTGACCACTGGTCATTTCACATCCTAGCTCGACACTGACTGTGGGTCTTAAGTTCTAATTCAGCCAAGGAACATATGCATAAATCCAAACACTAGCTTGAGTGTGAAAAGCTTGGCCAGTCACCTAGGCCTGGAAGCCTTGTCCTGACAAGGAAGGTCACCACCACCAAAACAAATGAAAGCCAAGGACTCCTACTCACTCTGTCTTAATGCAAACACTGCAATCCAAATTTTACCTCATTCCACCTGAAACAGTTTTAGCATAAGTAACACAAAAACTTTGGTCCAGATCTATGTGCCTTTACCCTAACTGTAATGTTCTGAGATCTGAAGGACATAACATTGATTTTAGCCTGAGAACCTCTTCTGTAACAGATATTAAATGTCAGCACAGCCCAGGATCCCTTTTTTACCCTGTATCTAGTTACAGCATTAGTTTAGAAAGCCCCACAGAAAAAAAAAACTACAGAAGACCTCTCTTGGTTGAAATCTTGCTCTTACCAGGTTTCTCTGCCATTCGGAATTTTTAGATTTATTCAGACCCATTTGAAATGCCTATAAAGGAGCAGCCTTTTGGCTAAATCCAAAGCCTACCTATTTCTACCCAGTCAGGCTTTAGGCATGATTGTTTACAGATTTACATGCACCCATTATCAATTTACATTTACATGTACCCATTTGTCAAACCAGCTTCAAAGTTCAGTCAAAAGTATTGATGCCAACTTCAGACACAACTTTAGCATGGAAGCCAGCTACAGTTGCTGACTTTGACTTTCATCTAGGTCTAATGAGAAACCCTATTGTTATCCTTTAAATGTGCCCAGCCATCAGCCAAAAATATTCTACCTTCACACACATACTTAGTACCTTTGGGTTTTTTATATCCCTCTTCCTGCCCCAGCAGTGAACAAAATGATTCAGTGTCAAGACTTCCACAGATCTTGTTCATCAGAAAAAAAACTTGCCCTGATCCAGCATTCCAACATGAATCAAACTTCATGGCCTCATCTAAATCCAGTCCCTAATTTTCATGATTACAGTGTATGCAAAGTAATGTGAGTCACACAGATACCAGTTTGGATAAGGCCGTAAAGACTTTGTTCTTTAAGCCCTGAATGTGCATATTTAGCCTTCTGAAATCAATTTATATAGCCATTACTAGCTGTTGTTTCGTGCTTGTGGATTTGAGGCTTGGCTTTTATTGAAGAACTGATTGATTAATTTCAACATTGCAGAAACCTCATTTAGCTGAGGGGACATTTCTGGAGTTTAATTTTCTAACTGAAAAACAACCATAAGGCTACATTAAAATTATCTAATTTTCAAACTCTGAACCTTTTCATGAGAATTTGCATTTGGACATATTTCCCATTTAAAAATAGTTTCAGTCATTTTGTCGCTGAAATTAGACACATGTATGACTTTTCCCTTATTTCTAATTATGGAATCTGAAATAAATTCTCTTCTAGCCTGCTGCAATTTACCCCTTCTAAAATGTGTGAGAATTAAGAGAGTTAAGACACTCCAAAACAAGGTCCAGAACATACCATGTATAGATTGAGGTCCTAGACCTGTGCATAAATACCTAAGAGACAAAGGCTAAACCAGGCAAAACTATTCATTTTAGAAATATCTCATTACTCAAGTAGAAAGGACAGTTAATCACTTTGTTTCTGTTTCCCTGGGAAACTGTTCCATTAATGGCATTTCCCACAAGAAAAATTAATACTTTATCAATATTTATTTTAAATTAAATCTAATTGTTATCATATATATACACTTCACAATTGTGATAAAAGAGTGGGAAGTAGTAAATATTTGTGGAAACTTTAAATCTTCAAAAAATAACACAAAAGCATGGAACACTTTCATGTACAAGTCACACATCAGTTTTTGAGGAGAAATAAAGTACACTGCAATATGCTAAGAGTTTTGAAAGAAGTGATAATTTTTATCCAAGCTTGGGAACAAAGGAAGTTGCAAAAGAAAGATTCCTCAGTGAACACAAAAGATAAAGAAGTTGTATCACCAGATGAAGTACAAGAAGAGAGTTACTTTCCCTGCTCAGCAATTACTATTTTCCCCTTCACAGAAGTCCTGTAATGGCTTACTGGAGATTATCAAAACCCCTAGTAAGAAATACTTTAAAAATATGTATCAATTAATGCATAAAAAGAATTGTCAATCAGAGACGCACTCTATTATTTTTTTTCATGTTTTACATTCTGAAGTAGCATTTTCCCAAATAGTGATGCATGGATTTTAAATGTCAGTATTCATTTATAATTAAACTATATTCTAAATATAACTTTGCCAGTTGTTTAAAATTACAACCTATTCTGCATGTTTCATTTTTCTGTAAGTGATAAGTACAGCTGACTATACATGTATATCTTATAAAAATATGGAAACAAATGGAATATTAAAATGACTATGAAATTATATATGTTCAGACCACTTACAATTGCTGCCTGAAAAGGCCATATCAGATATACTCAGTAGACTGTGTTGTAGGCTTTGTAATTAGACAAGTGACACAAAGAACAAGCATACTTTAAATTGGTTTATGATATCTAATAATGATGGCTTTGTTGATCCCACTTACTCCTCTCCAGAGCCTGTTTGATTTTTGCTTTGCTGATCCTACAGCTGATCAACACCATCAGTTTTTCCTCAGTTAAGAGGCTCACCTTTTCTTTACTTTAAATGCTCTTCTATGTGGTCTTATGGTTCTGCACATTTGAAGTACCTTAACGCATGTTTGACTTATTCTCAGGAAGCATAAAAATGATGAAGAACACTTACAGATGCCCATAAAATGTTCCCTTACAGAAAAGTCACTTCATGTCCAAGAGAGTTAGATTTATTTGTCCATCCGTACCCCTGAGGTTATGGACAACATACTGAAATCTCTTAGGAAAAGCCTAGCTGCTTAACAGAAAACTAAGCAGTGAACAAAAGACAACACTTTGACTAGAAATAAATCTTGCCTAACTGGGAAAATGTACCCTATGAGTGTAATTTCTTCCAAGGACAGAAATGTAAACTAACTGTCAGACAAACAGTTGTCTCAGGAATCCTTGTCTTGAGGCAATTCTCGTAGGGTAGCTGAACTGTGGGAGAGAAGTATTGGATGTGCTCTACAGCAATTATCTCCTGTTAATGTTGTTAAAGAAAGCAGCATTAAGGTCTTCCTCTTTCATGGACAGCAGTGCCCTAGTGGTGGCTACCTCAGATCTTACCATGATCTGAGAAATATCTGTACATGAAAGAGAAGGACAGCCCATCCCTTATTTAGCTAATTAAGCAGAAAACCAGTATTAGCAGCTTTGAGAAAATCAAAGACAAATGTAAGCATCTGGTATTTTCCACTCATCCTTTAACTTGGGCTTTCTTGACATATGAGCTGTCTTTTGGCTGATTTCCACTACAAGCAGAGAACTTGCACTACAGGAGAAGTCAAGAAGAGTCTTCACTTTCCCACCATCCCTCTTCACTCTTTCCCAAAAACACAGTGATAAGGCCAGAGGAATCACTTTGGGCATCCCAGGCATAGCAGGGCATGTGACTCTCTCCTAAAAAAATTAAAGTATATACAGTTGCAATATTTTTAACATATTTTCCCTACACATCATATTTCTTGGGGATTCTTGATGGCCCTTTTGGCAACTTCTTTTCTTGCTGCCTCCTCTGCTACAAAGACTCTTTTCCTTGTCAATCCTGGTTGCATTTGTGGAGAAAAAAAAAAGGTAGCCAAGACTGCCAACAAATCAGTGAAAGAAGAAGAAAGAATCTCCCTTCCTCCTCAAATATTTTCATGTATCTGCCTTCTGTAAACACTATGTTCCTACATTTACCAGGGGTTGCAATCGTTACTGAAAAGCTCATGTTATTCATCTTCAGAATGATGGTGATTGAAAAGCAGAGTCTCTTAACTGAGCTTATTTGGTTTCACTGTATCAGGAACACAAATTTAACAGTATCTGATGCCCAAAATAATTAAAACCTGTTTCTTGAATATGATGAATTGAGGTCTTAGACACATTCCCTCTAAACAGTTCCAGCTTTGGTTCAAGCAAGACTACAGTGAAATGTAGTTTGGGGTTTCATATATAACACCAGAAAAAAAAAAAAAAAATCACAGCAATATAAATTATAATTTGATCTCCAATGTAGACAGTTTAATAGACCATGATTTAGCAAAGCATTTAAGCAAATGTTTAAATCCCATTGATTTAAGTGGGATTTAAGTACATATTAAGTACTTATTTGAATTGAGGCCATACTGTGAAGGGAGTCTTAGAACAAGGAAAGCACAGTAGGCTTTGGGGATCTTTATTTGCAGCTCAGATGTTTAACTTAGCAAATTTGGCTTGGGAACCTGTATAATGCAAAATGAGCCAAGGACAGACTGCAAGAACATTTGGCTGCCCAGGGTCACTTCAGGATAATGCAACATAGGGATATAGGGTGGATTTAGTTTCTAGAATACTTCTATCTTGTAATTTACCACATGTAATGTATAATTAAGGTGGTTTGCCTTAATGCGTCATTCAGCACTTCATCGTACATACAGATTTCTGATGCTGCCAAATTTCTTGTGCTCTATTTTATTCCTATCCTGTTTTTCCCTCCCACTTTTAACCCCAACCTTATGGTTACAGGGTGAGGAGGAGGAATATGACATTTGCTGTTTGTCAGTCAACTCTCACTGCATAACTAGGAACATAAAATGCTAAAAGCAACAAGTGCATCATCCTGGAATATGAAGATGTGGTTCTCCAAGAAGGGATCAAACCAGGCATTTCATCACAGTTAAAGGAGCTCTGTTAAAATTATATAATTTCTCTCATAGGTGTCCTTGAGTAATATCAAAACTATGTTTAGTCTATATGTACTTTCCTAAATATTGTAGCTGTCACAAAGTATTATATTGCCTATAGGATGACTTATTTCATTACCTTTTCTTCTTGACTCCAGATATTATATAAGTTATTTAACTCTACTGACACTACTGCAGATGGTTGAACTATTTCTATTTACCCTGCAGAGTAGGAGTTAGCTTTTAGGGACATTAATAATTCTTTCTTTCTTTCTTTTTCAGAATAAGCCCCTTTCTGGGGAGGTCTGGGAAGCTTGGTTTTCTGCATCTAATAATAGCCCAACAGGAAACTGAACATCATATCATATCACTGCCATTTGTAGTGAAATAAAGACTCAAGGTTTTATGAAATTACCTATTCATATTCGAAAACACATTACTTTTGAGATAAATTCTTATTTAGCAGGATGCTCTGAGATTTATTAGAAACCTTCTTCTTGGTACTATCTTAATGGAGGTCCAAATTAAAACATGACCAGATTTTAGAACCACTTCTAAAAAATTCCCCATAATTTCATTAGTCAGGCTTGTTTATAATAAGCATTTAGGTATATAGATAATGCTGTCAAAACCAATAATATCCATAATTCCATAAATAAATAGTAAGGATTACTTTCTGTTAGACAAGAAAGATGAGCAATGTTTCCCAGCATTTAGCTTGGTGTGGGGAAATTATCCTAACAAAACCTAATACTTGATTTATAGATAAAATTTGCACATTTGTGCTGAACAAATTTACGATAGTGCTAGAAGTTAATCTTATCTTTCCTGACTCCTGCCAGGTGTGAAACTTTCAGAAAACCAAATTTCATTCCAGTGAAGATACGAGTCCATTTACAGTACAGGCACTACAATTGAAGTACATACTGTTATTCACCCAGCTCAAAAACATCTCTCTAAACCAGTGCAAGACCAATTTAATTGCGCAATAAACTGACTTTTCTGTCATTGTGCTTATTTCTGCTGAGAAAGTTGCATTAACCAGTGAAAATCCTGGCCTTTACAGGTGCAAGTGGAGATGAGTACACATTAATCTAAGCATATAAATAATCAACCCTACTTGTTCTCACCTGAGTGTGTGCAAAATACTCTAAATCCATTACTTAGACTTGTTTTGACTTCTTAGCACTGTGTTAATCCCAGCTTGAAATTTAACAACAGTCTCTGAACTGAGGCTGAAAGTGTTTCTCATGATTAACAGAGAAATTAGGAAAATACTTAGCCTATTAAAATGAGCATAGTCAGAAATGTGATTACACAGTGAATGAATCATTCATTTCACAGTGAGTTAAACAAAGTGGGTTGATGGTTCGTGCTCTGTGTGTATTACCTGACATTTCATACAGTGTGACAGAAAACAGAGGAAAAAATAACTAAGGTTTATCAGCAACATTCAGAACATTATGACTACTTAAAGAATGGTCAATATTTCCACTGTAAACACTTATCCCAAAGCAAATTTTTGCACTACCCAGCATGTAAGTATTTACAATGGAAAGAGGCTTCATTTTAATTCATTCTCAATCATTCATTCTCATTTACCTCCTTAGTTGATTCAAATCTTTTTGATAGTAGTATAACATGGCTACAAAAAACTTCTGTGGAATAAGATTCACTCGCAAACCCTCCAAACAGCCTAAACTCCCAAGCAGTAGAAAGCAAACAGCTTGCATAGTACAGTAATACAGTGGGTTTGTGCTGGAGGAGGAAAAATAAAGGACTTTTCATTGAACTTTCTGTGCAGTATATTACTACATTGAGCTGATGTCAGTTTTATTCAGAATTCATGCTGCATGCTGTCTATCTTAAAGTAAGTGCTGAAGAAGTGCTGTTCCCATTCAGAAAATACAAATCCATGCTCCATTTCAATTAATTGTGAAGTAGGAAACTCAGAAATCACAGTGGGTCTGAGAATCTTGTGCCTGTGGAATTAAAATGTACAAAGCAGTCACAGCCTGGGTAGGTTTTTAGGGGGGGTGGAGGTTGGTCGCTTTTTAATGTTTTTTTTTTTTTTTTCATTTGGGGTTTTTAAAAATTATCATGAGAATACTTAATGACTTAGGACAACTGTCAGTGTCTCTGTTCTAGAGAGGGTGAAGTCTGGGACTGATAAGCTATAACCAGGGAAACTGCAATTGGTTTGAGTCCTTTTGAAAGGCTCAGCAAATGCAACACCACTGTGTTCTGTCCTTTGCCTCATTACAGTGCTGCCAGTGCCATGAATGAAGAACTAAAGCAGCATTTATAGGTTATGTCTTTTTTTCAGATCACAGGAATCCTGAAGAACTCAAGCTAATGCTACACAAGCCTGCTTGAGCCTTGGAAGCCATCCAGAAGTCACAATTGAGAGATTGGGAGAGATTAATTTCATCTATTGCTTGAGTAAAATATCCTGCTTTAGGGTAAAATAGCACTTTTTGACCTCATCCTAGTAAGATTAGACTTTTCCTGGTACCAGAGTTATTTTAACACAGTGAAAGACTTTATTGCAGGATTCAGAGAAGGAAGACTGCTCTTTTCATTTCCTTGGGTTAGTGAGTATCAGTTTAAAACTGTATTCATGTATTCTACAGTAACACATATATACGAGTGCACAAGGCTGGAGCATCACAGAAGGCTCCTGACAAGCCATTGTCAACAGCATGGCACAAACGAAGAGTCAGCACTTTGCCTGGCGGGCAAGAATACAGTTTCACCATCCCAGTGCTTTGCTGTTCTAAGACATCCACTGGGACTCATCCAGTGATCAGACTTTAAAGAAATGAAGTGAAAACCCAGCTTGGTCATGGGAATTTATTGAGGAATCCTCCAGATGAAGAGGGAATTTCCTGAAGGAATTATCCATATGAGCCCGGAAGGCTCTAAACAATGTAATAGGTCTTGTTTATTGCTAGCATATAGGGGATAAATTATCCCCTCAAATGGAAACTAAAGCCATAAGAGGGTAAAGTTATTTGGTAAATGCACCCCAATAAATCAGAAAGAATCATCCTATTTTCAAAAGCAGGATTTTGAATTCTCAGCTATAAATACTCAAAATCATCTTAAGAAGCACTTCGAGATCTCCTTAGACATGGTCAGAAGCACAGACCTTCCTGCTGCTCCTGGTTTTGTGACGCTGGTAGCAGGTCACCTTTTATAATTTTCCACCATAATCTTTGTCTTGTCCTCCACAACTCATGACCCTTCTAAGGCCACCAAGGAACAATACCACAGACAGTTTTCCCTGTAGCTTTCCTTCATTTTTATATGTCATCCTTTGTGCTTTGAATGTACTGAGGTGGACTCAAAAGGCAATTACTTATTCCATGTCCTACAAATTTTATACCAGAGCTATGATTCTATTATACAGACATTTCTCCTGCATTTGAATACTTGCAGGTAAAAGAGTGTGTCCATATGAATTACTGCTAATAGTTTTTAGGAATATAACATAACTAAATTAAACAACTATCCCTATAATCAAATACACAATAATCACTATAATTAGTTCTTTTTATCCTTTTTCTCCTTAAAATAAAACAAAAAAAGGTCAGGGCTTCTAGCACACAAACAAGAATCAACAACAGAGAATATGATCAAACATGTATGTTTCACTAACAATTTTTAGGCTCAGAGACTAGCAAGTCTGTGGAAAAATCAATGCACAGAACTTGTGGGCACCACTAGAACATTTCCTGTTGTTTTTCCAAGAATCCCATCATCATTTAATATGTCACTTGCAGGAAATACATGAAAAGGAGTGTTGAAGGCAGCACTACAGCAGTGTGGTAACACCAATACAAATACACAGCATCCAAAGATTATTCCCAAGAACGTTGCTAAACTTAATCAGCAATATAGATTCTGAGAGCCTAAAATGGATGTGCCAAAGTACCTCTCTGCATGACCATTGCCAGCAGTCCGATTGCAGAAGGCAGGATCCGATAAATTAGGCCAACCTTTTGAAGAAACACTAAGTTTGATATATAACCTGTATCTGAGGAACAACACAAATCCTAGAGAGGCAACACAAGTACTGAAATGAGTATACAACCATGACATAGTAGAGAAGTTAGGTTTCCAGAGGACTGGGAGACACCCATGTGTTCAGCTTAGCAGGTACAAAGCACACATATTTTCACTTTGTGCCAGTTATTCTGCATAATAATAATCCTGTGGCCTCACATCTTCAAAGTTTTACTTGCATTTGGAAATTAATGAGTGGCACTTCTGTATCTCACCACAGCATATCCCCTGCACCAGCCAGGAGGGTCTAGAAGCTGGTTGTACTGGCTTGGCACACACTGCAGAAACTCTCAGGTTTCCCAAGCTAAGAGAGAGGACCAATATTTGCTGCAGTAGAGCAGCAGCAGAAAGCAAGGTGGAAAATCCAGCTCAGGCTGTTTCCATCAGGGTTTAATTTAATCCTGTGATAGCACAGTTAAAACTGCATTAGTGTCAGCTACTACTAAGAGATTTATTAGGAAGGAGTGTAAGTGATGCCTCAAAACTGTATCCTCTGGAAGAGGAAAGTACTTTCTAATATTAAGCCCAAATACACCCACATCTGTAAAATGGTCTATAGACAGTAGATTTTTTTTTTAGAATCAAATTTTAGCAACTTAGTCTATGTCAAGCACTCAATGGAGGGGAAGAGATCCCCCACCAAGTATTCCATTAGTAGCAATGATCTCACAATCATATTCCTGCTGCCTAGGACACTGGTTAGTCAAAAATACTGAGTTCTGAATACTGAATGAAAACACTGTCACAAAGTGTGAAATAATGGGAGAGAATAAGAAATAACAATAATAAATACTTCTACAAGTTATAAGTTTATAAAAAGAAGTCTGAAGCAGGAAGCACAAAGTGCTGTAGAAATGCCCACATAGGAAGACCTCAGGCTTCTACTTTTTATGTCATCTATCTATCCCAAGGGACTTTGAAATCCATAGATTTTATTTAGTATGCAGTTAGGATCATACAAACCACAGTATATGATTTATCCTGCCTTTTTTATTTTTAGAAGGGGTGACAATGTTGTGAAAGGCAATTACAGGACAAAGAGAAGGGTATCAAGACATCTGCATAACAGATAGGACAGTGCTGTCAGGATTTCTCTATTCCCCTGCAAATACGCTCTAAACTCTTATTAGCTTCTCTGACAGCCACTGCCAGTGGTGTCTGCATGATGCACATATCCAAGAATTCCCCACTGGGCCTGAACTCAGCTGCTTTCCAAGAACCTTATTCTGCCATCCCTTATAACAAATTTCCACTGACACTGCCCCGGCACTCCACTTCAGCTCCTGCTATAGTTTGTCACAATGTGCCTAATCTCAACTAAACTAAGTAATGGGGTTATACTTCAGGACTGGAGAGGGCTCTAGTCATTGGGACTGGAAATCTATTTTCCCTTTGTCTCTAAATGCGTTACGCCCTAATTTGGATTTGCTGTAAAAGGCAGTAAGAGACTCAAGATGGCAATAGAGAGCTGGAAAAAGCATATTGCAGGAAAGAACTATAAATATCCCTTTTGTTGCTTAATGTGTTGATAAACCTCTTGCTAGAGAGGCCTCTAGTGTTAATCTGCCCATCAGTCTCTCAACAATTCCCTTCTAAAATTATCAACAAATACTTTTGTCAGTAGAGAATGTTTATTTGCAGTTGCACAACCCTCAGTTTGCAGAATATTAGCTGCTTAAAACATAAGCAAACAGCCACAGTCTAGAAAAGCCAGTACTGTGAAAATTAATGCATAACCTTATTTTGCAGTGAATTTAGGGTTATAAGATTTAGCAACGTGTGGCTAAATGTTGCTAAATCTTGGACATATCAAGTGCCTTAAGGGCAAACGTTTTATTAGATTTTTTTTAAATGGTGATGAGTGCAAAACATTTCAAGATGATTTTAGAAAACAAACACACATTTTATAATGCAGTTTCTACTTTCCCTTGTGTGGAATCACCCTAAAACGCAAACTGGATGCAGAGTTTCTGAATACACCAAATGACTGCTGTGTGCTCCTTGACAGCTGCTGCCTTCCAGCCCAGAGGCGGCAGCCTGGAAATGATGAATGAACTTATTCATACAGTCAGCAGCTATCCGAGTGTAAGAGATATACCTAATATGCATTACATACATCTGTCTAGAGATACGTACACAGAAGCTAAATTTGATTTGGTAAGCATTGAAAAGCCTCCCAAAAGTAAGGCATTGTAGAATTATCACTGACCAGTGTTTCCCATATCGAGTATGTCCAGAAAGGTAACATTTGTAACATTTTATACAAGATTATCCTTAATTAGTGTTTGCCCCTGGTAGATCTTACAATAGTATGCCTCTTTCAGCCTAAGTGACTCCACTGGCCAAAGAACTTGCTGCATTAAGGGCTGCGCCAGAGCTGATAAGGGTTTATCCCTTTACTTCTGTGGACTTCAGATCAAGCCTTCAGCTCCTGAGGAAGAAAAAAATGTTTTTTATAAATAGGAAAGACTGATTTCTGCCTAAGCCGCTGTTTCTGATCAGAATGAACGCTGAAGGCTTTAAAGCTGATTACAAGTTAAAATATCTGTGTCCCCAAACGCTTGCCTAACTTTAAACAATTGCCTGCCACTGTCTGCTGAGCTGGAGCTGTAGGGGCAGGTGTGCTGAGAATTGACACCTATTTCAAGATCAGAAGAGGGCACTAGGGTTTAAGCTATGTTCAGCATAATCCCAGACAAAGGGGGAAAACTCCCGGTTAAATGTGTTAGAAACAGTCTTTTGTTCTCCTGGCTGTCTCAAATGAATGAGGAAACACAGGCAGGGCTGGAAGCCCATGGGACCAGGGGCCATGGCAGCCCCAGGGGCATGTTCAGCCACCAGCATTTACACAAGTGCTTCAGAACTGCAGTAGCCTCACCCAGCTACCACAGTCTTCCCCTCTGTCCCACCCTGCGTGGGCAAAGCTTTGCATGTTATTTCTCTGTTGGAATCTCTGCTTGTGACTTTGCTGGCAGCAAATGGGTATGTCACCAGAATGACAGCTATTCACAGGGACACTGAGCTGCCCAGTCCACCATGCTGAGGACCAGTCAGAAGGGTCAAGAGGTGTCCCTTGGGGGCTTGAGAGATACAGTGAATTTCACACTGCAGCTAAATAGTGATAAACCCCCCCACAAACACACAAAAAAGTCACATCATGTCTCGTTATTGTTGCAGCTATGAAATAGAGTAATTGTGTTATGATTGTTATTCTCTGTTAAATCTGATTGTGGTATTCTGATACAGCACAACACAAATTTTCATTACACAAGACTTGCTACAGATTGTGCATGTCTGAGTTAAAAACGGAGTACATTCCATGGTGAGGAACAGGCTGGGGACAGGAGGAACCATTCAATGCTATGCAGCTGTTTCATCCAGCTCAGCTGTTGTATCTCCCTCTGCTATCACTAGATAGAGGATTACCTGGAGAAAGAGAACTCAAGCTGTTTCTCCAAAATGCCTTCTGCAGGAATAATTTGCTTCCCATTGGTTCTACAGGAGATTTAGGAAGAACTACAACAAATACTAGCTAAAATGGACATGTAAATATCTACTATACATCAATAAATCTATATAAATCTGAGTGCAAGAAAGAACAGCTCTGCTAGGTTAATCCAAATTACCCTGTGTGATAGAAGATAAATGTAAAGGATTGTAACAGGAGACTAAGTGATACTTTCCCAGGTGTCCTTTCCCAGCTTCCAGCAATTTCTGGCTCAGGGACTTCAAGTCAGATGTTATCTTTTTGTTAAATATCCCTTGGTGGATTTTTCCTGCATGGATTTCCTCTAGAGATGAAGCAAAGACCTAGAGAGCAATACAGTGAATTAATTTTCCAGACATTCACTTATGTTGTCACTGAAGACTGACCCCAAGATTCATCCTTGCCCTGCATATAAGTGAGTCCTGCACAAGGCTGCTGAAGAAGCACCTACTGGCTACAGCTGGCTTTGAGGAATAAGCTGAGCATTTTGTCTATAATGCTGCTCTACTCATCATGTTTCTTCCTTTCAGCTGAATATGAAACATGTGAATGTCCCTCCTGAAAGTCCACATTCACCTAAACCAGCCTAATGGAAGCATTTAGCTTTTTCATGACTTGGCAAAATCAGATGCCAGAAAGCCCTTTAAGAGAAAACTCTTTAAAGAAGCACGTCAAGTGCAACCAGTGTTTAAAGATACATTTATATTTTACTGAAATGGAAAAGTCAGGTACAGCACAAATAATGGGGAACACTAGCTGGAAAACCAGCAGGATACATATGTACATGTAGCAGCCTTCATTCCACAGACATCAGCTATCCCACAGCCAGTGTAGAATCACAGTACCCTTCTCCTAATTGCATTAACTGTAGCATATATCAGAATACTGGAGAATGCATTAACTAAGATAAATTTCTTAGGATGCAACTTTCCATCAATTTTTAATTGTAAAATAACTATTTGATTCTATGCACTAAAATAACTGAATAATCTACAGGACTCTCTGGTATAGATTGCATTAGGATTTCTTACTGTTAGCTTGTAATATGTGTACATGTGTACAGCGTTTATATTTAGAAGCCATCTCACTGTAAGGAAAAATTATCCATCAAGTATTATATTATCTTGTGTATATTTCTCTGCAAGCTAGAGGGGGCAAAAATTGGGCTTTATGCCTAGGAATGTTTCAAACAAAGTAATTCAAATTGAATTTTATAACAAGGAGTTTTTGGTACAAGAGGCCATCAGTCTTTGCAGGTTTTTTAATGTTGCATGTCAAAATGTAATATTCCTACCATTTATTTCTACTTTAAGAATTTATTATCTACTTTAAGAAATAATTGTTATTGTGTTCTACTGAAAAGTAAGTGAACAAAACTGAATTTTCTCATACTGTTCTAATATAGACAAAGACAGAAGGGGACTGGCACATTTATGTGTAAATTAGAGAGTAGCTTTAGCAAAGGAATTACTACATTGGGTAGAACTAAAAAAAAAATAATTTAACAATCAGAGAACAAAACATTTGTGTTTCTGAGGCAGCCTGTGTTCAGAGGTTGTACTAGCCTATACAGTACAGCACCTCCCCACAGAGTAACCCTATGAAAGCCCATCGATGTGCAGTTTTCAAATGTATTTGAGTCTAACATGTGTTTCTGTAGACTTTGTCAAATCCTGTCAGATGACTCAAGACTGCTCTAGCCTCTCCCTTGGACCGAGACCTTGAAATCTTATTCTGCAGCTTTTAGATCACCTTTGCAACCTGTTGTCTCCCAGACAGGTATCCCCCTCTGTTTCAGTGAGAAGGTGCCAATACTAACCTAAAATCTCAGAACAGCGCACACATCATTGCACCAATATCAGCACATGAGGAACCCATGTGAACTTGTGAGAAAAGGAATGAAAAGGTAATAAGGTAAAGCTGCTGTACATGCTGTACAATGGGCTTTGCCAGGAGAGCTAAGCAACTTTATGTTGTTTGGCCAGTGAAAACGTGTGCATATGTAAAATATAAGTTAAAAACCAACAGAATATGTAGAATTCCTAAAAATTAAACTTTGTTATCAGGGAACACTTTATCAGAAGTTTTTTAACTTGTCACAAATGACTAATGACACCACTGAAGTTTTCCTTACTCCTATCACAGATTGGCTATCACTTCTCTCCAAAACTATCTGCTTTTGGTTTTGTCTTTGCTTCTCAACCTTTAACAGTTGACTGAATAAGCTAAAAATGCAGGTTATGAAACACAAGTATTATCTTTCATATAGTCCATCACATGCTTACAGAAGGCATGTCATTTTTATCTGAGGACTAATATAAGAACCTGTGTCTTACCAGATTCTTCTTGTAGTTAGTAATCACACCTCAAAATTAGCAAAGTCACAAGAGTGCATCACAGAAATGTATTATGTTACTGGACAGCTATTTTTTTTCATGCAAGTTACAGACATAACCACAGAGGAGGGTCTGACCACATGATTAAAGATATGATCTGCCACAAAGAACTAAAAAGGCAGTAACACCCACAAAAATTTACTACAGTTACACTTCAGGACATGCCACCATTGTCTTGGAATGTCTGGATATTTTTGCACAGACAGTGCAGGGGGCATACACCATCAGAAATATCCAAAGGATTTCCATTACCCAAAAAGAAGTAAGAAAATACTTAAGGAGGAGATATTCTTGGCTATAAACATTATTATACTGAGGTGCAGCTCTTAGAATGTTGAAATGGGTCTCCCTGCTCCTCTGGTGCAAGGCTGGCTCAGAGAGAAGAATTCTTGGTGGTACCTTAGGAGAACTGGGAGCTGAATATGAGCTGAAACAGTTAATTTACGACTAATGCCTGCTAGTGATAGCAGCAAATGTGCGTGTTTATCAGAAACGTTAAAAACTTCAAGGGCAAACATTCAGAAAGGTGAGAGTCAATATTCAATAATGCCTTAATAAAGCTGGAAAGTCAAGAAACATAAATGAGTATTAATATTATTTTTAAAAGGGAGAAGACCAAAGTTATATTAATGCAGATGTGGAATAAGAAACTCTCACAGCAAATGGAAAAATAATTAGGATAAAAGTGTGGAGCTTAGAGGGATTGATTTGCTCTTTGAAAGTTAATAATGAAAGACTGTTTTGAAAAGAAAAAACAGGTCTGCTTAAAGGCAAACACTTCTTACTTGTATGTATAAAAACCTGAACAATAATGATGGTGTATTCTGGGGGGAACAGTAATGGTGTATTTTTGGGGAATATAGCATGCCCTAGAAGTTAAATGGGAATAAAAACCACATAGTTTGAAATCACTTTTTGCTGTTGAGATTTTTAGAGAGAGAAGTTACATGTTACAGAAATTGCCCCTTTCTCTTGGAAAGGGGACAATGATTTTCCAGATCTTCCTTTAAATTTAGACCTTTGGTATTTTCAAGTATTGAATATACCATCAGGAAGGGTTAGGAGCAATATGCATATACCATCAGGAAGGGTTAGGAGCAATATGCCAGCTTTGCTGATATCATTCTTTTCTATCTGATCAAGCCAGTAACAGATTGGACACAGATTGATCAGGATAAATTCATTTGGAGATCAGCTCTCCCTGGAAAAAAGCGCTACATGAAGTTAAACATAGTTTCATGGTATTATGAAAAAATTATGAAAACAACGCAAAAAAGCAGAGAAATACTTTGAGATACTCAGCATTTGTAAATGAAGGGACTTTCAAAGGAAGTGATAAAAATTAGGCCAGGATTACCCTAACACCTAACACTGAGCCTTTTTAATGTACTCTGTCACCTAATGGGAGAGCATTTCTATATGGATTGCTGTAGGGCAGCTGAACATGCACATATTAAAATTCCCTATGAAATCCTCCCAGTTCTTATTAAAGCAAGCAAAGGAGACATAAGGACATGTCATGGTCTTTTATATTATTCTCTCCTCAGAGCACCGTGGGGATTTGCGGAGTGCTTAGTGCCAGCTTGCGCACAGCTCTCCCTAACAACCATCCAAGTGACCAGAGCATCCTACGACTGTGCCCTTTTGATTCTAAAAGGAGTTTTTCTGAAGACAAAAGAACCACCACCACCCATCCCAAATCCAAAACAGACTAAAACCCTGGAGAATTTGCAAATTTACAATAAAATAAAACCATAGCTAATTTCTAACAGAGCAGTGCTCTCTCTTTTCAAGTTTTGTGTACCAAAGCATCATTCACTTTAATTTCACTATTACATTATAGTTTGCACCACTCTGAACAGAGATCCCAAAAGGATTCAGAAAGGTGTTCATTATTGTGGCCTTTTACATAGTGTGTGCGTTGTGCTTATTTATGTGATTATTGTGATAGAACAATTTGCATGCCAACTATTTTCTACAGTCAATTTATAATCTTATATTTTCATGGCATTTATAATGAACATCTTCATGCAAGAAGGCTGATTTATTTAAATGCACAGATTTTTAGTTTGGGGGATGATGGCTTTACTTTTTAAAATATCAGGTTAAGAGACCTGAAGACCTGAAGAAAAGATTCTTCACCATAGAGCTGCATCATATATTTTGTGGCACTTGATGGACCTGTAAATATAAGGCTGAAGTGTGAAAAAAAACTTAAGGAAACAAAGTGCTTTCCCATGGTTTGTGTCATATTAAGCATTGGCCATGACTGCATGCGCAAGGTCTCCACATAGCTGAACATGCAAAGAACAAAAATGCTGATACTCAGTGACCCTATGGGAGTTGCTCAGAGGTACCAATGACAACCTCTGCTCCTTATCTCTTCTGCATTTGTATTTTTGGAGGAAAAAAAACCTCTCAGCTTCTGCTTCTCTGTGGTAGATGTTGAGAAATATGTGTCCACTGCAACAGTGACTAGCGCACAGGCCTGTTCCTCGTGCACAGCACACACAAAATAGCATTTTATACAATTGAACTGGAGAGTGAGAAGTCTTGCTCAACATGCCTCTTCCTTTAACCACAGAATTTACTGCATGTTACAACAGCTAACAAAATCTTAAACTGCGGTTTTACTGAAATGTACAGCTAACCAACAATCTTCCTGAAAGAAAAAGTGATTACGTAAAGCCATAAAGCATTGCAGCATGACAATGCACACATTTCAGATCTAAAACCTTCCAGGAAAATGAGTAGTTAGGAAATCTCACAAAGACCTTGGTGGAATTAGGACAATTTTTACAATCTGAGGAGCCAGCCTCAAGACTAGAACAGTTTCTCCAGAGGGAAGGCAGTTGGTAGGGCCAGCTTTGTAAGGGAATGCTCATCCATAGCTCAGGAAATTATTTTGGTGAGCCTTATGGGGGAAAAGAATGCTCCTTCCACCCTGCAGGCTAAAATTCTTAAGTTTCACACACAGCTCACAATAGCCATAAAGGACAGAAAGAAAGCAAGCTGTACTTTCCCACCCGATAAATTCCTGCAGTAATCTCCAGAGTTCTGAATGCATGGAGGAAGTGGTAGTTTCCTACTGCAGGAAAGCAGTTACAGTAACATTACGGGCTAAATTAATGTAACGTGAACCATGACAACTTACTCCTTAACTAAATGCTAACGTTACCCTGCAGGTCCACGAGATAGTGGCAGCACATGTGCAAGTTAAACATCAAAACTCAGATGAAGTCACCATATGCTTGTCCCCTGGAAGGAAAAGTCACCTTTAAAAAATTATAACTGCTCTTTCTTTGCTGTGCTGTTTGTCTTTGATGCTGGGAAACAGAACATGAAAAATACTTCAGCAATGTAAATCTTCTGAAGCTGAAAACCACTGCTACACTAAACCTCATATTGTCTGCATGGCACTTTGTTTTATGGGTGTAACAAGATACTGTGAAAATGCAAGCAAACTTGACCTTACCCTCATCTTTGGACTTGCAAAATGATCTCTGCTTGAAACTTCCTCACATTTCCTTTCATGTGCCAGATCAAGACTGAGACCAATCAGATAAAGCAGCGTGTCTTGAAGGCTTGACTCACAGCTGTCCAGACAGTTAACCTTAGCTATGGAAAAAAAAAACAATAATCAAACAATCCATTTTCTTTGCAGACTCACGACCGCTGTATCACATGATGTGACACTAATTTCCCAACACTGTATGCTTTGAAGCTGACAAGTGTTAAGCCATGATTAAAAATTCCAAATGAATGTAAGTACCTGTCACTCGGATGGGTCCCTCAGTTGCATTGGTGACCACAGGAAAAGAACTAGGGATCCATCTGCCCATTAATGTATGGAGAAGGTGCTGCAAAGACCTAATTACAGGGTGAACCAGTTAACTTTCTCAGCACCTGTAGATCAGATGCACAGTTGACTCACAAGCAGCCTAAATTAAATGCAGTTAGTTTTCATTTTACCATTAGGATCAAGGACAATGCACTAGGTAGAGAAAAAAGCAAATCCCAACCCCCCAAGAAACACTATGGGAAAATTTGCAGACTTGTTTCCAGAAACTCACAGGTCTGTTGTGGTCAGTTTTACTAACTGGTTTGGAAAAATAGGTGGTTGAATCAATTTATTAAAACATGTATCCATGAAACAGCTGTATCAAGAACGCACCAATTATAATAAAATAAATAAGAAGTGTAATTGGATAACATCAGTGCCTGCAGTGCTAATTGTGACTTTTGAAGTAACCTCATTTCAGACAAAAATGACAGCTTTATACAGGCAGTTTGTCTTTGATAAACATGCTAAAGCCTATTGTATGTGTTCTGAATATGCATTTATAATTAAGCAAATATGCAGTGCTTTGTTAGAAGGACAAAAGTTTGAACTATTGCTTCCTTGATAAAACACTCATTCCAGAACCTTTTTAGAGTCATAAATTCACTTTAAGTAAAATGCAGCTAACTAGAGGTTTTAAAATTGTAATAAATAGATACTATAAACATTAAATACCAAAAGAACACACTAAGTAGGAACACTACGGATGATTCAAATGAAGAACTAAAAGCTAGGAAACACATAATAAAATTCAAAACGTTCTCAGTAATTAATAGTAACAGCAAATATTCAAACCAGTTGTTTAGTTTAGATTAAATCCTTATTTGGGACACAGTAGATTAAAAACGCCTTCTGATGTTCATACGCTGGCTTTCTTTCATGGAGGAATATACGGAATGTGGCAGAAGAATACTGATTGTTTGCTCTCAAACACTTACTTGTATGAACAGTTTTACCACATGAAGAAACCTGCTGAATTTACCAGGACTATTTGTGTACAGGGTTCCTCATGGACATGGTTGTTCACAAAATTTACGCCATTAAAGGCTATTAACTCTTTTCTCAATGAACAGGGTCAGTCATTAAGAGGAAGCAAGGAAAAGATTTGAGGAATGTATTGTCCAGAAAAAAGTACAAGTATTAAAATTACAGACGGTCAGATTCTGCCAATCGAGGAGTTGACGAACAGCAAATCAGAAGTGTGTAAATCATTTAGACTTAGAAAGTAATAATTTTTTTAACACTTTTTTTTTTAAATTTGCCCAAAAGAGATGGGCAAAAAAATCCCAGACACAGCAAACATCTGTATCTTGTGAACACCCTTCTTTGACTACAGAACAGAAACTTCCAGTACAAAACACAGCTTCTTCTTTTCCCTTACCCACACCAGGAAAAGTGACACACAAAAATGTTACAAAACAGACTCCACTCCTTTGTTTTGGATTTTAAAAGTCCACGTTAATTTTGATAAAAGCAGGAGCTAAATACTATAGCAGTTCACCCTCAAATTTGCAGAAAATAGCAGCCCTTTTCACTGTCAGACCAATTTTCTCAAGTCACTCTAAATTACCACGGTAGCGTATGTTTCTCTACAGAGGTCCTCATGTTGCGTGAGTACCCTGGTAAATTCCAGGACTCTCCTACAGCAGTGGAAAAAACAGTGATTTTAAACCCCTTGTAATCCCACTGCCTCAGGGCTCTCTATGTATTATACACATCAGATCTTTGCTGGAAATTTTTCACTTCACCCCCACCCCTTTTTCTTTTAAGCTGGGAGATGTCAATGTTAGCACCGGATGCCTCCTTGGATTCTCATTTCCATGTGCACTCACCACAACTGTTTTCAAGAAAGGGGTAGCAATGGCATGGCACTACAGTAGTTAAGTCAATACGGACTCAGAGTTATCTGATTTTCATGTCTACCTACAGCAATTTGCCTTTATGAATGTTTTCCACCACTGAAAGTGAAATCTGTGTCTCTCAGGAGCAATGGGCTTTCAGATATACAGTTACACCAATTCAAAAACTACTCTCAACAAAGAATTAATATCTTTAGAAACATGACACTGAAATGATGGCATTATAATCACTGAAAGATTTAAGTGGACATGATTACAGTAATTTATATCTCGATGTGATTACAGTAATTTGTATCTATTAATTAACACACATTTTAAATCTCTTGCCATGTTAACTTTTTTAAGGAAATGATACACTTCAACTTAATGATGTGAAATTCGTCCCAAATGTTACTTTCCTCTTTTCAGTTTTGTTGCGCAACTGTAACACAATCAGAAAACAAAAAGTAGCAGCTACAGAAGTATTAAGTTATGTAGATGTGATCAGAATGAAGCCATGAGTATTTCTAGCAGTGTTGAAGGCTTTTTTTGAATGGTCTTCTGCACAAGTAACAAAACTGTTTTCTCCTTTTGACTTCACCTGTCATATAAATGCAGACAGATTTTGCTTGTGTGTCATTCAGATTCATCTGCATTTCCAAACTACAGGGGAGAGAGGATTGTTAAAGAATAAATATATTGAGCAATTATAATTAATGCCTAGAGTGGAATCTTGCTAGGATAATAATAGAGAACTAATAAAGGTAAGTAATAATACCTCTTACTTTATGTGTTGAATGGAATTTGAAAACATGAACAGTAAAGTGAAACTCTCAACAGGCTTCCCTTCCTTCTGTTCTCTCATGTCTCCCTGTGACATGAGGACTCTCCAAGCCACCACTTAACTATATTCAAAAACTGGAAAAAAGCTGGTGTTGGACCAACTCTGCAGTCTACATTTAATGCTCTCGCTGATATTTAGCTCTTAATGCTGGCCAAGCTTTTTCTCCTAGATTTGGATAATGATCCCTACCTTTGGAGAAGTTTGTGTAAGTAGTGGCAAGTACTCAGGTTAGATGATGATGGTAATGAAAGAAAATAAATAACAAACCCCAGAAAAAAGTTAGATAAAAAGGTCACACACCAAACAGTGCCAAAGTAAAGTGAATTTAGCAGATGATAGAGGGGAGGAAAACCAGTGCCAAATCCAAATTATCACTCGTTAGCACCACCCAGAGCAATCCTTTCCTTCCTAGGGCACACAGTCAAATGCTGTTGATCTTCCCCAACTTCTAGCTGTTTTCAGGCAGAAGAGAATCAAGTTTCAAGAAAACAAACAGGCCTACAGCCTATGATACATATTCCTGCCTCCTTTCCCTCTTAGGTCTTTGAATCCCAGGCAGGATTAAATTCCATATTTCTCATTAATCATTTTAATGTTTTACAGTTACAGTAGCAAGCCAGAGCCAGCAGTACTTTTGCTTGTATCATAAATTGGCATAATTTCAAAATGGCTGTAATTTCACAAAAGAGGGGGCACACATGATTGGTATTTACTGTTGGCAGCAGTTTATACCAAAGAGACGTTGTGTCAGGACACTGGAATAGTTTTTAAAAATCCAGGAGAGTGCTCTATGCAGCATACCTTCTAGTAGTTAACTTCAAGCTACCAATGTACAACACTGGTATACTGCTGTCTCACAAGAACTGACCAATAAAGCTCAGCTTTGTTAGGCTGACTCAAGTACGAGTCATGAACATATGTATTTTTAACTTAAAAGCTAAATCAGAAGTATTTGACTCCAGATACAGTATGTAAATAAATCTACATAGCTTCTAAAACCAAGTCCAGAAATTATGTGAGGACATGCATGGAGGAAAGCACTAAAGTTAATGTTAAAATTCGTGAAAAATTGGCTGTTGTTTTCATTTAAAATAATAGAAAGTTCTCCATTTGTCAGTTTGATAAAATACACATTTAAAAAAGCTCCTACCAGATATTGTTTTTATATGGCTTACTTTTTACAGTTCACATAAAACACATATATGGTTTATATAATTATTTTTATAAACCCTCAAGGATTTCAGAAAATCCTTTAACAAATTGTCAAAAAATTTAAGTTAGCCCCTCCTGAAGAAATGGCAGATAATATTTATTCATGAGTTATTAGATGTCGGTTCAATACCTAACACCTCCCAATGTTCTCTGCAAAAATGACAATATTTAGCTGTGTTCTCAGCTGCCCAACTTCCCCTAATTCATTCTAGAATTTCTTACTACCACCACCTACATTATTTATGAAGGTAATACCTTCCTTGAAGCAGAGACTTTGATTTCTTATAAATGTACACAATAACTAGAACAAAGGGGACCCAAACTAATAACAGAAGATTTAATCACAGTAAATCAAGTAAATATTATGGAACACATTTTACAACTGGGTAAACTGAACTGAATTGAACAAGGTGACGGAACAAAGTAACAGCAGACTTGGAAATCAAAGCAAGAAATCTTATCTCACTATTTATTTTAACTAAGCCCACCGGATATAAGCAGCACATATGACATGCTCTCCACTGTGTGCCTTGCTCATGCAGCAGATGTTTCTTAGAAAGAAAATCTCATTGCTGTCCAGAGAACTACTTGTTGCTTAATGTCAACTGACAACACAGAAGTCACCTCCCTTGCTGGAAATGAAGGAGATGGGACAGAAGAGGTGCTGTATATATTCTAGACTTCTCCCCTGCCCCTTCCCCAAACTTTTTGAAGAAGAAAAATATTACCTTTGAAATTTAGATAGAAGAACATGCCTGTATGGAAAGAGATAACCCAGCAAGAAGCTACTTGGATTGTTTCTCTAGTTTCTCATCTGTTCAGCTATAAAATGGCCAATCTTTAGTATGCCTCAGAATTTTAGTCATCAAAACGAACAAGAAACTTGTGATACCAAGGTAAGTATTTTCATTCCTTTTTTTCACTTTAAACACCTGACCACTGCTAACTCTTGAAATAGCAGTATGTAACATAGAAATTACCTCTAGCTTATTATTTTTCAAGATGTCTCCCTTTCCCAGCCCACTGAACTCATCTGTGCTGTATCACTTACAAATTCATTGTAAAAGGCATACTGAGACCCTTTTCTCCTCCCATTTACACCATAAGACCAATCAATGCCAATAGACTTATCATGCTAATGACTGTAAAAGATATGCAATCTGTCCCTAGTTGAATAAACGATGACAAAGACAGAAAAAAAAAATCAGTCATGTTGCCCTCACTTTCCCCAAAAAAGCCACAGGAAGGAAGGACTGAAGGATGGATGGAAAACTGCTTGACTTGATACGCTAAGGAATGCATTTAAATTAAAACCTGATTATTGTCATAATGCATTTGTACTTTGGAAATCAAATTATTAACTGTATAGAAAGACAACAGAAATGAAGCGTGGCCTAGAAGGGAGTCGTAGAGGCAGCATTCTTTACTAAAACAGCAGATATCTCTGTGTAAAACTGCTAGCAGGTTTTGTTTGATTGGGGTTATTTGTTGGGGTTTATGTTTTTGATTCTTCAAAAGACTTAACTACATGAATTGTATGTGAAATCTAATTTCAGTGCCAATTAGTTTCTGTAGCTTAATGAAAAAATATATTCATAGCAATGCAGATTTCATGTGTTTAGATTTCATTTGAATACCTAATGAGGAAAATGCAGACAGAAAATGATTGTGCCTCTTCAGGTCGAATGGAAATCAGCTAATGTTACTGTAACAGAATTTCTTGGTGGACAGATTTCATAGACATTTCTAATCTATCTGCAACTTCCTGAGCAGGTGGAATGTGTTTGAAATAGAAGCGGTCTTAACTCTGCAGTGCTAATTCTATAAATGTGAAATGTGGGAATGTCTTATTTTTCTGTGTTGTTTTCTTTTTTTTTTTTTAACAGCGTATACTTGGACATTTATATAATAAATTCCTCTTCCAGGTAAGGCTGACTAATGCTTCTCACTGTCACTGCAAGTAAGAAATAGCAACTCAAATTAAAATGAAGTCTCTAGAAATATAAAATGACCAAGACAGAAGGACTGAAAGTCTGGAGGTAAAAAGTACATGGCAGGACAACTTCTTGGATGTATATAAAATGAACTGAAAGAGTTAAATGACACAGGAAATTCTAGTTACTGTAATAACACACAAGCACCATGACACACATTTTCCACTCCAAAAAGGGTTTTCTTTGATAGAATCATGAACAGCTACAGTTTTCTTTACCATACCTACCCTTTTTTCCTACCTTTAGATTAATGGACATATTATAATACATTAATATATCTACATTTTATTATACATTATAAACCCCAAAGATTTTATTGGAAGAGTCTGAGAAAAGATGTGGCACAAGAAAGAACAAAGAAATGGAAACAGATCCCACTCTTGTTCCAAGTAACAAGTGTTTTGTAAGCCAAGGATATAATTCATGTGGAGACAGATCATGCTTCTCTCACCTAAAAACTTGCAATGTTGGTGGTGATTTAATACTTCTAGCCTCAACAGAGCTAGCTGAGCTCAGCAATGTGCTATCTGAAAAGAAAACCACAGCACATATTGAAGATGTTTCATGTAAGCCTCATGAAACCCACACAGCAGACAAGACTCAAAGGCTTCCTTCAACTACTGTCCTCATGGGACTACTCATATGAGTTTGAAGCCTTGGGTAGATGGGGACACTGCATCTTAACCATTACAATATGGAAAGGAGGGGACAAAAGAAAGATATCCTAGGCATCAAGATTCACGAGGTGGAAAAGCACCAACTCAAATATTAGCACAAAACTCTTGATTTCAGATGTGATGCTAGTTGCATTGAAGTCAGGCAGAAAAAGCAGTAAGCTGAAGCTGCTATCAAAGCTATGAAGGTAGTAAAATATCACCCCATCATTTCCTATCAAATAAGTTGTCAGACACTTTGCTCTAGAGTCATGCAATACTATATGCCTTAGCTATATTTTTTACTATGTATCTTTCCCAAGATAGAAAACTGAAGCCTTAGTGTATTTTTGTATCAAATATTCTGGTGTTTTAAACTTGCAGTCAGTAGTTTAAATGAATACTAGCATTTTAACACAAATAGAAAGACCTTGATTTATTAGGATTTTATCATTAAAGAAAAAGGACCTCAGGGGCTTTCTTAAAAAATAAAACTTAATAAAGTAGTGGCAAACTAAAAATTAAGCATTAACATACTTCTAAATTTGTAAAGTCTAGAAAACGTTAATAAATGCCATTATTCCTGTACTTGCTCTAATGGTTGCTCCAGACATTTGCCCCTTTCAGAGTAAAGACCCTTTTTCAGCAGGTCAGTGCTCACCGACTTCCACACACTCTTCCAGATTCTTTCTCTATATATTTTTATATTTTGTTTCAGCTAATTTGAAAAGTGCAGCCTCAATCTACCCTGAAAGATGAAGAAAACAAAGGGACCTTGTTCACACATCATGTCTCAACCTCTCCCATGGCTACTGTGGTTTGGCCTTCCACGGTGAAACATGGTGAGCAGAGTTGGATTTCCTTGTTTGTGTACTAAAAAAAAAACTGCTTCTCTCTGCAACAAACAAGCAGGACTGGCATATTTTTAATGTGAACAAGCAGCCCTAGGAACCTCAGACAACCTGGAAAGCCAAGAAACATCTCTGAAATCCTGTGATGATAAAAATTAAATACAGCAGTCTCTACAGTGAAGTTACAAAGGGGGAACCAAGTAATAAAGCCCTAACATTTCCCTTTATTGTCAATGTCTTTTAGAGCATTTTGTCCACCTGCTTGAACAAAATTCTCCAATATTAACAAATGTATTACAATTCAAGAACAGTTATTGTTCAGTTAAAATCTCATTAATGTTGCGTATAATTACAATACAATCCTCTGATTTCCATTCCCCCCCCCCCCCCCCAAAAAGGACAGTAAAAAGTATGCAGGAAGGTAATAAGACAGACTTATCTTACAAAAATTAGAGATTCACATGTTTAATACTATTATTTCCTCTTTGGAAATGACTGTCTTCTGCCTTTTTAATAAAAAACCAGAAATGTTATAAAATATATATGAAAAAAAATCATCACTGCCAGATGAAAAGGATTCCAGGTAAGTAGCACTCCTGATTTTGCAAGTTATAAAGGCACAGAGTTGTTTGAAGTTGGAGGCCCACGCAGATGATAAGCTGCTTTCAAGAGCCAGCATTAGCCCGTCTCCTCAGTCCCTGGCTACCCTTTTTGAGACTATTTCTGTAAATGTGACAAGATGTTAGATTGCCAAGATGGCCTATTAAAACGCTTCAAGGTCCTGTCATCTAGTAGGAGAAATCACCTGGCCACAAGCTCTCATCAGTTTAGATGTTTTGACCATTAAGTCATGGGTGTACCATCACCCTTGGAGACCTATTTATAGCTCTTATGCTTCATTGTAAGGTCTCAAATTAAAGGTAAAAGATTACTTCAGTTCTTTTATACACAGGATAACACTTGTTGAAATAGTTCAGTTGGATTTCTAGAGCAAAAGGAAATCAAGCACTCACAGTGCTGCCTTTGAACAGTGAAAGGAGCTTTTATTCTTTTTATAAATATCATATTTTGTATGAGGTTTATAAATACACTTGGCAAAGAAGTTTCATCCAAATGTTAGCAATTTCATACATTTCATTTAGAGGGTATTGACCCACTTGATTCATAACTAATTGCAGACCTTTTTCTCATTAGCTTATCAATTGTGGAGTCTGCAATTCATTCTTGACTGTATTATAAATTACAGCTTTGGTTCCAAGGGTACATTTGGTTGCAGTTAATTCCGGTTGTCAACATTTTTCACGTTTTAAGAGTTACCTGCTGTAGATCTTGCCAAACTATATCCTTTACAGTAGAGAACTACAAGTCCTTTGTTATTGTAGATCCACTTCTTTGAATAATAAATCCAATTCCTACTTATTCAGATTTAAGAATGCAACAGTAAAAACCAAAAGAAGCCTTCATTCTCATGCTCTCAAAAAAGGCCTTAACCAAAGCTCATGAAACCTGCTGGAGATTTTCCATTGATTTCAGAGAGCTTTTGATCAGTCTCCCATGCGAGTAGGTTGTTGCAAAAGCAGGCTTGAAGATCATACTCTTTAAAAAAAAACCCTAAACTATAAAATAAGGAAAAAACCCCACACCTTCAAATCATTCTTTAAAGAAAAACCCTAATAAAATGGAAGCCCAGTAAACACAGCAACATTGTAAACCTTAAAACCTGACTTAGAATAAAAGCAAAAAAAGACCAAGAAAGAGCTAAATTCTAGATTAATTCAAAAGATGCACGCATTAGGCAATAGCATTTAAAAGTGCTCATTTTTCTGTGAAGGTAAGTTCTCTTATTGAAAATCCAAACAAACAAGCCCTGTATTTGAAGAGCACTTACCTGATTTCACAATAGCGGAGCTCAGTAATAAGCATTAAAGTTAGCATGTAATCAACATTCTGAACCATCTTTTGTGCCTATACAAGAAAAAACAAACACAGCTAGAAACGAATTCAAAGGAAAACTAATTTAGCCTAGATTTTGGCAGGAGATAACAATGTCATGCCCTAAATTTCATTTAAAATAAGCAATCCTAGAGCAGGTTTCATTGCAAAAATCAGAGATGTTTCTTTATCTGTTCCAGAAGGTGCAGTTTCACATATTGGTTCTAGCCATAGGTGCACATCCTGACGAGTTTCACTGTCAAATAGAGTCTCTGCAGTCTGTCATTCCACTTCAATGTTTTAGGGCTTAAGCTGAAGGCTGCTTTCCCCAAAATGCATCTCCTCAGCACTGCAAACACAACATTCTAAAACTGAAAGGAATTCTCCTTTTTGTAATTGCCTAAATTGCTGACATTCTCGTCTTTACCAAGACAAAACACTCCTTAGAACAGTGGAATTATGATCCATTCTAGCAAATATTGGAGCACTGCATTTCCACCAAAAATGGAAAGGCCTCCAAGGCCAGTCATATTTTAGAGGTTCATCTCCTCTCTTGATCTTCACAGTAGGATTTCTAATGACTAAAACCCCAGCTATGCAGGAGAAACTAATGTCTTGCTTTTATATAAAGGTTTTACAGCAAATGAGATTGAATTAAACTATAGAGGATAAACCCATTCCAACTGGAAAAAAAAAATAAAACATATTCCTGCCTCAGCCGGAGTTTGTGTGTTTAGACTACACCAGTTGCTAAAAGAGAAGATGGTTCAACACTAGGGAGTTATTTTACCACATTTCTTTCAGGGTCGTTGCCAGTAGAGCTGCATCAGTTTTAGAACTGTTGTTTGCTTCCTGTGCATCACAATTACATGGGTGAGAATTTCTAAACGTGGGCTGAGGTCACGCTAGCAATGTGCTGCAGGCAGGTCAGTGCCACTGCAGTGGGAGGGTCAAGGTCCTCCACATGTAAATGCCTTTTAAACTGATAAAACTGTACTTGCACCATTGAGCATATTCAGGTCTGTTTATTCCTCGCTCCTGCCAGGCAAATACACAAAGCATAGCTGGAAAAATTGCATCTGCTCTGAGGGCTTCTCCTCACACAAATCTGCCTGACAGGGATCAAAATCCTTATCAAACCTGGCTTGACACAGCCCTGCCAGCAAACATCTGTAGCATAGACGTGGCCTAAAAGCTACTGCTTTAAAGGGAAAGACCACCCTGAGTCTTGTTCTTTGATCTTTTTGATTGCTTTTATTAAAGCAATCCAAAAGGCCTCTGCTGGAGTGATTGTTACTGAACTGAAAAGGCAAAAAAGGAGACACAAGAGGAGGAGAGGGATGCTGCACATACAAAAAAAGACCAACAAACCAAAAAAAACAAAACCAACCCAACCTTCAAAATGGGGTCTTGTCAATGTTTATTGTGGAGGTCTGTAACTCGATATGTAAAGACCTACCATGCTGCTTATATGAAAAAAAAATATCTGAATGCATCTGGCCAGGGATTACATGTCCATATGTGCAACCAAATCATTAATTTTTCTTCTGCCTTTCATCAAATGTCTTTCAGAAGGGTATCAGTTATAATGTTTGCACAGATGGAGGCTTCCACCAGCAAAGACTAAATACCACGTACACAAGACATGCAATGCAGAACTACCATAGCAATCCGTTACTTTAATCTAAGCACCTAACTATTTCAATGACTTGAAAAACATTACTGCTTAAACCATAGTTTATGAATAGTCTTAGAGTAATAAGTGGCTGCAGCCAGCACAAAGTCATTGACTGATCAGCCTGAACCCATTCACCTGGTTTTGTCTAAAGGGTAATGTGCTGAATGATGGGCTTGTTTCTCCCTCCTGGGGGTGGAAATTCCAGACTTGCTCACGTGTCTGCTCATTCTCCAGTGTAATAGCTGAAACTGGATAAAGATACGTTGAGATAGAGATATGTTGTTCTCACACAGCCTCAAGCAGCTTGAAATCAGGATTTTGAATATGTGCAAATGTAAGCTCACTAACACATGGGGATTTTTGTTTACCTAGAGAACCTTGCCTCTTTCTCCAAGGCAAGCCAGCCAGCCAGCTAGCCCAAGGGATGGTGACCTTAACCTGCATTAATTTTAGAGTTAATCCCCACAGTTGTTCCCTGGAGGAAACAGATAGTACTGACCACAGTTCCTCAAGGGATGGTGGGTGTCTCAGTATTGGCCTTGGAGAGTAAAAAATGGCAACTGCCAGAATAGTGAAAAAAACAAAAGCCATTCAGAAAGCCAGAAAGCAAACTGTTTGGGTAATTCTTTTCCCCCTTCACAACATACTGGAAGATGAGGCAAACTCCAACTGTCTCACTGGGGTCCAGTAAAAACTCGTAATCCTTTAAAGCAAATAGTTAGAAAACCAGAAATCCCCAAAGGAGTTCTCTTGTACACATTTATTAGCAAGACTAATCCTGGCCTCTTAGCTCCCCGATTATGCTTTCGAAGACTAAATAAGAAGGGTTTAGCTTTCCTGGCAGCATCACTGAAAACTGCCAAGACGAGGAACAACTAAGAAAGGCCATTTTAATACCTAAAGTGGATGACAGAGGCAGACTTCAAAAAAATAAGATACAGATGATGTAAAATTAAATGTGCTGGACAGACTTAATTCCCCCAGTAAACTACAAAAGAAGGCTGGTCCAAATCCAGCTCTGAGTCTCTTTGCTTCTGATCCATCCCCCGTTGCCTTCCATCTTTGTTCCTCACCAAAGTAATGCTGTCTCTGTCCCTGGTTCTGGCCATTCCCACTTAGCCACACCTGCTTCATAGCATAGATGTACACATACAAGTATACACACAAACACCTCTCAGAAAATAGAGCTGAAGGTCTCTTCTGCATTGCCAACCCAAGACCTTGCTCCAGTCTATTAACCTTGTTATTGCCCCCAAAACCACTTTCTTCAAATTGACCTTGTGATGTGGACTTGTACACATCATAGAAACTAAACTGGGCTTAGGTAGTCCTAGACATCCTAGTTTTGATGAGCCTAGAGGCTAACTTAACTCATGCTTGAGAATGAAACGTCCATAGGTACCCTCAATATTTTTGTAATGTCTTTTAATTTACAGTATCCCTACTGAAGTCCTCAGTGTTGCACTCCTGTGCACAAACAGCCAATTATTATTCTTCACTTACAGTTTCTATGCAGACAAGCTGGCTACTGATTAGCAGCATTAACCCAGGCTTCTCAATGGTGTAATGTCTTAAGATGAAATCAAAGTTCCATGGGTTTTGGTTTACAGTTATACTGCATTGGGTGAGGGGAAGGAGGAATTATACTTAGTTTCAAGTGACATTAATTGAAAGGATTGCAAACAGTGCATTAGGTCAAATGTACAATTACTAACTAGAAAATAAGTGCTTATAGCTTTTGTGTGCTCACAAAATCAGTCTAATGGATTGCTTCAGTGGCAACAGTCTTATTTATGCACAGAGCAAACCACAAAGAATGTCATTAGACTGCCTGGTTTTGATGGAAGAGAGCCTCAAAAAAGGCTGGAGGTTCAGACTGTGTTTACAGCTAGCTCACAGCAATGTAGCTTGTGCTGGTTGATCACAAAAGCGCAGACTGTAGTAAAACTTCCTTTAGCAATTTAGGTCAATCTAGTAATGTCATGATTTGGCCTAAAGTGTTTATCTGATGGATTTACGGCTTCTACAAGAATACACATTAAAACAAGTTGTATTAGTTTAACTGAATGGATTTTATGCAAAATTTTAGTGACATTCACGCTTCTGGACAGGATGCTTCTGTTTGCAGCTGTGACCCAAAGACAGTATGATTCAGCAATCCCTAATAAAGTGATTTAACTGGCTTCCTTTCTAACTTGTAATTTTATCAGAGGCAGAGAAATCAAAAACAGGGTGCAAAAAAAAGCAAAAGGGAAAGAGGGAAAACAAGGAAACTTCTTCCGGAAAATGAAGAACAGTTTATGTTTTGGTCTTACTAACTTAGACATATGATTAAGCTTTGTCCATTAGAACTGGAAAGTCAATATGCAGCGTTCACACCACCAGCGATATGTGCTTCACTTCTTCAATGGATAATTAAATGGGTGTACATATCCACTGGGCATTTTTTCAGTGTGACAGTTCTACCATGACTTTATCTAAAACACAGAGTATCAGCTATCAAGAAACATGCTGCTTTATAACACAAAGGCTTCAAAAATACTCTGTGGCATTCCAGATAGAGCAGGAATTTCAGTGATAGTTTGAGCATGTAGCTTGCTCCATAGGCTTTTCATGCCCTAGAACCATATCATCAGAGAATGGTGTCAGTGTTGAACATGCTGTGAAACACAGAGCTAGTCTGCAAACATAGGCTGATTTGTGCTTTTCCTTGCACATGCCCTGCACAGTTAACCATCTGCGTACTCAATGATAGGAAAATATAAGCAGCTGAATGAAGTCACATCCTTCTCACTGCAGAAGAAAAAAAAAACAAAAATTACCAAGGCAGCTAAAGCTGAGGGATTTCAGTTCATTATATTTGTATTATTATAGTCTTAAATGATTCCAAGGGAAGTGGAAAACCAGGCAAAAATGACAGGCAAAGCCTCACTGCCAGGCACAAAAAACTATGAACCCGTTTAACCACATCTGAGCTATGTTGTTTTTTTGTGGCAACAGGTATCCATAATTCACCTTAATGCCAGGGGTGGGTGTTTGTTCAGATGAGAGGATTAATTCCTTGAATTGGATGATGCTTCTCTTAAGAAAACCTCTAGTGTGTAAAATGATCAATGTGACTAATGTCAACAAGCTTGAAAGTCTGTGTGTCAAAGGCAAACTGATTATACCTTCCTTTATCCCATAATATATTTATGGTCTTGTGCGGAGGAGGAAAACATTTGGTAAAAGAGAAATCTATAAATACTAATGGGTAAGCAACCATAGCAATCTCTTTTTTTTACCATGGTAATACTGGAATTGGCCCACATGCTTTAAAAGAAATAAAAAAAAAAGGAGGGCCCCACTTTACCATGAGCAAAGCTGACCTTTGGGGACAAAATCTGGTTCTCTAGAAGAGGACCAGCCTGGAATGTTATCAAACCATTGGCAGTGGTGGGTTTTATGGTAAAACATCAGGACTTTAGAAACAAAATCCTCCTGTTCCAACACAATGGCCTCTCTTAGCCAGACATTTTTAAACTTACTTTCCACATTAGAAGACCTTACTGATAAATAGTGAAGAATGGCAATGAATGACCACGATTTGCTGTGCTACAAAACTCAGTCCTATTGGGATCAGACCACAGTGCACTTCGCAAGCATATTTTTGAGGAAAAATAATCTAATGGAATAAAACCCAAGCACACTGTTTGACCTACCTTGCAAAGCAAAATGATGTCCTCATTTCTTAATGGCAGGCCTTTGCCATACTCTTTTAAGAACAAAGGACATGGCAAAAACTTGAACCTATCAGTGCTTCGATTTTTTAAAGCGTTAGAACTCTTTATGTTGGTTGTGGAGCAGCAACCTCTTGGTCATGATCTTTTCATAATCTCTGCCTTGTCGCTCTACACATTCCTGAAAAACAGAAAACAGCATAAGAATTTGGAAGCCTAGGAATACAAAACACTACAGTAAAACATTCTAAACTAAACACACACTGTTTAGTCAAGAACAGTGAAGAGAATTTAAGTAAGAAGCATTTTGCTGGGTGGTTACTACAGCTGACAACCTTTTCTAAAACTCAGCAAAGATGTGTTTTGTGTACTGCCCAGGCTTAAAAATAATGGCATCTAACCTTCAGCACAGAATTTTTCTGCAAAGATCTGAAAGCATCTTTGCTTTCAGAGGCTCTTGAAATCTCAGAAGTCTCACCACTACTTGAGGACAACTTGTAATTGGAAGGACTGTGCCTTTACAAGAAACTATTAAAACAGACAGTACTGTACTGGGTTTCACTGAAAAGCAAGTAAATTTAATCACCAATTTAAATGTGTATCCACAATTGCTATTTGATATTTACACAGAACCTTTCACCAATGCAAAATAATTAACCCTACACAGAACAAAGAGCTTTTATATCAGCTTCACAGAAGCATATGACATGTTCTCATCATGCACATGAACAAACAGGAAAGAACGGATTTATTGTGAACTGGGATTTTTGCTATAAATTAAAAGGCTGTTCCCTTTTACATGTCATGTGTATTTAATTTCACTCCATAGGGTAATCCACTGAGAATTCAGAGTGTGCCAAGATCTACTTTCCCCATTCCTTTTATTTCCTTAGGCAAATATCTAGAATTAGAGACAGAGAAAAGATGAAAAAAGGGAAGGCCAAGGGAAATACAGAGGTCCAAGAAAGAAAGTAAGACCAGTCTAAACAAGGATTTTTCCTGGTCTATGCAAGCAGCACTGATTATTTATAACAGGCAAAGGCATCTGTCTTTGATTATGATTTCATGTATACTGTGGGTAGTGGTGAGCTTACTGTGTGCCAGACAAGATTGTCATCCTGCAGCATGAAATTCCAGTGAGAAAAACTAATCTCTCTCTCAGGGACAGAATTCTACCTTTGACTAACTGAAGGGCAGACGGAAAAAGCTTTTATGCCAGGAAAAATAAAACCATCAGCTATGACAGAATGTAAAGAAATCGGATTTAATTTACAAACAAAAGATAGAGTCAAAGCGTATACATTTTAAACAAGCACACTTGAAAGTGGGACTGCTCAAAGGCGCTTCAACCAGTTCAAACTACAAAAGTTAAGATTCCATATGATGGAAAAAATAAGCTATCTTTTCTACAAATCTTTAGTTGATAGGCTACAGATAGCCTTTAGTTCTGCAGGTTTCGAGAAGCACACGCACAGTAACCTTATGGAATAAAAGCAGCTTATAGATGCAGGAAGGCACTAGGGTAGGTACAGCACCAGGACACATGCAAGGCATGTAAATCTGCAGAGTTAACTGAGAGAAGCACTCTACTTTCTCTCAAGTCACAAGAAGATGCTTCAATCTAACAATCTATTAAGCTGGCACGTAAAACATTAAACCTGCTGAATTTGTGTCTCTTTCCATGAAAACTAGAAACAGCTGAACCTCTGCAGCCAAGCCAATTCACAAGTGGAGATAATAGCAACCAGAAGCACCTCACCAGCAGAGGATTTTCTCAGGCTGGAAAATAGGTGTTATTTCAGTGCTGTCCCTCTTGAAATGGTAGAAAATTACATAGTACAGTGACAGCAGTAAGAATCACCAAGACATGTGACATCTTTCAGTCTGAACAAGTACTCTAAGCATTTGTTTCCTTTTCTAGGGCTGAGGGAAGCAGCTTCCAATTAGCCATTCTTGTCATTCAGGGCACTCCATATCCCTATCTGAAATCAAATGAGCAAAGCATCAGAGTTTCAGGGCTTCCTTCTCCTTGCCAGATACATCAGAAAGAAGCTTCACTTGTTCGTCTCTACTGCATTAAGATGAGATCTTAGGCCTTAGTTACAATCAGAACCTCTTTCCTCCCTTTTAAAAAAGCCACCAACCAACCTAACTGCATTACCAGTAGCGCCAAAAAGGACATCTGCTGATTTGATGGACAAGCTACAGTTCATAGGAGTCTGAAATCTGTACAGCTTGTCAAGAGGCAAGGAGCTGACAGCATTTTGTTGACACATTTCCTCAAAGTAATGTGCAGACTTACAGATTTGATTTTGAAATATTCTGCATTTGGAGGTTACCAAGTGGTAACAACATGTCACAGGCACTGAAACTCCATCTTATCAGTTTCTCATCAGCTTGAACAAAAAAGAAGGATGGAATTTAGATAATTTTTAATTGTGGTAGTAGGGTAATTATGGAAGTCGATCCACTGGAGCAGAATTCTGTCCAAGAAAATCTGTTTTACTGATTGAGTGGCTACGTCTGGTAACGTATTATATCAAAACTCTAAAATCAGATTAAACTGTTTTCCTCGTAGCTTCTGTTTTACAGTTCTTCATTTAACACACTCCATTAAAAACTAGAACATAAAACCCAGGTACAACAACAGAACTACAGTCACTAGTCACCACTGGATTTCCTTAACTAAGTGAGCTTCGGGCCTGAGCCTATACTGTTGATGTGAATGGGATTTTTGCCATTTCAGTGCCTCTGGAGTGGGATCAGACTTGGAGTTGGTTAGTTATAATAAGAATGATAATGAATGATAATTTCTAGCAGGCAGCCTGGGTTAGCAGGGAAGGCTGTCACATTTCTTTACGTACTTGACATTGCGATGAGAAATTACTATCGCTGCATGAGCTGACCGAGGGCAAGTATTATAAAAGAACATGTCAAACTGAATCCAAGCTGTTTTCTTACTCTCCCCCTTCACCTCCACTCTTTAAGAGCATACTTAACCCCTCTGATTGTATTTTCAGACCAGAGTATTTCCTAGTCCCAGCACCCCGTCATTTTTCAAACCACTCCCAACATCTCTGTTAACTCTGAAAACAGAGAAGGAAACCGTGCAGGAGATTCAAAAGGGACAGGGCTTAAATACTGAAGCCAATATTTATTTATTATTATCAGTGATTTCTGTGAAGGACGTGACACACCCTGAAAGCCCAGTTTGTTAAGAAAGCATTTTAGGACTATTGGGCCTCTCAAAGTCTCCCAGATGGGCCACTTCAAGACTAGAGGCCACAAAATTCCTAATGGCATTTAAGTATTTTAAAGACTGCCCAGTAGAAAGCGCATTGAGTTTGCTTCACACATTTTCTATATTTTGACTTGTATTACCTTCATTGATTTCTATGTGAGGGGAGAAACCAAATGAAGCATCTGTTTCCTCCTCCAACACAAAGTCCCAGCAGGAGGAATACAGCATTCATTTTCTGGAAGGCCTTAGCTGAAAGGTTTTTATCCTTTTCGGTATATAAAAAGATCCTTTCTCAGGGAACACAGATAAATTTCAAAAGCAGCAGCATTGGCTTCTCAGAAAATAATGAACATCTCCAGCTACCCCAGGAATTCATAGCCTGCTACAGACTTGCTGTGTATGGCAAAGCCAAGTACAAACACAACTTCCAGATCTAAAACCTGTGGATGAGCAACTTGGAGATTAAATGTCAGTCTCTAGAGAAAGGAAAAGTCTTAACAGTGGTGGACTGCCTTGCTCGATGCCAGAGTACAATGGTAAGGCTGCTGAAAAAAAGGAGAAATACTAAACAACATTATTGAGTGCACCCCAATTTAACAAAGAACAGGCAGAGAATTTTTTTCATACTTGTACCTTACTAATGCCTCCATTTGTTTGCTCCTTTGTAATCTTTGTTACACAAAAATGTTTAAGACTCAATAATGTGGTGAGGCAAACATGAGAAAAACTAGGAATTAAAAGCTGATATTTGGGAGGATTTGGTAAATGCCCTCAGCTTTCAGCTAAGTCCCAGAATCAGTCCTGGGCGAGGTCCTAGGGAGGAACATACTTGCAGTTGTACGGATACACACACACGTTTCAGAGTACCGCATGGCTATAGCAGTAATCTTGAGGGACAAGAGCTCGGCGAGTTGGGTACCAAGAGCACTGTGTCAGAATGGTGGCAAGAGCAAAGGAAACATGTTGAGAATTGTAGAGGACATCCCCAGCCACAAGCTCAGCAAGGTGCTGCTGCCCAGACACCATGAGCTTTTCTACTAGTCAAACTCCATTGCTCTGCTTTCTGCTTGCCTACAAGTGCAACTCCCTCAGTGACGTACTAAGTGATTTGTTACCTGATGTGGCTACAAATGCCAGCACTGGGCCCCAGAGAAGCTGAAGTTCACTCCTTGCTCACCCTGCGGGTTTAGTTCCCCAAGGGGGTAACAGGAACGGCACTCTCTGCTCCCCTTCCACCACTGCCTTACAGGCTGTGCGTGTGGGTGTCAGTGCTCATCACCAGTGACCAGGCAGCAAATTTTGTCACCTGAAATAAAAACTAGAGCCAAATCCAACCCCAGAGACCACGCATGGAGATAAAAGCACTTCGAGTCTCCACCAGTCTCATCTGGATCCGAAGCTGACCTCACACTTGCTTTCTGTGCTATCCTGCTCCTGCAGGTTTCTCAGCACTACGCTGCATTAATGAAGAGTCTGGCACCCATCTACTTCTTATGCCTGGTGATCCCACTCATGAAAATCTGCCTGGCAAAAGAGAGGTATGGTTGTCTCTCAAATTAGATGCCACCCCAAATCCCCACCCCATTTTTCTCTCTCAAGTAAAGCTGCTTAAGTGAAATCCCTCACTGAAATATTACAGATTTTCTTAAGTGCACAAGTTTGGAGATATTCCATGGGCAAATATGAAATAAATGTGAACTCAGATTCAAAACTAATATTCATTGTTACTCATAAGAACTTAAAAAATCCCACATCTTTGTAAGATAATCTATTTTTATATATTTACATAAGCAGGAATGTCACCAGACTCAACTGGAGTTAACTAGTTGATCTCAAGTGGTGCTTTTCATCACTGTAGCTTTAAGGACTGTGTTTGCATTTCTGCTCAACTGAACACTTAAGAAAGCCTATTTTAAAAAACATTGCTTGCTGTACCAGTCTCACTAGAATGGGAGCTGCAGCGATAAAATTTCCATTATGCTCAGAATCATCAGCAATCAGTCAACGGGACAGAAGAACTGGGGACTGCATTTTAAAGCAACATATCTTAGGAATTTCTCATTGCATTTAACATAGACTTCATGCAAGAGAAGACAGACGTGGTTTCAGCATTACAGACCAATCTGGCTTGGAGTTACAGAAATACAAAAATAAGCAACTAGTCATTCAATCAATTTTAAAATAAACCACCCCCACCTATTTTAAAGATTATTAACTGCATTTATTAAAATGTAGTTGAAGCTTGAGTATATGGTAGCATTCAAAATTGGGTGAAATTTTTTTTAAATTAGGTGAATATTTATGGATAACTCATAAACCCCCTGCAAATCCAAGCTAGCTAGAGAAAGTGACGTAGCTACATGAGCATTTCAGCTTCACCACTGCCATGTGAGACTTAGTTATGTAATTATTTCACACTTCAGTTGATTTACACATGTTGATCATGATCCTAGCATCTGTAAGATGTAACATATGAGGAATGATAAGGCTCTCTTCTCAGAGCTAGACATCTACAAGTAGGAAGAACAACAGACGATCCTTAGGAATCTTGTCAGATTTGAAACATCATTTTCCTGCAAGATTACAACAACTCTTATCAGGTCAAATCTATCTTGCGTGTTCTGGATATTCCTTTTTAACAGCATGCACCCCTGCTGAGGCCTGAGCTAGATTAGTTCTCCACACTAAGATTTACTGAACTGTTAGGATTAAAATTGGTATTACTTAAAGCTGGAAGCGCATAGACAGCAGAACCCCATTTGAGGTTTAGCGGTGAATAGAAAATGAGGAGATGCTTTTCATTGCATTAGGCATATTGAAGACTAAAGATTTACTGCATACACACTCTCTCTGGAAATGATCAGTTATTCTACTTAGGTTTAAAAAATTGCAATTGGCTTTGCAGAGTAAATCATTAGATTTGCATACAATCACACTGTGTAGCCACATGAAAATAAATTATCTTTTCTGCCTGCATTTCTGTTGCAGATTTAATTGATGTAACAGTGCAGAAAACTGAGACAAAATTTTATTTCTTCTGCCTTTTAATTACCATCTGCTAACATAAGATTACGTTTCTTAAAGTGACTGGGTCTACCTGCCAGCTGAATTTTTCGCCTGATTTCCTCAAGCTCTGGCAGCTGCCTTCATTATTGGTGAAAATGGCATGGCAAAGCTAGCATGAAAAATGAGGCTAAGCACCTGTCACTTCATTTTTCTGCAAAGAAACAAAGAAAACACATGAAATTCTATGCTCTGCACTATCTATACTCAGCAACAATTTGCTGCAAAAAGAATAATGCAGCAGTTTGTTCTTGCACAGAGCAAGAAGCATGACATCTAAAAGCACTTCTAGCAACCTACATATTTATGATAATCAGAAAAGAGAAATCTCCAAATAAACAATACCAGGAAATAAAGCAAAGAAAACGTGCATAAGGTTTTTCCCTCAGAAATTTATAATTTTCCAGAATTTATAGAATTTCTTCTATAAATAGAATCACATCCTAACTACAGACTGTCTATGGATAAGAGCATTACTAGCAAACTTCACCTAACAAGTGGCAGAGTCAAGCCTCTTGTTAATTTCCTATATATCACAAAAAGCCTCCTATTGAAGCATGAATCAGACAGGTACTAAACACATTATGCCCATGAGTAATCTCACTTCAATAACAAGTGTTCGGATGCCTTGATGTTTCCTAGAATTGAGCCCTTGATCCCTATGGAAGATAGGGATAAGATTTGGTGTAATTTGAGCCAAACACTGCCAGACAAGGTAACCGCGTTCTCGTTATCAGAACCAGCTATTTGAGCATCCTTTGAAACCTGTCAGCTTTCATGAGTGGGAGAACTCACCTGAAGAGAACCCAAGAATGGAAATTATGGGGGAGGGCAAAGAAAAAGGCATAAAAAGCAAATTATAACAGCTTGATTCTACTGAATTTTCTGCTTCATCACAAAATTAAAATGGTTATGTCAGCTGCTCTTTTCCCAAAGTAAAATGACCAGTTCAGGATGCCTGAAGCAGTGCTGATGTAGTTAAGCTAAAACCAGGGCTAGATTAGAACCTAAACCCCTGTTTACACAGGACTCCCAAGATCAGGGTGAGCATTTGGGCTAATTTGCATCATGGTCTCCTCTGCACCCTGCTCATACTACAACCTACAGCAGTGGCTCTGATTGCCTGGGAAAAAAGAGTGGATCTATGAGACAATTCCTTCGAATGAGTGCAATAATAAAGTGAAGAGAAATGGGTAGGTTCTGCTATGGCTGAGTCATAGCCTGCTTTGCCCAATGTGTGGAGTATCTAGACCCACTGCCACCTAGAATAACATTTATTTCTACTTCAAGCACACCAATTGCAAACTGTGATGGCTCTTAAATACGCTGCGCAATAAAAAGGGACATATAACTACTGAAGTAGTGAGAATTTTCTGTCAAGAGTTCCCAGTATTGTTACGCTATAGAGATAACTAAATGGTGACTCAAGATCTTGCTGATTTTGCTTGGAGATAATTTTCTGTCATACAGAGACCAGCACTGTCCACTTTGCACAGTGACAGTTAAATTCTGCCAATGTAAAATAGATTTGCTTCTTCTGCAATTGGCTTTTTTTTACTGTATGTTCTTCCCCCACCTCCTTTCATGCCTATTACCTTGTCTGCTGCCAAATTTTGAGGGACTATCTGCAGAAGATTTTGCTGAAGTGTGTCAGGAGCTATGTATTAACCTAAGTGGTCCAGCAGCTGCATAAGGTAAGACCTCAAGTTGTTAGATGCACAAGTTTGTTTATACAAGGTCACAAAAAGGACTGTGATTCAAATCTAAGCAAATACCTTTAAAGAATTCTTAGGTATTCTTTCCAACCAGAAAGAACCCTTATTGCTCCTATTTTACTCTTAATCTCAGTATCTCTTTTTCTAGCAGAGCCATATAAAACAAAGCCTTATATTCTGGAGTTACTTGGGTTGGTTCCATGAAGTTACTATAATCATCCTCTAATGGAAGTGATCCACGAGAAGCCAAATTACCAACTCTGAACACAAGTTTGGAGTTCTATCTGAAAGGCATCCAAAATACTCATTCTGTCAGAATCAGGTTTTGTACAAAACTGAAATTGTCCTGTTTTCCTTTGGAAATGAACATGCACATGTTGAAAGACGGAATTTTTCCCTCTGCTTTGCCAAAAGAAAGATTTTAGAAAGAAAAACCATAGAGAGATCTGCAATTTTAGTCATGCTGAAATGATCAGAATAAAGTATGCATTTATCCCATAAACTATTTCATCCATATTTATGGAAGGATAATTGAAATTTTCTTGCATGAGAAACTTTGATGAAATGCATTTGAGCATCTAGTGGGAAGCATGAAGAGTCTTATTGGTTTAATTCCTTTTAAAAAACATTTCTAATTTTTGTGAGACTAAGACTGAAATATCACATCAATTATTAGCTTATTTCCAAAGAAATTGTTAGCAGTATATTTTAGCACTTATAGCAGTGAATAGTTCATCTCAGGGTCAGACAAAAGTAATGCTACATGGGCACTTCACTTTCATTGCAGTCTCTTATAATTAGCATGTTAAAATTCAAGTTTCAATGCCCACAAAGAACTAAAACAACAAAAAACAAAACCAAAAATCTCTTAGCAAGTGCATTGCTGCAGGAATCTCATCCATATTTTCCACGTTATTTATGGCCGTGACATGTAAAGGCCTCAATTCTCACACATTTCTTACAGTAAGCAAGACAGGATTTGTCCACTATTTTGGGAGAGAAACTAGCAAACACAGATGTCTCAGGAAACAAAATCAGTAGTTCAGTAGGTGGCACTCTTCCCTTGGAGTTGGTACTAACCAAAGCACCAGCATCTTTATTAAGAGCCAGAGATGTTATATGGTGAAGTATCTACTAAAGAGAGACCTTTAATCACACAAGGTCAAAGATCCCAAAGTATTTTTTCCAGAATATTAATGGTAATCATAGCTTCCTGTTCAAGCTTCCTTTCTGGTAGTCGCAGCCCAGATTTCCTCTTGACACTTCAGTAAGGCAAGGAATTGTGTGGTTTGTGCAGTGCAAATAATAAAAAGGTTGAGTTTCCTAAGCAGGAGACACCTGCAGTTCAGGTTGTTCAAACCAGGATAATACTAGCGCATGCCTCATAGCATATGCAACCACTTCCAAAGCTTCAAAGTTTCCTATATTAAACCCTCAACAAAAAGAAAGCTTTGTCACAACTATTCCTTATAAATGAATACATCCTGAGTGGATTCTTTAACTTATCACTTATGGCATGACTTACATTATTTTTTAATTATCAAAAGAAAAGAAAATCAATATATTTTTTCCAAAAAAAATAAGCCCCACCCCACTCTCTGAAAAGACAGACTAGGTTATTTTAAAGATGTAGTAAGTAAATAACTCATTTTTCAGGAAAAAATAGGAAAATGTTCAAACTTCTGGCAAAACATATAAGATAGAAGCATGCAGTTAGAAATGCATGCTTTTCTAATCTTGATCTACAAGGTGGTTTTATGCATTCAGAAAGTTATACACCATGGTCCAAGTCACTATGTATAGGCTTTTGCTGATCTTTAAACCAATTTCAATAGGGCAGCTTTCAATCAGTAGAGTTATATTCTGAAAACCTCAGTCTTTATGTATAAAGAAACAAATTTGATAAACTGTCATTTAAGCCTTGTGTCTTTAATGAAGTTATCAAAAATTTACGTACATATCTGCATTTTATTCAATTTGGAGGAAAGATTATCAAGTTTTCTTTGTGCTAGCTAACTTGTAGATAACCAAATGCCTCCTGCTTCTTCTAGGTGAGTTTAGCAAAGCTCCAACACATATAATTATAACTTGGAGGGTGTACTACATCTGAGTTTGGGCAAGGAAAACCCAGGTTATTTTGTGCATTGAGGATCTGTGATGAACATACAGTCAATGCGATTACAGTTAAAAAAAAAAGTCAGATGAGGTTACTACCAGAATATTAACAAGAAAAACTGCGGTTCCACTGGAATGATTTTCTGGATGAGAAATTATTTTTTCACAATGGCTTCCCAACCACGAAGACCAGCCTGGATTTTTGGTTTGTTTCATTTTTAGGCGTTGTGATTTGCATATTTGCAAATGTTTTTAATTTTTTTTTTTTGTAGAATTTGATGTCAGAAGACTCCAATCATGGCTATCGACAAGACAAAGCAGATCCTTTGAGAAATTAATAATCATATTTTTGAAGCCAGGAGGGATTATTCCTATCGTCTAGTCTAACTACTATATAGCACAAGCCAAGTATCCTCTTTCAATTATTTCTGGATTAGGCCCATAGTTTCAAACTGAGCAATGGTAGCTTCTTCCTAAGGATGCTCAGGCTCTAACGAGGGAATATATTCAGCCCACTATTTACAAAATTCTATTGCTACCTCTGATGCCAACATTCATTTCAGTCTTAACTGTTAAGACTTTCCACATGCCACAGAACAGATCTCCAACCTCTTGCTTACATTTCCACCCTGTTACTATTGCTAGGCTTTCATTATCCACTGGTAACTATTCTAGGCTTTCATTATCCACTGGTAAACCATTTATTTTATTATAACCACTTTATCCTAATACTGCCTGAGGCTTACTGCAAAACTACAAGTCTCCAGAAATAGAAGAAAATCCACCCTTCTCAGCTGTACAGACCTTTAATCCATACAGCATACTTACAAATCTTGATAAGGAGATAGTATTATTAATAAAGGTAAACTTTTTATAGTTGGTCACTTCACTAGATCTGTGGTTTAATATACAGAAGAGCTTAAGATAACTTCAGTATCACAGGATACTGAAGGACTGACCCACCACTATGCTAACTATGGTATTTAGCATAGCTCTTTTGACCTCCCTTTCCCAATCCTAACATCAACCAAAGTTCTGGCATTCCCTGTTTATGTTCATGGTTTGGTAGAGGTACAGCTCAGATTCTGGCAATGTACTGAACAAAAAATCAAGGTTTTGCTTTCCTCAAAAGACGGCCTGAGCATTCTTTAACTCTCTGGAAGATGATAAGGACTTCATTATTTTGAGGCATATATAGAGGGGTTCCTTGCTTGAATATCAGGGAGTATATGACTACTTTCTCTAACCAAACACCTAAACTGCAAAAACTGACCTAAAGCATTTCACTGAGACACCAAGAAAACCATGACAAACTTTCCAAAAAGTATCAGGTGCAGACCTTTTGGTTAGACAGGAAATGTTCATATATATTTTCAAAACATGCTGAAAGTGCAGCGTGAATATCAAAAAGCTAAGGAGGTCTTTTAAGTCATTTGCTGTCCATATGCAACTTCATTATCTAATATCAATCCAGTCTTCCCAGAGAAATCAATATTAGACTGTGTGCTAAGTTCATATTTTATTAACTACCCCACAGAGCAGAAAGCACGTGTTCAGCTAAGCTCAATCATTTAATGTCATTTAAAGGTGATGAAATCTTTTAAATCCCAAACCATTCTCAGCACCCTACAATTTTACACCAACTATGGCAAAGTTATTGAAGGAAGAGGGAAGATGCAAGATTGCCGAGGCAATCCAAGAGGATACTATTTCAAATATTTTCTGCTTTTTTACATAACTGGCATCCTAAAAAGAAGCAGGAAGCAGGACTTATTTATGCACTGTTACACTGATAATCTGTGTTACAGCCCAGTAAAAGAATGTCTCGAGCAACACAGCTATAATACTCTGATTGGCAGCTGCATTTAGTAGACTGCTGGGAGGTCTGTGTAAACAACAATCATTTATGTCAGGACTTATGTTAAGGGTCATTGTGGTTTTTTAGCGTAATGATGTTAAACAGTTTGACATTTTTATTAGTAAATAATATATTACAATATTTAATAAATAGTTATTTTATAGTCCTCTGAAAAATTCATCACTGGGAAAAAAAAAACCCACAATTGTCTAAGATTTCCAGCCAGCTCATTTATATAAAAGGTAATTTGTGAATAAAATGACTTCTGTGGCAATTCATTTCTATACTATTGCATACTAACATGTATAGCAAAAATTTGCAGAAGGCTCTACACAGATGCTCATGTCTCTGCAAATCAGTGAGGTTACCTTCTAAATGCTTTCACAACCTGAGTGAGGACCAGCAAAGACCAACCAACCAGTTGACAATTTCTGCAGCAGGACTCAACTCCTCGTTAACAGAGATCCATTTGCTTTTTCCTGATACCTTAGATATTATGTATTCTCCCACTATGATAAATTCATCTTTTTTTTGCCATGCCTTTTTTCCCCAAGTACTTCTGACCATGAACCACATGATAATATATTAGTCAACATCTTCTTTTTATCTAAAATCAGTTATTGACCCTATCTCATGAAGCACAAGCAACAGAAGCACCTCAGGCTGCAACCTACCTATAGTGAATAGAAGTCAGCAATCACAAGAGCCACCAACAGAGCATGCCTGATGCCACACAACAGTTTGACAGCATTACTGTAAGACTTGTCAAATTTTGGCATGCAGCTTTGTGCAGATCCATAAACAATCCTATGATGGTTCCTCATCTTTTCCACTGATAGAGACAGAGAAAACAGAAATGAGACAACTTGCTTTTCCATAAAAGCAAAAATGTTCACTCCCTTAACATAGCTATACATAGGCAGAATTCTCAAATCTATCATCAATTTTTGAAGAAATAGCACATTATTCTCTCTGTTTTTTAAGTACTGAACTGTTAAAATTGCTCATAATAGATGGACTATATCTTGTCAAAAGTCTTGGTCTACCTCTAAAAGCATTTGGATAGGGAAGACTTAAGTTTTTCCTTCTAGAATGAACGTAGCTTTGACTGAAAAACATGAAGTGGAGATAAAATTACATCAATTTTGATCATACTCCTTTTCCATCCATCTGCTATTGCAGATCTCCTCTCCATTACACCATTCTCCTCATCCCACTTTCTCCATCCCTAATTTCTTTCCCCATTTACTTTACTTGTTTTTTCTCCTCACAACATGCCCTTCTGGGCTAGATAATCACCATTTCATTTCTCTGAACATTCAGTGGAGGTGATATTCGCTGCCCAAATCTTTCCCCCAACCCAGCTTTGAGCCACTTGCATTATTATTACTACTATTATCATCATCACTACTGTATGATACTGGACTTCTCCTAAGTCATCTTTGCATCAGCACTGATTATTTAATCTGTCCTTCTTAAACCTGTCCAACAATAAGCCTTTGATGCTGTTCTAAGGACAAACTGTATTTAAAGCTTTTGAAGCTTCTTTCAGGCTTTGTACCTTGTCCATTCTTCACTGTTTAAGACTCTGTACCGTCAACTACATTTTTTTCCTGAACTTTTATGCTTGTTTCAGATGGTCCATCAATTTTATGCAATAATTGCAAATTGATTTTTAGTCCTTAACTCAGATTGGTTCTACATTATAGGCTGTGTGCATGCAACTAAGGTAGTTCAGGAATGTGGGGGAAGAGAAGCTATACTATATTGTCTTTTACTATCGAGCATTTCAAAGATAGCATCTTATCCCTGATTCTGCTACTACTCTCTTCAAATAAGAACTCAGTTTTAGTACTTCACTAAAGATTACAAGACTCAGACCTTACCAGGAAAGACTGCATTTTAACAGAACAAAATGAGGATAAAACCCCATGATGGGGAACTCTACTTTTGCAGTGTTGGATACTGCAGGTTGGGATAAATGGGAAAAGTCCCATGTCCTGGATGAAAGACATGTAAATCAATCTGGGAGTTAACACCCAATTCAAGATACCTTGTCATCTCACCAGACTCCCATATTTTTATTCCACTTTTCCCCCCCGATTCCCTGACAGAAAGTTTACCACTATTTCCACACAGTCACTTTGTCATTCTGACTCTTACTCAGACCAGGATTAATTTTATCTAAAATGATCCTTAAAGTTCTCTTTCTTGTTTCATTTCCTTTATACATTTTGATTGTTCTATCCCTTCAAAGCCCCTCAGTAGGAACTATCATCAGGCAGATGCTAGCATAAGGTTCTTACCTTTCTATCCTTAAATTATTTCTCCCATATGTAACAAATTTAGAAACGTGCTGTTCAATCCAATAATACAAATTCCTGCAAAGCAAAATATTATTTAGCATAAAGTTTTATTCTTCTACTGTTACTTCTTACTGGAAGTTAACATTAACAGAAAACTTTTCTATACACTCTTCAAATTACTTCCACCAGAATTGCTGTGTATTTATACTACTACTGCTTTTAATTTACAGCTGTCTTCTCTCACTCAAGTCCAGCCTCTGCCTTGCTTGCTATCTATATGCAAGTCACTTTACACAGTTCTGTAAAGCATTATCTCATTATTCTGTCTCTCACTGTTGAGCATTTTTAGACCCTCTATGTGAAAGATGAGATATAAGAATAAATTAAATTGGAATCCATGGTGCTAAGACCTGAACTTAAACAGACTACACTCGCAGTGCATATGTAATTAGACAACTACAGGCTACACTTTTATGACATACATCAAAAGGATTAAGGCAAGAAAATTAAAGTTCTAACCATTCTGGGTAGTGTGACCTAGACATTACACTCATGGCCCTGCAATCCTGGATTGTAACTAACCAATCTGAGAAAAACTGGGGTTGATTATTACAATGATTAGTAGTTACACTGTATGCCAGAGCCAACTTTCAAAGTTCAACGCTTCTGTAAATGTTCCTGTCTTCTGTCCACCATGTCCAGGTAGCATCCAGGCAGCTGCTTTCATTGATTGACTGATGGCTTGGCTTCGCAAATGAAGTTTTGGGAAGGGCTTTACCCACGCTTACTACAAGCGCGATGACTAAGGGAATGTGGGATAGGCAAACACTAAAAACCACTTGTAAGTTTATAGATTTCTGTCAGAAAAAAACCCAAACAAACAAAAAACCCCAACCAAAAACCAAACCCAAAACACACCAAACAAACAAAAAAAATAAAAAAGAAACAAAACAAAACACAAAAGAAAACCCACTACAACAGGATGTTTTAGAACAATTCTCAGTTGGCAAGCTATATACTATGGAGTTTTGGGTGTCAACTTTGATGAAGTTGGACTGAGTAAGGGAGAAACTGTTAGCTAAAATTTTCATTCTAAAGAGAAACAGGGAAGATGTAATTTGACATAAGGAAAAGGGAAGACTCCTTCTGACTTTGTGGGTCTTAAAAAATCCACAGGTTTTTCTGCTGGTTGCCAATTGGTATTTCAACTCATTAAAATAGCGAGGACAGATATAAGAAACTTCATGAATCAAGTCCTGTAAATATGATTACTTGAACATTAGAAGAGCAGAAATTATTGCATCCCATATCAATGCTTAGAGACTTAAGATTTAGAATTGTTTCACTTTGAGGCAAAGCAATAAAAGAATACACCATAGAATCAATAGAAGTTATTTCAATCACTCTAACTTCAGTTAACTCTTTCTGTGCAAAAACTGTGGCTTTGAAACTGCATTCCTCCATGTGGTCTTTAATCACAAAAATAAAGTAGTGCCAAACTGCTGCTGATGATAATGAACTTTTAAAATTACAGATTAGGGAATTATTATGTTCTGAATCCACCTAATCCAAATTAAAACTGAAATGGTTACTGTAGATTTATTTTTTTTAAATTAAACAAAGTTAAAACTTACTAGATTTCAAATTGTGGGCATACAGGACACTCAGACTCTAAGGCCTTTATGAATGGTCAGTTTTACAGTGCACCTTTTCCTGCACTGGCTGTAATAAGATTTAAACTTGCACACCTGCTTATTAGTCTGCTAAAAATTAAAACCCTGAGATCTACATTAATTCTTGAGTACAGGAAAATTAATTTTGATGCAGTGAAGGTCAGAAATGTAACTGCAAGAATTTTTTAAACACTGTGGAAAAAGCAATGTTAAGAAAGCCTTTGTGTGATCCTTTGTAGTGCCAAGGCACTTACTGTATTTCCCAAAACCAAACAGCTTTATGAATCTAATGATGTTGCACATGATCTGGTCCATCATTTCATGTAGATCAAAAAACATGGTTGGGAATTATTAGGATTTAGATTGTGAAATATTGGTATTTCTCAGGCAACCCCCCCCACCTGTTTCCCTTTCTTTTCTTACGCAACACAGTATCAGAAAGTGATATTTTATTTTGTTTTTTTTTTCTGCCTCTGGACTCCCGTAACACAACACTGGTAAAACCGTCTAATAAGGTAGGAGAAATTTAGCTAAGAGCAACAGCCTTTTGGAAGTGGATTCAATCCTTTCGTTTAATCTCCATTAAAAATAGTTTAACTTGGGTAAAACTTGACATTTTACCTCAAGCCTTCATTTAAACATTAGTTACCCACAAGCACATAGATTTGAAATCTTCACAGCATATACTGAACAACCTGAAATAGAATATACGTTTTTAAAGAAAAAGAAAGGAAGGTTATGTACAAGCAGGATAGTAGAAACATTGTAGGAATATTTATTGTAATTATCAGCCATTTTATATTTTAATGATCTAGCTTTAACTTAGAAATATAAAACACGTTATAAAGCTGCAATTCCATTCATTCCACTAATAAATTGCAACCTGCTTCCATTTTACAAGCGTGACACAAATGCATTCAGTTAACATGAATTATGTATGCATGCCTGAAAGTTCATGAACCATTCCTAATGGCTTCAGGTTATTGCAAATCTGATATCCCAAAAGTAAGTTATGGATAAGTATGTATGGAAGCACCAAACTCAGCCCTGTGTCACTTTTGTCTATTTCTGCTGAAGAGTGCCGAGGAAAAGCAATTTGAAACTTCAATTCTGGTGCTGCAAATGGGTGGCCTTTTAGTTTGCCCAAGGGTTGCTCTAAGCAAGATGGGATCCTGTCTTCAGAGTCATGAGCGCCACTGAAAAGAATTGTCCTGCCTGCTGGATTTACATAATGATTTGACAGTTTCCCATAGAGAAATAAAAGAATCTGAGGACATTTAGATAAGGAAAGATAGTCTGTGGAAGGAACATGACAGAAGAGCACTGTGCTGCTTGGACAAAGTATGTTAAAATACGCTTGGGATTTGTAAATAATGAAGTACAACCAGAATTAGTACCTAGACACAAAGTGTTACTATTATTACTATCATTATAATCTCCCTTTTTAAAATTCAGTCTCGTTTATTTTGTAACCTGAGTGCTGAAAGGAGGAAGTTTAAGAAATTAATCTCTGAAATGAGCATTCGAGCCTTAATTTCTGTTTTTCTAGAATGCTTTGGCAGAAAACCCTAGCCATAGCTTTTCTTTGTGCTGCATACATCTTTCTCTCATCCGCAGAACTGCTTTATGTGCAGTTTGTGGATTTCAATCTGCAGCAGAAGTAGATTGACCATACATATTCACAGGCAGTATAAACCAGAGGAATACTATTTAACAACAATGTTACTAACAAAAGGAAAATTAACCTAGATGATTTGTAGAAGCTGTACCTGGATGAATACAGCAAATTACTTGGATTTACACCAAATCTGAGACCAAGGCATCCCTTCCTCGGAGTAACACGTAACCCAGTTACTCCCTGATTCAGGAGAAAGAGGGGAAGCCCCAGCTCCCCATCTCTCCTTGAAGCCTAGACACACCTACTGGTACCGATCAGCAATCAATTACTATTCCCATACGCAAGGCTGAAGGAGTGCAAGGGACATTTCTGTGGCTCTGATTACTTCTGGACCTTGACATAAAGTCATTGCCTCCCCCTTTGTGCTTATGAGTTCACAGCCTGATGGGACGAATAGCGCAGTGTTTTCTCAAAGCTAAGAAACACCCACTCACTCTTAGACAATGATGAAGACAGATGCTAAACTCAAAACCAAACACCAAACAAACAATTCCCATTGCAATCTTCCTTGCACTCACAAAAACTATGGGGCATGGGGATTGTTCCACTTCTAGAACTTTGTTGTACAAGAGAGCTGTTTCCTTATGGCTTGTCCACATATATCAAACAACTTTTATCTCCATTAAAGAAAAGGAATAACAGTACAGATTATACTGGAGATACTATTGTAACCATTGTCCTTTTAAAACACAAAACTCAAACTCCATCAGATATATTTTTAAAATTAAAAACCAACCAACCAAACAACAAAAGAGCCTTGATCCTAATACACAGCTTGTCACAGGCCAAACCACAAACATAAAAGAATGGTCAGGAACTTAAATTGTGCAAAAATTACTTGACTGGTGTGTGGGTATGAGAAAAAGGACAACAGAAACACCCCAGACAGGCAGAATTTTAGAAAGAAAATACAGATGCAGGCTGGGCAAATGAGGGATGCGGCACTGAGAAAATCCTAGAGAGATTTCGAGTCTGAGTACCAGCTGAAAACAATCTCCTGTTGTTTGATCCTCCTATGCTCAAGGAAAAGGTACTTGGCACATCTCTTTAAATAAACAGGATTACATGTAAGACATTTGTCTCCAACATCAAATTCTCCTTCTAACCAGAAGAAACTTGTGAGACTGAATACCTTACTCAAAACTGCATATAATGCATTCTCTTTAACAACATATGTACCCTGGCAATTAGGTGACCACTGTGTTTTAGCAGTTCAACAAATAAAATTTCAAATTACAGTTTTACCAGGAAGCTTTAAAAATACCCATTCTGAAAGTACGCATAAAGTTTGATAATCTATTACACTAAGTTACGTTTCTGGGGGCTAATCCGTGCTGATGACTCAAGACATACAATCTCTTTCCTAAAAAACTGATTTCTGGCACTGGAAATAACTGCACAGCTGTGGGATATGCTGACTCCAGTATTAAATATCAACAACTTTGAACACAAGATCTCAGTTCTAATCAAGCAGCCATGTATGTTTAACGTCATTCAAGCACTCTAAAGTACAATCTCTCCTTTCTTTGAGAAACTTGGATGAAGAACAGATCGAGATCTATATCCTAAGGAACAACCTGTGATATTTTTGAGTAACATGACAAAGGATTCAACTAGAATTATGAATTTATTGAACACACAACATGATGAAAGAAAGCATATTTAAGGTCATGGATTTTTCCTAAGAAGTCAGCTAACAAGCAAGATATGCTAGAAGGTCTGTTCTACTTCACAGAGAATTTCTCCAACCACACAGTGGTTAATCACCACATACATAATCACCACAACATGCATATGAATGAAGACAAGTATAAGAATTAATACCAGCAATGCTTATGCCTGGGAGAAGACTTGGCTCCATGCAATTTTGGACAACACACATGGCTAAGCAGCAGCAGCAATGCCAAACTTTATCAGTTTATGAGGGCAAGATAGGAACTGCCTGGCTGAGTAATACTAAAGGTTTACCTAATTTATTTCCAGTCTCCTACAAGGCCCATGATCAGTCACTCTGGAGGAAAGGATGAGTATCCTGGCTAACTTACTTTCACGTTAAACCTCATCTGCATGTCAAGTAATAGACAAGATGAGTGTCAGTGCCCACGCCATATGTACCTTCACTGTTGGGCAGCCTGTATCCTCATTATGCTTTCCAATGGATGAGTTGGACTGCGCTTCACGCAGCTGCACACATTCCTTCCTTTTACTTAGCTTAATATTTCTATTTGATTTTGTTGACTCTATGGAAATGGAGCCAATTTTTCTGCCAGTTTTAATGGATTTCACCCTGAAATCAACAGCAAAATGCCTATCTATAATAGCTGCTAATTTAGTTCCTAATCTGTATTATGCCAGACAGGAAGTTTCTTTGGCTCTTACTTTGAGGGAAACAGTAAGAAACACAGAAATGAAAAAGGGCAAGATTTATCTAGGAGGTGGCAGCAGCTAAACCCTTCGGCTAATGCAGCTGCTGACATTTCCAGCCATTCAGTGCATTCCTCCCTAGGGAGAATAAAGCTGAAAGAAACTACTTAGTATGAAACTACTGGATGTCCATTAAAAATCATTCTAGTGGTGAAGATGAAGAGGCTCATTGGCAAAATACTGCTTGTATAAATCTAAAAACAACATTAAAAGCCATCCAAAAAGCAGGCAGTTAAATAGATTCTTTCACACTGAGAACTAGCAGTACAGGAGACTAAAATGGATTCTAGGAAAAAAAACACCCTACTTTTAATTCAAAGCACTGATAAAGAGATTTCCCAGTCAATGTCTGTGTAAGCCTGAAGAGAATGATTTTTAGGGCAAAACCCCAAAAGATGCTAGAAAATATGATACAAAGAAGACTTTTAGAAGTAGAATTCAAGGAAGTTGTGGGAATGGCAGATCATTTTGTTATATTACCACCTGTTATATAGGATAACAGAAAGGGAAAAAAAAAAAGCTTTATTCTGATGCAGGATGGTGTTTAACGGTTCTGTATTTGAGCAGTATGGAAATTATGGCGTCTGGGATAGTAGCAACCTCTGATGCAAATTAATTTATTAAGAAATTAATGGAGCTAAAGCAATTTAAACTAATCCATAATGAAGGTTCCTCAAAATACTTGGAAAATAATCAACCTATGAAGGTAGTTCTAAATAAGGAAGCTTTGTGGGGTAGCTGCCAACAACTGCATCTTACTGCAATGAATGGGAATACACCAGACATCGTTCTGGGCATGACACTACCTGGAAACATTTAGTAGTAATTCCATAATCCTATTCTTTTACACACAAAATACTTCTGTACAGTAACCACTCAGGATCCAAAGCCAATACTCCACTGCCCCAGGCTCTGTACAAAACAGCAACAATTCCTGTCCCCAGAACTCCAAACTTGCAAGCATACCTACGTATTTGTCTTGTTTCCAGTTTAGCTCTCGGAATGGGTAAAGACCACATGAAATAGGAATAGACAAATATCCCACAGAAGTCCTATTTTATCTTTCAAGCAGATACTTAAGCCAAGTCTATAACTGATATATTTTCTACCCTCTAGATACTACAGACACAAGCAAGGCAATGAATTCCCTCATTTAACCAGATTTTCTGAGGGCATGGTTTTATGTGGTGCTCACTGACCTCCCTTTTCATTTGAGTCTGCTGCATATAGTGAGGTTCTATGAGCTTCCCTGTTAGATTTAACACTTTTGTTTCAGATTCACCTCCTCTGTTCACCACCTCCATAGCTGGAGAGAAAGTCAAGACTTTCACTTCATTATAAAAGCTGGAAAGAAAGAGAAGTCTTTTATTTTGTTATATAAGCCTAAAGTGAAAAGCCAAAAGATAGAGACATAAAAACTAACAGGGAATCTTAGTCAACTCCTGTGAATGCCAGTTAAGAAAACTAAGCAGAAATTAGATGTATGTGGAGAAGAAGGCTAAGGAAAACATTTAAATTTATTTTCAGCAAATCTGGTATTCTACTTTTCTGTTGAAATGAAAGTACAAGTGGCAACAACTCCATGCCTACGCTTGTTATTGCCTACTCAAGAATCAAGTGCTCTTTCAGTCAAGACTTGATTGTTGGGAAGAAAATAAACTGTCAACTGGTGAGGCTTGTTATCAAACTAGAAAGTGAGAAAGGGTTGCTTGCTGCTGCTACTTTTGGGATTTCATCAGAATGGCTTTTAGAAGCACATTCTTTTGCTCTAATCCTTGAAGTAGTTCTCTTGAAGGAATAGCATGCAATGAGGTTGGAGTCAAAGAGCACCCCAGGCTTGGTTTTCTTAGTGTTCTTACTCCTGTAATTGAGACAACATGGTCCTACAGAGTAAAAAGTGGGATTCCAGAAGCTTCAGTTCTTCTCTTAGCTCTGTCAGCACTCTCTTCTTACACCACAGGAAAGTCACTTAATCTTTCTGTTCTTCCATCTGTAAGACATGACTGATATTCCCTTTTTAGTGACACACTAGGAGGTCTCTGATGATGTCTATTTACACAAGCTAATTTGCAATAAATTAATTTGGCATTTGATCAAACTTCATGTTCCCTGTCCCCTGAAAATTACCTTCTCAGGGCTGTAACCCACTTCCGTTCTCCGGGCCGAAGTTGCTCTCTCCATGTTTTTCACAGCACCTATCTCTAGAAGACAAAAAATGAAGAGAGTTTGGGTTGTTTTTTTTCATATCTCGGCCTTTCACATATCACCATATATGTAGTATTACACAGATGTTCCAAATGCCCCCCATTTTTCTGACACTTGGCAGCTTTAAAAACTCTGTAAGGTTTCCCTTCATGCTCAGAAAATAAGTGTGTGCTGTGGCTTGGCAGCCTTCCAAAGCTTTTCAAAAGCAAATCCAAATGTGGGTATTAAATAATACCTAGGCAAGACCCGTCTAAAATTCCAGAGGTGATGGGGGAAGGGCAACGCACACCCTAAAGCAAAACAAAAAAATGCAGAAAAATCCCAATGTCCACACTTAAAGCACACTCTTGATCCTGCAAAGCGGGCTTGTATAAGTGTCTGTCCCCAAGTTAGCAGAATTAAAGGACTAAGAGAGAAACACAAATACAGGCAGCTTCTGCAGTCAGTTATGAAACTACATGTAACAAGAGTAATTATTCTTGGTCATCATCTGAGATACCTTTAAAAAGCTGAATTTCTTCAATCACTGCAATTTCGACTGTAACAAAACAGATCAAAGCAGCACACAAAAGACATCAGAACCAGTACCTTCCTGTAGCATCAGTTCAGAGCATCTACTTTCAGAGGAAATAAGTTAAAAAGAAAAGGAAATGGAAGGAAAAGGAGAAGAGAGTGAAATGGTAATAATCCCAGAATGAGGAAACATATTATCCATCTTTGATGTCTGAATTAGAGCTGGTTGGGGAATTCTAACAGAACATGTTTTTGTTGGGAAGTGCCAATTTTTTTAAATAAGAGTATGCCATGGAAACTTCTATTTCAAGACAGCTCTACTGAACAACAAGCACACACAGTGGAAGAATGCCTGATTTCCTGCCAGCCTACCTCTCTGGATGCTGCAAAGCCTTGGGTTTCCATGGTGTTAAAGTCTAGGATTGCCCTATTCTGCAAATGGTACTATATTTATAGATCTTATAGCTTTTGGGCCTAACACCAGGAAGCTGGGCGTTGTGGGTGTTTCAGCTCAATATGGAATTCACTTATGCAAAACAATGATAGAATGTTACCTTGATTCCTCAAGGATTTTCATGCTTTACAGACTCCTGAGTGACACAGTGCCCAAGAAGTCGGGAGAGAAAATTGTCACTTTTAAAGAAAATAAAATATTTTTATTTCATTTCTTGTGTTTTCAAGACATTGGAATCCCCATCCCCCTTAACAGGAATGTAAAGTTCTGCATATTTTATTTGATTGGTTGTAAACAACCCATTAAATGTCACTAATGCATTTAATACACTTGTATTACTCCAGATTTGTATAAGCAATTCTCCAAAAGGATTCACATTAGAAATGAAAATTGAAGAGGCTATTGACAGGACTAGTTTACTACTTCACACCAGTGGGACTACTAACCCATGTATACTAAACATACATGAGAAGGGCCGATACTCCCCAACAAATAACATGCAAAGGAAATACCATGCAAACTTTAAGCTAAACATCAGTTTGCATGCTGAATGCTAAAAGTTAACTTTAAACAAAAACTTCTTAGACTGCTAGTGACTGTCACACAGGTATGAAAATCTTGGGGTAAACTCAGATAAAGCTACAGATGCATAGAGCACCCTAATGTGCTTACAACTTACTTCTGGCTCTCTCAGCAGTTCTTCAGCGGGAGACTGCAAATATTGCTAATCTAAGGAAAGCAGACAAATGGAGACTGGAACAGAAACTATTTTGAGTGATGTGACTAATAACTTTAAAAAAATAGTAGCAGTTCCATTGTATTTCACTTATTCGTTGCTTGTGGAACAGCCTTCAGTGAAACCTATAAATAAGGATAATTATATTTAGCCCAATAGATTGGTATTTATGCGTATGATACAATAATACTGTAAATGAAAGAAGTTAGAATGCTCAGCATTAAATTGCATCTGGTCTACAGTGTAGATACTTAGCGCAGACCTTTATTGTGTGGTTTGGCAAGAAGAAAGCTACACGGCAGGTTATACCAAAGATTCATTCAGCCTGGTGTCCTGTCTTTGATAACAACCAAAACAGATGCTTAAGGAAAGGGTATGAACACAGGACAAGTATAGGGTATGCTCTGCCAATTCTCAGCAAACCTGCAGTTTAGAAACTTCCTGAGCTGGAGACTGGCCCTAAATCAGTATCTTTAATGGCTCTTCAGGAACTATTTTTCCACGAGTCTATCTAATCACTTTAATAAACCATTTTATTTTGGCATCTCCAACATCCTGTAGCAATAGGTTTTATTATGTGTTACCTGATCATTTCACTTGGAGGTTGTTTTATTTTTGGTCAAGTGAGAAATAATGAATAAATACTATCTTTCCACTTTCTTCATGTCACTCCTGGAGAGACCTAAGGTTACTGAATCCTCCCTTGCACACAAGCTACCGCATCCCTCTGACCACATCATCACATTGATTTCTTTTGTACCTCTGCAACTTCCATCATATTCTTGAGATGGGAAAGATGGAATTGCACAAAGAATTCAAAATGAGGTTGCACCATTGATTTTATTCTAAATGTGGTAAACATTGAGAACATAATTCATAAATCTTTAATGCATTTTATAACATGCCTCAACCCCCCCGGAATTCAGCTGTCACAGTGTGTCTCTGTTCTTCATGCATTTGTCCAGCACAGCTCTATGCTATCATCCCTTCACTTATGCTCTGCCAACACCACATCTTTCTCATTTTCTCCAATTTCTTCTGACCTCAAACACTAGACAGCAAGTTACCAGACTCATATCTCTGCAAAACTGGAAGATTTATGGTGTCTCTCCTCCATCCAACCTTCATGCACTTCCCAGACTTACATGCTGCATAGTATCCATTGCTGCTTTTCTTTATCCTCCTCCTCTCTGCCTTAGCTTAGCAGCTGAAGCTAGAATTTTAGCTTCAGAAAGACTCTCTGCACACTTTTCAGTTGGCCTAATGTGAGGTTTTGTGTATCACAATACCACAGGGCATTTTGCTTAAAGACGAAAAGCTAAGCAAAACATGCTTGTGCAGGTACAATCCTAAACATAACTGCATAATTTAGGCATGAAAATTGTGAGTCTAGCCATAAGCACTTCTCACAGCCACATGGACAAAGAAAAGTTACCCTCAGGAAAGTTTCAGCTCATGCAGAGGTCAAACTACCCTTTGGAGATGCTTAGATCTCATTGACTATATTGAGAATCTAGGGCACATATGATCCTAAATTAAACATCTCAGTTAAGTGAGATGACTCTGGGATTTTGCATTTCTAGGACAAAATAACCTAGGGTTATATGAAAACAGAACAGCAGTTAAGAATCCAAACCAGACTCCCTTCATGCCAGTACTCTAAACCCTACAAGCAACAGCTAAAGTTTTAAACCCACTTTTTGCTAGGTAGGTTTTGCACACCTGAAAACAGACCAGACAAAAATTGCAGTGGTCTCTACCAAGCAAAATTCCCAGGTTTCTTTTGTGAATAATTGCCAAATCATTGAAACTTCAGCTATTAGGTTTCCTTATTTCCCTATAAACTTCTATAAAAATGGTCTAGTTCATATAAAAAAATGCTTCTTCATGGCAGGTATTTGTTTTTAGCAACATACAGTTGGAGCTCCAGGAATAAGCAGCAGCAAAGGCACAGCATCTACAAGCTCTCTTTTTCTGAATGTTTTTTAGTCTTTACATTTGAATTGAGTTTCTTTTCTTGGTTTCTTAAGTCTTCTAGCTTTACTTTAATCCAATTACCTAGTTGTTAGCAGAACACATTGCCAAACATCTCCTTGAAACAGCCTCATGCTTCAAATTGACACAATAAAACCAAAACTCAAGACTTTCTCACATACAACCGTGCACAGACCAATTTGCTCTGGTTAGTGCTTGTTTCATTTTTATTTTCATTTCAATTTCATTTATTCATCATGACTGTAAACCAAAATAAACCAAAGGGGGTTAAACCATGAACTTTTAATGTACACATAAGACTTCAGCTGATGTCTCCAAGAAGCAAAAGTACTCACTTTCTCTGGGGAGCCTGATCTTTCACCCATACCTCTATAATCCAGGAGGGCAGAGAGTATGTTTATCTGCAGAATTTTATTTTTGGATCTACAGTATTAGTTCTTGTATAAGGGTGAGGCTCCATAGGAAAATTAAGACAAAATGAAAAAAGGAAAATAAGACAAATATCCTGCCCTGTAAACTGGGAATGACAGGAAAAGGATTAAAAATAAAAAAAAAAAAAAGAATCCTAAACTGGCCAAAGTAGGAGTCATCAAGCTAAGCTCTGCAGTACTCTATTTTGGAGAAAAACAGTATTCAACACAACTTAAAATCAATTGTATTGATCATCCAAAATGCTTCCAGGCAAATGCTATATGAGAATGTTTACTTTTCTTGTATTTTGGATTAGGATGGACAATTAATTTTTTCCCTAGCTACTCTAGGATTACCCTTATCCATCTGCTACTTATTTAATTTGTAGATCATCTTGCCATTACCATGCGCTACACTTGATTTACTCAGAGATAACTACCATACATCCTAAACCTTAATTCAGAAAAATCTCTTAATGTTTATCCATGTTCCTTTCCCAAACGCATTTAGTTCATTTTTTATTCTACTATTGCTTTTTGCCAAAGGAAATTTCTACTTGAAAGGTGTATAGAAAAGAGGCTGAATTATTCAGTTTATGCATGGAGTAAGCAGTTGCAATGCAAGCTTACCCACTACACCAATCCTATGAAGATATTTCTTTCAGCACTTCTTGAACTGCTCTGATTGCTGCAACAAAAACGGTGGTTCCTGTGACAGATGCAAGCGTTTACTAGAATTAGTTCAAGCACATAACATCATGTTGCATATTAAAGAGCAAGAAAGGCAACACTGCTGGAAAGCACTACCCAAGACTATTATGCATTTATTAACATTGCTGTGTCATCAGACATAAAGAGTTTTTCACTCATTTGAAAAGCCATTATTTGCTTTGCTAACTAAACCACTGCCACAGTGGCATTTATATTAGAATAACAAATATGATCAGAAGAGAGACATGAAAGTGTGACTCCAGATTTTCTCTACATTAGTCAGAATGGTGAACATAGAGACCAAATGGCAGAGAAACAAAACACTACAGGCTCACAATAAAGGCCAACTATAGGACATCTCTAAATCGGTCAGTGCTTTGTTGTAAAGCTTGTGTGAGGTAATCAAATCTGTGATTTTTTTTTACAATCAAGCCAGAAATGCCTCAATACGTTGGGACAGGTATCCCTGTGCCTGTACTCAGAGACGCAGGCAATGAGAAGAACTTGCACTGGGCATTGAGGAGATGTATGGTCCCCATTAGCAAGAGCAGAGAAGCCAAGACTGTCTCTAGACAGAAGTATTTCCTGAAGTGACTCTTCTTTTAACGGCTGAAGAAGAATACTTCACACTATAATTCTCAGCACATCTTCTTCCTAAGTAATATCTGTATATTATCTCACCTCTTGGACTCTTGCCATCACACTGAACAAGAGGGCAATGGTACCATGAAGCTAAAGGGAATGGTTTGTTGCCCTTTTATAAAGAGGGTTTTTTTCCCCTTCACCCCTTCCCCTGATAAGTAAATAAGTAATAATAGAAGCAAAATCATAATCCCTTTCATTCCTGTCTGGATGATCTGAAGACTTGCCAGAGCTACTCTAAGTTGCGAAGTATGCTATTTCATGGGTCTTTCTTCCTGTCCTATACCATCACTGATAACCTCTCTATTTTAAGATATTCTTTCTCACTCAGTTTTTCAAAGCCAAAAGAATTCTCTTCCTCCTTGCTATTTCCTGAGTCCCCATGTCCCATTATATCCAAATCTTGGGAAGATGCTTTCTTTTCCCTCAACTTTTCTTGACAGGTTGGCAATACTTTAGTCTGTTTAGCTTTTGACAAACAAAACATATTCTTCCTGTTTGCCACTTTGGAAAAGGGTGTTTCTGTGAAGGAATAGTGCCAGAGATGGTATTTTATAAAATGGCTGCTCATGTGGCTGTGGTATAAATGGTTCCTTCCTTTATTTATGGACTTCCCGCAATCACAGCATAACTGGCTAAACACATTTGGACATGGCTTGATAGGTCTTTGCATTAGTGCTGCTCAGCATTACATAAGTCTCACTCTTCCCAAAACAAGCCAAGCAAACTAATTTCTCCATATACCAAGCCCCTCCTGGGAGAAAAACTAAAGTGTAGGCTGAAAACAGAGACTTTGACATGCAGCCTGATGTGCTGCTCTCACAAATTCAGTCATCTCTCATTACCACACATCACTAGACAAAAACTAGATTTTTGACTGAAAACAGAAATATATTTTCAACTCCCTTCCACATCCACCTCATCTATACTGACTCAACTACCGAAATTTAGATTTGAAAAAGCTTCTCATAAAGAACTAATGAAAATCATACACAATATATTAATTTGCTGTCTTTTAATGATGAGGCCGTTTCAAAAGTGCCTAGGGCTAAATAACAAGAAGTATAAAATCCTACACTAGAATATATGTAAGGAGAGCACAAGACATCTTCTATAAGAAGATTTATAATTGGGAAGGTAAAAGTGTCCATTTACGAAACAGACTAAGCTTTCAGATGAAAGAGCATAACTAAAACAACTGAAAATGTAAGCAGCGTGATAGAGTTTGGAGCAGAGCTCTGGACACACACTCTTTGCAATGATTACAGCCATGGAACCGTGCCCATCATAACAATAACTGAAGTCAGATGAGGGATGCATGTAGACAGGCCTGCTCATACAGTCTGGCTCTTGCACACTGCACTAGATATTCATTCTGATCTCAGCGGGAAAGCATGTGTTTGCAGAGCTGGCTTGGGCTGCACAAAGTTAAACTCTTTATTAAATTTTCTAGTTGGCAGTAGTCAGCAACAACTTTCAAGCATGCTAAAAAAGTTTATTTTTGAAATCCAGATTTATACAGTGGAGTGCAGCACATGTTTTCTGAATCATTGTTTCCCCTCCTTCCCTGTGGAGATCAGGGCTGCAATTTTTCCAGAGCTGTTTAAGATTAAGTCTCTAACCCCACTTTCAGAAATTCCAATTTTTAACTGGCTATGATTCCTGCAGCGTAACCATTTACTACTGTTGGCACTATTCTTAACTAAGGTTTTGGTTTAGATCAGTTCATGGTCAAGTGATAATTTTAATTCTGGATGAAGAGGTGCTGCTTCAGAAAGAAAAGGTACAAGCAAAGATTTGAGGCTAAAGCTACTGAAGTACAGACTGTTAAAAATAATTATATCTACAGAAATATTAATTGCTTCACATCCCAAGTTATTTTACATCAAAATTATCTAACTTAATTTCATTATAAAAGGGTATTTGCACGGCAGAGACACTGAAGTTACCATGCTTGGCCCACAGACTATTGGAAACTGCTATGCTGAATAAGGGAGTGCCTTTGTGGAAGCAGCAAGGCTGCTCTGCACAGGCACTGTCTCTCCCTGATACTTACTGATTTCTGTATCAGTTAGGTATCAATGGACTATAGCTAAGAGAAGATCTGGCTGGTAAAACATTACTGCAGCTATTTGCTTTATCAACATTATGCTTGAGAAAAACTTACCACTCCATGAGACAGAAGACACTGAGACCCCCAAACAGCGGCTGAGAAATGAGCAGCCAGAGTGCAGGGAGGCTTCAATTCTGTCGCTTCACTCCTTCTGCTCCCCGAGGACCTGCACAGCACATAATGCCACACTTGGTATAGTTCACATGGCTTGAAGGCATGGGAACCAATCACAGCCTCAATAGGTTACTTCTGCAGCTCAGATTTAAATTAATTTATTTTGTAATTTTTAAAAAACATGTAAATTTAATCTTATTTGGAAACAACCAGAGCTTTTACAATGATTTTGCCTAACCTGAAACAGCTCTTTTTGTAATACCTGAAGCCCATAAATTTTTGAAAGTGTAAGCTCACTCTTACAACACATAAAACCACAGAATGCATAACTTTATAAAACAGTGGTGTGGTGACTGAACTTTTGAAAGCTCAGATTTAACTACCTATTGTCTAACTTTAGCACACTACTCATCGATAAAGCCAGTTTCAAAAGTGATGGCATACACATACAAGTTAACACGAAAAGCCTCTGGCAGCAGAGTATTTTAAAAAACACTGCCATGTAATTTTTAAACAAGCTGAATTAAAAATAAATCTCAGAAAACTTGTCAGCACCTATAAACATAGACAAATTGACCTCTCCACCACCCCCTGCACACATCCTTGCCAAAAGAAAATTGCACACAAAAATGAAACAACTTTCAAACCTATCTGCCAAACCCACAAGGGGAATTCAGATCACTATTTCTATCTATAAATGCCCATTTTAGCCACTAAAGCAGGAGCTCCAAATATAGAACATTTAATGCCTGTGTCAACTTTTAAAAATCAACTCCATAATTTAAAAACTCTCTTACTCCGCCGCTCAATTATATATTGCAACTAAATCCATTTTCAGTTAAAACCCTGTGCATGATACTGACTCATATTTGTAGGTTGGGCACTGAGACATTTCCACTAAAGAAAAAGCAAGGCCTGTTGATGGAGTGGAATGAAGCACCTAAAGCAAGCAGCAAATTTAGATTCCACACTATAATTTTGTAAGACAAAACTGCTGTCTTAAAACACACAGCTTATGTTTGCATTTCAATCAATCATGAAATGACAAAATATACTGACAATATTTTCAGGAAAACACTTTTCAGAGCTGTGCCCTACTGGGTTACACAGCATTATGACACAGTGTGACGAGCTATAAACTTTACCACCTTTTAGGCTGAATGCTTATATTGGTTGAACACCAATATATCAGAGAACAGGCAGAATTATCCCTGCTACTTGTGCCATGCTAGTGTCTCCCTCTGGAACAATCAGTCTCCTCTGTGTCTCCCCTTTTTTCCAATCACGAGCAGTGTGATTAGCATTATGTGTAATCTTGTACCTGACAACTTAAATCTCACATTCATGGTACTCCATGCCCCTCAGGCTGAGTTTATGGCTAATCTATGTAAGAGAATGCTCTTCTCTCATGCAGAAATTATGCGATACACAGACCTTACTGATGTGCTGAAAAGCAACTGAAGAGTGGGACTCTTGAGAGGACACTTCATCACCCTCCCAAGCACCATGGAAAGAACAATTTACTGGTTTCTTAGACACTGCTGATACCTTTCCTGTTTAGAATAACACAAACCAAGGGCCCAGCCTCTTACTTCCAATCAGGACATCTTTTAGTTTGCATTAAGGAAGAAAAAAAAAAAAAAGAAAGGTCATGTATAAATTATGAACCATATTAAATCAGTTCACAGTTGAAATTTGTTTATGGTTACATAAACAGTGCAAATGGGGGAAACTAGCAAGCTGCTGAGAGAGCAATTCAACAACCTTCATTTGAAGAAAAAATTACAGACTTGGAAACCTCCTCCAAATTATTCCAACTGTACACATTTTAACATTCTACATGGAAAAAAAAAAATAAATCAGACAAATCATTCCAAAGAAATTCTTCCAATAAAAGAAAATCAAAAAATAAAGTACAATTAAGTATTTATTGATTCCAAGTATAACTGCAGCAATAAATCAAGGGAAAGAAGAGCAAGAGGGTTTATATCCTAAAATTTGCTTGATTTAAACCAATGTAACACTCATGTACTTACAATGGAATGCTACTCCCACTGGATTTCCATCGCACTTCTGCAAACTCACATGTATAGATATACAAACTAGGAAATATTCTTGGATAGAAAGTATAGTTTTTCTGTTAAAGAAACTTATTGGTCCTAAAACTAAAGAGCCTCAATGTAAAAGGTTTATGCAGCACAAAAACATGAAGCTGAACTTAAAATTCTCTGAAGACCATGCACACATTTCAAATTTACACACCAAAAAGAATTCAGTCGTTTAGGGCATTTTCAATGAAAAGAAAAAGACTTACGATAAGTACAGGGACTAAAGGAGAAGGACAAAATAGGAAAAGTCTTTCAAAACATGTAGCATCATTATCTTAAAATCTTTTTTGCTGCATGGGAGATGTCTGTGGATTTAACTTTGAGGAACACCCTGGGATTCACAGCTCATTCATCTTTTTTGCCTTACATCATACTTGAGAACCAGGAATTTTTCCATTTGCAATGTCGTTGCTTGAGATCATCTGTCTGTGCATACCCCTGCAACGCAGCTCTATCCAGAAGCTGCCAGCACTGTCCACAGTCAGCTCTTTTCAGATTAAGCTGATTTTTTCCATGTAGTCTATCCCCTCCTTTCAAATAATCTATCAACATTTATGGGGGAAAAAGCGCACAGTGCACTGTATGCAGACAGATTGTAATTACGCCAGCGGGTGCAGATAAGGGCAATAAACAATTAATGATATAAAGTATCCAGGCACCAGGTTCCATATTTTCCCATGAAAGAAGGAAGGGGAGAGGTTTAAAAGAAAACACACACAAACCATTACTCAAACACACATTATGCCTGCACACTTATCCTAGTATGAGTAACTGCTCAAGGAGATACAAATACAGTAATATTTAAGCACGTTTTCTTCCATGGCACAGGTGGCTGCTGAAAACTAATCAAGTATTGAAATGTTCCAAGCTCTGCTGTCATTCTGGTGGTTTAATTCTTTAATTTTTCCTTCATTTTTGATAGAAAAAAAAATAATAATTCAACAATTTTGAGCTAAAACACATCTACAGAACAATCTCTGCTGGTTCATAAAAAAATCACTCCAATTATCCCTGTAAAATAAGTTGTTGAATTTCTCTTTTCACCTTTGAAATATAATAAGAACATTTTTCTCTAAGAACACACAGCTCCCTACTTCAAAGAAAGAGAGGAAAGCTGTTCTAGGAAACTGGTTTTTGTTGGTTATGCATGGGCAGACCCAACAGAAGCCAAAGAGAGTCCTGAACATGGCAATCTGTCTGCTTCTTACAGAGAAACTTTTGGAATGAAGGCAAACAGTGGCAGAGACACAGGGCAAAAGTGTAACACACCAGCAAAGACATAGCTGATCAGAGGCACAAATCTCACTAGTGACACGCCAAAGCAATCAGACTGTGAACTCTGTCTCAAGTAAATCAGTGTGACTTAGACATTTCAGGATCAGAGGTGAGATGAGACTATTCTGGAAGCTGACTCCGAGCAGGGAAACATGGTGTTTAGGTCCAGGTACAGCACCATTGCTTGGAAAACAAGCTGTAAACTTCCTTTAAACTGTTCAAGTTTCTTCCAATTGCCAAGTTTAAGTAAATTTTACAAGGAAAGAGTTTCCAACATAGTTGCAATCAGAGATTGCCTTCTTCAATGCTGAAACAGGGTGATGATGAGCAGACTATAAAACGTGAGAAAGGATTAGATAGGCCAGTCTTGCATGACTAATAACAAACCTTCCTTTAATTCGGTGCCAAAACCAAGAGAATCTGAGGATCAACACACTCAGGAATATCATAAGGAAAAAAAAAAACCAAACATTTCCAAAAGGAAAATAGACCTGCTACTTCTCATTAAAAACTAGCATATACTAAAAGATGTACTACAGCATTATTTCCTAAAAGAGCACCATGTAAAAGCATGTCATTTGCTTTCACAGGTTTTCTCTCTTTAAGTCCTCTGGGGCTTCTAGACATATTGATAAACGAAACTGGTCTGACTACTCTGGCATCTTGGCATATAGTCATTTAAAACAGAGACACTTCCTAACTTGTGCAAAATTGAAGCATTTGTTTGAGAATAATTATTGCCTTAGCCCAACAATGCTTGGCAGACTTTTCTAATTAGTTCAGAAAAATGATTGAGGCAGGCAGGCAAGCAGACTTTGTCAGGCATTCTGTGAAAATAATTTGGACCACACACTTGGCTGCTGAGCCAGATAACTTATGTCATTCTTTGCTATCTTAACAGGTAGGATTAAAAAAAAATGCAACAAGAACAAGAAAAAACCATCTAGCACATGAAAAGTGAACTGAGAGGACTTTTCACGTCTCCTGCGGCAGCTCTGCTGTGTTCTCTGTGCGAGCCACAGTGATCAAGTCATACTGCGTTAGGCCCCAGCAAATTACTTATTTTCTTTTGTATTTCCTATTGTATAGTCAGAACCAGAGCTGAAAATACTCATTGTGAGTCACAGGCTGTGCAGGTCCCAGAACAATATTTGTAGAGTATTCATGCTGGGATAGCCAACTGTGCTTTCCTTCTCCAGGGATGTTTTTAACGCGCAGAGCATGTTCAAGACAAACTGGGATCAGGAGAATATCAAATCACGACATGCTTTAGTAGGCTGTACAACTTCCAAACTTGTTTCCTTTCTGAGGTCTTTTCAGAAATCAGCACACTAACACATGAAGACAAAAATCAAGGTGCCATGTAACTTAACTATACTAAGTTTCACAGAATTAATTCAATAAATAAACCGCAACTATTTGCTATTTCAAGCCAAGGACTCACACATCAATGAAACTAAATTAGGTACATGATGAAATTAAAAGTTTTTGATATCCAGGCATTTCAAGAACTTCTCATCTGTGTATTTTACATTATTTCAGTTGAGAGAGCAAACAAGTAAATAAATTTCAAGTTTTAACATGAATCTATAAAGCAAATCAGCTGGTCAAACCATTAGATGCAAATGGATATGTTGCAATATATAAACTTAGATTTATGAAATAATTACATTTGCTAGCAACATTTACATATTTCCCATGTCTGCAGACTTTAAGTGGTAGCTATTTGGCCTATTATGCTTAGATAACCACCTGGAACTCCTTCCTGGGAAAGTTCCCAAGTCTAGACACTAAAAATCATATGTTTCCAATTATGAGAAACTATTACTATAAGGCCAACGTAAATCTCCTACATCAACAATCAGTTGCCAATTATATCACATTCCACAATAAGCCTTCTTACTATAACTAATTTAGGGAATGCTTGGCTTAGAAAAAAAAAAAAAAAAAAATCAATAAAATTAAGAGAAAGGGAGAGGTAAAAATATCAGACCTTGACATCAGAGTGAACATTTGAACCCAAACATTAGTTTGGTGAGACAAAAAAGCCACAATGAACTGGATCAACAGAACTATAAATTGTACAACATAAAAAGCTTCATTGGGCAAACGATGATGCCTCTGTTATCCACAGTATTCATCACACTCATTCCTGCATCATGCATAAAAGGTTCTGTGAAAACAAAGGTATTAGTAAGTGTTTTTTTCTCTTGCTATGCTGCACATCCACTACACAAGAGTGTACTGTTGCCAAAACTGCAATGAGGCTTTTTGAGCAATGCAACAAAATCCAGTGGGATGTGTTCCACTTTCTGTCGATCACTTTTTCATGTTTTTGCCATATGGTTGGAAACAGCAACTATCTAAAAATCAGCTGATTTTTAGGAAATTCTAGAAAACAAATATGATTAAAAAAGAGATTAGTGGCAAAACAGCCTTTATCAAAAACAGCTCTCATACAGGAAAAAAAATCACATTTTATACATACATACAGAGAGAGAGAACACACTTAAAAAGACTAGTGAAAACACTTGAAAGTCACCTAAACTAGTAAACCATTTATCCTTTGCCTTTCCCACTGAGTAGACTGATTGTATTCATCTGCTTTCTATAACAGAGCAGTACTAGCTTAATGCTCATGGATATCACTATATTCATTTAAACACAATAGAATTCTCAATGGCAAGTTAACTGTTTCAGTAGAAACACTATAATTTGCAGGTTTAAATTGTGAATTTATTCTGAAAATTATAATTTTCTGCAGTTTACAGATGGGGAAATATATCCAGTAATATAAGAATTAAAGTCTTCGTTTCCAGGGCTAGTGACTTCTGAAGATTACAGTCCCCCTTTACAGGCAAATCAATGAACCTTTTGAGGCTATTGGTTTTCAAAGTTGCTGATGTGTTTTGTGGGCAATACCTCCTAAAGAAAGTACGAAATGCAAGCAACAAACCACTGCTCTTTTTCTACATATCATTTGACACTGCTTTTTTTCTGACTAGTAGGTGAAGTTGAACAGAATTTTTTGTGTAGTCTATCAATTCTGAAAGGAAATTCTTCAGACATTTTCATGACAATATTAGTTTCAGCACAAAGTCCAGTAGAGGTTATGTTTAAACAGAAAAAAAAAGACACCCTTCAAGTCCCTGCTTTTCTGGATTTATATTCTTTTGGTTGAGATTTGCGCAATGTTTTCTACTGGAATGTTCCCCTTTGCACAAATAACCAATATTCAGTAATGGAAAAATAGGTGTAACTCCATAAGCCAGGGAGCTAACACAGTCACCTTGGATGTGGAAGCCAAGGCTAAACTCCTGACTATTTACAGAGTGGAACATCCTTGCAGAAATACAGAAAGAGGCTCAGAGCCCATCAGCAAACATGCAGGACGCTAAAGCCACCTGCTTGTAGAGCAGAAGTCCAAGTCCCTAATCTGACCGTGGAAGAGATTCCAAAGCCATGCAAGAACCCTGCTCAACAGGACACTAAGTAACCCAAAAGCATCCTCCCATCTTTCAACTTAAACACTTTTCCAAGACTTTTATCCTACTGATGTATAGAACAAATTAATTTCTGATATTTAGAAACCTGCAGAACATGAACACAGTTCATCTGTCAGTGCTTTCCCAGGTACTAGATACACACAAATTTTGGCATACACTGAGCTCAGTAATTTGTGATTTGTCATACTATTTTAGAATCACCTCCACAGCACAATTACAAAGAGATAGAGGACAGTGTATCGACCTGTAATTGAAGGAAAAACATGACAAAAGTTAAAAAATTGAAAGTCATTTGAAATATAAATAAGACTATTCCTGTGTGTTCCCTGCTGCCGTAGTACCTCAGCATCCACTATTGTCATCACTTGTATAAAAATAAAATAATAAGAGCAAAACTTTATAAAGCTGTCTCCTGAAATTAAGAGAGAAGAGTTTAATATGTGACTGCATTTAAATACAACAAACTCCTGTCATTCCTATGACGGCACAAAAGTCTAGGAGAAAATTTATACTTGCTAAAGTATTTTTCCGTAAGTAACATGAATTAAAGTGAAAGTTGGTCAGAATTTGAATTCCAGCAACAACTGAGAATCAGAAATACTTCCGATAGATGGAACATATAGCATTAGGACTGAAGTTTTCCTCCTTCCCACTCATTAAAAGTAGTTTGTTTCTTGGAACAAATGCGTGACCGCAATAAAATATTGGCTGGGAATTACCTGGCACAGGACTTAAGGAATATTATCTTTCATTATAGGATTTTCCACAAATTGATATATGCTATGAAACACACGAGTGACAGAAAAAGGGAATTTTTGCACAAGAGACCCAAAATAGAGTCTCTGTTTTTCTATATTTGAGGTCTTTAATATTCAGAGCATAGGGGTGTCAGCGCATACATTTAATGTGACAGGTCCCCCAACAGTAAAACAAGAAGAGTAGTTATCCCCTTTCATACCTCATAACTGATCTACATTCCAAAGAATTCTGCGCACCTCAAGTGTTGCTGAAACTACAATAATAGTGCAGTTAGACACACTATTCAACCACTAACTTTGGAACAGCCCTTCTTCAACTTGGTCCTCCATTCTTCCATTTAAAATGGAGTACCTTGTCTTCTGTGTTAATGTGACTGGTTGCCTAAGTCAGAGGCTTATTTAAAGTTTAGCAAAAAACTGCTGGAAAAGCATAGATGCAAGTGAATAGTGTCAAACAAATTAGAGTCAAACAAGGGACAGTTTAAAAAGCCACAGCTTCATGAGAATTATTGTTATATAACTAGATATAACTAAAAACCAATTATCAGATTGAACAATAATTTAATGGACAGCACATTGATTCATCTTTCTTCTCATTTCTTAATTATTCACCTTATAACACTAAGTTATATTACTGCTTACCTTTAAACAATTCCCAAAAATAACGTTGTGTGAGGCAAAGGTACTTTGAGGTGGTTTTAATGACATCTTCAAAGAGTAAAGACTTGGCATGGTACTGAAAAAGCAGAAAATTTATGCTTAGCCTGAAAAAAAAAAAAAATTTGGATTCAGATTAATCATTAAAGGCAAAAACACCTGTTTTTTATGTTCTAAGAACTTTGCACGTCTGATAGTTTTGCATTAATGCCTCACTTCTGTGAAGAACTTAAAACTTTATATATTTGAGTCACTCCAATTAACTTTCATCAGGTTTTTGTTCTAGAGAAAATCCCCTAAGCATCGAAATATAAAACAGTTTACTGAGAAGTGCCCTAGTACTTCAGAATGATTTTAATACATATAGAATCATAGAACGGTTTGGGTTGGAAAGGACCTTAGGATCGTCTAGTTCTAACCCCCTCCCCACCATGGGCAGGGGCACCTCACACAAGACCATATCACCCAAGGCTATGTCCATCCTGTCCTTGAACACTGCCAGGGATGGAGCATTTAACACTTCTTTAGGCAACCAAAGAGGCCTCACCACCCTCACAGGAAAGAACTTCTTCCTTATATGTAACCTAAACTTCTCTTGTTCAGGTTTGAACCCATTCCCCCTGTGTCCTATCACTACAGTCCCTAATGAAGAGTCCCTGCCCAGCACCCTTATAGGCCCCCTTTAGATGCTGCAAGGTTGCTATGAAGTCTCCATGCAACCATCTATTCTCCATGGTGAACAATCACTAATGGCTAAATCCCATTGACTTCCAGTTAAATACAGGCTTCCCATCTACCATAGTTACTTTCAAAAGTGTATAGATATCCAAAACCACACATCAGTACCTGGCTGGATTTTCAAAGTACACAATGGTTTAGGCCCTGGTTTTGATAGATTTCAACAGAAGCTAGACACTTTACCTGGTTAGACCCTTCTGAAAATCCTAGACTCCTTTCTGCATGTAGGAATTTTCATCCTAATGCTTCCTACCCACCCACGATTGCTTATCTTTACATGCATTACCCTTCGAGCACCATTACTCATTTTTAAGCATTTATATTTGTGAGTCTACAGTACAGATGTCTGCACATACTGTATCACTGCTGTACTATGCTCATGCAGCTGTTCAGTTTTTAATGTGTACAAAGAATTAGGTCATGACATATAAATAAAGCAGCAAAATCTCAAAAGCTTTCAGGACTTGACACAACTGTTGAAGGCAATCAGACTGACAATCCTTAAATTAAAATTCACAAATAGGCCATGACAATATATATGCTATTAACTGAATAAGGCAATCCACTCAATTGGGTCAAACAGTACATGAATTAAGGATCCCTAGACACTGTACATAATAATGACAGGCAGAAACAATGTGAAGCACAGCTATCACTGCAGTAACATTTCCTAACACACGACAGTATATCTAACTGGCCATAACTACAGAGCACTTTTCCTTTTCCCCACGATGTCAGAGGCAGGTTTAATTATAAAGCTGCCGTGAAATCAACAACAGAAAAATCCTAAATAAATAGACTATCTAAAAATAATACAGGCATATTGGCTATGATTTGACATCTCAGTGTATTACACATGGTGTGTACTACAGCTGGTAATTTAATTGAGATCAGGTTGTCTGATATATTGACAAATCACACAAGCAATCCCATAATTTAGTCTTTGAGATGCTAGGGACATGACAAGGACTATTGTTACAACTCAAACACATATCAATGATAAAAGCTTGTGATCTAAGCATGTTACATCCATACAAATTCCATGAGTTCTCATTTATGAATGCAACAGGAAAGAAAATCTGAGAGTAAGAGATTGTGACAACCTGGTCACTACAATGTGCTACTCAAGGAACAGGTAGCTCCTGACTGCACAGTGAAATCACATAAAGTAGCAAGATATTTACTGTGAAATACAGGATCATTTTTCTTTTCCCAAAGTAGGTTCCATCTGCATTACACCTGTTACTGAACAGTTTCATTTTTTGCTTTGTTCTCAGGAATAGAGCCCATAATATTACTGAAAAAAAAAAAATACAATTAAAAAAAATAAAAATGGGGTGGGGAAAGAATGAATGAGAATTGTTTTACATTGTGGGCCTTCAAGAGCAGCAAAGGAAAATAACCTTTTCAGCATGTCAAGTGCTTTTTAAAATAATATTCCTAGAATCATAGAATGGTTTGGATTGGAAGGGACCTTAAATACCATTTAGTTCCAACATCCCGCCATGAGCAGGAACACCTTCTGCTACACCAAGTTGTTCAAAGCCCTGTCGCACCTATCCTTGAACATTTCCAGGGATGGGGCATCCACAACTTCTCTGGGCAACTTGTTCCAGTGTATTTTGTGTTAGCTGTATTATGTAACCCCAAATACGCTACCAAAACTGCACAAACCCAAAGGCAGACTGTTGTGCTTTAAAACTTCAGACACCCTTCGCTCACTCAATAACACCATAAAGTACCAGTAACCTCATTCAACATATTAACATATTAATTATTGCCTACCATAACTTGAAACGGAATTTTTCACTTAGCTTTTTAATAAAAATAATTAAAGCATTTCCTCAGTGTAGTATTCACAGAGCAAACAGTGACTCTCACCATATACAAATGTAAAGCGTAACTTAACATACAACAGAGTTTTGTTCACCTGATTATGAAGTTAAGAAGTGGAATACACAGAAACTGGGAAGCCATTTAAAGAGGTTGAAAGCTAGAGTCAAGGAAGACAGCCACACAGATCTGATAAAATATAATAATAATAATAAAAGAAATCTACAAGAAACAATTGCAATTTTACAATTTGTCTACAAGAAAAACACAAAGAAGGAGATAAATGCATTGTGGAACTCTTTGCAGACTTGAACTACTTTTGGCTCTCATTATATTTTTACACTATGCCTTAAAAGGAGGCATTGATGTGATTTCTATAGCTAACTCATATTGGAAGGCTTGGGGAAGTTGGCTGTTCCGATTTTCTGAACCCACAGAAATGCAATATTTAGTAACAGCATGTGACAATTGCCTTGGCAGCATTTCCAGAAACTGCAAACACAATCATACCCCACCCTTTGTGTTGTACAACACACACAGCCCTCCGATCCCAAGTGGGGAGAAAAAGGAGATCAGAGAGAACTGTAAGGACTGATCCTGTGCCCAGTGGAGGCAGCGAGGATTTTGCCACTGAGTGACATGAAATAGAATCACTAATTGGGTTACCTGCAAGAAAGAGGATGAGAGTTGTTAAAAAGAAAGGTGGGATGAAATAAAAAACACAGCACTGATGAAACAGTAACCATAACACAATCACAGGTAATTTGTGCCCTAAATGAGAAACAGAGGCAGGGACATAAATCTTCAAAGCGCTGTGCGAAACATTAGATGTGCACCTTATTAAAGATGAGGGGATTTGTGTCTCTAATTTGGCCTGAAGTGCACAAAACGTCCTATCCTCAAATATTTCTGCAAGTACATTTTTCAAGTTCTCAGCAAGGGGAAAAAGAGAAGGAGTACTGATTATGTGGCCTGGGGTGAAATGAGCCATTCATCAATAAATACAGCAGCGGCAGGAAAAGCAATAAGGTTAGCCAAAACAGGGCATAACCAGCAAGTAAAAAGATAGAAAAAGGCAGAAAAGGTGATAGTAAGGATACAGAGTTAACCCAAGACAATATGAGTGATAAATAGGGGGAGGCACAGACTGTGAAAAAGGAAAGTGCCATCCTCAGCAGTGACACACTAACACATATTTTCAGGATGGATGGACTCAGGGATCAGGTGAAACCAAAGGAGCAGCTGTATGTGTATGCTCCTGACCAAACAGACAGGCTTTGTAGAGATGTCAAATGAATATTATGTCCCAGTATCAACAGGGGTGGACAGATGACTGATTCCCAAAATAGGACTATCTTCTTCCAGGAGAAGAAACTGAAATGCTGTGGGAACTTCAACTCATACACAGTTGCAGGTACTGTTTTATTCTAAAAAGTTAAACAAAATCCTAAATTCTCAACAAGAAAGAAATTACATTCCAAGCTTGTCATAAATTAAGCTGGAGAAGCAAATAGATATTTAGATTGCTGATTAGACATGGACACACCTAAAATGAGAGGAGTAGTGAAGTATGAAGATGCTCCTTTTATCCTTGAGCCATATCCCTGATTAAGACAGACATATCACACTCACTTCAGAGACCTTCTTTTACCAAGCAAGAAAAATAGATCAACCCCTACCTTATTGAAGAAAGTAAGGTTCTAATAAAAAGCCAAGTTCAAATCTTCTTTTTTTTCTTGACTCACCAGTCAACCTCAACATCTAGGCTACCAAAACAGACAGCCCCCAACTTGCTAACATGGCAGTGATGAGAGAAGGGGACTTTGAACAGCTCCCACTTGATGTAATCAGCATCTGGAAACCACCACCACCCAAGGAGTGGATTCAGTGCTGATTTGAAGAAGTGGCATGTAGGTTTCCAAGAAACGTCTATTAACTTCCATGTAAAATAAAGAGGCAGGCAGACCCTTTTCTAACTGGCACAGTTGGAGTCTGGCAGCAGGTGAACAGGCTACACACTTCAAGAAGGGGAAAGGGGGAAACTAAAGGGCACAGCAAACCACCGAGAGCAAACCATGCCTACATACTAACAGTAAGAAAAGGATCTCCAGAGCTGGACTGATTTTCACCTGTTGTGCTGCTGGAAGAAAAGCAGCTCTCCGAATGGGAAAGCACCACCAGTGTGGGTGTCACTTGGTAAAAGAGAAGCTAGGAAACGAATATGTCTGACCTTTGTTAACAAGTGAGGTCAGATGGAGTTTAATAAAAGATGAGGTCATAAACCTGCTGGAGAAATGGCCTGATAAAAATAGCTTCAAATGGTTTAAGAAAGCAAATTTTCTCACAAATGTAATGAGATATTTTATTTTTAAACTAGACAATTGCTTGAACACGTAAAAGTAAAGCCATAAGCACAATGCTCGGTTTCAAAAGATACATGGATTTACTGTAAAGACAAGAACTGGGAGAGAAGAAGGATTCCATCTCTGGAGTTGGTGGAATGAAAGAAAGCTGTTTCCAACTGCTAAATGTACAGTTCAAAAGGAAAATTCAATGTGCATGCAGTATGAAAGCATGAAAGGACCACATCAGAGAGCTCATAAAATAAAATTCTCCTGTTGCTGAGGAAGTTTGAGGTTGGGTCCCACAGTCAAATACAGCTAACCCCTCCTGGGCACACCAACCTCTCCGCTTTCCCAGGGATCAGCTGGAACAGTTGCCTCACTTTCTGACTGAAAAAATTGAACTTGGGAGACAGACAGAAAAGTCCCCCCAGGGCTTCTCTAAGTCACAGATCTCTCAGGTGACGTTCTGAAAATGAAGGGAAATCCACACATTTATATGAAAAGCAGAAGTACAGGAATATATTTAGGACACAGTAAGGAATATCGAGAAGGAAAAATAGAAATTCATGGGGAAAAAAATGGGTTTCCTTAGGTTTAGCTGATATCAAAACACAGACTTGCATTTTCATCACCAATTCAATGTACAAATTTGAGAGAAATGTAAGCAAATAGTTTTTACAGCATAGCATATCTTACAACACCTTTTTCAACTGTTTTCATTGTAGTGCAGAAAACTCCACAGGCTCTGATGGAGAACAGGTTCACCTCTCAGGTTACTATAAATGAGAAAAAAAGAAAAAGTCACTGTTTCAAACACCTTGGAGTCCAAGAAAGAAGACAAACAGGCAAACATCAGGAGCACAAACAGATGCACCAAGCAGAATTACTTCCCCACAGTAATGAAGCAGGTTGCACCTCTCCCATTCCAAAGACCAAAAACTCCTAACTTCCACCACAGGAACCTGCCACTTCCATTAGAACAAAGAGACATTCTTGACATGCTCTGTATTATTCATAATGTCAGATTAGAAAGCTTCTGGTAAAAGACATGCATACTATTTGTCTGAAAGATCCCTCAGAGACTTGAGTGCTGACTAGAGGATATCCCTGCACACAGCACTCAGCATTGGCACATACCTGGCAGACTAAAACGGGTGGAAAAGCAAACAACACAGAGAAAAGGACCCCACTCAAATGTGCTTTGTCTGGTTAAGGCTCAGATGTGAATTCATGCAGTTCTGAGACAGGAGTGCAAACATCTGTTCGACACAACAGGCTTGACTGACAGCAGGCAGCTTCTTTAAACTGTTCCAACAGCGCAAAACAGTTCTGAGACAGGATTCAACTCTTCAGGGAGAATTCCCCAAGGGTGGAGAAACCATCACACGACATGTCAGTGTCAGATCAGCAATTCACTAGTCCTTGTCTGGCTATGGGTACAGGAGGGTTATAGCAACAGGCAACACTTCAGTATGTGAACAATATCTCAAACAGCTACAAATACATTACACCAGCTTTTAATCAGCTTTGTTCTTATACCAGGATGAGGCTTGGCCTTTATTTAGTTGAGTATAAAATGGCTTGCAGCAATTTTTTCCTTCTATACTTGCTTGTGCCAGGGAGTCTGAACTGCAGCTAGAGTAGATATTAATGTAGTACAGTGTAAGCATGACCTTTAGACAGGCTGCACCTATTATTAACAACAATTTGTGAACATTTTGAAGCTCAGGATGTGTGCTGGAAGAACTCTCAACATCTGGATTTGTCTGAGTCCCAACATCACCAAGGTCTCAGCCACTGGGATTTTCACAAAGCAGCTGCAAAATACTCTCTGCCTGCCCTCCAGCTACTGCGACTCTGAGGACTGGGTCTGGCAGCACAGAAGAGGCAATGTGTCCTCACAAAAATGTGCTGTAATTATGAGAAATCACTCTCAAGGTAGCGACATAAGAGAAACAGGAGACATGCAGGACAACAGCGAGTTTCAGGACCACATGTAGACATTCATCAGGATAAGGAGCGAGCTTCAATGTTAGTACAGAAAAAAAAACCAAAATAGTCAGTTTATAGCAAGAAGAGAGTTCAGCTCCTATAATGAACTTCATAATAGGTTTCAGGTTATAGTCATTAAGGATGGGTGAACAGCTTTTGATATTGGCCATTACACACATCTTGCCATATGAAGTTTCTCATCTCACATGTTCCTGTTTCAGGGATACATGCCAATAAGTTGTGGCACACATCTTCATAATCCATCTTGCTTTCAAGCACACCTGAAAGGCCAGTAAAGCTAAAATTAAACCTAAAGAATACAGAATCAGCCATTCTTAGTTCAAATTTTCCCTGCCAAATCTGTGTCTAAAGCTAATGTGTCCACCAACATCTGTTAAATCTCTGGCATTAAAAACGCTTCTGCAATTTTTATTACTAACATTTGAAAAATCAGTGACAGGGAACCAGGCGCTTTAATTTACCCATGAATGCAAGTAATGGCCAACAACATGAAGTTAATTCAAGCTTAATCTTAAGGGAGACATTTATATGGAAAAGAACAAAAAATTTAAATCTTAAATTACTTACGCTTACCAGTGAGGGAATACAGTTTAAAAATGGTTAAGAATGAGACTGAAAAATATTCTGACTACTATGAGGCATTCAAAACATTTTTTTTTCAGAGACACAAGCTCAACTCTAACTTGCAATAAGCAAAAAACAAAATCCCAACAGACAACTGGCTGCACAAGGAAACTAGTAAAATATATAGGATAACTTCCCTTGTCAGCCATGCTGTAAAGCACGAAGGTGGCTCCTAGCTTTCAACCAAGGGGGAAGGCCACAAAGCTGCTGCCCATGTAGCATGGTTTGCCCTAGCAGACAGTACTGTCAGATGAGGCACAAGTCCCCACGCAGCTGCTGAAGGCTGAACTTCCAGAGGAGATGAACATCATGCCACAGTAAAGGCCCCACACCTTTTCAGTGCCCACCTGCAAGAAAGTATTTTGAAAATGAAGGCAACAGTATTTGCCATTAGGATCAGCAATTAAATATAAGATGAAGCTGGTGCTGCCCAGTCTATTTGCTTTAAAAATCACCAATAGTGACCCACAGCAAGAGCAGGTTTGCATACTTAGCTACATTTAATTTCATGTTTCCTTACCTGTTCTTTTCTTCTATGACTATTACTAATTACCTCCTTGAGCATATTCTTGGCAGGATAATGTTTTTGTCTTATTGCTCATCTTCTTTTGGCCAAGAAATACCACAGTAAATTCCTAACAGCCTTTCTTGAGACATCTCCCCACTACCAACAGATTCCTGCCATCTTTCAGCCTAAGCAGACTTCCTTGCAAGCCTTAGGAAGAAAAGGCAAAGCAGGATAACGAAGAGAAACAGAAACAAAACATTTTCAACAGAAGTAGCAGAAGAAAACTTGACAAGATGAAGTGAACTCCTTTTATGTGAGGGGTAAAATGCTCCTACAAAACAAGCAAATCCACTTCTCCTTAAATAAGCCTTGGTAAATGCATAATATGAGATACAATTTAGAAACACAGACCACCTGAAAAATAAGTATTTAAGTCACCAGGACCTATTGATTTCTTGCTAGAGTCTCAGTTCTGCAGGTGTAATGGAACTGAAACTACATTTCCTCAAAAGGCCAATGCTAAAATGTAGATCCTTTCATGACGATCTGGACTTGATCAAACCCTGCAAAACACCTGGCATGGCTGAAAATGCTGACTGCTTGGTTGGTTTTTGCCACTATGATGCAACACAAGTGTTTTCTAAGCATAGCTTAGTGTGCTGTTTCCAAAAGACCCTTTGTTTCAATGAAAATACAGAACAGATTAAAATAAAGTAGAAAAATAATTTCCTATGCCATTTGAAAGCTATTCTGATCCTTGCTATTTACCTCAACAGTTAAGGCAGCTGTTCTAATTGTCTGGGAGAAGACACTTTTGTGTGTGTTTTACTCTGTATGAGGTTTTAGGTTTTGAGGATTTGGTTTGTTTCCAAACAAGTTTTTCCTTAAAAGCTGATCTGGTTGGTTCATTGTGCCAGAAAGGTACAGCGCAAGACAGAACTATTAATCACAAGGCACTACAGTTTCATCCTGTTTTAGGATGCAGACAAGAAACATCATAACAATCCTCAGAGTCAGTTTATCAAAGGATCATTTATTCTAACATACATTTTAACATCAATTACTGAACATAATTTCATCCTAATTTCAACTTCATTTGAATCATAATGCAAAAGCCAGCTCCTCTACCTTGCTATGGGCCTTCTAGCTGCAGAATGAAAGCTGCAAGTAAGTAAGTTTGATTAAACAAACACACCACAAGAGAAGAACAAATACAAAAGGTCCTACATGGGTAATTCCCTGCTGAAGATAGCAAGGGCTGTAATTACCTGGCAGATGATGAAATTTGGCTCAATGGACGATCCCTCCAAGTTTTTGCATATAGCTGGGTAGACAGTTTCCAGGTTACTGGAGTCAGGATTAAAGCAAACTGGAACACCTTCATCTGATATGGCCACGTTACAACTTTCTTGGGTTTTTTACTGATTCAGTGTGGAGCGAGGGCAGCTCATCAAGGTCAGTTCACACAACTGGATTTCGAAGGAACAGATCCTAACATACCCTGGTGGCAATAAAAAAATGAACACTGATTCATAATTCATTTAAGTAAACATTAGTTTAGAAATAAAAATACATTTAACATCTCAATCTAATTACGAAATTGATTAAATGTATGAAGTTTATTATTAAAATCTAGCAAAGTTCCAAATGTATTTCTTAGATTTTGTATTAACACTCACACCCAGGCAAGCTGAAGATATTGCACATAACAGGTTAAAAGTGGCTGAAAGAGGTAAATATTAATTTAGTATAAATTATAGTACCACAGGGAAACATCAAATTCAATATACCCTCTTACACAAACAAGCCAAAAAGAAAAGAAACTAAAACTGCATCACTGAACAGTATAATCTGGAGGTATTGCACAAGTCAGAGTAGGCAGTAATATCAGACCTATATGAATAAAATAATAATAATAGGCAGGAGCTGACCTGTCAGGATTCACTTTAGAAAAATTCACATCAACCAAAACTAGACCATCCTCTGCTCCTTCACCCATAACTATGTGTCGATAGTCTGTCCCGCAGGCACAGTGAGCTACAACAGTGAGCTGACCTCCTGCCACCTACGACAACTAAAACCTCTGAAAGAGAAAGCTCAAACAATCCTGAGGAATTTCCAGGCACGCTTTCAAAAGCTTCAGTGATCAGGCCTTTGGCCTGTTGGCGGTGGTGATTTGCGATTTTAATACCCAAGAGTTACAGCAAATCATTGCTTTTGCTACCTGGCACAAATGCTTATTTACATCCCACTACAAATCAGTGAAAATCATAGAGCATTACACCGAGTGCTGTCTGAAAGAGTAGGAATGCAAAGATAAAATGAAGTACACTTTACGGTGCATTAATATCTATGATCCTGTAGTTAATCCCTTATAACACAGTCTCATGAATTAGATACTGCTTTCCGGTGTACTTGCCAACGAAATTAAGTGTTAATAATAGGCTACTTCACTACTGCCTCTGGTTTAAACCATTGCTGGGAGGCAGAAGGAAGCTTCTATTTTTTTTTTTCATGAATTATAAAATCTGCAAATTATTAGAGTGCAAATTAACAAGTTTCTACTATGTCTAGTTTATGTACATTTAAATCGTATTTTATTGGCTCTTAATTAAATACATATAAGGAACTTCAGTCTGAAACACTATCACACTCTCCCTTCATTATTTTCTCTTCACACTCCTCTTCTGATTTCCCATTTCAAATTGTTTCCTCTGTAATAATTTTAAAACTAGATTTTACTATTCCTACTTAAAACAAGTAAAGGATTTTTCTTATTGCAAGCACTTTAAGATATTAATTTATCCTAATAGAGCTCCTGCTTTGTAAGCATTGTTTTTAAGTACATGACCTGACGTGAAAGGCATACAGAGCTTGTTGTAAACTGTTAAAGGAACTTGCTTCAGAAGCAGGAAAGAGCTCAGATGGGAAGGGAGTTGATGGACTTTTTCGTTTGGAGAAGGAAAGTAGTTTTTTAGCTATAAAAAACATTTTCAAATTAGTTATATACTTTGGATATAGTTTCGTTCAAATTCAACAGACACCTTTGGCTGAAGAAAAGCAATGAAGAGAAAGGCTCAGAAATGCCATAATCATTATATCTGAAACACCTGCACTCTTTCAGGCTAGATTGACAAATAGATATTGGTCTCTTTCCTATAATAGAAGGCCTTCCTACAAGGTATCCTAATTTCCCAGACACTCCAAGGACACCTCTAAAACCTCTAAGTAGGGCTAAACTATGTGCCAGGATGCACATGCTAGCATTTCTCCTCTTACTGATTTATTTGGTATGACAATACTTAACCTATTCACTGGGCCAGAGACAGAGCAAGGTGATGAGCGCCCATCATTTTCTTATTCAAGTTGTGTCCCTTCAGACCTGCTAATGAAACTGCTCATGTACATAATAACTTCCTAAACAACTTAAATAACATGTTTTTACCAATCTGATTCCTTCGTTGAAGATGAATTGAGGATTGGCTGCATGAGGAGCTCCTCCAGCAGCTCTAAAAAGGGACTAATGTCCAGGCAGGGAAAAGGGACAAGCAGCTGGAAGCAATAACATTTTCAACCAGCAGAGTTGCATCTGCAGGAGGATGTTCAAGGATGTTCACCTGCAGCATAGGCATCACTCCACCGATCAGCAGCTAAAGGGAGAGCACTTGGAGATACATAATCTATTTCCAGGCCTTGTCCTAATTAATGCATACTTTATTTTCTGAAAGAGCAACGGCTAAGTTGGGAAAATCTGTACGTCACAGCTGGTTTTTTTTTCCTTGCATTTCATGGAATTGTTTTTTTAAGGCTGGAGAAGATAAGTTATTTCATGAATTAAAGCATTCTTCTATTCCTAAATTATCTATAAACAGACTGTTTTTTATAAACTCATGGATTATTCATGACTAAAAATCCTGTATTCAAATATATTACTGCCTACAGTCTGTTTGTTTACTACATGCTGCTTTTACAGCTTCAACTATTTATGTCATATATGATTGCAAATCACATGGTATTGTTTCCGATCCAGGGCTGGATGAATGAAAATTTTGTAACGGAGAAGAAAAATGAGAGATTTGACAATGAAGATGAAGCATTTTCAGAACCCACCTTTCAGAGAAACTGTACACTTGAAGTCTCATATATGCAAATATAACTCAAGAGAAAACTAAGGTAGAGTAAGAAATCCTCAGTCATTCAGACAGCAAATTATTTCAATTTTTTCAGTATTTGAGTCCAACAATTTTGCTTCTTTCTAGCCAGGAACACATATGTTGAAGCAAGCATAGTAAAGCCTAGGTCCCTAGAGCTCAAATTTAAACAACAAAAATAAAATGGAGACTGAAATGGGAAAACTGCAATCTGTTCTTGGTTTGTAGAAGCTTCTGTTCAATTCATTTACTGAACAGTGAATCTTCTGCACTACAGCATTAATGAGAATAGATACAAAAAGCTTTCAAACTTAAACAAAGAAATGGCTGCTACTTTAGGGTATTTTCAAGCATTTTCCAGAGATTAACGTATAAGGCAGATGCTAGAATACCAGCACACAATACTTTAATTTAGTTCAGTATCTCTGCAGGCAGTGGCTTCTCTATTACAGCTAGTTCCCAGAACACAAGCTAATGTTATTGCAGGGCACTTTTAGATTAAAATCCCCAAATAAGCTGTTAGACTTTACACACATCAATCTTTTGTAAGTACAATAAGGCAGACTTAATTGGTTTTACTTTCATTTTCTAACAAATGTTATTATAAAAAAAAAAGCTTTTTAAAAAAAAAAAAAGACCCATGAAAAGGATTAGAAAGCAATTCCATAAGCGATAAAATAGGGGCAGAGAGTTATTATGGAGGAATGTCAGCAAGTGCATAGCTAAGGTTGTTTACTCAATGCCAAATAATCATCTTTGGAAGCTGAAATAATAAACTTACAGTTTCAAATTAAGGACTGCAAGAAATTGAGGAGTTACTGAAGCAGCAGAGGAAATTGAAAATAAACCCCCAAAACTCCAAAACCAAATATGAAATAAACCTACATAACAAATATTAACATGATGACGAATGTTTTCTCTAAGCCAGTAAGAATGAATAATGCCTGGCGAATAACTTGGCTAGCCTGATCTGCAAAGCTTAGAATGGGACCCAGCTTCACGGTAACTGAAGCATTTGAACACATGGTGCCAGTTTGAACCCCAGTTAGGCCTGAAAAAACATTTACAAGCTGGTCTTCTGTTGGCTTTCTGTGAACACCTTATTCTAGAATTTCTAGAGTTGAATTTCTAGAGTTAGAAAGGATGCATGACAATGTGGATGGAGTGAGCACGGAGAACATTCGATCTTATTTAAAGCTGCGTAATTATTCAAGGCTATTTTACACAGAGCTTTATCCTGTTGTACTGCTAATGCTCAGTATGGTCTCTATTTGTAATGATACTCACACATCTACATATACTTCAGTTCAAAGCCTTAACTACTTCAACTAAGGAAGGTCTGTCCCCTCTTAGTGACCTGTCCTTTCCCCCAAAACAGCAAACAGTACATAGGCAGATATATGCATGCAGACCGAGCTAGGCTGCAGTTCTGTTAGAATTGTTTTACCCTTTTCCTGTGTTTCACAGTCAGTTACAACTTTCTGAGAACATTTTCAAATGGAAAAATATTAATTAAAAAAATTAGAAAACCAAACAACCACCAAAACAAACAACCAGCAACAGAAATCCAACCAAAGCCACCAAAAATAAAACCATAAAATATCTACCTATCTATTTCAACATCTTTGTACCCGAAGGTTTCCAAGCTCTCTGGCAGGACTGCTGGTCAGGTCCAGGAAGTGCACACAGTACCTGAAAATCTGAGCTTTTACTTTAATAAAAAGTTACTATAAAATCCTGTTCCACCTAATTGTAGACTTCAGGCTCAATGTGGAACAAATTAACATAGCTCTGTAACTTATTGGACATCTGAACTCCCAGTGACCTGTTGTTTCAAGAGTGAAATTTTCTGCACTCAGAAAACAGAAGTTAAATTCAGAGTGCTTCATTTGTCTGTGGCCACTCTGTATCTGAAACTCTCTCAGTATTTTATTTTGCACCTTACAGGGGCTAACATAACTCTTTCTCACCGACTTGTGTGTCCCTGGCATGGTCCTCTCCCCAGCCCAAGTGGGTTGCCTCCTCCTTCTCCTCCTCACAGAGCTTACAAAGATGTCCGAGCACACTCTTCCTCCCCCTTTGGCAGTTTTGCTGGCTCTAATTTCCACAGCAGGAAACTCACCTCACTAATAAATCAAAGAGCTCTGGGAGAGGTGACTCATCACCTTCCTGTAAGTAGTTAAAATAAAAGTGGACTGTGGTCATTTCTGTGGGCACCACTGCTCTTTTCTTTAAGCTTGACTCCCCCACCCCCATGCTGCACATTTTATCATCTCCCTGAGTTATTTTCAGCTTTTAGTACAGCTTATTAAATCTTCTCTGCTTGCCTTTGTCATGTCATTTGATCCTGCTCTCCTCCCTCCCCACGTGCTGCATTCACTGGTCATCTGTGTCATTAGAGTCTCTTCCTTTATTACTATCTTACCAGGGGTCACATCGCAGAAAAGAATGTCACCTGGAAAAACCCTCTATTCAGTTGACCAGATTTGAATGTTTTACGCAATAAAACCCAAACAGCCCCAAAATATAATGAATTTTTTTCCCAACCTTGTGGCAGAAATACAGATGCTTCCAAACGTGTACCTGTCACCTCCAAAGTGCATTTTGATCATATCAAAGATATCTATAGCAAACTGTCAGGCCTGCAACATTACATACATGTGCATATGCGTTTTAGGACCAAACTGTAATTCAGCTATGGGAACAGAACTGCTTTTGGTCATGTTATAGGCACAGGGCTGTAGCATCCAGCCCTTGAGACTTTCAGAAAAGGTTGTATAGCAGGCGAGAGGGCCTGTTTCTGTTTTACAGGCACAACAAAAGAGCTCTGAAAATGCAGTTATGTTTATGAAAAAATAATTTCCAGATTTAAAATAGAAAGCAACTTTTTTTTTTGATGCAACAAACCAGCAAATTTAACAAACCATCATGATCCTTTATTGACAATACAGACTCCGGAGCTGCTTCACTGTTTAATGGCCAAATTCTGTCAGAGTTAAGCTCTGCTACTACAATACCATCTGTTAGTGAAGATATACCACACAAATTCCCCAGCAGCTTAGCAGAGCTGTGTCCAAGCACAAAGTCCTGCACTGGTGGGTTCCCAAGCAGAGTGCAGTCGAAGTTTGCACCAAGCTGCATACAGGAACATGAACGCATCTTCTCATGGCCAGACTTGGAAGAGGAACAGCATTAGTTTATTTCCAGAATCTAGAACCTATGTTGAAGGATAACCAAACAAGACTCCAGCATATAAAAAGGGAAATTTACAACAGCACAGCAGAGATTTTCTGTTTATTTGCTTTTACTGAACTGAGATCAGTATTTTGAAGTTGAAACACTGTTTTTCAGTGAGTGAAAGCCAAGCCAGACAGAAGATTTCTAAACGATAGAAATTATGGGCCAAATCCTTAACTCTTTGTCTGTAGCATCCAGGAAAGTGAAAGATCCAGCCAGGGCTTGAGCCTCACCTTACTCAGTTTCGCCAGCACACTGTTGTCACCCTTAAGACACCCTTAGTTGTCTCTGTTCCCAAACAGGAAGCATGACTGCACTGCACATAATGGTCTCAAGAGATTTGGTGCTTTCCAGTAGCCACAGGACATCAGCTAAAGAAGCCCAGGAACTGTACGAGCTGCCATGGGAATGACTTGTGTCCCCAGAGTCAAGAACATAGAAGAGCAATATGAAAGTACACCTGTGCCCTTCATCACACAGTGCCAACTCCCTGTTCAACTCAGAATCTGTCTCTTGGCCTCCAATCCTGACACTGTTGCTCCATTCAGGTTTACTCTACTCTGGGGATTTAGCCAGCCCTCTAATATTTCTTTGATTTGGGATTTTAAAGCAATCCCTTCCATCTTTCCTGATTTGTAGGGTTTATATTATTTATCTTTTCCATTTGATTAACTAGCTGAAAAATCGATGCCAGTGCATTTTATCATCTTCTCAGAGGAGCTCTCTGTTGTACTGTGCTGCTATTTTAGGAACTAAGGCAGTTTGTGAATCTATACAAGTAGTTTGGCAACCTGCTCTTTCTTCCTTTGCCCTCTCCTTTGTTTTGGACACAACACAGGAATCTTTCTGTGGCTCTGCATGGTGAAAATTGATATAAACCAGCTTTTGTCAATTTTATATACTTTTTTTTTTTCTGTGAAGAAAGTTAATACCATGGAAAAAAAACTGGTCAGGAGGATCAAATGTTTACGCAGGACGTCATGCTGCTTTAGTGTGCCAACTCCCCAAGAGTCTACAAGGAAGCCAGCCAGACGGGCTCTGAAGCCTGCACCCTGACCCCAGTGACCTCTTAATTTTTTAACGTTTATCTAGCCCCATCCCAGCAGTACTTGCATTGAAACTGATCCCCCTGCTCCTGGATTTTTGGCAGAAGGAGACTTCCTTCATATGGAAAAGTGTTTAATACCAATTTAATGGTCTGTCTAGCCACTGTAAACCCCCAACCCCCTTCCCAAGTCTCCCACTGGCAAGAAACAGTGAAATAATATGCTTGAAATAGCCCTAATTCTTCTCCTCAGCATGGTAGTTGTTTTTCTAATAAGCAATTTTTTGAGAAAGCCATAGAATAGAAACTAGCAGCTACAGAGCTGAATGACATCTGTAATACGTTCCTTTTTCTTTTTCATTAAATTATTTTTTCATTATCTTCTCACTTATACATTTGCATGGTCAGAAATGGGTGCCCACAGAACTACAAAAGGTTTCCATTTTAAGTCATCAGATTTGTTAGAACCAGAAAAAAAAAAAAAAAAAAATCAGATTAATGCAAATCCACTTTTCATGTAAAAAAAAAAAGTCTAAGTCGTAAAAAAGAGCTTCTTGGTACAATGCCAACAAAAATCCTAACAAAGAAGTTAATAAAAAGGAAATTGAAAGGTGGCATAGTTTTCCTAAGGCAATCTGGTTTGCTACTGTAAAGAAGGTGTGGGTTCAAAGGAAGCTGGGACTACCCTTTGAGATAAGGAAAGGTTTGAACCTTTGCAGCAAGGATGGCTGTGTCAGGGACACAGCATAGTCTCATGCATCCCCTAGTGTCGGGATGGGGAGAATTTCAGCTGTGGAGCAAAATGGCAGGCCAGAACCAAGTAACAGATGCAACAAGCTTGGCACCACACAGATATTTTAAGAGCTCTAACATCCTTTTCATTAAGTCACCACATTAAAACAACATACCCTTAGGAACTTTGGGGAGTCAGTAACAAAACTTGTTACAATAGTGATTTGATTTGCTTTCTATCTTTAAAGAAAATAAAACTATTCCTCCAAATCTATACTCCTTTAGAGGTGAAAAGCCCATGAGTATCCACCACTTCCCATGCCTTAAGAAGAAATGCCAGAAAAGTTCATCTGAGAAAACATGAAGAAATGTTCCAGTCTGCAGTTTACACATACTCCCATTTGGACTTAAACCACTTAATTTTCCAGGAAGAAGGAGGCACATGATATAAGGACATTGAACAAAACCCCATAGTTTAACGGCGACAAGATCCACTATGTTGTGATGAAATGCCACAGGGCAACAATTTGCAGAGCACTGTGAAGGATTCAATGTCCTGCACTGCTGCAGAGGGTAATCTCCTTTACCTCTATGCAGCAATACAACATATGGAAAACAATGGAAGCCATTCATATGTATTCTGTTTATAACATTATTCAAATTAACTTTTTTTTGAGTGAATAAAAATGCCCAAAAAACTTATCTAGAGTGACTGCTGTTTTTACACATACAACTATATTCCAATAGCTTCAAAAGCCATAGAATCTCATGCTGCCAAATAACAGCTAAGGAGCTACTAGGCAGGATCTCAGACAAAGGCTTACAATTCCCATCACCTCCTGTATTGCCACTCCACTAACAGCTACAGCACCTCCCTGCAGCTGAAAAAGAAACAAACCAAAAAACATCAGGTCGACAAGACCAAACGGTTGCACTCCAAAAATATTATCATATTGTGCCACTTTTTCAGCTCTTTGGGAGTGGGCAAGAAGGAGAAGTACCATATCAGCCTGTTCCATAGCAGTACTAGGGCAGATGTCCAGCCCACTGGACTTCAAGTCTGAGACAGCGATCAAAAGAAATGTTATTCACTTTCATATGGCTGCCAGAAAGGTGAACATTTTCAAAAGCAGAGAAATCAGAGAGATAGGAAAGGGAGGAGAGCATAAAGAAGCATAAGTACAAGTACAGATGGAGCTTTCCTGGACTTTCTGATGTCTCCAGAAGACACATTGTGCACAGCCCTGAGGAAGGCCCATTTCACTGCAAGATCCGCTGCTCTATCTCATGGTTTTAAGCTCTCAAAGAGTGCCAACACATTACAAACTTTCAGGAAGGAATTCTGACTTTATTTCTTTGGCAACAAACAATATGCTCATCCCCAATTCCCTTTCTACATATCACATGGTGGCACAGCCCTGGAATTATGTCTCAACACACCATATGTGCTGTTAAACATGGCCCAGCTCCCACACTCTGTAACCACAAAGAATCTAAGGAGATGAGTGAGGGGCCTTTTCTGAAAAATGCCTCCAAATGATCAAAGAAAAACAGAAAATAAACAGGTTATGATACATCATGGTGGAAATTATCTGAGACTATGAAAATATCCAATCAACTCTAGTTGTGCAACTGTGCTTTTTGGAATTTCTCTAAATTCATTGAATTAGGCAACTAATGAAATAGGAGGAAGGGGGTGAAACATTATGCTTGAGGGTGGTTTGGAAGTTTATAGAGAAAAAATGTGTAATTACTTATTCTATGTTTGTTCAATACTTCTGAAATGTGGTTATGGTACTATGTAGTCATAACTACTATGCTTGCTTCTTTGGGGTCTTACAATTTAGCTTATAAATTGTTCAGCTGGACAGTTTTCCTCACTCCCATCCTTTCACTGTTAAGTGCTCTTTTCTTACCCCTAGAGATCAAAGAGATGTTTCTGTGGTTTGCTGTTCCATCCACATTCCCTCTCCCTCCTCTCTTCCTTCCTTCCTCTGCCCTCACTACAGCACATCACCCAGCAGCCTCAGGCATGAATCAGTCACAGAACACACACAATCACATACACACACACACACAAGCCCTCAGCTGTGACAGTGTTCGGATGAACTCATGGAGACTGTGTCCTGCTCTGGACATTACCTTGTACTTCAACAGCTCCCTGGCTCTCACTTTTGGTGCACTGAGTTCACTACGAGTTCACTGCTAGCTTGGTAATTGGTGCCTGCGTGTTCATCTAATTTAAAGGTTCGACTTTGATCCTGAGTCAAATCAAGCATCTTTGAGTATTTGATAAAATGGGTAAGAATGAGCCTAGCAGGTAAATGATAATTTAGGGGAAAGTCTCCAGATTCCTTTTGTCGACTCCGCTACCACCTCTTTTCCACACTACCTTGGCAAGCCTGAAGCTACTTGTTTGATCAGGGCAACAGTTTTGTTTTCCAAACCAGAGGATTCTGGTGCAGCTGGGCAATAAGAGGACAGACTGAATTTTGCAGGGGCCTCAAATACAAAAACCACTTCACAGAGTGGAATATCCTCCCATTAGGCTAATTCAGGGAAAGTTTTACCAAACACTTTAAAATAAGTGAGTTATAGCTTACTTGCTGGCATGTTACTGGATAGTGGTCAGTTGAAAGCTTGGATGAAGACCAGCTACAGCAGATCATGACTGATGTCACCTATTGCTTGTTTTTCTTTACCCCATCACACAAATCAGTCTTTCACAGTTACAAGTTTCCAACAAAACAGACTTGCACGCTTAGAGGTTTCCTCACAAGCATTTGCTTTTCATATATTAATATCTTCTCTACTGTTCTGCCTATGAAGATAGCCAGCCAAAAAATAACTTACCATCTAAGCAAACCTGCATTGATATTTGTATGCTTTTTCAGGCAAGATGAACGATTTTGTGCACTATTCCGTAAATAATCCTTGCACACAGTGCATTGCTGTATTGAATATTTAGATTCCTAGCTATTCTGACTGGACTCTCAGATACATGGCATGTTATGGGCTTCCTCAGAGAATAAGCAGAACCGTCATCTCCACTGTGAATATTCACAGCTATATATTTCAAATTCACTGTCACAAGTCTGTTATATAAAACACTGCTAAATGTGCTGTCAAAGTAAACAGCCCTGTCAATATCTTCCCTTGCATTTATCTATGCAAAATAAATTTTGAGGAAGGAAACAAAGGAACAGAGTTAAGCTCAGATAACAGTTTAAAATACATATTTTAAATCTTAATTTATTTTTTTAGCTTTGTATTAAAAACACCAGAAAACTACAGTATGTGTGAAAACAAAGACAAATAAGTCAGACTACTATGAATAAATCAACAACCGAGTGTGTATAAACATCACCTCTCAGCCTGTGTGGAGAATACATAACTATACTCGACATGAAGAGGCATGTTGAGAATGCACTGTCACTTCCACAGGAAGCCCCCCAATTCCTGCTTCAGGATTTTTCATTCTACAGTATGTGTGGATGGCATTATCCTGCTTTTCAGCTTGCTGGAAATTGATTACAGCATATTATTACTTCACTGTTAATAAAGGCCACAGTACAGGAGCACTGCCAACATCTATTTTCAGTTGGGCAAAATAGGTCTTAATTACAAACACATGAGCTAAAGAAAAAATAGGGGAGAAAAAAAATACTGTCAAGGGACAGGTTTATTTTCCTAAAGGAACATCTGTTACTAACACATCTCATGAAAATACATACATTAAACTGTAAGTCCGAAACAGAACCTGCCTTCAAACACTGCTCGATAAAAGTTTAAGATCCCTGGTAAATCTCTTTAAAACCCACAGCAACCCATAGGCTTGAAGAGAACCATTTCCTCTGTATACAGTGCAGCTCTTCAGAACTGCAGCCATTTGGCAGCGAGTTTGCAAAGCCACAAAAGGATGGGAATTAGCCATGTCAGCATCTTCCCTGGCTGCAGAAGGTAGCTCAGTCCTTCACTCTGCCAAAAACCAGTTGTAAAAGTCAGTGTGACAGCCTAGAGGAAGGTAATCCTCGCCAGCTGTTTCCAGCCGAAGCCAACCGCATTGGTAGCACAGCGAGCACCAACATGCATTGACTAAGCAGCTACCTGAGAAGTGGTAAGATGAAGTCTGATTCTAGGATCAATAAAATTCCAGGATGCTGACAATGCTTAGTTCACTTCAGCTAGCTGATTCAATAAAGACTGTTGCAGTGTGCTGGCCACACATGGCAGCAGGTTATTAAGGACTTCACTACTGGGAATGAGAAATTCTGATCAATCCATCACCTTTAGAGAGTGAAGGAAAAGACTAAGTATTCTTACACAGAACTGCTAACTAGAGTAGCACAGCCTAAATGGATTTCAAACCTTCATTAATAACCAGATTTTATTAATAAGTAGGCAAAAAAAGGTGGTGTTTTTTCCCTTCTCTTCAGAGTGTCTCAGCTAATACCTACCCACACATGCTATGAGGCACGTGCAGCCTGCAGAGAAATACTGACTGAGGCACAGTTCACCAGTAATTCACACCATGTTCAGTTAACTGTGGGGGAGGTGGGGATTGGGACCAAACAACCTGTCTTGTCTTTCGAGTGCTTTGGCTGATAGCAACTTTAAGAATGTCAGATCTGCTCTTACTTGTTCATCTTAATTTCTTCCTTTACACATACTGCAACAACAAAAGAGTCCTGTAACATATGTGTAGAAATGATGAAGGCTTACAGCTGTCATCTAAATATTTTTATTGAAACTATAATTAACTGTTTCTAAGAGCTTGGCTTTACTACAAAGGCAGTAAGTCAGAATAAGAGTATTAAGTTTCCTCTGTTATCAATCAGCAATTTCTGTTCTACTGCCGCAAAGTGTGCCTTTAAGGCACCCTCTCCACTTACTGCTGTTTTGCTCAAGGGAAAAAGTGATGGCTTTTTCTTATGCTATACACCATTAAACAACACAGCTTAAGCTACATGCTTATGCTATACTAAATGCACCATTTTGCTAATCTACAGAGATAACTACATTTAATTATGTTAATAATTGTGGTTTACCATGGTGCCAAAATTTACCTCTTAGCTTGTTAGACCTACAATTTAATTAGTAGGAGTGAATACAATCTTAAATGAGTGATATTATCTGAACAATTATTTAAGGGGTTTTGCAGTTGTTGCTGTACAACCTAAATAAACTGAGTTACTTTCACTGCACTAGTGAAAACTGAAGCTGTAGCCCAGACACTAGTGGCATTGAGTAGATCTCTTTGGATTCACTGACATCAGTCTTGAGGGCCAGCTACAACGATGTATTTTGAGAACATTCAAGTTTCCTAGAAGTTTAGTTTTATCTGATTTGTGCTAAATCCACATTAGTCCTTAGATCCCAGCCTAGAACCTTATATTTACTAACACTTACTCTCACCTTGAGTTTTTTATTTCAGACACAGGACAGACAGAAACCTCTATCAGGTTCTTCTTTCCCTAACATAAGCAAACCCAAATCTCCTTAATTCATTTGAATGCGAAGTAAGTCCTCTTTATCTCAAACATAAAAATGCTAAATCATGCTTGTTGTGCCCTTGCAAACATTACAACCTTACCTTGAGCAAGACCCAATTTTAACAAATTGGTAATCATTATTCATTCGTCTACATTCATTTTAATATTCCATAGATGTTATTCTTATAAGGCAGGGGAAAAAAGAGAAGGAAAAAAAAAAAGAGGAAAAAACCCCAAAACAAACAAAACTACATCCCTCAACAACAAAAACCCCAAACAAACAATCACCACTCTACTCACAAAGTTCCTTAATCTTGGCAGTCACTGGTGTTTTGTTGTTCCTGTTTGTGAGGTAGGTTGGTGTTGGGTCTTTCTGTTGTTGTTCCGTTGGTGTTTTGGGGGGAAAGGGGTACCCCTATTGTAGCTTTCAGACCTATGAGTTACTTATGATATCTTCCAGATTAAAAGAAATCTGTTCAAGATGTTTACCAATCATCCCTATGGTACTACATCATGCTTATGAACGTTTTCAGTTTTGCAGAGTGAATAGTCTGTAGAATCAATAAAGCAAATCACCATGAAGCTTAATTAACTCTCTCTCATAACTGCACTTACAACAACATCCATGCATCAAGAAAACAAGACTAAACAAATCAGCTTCAGATGTTCACACCAAAATATACAGGAATGGTGAAGTACAGAAGCAGTATTCTGGATATAGGAAAAAATAGAGTATGAATTGTTTGCTATGCTTTAAAAGGAAATGCATTGGAAAACAAATAAATGTTATAAAACCAGCTATGAAGTTCTCCACTAGAATGTGTAGGTGACATATGCCTGAACCAGACCATTAAAGTCTCTCCTGTAAGTGTGCTCGTTTGATTCCTGCAGTGATAACTCGTTTTTTTTCCTCAAAGTGAGACTTAATAAGAAATAAAAGGAAGCAAGAAAAATGTTCTTTGCCAGCAGAACAGTTGTGATTTCTCACTCTGCCAACATCACATTAGCTAATATTACTCCAAGTGGCTTTTCAGTTCTTAGTTGGCATTACTGGATGTCTGAGAAAAGAAAAATAACAGAAAACAAAGCCTGAAGCCCATATATGGCAAGAAGTCGTCTTACTCAAGCCGAAAGAAGGAATGCTCACCAAATTAATATCTCATTCTGCCTCAGCTGCAAAGGGTATGTCATTTCTGGGGGCATTTTAAAGACTGTATGCAACGTATGTGACTTGCACAATAGTTGTTGGAGAGCACAGCTCCTGCACTTTTTGCATCATAGCTTACTACAACCCATGCAGCAAAGCCATCCAGATTGCTAAATAAAATAATGATAAGGATATTGAATATCCTTATGGAAGACTGCAAGCCTGGCAGAGGGTTGACATACTTTACATTTCAAGGTAATGATCTGCAGTTTTATGTGCTATCTTATGGCCACTACCTAATTGCTAAAGACAGAAATATGCCGTCACCCAATATGCCTAATCAGTTGTAATTACAGGAGAATTTCTCAAGGAGAATTTCTTACAATCAAGATCATGATTTTTTAACTAATTACAATAGAAAGCAGTCTCTCTGCTTTCGCATTTGAATTCAGCAATGTGTTATTTCTTAGTAGCAAACATTTAATACTAATAATTAACATCTGAGATTCCACATAAATCTCATTTTCAGAAACAGATCTCAGCTGGTTTTGAAATCACAACCTTTTAATGTATCTCAGAAGCAGGCCAGTCAAATACTACTAGATGATTTCAGTTTCGTATTCACAATGATAATCAGATCTAATTGATAGCTCAATGTATAAGCAAAACGTTCATTAGTGAAACAAAATTCTGAAATCAAAACTGATCAGAAGTTTTCTCATTCAAGTAAATACATCAGACTACTTGTACTGTTTATGAAAAAATTGCCAACTTTGAGTAAAAAAAAAAAAGGGCTGAAATTTTATGTGTCTGAATAATTTACACGTTAGAATCTGGGGATTTATTTGAGCTGCTTGATAAACTGAAGGAATGCAAACCCACTCAGGTACCAACTGCAGGATGAGTTTCAAACAGGTCTCTGGAAAATAACACTGTTAGAGTGAATCATTGCCTCAAACATACCACTGAGGACAAGGTTAAGAGGCAACCCATGAATCAGTAAATCTCACTTTAACATCAATTCCATGCACTTTGCCCAACTGCAACATTGTGTTTGAAAAGGCTTATATGCAATCACAGTTGCTGTACAGTATCTCACAGGCTTCTTCCAAAATATGTGCTCCGAGTACATCAGACTCATTACACAATAAATGTATAACTGCGGGTACTAAACCTGTTCTTTACCATAAAAGCTCAGCTTAACCAAAATGCATTAAAGAGAACTAAAAATTCAAACCCAGATGTATACACCTCAATTTGATTCCGACTTTTTTTTTTTTTACCCCCAATGCACTTAAAACCTGGCTGTTGAATGATCTTGGAATCCAGATGCACAAACATGTATAGGAGATCCAAATGTTGCATTTTTGCACGGTCCTAAGTTCATTTCCCAACATGCGTAATTATACAAATGCGCCTCATAGTTCTACACCACAGTGTCAACATTAACTCCAGAAATGTTTAGGAAAATATTCAGTATAAAATTCAGGTTAAGATGTTACAACTCTTATAATTAAAGAATTTCTTCAACTTGCAAAAAACTAAGGTATGTGTTGTTTGGTTATATTTCTCAATAGTGTCACATTAGAATAGCTTTCATTGTTTTAAGTGTGCCATTTACCTCATGGGGTTAAAAAAGAATATCCACCACCATAGTATTATGTAGTTAGTAATAGTAATTAACATAATTAAATAGTAATTAACAAGTAATATAGTAATAAGTAATACAATAGTAAATAGTAATTAACAAGTTTTCATTATTTGTGCCATGTCTAAATTGAAAATAAAGCCAATGTCATGAGGCTCACCTACTGCTCACTCCACCTAGCTGATTTTGTGGACACCATATTTACAGTTATTTCTACATCACACTAATGCTCAGATACATGCAGGTAATGTGCAACTGCCAATATTAACAGCATCAGTTCAGTGATGAAATTGGAAATTCAAGTGTTTCTCAATAAAGGCAGAGCAAAAAGTTTGACTGTATACTGCTTAATTAGAAGTGGCTCTCCCAAGGGAAAGTACAATCCCTGACATTTCACCTGAAGGCAAATTCCAGGATCCTGTGCAAAAAAGCTCCTCAAGAGAAATGAGGCACATCCTGTTTACTTTTCAGCTCACTTAGCTCATTAACAGCTATGCACACAGACACCTCACCAAGTCTGGGTATTTCAGGAGTTTCTGTGATACAGGTTTGTAGCCATATTTATTAATATAACTTGGGGGTGGGGGAAGGCGTTTGAGTTTGGGGAATGTTTAGATTTTGGCATGTCTGCTTTTTTTTTTTTTTTAAACATCTGTGCTTTTAGAATAAGTTATTGTCTCAAAAGAATATTACTCGGTTCAGATTCTTATTCAGTAAAAGGTTTAAACCACAGATAAAACAAGGAACTCAGAGGAGTGAAGTGGACATTGTGACACAGTCCTCTTTCTAATATCCCTCTAGATAGCTAGATAAATGTCTTGCTTGGAGCAAGAGTTCCAGCTTTGTTTTTAAATAATGATCACTTTTTTTTAATTGTGTTTCTTGAAAAGACACTTAAGAAACTAGGATGCTTTAACATCACATTATTTAGTGCAATAAATCTGTTACTTCCAGTGCAAAGTCAAAGGCTAGCCCAAGATCTGACACACAAAAAAAACCTCAAACCTGTGAGAAAGATTATTTTGTCTTTTCGCTAAAAGCAGTAGTCCCGTTAAATTTATCCCTTTTGATCTGAATGCAGGCAAAACCACCCAAACAAAAATCCTTTTCAAAAGAAAAACGTAACACACACAAAACTTAATTAGTAATACAGGCCTAACGCTCAGTGTTTGAGCACCAGCATTTCAGAGAGTTTGTACTCGTGGACCATACCTCAAACCTCTCTCTTTTCCCTTCTTGTAGCTCTAGTGCTCTGATGAAACATGTACAATTACAGAACCAAACATAATCACCATTTGATTTTATTCAACAGAAATTAATTATGCAGCAGGAAATACTACCCAGCTTCATCAGTCCAGATAACACATAGTTACATTAAAGGCAGCCAAGAGCATTGGAGCCTTGGGGAACACACTACTTGCGTTAGGGTCACTGAGACAGCTGACAGCAACATGCAATGCAATGCTGTGAGTAACAGTTTTGTAAACTGATGAGTAAATCCCATTTGCTAATATGTGACCATGTAAATTTTTCTCAAACCTGGATGAAGAGATGGTTTGCTTTCCCTTCCCACTAAGTTTTATTCTGCTGAGGCCCATGGCATACTCACTAGAGACTCCCCAACAGCTGTTTTTTCTTTTAAGCTTTCCTTGTCACTTTGGGATGTGATTTTTTGCTGATAAAGTGTAATAGAAGCTGTTTCCTGTATGCCACAATGAAACAGATGTTGTAAAAGTTGTGTAGCCCTTAATCTGGTCTTTGGGCAAAACCTGTTTCAGGCTAAATTTTCTTCTGTCACAAAAACATACATTATATTTGTTTTCCTGCCGGTCAATTGAAGTGGGCATCAAATAAACATTTTAACTGAGTGTTTCTGGCAAAGAGTCCCAGAAAGCAGCCGTGTGAAAACGAAAATAATGACTGCATAGCACAGAAAATAGAACAGGAGGGTGCTCAAGTAGTCCTTGAGTTCACCTTACTACTCCCAGGCACAGGCATCAATGCCTATGGCACTCCTGGCAGATGTTTGTCAAGCCTGCCCTTGCAAAGGTGAAGTGATTCCATAGCAGCCCTAAGCAATCTATTCCAATGACTAATTATCCTTTCAATTATAATGTTTCCCATCCTATCTAACTTCTAATCTCCTTTGCTTTAATTTAAACTCATCAGTTCTTGTCCTGTCCCCAGTGGACATGAAAAACCAGATTATTCTCTTCCTCCAAACAGCAGCCTTTTGCCTACATCTTCTCAGCCTTCTTTACTTAACCTCTAGACTAAACAAACCAAATTCTTTCAGGTCGCTTTCATAGCTTGTATTTTCTTCTATCATCCTTATTGGTTGCCTCTGGTCTCTGTCCATCTGATGCACATCTTTCCTGCTGTGTAGCGCCCAGGTTAGATATGCAGCCTAGCTGACCCATTAAACATGAAGGTTTCCTCTTGTATTTAACATGCAATACTTGTGTAAGACATGTTTTTACAGCTGATGTTTATTACTGGTGTTCTTCCCCCCCCGCGTTTTCATTTTGACACAACTAGTTCAAGACTGGAAGCCAGCTGAACCAGTTGGATTGATGTGCAACTGAGTTAGAGCCTCAGTAAATACTCCTGCTCTCACTGCAGATACAAGTAGCTTATGGACCACACTGGAAAGTAGTGAAATCTATTCTCTATACACACACATACACACACACTTTTATTTATATATATATCAAATCTCTAACACATTCTGCCTTCTTCAGTTCCGGCACTGGAAATAGCCTTAATGCACTCTTACAAGCTGCAAAAATAACCATAATTTCTGTATTCAGAGGCCGAGTCCTCAAAGGAGCTCAGCAGTTACTGCTTCCTAGTATGCAACTGCACATTTATGCTCAGTATAGGCATAAATTTTTTTAACTGTGGCTTTTTATAGGCAGATACCTTCTCACACTTTGATGAGTTATATTTACTATGCTTCCTAGCATACATTATTTTTCCTAGCTCATCCACTTTGGGATGATTCTTAAATAATTCCCCAAGATATTGCCTGTTTTCTCAACAGCTGATAAGCTGATACTTCCAAGCTTTTCTTGCCAATGTTTTTGCTTATCTGCTCTCCTGTGTTCTCAGTACTCTTGAGTTCCCGACTTCTATTTCCAAACACCTTATTTTCCTACATAGGACTTCAGAGCAGTCAAAGAGGTTAGACTCTCAAGGCTTGACACTTCCTTATCTTTGTCCTACTTCTCCCTAAATTTCTGTCTAAAATGAAAGTTTTGGAGAGGCTATCACATACATGGCTGCACAACCTTGCACCTTGCACCCTTCATGTCCTTTGCTTTGTCTTTCCCAATGTCAGAGTCAAACGTGTTATTTAGAACATATCCACAATAGATCTTTTGGGTTTCATTTTAAGAAAGCATGCAAGTTCTGCATGGAAAAAAAAGAAAGTACCCCACAGCAAGAGTTTTTTTCTTTACAGAAAAGGAATAGCTGCCACCTACTCAGAGTGACCACATCTCCTTACCCAAGCAAAGGAACAGGAAGTATCACCATGAGGGCAACCTCCCATTTCGGGTCCACTACACCAGCCAGCCAGCAGTGGATGTCTACCTGACTCACTAAAATAGAAAATTATTGAGCAGAATGGTAACAATTCATGCAACCACAGAGCCTTTTACTTTAGAAAGATACAAACTCTCAAACTCTAAATGCTGCAGTAAGCAAACATCTGGATCTGAACTTAATGGGTTAAACTTGACTTCACAATTCTATCTTAGTAACTTCAGGAAAAATCCCTTCAAGTTAGCTTTTAGTGATGTACATGATCAAAGGCCACTAACAGGCACATGGCACATTTGGTGCTTTTACCTTGTTTGCATCACCATGAAGAAACACCTGCGCAGCAACGTGCATCTGGTATATTCCGAGTCATGAACCAGGAAGGAAAGAATTGCTCAGTTCCATCTTGAAACAGAAATGGAAAGTAGACTAATCAATGAGAAGAAATTCCTGCATTATAGTTTAGGACCTGAAACGACATCTTAATGTCTCATTGGAGAGATCAGAAAGGAGGAAAAAATACAGCTTACCCTAGAACTGGGAGAGCCAGTCAATGCAGGTGTCTTCAAAAGGCCCTCAAAAAAAATGGAATTGCATCTGTTTTGTTCTTGATGCTTCATCTATTTCCCTCTCTCTCCGTATTCACCATTCTCTCACCAGTGAGTGCCTTAACAGCATACATGCTGTGGGACATAAGACAAAGCTGCAAATCCTTCACTGACATATTTTCCCCTGTACTTTCTCAAACCATGCCATGAATAAGCTTCTTGCAACCATTTACTGTTAAAAGAATTCATTTCCCTTTGTAACCAAGAAAACAAAACAAGAATTATTCATCTGCCAGAAAAATGTTGCAGTACAATAACCATCTACATGAATCAGAGACGGAGATTCTTTGAAGGCTTACTATAAAAATCCGCATCATACCACACTACAGCTAAGTGTAAATCCTGTAGGATATTATTACCACTTTTGAAAAAGTATTTCTATTGCAAGAAGTCAGTTACCTAGTACAAAGTTCCCACCAATACTTCTACTGAAACAGAAAATAAACAGTACATGAATCTGAGGATAAAGCAAACGAGTCATTAACCTAATGCAGTGACATAAAAGATAATATGAACTGAAATGACAAGTTTTGTAGTTCATAACTCAAAAGACATTTAACTACAAAATACCGTGCATCTCTACACATATATACTATATACCTCTATCTGCAAGACTGCAATCCCATTTCCTGCAAAGTCACCAGCACATTTCATTGACTTTTGCTCGCACAGAAGTTCACTTAATAAAACAAGCTAAAAATTATGAAGGTGAGCTCCCAACCACCTGCTGAAGAAAACGAGAGAGCAGACCAGAGGCAAAATTGAGAAAATCACTGCATATTAGAAGACAGATCACGATTCAGAAAGGAAAACACATATAGAGGAGGGATCCCTGGGTTCTGCAGGTGACTGACAGCAAGCAAAAAAAACCCTTAAAATCAAACATCCAATCAACAAACAAATACCATCCCAAAAATAAACAAAAAAAAACCAAATACAACAAACAATAAATATGCACACACATCTATTATTTTGTTTTAAAACATATACTTCTTGTGTAACTAAAATAGAAAGCGATTGACTTTTGTGACCCTGACAACTTGGAGAATCTGAATTTTCAACTCAAAGAGCTCACTCACAAAGTGCAACTTTTTCCACCTCGGGAGCAGAGGCTGGGCTCAGAGATCAGCGCTGGCTCAAGAAGATTATGGCAGCTGGGCAAAGAGGTCTCATTTTGTTGCAAATGAACAGCCAGCCTGTGACCTGTGAGCGCACTAGAGGAATCAGTGCTCGTCTTCCCTCCTTTTCAACAACAGGAATCATAAAACACCCAGAGGCTGTATGGCAGGAGGTAACCAGAGCAGCCTCGTGAGCATCCAGCTGCAGGGAGTATTCCCCCAGCTGTGTAACAGTATCTCTTTAGAAATGACAGCCTTCCATGAAGTAATTATAGCTAAAATCTTTTAGTCTTGCTGGAACAGGCTACTACTGTAGTAATTCTCAAGTAAGATAACAAGCACTAACTCTGCTTATCACTGACATTAAACCCCTGGTCTAATTGGAGCAGACAGACTATGCAGATTAACACAACTGGATCAAATTTATCCTGTGGAAAGCAAGGCCTTTCATAGGTAACATGCAGTTCACTTCCAGGGAACAGCATGGAGTTAGACATAGTGCACTAAAGCTGCTATTTGTGTTTTTTATTACAAGATTGCTGTGGACTGAGCATGAACCAGTTTTGACTTACACAGGAAGAAAAAGAGGCATCCTCAGGATGTTTACTACTTCGGTTTGTGCACATCATTTCTTTCCCAGGTTGTTACTTTAAATGATAATTTTTATGTTTCAAGAAAGTTTAAAGGAGGCCATTTAAAAAGAATATTTTTCTTCTCTGAAATGAATCATGTTTCACGCTCTTACATACATAAACTGTTTAAAAATTATACACAGAGTGAAAAATAAGATCAAGAATATCAAATTACTTTGGTCAGACTTCTCAAGGGTAGATTTGCTGAGAAATAGGAAATCTAAAAGAATTAAAGGACGAGAACTTTGATGCAACAGATCCTATGCACAGGTTAGTAAAGGAATTTAGATGGTACAGTAATCAATACTGTCTGCAGGCTTCTCCACTTCTAAGATATCCTACACTTGTTTAAAGCGCTTCTACAGAGCGGAGCGTAGTACTTTTGCTAGTGAACGTGTTACCACTGGTGCCAACAAGAGGAATTCCTGCCAGCTTTTCTAGCTCTCAAGGTAAACCATACCAGTCTGTTGAAGACAGTATACATATAAAAGAAGACTTTCTGCCATCTCATCAATTACCCAGGCAGTATTTGATTAGAGGTTAATGCTCAGCAACAACTCACTAGGTAAAACCTCTTTCTTGTCCGTATTCTCTGCAGTAGCACTGACATAGCAATCATTGCAGGCACAATTTTAGATATTTCACATGAAGGAACATGCTTTCATGTTGCACAAGGAGCCTATTTCTTTAGGTGTCTCAAAAAGAAATTGGGATTGAAGATTTCTTTCATGAGGCTACAAAGATCTGCCTTCCAGCTCTGACCAGGTGGTCCTGGGAGGATTTAAGGTCATCCTGACCTACTTTCCAATTTTCAGTTTTACTTAACAATCCACATTTATTCCTAACATTATAGCTCACTTGAAATTCAATGGGATTACCATCAGCCATTAACTTGGGCAAGCAGAAAAGGCTGATTAAGAATTATTTCAGGTTTTAAGTACTGAAGAAAACATGAGTTGTTAAATTCTGCGATCTCCACACCTACACCAAGCACTGTCATCCCAACAGAACTTTGCATAGTGGGGAAGAGGAACAAGAGCTCTCCTAGGAACAGCCAATTCCAAGTTTGTGTCCCAAGAAATTACGAGTTTCTGAAAACTGTGATTCTGCTGTGCTTTTCTATCTTCTTGCTCACTTTAAATTACAGTTAAAAGTTTAGCTCGGGTTAAACAATAAAACAAGAATCACCATTATTCCCAATATTGTGGACAACTTCAGTCATTGTAGACGTGATACTCTAATACAAGCAAGGGCAGCCAGGCAAATCACAAGCAGGCAGGTGCTGAACAAGTTTTCTACCATAGGCAGCTTTGCTAGCGTATATCTGGCCTGCAGTATACTTGCTATTTCTGTCTTGGATGTCTCTAGGGGAGCGACTGCCAAATGAAAAGTACTGTACCAATTTGTGGGGTGGTTTTGTGATGTGCATAAGAGTTCTTGGATAGGTTTAAATTCATACTGACTTATGCTTTAAGTGCAAATTTAAATTCTAGTATGTCTAAAGGGGAAAGGCTTGCACATTGCTATGCAGGTCTGCCAGCTGGGCTCCACCACTACTTTATTCTTTTGCTTTTAAAACTAAAACATGAAGCTTAAAACATTTTTTTTTTAATATCTAGCATTATAGAAGGTCATTTTCATACAAAGGCCTGCACAGAGAAAAGCTTTTGAGCAACAGGGTGCGTCACTAAAAGTCAGTATATATAGGACACATCAGTTGTATTATTTTTTTATCTCGCCTCTAATGACAATAAACTGGGAATTATCAGGCTGGCCTGACTGATAAAGAAAAACTGATGTGGAAAATTAAGTTAAACATTAGATATTAGGCTGAGTATCCTTTGATGAAACAAAAGGAGTGAACAAGACAGTAGTGGTCTCTTCTAGCTTAAAAAATGCTAAGGTGATTTTAAGATGGAAAATTCAGTTCTGCATGCCAAACACCTGATGCTTTTAACTGTACAGTTTCAGGGTCTTATTATAGATAACTTGTTGAGCCTCTAAATACTAGGTAATACATAGCTTGCAGTTACTATATTGGATACTTATCTCCTAAAACTACTCTTCCAATTTTTTCTTTCTTCCATGGTCTGTCATCTACTGCTCAAAGCTGCTAATTCCATTTTCTTTGGCTGTGTTAGACCTCAGTTACTATATTTATTCTAATGTGGCTTTGTGACCACTGAAACTAGATGGAAAATTCCACCAATGCCCATGTGGACACACATGACACCACGTACCATGTTACTATAATGCCCCAGGCAATGATCCAGCAGAAATCTAGAAATATTAGCCCTGGTTTCTCCATAAAGCTGATTTAACAGCCACCTGTGAAACAAATAACAGACACATAGCAGGATAAAATAGAAGCCAGCTGAACTCTCACTCAATTTTTCAAGATGAGTAAAGCACACAAGAATCATTATCCTGTCTGAATATTGTATACAATGTTAAAAGGCTTTAAAATCAGAAGCACTTGTTTAAAAGCGCATTTAAATATTTACTGTGTATGTTGTGACCTCTTCACTTGGTGCTTGGCTTGCAGCTCCTGTAACAGATACAGCACTCTTCTACTCTTGGCACATCTGCCAGAGCCCAGGTTCTCCACTCTTATTGAAAAGAGGTTAGAACAAAACCACTGTACTTGGACCATGTTCAGAGTCATTCAGTTGGCCTATGGCTTCCATAAACTTCAATTAACAAGGAGAAACAAACAGCAATTAACTATTTCCCACTACCAGAATTTTTTATTTGTTAATTTATTTTGGAATTGTCTCATTTGCTCTCTCAGTAAACTAGGAGCAGCTTAAATTTTTTCCCAAAGTTCCACTTATGTGAAATGCAGTTTATTACTGCCAAATCAGCATGATGAGCTCTCTTGTTATAGGACATGTTAACAGAAATTGCTATATACTTGCTTAGTGAGGAAAACCTGCCGTGAATGTTGTTCAAATAATCAGAAATTCCATCTTTTTGGAGCCAGCTGCCAAATTTCTTCTTTCCTTAAAATAAACAATGTCTATGCTATGCTTGTTTATTATACTTCTAGATCTTGCCAAAGTTCACGTCACAAAGACTTTGTGATTTAAAAGCATGGTGGGAGACACAGCACAGTAACAAATCCAGTGGAGCAGGAAAACAGGTTTGAACATGATAATGTAACAAACAGCTGGTTAGGAAAGGTTTGGAAGAGGATTAGGAAACAAACTGTTGCTAGAGCAAGAGACTCTGTTGCCTTCAGCTGCAGTGGCTATTTCTGATTTGTTCACAAAGAAACACCGAAAAAAAAGCCTTGTTATTAAAATACAGATGTGTGGAGAGAGCTTAATTCCTTCTAAATATGCCAGCATAGCCTGAGCCATGCCATTTTTCTCCCAGCCATCCAGAAGGCAGTCTGTACAGCATCCACATAAGAAAAGACTTCTGCCCTATATACAGAGGAGAAGCATTGCAATATTACTGAGCTGAACATAATCCACATTTACCCAGAAACTTGATAAATGTAACTGATCACTTGAAAATGTGAAAAACATGAATTTAGCAAAGGTTTATTTTCCCTCCTGATCCATTGGTAATAGCTCCAAGCAAAAATCCTCCTCCCTCAAACATAAATATGCATCAGTCTTCTAAGAAAACAATCCTGTAACCACAGTTGCACAGACTGACACAGAGTGGTTGGTGATAGGGAATGGGAATAGTAGTGAACAAGAAGGTAAGTTATTTCTGCACTTGCTAAACATATCCAAAACACAGTTATTTTGTCACTGCAGAGTTTTAGCATATCACACAAGGTGCAAAGAAAGAAGGCTATGATTTTAACTATTTTTTCCACTTAAGCACAGAACATTATAGTTATTTGCAAGGCCATTTAATTTGCAGGATATTGAAACACCTTCAAGCATCGAAATGCTAAACACAACCAATTTGCTTTTGGAAAATGCTGTTGATACTTCAGCACTACAGCACACTTCATAGCTAACTGGTTTATACATGAAACAAGTAGACTGTTCAGATCATAAGCAGTCAACGCTACCATACCTATTCCTGAAAGATAATTGTGGAGACAGAAGAGCAAAGGCTTGCATTCTGTTTCAGGCAGTAATGCTGTCTCTGGCTCAGTTAGGTGCATATGACCCTACTCAAACTACCACGCGGCTCACCAATCGTAGCATGTCATACGAGTGTCAAAAAGCATGTGTCTGATGATCCCTTACTCCACAGTACAGCCAAGGGTGGTATCAGGCATACATAACCACTTTGACAACCCCAAGCCTAGGCTCTACTGCAATTACCATTTTTTGCTGAAGCGATTCATGCACAAAAAGCCGGTCTGCAATGCTGATGCAGCCTTCTTCATATCACAACTGTTTCTTCTTCTTATCATGAGCCCATGCTTCAGATATTCTCCATCAGGCAACACAACTACCAGCTGCCTCCCAGGCAAAGCCACATGTGCAGCAACTGCTAGCATTCCTGTTGGACTGTTCTGAGCTGAAGCTGAGCAGATCTGCAAGTACTTTCAGGTGAACTGCAGAAAAATCCCCCAAAGAAGAGTAAAAACCACCAGAGGACGATCAGCATTCAAACAGGTAACCTGGTTTCACTGCCAACCAAATGAATTGTCAGCCTAAGTATCTCTTATTTCTTCTCCCCAGCACTTCTAAACAGGAAGGGGAAAAAAAAAAAAAAGGTCATGAGCAAGAGTTAAGGACTGTTCTGAATTAAAACTCCTGGCTGGTGTTTAAGAGCAAAAACTTTAGCATGAAAAGTAGTGACATACAGAGAAACACAAGCCTTAGTGAAAGTACAACGCTAATAAGAAATACTTTGATTTAGTTTGGTACTTTTCACAAATAGTTGGCGAGTCAAAAGAGCCAACAAATCAAGGCAGAAAATGATCTAAAGCCTGTAGACAACCAGAGTTACAAAAAATTACTAGCATAAAAAAGGCCCAAATCCTTTCAGAGGCCAGAGCTGTTTTTAACGTCCCTTTTAAAACGCACATCTGCCTCCAGCGCTCAGGTATCAAACGCCTCTTCCCCATTCTCCTTTTCTAACCTGTCACACACTTCTGTCTCCTACCATGCACAATCATAACTACAAGACTACCCACTTTGACACACTCACTCTCCTGTAAGCACAGGTCCCCTACTTCAAACCAAAGCAAAAATCTGATTTATTGAATACAGAACACAACAATGGCATTTCAGATGTCAAATATCCTCATGCTAAGATATGTATATCCTTGACAAACTAATTGTTTTTCTGTGGCACTGTGACTTAGACAAAGTCTGAACCTGCTCTGAAGTTCTGATCAGGAGGCTGACAGCAGGAAGAGTGATGGATGGCAAAGGCAGCCACTTGCTCTGGCTGAGCAGGCTCCACTGAACTGCCCATCCATCACTCTGACAGCTAAAGAAATTCTGTACAAATTTATCTACAGGGCACTAGGCAGGCAGAAGGCAAAGCATATATCCCACCAGCTGAAAGAGTAGATAATCAGAGAGGAACATTAGGCCGTTTAGTCTCCAGAAGTAAATTGGTAAATCCATTTGGCTCCACTGGCTAAGCAAGTGAGAACGCACCACGAAGAAACACTAGAATTACAACACTGAAAATGATAATGATGTAATAAATATAACAAAGTTGCTGGAAAGAGATTTTCCCCCTTCTTGCCTGTTTTTATTTAAAGAAAAAGAGCACAAGGAAAGAATAAGACAAAAAAAAATAAAATTCAGAGGATCCTGGGCACTGTGCGTGCTGTAAAGAGGAAAAAGATGAAAGGTCATAACGTAATTGAGTCCTTGAATACCAACAATGGGAGCTTTAAATCAGGACTCGACTGACACAGATATTTAACTGCCTCTGTCAGTTTTTCAGGCTATAAATAAAGGAATACTCTGCATTATTTTCCTGAGGGTGATGACAATATCCTCTTCTGAACATTCCCTCCCAAGCTGACAGAGCGCGTGCTTGTATCATATCTGTCACACTGCACTCTAGTTAATGCAATTCAACAGAATAAACTTTCCCTCATCTAATAATAATGCATAATAATGTTCAGCATGGATCAAACAAAGCTGACACTTCTATTTTATATGGAGAGGAAACTGATTTGGCTGTGGTAGGTGAAAGGATGCATTTTGAAATTAAGCTGTAGTCCAGACAGAGGTGGGCAGAAAAAATACAGACCCCTCAAAGACATCCTTTTTATTGCTTCTGTGTGTCTCTTTTCCTATTTGAAAGCCAGGAGACTGAATCCTAACGGTACCACAGTATGCTACTGAGTATTTATCTTGAGGACCTCCTGCATGTGATACAATGATTGTCTTTAGATTTGAAGATTTAAGAACTAAATGCTCATATTAAGTATACAACTGCCTGTCAGACTTCTAAATATTTTCTTGCGATAAGGGAGAGAACCATAATTGCCCCAAATCCTTTGCTTTGCAAATGAACATCCTGTTTTAATTGACTGACACTCTAATTAGTAAATTGGTAACCTGAACATCTTTTGCTTTATTTTAATAAACTCCTGTACATTCTGATTCCATATGTGCTGCTAAGTAAAGGTTGCAAGGATATTCTCAGGAACATCTGATCATTTTACCACTATACAGGCATTGAGTCTCAAGTTAACCGCTCTTGAAATAAGCATTACATTGTTCCTAAGCATTTGCTCTTAGTTCAGTGAGACATATGTTGAAAAACAAATAAACAAACAAACCAACCAACCAACCAACCTATGTTGAGTACATGCACTCTGCTGTTCTGCATTTCCACGTTGCTTAAGTCTTAAACCTTTAAACATGTTCTTTTGACGATGCAAAAGCACAGACCTTGATAAATTATCTCAAAGCCACCACTCACTAAATAGCTAAATTCCCACTGGCTCTGGAAGCATTGCTAGCAGGAGTGACCAACCCAACATTACATTATCCACAATGACGACATGCACATCTAAAACCAAGATGCCAGTTTTACATCTGAGTACTTAAAAACAACAGTGTGGGGAAATTAAAGAATACATGCAAAAAACTAACTCTTCTGTCTGGCTAATTGCTAAATCCAGAGATTCCCTGGTTACTTCTTCAGAAAATTAATTCATGAAATTAAAAAAAAGTAAAATTAACACAATTTAATTTACCCCAAGAACTTCAGGTCCTTTTATAAGCACAATTAGCATTTCTACCCCATGTGCCCTGAAAGTTCCTATCCTACTGTGATCTTACTTTTGTAATTTCCCCTGAAAAAGGAAGTAGTGAATCAGAATGTTATTAAGGCAACCATATTAAAATTCCCTGAGCCTTTCTGGGTCAAACTTTTTAATTAATTTATTTAATTTATTTCATTTCCATCTGTAAATTCAGTGTTATTATTTAAATAATCCTTGCTATTATATTAATAACACCAAAGAAGTCATGCCACGTAAAAAGCATTTGCTTTAGGAAAAAGTTTTGACCATGAAGAGGGGTAATCAAAGAATAGCAGTGGCATTCAAGAGGCAACTTAAAGAATAGATGTCTCTTTAATAGAGCTTAAACTGTCTACTCCAGATCACAAAGCTGGTGTTGTTCTTGCTTGGCTGACCATATGGAAATTAAGCTTTTCCCCTGTTCTTCACTGCTGTTTTCCTAAGGTTGGCTTCTGAGACATTTAATTACACTCTGTCATAAAACTGAGTGCTCAGCCTGACAGGAACAAGGATCACCTAACTGCTATTGTGATCACCGGAGTACTTGTATAGGCAATGGAGGTGAAAACCTTTACACTTTAGAAAGAGAAGAAAATGCATTTCATCAGTCACAACACAATGCCTCTCCTAAGCCTAAACAATTGCAAATGTACAGGCTCTTGGACATTGCCCTATTCACAATAAGGGCATTCATGTAGACTTTGCTGAGGCAAGTTAGGGCAAAAGGGTCAGAGGGCTATGAACTTTGATCTATGGTTTCAAATTTGGCAGGCCTTAAAAAACCTCCTGCTTCAGTAATTTTCTTGATTAACCTAATAAGAATTACACAAGAGGTGCTGTGATCTTCGCACTGCATCGGATTAGCTGCCTAGACGGTGTTCTGTGAAGCCTAAAAATCTCATCAAGAAGCATAATGAGAAATAGACGATGGAAGTGTTGAGAAAAAGGTCTTGAGTTTGTGTTTTAATTGTGCAGGCAAGGAACTGAAATGAAAGATACCCACGAGCTGCATTTTCTAAAGCAGCAGAGTATTTGTCTGTAGAAACATACTTTTTTAAAACTCCGAGGAAAAGATAATAAACAAAAATGGAAGCTCAGGAGTATTTTCAAGATGAACTTTCAGAAATTCAGAAAACACTTCCCTCTTGTCTTCTTCTGCACAGAACAGAATCTAACATCAATATTCATATTTACAATAAATTCTAAAAATGCGTTCAACAAAAAAAAGCCACCATAAGCATTAATATCTTCAGCTACCTTATTAAAACCATGTCAAAGGAGGAAGAGCTCTGAATTGTTAGAGGCAAAGGCTTAGCAATTAATTCCTGAATTAGGCTATTAGTACATTATGAATTTTCTCCATTTAATTAACTACCACTGTTAGACCGTTTAAGATTAAAATACAATTTATTAAATTAATCAGAGATAACTCATCTTTGAATTATCAGGATTATTCTTTTGCCAGGAATATGTTTTCAAAGACTTCATTGCTAGCAAAGAAATGGAAATCTGAGTAGCCACAGCAAGTCTACTCCTCAGAAATATTAAGAATTTCATTAAAAGAACTAAAAAAAAAAAGTCTTCTAGCATATTTAGCTCATTCTTACACAAGAGAGCTGCAGACTAGAAAATCATTAAGTGATCTAGTTCTGGCGTTCTTGTTTATAGTGGCTCACACACATTTAAGGAGCTTACAAACTGACTAATGTGGGGTAGTTCCTTCTCACTCCTGGATCAAGCACCAGCAAAGGCAATTGGGTGCATGCCTTTAAAAGCAATGGAAGAAAGAAGTCTTCAGAAACATGATTAATAATAATAATAATAATAAAGCAAAACCCCCACACCACCACCTCAGTGTTCTGTTTAAAAGATTTCTGGTCTTATTTATAAGGTGCCAAGTCTGCCTTTAATAGGAAAGGGTAGCTGAGATCAGCCCCTTCCATCCCCATGGTTTTCTACTCCCTAAAGAGTGCATTTTAAACATCCAAAAATACTATCTTTGAGCATCACACAGCTCCATGGATGGACATAAAGCCCTCCTAGAGAAGTCACAATGCACTGCAAAGTGACTTTGTAGCAGCGCTAGCAGCTGCATTAATCACTATGCTAATGCTTAGCTATAAGTTTTGATATATCTTTAGTATCTTGCACTGTATGTGCACACATCAACAGCAAAATGTACCTCAGGAAACATTCCAAAACTGTTTCTTTGAAAAGTAAAGTTCATTCGAGGGTCAATGGGGTAATTATGGCAAAATGAGCCTGCTTAGCTCCAACAACAGTTTCACATTTCAGCATGGTCCCAAGCTACTAATTTCTCCTATTCCACATGCTTCTTCTCTTATGAAAATAATAACAATAAAAGAAAGCTAATCAGCACTATCAATTAGGACTCATCTCACAGAAAAGGATTATATTCTGAAATTGAAAAAGGAAAACATTTTAAGTCTGCATTGCCCTTGCCAATACTCAGATTCATATTTTTCTTCTAAATGCTCCTCTATCACTTATCTGACATGAAAGCAGCTGCAAAAACGCACGACAAAAAATGTGGTTTTGAGAGCTTATAATTTTCCACCATCACTGAGGTTTCTGTGGAAGAATTTGGAAAAGCCCAATATGGTATCTTGTATATATATCAAGGAGTCAGGAGAAGCAGGAGGGAAATTCATACAAGAAGCTTTTAAGATACAGTAAAATAAAAACTGGTGCCAAGTCAAAAGCAGCATGTTGCATTGAGTTGCTGAACTTGCTAGGAAGCTGTTTACATATATGAGCCACGCTAATTGCAAGATAATTAATTTGTTTATCTTCAAGCTAAGCAAACCTCAGAATAATCCTACATGTCATTTGTGCTGTCTATCTTGAACACATTTCATTGCTGTTACAAGAACATTTTTCCAATCAAGCACATTAACAGCAAAATTAAAACATAACATGAGCAAACTACCCTCAATAATCAATGGAGAAGAAAGGCCTGGAAAAAAGTGCTAATGATAAAAAAAAATAAGCAGTACATTGAAAAGATATATCTGTGTAGTTTTATGGATGGAGCAGAGATGCCAGCTCTCCTTTGCTGTCCATAGAAACAGAAAGCTATGAGCAGTGCAAACACAACTACAGACACAAAGGGAGAGTGATGGCCCTGTATGGCAGTCCTCTTTAGTCAATTGTGACAAGCAACCGAGTCAGAGCAGAGCTTTGAAGCCCACTGTAACAAACAAAGTAGCCTTAAAAAACACAAATACTTCACTGACATGGTTGCAGAAAACCCACATTCAGCGCTTCGCTCAGCACTGATGTCAGCAGTGGGGACAAGCAGCTCACACCAGCTATACCCAACCATGAAGAAAGGCCCTCATGCTGCCTGATCATCACTTTTCTCTGGGTGTTACCAGCTTTCACACTACCAGAGCTGAATTCTTCGACCCTCAATTTAGTGTCAATAGGTTTTCTGTACACCTAGGAGCATCATACTTAAAAATCCCCGTAAACCTGTACACAAGGGAGAAGGCTACAAATGTGGTAAAGCAGGTCACCATCAGCTACAGGTTTAACAAAAACTAGTAGTGTTCTGTCAAATCTCCGCCTCAACCAGGGCTTAAAACCAGTTCCTTCTACCAAAAAATTATTGACACACTGTAAAATGGCAGCAAGTAGATTAGCCTGTCTGGCACTCTCAGGGTTATCAATGATAAACTTTGGTTATCAATCAGAAAGGAAATACAAAAGATGACAGTGCATCTGAAAATAGGTTTGTCTTGCAAAACAAATACACAGCAACTAACACAATTTTCAAACATATTTTGAAATTTAAAACTTTCTCCTTGAAAAGATTTTCTATCTACACACTATCTTCTAACCAAAAGTGTTTGCTTAAACTCTATCAAGCAGCACTAAATATTACTCAGAAAGGCTAAATGTTATTTAGTTGTAGAATAATCTAAAATGCCTTTAGGAAAAACTGCTGTCAAGATCTTTAAGCAGAAATGCTGACCAGAATCCTCTCCTTCCACTGAGGTATGAAAAAAACCATCTGTTTAGGAAAATGATAAAGCCTATATTCACTGGTTACACTTCTATTCTGACAAAATCTTCCAGATTTATAACTACTGCATTGTTGACTAAAGTGCTTTTGCTTCCTCTTTCACTAAATACTTTAGCCTAATCTTACAGTTCCTTCACAGAACTGACGCCCTGCCTAACAGTGAAGTACAACATCTCCTAAATAAAGATTAATCCTCAAATGAGCATAAGGAACAAATGTGCTACAGCATCTCAGCATCCTTATTGAGAACAGTTCAAACACATTTAACACATTAGGTTAAACTGTCTTGGCTGTGGTCTGTACCATATCTCCAAGGCAGATGCATAGTCATGAAAACTAGTATGCTGTGCCTATTTACTTAGAAACCCTCTAAACCTAATGGCCTAATAGTATGGCAGGAGTTGTGCTGATAAATGGGCAGGCAATTTGACTCTGAAAAAAGAGCTAAAAACTAGTTCAAGCTTTGCTTGTCCCCTCCTTTTATTTTTAAAGACAGGGATTTTTCAGTGATTAAATAGTCACCTAACTTGTGAGGGCTACATGATCTAACAAGACTGATTTATTGCATTGTATTGCATTATCACTAAGCTTTGCACAGGCTCCATACGAGTGCTACTAAAAACAAAAAATGGTTCTGTTTTGGCATGAGGAATGCAGCTCGCATGTAGGAAAAGATGCATTTATCAACAGCTTAGCTGATCTGAAAATATTACTCTACTGGAAAAGACTATTTCTGTTGTATGCACCCAACGTATATTTCAATTTTCAGCCACATCAATATCTTACTCTATTCATGAGTATTGTTAGTGTTCTCTCTCAACTTGGTGATCCTATCCATGAGCTAATAAATGCATTAATCCAGAATAGAAAGTATGGCTGCTAAAGAGCTCAAAGCGAAACTAGAAACAAGATCATACAGGCAACATAAAGACACATCAAGCGTCAAATTGGTGTCTGCTTTTTACCAGTACCTGGGAAAGGACAATTCCCATTTGAAATTTTCCTTTAAATCTTTGAAAATTATTGCCCATATTATATGTAAATAAAAACACACTTGTTAGCATCGTAACATATTTAAATGTTACTGTGACGTTGTTTAAAAAAAGGCAGGAAAAAATCAAATATAAGGGCACACTCAAACTTCCTCTTCTACTGGATTTATATCAAGGCATTCAGAGGTAGGTATACACCTAGTGCTGCACTGGTCAGAGAGGCTTTCTAACAGCTGAATTCACAAAGAGGTTACAATACAAAAGCTTTATTTTAATTTTATTCAGTGTTAAGAGGCGAGATAAAACATAATGCACAAATTCAAAAAGATCAAGTAGGGAGGAAGATCAATATGGAAGGAATTAGTGCATAAGTTTTCAGATAGATGTGCCAACATGTTGCTTGGATTTATAATTATAAAGCAATTATTACTTAGTTCAATAATAAATTATTAGCTGCCATGGCAACTACTGAAATTTAAGGCAAGCTATTAAGGGCAACGAGTTAGTCTGCAGGAGACAAAGGAAGAAGGCAGTTTATTCCTTGGACAGACTGTGCTCTTTCTCCAATTCCTTATGCTATGACATACCACTTCAGGACTGCTAAAAGAAAAATTGCAAGATACCTGGACCCACACAGAGACAATCATTAGGGTTCAAGGGCAGTTACTGACCGCCCTTAAACCACGACACCAGTGTTTTTTTTTTCCATTAAGAAGATAATTCCATTATAGAGTGAGATATTTTTCTGGTGTAATCCTAGTGATATCGCACAATCATTTTTACCTAAGCAACTAGTTGAAGCAATGATATCTCTGATCTCTGGGAACTTGTGGGGAACAGACAAGGCCATTGAAAAGCAGAAAAGAATAGAGTTAATGGCTATTATCAAAAAGGATAAATTGAGGACCAAGAAAATTATAGGCTAGGCAGCTTAACTGCAGTTTCCTGGAAAAATTCTGGAACAAACAAATCGTTTGTAACCACCTGGAATACAACAAGAAGATTATGAGCAGCCAAAAGGATTTGTCCAAAACAGATTATATCAAAACAGTCTAATTTCTTTCTGTAACAAAATAAAAAACCTCTGTCTTGAGGTATTTAATGCTGTCATGATGTCCTAACATACAAGCCAGGGAAGTTTGCTCTATGTCAAACTACTATATGACAGAAGCAAAATTATGATTGCAGATTAGTGATCTGCACGTTGCCAAAGTGCACAGACATATCAAACAGGGCTGCACAAAAGACTCTTTAGATGCCATTGCCTTTAAAAACTGCCACTGATGACTTGCCGATGAAAAAAGAGTACTCTATTAAATGCAAGTAACAGAACAGAGAGAGCGTCTGCAACTACTTTGGAAGACAGGATTCAAATTCAGTATACTTATAGCGTGTCCCAAGATGAACATGAACCAATGATGCTCTTCTGCAGTTGAAAAGGCGGACATTGCAGGAAAAATTTGCTTGAAGCATAAACAGGCTTCAGGATACATGAAGCAGAGATTTACGTCCATCCCCTTTCCTCAGACTCCCCCTTCTCTTTTTTTTTTTTGTCATCTGTTTTGTACGCCTTACTTCAAGACAGATAGCTCTGGATCAAGTAGAGAGCTATTAATCAAGCACAGGGATACATGATCTATGAAAACAGGTTAAAAGAATGTATTAAACTTAGACTTCAGGTAAAATCTTTCTAAATTAAGGAAGTGAAATATGCAAATAAATTGCTCAGGGAAGTTCTATCTAGAGATCATTCTTCTGGAGGTCTTTCCCAACAGGTTACAAAACTCTAATTAGGAATGCCAGATGCGTAGCTGACATAATTTTCCATCAAGGAGGCGTAACAGGTAACCTCTTCTGGTCTCCTGTAGTCTTATTCTTCCAAGAGTTTTCAGTTTATTTTTTTCCCCTTTCTAATCTCATCTGGATGAATTGTAAGGAATTTGTCTGGGGTTTCCAGATATGAGGTAGCCTTTTCCTGGCAAAAACCCTAGACTGACTACAGACATGCTATACCCTCACAGGGCACATATGCAATATACTGAATGTTTCTGCCAAGGACTGCTCTATATCCAGAAATCAACAGCACATGTAATAATCCATTCAGTTCGGGGAAGAATCAGACTTTATTGAATAGGCACTGGAACAATAGTGCAATATTCAGGAAAACTGGCACAGGATTACTGGAGTCCCAGAAAACCTTCTACTCCTTGAACACAACAGGAATGAAATAAAAGGAAAGATATTATTTGGTCACAACTCTAGATCATAACTTTACCAAACACAAGTGCTTACTCTTTCAGCTGTGTTTCCCTTATAGTTTTGCTACTAGCACTTGAATGGCCGCATGTATGATTCCTTTACTTCTTAGAACCAAAAAATATCAACAACTCTGTGCTCCAACACCTCTGATTGCTAGTCCCCATTATAAATCCTCCCATCACACAGCTGAACACTTAATTATTAGCATTCATAACAGAGTACACAGGGAAATTAAAGAAGGTTGCTGGAGCTGATTGCCACAGGACAGGAACTGTGCAGATACTTGTAAGAATAAAGAAAGACTTCAAGATGGTAAAGCCACTAAAACTTCATCCAGACCCATTCCAGAATTGTTTGGTTTAGAGCAGATAATCAAATCAGCACATTTGTTCAAATTACAGCCATACATTAGAAATGAACACACTATGTGACAATTCATACCCAGACAGAAGGCAGCAGTTACATCTTTGCTTTTGCTTTGCTAAGCAAAAGCATGGAAAAAGTCTGACTGATTCTAGTAAACAAGGTATCTTAAAATTAACGTAATCACACCCACTAGTATTATAATACAAAAGAATTGATAATAGGAACTCCTGAGCTCCTGAAAGAAGTTTCCAATTATGCTAACCCCATATGCAGAAATCAGCAGACAGTTCTGCATTCCAGTCTATAGGAACTGTTGATGTATGCTTGTGCATAGCACCCCTGAATCCACCAGGGTTCCATAAATTCTCAAAACCAGGATCTGATCTAAGTTAATATAGTCTTAACATACACCTAGATCTGAATCGGTTGTTTTAAATGTGTTTCCCATCAAGGTATCTTGTCTAGTGTGAGCAATTCCTCCTGGAATTAAACTAAGCAACATTTCTATATATTTGCCAAAGGCCTTCATCCACTGCTTATAGTCAAACCCATGTTTATTTACCTGAGGTGTTGTTTTCCTCCTTTTATGCCATCCAGCTGAGTTTGAAAATGAAAACACAAAACCCAGAGACAACTCACCTTGTTGCCCTGTATCAGCAGGAATTCTCTTTGAGTGAAGCTCTACCTGCAGAGCCTCATCACAACTGTTTCCTGCTTCTTTCACAACTGAGTCAGGCAATATCACTCTCCACAAATAACTCAAATGCTTACCTGCATACATAGTGCAAGCTAATGCTTCAAAACAACATAAATATTTTGAAACAGGGACTCCCCAGCCCTGTGACTTCTCTCTTATTCTCCTCTTATGGCTTTTTCCCCAAGGCAAATTATCAGAGTACTTTATAAGGCACAAACACAAGGAAATCTGCTAATAAAAGGCATCAAGAGGGCTAGTCAGGGTGTTTTAGTTCAATATGGCTTGGTGCATCATGCAATTGCTTTGCCATCCAACAGCAAATGTGAGCTCAGGCTGGCCGCTGCTGGTAGCTCCAACCCTAACCGCAAAGTGACATTCACCACAGTACAAACTCACTGAGCAGTATATGACATCTTTCAACATGAAAAAAAGCATAAAGGATGACCAAGCAGAAGAGAGATCCTTATCTTTCAGAAGTTCCTTTTTTTCATGGTTATTAAATCAAATCTGACCATCTTCTAAATTAAATTTATCATCTTTTATTGAATTTTTATATAACATTTTCCATGGCCATGTTACTTCAAATTTTTCATTATTGTTGCCCTATTTTTAACCTCAGTCTTCCCAGAACTTGGCTCACAGATGTAATGCATAAATCACAAGGCTACTCTGGCTAATCCTGTAACAAAAATGTCATTTATTATACATTGCATAGAAAACAACAACGTTTTCTACAATTGCTTTACCACTGAAGTTTTAGCAAAGATGTGGAAAAAGTGTTCATTCTATCCCGCCACTAGTTTGCTTTGTCACTTGGAAAAGACCACAGTTTCATTAACATATTTCTAGTGAAGGTATATAACATAGGTGAAAGTGTATAACATAGATATGTTAAGATGTAGATATAACAGATAAAACTGAATTTGGAGATTCAGTGTTGATTGGTTAGGTTAGCAGATGACCAGCCCTCATAAATCAAACAATCCTAGCAAGAGATGACAGCACAAAGAGCCTCACTACTTCTTGCTGAACTTTTTAGTTCAGATACAATTCCAGAGACTATTACTCTAACACAACCCAATTGTACAAGGTTCCAAGTTAAGTCAGAAAGATGCCAGATGTCCACAAACTTGCTGACACAATAAACAACAAAGAAGGTGCTGAGCACTTTACCAGATCCACATGTTAGTTGTCATCTTTCAGCTCCTACAGACATCATTTGACAACTACATTCCTTTTATCTGAAAGCATGAAAAGGAGGTAAGAGAAGACATAGCTCAAGTTGCTACATTAAATACTTCATGCCTGTAGGACAGAAGTGATAAAATTGTACAATTTTGAAAACATTCTATCCTATCATTATGAGACAGAACTAATGCAGGCAAATAATTAGGAACCTTACATTTACACTATCATTCAGGATTGCTTTATCTCAACAGCAACAAAAACAACCTCACTAAAACCTTCACAAGGCACCAGTACACTGCTTTGTACTGCTGCCTGTTTTACAAGCAGATCATCTTTCTTAAGCCACATATTTTTTTATAAAAATGTATTTTTTTTATGAGCTTTGGGTAATGTCTGCAACACATTCCTGCTATGAAAGCTGCTAAGCATCCTGATTCACTGCCCTCCTCCCCTAGCCCCAGTAGGAGTGATGCATCAGCTCAGGTTACTTTTTGTTTCATTACACAGTGTAATAGGCCAATATACACAGTTCCAACAGGCCTGGGCCAGGAAATTCAAAGTGCTGCTGCTTATTAAATATTGTGCATTCAAATAACATCAGAAGCATTAAAATGTAAATAAAAATGGTTGGGTCACTGTTCCTTCAAGTAGTTTGAGAAATCTTTTTGCAAGTGCCCCGGTGAAGCAGAAAAGGTTCTTTAAAGTTATTTGCCTATTATCCAGCTGCAACAGGATTAAATTTACTTTTGCAGCAGTCTGTGGTTACAAAAAAACATCTTCCCAATTGAGGGGTCGTATGATATCACTGTGCATCCTGAAGACTTTTAAACATGGGAACCAATCAAGGCAACCATCTTGTGTGCATGCCAAGCATGGAAAAATTAAAAAGCAACAAAAGGTCTGAAGTCATCTCAGTGTCTGTCCTATACACAGAAAGGGTTGAAGATGACTTATATCCCAGTTTCATCTTTGCCACCTTCAGGGAGCAGGAGGGTTAGGTGACCTCTCCCCAGGCCACATTAGTATAGGGTGAGGGGTGCTTATTTTCTTCATAGGTTTGCATATCTTAGACATACACTCTACACCTTGAACCTAGCCTTATTCCAAAGGAAGTTACTCTTATGGAATTTTGTTATTTATAAAAATACAAGCCCAGGGCTGTGTAGGCAAGTATCCAAGTGAGCAGGAAGCAGGGGAATCATTCATTTGAGGTTAAAAGGCCCTTGCAGATAATTGCACCCTGTCCCTTTTACAGGGAGTACCAGCAGCATGGATCCCATGACAGGTACACAATAGATTTGCACATATTATGATGCAGAGAGCCTCTATAATATACAAATCGTATATATCATAATAAAGCACATAACAGTTTATATATAGACATTTATATACTTTAAAATAAAGTATGTAATGTGGATGACAAATGCTTGTATTTGTGCTATTGTTTCTACCTAAAGAATTTTTATGTAGCAGGTACACTCTTGGGCAGGCTTTCCATGGCTCCACACATGCGTGTGGGAGAATTTGGTAGTAAGCTTGGCTCAGCACTGTAAAATCTTTATGATTATTATGCTACAGTAACTGCACTTTAACTAATGTTAAGGGCTGAGTGTGTTTCCAAATATGCATGTCTCATTATTTTAGCATGGTGCACACTACATTTAACCTCTGCATAAGATTACAGTAAAACAACTTAACCAAGTATCTGGGGTCAAAGAAATACATTCTGACCATGTAACACATTTCACATACCTTCCAAAGCAGCTATAGCACATTCTTTCTCACATTTAAACAGAGGTTTTAATAACAATTTAATTATGCCTCATTGTACCTCTGAGATTAATATATCTGGAAAAACTTAGAAAAGTGCAGGAATGTTATTTTCATTTATTTAGCATATTCCTCGAATAAGATATTGAAGCTTTCTGTGAAGTCACTTAATAATTAGGTAAAGAAAATGGAATGCAAGGGAAAAGAAAAAGCTCAAACTAATGAGCCAATGCCAAAAAGTCAAGGAGAGTCTTTCATCAACCATAATGACCTTCAGATCAAACTCTGGAAACAGCTCTGTGCCTCAACAATGTAAGCTCAAGGTTCACGCAGAGTCAAGCAAAATCATGGATTCGTATAAATTAACATAGCTTTATTTGATCTTTACCTGAATGCCATGGGGAAGTGAAGAGCTCCTTGTTTTCTATTGTAGAAGATGTCATGCTAAAAAATAAATGGGGTACCAGCAGGTCAAAATAAAATGGAAACTTCTTTGTAGGGTATGCACAGGTATGTGTATTTGGACAAGGATGAAAGTGTGTTGAGAGCTAACCTGAAATGAGCAGGTCCAAGACCTGGAATATAATTTCATCACCACCTGAAAAAGTTTTTGACATTTGGCAATGTTTTTTTTCCTACCAGTAGGACACTTGGCATTTGAAATTCAGGTCGGGTAGGTAATCACATATGTGATTTCAGAATTTGCTTTGCATTAACATTAATGACAATTCAAAAGCATAAATGTTTATAGAGGGAAAACAGGCACAACCACATCAAGTCATTTGAAAGGCAAGCATTTATCTATTCAAACTTATTACAATCTTGGCCCTATTCTTTTCAACCAATCCACTTCACAGGGGCTGAGCTTTATCTGCTGCTATAGATGTACACATTTTATTTTTCTATCAGTTTTATCATTCTGGTTAAGACCTAAAAAAAAAAAGAAAAAAATCTTAAAGACTCTGTAATGAAATTTTCATCTTGAACATGTTAAATCCCAGCTGCGGAAGTCAGCAAGACTAAATCCAGTTCAGTGGGTTTTCAGTCACAGCCAAGAAGCTTTAAACAGCATGAAAGACAGAATCTTAGATGTTCAAAGGCAGCTGTAAAACTTCTTATTTGACTTCTCAGTACTAAGTTAAACAGACATACTGTAAGGAAATATGCTGCTGCCTCAAATTTCAAGTAGCCTCTTAACTTCCACAGTGTATTCTCACTTTCTCCACACTCTAGTATCACAATGTATTTCCCTTACACACTGTCTCAGTAATAGTACACCCTAACGGGATGATGATAGTGCAGATGGACAGAAGGAACCATACAAATGTGCCTATTATAAGCTCCATGCATTAAACTATAAATTTAGGAATCCAGAGCTTTTTGAAATAATCTCTGTAAAGCAAACAAGATACTTCTGCAAGTAACATTAATTTGGGAACAGATGCACAGAAAGTAGGGATTAACTAAAATTACTCTAATAAAATCATTGAAAAATATTCCTATAAATGGAAAATAGGGTAAACCCTGCCTCCTGATTGGCTTAAACAGAAGTATTTATCCATTTAATCCTTTTCACATAAGAAGTGCTCATAACAGTTAATTTTTAGATGTACAGTAAACATTCAAATTAAAAGAGAAATAGAAGTAGAGAAAAATAAGTGAGAGTGGCCCCAAGTAACAGTGATGAAGCCACAAGGGGAAAAAAAAAAAAAAGCTACATAAACCTGTTCCTATTAAAATAGAAAAGATTAACTTGACTGAAGTAAAGCCTTGCCTTTACTCTGGACACCATGATTCTTACAGCTGTAGAATCCTTACACCACTATTTGTCAGCAATACTTGAGGTGGTTGTCTGAGTCACAAAGCCCAACAATGCTAAAGCCTGTCAGGTTTTCTGCCTCTTGCTTCCATCCCAAAATCTCTGCATGTTTAGATCTGATTTGTGTTAAAATTTTAAAAGTAATCTGCAGGAAGACTTAATATTAAGAAAGATTCACTACTATTATTATAGCCATTTGACTGCAAAAAATCTTAAGATGGTCTCTTTTTAAATCTGTCTCAAGTTCTGGCAATTGCAAAACCATAAACATGCCAGCTCACAACTCTAAGCGAGCTAGAAGCCTTGGAAGTAATCCCTTGTACATTCAATACAGTTCACGATCCTTTTATGTATGTTTATTCATTTGTTTCTGGTTTTGCAAAGGTAATGAAAACCAAACCCAAGCAAGCTTTATTAGATTTTCATTGCAAATATTTGCAACTGAGATGTGGTTAATTAAAAGTAAAACAAAAAAAATACACCTTGCGGAGCATGTTCACTATGGAGAAGTATTTATGTACTTTTCCTTGATCTCTCTGGCAAGGTCTGTGTTAGATCAGGACTTCAGAAGATGAAACTGAAATCATTTAGGACAAAACCACAAACTGGAAACTTGTTTGAATTTTTTATCATATTCTGGATAAAAGAGATCAACTTTAAATGAACATTTAAGACATTTGTTTATTTTTCCCAACTCAGAATCTACTTCAGCAAACTGACACATAAAACCTGCATAAAAAGTTCCTTATCAGGAACAGATAACTATACTATACTACTGCCACAGTAATATTGCTTATTCCTACTAAGAGATAGCACTTTCATAGCTAACAAATATATTGGCATTTAATAATTAAACACGAAAGCGGTTGCTACAAAGGAATTCTATTCCTTTTTTCACTGCAAGTGAGTTTTACACTAGCATCAGTGACAACAGAAACTGGCCAAGCTACTGGTTGACAGGACATGAAGGAAAATGAATGGATGAGAAGAAAGCTTATTTTAGTGAAACTAAGTAATCATGTTTATTATCCACTTACCCCTTTTATCATATAAAATAAAGCTGTGTACACCCAAAAGATCTAAGGCTAGTTCATACTTTGTTAAAGGACAGTTACTCTGGAAGAGGATCAAATCACAGCTCACAACAAAGTTACAAAAGGGCACATTGATTTATGCCCCCAAAGAGCTCACTGGAACTAGCTGCACCTACAGAAACACATTACTGCCACTTTGAAGAGAGTTTGCCTGCACGCACATGATATACTCAGTCCTCCAGCACACCTTCCCTGCAAGTCAAATGCCTTGGGTTTTAAAGACACTTGTCCTAAAACCAAGATTCAAACTGGGGTGGCACACCTCGGATGGGGTGCTGGTGGGTAAACCACAGTTCTGAGGGGAATGTAAAAACACAGCTTACTTTTTTGCAAAGCTTTTGGGGCAGCCATAATTTAAGCTTAAAAGTAGTGCCTTGGAACAAAAGGAAGCACAATGGGTTTTGCCATGCCTTCTTGGCCAGCAGCTGGTGCCATCTCTTCCTGCTACTCTCACCCAACATGTGGTTGAGTTCCAACAGGCCATTTTTATGGCCTTCCTTGGTCCCAGATACCTTGTTCAGGTTTTGGAATGCCCAAAAGAGCTACTAAAGATCAATTTAAAGAAAGCCTTCTGCTTCCTTTGTCCATTCAGATAATACATAAAAGCCAGGCATCATTTCAACAACAGCCCAAAATTTCTTCTGTTATTTTGGGAGAAAAAAAAAACCTTAACTACTATCAATTTTCTATAGGATTGGTGCTGACAACATTTCACCCTCAAACCTCTCAAATTTCATCTTAATTACTCTTATTTTTCTTGCTTCAGATCCACAAGGACTGGCATTTGCTCTAACACAAAAACCTTTTCTTGCAGATAGAGATCTCTTTGGAAATCTTAATATTGCTTCTATCACTCATGAAGCACTTTTAATACAGTTTAACAAATCCTGTTTTGTTGGCTGTATTGCACTGCTTTTTTTTGTAAAGTAGTTAGAAAACATTAGAAATAAATTCATGAGCCCTCCAGAGTAGCGCGTTTAATTGGTGTTTTTTCACAGGCTGTGTAGGACAAGCCCAAGTCATGTTTCAAGCTCAAACAAAAAGACTGATTTGAAGTACTTTTTCCTTTGATATCAAACTGGGATCACTTCACAGGAATATGATTATTTTGAAAAGAGACTGACTCATTTTAATCTCTTTAAAGCAAATCACAAGAATGAAACTTTATGGCACCATTTTCAAGCAATTTTAAGGGTGCGACTAGCAAACAGAAAATACTAACATCTGTTAGAAACCTTCCAAAATTAAATGAGAACTTTAATTTACTGCACTCAGGGTTACATATCTGTTCTTTCACACAGATGTAAAATTACAGTGGACCTAATTATAATAGCCTGGCAATTAATATGGGCTTTACTTATGGATATTTAGCTATTTAAAAATTCATAGCACTATAATTAAAAAAAAATAATAAAGAAAAGCAGGATCTCTGGAGAAGCACAGCATAAACGGCAGCTCAATTCATTTTTAAATGTTTAGTTGGGGCTAACTCTTGGACATAGCAAGATTGTAAGCCAACACACATGGAATCCACCAGTACAGAACTGAGGAATGAAATTCTTTACCGCACCTAAAAGTGCCACAACTGGTTCAGAACAACTGCTTCTAAAGGTGCTATCATCTGCCCAGGGAGGTAGAATAGCAACCAAAATCTGGCCTTACTCCCTGAAATTATGGAAGGTATTCTTATCCCATGAGGTTGTTTGTTTTTTTTAGGGGTTTCGCTTATTTTGTTGTTGTTGTTTTAATATATCTTACAAGTCACATCTACCCAGCAGGATTTCTAGAGGGGATCTATCTGCTTGCAGTATCTGTCCTTTAGTGTTTAGCTCCTGTGTGGCTTAATATCTTTTTTCTCAGCTACTAAAAGCCAAGGTGCCATTTTAGGACAAAGCAGTGCCAAAAAGAGAGCAAAGTGTAGCAGGTAGCTTAGCTAAAATCATTCGCTACTGTGCAGTACATCTGTTACAAGGTTTTCTCCTTGACTGAGATAAGGTTGGAACTGATTCATCTACAGATGAATACCAGAAATTTTAAATTGAAGAAAGAGATTAGAATGAATTTCTTGGTTATTAAAAAATAAAATAAAATCTTTGAAATGATGAGCTGAAAATGAGATATGCCTCTTCAAGCGACTTTTAGGTTCTTTAGTAATCAGGACATCCTCTCCAAATAACAACCTTTTGGTGTCCCCTGTTTACTGGAGCATCTAACAGGGTATCTGAGCTGCTGCTCTTAGAGAATGCTTTCTCCTCCTTTTGAAAGAGCAAGCTCTCACTTGCACACAATTCAGGGAGTCTGGCTGCAGAAGTCCCATCTGAACAGACTTCAGGAAGAGCCATGGTCTGGGGGGGGGGGGGGGGCGGTGTGGAATATTAAAACCCCTCAGCAAGCTCAGCTGTCTGCACTTTGAGATTTCTTTTGCAGGACAGAAATCTCTCTGCTGAGATATTTGCAAACAGAGCAATATCCTTGTGCCCCATTTTGCTCATGGCTCATACTCCCATGTCCCTCGCCTGTAATGCCCATGGGTGGTAGCAGTCCATGGATTCCTGCAGGGTTAAGCATCACTGTGTTTGACAAGGATGAAGCATGTCAGTGGGACATAACTGCACATTCTGAAATTAGCCTGTGACTGTCTTATTTGGCCAACCGTTAGAGAAGCACATCATCACCACCACCTCAATACATATGTTTTATCTGGCAGAAGATACAAAGACTGAGCTATTCCTCAAGGCGTTTTCAGAAGCATTTATTGTTAGCTCCTGGGTTTCTTGCTTTTCCCCTGACAGTCTTCCAACTGTAGAGGCAAAGGGAAATGCTTACGGTGACTCACACCTGAGCTTCACTAAAAGCATGAAACACTTGCTCTCACAGCTTAAGCCACTCTTTATTTGAAACAGACTTTTCTTAAGAAGTTACCCCAACTAGAACTGCAGAAAATGGAAAGCCTGTGCTCATCCCATCTCTGGATTTCATAATGTACCCTGGTGCTATCGTTTGTACTTCAGTCCTAAACACATTCCACTCAGAGCTGTACACCAACCCCACCAAAACACTAAGCTGCACCATCCCCAAGAGAATGATTCAATCCTGTACATATTATATAGCTCTGTGTAATACCACTACCGAGATCACATTTCATTTTAAATATATGTATATTTTTCTAAGTTAGATGGGTAAAATATTTAAAACTTTGGCCTGATTCTCCTGAAGGTCAGTCATAATAAAGTAAGGAATGTATTTCTCTTAATACTGACATGAAGATTCAATAGGTCACTATCCTATAGGTGCCTAGGAGCAACAACCAGCAGGAATAACTGGTTTCACAATAAACCATAAAAATGCATGAAGTTTCAGGAGTAAATATTAGCTATGATGTTGAATTATACACCTCATGCTGAACTACTCACAACTGTATTATCCCCTGAGAATTTATCTCTTGAGTTTAGATGTGAAAACACAAAAAGAACTAGGCACTGCAGAAATATGTTGTAAATTGAGACGCAATTCTGCAACTTAAACAGCATTTACTAGTCACAAGACTAGATTATTCCATGTAACTTATACAGAATAAGGCTCCCAGCAGGGGATATGTTGGCTTATGAATCAGTAACAAAGCACTAGCAGAGAAAGGTATTAAGGGATATTTGAAACCTCATCTGAATAATGACACGTCAAACAACACAATATTCCATCATCCTTTGCTGTTATGTTCAGCACCAACTCCACTATTGAAGCAGATTCCCTGTGCTGCTTCTGGAAGCTTCATTTAGGTCTCTCTCCTATAGACTGCTCTGTCAAGTTTTTAAGTTGCTTTTATACTTACCTGGCTCCATCACAGAGAGGAAGTGGTGCCTTTGGCAGGGGATTTAATCAGTGTATATGGTTCAAAAGAAAAACAGTCATAAACACCTCCTTCACCTCCCCAAAGAAACCCAACAACCAACCAAATAATAACCCCACAAAGCCAAAAAACACCTCTCTCCCCTACTTCGAATCATCCCTTTCATCATAACACACAGAATCACAATAGCAAAATTAGTGGGGTTGAGCAAAACACTTTAAATTCTTTCATTCTGCCTCTCTGGCAGCTTGTAGAACTCCTTTATAAAATACTCATAACCTGTTCTCAGATCATTAAATGAGATACTGGCCTTGGCTAGTTCCTTTGGCAAGCTATTCAAGTCCTTATGAGCAAGAAGTTATCTCTAAAGAAGGTCAGTCAGAAATTTAATTGAAGAAAACTTAAATAGATTGCAGATTTCCTCATTTACTGAAGTTGCTAACAGACATAATGTATATTTTATCTTTACAGTATCTCAGTTTGCTGGACTCATGTTGGCTGCTGGGCTCTGACAACACAACTCAGCTGCACAGATATCATTACAGCACTGTTTTACAAGAACTGAAGATTTCTTTCCATATTGTGCTAAAGTTCATCTGCAAACACTGGCTTTTAGCTGATCATTGACCAGAAAGCTGCAGTGACTGAGGTAGTCTCCAAGGCAAAGGAAAAGCAAGGACTGAACGTCATTGTAAATAAATTTAAGCTAACCGCACAACCCTGGAACTCTTACTTCAGAGGTCATCAAATACTTGTTAAACTCTCTTAAATCACCATAAGAGTGTGTCTAAAGTTAAGCAAAGATACCCACAACAAAATACCACAAAAACCCCACAAACCCCTCAAAATAAACACCCCCCCCCCAACAAAAATCCCAGATAAAAAAAGCTTCTTGCTTCAGATAAGAATTCTTCACAGAAGAGAAAAATGCCTTGAGCAAATAAAAGGGATGGTACATGATTTAAATCACACCTGCACACAGAAATAATTAAAAAACCTCAACTATTTGTCCTAGAAGAACGACTTGCACTCTAGTGAACCAAGATCTAAATTATAAAGCTCTATTTTATTATGAATTCTATCTGTTTCCTACAGCTGTGACTGTCTATTTATACTCCCTATTCCTAAGCTATTACTTCTAAAACACAAGAATAAAGGTATTTCATGCTAGCTACTTTTACATCAAGAAACACTTCCAAAAACCCTCTTATCTTTACATCTCACTACATAAACAAGTCAAATAGTTCTTATGACAAATTTATTGATTATGACTTGCAGGGATCAAAGCTTAATATATTTCCCAGAAATTGAACAATTGCATTTTGGCAGTAGTTAATGTTTACAGGTATTAAGACAGCAATGTCTCAGAGGTGTTTGTAAGTCTTTGTCAGAGCAGAAAATGCATGCATACAACTGTACAAATCACAATCTTGCTCTCAATTGCCTCTTTCTTACCAGTGCATTTCCCATCTTCCTGCTATTAAATCATAAAATGAAGATATAGATCTACCAGAAGTGTAACTCATTTTCACCCCAGCCTGACAATATTCCACTGGGATACCTGCAGCACACACACATGCCCATCCTGCACTTTGGGACTGTGCCATATGCCTGTGGGTTGGCAACTCTGCCACACCACCACACTGTCTTCCCAAACAGGCAAGGCACAGGGCAGGCTCCCAAAGCAAAGGACACCTGCATCCTAAGACATGTCCAGCAAGAGCCTCTGGTTAACATCTGAGAGCCCTGGAAAATCTGCTTATGTTTGGCAGCAATATCAGGTTAAGAAAATATGCCAAAGGGGGAATTACACTCCCTGGGAGTGAAGTTTATTGATAGATAAGTGGCTTTTCCTTTAATATTTTATGCTGAGGGCTGGACAGTCTTGGAGATTATATGGTAACTGGAGAACTAATACATGAAATAACACAAGGGAAAACACTAGACAGGAAGAAACTGATTAGGAAGAGAACTTGGTGACCGTCTTGAGCTCTATTGTTTTTCTTAACCTGGATTCAATTTCATTAAAGACATTACATTTTAATATTCATCCTTGCATTTCATTGACTAGGTGACAATTCCTGCTATTTATCTATTTATTCTCATTATTGCAGTCCCTAAGCATCTCTGCCAGGCTGCTTAACACATGTAAGACTTCTCATGCTGGGTTGTTATACAAGGGGCAGACATCTGGGATAGCAATTCACAGATTAAGGAGAGATCATCATAGCCCTGTTACTGCCAAGAAATGCATCTTCCGCTGAGAGGCTTCAGAAAGCCTTATTCCAGGTACATTAAGTCATCTAACAACCACACCTTGCCTTCTTCAAAGGACTCTGCTTCTCTCAGATGCTCACAGCCCCAATATTATTACCTTGAGACTAGCGTAATTTCAGCCATCAAAAGCTGCATGGCTGTATAGGGTGGACCCAGAACTAGACTGAATGCATTTCTTCTTGACAGCTTGAAACCTTTACCCTCCTTCCTTCCTCGTTTCCAAGTTGTACTGTGAGACAGACAATGGAATCCTTCAGTATCTGTGTGAAATTACTAATTTAAGCATTTTATGAATGAAATCATTTAAGAAATCATTATACTTTGCCCTTGGGTAAATAGGCTAGCAAACTTGAATAAATGCAATTGCTTGTTAGTTATTTTTCAAGATGGGAAAAGGTTTCTGGAAAATCATGACATTGTGTGGAAGAACAATGAGATCTACCCTTCATCTCTTTGACAGCTTTCTACGGAATCTTCTCTCTCTAACTTTAATTCCAGGAAGAGCAATATTCTTCCTCCAAGACTTCCCACCCATGCAACCATGGCAGCAACAGTGAGCTCACAAAAGCCAGCCCAAGTTCTGTGGCAGCTATAATAACCAAAGCGTTACCAACCACTGCTCAAATATTTTATTAAGAGGGTTAGCAGCTACCAGGGTTGGATACTCAGAGCAGTGCCTGACATGTCTCAATCATCTCATTTGACCTACTGAAGTAGAGTAACCACATTAGCAAAGCCTTTCAGCTTGGCTTCCCCAGAAAAGTGGAACATAAGTTAACAATTGTTAGTTACAAGAATATAAACCCCCACCTGGAAAGCTCTTTAATAGTCTTTTTTTCATAAAAATGATTTATCTGGGCAAGTAGTTTATAAAAAATCCTTTTATCTATTACTGAGATTGCTAGATTATTTTTCTTGAAACAATTAAGCTCCTTCGATAGATGAATGAAAATCAAAATTAAAACCAAACAACCTGCTTTCTGCTTAATTTAGTATTTGCACTAGAAAAAGGGGGTTTCAACTTTTATGTCAAACAAAAGCCACAAACCAAAACTCATTACAGCATTTTTCAATAGTCTAATTTATCATTTTTTTGTTTAGTTTATAAAGAAATCAAAACAACTCCATATAGTGAGTAGTTCCATAACAGTTCAGTGAATGCACTTTTGGAAATGGACAACAAAAATTATGGGTTTATTTTAAAATTGTGCACTATAGCATTTGATGTTCAGTAAATCCTAACTTACTGCAGCAACTTGAGCACACATTTAAATTTCCTTATGTGATCCCAGTAAGAGAAATTGCAAAAAGTGAAGTAAATCTCATGTGTGTTTGCAATATTGTAGCTTCAGGCCTTTAACCACCCAAACGTGTATGTACACTAAAATGACCACACAGGAAGCAAATGTCCAGCAAAGCTGCATCTAATCTCCCATATGCAAACTATTATTAGCCCTCAGTTAATACTGTTAACAATTATACCTGAATTCACAACCAAAATTTTTTCCTTGATGTACTGGTTTGAAACACACACGACTGGATTTGAGGGAACATCACAATGTAGCGGGAGGCATAAATGAAACTGAGAAAGCTGTATGCATATCCTGTATGCCTAATGTTGCTTGCAGGAAACCAGATTAATATGTTAAATATCAACAGCACTTCAGCACATGAACTCATCCTCCTCCCTCTGAGACAAAGGTGAGCACACTTACATGGCTCATACCGTTCTAACTCAGTTGTGCATCGCCTAGCAGTGACCATGCTGGAACCAAACACAGGTTACCTTCCTTTTGCTCTTTAGAGAAGAAATGAAAAAGAAAACTTGGAGATGAAAGAAACTGCTTTTGAGCAAAGAAGTTTATTGGAGATAATGCCCCTTGTTATTTTTCAGCAACTTGGTCAACAGACTCATTTCACCCATACGAACGTCTTTCAAAACTGAATAGAAGAAATTAATGAGGAGACACTGGCATAACTGTATCTGTTGACAAGCTAAAAGCGAAAGTATTTTAATTTCTCCTGTTCGTTCCTAATCAGAATGAGCAGAACATCAATTAAAAGCAATTTTACTACTCTAAAGAAAGGTATATTTAATGTGTACACTTTGTAAATTTACACATGCAAGAAATTCTTGTGGCTGGTTATGATTAAGTTGCTCGACCCAACAACAGCACTGTATTTTTAACAGGGAATAAATAAACCTCTACAGATATGAAAGGACCAAACCTGAGACCCAGATTTATAAAGCACACAATGCAACTAGAAAGTTACCATATAGCAAGCAGCCAAGAACCGCCAGTAACAAGTCAACAGGAGGAGCAAAGTCAAAGCATTTCTATAATGCACAGGACCTACTATTTCACTGTTTACCTGAGACCCTTTGCACCTCCAGTCCAACCAAAATCAGCAGATTAGGAGTATGATCAAAACAGAGCTAGCTTTTGACCTTCATCTGTACCTATGAAGTGTTTGAAGACCAAGTGATTAAGGATTTAGCTCAGAGTGCAAGCTTAATTTTTCTCAATATACACTGAATGCTTGTACAGTACACTGAAATATTGATTTAATGTGATGTAATTTAGTGCCACTAAACAACTCCTAGACCAGTTCACTGAACACAAATACCACTGTTTTAATATGTGAATGGTCACAGAATTGTTGGGAAAATGAACTGAACAAAGGAGGTGGCTTCCTTAAAAGCAAGGAATTCAGCTGATGGATTTTAATAGCGCCCATTGTTTTTTAATGTTGTCTTCATTTTGTCACTGAAAGTGATTGCTTTGAAGATGGACAATGAAAATAGAAGCTTTTATTATCTTGTTAGCATAATTACTTTTACTATCTGTAGTAACCACGAGTCTGTTCGAGGTTGGTCAGGCTCAGAAAGGAGGAGAACACAAAGAAAGTGGGTTAATTTATTATCTTCTCCTTGGATTTCTTTCCTGTACATGGTAAGACAATTATAATAGAACGGTCTTTCTTCTTATTTTGCATAAGACCACCTAAAAACATCAGTTGTAAATAGCAGGCTATTATTTATAAACTGATTATTGGTATAAACAGTAAAATGAAGTATGACAGAGAAACGTGGAGGAAAATACATGTGGTTTGGTTGCATATTAAAGAGGTGCTATATTTTCAGGCATAGGTCTTCCAGAATTGTATTTTAGAAGTGCTGTAGCATGATACAGCTCAAAATGTCTACTTGCTAACTGGCATCTCACAAGGTTCACAGATACTGTTTTAGAGTAAAATACTGTCTTAGAACAAAGCAATCTGAGGAATATTTGCCCTCCTGCAGATGCCCTGAAAGAAATAACTTTTATACTTTATTCGGCCTAGGAACAGAACACATGCAAGGCAGTTTCCAGAAAGTGTTCTTTCAGCTTCCTAAAAGCTGAAAAGGGTCTAAAAGCTCATTTTAATCCTACTATCTCTCCAGTGCACCAAGAGCTTGTAGCCAGAAGACTGGTGCGCTTCAACAGCTACTCCTATTTACAGAACACCAACAGCATGCATGGTGCTTCATGATGCCATGACAATAACTTTGAGTATAAGAAGTAGATGGATCAAGATTGCACCCATAAAGGTTGCTTAGAAGACAGACTGCCCCAGCTTAATCAGGTGTTTTCCTGTCCAGGAGACTGGTTGACTGAGTCCCTTAGGAGACAGCCCTGAAGGGCAAAGGAGACCAGGAAGGAGTCTCACCTTCAGTAAGTTTTCAGACAACACCAGGTTGGGTGGAGAGTGTTGATCTGTCTGAAGGTAGGAAGGCTCTGCAGAGGGATCTGGACAAGCTAGATCAATGGACCAAGGCCAATTGTAAGAGCTTCAACAAGACTCAGTGCTGGCTCCTGCACTTGGGTCACAACAAACCCATGCAATGCTACAGGCTTGGGGAAGAGTGGCTGGAAAGCTGCCCAGCACTAAAGGACCTAGGGGTGCTGATTGATGGCTGGTTTAACATGAGCCAGCTTGCGCCCAGGTGGTCAAGAAAGCCAGTGGCATCCTGGCCTGTATCAGCACCAGTATGGCAGTAGGGCCAGGGCAGTGATTCTCCCCCTGTACTCGGCACTAGTGATACAGGCTACAGAGTACAAAGATTCTTCTTGTTTTCACTTTTTTCTCTCATTTTGGTTTGTTTTGGTTTTTTTTTTTCTTTTCTTTTAAATGAATTGGCCTTTCTTCTAAATTTTCAAGCAATGCAACAACTTTTGCCTCCCCGTTTGGTTTAACTTTAGAATGGATACGGCAGCCAAAAAAAACCCAGCTGTGAGTTTTGATGTCTTTAAAATTCTTCCTGGTCTGACCAAGCTTCTGGACACTTGAAAAAAACAGAATCTCCTCTTATATTAAGCTGTGGCATTGCATGTTCAGCACACACCTCTGACCTTGCCAAACTACTGAGCAACAATCTTCATACTGCAAAGGGCTGTTACTTCCCTTCCCAAGGTGCCAGGAAGTTCATACAAGTTAGCAGCTGTGCAACATCGTTCATGCTGGGTTCAGCTCTCTTTTGGAATAAAATTCTGTTCTAGTCTAATATTTTAATAAAATACAGATCTTCTCCAAAGTTAATTACTGAATGGAAAAAAATACTGTTTCTCCACACCCCTTATTGGGTATCAACCTCAGCTGAACCTTTTATGACTCATGGATGTCCAGACAACAAAACTGGAGACAATACAAGTTATCCACTACACCTTTTTTCAAGCCCATAGAGTAGTACATTATATCATCTACCTTTCTAAGGGAAAGGTTCAGTAGCTGCGCTTGTTTTTCAGCAGTATCTTACACTCACAAACGATTGGTAAGAGAACAGCAGCAACAACATACCACCAATTTAGCATTGCTCTCTTCTCCCTCCTCATTTCAACCAGGCTGGCTGTCACACACATTAGGAGTGGTAACCTTGCTACAAGCACCCCTTCAACTGTTGAAAAGCTCACCAGGAAACAGATACCAACCCTATCCACCACTGTCCTCCTGTTTGGGAGGCAGAAGGGACAAGGGCCTACATAGTCTGGGACCTGCTTTCCTGCAAATTACAAATTATGTATTACTGTCCCAGATACACTCTACACACAGGCTTTATTTATCAACCATCTGGAATAAAAGAAGACTACTGGTAAACTATTTTCTAAATGGGCGTTGTACCAAACTATCCCTGCTAGTCCATCATGTTCCAAGCCTGTCAACCGTCAATGCTCCATCACTACTGTAAACTGTACTCTAGAGACATGGAAAACTAAAAGCTTCCAAGTCATTAGTTCAATCATTCATATTTCATAGCTACAGTGAAGCCTGTAACAATCAACTTTAATAGTATCAACTTCAACTTGTCTTATAAACACAACTCATTAAGAAGGAATAATAAATCCCAGTTTATACTTCTCCCCTCTAGTATAGTATTTCTCCTGGCTTTCAAGATTCTTGCAGCCCTGATCTTGTGAGCACAAACTCATATGTGTGCATTTAGCATGAAATATGAGAATAAGCCACGCACATACACACATACAGGACCATGGTCCAAGTTGGGCATGGAACACTCATCCAAATTGTATTGAAGAGGGTTGCCCACCATAACATGAGTTAGGCATTTATGCTTTCCACAACTCCCCACAGCCTCAGCTGGGAATACAATACTGAACTTATTTACAGTGCTCTGAAGCTTCATACACCCCAATCCTATGCCCCAACAAATGCCATTTCCTAAACAATGTCCTATCCCTAGGTTTTGGTTCCCCACAGGATGTACTCTCGGGGAGTCATTTCTGTTCTATTTATGGTCACTCAGTGTTGTTATGACAGTAAAAAAAACAAACAAAACCAAACAGTCTTTAGTGTACCTGAAAAAAACCAGACCCATTACAGTGGGGAGTTTCAATATACACCCAGGGAAGTGAAAACAAACAAAACAAGAGGCTAAAAGCAGTGATCCAAGACTCTGACTGTACTGAAAGGCAAAACTGTCAGAAGTTTTTTTTTTTCCCCCAGTTTGTGGCAATCCACTGCAGTTGTAAAATTGCCATAAATCAAACACACGTGGAAAGCACTGAAGAATGCTAAAGTCAACATTATGAAAACTAAATACCCAGCAGTAACTTCTAAACTGGAGAGAGACGTAGTCATTTAAAACATCTTATACAAAATTGAAATTTCACCAAATAAGGAAGACTCCCCTGCAGTTAAGGTATTTGATAGATTTACTGCATTAACAGTATAATTTCAGAATTGCCCTTATGCCATTAAATTGTGTCAGTGTTTCCATCTATGCTTTAATTTCCACATTTTGTAACTACTATTAAAAGGAAACATTTCAGCTTGGACCTGGACTTACAAGTTTGTTTTTTTTTTTAATGCTTTTAATTTTGGCTTGGCTGCATATATTCCAGAGCAGTGTAAAATAACTTATTTTAACTGAGTTTTTCTTCCTTGGGTTTTCTTAATACTCAGAGACATTTATGAGTCTTAATTTGAACATTTACAGCCCCTTTTTTCTACTGAAGAAGAGCAAATTGCCATTAGCATGCAATGCCATATGATTTCAGCCTTTTAAAATAGCCCATAGTTTGAAGATCTCCAACAAGAAACTCTTGTGTTAATTTTTAAGCCTAGGAATCCAGAACAAAAGCTATCACACTTCTGCCATCCCCGTAATTGTTCAGCACCTTTGAAAATCTAGCTCCTTTCCCTGACAAGTCTAAATATATTTTTAGATACTTAACTTCAGGAACTCAGATTTCTTTTAAAAATAAGGTCAAAATTATTAAACTAAGTCTCACTACCTTTGGCACTTAAAATTAAAGGAGTATTAAAATGAAAGTAGATACTTATGACTGTATTTCTTTTTGGCAATATTTAGTTCTGAGTATTTTTTTCTTATTTTTAGTATTTTATGGCTTTACTACCTAAATAGCTTGCCCTTGGTGCCTGAAATACAGTGGTACATTCCAGCAGCTTTGCAGGCTAAAAAGCACCATTCTGCCACCTTTCTGATAAAAATGACAGCATTACTAGTGCTTGAAATGGCTCAGCAGGAGCTGCAGAGGCAATATTCCAGCAGGTGCACTAATTTGCTGAAATGCAAGGCAAATTGCCCCTGTACCACAACAGGAAATGATAGGAGCTGGAAACCTCAGTTGTGAAAAGCTACAGATTGGCAACATCTATCTTCTTTGTGAAGCAGCAATCCTTTTCCCTGTGCTGCATTTTGCTCTGCAGGAGCCTGTGCACTGTTCCTAACAAGGTGTGATACTACTGATCAGCTGATGGATGGTACCTTGTCCTGTCCAGACTCGCAAGGAGTCTGGAGGCATATGTTCCTTTTTCTTTCCTCACATTAAGTCATAGCTTACACGTCTGACAGCTCAAGTGATACGCTCATGATCAAGCTAACATTAAATGTGTCTTGCTCAACACATCACCAGAACAAGAAAAGTAGCTGGGCAGCAGAAGACTGACCATTCAGGATGATGGAATCAACTACACATAATAAGAAACGCAAAGCTTCCCCTCCCCACACCCCCCTTCTTTTAACCCCGCAGCATTTCTCTGCAGTTATTCCCATTTTTAGGACGATTCCAAACATCATTCTATGTGCACAAGCTGGTAAAGAGCTGTACAATGCCCACAGAATGATCCGTAATGCAATCCCTAATACATAGCAGATGAAGGAAAAATTGCATTTTCCCCTCTGCTTTGGATCTACTTGCGGTTAGTCTGGAAGTCTCAACTCAATTTTCCTAACTGACATTACATTACTCTGCAGTTATGCATTTGCACTTTAATGTTTATCTCATAAATCTTGAGCCATACACTTTGGTCATGTCTGCGGAATATGTGATGTAATCTCACTAGATCTGTGTAATTAGAAAGATATAATCAAAAACCATAACCCAAAGGACAATCTTGTCTTTTCCAGACTTTAATTTCATAAGCAAGGCTGAAAACAGCTTGTAATTTAATCTCTTTATGCAATAGATCACTGAAGTGCATAAACTGCAAGGACTTTTTACACTGAGAACGAAAAGAAAAACGGTTCACAATACTCTGCAGTATCTACAGCATGCAGAAATGCACCATACATGGGCACATTCTGCAAAAATAGATCACACTTCCCCCTGTACACCTACAGGACCTGAAGGAATATGTCTACCTCTTATTACCATTACTCAAAACCAAAGTACTTAAGTTCACTTTCATCTCCAGTGCAACGCAACACCACAAAACTAAGGGTAAAAACTTCTTTCCCACTGTAATAACAAGATTAAAATATGCAGTAATCTCAGTGGCTGGTAATTGCTATAGCTAATTGTAAAGACATTAAATGAAGAGGAAAAAAAGTTTGGTCTGGGTATCAGGAAAGAATTCCTAAGGGTAAGATCTGCAGTGCACAACCCCAACAACCCTGAAGGCAACATTGGCAACCCTCTGGGAGCTGGGAATAATTTGCATATATATTTATAGCAAGCTTTCATCAGAGATAACATGCAATGCTTTATTTATTTATTTACACTGTTAAACATACACAATACTCTTCAAAATACACAGGGAGACAAAACACAGCCCAAGAGCTTCAAAGGAAAGCTTTACAGTTGGAAAGACAGGCACTGCTTGTCTGAAACCAGCTTCTTAATGCCCAACTTTGTCCTACAATGAGGCCACCTGCAGCACTGGAGTTGCACACGAGGGCATCCTGCAAGGTTTGTTCAAGTCCCTGCTTCCAAGGAGACTTGCACAAATGGCACATGTTGTGCACAGGCAGCAGAAATAGATTTGAACAAAGTTTAATCCTCGTTTAAAAATCTGGTTTAAAATTTATTTTAATGAGAAATACCCTTTTTAGTTTTTCCTTTCTGAGCAATTCCAGAGAACCCTTTCTTTCAAAAAGTGTGTGTGGGGGGGAAGTGGGTTCACTGTGAAGACAAGAGAAATTGCACTAATTGAAATACATTTCAAATCTGGAAATGCAGAACTTACCAAATCTTCTCTTCCAAGTTTTAATTTCTTGCTGACATTTATGAAAAAGAGTGAAAGAAGTAGTGTAAATAAGATCATATATGCATTTGCCCATCAGAGCCTGATGGGTTACCTTGAGCTATTTCTCTGTTCCCAAAGGTGGGTGGGAGGTCAGGGGCCTGGCTGGCAGCATCCAGTCACGTTGGATCTGGGAACCAGTTCCACCAGCAGACTACTCCTCCTCCCAGGAGCACAGCTATCACATCTTTTGCAAACCAGCAACATCAAAAACATTAATCACAAATAGTTTCCTGATAATACTTATCCACATCCTGTGCAACACAAGGCAAATGCATGCAAGAGACATTTTGAAATCTGACAGTTGTGTCCCTTATTTTAAGACTCCTGAAGAAAAAAATAAGTGTTCTGAGCAGCTGGATTAGTTAACTCTTTGTTTTTGACTTTGAATAGCAACATCCCTTTTTATGAGTGACATGGTCATGTAACTGAAATATGTCACGAGATTTTTTACAACACATGGATACCCGCTTCTCAACTACCAGTTATCTTATTAAAGTCTCAGGATATTCTCACTTTGAAGCTATCCAGATAATATAGGCAGCAACATTAACAGCAATAAAGACATTGCTAGATGTAATGTAGTATCTCATTAACAGTGATCTCAGTGGTGCAAGGCCAGGAGAGGACAACTGAATGAAAATCATCTGCATTATTTAAAGTTATTGGAATATTCAATAAATGGCAGCATCACTGGATTTAATTAAAACTTAAAGGTGGTGATCCAAATTGGGAAAGTTTGACACAGTAGTGGCCTTGATCAGGTTTAAAGCAATTAGTCAGTCTCTAGCCACACTTTTCTTGTCTTCTCCACTTATTTATGGTTTAATGTCTATTAAAGCCCGCTGTCTGCAGTGGGAGCAATACATTTTCCTTGCTGCCATGGTCATTGCCACCTGAATTCAGGACTGTGAAAATAGAGCTCAAAAGGTCTTGTGTTTGCTTTTACACCCATTGTCTTTTTATCAGCTAACTGATAAAATGGAGAAAAGGATTAGCAACTCTGCTTGTTGCTTAAGACACACTGGGCATCATGAAGATGAGCAGAAGTCAGCAAGTTCTACAGTGGGCAAGCTCTCAAGATTTTCAAGAAATAACATGGTTACACAGGAGCCAAGGTAGAAGGAAATTAAGCCATTTGTTAATATATGCCTTTATATTAATCCCCTTTCTTCAGTTCCAAAACAGCAGTTTTACTCCAAACTGTAATACAAACCACTTTGTTTCAGAGTTTGCTACATGCTGCCTCAAGTGTACCCTGTCACCCGTTTCTCTCATTATTTTTGTAACATTCAATGGCAAAGAGGACTGTTTCCTGTACTAGCATGACTGAGTGTTTCTGCAAGTTCACAAGCTTCCATGGTTAGAGATGCTGACCAACTTTCACTAAAGCCTCCCCAGGCCACTGAATATTGTAATCTGCTCTCATGGCAAGAATTCAAAGTGAATGATCATTGATACACCTTTTCTTTATTTTTTTTCTCTTTTTTACTCTGTTTTAAAAAGGCATTTTGTTTCTCTTCTACAGAGTAGCACCTTGCCCTTAACTTGTGAATCGTTTCAGGTCTCGTCCTCTCTTTCACAGCATGCCAGTTCCAACAGTCTGTTTTAATGAAAGACTTGGCAAACTTGTACAGCTTATTTTTTCACCTGTATTTTTAAAAAATAATATACTATCTTCTCATGCAGCACGTTCCTTTATAGCCCACATCAAGATAATGTTTCAGCCATACGCAAATAAAAGCCTTTCCCCTCCCCTTACATTGCCAATGCAAACACAGGCAACCACTCCCAGGAAGCCACTGCTAATAACACCTTTCCTCAATTTCCTTTTTCAGTTTTTCTTTTTCATTCATTCTCCTGAACAGGATATTGTGAAGTTCCTGAACTCTATAAAGGCCACTGCATTAACAGACAGAAAATACTTTCCTCAGCCTTGATATTTTCTTACTTCTTACAATTTCATACTTCAGTATAAACTCTTTAGCCAATTAAAAGCTTCTTAGAGTGGGACTCTTTCTGAAATATCCTTCCCAAAGTTTTTTCATCATCTGTCTCCACTCCAAAACTTCATTTATTTAATCACCAAGTGCTGTTTGTTTTTTTTTAATTTCTTCATTCCCCCCAAGTAGACATCTATTCTACGTCACTCTTCCAGCACACACATCCCTAATTCACCACTCCATTGTCAGAGGTCAAAAACCAGTCTAAGCCAAATTGGTTAGTCAGAGAAATACAACACAAAGTACCAGCTAGAAATGCTTCATTGTTGTGGCTGGTCACTGGAACATCTACCACCTAAAGCTGTAAGTGGGAACTGATATTTTTAATGTAACTTAACTGAATGCGCATTGTCAACATACTGTGTATTGAAAGGATGCTTTCCTGCACAACACGTGCCATGATTTCTCCAAGCGTTGGGTTGAAACTGAGTTGGTATGTTTCTGATATTGCATTGTTTTCCCTTGTTTTCAGCAGTTGCTGCTTGGTATTTAGTAGGTCGTAAGTTTTACACAGTCTGTCAAATGGCTGAATGCAATGCATTATTTACAAGACTAACTTTTTGCTTGGGTCTTCTGCATGATCTTGTTTAGAAATTGAAACTCAATTCATACACAGGAAAAGATATTAAAATGTCTTGATTTCTTAAAAGGTTTCATTCAAATGTATTAGTTAATTAAAACAACAAAACAAATATGGCTGTAGTTAGTGAAGTGGAAAAAAGTGTTTAGATCAACTGAACCAAATTCTTACTTTGGAACTGGAAGAGGGGCTTTTCCTAATTTTGCAGGCTCAAACTTGTTTCTAAACACTATTTAAGTGAGCTAACCTAGGTAAAATGAATGAAATATTCTTTCCACAGCTGCCAATATTAATCAGACTGACTTATTACTTTAACAAAGCCTGGTCCCTAGATAATAAATCACTTCAGCTTTCTCTAAAACCTTTTTTGGCAAAATCCAACTCCTATAATTTTAAATTACATTTTTGTTTTCACATCCTTTCATATAGTGGAGTTCAAAAATGTACTGATAAAGGGGAAAACCCAAGAAGTTGAAGCAAGGGGCCTGAAAAAATGTACAGTCAGCAAAAAAGTTAAATTTTACTAGTCATTTCATGTTTTTAATCATTTGCTGTGTTTTAATTTCATGCCAATAGCGATCAGCTTTAAGGTTGAAATTGAGCCCTGTCAAAGTAGGACTTTGTTTAAACTTCTACAAACTTTGATGTTTTAACACTTAGAAAAAATAAAGCACTTGAAGAGGCAAAGTGAAAGAGGCGAGAACTTCAGATAGCATCAGGGCTCAGCCTCCGCCAACACCTGCATCCTCAAGGACTAAAGAGTTAATGCCAAATATCACACTCCTATGGCCCAGTATGATATTCCTTCTTCCTAAGACTTTCAGTGACATACATAAGCCAGTATCAGGTTCAGCTCACACACAGCAGATGTTGTATAAAGGATGAAATGTAAGGAAGTGATCTCATTCTGAATCCAGCAGATCTTTTATTGCCTAATCATGGATGTGGGAATTTCCCGCTGATTCTGTAATGGAGTTTTTCTGGGGCACTCTAAAAACTGCATTACAGAACAGATGACCAAGCCCGGAATTGCCAAACCATAGCAGGCTGGTGTGCCAGAGTTTACAGATGTCCAACAAATAAACATTTTACCATATACAAGATAATGCCCAAAATATTATGGAAAACCTGATGGTTACAACAGTCTCAGACTCAAGGAGGTATCTGACATTACTGTTACATTACAAGCTTATGTTTGATGTTCAGACCCCAATCAAAGGACAACAGCAAGTGAATTGCTCTCTAGACTATACAAAAAAAAATAAAAAAGAATTGCTAATATCAAAGCCTACTGCTACTAAATTAAACTACCAGCATCCCTCAAATAAAATTAAAGCTCAGAAGATCAATTTCTGCCTCATAATCCTTTGAGACATTTATAATGACAAACTACTACAATGCAACCATGTGAAAATAGGTTCAAACTTCTTCCAGGCCTCTATAGTATAGGTTTCTGGCTTCTGAAAGTCAAATTAAAAGCAGTACTTTGTCTTCTCTATTTGTGTTCTCTTTTTAAACAAAGAAAAAACCTGTATTGAGGATTACATTTAAGTTTGAATTCAAATTCCTCTACTTTCAATGCATGCATTGAGAAAATTCTTCATTTCTGTTGAACTGTCCTATTTGCTATTAACTTTGCTGCTTATAAGCCTACTACCACTCTTGCTTAGACCATATAGCCTAATACCACTTTTGTAACTATTCTTGTGTCCAGCACTAGCTTAACAGCAGCTTACCAATGAACCTGAAGATGAGCAAAAAAAAGCTCTAAAGCAAACAGGAGAAAAGAGGATCTTTAGAAACTGCAAACAGCGCAATCATTTCATTTTCCTAGTCACCTGCCTCTCGTTATTCAAGTGCAGACTTCCCTATACCTAAAAGCAGCTGCACTTAAAAAGCCAGACAAAACCTACCATGCTTTATATTTGGCTCATTCTTTCTTGCAAGATGAATACAATAGTTGCATTGTACTGAAAAATTGGGTTTATACACTGCTTTGTTAGTAAAATGAAATCACAGTAAATGAACAAAAATTCCATTCTGAACTGACATGCTGAGAATATAAATTATGTTTTATAAACCCATCGTACATAACTAATCTAGACGGGCTCTGCCCGCATGAGCTATTAGACAACACTTTAAAAGCTGCAGTCTAGTTTAGTGCAGATAATTTTAATTGACTCAAGGGTGTATCTCAATGGTCATGAAATTGTTAGGAAAATGTATTGCAAGGAGAGAGCATTCCCTCAGCTGTGGGGAGCAGAGTCAATGCAATCTAATAACGCTCTGGGTTTCCAACTGCTAGATGCATTTTGCGATTGGAAGTGATTGCATTGAGGATGTAGATGGGCCACATAAATGGAAGCTTTTATTGCTGGTTAGCATAATTACTACTACCGTCTGCACCGTGTTTGCATCTGCTGGAGCTTGGTTAAGATTTTAGGAGAATCGCATAATAGGAGAACAGTTGTTTTCACAATGAGCTGTTTCTGTGGCTATTTACATGAAATGCTGACTTTCACCTTCTTGGGGTTTTCCACTTGCCTTCTGAGGAGGACAAAACACATGGAATGGGCAGGCTTCTAACACCACATTACCTGAAGATTACATAAATTGCTATTAAACAAAAAGCTCAAAACCAGTTATAATGAGGCAACTTCCCAAACTCATGAATATTATCTAGGAATATAGTTAAACAAGAAATAGGATATTAAAAAAAAGTTCTGTTCCCTTCTACTGACTCACAAGCTTGGCAGTACACATAGCATCTTGAAAAAGGTCTGAAGTCAGAAAGTCCAAACTGCAGACAACATACAGAAATCAATCGCCCCCTTTCTCTCTCCCCCATTTACATGGTGGTTTTTCAGTTGGTTTGGTCTTGGGTTTGTTTGGGGTTTTTTTAAAAGCTTTCTTACCTCTGCACTTCATCCCCTTTCTCAATTTTGAGGCAATAAACAGATAGATTTTCTATAAATTCATGTCAGTGTACTGCTCTACATCTGATTTTTCCTATTGAATTTAAAGGCGTTTTATGTCATTCAGATAAGCAAAGCTCAGCTCATTTTATAATATTACTCATATTATTGTCATAGATTCAGTGGGATTCACCAAGAGCACATCATGCAGGACTCCAGGTGCTAAGCTGAAAGTTTTTCTTTCAACACAAGTCAAATCCAGAGTTTCAGCCCTAATCTTCAAAGCCTTCCCGAGAGCTGTATTCAGCCACCCGTAAGGTGGGCCCCTTCCTGCAATACTGCCTTCCTGTGATGGCTCAGCAGCTCCGCAGGGTCATCTCAAGGCTGCGATCCACAGCCATGGGAAACTGCACTCTGGCCAGCTGGCCTGCAACTGGGACACTTACATCTGCAAGAGATTATTAGGTTGGGCTGGGATTCTTACCACTGTCAGAACAAAGACTAGAACTCATGCCTTTACCTTTGGCTTTTGCCACCTAGTTTCTTAAATAAAACAATAAAGGGGAGGAGAGAAGAAATTAGAAATAGTATTGTTTCAACAAGAGGACTTTTTCATATGCTCTGGACTGCAAATCACTACTAAAGACATTGTCTCAGTTGAAAGCCTCTCTGCACATTGCATTTCGCTTTCCTTTAAGGGACATGCATACAGGAATTTGTTTTGCCTTTGACTTTGCCCAGTACCCAGACAGGGAAGAAGCAACAAGCAGAAGCCTCTGACAAGTTGTCGGCCTTGGCCTACATGCCTGCAAAACAGCTCAGACCCTATTGTGGCTGAGCTAGAGCTGTCCCACTCCCAAAAGGACCTCAGGGCCCTGAAATGGCAGCCTCACTTGTTGAGCCAAATAGGATCTTTCGGCTTTGAGTCACGACAGTGATGGAACATGAATGGTGCTAAGGTAAATCTACTCATCCAGTTCATTCGTAACCAGAGATTTTTAAGATCAGCTAGTCCACCATTACTACAGCTAAAGATTTAATTGGTCTTCACACCGCAAGACTAGCATAAATCAGGATGTAACAATTTCGTATTAGCCCCAGGAGACACAGCACCTAATTTTACAGCAGCAAGTAAGGGGATTTGGAAGCCTTTGATTACATTAACAGAGATAATTTCCACTGAAACAAATATTCCACTCATCCTGAAGGTTGGGACTCTTGCACAGCAGGTGTATTATAGCTGGTGTGCTGCTGTTACCTTTGGCATGACAGATTAAGCCATGCAGATCCAGTTTTCCAGTCTATGGGTCTAATATAATAAAAAGATTATTTTTTGATGCTAGGTTCTCATGCACACAATTGACATTCATTGAAAAATTAAAGCAGCCATCGCAATTCATAATGCAAACCCACTGTGTTTCCTGCCATGTTGAAAGAACAGGGAGGGAAGCATGAATTTAGGTTATTCATTTCCATTTTAGTTCACTTGGAACTGGATATTTATTATCATTCTTCTATTAATGAGTAAAATTCCACTCTACACAGCAGACAGATTCTGCTGATATCAATTTTGTTGAGCATCTCTGATGGCATCACTGAAGAACCCGGTTTCCATGGGCACACATCTGTGATACATAGTGAAACCTGGGACAGCATCAGGGTACCTGTCCTTGTTGTCAGGATCTACAGGAACCAGCCATGTATTTCTGGGGCAGCCAGAGCAGAGCTCCTTCACCTACAGGTAGTACACTTCACAGCTGGACACCTTTCAGCTGTCTCAGCAAGAACTGAAAAAAAATACCAAAAATCCTAAAAAATTTCTTTTGGATTGACAGTACCTCAACTGACCATTGTTATTGAGAAATTCTGGTATAATACTGGGTTTGGGTTTTTTGGGTTTGTTTGGGTTTTTTTCTTTCAATCTAGCCAAAAATGGCTTCAAATGCACTACAGTCCTAAACCCTAGCATTTTGGATGCAATAAACTGTAAGTACCTCACAATATATAGGCTAGCAATGAAACAAGTAAAGCATTTGTGTAAGAACATTTAGTAAACATCAGTCTTTAACCTACCACAGTAAATGCTTTCTGCAAAACTGAAAGCTAAAAGAGAATCTCTCTTGGGTACTAATTGCTCTGCTTTCCACAGAGCTAGAAACACATTTTGCAGACAGTAATACACTTTTCAAGAATGTTTGGTGCATTAACCACAGAATTACATATAAATAGTTCTGACTAAAGCTTGCTTTTAGGTACCAGTACAAAGCGTGCCAGGAGGAGACAAAAAGTACTTAAAGACCTATTCAAATTTTATTTGAAGAATAAAAATGAGCTTCAGTTAAGACTTTTTTTCATTGCTACATCAATGCCAAATCCTTATTTGCAATACATAGACCTAAAGTGAATAGAGGGATCTATCAGTTCAAATCTTGATCCTTGGATACTCTATTATTATTAACCAATCTTTTAACTGAATACAAAATTACTGTCACTCAAGGTAATAAATTCTAACCGTGTAACTTGATAAATCTATCATCATTATTACCTTGCATTTTTTCTTCTTGCAATGAAATTACACAATATTGGCTGCCATAAATTAATTGTTATTTTAATAGTATAAGACCAATTTAATGAATTCAAATATAGGAAGGTCTAAATTGAATTTTTTCTCTTTTCTTATCAACCTTGGACCACAATCCCTGTCATAAAAGTACATGCTCTTCAAAAATAATTGCTTGGGACCCAATTTAAAAGCTTCAGTGAGAGCTTAACATGATCTTATATCTAGCCCCCAATTAAAAGAAATGCAATATAAGAATAGGGTTGTTTCAAGATAGTGAAGTCAGCACAAAATTTAATACATTTATTTAAAACCATACAAAAGTAAGCTAAAAGCAAGACATAAAACAAAGAACAAATGCTTGATTTATGCAGAACATTCTTTCTGGGTTTTCTAAAAAAATGGCAATATCATGCTGTACTGATCTTTATAATTATAGGTCAACATCTGGTTCATCTACAAAGTAATCACTTCTCTAAAACCAAAGTGAAAAATCACTATTTTTGTTTCTGAAAACATGTAACTGCCCAAGATTGTCTATTTCCAGCTTCACTTTGTACGTCTATTCACAGATCCCTAATATTATGTATGCAAAAGTTAATGTACAAGCAAGCTTGAAAAGCTGAATCTAACTACCCACCCAACAACTCAGGGTTCAAAGAGAGGGCATCTGGTGCTATATACCACTCCTCCTAGTACATGCTCTTCCAAAAAGTAAACCTTTGAATAGGAAAAATCATTTATGAAAAAGTAAAACAATTGATGTTAAAATGATCAATATTTCATTTAGGATGCACATAATGCATCACTGAATAATGCCTTAATGGCTGGAAATGAATCACATCCAGAAAATCTAAAACTGAATCCTGTAATAAATATTAGCTTGCTTGTCAGGCAATCAACCAGAACATTTCAGATGAATCTTTTAATCATACACTTGACTCAAAGCTGTGCCCTGTCACTTCAAGGCATAACCAGAGAAGTCTGAAGCTTGGGAGACCTCAGACAGGAATACGCTTTTTGCACCGTTGTCTCAGAGCTTTATATAAAAAAATCCCATGGATAAATGGAGCCTTAGTTCAGCCTCTTTGCAGGATTGTGAGTAGCAGACAAGAGCCCAGGGTAGTGAGCACTGTAGAAGTCAGGGTCTCCCCAGCACTGGCCTCCTAGGCCTCCAACAAAACTTGCCTCACTGCTCCAAGACAGGAGAAAACACATCTGTTGCTTTTCCTTTGTACTCCCAGCAGTTAGACACAACCTATTACATAGGGGTACACTTCAAATATTTTTCTTGCTGATAACATGGTATATAATACCCACACGTCTGCAGGCTAGTCATGCCCCTGCAATGTCTTCTTTAAAATCAGAGAAATGAAGATGATTTCTTTTATGCTATAAATGGTCTTTTGCATGTGCTACAATACAAGCTTTAAGGTAAATTTTTCAGCTACATACTTCATCTGAAATGTGGCTTGTGGTTAAACACACAGTCTCCAAAAGGGCTTGGTTTAAATAATATGATTATTAGGTTTAAGCATTTGAACCTTCTCTTCACCTGAGAGCAACACTTCCATTCTCCTGCTTAGCACCTACAGTCTAGACAACTTGTGAGGATATTTTTCTGTTCACATGCTCTATTCTGTGTTTGCTACCAGCAAATTGATTCCAGGTCAGAAACAAAAGCCAGCTCTACAGTTGGTAAGGACAGCTGACTGCTCATCTAGCTACATGGTTATTCTGAACATCCTACAGTGTTAATTTGAGGTGACAGTAGAAGAATAAAGTGGGAAAACAGCAAAAAGCGAGAGCATTTTCAAACAAGAAATTTCTGGTTTTTTTTCAACTGCACTCAGAATCAGGACAACATAAACATTATTAAAATACTACCAAGACCTGGATCCTTAGCAATTTTCACAGCTCTTTCTTTTTGTCTGCTATTAAAGAATCTATTAGATTCCCTTCTCTCACAATGATTCCCTGGGCAGCCTGTTCCAATGCTTGACAACCCTTTTGGTAAGAATTTTTTCCTAATCTTCAATCTCATTTTAGAGATTCTGAGTTTAAGAAAACAGGGCAGGGATATCTCTTCACAATACCTTTGTTATATGGAAGAAGTTCTTCTAGGAATATGGTCTAGTCTAGCTATCCAAAACCTCCAACCACATGGTATATATTTATGCAGTTCTACTGGTATGCTGGATGGGCCTGTGGGGACAGTAATCAACAGCTAGTTTTTCACTGAGCAAACTGCAGCACAATATCAGAAACAGACATACCTTTTTCCCTGAACCTCACCACACTATGATCTGGGAGCTGTGCTTTAGCTAGGAAAGCATTCCCTGCATGACCTCAAGTACAGCATTCCCGACAACCTAAGATTGGGGCAGCCAAAAGCAAAGAATTCATACTAAGCAAGTTAGCTAGCTGATGCAATAGGGAAACACTTTAGAATGTTATCCAGAAAATAATAATAATAATTAAACCAAAAAACCTAGAAACCTCCTTCTGCATGGCCCAGACTGTGATTTAATCACACAAGCCTTTATAAAAACCTCAAAACAGAGATTTTTGCAAGACTCTTCAGAGCTGACAGGGCTGCTAAAGTCACATTCTCTCATCCCTTTACTGAAGATATTTCTATCGCCTGTATTCTTTTGATACGAAATAAAACCATTTAGACTACAAGTATATAGCTGCTTATTTAGCCAAAAGTAGCAGATATTGTACAATATTATAATATCTCCAACTTTAAAACCAATCTCAACATTGACTTGTTGCAAAGCGGTGAAATTGGAAAACTCCATCTCAGCCAACAACCTCAGACAACTCACCAATGCACGAGAGCTTTGCTGAAGTTGCTTGCCAAAGAGTCACTGCTAACTTTCTGAAAGCAGTCCTTCAATTACTGCATCTTTTAAACTTTGCACTGCTTAAAAAGTATGACCTGTGCATGGCCCAGATACTGATTTTGCATTCTAAAGCAAAAGCCTCACAAACTTATTCATGGGATGATTCACAACTTATTATACAGTGTGTTTCACTAGCACTTCTCCACCCACTCCTGATTTCCTAAAGCTCATGATGTAACCACAGCAATTACTTGCACAGAAAAGTAATATGCTACATTTTAGAAGTAACATATGTTTTCACAACCTATACACAGAGTAGTAAAGCGGTCGAGTCTCCATGGACCACCAGAAATTCACATAACTTATTTTTAATAAAGAAAAGAAATTAATCCTACGAAGATTTCAATTAAACTGTGGACACCTTCCACAGGCAATGGCCAGCACTCACGTGGAGTGTGAAATAGCTTTACTCAGAGAAGTCCTACAATTTTGCAAATGAAATCTTAACTAAGATGCTAACAGCCTGTTAGAAACCAAGTTTTCCCCAAAGAACAACCTACCAGAATCTCAAATGAAATAAAACAAAAGATTATATTCTGGCCCTTTAGAAGAGTGAACTGTAAAAGCAAGTGAGAGCGGGGGGGGGGGGCGAATTATCAAGGGCAACACTAGTGCTTTAACATAGCTCTGCATTTCTTCCTCAAGAGAAATGCCTGGGAAGCTCTGAAAGGTCAGTCTTCCACAGCCCACGTCAGACCTGCTGGGCACCGCTGATGGGCAGTGGCTAGCACCATGGATGTAGTGGTGTTTAAACAAGTGATACAGGGAGAAGGAAAACAAAAGGAGTGTCTATCAGGTTAATTAACATAGTTTCCCTTCTGTGTAATAAGACAATAAGTCTTTAATACAAACAATCTTTCCTCTTGACTAGACCACTGTAAAAACAATTGCTCCAAGATTTTTAAAGTCAAATTTTCACCGTGGACCAGGATATCATTTCAGTAATTAAAAAAGTATAAAAATAAAAACCCCTGAGGTCACAGAAGCTAATGAGTTCTCCCAGAACGTGTTCAAAGTTACCGTGCTACATATAAAATTGTGAGAGATTATTCTGAAGTCCTCAAGTTTAAGCTGGCTCCAAGAATATGTAGACTCCATACAAACCAGAAGCTAGGTAAAGAGTGGAATCCTGCTGTCATGTAAATTCCCTAAAGTGAATCCATAAGACACCCCTACATTTTTTACTAGGTTTCTCTATACTCATAGCCAAGGATGTGCTGGAATCAGCAAGGAAACAAAGACTTTGTGTCAATAGCTTCAGGTCATCCTGCCACCAAGAGTCTTTCAACATCAGAACCTGATTTTGGTGCCTAAGCTATTTTCATCACTACTGCCAATCAACTGAAGGGGGAAGGTGATCTCATCTGATTGATTTTCATTGCCCACAGCTAAAGTCTGTTTCTTAACAGAGGTAGCAAACTTATCACACTATTTTCCTTACAGAACTGTGCACACAGTGAAATACTAGAAACATGCACAAGTCTCAGACAGCAATTTCTCCAGAGAAAGAACATATATCATATTTTACCTTTGTGTACCCTCCATAGCTGTCAAAATCTGAAAATGTATTAACTCTTTTATTCTGTTATTCCTCTGTAATATTTAACAATTCTTATACTGTGTCAAGCTTCTAAATGGAAGTTTTGGACTCACATAATTAATTTCCCACTAGGTTTTAGTCCTCTGAAATGGAGAGGAAATAAAGTTAATCCCGAAACAGCCTGTGTAAAAACACTTCATGTACTTTAAGCTTAATGGAAAACATCAGTAAAGGCAAACTTTAAAGAGAGATTAAAAACCAAAAGCTTTGCTTCATATTATACTTGGCTGTTTCACCTCTACGTAACAGCAAATTTTGTCTTCTTACTCCTACTTTCTAGATGGTTCTACTCCCACCTACAGTATCTCAGTTTCCCTAAGAGGAACTGATTGGTCTCAAGAACAAAAGAGCTGCTGTTTCTATCATCATGCTAAAGACAGGGCGTTGTTTTCTGTTTGTTTTTAAGTCATTCTGCATTTTCATCATCTTCCCCTGCATGGAAGCTTTCAGACTTTCAGTCATGCAACAAAATGAGTTACTTCTGCAACAGACACAAAAGCGTGCAGGAAGAGACTGGATTTCGAGCAGCAAGTTCATGTCATCGATTGTCAGTGAGCTGTGTCCAAACATGCATACTCAGATGAAAACTTGGCCCTACAAACACTATCCATCCCAATGCTCCAGGGAATCCACTGATCATTTGGGTTGGAGATGAAATTTCTTTTCTCTTTTGACCAGAGTTCTGTAAAAAGCAGATGGTATCAATGATTTATCCATAATGATGCCAAGATTTACTTTTTTTTTTCCTAAGCGGTTCATTTCACATCAAGCAACGTGTGCAAGTAATTTAAAGTTGTTCCTTCTGATGCAAGATCCCTCACACTTGTCTATATTGACTTTCGTCTGCTGTCAAGCTGTCAAGAGCTAGATACAGCCAGACAACAGCAACTGCAGGGCTGGGCACAGGAATGCAGCATCTCCCCTATTACTCAGCCCAGAGCATACACAAGCATGTGCATAAAGGAGAAACCTGAACTTTCATTGTCATTTCCCTCCATGTTAGATGCAGCCTTGTTGATCAGTTTGGTTAGGTTCTCATGAACTCCTTCCTAGTTTATATTAACACCAATTAAGCTAAATATTTGTCAGCCGTTAATTCCACAAATATTTAAGTGACTAGTATGTTAACAGTACTGTCTTTATACAGAAGCTTAAAAACAAAGACATTCATTGTTGAAAGCAGATTCATTCCCATTCTAATCTAAAAGCCTGTCCACAGAAGTGCAATCAAAAAGAACAACACTAATAAAATTTACATAGTTAGCAGTGAAGTAACTTCAGAATTCAAGTGTTCTGTTTCAATTTGTCTAGCAACTTTAAGCGTAAAGGGACACAACACAGCCACACTCATGCCAGCAGCTTACCCGGTTAGGTTTCAACAATACAGTTCAGATAATAGGACCCTGACAGCATGGGTTACCAGAGCTGCTCCTGTGCTGAGAGCTGAGCCAAATTTGATGCCACTTTCAGTGTCTTTGTGCTATACTACAGAAATGCAACTCTTGTCTAACCCTGCCCTCTTACAGACAGCAGTCATGGGACTTACGGAGTTTATCAAAGGTTTCCTGCTCTATCAGCGTTTCAGAATACAGTGACAGAACCAGACTAGGCTGCCTAGCAGTGCTCACTCTTCCCACTTTCATGTTTGCGATGGATAAATTAAACTTGAAGATGGTTTAAAACATTTGTCCAACAAGTACTCCTATCTATAAAAAGCCTTTTCTTACAGTCAGAAGAAAGAGTATGCGAAGCCAGGCAAGAACACAGCCAGGACACAATGTGTTTTGAATATCCTAGCTGGCATCTAGTCCCTTGGGAATCACTGCCAACAGGAACAGATGAGCTATTCTGCGCTGAAAAGGTATAATAAACATGGCAGTTTTCAGCAGCTCCTTGACACCTCCACCATCTGCTACAATAAGATATTAGTGTGAAACAAGAGTCATGTGAGTCTGAATGCAGACTTGTACTTAGAGTACAGAGAAATGAAACTCATGTTAACCAAATTGGGGCATAATAGTTCAGGTATGCATTGGGAAGCATCCTCAAGGGGGGCTGCCTGTTCAAAGACTGTGGGTAAACCTTGTAAGGGCATGTTTCATATACAACTCTTTTTTTTTTAAAGGCTGAATTTTCATTCTTGATAATTTTGAGGTCCAGTAATTGCTGCAACACATGTAAGGCAATTGTAATGGAGAATCAAAAGCCCAATCCATTCTTTAATGGAACTGGTGAAACTAAGGTGGCTTGTTCTAACATCCTGTAAGTCTGCTTGAAATTTCCACAAAGTACCTGGAGAGGAAATACATTTCAGACCAACACTACGACAAAACTACACCAAGTAATTGCTAGAGCTGCTTGGAAATTAATGGAGATGGTTTGGCACTCACACTCTCCTTAATGCTCTCGTCATGTTTCTAGCCTATTAGGAATCAATGTGAAACAAACTAAATCTGGGTGGCAGATGCTAACTGCCTCCAGACATGTTTTACTCCCTCTGTATTAAGACAGAAAGGGACCAAGGCAAAAGTCCAGCTTCCTTATAGAAACAACTATGGAACTGGCTCCCCAACAGCTGGTTCTTAAAACAAGCTTTGCTTTCCATGAAGAATCTAAAAAATGGAAGAACTTTTGCAAGCAATTAAAAAAAAACAACAAAAAACACAAAAAACCCACAAAAAAGACCAAAAACCACCCAAAACCCTACCCCCCAAAAAAAAAATCCTCCAAACCAACCACAAACTACACACAAAATGACAAAAACAAAACAAACAAAAAAAAAAAACAAAAAAACCTCAACAACAAAAAAAAACAACCAACACCAAAAACCAAAACATTCTTTCCAATTAATCCCTTAGCTGTATGCAGGCCTTGCTGCAGCAAGGAAAGGAGCCCTGACAAAAAATTGATTCCAGCACCATTTGAACCTCAGCCAAGATGATTATCAGTTCCACACTTTACCTCCTGTTTGGGTTGCCTGACACACTTAATCAAATCCATAGTTTTGGTCCCTTCCTAGCCTCTCCCTGCTTCAGATGCAATACAATGTATAAAACGCATTTCAGATGGAATGATTCAACATGGAAAATGCACAGTTCATCCAGAAGGAAAGATTTAAGATCTGAAAGGGCTCCAAACTTCTGCATCTCAGGAATATCTACCCTATTTGTCATTTCTGCTTCATCTACCTGCTCATTATAAAGAGATAAGAAATCCACGTTCGATTTTATAAGATGAAAGTTTCCTATTAATATTGCTTAACACTTGCCATCACTGAGGAAGAATCTCAGCATACATCAGCATTGTGATAAGAAATATAAAAAGGCAATGTAACACCTTGGTGATCTGTAGGGTCTTTGAAATTTGGAAAACAAGTGCCAGTATTTATTGAAAATCCACCTGGTCTTTAAATATCATTCAGATTCCTTGCCAAAAACTAAAAAGAATTGAAGCAGAAAATATTGTGTTATCTCATGCTGCAAGTTTAGTTTGAGAGAAAATTTTGTATTCAAGGTCTACTGTCACCATGATTTAGAATCTCACGCTTCAGACAGATACACTAATAGTTTAATTTGCAATAACTGTACAGGAGCAACACAGGAGCCTGGCAGCCCCACGTTCTGAACCTCTCACTGCTTTGTCATGGGTTTTAAGTCACCAACTTCACTTTGCCTCAGAATACTTCAATCTATTACACATTCAAAACAGAAACGTAGACCATACACTAGCCACTGGTTCTTGGCAGAAAGTGTGTTCTTTGTACTCTGGCTTTGCAATAAGGAAGTGCTTGTGGCTGTTGAACCCTGATTTTCATAAGAGTAGTCAATATCTTTTAAGATAAAATTACAAAAGTTTAACAGCAAAGACATGGTGCAAAAGAACGTTAGAAGACCACAGTGAAGGGCTACATTTGGTTTAACTTGCAGAGAACAAGATATTTCAGCTGCCTTTAAACTTCTAATCTGTTCAAAGTAAAACAGATACAAAGCACCATACTTTCCTATCTATATAAAGCTCACAAGTTGTAAGTTCAATCAATGCTCTTCTCCAGCAAAAATAGTATAGATGAGAAAAATTCTTATTATCTACTAGCAGCCATGCAAAGAAAGCAAGCAATGACATCCATAGCTTGTCCTAGGGGAAACTATTTTAGAAGGCTATTCCCTATAGCAGCCATACAAATTCATACATTGACATATGTAGTTACAACCTATGCAGTTCTTTTGCTTGCAGTACATGCTGTTTCTAGTTTGCATAGTGATGGCTATCTGGCTATATGACAGAAATCACAAGCAATACCTTCACACAGGAGCTTGCTAATGCATCACAATGAAGCCTCCATCAATCATGTTTTCTTTCCAATTGCTCTTCCTATTCTTCACAATTCTAAACCATTCCAAGATTAAGGCACCCGAGCACCCATTTTCCATATAGCTTCGGGATTTACAGAATCGCACACACGTATGTGTTAGCAGAATGCTCTAGTATCTCACTATTAATAACCATATTTGACCTTCTATCTCACATTCTATTGCCTGCTCAATCCCGCTTGTGGACCTGAATTAAACTGTTATTGTGCCAAAAGTTTAAGAAATAAAATTTATTAAAACCTTTCCTGAATAAACCTCTGTGATATCAGTGAGGGAGACATACTACTAGGCCACACATAGCTCAAATGTTTTCTACGATTTTTTAGAACCAGAAGGCATCCATTGTCCTGTTATGCAGCTCTGCAGTTAGACCCCACTTGGGCCTTGGCATTCCCCTGAAGTCATGAAATGCAGATGTAGCCGTTTGCACTGAGCTGATGCTTTGGAAATGTGCCATCACACAAACTCAACACATTAATAATCTGGTCACAATTTCCATTTAAACTCAATGACACTTAAAATGATTTGCCTTGGTCTTCACTCTTTGCCTCGGTCTTCACTGGCAAAGGCTCTGACCAAACCACCCAAGTCCTGGAAGACAGATGCAGGGACTGTGAGAATGAAGACCTTGCGCCCACTGTAAGAGAGGAGCTGGTTCGAGACCATCTTATAAATCTGAACGTCCACAAGTCCATGGGTCCTGATGAGATCCATCCACGGGTCCTGAAGGAGCTGGCGAATGAAGCTGTGAAGCCGCTGGCCATCATATTTGAGAAATCATGGCAGTCAGGTGAAGTTCCCAATGACTGGAAAAAGGGAAATATAACCCCCATTTGCAAGAGGGAGAAAATGGATGACCCAGGGAATTACAGAGCAGTCAGTCTCACCTCTGTGCCTGGCAAAATCTTGGAACAGATTCTCCTGGAAGGCATGCTAAGGCACATGAAAACCAACAAGGTGCTTGGTGACAGCCAGCATGGCTTCACTAAGGGGAAATCCTGCCTGACCAATTTGGTGGCCTTCTATGATGGGGCTACAGAACTGATGGACAGGGGTAGAGCAGTTGATGTCATCTACCTGGACTTGTGCAAAGCGTTCGACACTGTCCCACACGACATCCTTGTCTCTAAATTGGAGAGACATCAATTTGATAGGTGGACCACTCGGTGGATAAAGAACTGGCTGGATGGCCGCACACAAAGAGTTGCGGTCAATGGCTCAATGTCCGGCTGGAGACCAGTAACGAGTGGTGTCCCTCAGGGATCAGTGCTGGGACCGGTCTTGTTCAACATCTTTGTCGCTGACATGGACAGTGGGATTGAGTGCTCCCTCAGCAAGTTTGCTGATGACACCAAGCTGTGTGGTTCGGTTGATACCCTGGAGGGAAGGAATGCCATCCAGAGGGACCTTGACACACTTGTGAGGTGGGCTGATGCCAACATCATGAGGTTTAACCATGCCAAGTGCAAGGTCCTACACCTGGGTGGGAGCAATCCCAGGCACAGCTACAGGTTGGGCAGAGAAGAGATTCAGAGCAGCCCTGTGGAGTAGGACTTGGGGGTGTTGGTTGATGAGAAAATGAACATGAGTCAGCAGTGTGCGCTCGCAGCCCAGAAAGCCAACTGCATCCTGGGCTGCATCAAAAGGAGCGTGACCAGCAGGTTGAAGGAGGTGATCCTGCCCCTCTACTCTGCTCTCCTAAGACCTCACCTGGAGTATTGTGTGCAGTTCTGGTGTCCTCAACATAAAAAGGACATGGAACTGCTGGAACAAGTCCAGAGAAGGGCCACGAGGATGATGAGGGGACTGGAGCACCTCCCGTATGAAGAGAGGCTGAGGAAGTTGGGGCTGTTCAGCCTGGAGAAGAGAAGGCTGCGTGGAGACCTCATAGCAGCCTTCCAGTATCTGAAGGGGGCCTATAGGGATGCTGGAGAGGGACTCTTCATTAGAGACTGTAGTGACAGGACAAGGGGTAATGGGTTAAAGCTTAAACAGGGGAAGTTTAGATTGGATATAAGAAGGAAATTCTTTCCTGTTAGGGTGGTGAGGCACTGGAATGGGTTGCCCAGGGAGGTTGTGAATGCTCCATCCCTGGCAGTGTTCAAGACCAGGTTGGACGAGGCCTTGGGTGATATGGTTTAGTGTGAGGTGTCCCTGCCCATGGCAGGGGGTTTGGAACTAGATGATCTTAAGGTCCTTTCCAACCCTAATTATTCTATGATTCTAAGTCTTACCACTTTATTAATTCTGATAAATACTTTTTTTCTAACAAAAATGGAAAGCACACATCTGGATTATCAGTAGAAATATATTCCATATAAAATCTTCCCAAAGGCAGTCAAGCCTGAAGCAACGGTATCACTGATGTTTGGGGTTTGTTTCGGTTTGGTTTTGTTGTTGGTTTGTTTGGTTTTTTTTGGGGGGTAGGAAGGTGTCTTTTTTTGTTTTGTTTAATTTAGTTTTGGGGGGGGGCGTTTGTTGTTTATTTGTTTTTCAAAATACAGTGTTGCAACCCATGTCATAATATAAAAATCACATAAACAAGTATTGTAAAGAAATAGTACAGCACTAGTTATCTGGTTACAACCTTCTGTTCTAGCTCCAGTGTGACAATAAGGATGATAATGAATAATAATGAACAACTACCAGCCATTTCAGAATTTGTAAGTTTAACTAATGTTAAACTAGCTTTTGAAGGCAAAATGCTCATTTCTACTGAGAAAGGAAGTGAAAATCAAATTTTAATTAAACAAAGCTAATACTTCTGGGTGCAGTCAAAATTTGGCCCTATTTGAGTAGGTTTAGTGTAGGAAGAACTACATCCTGGATTGTCAAAAGAAGATCCTATGACTGGCATAAGAAAAATCAGTTTTGTAAATAAAATATTTGGAAGATGATTGTTTTAAAGGGATAAAGGGTTTTATTTTTTCCAACCATCATTCCTAGACATGACTACCTTAGTGTAAAGGAAAGAAAGGCTTAGCCTGAAGTATAGGGAAGTTCACCCCAAAAGCTAGAATTCAGTGAAGTTATGAACTAAAATGAGCAACTTATAGAAAAGAAAAAAAAATAAACATGCTGGGCAGCACTGGTAAAGGCCACTATCATAGAGACACGGTAACACAGCTAGCCCCCCAAAGAGCACCCACAACCTGACCTCTTGCCATGGCTTTATTCACCTGCCCTTATTGAGCAAGAACATAACATACAGGATACATGCACAGTTGCTTTACTTCAGAAAAGCTTCCTTCGTAACGTGACAGATCTTTGCTACATCCTACTTTGCAGCAGAGCAGCCACAATCATTACATAACCTTGATAAGCTGCCTTGTTGCAACTTTGTTTGCTGAAAGGAAGAAGTAGTTATAACAGGAAAGGTAACATGTGCAATCACTGTGCAAAAGGGAAGATACCATCACAGAGTACCTATTCTCTTTTAGGACAGGTTCAGTTTATCAGCCAGCTGAAGAAAACCTTATTTTTCAAGTCACCTCGATTCCAAATTGATGTTTTCTGCTGCAACTTTCTAGCCCAACGTTCAAACTAGCATTTATCTTGTAATCATGTAATCTATCTGTAGCCAGAAGAACCCTTTTTTAATTTGCTAAAGGTTTTGCAGGATCAAGACTTTTCTTTAGCAGCCACTGGGTAAACTGCTTACCTTCCAAGGAAGCTGGTTTCTGGTTTTTGCTGATTTTCAACATACTCACAAGTTACTATGAAAATCACATTTAATACAGCCTGGATTGATGTTGCTGTGGTTGCTGCAGCATTCCTGTACTTACAAGGGAAATATTTCAAAATCCGCAATACATACACACACCATAGGTAATATTGGCTCTAACTGTGCTGGTTTACTTTCTTCTGCTAATGACTTTTCCAAGGCATACTGGTTTGTGTGATTAAATTAAAACAATGTTGGAAAAAAAAGACCCTTAAAAAGTGAAATAAAACATGGAGTAATTATACACTGCAGCATGGTTTACTACTGGATACCCTGAGTTGAGAGTCAAAAGAAGAAAGGCAAGGGAGTTTTACCATCATCTTCAACATGAGCACTCCAGTACACTGTTCCACTTGACCACTGAAGAAGCTACCAGAAAATAATGTCTTTTTTGTCCCAAAAATCTTATTCACAGCTAGCCAGTTTTATTTTTTCTTTATTAGTGTCATTGTGAGCATCTCCCTTACCAGAATTATAGGAAAAGTAATAATAAAACAATCAGTCATCTATACCCCCATCTTGAATTACAAGGGGCCACTCTCATACAACAAAATGTCTCTGACTCACCAAAACACCCCAGAGAAACCACAGTCAAACTTTGGCTCTCCTTTTAAAAGTCTTATGGTAGATGGAGTAATCAAACACAGTGTCTTAAAAAAAAAATTAAAATGGTTCTTATTCAAAATACTTTAAGTCCCAGAAGACAACAAAACGTCCTTGTTTTGGAAAGCAAAAGTGTTTCACAACAAAGCAATAACTTCAGGAGGTCAATGGTTTAGAAAAAATGCTGAGAAAGCCAGTACCTCTTTAAGAGTGTACCACTGTATAGTTCTTTACAGGACACATCTTCCTGTTCATTAAACTATACTGCATTTTCAGAGGCAAAGAAAGGGAGATATATCACTCTCTATGACACCACTAACATTTGAGAATCTGTAAAGAATACATGTTTAGGCAGGACCAAAATTAGCATACTTCATTAGCTGTCAAAATCAGGAAACAGGCTGAACTTTATAACAGCATTTTCATTTGCATGAATTTCTGAATGAAATCCCAAAGCTCACGACATATGCTGTAAATTTGTTTAGAACACAAGTTTTTTTTCAGCACAAGGAGGTACATTTCAATCCCTCTATAGTTAAACATGGTTGTGAACAGGGGCTTAAACCAAAATGAGAGAAAAATATTACATAATTGACTATTGCATATTTCTTTTCTGACAAAAGTTCTTGGTCCCAGAGAGAAAATTTTCTTCCACATCATCCATCAGCATTTCTCCCACACAGAACTACTCAGTCCGTGCACAAAATGGAACCAAAAAACCTTTGCAAATACCTACACACTCTCCTTACAATTGATAAATGCTACTTGCAGAGATTTCAGTATAGCTGTTTGTGATTGTTTTATTGAAGTTATACAGAATTCGTAACTGTAACAATTTATGCCTTTAAGCATCTTTTCTACTTACTTTCATTGCTATTCTTTATAGGCTATGCTTCCCAAAATTCTGGGGCTGCTGCTGCCTTAGAGACATGATTGGATCAAGCATATCACCATGCAATCATCGCTTCAATAGTGAATGAAACAATAGCCTGTATATTTTACACCTGAAGATCATTATCAGATCATACTGACCTAACTAAATTGTGACCCAAGGAAAGAATGTGCCTTCAGTGAAGTTCACAACCAACCAGATTTATTTAATTAAGAAGTTGTCTATGGTCCTTGGACTTAATCCACAAAAATCTAAATTAAATGGACCTAAAACTTATTTATGGCTCCCGAGTTCTCCAAAAACTGATTTTATGTATTCCATTTAAAGACAACCAGTCCTGTGACCTGCAACAACTCCCTTAAAAATAAATCTAAACACAAAACTACATGACCCTTACAGAAGAGCTTGGCCAGCATGTGCAACATAGCGATTCCTGTCATAAGACTACAGTGACACCAATTTTAAATTTCAAGGCATTTTAGTTTACCAAGTCACAAATGAGTTATGCCTTACATTTTATACTCTGTCTTGTAAGCTGTCTGAGGGATCCTTGCTTAATGTATTTCTACAACCACTGTGGCCTGTATGAGAGTTACACTGTAAACGGGGTACTAATAGTATTCTTCGCTCTGTTTGGACTTGCAGTGAATTGCAGGATGGTTACTGAAGGAAGTAATAGAATGCAGCAGGACATGACATTTGCACAAAGGTGGTATGAAGAAACAGAAACCAGTGGCTTTGGAGCTGCATAAAGAACATTGCTTTTCAGGGTCAGTCAGTGCTAGGTCAGCACTTTAGTTTCCAAGATGCGTTCAAGAGATTTGGGGTTTCAGCTGAAGTTTTATTTGCTTTCTGTTCATTAGTTATGGAATTAAAAAAACGCTACCTTACAAAGAAGCAGAAGACTGAAACTTAATCATCATGATGGCATTGTGTGGTCTAGTTCAAAGAGCTGCCCGGCCTCCCCAGCGCTCAGCAGGAGTCCAGCTGGTCTCTCCACCTTCAAAATTCGCCTTCAAAAATTGTCATCCTGCAAAACTGTTCCAGATGAATCCCTCACTAGAACGGGATCCCTCAGTCACTGCCAGGGGGGTATACTGAACTGCACAGACCGAAGCAAGCAAAGCAGATGCGTCCAAGCATGAATCTTCTGAGGGGATTTATAAACCATCCCCAGGTTACCTAAATCTAATGTGCAGTGATTTCCCTCTTGAAGTGCTGTAATATATTTTTAAAAGTAGGGCGAGTTCTATCATTACTCCAGTGTGGTGGCAAAATATGAGAAATGATGACATGTTAAGTGTATTGCATATGCATGAGGTGATCCTGCTTGCTAGGATAACGCTGTACATGATGGTTGGAATTAATTTTCCAACTAGAAGACAATGTTATTAATAAAGCATGACAGAAAAAAAAAAATCAAATATGTTGATTTAAAAATCAAGTAATGTCTTTGTGTAGCAATCAGATACAACTTCAGAAATGAGTGTGTTATCATAGCCCAAGAGACATGAACAGGCATTTTCAGCATAACAGTGAAAGAAACCTTTCCTGACTCAGGCAAATAAATCCAGTGCAATTTTCAGGAAAAAGTCATCTGACTCTGGACGAGGCAAATTTTTCAGGAGAGACACAGAGTTTCACAGCCTCACACTGTGGAGAGTCTCTGAAGCTACATCCTGTTCATGTAGGAAGCAATAACACCTACCTATTTTGGTCCCTTGCTTTCCTTAAGAGAAACACTAAGATATCTCACCTAGAGTTGGACCAAAGTCTTTTTGCTAATTCAGTCAACCACAAAGAGCAGGGCTTCTCCTTTGCCAGCCTTTGCATGGGCAACCCATGACCATCTACTGACCCATTTAGCCCCAGCACAAAAATTGTGTGCAAATATACAGCGGTTGTACTGGGAAGGAGGAAAGCAAGGGAAGGAAGTAACATCATCTAGCACAGCATTCCCACCACCTAAATAGACAATGATTTCTCATAGGAGCAGAGAATATAAAGGAGAGAGGATGGAATCCATGGACTTCAATTTCCAACTGGTGAAACAGGAAAGACTAACTGCTGAGGATTAGGGATTCACAGAAGGGAAAACTCACTGGAGAATCAGTCACAGAACTGTCTCTGTATAAACTCACAGTAGATTTTACCAAATACGATGAAGAAGTGTAAGCAAACATGATTTTGTTTCTTAAAGTGCTATTCCTGGAAGAAAATCTCAGACACACCCCATATATCACATGCTCCCTTCTCTACCTTCCTGCACACAGAGGGAAACCTACTCATACCCATGACCTTTGGCTTTCAAGACAGTCACAATTTCTCCTTCAGTTCCTCCAGTGAAACCATCTCATATCTTTATCTGCTGGCCAAGCCTTCCTTCCCTCCCACATTGCTCTGATCCTTCATTTCAGCACCCAGGCCAGACATGTATCTGAGGCAAATATCCACTCCAGCCCCAAGCATCTGTTCCACACATCCCTGCTTAGGCAGGGTTTTCAGCTCCCACTTTCTCTGGTTACTGTCTCCTCCTTCTCTTCCTCTGCTCACTCTCACATCCATAGCCAGCCTCTCACTTCCCCTCTTCTTTTAGTATGGTTCAGCTCATCTGCTTGATTTGCTTGTATAGAAATTGCCACTCACACACTCCCAGTTCCCTAAAGGTACAGGCAAACATTAAGGAACAGCCTTAAATAGAGCAAAGCAAAAGGTTTTGGTCTACTTCTGAAGTATTTGAAGTCTGCAGTGCTGCAATTGTTTTAAAGCACCTTAAAATGTATTCCTAGCAAGCCATGCGTTACTGAACATCCTGACAGTAGCTTTTAGACTTTTTGCTTTTTAATTCCCAACAGCTAGCGTGTATCCTCAATAGTATGAACGTGCATGACAGTTTAATAGTGAATACTGTTAGCAGTTTATTGGGTATCTAGAAGCTAAGTTATTAGCTGTTACCTTGCAGCCTCAGGTGCAATTGAACATGGTGGGGAGGGACAGAGAAGAGTCTTTCAGATCAGTCTGAAAATTATTTCCAGAAGAATCTTCCACACAGTATGGTCCAAAAGGTGCTCTTGACTGAAGTAATCTTTAATAAACAATGCAGAAAATTCATTTACTGTGTGCCTGCTATCAGAAACCGCTGTGCACTTCAGAGTGGGTAGACATCTGTTACATCTGGTTCAATGAAAATCCCAAAGGAATATTCTGCAGTTTGGCACTACAGTTGAATGTTATAATGTCAAATATGAAGAACATAACACAGCAGGGTGTCCAGGGACAGGGAGAGGCAGCCCAAAGGACTGCCCTATTTTCTGTTAAAAATAGGTCAAAGAGCTGGCATAATCAAAGTCTGGCAGTGCATACTAACTACTGACAGCACGTTTTACACTTGCACTGACTGGAAGCAACCCCTGCACCTTCTTATTACCTAAATACACAAGTAGCCTTTTTAGATGCTAAATATTTTAAACAAAAACATAGATTCCTATCAACTACAAGAAATTGGTTTTATTCTGTATGACCGGTCAGAATAATTTCTAGTTAAATCAATAACAAATGGATATGTACTTTTTACATAATGATTTAAAATTCATTAATGTATATTTGCTGAACTAATGAATATGTTACATTATGAATCTCAAACAGCTGATAGATGTTGTTAATTACACATTGTGCATGCACAAATGCATATAAAACCATCAGTGATAGTACTGACAGAGAGGCAATGGAATCAAAGAAGAGAGAAAAATTTGCACATTTTTGAAGGTAAAGTGGGTTTCATACCTAAAAATTAATACGTCCTCAACACTGCTATTGTTACTGTGTCCTTGAGATGGAACATCACTAGCTTAACTGCAATCACAGATTGCTTGACATACCTATGCTTTGCGAGTTGTCAAGGATATCAGGAAAGGAAAAAAGGCTGATAATTTCATTTTGCAGTTTATACTAAAACAATAAATGAACTGACCTGTCAAGCAAAGGCTCTTTCCAGAGACCTCATGTGATCTCAAAATCCTCCTAAATGAACATACCTGTAAGAAAAAAAAAATCTTGAATCTGAAAGTGATGTGATATAGCAATGACTTCACACAGATTCACATATAACTTGCACACTGCAACATTACTGACCCGGCTATACCACCTCTCCTCTTTGATCTGTTCAACCTACTGGAAAAATCTGAAATAGTAATAATGTATTTACTACACAACAAGATCATGGGGCTCCACAGCCTAAGAAAGGACTATAAACAAGTGTTTTCAGAACTTTTTTTTCTTGAGGACTATTGCTCCATTTTCAAGAGGAGGAATGGGAAACCAGATAGATGAATAGAGAAGTTTGGGGGGGGTTATTCTTCCTAAATCACTAATGAATCAGCACAATTTTAGACAGAATAAGTGTGTTTGGAAAGTTTATCCAGTTGTGAACAAAGAAAAGCTTCCCTCCTTCCACTTTAAGGCAAATATTTTGGATACAACTAACACATAAAACTTGTTAATAGCAATTTGCTACTCAGGCAGTAGAGAGTTTAAAAAACAAAAAATGCACTTGCCCCCTCAAACAAATAGATCTTGCAATTACAGCAGAAGCCACATTCAGCAACACAAAGAAAATTTCTAATTTTTTCGAATAGCTTTAAATTAGAAACAAATAGAAAAACCTCATTTACTTATAATCTTTATAAGGGTTTTTTTTTTCATTTTTTAAATGCTTGGATAATTCTATTCCTGAAGTTGAAACAAACTTCTATTCCTGAAGTTGAAACAAACATTGCAAAGGTCTTGCAATGAAGAACATTGTTGATTGTGTTTTGTAATCAGTAATGAAGAAAGAGCTGGCTGGAGCATTATTGGCCCAAGAGCACATAACTGAACATTGCTTGTCAAGAAATTACCGTGTTAATTTAGGGCATTTAAATTGCATATACTAAAATTAATGACTGTGTTTTCAAAGTTTATTTTTCCTGTGGTATTAGATACTTGCAAGTTATATATGAAAATACTCATGCAGAAAGCTATACATGAACAGAAATAAAAAAGGTGAGGTAAGTACCTGGCCCCATAAGGCCGTAAGTACATAGAAATTCAGACACCTTCAGTTTTCACTGGCACTAAGCATTTTCATACTAATTTCATCCTGTACAAAATTATATCAAAGCAACAAGACACTTTAAGGTTTTCGACCCAAGAATTATTACTTCCAAGTCAGGTTCTTCTGACAAACACATCAGTCCTGAAAATCCATTTATCCTTCCAGCAGGGTTTTGCTGACAGCATATTCAGACCCATGGGGAAAGAAGACTCATTATAATAAGTGAATGTGTATGGATGGATTAGGTACATTAAGAAAATTTACAGAAATGTCTGCAAGAAAGCTATCAATTCAACAAATCAGTATAAAAATTCTGCAAAGCCATCAAAGAACATGTGAACTTGGTAAAGTCTGTTTGGACTTGGCTTTCTTTTTCTCCTAGCAGGATTCACATTATTAATTTTGAATTACATAACTTGCAACTAGTTCAATAAATCTAGATAACCTGAAGGAACGAGAGACAGGCAGTGAAGATGTAACAGCATGGCATGGTGCAAAGGCTGCGATCAGCAGCATTTCTTGTGGGTCACAGAAGACGAGTGTTGAAAAAGTCTAGAGAAATACTGATGAAAATAGTCTGCATTTCAGAGGCAGTAAAAAATATTTTTGAGATGGTTAATTCTGCTGTACAAATAGTGGCAGCCTTTTCAATTTTCTCATGACAGCACTGATCCTGCAAGGCAGGACCAGTAGGAAAGCGATCAGTGAAGCATTACAATTATAAACCAATCTCTCTTTTTAATAGAGGTTATATAAAGCTCATGGCTCCTAGTTTGTTGAAACCAGCAATCCAGATAGTAACTACTACATACTCTCTGGGTCCAACTGGTCTTGTAGCAACTTGCGAACAGTACTGAAGTTTCTGTAATTCAAAGACGGCAGCTATCCTAATTGCGCATCCCCATGCTTTCAAGGCAAGGTGTCCTTTATCATTATTTAATTGCACATTGAAAAAATAAAAATAAAATGGAGAAGGAAATCACTTTGGAAGTACTCTTCAAATACAGGATTATTTTATGAATTGTATATTATGATCAGCTAGGAGTCAATTGGAGCACTGTATCTGTATGCTTGCAAGCTCAGAAAACTCAGTCACTCACGCATTGCTGTTTCGCCTGACCTTAACCACAGAATGATGAATTCTCTGCAATACAGCCCAGCTCATATAGTATAACTTCATGCTTAAGAGGGAGGGGGAGGAACAGGGAATAATCTCAGAGCCAGTCTCACACCCAGCCAGTCCACCACAGCTGAACACCACATACAAAGATTGTTGTAACAAACCAGATTAGTTTATTATTTTTAAGAGCTAACTAGACCCAATATCTGGTGAAAACAACTGTCAGACATTGCAGAGTATAAATACTAATTCAGAACCCCGCGATATTCTTCACTTTTTTTTCCATTTTTCTAACCTAGAAATTGAAAGAAACATTTTCTAAATAAATAAATAAACAACCAGAAACAAGAGTTGTGTCCTGTAACCAGTCTCCCCTTTGATATTCATTAATGTTAAATGAGGTTTCATGCATATACAATGAGCAAACATAAGCATCCTTTATGCGAAAGCTTCTGTCCAAAGCAGATTTTTCTGTTCAACTTCCCCATCATACTACACATATGTGCTTGTTCAGCTGTCTGTCCACCCAGCAGCTTTTCAACACACTGACCACTCTGAGTTCCATTTGCTCTTTGAGCATATTACAATGCTACCAGCTTCAAAGAATTGGCAGCTATGCAAAAGGAGATGAGGAAAACACACGTTCAGCTCATTTCCCTGACAAAAACTGGTCCCCTGTACAAACATCTGGAAAGCCTGTACCCCAATACAGGTCCAGAAGCAGCTGTCCCTGCTCTCCACTCCCTCACCAATACCACCATCACCCTTAATTTCCCTGATGTCCCCTTCAGCACTGTTTACACACCTAAAGGAGAACCTAGCTCCCCCCCAGTTGATCTTGCCTTAACAGCACCTACCAATAAGTGCCTAAGAAATAACATATTTTCTTTTAGTAATATGAAAAGACAGGCAGGCAAAAATTACTTTCTATGTAATTTTAAACATCTTGTTTGTATATTTTAATTTACATGCAAAAACTAAAATCAACAAACTCTTCTCCAAGTGATATATTCATTTAAATGAAGCAGCAGAAAGACACTGAACTTGGTTCCATTTACAAATTTTAACTACATCTTCCAGAACTCCCAAATGCACCAGGTGTCCCTTGTATCAATGCATTGCTTGCTTTGTACCCTGCTTTATTAGTTTCTGAGACTTATTTGGACAAAGCTTTTTGTTTTGGTTCCATCATTTGAACAACATTCTCTTCAGATGTCAAGTGCAGAGCAATGCTTTGGTACACTTCTTCTCTTAAAATTCAGCCTCGCTTTTCAAGCAGGGCTGAGTAAAAATCAGAAACAAGAGCACAGCCCTAAGACAACACCTGAAGTGGCACATAAAATATTGAAATTCTGATAACGTAAGTTTTAAAATAAAAACCTGAAGTCTCATAACTAAGTCATGAGGCCTCATCAGCTCACTACAACAGTCTCGATGCTTCCCCTAAAAGCCAGGCTGTCTCCGGGGAGCCATCTTGCTAATATTTCTCAGTAGAACATAGTCTGAGCACAATTGCCACTAATTTTACTTACCTCATTTGCTTGGTATCTCGGTTTTATAATGGCAGGCACTTCTGATGCATTTTAATATTGTTTAAAAAGGAATTGGGCTGGATAAAGAGAAGAAAATGCTATTGTCTCCTTCCCCTGTGTAGCTGAAGTCTAACTGCAAGCACTTTCCCATTTTTGTAGCAGAGCTACCAGTTTTTCACACAGGTCTCATTCCTAAGGATGTACACTGCAGGTCAGTACAGGGAATAAGCTAGTACCAATGCATGGTGTACACTAGCAATTTGTCAAAGCCACAGCCAGACCCAGGACAGGAAAGACGACGCGATCCGTCACTACTGAGGGCAAGGAAGACCCCTGGGTCTGTCACTGGGAGGCAGGTGGGGGCAGGCAAGAACAGGACCCAGTCTCCTGGGGAATGCTGTAACAGCAACCTGAAGGTCACACAGTGAGGCAACTGTAGCTGCCAGGAGAGCCATGGCAGAAGCACCAGTTCAAAGTGCAGGACACACCACAGATGACCACACGAGGTGTGTATGATGGAGAAGCACGCAGGATGGATGCTTTGTTTTTTCCCCTCCCAGCAGCCATCAGCCCCTCTCTGCTTGATGTTCCTGCTTTAGCAGCAATGGCTGTGACCTCTGTGGGCTGTTCATTGTGCTCACAAAGCCATAGGATTTAAATTAGCAAATGAATATTTAATCAATTAATATCAGGCAAGTGTGACAGGCTCAGATAAGCCAGTTTTTTCCACAGCGGGAAATCACCAATGTTTCATTAAACAGAGCATATTTCCATGTGCACCTCATGTAAAACACAAATAATAAAACAAAAGGGGAAAAAAAGCCAATTTCCATCAAACCCTCTAAAGAAGTTTTCTTTTTAAACGTACAACACAAAGGTGTATCAAGCCTTTGGTAGCTACCTAAGAAATAAAAATGGAAAGCTGCAAAATTATTTAGTTTCAGACTCGCTAAGGAGGAGATTGCCTTACACTTCCCATGTTTTTTTTCCAAAAAGTCCCAAATTCAAATAATTGTCTCCATGTCATCCCCCAGGTAACTCTTCTCCTGCCATCACTAGCAGCAGTAGGCATTCTAAAACTTTACAGCTCCATCACTCCATGGAAGATACTCCAAACCTGCACAAAGTGGCAGCAATTTCTTTACGTGGGCAGAATTGGCTGCCCCTGCCCAGTACAGGGGAGTCTCCTATCAAGGCATTTACATTACCCACCTCCACCAGGCCCGTCTGTTTTCCCACAACCCTTTCCATCAACTTGATTTTGCAGCAGCAAATCTGATGCATAACCCGGGCAATTCATCCTTCCCAGGGAGGGAGCTGCAAGTGCATTGTTTCAGCAGCACACACACATGCACTCTGCAGGTACAAGTACTAAACCAGCAGTAGCATCAATATGTTTCCAGTGGAAGACAAAAAAAAAAACAATTAATGAGCTCCACTTTGACACACCAATGTTTCCACAGAGCTCTCAGGGAAACTAAATTACAGGCTGTAGAAGCAGGACCACATTTTTAAGCATTTTCACAAAGCATACAGACCTTGTGCAAGTTACCTGTGAGCACTCTTCAGCCAAGTGCTCAGGGCTTTTAGTTTTTCAGAGATGACACTGGGCTCCACTCCACAGAGTGGATTTATGTATGCATATTTCCAAGGGTCATTTTTTATTCCGAAGGTAATTGCTGTCCCTCCCTGTGTAGAGTTTGCACCTTACACAGAGTTAGAAAGACCGTGCTGCTGTTACTATGAATGGCAAGGCGCTGGTTTCCCAGACCACCACCTTTCTAAGACCGAACCCTACATCCTCAAGACTTCTTGCTGATCATGAGCTCCCACAGATTCCCAGCCACCTGTGAGTAAGCTCATCATTTGATTTACAGCAGAGGAACACATTCTGACTAAGGAAAACATTTGAATACTCCCTTTCCAGCACTAGTTGAAATTAGTAAGAATCAACAACAGTACCAGCAACTCTGGGAATAGCAAATGGGCACTTTGTCAAGATTTTCCTGCCTTGTCATTCTCTAACCATATTCAAAGCAGCACTAGGACTGTCAAAAAAAGCTCTCAGTGCAACAAAGCTGTCTTATTTAGGTTCCTAATAGTGTCCTCTATAGGATTCCTTGGTTAAAAAGGTAGGGCACAGTGGGAGGTGAAAAATAGTATGTTCATTTTGCTTTTTCATCCTCAGGAAAAAGAAAAAAAAAAACCTGCTCCCATCCATACATTTTCTATTAGTATGCTCCTTTTCTGCTAAGAAAAAGAAAAATACACCTCTATATTTAAAATACCATAAAAATCGAGCCAAGCATCCTCTATGGCTTTGCAAACACTCTAAATCCCTCACAAAACAAGTCTTCTCGCTTTAAATGGGAATTTGAAACCTGTGTCTCGATCCTGCCAAAATACATGGATTTCTTCCCCTTCAGTTTACATACAATGAAAAGCCATTTGTTTGGGAATGAGATCCCTCTTAGTAGGTATGTAATTAAGAAAATGTCTGTTTTAGAGCAGGATGGTTGCCCTGCAGGTTATGCATCAAAATTCCTCTACTGCACAGCTGGTAGCCAAATAGGCTTCTTTTAATAAAATCAACTTTGCCTTTAGCCTTGCTATAAATGTTGTATTTACCTTATGTTAACAATCTTTCAGTGACGATAATAAATGCACTTCAGACAGAAATACAATTCTATACAGTAGTTTATTTATATGACAAAATAATAGAACTACATTCTTCTGTGCAGTAGCACCTGCCAAGTCCGATAAGCAACTGCAAGAAAACACTTTTTTAATGTATAAATCATGATCCATGTATAACACAGAAGTAAATTTGGATTGTCAGGACAAAAACCTGAACAATGCAATACTCTGGAATTAAACCTTCGGATGTTACTTATTTATCTGCCTTGCAGTGTGCATAATATCACCTCCAAATGAAGTCTTCGACCCAAAAATACCCCAAATACAAACAACCAACCAAACATACAAATAGAGAAAAAGCTTCTTAAATCTAAGGCTTTGCACAGCCTTTCACTCTCAGAAAATAAGCTTCTATTTTCCAGCCATATATTTGCATATAAATACTTCCCACACAGGAAATTGTCATACACTGTACGTTAAATAAGCATTAAAACAAATAGCCTCAAAACCACCATGTTACACTTCAAATAGTAGAATTCCAGTGAAGGTGCAAAGAAACACCTTCTTGACTGTGCTGAAAATCATGATTAAATCCTCTGAATTAGACTATGTAGATTTTATAACCGAGAGAAAAATATGCCACAATACCACCCTTAAAATAAGGACAAAGGTGCTTATGATAGAAGAAACTATTTTGCTGGCAAAACACATTCATTATCACCCTTGTGCCAAGCCATAGCAAGTTGTGGTGTCTGGAAGGTTATTCAGCAAGATGCAGAGGTCTCACTGGTGCAATTTGCGTTACTCCCACTATAACTTTTGTTGTGAAACAACACTGACAACTGTCTCATATGCAAAGCTTAGATCTACTAGATGTATGAATGACAGCTGTCCATCACCCCCTCTCTTTGGGCCACACAACTTCTCAGGATGTGCGTTAGCATTTATAATTTTGGGGGCTGGTAACACTAATTCTCCTACTTCAACCTCTGAGTACTTCTGAATGGTCATTAGCATCCAATAGGTACATACACTCACAACAAATATTTAAACAAGCATAAACAGCCAAAAGGGCACTGTTCGTTTACATAATTTACCAGTATCTCTAGAGCACGCACTTGCAAATTGTAGAAATGTCAGAGCATTCTTTTAGTAGATGACACTGAATATTTGAACCTAGCGCTTTAAAACTAGAACACATTTAATTTAGAAATACAGTACCTGGGGAAAATGCGCCGTTCAGCTAAACATACTTAAAGTGTATGGGCAGTTTATTCTATGGGAATACAGCATTAAGAAGATCTTAACTATCCTCCCAAACTCCTGTGGCTTCACTTTCACTGAAAACATGAAGCTGGGGTACTCTGGCCAAGCATCTGTACATGGAAGATACACCCATCCCTCAAGCTAGCTGCTGCAAAGTCAGTTGTTCTGCACAAAATTCAAACCGAGGAGACTAAACAGCTCAAACTAAAACATTCAAGAGCTTGATCAGTAATGACCACTCCATTCCCTATGGTATTGCTTGTGAAAGGCCATCAAGTGCTTCCCAGTCATTTATCTCTCTTGCAGTTCATGTTCTATCCTATCAGAAGCTCCTACTTTAATATTTATGACCCAGTCACAGAAGACTGGTGCTCAGCTGGCCATTGCTGCTCCTGTTCCTTCTCTGCCATTACCTCTAGCCATGCAACACCACCTTCTTAACTACCTTGCCATTAGGTGGCAATGCAGCAACATCCATCGCTCACCTCATGTCATGGTGCCTGGCAACCCATTTATTTGTATGGCTGGCAAAATTGACAGGAATGGAGTATTTTGAAAATATCCAACTGAATAAAGTTTGTTCTTCTTTCCTTTGCACATCCTCTGAGTTTGAGAAATTTGATGTACAATTCCCTATCCCAAATTTTTAAAGTACTTATTCCTATTTTAGAGCAATAAAGTTCCTTCTCAAACTTCATTTTGATAGAAAGAACAGCTGTCAAGTAACGGCGCTCTGATAGTGTGTCTGACAACAGTTTGGAAGGTCAAACAGGTATCTGACAGCTGGTGGGATCCAGTTCTCCTGCAAACCACAGGAATATAAGGAGTCACATCAGTACAAAATTGGCAGGCAGTTCCCTCAGTTATAACTTAAATCGCTTTCTACTCCAGCACATCACTTGAAGAAGGCTTATTGCAAAGCAAGGAGCAGAGGTAATACAATAGCAAGTTTCATCACAGGGAAAGGGTTCCCACTCTGCTGCAATATGTCATAGGCAATGCACAGGGCTATCATAAATGAGACTTGCATTGACTTATTCCAAAATCTATTCCAACACAGAAAAAGGAGCCAAAGTGTTTGGGCTTCTCTCTCCCACACCCCCTTCAAATCTGCGCCTGTTTCACCCTGTTCTCTATTTTTATATCTAAAAGTTCAGGAAGGCATGCTTAGGATAGATATGATGAACTTTATTTAAAGCCTGGAAACTCTTCTTGTGCTTAGAAACCTAGCAATTCCACAGAACAAAAGGAGAGGCACTGCTCCATCCTGGGAGCACAAGGATCATACAGAGGGTGAAATGAGAGCACATACTTCCCCTTCCTGCCAAAGTACTTAGCCCAGCAGGGATAAAAATCAATCCCTAAGACTTTTTATAAAAACCTAATTTCCACAAGACCCAAATTGCCAGAGATTTCAGAGGTGGTTTAGTCTGACCAGGAAAGAATGTTCCAACCCTTTGTCAGGCTGAATTGAGAATAAGCTTTTCTCCTACAGAAAAACAAAAATTCTCAATGAATAAATATTTCTTAAATGTTAAAGGTTTCACATATGATTAAAAAAAAAACAAAACTTTTTTCAACTAAAAGTGTAATTCAGTCACATTTGAACATCCTGAATTACACTTTTTTTTCTTGCTTTGTTACATTCATAGTGCAGAAAAGTAGCTTTTAATTAAACAGCTGAAGTCAAACTCTCGAGGAATTATTGTGGTTTTACCTATGCTTCACCCAACTCCTAACAGAGATTTACCCACTTTCTGTAGAGTGAATCAAAGTCTTTTACATCACAAGGTCACAACCTACAACATCTGTAAGTGCTCTGCAGGAATTCAGCAAAATCATTTTTAAATATAGAGGAGGGGGGGAAATTGCTTTCATTCTTATTCAGTTACTCTAAAATTCCTGCAAACAGATTCCAGAATCTGCTTCCTATTTTGTTTGTGGACTGTAACATTGACCTTTGCATTCAATTTATGTTATGAAATTTAACTGCACCCAGAGCAGGGAGGCCAACACTGAAGAGCAGACAGAGCAAGAGACTTGAGTACAAATTCCTCTCCCATCCTATGGTGTCTTTCTGCAGCAGTTCAATAACAGTAATTCCTGTGAGAGAAACTGAAGATTCAAGCTCTTTGTATAATTCAGTTTTAGGGAATAAGCACACACAGAGGAAAAAAAAGAGAGAGAGACACGGAAAAGTAGAAAAGTCCAACTTCTACACAATGATGTTTTAAAAGCTCTACCTGTAATAGAAATCTCAAGCAACCTGGCCTTGCAATGAAACCTGGGCTATTTAAATACAGACAATTAAACCAGAAGTTGTATTGACATTCAAAGATGATAGCACTTAAATTTTTATCTTTAGAAAACAAAAAACACCAAAAAAAAAACAAAAAACCCAAACCAAACAAACCCCCAAAAACACCCAACAAACCAAACTCAACCATTCCTTCAAACCCATTTCATTAGACAAAAGACAACAGAAGTGTTTTAAAGGCTTTCACCGAATCGCCCCTTGCTGCTATGTCCCTCCAGGCAGGCTCTTACTTCCAGGTCTATTTTCAGTTAACTCAGTGACCGAGCTGCAGCAAAACACACATGCAATACCCCCTGAAGCCTGCCTGACTGGTCCATATTACTCACTACCATTTTGAGGTTTCTGGGTTCAGGTATGTCTTTCCCCCTCCATCCCTTGCCTGCCAGCTTCTGAAAAGTTGCACTTGCCATCACCTGACCTTCAGAATTCATCTTTGGAGAGAGCAAGAATTCATCTAAATCAGATGTCAACAGGCAAAAAACTCAGGGGTGAATGTGTTTGCCTTCTTAGAACTCACCCAAAGCAAAGGTCTAACAAACCATAAATAGCTACACATCTTTATGAGAAGTCTTCTATAATCACATTTCCCCAAAATAAAAATTCAAAATAAATCCTTTAATGGAAACAGGTTGTAGATGGCTGCCCACAAATATTCATAAGTTTTTGCCAAAGGAGCTGTAGGAGCCACATATGAATTGCTGTAACTGTTCAGTGACTGAGATAAATGGGGAAAGATAAGCAAAGCCTTGGTTTGAAATTACATTTCAGGTAAAAACATCCAAGTGAAATAGGGCAAATTTTTCAGTGCTGATGATTTAATTCTGATTGTTCTCAGCAATGACAATGCCTCTCAGGAACCCCACAAAAGCTGACATGGACCCAGATCACCAACTCCACCCTGTGTCCCCATGCCATGTGTCCTATATCAGCAAACCAACAAAGCACAAGTAATTTAGCAAATTGAAAAGATCGTTTAATAAAAGGTTTTAATTAAGGTGAAACAGAAAGCTCCATTTTAGCATCACAATCTCTGTTATCAACACAATAACACTACTGGAGAAGGTGGAATACCAGAAAATGGCCAAAGAATTAACTGTAACACCTTGTTTAGCTTTCACACTTATTTATCACACAAACATTTACACCTGATTGGGACTGACAGCTCAATTCAGCTCACATTTACCACACTCTAGGCCAGCAGCAGCAGCACTGCACTGGTAGAAAAAGCAGTATAGCAGCAGGCTATACTATAATCCACATTGCTGAAAAGGTGACTTCTTGGTAATATATAGTTTTTAAAACTGCATATTGTGACTAAACATAACAAGATACAGTGAAATACCTATCAGGCTAGTCTAAGTGTCTGTACTGAGAACAAAGCATTCCTCACTGTCAGTTTGAAAGCGGTCATCTCCCCTAGCTCCAAGGCATGCCATTACATAGGAAAGGTGCCAGGACCTTTGGTACACTCGCTCCTGTAACTCACAGCATAGGCTAACCACAAAGGATTTGTGGCAGACTGAAGCGAGGACCAGATTTCAAAGGCTGAGCAGCACTGCTTTCTGGGAACTTTCCACTATGCTTTATAGCTGCTAGCTTTTACAGGCATTATATTTTTAAATAATCACCGGGTTGAAAGCAGTGCTCAAGATTAAAGTTACTAGAAAGCAATTTTACTCATCACCAATTTATGCATTATTGATGTATTTTTTATCATTTCTACACTTTTCCTATAACTCAGAAAATATTGCAGGCCTAATCACCCTTATGTAGGACAGGATTCAATGACTCTCAGGCCAGGTGGTTTGTTGGATGGTATTTTTACCCGCTTGAAATTCAGTATCATCACTTACACCACCACAAAATCTATATAAAAGATAGAGAACAAGGCCAGGGATAAGCAGATACTACTCTGATTGATATAGTTCACATACTTGCTACCTAAGAAGCACTAGACACAGGATGCTCTAACTGTTCTGCAGTAAATAATGCCAAGCACAGAGTGGATTATGCAAGCCCGAGAATAGCATCCTGCAGTGATCCCTTACAAACAATAGGGTAGAAGTTTGAGACAACACTCCCTAAGCAAAACACCAATAAGAAAATGTGAGCATTAAAAGGAGATCACTGCAAAAACGTTAATTTTATAGAAAGCACAAAATGGAACCCTGTGTGTTAACTCAAATCCAGAAATTATGTTACTAGATTGTTACTTACAAAGGAATAGGACATACTCAAGTTGGAAAATTCAGATTCAGGGAAACCTATGCAATCCATATCCTATCTTTTTGCATGTCTGCTCAGTGCACTGGGGTATCACACAACAAAAGGTAGTTGATTACAAAGAAATGTCTGTCACACTGCATTTTTACCATGCTTATGCAAGACTAAGTATAGTTCCTGGCAGCAGAAGAAAGCTGTTATCTTAGGCAGGGAGGGAAAAAAATCCCAAACAACTGAACAAAAAAATCCCCAAAATTAAGTAACCACTGGGGCAAGGTGACCGAATCTGGCTCCTTAAGGCAATAAAGAACATTTGGCTTGTCTCCACGGCTACAAGGACCAAGTGAGTCGGCCAAGGGGACTTGCCCGAGTGAGATCAGGCTCTGGAGAAACAGATAACATTTTTCAGCTGATGGCTACAGCGTATAATTAACATTCAAAAGCTCTAGGATCATGGGTATAAGACAGAAGCCCTGAAGTAAGATCGCTGAGGGCTGACCTATGAAGAGTCAGGATGCAAGGCCAGCATACATCCATCCCAGTGCTGGCTCTGGCCCCGTGAACGCCCCAAGGCATTCATTCCCCAAGAAGCAGCCTTTGAGACTCTGGAAGTGCTGCAAAATCTGGCTTTTATCTTTTACCACTGAGGCCACAATTAGGTCTGATGCCAGCATTTTTATTGTGCAAAAAGAAGCAACAGAAAGAAAGTTGTCACCATCACACATCTGAGCTAAGACAGATGAGAATTTAAGACAACAAAGAAACCGTGTTGTCACAGCCTTAGGGCCATCCTCTGCTGCCTTCCAAAGGCTGGAGATGCACAGAAAAGAGGTGCTGAGCTTCTCCAGGTAGTGCAAAAATCCCTGCTAATGAGAGGTGGCAAGACATCTCTTCGAAGAGGTCACTGTCATCTGCCTCTGTAACAAGTTGTAACTTGGCTAGAACACTAAAAAAGCCAATGATTCACATCACCTCTATTCACAAAACAAAAAGAAAAGAAAAAAGGCAGCAAGCCAGCGTTCAGAAGCAGATCAATAAGCCATGTCTGTCTTTATCATTTGAAGAAAAACAGACAGCATAACCATGACCTCTGCACCGCAGAAGGCCACATCTCAACACGAGATGAAGATCCTTACATTGTGATTAAGCACTGCCCACAATTTATTCCCTTAACAGACAAGCAGAGAGTGAGATGGTTAAAGATTTTGCTGCTAGGCAGAGAAGGCATAAAGGTACCACAGCGATATGGGACCTTCATACTTATGTAGATAATAAGAAGCTTATTACTAAAACCACACACACACAGACACCACTCCATGATCGTTACAATATATTCCAAACATTTTCAAAACATACCTCCTAAATTCCAGAACCCTGCATTTAAAAGCATAACCACAAACTTAGAGGGTATAGGCGTTCTTGTCCTATCACACCTCCCTACAGACAGCAGACTGACACAAGTCATTGGCTGCACAGGGAGGCTTCCACTGCAGTAAGCAGTACTGGTGCTCTCATCTTGTGTCCACACCACAGCAGCCCCAGGGAAGTGTACACATCACCACAGAATATGTTGCAGCTCACCCAGAGGCTCAAGGGCCCTTAAAATCCCATCTGGCCCTCTTAAGAAGTGAAGAGGCTTACTCTTCGCTTTGCTGCACAGCGGGTCTGGAGGTTTCTACCATTTATCTCCCCCCAAAAGTGACTGGCTGGCACAGCGAGAGCTGCCTCTAATAGAATCCCAAACCCACTCTTCTGCCCTCACCGCTTTTTCCAAGGCAGCCAAGGCATGCTCTACACAAGTCACTTCCAGTTTCCAACGCTTTCATGAGATACTGTATAATGTAGGGTACGCTGTAAAACAAAACCCTGGAGATGACACAAGTTCGAAATGGGGATGCTGAACTTTAAAACACAGGTTCATCCAGGTTTGCATGCTTGTGTTATTCTTTGTATTGTTAAGGCACAGGGGAAGGTGGGAGGGAAAGTTGTGAAAATGTTAAGGGGAATTCAGAGGAAAAGGCAAAACTGGCAGTAAAATGACAGAGGTTAATTCTGCCAGATTTTCTGTAGGTGCAAAAGATTTTCTTCAGTTCTGGGAGAGCCTGGGGTTTGAATTGTTTTTATTAACTCCCTCCCCAGTGTATCAGGGCAGAGGAGCATTTGGAGCCCAAATGACTTTTATTTATGTTTTATTACCTAAGCAAATGAAACAGACTTCCAAAGATCTAGGATGATGGATTCTGCAGACATAAAAATCAATTTTTCTCCCCGTTTTTGGCTATCTCTGCCAAGCTACAATTCACTGCAGATTTTTTGCATCTACATTTTAAATCCTCAAACATAAGTGTTCATATTGCAAAGTAATAGACTTCAGAGCTGCACAGTGATACAAAGAACTGAAGTGAGCAGCGAAGTGTAGATCTTTCTGTTAGAGGCACAGCCTCCCATGTAGTATTTCTGTTTCACTCTGCAGCAGGGCAGGCGCTTGTCTCCCACCTAGTAGCTGAGTTTTTCATTTCACCTATATTTTCTCAACTACTTGCTGAAGCAGTGAACCAGATTAAGCCGGTTTGCACTGCCTATGACAGGATATTAGCTACTGAGAGGCTGCATACATTAACTGCCAGAACAGATGAGTGCTTTAACACTTACAAATCACAGGAGAGGAAGAATAGAGCAAGGAGAGATCATTCACGTGCTCCTCATTAGATATGCTGATACCTTATCAGCTCACCACAGACAAGCCAGATGTGGAGGTGAGCAGAATTCAAGTAAAAAACAATCCCTAAACAAGAAAACCTGCAAGCCTGTCTGCATGCACGTACTGTGGGAGCGCAAACGAGAGTGCTCTCAGAGGTGCTTAGCTCCAGCACTACAGAAATTCCAGCCATCAAAACCCACTATCATATATGGAAATTAAATCTCAATCCCCTATTGAAAAAAAATATAGGAGGCTGAGGGCAGGCACAACTTCCTTTATTCAGTGCAGGTGGAGAGCTTGCTTTGTCACTCACATTCTTTAATGGCAGTATATTATTGGGGAAATGACATGAATTCTGCTTAATCCCCATTTTGCTGCACATTGCTATTCACTCACACAGGAATTTCCATTTGTTTCAGCCTTCCATGAGGTTATTCAAGGGACAGTGCAAAAACTTAAAGGAGGGCTAAGAGATTATTCTTCCAGAAGCCCCTCTTATAGCAAGCATAAAGAAACCACAACCCTCTATTGCCTTTATGGACTAGATAAAGGCCGAGGTTTCCCATACACACATAATGTTTGTTTACAAATGAGAACAGTAACTTTACATCTGAGGAAACACATTTATTTCTGTATATAAACAGAAGCATGAAAGATTAAGGACAGCTGTGCATCTGTTTATCCGTAACATATACACTATTATCTGACTTGGAGCAAACAGACACTTTAACCTCTCCTTCAGCACCTGATGTATCATTTCTTTCATACTCAGCAGCTTTCCTGTGGCTGCTCGCAGACAAAGCTGCTTGGGCGAGTGGTGGGGAATGGGGCTGTTCACATCATGCTAAATGCAACTAGTGGGAAGGAAGGGGGTAAAGCCCGTCTTTCCTCAATCTCACTTCACTCCTTATCAGTTTGCTTCTTTCGTTTCGTAAAGCGTCACTGTTCCTAATGCTAAGGCATTTGTGCCCGACACAAAAAACAAACTGACACATTAAAAGGCAATAGAAAAGGAGAAGACACAGAATTTGCTCCAATCACAAAATAACTTGATTCATTTTAAAACATAAAAGACAGCACTGCTGGAGCCACTGTGACTTTCTGCAAGCAGTCAGTATCCAACCAGTTTCACCTTACTCCCTTGGTCATGTTACTGATGTCCATGAGGTACCTGGAGAATGAGAAACTATTAGACCAAAATGAGGGTAATGAGATCTGGCTCCTGAAGACCTGAGCTTGACTGCTAGGAATCAGCAAATACTTGTTCACTGAAATAGACTTGGCTGGACCAGAATAATTCATAACTTCCTGAAACATTGTAGTTAAAAATAATATTTTACTGGCGGGCAAGGGGGATGAATTGCTCTACTTCAACACTTTCTAATGTAAGATTTCAGACATCACTACAGAAAAAATGAAAGTGTTACTTTTAACTATGAAAAGGACTCATGAAAAATGGAATAAAACACTTCAGAGGCAGTTTGTATAAAGTTCAAATGTTTCTGGATTTTTTAAGTTTTATGTCAATCAAAAATAAGATAGCATTTGACTGCAAAATAAAAGAGAAGTAAACATAATTCTAATAGCCAAATTAATGCAAAAAATGGTGGATAAGTCGGCCCTTACAGGGTAAAGAATGACAGCATGTCCCTCTAACAGTGATCTGGGGAAAAGAGTCCTAGAAAACTCTAAATAGGGAGAAGAAAGGTAATTAATTCCACATTTACCAAACATTTTTTGAGTATGTTGGTTGGGCTATTAAATACACAGCTATTTATAGAAACCTGTAGGGCTCAAGTGAAAGGAGACCTTGTTAGGAGAAGTACTCATTTTGGACTGGCCAAGTATAACGCATGTACTGCTTTTATGCCTGCAGGGCATTTCCTCAAGGTACAGCCAACACGTTAGAATGCAGATTTCTGCAGTACAGTCCCCCTCTCCCATGTTTCTAGAAGTTAGTGCTCCCCTGGGAGGAAGGATATAACTGACAAAACATGAAGGTACTGACTGACTACTTCGCCTTCAAAACCGGGAGATAGATAGATAGATATACACACACATGCATAGATACCTGATTACATGCCTTATAAGCAATAACCTCTTCCCCTCTCTTTGAGGGGAGAGACTGCACACATGTATGAAACCAGTGAGTTTTGTCCTGGTGCCTCACTGCCCCCCTGCCATGTTTTCTTTTTTTTTTTTTTCCCCTGTCTGGCATTGTTTTTTAATGGATATTTAGGCTATAACTTCAATTTTTTCCTTATTGCAATTTGAAAATAGAAGAAATCAACATCAGGCTATGTTTCCACACGATGCATACACGCTTCCTATGAACTGTTACCTAAATATGTGGGTCTAAACTTGTAAGAGGGATGCATTTGCTATTTTGTTAGCTGACACCCTGTAAAACTCTGCTCAACATAAAAGGGGCAAGCTCAAAATCCCATCTTGATTTTGTCAGTAAGACAAACCCTTCCACAAACCATCAGGGTGAAACAGCAGCTTGTCTTCGCTGGCTAGTATTTACAACACTAACAACAAGAACAGGTGCACATCTAGTGTGAGGATGCTGGGGACAGCACTGTGATCAGAAAATGTGCTGCACCGAGCAGTGCAGGGAGGAATGGCCACACCAGCAAACAGTGAGCCTGCACCTGGGCTGGCTATCATATTGTAGAGTATTTCCTCGTTTCTCAAGGCACTGAAACATTTACACCTCTGAGAACCCTATGTGGTTAGAAGACATCTGAATATCAGCTTATAGATCTGTGTAAATTTTCTACCTAATTAGTTCCAGCTTCTGTTTGGGGATACAAAAAAAGCTATGCGGTTTCCTGTATCCAAGACATTCCATCCCCCCACCCAGAGACTGTTGGCACCTATTCCCACAATTCCCTGCCAATTCTCTTTTCCCTTCCACCATCTTTGCTCTCCTACTCTTTACTAAGAGAATAAAAATGTAGACAGCTGTAATTCTTCCTTACTTAGCCACCAAGTTACACAAAGTTTACAGAAACTTCACTTCTTGAAGTCTTCTATCCATCTGTTCAGTCTGGTTAAAATTAGAAAGCACAAACCTTTTTTCATTAATAAAAAATAAATAAATGCAAACAAACAAAACAAGGAAACCGGAAACTGACTCTGTGCCTGTAATTCTCACAGAGCACTTTGATGCTGTTTCTTAAACTATTTCTTTCATTCGTTCATTCTTAGCCAGGTGTGTATCTTTTAGAAATGTAGACTTTCCAGGAAAGGATTGAGAACCTAAAGTAACCGAGTCCCAGTCTTGAACAGAAACGTAGATGCAAACCAAGATAAGCTTTTTATTGCCCATTAGCACTCCTAAAAATATCAACTAGCAACCAAAGAAGCAGTATCCCAGGTGCTGGGAGGTACTGTCAACAAGGTCTTCCCATGCAGTCTGGCAGCACAAGTATTAGTGCACAAAAGCTTCAGACTTGGGAAGTAAACCATTGTCCCTCAATGGTACAGACAGCCTCCAAATACTGTTGTACTATTACAGCCATGTAGTGTTTTACACCATTACTTTTAGCCACTTTATCTCCTGGATGATTTTTCCTTCCCTTAGCAATTAATAATACCAGTAATTACTACATGAAGTCATACTTCTTTAAAAGCATAATTGCAACTTCCACTGCCAGCTAACGCAAGGTAACAATCATTTGTGTGACGAACCTTAGCATTCAATGCTGACATTATTCAACCCAGAGCTGAAATACAGAAAGCAAATGACAGTCCAAGGAAATACCTGCACTATGGATTTTATCACCAAATCACAAAGTTATTTGCTGCTTCTGCCTGGGAACGTAAAATTACTTAGTATTCATATTACAGTGCAGTCCTATCCCAGGCTGATTTAAAGCCTACATTATAATTGCTAATGATTACTCATGAAAAAGAGACTATTATATGTAAAAACTGCAATCAGTGTTAATCTATTCACCTATCCATTTTATACTGATACATTTTCTAAACAAAGCTCTGCCTGAATTGCTCATAATTAGCTTCTATTCTTACAGTTTTAATTGCTCTTCTTGCCCCCTCCCATTTTCAAACAGAACATTTTACATATCTTTAGATTTATTTATTTTTTAAAAAAGACTTCGACTGAATTTTTATGACTGAAAACCTGACACTGTACAATTTGGAATTTTTAAATATCTCCTATGTTGTCAAATACTAAATGCCTAAGCAGTGTCCCAGGAAATAAATACTTTAAAACAAAATAAAAATTTTAAGCACAGCATCAGTCTATGCAGCCTGAGAGCATGGAAGAGTTACAGTACTGTGGGAGAAGAGGTGGCTTAGATACCATTTTATTTAATTTTTTTCAAAAGCTAAGTGCACTCTGCCCTTCATCTGCAGGCTGACAAGAGCCTGGTAATCAAGACATTTTTGGCACTCCAGCTGGGAAAAACACTGCATTTAAGGAGCTCTCTCTCCTCAGACTCTAGTGCTGTTATGCCAGCTCTAGTATACATGGTATTAGAGATGCTCTTTCCATTCCACTGTCCTTCAGATACCTGAGCTACACTGCCTGGAAAGATGTGCCGGGTTTGGCTAGGGTAGAGTTATCAGCATAATAGCCGATATGGGGCTGTGTCTTGGATTTGTGCTGAAAACAGTGTTGATAACACAGGGATGTGTAGAAATACTGCTGAGCAGTGCTTGCGCAATCAACACCTTTTCTGCCTCTCCCATCCCTCTATCAGCAAGTAGGCTGCATAAGAAATTAGGAGAGGACACAGCCAGAACAGCTAACCCCAGCTGATCCAAGGGATATTCCATACAATATGGCATCATGATCAGCATATAAAGCTGGGGTAAGAAGGGGCAGGACATGTGGAATGATGATGTTTGTTTTTCCAAGTAACCATTACACATGATGGAACCCTGCTTTCCTTGAGATGGCTGAACATTCGCCTACTGAAGGGAAGTGACGAATGAATTCCTTGGTTTATTTTTCTTGTGTTTGCAGATTTTGCTTTACCATTAAACTGCCTTTATTTCACATGGATTTTCTCACTTTTACTCTTCTGATTCTGTCCCCCAAGCCATTGAGGGGGAAACAAGCAGGAAGAGGCTGCATGGGGCTGAGCTGCTGGCGGGTTAAGCCCCAACAAAAGACAATTAGAAAAGCTCACATGCAAGAGCCAACACAGCATCCTCTGCAGTGCATAGCTTAAGTTCTCCCAGTATTAACTAATGTCTTGTTTAGAAGTATCCCCCTGTTAAAGTGACAGAAAAAAATGGAATTCAAACTGTAATTTCCATTACTGTATTTTCTTCCCACTCCATGATACTTGATCCCACCTTGTGTTCAGAATAATATTTTATATCTGTTCCTCAGAGGGCAAGAATAAATGCATTTGGCTTTAAATACAGGCAGAAGGACAGAGGCTTGTTGCTGAGTATTTTCTGCCAAATCTCTTGCACACACAAGGTTATGTAAAAGCAGACAAAATTTTCCTGTTTCAACGTATTTCAGTTGTGGAAAAGCCACCAGTTTTAATGAACTGTTCCTCTGCTAAAGCACTTACAAGTGGCATTTGCTAATGCTTGTCTTTACATCAATTTCAGCGACTGTTAGATCAGACTCTCAATCTGCAAGAGTCCTTCACCACCAGTTTCATGCAATTTGCAAAATGCTGCACTAATCAGTAGCTGCTTTAATCTTCATAAAATCAGGAAAGCTCTTAGGCACTAGTGCTACAGTGAGTGGAATAACTCATGCCAAAAATTTTATTCCTTTCAGAAGCCTTGCCTTTGCTGTTGAGCTTGAAAATGCAGAATGCAAGAGTCTGGATCATGAAAAATTCAGAGCCAGAAGTGACCATATTCACCATGCATGTCTAGTTTCCAGCACAGCTTGCGAACCAAATCCATGGATGGATTTCTAATCAAGCCAGACAGCACCATGCACTGTTTCTTTTTGTGCCTGTATTTACAAACTTCAGTCAACTTCACAAGATTCATACATATGCATCATGCGCTTTCATGAGAAAATCATGCATATAAATATATAATCACACACGTTCTATTTCCAGTTAAATGTCCCACCAGAGTACCTACACTTTGGCTTCAAGGCAAGACTGTCCTATACATCTAGGAAAAAATCACTTCTACTGTTTGGCCTCAACACTGATCAGGATTATCTTACAAGCATAATTTACCATATCCTCAGAACTGCTCCAGCATATCCTTGCCACGCACTCAAGCGCCTCTGCCAGGAAAGCACAGTATACTTCCTGACACGTCCTCTTTACCTTTGGAGTCACTGTGCTCAGGACTAGAGGACATTACCATAGGTGATTTTATAAGAAATCAGTAATGTTGCAGTGGGTCTAAGGAAGGGAGGAGAAAAAAAATGGTTCACAGGATTTTTCAGATTGTGCCTTTTCTTTCAATACCAGCTGTACTGAAAGAGAAAGCTGCGATAGAGTTAACCTCCCCTATAGAGCCCATGCAGTGCTGTGCTTTGCATCTTTCAGTAGAATAGCATCAATAATGTGCCAGTGTTGTGGCTAATACTGACTAGTGCTCACAGAGCAAGGGTTTCTCCCAACCTCATGCCCTGTCCCCAAAGGCCAGTAGGCTGGTGGGGATGCAAGAGGTCGGGAGGGGATGTGGCTTGGACCACTGACCCAGACTGACCAAAGAGATATTCCTTACCATGTAACATCATACTCAGCAATAAAAGATTGAGGAAAAGGAGGGAGGGACATTTGTGTTTAAGGCATACGTTTTCCACAGCAACTGTTATATGTACTGGGGCACTGCTTCCCAAGAAGTGGCTGGACATCTGCCTGCTGACAGGAAGTAGAGAGCAAATTTCCCCTTTTTGCTTTTCTTCTACTATGCAGCCTTTGATTTTCTCATTAAACTGCCTTTATCTCAACCTACACACTTGTCCATCTTTTCTTGCCCCATTGAGGAAAGAGAGTGAGAGTACAGGCAATGGTCTGGAAGCCAGCTGAGGTCAACCCACCACAGCATCATATCCATTTCAGAGCAAAAGTTGACATCACCTCTATTTTGGAGTAATTTTAAGCTTCAGGGTTTTTTAATTGCTAAATCTTGCACCTGAGATGACTTTAAAGCTCCCAGTTATGCTGGCACCAGTACAGGAGCCCAGTACACCGACACTGCACTCTCGTCATGGTTCAATAAAACAGAACAAGGTGAATGCTGTCGGCTTTAAGGCTTATGGTCCTGCTGTGTGAGCCAATAATTCACATACATCAACAACCCAGATACGTAGAACTATTATGCCTATTTGATGCAGTAGTTTCTCCATGAGGATTTAAGTATCCTCAGGAGATGAAAACCTAAAAACAGCAGCACCCCCCACCATGTAGCCCATCTACACTTCCAGCCACCTAAGCAATAAGATTCTCTCCAGTTGCAGCTGTATCACCCTGAATGCTTTCCCTGATCTCTCAAGGGAAAAGGAGATTGCAACTGCCTTGTGTGCCCAGAGGTATTACAAGCAAAATAATTATTCATTTTATTGTCTCATCCTTGTGCCAAGAACATGGCTATCTTTTATGAGTCTTCATTTGAATCAAAACTGCCATGTTCTGAACAGAGCTTTCAATCATATTTAGGATTTACACAAGCCTTTCCCAAGACTTCAGAAAACAAAAATCAAAGTTTTTTTGATTATCTGCCATTCATGTGTACTTGATAAGTTGAAGAGAGTCAACTTTCAAATCCTTCACACAAAGAAATGAAAGCATTCCTTCGTGAAGTCCCACTTATCCAAAAACATAATTGTGTCAGCTTGAGAGAGTAAAGAGTGGTAGATTTACTGTAACCATGTCATACAGCAGACCCTTACAACAAGTAAAGACTTTCAAAGAGCCTCCAAAAAGTGCCTGGAATTTTAATCCCAGCTGAGGGGATATCGATTACTATGTCCTGCATCTATACATGGGAATTTTCCTCCTTGGAAGAAGGGACAAGGGAAAACTGAATAAAAAATGGTTAATGAAGATGCCCACCTCATAACCTCTTCTGTGCACAATAACAGCACCCTCAACATTGCCAGTTCCTGGGAACAAACATCAGTACAAACATCAGTACCAAGTTCCCAGAGTTTGAAACCAGCTCTAACACAAACCTCCTCAGCACTTGGTAATCCTAGCTGGAAGAGGATCCTGAAACACAGACCAGGGAAACAAGCTAAAGCTGCAGTTCCTTACTTGGGAGATAAAGTGAGTAAATGCCTACAGATCTGTAAGAAACGTAGATCTTATCTTCTTGAATAGTCTTCCTTGTTGCGGAACTACAAGTGAAGCCCTGTGCTTCCTGTAGAAAATTCTTACTTTTCCTCAAATGCTACATGCCATTCACCTTTCTCACATCTGACTGAACTCTGCTTTGCACCCAGCTGCACACACTTGAAGTTGATTTCCTGCATTGTTTCCTTTCACTCCCAGAGAATTTCAGCTCAATCTTCAAAAAAAACAACCCTCTTTCTCTGCCTTTACTAGTATCATGACACTCCAACTGCAGACTCACAGCAGGCCTAACAATACCTGCTAGGTCAGCAGTTATTTACATCTCATATTCCAGAATATCCTTGGCTTCAGCAGCACAGAAGTCCTAACATATAAGAAAGATCTGATGACAGCAGCTGGCGAGCAAAAATCCGCTACATCTAAGACCTTATGATAGGGTGTTGTTTTTTTTTTTCTCCAAATTGGATGAACCCCAGGTACTTCCCAGCCCAGGAAGTTCACTGCCATTTCTATTTCCATGAAAGCACATTTCCTGTACTTACACTATTATAACTTATGTGGACACTTTTATTCAGGTTCATAGTGATGTTTTAGTTCACTTTGAAAGGAAAAAAAAAGTGTCAAACTAGAGCTAAGCTAACTTAGAAGAACTTGCCTTTCCCCTCTCACATTTTCCCCAAACTATTATTCCTCATCATTAAGGAAAACAAACTCGTACAACATTTTAGGCTAGAGACAAATTGCTGATGTCAGCATCACCTGCCATTATGTTAGCTTTACAGGCAAAATTGATAAGCATACTTCACTTCTTCCCACATGTTTAATACTTCCCACATGCAGTTTCATTTTTATTTCAAAAAATGTCTAGTGAACCACTCACTTTTGCCATAGTTCAGGAGCTGAGCACCACCAAGCATTTTTAAGGTGGGTGAGAAATTGAACTAGAAAATAGCTCCTGACTGGCATATGGTAGATCAGTGAAAACCATACAGATTACTGCAATCAAAACTAACCAACAGTTTCTCTCAAAGTCCTTTGCCATAATAGCACTCTTAATTATTGAGATACAGTACCTCAGTATCTTTTGGAGGCCACCGATTAAATAATTACTTTTGTTAGCTATCGATAAGGCAGCGTACTTTTTTGCCTTGCAGAAATTTCACATGCACTTGCTGCAGTAAATGAGGACGTTATGCTCATATGAAAGATGCAAGAGAAAAATCTATAGAGCTTTCAGGAATTAAAACAATAGTGCATCTGCTAAACACTGATTATGACATGATTGTTAGTGTGCTGACACTTATGGGTGGAAAAAACTAGCTGGCACAAAATGAATGCTTCTCCACAGTTGGTGCTTTTCTGTGCCAAAACATACTTCTAAATGAAGCACTGATCTGGGTGTCTGAAATAAATAAGTGACAGATTCCAAGGCTCCAAGTTGCCTTATACCACATGGGGCAGTTGCTGAGAAATCTCAAATAAAAACATTCTCACAAAGCCAATACCACAGTGCAAAGTTTTACAGCCACAGAACATCTTAGCAACTCAGCTGATATCAGTCTTCTAGTTTGATCCTAAAATTAATCCGTTAAACAATCATCTGTGGACAAGAAAGTGGCTCTGGGCTGCATATTTTTGCAAGAATTCTATGTTCCTCATGTTGCTCTAGCGTAATGACTTATACAGAAAGAAGAACAAACTAGCACTTTAATTTTAAAACTGTCATTATGTGTCCAATTTTCATGAATTAAAGTTTAAGTAGAAAGCATAAATGAATCCTGAAGTTATGCATTTTTCTTCTGATTTATTCCTATTTCATATGGTGACTACAGAATATAAAATGTATGCTCGGTTCTTGTTGTAAAGTCACACAACCAAGTTTAACTGAATTCCATCCAAAAGTTACAGATACAAAAATTCAAAAATAAGTTTGTATAATTGGATACCTTTATATATTCAGCTTTCATCAGATTAGAATATTCCAAAGGAATTTTAACTGCACTTATATGCATAGCAGAAACAAAGATAACAGATATAACATGGATTCAGCTTTATCTGTGTAAGAGGAATGAGTCACAAATATTTCATGGATGCTTTCATGAACAGGACTTGGTAGCTGCAATTTTGAAGCGGGAATTGCTAACACAACACGGTGTAGTAAGTGGGATACAATATTTAGCTACATAACTTGTTATTGGGCAACAAGTTTGAGGAATTCATACAAGTTTTTGCTAGGGAAAAAACCCACACCAGAGATTTTGTTTATGTTTTTGTTCAACTTTACCCATAAGCTTGTAACAGGTAAAAAAAAGACCTGTTAAAGTCTTATAATATTATCAAAACTGCCTTATTTACCTCCTTTTTGTTTTCCAGTCCTTGTTCAATATGATGGTGAATGCTGTATATCTAATCATAATCCTGCTGTTATCACAGCTGTTATGTGCTTTATTTTTGATGACTCAAAGACAGATGTTCCAAAATTGCCCTAGATCCCTGCCAGCCTTCGCAATTGCATTATACAATAAATTAAACTTTCCTGACCCTGCTCCTGTCTCTAGATAAAATTCAGACGTTGACACTTCAAGAAGCAAATCACGTATGTAAATTGGTTCTAATGACAGCTATAGATGTGTAGCCATACGCAAATAGAGTATTATCAAACATTTAAATGTCCAGGAGCAGTAGCTAGATGCATGCAGTCAAGAAAAATTAACTAGAAAATGCAAACTCTAGATACTTCACACAGTATGTAATGCAATTAAACAGAAGCAAAGGAAAATTCACACTAGAAACTGCCTCTCTCCTGCCATGCCTATTTATTCCCCATCATCTGTTATTATTGTTGAGAATCTTCACATTGTGTCCCAATTAAGCAAATCTCTCAGAATTAATAAGGATTCGCCTTCTCTATCACCACATCTTTAATGTTTGGAACTGCAAACATTGGCACCTCATGCTGTACGCGAGTGTGAGCGGTTAGAATAATAACAATTATAAGATGTGCTTGCCAAAAAATGATTACAAGTGAAGCTTTATTGCAAGGGTGTCTTGTTTAGGAGGATTTAGCACAATTCGATGGGGTGACAGCAGTTGTCAGCCATTGATACTGAACATAATAACTATTAAAAAGACAATTTATTTATTGGATATTCACAGTGCTAAGCCCTTGTTTGGGCATGTTTGGAATACAGATTATTTTGCTACGGTTTGTTAGTCTCTTATAATGGAGATCTTAAAAACACTCCAGAGTAAAGTAATTTTTCTCTGCTATTCTACACAGTAAATATTCATAGCGGCCAATGACGACAAGACGGCAGCATTCAAAATTTAAGATTATGAGTAAATCATCTTATCCAAGGAATTTCTTGGTCATTAATTGCAAGTCACCTGTGAAAAGATTTCAAGGATTTTGCTGATTATTCATTAGGTTTTGGTTGCATCAATCTTATCATTACTTCCTTTTATTTCCTTTGTGTTTCTAGCCACTTCTTATGGTTTCTTGCCATTTCAAAAAGATCAGGAAAGGATGTGAGGAAATTATGCCTTACTTAAGAACTCCACTTATTTCTCATGTAATACAGGGCAACATGGTAAGATGCAAAACAGGTTTCAGAAACTATGACTAAAGGATTTCCTAGGGTTTTTTTTCTGTAATTTGAGTCATCAACTTTAAGTACTTAATCTTCCTAGTAAGCATCAGCAACCATTCTGGAGAAGTTCTGTCTTTTATAGCCACCCTTAATGTTGCACCAGGAGAAATGAAGAAAAGAGAATATGAATGAATGAATAAAGCAAGTATGATTTTATTTAGTAATCTCTAGTGTAATGTGTTAGTCCAGCACAGCCCTCTGCCTTAGTTTTTGCCTAGTCTTTCATTATCTTGGTCTCTGCCCCTCACCTTCACTCCGCTGAAGGAGTGTCTACATCATATTCAAAAAAAGGTTAATGTTGAAGATTATTTTTGTTACACCACACAGACAGCACATGATATACCGATGCTCCACAGCCACTTGAGGTGGCTGCCACCTCTACATTTAGGCTGGAGTCTGCCAATGCTGTACATAACATACTCATGTCTAGCACAACCAAAGTTAAAGAAAAGCAAGGATCCATTTTTTTCCTGCACATTATTTCACAGAGAAGAAAATGGCAGATATATACCTGTGAAAAAAAAGTAGTGAAAAGCAGCAGCCTTCAAAAAAATAAGAATAAAAATCAGAGGAAAGATTCAGCTCAGCCCAATTGGCCTCCCATATTCTTTTCCAGATTACTCTAGATTATGCATCAACTCAGGCCAACATCCTACTTTATATTCACCTGTGTATGGCAGATGGAAGGGAAGAGAAAAGTCAATGCTATTTTTTAACATATAAAGCTAAACCACTCCTTTTCTGACCTTAATTTTTCAAAGAATAATTTGTACATTCCTTGAAATTGAAGCACAGGAAGGGAGTTTTGCCTTGATTAGACACCAGCTCAGTAAAATGGATTTCTTCTTTTCTCTGTTGTGAATTGTACTTCCAGTACCTTCATTATAATAGATAAAAGCTACAGCATTTATTCATGCTTTGCCATTTCTTCTTCCCCTACATTGTTTTCCTACATTGCCCAAGAAAAATATCTCAGGTAACACAAGGAGAGACTATTTCAATGTCAGGCAAGTTACCAGCTCCTTGTGTTCAGTGAAGTAGTAAAAGCTCCTGAACATGTTAAAGCTTCCCCAGAAGCTCTGGCAACTGCTTGAGGCCGAGTGCAGAATCATTAATCAGACAAAAATAAATAAAAAAGGCTTCAGTCTCATGTAAAGAAATAAAACTGCAAGACTGTGACGATCACAAACTATTCTAGTACAAAATCACTGAATATTTTATGGTCTTTAGCTAGTCATACTTTATCATTTTTCCAGGTCTGTATGGGTGACAGAGATGCATAAACATCGCTTATTCGCCAACAAAATACAGCACCTTTTCTGCCTCACTGAAACCAAAATAGATACCCATCTCATTCATAGACAACACAGCACTCTAAAATTACCTGTTGAGCTCTAGTGTTACAGTTGCTAAAATGAACAGAAAAAAAAATATGGAGATCTTTCATGATATACCTGTCATAAATACACAAGAGGGAGATGAACACAGGCTGAGCTTGTTTTTGTTTCAGAACAAATGTGATCTCGTCCAATGCCCACGCTTAAGACATTAAATGTTGTTCTCATGGGAAAATTTTGACTGTGTTGTACATGTATTTAATGTATTTTTTTCATGAAGCACCTCAAGACTCACCCTGACTAGCAAGGTACGTTATAAAGTAATAGCAGATCCAAGGCCAGTTGTTGCATTTATAAACCTTCTGGGGATAAAACAACCATTTGTTGAATCCGTAAGGACACACCTAAAGGACACACCAGGTACTAACAGTCTACTTTGACTATTTTCCACTTCTAGCCTTCCCCCTACACCTTAAACATTGCTTCAGAAAGTTCACCCCTGACACTAACACCTTGCAGGCCAGACTCTTGTTTAGGAGAGTTTTGTCTTAAACTCATACTACTGGGCCCAAATTTAACCTGAGTCTCCCCCTTACCCCATCGTGGGAAACACTTGACACAGCATAGGGATTTAGGAGAGACTGAGGTGGATGAAAGTGGGCCATAAAATACAGTTCAGCTGGGTTCCGAGTTAAATTTAAGTTCACATTTAAGTTGTAAGAACTAACTGTTGGAGAAACACAGCTGTTTAAGACACTGGAAAATTAGTTCAAATTGAGAAGTGAGCTTAACTGAACTTCAGTTTACTTCTGACTTAAAGCACATCACTTCCTCAGTGCAGCCTTTATGACTTTAATTTTGATTCTCGTTTCTCTGCACTATAAAAGACACCAAACTAAACCAGAGAATTCCCCCAGAACGTCTGCCTTCTGTGGCTGTTGTAGTTGCAGGCAGCTGTGCAGATAACACAGTTAAACTCATCTAACCTGTGTCAGCAAACAGGCTAGATCAATCCTCAGTTTCAGCATTTGGGACTACAAATCTGGCCTCCAGCTGCATTTTCTGCTTTCACCTTTCCTCAGTATCCACCATCTGGCACAGATTTTAATTATGAGGCATCTTTTAACTGAATTATCAGACTTCAGGTCAAACCTCTGGTGAATGCTTTCTTTTGCTAAAATTTAGCAAGTTCAGACAGAGGGGCTTTGCCACTCTTACTGTCCTTTCAGATGGATCTCCATGAGTACTTCTCTCTTTTTAATACACGTTACAGTATGGTTGATTTTGAACTACCACAAAAAACCTATTATCTCAAAAGATCTTTCATTCATAGAACTATCCATCTTTGAACTACTGCCAGATATTTGGAAGAAACTTTCCCCCGCTCACACACATTAAGAATTTGTCACAATGGTAAGATCACTACAATCACTAGATTGTCATGAAGCTTAAAATCCACACATCTCAGTGACAAGCTGTGTAAAAAGACAAGTACCTCTAAAGGGCATAAATAAGACAATTCAATGAAGTAGTGATAGTGTGCATAAAAGTGTTTTCAGATTCCAAACCACAGCATCTTGGATATTATTGCAGTCATAAAGGAAAGCTGTTATTAAGATTAAAATCATTATTTCAAAATAGTAAGGAATGCCAACTGTATCATCCACTAGGCATCATATAACTGAATAAAACATTAACGCTGCACATCAGAAGCAAACTCAGGAATATCAGTGTGGGTGTATCTTTAACTCAAAAGTATATCAGATCTCAGACATACCCAAACCACATAACAAAGTAATTCCAATAGTGTTTTGTTTTTTAAAGACTTTCCAAGCAGTTTTACATAAGGCATAAACAGGTTAAATGAGATCTTCCTTAAGAAAACAAGGTAACTACTCATCTGTGTTTATGATGAATTTATATTTGACATCAATGTGTTTATTGCATCATTCATTAGGTATATTACCCTAAATAAGGGCCTCTTACCTAAATCAGAAAGGCTTTACAAGCACTTTATGTATATTGAGATAATTCAAGAGCTCTTCTGAATGAGCAACCTAATCTGATCTGCCTGTACTGTTTCTTCAGGCCAGGACCTGTCTCAGTCCTGTTTGATCAGAGCTTTTCTGCAGAACCTGAAAGTGGGGAACATCTTCCAAAGTGTCAGAAAAATCCTCATTAAAATGTGAACTTCGGGCACACTTTCCTCACAGGGCTTTAATTTCTCACTGCACAACCGTTACACATGTCATCTTATTTCAATTTGAAACCCTTCCTAATTATCATTATATCTTGTTAAAGAGTGAAAATTCACCAAGTAGTGTATTTCTCTAGAGATCTGTTTCCACCAGAGAGACTTTGTTAATATGTGCAATCTGATTTACTGTCCTTCATTCATCAAGGTCTAAGGCTATTCTTCTGCCAGAATCAAGCAGGGAGGCTAGCTATAAAATAACAAAATAATTCCAGTATTTTTATTCCTTCTTTACAATCTTTAGCATTTAAAGCAGATTTCCCCTGTTGCTACCTATTTGCAGCCATTAAGCTTTCTGTTCAAATAAACACCTCAATAGTATTGGCTAACACACCAGTTCTCATACATAACCACATACCAAGTTCAGTTCCCTTATAGGTGGATGTTTTCTCAGGTCGGATTCCCAAGGCTGGGATCCTTGGGATCCCAGGAAAAGGGGCAAAGAGCCTGAAGTTAAAGAAAATGGATTCTTCCCCAGGTGGCACAAGCCAGCGTGCATCCTGAGGCAGGAAGTTCTCTAGGAAGCCGCATCACCGTATTTCATCATAAAATCAGGACCTCACACAGCGCACCAGACAGGACTAACGTCCCCATAATCTCCTTGGTAAACCCAAGTCTATTTCAGGCTATATTTACACAACTAAATATCAAGTTAACTTAGAATAAAATCTTATCTAATCCCCAGATGGGCTAGAAACCAAAACGGAGCAAGTAAACACAGTGATAGGAAACCTGGTGTTTGAAGCTCTTCTACTCTGATGCACTTACCCCATGACCTAAGACAAATCTTTTCAACTCTTTCTGTGCTTGCTGCTTCTCTTCCAAAAGCAGAATTCACATTTCAGAAGTTGTGGAATATAAATAATGTTTAACAACTCTGAAGAGTACATAAGTAGCACAAAGTTACACATATGACTAGTTAGTTCTTCACTATGAAATTAGATAGTAATTCTTACATACAACTAATTCTGCAATTAGACTATGCTTATCTTGAAGCACCGCATAAACCTCAATACTGAGAAAAATGTAAGCTTTATACTACATTCAGCAACACAAACTAATAATTCAAATCGGTGTTGAAATTCTCAATAGAAAGTACTGGACAAAAAAAGCAATACAGTCTTAAATCTTAAGATAACCCCTCTATTCTCTGGAAGAACCTACCCACAAATTTGTCATCAAGCACTCTGGAAACTCTCTTTTCTTAGTACTACACTTGCATGAAACATCTAAATTGCTGAAAGAGTCAGCCTTACACCACAGTACAATTCTTTGCCTGGCAATTGGTAGACCTCATGCTATGGACTCTGGAAGCAACAGAGACCAACTTGTGTGTGATCTATTAACATTCATCCTTCATTCTGAAACTCTAGTGGCCAGTCCAATTTTATATTTATGAGCACTACTCCAAACAAGCAAAAGGCCTCCTGCTGCTTTCTGCAGAATGAAAGCATGTGTCTGACAGGAAGCAGAGAAAGCTATTTCAGGATTATTCAGTTGGCTCAAAGTTAAACAGGATTTCAAGATGAAAACGTAGCAGGTCCTTAAAACAACATAACACCTTTGGGTTTTTTTGGGAAGATTTAATATGAAAAAAAAGTAAATTCATATAATTTGTTAGCTTAAAAAAAGACAAAAAAAATCAATTTGACGTCTTTGATAACAGCAATCTGGGTAAAAGACTCTTCATTTACTTAGAAGAAAGGACTTTCTGCAGAAGATAAGGATCCAGGTTAACAACAGGTTAATATCTGTCACCTGACTGAGATCAGTGTCTCCCATTCCAGTGGCTAACGTTACAGGGGCTACAACAATTAAACCATAAGAAAGCCATAACCAATGTAATGTAATAGTTGTATTAGTCAGGCAGATCATTTTACATGGGTATTCTGAAAGATTCCATAAGGATTCCAGATGTAAATTCTTGACGAAAAAGGAAACGATAGAAGTGTCTCAAAGATTTATTTTTACTTTCTGTTCAGCACAGTGAGCACATGGTAGAATAATGAGTCCATTCATTCATAATTGCAGATGTTTTACACATCTTGCTGAAACGTGCATTAATGTGTTATATGGAGCTCTCTCTTCTGTTTCCAACGTGTTACAATAATTATTCTTTGATTTGCATGTTGGAAGTGTATACATGTATGCATAAACTCTTCTGAGCTCCTGTTACAGTTACCACTGTTAGAACTCATGTCAATCACAAACTAAATTGTCTCACCACAGGAAGGTAGGTATGCTGTAGTTATTTATACACAGCTACACCATTTACACTCCAATAGGCTCTGTCAAGCCAAGGAATTAAGGTTCATTCCTGCACACTACACAGTGTGAACCTGTTCACTGATGTTGGCTGATAACAGCACCTCAAATAACATCTATATTTATATTACCATTATAAGATTACTTCCAGTCAGTCTGGAAAGTCCATAAGCTAGCTGGTTCCTATGTACAAACTTTCATAGTATTCAAATAAACTATTTCAAACAAAGCAAGAAAACATACTAAGCAATAAGAAAACTTCAGTTTCTAGGGAATAACAAAAGGACATATATTTTTTTTTAATCAAGTACTAAAACTCTTTGGATTAATTTACTTCCATTCCACAGATTTTCATCCCCTTCCCCGCTGGCACACAAATCTCACTTTTCCTGTTCTTTCTTCTTCCTTGTGCCACAGATCAGGATGGTCTCCTATAAAATGCTGCATTCTCTCTAGTTTTATAATGAATGCTTTATTAGACTGATATGCTTCCAAAGACATTCCACTTCTAACCATGTTGCCCAAAGATTATGCTTTACATCTTTTTCAGCCCTGCCAACTTCTCCTACCCAAAGTTGCTCTGCCAACATACTTGTTTTTTATTAGTAACGATACCTCCATTTGTAGGATCACTGCATCCCATTTCCCTTCATCTCTTGTAATCTTCACACAGATCAGTTGTACAAAGAAGTCTAACCGATGCTTTTTAACTTGAGTGCTTGTGACTAGTCACTTCAGTACAGTCATAAACTTAAAACAACCTGCTTAGTTTTCAGAAGGCTCAAGCCCTTCATCCTCCACAGACTGTAACATATGTTTTGCCCCTCCAGTTGCTCTAAAACAGGATCTATTATTTACCAAGGCCTTGGTATAGACTCGGGTGCTCAACTAAATTGCAAACTGGATCAGATCAGAACTTGGACAACTACAAAAATATTTTTATCAAAGCATTTAAATCTCACCACAAAGAACTAGTACTTCTATTTTCATGGTAGAAGAGATTAACGAAAGTAGCAGTAACCCTTTCCAGAATCATTTGGAAAGCCAAGACCAAAATACAGACAGTAACAGGGTGAAAATAAGTTACTGAACTACCAGTGAACAGAGTGTGAAGCTCTAAGTTACTTTCCTTTAAACAGGATAGCACTTCAAATCTGCACGTAGTTCCCATTTCAAAGTAACTTTATTTTGCTTTTGATTTCTTTTTATGTTACCACTGCAACCACAGCATAAAGCCTTACACTTTAGGAATGACTGGTACCAAGCGGTAATTTGAAGAACTTTCCATAAGCTTACTCCAGGAATAAGTGCCTTGTACACAGTGTGACAGCCCTCATAGTTATATTGCTAGAAAAGCACAAAGAAAGGGATTGAAAAGGCTGCTGAGGGGTTTTGGGTGTTTATTTTTATTTGCTTGTTCTGAGAGATATGTGTCTGATAGGATGAGGGTGAAAAATACAAGAGAAACTCTTGAATACTGTAAGGTAATTGGCATCTTGGTCTTCATCACAAGTTCCCTTGAACATTGTGGCTATCTTTGGTAACAAGACTATAGAGAGAAAAGCAAAATTTATCCTGCCCAACAACCTCTTTCCTCTCATGTTGGTTAAATTACTTGTTGAATGAAAAACTCATCATAATTATGAAAGCTACAGCTCAAAATTCTCATTATATAGCATTAAAAATGCCCTACAGGGGCTGTGCTAACGGGCCCAGTCCAAGGATCTTACTTGGGCAAAGTTGGCACATGACAACAGTACTAGACACTAATCTGAAAATAGCATGTGCCTCACAAAGACTTGAGAGAAACCTTATTTGCTATGTTTTATTTTACACAAACTGATTTGTTTTAAATACTTGAAGTACTTTAGATGTGCCTCCGGGTTGCCCCCCATATAATAAGCAAAGAATTAAAATAAACCCCCTCATGGGATCTTTAGCACCTTCTCCAATTTAGGCACAAGATGGGGATCCTGAATGTCAGGCAGCACACCTCAACCTCCTGGGCACATCCTCAGCTACAGAGACAGCATGTACAGAAGGAACAAATTCCTCAGCTTCCCCTCCGTGCCCGCAGCACTAATGATCAATTCCTACAACACAAATGGATGCAACAATATTTGTGCAAGATGCCTTCAGTTCAAGTGGAAGGGCAGCAAGGGTGTGCACTGGTAGGTAACAGCTCCTGCAGATTACTAAACTCTTTATAATGGTAGTGCTCTTTCATGTTTGGTCTACGTTGACATGGTTTTGCTGCATGGACTGCAACAAAGGTCTCACTATTCAGGGAATAGTGAGACATTTTGTTTTAGATAGAGATTTGCACTTTCACATGCTCACATACAAGCCACACCTCACACACTGCTCGAACATTCCAATTTTCCACTATACCACTGAGTTTTCATATAGTTAGCTTCAAATATTACCTACAGCAGGAAAAAAATTGATGTTTCATGTTATTTTATTACAACAGAACATAATGAAAAGTTATTGACATTCCAACTTTTGCAGAAAAAGAGAGAAATGGTAATTTTGAGGTCTCCACATAAAGCAAGTTGGCCAATCCTGCCACAAAAAAAAAAAAATGGTACAATAGGTCTTTTGAGCTTCTAGTATTTCCCAGCATTTTCTATCTTAACTATGGATCATATACAATTTTTTTTAGGTTACAGCTAAGCACAGGTAACACTGAATAAAATTAATGATGGATAGAGACCGACATTCTCATTCATCAAGTCTGCATCATTATTCTTGCTGGAACATAGGTAAAGCTTATTCTTTCCCTATAATTTCTACCTAGTCAGAATGAGTTAAGAGGCTTGCGCTTACAATGCATACATGATATAAAACGAATTATAAGTATGACAAAGCAGGAGAGAGAATTAGTAACGATGACTGAATCTTAGAAGAGCTTCTGATTCGACTAATGAAGGGTCTTAACATGAACTTTACAGAAAACTACATGAATCTGAAAAAGTGGGGTGAACACTGAAATGGCATCTGTCAAAGTCTCACAAGCCAACTCTTAGCTTCCAATACAGGTGAGAAATACTAGGAATACGGTTCCTTTAGGACTTGGGTTTTTCTGCTTCTAGTCACTGCTAGTCAAGAACGGTAACAAAAGACCCAAACAGATAGCAAAAAAAGTTACAGGAACATTCTGGATTTGAGCTAGAGAAGGCACATGTTAATTCACGCTCAAAGTAATTGAGTTTATTTACTTAAAACACTTACTGTAGTATGCTATAGTCCCTGCAAAGAATGAAAAACTAACCATGGACTGAGTGACTCATTACAGGGTTGGAGCAGGCAGGAATAAGTGACAAGGCCCAAATCCACGTTTTCAGATAATTAAGCTATTGTAGATTTTCATATGGGTGAATGCTCTTGAGACAACTGATACAAGCTATTAGCTGGAGCAATGAAGAACTTAATTTACACAAATAATAAATATCTTATTTTCCATCAGATTTTTTTTCATGACTAAAGGCAAAGGGGGAGTATGAGAAACAAATTTGCCATGAAAAGCCGCTTTTCACCCATGTGGAAAAGTCAAACTTTCCCAATATGGTGATTAAGCAAAAATTAATGATTTTGCCTGGAGGATGCATTTCTTTCACTGTGTTATGAAAAGCATCTTCTATTGAACTAACAGCAGGTTTTGTGTGGAAAGGTAATTTTTCTCTGGATCAGGAATTAAAAGACAGGAATACTTCAGAACATACACTTTCTTTAATATGAACAGTGATAACATGAAAAGTGATGGGGGTTGTTTCATGGTTTTTGTTGTGGAGAGTGGGTTTTGTGGTCTTTTTTTTTTTAAGAGTTCTACATTCTTTGTATATCACATTTAAGCTAAAAACTAAACATCAATTATGCAAAACCTAAATGATTCTGTACATGACATTGCATTAGACAAGCTTTGAATTTTTTCCCTTGAATACGAAAGGCTCGTGATGCAGACACTGAAGCAATGAAACAAAATCTACAGAAGAAAATGGAATTATATAGCCTTAAGCATTATGGTATGTGGAGCCTGCATGCTGTTCTTTGTTAAACAAGTGCCATATTCCCTGTCTGTCGGGGCTCCAGTTTTCAGCAATAGTTCAGCACTGCCTCTCTAAATGACACATAGCAAGGAAAATAAGGTTTTCAATGAAGCCTTACACAATTAAAATGGTAAATATTTCACATACTATTCTGGTGTCTGCAGGAGGTAAAGCTTCACAGGGTGCTAACTTATCCTCCACAGCCAAAGGAAATGAAGCAGTTTCAGCCATCAGATGGCATGCCTAAATACGTGCTCCAAAGGAGATTGCACATGCTTTGCTTCAGTAAAGGGGAAAAAAAAAAAAAAAAGAGAGAAAGGAGAAGAAAAAAAAAAGCAGGAGGTGGGAAAGAAGCCAAATTACAAAGAGAGCAGCTCAATCTCATAAGACATGCAGTAACTGTGGGTCATACTGTACAATTGATTTTTCAGCAGAACTCTTCTTTGATTTCTATAGGGAGTTTAGCTTAAAAATTGATGAGACAATATGCCCTTATTAAAGCAGCTATGCTGGGGGGGGGGGGGAACCTACCTGTTTAATTTTCACCCCTGCTCCCACTGAAGTCTACGAAAACCATCCATTCCAATAGAACAAGATCATCTCTCAAGCCCCAATTTTTAAAAGCTCTTTGTCACAAAAAGATAGTTTGCAGAACAGGATCAATACAACTGCTTGCAAATAAAGTTTGGCAAGTGCCCGAGAACTTGCAAGGGTTGGAGCCCGAATTGTTGGATGGGTTGTTAGAGTTGCTTGTCTGTACCCTCTGCTTCAGAGATACAAGGAGTAGGGTAAATGAAACAGAAGCATGAGCAGAATGCACGCGCAGAAGCGCAATTTATCTGCACCAAGTGTACCAATTTATTAACTGGGAAGCCATCAACATTTTTCTGTGCCTTTATAACATTAACAGAGTAATCCTAGCAAGATTTGGCCCAGGATGTGCTACCTCCTTCGGCCGCAGGTGGGAAGGTGCACTTACTGAGCTAGCCACAGGAGGGCTCCACCACCGCTCCCAGCACGCCAGCCGGGGATGCTCGGAACCCCGCACAAAGGCGACTAGAATAGGATATGAGACAGTTTGCCTAGCAGGGTTATTTAAACATGCAAAAGCTCCATTATAAAAGAGTTAAAGTGTTTCGAAATACTATACCGCAGTTAATAATAGAAACAACTTACTGAAGGATTTTACATGTCACTGGTTCTTCAACTTTAAAAACAGAGGAACAAGGAAAGATCAGTGTCCTTGCCTACCTCTCTGTCTATAACTGCCTGCAAGAGCAAGTTAACATATTTCACTTTTATATGTCATACGGGAGACTTCTGCGAGTGTGCACAAAGGCTGGTGACTGTAACAGCAAACCTGCTTTGTGCAGTGATTGTGCACCTTCTATACCAGAATATTTGAGTGTTCAGTCTAAGTCCCCACTCTGTCCTCGGCTGCACACAAGTGGTACACGTTTTCTCCCATAAAGACCAAGAACAGAGATTAAAACTAGATATGAGAAATACTCAGTCACAAGGGTGAGAGAGCTGGAAGTTAACAACATGACAGCACCATGTGCTAGAGCTCAGCAACAAAAAAAGGTCCAAATACACAGTGCCTTCTCTGGAAGACAAAAATAAACCAAACCAACTCTTGTCTTTGATTTTCCCAACCACTTTGCAAGTTCACAGAACAGTTTTGCATAAAAAAACCCAACCCAAAACAAAAACAAAACCCCAAAAAACCAAAACAAAAAGCAAGGGGAGGGGGGCATGTCACAAATGCCGACAGCAGCAATAGCATTCCAAGACTGAAAGAAGAGATATTTTGGAAAAACCTGGTATAAGGAGCATTATTTGTAGCATAGGTGTTTGGGATCCACCCCCAAAAGGCTTCATAATCTTGGTTCACAACTATAATATGCTTAATTCTGACCCTTGGTACAAAGAACAAAAGGGACAGTCCAGTGCAATCCTTAAGAACACTCGGACAACAGGACTCAAGTTTCTCCACTTTTCCAGCCCTAGTTTACCACATCTTGCTAAAAGTCAAGTATTTCATGTTGTTCTAAATAAAAGCAAATTTTTTAGGGGTTTCTGCCAGAATGACAAAGTCAGCAGGATTTCAAAGTGCAGCAGGAATTTAAAGAATAAAGGCAGAATATCCCATCACCTGCAAAGCACTGACAATGACAGCAACCGAGCTGGAGAACCACTTGGAATATTTAATCTGGCTGTGGTACAGATTAATTAGATACCAGCTTTAAAGTGCTTTAAACATGAAAAGCACAAGATAAGTGTGTTATCTTCAGCCTCATCACCACCAGCATTATGCCTAATCCTAACGGTACAAGGCACCTGGTGATACACTAAGTTATTACAGTGGAGAACTAGTTCCACGCTTGCACGGCTTCCTGCAAAGCCGTGACCAGTTTTCACATTGATTAATAGTTCAAGTAGCTTGAAGAGCTTAAAAAGACAGCAAGATCGAGCTGCTGTATAGTTTTTTATAGAATATTTGGCCAAATATATTAAACACACATTAAAAAAACCCACCTTTATCTGCTTTTAAGCAAGTGGCAATCGATTGTTGATGTTACCAAAAAAACCACCATTCAGATCAGCCCAATGGTACAATTTCTAATGTAGTCTGTCTAAAACAAAAACAAAACAAAAAAACAAAAAAACCCAAGCAAACAAACAAACAAAAACCAAAACAAAAACCAGTACCAAAAAAAGGAATAAACAGACAAAAAAATCATTACAATAGTAGTGATTTTCACTTTTAAAGGATCAGGAGCTGTTACAAAGCAATTAACAATTCCCTTTGGCTTTATGGGACTACATATACAAACATAACTCCTAGAGCCATTCAGGTAGATTAGAGAACACTGGTCCAAAGATTAACACCTCCCTTTGAAAACCACTTCTACTGCAACAGTGGGAGAGTAGCACAGAGCAAGCCTTCTGCTTATATACTGCTGTTTAGATCAAATTCAGACAACAGTACACTGCAGCAAGTGGCCTCTCCAGATTCCAATTAACTCTTGAAAAAGCAGCTTTCACTTATAGTGATGGGAGGAAAAAGATTCAAATATTCTGCTGTCTGACTGCACATCAGTCACAGGGAAATGTGGTAGAATTACACTGTATAGAAAATAAATGCATGCTTTTCCTTCAAAGACTATAATCTCTAGCTTCTATATGAAATCTAGCTACATTCTCCAAGATAACAGAAGCAAGGATAGGCAAACATAACTCAGTTCTGTGGTGCAATAAAACCTCTCAATACACAAGTACAGTACATGGACTGCCACAGACCACGGACCAGAACAGTGCCTTTCTGCACAGTTCTGAGGAATTAAAAACATTTCACACTTGCAATAACCACATTCATCAAATATTCCAACAAGAAATTGGACTGCAGAGTAAAGCCAGAGAAAGTTTCAACCAAGATGTGATTTATAGCTTCTATTCTTAATCCATGATCTGTAATAAAGCTAAGTAACGAAAGATATTAATACCATAGGATGTTGGATTCAGAGGTTTGCTGCACCCTTCAGAATTTTCTGCAAGTTATTATGCTACTTGAAAATACGTCTTCCAAACTGTGAGAGCCTGGGTGTGGGGAAAGTGGTGGCTGGGGGGCACTACCTTGCCTTAAAGGATGGAATATAGAGGAAGTTGCACTAAGTAATATTCTCTGTCAGCAACAGAAAATCTTGGGGATGGACATAATCATGAAGGAGACAGGATGTGCTAGAGTGCCCGAAAGCGCGCTACCTACATCAAAAAAATATATTTATATCAGTTTGACATCTCAATGATACAGAATTGACTTAAAAAAAATAAAATAAGCTTGCCAAACAAAAATAGGAAAAGAAAAGTGGGGCTTAGGGACTGAGAAGGTGTTTCCTTATAATAAAAGGAAACCACACAGCAACCATGAAACATTATGAAGTGAATAGCACGCTTTCCATGGAAAAACAAGATGCAGTCATAGGAATACACTATCTAGTATGCGGGAGAGAGAATAAGAAATCCCAAAGGTCTTCAGTTCTCCTATCAAAAGCATTCAGGCATTATTTTATAAGTAACTTCACATACAGATACACAGACCTTTATTAATTCAACCTCTTGTTGAAAGGAAAGTATCCAACAGCAAAGCTCCATGACACAAGGCCCAGTGAGAGAATGCACAATAACTCAGAATTTCATTTGGTTTCTATCCAGACAAACTGAGGCAAGTTGATTTTAGATTTAGATAAGTTGCAGTTTTCCAAATCATCACAGAAAAATTCTGCAGCCTTTTCCCGGAATTGACTTTGTGACTCTCCTATAAAACATGTTAGAGATATACCAATGGATTTTATATGCTCTGCCATTTCTTAAGGTGCCTCATTTATTCATTGTTTTAGAGCCAAGGGAGCACATGAGCGCATACCCGATTCCCTTCTGAGCAACAGGGTCCCCCAAATTACTGATTTTACAAGGTAGGTAGTTCACATGAGTGTCAACATCGAATCCATGATAGATGTCTAAATATAACAAACTTTATACTAGATGATTCTGCCTAACAAAAGCTCCAAGCGTTTGCCATGACTGGCAAGTCTTCCATTTCAAAAGACAGGGTGTTTTCAATGGAACATCAGCAACTTGGTTACAGCAGTGTTGGAGCAATACAAGACAGGAAGATCTACCACCAGCTTTTACATAGGTCTTTCATATAAACAAAGTGTTCTGCACATAAATTGAGAGATATTTCAATAGAAATGTTTGCATTTCAACAGAAGTCTACTTTGCTGTTTTCAAGATCAAAGAGACTTACATTAACATCATCTGGCTTGCAGAAGAAGAACACACTTAAAACCCACCCAGGACTAAAAGCTTAGTGAACCACAGAAAAAACAGCCAGAGAAAGGAACAGGAAAAAGAATGGATAAACCAGAAATAGGAGCAATTACAGATTAGCCTGGCAAACTGAACATTTCTAGGAAGTGATGATCTGCCACTGTGTTGCCAAAATTAGAGAAACTATGTAGGAAGCAATTAGCTACTGTAGCTTCTCCCTACTTAAAATGATTATTCAAGGCTATATTGCAATATGCAGTTGGTCATACCAATTCAGTATGTAACTGTTGGCACTAAAAATACCATTTATTCAATCTCAACTTCAAGAATCCAATTGAGTGGAGAGAAATAACGGTTCTTTACTTGACCCATTCTGCGTTTCTACTCCCATTTGATGCCCAACACGCAGCTTTGTTGCACATATTGTATGAGTGTCCTCCATAATTAAAGCTTTATTTGAACCTCCCCCCTCCTTCCCACATCACTCTTGGTTAGATCAAAACAGTGGAGACAAAAACTGAAACATGCTTGGGGTGCAGAAGGAGAGAAGAGAGACTATTTAACGAAGCTGGCTAATGGTGGTGAGAAGGAAGGGGGTTGATTTTTGCGTCTCAGAACTGCTGAGCCTACAAATATTACTGAAATCACATCTGGGAACAAAGCTCTGCTTTAAGTAAGTTCACCCATGAATGTTGCTAAGCAATGGAGAAAAGACGAGGGAGAGGGAGAGTGTCTGACTTCAGGATTAGAAGGATAGATAGGAGGTATAAAAGTAAGGCTTCTATACAGCCTTATTTATATGAACTTTCAAGTTCTTTGTTTTTATTGACTGTCTTCCAAATAATTTGTACTACAATTAATCTGATCTAGTACACCATTTATACCAATGCATACCCAGCACACAGAGAATCAAGCTGCATCCTGGAGCACTGGTACAAGCAGTAACGCACCAGAACGTCAACATCTGTCTCTGGATTAAACAGGTAAGAATCAGAGAAACTGCCCTGATGAAACTACTATAGAATTTGATGTGTATAATTTAGAGAAATATTGCAGACACTTGTTTTTATGTAACTTAAACTATGTACAGTATGGAAAATGCTTGTGTTAGATACAGCTTGCTCTAACTCTGTTCCTGTGCTAGTAGTTACAGAAAGGTGTGGTATTTTATCAGTTAAAATAGATAAATGCTGTATCTTCATCTGATTTAATCGAAGCTTTTCTGCCTGCTGTCTACTGGAATCTTGATATTGTAACAGTTTCTCGTTCTGCTTTAATAAGATTACTTCTAATCTTCAGGAAAGCAACTATACGTATTCAACTGTAGACAAATACACTGCCTCATATTACTTCACAGCAGAAAACATTTGTTGCCTTGTTCAGCTAAACGCATCCGTAAACAACAGCATGTACATTTGTAAAGCATGCATTACAGGAACAGTAAATTAAATTCTTTGTTTCATTTTTACATGGCAGTACTTTGTGGGGAGTTTTTTAAATCATCATAAATACTCTAGAATGCTTATCTCTATTACCCTGAGTTATATTCCATATGCTAAGGCATGTGCAGCCTTCTAGGTCATTTCATAGGCATTAAACTTTTACTGTATACCTGTCATTTTAACAATGGCTAATAACTCATCTGGAAAGAGTGTGACACTTGTTGCTGAGTAACAGATGTCTGCATACACAACATGAACTAGTAGCATTTCTCAGCCCAAGATCCTAATTATGATTAACTGCCTAGTCAGTATTCTAGCTAAATAGAACATGAACACCTTTTCCAAAATTCAGGATGTTCCAAATATGATCACTTCTGCAGCACTCCAGCACTGTTCTCTGCACATGGGATGCATTTCTCTGATGGGCAAATGGTACTTAAGAGACTGAACAACAAAAACTGATCAAGAAGATTCAGTCTTGTACTCAGATTTTATTTTGTACACCTTCCATTAGTATTTTTAAAAAGCAGAGATTCTGAACCAAATATTTTAAGCTCAGAGGCTCAGACAACATACAAAGGCAAGTTAGGGCACATGCTGAAGAAACAATCTAAAAGTTTTCCTTTGAAAGGTCATAAATGAATGACAGAGATTGGAAAGCTTCCCATACCTAACACAAAGTAGGTCAACCTCTTTTACTATATTTTATTTACACACAGAGTCAACAGCAAATCAATGGGCAATTGCTTTTACAGCTGAACGGCCACACTCAAACCACCCTTCATTCTCCAAGAAATCATATAGCCAGTCCACTACACAGTGATCAAGTGGATATATAAACTAGGCTGGGAGAAAGATCCTGTGGACAACCATGTTATCGGTTTCTTATAGCAAACCTTTTGAAATGGATGACAAGTAAAAAGCATACAGATACACGCGATGCTGAATGCTACGTTGCCTAATTAACCTTTTTTTCCCCCTTTTCCTTTTTCTTAATGAAAAGCAAGGAAGGCGAGAACAAATCTTTTCTATCAGCAGCAGCAGGGTTTGCTGCAGGAAGATGATAATTCCCTCCTGCTACTCTGCTGACAACAACCAAGCTTCACAAGGAGGAGCAAGGCATTTTAATCATGGAATTGAAAACCACGGCAGTTTCTAAAGCTTCACCTCAACTTGGTTGATTTACATTAATTTAGGATCAACTGGCTTACAGTGAAGTTATGCATTGAAGATAAGGGAGGAAGAAAAACTCAGTGTAATTTCTAGTTTGCCTGTGCATAAGAGGCACATGTCTATGTATATAAGTACTTTTGGAGCGTCCTGGATAAGCAGGGACCACCAAATTCCTCAAAAGCACACTGCAAACTTGAAGGCTCCCTAATTACACAGGAAGTGGTTTATAAATGCTGTACTTTAAGATACAGAAGATTAAATGGAAAAGATGAAAAATGTTAACAACTGGCTAGTCAGGGTCCAATCCAATGCCTGCTGAAGTCATCAGAAAACATGTGACAGAAGCCTAGAGGTTTTGGCTGTGGCTCTTTCATCAGATTACCATCATAACAAAGGCAGCCCATAACAAGCTTCTAAAATAAATGCAAATTTTGTGTCGAAAACAGGCGCCCCCAAAATTAACAATTTGAGCGCACAGCAGCTTACAGGCAGCAGCTTTGGGCATGTGGCACAACATCTGTTACAAAAACACTAGAAAGCAGACCTGCAGCAAACTGGACCACTGCCAGCTCTCAAGATCTCCCCCCCACCAAGGCTGTCAAGTAAATGGACAGATGGCAGCCAACGCGCTCACAGGACAGTTAGCTCGGTTAACAATCAAGTATGCTAAGTGATTTCAGCTCCACTCTGCACCAAGCATTGTATTTTCTATTGAATCATTAACACTATGTCCTAATAGGAATACAGTTTGTCATGAAGAAACTGGCAGATACTGTATTTTGCAAGACAGTTTCTCTGGAACAATTTGTCAGGGAACATCAGATCTGCCTTCGTGAATTAAGTCAGAATCTGCCAAGTCTACTGGGCTTTGTTCATATTCTACAGTATTTGAAGAATGAGGATGGAAGCAAGCATTAAAATGCAGATCAGTTAACGGCACAAGCTGCTCCTCAGATGCACTCATCTGAAAGAGCAGAGTAGATGTTAACAGCACATAGGATATTGTATCACAGTGGCTCTTCTGCCTGCCTGGTGTGGTACATGACACCGAGTTCTTCTGGACAGGAGCCTATGGTCAGTGTATGAACATTACACAGATCTTCTCTTAGCTTTCTCTTTCTATTAGAACACTGGCTTTCTTCAGAGATGTTTATAGGGCATCACCATAGCTATAGTATGAAAATCAGCAGTAGCAGCCAAGAACTAATATGCCCTGCTCTTCAGTTTCAGACATGGAAAGGTGTTAAAAATGTTTTGGGGGGGGGGGGGCAGGCCCAAGATCTCTGCCAGGGCACTGAACTCCTTAGCAGCATGCTCTATAGAGCTTTCCTCTCTGTTGAGAAGATAACTGAACAACGCAACCACTGGTATGTGATTACCAGAGCAGGGAAGGCAGAGCTACAATTTAACTAAACACAAAAAGTAGTGCAAACCTTTCAGAAACTGAGACAGGGAAACAACTGCTTTTTCTGACTCAACTCAATGAAAACCTGATTAGACCTTAGTGAAATTTACTTTTTGTTTCCAGGTCTTCTTGAAGAAAAAAAAAAATAAAATCTTCTGATGTCACAGCATCAAGAGAGGAGAGACATCACACAACCGTGTGGAAATAGCTGGAAAGCAACTGGTTTTCTTGGCACTAATCACACGGTAAACCTGCAAAAAAAGCCATTAAAAAACAATGTCTGCTTCAAAGCTACTCATTAGGCTGGATTAGCAAAGCTCAAGTTCGAGTCTTGCGTTTTATTCACAGGGTCCACACTTTCCTCTTATCTGTCCTCCTTGCTCATGAGAAAAATCACGAAAGAGATTTGTTTTGGCTTTCCTCAAAACCTTTTTACTGCCATGGATAGATAACGCATTCTATCATTACTCCCGAAAGAGGCATGTACAGAGTACTGCTTTCTGAGTGTGATTAGGTACAGGTAGAACAGAAAGCTTTCACTGGAGAGAAGGGGAAGGGCTTTTTGTTGTGGGTTTTCTTTTCCTCCATCTGTCAGCTCAGCAGCAGTGATGGTACCAAATGAAGTCTTTCTGCTCATTCAGCATCTGTGGTCTAATATTTGCCAAGAGTTTGATCTTGACCTTTTGGTTTGTGCCTACAGTACCCAGGATTCCCCAGTGGTCTCACAGACAAATATGAGTCTAGTTTAGGATTGCCGAGCTTGCAAAATCGTACCACCATAGACTATGTTTTGTTGCTACAAAACCTAACAAAACCTAGAATGCTTGTATTTCTCAGATTCTCCCTATACTCTGCTTACAGTCCAATAAAATTATATTTTGATGTTTTTAGGAAATAAAGCAAGCAATTCTTATCAAAACAGCAATCTGGGAAATTAAAATTGCAAAGAAAAACCAAAGAACAGGTGGTAAAATTGTGTTTATCATTTTTTCCTCTAGTTATCCAATATTCTAGCCATGCCAAACTACTTCATTTTTACCTTATATAATGCTGGACAAAGTGAAACACCCAGAAAACACCGTAAGAAATACAATTTTGAGGCCAATCTTAACTATGGATAAGCAGGTCTAAAATAGTTGTAGATGATGTGCACGTATTAAGGTTGAAAACTAAAAAATGGTATATATACCCTGGAGTTCAGTTTTTATGTGCACTCTTTTCCTCATATCCTTATTGTTGCCTATAGGATCCTCCACTTTCTATTTCCATGATTCATACAATCATGCAAAAGCATTATGTTTATGTTGCATAAGGTTGTAAGCAGAATGCCTGCAGAATAAAGTACACTGATTAAAATAATTTTTATAATACAATTAAAGACTCAACAACACTGCAATTACAATACTTGTAAAACGCACCTACGTGGAAAGCTATAAAGTTGGAATGAACATGACAGCTTGATCCCTTGTTGCACAGATATACAATAATTCTTAATCTGTTCTTGCCTGGGCAGGTAAGAGGTTGTGTCCTATTCAAGATTAATTAAAAGGAGCGCTTGTTACTTCTGAATGACATCATGTCTAGTAACATACATAAATTAATTCATGTCAGTATTGGCCATGTTGTGTCATGATTTATTTTTTTTTAGGTACATCATGTACTAATTTTTGACTGAGATTATTTACAGATTGTCTACACATTTTACAATCTAGAGAAAGATTATGTACTTTTTATAAAGCACCAGTGAATGTATAAGTTGTTTTATTGCTTCTTGTTTGGTTGGTTAGTTTGATCTTTGTCAGTTAACTGGGCTAAGTCACAAGGCATGAACAGATTACGTGCTGTTTGGGCATCTATAACATTAACACAGAGTGGTTATCACAAAGGCTCAATAATAGCTACCTATCCTTAGTTTAGCGCCTCAAGGAAACAGCACTGTCTCCAACACCAAATCCAAAATAACATCACATTAAACATGCAAAATCCAAGAAGGTCTCAGCTTTAAGCATCCTTTGATCTTTCATAACAGAAGGAAGTGTAAACCAAGATCAAGTCTATTAAGTACAGATCAAAGTGCAGTCTAGTTCCTTCCCTTCCAACAGCAATTAAAGATTGGAGATAAATTTCTAGAGAAAGTTTTTATATTTATAGGTTATTTTTTGCAAACAGATAGTGTGCTATTCTAATTTAAAAAACAGCTTCTGAACACTGTGGCCCATGTTCCTCCTAGCTCTAGCTTGAGAATTGTTCTTCCTCACCTGACATGAGCATGCATGTTAGTTTGGAGTATGGACATATAGCACTCATGAGCTAACGAAGTCACAGCAAGACTGCAAAACTTAGATGTTTATGCTTTACATTCTAAAATGTATTTTACCTACAGAAGACAGCCTTCCAACTGATTCAGCTTTTACTGAGAGATTGGTGGTAGAGGTTAAATCATTAGCTAGATTAAAAAAAAAAAGTAGTAAAAAATAGATTCCACCAACCTTAGAAGCCGCTTGGAAACTGCCTTCTGTTCCTAGTACCATGTGAATTTATAGTTTAAGTGCACTGCACCACAAAAAAAACCCAAAACCTATAGCGCACTTGGATTTCTTAGATTTCACTTTCAGGAACAGTTTAGTCACTTTTTATACCCCAAGAATTATAATTCTTTATAGCAGCGGCAGCTTGAAATGCTTTATAGCGACTAATTCCTTTGAAACTTAATTGTAGAATGTTCTTAATATGGCCTTTAAAATAAAACACAATCTAAGTAGCATAAAAATCTTACAGCTTCTTCCACACTTAAATTCATCAGCAAAAAGCAGTATCTTGCAGTTTTGCAAGTCAAAGCAGCAGCTGTATGTGCTAAAGGACAAATCAGTGTAAGCAGATGCCATTAATGATTGAGACTTTTATGACTGAACCTTTTTTCCAAATATAAACTAAAACAAAACTAAGGTATCTGTGAATAACATGATTCTTTTGTGTATTCATACAAATATAAATCATTCTTGAGAGATGACAAATATTTTCATTGCAATTTTTATCATTCTCACATCAGTCAGCAGTGGGTTTGACCTACTGCTCCTACTAACAGAGGTAGCATGGGATTGGCTTCTTGTAAGGCATGATCACCTTTAGCTCACCTAAAACTTCACATACCCTAAAGCAGAATTCATTTCTTAAAAGATCAGTTGACAGACAAGTGATAACAACTAAAATTCAGACTACTTTCTTTAATAAAACTAACACAGCCTTACCTCTTCAAATTAACACTTCCCTCCCCCTGTTCTCCAGCTCTTTCCCAAGACCCTCTGTTAAATTCCAGTACCACCATACCCCACATATCAACAGCTGGATTATGTTCAGGTTCATCTTCTTACAGCTGGTTTCAAAACCATAAGACAGAACAGCATTTATCCATATAGATATGCAGCTATCGTTACCATACTATATTCAGCTCTCTCCTGCTAATTATTTGTCAAGTGCTTCTCAGTATAAAGAATTAGGATTTTTCTTTTTTTATTAAAAAAACCAAAACATTTCAAAACCACAGCCGATACAGACATGGTCTCCTACATTGCCAAATCAGTTGCATAATACTGCTGCCCTTTTGTAAAGATAGATCACACTGGCACTTCAGAAATGGCTGCAGTTTCCAAGTGATGACAGAATTTCGCATCCCCGCCCTATTCCCACTGAGTGTGAGGATCCTTTCCAATGCCTGCAGCAATGCTTTGAAGTAGGTGCAATTGCAGCAAATGCAAAAGATTAAAGGATTCCAGGGTTCATGGAGAGAGGTGCAGAGCTCACTATCACCAGTGAAATTCAGCTAAACATTTTAATTTTTTATTTAAAGAATTTCATCATGAGAAGAGTTACACCATAATACCTTTCCCGAGGATATATTTTACATAACTGTCTATGTTACCTGTAACTAAATCCTTAGATGCAAATAAATGGACATACATTCAGCCTTCCACCATTGTTCTCAGATAGCGCAGGATCTCACGCACAGACAACAGCATACCAAGAACTGAAAGGTTGAAATATGTTCAAAATAGGCAGCGTTACTTCAACTTTTTCTTTTTTAAGCAGCTTTCTCAGGGAATGTTTAGAGAGGTTTCGCATTTAAAGCATCCTCCTACAGGGGGAAGATGCAATACTTCTGACAGACATTTTCCTTTTTGATAGGCATTTCACTTTTTCAGTATCCTGTCAGTTTAGAAACTAGGAGGCAGGGCTTTCAAAAAGCAACTAATGACATATGAGCCCCAACCACTGTGTCCCCCTCCAAAGGTGGTTTACCAAGCACTATTTCTTTTAAAGCAAGGATTTTTTTTTTAAATCCTTATTATGATCTTCTTCAGATCACAACTGTTAACCAAGTCAAAATTGAAGACTCACAATGAAGATTTCCGTGTCATTTCTGAGTAACCTGGCATATGCAAAACTGCATATCCACGTAGTGACATGAAATCTGTGTACTAAAACATATTAACATCTGCTTCTAGAAGGAACAGTATAACACAGAGTCCAGCAGATTTAAATCCTGTTTACAGTAAAATGCAATAGACTACTCCCTAAAACTTTCTGGTGAGTTTACAGCTGCAAATAAAGCAAATCAGATGCACAGATTTTTATTTCTGTTGTTTAGAGAGAAGTATGACAGATGTGGAAACAGGACTGGTTTTATATTAAAGACCTCAAATAGTGCTGAGAAGCCTCTTTTGTTACTCTACTACTTCTACTGAACTCTGGGTCTGTCTACCCAAACCTCATCATCAAGCTTGAGGTCCAGCCTCCTCTTTTCCCTGATGGCACATGTTGTCATCCCCTGTCAGGTCCTCAACACCATATCCCTTTCCTTCAGTCCTAATACCTCCCAGCCCACCACAATGTCTTTCACCTCCTGCCCATCTGTCCCCCTTTCTTACCCCTCTTTCCTGGACTTTACAGCTCAAAACATTCCTTTAGGTGATGCAGAGCACACGGCTGAGCAAACTGCAGCAGTGTGTTCAGGCAGTAGCACGCTGGAGGTATCTACAGCAGTTGAGCCATCATAACTCAGGCTCAACTATCATAACCACAGCAAGATGCTTCTACATTTACTGCTGAAGTCCTGAGCTCTGTGATTCACAGGACCCGTGAATCAACATGGAAGGTGTGTGAAGTGTGCTGAAACTCTCCCACTTTATGACTGGCCTCAATGAATACTAGTCAAATTTCTATTACTGACACAATTCCATTTTGAAGTCAACACAAATTATCTAACTGTATTTAACAAAGGTTGAGTTTGGAATTTTGCCAATAAAAGACCAGCATGGCTGGGATGAAGCTGTTTGCAGATCTTAGTTTCTCCTCCTGGACCAGCTATGTACTTATACAATAAGCTATTTAGTCCTATTTCTTGTACTTGTCCCTCTCCCTCCCCCATCCTGGACAGAACTGCTGAAACACTTTACATGGGCATTCCAACCTCAGTATACAAGTATATAAGTATATAAGATCTCTTCTTAGTATATTTCCTATTGCTTTATTAATATTTAGGAAAAAGAACAAGGGTGAGAGGGAAAGTAAGAAAAACACAAGCAATGGATTGTTAATTGTACAGCCTGAACACCTAGACCTGCTGCAAGGTAAAGAACACAGTAAAACTAGCAGAAACATTTGTAAAGATAAGTTTAAAGTCCTAACACAAACAGTACTCCCAGTTACAGCACTTTATGCTTAACAGAATCAGCATGAGAACCCTAAGGCTACAGTAAAGTTAACAACCATGAACAACAGAATTGCCAACATGAGGACATGGTTTATATGTATCCTGTGCGCATGCTTTTTCAGATGTGGCTAAGTTTTACTGAAGATAAATAGGAATACTAATGAAAATATTAGCCTGTGGCACCAGTTTGGCTATGCATCATGCACGATGAGAAAGCACAACAAAATTAAGAACTTCTAAAAATATATCAGCAGTAACAGCAATATTTAGCTTCTTGCTGTTTTGTCTTATGTTTTCAGTGAGGCCTAATGAAGTCATCAGACTTATTTAATGATTTAAAACTTCTTTACTTAGGTAGAGCATTCCAGGAATTTCTAACAGGGTTGGTGCCAAGCAACTTGCATTTGGTCTGTCCTCTTTCCATGGCCATTTGCTCCCCTTAACCCCATCAGGCAGGGTGGAACACTGCCTAAGCTGATATATCCTCAGACCCTCTCTGGGCCTTGGAGTGAAAGTTATAATTTTTCACCCATACAGCAGTACTTACAAGCCCCAAGGAATGAACAGTTAGCACTTTTTTAATCTAGTCTGTCCCCCTCTCTTTCTTTCTGGTCAAACCTTTAATAACCCAGAGGTGTGAAGAGATGAAAGCAATACAGCAAAAGCCAACAACTCAAAGTACAAAATAACTCTATTCCCCAGCTGGTGACTTCTAAGATTCCTTGGCCAATCCTCAAGGTTCTTGCAGAGACCAGGAGCCCTTATCTGATGGAATTCAACATCAGTAACTTTAAAGTCATGCTCCACAGGTATGATGGGGAAATCAATCCAACCGAGATACAGAGTGGTTAGATCAGCTATCACTGCTCAGAAAAGAGATCTGTGGACAGTCCTGTGGAAGTGACAGCTTGGTGTTCATCAGCAAAGGAAAAATGAATCAAACAGAAGTAATCCTCCAAGAAGCAGAGAATGAAATATAAAACACCTTCATGTGTTTGTCACTCAAATCTTGTGGCATCCAAGTTCTGCTTTACTTTTTTAAACTGCTTGGTTCTGCTTCTAATCTGGAGAAAGCACTGGGGACAAGAAAATTCTAGAAGGGTGAGTGTAGGTACAAAATGGAAGAAGCTAGAGCTAAGATACTCTTTCAAACCGGGGGGGGGGGGGGGGGGCAGTTTAGATGGGAATATAGCATCACAACACAGTCCTAGAGATAAAGAGTCTCCTCAGTGCAAGAACACTTTTCCAAAGCACAGCTTAAAAGATCTGATTTAGATCCAGGTTGCCATTGGCAGATCATCACAGCCCCCAGTTAAAAGGTCATCTGAAGTTACACACAGCAGGAGGATAAAGAAAACCCAACAAAAAAAAGTATCATAATTTGACCTCAGCCAGAGGACAGGACCACACCAGGCTGATTCAGTGTTTCTACCAGATGGTGTGTGCCAAGAGGCTCCCACAGAGCACTGGCTAGAATCTAAAGCTGCCCTAAAGATAACATGCAATCTGAAATTGGAGATAGTGCAAAGATGCCACCTGCTTCCCCTCGCAATGTAAGTCAGTCGCTGGATAGGAGCCAGTCCCAGGGGCACAGAGTGCTGCTGCTTGTTCACACATACATGCATACGAGACTGAATGTGTTTTTTCCTAGTGCAGAATATTTATTCCAGAAAACATAGGGGGTGTTGGGTATTTTCCCACTCCCCCTTCTGTAGATGTAATGTAATCTGTAGAGAGGAAAGATGAGAAAAGTCTATACCATCTTAAAAATTCTCTTTAAATGAATTTAACTCTCTCCACTACCTTAAGCATCAGATTCAAGCCAAGATGAACATGTGTTATCGTACTTTCAAAGCATTTCTCATCGAGACCAGGCTTACAAATACAGTCCAGAAGGAACATAATAAATATTTCCCTATAACATGGTCTGTCCTGTTCTGGAATGTTTTCATACAAGTAATTTCAAGCAGAGAGCCCCCTCACTCTCTGAATTTTACAACCCAAAAATTTTGCCAGAAACTGTTCAACAATTTTCACCAAGTAGAAAACTTGGCCTCCCTATCCCACAAGCTCCTGACGCAGACAGCTCTGTTCTTCACGTTTCTAGTGCAGTACTAAACCCCACATTTTAATCCAGCACTTTTCTGCATGATTACGTTTCAGCAAGGTGAACACAGCCTTTCTTAAGGCTTCTGTATCAGAAAAATTAGAGAGCAAACCCACTGTCCACTGTTGTAAGAGAAACACACATACCACCAGAACTAAACTGCTACTGAACACCCTCCTCTTCTATAGAGGAAAGAGATGAATGTGTAAGCATGGTAATTATTACCTGACAGATCTAGTTTACAGGAGAATCAGCTCTAAGACTCAAAGAATGACAACATACTAGTATGAAGAAAATGGGAAGTAAATGCCTCAAATACCGGTACAAAATTTGCTAACTTACACACTGAGCAGTGGCTCGATAGGACAGCACCTAAAAGTCACTTGAAATCACCACTCCATTGCTACAGGGCTGGTCCTGTGAACCAAACTTCAGCATAACTTTGATTGCTCCCTGAGGCATCTTGCACCATATACCTAGATTTTCTGTGTTTGACCTCCTCCAGGAAACAGCAGCTGCCCTGCCTTGGATGACAACAGACTATTGAGGCTTCCACACACTATTATATTTAATAAATTTAAGTTGTGTTTTGGGGAACTAGAGGGGGGGCACCTGTAGGTGACAGGAACAATGTGTTGACTTGTACCCTTCTGGCTGGCAGCCTCCCAAGTTGCAGATCTCAGGAAGAGGCATTCAAGTGTCATATGGTTTTCCTTCTGCAGCTTCCCACCCCATTAACATGCTCTGCAAAGGCCTAGTGTTTGAACAGGAGGAATTATCACCTCTTGAATCTTTACACCATTCACTTCTGCTTTAACAGTGCTTGATTATAAACTATGGTGTAAAAATGAGATGCATTTGTCTGCCTGCATTGTAGAGTGAAAATATTTAGCAGATATATGGTATAACCAAGTTATATCCAGCTATTAAATTGAAGAAAAATATTCTATTGTCACTTCCAGCTGAATCTATGAGAATTATTTTAGCAGTCTCAAAGCTACTTATTACAGCGGAAGATACAGAAAACGGGCATATTTGGAAGACAGCAAGATCCAACAATACAAAAATACAAACTCATGACATGAAGGACAGCTGTGCAAAACAAAATCGGCAATGCTTTCACTGGTCAGAGCACATACTGAAATGATAACTAGAAACCCAGAGTGATATTATTATGCTTTTGTTACATGACCTTGTCAGAACTTCACTTGGCTGCAGAAAGTCCTGTAGTTTTGTTCTTTCATTACACCCCTAGAGCCAAGTATCACTTAAATACATTTATTTTCCCAGCATGTCATTTAGGAAGTTGTAATTTTATTCAATACATGAAGTCGTTCATCTGTTCTCAAAAAAGAACCTTTATCCAAACTTGTCCATTGTGCATCTAAACAGTAAGGAAAATCACTGCACTGAGAAAGCATTTCATTATCAACCATTCAGACCACATCTTTGTTAGGAAATTGTAATGAATAGCACATTTATACTGCAGGCTTTCCTATGTTCTAAACTATGTTTTGACCACAATATCCACATTCAAACACCTTCCTGTCCGCTCTTGCAAATGCTACAATTGTTACAGCATGGGGGAAAATTCCTATTTTGTTTTCAAGCAGAATTTCTAGACATTCACACTTGCAGTATAAGTCCTAGTAAGATACTTGGAGACAGAACTACGAGAGCCTATACATTTGCTCTTATAGCATCCACATACCCTATGCCACTTTCTGCTTACCTGGTTAATAGTTATCGCTTTCCTTTGATGAAAACTGCTGTATTGTCTAAGTAAAACATTTCCCCATCATGCTTCCAGTTGTCCAAGGAGTAATCTAGAACTGTATCTAAACTTATCATTCCCCTGTATTCATTGTAGAAGTCCAGAGCAGTGTTTCAAGGGAAGTAGAATAAAAACACCCAAAAGAGATTTGTAGAAGTAAGGGTTAATTATGACTATTAGAGCACAAAGGACAACTGCCAGATGCAGTCTGTATCACTTCAAAGAGCTCAAACTGTTCTCAGCATAACATACCTACCATTAGCAGGTACCAAGACCTGCTAAACAGGCCACCAAGAATGACTGCACCTAAGAAAACAATATCATCTGCCTGAGCCAGCAATGGGCCCTTGCAGCAAAGAAGGCTAATGGTATCTTAGGTTGCATTAGGCAAGTATTGCCTAAAGATTGGCGGAGGCAAAAACTTCACCTCTTCTCAGCCCTGCAAAGAAGGCAGAGCCAGACTCTCTTCACTGTCTGCCCAGTGACAGGACAAGAGGTACTGGGCACAAACTGAAGCACAGGGAGTTCCACCTGAACATCATTAAACACTTTTTCATTGTGAGAGTGACCTAGCACTAGCACACGTAGCCCAGGGAGTCACTGGGGAGTCTCAACCCTTGGAAATATTCAAAAGCCATCTAAGACATAGTCTTGGGGAACTGGCTCTAGGTGGTCCTGCTTGAGCTGGTGGGGTGGGCCAGACGACCTCTAGAGATCCCTTCCAACCTCAACCATTCTATGATTTCCAGGCTGTAAGTTCATCAAGTTCAGTAATGGCAGTGTGATACAGGATCAGACCTCTTTTATCATCTCTTTCTCTGGCCTTACAAGTGTATGTGCTGCCAGTCTACAATATAATTAAATCTTCTCCTGCTAACACCATATGGTTAGGCCACATCATGAGCCACCGCATGATAATGCAAGTTATTGGAAAGAATAAAGCAGAAGGTAATGTCCAAAGGTCAGCTCCTATTTGCTACCACCTGTCTTTCTCAGCAGGGGCTCATGGCCCTGCTTTTTCCTCAGTAAACATCTACAGAACAGTGAACAGCTTTCAGAGACTTCTAAATGTTTTAATATTCACACATATATTGCAGCAAATAAATTGTGGGAACCAAAGCACCACAGGCTTAAGCAGGGTTTGGTCAGGCTGTTCTTTCAGAAGCAAGCATCTAGTCACACTGAGCACATTCACGAGACATTAAAGATATATTGCTTCTCCAATTGTCCTACCAACAGGTTAGGCCATGACACTCCTGGGTTGACATCTCTCAGGTAACAGCAGCAAGTTCTGAACCTCCACAGGCTCCCTGACCCTTACCAGGAAGGGCCGATGTTAAACACAGTTTCCACGTCTGCTGTGCCAGCGACGGTATGTGATACCAACCACGTGTCACAGACCACATATCCGCTCCAAAAGCGGCAATCTAAACTGCGACTTTTACAAAGTGCCTTAATTCTGCCAGGAATTAACTTCTCCCTCAAGACCTCCTGACACTTCCACGGATCAGAAACTATTACTGAAATGCTTTCAGACATCTCCCTTCTCCATATTTGCACCCTGAATGCAACACTAGTGCAGCTGCAAGCAGCAACAGTTTGTCTCACACAGGATTCTTGCCTTGTTCCCAGATGGAACTGACCCAAGCAAGAAGCAGACAGAGCTGAACTCATTCATGAGTCTCTAGGACCCCTCTCCACAGTCATGATGGGCAAGAGAATCCTTCCACCTACCTAGTATAGAAATCATGCACGGTGCTGCCAAGATCCTTGAGGAACACATACAGAGAATCCAGATCCCAGTAATTGTAACTCTATTGCCATGGGTACACAGACATCAGTCATGGGGCTCTCTGCTTGGAGATTTGCAGTGGTGCTTTGTGGGCTTCAACTTGCACACAGAGAGCCTGAACACTAGTGTAGACACCTTAATCCACCACACTGAAGTTTCCAGCTTCAAAGACAACACTTTTCTGATAGATTTTTATCACATACATATGGTTTTGTTCTCCTTTTTTTTTTGTAAGCTATTTTGGTGTATTTTCGCTTAAGTGCCCAGGAAAAGGTTTTTAAATAAATCTGCTCCTTTAACAGTTTGCTGTTAACAGCAGATGCTATTGCAATGAACTACCTTTCTTTAGCCACAGCTGCCTCCCAATGGATTTCTTCTGTTTCTTACAGGGAATTTAACAGCAGACTCTCCAGCCCAACAGAACTGACAAACTACTTTAGCAAGGCTCCATGCTGGGGTGACTCCCGGAACCTCCTATTCTTCACAAACAGCATTTCTTTTAAAAAGGTGCAGAGCATTTGTTTCCATATGCTCAGGATTTCTCAATACTGCTGCTCTTACAAACTAGTAAATGAATGCCTCCAGCTAGCAGTAACATTTCTATCAATGTAACAGCCCAGCCCACAGGGATCTAATTTACTGAAACTGGTTAAGTGCTACACAAACATCATCTAGAGAGATTAATTGGCTGTTAAAGTTTGATTGCTTTGCAATCCCTTGGTGATGGTTGGAAAATGAAAAAGTGATCTTTTGTCATTACGTAAATACCTTAAGGTACAGTATATATGCAGGGCTTTGTTTACATTTTCTAAACACAGCAAGTCTTCAGTGGAAAGGAGAGCCATGACCCATTTATTTATACTGAAGCTTATTTAGTATATTCATTACGGATGACATTTTCCTGAAGTTTATTTAGAAGTAAAGTCTTCCCAGGCTGTAATTAATCCAAATTAAAACACATTTATGGTGATCATTAAAGCAATTTGTTGCAGACAAGTTTCCATTTGATCATTTTCCAAAGTTTGTATTACTATATTCTGCATCTTCCATTTCCTAAGTGCAATTTTTTATTTCCCCTAAAAAGTACCCAAACCAGATACCCATGTTCCTGCAATTTTTCTACCTGGAGGTTCCTTCAAGTTATGTGGGAATTTGGTATCAATCCTCTATTACTTCATTATCTTTGTTTCTGGTTTGTGAAACCCTTCATTGTCAAGTTTTATAACCCTAGTTTTCTCAGGGGGGAAAGAAGTTTACAGAATAGCTCAAAGCTGTGTTCACTGACCATGCTACAAGACAATGTGAGGAACAAGAACCTGAGGCACCAGCCAGATGAGCTGTCAGCGTGATTATTTCATATGATTTCAGCAAATAAAAATAGCCGATTTATACAGCGCAATCCCACAGATATAAGACACTACTTTTCCCTGACAAACTGTCATCCTTTTTTCACAAGCTACCTCATTGACAAGACTTCTACCTACAATGCCCGCTGACATCTTCAGGCATGCCCACAGGGGTAGATGCTCCTCGTTACTGTTAGTAGTGACACTGAGGATGATTCAATAAGGATCAGAAGTATGTAGGCAATGAAGAACAAGCGCTATTAAGATCAGAATGGAATTACTGAAATTACTATTAGCAATGTGAATCAAGCAAAGAAATAAGTTGTCTTTCCGATTCAGTGGAATTTGTATCCCTTCCACACAGAATGAAAAAGCCTTTTCATTCTTAGGCTCAGAAAAATCTGATTAGTAATCAGCAATATGAAACCCTTAGCACACCACATTAAATTTCTCTTCCACTCATATGCAACTAAATATCATAGAATCATAGAATAATTAGGGTTGGAAAGGAGCTTAAGATCATCTAGTTCCAAACCCCCTGCCGTGGGCAGGCACACCTTACACTAAATCATATCACCCAAGGCCTCATCCAACCTGGTCTTGAACACTGCCAGGGATAGAGCATTCACAACCTCCCTGGGCAACCCATTCCAGTGCCTCACCACCCTAACAGGAAAGAATTTCCTTCTTATATCCAATCTAAACTTCCCCTGTTTAAGTTTTAACCCGTTACCCCTTGTTCTATCACTACAGTCTCTAATGAAGAGTCCCTCTCCAGCATCCCTATAGGCCCCCTTCAGATACTGGAAGGCTGCTATGAGGTCTCCACGCAGCCTTCTCTTCTCCAGGCTGAACAGCCCCAACTTCCTCAGCCTGTCTTCATACGGGAGGTGCTCCAGTCCCCTGATCAGCCTCATGGCCCTTCTCTGGACTTGTTCCAACAGTTCCATGTCCTTTTTATGTTGAGGACACCAGAACTGCACACAATACTCCAGGTGAGGTCTCACAAGAGCAGAGTAGAGGGGCAGGATCACCTCCTTCGACCTGCTGTCACGCTCCTTTTGATGCAGCCCAGGATACGGTTGGCTTTCTGGGCTGCAAGCTCACACTGAAGCCCGCTCATGTTCATTTTCTCATCAACCAACACCCCCAAGTCCTACTCCACAGGGCTGCTCTGAATCTCTTCTCTGCCCAACCTGTAGCTGTGCCTGGGATTGCTCTGACCCAGGTGTAGGACCTTGCACTTGGCATGGTTAAACCTCATGAGGTTGGCATCAGCCCACCTCACAAGCGTGTCAAGGTCCCTCTGGATGGCATTCCTTCCCTCCAGGGTATCAACTGAACCACACAGCTTGGTGTCATCGGCACACTTGCTGAGGGCGCACTCAATCCCACTGTCCATGTCAGCGACAAAGATGTTGAACAAGACCGGTCCCAACACCGATCCCTGAGAGACACCACTTGTTACAATGTCAACATTGAGCCATTGACCACAACTCTGTGTGCGGCCATCCAGCCAGTTCTTTATCCACCGAGTGGTCCATCCATCAAATTGATGTCTCTCCAATTTAGAGACAAGGATGTCGTGTGGGACAGTGTCGAACGCTTTACACAAGTGCGGGTAGATGACATCAACTGCTCTACCCCGTCCATCAGTTCTGTAGCCCCATCATAGAAGGCCACCAAATTGGTCAGGCAGGATTTCCCTTAGTGAAGCCATGCTGGCTGTCACCAAGCACCTTGTTGTTTTTCATGTGCCTTAGCATGCCTTCCCGGAGAATCTGCTCCAAGATGTTGCCAGGCACAGAGGTGAGACTGACTGCTCTGTAATTCCCCGGGTCATCCATTTTCCCCCTCTTGAAAATGGGGGTTATATTTCCCTTTTTCCAGTTGTCGGGAACTTCACCTGACTGCCATAATTTCTCAAATACGATGGCCAGCAGCTTCACAACTCCATTTGCCAGCTCCTTCAGGACCCGCGGATGGATCTCATCAGGACCCACGGACTTGTGCACATTCAGATTTTTAAGATGGTCTCAAACCAGCTCCTCTCCTACAGTGGGCCCAAGGTCTTCATTCTCACAGTCCCTGCATCTGCCTTCCAGGACTTGGGTGCTGTGGTCAGAGCCTTTGCCACTGAAGACCGAGGCAAAGAAGTCATTCAGAACCTCATCCTTCTCCAAGTCTCATGTAGCCAGTTCTCCTGAGAGCTTCCTGAGGGGGCCTACTTTCTCCCTAGTCTGTTTTTTATTTGCTATGTACTTGTAGAATCCCTTCCCGTTACCTTTAATACCTCTAGCTAAGTTTAATTCTACATCCACAGTTCAGCATCTGGGTTGCATGCAAAGCAATGAAAAATTAAGAACCATACCACAGATTTCATATAAACCAGTTCTAAAATAGACTTCCCAAGGCAGGGCACAAAGAACGTAAACAATTTACAGATAGTGCTACATTTGTAGTCTGGACATATGAATAAAAAACCCTGACCCCACAAACAGTTGGCTGTATGGTGTGTGTGCCAGCCCATTTACTGAGGAATTTGCACAGTTCTGAAAGAAGTAAATAGCAATAAACTGTCTCCTCCAACTGGGGAGTAGGGCAGGGGGTGGGTGTCAATCTGTAGTGAAGTCCCCAGCTGGTACAGGAAAATAGGTAATGGCCTTTTGGGAAAAGGAATGGAAAAAACATGATTCTATACATTAGCAGAAGCTCCAAAGTTACCAGTGCAAAACAAAGTGCTCAGATACCATGGTGATGAGCATGTTATAAAAACAAAGAGTGTCAGCTTATACTGTAAAAGCTTCTAACAGAACTGCATAATATGGGCATAGTTTGCTCAAAAAAACCCCTCACCAGTACAACCCCAGGAAAGCTTCAAAACCTGGTGCAACAACATACACATACCTTTCCAGCACTGCCTCCACCACCATTGTGTGATGCCTGGGGAGCCAAGCACCTACCCAGGAGCTTAGTCTAAGAGGTGCCATTTGCATCCAAAAGATTAGCACTGTATTTGCTAAGTGAGATGCTGGAGTAAAGATTAGCAGGGGAAGAGGAAATGCACCATTTGGACTTGATAATTATCATCTACCAAGCAGGTCTTCTGCAACACCAGCTGGGCAACTGTATTGGAAGCTTGAATTTGCACACTGCATTATGAGTGAACACACCAAATCTTAACTTTGAATTATTCAAAGATAGCATACAGCTTGCTTAGATCATGTTTGTGTAAAACAGCCTACTCAAAACCTCAGATTGCTTGTCCTGGCAAGATTAGGTTCCCTGGCTCATTGCTGTATTTAAATGAAACATTTTCAAAATAAGCACCTATATCACTTAAGAAAGAAATACACTTTAAAAGAAGTAATAAAACTGTCTCCTTTCTGCAGTGAAAAGGATCTTAATTGCCTCACACTTACCAACACCTCTAAGATTTATGGTGCCAGTTGGATTCATCTCCCTCAAACCCCATTAAGAGTGGCTATTTCCTGTCAAAGATACACTGAGCAGACCCTGCACTCATGCTCTAACCAGCAGATAACAAGAATGGCAGCTCCCTTATTTACACTGCAGTCCTCTGGCACTAACACTGTTTGCCTTCTTTACTGCAGCTGTGCATGTTGGGATCAGCACTTCAAGGATTTTTATGTTCACTTGAAAGTGTCTTTCCTGAGCAGCATGCTTTGGAATCTACCAGTTATATACGATGTTTTAAACTGCCTGTTAGGCTTCCCACACCATTTATAACTTCCTCACTGACTGTGTCTTGCAATTTATGAGCAGCAACTTAAGTGATCTGAATCTCCTGTATCTAATTGGAGTGAGGGAGGCCTCATTATTTGTTATGCCTTTTCATTGATTTTAGCCTTGAAATCCTTGCTTTTGTCTTGCATTGTCAGAGGCAATTACAATACACATGTAAAGCCTGGATTCCACCACAGATGCTAAGGTCACACACTACAGTCCCTTCATAACCTCTAAGGCTTATTGATGGTTCCTATTTGCTTCCCGATTTTGTCCCTCTGAGCCATTTTTCCCCAAGGTACACTGGTTTGCTTAAATTAAACATATACCCTATTTCATTAACAACTTGGAACTTTTTAAGCATATTCAAGACAAATTTTGTGTTGTTTGCCCTCTGCCAAGAACAGAAAGACACTGATGGCAAAAGAGCTCCCAGCACTTTGTAATACACAGCAACTTTCCTCAGAGCTTTCATGGTTCTGGAAGGATCTCTTTGGCTTTCAATACTCCTTTGCAGCCTGCCAGAGGAACTGGTTTATGCTTCAGCAGGTAAACAGTTAATTGTATGACATTTTTTCCAAGTGTTTTCTCATTTGGGCTATTAAAATTCATTTAAACTTTAAAGCAGCTTCTAAGACTTTCCATATGAATGACGTCAAACAGCGCAGTCTAAAGTTTTCCAGTATGTTACTTGACCCTCTCAGATGAGGGCATCATATGTTAGTCACATTCTAGACCACAGGAATCTCTTAAACCAAGCATTTTTCTTATTTTTGTTTTAAAATCTGCTAAAAGCTTTTAATCTCCATTCCCCCTTTGAATGCTGGTACATACCAGTTACTTACCACACATTCTTGCTATTTCTATTACCTTGAAACAATTTGTTTTCTTCTAGTAGACATGAATCTGATTATTAAAAAGATATCTTTGCATTTCTAGTTATTAGTTACTGCACCTGCAAATCTGTCAGCATAAGTCTGAATCATTCTCATATTTTTTAATCATTGCTTCTCACTGAAGGAGTTACTCAACTGTCTTGAAATACATTTTGTTCTTCTAAATCTAAAGTAATGACAGAGGGAGTTATTCTACTTCCACAACTACCCCAGTGAAGGACTCCTTCAATCCCTTAGTCTAATAGCATCCACTATTAATAATACCCACCATATAGCAGATGCTTTTCCCGGTTATTCTATAGAAAAATTCTTCCTTCAGTCAAATATTTTCTTTTTAAACCCTATAAAGTCAGACTTCATGAGAGCTCATGACTATTTACATTTAAATACCCTAACATAGCATACTACTTTTCTTCTATGATTTTTAACCTAATGCCTGCATTCATCCTATCACAGCCACATGAAACTCGAAATAGCATCAACCTATGCTCACCCCAACTACTAAATGCCCAATGGCATTTAATACAAACTATGTCATACTTAGATGTCAAAGAGCTTAATAGCCTTTGTACTAAAAAAAAGGGGGAAAAAAGATCCAAACCACCACAGCCTACAACCCGAATTTGGGGTAAAAGGGGTTTTAGGTTTATGCTTTGCAGACCAATTTTCAAGCTATCAGACACTTCTAACTTCAGTAAGTTTTAACATTCCTCTAAACACTGCAAAACAAGATTTCTAAACATAGCCCTGACAGCAGTGCTGGATTATAATTCTAACAGTATCCAGAGATTCTGATCAACTCCTACAACAAACAGCCCTGGCACCACCTTTAAAATAGCCATCCCTGCAATTATTACGTATTCATCTCTTGGCATAGCCTTGGCATTACAGAATTTCTTGTCATTCCTGAAGGAATTGCACTAATATACTTGATACTGTATTTGTACAGCAAGTACAGAGCACTAATGAAGACTTCCAGGTAATCTGATCTGTGCCATTGTCCTGTTTTCACTAGACAGTTGCAAATATCTGACTTTAGTATTATAATGCCTAATCTATTCATATCTGAATACCACAGCTGTACTGATAAGTAAAGTCTGGAGAATCCAGGGCTCCATTAGCCCAAGGTACTTTTTAACTGTCTATTTACTGAGCCAATGTTTAAAACGGAAAAAAACAACCAGAAGGGGGGAAAAAAAAAACCACCACCAAACAAACAAACAAAAAGAACACCAAAAAGAGAGAAAAAAAAATAAAAATCCAAAACTCTCAGGAAACTGGTTAATGAGGATGAATTTAACAGAAGTTGTAGACCACACAGTAAAGGGCCCCCCTTCAAGTGACTGCTGCAATTTCTTCAAGGAGAGCACAAATAGCATTTAAATCTACTTTAAATAAGGTTAAATTTAACCAGAATGGTTTACTGCAACTTCTTTCCTTAGCAATTTAAAAAAAAACAAAAAACAAAACAAAAAACAACCAAACAAAAAGATCCACAACCCAAACTCTGAAATGCATCAAAAGTTTTGAAGATCATTAGGTTCAAAGCATTTGAACATGCCTTGGTTTACAAGGAAACCTTTGCATTATTTGCAGTAGTATGGTGACGTTATACTAGCATATAAAATTTTCAATATTTAAAGTTGAATATCACAGCTTTTTCAAATTACATAAAGAACAACTTGGCATGAAATTGATGGGGGGTTTGGTTATTTAACAAGTATTTCAAGCACTTTTTCTTTCCTCTTGCCATGCAGGAAGAACTAACATTTCAGTCTAAGCTTAAAAAGGACATCTGGCTGAAAATTGGAAGTGGTTAACATTCTCATGCAATTTTTACAACCACGTGAATATCTAATTGGGCAATATCTTGCCTTAATGGACTGTTTCAGAGTGCTCTGTCCTCAGAGCTAATGACTGATTCAGCACCGTATCAGCCCACTTTTACAGTGGAACTCAGATTAAAGTCCTTACCATTTTTAATTCTTACAATCTCATAATGAGTTCCTTTAGAAAGCTTAACCATTCACCAGTTTCCTATAAGTAGGTGTTTCTCACTCATTACCTGGCAGGCAGAGGGAGCAAGTTAAGATCTCCTTAAAGCATTAGGTATTGTGAAAGCCAAACAACATTTAGGTAAAACAATTTCTCTCCACCATTTTATTCTTTTTTTTAATCACTCAGGCAAGTGACTGCAAGATAAATACCACAAAAATTCTGTCACGAGACTACACAAACTGTAGCACACCCCTAAATTTCACTGCATTGTAACATGCAAAAGTGATGGGTCTATTTTAAATTTCACATAATCTCATTATCTAGCAGCACAGAACACAGACAACTGTATAATTTCCAAAGACAAGCTCTTGGCACATAAGTTATCTCCTGACTAGTAAAATTAAACAAGTTTCATTGTGAAACACACACAAAAAAATAAATAAAAATACAGCTATCTGCCAAGATCAAGCCTAAATTTATAGGCTCAGAGTAACACAGAAAATGTCTGTTCAGAAGAAAACCTTTGCACATTCATTTTCATGATCAGCCTTTTGTTCTGGACTCATCATGAAGATCTGCAGTTTCTTGCCATTTCTGGTTCATAAATACACCTTGATTTTGTAAATAAGGAATACACAGGGAACCAGCTGATATCGGAGGGAGTCCATCATTTAGCTATCTGACCCAGTGATATTTTTGATTAGCAAGCACAGCAGACAAATACAGCAGTTCTTCACATCTGAAGTAACAGCGGTGGAGTGAAGGCAGTCAGTAGGTCAGTAATGACTTTTTAAATGAGGACTGCAGTGAAGAGAGATGCAGTATCAGGATCTGGACTGGCTAGAGGAACACAAGAACCTAAACAACTGCTCAGGAATCACACCTAGTCACTCAACACAAGATCATTCTGTTCACTGTGCTGAACCAGACCTACAGCCTGCCTGTCACATAAGAACATGTGAGGAGGCCTGTGAATGTACATAGGTTAAGACTGAACTATGTATTTGCTACAGACTTAATTATGTTCTATACAAGTGCTGTGGCACAAAATGAAAGTTATTTTTTAATGTTTTTGTCATTTCTCTAGAAAAAGCTCCTTGTCTCATGAAGAGATTTCATATTCTGTCAAGAGACCCAGCCTATTCATGACACAGATTTAAAAATTTATTAAATGCTGCCAACAATAGTGCAATAGAAGGGAGAAGAAGAGAGACTGACAGCTGAAGCCTAACCAGATTGAAAACACTAAAAGGTTTCTCTTGTGCTGAAGTTCAAGAGGGAATACAAAGCTCCGTTTTCTTAAGGGGGATTTTAATTGTCTCTTGTTTTCTGGCTTTAGGAATTGGGGTCAAAAGTGGAATTATCTGTTTTTTTTTTTCTGAGCCATTCTTAAACTTTTCCTAGGGAATACTGAATAAAGTCCACTTGAAAACAACCTTTATTTCACTTGAGAACAACCTTTATTTGTTATATTCACCAAGATACTCATACTTGCACTACACCAAGTACTGCACTTTTTACGTATCTGCCAGCTTCCTCTGAACTCAGGCTACTGCTGCTGGTTCCAGCAGCAGAAACCCAGAGCAATGGCAGCAGAGCCCATCAAAAGAGATGCAGTCATGAACAAGTTAATAGACACAGCTAAAGCATCTGCAAGCAACGTTATACTTCAGGCTTCAGTGGTTTGCTTTTTATTTGCACTATTACTTGTATTTTTACTATGTGGCAAAAATATCTAGAGGCGTTGGTTGGAGGGGTTTTAATCTACGATTTGTTTAACTTCAAAACAATAAATAAAAAATAAAAATTAATTAGAACAGCCAGGAAGAGAGAGCTGCTTTTGTTGGCTGCAAATAAAGGACTCCAATACATCCTTTCATAAACAAGCCTCCTCTGTACTAAGGTTTCTTGTAAGAACAGGCAGGCTTCAAAAGAGGTTCAGAGGTTTGGTTTAGGATAGGAACCAAAAGTTGAGAAAACTCAGTTGTCTCTAAAGCAAAGGTGGAAGTCTCGGGAGAATGGCTTGAGTGAGACTTTCTGGTATTTACCATGTCTGTTCAAGCATGAATGGTACATAAAAACAACCTCTCATGGTGCTTTTCAGGAAACAAGACCTTTTCTGCTGAACCAGCCAAACCCCATTAATTTCAATACATAAAATGATGAAACGAGAAGTTGGCTGCCCTCAAAGGTAAACAGAGGTCAAGGTGGAGCATGGCAAGTAGCTATATTTTCATTAAAGAAGTGCCCTAAAGAAAAAGTTATTTCATGCAAAACTGCTCAAATGAAAAGAAATAACTTACATAAAGAGTTTATAAACTATTCTGTTCATCTTCCAGTAATAATCCAGTAGAGGAGTTTATTGGCAGGAACATCAGCAGATGAGAACACTTTTAGGGAAAAACAAACGTTATCTGCAGTCAGCAATGAGAAGATGAGGTTAAAAGTCAAATAACTTCCTGCAGATTCTTCTCTGGATGTTAGTAATCTCATCCAAATTGGTTTGCTATTCCTTGATCCATGGTGTATCTTTTGCAGTTTTAACAGCCTCCATGTTTAAACACCCAGGAAAGGGGCAAGATATACATATTGCAGTGTCAAAAATGACAAAAAGCATGTTCTTTCAGACATACATTTATGACATTACAAGTAAACAAGAAACCTGTCTGACAAACCTCCTTCACAGGCCTTAATTAGTAATCCACTGAATCAGTACAGGTGCTCAAAATTAGTATTTGCAAGCTTCCTGCTCTTGAGTGTAAATAAACTGTTAACAAAACTACCAGGACGGGGGCAATAAGAACAATTTTCCTTCTTTTCTTCTTCCCACCCTCCAGACAATCCCATTTTAATCACTGCATAACCCTACATACATCTTTGCTCTCTCAGTGCTCATAGCTTTCTCTTTTCCAGACCTTTTTTAGCCCCAAGGCAAGAGAGATGATGAGGACTGTCAGAGAAAGGGAAGGAAGAGTGGGAGGGAATGCCCTTCCCCTGCAGCCTGGGACTGAGCAGAACAGGTTTTCCAAAATTCCCTGCTTTCTCATCTCAGGCAGTGCCAGAGCAAATAGCCAGGGAATGCAGTCACCTAAACCCATGGTCAGGGAATGCAGTCACCTAAATCCCCCCCCCCCCCCCCCAAATTACACACCCTAATTACACATTCCTAGCTCCAAGGGATCCCCAATCCTCAAATTCTACACATCAACCTTCTATAAATACAGAAGATAACCAGTGTTACTCATTATACAGTCCTAAGAATCAGCTGCTCTTGATGCCACTAGCTTGTTGGTGGACATAGGAAGGGGGCTGGAAGTCAATTTTAATTGCATCACTCAAAAGATAACTATTTACCATCTTTATGGAGCACAGGCTGATCAAAGCAATCTAGCTATACCTACAGCCCATAGAAGCTTTGAAATGATGCAACCAAAAATGTTCTTGCCTTAGAAAAGCATTATAGATAGATATTTTGTTTGCACTCAGAAATAAGAGACATTTTTTGACCCAGACAACTCCAGGCTAGATTGCCCCTGACCTTGACTAATCTTTTACTTTTTGGCATGTTTTTTGCCTGCGTCATCTCACTAGAGCACAGCACATAGAGAACTTCCAGTTGTTAATGCAGCACTTCTTTCCCAAATATGCCCAAATGAAGAGTTGTAGTCCAGATTTTCCATTAAATTTATTGTCAGAAGGTCTTTAAGTGCAAGGGAGGACAAGAGGACCAAAGCCAAGATATTTAGAGGAAAAGACAAGGGCAGCAAGGAGGAGAGGGTAATACCGAAAGATCTGGATTCTAAAGGAGAATGGATAAGTTCCCAGAGTGTGGGTTAGAACAAGGAAAAGAGTGGTAATGCTAGAAAGGAAAGAAAACAGAAAAGCACAAGTATATGAATTACATCCCAGGAGAAGCCCTGCATCCTAGGAATAAGTGAATGAGAGTTTCTCCTGGAAAAAAGGGCGCTGCAATCCCACTGTGCAGCAATATTTGCTTCTGGCTCTGCACCTTCCTGACTTACCCTACAAGAGCACTTGGCATCACTGGTTGGAAGGGCAATAAGTGTTTCAGTCACTGGTATTTATCTTTTAATTTTTCTTAGTCAAGACTGCAATATTTTTTTGCAAAATCAAATTTATTAGGTGTGACTGCATGTATATCCTTTTAGCTATCATAGTGACATATGCCCAAAGAAATGCCTCTCCTACAACAGAAAGCAGCAGCATTTAGATCATTCAGCTCAGCTGACCACAAAGAACTGATGCACAGTGCTCTAATGCATTCAGAAGGGGTGTAATAAGATGCCTTAGCCAAAATCCCTCATCCCTGCCCTAAAGTTATAGTTCATCAGATAACTTCATTCACATTCATACTGCAGCTTTTATTTTATGATAGCAAAACCATTTTTTAGGCCATACATACATCATAATTCACATATTCATACATGCTCTCCAGCAGATGCAACCACACCAAAGTCAAAAGTAATATTCCATTTTTACCAAGAGGTGAAGATTTAAGGTTTTTTCTTAAGTCAGATTCTTTCTGCTCAGAGAGACACCACATGCTGAATGATAGAAAATCTTTTATACTGGAATAGGATCCTAATTATTGCTTCATTTTGCCAGTTCCTACGAATCACCAGGGAAAGATTAAAGCAAAAGTAAATATTGGTTCCTTGTCCTATTTACAGTAATCAAACAATGAAGTAACTTGAGTCACCTTACTAAAAGGTGCAAATGGTTATATTTCATTCAGTTTGCAAGCAAAAACCGTTAATCTGAAGGATTGCTGAAGTCTAAGAAGCAGCTGCACCCATCCTACCAAAGGATTTTTTCCTGAAAATTCATATGCAAGCTGTTCCCAATGATAGGTACGAGTAGGGTGGCAGTGGAGAGCTAAGAGTGCTGCAGAAAGACCAGCAGACTAAGCCTTACATGCATCAACAGCCTTACATTTACCAGCAGCTAAAGATTCTCAGTGTGGCAAAAAAATGAAAGACACTGGCACCCCTCAACTCCTCCAATACACACTTCTCCTGAAAACTGGCTACTAAACTTTCCAGGAGAGTCTAAGTATCTAGAGCAAATAGCACTATACTACATCCTTCTGGCATTTCTTTCATCCTGGAGGATAGTTCACACAGAATTTAAATCAAATACTTATGTGCTTTCTCTTTTTAATGTCCAGATGTTTGAGTGCTACTATCAATAGTTAGAAGAAAACAGAGCTAGAGAAGCAGGATGAATAGTGTGAGGATGAGTGGGCATCATTTCAAAAAAACTCTGTGCTTTAAATCCATTAGTATTCAAACGGTTTAAGTGCCATGACACTCAATTCATTCCATCACAATGACTTAAATAGCCTGTTCTGCCACTGTAAGTCAGGTAATCAAGGGCACAAGCATTTAAGTTATAAAAGCTTGCACAGCTGCACCACCAGTTGCTAATTATAGGTGTGCAATTTTATGGAAATAAAGATTTCTTTAAACTGAAACCCCTGGGTTTTTTTTTCACTTTCGCCTGGTTACGTTATTTACTGAAAATGAAATATGTACTATTCCCTAAAAAAATTGATTTACAATGATAACACCTCAAAGATACCCAAATCTTACATATACTGGTCTTTGAAACAATAAAAGCTCTATTCAGGTGAAAGACCAGTTCACACACAAATACACTTGATAGCAAGAGTCTTTCAAGAAACACTTCAATTACAAAGCACAAAATGGCATCTTGTGTCATCTCACCATCCACCTGATTTGTTTGTCACAAAGAGAAAGCAGCAAGTTAAAGTTGAAATCTGGCTTACTTAAAGTCTAAATAACAACCTATCATTGACATCCTTCATTATAAAAGGACCTCGATGCTCTTTACAGTTTTTCTGTATAAATTCCATTTCACCCTTTGCCTAGAAGAACCAACTCTCCCCATTGGAACACAGTAGCTTGTTAATAGCAAGTAATAATATTAGGACAAAAAAAAAATGAATGCCATGTTCAGCCACATCTACAAAGGAAAAATGTTGCCATATTGGACTTCAGGTAAGATGGGGGCTAGCCCAACTCTCTTCCTAAAGCAAGGAAATAAACATCTTGAGTTTAGAATGAATGACAGATGTTTTTTGATCTGTGAAATGCCAGCAAGACACAGCCCTGACATAAGCTCAATACATGGACATTGGCTTGCTCCCAAGCTTGGGAAAAACATCACAGGCTGAAGACAGCCATAGAAGAGCACTTTGTATTTCTGTGGCAATCTGTTTTGTGCCCAGGGGTTTCTTACGCAAAAAATGTATTAAAAAAGTCAAAGCACACAAATAATTGTGGACTGAGCAGGAAAATGGAGAGGGACACATTTCAGAGCTGTCAGATCCTAAGGAAAATCTGATCCCAAAGTTATTAAGCTTAGATGTATTACAAATATGACCCATCATCCAGTTTATAATTCCCTGACAATATGAGAAGCTGGCTTGACCACAGTGCCTGCAGAAAATGACACCTTCTATATAAAACATATGCACAAGCTTTCACATACATGTTTCCACAAAGTGTGACACAAAGAAAGGATGAGTATGGCATCAGCACACTCCACCATCACACAAGACCATGGACATTTTCATAACAAGATGGCCAGTTGCCTAGTTTCATCATATTAAACTGATTAAAAGGAAAGTTCTTCTGAACCATAACCATGGATACATTGCATTCTTCTTCTGTTGAATCCCTGTACAATGCTTTTTACATGACTGCCAAGTTAAAGTGCAAATGTTCCTCCAGGTTTAACTGGCAGGGTTATCAGTAATTCCTTTCCCATTTTTAAAAAATAAATTATAATATTACTAAAAAGACCTGCTGGCAGAAAAACCACACAGTTACCAAAGACCTTTGATCTTGGGCAGTAATTGCCACAAGCAGTTTAGCAACGTGATTTACAATCAGACAATATTCACAACTGTACATATTCCAGACTCAGGCACACATTAAGGCAATTGGCATGGCCACAGGTGTCATGTCACAGAAAATATTTTCTAAAACAACTTGAAAAACAGGACTCCACCACTCAGGGACAGCAGGAAATGGTCCTCAGGTGTCTCAACCTTCTAGACAGTTTTTTTCAACACACCCCTCGGCATCAGCACTTTCCACATTCTGACACCCTGAAAGATTGTTGAATCACATCCGCTTCCTGCTCTCGGCACATATCTAAACCTTTTGATCCATCTTTTCCTCTAATGAATATTTTTAGGGAAAACCGTTTCTGCTCTCAAAAATCACCCCTTTCAAACATTCATGATGAGACGTCAAATGATTCAGCACAGAACATCTTCAGTTAGCTTACAGCCACTTTGTTTTATTGAGTTTTTAATAAAAAAAAACACTACCTTCAACCAATCTACCAAAACTTTGTCTGATAACGTTGATCAAACTTTAGAATCAACTGTTAGCAAATGTCTTCAACGACACAAGCATTGGCTCTGCTGGTCTTTGTTGCTCATTGGTAATGTGGTGACAGGATACTTAAAGTATTTCCAAACAAGCTCTACAAGTACCAGTATTCCATAAGATGCATAGTCTATTTCAAGTTATCTTGAAATGCTTTGCATGATCTATTTGTAACTGGTCATTTAGAGAAATAATCAAGTTGTAGAAAGAACAGAAAACCTTTGCCATCCATCGAGAAAGAACTCATATGTTGTGTAAGCCAACTGATAAAGCATCTACCACAAAGAGCGGATAGTAGAAGAGAACAGCTAACAAGCAGTTCATGTTGAAAAATCAGTAACACGTGCTGGTGACTAAAGCAGTGAACAGCAGTTACTGCAGTTAAGTTTCATTTGCCGTTGGAATAAAGGGACAGTATTTGCCAGCTCTGGCCCTGAGCATACCACCTCTGACTGAAATTTGATCAAAAGGTCACCTAAGCTGCTCTGAATTCAAGTACGTTACTACATCTCTAATAAAACATCTAAGTAGTATCAGTGCTTCATTCACAGCTCTTCACAGACAACTGTTATAACTTAAGACTATTAAGTGACAATATTTTCTTTCCGAGCATGACGTTTTACAGGAAAAGCTTGAACATTCCCTTAGCCTGTATATTCTTAAGTCCAGTGCTGCTCCCAATTAGGCCAGAACAGAAGCTTGTAATAACTCAGTCCTTAATTAGATTTAGGCTATTTCCTGCTTTTCCAACCAAGGCTGGGCAGGCCTGTGTTTTAATGTAGCAGCAGCCCTACTGGCAGATCCACTAATGAATCAGCAGAGAAGCCCATCAATCCAAGTAAAACTCAGAACCATTTGACACCATTTAAACTTCTCTCTCCAGCCCTCAAGCCCCATTTTCTCCAAGACATTGTCTGAACACTTCTTTGCAGAATCACTTGATTGGGTCCAGACATTGCACTGCGTTTCAAAGATGTTGAGAGTCTGCCCATAGCAGACAGGGTGCTGATCATGGGCATAAACATTTGGAAATAAAATACCCAGTGACACCTCCTAAGCAGATCAACTCCCAGATGTGTTCAGCAAAGAATTGAAAAGAACAAGGCAATTCTTCAGAAGGCAAGTGCTGAGAACAGGAATTTGGCATTGGACAAAGCAGAATCAGACAATTCAAAATACTTCCAAATACTTCTGTTTCTTTACCAATAAATACCAGGGAGGAGCAGGGGAACAAAGAAAGAAAAAAAACCTCAAACATGCTTTCCCTTTTCCTATAGGCCAGCACCAAGCTACAGAATTTCTTCTGTTAAAACTCTTACCAAACAGCTAATTGCAGTGAAACAGAAAAAGGAGAAATGTGAGACTAAGCAACAACTCTCTTCTATTAGGAATATTAGTCAATAATGTATGCACTGAGGCAAGACCAGATAACAGCAGGACAAATGCCAGCCAAACAGTAAAATTGTAAAGACATGGAAAATTACATCTTGAATTCATCAGTCTGCTATTACATCACCCTTTGGCCACTAACAGGCAACTAACAGGCAACAACTTTCTCTGGAAATGGCAAATTTGCACTTTTGGTGTACACATGACTGGGCAGAGGCACAGAATGTGATACTGTTATATTTTAGAGAGTGTTCTGTTGGGGTTTTTAAGCACAAACACTCTTTACTGTAATCCTAACTAAGGAATTAAATTTGCAGTGAAGAAACAACTGCTCTGCGCTTCTTAAAATACAACCCACCGGATAGTTATCCTAAAAAGTTTTGCCAAAAAAGAGGTGAAAAGATTTATAAACACTTCATCTTGTCCTGAGCTTAAATCAATACTGTTATATTTCAAGCTGTAAATTATGGCAGCTATAGTATCTGCTCCAGTCCGTTCCTATAATAGATCATTATTAATGGTCATCACCATTCTTCTCTTCCTTTTATAGCTCCTGTCTGGAAATACCACTCTTTAAAAATAAGTAAATAAGCCATTCCTCAGCTATCCTTCTCAACTGCAGTAACTTATCTGCTTCACAACATGGCTTAGGTGGCCCTACCAGGAACAGAGGGCACATTGTCCCAGGCACTGCATAAACAAACCAGAAGAGACAATCCCTGCCCCAGAGCATCGTAGTGTAAGCATAAGCAAAAAAGAATTTGAATGACCAGTTGAAACAGACTCCTGCCTAGAGGCCAAATAAAATGACAACTTTACTGGGTCAAAGGCCTTCAGCACTACCCTAAGATTTTCTGTATTAGCATAGCTAAGATTTTAAAATAAATATTGAATATTTGATGCTGTCATGGATAAAATATGCCCTCATATAGAGTCAGATAAAGCAGCCTCTTATTTCACATAAGAAAACCTGCATCCACATGCACTAGGAGCACTCCATGATGTGGACTAATGCATAGTAAACTGTTAAGTTCACACATATATTTTAGCTTTGAACTAGACACTTATGCAGATTATACCTCAGAAACTATTAGCTAATCCTGCAGTGAGCTAAATCTGCTTTACCCTCCCCCCTGAGGTCACTAAGTGTTGGTGAAAGATGACCAGCCAGTGTCAGTACCAGCAAAGACTACAAATGGGGAAGTCATTCCTCTTTCCACATCTCACATCTTCAGCCCATGAGTCATTTCTTCATTTGTTTTTTATTTAAACTTAAAATAATCCCCATCTTGAGACACAGATTAAACTTTAGTATCCCCAATGCAACAAGAATCCCAGTTGGTGGCACAGAGTCATCTATAACTACTCACACAATTTCAGTGCAATTTCCTCAAAATAAAAACATTTAAAAGAAATAGGAGGTTTTCAAAAAGAAAACAACATAGCCCACATCTCCAGAGAAAGGGGTTTGAATGTTTATTTTGACCTTTTATTAAAAGACTCATTTTGCTACAACTACAGAGGCACGATCTTCAAATCACAGATTTGACTGCAGAGATAAGCAGGAAAACAGGTTTCTCTCCTTTGCAAAGTGCCAAAATCCTGATAGAAAGGTGGAAAACTCGGAATGAAACATGAGGTCAAGTATTTAGAATGCAAATAATCCACCCAGATCTAGGGGTTTATATCCACAGAAACAACTTTGAGCTATCTGCCAAAGTTCAGCTGAAGCTCAAGTTTCAGGAGGGGGGAATAAAGACAACAGAAGACATCCATTTAGACTTGAAAAAAGCAGTTCTAAAAGATGCAAGAACAACAATATTTTAGTACTAGAAACCGAGTTTTCTTCAGCAACACACAGCTTCCCATGAATAATAAAACAGTACTCTCAATGTTTTATGAGGTACAGCTTAGTTGTGAAGACTATCTGCAGGACTTACTTAGAACACACTGACGATTTTGCATTCAAAAAGATCACAGTAATATTCAACTAATCTAAGGCAACCACATCCTACAATGACAGCTACAGGAAGCAAAATCAAAGAGGACATCCTAAGAAATTGATGGGGAGCTAAAAAGTACTTTATTATTTCTCCACATTACTGTAGCATCCAGGAGTCCTAATAAGCCCAAACCCCACTGTGCTAGACGCTACTGTACAACCAATTTACGAACTAGACATGCTTTTCAATGAACAAAAGAAAGTACATGCTAATAATGTTATTACAGCATCAGGGCGGCATTATCTTAGACAATGAGAAATGTGGAAATTTTATATGCTTTATTATTATTAAAAGTAGCACTGTTACCTTGGCAACTGCTGAATCACTTGGGAGTTTGTTAAAGAAACCCAAATGTTACTTATACTTGCACATTTGCAATCAATTTAGGGAAAACAATTGGGGGGTTGTTGGTGGTGCTTTTTTTATAGAAAAAAAAAAAATCACGTTTTTTCCTTATGACTGTGACCCTGCAAATTTCAACCTTGGTTTTGGTTCTTTGGATTTTTTGTTTGTTTTTTTAATAAATCAGTTCTTGGGGTTGAATTAAGACAGATCATGTCTCATTTGCACCCAAAGTAATCTGGACAATACAAATTTAGTAGTCTATCTAGGATCTTGATCAGAAATAGAGCAGCACAGACACTGCAGCGCACACAAAAATCAAGTTGGATAGCTTCACACCTCCTAGGCAGGTACTGGACAACGGGACAGGCACCTCACCTTGGGAAGAGAGAAAAAAGGAATCCCTTCAACCATTTCCATTTTGTAAGGACCCACCCAACACTCCCAGACACAAGAACACAGAACTGTGCAATGGTAAGTGCACAACACCCTAACACACTGTGCAGCCAAATCTGGAACTTGAATGGTTTTTAGCTTCCAAATGCTGGTGTCCCCATTTTGGTTTTGTCCTTCCTTAGCAGCATCTATTCCCTTTCTAGATAAGAATTAGGAGAAGGAAGATAATGGGAAACTGCAGGAGGATCAGCCTGTGAGATGTGACGATTGTGTGGGATAGCTTTTTTCTTTCTAGTTTTCAAAAATCATATATATATATAAAATATTATTCCTCAAGTACAGGCCAGCCCGATAGCAGCAAAAAGCAGAACACTGACAAATCCCAGCCTCTCTGTCAAGGAACCTCATGAAATTCAATTAGGCTATGGAAAAAAATAAAATAAAAAGGGGGGTCATTTTGGACAATCTTGATTTTTGAAATTGAGAATTGCCACACACAATTATTGTGCGAGTGTACCCCCCAAAAAATACCCATTTTTCTTAAAATAAACATGGCCAAAGATACAGCAGGCTCCTTAAGGCACTGCCAACTCTTTAAGGTGTACCGAGTGAACTGGATTAAAATAGGTTAAAAACAAATCCCCCTGACTCATACGTGCAGGACTGCCCCTTAGCTTCAGTCTAACTGTTGGCATCCCACAGCAAACATTATACAGTCTTAGCCGAGTTCTCAGGAGGTCATCCTCCTTTCTATCACCTCTGAAGCTTGCCTGGGGTTACTCCTCTCATGCAGCAATCCCTAGGCCAAATTGCTGCTGCAGGCACCTCTCCAAAGCCTCCCTTCCTGCAAGCCACACTGCAACATGAACAGTTAAATCCCAGAAAGGCTGTAAGGGCAAAGCAAGCAAACTGCGGCTCAGCACCAGCAAACATAGCAGGACATAACATACCACACATCTCCTCAATTGCAGAGTGAGTTGTTAAGCATCACCAAATATATTGAAATTCTGTGTCTCTTCAGCTGAACTGCAAAAGGACATGCTGCAGTTTCACAAAGAAAGCATAATTTTCCAAATGCTTTCCAGAGTGAAAGTTAGTTTCTCTAAAATTAAGAGGATCTTTTCATTCTCCTCTTTAGCTGTTTATCATAATACATTTGGAGGCTCAACATAAATCAGAGCCAGAGGAACACCTGTTTTAAATGACTTAAATATCTTTAGTGAGAGAACAGCTATTGAAACCCACCCTCCAGAAAACATGAATACTCCCAAGACCGAGGAAGACCAGAATTCAGCTATATTTAAATTAATTGTTTCAACGTGAACGTTGAATAGTTACAGAGTTCCTGTTATTGCTAGTGCATTAGGAACTAATTAGCAAGAGGTTAAATATAAGACTATTGGAACCTCCAAAGAGGTATTTTTACACTCATGGGCCAACATTTAGTATATTTGTCATATGCTATTATTATGAACTGAACAATTTAATTGCTTAAATCATTTGAAGTAAAAGAATTAGAAAGCTGTCATGAATGCATTCTGCTTGTGTTTTAAATTCTTCAGACTAACCTAAGCCCTAGTAGGCTAGCTAGTTTGTGTTTACCCAGTTTCACATGGCACCATCACAGCACCCAAGACAATTACCTCTGTTTACAGGACATATTGAATAAACAGCCGTCAGCAGATATTGTCTGGCCTCAAAGCTACCATACACTCCAAGATCACCTCCAAAAAAGGGCCATGCTGGGCATTTACTTTCGTTCCCCAAATGTGAGCAGCTACATTTAAAGCCATACCATCATCATGGGGAAGGTGGTAATTATTGACTTCCATAACAGAGAAAATAACATTTAATTTCTGCTCCATCCCCACTGTCCCTTTCTGTATCCTCTCCAGAGAGAGGGCACAGAAAAGGTCACAGATACTGCAAGACTGCTGCAGAAAGATGGTCTACTTGTACACTCATTCGTGTATCACCATGTTTCCTACTCAGCAGGATGCATGACACCATCTCCATTTTCTTCTCCAGCTTATCTGACCCTCCTGCCTAAACTGCTTGTTGTCTCGAGGACACTGCCATCTGCTAGCCTGCATTTTCTTATTCCAAAGCCTCACAAGGGAAGACCTAAATCTCCTCAAACATTCCCAATGTAACACAAACAGTTTCAGACATCACTTTAAGTAACATCCTAGAAGTCTTTCTCTCAAATAAAAGGAATACATACCACCCAAGACTGCCTAGCAGAAGAGAAACCCCATGATCTGGAAACAGCACAAAATTAATTCTTGCACTTTGGCAATGTATGATCTCTTTGTTATATATAGTCCAGTCTCTGCTCAGGTTTTCACCCTCTGCGTACCTCAAACTCTAACATAAAGCCAGCATAAAATTAAAAAAGAAAATAAGCAGAAATGTTTTGTTACATCTGCTTAATAGAAAAAATATTCTTTAAGCTCTAGCTGCTTACACACAAAGCAGTTCATAGCAGCTGAAAAGACAGAATACAGATCTTGCTAACCACTGAATACAGCAATTAGATAAGAGAAGAGCAGAAGCAACTCTCAATTTGCCTTTATACAGCTTATCAGTTTTATTTTGCACTTTTACATTTCTGTAGTTTATATAAAAAGCCAGTAGCTATCTGGCAAGGTTTACATCTAGAAACAGCATCACATATGAAAGATCAGGGGAACTGGATGCCTCAGGACATTGCAAACTTCTCACCTCCCACTAACCTGCTTGAAACTTGCCTTGATCATGTTATGTGTTAACTAAAAATATTTTTTAAGTATCCGTTTCTGTAGGTTTGTCACTCTAAACAGAGTGATGAAGTTTATTAAAGTTATCATGTGAACTACTGAATGCTTGCACAGCAGAAAATAACAGCTTGCAAGTTCAGCAATCTTCCCTCTGCAGTGATGTAACTGCTTTAACAAAGCAAAATTCCTAGTCATTTCTTGACCAGGCAGAGCCAAGTTGAATGGCAGATGTTAGAGATTTCATCACAAAAAAAGAAACCTCCAGAAGCAAACTGTCAAATGTGACTTTGCTCCCTAAAATAATCAAATGAACGCATTCACATGTGACCTATATGCAGTAGCTTATCCCATCAAATCTAGGACACCCTATCCTGTTGATTCAATATTACAATTCTGAAGTTTTAATATTGAACAGCATTATACTAACAAAATACATCATCTTTGAAGCTTAACCTCAGACTGCCCTAAAGTTTTGAATGCCAGCACTATGACTAGATAAGCGTCTAATTTGAGGCAGTCCTGTATTTATTGCGGCTATACAAATAACAAAGCTCTCAATCAGCCAAGGCCTCTCAAGAGGCTCAGTTCTTTCTTTAAAAACCTTTATGGGCAACGATCAGAAGAGACCAGAGGTTGCTTACTTGCTGATTGATGATCAGAAACCTGTTATAAATGTGTATGTGTCTGCATTACAAATAGTTACAACAGGTACATTTCATGAACTCCTGAGGACTGGGGACAAGAACAGAAGGCGTATTCAGTTGTCATTAGTTTCTCTGACATAGCACTCATTGCTCCCATATCAAAGCTTATGGACAGCTTGTTTTGTGAGTACCCCTCTCTTGCTTTGTCAATATTCCACTTCAGAGGAGGATGGAAATTTATAGTTGGGGAAAAAAAAAAAAGAAAAAAAGAAGTGTTGTCCAATGCAGAACAAAGCTTTCCCCAGTAAGCCAAAAAAATGACATAATCATGCCACTTAATTGGAAGTCTGCTTAGAAAGCAAAAATACATTCCATACATAAACAGTTACCCTCCATTAATCTTCCTCTTCAAAATGAGGAATCTCTTTGGGAGCTGTAGCCTGGGGTATTTTTTTGTTTACTTTTTAAACAGTCATTTATCTGTCTCTCCTCAAATACAAGCAAGACCAGAATAGCAGAGAGTTTGTCAAGTACACGAGAGGAGTTTCAAGTGCAGAAGCTAGCGTACATCTTAATGCCCAGAACTGCAGGGCATTATCCAATTCAATCATCAGATATCTATGCCAAAGCTAAACTTTACTTCCTCCTATGTTCAGCTGTTTGCCAAATACGATATTATCTCACCAGCAGCAAAACACATGGTGCTTCAGCATCCCAGGTTTCCAACACCTGCCCAAGCCTTTCAGCATGCTCTTTACCCCACATTTATTATCAAACTGTTCTTGAAGAAAAAAAGTGATGCAATTGGATCCAGTCACATTTAGGAGGGATTAAAAGAGGAGATATCCAGACTAAATAGTTTAAACTGGGAGCTCAGTAATAGAAATCTCATTTAAGAAGTAATTGAGAAAGCAGAGGCATTTGTACTATGAGTTTATAATATTCATGTCAAATAAGCAAGTCCATCTGATTTTTCCGGAAACTCAGGCAATAAGCACTACGGGGATTTACAATAATGTTCTACAACAAGTGATAATAGGAACAATCTTTTCCACCCCCAAAGCATAAGTGAAGTCTTAGAGCAGGGGTTCTATGGGGGGGGGGGCTGTGTGTGATGATTTTCTTAAATCATGCCACAGCTAACCAGCTGTTTATACCTTTCCTTCGATCTTTGAAACACAAAAGCATTCTCACTATCATCCTACTTAGAATACAATCTGATTTAGAACAACAGTTGTAAACATTAATAGGTTTAAACCATAACGATGATGACTTGCCTGCAGTTCCATCTGTAGCCAAATCTGTGTTAATTCACAGCAAAATTTCTAGCTAATTTGTGTGAAGGAACAGAGTTGTGCTCTATTAGTGTGTCCAGTAAACTATAAAGATAGGGGGAAAATACATTTCTAAATACATATTGTCTTTTATTATGATTGAAACACATGTCTAAAATTAAAATTAACCACCAAAAGGCTGTAATTTTCCAGCAATTTCAGATATGGGAGTTCGATGTATTCCGAGATAAGGATGTTAAAGAATCCTTTATTCCTAACAAAGCGGCTGTTTCACACGGAGTGAAACAGTGACACAGTATGTCTGATCCTTGGAAGCTACCAGTGCAAGTTTTCCACTCCACACTGCCTCTGGCTTTTTCAATTGGCAGGTTTTAGTTGTCAAACAACAACTATTTCTAATCTGACCAGTGAGAAGAGTAGCAAGTCTACCCCGATTTCCCTGACCAAGCATTTGCCCTAGAGACTAGGGATTTTGAAACACACACTCTCCTACATCCCTGCTCCACCCCCCCCCCCCCCAAAAAAAAATACAGCCGTTTACATTCTCTGCTGCTCTTTTCCATTCCCTTCTCCCTCAACCTAAAAGCTAGCCAGAAAAGGGCAATTATTTGTCATCTTAAACATGCTTAATTTTTATATCTTTTGCCCCCAAATCATTCTCTGCAACATTTCAGATCCTCGATTCTTAACCACTGTTTGCAGGAACATTTTAATCCCAAAGATAAAGTACACATAACAGAACAAAAATGTTCCACACTGACCCACTGAGACAGCTAAAATGTAACACCCAACATCATCTTCCTGTAGCCATCTAAAAAAACAACAACATGAGAAATCAGTGAAGTTTTTAAAAGGCTTTCATATCCTAGAAACAAGATCAATGTGCATTTAATAACAGATAAGGGGAATTGTAATATACGCAAGATTTTCCTGCACTTTTCATATTTGCTTTCCCCCAACATGTTTTATTTGGTAATTTCCAAGATGTGTCAGTAATATTTTATTCAGTAATGAATTAAGAAGGAAACAAGCCGCAAAGAAGTTTAATTCAATAACTTTGGAGCAATTTAAACATACAGTTCAGTTCTGTGAATCGTTCTGTGCATGTTTGCTGTCAGAACAATCTGCAGGATCATGCGCTGCCCTGGTTTCAGCACAAATCTGAAAGTGGTTAATGCAAAGCAAAGAAAAGCTATTACTTCAATCAGATAGGCCATGCTGGAACAGCAGTCTAAGGAGGGAAACAGTAAATGCTTTCTTCAAAGGACACAATCACACTGTATATGCAATGCACATGTGTTCTGAAATATCCCCAATTTACACCAGCAATTCAGATCTCATCATTCATTTGAGTTAAATAGAGAATTAACAGCTCTTCCTCCATGGACTGACCATCTGATAGATTCTAATTATGGATGAGAGGGTGAAAATAATAGTTTTCAGAGATCTTTGAATAGGTCATGTAATCCATGCAAAATTCAGGTCATATCTAAACAGAGGCCTTCATATGAATTGGACATAAAACTTCCTAAGATTTGCCCATTTCTCCAAGTTATTAATCCTTTCTACTTATGGTGGCACAAGGAAAAGCCCTAGAATGTCCATACCTGTAAAGGTCAGGAACAATTCTAAACACAGAAACACTTGCAGGCCAAAAATATTTTTGAATAACCTTAAAAAAGGAAAAAAAATAAAAATCCTTGTTCATTGAGAGAAAAACAATGCCTTCTTCTTCCACCCCCAGCCTTAGCTTCCGCTAAGTTTCAGCTACATGAAACAGTCTAGCACTTTTATATATTTCATATGTAGGTCATCCAGAACATTTACATAGCCTACTAAAAATCATTTTCTGCAAAAAATGTAACGTTAAATTATAGTTCTCTTATAAGAAAGCTATTTCAAAGTGAAATATGCAGCATTCTAAACTTTTCCTATCAATACCCTTTCTGCCCAATAAGTTTCAGTCTTATAAAAATCACACCAGACACTATTTTAACTGTCATAAGATACCAAATAATTATAGGTCTTATTTTCTATTTACTTTTTTTTTAAATACTAAATTAGAACTTGGATGTGTGCTTTCTAGGTTTATTGTCAAATTCATTTTGGTAATTTATCACAGTTCTTCCCAAATCTGGCTTCTAGTTAAGAAGACTTCTACATATATGGTCTGACTTTCTAAAGGGGCCTATTAGGAAAGAAAGAAAGAAAAAAACATGAAGAAAAGAAATTCCATTACTGTTTTCATGCTTTTTCATTGAACCATCACTGCATTAGCTTGCAATAACTCTAAAGGAGGATTATAAAAGTGCTTTCCCAGAATGTGTACTAAAAGGAAAGGAGCTCCAAACCTGGAGAGTATCTGAAAGGGGCCTCTTGTTGAGTGAATTCTCCCATGCAGCCCTTTGAAACCCTTTGCCTGGTCAAGCTGCTGGGCCTCCACACACAATTAGCTATTACTGCAGCTTATCCCAAATACTTTCACCAGCCCATCACAGCAGTGATTAGGAAAAACCTTACTGCATGTTGGTAATGGATCCATTAGCAGGATCCTACTTCAGTTCAGAACAAGTTGAAACAATTTCACACATCTTCACTGCATGTGGGCTTTTGAAGAGCCACATCCCCGCTCCCCACCATAACAGTTCTCTACAGATATCCAGGCTTTTGAGTTCACAGTTTTATTTGGTAGTCCTGCTTTGACAAATATGAAGTGTTTACAGATAGTTAACAGCATGCATGTAAAGCAAGGCTCTGCTAAAAATTGTGAATTTTATGCACTAGGAGAGATATAAATAAAGGAAAAAATCATCTGTACTTTTCATTCTTAGACAATGTTTATTATCTCATCAATGCGATTTCAAAAGGACTAGCCTAAAAGGACACTTTGTATAGACATACAGGGGAGATGGAATTGGCTACAATGCGAGGTAGAAGCTTTTTTGTTAAGACATCGATGTAACCAAGTCTTTTATTTCTCTATGCATCATCCCAAATATATCATCCCCTTTGATTGTATTTATTTCTACAAGCATGTCCTAACCACTGCAGTAGTGGTATTTTTACCTGAATATAATAACTGTTTACCACCACCTACCCATACCACAGAGATTCCCAAATCTTCTTATTCATGGAAAAGAATAAAATGGAGAAAGACAGCCAGCACTGTCATATATCCAAGAAGTCCTAAGGACCATGAATTAAACCAGAAATCCAGAAGATAACATGGTGCCTGCACCCTTTCAGTTTTTGAACCAGAATCTTCAGGAATGCCACAACACAGCTTAAGCCACATTACCTCAGGGAAATAAAAATAAAACCCCAGTTTGACAACTGCACTGCATCTGAAAAGCAGAACTGGAAAATCCACAGAGGCTGAAGAAGTGCCAAGGGAAACAGTGGAATTTGCTAGAAGCTTTGAATTGCAAATGCAAGGGGAAATCCTCTTTTGGGAAATATATTCAAACTCTATATACAAAGCACATGAATGCCAAAAGAAATCTGATACCTTTCTCTCCCTTTTCACTCTTTGTCTTTTACCCTCTTTTTCTATCTCACTTCACCTTTCCTTTTCTCTATTTCCCTCTCCTTTATTAGCTGTGTTTTGTTGTTGCTGTAACATTTTCTTCAGAGAGAGGCAATCACAAAATGTTTGTTCTGCAGACCATCCCAAAGAGGAAGGGCTTTGTGATCTGCACGGGACAGCAAAAGCCCTGAAAATTCACCCACATCAGCAGCTGCCCCACAAAGTTCTTTCCTTACATTCAGGGCTCCGATGTTTTTATTTGCCCAGGGCATGAGGCTCCATTTGTTTTTTGACTAGTTTAGGTTATCCATCACTACCCATCTCACCCCTGCAATGGCAGGGAGCATTCACAGAACAATGCAGGCACAGTCCAAAGCAGTACAACTGCAGCACATTACTACCCCTCTACTTTTGCACCCTAGTCCCAAGTGCCAGCAGAAACTGGTTAGAAAGCTCCAGGAACCTGACAGAATCTGCAGTATAAACCCCAACAACCCTGATTCAAGCTTGGAACAGGGATAGAAATACGTTATTTCTCAAGATCTAATCTTATTGTCCAACAGAACTAAAAAAACCAGCAGACTAGGTTCCTTCCTCAACAAATGACAATATATCTCCAAGTACCATGCTAAGCTCATATCTATAAGCTTGTAATTAGTGTCTGATCCTGCAGCAAAAAGCCTTCAAATTAATACCAATAAATAAAAAAATCCTTGAATCATAACCAGGCATTCTAAGACTGCAACCCAACACAATTGCACGTGAGTTTTCCATTAATGTCTAATGGTTACCTTGTCATTGTGAAAACAAGTTTGCAGGTTCTGACCATTCTTGGGAAAAGAGGAGCAGCACAGCTTTCAACTGCAGCCTTCACAGGACAAGCAGCTATGCAGTGATCTGAGCATTTTGTGAACTATACTGCATTTGTAGGCACACAATTCACTGAATGCTACTGCATTATCATTTCCCCTTTTAATGATAAGTTCTATGCCAAATTTCAGTGAAGTGATTTTAAAGCAAGTAACTAGTATAGAATTCAACATATGGTTCCTTGTAAAATCAGAGTACAAGTGCAAAACACTTCAATATTACTAACTGACTGCTCCTGGGAAATAGCAAGCGTTTTCCCAATCACAGCACACCACCAGAAAAATACCTGAAAACTAATCCTTCCTTTGTTTAAAGGTATTATATAAAAAGCAAAACAAAACCTCAGTCTTGCCTTAGCAATTAGATTTGGAAACTGAAAAATAGCCAAGGCTTTTATCACATACAAAACTGGTGGGAAGCTGATAGACTGTAGCAGTCAAACCATGATTAACTAGACATTATTGGTTGGATTTTGATCAGAAGAACCAGGGTACAACTGTATCTACTGAAAGAAAGAGCCCATCCAGGTGGCTGATGAAGCCCTTTCTTCTGCTTTCCTAACAGCCTTAGTAATACATATACACAGAAGGACTGCTAATACAGTAGAAAACAAGGACCACAATGGTATTAATTTCCTTGGCCTCTGAATTATGATTTTGTGCTTGGTTTTGAGACAGAAAAATCTCTATAAAAGAGAAATTTGTACACTGTCAGAGAGAAGAATAAAGAGCAGACTGATCTCTGCAAATGCTTTCTAACTGATGAAGGTTTGTAAACTAGAGCAGAAGTTACTTTCCAGAGTAACCAGACACACAGCCAGCTTCTCAGATCATTACCCATACATAATTTTTCTCATCAAACATATTAGAGATTGCAGAGAGGCTTACAGAGTTTTCACAGCAAATGAGTTTTAAATTGCAAAAGGGTCCCAAGTATTCCCAAAGGCAATTTACACATATGACCTTTTAGGGCATAAAATCCACAAGTTTTTCTATTACAAAGCTCAAAATCTCATCTTTTCCAGAACAAAATAGAATAATTACATATAGCAAAGACCAACAAGCCAAAGGCTATGCCCGACTACAAACCTCACTATCCATCCTTTTTCTCTTTAGCTGTCCTCTGGGCTGATAGTGGGAAAAGCCTATCCCAGCCCCACTCTACACCTCTTCCAACTTCAGCACACAAATACCTGGTGAATAGCAGTAACTTTTGTGCCTTTTCCTCAAAGAGCATCCCACCTCCTCCATTTCCTTTCTGGTGTCTCCTGGAGCAGCCCTGTGCATTTTCCTCCTGCCCCCTATTTGACTAGGGCATTCAGAGTTCCAGCAGCTGCTCTTAGTTAGCTAATCAGCCTAAGCAATTAGGCTCTTCATTAGCTCTTTGCAAAGGATAGCTGCTCTATGACACACCTGTATCCCATCCCATCACCGAACCTCAAATGACCTGTGTTAGGCATGACTGCCATCAGTCAGCTACAATCTTTGAAATGTTAAGCCTTTCTGAAGCAGCCACCTTCTCCAAAAGAGTCTAGTAAAAGGCAAATAGTTCAGGCCATGATAAAATTGTCTTCTGCCCTACCTGCTCCTCATGAGGAATGCAAGAAACAATACATGTGCATGTGAAGGTCAGCAGGGAAGGTAGATGAGGGCCATGATTATCCTTCCTTGTATGAGGACCACACAAACCACAAAATTAATCATTTTATATTCAGTTGCACTTTCATCCAAAGATCCTCAAGCAGTTCACAAACAGCAATTCATTAACCTCCACATCCCCCTGCAAGGTGTGCACATGGAAGCAGAGGAGCAGTTTTACATATGAGTTACAAGCCGTGCAGGGAGCAGCTATGAGGCAGCACAGCCTCCTTCTCCTCCCCATGCCTGTGTACAGCCCTGCAGCCTGTCTGTGTAGAGCTCAATTTATGGATGGTGGAAACAGACACTGGGGGATTACACATCATAAAACACATATATGGCAATGCCAAAAAGGCAGGTCACAGTGTGTTGGGGTGCAACATTGATTATAAATAATAAGCCATGTCTGTGCTTCAACTTTCTCTGCGCTTCTGCTGAGGAGGGTGAAAACAGGACTTGGCATTTCTGCAAGCATGAGACTATTTTCAGTTTCCCCACCGCTAAGGAAGACTTCCTTTATTTGGCCCCTTTTTGAAACACTGAACCCCTGCCGTAAACGTGCCAAATTCTGGTAGGCAAACTCTGCACCTTTCTGAGATAGATTTACATGGTAACTTGTCGAAAAGAATGAGGACTGTGCAAAATGGTACCAAAGATTTTAGGACAAGCAGCCAAGTGAAACTACAAGGACAGGGACTGTTAAGATGAGGATTCAGAAGGTGAGTGAGCTGCTACTAAAAGGGTTAATTCTGCTCCTCTCTGCTCAGCAACATGATCCAGCGTGCTCAGCCCTGGCACTTGTCTCAGCCCAGAGAGCCCGTTCAGTTGTCTAAACCTGTGGACAACCATTGTCCCATCTTGTGTCAATGTTAGCAGCGTTGCCCTGCTCAGGACCTGGGCCATTCAATGGAACAGCCTCAAAGAGTTCTCTGGAGAAGACTTGATCTGAAGCTGTCACTCCTAATTATAACACCTCCAGTCATAACTAGAAGGGATAAGATTATGCTACAGTCCATAGCTTATCAGCTAAAAATTACAAACAGGCTTTCACCTGCTTTCTTTCCAGCTCCCATTCTTTTTCTCTGGCATCCTGAGATATACTTGTTATGTAGTGCAAGATAATCACCAGTTGTTGAGATAACTGTCATCTTTGTATTCCAGATAATTTCTAACTAGCTTTTAACCTTTGCCACCTCTCTGCATGCATACAGGTGTTTACTAGCTTGCATATAATGTCTGGTTTTGGTTTGCCATCACATGGGGTGTGATGCAGGTGTGGGAAGGGATTTCAAACTAGTCTTCCTGTGGCTGTGATGCACCTCAGATTTTATTTTGTATGTGTCTCTCTCAGCAGGCTGTCAATACAAGACAAAATTGAGTGGCAGACTGTGGGGCAAATGCAACCCATAAACTGTGCTGCAGTGCTATGGAAACTTCATTTCACTTTGGTTGGTTTTGTGCATCACTGTAAGTGACGGGAGGTGCAGGGCCCAACCAGCCCCAATGCTCACACTGCATAGTTTTGGATTTTCTTCAGATTTGCACTTTCAGAAGGTATTTTACTTGGATAAAGAGGTGTCTTTGTCTCACCCTCGATTATGAAATTCAAATGACAGCCCTTTGCCTTAGGTGCTGCTTGCTTTTCCTCTGCTTCTTTCATTTCTCCTCCCTGCTGCTACACTGGAGTGAATAATGCATTTTTTTAGCTAATTTCCGTGGATTAGGCTTCCAATTAATTCAAGCCAGTTTTTACAGACTCTGCCAATTCAGCTTGCTAAAATTCACTTGGAATTATTGGGGTAGGGTGACGGGGTTTCCCATATTTTTTTTCCAGATTAACTGCAAGAATTCAGTGGAAACAAATTAGTCTTTCTTACACGTGAGTATATAACATCAGTATGTGCAGGATTTATTTCAGCCCAAACTGAAAGCACAAATTACACTCTCTTCCTTTCTAAAAGGCCCAAACAGTTTCACACCAACTGACAGTGGTAGTAATTAATGTGAAGGATCCCTGGGGTCTTTTAACCTCCTTTCTTAGCTTTTGATGGCTGAGACAGCCACAACCTGTGTGCCATTTAACTATCTATAAAACTGAGGAGGAAAAAGCATTTAAACACGACATTGGGTTTTCTTTAAACTCTCTAATGAGCTCTAGATAAAGCAGGGAGGCTTTTACTGGGGATTTTAAGAAACACTTTTTTCCCCTCAGTTGTTCTCCCTAGGGTGGAGAATTTCTCTCTCAGCCTAGACAGATGAAATCTAGGAACAGCTCCCACAAAAACGAGGAGCACCAACTGTGTCAAACAGGATTGCATGGTAAAGATGTGCCATAGACTGGTTTACTCCTTTCATTGATCTGGTGCAGTTCGCCATGTCTATTCACATGCAAAATTGTGGCAGGATTTTTTCCTTTGCTTTTTTGTTTGTTGGCTGCAGATTTGCCAGCTACTCCAGGGTAGCTCAGAATTATTAGCTCATACAAATAATGCAGCTTTCTGATACTTAACTTAAATCAGCTAATCCCTAAGAGAGGCAGTGATAACTACTGGTTGGACCTAGGGCTGGGAGCTAAATTTTGCCACCTAACTGTGATACTGGACAAATCAGTCAGCTTTCTCAAACCCAGATCTCTGTGTACTACCTCAAGAAAGGAAGCACCCCTCTGGCGAAGCACTTTAATATCCTCTAAGAATGGGGCTTGTTGGAAGTGTAAAAGGATATTAAAGGACCAGGGAGAATTTACTCTTAGTTTGATTTCCAGTTCAGGGATTTCAAGATACCAGCATAGGAGTGGCTCTTTTCTAAACACTCCAATATGTTGTACCTAATATTATAACACCTCTTCAAATACACACCTTAAAGAGATACTGCAGATGCAGAATGATGCACTCATATGCTCGAATTAAGCCTGCCTATATCAGAGCTCTACCAGACTCCTGAGAAAGCAGCCAGCAGCTGAACACCGCTCTGCCCTGTGTCAGCCTCCAGAGCCATACAGCAGGATGAGATGGGTTTCTCCTCAGAGTTGACATTTTAGTTTAAACTGCCAAAGAAAGTGAGTTGCAGTTCAGCCTGGACACCAGGCTGAACTGCAGACAACAGGCGTATGTCTCCTCTGCTTCACTGCAGGGGCAAGGAGTGCCTACAGTGGGCAGGAAGGGACAGCACAGAGCAAATAGCCAAAGATGGTGGGGCTTCACATTGCCACCCAAGCTCATTTAGCAGAGCCCTGGGTTTCATTTGCCCCCTTGAGTGTCTGCTCATGCATGACCACAAGACCGCATCATCTCACATTCTCATTGCCAGTAAGTGGGTGAGCTGGTTCAGATGGAGCAAGAACTATACAGAATAGCATGTGCTTTTACTTCGCTTCTCTCCATGTTCTGTCAAATGTCTGAAATACACTTGGGCTGGAACCATAAGCACAGCACAAGAATCTTTTTAAAGTATAGCAGTCTATGGCTGACAATGGAAACAGTGAAGCAGAGATGCTTTGAGCTCTGTGCCTTTTATTTATGTAATGCTCAGATTTACCAAAACTGTCTCACAGAAATTTCTGACACAACCTTACCCTGGAGAAAACCAGAATTTCAGATCTGACATCTGAAGCTAATTAAACATATAAGAAACAACAAGTGAATGAATTGATTTTCCCATTTTGTGGTTTAGGAAAAAAAAAAAAAGGGACAAAAAACCAGGAAAATATTGATCTGAAGCAGAAGTGTTTGTGGCTGTTGGGCAGAATTAAAAAAAAAAAAAAGTCAGCTACATCTTGAAACCCAAAATGAAATATTTTGAAATAGCTAAAAAAAAAAAAAGTCAAAAAAGTCTGATTTCATTCCATCAATAAAATACCATGTTTTGATACGTTAAAATGTTATCCTACTTCTCAATTCTGGATGAAATAATTCCCTGAATTTACCCCAAATTTTTAAGTCTCTCCATTTCTCAGTGAAATCTCTTTACTTGAAAACCTTTTATCCAGTCTGCATCAGAATACTACAGTGGTAGTGAAACTACTCCCATGCACTGACACTGTTAAAACATCTATGATTTATTTACTGTGTTCTACACTTTCCAAAATGAGTAGCATTTTGACAGTTCAATTTGAGATATCTTACAGAGAGCTAGCTTTCAGGAATTCCAAAGTCTTTCCTTATGAGAAATCAGAGTCAGCTGACTTGTGCCTATATGGGTATTTTAGGCTGCAGCAGCAGGGCAGCTCTGAGGACAGTTCACACCTGAATCTAGTCACCCCATGATGGCTGGATTGACAGAGCAGTTCTCTGTGCTTTCAGAGAGGACTGTAACTTAACATTTTCAGGTGTTAACCAACGTACAGAGACATAAGGATTTGAATCAATAGCTGCTCCTTTAGACAGCTTTATACCATGTTTGTGATATGGAAATTTAGTCCAGGAGACCAGGCTGAACTTACTCTGAAGAAGAATCTCCAGAGAACATGAGATGTGGATGCAGAAACCTCAGCACCAACTTCTTTACTCAACTAATCTGCACCTATTTTGCTGATTTATTTGCTAATGTAGTCATAGCACAGGACATCTCATAGTGAACATCAGAAAATATTATCAAATCACAAACAGTTCCTGAAATTAAAAGCAATAAAAGAGAGCAATTTGCAAGATGAATTGAAAGAAAACAGGAAGGACACAGCAGCAAGCTCATGGAATTATTGAACTTACATTTCTTTACAATGGTTTCTTGGTCAGGGCAGGAATTAATATCTCTTGTGTTAGTACAAAGACAGAGACATCCCAGTCACTTTCAGGTGATAGTAGATAATCTTATCATAGAAAAAACCTTGCAGCAAACTAATTTTGACAATAGTTTCACCAGTAGGGAGACTGCAAAACCAAATTCTGCACCTGAGACACAGCTAATGCCAGCACTCTAATGGTAAAGTATTAGTTTTCTATAAATGTTCTTTTCTAAGTTAATTTAGTAACTATGAATTCAGCTTAGTGTTTTTAATATGACTTCACATAGTACAGTGTTGGCCTAGAAAAAGCTATGATGCCATGTGTAAACTATTCATTACAAATCCACTAATTGAAAACTTACCAAAATCCTTTGGAGTCATATTCTAATAAGGTTAACATTTCTATAAGCAAAGTAAAGACAAAAAAGAAGTTGTAATTCAGCTTCAAGCCAAAACATTAGTATCAAATTCAAGCCTACCACAAAAGGAAGACCACGTTTTTAAGACATCAGAGAAGTTTGCAGAAGCCTGCAAAATTATCAGCTGAAATCCTAATATAAATCTCAAACCAAATGGATAAGACATCATAGACATCTTAACTTCATCCAATATTTTCAGTCTAGAATAATGAGACTCACCATGGGGGCTCTTGCTGTAATACAATCCTGATGTTCACTAGTGCACTAGGAACCTTGTGGACATCAGCAGGGAACAGAGTGCAGCAGTAAGGCCATAGGGAAGAGAATCTTTGACACTTCAGCCATCCAAGGAGTTTGATTATGGCTTATGCTGCAAATCCAGAAAACCACATGCTACTAATGAGCTCCTAAACCTCGGCTTCTACAGCATGTAAAAACTGATCAGAAGAGAAGTTGCCATTTAAAGATGCTTTTCTCTAAAGTTTTTTTCCAGGTCAGACTATGAAACAAAGGGATGGAAGCCATGTAAAAGCTGAAAATCAACAGCAGTTCTTTATTTCTGTAGCTCTCATCAATCACCTTTGATAAGTGTAGCAGCCAAAAATTACAGCTGAACATCTATTATGCCAGAAATTTGCTGGTTTGATTTCTCAGAGAGGGAAACCAGGAGTTCCAGTCTCACAGCGAATGTGAGAGCCCACAGGTACATGCACATCAGTGTAAAATAAGCTAATTCTAGCTTTGAGGCTCAACAAAAGATATCTTCTTCAATACAATCCACTGTTATGTGCTTTTCTTCTACAGATATGACTGGATTTGAATCAACATTTACTCTCTTATTTTTCTTTTTACCATACTGTAAGAAAGACATATAGAGAGAATATTCAAAATTAAGTTAGAATTGAACTGGTTTCTGATTAAAACTTTAGATTTTTTTCTTTGAAAACTAAAAAGTGCTGCCCCATACTTAGAGAAAAAGCTGCCCAAATTATAAATGTGTCTTTTCAGGCAGGATAAATTAAGCACCTAATCCTTCAGGGTGACCCAATGCCTTGCAAAGGGAACAGCACAAGGCTTTGATAACACTTAAGCAGCATTTTAGGAAGTTCAGTCCTGAATAAGCTTGGACAAATCCCATACACTGGGGTAAGTTTCAGAAGATAGATCCTCAAACATTAAAAAGGACATTTTGTGATATTTAAGAAAACAACCAAAAAGTATTGAAAAAAGCAAAAATCTCCCTATTTCAATTTGATCCAACCCTGAGTCTTAACCCCAGCTTTGTCAAACAGATGCCAGTAATTCACCCATTAGAAAGATAGTAGCCTTCAATAAAAGCCTATGCTTATCAAAGTTAAATATAACATTGCATTCCCTGGGGAGCAGATAGGTTTGCACTGTGAGGTGGCCCACTAATTTTTTATACTCATTAAAACTGTAGCTGAATATATCAGGCAATCATATAATTTGTATATTGATTTTTGTAGTTATTTTGTGCGTTTTAAAATAAAAAAAAAAACAGGTTTTTCTCTTGTCATGCATAAAATAACATAAAAATGCAACTGTTTAAGCCCAATGACCGAACAGATCTACAGAAGTATTCAGGGGGAGACAGAGTGCAGGGGGAGAAGAGGGAAAGAGAAAAGATACCTCCAGAAGGGTTATAAATAAAGTAAATGTAATGAGTTTTGCAGTCCTGTATTTCAGGGCCAAAAGACTTTACGGTTTCCTGCGGAGTGTCATGTCGCTTTCCAGAGTCCCCTAATTCTCCAAGTGCATACTGGAAGAAATTCTAGTTTGGGACAGCCAGAATGAGTATTTCAGCTGAGGCTTTAATATTAACTACCAGAAACTTGGGTCCTTTCCTAAGTGTTTGTGAAAACATGAGCAAGTGCTCTTGAGAGTATTCCAAGTTCAAGTTTATTTACTTTACTGATTAGAATTAGATGTGCAGAGAATGGCTCTTGCACGATAGGGGTGGGGGCATAGTGTTATAAAACAGAACAGCTTTTTAGCATTTACAGATCAAACATGACAGCTGAATCCATAACAAGCCTCTCTAAATTCCTAAAACCAGCATTTGGTGAGCCTGAAGCATTCCAAATCACCAGCTTATGCTCACACCTTAAGTAATTGATCAATACTAAACTATGAAGTCTCCAATTATTCTAAATATGCTTTGTTCTTGACAAGGTGCAATATATTTTTCAAGGATTACAGGCTTTTCATATTAAGACACTGCAAACTTCAGAGATTTCAACACTTATCATTCTAATTGTGCACAGAGGCAGACCGGATCTGGAGGCTGAATAACGTTGTTTTGAGAAACCTGTGCAGTCAGTTGTAACTGTGGTGGGTGTTCATTCCTGGAGACAATTTAACATGTAGCCTGTTTTGGCAAACTGCTTAAATAATGAACACCAGAGGAGAAAATGGGCTTTTAAAGAAGTTGCTAGCAAATACAAGGAAACTGTAGTTAGGGCACCTTTCATGACCTAGCTTGCAATTGAAGAGACAAATGTTGATGAAACCTTTGTAAATGTGAAAAAATTATTTAAACGGTGGACTAAGATGTATTGTCTGAATGATTGGGAGACTGGTTTTAATGCAGCTTATGAAGGCTTTACGAAAAAAAATGTGTCAATCTCCTTCATGTGTAAAAGAAAACATCAGTTCATTTTCCTCTGTGGTAAATAATCAGTAAGATGAGAAGATCCTATATATCGCTAATGACAGATGACAAATGATACCTATATGCTAGACAGTTAGACAAAGCGTAGCACTAAAATTTGTTAACAGTAAATGTGATAGTATTAATCAGGAGATAAAGAACATGGAAGTTCTAAGAGCAAGAGCTGGATCACTGAAAATGCAGTGTTCAGTGTGAGAGATGAAGGTGAAGCAGCTGCAGAAAATCTCTTATCACTTCTGAAAAGGGAGGCTTCTGACAAAAAATAGTATTTCATTGATGTGGACCCCAAGATACACTAATTCTGGCCTCAGCTTGAAACCAGAAAGTTAAAACTTAAGATTTAAAGAATTTTCCAGAACATAGGGGCCTGAGAGTTAAGCCAAATAAACTTTTCACTTATTTATACATTTCACTTCCTTGTAATTGTATTTTTGTAAGCTTCACTAACCTTTATAAACTTGAGGGAAAGGTGCCATTTTACTGTAATCATATGACTAACTTCCTTTTGAATTTCAAAACACATGTATTTGACACAACACATCAGTCAGTCACATTAAGGAGGTGGTATGTGTTCCAGAGGTAGTATGAATAAACCAATATACGAAGTTGCCCTGGTAACTCCTAATTTATTACTACATAACAAAATTACTTGTGTTTAAATGGCTATAAAACTTTTCTTGAGGCTGTTATAAAAACATACGTTTGTCATTTCCTTTACTTTTCAAATTGAATACATGTATTTGTGTGTGTATCTATGCATTAAATTGGAAAGATGCCTTCCCAGCTTAAATTTACCTTTCTCATAGTTACATATCCCTAGGCTCATTATGGAAAGCATCTTCTCCATGCAAGGGAAATGATGGTCCTTGTTGCTCTGGAAGAGAAGTCCTTCAGAACTCAGGCACTACATTTGTAAAACAGCCAATAAGAGTTTTTAAAATTCCACTTTATTGGTCTCTGTTGGACATTAGAAAGAAAACATAATGCAAATGTAGGATTTTTATTCTGATAGAAAACCAGAATGCTTCAATAAACCTATGAAATGAAATAAGTGGTCTCATAGTTATCACTCACTGACTGTGAATGTCACTCTTCAAACCATTTAATGATTTAAAATAAAGAGTAATAGATCGAATTAATTTTAAATAGATTTACATCTCCTCATTAAAAAATTAAAATAAACCCAACACCTTTAAAGTTGCTTCTTTCAATGCTTTTTAACAAAAAAGCCCAAATTCAAGAAAATGTTTTCATCAAATTTAACAAATAAAAAAGAACCTAATTTTAATCCAGTGACAATCTCAGAGTCTAACAATGAAGTAAAGCATCCATAATTCTATTTAACTCTGCTTGATGTGAAGGTTTTATTTTGTGATCATTTTAGTGCATAAACCCTGATGAATAATGGAATTTTAGAAAAAGAACCCCTATTGAGTCAAGCTTCATTGACATCTGACTGGTAGTCTAAAAGCCTGCAGTGAGGGTCCAAAGCAATGCATCATAGCCTCCCAGCAGGTCATTAAGGCATTACCCAATTAGAAAGCAAGGCTACAGAGCAACATTGTTCACAGCAGAGCAAACATAATTGATTTTTTTTCAACAGGGGGAGAACCTTCTTACTAAAGAGCTTTAGCATAATTTCTTATTTAGGAGAGGTTTAAAGAGATTTGTGCTGGAGTATTTAATTCCAAACCCTGGGACAGTCTCTGGCAATGTGTATAAATTAAGGGGCAGTTGACTTCACTCATTCATATTCAAAATAGAAACTCGCTTGTTGCTCAAAAGTAGCATGAAGATTTCTGAGCAATGGCATCCAACACCAGCTGCGCAGGGGCACAGTGCTTGGGCCCTCACAACCTTTATACGGTTCATGTAGCTATCAGCAAGCCAGTTTCCTGCTCTAAGACTTCTCCCCTAGGCATTTTAACATGCTAATACACTGTATGTAGCCAACAGCTCTTGAAGAGCACCGTGCAGATGGAATTTACTCCCAAGACATCTTCATCATCATTGATGTCCTCCTCGTCTAATTGTTTTCCAACTGGTTACTTTTGATTCCACTCTTCATGGGCACCACTGGGTATGAATGTTCAGCAACAGTCAGAGGGTAGCAAGAACGGATCCTAACAAATGACAACTTGGATATTCCCAACTTACTGTATTACAGTAACAGTGGAAAATGTTCCCCCCGGTATTTCTCATGAATAGCCTGCATTTCCTTTTACATATGATTAACGTTAAGCCTTTTCTCATTGCAAGCCATGCAAGCTAAGGAAAATAAATAAATATTAAAATCCTTTCACAAGCACCACACTCCAGCTTTGCAAGCAGTCAAATCATAAATTATATAAAGAATGTTTGTTTTAATTTACTAATAGTCAGTGTCTCAGTGGCAGCAAGTAACTTTTCATGAAAGGGTTTTTCTGTAGCCTTTGCATTTAATGTCCACTGGAGAACAGATAGCTGGAAAATGCTATAAAGTCCTCATCTTTTACAACACCCAAAGCAACATAACAAAAATTTTCACTGGAAATATTTGTAGATTACTATCTCTAAACTATGTATACAGTAGACTTGAAAAAAAAAAAAAATCTCTTTTATTCCTTTTACTTCACTGTGCTAAATATATCACTTAAAAAAAAAAAAAATAAATTTTAAGGGATTTTACAGCTGCAAAGGCAGCAGTCCAAGCAGTGAACTTCCTATGCCAGGTCTATACCTAAGAATCATGTGACTCGTCTGTCCCTGATTTTCTATTTTCCATCATGTTCCAACAAAAATAATTATAATTTTCAACTTGACTTATGCTTTAAACACTTTTTTTTTTTATTATTCTTAGTTAAAGAAAAATAGGGGAAAAAATTTTTACATGGCACTTTCATTTCAAAGTCTGCCAGCAATACAGTGACAATTTTATTTCCCTTGGTTGTTCACTAGCTTATTTCTCTATCTCGGTTAACTGCTATCCTGAAAAACAAGGAAAGCAAGGATGTAGTGTAAACAATTTTTATAAAACTTACCTACTCAGATATATCACAAAGCTTGCAGCAGTAAGGGCAATTGAACAGTCATTTGTCTTAACATGGCACTTAGGAGCCCCAGGCAGATTGCCACCCCTTAGTGTTAGTCGTGACTCCAACACACGTGAAAGTAGTCGCTACCCCTGAAAAATTCTCCTGTAAAATTAATGCCCAAGACCAGCTGCTGCTGAGTTTATCCATACATTCCCAATTCTGTTCCCCTTTATTAACATTAGGATCAAAATCGATATCTACTGTTGTGCAGATGAACACAAGCATAAAATTTCAGTAGCAGCAGCAATATATTGTGCACTGCTGCTTAGTCTATCAGCAACGGAGCTAGTAAAATTTTCTGAGGGCTGCCAAGTCACATCCAGTGCCCATTTCACGATTAGGACCAGCATTCTCTCTTCCCCTTGTGTTAGAAGGACTACAGCTAAAATCAGCTTCTTTGGACTCTTTAGCAGAGATAAATTTACTGTCAACTGGCAGTCAATCAGATTATTCAAATCCACACATATTTAACTGACTAAAGGATCTGCTCCTTCTATCATTTAAATGCTTAAAAAAAACCACTAAACCGATTGTGACAGAAACCATCAGTGCATGAAGCGATGTGGTCGTTTTTATTAGCTACTACTACAGACTTACTGCCTGTATCCCAAACTGTTTCAACTGCAGTGATTCCTGGGAGATAATCTTTGCTCACAAAGAAGCTCCCACCAACTGACCAGCTAAAAACTGCAAAGCCACCAGTAAAACATGTTGTTTCTAAGAAATAAGCTGGATTCATAACCATCCAAAAGTAGTTCAGGATAAAGCTGATCCTTACTTTGAAAACAACTTGAGTTGGTGGTCCTCTACCCATTTGTGAAAATCTACATTTTTTTTTTCTAGCTGCAACAAAGACCCCATATCATATAACAACAATCTTTCTTTTTCTCAGACTTGTTATAAGTGTCATATACCTCTTGAAAGCAATTATTGACAACTAGGGGTTTGTAGCCCCAAGTTTTGCAAGCACCGGTCAGGTATGTAAGTATGGAAAGTGAGCACGTATTGATCAAATTGATCTTGAAAGCGTGTTATAGAACATTAAAACTTTGAACTTGCTGAACTCTTCACATTTACATGCCTTTACCCTGCAGCAGCTGCACAACTGAAGCAACAAACCTTCAGGGGTGAATTATGCAATAGGCAGTTTTCCAATATTACAAATATATGTTAGAAGAAAGAGTTCACATGCTAAAAGCCAGGCACAGGTACAGAAAAATACCCTTTCCAGCTTCAAGAAGGATAAGCGGAATGGTTTACATCTGGAATTAATGTCTAGACTTAATGAAAATAGGCAACGCTTGGTTTTGTATGCTAGGTTAGAGTGTTTTGATTTGTAATGAGGAAAGAAAGTGTAGAGAACACTGTACATGGCCACACTCTCCCACAGGTGTGCGATATGTGGGCTGGAGAAATCAGGCTAATTTTAGAACTTTCACCTTGTTAAATGTTTCTGGAGTTTAACTTCGTAATGGGAGACACGCTGATATTACAGCCCTTGAACATTCCTCACCAGTGAAAAAACAGAGGGAAATGGTCTGAAAATTCAGTGCCTAAAATGATAACTATAAATTATAGTGTAACTTCAGTCCTTTAAAAATGCTTATTTTACTGGAGCACGTTGAAGGAGGCTGTGTATTTCTCCAAGGAAGAAATGCTGTAGCTCACCACAGTAAATCTGTATGATGGCATTTATGTTCATGAACAGCTACTATTTAGTCTATAAAATCCTTCTCTAATAATCTGTAAATTGCCTGTTGAATTCTTAAAAATAAGTCTCGGAAAACCATCCAAGTTCTTTGATTTTACATTTTACATAGCATCTTATAGTTCATCTTCTATAACATTCATTTACATGCTCAGTGACTAGCTGTGTGTTCAGTGTTTAACATGAATGGACATTTTCTGTAGTATGTTAATTTGCATCTTTAGTAATTGAGAGACTAATTTCCAGAGAGACAGACAAGAGCGTGAAAAGTCACTTGAACATTAAAAACTCCAAGGATTGACTAGGTAAGGAGTACATTTCCGAGTGTTAGAACTACTCAGGAAGGTTCACATCTAACAGAGCCCCTCTGTCTAGTACTTCAAAAGCAATGCTGGAGGCAGAAAGCCAGAGCCTGAGAGCTGAATCGTATTACACTCATTTAAGAGGCCACAAACTTACTTGATGTATTTGCAGTAGTTTTGGTAAGTATTTGCCTGAAATAGAAAATGCAACCCACAATTCTTCAAATCAAAGCTGTCATTGCCCTGTGAGATGTTTTCTGATCTAAATGTGTCCAGGAGGACCCAAACTCTCTATCCAGTTTTCTTCTCTGGAAATCAGAGTAACAGGCAGGACCTCTGATCATAGACCAAGGTCCTTTTATAGTAAATGCCAAACTGATTCAGAACAAAAAGGATTTATGACATAAATAATGGGACAGCATGGAAAACATCTCCTAAGTGGAATCTTAGCTTTCCTTGAGTGTCCTTCAAAACACCAACAAAAATCATCAGACGAGCCAGCAAGAAAAGTGACACAAAAACTTAATGTCATCAGATTGAAGGCTGTGTGCTTAATCAGCGTTAATAATCAAAAAGCTTATGAGAAGAATCGCTCTTGCCTCTCCCTCCTTCTCCACTACATCTTCCCCTAGTGATGGATGCAAGAGTGAATTTTCTGATTTTTTTTTTTTTTTTTTGGTGGATGGGGTGGGGGGAGTATGTCTCTATTATTTCTGGAGCCCTTTCTCATAGTAAGAACATACCACCAGAAATTTTGGTTTGTTTGATGACCTCAAAACTTTGCAACAACTATTTGAATTCATAAAACTGGAAGTAAGCAAATGCTGAGGTGGAAAAAAGTGTTATTTGATGCCTGTAAACCCACTTTCACAACCACAGCATCCTCCTTAGACTCCTCACCTCTCAAAACCCATAAACTGGCATTTACATATGAAGAAATTAAATTTAATGAAGCAAGTACAATCTTATATTGCATGAAGGAAACATTCTGGTTTTCAAAAAGAAAAAAAACAATTTTGAGCAGCTGAAGTAAATGGCTTTTGTAACAAAATGCCATTCTGAAGATAAATACAGTTAATCTGATCACCTTACCTCATATTTTTACTGCGTTCTAAATAATCAATATTCAAAGACACACAGTACAGCAGACTTCTTCAATACATATTTAGTAGCTTTGTCAAACTGTCAGTTTATTTCATGATAAGCTTTCCCTAAAGTGGAGTAGAAAACAGAAGAGGTAACTACAGGGTATGTTCAAAGTTTCTGTAGCAATCCTACCATTGAAACAAACCAATTTGCGATAAATTTATTCACTTCACACAGGCTGTCAATGTTTTCACTGGTTACATTCACAGACACCCAGTGAAAAGATACAGTAAGGTTAATTTTTCTCTTCAGCGTTTCATGACTAAAATCTTCATGCTAAACTGTCAAACTTTTCAGATTTAGGAAATACACAATGTCCAATATAGTTTTATATAGAGCGAGAAAGCACAAGCGATGTTGACTAACTCCATCTTAAGAAAATGTGCAAATAATGAGGTCTAGTCACACAATACTAGCAGTAATAAAGCTGAAAAGCACTCTTGCCTTTAGCTTAGTACAGTACAATTGAAGAAGAGATATATGTCCCTGAGAAGTTATTTCTGATCATGCAGTCCAAGTCTCTTTAAGTGGTACAATAAGGTCTATCCTGTAGCCCCATAGAAAGCAGATGTCAGGCTAATGACCCATGCCTGCAAGCGTTTGAACTTGCAGTGCCATGTTCAAAGTTCACTGATGTCAAAGCACATCTGTCATCTGCCCTGACTTTAAACGAGATCCATAAAAAACATCAAGCATGAAAGTGGTCAGGAGTCAGATGGGGCCTTTCTTATGAATGAAGACAGTCAAGAATATGTTTGATTAAAATCATTTCAAGCCTGAGTTCATAGGAAAAGGCCAGACTTTACTAAAGTGGTTGTTAGAAAATGGTGCACCATTCTTAGCATTTATAAACATGCACATTAATACATTTTCAGAAACTAGCATATTAGAACAAATTTTATCTAAAGTAGAAGAGGGAGAAAGCAAGGCAGAAATTGTTACCAAACTCCCAACTCTTCCTAAATGTTCACATTATAATTTTGCAACATTTTCCCTGTATATAGTTACGCAAACTATATAAACAATTTAATCATTTACCACTGTAAATAGATGGTCACAGCCATTTTTATGTTTTCCATGTTCTCCCAGAAGTTTCAGGAATACACATGGGATGATATTTGGTGGGGAACAGATTTTAATATTACACATTTTTCAGCATTTCATAGGACTACTTAGACATCTGAAACTGGGCACAGATGTTTGTGTTGGCACCCCAAAAAACCAAGGGATACATGGGAATGAAAGAAAAAGGGAATCCAGCCTCAGTCCATAGTCTAGTGATGGAGACCTCATAGCAGCCTTCCAGTATCTGAAGGGGGCCTATAAGGATGCTGGGGAGGGACTCTTCATCAGGGACTGTAGTGACAGGACAAGGGGTAATAGGTTAAAACTTAAACAGGGGAAGTTTAGATTGGATATAAGGAGGAAATTCTTTACTGTGAGGGTGGTGAGGCACTGGAACAGGTTGCCCAGGGAAGCTGTGAATGCTCCATCCCTGGCAGTGTTTAAGGCCAGGCTGGACAGAGCCTTGGGTGACCTGGTTAGTGTGAGGTGTCCCTGCACATGGCAGGGGGGTTAGAACTAGATGATCTTCAGGTCCTTTCCAACCCTAACTGCTCTATGATTCTATGATTCTAAGCATAGGGAGTGAGTTATGCCCACCTGATGAGAAATACACCTTATCCCCAGGACTTCTATTCATTTACATCTCAAGAAGTATTGAAAAAAATATTTCTAATCCAGAAATGCCTACAAAGACATTCATGAAACTTGCTACAGTCTGAGCAATTTACTTAAAGTCATATATTTCAATAAATTATTCATTAGGATTTATTTTCCATAACTAAGTATCACACATAAATTACTGATAAATGCTAGTGAAATCTGACAGCTGAAAACATCTGTCCTCCCATGCTTATACATCTTAATTTTCTTCCTTCAGGTTGACTGTATTTCTCAAAATTAACTATGCCAAGTGGCTTAAGGATACAGTATATTTGATTGATGCGATACAAAACAGAGCTGTATAGCATAACATACGCTTCAAAAGAATACAGAACATGGTTCCCAAGGCTGGAATTGTCTCAGTAAGAACACCAGCTTTTTATGCCCATGGCTAATGAATTTATCTTCCGAAATAAATGTATCTTTTGGACTTGGATCAATGCATGCCTTAATTAAAACCACGTTTCTGTAGAAGCATCTAACAAGAACACATGAAGGCCCTATTTAAATTGGAAGAGAATGGTTTATACCAGTATGGCTTTTAAAACTAACTGCTTCCAGGTGCAAAGAGAATGGAAGTTAAGCGTTGTTTCCAACTTAATGCTTGAATGCCTTTGTTCTTGAAAGTGCAAGGTTTCCCTCATTCTCAATTTTATGACTGCAGGTTTCTATGTTGCATAACACCCTATAACAGAGCACCAAAGGGCTTAGTTTTATTGTTTTGCTTCCCTTTATTGACTGCATGTTTTATTCAGCTAATATGTGCCATAGAGGCAGGCAGTAACATCTCAATTACAACACCAGGGCTCTTCCTTCTCTGTAAATGACCACCTTCAATCTGCACTTTATTATATTCACATGCAGGTTTTAAAAGGCAAGAAAAGAGGGGTGAGAGAAGTCGGGGTTAAAACAGACCTTTTAAAGCATTACAACTGGAAAGGATTTTTTTCCCAGGTAATCCTCTACAGCTAAACACATTCCAGCACACGATATTTATGCTGTGGCAAGCCACCAAGCACCAGCAACTATTGCACAGAAATGGGTGTGAGAAAGTTCAAATCTAAATAAAAACTCCTCCAGAGTTTGATCAGAGTTGGATCTGGTATTTCACTTTACTCATTTCTACTATTGTGCATCCCTGTTGGAGAGCCAAAGAGACTTTGGCAGTGCAACAAGTATACAAGCAAGAAATTGGCACTCACCACAGCTTATTCAATGTCCTGCATATTAAGGCTTGTTTTACTAAGAAGGGGAATGCCTGAACAGGATGACATTAGAGTCTTCATGGTTCCTTTTGTAATGCCATTGGATTTTTTCATTCCCACAAGGGCAAAGAGACATACCAACTTAGCATTAGAGACAGACAGAATCTTTTCCTGCTGATCAAAAGTATGCTGAGCTGGCAGAGCAATGGGTGAGAGGCTGGGGGACCAGAGACAAGAAATTTGGTGGGACAGGACGGGGAGGAGGTGGGAAATCAAAAATTTTCATAAAAGAGAAACAAGGCATTTCTTTGCAGTTGGGGCTGTAACTGGAGTGAGTCAAATAAAACACTCCCTTATTTTATCTGAAGGATGCCAACTCTGATAATAACAGTAGCATCAATGAGCTCAGCACATGAGGCCAAGTTCTGTTAACAGAGTTGGAAGTCTAATGGCTGGTTTTCTGGCTATTGATGAATAGCCAGATACCAACAACTACCAGAAATCACTATCCCCATAACCAGCAAACATTGGATACTGAATGCTCTAAGAACAGATCTTTGCCTTCCCATAGGAAGTGCCTGTGAGGCAGCAATAGATTGTTCCTGTGGAGGCAGAGGCAGGGACTTGGCATTTTCTAGCTAGAGAAAAGGAAATAATATTTACAGTGCTTCAGCAGTTATTAATAAATACTTTACATTAGCTGAATTGTTTATACTGCCTGAGAGCCTTCTGGAAAATGATGATAATTTCATTTTGCATTTATAAAGAACTGAAATATCCAATATCTAGCTCAGTTAAAGGCAACTGGAAACAGCTACATGTATTCACAGTGATACTTCAGGCCAATTTGACAACAATAAGAAAGAATTATTTCTTTTTAGTCTGGTATAAAGGGTAACTTATTACACAGCCATTTTTCTGCCTTCAAAGGCAAAAACCTGGCTCAGCTTTTTCACATTTCTCCCACACTCTGATTTTAGCATACACCATCTTTATCTTGTATTGGTCATTTTTACCAAATTCATGTTTCCAAGTATAAGTGGACCATTCTTAGTAGCAAAGTCACACATGTAAGTAAAAACATCAATATATATCCCCTATATAGAGCGCTTTAAGCCTGTAGTTCCATTCCCTGGTTACATCCAGTGGATTTACTGGATGGGGAAAGGGGAAAGACCTGGCGGACCAGCCCTGCAAGACGTCTGTTTCCTGCAAGGTGCTACCAGCCTTTACTCCTGCGGCAACACCAGGAATCAACATTTGGGCTGACACTTTACTGGAGCAGAGTATTCTGTGATGCTCTTGCACTGGCTCACCAACTGAGCAAGCCCAGGATTGATGCTCAAGTCTGAAGGAAAACTTTTGTAACTCATAACAGCTTCAATCTGCCATGTGATACTGAGCTTGAGAAATTTTCCACACAACCTTCCAGTTCCTTCTCTCCTAATTCACATCAAGTACGTGGGCATCTACCCATGGTGGCAGCACAGCTAAAGAGTCAGAGCTTGTGCTACAGCACCCTTCCCTTTGTTCTGAAATCCAGTCTTCTCACACCCATGGGAATGACAGAACAATCCTGGCAGTTTTGGCTCAAAAGCCATTCTGCTTCAGGTGCAGAATAAGCACCTGACCCTAGAAGGGACAACTAAAAATTGCTTTCAGCAGGAAGCAGAAATCAATCCTTTCAAGCCAGGAATCCCTAGATTTGTCACAGAAGAAGAGAACAGGCTGAAACTCCCTGTAAAGCCCCCACAGAGCAGAGCAGAGGCCAGCAGCTGCTCCTGCAGTCCATAGGCAGTATGTGTAGGAGCAACAGCCAGGAGAGCAGCTGCACTGGGACCCAGCATGAGGTGGGTCTTGCTTCCCAAGCCCCATCCAGGACAGCTGTGTAGATCATGTTATTCTAACCTTATCGCTATTTATGATTATTTATTGAGCATCAACAGCATGCCTGGAACTGTGTAACAGACAAATGAAGAGAGTTCTTTCCCAAAAAGTGAAACAATCAGGCTTGGTGTGATGATCCTGAAATCCACCCAAATTAAAAGGCTTCAGTCTCCAGGGCTGTCAACTCAGAACATATCATGAGCAATAAATTAACTTGGAAAAAGTTTTAAAAATTACTGCATTTTGGTCTTTGACAGTTTGTTCTGAACCAGAAGTCAGTAGTCAAAGACTGAAAAGTAAATACACTTTTCCCTCAAACCCCCAGATTCTGTTTTGCCAAAACAAATACAGTCAATACTTTTGATCTCCTGATACGACTTCTTTCCATTACATTCATGGTCATATAAAGATACTATATTTGACAGTTGGGCTGGATGCTTTCCTGATGTAAATCAGTGTCACACTACCAAAGCCAATGTAACTACATAGAATAAAACCATGGAACGATATGGACCTATATGTATGTTTATTTTCTGAATGGGGAACAGGGTAGCAAGGCTTAATGATTTAACACATTTATTTCCTGCTGAGCGAGAGAAAAAACTATCATTCAAACTGTACATCGTACATATTAAATTACTGTTATTGAACTTTCATGTTAAATCCCCAGTAATCCGAGTTCTGTTCTGCAGTAAAAACTATACTGCAGCTTGCTACTGATAGCATCATAAATACAGCATTACAATACCTAATGCTGCCCTCCTATGACACGCTGCAAATTAAGAACATTATTAACAAAACCTGATGCGGATGCATACGTCAAGTCTTGCTAGAAGACCACGTACTTTTTCAGTTTTACCCCCTTGACTATATCACAAAACCACAATTTTTCAGCTCTGTACAACCTTACTGCAGATTTTTAACATTATACTAGTTGAAAAAACAGTTACTGTATTGTGGTGGGTTGACTCACACTGGAGCAGGGGAAGAGTCAAGTCTGTTTTGCCCGTGACAGGAATTGCTGAGCGATCTCCCTGTTCTTTATGTCAACCCACAAGACTTTTGTTATCTTTTCTCTCCCCTATTCAGCTAAGAAGGGGAGTGATGGAGTGGCTTTGGTGGGCACCTGGCATCCAGCCTGGGTCAAGCTACCACACATATCCTACCCTCTGTACACAGGAAATCTCTTTAACAGCCACAGTGCTCACTATAGAGAGTACAATTTGAGAACAAAAAAAAAATAAAAGTAAGTCCTTTGTTAATAGTCTTCTCTAAATAGCAACTTCTTTATTTGGATTTCATAAAGGAAATCTATCTTTGAACAAGGAAAGCTCCAGTGCATGTTCAGTGATCCCACTACCTCTGCCATAAGAATCTCTCCAAGTCAACCCTCATGTCCCATCACATGGAAAAAGGACCAAAAGCCATAGACCCCCCTTTCTCATACCACAGGAGCCCACATGCAGCTTCAGTGTGAATCAGTATTAAACCTGAATTTCTTTCAAGGCACACAACTTATAATGGGGAGAGAAGGGAATCCATTGTTCTGTCCCATGACTGCACTAGGACCAACATCACTACCCTGCATGTGAGCACAATGTAGGGCATTTGTTGTCCAGGAACCACCCCACACATTCATTTTTACTATTGTAGAGTTTCAATTAATTCTGTTGAGCAAGCAAAGTAAGTTGTATTACCAAAGGACTTCCAAGTTACTGACATTTGAACTTAAGAAGGAGAGATACCCTTGGAAGAAGCTAAAGCTTCTCCCATTTTGGATGCCCCTTAGTTTGTGCAAAGCATACCAGTAAATGTTGCTTTCACCAGCACACCAGGCAACCACAAAACTATCTGGGTTATTTGGCGAGGTCCAGAAGAGGCTGATTTTGTGAGAGTTTCATCTGTTGGAACTAAAGCGTGATGGACAATGATCACTGCTGTAACCGTCAATAACCTTCACCCGAAATGCATAAGTAATGCCCTTCAGAAGCGGACCTGCACAGGCACGTTTTACATTCATCACACTGTTCTCATATTTGAGGCTATCTTGAGGAGTGTACAAGACACTTCTGTGGTGAAATTAGTGCATTCAGCTTTGTTGCTGTTAAACATTTATTCTTCTCTTTACTGGCTACTCTACTCCTGTAACAAGCAATATTCCTACAAGCAACCAGCATTTGCACTGCTCCCACTTGACTGTGTTTCATTTATTTCTGATGAATTCTCTTTCCTCCCTCCCTCCTCCTGAGACCTCAGTAAAGAGGTGGAAGCAGAAAACAGGCTGGGACTTGGGGGACAGATAAGCCCCCTGGCAGCCCCTGTAGCAGGTAAAGGTAGCAGAGTTACACTAGAATCAATTTGCTATGAGAGCATTTGGGCCAAAATAATTATTAATCCCTGTCTCAGGTACTCCTGTCCTCCCTCTCACCCTACAAGTGATATTTTTTAAGTTCCCAGCCCAAATTTTTCTAATTTACTGGAGTCAATAGTTCCTTTCTTAATGAAGCCTTGGCAAGCAGGCAGAGACAGACAAGAAGCAATATGGCTGGACAACACTTGTGGGGTTTTTCTGTTCTCAAAGGGTTTTGGTTTGGTTTTAACTGGCTATCACAGTAACTGTCTTACTGCAAAGCATTATAACTCTGCTTGAGGAAAGTAGTCAGCAGCCAGTCAAGAAACTTGAACCCATTGACCAAACTGGTTAATGAAGTCACAGTGTCAGTCAATCCTAATAGCTAAGACTGCAGAAGAAACCTGATGGAGCTGACTAAACCTTCCTTAGGCCCAGGAAAAAGAAAGAAAGGCTGGAAGGAGACTTCCTTGTCTTACAAGAGGCACATTTCCTCCACCATACAGACACAGGCTGGTATCTGGAGGCCCTGTTTGTATCTATTGACTGAAAGAAATATGCACACACAGCTGCCAATTCCCCTTTGATAAATAGGTATACATGCCCTTCAGTAGTCAGAAAGACAGCAGTGCAGTAAAGACCTCTCAAATGCATCATGCGAATAGCTAGTGCTGTGAACTTAATAAAAACTCTTTACTACCACAAAGCAAAGCTTACATCATTGTGTTCAAAGTATTTCTCCATATACACTTTTGGTGAATACCTGATCCCACCAAAGACAGTGGGAGTTCTGCCCTTCGCTTCAGTGAAATGTATTTCACCTTTTGAGTTTAATTGCCAGTTATTAGGGAAAAGAATGAATTATACTCCATAATCCAGACAAAATGATAATAAAAAGTTATTTAAAAAGAAGTAAAATTGCTATCATGAGACCCCCTTTATATCTAGCTGAAATCTCAGTGAGTCCCTTTAAAGTGTTCTGAAAGTTATTCTCCAATACTTTTTTTTGTATTCCTGGATGGTTTCACTGCATTTGCATCAAACCAACTGAATCAACAAGGAAAAAAAAAACAAACAAAAAAACAAACAGAGAAAAACCCTTATGGGACAAAAGACAAGATTTAAAAACCTTTCACAACCATCCACTTAAAAGACTGCGGTGTTTAGCTAGCTTGTCCAAATTTACAGTGTAGCAAGAGCAATAATCTCTGTCAGTACTGGTTATAGGCCCTGCCAAGCTGAAAGCAACGTTCCCATTGACTTCTGTATGCAGATCAGAGCCTGGAAAAGAGAAGTTGTGTGCCAGAGTTGAACAGTTAGACAAGTGAATGTAAACACCAAGATGGAGATATCCTTTCTCTTGGAGTTAAATTATTTTGCCATCAACAGGACATTTAAAGTCTGTAACTCTATGGTATTGAGATGACCCATGTGTGTTTTAAAGCAGATTAGAGTGCATTGGGAAGCAAAAGACATTGCATTACTTAAGCCAAACGTTCAAAATTCCACTTGCTATTGGTACAAGCTACATACACTCTATCTTAGTCATGCGCCTCAACACATTCCTAGCGAGCTTAAGCAGAGTACAGTTAATTGAATTAGCCTATGAAACCTACCACACCAATGCAACCTGAAGTTGCTATTTCTGTTTTGGAAGTTATTGAGTAATTTGCATCAACATCCTGATTTCCCCTCTCCATCTCTGCACTATCTGTAAGGATTGCATCTTACTGTTCCACTACAGTATCTTTACCTTCATTTACATACCTTAATTTTTATCATTGTTCTTCATAGCATTAAAAATGCTTCTGTTCTCTCTCAGTATTATGAAACATATCTGTGTTCATGCAACATTCACCAATCTGATACACAAGAATACAAGTACAAAATACCTATCCAACCTATTGCTTCTCTGCTACCTTTCCTCAAGAGTCACATCATCCAGGTAGCAGTTATGTAGAACTGCCAAAGGCTTTCCTGCCATCCAGCCCTTGAACATTCCTGCTGCTGCTGCATAATGGTCTTCTCCAGGCAACTAGAGTGCCAGTTTTCTAGAATCTATGAATTTCACTGGTGAAGGCAACATATGCCATCAACAACAGAGACTGGAAACATGGTGCTCCCTCATCAGTCAGCACTGATGCTCAGAATAATCACTCAACATGTTATTCATGTTTAACACATCAGTTCATTGAGCTGGCACTCTCATCCCACTTACAAAGGTAAATGAAGGCTAGAAGAGGTCTGTGAAACTCTAGAGCTAATGAAAACGATGCAGCTGGCTCCGAACTGTAATTCTGGCACTGAGGTGCAAGATCTTGGCACCATCTGCTCCTTCCAGACAGCTAATATTAATGAAAAACTCATCACACCCCTGCTGAGTGAGGGACTGCTGGAACACAGCTCCTGGGAGATGCATACAGCTTTCAGCCATATTTTAGCACTGCTGATACACCATTTCTGCCAGCTTTATGGGACACAGAAATTTGAGACAGCATTCATGTAAGTTCAGGTTGGTAGGCCTGGGCTGCAGCAATTCTCAACAGGACATCCCAGAGAGAACACATCCAGATGCTCTGAGAAGAGCAGCGCCAGTCAGATGGCTATGTGGACCACGCCAAGCTGCCTGGGCACACTGGCTATGCAATGCACTGTATCTCCAGGATTTCCAGATATTTAAAACATATTAAAAAAGAAAAAAAATTTAAAAAAAAAATCACCAAAATCCTCAAATTCCAAACAAACATATCAGGTGGAAAAAGATGATCCAGGTAGCTCGATATATGGTAGTCCTTTGTTGACTACGAAGCAATACATCAGTTTTAAATCATATTTCATAGCCAAAATAATCCCAATCTCTTCCCTACCCCACACCCCTTTTGTTTCTACCCAAATGATGTGTCATGGCCCTGTTAGCCTACACACACCCATCACCCTGACCTTATTTAGGAGACGCAAGACCCAAAAAGACATGAGTCTGCTAAACACAAAACAGTTGCTCCATGCCTCCAGAAAATCCAGTTACATAGTGCTGCCATTAACACATGGAGGGAAAAAATAGTTTGTAGTAATATCAAAAAAATACAGAGGAAAATAATTTCTGCCTCACTCCCACAATCCATGGCTTCCGCCAATATTTTTTCCACATAAAAAATTTAAAGTATGTATCATATTCTACATGTCACTGAAACAAACAGCATTTTACTATTTTACTCAAAAAAGATTTGGATGATTAGTGTACTTTGAAACTGTGTGTAACCAGACTGCCCAGCTATTTGCTTAGTTGCACAAGAGACCTCATGCTGCTAAACCCTCTTCAGAATTATCTTGCCCCCACCCCACTCCTCAGAAGAGACTTCCAAAATGAAATAAATCATTAATCCAGTGTCAGGAAAGCTGCCTTCTCAGCATTAGCCAGTCCCAGTGTATTCTCTGTAGGACTGTTTCCTACAGACAATGGGGTAAAACCCTGAGGCATTTTGTGGATCCATACACGTAAAATTTCACACACAGCCTTTTGCACTAACATCGCCATTACCAAGGATAGGGGATCCTATGCTTGCTGGAATTTCTAACAAATTGACAATAATAAAATTATATGGGGAATTAGTTTTACATACTAGAAGTGCTGCAGGAATTCTAAGATACATGCAGTTGAAGTTTAAATTGCCCAATTTAAAAATATGTCTCTTGCACAAGAAAACTATCCTGTAAGAACATTGAGGTTGCAAAGCATTCAGAATTTCAGAAATGCCAGAATCAGGATTTCTTGGCACATAATTTATCCACTTTCTGCATATCCCTTCAATGAGACACAACCCCTGGAGGGCTGACTTCACTTAAGTCCCGAGTAGCCATCATGGCTGGAACTGATTCTAGTTTTAGCTGCTAAATATACCAAAACTATCTCTATGGGACACATGCAAATTGTAAGCTATGGAAATCCCTACAGTTTAGCTAAATGTTCATAGATAAGAAGTGTGAGACATGCATCTCTGAGTAAGAGCCAGACAATCCTTTCCCCACTGAATTTTACATCCTTGCTTTAAAGCATTGAGATATTTTATCTTTTCAAAGTTCACCACATTCTTTTTTTGCCAATGTATTGTTCTCTAGCTCTACTCACAGGAATCATTTTGGCTGAAATTGTCCTAAAGAGTTTAGGGAGACGCCCAGCATAGAAAATTGCCTCCAAATTTTATTCAAAATGGTTGAAGTCTGGCAAAATGTATGCCAATCAAAACAGGGGCTTCTAAGAGGCAACATTACACAATCCTCACAATAAGAGATACCAGCAGCTACGCCTGTAATATTTTTGCCACTTAATAGTCTGGAAAAAGACATCTCGAGAAGTAGCACAAAGAAGAGGAGTGTTTCCAAGCAACTGCTTCATTTTCATTTTAAGCCCATGCTTCAGAAGTATTAGCAGCAACTTTAGGGGTTAGTCTCATCCCCTGGCTGCAGGAAGAGTAAGGAAACTAGGTTAGAAACAGTAATTTCCTGCATAGAACCTCAGATTGACATACAACAGGGGGGATCAAAAAGAACAGTGGTTTTAAATCATTGCACCCACAGTTAATTTCTATATGCAATACATGGTGCAGTTAGAAAATGCATTTGTATGGCCAAGCCAAATTCCCACTTATTTTTACAAATCCTCTAGTCCCCAGATCTTAATAGGGAAGAAAATTACAAAGAAAAAGCCAGCATAAGTATTGCTCTCTCTTAGCAAGGACCTCCTAAAAAACTCCCTCCCAAGCCCTGTTCCCACTAGTGCTGTCTCGGTGTGCCACCTTACACTGTCCAAGCGTCACTCGCTCAGTCATCGCTTACTTTTTCCTCGGCCTTTTTGATAAACTGGGTCTCAGAATTATCACAACCCAGTCCCAGCCTGCTATATTGCAAAATCCACCTAAAGAAAAGATCTGATTTTCAGGAGCTGCTGAGTATTGTCGGCAAGACAAGAGGACTAGCAGGCGCCCTGAATGTCATGGAAATTAGGCCACTTTCTTTTGTGCTCCTTCTTTCAGCTTTTTCAGTTTTTCCTCCACCCAGTGGCCACTAACAGAAACAAACTGCCTCACAAAAATACACTGTATTAGTATTCTACTTACTGAAATACTCTAACACAGCAGTAGTCTCTTGTTTTCTGCGCTGATACAACACAACGCTGTGTGACTCATGTTATCAAGTACAGGATTACTGAGGATGCTCCGCATTATGGAAAACATAGGTATGATATGCAGGTGATAGATATGAAACTGTACTGTGCGTGGGGATGGGATCTTACACAGGAACAGCCAAAAATGTTATATCCCCACAAAGTCTAGAAACAAAGCCACAGTCAACAAAAGTAATTGCTACTATTGACAGGAGTGGAAAAATGTCAAAACAAATTGAAAACTATCGCCATGATCTAAAGCACAGAAATCTACACTCTTTCATATAAATCAACCAGCTGATGAAATCTCCTGACCTGGTACTGGGGAAAACAAAGATTTCTTGACAGTTGTCTGCCCCACGTGAGCAGACGTGATGAGGTGCAGATCCAGACTCTGGAGTGGAGCTTCTGCAGAACACTCTGGAGGGATGAGTCTTCTTTGGCCTGGCTACAGACTGCCACGAAACCCTTTGGTAATTATAATTTAATTTTGGGTTTTATTATTCAGCCAGAGATTTTAAAAACGCTTTGCTTCTGTAGCTGATGAAAGCATGTTACCTGAGCCAGCTGGCAGAATTGTTAAGTTGCATTTATGTTTCATTACTAATAGCTATTGAATTAACTCTGTAATTGATTCTTTAAGAGTATTTACAAGATTTATTCCACACAGTATACTACAAAAAAGTTCTCCTAGGCATTAGCAGGGGTAATACAAACACATACATGCAGATTTACCTGCATGTTTACACCCCTATACATACATGCTGGATAGACCTCTTCAGGAGGATTCAGGTGTAGAAGAGCTATTGGGTTAAACAATTTACAGCCTAAGACATAAAAAATAGTAGGGAGATTCTGAAAAGTACGTTATTATTATGGTGTGCTTATGGAAAAGTACAATTTAATTATCAATTGATTCAATGTTTGGCCTACATCTATTTGTGTTACTGGTGCAGGACCACTGACTCTCTGATCATGAAACTAGTGAGCTGTTCATCACACACCATCTGCTTGCTCTTCACTGTCAGCCTTTCTTTCCACTTTCTGACCAAACAAAGAGGGTGTTTCAGCTGGACACCCAAACATACCATACGAGTGCACACCCCAAAGCAGCACATTTCCACAGCTTGCAGCACTTATCACTTTAGCCAGGACCTTTGAAAACTCATTTGCTCAAGGTGAGCTCAGTAGAAACTCCACTGCCCTAGAGCACAGAAAGCAAATAAGGGCTGGAAGTACCATCCCACAGATTAAACCTCTCTGCTTGAAAGAATGATTGAGAAGACTTGTCAGAGTATTTGCCCAGCTCTGCCCATAAAGATTTAAACTTGTTTGCTATTTTCCCCTCACCTTGAGTCTGTAGTTTATGACAAGCAGGGATGGTAGGCAGGGGCAAACAAGTAACTCCCTGGTCTTCAGAGTGCTTTAAGGCAGCATCATAAAAGGGATCAGGGACAGAGCTCTTAGCCATGACCCCACTCTGCAAACAGAGCAGGAATTATTGGGCAGCAGTGTTGTTCCCAGCATTTTACCCTTGAAAGCACCTCTGCAAGAACCATCGCACTGGGCAGTGGCTACGTGTGTTCTTCACATCGATGATCATGGTCATGGGTTAGCACATCTCTGTGCCTGACCTGGCACTCCCACAGCGGCCTGTGGAGCTGCAGACCTGCCACAGAGCTTCATGAATTATGTTGATTGAGCAATTTTCAGTATTTCTCTGGCTGACAGCAGCAGTGGTGCTCTGTCTGCCAGCTCTTGGCTAGACAAAGCAGATTTAGTGTCCCCCATCTGGTAGTTGAACTCTGTGTGCAATCTGCATGCAGCCACAGCCAACACTCAAACTGGGACCTCATGGGGCCTTGGCAGAGCTGGTACCAGGTAAGCCAATACAAGAAGTGCTGTGGTAAACCTGTCTCACTGGGAAGCGACTCTGCACCTGCGAGGAGCAGGAGAGGCGACAGAAATATAACTCTAAACCACAGCTAGCCAGGATTGCAAATAAGGAGCTTTAATAGCTATGCAGAATTGAGAAAACCCACAGAGCTGGCAACACTTCTGGGACTTGTTTACACTTAATAGTGAATGTTGGTTACCAGCAATATCTTGTTTAAAATACAAGGCTATTTAATAGGCAGCTATTGATAGTATGCCACCCTAAGGTGAAGGCATTCTGCATTTAAATATGCCATCATGCCCCACAAAAATCACAGCTTTTGCCTCTAGGCTGTTGCTCTGAATCCAGCTCAAATCAGTAATGACCAAACCCAGTCACTCTGCAGGGATGCTCAGTGACCTGCACGCACTGAGCACTGAGCTCACAGGTACAGTCTCGCTGCAGTTTGCATGCCTTGCCTTGCCTTAGGGCTGCTGCCCATCTCCACGGCTGCCCTTAAACCAGCCGTATCACTTCACCACCTCAGTGCCCAGGACATACTTGTTAGCCTCATGTCACCTTTACCCTGTGTGCTGAAGTCTGAAATGACCCAAAACCAGTGTTTCATCACAGAGAAACAAGTCCTCTCCCCCCCCCCCCCCCCCCCAAGTGTTTGTTTCACTCTTCCTTTGCTGTACTTTGCCCATGGTGTGCAAGCTGATCTCTAGCACCAACTCAACCTTCACCTGCCAATGCCTTGCTGATAGGGTCTCACCAGGATCCATTTTCACACAGTCCTCATAGATGGGACAAGATGCTATCCTGCCATGGAAGTGAATTAACCTAATTTCGTACCATGACCCCTTCAACAAAACTGCTACAAAACAGTGAACCTGAATTACTCCAGAAAGCTTTCTCCCTGCTCCCCGCATGTTGCCCCACTGTTTTGCACTACAAATGTATTTTGGTTTCCACCTGTGCAACAACTTGGGATTCCACGTAGCACTGGCCAAGCAAAACCACTGCAGGAAGGCTCATTCCTGATCTTTCAAAAGCAGCCTGAACATGTGTGGATGTGCTTTGCCCCTGCATTTCAACTCTGGTGCAACTTTCTCTGTTTATATTTGGCAGCCCAGAGCAGTGAGCTGTGCAGGTTGCCTGCATGAGGGAGATCCCTTCCAGCTGCTTATCATTTATCATTGTTTTATTCAGGCCTTCTCAGAGAGCACACATAACCTGCAAGTATCCATCAAGAATTGCAGATATCCTCTCATTTCATCCCTATTTCAGACTTTCTAATAAACTCATCATTTTTCATATATTCACTGGCATATTCTACTTGGATACACTATCAGATCCACACATGTAGGTGTAGCTATAGAAGAACATGCCGTCCTCCTTAATCAGGACAATGATGTGCACAGCCACGGCCAGGTAACACTGACAGACAAGGCTGAATACTTACACACAGCAGCAGCCTCTGACACGGCTGGACCCTGCAATCCTCTTTCATCTTCAGGGTCTCCTTCAGAGTCGATGACAGCCTGAGTCTAAAACACACCCACAGAAGCAAACCATTAGCAGCCTGGGCATCTGAGTGACTGGATTACCACCATGCAGAAGCCCAGTTACGCATCCAAATATTCACTGTCCATTCAACTCCTCCCCACCCTGAGTTTAAAGAAGCTGGTGATTATTATGACACTTGCATGCATGTGCACACGCACCGCAAAACACAACACACTATTTTCTGATCTAGCTGAGAGAAACTTCCTTTACTTACAAAAAGGCAGATTCAGGAGGCTAAGGTCTGCACAAGCTGGAGATGTGCCCCAGCTGCCAGCAGCAGCCCTGCAGCCTCTCTGTGCTCTGGCTCTGTGGAGCGCTGGGACTGCCCTGTCACCAGCACAGCCGGAGCACCAGGCACTGAAAATCTATCATGCAATTTTATTCTCCATGAGGTACAAGCAGCTCTATCTGTGCAATAGAGCAAGCCCAGCAGATAGGCAGGCAGAGGAGGAGGCAGCACTGCGTCCTCCACCGCTTCTTATCCCTAATTAGCTGTGGGATGATGGCTGCTCTGTCTCTACTGATGCTCTTCAGGCTTTAAATAGATGCTGCCTGATGCCTATAGGTTTAGGCCAGCAATAAATTGCAGGTATGAAAACCAGATAAAAATTTGTGTGAGATGCATAGTAACAGTGAGAAATTAAAACCAAAATGGCAAGTGTTACAGTATTCTACAATCAGCACTTATTCACTTTTTTCTTAATGTGAAACAATCAAACATTTAAAATATGCAGGGACACACACAGTTTATATGTATAAACATACATTATTTAGACCAGCTGAATTCCCAGGAGTTGCAACTAGTCCATGAATTATTCTGTAATTTATACTTCCCCCATCTGAGAATATGCTTCCACCAAAAGATTTTTCTTTTTCAATTAAAATTCATCATGTTAGTGTCCCAACTAAGCAGACAAAATAACACAGAGGGAACACAAGGTATGACCCATGGGCTTTTGCATGTCAGTCTGCTCCTAGACATCATTTTCCTCTAAGTCCCCCAAGGCAGAAAGCAAGCTTGGAGCCAGATGAGCAATTTTGTTCACACACATCTCCCCGCCAACACCTTTTCAGAAGGCACCTCAAACACAACAGGAGATTGAGACCAGCAAGTCTTCTGCACACAAACTATTCACCTGATCCCAAAACAAGCAGCAAGTCAGATCGGCAGCTCCCCCATCACCTTGCTGCTGTGAAGTACCATGGGCATAATGAATGGGTTTTACTCTCTTCTGCATATGTTTGCATCCTAAACCACCACTCACATCTGATTTCAAGTGTGAAACTCCTGCTGCACACCATCATCCAACTTTCCTTAACTAGATCAGCTGCAGAGCACTGGTTTCCTTTTCAGTATGGCTGACCAGCTACTGAATCCTGCATAGCACCGGGACCACAGCTTATGAAGTCATGTAGCTTTATATTTGTACCAAAGGCTGTGGAGTTGCTGCTCACATTTCACTTTTGCTCCTAACCTAGAGCTTCTGGAATCTTCTCTTCATAATTTGTTAAATTCATTTTTCCTCTTATCTGTGATGTACAAACTGATTTGAGATGAAACCAAAAAAAAAAAGTTGGGAAATATTATATTTTAGCATTTAAAAGTTAATAAGCTCTCTATCCTAAAAAATCCCCATGAAAACTAATGTAATTATGACTACAGAAGAAGACAAAAGTTGTTAAAGTTGCACTAGAAAGAAGAAATGCCAAGTCAGGCTGGTTCAGGTCTAACATTCTGCTTGTTGCACTAACACTTGTTGAGTCCAAGCACTTAGAAGAAAGCTCTTCTAAATACCTCCAACTCTCCAAGCCATGTTTCACTTTCCTGTCCTTGAAATCCCCAAGGAGTTGTCCAGGGAAAAAAGGGGTAGGGGAGAGCAGCACAAGCTGGCTTTGCATTCCCACTATTTTTAAATATAATAACGAAGAAATCCACAAGCAGAAAGCTGGGAATATTCAAAACTTCCCAGACCTTTGTACAAGATTTTTAAAACCCAAAGGGAAAAACAAAACAAAAAGGAGTGGTAGAAGCCAATTTTAAAGTTTCCTTTACAGGTCACCTTTCAGATGAAGTCACAGATTTCCTGCACATAATATGGTCTGAAAACACATTATGATGATATTGATGGTTTCTGCACAAGAACAGCAGTGCCCGAAATTGAATTAGAGCTCTCCTGCCTTCTCCAAAGAGCTGATGCAGTGCCCAGGGTGAAGTCTTGTTTCCTTGTAAAAAATTATGTACAAAATAAAAACTCCTATCCCAAATACAAGCAGTTTTACCTCTTAGAATAAAATACAGCTGTTGCTATCAGTGTTTTAGACACCCTTTCTAAGAATGGCCATCAAATGGTAGGTGCTTGGCATTTTCGGCTACTACTTCTTTGAAGTACCCAAATGCATTTCATGTAGTGGGAAGCCAGTGGAGATACTGAAAACAATTTGAAGGGTTCTCACAGAACCCAACAAAATTGTTCTTAATTTTATATTTAAAGCCTCAGTTGAGGATTGGCTAGAATTCCAGGTTTATTTAAAGAAAAAAATTCAATATGGATTCATACAAACCAACACAGTTACACTGAATCTAGCTTCGAAATCTTGTGAATGGTTTGCACTGCCTATTACAAACTTACTTGCGATTGCCCACAAACTGACAAGGCCATTTTGCCCTACTTCCACATTTCAGATTAACTCCACACAGCTCAGCTCCCATCCCTGCACTGCTTACAAAGCCAAAAACTCTTTTTAGGTGTCCCAGTCCATCTGATTGCCAATGGGCTGATCTTCCAGCCCTGGATCAGGTCATTGCTTAGCCACACTTCCCACGTATTTGATCTAGGAGTGCTTGTCACAGTACAACTACTGTACTTGAAAACATAACCAAAATTATGGGTTTGCTGTTGTTTTGGCAACCAAAGCCAGTGAGTGTACAACATGCATTGCCAGGCTATTGGGTGAGAATTTGAATGAGATAGATGACAAAAAGCAGCACCTTGCATTGCCCCAAAATGGGATGTTGCACAACTCACAGAAGCCATCAGGCATTCAACCTGTGAAGGGGTCTATATGCAAACCCCACATCTCCCAGTTCTTCCCTGAAGATTTTTATGTTTATACCCTTCCCTTTGCCAAGGACCTTTCTGAGCAAAGCAGAATGGCTAAAGGCAATCCAGGCTCCCAGCAAGGACCTGAAATACAACACAAAGCCTGTCAATTATAAGCAACCCGAGAAAATAGTCCTGTGCATGTTATATCTTCACTTTTTATAAGATCAGATGTGGAATTATCTCCAAAAAAAGAGGCAGGGAAAAATCCTCCCAACCCCCCACCACCCCAAAAAAAGAGGAAAAAAGGGCTTTAGCTCACACTCTGAACATTCCATTCTGTTACTCCCTGGGACTGCCAGCAATGCCCAGCTGATCACATCTGACCTGTATAAAACACTGTCTTTACCTGACACTGTTTTGTCCAAGGGGAGCTCTCTACATTAATTCCACAGGCTTCCAAGAGCCTTGATAATCCTTTTCTAATCTTCTCTGTTGCTTCCCAACACTTCCAGGAATGTTTAAACCCAGTCAGAGCAGCCTAAAATGAATGTCAAGTCCTCTCATAACACTATCCCTATTGCTATGGCTACTGAATTCCCCTTACACAACAGCTACAGGTAAAATCAGGGCACTACACAGGCAAAATTAGCAGTGCTGCAGACATTTCCTCCCTCTTATCTGTCTGTCTCTGAAAGACTTTGTTAGCCCATGTGCCGCTAAGCCACTGCTTTGCAGCCAGCTCAAGCAGCAGAGAACTGGAGGGCAAGCACTGCAGAGGTGCGATACTGAGCTCCTGCTGCTGGAAAGCACAGACATGGAGTTAATGCATACATCTCCATTGAGATCGGGATCCATGCAGCACAAAGCCCATTGCAGTGGAGCTGGAGCGAAGTCCTTCCTCATGCCAGCGTGGGTTTGCTCATTCACGGACTCATATAAAAAGCATGCATTAAAAATGCCTTGCCATTATAAGTTGTGTTGGCACAATTTATAACTCTACCCTGACGACCCTTTGAAATTTTCAGGAAAGCATCTCATACACAGGAATTTATGGTGTAGCTGTATTTCAAATATTCAAAATAAAAATAGCTGTTTCATCCAGATAACCCCAAACCCATTACAAAATATTTGTCAGTGAATTAGACCCATCTCCTGGGGGAAAGGCATGAAATAGATTTTCCTGTTCTCACTTGGCTCAGGATTGGGTTTTGTCTCATTCCAGACCCCCTTGAGGATTCATTAGGTTGCGGGTGGGAAGCACACAGTGCTTGAAAGCAAAGAATTTTCCTGCTAAAGCTAATAGCCGGCATTTCCAAACTTGGGCTAGCCAGATCACAGTGGGCGATCACAGAAAATCCATGACATGGGAGAGCAGGGGCTGAAGAAGTTCAGTTTAGCTGAATTTCACACCATGTCAGAGTCCTATTTGCAGCTTGGAAAATGAATTTAATAAAGCTTTTCTGCTGTAACATGGAGTGTCAGCTAGCAGATTCTCTGACACCTGCTGCTCTTTGAATCTGATACCATATTGCAGCATAATGTGGTCTAAAATTAGACTTTACACAACACACCAGGTTTCAATCTTTCAGAAAATAATTCAGTTGAGCACCTTTCATTCCCTAGCAGGGCTTTGGGACACATGTCCTTTCCTTCCTGCCCCCTCCTGGATTAACACTTGGGTTTTCTAAGCAAGGGTTTGAATCAGTCATAAAGAAAAACATAAAAACAAACCAAAACTGAAATTTCCACTTGATTGCAAATTATACCATGAAGAAATATACATGCCAATTTATACAGTTGCTTCCTACCTGCACCCCCACAGAACAGAGATTGCATAAAGCTGGAAAGCTTTCAACTTTGGGTGCAGAGAATTATTGTCTGAGACGGGAAAATATCCAAAGCTTAAATGACAGTCGGGTGTTTGAATATCTATTTGAAGACTGAGAACCAACTACAGGAAGAAGCCAATGACAGCTCCACAGGATAATGTGATTTTTCTGTATAAATTTCACTCATCACCAAAGAAAAGAATTATCCTGATCTATTTTTCTTTAATCAAGATACATTTTTGTATTACAAATTTAAATGCAATTAAGTGATAACCTATTCTTTTTATAGAGAATTGACTGCAATTAATGCTACCATTTATTCTAAATAGTAATTATATTTTTTTAAAATGTGCCTAGCTTTTAAAAGCTAAGTTGGCTCCAAAACCAGCTCTCAGCTGAAATCTCAAGACAAATACCTATCTTGTCTTTAGAGACAATGTGGAGCTTATATACATAGCATGAATAACATCTTGCTGCCAAGAAATCTAGCACTGGTTGGTGTGCACCAACACAATCAGTGTCTTCAAAAGACTTTAGAAGAGGTATAATTTAAAAAATAAAGCAAAAAGAAATTACAGATGTGCACACTAAAATGTATGGAATTCATTGTGGCAGAAAAGATACAGTCCTTTCACTGGCAAGAAACTGCTCTGAGATATCCAATAGAATTAGTAACCATGCTTTCATCTTGGGAATTGCAATCGATCTACTTTTTGTATCAAAATCAAACTGTTCCCAAATTTAGAATGCAACATCCTCATCGGCTTGCAAATGAGCTGGAGCGGAAAAGCAAACAGATCACAAACACTAAACTTTAAAAATTTAAATAGCATGCAAATTGAAGCAAATGAGATATCCAGTGTGGGGAAAAAATAAACCCAACTTCCCCCATTTTAACTGGAAGTCCAGAATATTGTTTTGTACAGGACATCACCCTTAAAACTGAATCCGATTGACTGCCTTAGCCAATTCATAAAACCTTCCTTCACCAAATGTGTTTCAGGAAGTGAATGTCCTTTCCTTACAGCTGACAAAGGCCATCAGGGTAGGGAAGACGAGCATCACAGTCATCCCTTGCAGATCACTGCTAAAGCAACCCTGAAGCTGTGTATGCTGGTGTGGGCTTTCTGCACGTGTCCCACAACAGCATGGCATACTGTTGACAGGCAAACCCCAACAAAAGGTTTAAAATCTAGGTTGAAGAACATTTATTTTGCATAGTATAAAGTGAATTGAATTCTTTACACACTGATAGAACATTTAAGCTCAAGAATATTTCTAAAATGAATGCATGTACACTAATCAAATTACTATCTCCTCACCCTTCTCACTAAAAGACATTTTCATCAGATGTTTCTGGTTCCATTTAAAACATTGGGGAAGACATAATTTTTTTTCTCCAATATGCTATAATCCCTATAAGCTACTAACCTTTTCCTGAAAATTACATGGGCCTGAGCAGAAGCTGGTGAGAAAGGAGAACATAAAGCTTCTATACATCTCATTTTGTTTAAACTAGCTTCACATCATGTTGAAAATGCAATCTACACACTGAAACAAAGGAACTGTCTTAATGGGTACATTACAATAACAGCTCCTCCAATCAATCTCCCTTTATACCCATCCATATGGCAAAAAAAAAAATGGTAATATGAACAGAAAGAAGCTCCTCAAGCATTCCTGAAGTATTTTCAGGCTATTCAACCCATTGCATTTACATCTATGAACATAGTCACATCCCATTTTAGAGACAATATTCATTAGGCTCATCAAAAGTATTCAGTCTCATTTTTATGTTTGAGGTACAGATGCTTATTTATAGCTTGGTTAAACTTGAAAGTAAAAAAAAAAAAATACAAGACCTTTAAATTGCTCTGACCTACCTCTCTTGCAGGTATTCTGCAAGTACTGAAAACACTGGTGTCAAAGCCTTTCAGAAATACCAATAATACAGAATCTGCTAGTTTGGTAACCACAGGTTTCCTTCCTACCTTGCATGAGCTCCTGTTCCTTGTTGTCCCCTGATATATCTCTCTGTAAACCAAATGTACGATTAGCCAGACACACATGTGGCTTGTGAAGGTTCATTAATAAAAACTTGTATTTGTAAAATACTGAACATTTTCAGCGTATCTATAAATCTTCAGTCCCATATAAATGCAGTTAATTTAAAATTTGAAACTACGCGCATAAAAATTATAGGCTATAAGATTGTCTAAGAAAAGCATATGGAGCATCTTTAAATTTGAAACACCATCAGGGCCTAGAGACAAGAGCCAGGCTCAGGTAACGTGGCTACACATGTTCTCGAGGTTTGGGAGGTAGCTAGTTAGTGTTGGTTTATGGCCATCTAAAGTTGATGAGGGACTTAGTCATAAATTATTTATCTTTTATTTCGATGTTATTTCATGATAACCAGCTATTACATTCTGCTTGATTATGGTGCCGGTTTGCATTTTAATCTGTTTTAATTATTTTGAACACTATGATTAAGAGAGAAGGAAATAAAGAGGGTAGATCAGGACAGGCATAATCTTAATATATACACCCTTAAATAAATTCAGTCTGGGATACCAGGCTGAAATCATGCTCATGTACTATGAAGCAGCCCCAGAGCAGTAAAAGATCTCACTGTCCTCAGGCACCAAATAATTGCACTTGCCTCTCTCTCACCCTGTAGCTCAGACTGCGATGGGTGATTCCCTGGGGGACACAGCGGTGTGAAGGAGTAGCTGGGTGATGGAGGACACAGCTGACTGCAGCCAACGCAGGGCCCTGCACAGTATCACTGCAGAAACGCACCGAAGAGAAAGTATATGTGGGGGTGGTGAGGAGAGGAAATTGTGAAAGCTGTTCAGAGGCATTGCCAGTGCAGAATATTTTTATACCCTTCACAACTTTGAATCAAGTAATACATTACTTCATATATGTTCAGTGTTCTCAAAACCAGGAGGACCCGAAAGCCAGCCCTGAAAGAGGGAAACCTGAGTCAAACCAAGCTAGCAGTAATAAAAGACATGTCCAGAAAACACACAGGGATGTCTTTAAAGAAAACACAGCAGTGGCCTTCAAGGTGAGAGGGACAAGCTTGCCTTCGCACAAGCATGGCTTCCTTTAGCTGTGGCAAAGAAGGAACCAGAAGGATCACCCCAAAGCAACTCTTAGGGTTAAGGTGGCCACTTCTCTGTGTTTGATAGATCTTGACAAATCATTTAACAAGAACATGGCCACAGGGAACTCTTTCCAAAATACAGAACAGAAATTCATCCATCTGGAAAGCATCACTTACCAACCCCAACCCCTGTTTATTCCCATATGCCATTACCTGCTTAAATACCTGTTTTGGCCAGATTCACAGGAAATAGTCAAACTCCAGTTTAATTTATATGCGGAGAGTTTGAATGAACACTGTTCTGCTGCCTGAGCAGTAGGTGGAAAATGGTGCTGGTAATTCAAGAAGATAAAAGCATACACCTAGGAGAAGCTAGGCAGAGAAAGCAGGTTGTTGTCTCTGTGCTTTACACACAGCCAGTAAATGGACTGTTAGGGGCTTACAGTACCATAAGGAAGCTTTACAGTTTTCTATTTGGATGGACAGAAGCTCTGTACCTATGAACTAATCCAGGAGTAACTTAAATGAAGTCTTGTTTCAGAAACAGGATGAAGTTATAGTTATCAAAAAGAAACAGATTGCTTCACAGGGGCTCTGTACCAGTACAACAGTGTAGAATAAAGCTGCAAACATGCCTTCTAAAAAAATAGGTTTTGACTATTACCATTGCTACTAACCCCAGGATGCAACCGGTTTCAATAGCATAAGGATGCCTTAAACCAGTATTGTTTTTCCTTCTCTGGGAATATACCAGAAGGTTACGATCTGGTCCACAATAGTGATGAAGTAACACTGGTATTACAGAGGGCCTCAGAGCAAAACTAAACAGTTCAGACTCCGTATTCAAACCCAGAATGAGGTACTAGTTCACCTTCTTTGTACAAAAATCAAGAAGGGGTAGCTGAAGGACTACAATAAAAGTGAGACGCAGCTACCACCTCAGTGGTTTGCGATGCTGATGCCTATTGTATGTCTCTGCAGGTTGCATTAGGCAAGCGCTGGGGAGTTCAGCCTGTTCAACTCTGACCATGTGCTGAGGCTCCCTCCAGGGGAGAGTACTGTGGAGCCAGCATTAGAGCAAGTAGTAAGGCCTCAACAAGCCCCACACTGCTTTTCTGAGCCAAAACAGAGTAAAAAGTCATTGCTTAATCACAACAGTCAAAACAATGAACCAGAACACAAACAGGGTTGCTAATTTGTCAGTGACTTGACTGAGCAACCACAGTAAATAATAGGAATTCAAATGGTGCTCCATGTAGATAACCATTTGTCTCTTGTTGAGCAACTGAGATTGACAAACTGGTAAAAATATTTCATTCCTGCTTTAGTAATGCATGGCTTGTGGAAGACTCCTGACAAACTGTAGTTTGTGTAGTCCATGATTTACCTATTCCATCAAATGTGAGCATGAACAACGGGAGCCCAAACCTCTGGGTCGATGGAAGTTATGATCTATGGTTCAAAATGGACAACAGGTCTGAGACATACAAAATATTTCCTTACTGGATCATCAGCAACTTCTCCCACTGTTGCTAGGTAGTTAATCAAGATGTAGCCTAAAAAAGTTAAATGATTCTATAGTTTATAATTATTGGCTAAAACATGGGGGGGTGGTGTCGGTATCTGGCTATTTGCCAGGTGCATGACACTTTTTTCTGAGATTCGGTCCATGGGGCTGTAACGAAGCCAGGAGTTAGAAAAGATGTCCTCTGACCTTAGCAGAGGGGAGGAATGCACGTTCCTGCTCCCCTTTACCGCAACTCCCGATTACCTTGACTTGCGGAAGGCTGATCCAGATGGTGAGCACAGGACTGCAGGCAAGCATGCTTCGAACGAATCCTCAGTGTGGAAGGGTGGAATAAGCCATATGTTTTCACAAATTAGGGGTGACTCTCCAACGCCTGAATGATGAAGCAGATCCAAGCGTAAGTTATGCATGATCCTCCCCGATGAGTGAAGAGAAATGTTTTATTCAGTGCCTCATGCTGTGAGCTATATTTATACCAAATGTATCTTTGCACATTTTAAAATGTTATCTATTAGAGAATATTGCAACTGCAACACCGGACTATGTACACCGGCATTTAAAACCCAAGAGCTACAGGGGAACTATACGTAGCCTTGGCATCATCCAGCTGTGAAGTTACTTGTCCAGGTGACCCAGAAAGGCCAAAGGCCTTAAAAACCAGCTAGCAAACTGCCTTGGAGAAAGCCTTTTTCTCTATGCACAAGGTATGAAGCCTCTGAAATGATCTGACAAGATGGAAATATAAGTAGCACCTTGTTTTCTGATCTTTACTATGGTAACTATCTATAGTATATACTATAGTAAATGTTCAAGACTTATTTTTTTTAACTTCCTGTTTCTAGATTCCTTGGGTTATGTTAGTTACTTTTTTCCTCATTTGCTTAAAATATCTCCCCCCCCCCCCCCCCCAAAAAAAAAGAAGGATCTACACACCAAACTAAAATTATTCTTTCAATCTCAAAATTGTTGCAGAGAATTTATAAGCCATCAGTAACAGTAAAGGCTGCTCAGGTAGAGGATGAGAGGGAGGCAGCCCTTTGCTTGCCCCACAGCCCACAGGAGCTGCACTGCATTCAGAGGTAGCTTACAGCAGAGAAAGGATGCAACCAAACAGTGCTCTCACAGAAAGACTATATTTCAGATGGAAAGAGAATAATGGTAAAAGCAAAAGCAAAGATCATTCAGACTGAAAATCCATAGCTACTCGTAAACATAATAACTACAATCACATTTATCGACTAAGTTGCAGAGTAAGAGCCCATAGGCAAGTTCATTGGCTAAGATAAATCGCCACAGCACCATTAACTTTAAAACTCCATGCTTGACCTCACTCACTGTGCTCCCAAAATGGCCATGGTAGTTTGGGTTTTTTTCCCCTTCTATTGTACAAAACACACCAACCATTTTTAAAAGTACATTTGCTGCACAGCTTACATTTCACTTATTTTACACCTCACTGTAATTCATTCCCCAGCCTAATCTGTATCGAAACACATGCAGCAATGCAGCCTACCAGTATCTCACTTAATGAAATTCATGAACCACAAAGACCATAGGAAAATTGCTGAAGCTATCTCCTGACCTTTTAATCAGTTGTTACCTTCTGCAACAGAATTTCTCAGACCTCAGCTGCTCCGAATTCTCGCCTGTCTCATGTAATGAGCAGATGTGGCAAAGTTAAGGCTTTGCAACATGATGAAAGTTATGATGACAGGTCTTTCTCTGCCAGATTTTTATGTTTTTACAGGCTAACACTGAACTGCAGCACCTTTTTTTTAATTCAGTTTCTGACAAGAACATATAAAAAAACATATTAAAGGCAACAATAAATCCACTAAAATATTTCTCTTGATTCCAGCAGATACACTTTACAGGACCATGCAGTCATGCTCAGTTTGAATTTACCCATAAATATCAACCCCAGCATCTCAGGACTCATGGTGCCTTGCACGTCCCTTCTACCACCTAAAAATAACCCCATGTGTTACTTGGTGAGGGAAATGAAGATGATGATATGTAGGAATATTTAACTGACAGAAGAAAGAAAAACTGAACCAAATGCCAAAGACAATGATAAAAGGAAAACAGTCCTCTCTCTCCCCTGGGCAGTAAAGCAATTACTAGTGCGAGAGCTGCTTGGTGGTTATTATTGCAGGCTGAAGTGGTAGCATTCTCCATGATTATCACAAATGTCTCCACCGGGAGGAGGGAAGTGGGAGGATTTACCAAGCAGCAAGCCCTCCATTTCCCTCCCCCTGTTCCAATGATTCCTGCTGAACTGAGCTCTGACAACAGAGAGGTGCAGCCTTAGACAGCTCCAGCAGATTTATACTGTCACCCAGCAGAACCAGACCAGGACAGGGCAGCCATGGTGACCACACCAGTATTGATCATCCCCTTGCCAGGCTCACCCAGACCTTGTGAGAACCTCCAAGGGTCCCACAAAGCTTCTGGCTGAAAGCAGGGGCATCTTAGTGTCTTTTCAATATTTTTAAAACACGGCCTTTTATCCCTTTTGCTTTAATTCAGGACATTTTGAAAAGCATTTATGAAATTAAAATTCGAAGTTACTTCTCAAAAAAAAAAAGTCAAAGTGCTTCATCTTGGTGTCAACATTTCCAAGTGTTTTTACACAATTAAAACTTTGCTCAAAATATTTCGATGATAAGACAAAAGTGGTAAGAGTGAAATTAAAACAAATTAAATAAATAAAGATTTGGAGTTTCCAGCTACCTTCAAAATTATCACAGCTGCTGACACCTACCAGATCCCTCTACCAAACAAACAGATAACTTCAAGGCTGGTCCCTATATGAAATGGGCCAATAACTGTTTAGCTATTAGGGTAACACCTGAGAAGCACTCTCCAGGCTGACACAAACTTGCTCTGCCAGTGAGCCAAAACAAAGGCAATCAAAAAACCAATAAAACAAATAGCTTGGCAGGATGCTGAGCCCAAGGCAATGCACTTCACCACTTGGGCCATGCATGAAGTCAGGGCTGGCCCCACACTAACACCACCTCACAACTGCTGCCCCACAAGAGTTAAAGCACAGGTAATTCTTGAATGCCTGCTTTGTAAAACACTTCAGTAACATACTTCTAAATGTCTACAATATAATTAGACTAACAATAAGGCCCACAAACTTTAAAATACGTCATCATCCCTAGGACTACTTCCTCTAGAAGTGAAGTGTATTATTAGGGGGATAGAAGGGGAAATGGTCTGCATTGTCTAAGCAATACCTGGTCCATTAAGGGAAAAAACTGCCTACTGGCCTGTTGCTTTAGTATTTTCCTGGCTAAACCAACATATGGTTCATTATTATTGTACATTACGATAGCCCCTAAGGAACCCGGCTATATCAGGGCCTCAGTCTGCTAAGCACTTGTACAAACACAGGAAAAGAGCCCCTCCTCTGAAGAGCTTGCTGTCTAAACAGAGGAGACAGACAAAGGGCTGAGATGCAGTGTGAGGGTTTGCAAAACTCATCTTACATTCAGGGTTTTCTTTCCTCCAGTTGGTTTTAGTCTTTGTTGAAAAGAGGATTTTATTTTTCAAGAGACAAAGGAAAATGAAGGGAGGGACATAAAAAAGGCTGATGAATAGACAGCATGAAAACCAGAAACAGGGAGGTTAATGAAAAGAAACCAAGATATGAATAAATACATGCAATTTCTACATTTCCAAGAGGAAGGGGAGAATCTTTTCACCACATGTGAAGAGGATAAAACAAAGAGCAGCGGGTTCATACTGCAGGGAAAACATTAGATATTACAGAAAAAAGTTTCATGATGGTAAGACTAGGGAAACCGAGGGACAGGCTGCTGGGAAAGCTGGAAAGACACCAACACTGAGAGATGGCCTCAAAGACACACTGGACATTTATTAGGAAGGATATAGGCATCAGTGACGTGGACCAGAGCTGGGAGCTGAGCTCCCTGACCTTCCAATCTCTCTCCCATTCTTGTTCCAGTAGTGTCACCCCTACCACGCTGTTTTGGGCAAGGATCGCTGCTCTGCTATGGTGACTGTAGGTGCAAAATGAGCATGTTTAAAGCTCTCTCAGAAATACAATCAGAAGTCAAAGCACCTATATCCCTATGTTCTCACTCATTTTTGTACTTACACTCCCCCAGACATCCAGCTACTTTGAGGTGTCAGTAAAGAGGGATCATATACACAATGAAATATACCCAAAAGGGGAAAAGAAAACAGCCTTTTCGACTTCATGTGAAAAGCCAAGCAGTTGAAGATCAAAGCTGAACTTCCTGGGAAATGCTATAGATACCACAAGTCCATCTTAGATCCTGCAGCCTACAAGCACTGAGACAGCTCTTCAAGGGCTACAAAGGAAGGAACAGCAGGTTACACAGCAGCATCAGCTGAGAGAAAAGCCTTCACTAATTACTTGAAACAGATCTGTGACACATTAGATAGGGTTGATGTCCTACACAATCCTCTTCCTTTGGGAAGGATCCCTTTCTACCTTTTCACTGAGGACAAACTGAGCACTTAAGATAACCAGAGCTGGGAGCACGCAGGGTTTATGATGAGGAGTGGGTGGGTGGTGTGGAAATACTGATGAGCCTCCAAGTGTCTTTCTTGTCTTGTGAAGTAGCAGTGATATCTAATGGCAGGCGAGAGCCCATCTGCTAGCTCCTGTTCTCTGCTTCTGCTGCACAAGATGATCTTTTCCTTTACTCCAGGAAAAGAACAGTGATGCCTTCTCCCTGATTTACATTCTGGATGATCCAAAAAAACCTGCCAACTCCCTCTGCTCTCTGCTGTTGAGGAGGACAGACCAAGTGACTCAGAGACAAGAATACAAAACACTATCCACAACTCCTCATGATCACTAAAGAGTGCAAAGTTAAGGTCCTACAGGATGATGCACTACTTGCATTTTGGATTTGCAATGGATAATGTCCTGTTTATGTATTGCTACTGAATTTCCAGCAGGAGAGTCATATCCATAAGATGTGCTCATCTGAAACACCTTTATTTTCCCCAGAACACTCTATTTTGACCATAGAATATGTTCCTTCTCCCCTCCTTTGAAAACCTGTTAAGAAAGAAACCATTATCTTGAGTGGGGAAAAGGCTCATATGAAGCCTCTTCTAGTCTTTCATAGAAGTCTTCCCACAGTCAGGATCAGCCTACTGCAGAAATAAACAGAAGTTAAGAGCTCTCTGTATCTTCTTTCAGCATCACAGATGCTATTGTTAACAGAGCAGCACTTGGAAGGAGTGAAGTGCTCCACAAGTACTTATCTTTACGACCTGCCTCTAGAGGAGAAACGAGCTCATTATTGTTATCCTAAAATATTATTATATTAAAGCACAATAATATTGTTTCATTGTTTAGATCACAAGAACTTTGGTCTCCGAGTGGTTTCTCATTGGACTGTTCCAAGCACATAAAAAAAGGCAGCCTGGATTTCAGGATTGCAGGGCTCTAGTAATTCAGCTGCTTCTACAGCCTGGAGGAAGCATTCACAAAGATCCTCTCCACCAAACCCAGCTTTCCCCTCTCCATCACCTCCCACCCCCAGCAGAGTAATTAACCTCAACACTTAAAGAGAAAGGAAAAGCAAAACTGAAAAACCCAAACCAACACTAAAGCACATAACCTGGAATCCTTATTCTGAACATTTTTCCTTGACTGATTCATCTCTCTTTGGGGAATTCAGTTAGTTACATTGCTAGACTAAATAACCCTGAAGCTGTCCTTGAAATGAATGGCTCCATTCATTTAAGTAGGAGTGTGTTCTGGTTTTATTACCTGACCCCATATGTCTACAACAGAATCACAAGGCAAGTAAAATAACCTATTCTCAACTGTGGCTGCCTGGTTACATCCTCCTGTTACATTATTTTTTTGTTAGTTTTCTAGGATTAATTCAGTACACTAGGAAAGGATAATATCCATCACCTTCCCATGAAAACACAGTTTTCAAATATCAACTGAATCATTTAGTGCCACTCAACCCGTCAACTTTGTCTTAGCAATTAAAAAGAAAACCAAAAGAATTAATTAATAAAATTAATTAATAAAATTAATAAAAAAAATAATTAATTAATAAAATGAGAGGAAAAAAGGAAGCCATCTTAAATAACCACCACCAGAACTCACTATAAGCCACAGCAGCCTTTTCATCAGTGGACTTTATCTCAGATCCAAACTGCAATCATATTCTTTAAATAAAATAGAGCTGTTAAATTGTAACCCAAAATCTCCTAATGGCATTCACAAAAATGAGGGTTGGTTTCCTTAACCTTTCCATCATCCTTTTACAAGGTTTTCAGGAGCGCACCTCTGAGAAGGCCGCTTCCCAAAACCACTCTACAAGTTATTATATCTCAGACATGTCGGTGCACGACTACACCCACATCCTCCACCACCACTTCAGCTGACATCTCAGCATGGGCACCAGCCCAAGCCCCCAGAGCTTGACACATCCCAAACCAGGGTTCACCTGTGCCAGCTGCCTGGAGCAGGGGTGGGGTTGTGCACCCATCGGTGCTCCCACTTGAGCATCCCTAGGGGGGCACCCATGGGTGCACTGCTGGCTCCTCCATGCACACAGAAATCAGTCACAATTTTGGCCTGACATGCAAATAGGTCTTTATGATTCCCGAGCCCTGTAATAGATAAATATACCTTATAAATGATTATCTAACTGCCTTTTTTTTTCTTTTTTTAATGGAGCTGGGCAATTATTTTTAAACCCTGCTATGAGGAATAATAGCTGACTTCATAGGGCTGGCTGTGAACAGCCCATAATGCTTGGGGAAAGTCCAGGCTGAAATGCTCTGCAGTTTGATGACATGTTACATAGGGAGAAAAAAAGTATTTGGAAGGAAATACTGTTAAAAAAGGCAAGAAATAAAATGCTGTACTGTAAAATGCTTGGGGGGGGGGGGGGGGGGGGGGCAGAAATCTGACTATACAATTTTCAAGATTTCAGAGCTTCTCTGCCTGGTCTGTGATGAGTAAACAAAAGAAAAATACCCTGGTTCTGGAAAGTACTGAAGATGACCTTACAGGACCTTTTTTGTTCTGGGAGACAAACTAAGGAAGGTAAAACAGGTGCTATTGTTAAGAAAGGGACATTCAGCCTGAGGATGATTATGATTCTTCAAGCTGTAGAAATGCAGTCAGAAAAATCTGCAGCAGCTTTAACTTCTATTAATAGCACAGAAGCATGTTCTGGCATTAAAATAATGAGGAATGCTAATTCCAGATCCCTTTTGATCCCATCTCTCTCTTTTTTTTTTAATGACATATCTATTCTTTTTATTTTAATGTTTCTGATTATTCTGCAGATAATTATTCATAAATAGTTTCCAGTAAAACCTGTTTAATAACCCGTTTTCACTTAGCATCCCCGAGCAACACAAAATTTCTAATTACTTCTAATTACTTACATCAACAGTCACCTCTCAAAGATGACAAAGACCTCCCAGAAACAATCCCATTACAGATGTGCTCTTTGGATTCCTGGGTTCATAAGTCACAGCCTGCCTATTCTACACGTACGGTTTCTACAGAGCCCATTTGGTGGTTATAAGCCATATAATGCTGGCATTTCCAAAGCAGTCTGATTAGACGCCCATTTCCTGACTATCCTTAAAGGACAATTTTGCAGCTGGAAAATTCAATTTCTTTAAAAATCCTTGCTGTGCAGTTGTTACTTTTTTAGAAGCACATAATAGATATTTTGCCTCCAGCAAAAAGGTCACATAAATAGATACTGCAGCACTAAGAGCTCTTTCAAACAATTAAAAATGTCTTGATCAGCAATTCATATACCAAGAGACCCATGAAACAACACAGTGCTGTGATGTATATCCAGTATCTCCTGTAAAACATGAGCTTGAGACACCCGCTGTAGCCAGCACCCTATAAATGAATAGAAAAGAGAAGCCTCAGCCACAGAAAGCTCTCAGCTCACGGTAGGAAAGATGTAACAGATATCATTTTAATCTTGTAAGTCCTTCTGAGCTGCTTTACGGCCTGTCTGTACGGCATTATGGAATGCTGGTCCACGTGTGGAATACTTAGGCACTGCCAAAAAAATGGAGAAGTTTAAAAATAAACAAACTATTATTTCTTTTTTTAAATAAATACATACCAAATGAGGAAGAGGTACTAGAAAGGAAAATGCACCAGTAAAGCTGGTTTCATTTGGTTGGAGAGGTAGTCTCGATGATTCTGCTATTGGCTACCAGCTAGGTGTGATTTAATTAAATACACATGAATTGTTAATGGAAATTCCTTTCCAGTGTTGCCTTTCCAAAGAGGTAAATGGAAGATGACAGCCAAACACCTGCCAGCCAACGCAAGGAGGGAGCCACCACTCGACAGCGTGGCTGTTCCCTTCTCATCTCTGCATTATCAAAGCAGCAAGCAAAGCACAGGCTGGTGCACAGTTCCCCTCCTCAGGCAGTTATCAATGTCAATCTTTATCTGTCTGACTGTGACCACAAATAATGAATGCTAATGGAAGAGCATGTGTTCCTGTGTCAAGTATAGCATGTCTCATTTTGCAACTCAGGCCAGGAGTAAGTATTGACACAACATGCCTGTGTAAACATCAGCTCACAGCAGACAGGTAAATAATGACAAGAAATTCCCCTACTTCAAGGAGCTCACAACACAAAGTTACTTTGGGTACAATGAGAAGAGAATGGCAGTGCTTGATAGCCACACTTCTTTAGAGGGTGGTGGGGAGCTCTTTCTGAAAGCAACAAGGTGAGAAGTTCAATACAACACTGTGTGAAACATTCTTAACTACTCATCCCACGTAGGCAAAGAGGAGACCAGAGAGCCAAAAGTTTAAAAAAGCAGCCTGAACAGAAGAAAGAGATTGCTGAAGGAGTGCCAGGGTGAGAGAAAACACTGCTGTCCAGATGCAGGCAAAAAAGAAATTCAAGGGCAAAGACAAAGAACAGGCTACACTGCTTGTCTCTATTCACCCACCATGCATGCACCACCATCCCCTGGGGAGAAGGCATGGATGGGCAACTACACATTTGCTAAAACCAGAGAATAGCCTGCTGTGGTGAAGATATATGCAGCTCTGGATGTGTCTCCTAATACCTGCTTCCCTGGAGAGCTGAAAGATGCCTTCTGTTTGACTCAGCGAAGGTCTGCTTATTTCCACATGGAAATAAGGTCTGTTCCTATCCATATGGGGAAGAGACTGACTGCACTAGTTTCCCAGGCATCTCAGCTTTACTGGAAGAGGCTGTGGGAGGGGATCCAGCAAGACATATTTATTAAGAGGGAATTTCAAAAGCTTAATGTGGAATAAAAACCACTGACATTGGGAATACTCAACAGATTGCCAGTACCTACCAACCAAAGTCCCAGTCTTTACCCTGGCTCAGCAGTACAAGAGCTGCCAGAGACCAAAGCTGTGCTCAGCAAGGACCAGTCCTAAACCCATCCCAGCAGCCTCTCACAAAAAGCAACCCAGCACACTGACTCAGTAAAACATACACCACACTTGTACCCTGAAGCACAATCAGATACCCACTTTTCAAGTCCGTCTGATAGTCAGAGCAAGGACTCTGCTGTTCAGAGACACACCACACTGTATCTCTGAGCACCAGGCTGGCACCATGTAGGGGTTTACTGAGCACACAGTCAGTCTCTCTGGGTGTATTTCAAATGACAAGCTATGTGCAGTGTAAGACTGAAACCTCTAAATGAAGATTAGTCATTGCAATTCTTTGTTAGCAGGCTTTGGAAGTAAAAGTATGTTTCCAGTTTAGTGAAGCAAATGCATATTGCTTTTAACTTACCCTCTGAAGTGCTGTCACCTGTCAAAATCTCTTCATTAAGCCATGATAGCACGCATCAGGAGCACTGAAGATGCAGACATACTGCCTCATGGCAAAGGGTTGACATTTCTTGGTGAGGACACGCAGCCCTCTGCTACTACAATAGCAACATCCTGCCAAAAGAATCACTACAGCATCCCTTTGAGGAATAAAATCCTGGAGAATAAAGAGCAGCTAAAAAGCATGTCCTCAGAGGTACACTGCAGTCTGGATAAAGGCATAAAGATCACTCCAAATCACCCAGCTGAACCATACATCCCAGAGAGAAAGGAAGAAGAAAAGGGGTAAAGTAGGGAAGGAAAGAAAAAGTTAAAACCCACCACCCTACACCCAGCAAGCACTGGGGGGGATCTACTCCCTTTATTGGCTTGTTAGCAGCCTTACAGCTGAGGCACACCAAGCCATGGGGCTTTGACTGATCACCTTCATCTGCCCCACAGCCCCTCGATATTCAGCTGCATAGAAAAGCAATTAAAGAGTCAAGCCTGAGCACTCTGTGATATTGAACGAATACTGGAAAATAGCATAAATACCTTTTTTATTCAGTACCACCAGGCTAAACTTGGCTGCTAGCTTGCAAGTCATTTTTAACTAGATAATTGAGTCTGTTGAAGCAGCTGCTACCTTCTAAGAAGCTATTTGACTGTCTGCTGGCTAGAGAAGCCAAAATTCAACATGTGACCCACTAACTCCTCTTTCCTTTAGCTCTGCTCTCACAGCTCAGGTGACAACAGGAAAAATACCTGCCTTTATAATGCTATGTAGATCCATGCATGACTAGTAATAACTTAAACTAGACACACCACAACTCCCATAGATGCTATCAAAGCTAGTTTTAAACCAGCTCTGAAACTGATGGTAACAACTTAACACAAGCTAATCACCAAAGTTTTTAACCAGCTTCTTGTGTGGGTTTTACAGCTGCAGTGAACTCATTGTCAAAATATCTCAATTAAGGCTCATGAATATGTGTCTGAGGCAATCACTGAAGCACAGGCACACCCCTTGGTTACACCAAAGTAACAGATCAGGTGCTGGGCTCTGCTATTCACCTCCACAGACAACTAATGAAGTATCTCAATCCATCACAATGGGTTAGTAGCCCAGGACAGTGACAGCTCTATTATTTTTACCAAACCTGGCAGGGACAGTGTCTCTTTGTTCCAGTTTTTGATGTATCTACATTTTTCCTCCCCTTTCCATACATCAGTCATTGCTACAGGACAGGTTTCAATCCAGCCAGGGTGGCATGGGGAGCCAGTGTGTCTTTGAGTCCGGGCATACAGAACAAGTTTGATATTTTGCCACTGAAATAAAAGTACTATACTTATAAATTGATTCTTTTTGTATAGGGTTGAAGTATCAGCCCTCAAGGAGGGCTTGTGTATCTACAGCTGTGACCACGGATTTTTACTGTATGAGCCAGTCCAAAAGAAGACACTACCTTCAGGGCAAAATCTGTCTTTCTGAAATAATATTTACTTGAATGCTGTTAACTGCCAACACAGGGTGCTCAGAAAGCCTTTCAAGGGCAAATTCTCATGCCCCTGGTAACAATCATTATCACCTGCACTACTATTAATTCCATTGATTTCTGGCTCTAGTATATCACTGCATAAAGTACTATTTTGGGAGGCAGCATTTTTGCGACTAACAGCATTCAAGCATTTTTATAGGTATTCTAGCAGAATAGAGTGCTATTCAGTGCAAGAAAAGACATCAGATTTAGCTCAGATGCTGATATTTGAGATATGTAGCACCATTCCCAGGGGCATTAGAAGAGATACTCAGAAAAAGAACATGAGAAACGGATCCTCTTTTTCCTGCCTCTTCTGGTTTCCAATCTACCACAAAGTTGTGATGTGTTAGAAAGCACCTGTGGAAACAGGGTAGCCAGGTGACTTGTCCTCCGCCTGCCAAAGTAATAAGGGTTTGAATAGTATGAAGAGCTTACTGAACTACAGGGAGCTTCTGAATTAAAAGGAAATAAATACTAATTTGGTGCTTTTAGCAATAGGACATGTTCTTCTGCTGCTGTTTTGCATGTTCTTCACATGCAGGACACTACTAGATCAATCCATACCCCTACGCACAAGGACCAGTTGACTTGCACGTACTGCGCGCCCTCTGGTTTTGAAAACATGCAGACACCTTTCTTCTTACCATCCTTACCACACATGGGGAGCATTTTAGTAAGCTTTGGCAGCTGAGCTTAGAAGAGCTAGAGCCTGAAAACCCAAGATAAATTTCTCTGAGCATTACCACAAACTACGGATATTGTCAGTGGTTCTTGCTCGTGTTGCCATAGAATACATATTAATAGCATTATACAGATTCTTTAAATTATTTCAGTAAGCAGCAGGTTGTTACAAAAGGTATCAATGAGCTGGTGAGCGGTACACAGCAGAAAGCAGGATGGCATTCGGTAGCTGTGATGTAGTGATGTGGACTTATACGAACATCCTGATCAGCCTTGAGGCTTAGAGATTGTCTCCCCCTGTGCAACTGCTGGCAAGTTCTCCTTCCACATTAGCATATCAAAGCAAATACCAACAACAAAATTAACAAAACATGGAGAATGAAGGAGACACACTGAAACTGAATTGGGAAACCAGAAAATAAGCACATCTGCCATCATTTCCACACGTGTGTACTTTCAGCTGAATATAAGCAGCCCTGCAGAAGGCAAAATTGTTCTGGGCTGGTTTGGGCCTGATTATGCCTTATAGAGATTTTGTTATTTGACATGAGATGAAGTGAGCCTGTAAATGAATATCCACACACAGAACACTTATTGCTGTTGCAGTTCTTAAAGACTATATCTTCCACTTGTATCCTGTACGGGTATTGTTCATACCACTAGCATACTGCTAGGTGCACAACGAGGCACGGGGCAGTGATCAATTAGCCTGCTGCTTCCCTCAGATGGCAGCTTGTGAATCTGGGCTGCGAACGGTTTAAATACATTAACCATTTTAATTCTGTAAATGAGCATAATATATTGGCTAACTAATAATCTAATTGCTATTTAATGTGTGTTTATCCTAATAGTAATGGGTATCAAAATTCTAGGAATGTCAACATGATGCTCATACAGTTCTTTCAGATTTTTTGTATCTTGACTTACTGAACCTCACTGCTTTCCATCCAAGCCTGAGCTTATGTGATAAACGTTATATCTCTGCTACATCAAAGTAAGAATTAGTGCTCTATTAGAGAACCCTCCATCATGTTAGCATCTGTCTAACCCTATAGGCAAATAAACAATCTGTTAATAAAGGTATCTTCAAGTTCAAAATAGAATTGTACTCAATACAGTTGTTTTTTCGTAATTTAACCCAAGTGAAAACCCTGAAAGGTGTATTCACCCCTTACAAAGGTTTATGAAAGGATTAAAAAAAAATAAAAATCTGCTGTATCAAAATAATTATATAAAACATTAGTCTCAGAAGAAAAGGCTTGGATCACAAAACCCATTCAGCTTTCAGATGTAATCTTTTTAATATGAGGTTAGATTAAACAACATAAAGTGAAAGGGGTTAAGTATAAATCCATATAGATGCCCAAAGTATTTACAGTGTGCATTAAATAAATCACCTCATGTGAAAGGACAGTTATTGTTACTGGAAAGGTTTTCTAATTCACTTTCAGATAAAAATAAAGAGGGCTGCATCTAGAAGCTTTGTACACTTTTTCCCTTCTGACAGCTTTCAAGTGGCAGCATATTATTTGGTCGCTGCTACATACAAAGTGTCTTAATTAAAGGTTGTCTAAAAATACAGAACATTTTCACAACCACATCTGCCATTAACTCTTCTGACATCCTGGTGGCATTAAGTACCAGAAAATTCTCCTCGTATTAAATAGCGTTTCTCTCCCTGTGCTCTGCTTCACAGCAATCCTAACAAATTTTAGCAGCATGTCTCAATCAGTACGCACCATCATTAGGGAGGTCGCACAGCCTGTTCTCTGGCACAGTGAAATGGCTTCTCTCTCACCAGATCCAGGCTCCACTCCTAGCAGAGAGACAGCAACCCTGTGCTGTTCCTGATACTGGGACACTGAGGCTGCCTGACAGCTTTGGACTGTGTCCTTACAAGGGGCAGGATGTCACCGCAACACCCTGGCCACTGCTCGCCATCTGACTGCAGCAGGATCCTGAACCCACCTCGGTCTGGCCAGGGTTTCACCACTAGGTTACACACTGACCACAGCACCACGTGGTGACCCAAAACTGCTCCCGGCCAGCCCTGCCACCAACCTCTCCCCAGCCACATAGGAAGGGAAGAGCTGCAGCCCGGCTGGCTCAGAGGATGGGAGGCATTGCAAGACCACTCCACCTTGTCCTCAGGATAAAACCGATGCCAAAGAGACCAAAGCAGAGGAAATCCAGGAATTATGATACATGATACAGCTAGCTATTTATCCCAAGGAGAGTTAATGAGAAATGAAATCACTGAAGTTACACCATAAGAGAAAAATAAAACCACTCTGGGGTTTTTTATGCAAAGGAATCATTCCACAGGCAGACATTTGGAAATCTGGTTTTCTTCAGTTATGTCTTGTGTGTGCATGGCAAAGGGCTGGATTCTCTGGTGTCTAATAATGCAACTGAGCTAATTCTGCAGTATTTTCCCTAAAGGGAGCACTGATTTGTTTTCCCTCTGCTGGACTGGCTCTTCTTATGAAATTTGGGGGACTGCAATATCCTTCAGTCCTTCATCTAACAGTCAAATTTGATTCAAATCAGGCTTTCTCCACCAAGTTATATCACAGAGGAAAAGCACTGGCACTGACCAGCAGGGTAGGAGCGTATACTTAAATTTCCTTGAGAAGTCTGGCTAAAACAGGGCTAGTTCAACTCATTTAACATCAGGTACAGAGGGAATACATACTGCCTGTGGAATTCCTCTCTCATTCCGGCTACTCAGTCAAGCACTGTGCCTTGATACATATAAGCCATATTTTTGCAATGATCTGCAGTAAATACAGTTCACGGTTTAAGGAAAGGACCGACTCCCCAGTGAAATTAGGGAGCAGTTTTCTTCCAAGGGTCATTCCTGTCCCCTCATGCAATGTTGAACAAAGTGAACTGGAGATTTTTTTAAACTCAGAAGACATTTTACTTCCTCCAGACAAAGCTTTGCTTGGTGCCAAGGGACAGGGACTTTTTAGACTAGAACTGTGCTGCTCTCTAGCAAATGCTACAGCCCTAAGACACACCCACTAGAGCAGAGATTAATTTATTAAACACCATGCAGGCAGTTTGTCCTTATTTAGGGCTTTCTGCTGTGGTTTTTTTTTCTTAAAACCTAGAATGCTTAAGTCACTTCTATTGATTTTTCCAAAGGTTAAAATACCTCTAGCGAATGTGTCCTAATGGAGCATTCGCAGTCAAAGAACAAGCTGTGTGACTCACCAGCTGTTAAGCAACCTTTAATGCACATGATTCTGAGAACTGCAAAGAATATAGCACTACAAAGTACCCTAGGTTCCCTGGGAAGATCCTGATAATAAAAACTACATTCTCACATTATTCCACTAGACAGATACGTTGATTGGTGGGATATCTGGTGTCTTTGAGGAAAAGGTGTTCACACATAAGCGGGACATCAAACTAGAAGATTCCTTTATCATGCTGAAGGGGTTTTGAGGTAATTTATTCTAGTGTGAAAACTCACTGGAAAATTATTGTTAAGCTTACTTATGTTACTGACCTTCAGAGGCAGGACTTATCTGTTCTCTGTGTTTGTACAGCACCTAGCACAAGAATGACCCAGCCCCAATTAGCATATTTCAAGTATTTACACTAAAACTGAGCTCCCATGCCCTTATCATGCATTTTCTTCACCATTTCCTCTTGAGAGGCAACGCTCTAATAGAGAAACAGAAATCAGCTTTGATTTTTATTGACAATAATTCAGAGCTTCAAGAATTTGGACAATTCTGAAAAGCTCGACTGGCACAGAATTAACAATCCCTCTGTGGAATTACAACAGAGAAGGTGAAATTCATATGAAGGACATGTAAAAAGAATGATGGTGCAATTCGATACTACATGTTTAAAGACAGTCATGACAGAGGGAGAATTTTGACTAGAAAGGAAGAGGAGACTGGGATCAAAGCCAAAAAGTGGGCAAGTGTTCATGCCAGAGTTTCAGCTTGATGTGCCTGTATTGCAAATGCTTCATGTAGATGCTTTAGGTAAAAAGTGCCCCAATAAATAGGTTTAACCCGCCTGTTCACAAACAGACACTTGGTGAAGCAAGTTTCACTCATACCCTTCACCCCTTCAAAAAGACTATTATTCTTCTGATTTCAATGGGGCTGACACTGTGCACCTTGTCCCTTACAAGAGGGGCAGAACAATGTAAGAGGAAGTATGTTATATCTGAGTTGATTATTTTAAAAAGCAGAGAAGGAAGGGAGAAATGCCTATACCTTCACATCTTCTTGCTCTGTTAATGTTTTTCAGCTGTTTTAGATTAAGATAAATGTCTGAAATACAATGGCATTATGTTTGAACTCCATTCAGTTCAATATAAGTAGATTTTAAACAGGAAACTGATGGTCTTTTTGAATGTGAAACTCTGTATTAGAACCAAATGTAGCACTTTAATCTCATTTGGTACATATACTGAAGTCATTATTACTTTATGAAACCTTTTTAAAGATTTATATATTCCATTGACTTGGACTCATATGGCAACTGCATTTTCTTTTAGGTTTAAAATTAAAACAGAAAAAAAAATCTTCAGCATTCTCAGAACTGTTTTATTTCTTTCTTGGCACAGAAAGCTGTTAAAATGAAGTAATTTTCTCCATTGTGCAGCAAAGCTACAGCTACTTGTATGTCAGTCAAAATATACTTTACCCAGGAAACTCATAGCTTCTTTGTTACTGTAAAACTGAGGTTAGTCTCATTGTTCCAGTCACACAGTCATTAGATATAACTTCTGAAAGGGAAAAATAAAGTGCATACTATTGCTGTTAGTTAGATTGCCTTACTCATGCTGAAAGTCTGGCAATCGCAGTGGCATTGAGAGTGGAGCAATGTGGCTGTCACAGCCCAAACAAGGGTCCAAATCTAGCCAGCTAGGGGTGAGTATTTCATCATATTTGAGAGAGGAAAGACTATGCAAGAATTGTAATACATTCATGCCAGAAGTAGGTATTTGTAGAGGCTACGAATTATTACATGAGAAGAAGCAGGAATAAAGGCATTATCCATCTGACTGCTCAGAATCATCTCCTGACTTTCTAAGAAAATCATAATGTCATAAATAAGCTAAATAAATATTCTTAGACATATAAAGTAAATCAAATAATACATCACAATAAAATCCAATGAAGAGAGAAAGCTCACAGGCATGTTGGTTGAATGTTTATTTCTGTTTCAGTTAAGTGATGGTCTATGTTACTACTACTGGAGACTGCACAGACCTCAAGAAAGATCGTATCACCATCATGCTGGGTAACTTGTAAACAAAGAGAAGCCCTGCTCCAAAGGATGGGCAACAGAAAGCACAACCATTGGACAAAGCATAAGCACTGCTCCCTCTGTTTGACTAGAAACGGAGACATGGAGGCGTTAAGTGACCTGCATAAAATTACAGATGATGGTTGTAGCAGATCTGGGACCTGAAAACAGATCTGCCACAGTCCAGCTAAGTGCATCTTCCAGAAACCACACTTTTACTGGCTTTTCACTTTTGTTTTTCTCATGTGATTATGTACAGCTTAAACTGTGCCATGACCAAGTGGATTCCCTGGTCAATCAGCTTATCTGAGAAGAACAGAAAGAAATGGTGAAAGCTAAACCATATGGAGAGTCCCTCCTCCAATAACCAGGTTTGCTTCAAAGAAGGCATAACAGGGTCAGGCTCTTTCCCGGCACCATCCACAGTTAATTGAGGGATTCTGAAGGAAAGTTGGTGTCTAGAGAGCCAGTGTGGGCAGCAAGGTCAGAAAACTCCCAATGGGAAAATTCAAGCAAGAAGGTTTGCACAGATGCCAGTGCTGATCCACTCCAACAGGAGGAGGGATGTGTGTCCTCCAGAGAGGGAAAGGAAAAGTCACATTTCTCACAAAGAAACCAAAACCACAGCTGAATGGATTCTGATCTCTTGGGCAGCTCCCTTTCACTTTAAATAGGGCAGATGATAATGAGGTTTAAACATCTGTTTAAAAGCTCATCTGTAGATTAATAACCAAGCCTAAATTGTGCTTACAGAATTCATTTTCATCCAGTACAGCTGAAAGCTTCACTGATGTCAAGTAGACTCCCAGAAATGGGCAGAATAGCTCCACTGGAGCAAGGTACTACTCAGCAGATGGGTGGAAGGAGCTTTCATTTATACAGCTCAGTTATTGTCATCAACAATCACTATATTCTGGGAGAAAAAGACTATTTGGATGCCAATACCACCTTGTAATACGAAAACATATGGCTGAGACCTGCTCTACCAATTCTTTGCCCTGCATTTTTTACTTGTGACATGAAGAAGACGAATGCAAGAGAAAACAACCACCAGAAGTCATCCCCAACTAGTGATGAAAAAAGACTAAGAAAAAAGACTGACACCTCCAAGCAGCTGCTTTCTTTGCCACGATTGCCCCTTTTCCCTCTATAGATTTGAACAAGAGCAGCCATGCGACAAACAGACACCTGGGTAATCCTTCCCAGGAGGAACCATAAGGAGAAATTTCTCTTGCAGTCACTGCTTCTCTTTCTGGGGGGGGGGAACAAAAACCCAAACCTTGTGTTAAATACTTTTTAACAAAACCACATATGCAACAGTTGAGCAAAGCTGCAGCAACAGAAGATCAGGAAGGCACCTGCCCAGTTATTCCTGTCAGTAATGAAGCATGAACAATGTGGGAAGCACCTTAGGAGTAATTCTAGAGCAGCAGCTTTCCCCATGGACCTTACCAGTCTGTCATGAAGCAGTAGGTGATCACAGTGGCTCATGCTCCCCTTCACATCCCAACTAACACAGCAGTAAAGGGAGAAACCGCAGGAAAAATGGCATCAGGTTCATACTTGGAAGGGGTAAAATCCTGTACCAATATTTCTAGCTTCTCTATTTGTTCTAATCACCTTCTATGCAGAAAGGCGACCTACCTCTCCTGATACAAATATTTAAATTGGGGAGAACTGATGAAAACTAATGTTCTATTTTTTTTTTTAGCAACAATGTTTCCTTACAGGAACAAAAACATGTATTACTCTTTTCTGATGTCCAAATTTAAGTGGGACCATTTCTCAAAGGGAATTAGCCTCTCTACCGCTTTGCTACTTCACAACTGAGCCCACATCAAGACAGTCCCTGATAAAACAACCGCTTATCTATCATTACTTTTAATGACTCTCCATTTTTGAGAGAATGAAGAATGACACAATGGGCTCAGTGTTTCTGTGGGGTATGGGGTATGTCCATTCCCTCAGCTCTGGGCACCTCAGCTGAGGCACAATTCAGAGGATCAGAAACTGGAACCCGGGCACCCTGAAGTGCCACAGAAGAGGACAAGCGTCAGCTCACAGTCATGACAAGGAAAAGTCCTTTCCTTCCCTCCCTGTGGGTGTCCAGAGCAAAAGTTTTGTTCACATCCAGCCAAAGAAATACTGGGCTCAAGGGGAGTTCCCTTACACTACCAGGTTACTGTAGTGCCAACAACACTCCTGTTCAGCTATTCTAGCTGCAGACACAGCAGACCTATGCAAAATGTATAGTCCCCAGTATAGCTGTTCAGGCAGAAAGTGTTCACCTGTTCTCATATATCTTTCAGCAACCCATTTAGTTAGAGTGAAATTATATCACAGTAAGTTAAACTGATACCACGAGAAACACATCATTAATCTGTTTTTTTTTCCACAGATTCTGCTAGTCAGAACTGAAAAAACAGCCTGTGTTAAGGTAAAAACTAAATGATGGCAAGACATGAGCCAGCCTGGGACCTGTTTACAGCCACTGCTGTAGCTGTACTAGCAGAAAGCATTGCTGGTGGGAAGGGAGGGGGAAAGAAAAAAAAAATCAGCTCTAGCACAAGCTACTTTAAAATTATGAGACAGCCTCTAATCAATGCTACATCCTAAAGGTTAGTAAATCCATAAGTTCAAGAGTCCCCCAGCTCTTCCCAGCCACTGATATTCTGGAGGTATCTATGACTATAACGCAGGCTGGTAATGACTCTTCTCTTAGCAAACAATAGGAGACTTCCTTAGCCATCCTCATCCATCTTAAGAATGCCTGGTACTGATGCCAGTCAAACTGACTGACCAGCTGCAATCAGACAAGTACCCTTCATGGACCAGGACCTGGAAAGGCATCATTCAGGTGAAAGCCAATGACACTAATGAAGTCTAACACTCTGGCCTGATAAGAAGTATGCCAGTCTCTTCCCACCTGGTCCCTCTCCACAAACATTTGTGTGACCATCTCTTTCCATTTGCATTTGATTTATGTGGGATATTCAGTTGACTTATTACCATGTGTACACTGCCAGATTAATTACTAGTGGGGCAAATGCAGCTGAAGCGCACAAGGTGAAGACAAGGACGACATGAATGTGTAAGGTGGAGGAAGGAGATGAAGAGAAGGAGAAGCCCCTTCTAGAGCAAGAGGTTCCTGGGAGGAAGCTCAGAGGGGAGACAGAGCTGGCTGCAGAAAGCCTTTAACGCCCATTTGGAAATCAGCAGAGATTTTAACAGTTGGCTCCAGGGAGTGCAACCAGCTTTAACACAAACTCAGATAGTAACGTACCGTTTCAGGTGAGCTCATTCTCCTCTAACTTGTATTGAAACCTCTGGAGGTACCTTTTCAGAATTATAACTTGCATACAGTTATGTAAAAAACCCCAACAAACCCCAACAAATGACTACCCCACAACTAAGCTGCAAGTGCAATTTGGGACTCTCCACACGTAGCCACAACCAGTCCACACTCCTCAGATGCATATATGGAACTTGCCAGGCTGCCCCTCGACATGCTGAGCTCCTGCTCTGCCCACACTGGGGTCACTAGGGGCTTGCTTAGGCCTTGGAAAACAGAACCTCAGGGAGCTGTGCTGGCAGCCTGACGGGAAGCTAAATCTGTTTTTATGGTATTACACAATGTTGTGACCGCTGGATAGAAAGAACTGGGCCAATGCAAATTCATTTTGCCTTTGCAAACTTCTTGTAAAATCTTTAATGGGGTAACTCTGCACTGGGAGACTTTACACCAGATCAGCTGCTAACCTTGTCTGGCTCACTGTCAGCCACCCTCCCACAGCAAGCATAAAACTAATCTAAAAACATAAAGCTGCATAAACTTTGCATCATTCATGCTGGTTAATTTGACAGAAGTGTGATGGCACCGTGCCTCTTGATTCAGATCAAGTTTATATTACCAGATGATAACCTGCATTATGAACAGCCCCTTATTAACCATCACAGCACCTGTGAAAACATACCTTTGCCATGCCCCAGTGTTGCCTCACATGCACTCTCTTCAAAGCCTAAGGAATTGCTCAGACTCTAATCAAAATCTATGCTAAAAAAAAGGCAAATTACACGTAGAGCATGGAAACTGTCTATTTTTGTGCCATCTATAGCACTAATTGATCTGATAGGGAATTTCCCCTTAATTTCCAATAACCAAGCAGCTTTCAGAGGGCAGTGCTATTGGTTCTCAGCGCAGTCACTACATTGCTGCGACTTTCCCAAGAAAGACCATTTCTTTACCTCTACCCAATATTCCCCTCCTCCACCCCCCCCCCCCATGCTGCTTTCTCAGCATACTTCATTTTCCTCTGTTTTGCTATGTCTGTTACATTTGTGCTTCTAAAGCAAGCCTCCCCCTTTCCCATTTGCATGCAGAAAGGTGTCTCCAGACTGGTTTGTACTGGTAGGTTTTCCCTCACAGTTAAACTATTTGAATTCAGATGGTTTAGCAACACCTGTCTAGATAGGTACCAGCAGATGATCCAGGTGATTGCAAGTGCTCATTTCTCCAAAATAAACCACATCTCACTGTGTGACTGGAATGTCTGGATTCAAAACTTTTATTCCACCTGGTTGCTTTCCCTGTCTTTCACTTCACATTTTGAAAGGATGTGTAGTGGGCTGCAGCTTAGAGCCCACTCTAAGTCTTCTCCATCTTGCTCAGTCAAATTTAGCACCAAAATCTTGCACAAAACACCACAATTTAAAACAAAATAGTCACATCAGATTATCCATTCACCCCTGGGTATCTCTACTGAGAGGCAGCTTCATCCCCAGGATGCAACCCAAGTTTGCTTATTCTCTGTTCCCTAGGTGAGGTCTGCAGGTACACTATCCTCTCCTGGACCAAGGGAAAAAATAAGTCAGGTATATAAATAATATACAGTAATATACAATAATACAAGCAATAATTGAAAATGGACTTGTTTCTGTAAACATTCACAGCAATAAGAAAAAGGTTAATCAGGTTTGTAAATGGCAAAGCCCTGAAGTTCTCAATGTCAGCAGTTTTTTACTTAGAAAAGCAGAAAAAAAATAATCCAGAAAATTTATTTGTACCGATAAATGGGTCAGAAACATTGGTTTCCAGGGGTGAATCCTGTACCAACACCAACCACGGTTTTCCATACTGATATAAGGGAATAAAAAAAGCAAGGCAACATGAAATAAACATGACTGATCATTTCCAAGTCCAGGCTTATACCTAAAGATAGCGAAGAGGAAATGAATAAATAAATAAGCTTTTAATAAGTGCATCAGTGCAGGAGAGACCTGACAGGGTCTAATGCAAAGAGGAGGTGCTGTAAGACAGCTTGGCTTCTGCACCAGAACCAAAAAATCCAGTAACACATTGAAATTAACACTTGCATCCACCAAGAAGACCAAACCCAGACTCTAACTGCCTGAAAGAAAGGAGTGGGGGGGAAAAAGAGATAAAAAAGAATGTAAATAGTGGTGTATCACACTGAAGAGAGACAGGAAAGAATCTGGAGGAGCTTCTTCAAAGGGCACAAATCCCCTTTCTCTTCCAGCTCATGATATCATATACAGATAACTTGAATAGCCTTCACAACAGGAAAAGCATGTTTCTGAGAGAGACAAGATGCATTCCCTGACTTATCAGGTGCACAGAACATACCTGCTCCATGAAGCCTTATGTGTGTGATCACACAGGCCGAAGAAATGCTGACTTGCTGTCCAGGCAGCAAACGTACATGGCAGGAAAACTGTAGATCCACTGAGGTCAGAAAGAAAGCGCATGTTGACTCGGGAGGCTGAGGGTTCCCCAGGAGGTCTAAAAGTCAATGCATCGGTAAAGTTACTCAGCTTTGCAATAAGACAGCTTAAAAATATGCTCATCTTGCACAAACAGTCACGCAGTTTTCCAGCTATATGGAAGAGCATCTTTGGTACAATGTGGATGTTGGTATGCAGTATGTGTTGTTGACATCAGGATAGTGATCCTAGAATGATTGGTATGTCTCCTAATACAATGCCATGTAGCTATTCAGTTCCTGGAATTCAGCTTTATGTGATTCATTCACCTCTAACAAGAAGAAACAGTAATTCATTAAGCAAAGTTCTGAGAGAGCCACAAATCAAAATGCTGCTTTATTGCAGCCACCATCAGCCTTGCTATGGCACATTTCTTCCTGGCCCTGTTTTTCTGTCCTGCTACAGAGAAATTATTGTTGAACACTAGGGATTAACCATGCCTGCTAATGCCACAGCGTCTAACATAACAAGATGCTTCACACTTCTATTATGCTCTCCAATCCAGAATTTTAAGCATGTTTTAATGGAAGTTATCTTCACAGCACCCTAACACAGCAAGGCAAGACTATTATCCTGTTTAATAACTAAATTGAGAGGAGAAATCCAGTGATTCACTCGCATCCGAGGCACAGCTGCAAGACCAATTCTTAACTGCATCTTGTGTACATCCCGCAAGACCACAACAAGTGGTTTTGCTCAGTATGATATTCTCAGAAATGCTTGCAAGTGCCCCAAAGGCTGTTTTTAGGCTCAGTTACCCCATCAGGTCATTTAAACGGTTTGAGCTGCCTGCTGCTCCAAGAACAGCTGGCCCATCCATCAGAAGTGGACATAGAAGTGTCCTTCACCATGCTGAGGAAACACCACACATCTTCGTATTTCTGCTTGCTTTACACTATTGAAATAAAAGACATTTTTGCTGTAGAGACAGCTGTGGCATGCTTCATCAAAAATCCTATTCAAGCCATGGCACTAAGCCAGTCAGATTCAGCTTTCATTTACAGCAGCAGCGGGCTAGGGATAATTCATGTCACTCACGTGAATTTGCTCTGCTTTCAGAGACTCAGCCTCTGAGGAATCCACCCGAACAGGTCTGATTTTCTCTCAAACACACTACTTCAGATACATGCAATTACAGTGATGTCACCAGTGTTAACTGCGATTTACACTTGCCTGAGATCAAAACTAGATGCAGTGCACTCACAAAGAGGGGTGTCTGGCAAGACACGGTAAAATACAAAGGGTCAACTCTGCTCTTGCAGATTATGGGTCTCACAAATCTCTATTTATCAGTGAAAAACATAATAACCATGCATTTGCAGGTGTTGAGTAGAGGATTCACCAGTTTTTCCAGTTTGCCATTATTTTCCTGCCACTACATCAATTATTATCTTAGCCTCAGATGTCAAGTCTTTCTGAGCCTATTGGCTCATTTCCTAAAAGAGATAATAAATCCTTATTTATTGTTTATGCAATTTTAGCAAATACACCAGCATCCCAATCTATAATGGAACTGCCTTCTAAAACCAACTCAGGGTTCTCATGATGACTGGGTTTTGATGTTTACAGAAAATTAGAGCTTAGATAGTAAACTGATATTAGCTACATATTCCTGCACAGCTATACAGTAATCATCTCTCAAATTCCATCTATTTCTGGAGTGCTTAAGAGACTGAATCACACAAAGCCATCCAGTTCAGCAAGAAGAGAGGTGATAGGGGAAACGGAGGAAACTACAGAAGGTGTCTTTACTCTGGGTTGATCCCATAACTACAGGAAGACCAGCAACTGCAAGGAAATAGCAGCAAGACACAGGCTACCTGCAAATCCACCACAACATGAACCAACACATCCAATCAGAGCAGAGAGAAAGGGGATGCATTACCTCCTTAACAGGGCTGGGAGATGCCCCTAAATGATTTTACCATGGGTGAGGCAGATACAGCAGCACTACAGCCATGCCCCGCAGGGTGCTAAGCCTAACTGTGGGATGCTGCTCTGTGGAGCAGCAAGCTCCTTCCTCCACAGAAGCATTAAAAGCTGCAAGGTGTGCTCAGGGGTAAGCAGAGAGGTGCAGCTATGTCCTCTTACAGCAAGGATGGTGACCAACAGATATGGTTCTCACCCAGCCAGGGATGGAGATGACTGGTGTGGCCCTGACCCTAATGCCCAACATACAGCTCACCATGAAGTCCTGCAGCAGCTGGGGCACATCAGGCTCTGGAGATTCACATGAAAGGGTTTCCATCTTTCTACAAGCTGAATACAGACTCTTTGTTTCCTTCCTCTCTACTGCTGGATGATCCAAGTTGTAAATGACAAACCCAGAACACTAAGAAGCCACAGTGATACCTGAAGCTTTATGGGCTGACAGGAGTTCTGGGAAACTCAAAAGGACCAAACCCTGAAACAGGAAACCCTAAGTTTGGCTAAGTTTTTTCATGTGGAAAGGGGTTAGATTTTTTATCTCCTCTACAAAGTAAAGGCTACTCACTGATGCTGTTGCTGACTTAGGGGGGAAGGATTAAATTGGTGTGGCTTACTCAGTCTAAAGAGATAGTTGTGCTATTACTGTAATTAGCAGCTGCACTGTAGAGGAACTGATAACAGCCAGCCAACATAAACCACTGTCAGCTGAAAACTGGCCTCAGCAATCTGGGGTTTGGAGCTTGAACTTTTTACTTCTGGGAGTAAAAAAGGAACAAAGGGCATTTTGGTTGTGTCTGTTGCTCTTTTAGCCTGGAAAAGTCATAGCCAGCATCCTAAAACATGAATTTTACCAATGCTTAGACTTTAATATATGCCAGCGTTAGTTGGTACTTTGAAAGGGAAAACTTTTTAAAGGGCAATAATGCATGAAAGGAGATGCATGCAAAGAAATACAATCTTAAACAATACTAAAAATAAATGTAGCTTAAAAAGATCCCTTAAAAACAGCTGTTGACGTTAGAGATTCAATTAAAACATAATTAGTTATACCTTCTCCTTTGAAACGAACAAGCATATTACAGCCTTCATCTACAATGAATTGCCTTTTACATTCATACCTTGCTTTTGCCTGTAAAAAGGGCAGGTTTTACAGGAAGCGTTGTAAAGATAGGATAGTTCCACCTAAAATTTTATAGTCAAAGAAAACAAAGTGATTTTTTCAACCTACTGATACAAAGCGATATTTATTGTATTTGCAACGTTTTTAAGATACGTTAAGAACACAAGTGTTCTTAAATGCACAAAATAGAAGAAAAGGTGGAAATAAATGGATGATGGATGGTGCCTGCAATAAATTCAGATTCTGAAATAGGTCACTAAAGACTAAATCAATCTGACTCCTTAATTGTGATTTACCTGAAAGAGTAACGCAATGTAAACTGCTCACCCTGCATGGATTTGTACAGGCAATGTGCAACCAACAGCTTTCCCTGGGGCTAATGCTTTATGGAAGCACCACTGACCTGGTTTTCTAAGGAAACTACATGGATGTTTTCAATTCCAGCATGGAACTGCAGCCTCAGTCATAGCCATCAAACTCTGCATTAGACATTCATGCAGCATTAGGCATCCCGTAGCTGCCAAAGGCCACACAATGAGACATTGTCTGACCCAAAAGTCATATAATTAGGCTGATGGGAACACCATCAGCGGATGGTGCATTGAGCATATCCTGATTCTGGATAGGCCATTCTTTGGCAGTCTGACTACCAGTTAGCTGAGAAAGAAGTGAAGCCTGCTATTAGCGACAGACAACTTTGCTGCTAAGCCAGAGGGACGATGAAAAGGACATTTGGCTTGAAAATCACCACTGGGGAAAGGAAGGGCAGCCATGTTGCCAGAGACAAACAGCTGACCTCACTTTTAATTACTTTTTATTTTCACAGAGGGGTGACCCTGCCTTCTGGAAGGCATCTCTTTAGCTAGAGTTCCAGCGGTTTGCTACACCAGCTCGGTAATGGCCCAGCATTCATTATAGCATCTAATACCAAAAGGCTACAGAGGCAGCAGTCAGCAGGATGAACACAGAGCTTGTGTCCAGGCGAAGTGTGAAATTCCTCTCATTAGCAGCGCTGCACGTTTATGCACAGGCTCTCTCCTTGAAAGGCTGACCTCCTGCACAGCCAAGAAAGAGCTTTCCAAGAACCACGTGACTCCAAAGATTGAGGATGTTTTCTGGCAGAGTGGGGTTTAAATTCAAATTACTCACAGAAACTTACGTTTTTGTGGCCTGAAATCATCTTCAACTGTGTCAAACACGAAGCGGTTTCATAATTGCATGTGACTGCTTTTCTTTTTTTTAAGTAAGTGACATAAGGAGAAAGAAATATGAATGTTTATGAAGCTTTAAAACTCCCCCCTGCACTTGCACAACAGTTGCAAATATTTCCAATAAAAATATCTTGTGACTTAGATTTCCAACAACAACAAGTGCATCGAGTCATTCCAGAATGTCATCAGTCTTGATAAAGCAATACAGATAGCAACTGCACTCACCTTATTGTCAACTGTGTATTCAACATTACAAAAAAAAGAGTTACATTTCCTAGTATTTAATCACAGTGAGGCTCAAATTCCAGTTTTCAGATATTCCTGCCGTTTTAAAACATGTGGCCTAAGACCTGCACAGCTGTACTCATATCATTATGCAAACAGCATCCCAGCCATGAGTAGTAAGAATAGATCTTATTATCCGTATAAATTACAAACAATTTCACAACATCAATTCCCTTCCGATGCTTTGTGACGTAAGACATCACCCCTCCCATCTGCCTTCATCCAGAAAAAGCTCTCTTCAGTAACAGCCAGCAAAATGCACAGGGATTACTCCATCAGTGCTGTACGCTTCTTTATAACTATAACGTTTTAGCATCCATTAAAAAAGGGCGACACATTTTAAGGTGTTAGTAACGTTACACCAGAGGAAGCAGGAAAATTGGTAGCCCAAGTTGCTTTTCTGTATCCTCAACAAAGACTAGCAGGGACCTAGGTATAACACTGGGATCTCGTATTTCTCCCACATCAAGGCTACCACACCTGTGTGTACAACAGGAGGAAGGGAGATTCTTACACTTACAGTGTAAGATTGTTCAGATAACATGTAAAACCAGGTATCTGGGAAAAAAACTCCACACAGATTTCAAATACAATGTAGTTCCGTGTTTGTTTGCTCTAGACTAATGATTCCCACACGCTGGCTACTGTGAACTGATTAATTACAAAGTATCAGTAATAATATTTGTACTTACATCAGGACTTCAACCTCAGGATTCTTCAATAATGTCAATTAATTAAACTTCACAATGCTGCCTGTAAGTAGGTGTCATTAGTTCATTCACAGATGGAAATCCTGAAGCATATAAAAGGTAAAATTAATTAGCTGAGATGATACAATGACTCAGTAGCAGAACTGAAGATCCTGAAAAACACTGTTTTGTTCTAACTCTTAAAGGGAGGTGATTTACTTGCCCTTTACAGTTAATTTGTGGAAATAATTTCCCAATGTATATCAGGAACTTCTGTGACTCTATCAAACCCACTGTTTCTAGATCATGCTCTCGTTGAATTTTCCCTTTCATTAAAATAGCTTCTACTGTTTAGTACACCCATCAAAATATAAAGAACATCAAAAGCAAATAAAACCTGTCACAAGATCTATAACAAACTGGAGCATGCTACCATTTTCTCAGGTCTGAATTATGGCCCTTTTGTGGAGGGTAAAAGTGAATAAAACATAAAGACAAGGGACAAAATAGGAGACGTCAGACTATTCACCCATTCACGGCAGTCACATTTACAAGGCAATTGCCATTCATACTAATGTAGAGTGGGCACACAATTCTACCAGGTATGAAAGGCAGAAGAGCCCTTACACATGAGAGGAAAAAGCACTTCACTGTATTTCATCTCCATCACAAGTGGAAAACCAGTAACGAGTAACATCAAAAAATCTCTTTTTGTTCTCCATTTGTAACTAACAAGAAACTTCTCTTGGTGCAATCTTATCAAAGGCCATAAATTTCTCGAGACAGCTAATCAATCTAAGCTAATGTAGTGGTAAAGGTGTAAGACGCATTTAGTGTGAATATATTAACTGACTGATTTTCTTAACCAACAACCTTCTTACCAGCTATAAGTTGCTACAAAAGCTATGACAAAATATTTCCTACAAAAAACAAACAAACAAATAACAAACCCATATTAAGGAGTTTGCTAAGGAGAAATATTATCTTGTGCCTTAGGTAAGATTTTATATGCAAACAAACCTTATTTCCCAGAGTTTAATTTATGGGCCAAATTAATTCCTGATCAAGAGGGACTTCTGCTATTGGGTTCATGGAGCTCAAACCCCAGAAGAAAACAGCCTAGAATGAATCCAAGTAATTCCTGCAGCCACACCTGATACTCCTTAAGTAGTAGGAGGATGGCGGGTGGCTAGAGCACCTCCCATATGAGGGCAGGCTGAGAAACTGAGAGCACTGGGGCTGGTTAGCCTGGAGAAGGCTGTGCGGAGACCTCATAGTAACCTTCCAGTATCTGAAGGGACCTACAAGGATGCTGAAGAGGGACACTTCATCAGCAATCATACTGATAGGACAAGAGGTAATGGGTTTAAACTTAAACAGCGAGATTTAAGGAAGAAATTATTTACTGTGAGATTGGTGAGACACTGGAACAGGCTGCCCAAGGAAATTGTGGATGTGCTGTCCTTGGAAGTGTTCAAAGCAAGGCTGGACAGAGCCTTGAGTGACATGGTCTAGTGTGAAGTGTCCCTGCCCATGGCAGGGGGTTGGAACTGGATGATCTTAAGGTCCTTTCCAATCCAGACCATTCTATGATTCTAAAGCCAAAAATTCAACATAGAATCATAGAATCATAGAATCGTTAGGGTTGGAAAGGACCTTAAGATCATCTAGTTCCAACCCCCCTGCCATGGGCAGGGACACCTTACACTAAATCATATGATAGAGGCTATTTACCAGGACTGCACAAACCTTACGGACCAGGCTCTATGGTATTCACATTATTGTGCACATACGCAGGTATATATCTAGGGCACAGTCAGAATTGCACATGCTATAGGTGTACAGATAAAATTAAAGAATAATCCATATACCAAATGCTTAAGTGGTTTTGATACAACTTCATCACTATATAAGCACATCATGATAGAACCTAATTCACCAAAAGTAAGACAGAATAAGCTTTTTACATTTTAATCAAAGTTGGAAATTAGATGAGATGTAATTAATTTACATATCCAACTGTGTAAGCTTCATTAAAATCCTTAATATCAAGTAATAAAACTGCAATAAAAGTTTTTCTGGTATTACAGTGTGTTTAATGCACTGAAGAAGGAAAGACTTTATAATCCATGATTTTCTGGACAATATTAAGCAGTCACCTGTGTACACAAGTATATATTAAATATATGGTCACATATATATATCTATACATACTTTTTCTGAGAACAAAGCAAGAGAACACAGCAGTTATGAGTGTCTTCCCACATCACCCACCATCGGATAAAGCACTTCTTTACCTGCAAACTCAGGTCCCTTGGCATTTGCCAGTTTGATTAGTGTAAAAAGGTAAATCAGGAATTCAAACGATCATACAGACTTAACTACCTTAGCTTTAAAATGCTCTTTGTTTTCTAATTAAAACATCTCTACTAGAGAGGCAACAGGTACAGGAAACACAAATAAGCAGAGGCAGGGTGAATAATTACTTTTTGCTATTTCTAGATCAATTAAATGCAACACCCAGCAGTGTGCTCTTCCAGCAGCAGAATTCCCATTTACTTCAGGGACAGTTCAATTTCCAAAATGGCAAGACAAGGAGAATGGAGGGAAAAAAAGAAGGGTGAGGGGTAGAGAGGAGTAAGAAACATCAAACAATACGCAATTTAATTTAAATACCTTACTGTACTAGATTCTTACCACTAAATTTAAAGTTTGCTTTTAAGTCTCATTTCAATGGATTTGCAGAAAAAATATCTAAAGAGTTAATTTAGATTAAATTGATCATTATAATTTATTTTGTTAAAATAATATAGTGGAAAGGCCTTTCTTCCACTGAAGGGTTCTGGCTTTGATGTCTGATTGTTATGCAAATTCTGTGGAGTACAAGATATGGACAGAGGAATAATTAAGCTCAGGACTTGGTATGCAATAATTCTTACAGATGTAAATGTACCTTGTTGGAGATAATGATGTGTATACGCACTGGGAACAGCACACGTACATTAGCAAAGGCAGAAAAACACTCGGAAGGTGCAGGTCCTCGCAGATCCCTCCAAGCAGCAGGCTGGGCAGCAGGGCCAAGCTGGGCACATTGTGATGGGGACATCTGCACCCCTGAGCACTGCCTCAGAGCCTCTCATGGAGCAGTTTTCAGCACCAACACATAAACATTTGGCAAAACAAAGTGATCTTTGTTCTGGAAGATAAACATTGACCGTATACATCTATATGTTTCAAAGCACTCAATTAGAAACTGAACTTTGCCCCTTTCTCAGGCTTTGAAATATTCCTGCACCAAACATAGGACTTTATTCTTCTTCCACACGGGCATCCCTCTCCTGCTCCCATACACCATATGGCCCCAAACCCTGGGACAAATTCTGTGCTGATTTATGGCCTCTGCAGTCTGAGGGACTGACCTGCAGCATAAATCTGGGGCGCAGCACAAATGTGTAGCCTGCACATTCCTACACACACTCATCTATACCAGCCAAAGACAAGGGATTTAAAACCACACTCACCGGGAACAGATTTGGGTCGGGGGCACATCATTGTAACCCAGGATAAGACATAGCACAATGGACCCTGCATGTGCCAGCACACCTCTGAAAACCTGCCAACAGAGGGGAACACACCAGCCCTACATCAGAACTGCTGCGGGTGGATGCTGCTGACCCCGCCAGCGTGCTGGGCGGCAAAGGGCTGGCTCTGCTGCTGCCACCAGGCAAAAGCATCATTGGACACCAAAGCAAGAGTAATCCAGACCAATCCCTCTGCAGGCAAAATAATTCCCAAAGAGAAATGAACACAATCAGGTTTTAAGGCACTGCAGCCCATCTTCCCATCTCTAAAATGACTTGCACATGGAGCATTGGAGCATGCAAAAGGGGTGAAACAGCATACAGAGGCTAAAAAGGCCGCCAGAGCCACAGATGAAGAGAGGATTGTCTTTGTTTCAGCCACAGCTTGGTAAAGAAAATAGCAAGTGAAGTCCTGCAGGATGAACACAGACGATGAGGTGGTGACATTAATGAGGGGCTCAGCACTGAGCAGGGCAATGCCCTGTCACACCGCCCTGTCCATAGCGTTTGTCAAGCTGCTACACAAGTGCAGTTCTCCAGAGGAACATCGGCAGCTCACAGCCCTCTGTACCACTGCTGTCAACATCACGGAGACACAAAGCATTGGACATTAAGGGGGAAAAAAAAAGGAAGGAGAATTTAGTTTTCACTTGCTGTTCACCCTATTGACCTTTTGGTTTCACTAAGCTTGAGAAATACAAAGTGATCAAACTCACTTTTTTATTCATACCCATTTTCACAACTTATCCCAGACAAGAGCACAGGATGTTTACACTGAAACAAGAAATTGATTGACGCATTTTGAGTACATTTCCTAAACACCCATCATTAAGAAAATACACATGTGGACTTAAACTTCCTGATCCTTTTGAAGTAACTGATTTTGCCAAGGGTTTTTTGGTCAGTATCTGTGCCACTACTGTATTTAAGCACACCTTCTCTGCCACTCTCTGGATTCTCTTCCACAGCACTGGGTGGGGTCTTTTTTACCCATCATTCAAAATGACAAGCTTCCTGACACAAATGCAACACTCAAGTGAGAGATTTTAACTCTATAAATCAGATGATACCACAATCACAGTTCAATGAAAGAAGCAAAAATCAGATCAAATCAAACAAAGAGATCCCATCATCCCCTGCCGCATCCTCCCTCCTCCCCCTTCCCACCCAACCAGCAGCTCTGGAGTCCATAAAGGAGATCGGAGCAGAGCAGCTCTGGCACACACTGCTAAGCACAAAGTAGGATATATGAAATACGCTACAGTTTAGGGCTTGTTTTGTTGTTTGCACTCTCCTGCTGAGAAGTGCACCGGCACATGCACAAAACCAACATTTAAAGTGATCTGCAGCTACCTCCTGAAATATGCTCTGACACGCTCTATCCAGCAAGTTCATTCAAACACGTTGACTACAATCAGCAACAAAAATATTGTGGGGTTTGCCTGGTGGGTTCGTAGGCTCATTAGTCAGAAAGCTAACAAGCTCTCTGTACTTCCTTCACCCCAACACCACTGCAGGTACCATCAAAAGCAAACAAACTTTATATGGCAATAAATTTTGTATTCAAATAAGCTTGTCAACACCAATTACCTGAACCACAACCATCAAACACCAAGCAGCACATCCAAGCAGTCAGGAAGGCAGCTGAAGCCCTGGCTCCACTGTAGAACTAAACACCAGGTCTGGGCAGTGTTGGGAGGTCCCCAGGCATGAGTTTTACAGAACACAGCCAACAGCAGAGCCACCCCTGCTACAGCAGTTTGTACACCCCAAAGCTGCCGGTTCCGCTTCTTACACAGGCTTTACTTAAAGGTAACAATTCACACACCAACAAGTATTTTTCATGACTAAAAATTCTGAGAAAAAAATCATACTTTTAGATGTGGAATAAGCTCAGCAATGTACCACACATTACAAAAACACAAGTCATTTTTTTTTCCCTTAAAAACATGTTCTAAGGTATGATCGCTGAATCGCTGGCAGGATTCTTCTGGAAGCTTTCACAAGCTAAAGAGTTCCAGCAACATTAACATGACAGGGTTTGAACTCCCAACATGTTTCAGTGCTACAAGCAGGGAACGAAATATTCCAGAAGAAACTCTCAGCACATCTCATCAAATCACGACACAGAGCACTTCTTTTTTTTTTTCTGTAATATTTTATTTTATTTATATAGAAATACTTAAAAAAACATGAAGTAGCACCATTACTTAAGTTTTACTTTTATTATGTAGAACTTTAAATGTCAGAAAAATAAAACTCTTGATACAATTTCAAATCTTGTCTCAGCAAATATAATATTAGTATTTGACCATGAGGTTAAAGGCCCTTTATCATAAAATAAAATATACTTTGTTTTTTAAACTTTGCTCAGTAAAGTACATTTAAGCTCAAGTAACGTCACCTACATATACATAAACAAGTGGTAAACAAATGTATTAAAATAGAAATACTAAAACTATAGTGGTGCAACAGAATTTTTGTAATTTCCACTGAATTCTATTTATACAAATGTTAGAAAGCTTCAACAGTTCCTTTTGACATATGTTTATACATTTCCATTTTTGTAATAATATAGAATAAAATATGCTTTATATCACTGAATAGAAAATATGCTGGGTGAAGCAGATCTAAAAGATTTTTTTTTCTGAACCTATAAAATCTCCATCCCAACAGAATACTGTTCAAAGCATTACACATTTTATGGTTTGTAATTCCGTTCACAATTGTGTGATATTAAAATAATACAGTGTTCTTTGCCATAAGGCCATACTAAAATAAAAAAGATTTAACCCAGCTACAAAAAGTTCACTGAACTTAAATTAAAATACTTGTAAACATCTTTGCAATATGAAATATAATTTTTCAAGTCAAAAAAGAATAAAATACTTCAATCTGTATTAATGCAATTTATCTTTAAAACCTTTAAACGTTTTTAATATATATAAGAGATATGTTACAGTTTGTGGTTTTTTTTTTTCTTTTTTAAACTTTGATAAAGCTGCAGTATCATGGTTTTTTTCACAGGAACTTCTTGCCCTTTCAAGAACATTCAGAAAAGTATCCACCCATAGATTTAATTATTTCATAATAAGCATCCTAGGAACTACCAGCACGGTTTACTAACAGTCCACACACCATTGTCATCATCATAAGCATCTTCTACTTTCAGTATTTTTTTTCTATGTTTTTTTCTTTTGTTTGTTTATAAAAAAAGGGGGAGTTTTGGAAGCTTCGTATTAAAGTACAGTGTAAAAACTAGCCTAGCACTAGAATGGAGTCGCCCGTTATTATTTATAGCATGCACCCGCTGTCACCACCACCACCCCCCGCCCTCCCTCGGCCGCGCCTCGCTCGCAGCCCGCACCCCCTTCGCGGGCCCCGGTGCGACCGGGTTCAGCCCGGCCCTGCCCTGCTCTTCCCGGCCCTCAGGAGAAGATGCGGATGGCCTGGGTGACGGCGCTGTGGCAGACGGGGCACTGCGGCTCCGTCTTCTCGCAGATGCGGTTGGCGCACTCCATGCAGAAGAGGTTGTGGCCGCAGGGCACCAGCGCCGCGATCACCTCGCTCTCGAAGCACACCGAGCAGTCGCGGCTGCCCTTCCGCCGCACGCCGGACGACGAGCAGGAGGAGCTGGACGAGGAGCTGGACGAGGAGGAGGAGGAGCCGGACGAGTCGGAGGGCAGCCCCGGCAGGTGCGCGCCCAGCCCGTTGCCGTACAGCGGGTAGGAGCCGGCCAGCAGCCGCCCGCCGGGGTCGCTGCGCACCCGCCGTGCCAGCGGGTGCTCGGGCCCCGCCGCGCCGCCGTGCAGGGGCGGGGAGAGCCGCGCCGGGGGCGGGGCGCCGCCGCCGCGCCGGGGGCCGCTCACCAGCAGCGCCAGGTTGGCATTGGCGGGCGCGGCGCCCGGGAAGGCGGTGGCGGGCGAGGGCGCGGGCGAGGGGGGCGCGGCGGGGCCGCGCTCGAACTGAGGCCAGAGGAGCGCGGCCCCCGGCGGCGGGGCGGGCGCCAGGTCGAAGCCGGGCGGCGAGTCGAACGGCAGCTCGGAGCAGCAGTCCGGGGAGGAGAGGACGTCGCCGCCGCCGCCGCCGCCGTACACATAGCCGTTGGCGCTGCCGCTGTTGTTGTTGTTGTTACCGTTGTGGGTGAAGCTCAGCGCCGGGCTCGGGGGGCTGTAATCGGCCAGGCGGGCGCCGCCGCCCCCCCCCGTGCCGCCGCCGAAGTAGGAGTCGGTGGAGGCGCTGCCCAGCGAGCTGGAGCTGTCGTTGCGGTAGTTGCAGAAGGGCTTGCGGCCTGGGGTGGGCGTGATGCTGGGTGGCGTTGGCTTGCTCCAGAGGCTGCCGGTGCCGTTTAGCTCGAAGCCCACATCCGTGCCGTTGGCGTGGAAGTCGTTCTCGTCCGTCAGCTCGATGATGCCGCCGGTGCGCATAGCGATGTGCGCCTCGATCTCCTCCCGGGCCCGGTCCACGTTCTCGGGCATGCCCGTCACCTCAAAGACTGGCTCCTTGTCCCGGCTCGGGGTCACAATGTAGGTGTGCGTCTGCTGTTGGATGCGCTTGATGGTGGCCCCCTTGGGCCCCACAACCAAGCCCACCACTCGATAAGGCACCCGCACCTGGATGGTGGTTTGGCCGGGCAGGTTCGGGGGGCCGGGGACAGTGCCGTTCAGGGCTGTGTTCTTGTTCCGTGATGCTCGGATCATGGAGAAGTGCTCGGCCGCTGAGATGATTTCCCTGCGGGCCATGGCCACATCTTCCTTTCTGCCCGTCACAACAAAGAGCGGCTCCTCCCCGCGAACCGGGGTCTTGATGTAGGTGTTGGTCTTTGCCCGCAGAGCTTTGATTTTACAACCTGGGAACAGAGATATGGGAGATGGAGGGCGAAGGGGAGGGGGAGGAAGGGGAGGTGGTGGGGAGAACCGGTTACAACCCATTATTTGGGTGCAGCTAAGGAGGGGAGAAGAAACACACCCACCCGAAACACATTGCCCCCTACCCCAGGTGATCGCTGGCATCTCGTCCAGTCATCCCAGTCACAGTGTAAAGTAATGTCAGCCCACAGCTCTGGCACACGCCCAAAGGCATCGCAAGTGGCCACAGATACATCTGCCATGCAAACTGCCCCAAAACTACCAACGTGCAGTTCACAGGAATGGCAACACAAAAAGGAGTGTGCAGAAAAACTGCATGACCAGAATAAAATAAAATAAAATGCAAGCTGCCCTAACAAACCAAGACACCCGCCAGTCCGCATTCCTGCTCAGCACTTTCCTCTCGAAAAAATAAAATCAGTTCTTAGGAAGGTGAGGAGCAGCGGCTGTACGGAATGAGCCACATTCCCCACTGCGGATGCTTTATTCCAATCCCATTGTTCCACTTCCCCACTCCATTTCTCTTCCTTAAAAATAATCCACGATTTCTAAGTTTGGGGGGAGGAAGCATCGAGGCTCCCTTTTCCTCCCGTTTCCTCTTGCAAATCTTAACTTTTGCAGCCGGAGGAAAGGAGCGAATTTTTATTATTATCGCGGTTGTTCTTTTTTTTTTTTTCTCCCATTTTCCTTTCCCCTCCCGGCAGCTGAAAGTGCATCCCGAAACTGATGCATAACGCTCCTCGGGAACATCACTGCCGCACTTTCTTTGTCTGGTGAAGCCGGCGCTGGCCACCACAAGACGGCTGCAGCTCGCCCGGGCACGGCCAGTGCGACAGCTGAGCCACTCGCCCGGCAGCGCGGCGGGGAGCCCCGCTGGCCCGCACCCCCGGGAGGCATGCAGTCCGTCCGTCCGTCCGTCACCCACCTTGTCTCCCCACTATCTCCGCGACATGCTCCGAGCTGGGCACCGGGACGCACTCGGTCATGTTCACGCTCTTTTTCCGAGGCTCGCTGTCGTAAATGGAGCCCGTCTCGTCGTTGTCCAGCCCCAGCAGGGAGAGCTGATCCAGGGCGATCTGGAGGGCTCTTTGGTCATCCAGGGTCTCTCCCCCGCCACCACCGCCACCGCCGCCGCCGCCGCCGCTCCCGTTCCTCTCCATGTCTGCGAAAAGCGAGCTGGGCATAGTCCCTGCGAGCGCTGCACCCTCCTCCTGCGCTCGGCTCAGTAGTAAAAGATCAGACACAAAGGAAAACCCAAGGCAGATGGCCAGCAGGAGAGAAGGGAAGGGAGGGTGGGCAACTGCTGGAGACCGGGGAGTTGTTGCCTTTTGCTTGTATATTTTGTATCTTTTTTTTTCCTTTTTTTCCCCTCCGCTCAGTGCAATCCGGTTTATAAGATGTTCTCAGGACCCCCCCCACGGTTCCCCCCCGGAGGTTTGCTTTTTTTTTTTTTTTTGGTTTGCTTTTTTTTTTTTCCTTTTTTTTTTTTTTTTGTCGGCTGGGGGTGGGGTGGGGGGGTGGGAAGAGGATAGCGAGAGGAGCTCCGATGGCTTCCCCCCCTCGAGTTCCTCGCCGGCCACAATGCCAAGCGACGGCAGCGTTTCTTTAAGGAGCCCCTCCCAGGCTCCACTCCACTCACTCAGCGTTTTTTTTCCCTCCTCTCCCCTCCTCTGTCTGAGGCGCTGCTGCAGCCAGACGGCTCCGGAGAGGCGGGCGGAGGGCGGAGGGACGGGGGGAGCGGGGGGGGGCCCGCAGCGCACCCGCGATCGCTGACAGCCCCGCACCGCCGCCATTGGCCGGGCGCGGCGCGAAGGGGCCGGCGCTGACCCCCCCCACCCCCCGCACGCCCCGCACCCCGGCCCGGCTCCGCTCTTTGTTGTCGGATGCCGAAACAATACCGGGCCCCGCAGCCCGGTTGCGCTCCCCCGGCCTCGCCGTGCAGCCCGTCTCCTCGCCGGCCGGGGATTGCTTCCCCGCCCGCTCCCGGCACAGCGCCGGCGGGGGGGGGGCTGGGCTCCTTTGGGTGGTTATTTTGTGTTTGGCAGGGGGGCGTGTGCCGAGATGGGCGGACACCGCGGTCCTTTGTGTGCCCCGGGAGGAGCGCGCTGCCGGCACCGGCGCCCGCCGCACTCGATGGAGGCCGGCACCGGGCGGGCTGCGCGGCCCGGACCGTCCCGTCCCTCACGGACCCCGCGGGTCGGTGGCTGCACCGAGAGCTCAGAGCCCCCTTAGCGGCTCCCGCCCGCCGCCGGGGCGCGCCCTGCGCCTGCGCGCCCTTCCCCCGCGCTGCGCACTGCGCGCGCGCAACGCCGCGGCCGAGACCCGAGGGGCCCGGGCCCGGCCCCAGCTTCCTCGCACGGCCCCGGGGCTCTCCCCTGGGTTTCCCCCTGCGGCGGGACAACGGGAGCCGCGGGCTGGCAGCGGCTGCGGAGGTGCCTCCGGCTCCTCCCTGGGGGCACAGCAGCAGCGAGTCCTCGGCGGCAGCACCTGGAGCGGGAGAGCGGAGGTGCCGCCGCTCCTCAGGCTGCCCTGCGTAGGGATCGGGCGGGGTGAGCCGTGGGTTACAGGATGCGCTGTGACTGGCAAATCCTGCGCTCCCCGGCTGCCCCCACCCGCGCAGCATCAACGCTTCAGGGTCCGAAGGGAGAGGGCGCATCACGCCTAACTGCGCTAGCTCATCCCAACATCCATCTTGTTGAGCCACGAGAAAATAAATCACCCTTGCCCCTTCCTTGGACCTTGCGTGACCAAACCACTTTCATCTCTCTGACACCACAGGACCCTTCACCAGTAAAACCAGTTTTCCCATCAAGTACCTTGTCACAAAACCCCTCCTTTAGTCGGGTGACAAGACATGAAAGTGTCTTCACCGTTCTCATAAAACCGCCACCATCACGTTTTACTTCTCCAGCTTTTGTCCATGTCTCTCTAAGCATCCACACTTAGTCCTTGCCAGCTGCGAGGTACAAAAGACTTAACTTCTTACTTCAGAAATCAAATACTAAGTAATTGTTTTCCAGGATCAAGTTTGAAGGGCACAGAGGTTTACAAGTGCCCACAGATCTGTTTAGCCAGCTGCCTGTACAAACAAGTGTAACAAGTCACAGGTAATTGTTTACACACAGTGTTTATTGCAAATTACTGGCACTTCCTCAGGATGTTTGCATGTTTTATAACAAAGCCCCAGTGTTTGCTAGTAAGGGTATACACTGGTGATGTGCTTTCCCCAGTGCTTGGCTTGTCTCATCAACCGAGGAAGTTTGGTGGTTTAATATCTAAAAGATTACTTATTTTACACATTTACACTTCACCTCCTTAGGGGGTAAACAAGAGATTACTTCTGGGTGCTCAAGGAACTAGAAGGCTCTTAATTATTTTCAGCATTGGGCATCTTTAAACAGAGAAAAAGCAGATGGACAGAGCCTTTGACAGCAATAAAAATAATGCTGTTTATTATTAAATAAAATGCAAATTTTATTTTTGCAGCCTTTTTAACTCAAGGACTCTAAAATCTGTGAGACAGAAAATAACTGTACCCGTTTACCAGACAGGGGCAGGACAGGACAGAGGTGAGGGAGAGGCTGTCAGTGTAGAGGACTGCTGTTGGTGAAATCCAACAGCAAAGGCCATTAATACTGAAATGCAAAGATACGAGGAGAGTGTCTGAGTTGTGCTTGGATTTTACCTGTTCTTTGGTTTGTTTATTCTCCTGATTTATGTTACACCCTTTTTTTCTCCCTCTCCACCTCATCTGCTTAAATTCTGGTTGTGCTTCAGCGCAAGACCACTGTACTGAACATTCAGGTACTGACTAAGGAAAAAGGAAAGCAAGTTATCTTCAGGTTTATGTGCCTAGATGATAGGAAAAATTTTCCCAAAACAAGATTTCATGAAGATCTAGCTTTTTTTTTTTTTTTAATGTTAAGCCAAAAGTTCAAACTGAAAACGTTTAAAATGCATTTCAGAATAAGCACAGCACAGCACTTCCCAGGGGCAGGGGGAGAAGGAAATGCATTTCTGGGAGACTAAGCGGCACTGGTGTGTCAAGCCTCCCATGAATCCTGTGCAATGGTCCAACATCTTGAGGACTATTGCTTTTTTACTATTTTAGAAAACTACAGGGAATAATAATAATAATAACAATAAAAAAAGTTATACTGGTGTGCCTTAAAACATGCACATGCCAACAGTGCAGCCCCCCTGGGAACACAGAATCTATGCAATAGTGTGCTCATATGGCAACAAGCAGTGCACACAAGACTCATATGGATCTACCTACTCCACAGAAATTTTTCTCAAGAATAACTTAATCAGATCTAAATTAAAGCACTACCTATCTACATAATGCCTTTCATTACATAAAACCTCGAAACATACGCAGCATTATAGTAAATTCCCTCTCTGAGGGAGAGACCAGCCATCTACCTACCAATTTACAGCAGCTTAACAAAAGCAGGAAGGGAGGATATATTACAGGCAAATACAGGACTCGTTGCAGGAGGAGTGTAATTCTCAGTCCTTTTAGGTTCTCTCTGTTATCATTTCCCATTTGTGACAGAGGTAATAAAACTTCCTTCCTCCAACCTTTATTTAATTAAAGTGTAAGGTCTTTGGGGCAGTGCGCTTACTGTGTGTACATACACTGCACCTAGCATGAAGAAGTCATGAATTAATCTGAGGCCTTTAAATACTACTCTAAATCTAAAGCATTAGCAATAATAAGAATAGGATATAATTTTCATCTAGAACAGATGAGACCTCTGTTTTCAGTGTATCATCACAAAGAATAAATTACATGCATCTTGGGGAATAACTAAATTAAGGGTCAAAGAAAAGGATTTCATACCAGAGACTTGCAACTCCACTCTGTCCCAGTTGTTTACCCTTAAGGACACTGCTGCTTACTAAAATGCTTATTTGCCATAATCTTACAAAATAGTGTCCCAAATCCCACAGGATACCCAAATTAACCTTTTGCATGTGCAATAAACTTCAATTAGCAATCTGCAGACAAATGAAAAGTTCTTTCTTTTTCTGCAATACGTAGCAATAGACAAGCCAGATTTCCCATTGAATCCCATATTAACCTACATTCAGTGGCAGCAAAATCTCAGAGTACCGTGTCAGAATTTATCATCTCTCAATGATGTTGGCTCCACCTCTTGACAGTTCTAGACAAGATGTTTATAAACAACAACTCATCCAGAAGCTGAACAACTGCAGCTGAAAACATTTATTATTTTTCCACTAGTTGTTCCAACCACTTTGGGTGCCTTCTACTAAGAGATGGGCAGAGATCTCAAACCAGTATGGTTGTGTTAATAAATGACAAGAAATAAAATGGAGATGGAGTGGTGAGTGGCTTTGCGATACCTCCCTGAGCTGGAAGGAGGCTCAGGGGTAGGGAAGCTGCAGAAGCGCCTCTTTCCCTCATGGTAAGGAATGTCACATCAAAATACACAAATGGGGAGATGCTGTTGATGATTTCCTCCACATGAGCTTCCATCCCCATAAGTGTAAACCTCTCCCTGTTACAGAATTCATTTGCAAAATATTTTCTTTTAAAACAAAGATATTCTGGGACAACTTGTCCCAGAAGCAATTTTGACATAAACCAGAAAAAGTCTTAGGCCTGTAACAGTCACAACCAGTCTCTGAAAACATTGACATAGTGCTGTAAATTTACACGAGTCGCTAATGGCTTTACTAAACTAAAATGCTTGTTTACAGAATATTAAAACAGGAAAGATTCTTGTAATAGGCATCACACACTGTACTTTTTTCATAGGCATTTGCTGTTGATTTGACATGAGTGATTAGCATGTGCATGTGTGTAGGGGATGAACTGCCTTACAAGAATGCAGTTTTGTTTAACATGACTGATGGAAGGCGATTCAGAAAGCATAAAGATGCCTTTACCATAAATCAGAACTAACCAGCCAGATCACTTGCCCACTTCAAACTCTCAACCTGGATTGCAAGTGGCCTCCTTCACTTATTGTTCCATTCTGCCTCTCCCTTACGAACAAGGGTTATCACACTGCATATCCAAATTAAGTGGTGTTTAACAACAGTGCTGACCAGAGTTTGAAAATGGAAATTGTTCTGCCTTTCCTCTGCTCTCCCGTTATGTGTTTAGAGCCCAGCCTTCCAGGCTGCCCCTGCATGCAGCGCTCTCAATGGAGTGCTCCTCTGCACGCGGCTGTGGGATTGGAGCTCTTTGTTACCACGGCCCTTGGGCCAGTATTCAGTTCGTGATGCAGCACTGGCGTCTCAAGGCTGCAAAGCACCTATCGCACTGCGGACACTATCTATTAAGCAGTAGCTAGATTTAAAAAAACGGAAGAAAAGATTTATATTTGTATGTTTAGACAGAGCTGGATAACTCTTAGAGGTAGCTCATAACCTTGAGCCTTTTTTCGTCAATTTTAATCTCTGAAATAGTAAATTATAATTAAATTTTAATTTAATTTAAATCTGTGAAATAGTTAATTATAATTATGGTCATAAAACATGTATAACCTTCAGCTTCCTCTCCCCTCCATCCCTTCCCCCCTACTCAGTGCTGCTACAAGAAGGAAAATAATTGTCCCTTTAATGCTAATTGTTTCTAAATGCCTTTGTACAAAGACTATGTTTATATACAACGCCTAGGCAAAATCTAGGCACAAATGCAGTACTCATAATAAATGAGTGAATAATCTATCCCTGACCATATCCCAGTGCTCTCCAAAAAAAGAATATCTAATTCCTGCCACAGAACTGCCTTATAGGTTGAAGTTCAGCTTATAAATACACATGGGAAAAGATTAGATTTTAATTGATAAGTATTAATCATCATCCATTTCTGTCTCTGCAGGAAGCACAATGTTCAAACATCTAGTTAATATACTGTATAATGGATAACCTTGAGGCAGAAGCTCTTGCATCTGTCTCTATCTAAGAAAAAATGTCAACATCAGCCTTTGTTGTAGCAAAATACCCTGACATCTGAATGGAGTTGCGGCTGCTCAAAAATTGACTGTCTCCAGTGCAATCCTTCCTAACCTGGGTGCAGTGCCTAACCTAGGGATGAGGCCAAATTAAAATCTCTATCTGCACGTACCTGTACTTGGGAATGTTTGAAGTCTGGTATGGATCAGAACACTCTGTTTGTGGTGCATCTCAGCTCTGAACAAACACATTGCTCATGTGATGTTCTCACTGCAACCACAAAGCATTAGCACTCACAAGAGCATCATTGAAGATACTCAGGCTGTTCATTGAGAACAAAGCCATTAATGATTAATACTATGGTAGGAGAAAATGTAGCAGTATTTTTTGGCAGCTGAGATGTGGCAATATCTGTCCTACATGCAAAAGACTCACGCATACCTTTAGCTCTTCTTGCATAAGATGGTTCTTATTAACCTTGTGGGAAGAAGAATCAAACAAATGCTCCAAATTAAAGGCAAGTGAAGGAGATTTTCACGTCTAAAACTGGGTATATACAATACATCTCTCTCCGAGTGCCCCAGCAGATGCAGAGATGCATTTACGTATCACAGACGTTACTGTCCCAGCAGATGCTGCAAAGTTGTCACTTACACAGACGCTTACTGTCCCCACAGATCTGTATTTTGGGAGAGAATTTTCGTACCACAGACACTACTGTCCCTACAGAACCACATCTGCTGGCAGAGTTATTGTTTCACATACTCTTCTGCCTCCAGCAGATGTGAGAGACTGCCAGCACGACAGGCATTTCTGTCACAGCAAATCTCCATCCACAGGGAATTAAATTGCAGCTTGAACTACTGTTCTTCCTGAGCCCTTAGTGTGGACAACACTGACAGTGAGGAAGCAACATAAATCAATGAAAATATGATGCTGGGCACCTAGAACATCACCATTACCTCTGCCTAAATACAGCACTCAGCAGCGCTGCGTTTGAGGACGTGACAAGAGAAGAAAAAGGATTACTTGTGCCCTTCTCCCATCCTGCCTCTCACAAGTACTCATTCTGAGAAACATTTGAAGGAAAAAGTGTCCGATGTGACTTTCATGTAACAGAACCAAGAAAGCACAAGTCATCCATAACTACCAGGCTGACAACCTTAATGCCCTGCTACAGGGTCCAGGCATGTGACCTAGGTGATTTTCAGCTTACTTTTGAACAGATGCCTGTTCACATTTTGCATGAACAAGTTTCAGTTTATTAACACCAGAAGATCTAATCCCCAGTTCTAGAGGCCTGAGAGCAGAAATAAAGGGGAGGGGATTGGTTTTAATCCCGTTAGTTTGAGCTTTCATCTTTTGAGACTCCCTATCACCTCCTCTCAGACTTGGGGTCCAACAGCAGCAGCAGCCACTGGGAGTTTTTCTCCTGTGCAGCTCCACTTCAAGCAGCACCTTTCCAAACATGAGTAGGAAAATCTTGGGCCTGTGCTAAAACATGACTATGGCTAGACTTCCCTCTGGAGTGAACCCAGCCTAAGGCCCATACCAGAGCATGTACTTACATACAAATAATATGTATGGTATGTGAGCCTGGACTTGAGAGCTGTCTTGGGCCTTTGTTTGCCTGACTGAGTAGATGTATCCTTTATGATTTGGTACTGGAGAGAGAAAACCTCCCTTGGTAATTCTGCAGTAATGTAAACCCTACTTGAAGAAACACCATCTAACTTTGGAATTCCCCTGTGGGGAGTCTGGGCATTTATCTTTATCTGAAACATCAAGAACTGTCCATTGGCAAAGGCAGGACACACAAATTCCCAGAGCAATAATCTGATACAGCTCAACAAAACCTATATCCTTGGAGCAGATTGTGGGAAAGCATCAAGATTGTGGCTGCTCTGCCAAAGCAAACACGATGTTTCAAGCCCCATCATCTGCTCTGCAGTTCACACCCTTCCAGTGCTATCTTTTTCAGATGCCATGCCACACTGGTTAGTGGCAATGGTGTTGTCATGTGTGACTCATTCCATTTTACTGGAAATTAGAAAACCACATGCTGCACTGAAGAACTGCTTATTTATGTAGTCATATCATTCCAGAGAGCACTCCTCCTGCCATTATTTGTATACAGATTCTTTCATCTAGAATTTTGGAAATACAGCTCTTTAGCAGGGTTCATTCAGACGACAGATTAATCAATGCACATTGCTCTTTCCAGGGCCCACTGAGCCCTCTGTAGTTCCCACTGCCTCCCCGCAAAAGCAAGTGGTATTTTAGAAGCAAGCATCTTCATCATTACAGGATGTGTGGGAAGCAAAACAGAACAGATAATAGTGGAATTGGAGTTGTGTTAGCAGAAGAGTCTGTCACATATTTATTTGAGCTTCGGGCAGGTGAATTTCACCCACAAGGAACAACATAGACTACTTTTGTCTGCCTTTTCTTATGGAGTGCCTTTATAAAGCCTCATCAAATATTTCCTGAACACATCACAATGCTACATTTACTGTAGTGATTAATGCTCTGTATAAGTAATGAACTGGCATATTTAGGACAACAAAATAAAATGCTAAGAGATGTCTACAGTTCATTCTTTCTGTGGAATAAGAATTACCAGAAAAAAACATTAATGCTTTTAAGCAATATTTCATGGTGACAACAAATCGAGCTGGTGAATCTTTGAGTTCTGAAGCACAGATCTGGAATTACGTGTGTTTCAAAGAACTTCATTTCCAAGATTGAGTTTTTGTAGCCTTTATAAAATTAGCGTTACTAAAGCAGCAGCACTAACACAAAGTTAGGTTTGATTGTGTGTTGACAGGCAAAGGCTGACCTCAACAAATTCCTAAACTCAGAGATTGCATTACCCTCTAGAGTTGCAGATAAATCCAGTCTTATCTTTAGATGAAGAAACTGTTAAGCAGATTCAGGCACCACACACTTATGAAGAAAGAAAATAGAAATGTGAGCCATTCTTTTTTAAAGGTTAGCATAGCTTAAACATTCCTGAAAATATTTATTGTCATAACAGACCAGACCTGCTGAAATGTTCTCGCCTAGGATTTGGTCTTTGACATTCTTGTTGACTTCAGCTGCATCAAATGGCTGCCACAGAAAGCAGAATTTAGTAAGGAAGAGGGAAAGACACAAAGTAGTAAAAAGACCGTTTGGAAGACGATGTGTACTTTCAGTGTTACTGACTATCTCTCAGGACCCGAATTAGAGTTCTGTTATATTTTAAAGCACTGCTTTCAAGCTTGCTGGAAGTGTCAGACAATTTGAATAGATCTCCATTTTAATTTCCAATCTAGCAATATGGAACAGCTGCCATAACTTTGTGCAACGTGGCAAATTCGACATCCTCATTCCTCAAATGGCAATCATCGAGAAGGGACTCTGAAAAAAAGCATAATGTGCTTCCACTTTTACTGCCTTTTAGTATACTCCCAGTCAAAATTGCTCTTTAGATAAAGAACTCAAACCCTCAATTGTACTTTTAACTTGCACTGCCTAGAACAGGAAGCAAAGGTGCTGGGTGAAAGTTGATGAGATTTCTAGAACTGTTTCTCCTACTTCCAGCCAGTGAGCTGAGGTTAGTTTACGTCCTTCTGGCTCCCAGTCAGGACTTCCCCCCAGCCATACTGGGAAGGTGTAATGGAACAAGCACTAGCTCAGCCTCAGTAAATCTACCTTGTCAAAGCCTCATGGATTCTACAGCTCTGGCAGCCAGGGCTGTATGAACTCAAGTGTGTCACCCTCATGTTTTTCCTGCTTTGTAGCAGAAAGAAAATGTTGAAAGTAAGATGGAAATAACAATTATTGTGTTTATAGTTTTCTGTATTTCTGACCATGTTAACTCAAGAGGGAGAATTGAATCCAGAAGAAAAACACTTTAGGATTCAGATGAAAAGCCTTAGCGCTGTGTCCCATTCTGGGACTGTCTAGACAAAGTCAGTTCAGACATATTCAAGGGAATTTGTGTGCATGAGATGAGGCATATTTCTGAGCACAACCCCATGTCATATGTAGTTTGAGAAGGAATATCTCCTTTTTTCTAGGGTGCTGTAGCATTGATGAGTTGGAACAATGTCCCATCTAGCTCACATTTTGTATTCATTCACAGATTATATATTGCGTGCACTTAGATAAAGCTACCTCCCACTCTTTTCCTTAATTTTGAATAGAAAACTTTAAAGGAGATCTGAGACCTATCACCACACATCATGTCGTCACCAGTGCACCAAATTAAAAGAACAGAAACATCCAGCAGAGATACTGTTGTTCCAGTTCCTGTACAAATAAAACGCAATTAAAAAGTCTCTGGCATGGCTGATTTCAGCTGCTAAATTAACATCTCTGCTCTCATTTCTGCAACACTTCTCTACTGTGTTTGTGGTTTCTTGCCTTCCACATGATACAACCAGCTTCTGACCCTGAGATTCCTCTCTTTGATAGTCTACATTTCTCATGAAACTCAATCTGCAAACATGAAGCCAGCTCTCACTAACCTGTTTTCTGTTATCAGTATACTAATAGGTACATCTACGTACTGGGGAGGACACGCATCAGGGTAGGATGAATGTCTCTTACTTGAATTTGCCTCTAGCAGTTACCATTTGACATACAGAAAGCAGAACAGAAATCTTTCCCAAATGGACTCCAACTTTGGATGGCTAACTTGATATCACTTGTAAATAAAGCTAATTTCTTCACAAAATTCCATCCCATCTTCTACCACACAGTCAACTTAGGTCCCAAGGGAACAGGTTAAGAGCAATAGATAATACAAGAAGGCAAATAGGGCAGGTTAACTGTATTTCACACCTCCATCCTAGAGTGGTTGGACATGGCTGCATGGGACTGGATGCAGGCTGCAAGGCTGTGTGATCACCTTCAACACCGGTTTTTATCACATTGCATTTTCTTTCATTAATGGAGACTTAAGTATTACTTACAATATAGAGATTCCATATATAAAATAGAAAAAAGAAAGTAAAGAAGTATATATCAATCAAGCTGCAGTAAAGTGAAACCAGGACTCATTCACCACTGAAGATGGCTCCTCAATATGCCTAAGCCTTCCTCCACGTGCAGGAGAACTACAGCTCCCTGAGCTCAGTGGGAACCTGCTCAGCCTGACTCAGACACAGATCTCTGCACAGCTGCTCTGGGCTACACTAATTCTGCTTCTGGGGAGGGCCCATCACTACTCCCTCCCATACTTTCACTACAGTTCCTGCCTGTGTGGCTTGTGGACACTGGTGACACAAACACGTTAACTCCACCTGGCAATGAGTGATTCTCTCTCAGCCTGCGTGCATGCCAAAGAGCCTAATCTGCTCAAGAAATTATAAGCTGTGCAGCTATTTGCACTGAAACCCCTGCAGAAACAGCCATCCCCCACTTCCTTCTCTGGTAGCTTGCTCTAACAGCAGGCAGACATAAGTGAAAGGAAAAACAATGAGAAAGGAAACTTGGGAGGGACAGGTTAGAAGCAGAAGGAAGAAGCAAAAGGTCTGACTCTGCAGACTGTATTCATGATGTAAAACATTTGCACAAATAACCTAATTGCATTCAGTGAGACTGCCGGGCTGAGTAAAAGTGCTACAAGTGCAAGCAACAATTGTAGAGGCAGGAAACAAGTAGGAAAAGAAAGAAAAGGAAGCCCCACATGAATCAGACACCTGCGCAGAGGAGAGCAGTCCCATTCACCCCAGGAAAAACACATCAACCAAACACTAACTGCCTTTGAGTTATTGCAGAAATATTTATAGAGCCTTTCCCGACCTCTGCCTTGCTTCCTGGCAGGCAACACCACAGAAAGAATCTTTACCACTGGCATCCCCTTCTTCCGCCAAACAAAAACTCAGTCCCTTCCCAAAAGTACAACAAAGGCAGTCAGAGAGACCAGCCGGGCTGCAAGAGCCCAGTCACTACCTGGGGAAGGAGGAATGTCCACCCAGGCAGCCAGGGACACACGGTAACTACCTTCACAGGAGGAGAGTGGGCATCTCTTCCTGCGGGATGAGTTGGGGGAACAGCACTGATTTTGCATAGATCACTCTCAGCAGTGAACAACACAGAGGCCAAGGAAATGGTGGTTTCCACCAAAACCCCATGTCTCTTCCAGATGGTCACTTCTTTCCTTTCTTTAGAAAGCATGATGAGACACTGAAAACAACTGGATGTCCAGTAACTGTGTTGCTCCTTTTCCAGTGAGCTCTTTCAGGAATTCTCAAAACACCTGCTATGACAGAGCAATTCTAAGTTTATAAATCATTAAAATAATGCATTTATTTATCAAAAGCTCTCCTCCTAAAATGAAACACTAGAGAGCAATCCAATCGTTCCAATGAATACATGAATCTGAATTCTCAGGGCTCATACTAATTGGCACTTTTCAAAATGTTCCCAGTTAGGTTTGTCCATAAGCTTGAAAAAGAAAATCAAAATACGCCTCTCTGAGATGGGCTCATGTTTGTGAAACAGAACTATTAAATCAGTGAAACCAGGGACTGAATTCAAAGCAATGATGGTTTGAGATCATACATTAAAGATGACAGGATCTTTTTAAATCACCTCAAATATGAAACACTTGCAGTACCAACTTACAAACTTATCTGAAAAACACACACTACCACCTACTGGCAATTATTCATATATGTTATTTACATACTGATAAGTGGTAACAGTATGTGCACATTTGATTTGCATGAGCTTTGCTAGGACAAAGATCAGGCTCCATCTTTACAGTTACTAGACTTGTATTTGAAGAAAAATATATTCCTGTGCACGTAGTTCCCACAACATGTGCCCAGTTTGTTTTCTTCTTTTCAGTAAGAACTTCAGCCAGAATAGCTGGTTTATTTAAATACTTCTCTTTTAAGGTTGTTCCTTTTGTCAGTGAATCCTTTTAATGTAAGACTGGGGGTTTTATTTTCCTCAACCATAGACGGTACCATCAGGCTTACAGCCCTTGCTATTTTATACCCACCGTTCTGGAAACTGGGCATAAATGACAGTGGTGATCTAGGACCAGGGAGGAGAATTAGGGCAAGTCCTAGGTATGACCTCTCTCTGTGCATCAGTCACTCAGAGCCTGTGAAAAGGAAGGTCATGGCTGGATAGAAAAGATAACACCAGGGAGCCATCATAATCTGAAACATCTTTACCTTGAGTGGTTCCTTGCCTTTTGCTACAGCTCACACCTTCTTGCCATGAGGTTCACAGTGATGCCATAGAAACACCTTGAGCTAAAAGCACTGTGATGTATGTGCCAGAAAGTAAATGTTACTTAAAGGGCCACAGGTGTATACCACAAACATTGTCTTTGCTGAGCTTGGATGACGTGTTTTGCAGCCTGCATGCTCTCTCTAGAGACCTTCGCCTGCTGGCAAAAATCTGATTGCTGATGTGGTGCTGGTGTGTACAATGCCTAGTTTTGGAGTATATATTACTTACATTCAAAATACAAGTCAAAGCTAGGACCATGTCAACGGGACCTGCAGCATGACTGAGCCCTCACCTCACCACAAGGGAAATGTGTCAGGAAAGCTGGGACTGACAATACTGAGTCACTCTGCGACCTGCAGTGCACTCAGCCTCAGCCCGGTGCTGCAATACGGCTCCTGCCATTTCTTCTGTGAGATCACCTTCCAGAGAGGATTTTGGTACATGGGTAGGAATGTCAGACAGATTGTCTGGTCCTGAGGTAGAGGCTCAGTGAAGGCCAAAGACTGAGATTGTGAAGAATTACCCCTGCAGTTCTACAAGGGCACCTGTCCACATGACACCGAGTTAAACCTAAACCAATGTCTATTCCAAAGTCAAACCAGCAACAGCAGAAGCTGATTGCCAGATATTACAGCCTTGCAGGAAAACCACCTTTTCAGTGTCTTATAAATAAAACATTCTATCCAACAATGGCATTGTATGTATATAAATAAAGATATTTTAAAACTAATGAATGTCACTATATTTATAATCAAATGTATAGTTTAATTAGATAGATTTTTACATGAGTCTATTTAATTATTTTTTTTTCCTATTACTTGTAGGTTAATTAAACACAAGGTTTCCTGCTGGCAAGTATCAGACTAGCTCAAGACGGCCTTCAGATATGCTATGCTAATGCCTGACACTCAGGAACAGACACTTTTCGTTCTCTTCAATATGTGCATTACAAGTAGTATTTTAATTGGGCTCCCAATTCAGAAGGCTGGAATGAGCTTGTGAGTCATTTTCACAAGTTGACTCACATGCTGCAAAACTGAAGAATTTGATGCTGGGGCGAAAAAAAAAAATGGCAAAAAGAAAACAGCATTGGAGGGTGGATTTCTGCACATCACTGTCACTGGGGAAAAGGGTGAGCTTGTCCCCAGCACCCAGCTGCAGCAGCACAGTGAGTTCAGCAAGTGCACTACTTAGACGAGGCTTTTTTGTCTGCAACTGTTGAAGAAAGGATGCTCTTAGAAGGTTTTTGTTTCATAAGAGCTGTGATTAAGAGATTATGTAAAGTATTATCATTTTGAGGTTCTTTTGCCCTGGGCAAAGGGACCAGTCCCTGCATCACAGGATGCCGGGTTTCAGTGTCTCAGTGATTGCACTCCAGCAGCTCCATTTCAAGACTGTTTAACATTATCGACAATAGGCAGAGGGATCCTCCTCTCCCTTAGGTGCCAACCCTGCAGACTCAAATTGGAGACAGAGTGAGACTAAGCTCTTTTTTCCTTGCACATCACCGCTGAGGAAATGTCCCACAGCTCCCACTATACCCATGTGGGAACACTGTTGTCTTTCTATTGTACTGTCTGCATTGTTTGTGCAACCTCAGCGCCTCAAACCATTTGCATGGGTGCAAGGGATGGGAACTCAATCAAAACAAAGCAAGTGGAATCAAATCTGTCCTCCTCTTTTTTGCTGTGTTAGCTTCAGACAGTGGTAAAAAACTATTTACTGAAGCAAGTGTGAACTGCAATGCACAGAAACTAAAGGTATGCTGAGTAAAAGGCTTTTCTGAACTGTCACTTTCCTGGGTATTATCATTTTAACATTTTTATTTCCATATCCTTAGAGGAATCCATACAAGACACAAATGAAAGGCAAATTCAGAGAAGGCAGAAAATGCCAGGGTGTTTTTCACTGTCCGGAGGACAAATGCCAGAGCCCTTCTGGGACATTCAGAACATCTAGTCACTGTATCTTATTCAAGGCAAAAGCCATCTGTCAACAAACTAATCACTGGACAGATTCAGAGACAACTGAAAATAAAAAGCCGATACAAACGTGCAGATGAGGTTCCAGTCAGCAACTAGCCACAGAAAACAAACAAATCCTGTCCACAGAGCCTGGCATTTGGGTCCAGCCATTTTTCACTGAAGTCAAAAGCTGGAGTGGGGGGGGGGGAGGAATAGTGCAAGTGATCGTCAAACATAAACTTTCAAATCAATCAATATGACTGGAAAGATGGTTATGAACCAAACCTGGATGTGAACGCTGCCTACACAAGCCACCAACTGCTGTTGCAGAACGGAGTATGAACGCAACAACTGAGCACACTACCACATGTTATAACCAGTAATAAAAGCCCTACTACTTTATATTTAAACATTCAATAACAGTGGACAATTTGGTGCTTAGCTCCTGGCTGAAAGCAGCCTTCATTTTTGATTAGAAACACACTACACCAAGGGAAGTACTCCAAGTGACTAATGTTCAGAGTGGCCAGGATTCTATCAGCAGTGAAAAGTGAAGCATCTGCCCCATGTGTGGGCCCAACTCTCATATTTTTTTAATGAGTGTCTTCTATGACAAGGGACTTGATATGTGGACTGAGATATTTGCCAGCCTCCCCAGGTCACCACAAGTACACTTTCCTCAAGAACAAAGCCACGAAGGAGAACTCTCTGCAAACATGTTCCTCAATGATGAGGCTCTCAGTGGCTTCATTTTCTAAACCTCACTACAGGATGTGCATACAAATGGCAAAAGGACTTCAGCCGTTTTGACTCTGCCCCAGATCTTCCTTACTGGTGGTGAAAACATTGAGGAAAACCAGGTTATTTCAGAAGATTAGCGGGTGCCATGTCAAATAGACAGTTGAGTCAGACTTCAGTTTCAGCAACCTGGAATGTGAAAGAAGTTCATCTTAGCACTAGCCAAAATCAACCTGAAGGAGTCAGAACTTCTGAGAACTAAAATCATAATTGCTTCCTTAAAGGCATCACTCGAATAAAATTAAATTTCTCCAAAAGCCTCACTAACATAGCAACTGATTGGCTCTTGAGAATTCCTATAGAACTTGTCATTCAGCATGAAATCAGGTCAGCAGCTAAAATTAAACATCCCACCTCTCCCCTGCACTGCATGTGGAGTCATCGCTTTTAGTATTGCTCAGCCTCTCCTTCCCCGAATGGGTTCATTCTTACCACAAGCTTAAAGGACGTCTTATCAAGGAGCACTGATGGATACAGTCATTCCTGTTCCAAGATGAAACTGTTGGGAATCAGACTCGCAGTCCCTTTGACTCCATCTGCATTGATTAGTTCTCAGGCAGCCTGCCAACGCAGTGTGCTGCCTCTTATACCCTCGCCACTGTTAATCTGCCTAGGCGAGGCCTGCAAGCCCTGCATAAACTGCAATTTCTCTTCATTAGTGTGATTCTGCCTGCATGAATCTGATAACATATGGGATATTATCATAAAACAGCCTATTTCACCAATTCGTTTTCTCCTTTATGAAGATTATGAATATACTGCAAGTGCATTGGGCAGGATAAAACAGAAGAGTCTACTGTACAGCTTATCTTTGATTTAGTTTCTAAAATGCAGCAAGCCTTCCTTCTAAGTTCACATTTCCCAATAATCCTGTGCTAATATATTATAAAAACTGCTGACTCTCTCTCCCTGATTTGCTCCGGTTCATTATGGGGCTGATCCACATGATATGTCACTTGCCTAGATTGAGACTAACGATGAACAGAGCTAGCAGATGCCACACAATGGAAAAAATGGGAGGTACAGTAACTGTGCAGTCAGCCCTACTCACTGCCACAGTCTGACTAAGCATGAACACGAAACATGATCACAGTTTGACTGCGGATTATGTAATTCCAAACATATGCTTTATGCCTCCTCGCTTCCTGCCTATTGCAGATAACGCAAGTCTGTTGGAACGGGCAGTTTGTGCACAGATGAATGAGTGCTTTGTCTGGGAACGATAGGGATGCAGGTAGACTCCTACCTGCTTCTGAGATTTATTAATTAGCACATGTCCCCATTTAATGAAGTCTGCGTGCCCTCTACTGGTACACGCATGCATTCCCAAGAACATCAACACTCCTGAACTGAGCAGCTTTACATATAGAACTGCTATTGCAAGCTCCTTGGACAATGTGTGATGTGTGCATGGTTTTTCTGGCTTGCTTCCGCATGCAATATAGAACAAAAAAAGTTAAGCCCTCTATTTATTCTAAACTTCAGCGCTGTTTTGTCCTTAAAACTGTCAGGCTGGTTTTACGCCTCTGTTTTGAGGGCATTTTCTGCTAAAAGGTACTGTTCTAATTTCACAGCGCATGTCTCTTTCAGAGAAGACTTTGTATGCACTGATCCATTAAAGAGCTGGAGCAAGGGGATGTTGCAGGGGACAGAACACAGAAGCCTGCAGCAACCATAGACTTGTTCTGAGCTGCTCTCAAGACAAAAAAAAAAAAAGTAGTTCAGCTTTCCAGGATTAATCCATTATCAAAAGCTACACTAACTCCTGGCTAATCTGTATCAATTACTGAGTACAGACACATGCAGTAGAGGTCATTTTAATAAGCAGTTCACTCCTTAAATTACTTCCACTGCCAAATCAAGTCAAGATTGCTAGGGATCATAACCAAGGAATCATTTGTTTAAGCCATCTAACAGCCTTTTCTGCAGACCCTTCTAACTATTTACACTGCCAAATAACAATAGCAACAGCAGACTACAGAAGAATATGGATCAGCTCTTTTTAACAGGGAAAAGTAAAATACAGCACAACCCACATGATGGGCAGGGTGAAAGGGAAATCAAATGAAGACAGATATGTCCATATACTACCAGCTGGTACCAGTGCCCAGATGGCAGCTGATAGTTCCCTGCAGTTGGCTGGTTCCCAGGGGGAAGGGACATGCCCAAGTACCACTCATACATGGTGGCAGAGCAGAAGGAAACATATCTTGCTGTGCCCTAGACCATGACACATCCTGTGAAAAAAACCTCAAAAAAGAGAATACTTTTATGCCTCACTACTGGCATTTAAAATAACATCAACAACAAAAAAGGAAAGGGCTGAGTGCATGGCTGACTCCCTGCCTTGGGAAGTGTGTGGGCGTACGCTGGTCTGTTCCTGGCAAGTGCACAGGTAGTACTGTGAGAGTGTATCAGAAGGGTTAACCACTGCACATCAAAGAGAAGGTGCAGGGACGAATGTAATTGAAAACTGGCTGGCCCAGGAAGTATTAAAAGCTGTGTAAATTTTAAATGTTGCTCATCTAGAAGACTCAACTCTCAGCGCTGAGGTAGTGACCTATGCCTGTGAGGTTTGCTTGCAAAAGGAAGTTACTGCTTAGATGTATATCAAGGACTACTATCTATTCTTTCCTTTCAAACTGAGCAGAAGCTATTGCATCAGCATGTGAGCACAAACCGGAGTCTAACTGCTGCAGAAGACAGAAATGTCAAGCAGCCTGTCAGGAATAGGAATCAGAGTTACATTCAGTCCTGCCTGCATGAAAGTTTAGCACAGAATGACCTATAGTGGCATCTTCTCTGTATTTCTGTGATTCCACTTCATTATTAAACTCCATTCCCACTGTGGTCTCATCCAGACTAGGAGAGGTCACATCCAAACATGGAAACAAAGACACACAGCATCACACACAATTTTATGCCCAACATACTGCTATTTCAGCTCTGTTAAAGTATCATGATCCACCCTGGGGAAGGAAGGAGAGCCAAGAGGCAGGTGTAGGCAGGTACTTTTCAAATGTGCTAAAAACCATGAGTTTCAAAGCAGAACCCGGCTGGAGGGAGCGAGCAGGCTCACTAACTCACAGGTACTAATGCATTTTGAAACATGACCCATTTTGCAGAGTCAGGGTACAGCAAATGTCTGCACTGTGCTTCTAATAATGTCTGTGAGAGTGATAAGGGACACTGCACAGTGCTGTTGCAGGTATGAGAAGCTGTATGTGTAGGTGAGCAGGAGATGGGGCCAGGCCAAACATGACAGGCCCACCTTCGTGCCATACACACAGACACATTATTTTACCAAATCCAGACACAAGCTTATTCATTTCTATTTTAGGCACGCACACGCTGCACTACAGATGTTCTCAGTAGCAGGTATCCGTCCCTACGTGCTCAAATTATCTTCTCATAGCTACTCCTTCTGGCTGGTGATGTCTGTCAGAGCTGTCACTACCAGTGCTAGCGGTTCCCCCAGCCACCCCACATTAATTACTGAACAGCAGCAACCTAAACTTATAACAACCCAAACTTATCATCTATGTCTGAAAACTTCATTCGGGATGTCCTCACTTCACATTTGGTTGGACTGGGAAACTAGATCAACTCCCTTTCCTCCGTCTGCTCAGAAGGTACAAAGGAGACGAGAGCTAGGAGACTGACTCTATTTTTATATAAATATATACTTATATATATATATATATATATAAAAAAAAAAAACTTGGGCAGATGGGAAAATTCTGCCTGGCTCCAGAAGCTTATATAGATAAAAATACATATAAAAACTGTTGGCTTCCACCAGAAACAAGATGTTGTCCTAGACAGACCTGTGGCCTGTCCCAGCAGAGCTGTGCTGGTGGAGCAGAAGGGATGAGGGAGCAGTTGGCTCTGAGCAGCCTCAGTCCATGCCTTTCTCCCTACACTGCCTGCAGGCACAGGTGCTCTCCCTGCTGAAAGTTGCCTTGCCCACTGGGTGGTAGCAGCATAACTGTCAGACCAGGTTTCTGAAGCAAACAGGTTAGCTGCTGGAGCCAAGCATGAATTTTCCCATCTGGCCAGGATTAAAAACATGTTAGGTGGGTTTCTTGATTTCCTCCTACGATCCCTGACACTGAGTGCAAAGGAAGAGGAAGGGAAAGAAATAGCAGCTGTAGCAGAATGGAGCTAGGTAATAAATATCAGGACTGTTATTACAGATTCCAGCCTGTCAGGACATTAGCAAAGATCTTCAAGTAATAAGATCCTGAGGTTCAGCTGTGGAGACTGTGGGAGATTGTAGTGGGAGTCCAACAGACCTTGCTAGTCTGTGGGCCACCTTAGCTCCTTATTACTAATGCTCTATTCTGCTTAGCAATGGGTGAACAGTAAGGTCTTAGCTAACAGAAATAACCATGCTTCAGTTTTGAAGCAGAAAGATATTTATCACTTTTCTTGGATCCAGTTAATGTCTGGGTATTCAACTCTTAAGATTAATGTTCATAAGGGTGCTTGCCAGATCTATCTTCATTTCTCCTACATGTCCTCATCAAGCAACAAAGAGTTATATAACACTGGATTTTACTCTTTAGGCAAAACAAGTACGAGAAAAAAGTTCATTTCCCGCGAACAGACCTGGCTTACTTAGTGTCTTCTCATGCATTAATCCTAAACTCACAGTACCCTTAACGCTTGGCATTTGTTACTATGTGTATCCTCTCTACTAACAACCAGCAGCAACCACAGCATTCACTGCAGTCAAAGCAAGTGAAACTTTTCCCTCATTGGTAGTTTAAAAAAGGAAATAGACTATTGCAACATTTTAAGAGCAATTCCTGCACGCGGAAAGATGTTAAAGTGAACTGGGAGTACTCACTAACAGTGACCCATTGATAGAACTAGAGAATGAAGTCCTGTTTCCACCCAAGCAGCAGATAGGCTGTGCAGTACAAGTTCTACTGCTTCCACCAAGATCTATTTCTGACGTCATGTCTAGGACTGAGAAAGTTGCTCAGTCTCCACATCCATTCAATCATACTATTCTTGGAATTAGATTTGTGCCTTCAGGCCTCAACCAATTCAAGATTCAGTTGTATGAAGCATTCATAACGCGAGACAGTCCCTGTCCCAAAGAACTTACATATAAATAGCACTTTCTAAAAGCAAAGAGCACATGGTCCACATGGTCAAGCTTTGCATTTCTGTATCAGACCATCCGCAAGGATGCTAATTATTGCCAGGATAACTATGGTTTTATAATGTGAAAATCTTGTCTATTGGGAATCAAATCTCATATCCAGCAAAGGAGCCATCAGATGATAGTAACTATTTTTAGGCTATTTCTGACCTTTCAGAAAGTAAGGACTGTTCAAAAAGATGATTAAAATACTAAGTGAATTATGCAGAGAATTGAATAGTCTGAAGAAAATGTAACTTAATTTAGTCTTGCATAATGCCTTTGGTAACACGGTTAGATTCTTTTGGCCCACGACAGTCACATTTTCCACTGTAGTGTTAGGATGTAAGTTGGGCTGGTCATTGGGTAATAGAGAGGGCTTTCTTATTTGTGCAAACTTCTTAACCTTCAAGAGAACAAAGATTAATCAACAACACTGAAGAGGCTGCTGTCATAAGATCCAGTCATAAGATTTGTAGGGACTCCTGCAGGGGTTGCAATCCTTAAAACTGGTTTGGAATAAAATCTGAGATGGGAGCACATAGAGAAAGCATTTTCAACATAAACCCCAACATGGTTACTAGTGATGGAATAAAGGAGGTTCTACCAGTGCAGTAAAGAAATCTGAAGAGGAAAGACCAGTTCCAGTGCATGAAGCAGACATTGTGAGGTAGGCAGAAATAACAGACAAGGCCACCTGGTTCCAAGTTTGGTATCTAAAGCACCCAACTGGCCTTCAAAGCAAGTCCTCATTTTGAAGATGATTCCTGAAATCATTTCCGGTGTACCTTTAGACTGGCTTCTCTTGCCATGTGTTAACATGGAAGCAACCTAAAGGGACAGCTCTGTACCTTAAAGCAAGGTACCTAAGGGGCACACAGATGTGTGGCACAGGCAAACATCCACATGTAGGTGCTGCCGGTGTGGTTTCAAGAAACCGGGGACAAGACTTTCAAAACAGTTTGAGATTGCTGACCTCACCCTACTCAACATTTCCACTCTTCATGTCAGGAGATCTACACAGATGCTGAGCAAGCTCTTGAAAACTGCCTCAAATGATGTGTGTTTGAAAAGGGGTGGGCTACGCTGCCTTTGCCTGTGGCCATACTGATTTGCTTGTGACACCTGTATCTGAAGAAACCTTAGCAAACACTCCTTCCTAATGAAGATGGATCAGTGAGTTTCTGAGATTCCTTAACTAGGAAATAAACCCCCTCTCCAGGCTTGTCATATGGGGCAGACTGAGATAGGATAGGCTCAGCTCGTCAGCTTTCTCTGAGCTGCTAAATGTCTTTCGTTGTGGCTTACAATAAAGTGCTTAACTCTACCTGGAAGTTGGTGCAGCAGGTAGTACAGATCAAGCTGAGGATCTGAGAAAGTACCAAGCCATGATCACATTACAAAAAGCCTCCTTAAATCCATACAAAAGCATTACCTATCTACCCAGCAAGTGTAAAAATCCTGAAACATCCGAGGCTTTGCTGCCAGACCTCTCAAAACAAGGGGGAAAGGGAACAAGTAGCTAGTGGGAACCAAAAAAATGAAGAGCTGAACTTCAAGAGAAGGATTAGCTGTCTGGATAACTTCTGGGGAGAAACAGAACCAGGGAAAGCTGGAAGCAGTTGGCTTGTAGAGCTGAGTGAAGAGGAAGTTCCTGATGCAGAACCAATGGAAGTAGTCACAGGGCTCGAAGGCTGGGCTGGATGCAGGGGAGAAGGTGCTCCAGCTGGTTCTGCTGCGATAAGAGCAGGTAGGTCCAGACCTGCATGTTATGTCTGAAAGCAGCAGAGCCAAATCAGCCAAAGCTCGAGGGTCCTGTTTTCTCAGCTACCCCTAATAAAAATGAACGTGGCGCAGGAGAGGATGGTGAAGGCAAGTGCTCTGCATTGTATGTTTTGCTGAATTTTCCATGGGCTGTCAACAGCTTTTTGAACACTTCAGGGCAGCCAGGAAAGGAAAAAAAAAAAAAAAAGGAAAGGAATAAAAGGAAAAAGGAAACTAGAACTAAAAGCCACAGGCCAAGCTGAAGGCAAAGCAGTGGGAGCTGAGCACTACAGCCTGCAAAGGCCGTCCCTGAGTATCTGCACATCACAAAAACAGAGTGTGCAGAACTGAGAGTTGCCTTTGCAGCAGCCAGTGGCTGGGGATACAAAGGTGCACAAGGGGAAGCACAACCCAGGCTCCGTGCCAACCCAGATAACCAAGGGGACCGGAGGAAGGAAACCACAAAGCTCTGCAGTAAACACAGGGATTACGAGAGGGGTAGATGAACCAGTCAGACAAAGTAACTGACCCCAAACTCTCTTTTCAGAACTCAGATAAGATTTCTGTTTTAAAAATATCCAGTGCTTTCCTCTGCTCTCACTTCCTATAGATTTTTCATTTAACACTTTCTGGTTTTGGCTGGGAATGGGTAAGAAAGTGCCAGGATACTCCTAGGAAATCTGTCTGTTCTCACAGTGTTTCTGGCCCAACTAGGAGTAGGAGGGAGCTGGACTCTCAAGAGAGAGTCTGTTTCCATTTAATTTCCAGGCCAGTTTTGCAGACTTACAAGGTCGGAGTAAGGTGCCAGACTTCTGGGTGCTGCTGAAAAAACCTTGAACCCTTGGAAACTTTCTTCTCAGCTGCAAGGAAAAATGTTGCAAACACAAAGGGAAGAGGTCTGATGGTGTCACTGGTAGGCTACTGACATCCATTAGGAAGCATGGAGGGACAGAGCTTCCCATCCCACCTTCTTTTTCACAAACCTCTTTCCTTCTTTCCAAGGCCAGATCTCCGTTTTGTTACAGAAGCTATTTAAAGCATGAAGTCAAGGACAGCTCCTGGTTGGCACAGTACCAAGCAGACACTAAATACAAATTATTTCATTAACCATTTACTTTTTCTTCCAGTTCTCTGCTTTACACCTTTAAAAAATAAATGGGAGAAGCATTAATCATTGTGAGCTGGGTGATGAAGGTAACATCTGGTTCAAATGCCAGAAGGGTTTGCTACGTGAGGGGCCCTTGCAGGCTACTCTCTTATTTACTGTAATTCCCAGGAGTAGCTGGGGGTGTTTTGGAGAGGCCAGAGAGGAAAAGTGTTCAGTGCTGATGACTGAAAGGCAGGAAAAGCCTTCCTGAGAGCAAAGAGGAGTAAAAGCAAAGCCTTGTGGGAACTGTCAGCGTGGGTGTAACTTGCTAGAGGTTTGGTTTTCCCCCTCCTCCCACAGCAGCAGAGCCTGCATCAGTTCTGACTTTCACCTCGTGTCACGGCACTACTCGGTTTGTGTAACTCTCCTCTACAGGCCAGCCCTGACAAAAGCTTCAAGAAGTTTGTGATGTCTCTAAGTGTCAGTAAGCAAATGTGGAAACGGTGCTGAACCTGCCACTCAAAGGGCTTGTGGAGTCAGCACAAGAATTTGTCAAGCTGTTCTTCACCACTTCCCTGGGGTTAAATCCTCAGCCCTTTTGAATGTATTTATTTTCTTTTGGCATACCAAAGAAACCACCCGTTTGAAAACATTTGCTTTTAAAAAAACCTCAACCCATCCACAATCAAAGACAAATCGTATTTTCTGGAATTCCGGGAGGGAAGACGCAAGGATCCATATTTTACATTTCGAAATAGTCACCTTGCCTCTAGTTGCGGTTCAGACCCTTAATATTTGCAGATCTTTGTTTTTCTAATGGAAGAAAGTTACTTCAGCCCAGCTTTCTCTGCTGCCAGCACCACTTTCACACAGTCCAGAGGAAGCAACACCTATCCCCACTCTCTGTTTACATAACTGACATGTCCAAAGCAGCAAGATGTCCCATTCCACAGAGCTACCAAGAAACAGAAAAACAGGATATAAAAGCAGCTGCTTGATTTAAGGTGATGGCAACATATGATGCATAAAAAAAAAAAGTTTTAGTAACTCAAAAATACTTCTGAGCAGAAGTAAATTCAGAATTAATGCGAGCTAACAGTGAGCTCATTAAACATCACGGGGTAGGAAGAGGATTTGTCTCATTGTTTACAGAGTGTATTTAATAAACAAATATCATGCTTTAACCTCTGACTCCATCAGAAAGATGAATTTCTGAATCCACCTGCATATTTCAGAGACTTTCTGAAGTTGGAGAATTCCTGTAATGGGAGAAATGGCTTTGGAGGCACGATCAGACCTAATGGATGTTCACATTTACACAGGATTCCCTCCCTACATGCATGTGTTTTCTGTTTGTTTAGGAATTTTGTGCCCTCCCCCAGTAAGATTTGCACCTACAACCTTCTGTTGTCCAACAGGTCTTAGAAGGCCTCTCTGGAGAAACCTCCCTTCAGAAAGATTCTGGCATATCTAGCAAGGGCATACATGCAAATGCGAATGCAAAGAGCTGTCTTGGAGACATTTTGAAGGCATTCAAAACCTGACTGAGCATGGTCCCAGGCAACCTGCTCTAGGTGACCCTGACTGAGCAAGGGGGCTGGACACGATGATCTCTAGAGGTCCCTTCCAACTGCACCCAGTCTGTGACTCTCTGGTTACAAACTCAGGGCTCTGAGTGCTGGGCAGAAGCATAAAAGGAGACATCCTTTTATCCACACAGAAAGTTTTTCACACTCTCCTGTCCTTGTCTGCCACTGCACAATCCCATGCCTCTTTTCCCCAGGTTTCTCTTCTCTGCTGAGCAGCCACTTTGCTCCCTTTCCCCTTTACACCATTATCATGGCTGAATCCTGAAGACAACTTTGCAACGATTCATCAGGAGTTTCTACTCAGACATGGCAACCAAAGTAAACACAGTTGGAATTTTGTCAGTCAAGACATTCTGGAGATACCCATGGGGAAACTGTCAGGAAGCAAACATTTAAAACCAATAGAAGTGATGCTTAAAACACAGATGTTCATACACTTCTCCTGAACTTGGGCTTGCTTTCCTAGAAGATGTACCATATTTAAATTACTTTAAGAAACAAGAAAAGATGTGGAAAAAAAGCTCACTGTGAGAGACAAGGTGCACCCTTAACTGTGAAGTAGCTACAAGATTTCCAGTTGCCAGCTATGCCACAGCATCTCTCCAAACCTGTTTTAAATGGCACAAATAATCAAAATCCCTACAGGTTTTATTAAAAGTAACAAATTTTGTACACATGCCTGCTGTATCTACAGAATGTTTAATACCAGAAAAAGGAAGAACGAAGGCTAAACATTTAGAAATGGTGTAGGTAATGGAAAGCTGGGCTATTAATTTTCAGTGCTGCACAGATGGTAGGAAACAAGAGCACAAATGGATATCCAAAAAAACACCATAAAAGATATGCAGTTTTCTGACTCTGAGCTTAATAAACACATGCAAATACTTTCCAGGCATGTTAGTTAAAGTAGTCATAATGTGCATGAATGCTAAAAGAAGGCCCAGGGCTGGTAGAAGAACTAGGAATGAGCCAACTGATGGTGTTAATTATATAAGGTGTCATTTACCATGTCAGAAGAAAGGATTTTAAAACCCTCTAAAGGTACAGAGCATTTGCTAAAGCAACTTTTGAACATCAGTGTCTTGTTTTGAGATTATTCAAACAGCAGCAGTTCCTATCATCCACTCACTTCTGGGGAGAAGGGCAACTCCACAGTGTAATATATAAAAATACATGACCTCGTTGATGTTACATGCTGCCAGATAATTACCAGAACTGCACAGCCGGCTTAATGTTGGAATTATTTGGTTGTGTCTAAGCGTTGTGGGTTTTAAATGCTCAAGGCCTCCAATCAGTGCAATCTGAAGTCATCAGCAGTAATTGTAAATTAACATTCTGAATGTTATTTGGTCACCCCATAAATTCCTTGGTGCTTTTTTCAGTGCACTAGGCCTTGACCTAACAGCTACCCTCTGGTGATCCAAGAGAGGAGTTTATGTTTGTAGGCACTGAACTTTAAGGAGTCTTTGAACAAACGCCATAAGGCAGGTATGCAATGCATCTAACAACCCACTGGGGAACTCAACAAAAACACAAATACTTTAGCCAGCCTTACAGCTTTAGGCTTCAGAAGGAAATATCCTCATTATTAAGCCACTCTCTCTTCCAACAGTTTTAAATCACAGACTCAATAAACATTTTGGCTCCTTCAATAACCACATACATATATGTGTACCTCTCTCTAGGAAAGGAATGGTTAATGGACATAGCAGATGATGGGGAGTTTCACCAGCCTTCCTAGAATACAAGGGCTGGTAGGCCCTTGACAGCAGCAGCTGCAGGCTCACTCACAGCCTGCTCCCCAGCTCAGCTGTCTAATTACATATCGGGATACATGGAACCTCTCTTGGCCTAACAGCTGTCTCCCTTAATGGACTGCCCAGTTCAATGCTTCCAGACATCATCGTTTTTTCCCTGCTCAAATCGTCTTTGCACACGTTCTAGTTCAAACCTGCCCCGGGGAGAGAGAAATGGTCAGATTCCAGATTACCTTTGCACAGGCAAGAAACAGAATTATTTTGTTCTGGCATTCAGGCTGGAAACCAGATAATCCTATAAGTGAGCTGAACCGGTCATAGTGTGAAGCTTTAAGAGAAAGCAGTTATAATTTCATGACAAACTTCAAAATAAATATGGTAAACGTGTGCCTAATTCAAAGGCTCCTCTTTAAAGGATACTGCAGATAGCCATCTTCCTAAGCTGATTTTTACTTCCTTTAGTGGAAACAAAATACTGTGGATAAGTGCTGAGACGTGTCTCTAAGTGAGGCTCTTATCGTTGCAATCTTCTCACTGTGACAGGAGTGGGGTAAGCAAAGCCAAGGTTAGATACTGCTTAGCTAACAATAGAAGCATGTGGTGCCTTTCAGAGCATGAATGCCAGTTTTTTACTGCAGGTGCTCTTGTGGTGTGGCCACAGGAGGAAAGCGATAACTGACATCCTTTTCCATTCAATTTACAGTCAAAAGAGTGTTTGTAATTTAGGAGTTGACTGGCTGAAGCTCAGCCCATATGGTAGCTGTTGTTCAGCATAGGAAAAAAAAGAAGTACAGTACTTAAACCAGAAAGAACAGGCAGTCTGTGCATCAACTCAAAGCTTCAAGAGGGTTCTGGCCCACTTTCATTCATATTTAAATGTGTGCGTTCACACTGGGGACAGGGACGCTGAGCCACATTTCCTAATATTGCAAATTACTGCTTTAAGTATTGCACGTTATGTACAAAGAGAAAAAAAACCAACCTGAATGCAGTTTTGCACCAGTGTCCCATAAGAAATGATGAAGGTTAGAAACAAAACCAGCTGGAAAATACATAAAGAGCATAGCACGGACTACAGTCTGGTCTTTTTTCACAATGCTCATCTCCCATTTGCCTTCTGATCAGTATCTCTAAAAGGCCCAGAAGTCGCTGTCCACAGCACGTAATTGTGAACACAAAGAAAACACAAACTGAGCAGATCATTTTAAATACATCCATGAAGTGAAATGTAATTCTGAAAGGAAATGCCTGGACTTACGAGAAAAAATACAACTGTTTTTTTCTTTTCAGTCTTTTTCAGACAGATAGGCTGTTATCACCGTTTCCTTAAAAACATTTTAAAAGGTTTAAATTGGCAAATACCTCCCCTTGATTCTTACAGAGAAAACATCACTCCAAAACAAGACACTGAAAGAATGACATCAAAATGAAAAGGGTGGGATGATGATTTCAGGTTAGCTTTTAGCTTCTGGGGGAGTGCTGTAAAATAAATGATTACTACAGGGCGCACTGGCTGCTTGCAAAGAACATGCGATCTTGATGGTATTTTGACTTATATTCTACAGCTATGGAGCTTCCCAGGAAAGCAAGGAATAAAGGAAAATAGGCAAAGAGAAAAAGCAGCAATCTGGAAGGAAGAAAAGGAAAAGGGGACAAAGCTGACCTTTTTCACACTTGGATTTCACTACTGTCCAGCCAAGTTTTATAAAACATTTATGGTATCACTGGGGACCTCAAACAGATACATGACTCAAAGCGGAGATGTGGTTATTAAAGTTGTGATTAGCAATCACAAGCGCAGGGTTTGTGAAATTATGCTTTTCCTGTGCAAACAAATCCCACAGATGTGAGCTTTGGTGACATTGTATTTCACATCACTGTATGCATTGGCAGCTACTGCCAAGCAGCTTCAATTTTGGTCCATTTTTCCTTTAGTTTAGGATAGGATACAGATCACATTAATAAGCCAAAAAGGACATGTGCCAGCCTGAAATAAAATCAATCGGAAATGGTCAAAAATAATTTCTACAGTCTTCCAACTTGTTCCCAAACTATTCAGTGTGTTGCAGTCAGATCCTCTTAGGAACTGTTTTCTCTTCCTCTTGCATGTGAAAAGCCATACAAATGTAACAGGAAACTGAATCTGCAGGAAGAGCAAAAGTGACTGCACACAAATTGCTCTCAGACACACAAGGGATCTGAAAACACTGGTTTGATTTGGTTGATTTTAATGCCATTATATGAGGCATTAACTTGGCACTAGAAATACCAAACAACATAGAAGACCTGTATATCACCCGAAAGGTAAAATGCACATGAGCCAACACATGAAAGCACCAACAAAGGAAAGAGGCTTTCTTTGGTTCAACCCAGTAATAGGCTGTGGCAAGAATATTAAGTTCTTCTGACTCAGAAAATATGCAGCTCATCACCCCTTGCAATACCCTGGGTGACAACATGAAGGTATTTTCTAGAGAAACTGACAGGCAATTCAGAGGTGTTTTGAAAGAACCATTTGCAAGAAGTTCCACTGAAAACAAGTTATGTTAAATGAGAAAATTGTCTTTGCCGGCTCATGCAAAATTGGCCTTTCCTATAAATGAAGGACATTTGCTGTAGGTAAACTGACACATTTTGGTTTTTTGTGATGTTTCTAAAGTTTAACAGTTGGTCATTGTGAAGAAGTTTCCCTTTGCTGTTGTGTTTAAAGCTTATTAATAAAGCTACTTAGGCGACAAAATTAAAAGACAACAGCTAATTTACAGCTCATCTAAATGTGCATACGGTGTGGGCTGGCATATACTGGACGTGTTATGGACATTAGATGAGGTGCTGAGTATACAGATTTACTACCTTTTTAATTTTCAGCAGCCAAAAGTCAGTTACACATCTAAATATTAGCAAAAGCATGTTATTATTTCATACTATACATCTGCAGGTTTTATTAGCAAGGCCAGGAGTCAGCCTTAGTGATTTACAGTCTGTAAAAAGGATGATGTCATTGTAATATGAAGAAGGTCAGAATCCCCAAAGACAAATTATCTTAACAATAGAGTGAGATCATTCCATATAGTTATCTTCTCCAAGGGGCAATAATCAAACACACCTACACGTGAAGCCTGTGCTGAGCATTAAGGTAAAAGCTACAGAGGCAGTACTTTCTCCAGTGCAATACAGTAGAATGTTGCAGATTTTCCTCTGAGGTTCACTCATGAAAAAGCTTACTCTGTGAGGGTCCTAATCCCATTGACTTTTTGTTAAAACATTACAAAGAAAATCTCGTAAGCATATGTAACAATATGACTAGAAGATCTGTATCCATTTCAAACAGAAACACTGATAGCTATGTGGAACTAAATAATGGGGCTCATTAAAAAAAGGTGATTGTGTCTTTGAACTTTCAGGTGAAGTTTAATACACAGCTTTTGCCCTCCACTAAAATTCTACAGGCTGGTTAAGAATCAAATCTGTGTAACAAATAAAATTCCCCATAAATTCTCAACCAAATAAATCAATTTAACTTTCATGATATCAAGAACTACCAAGACAAGAGGATTACACCAGTTTATACTATCTGAAAAAACATCCACACTTTGTTATTCCTTGAGTAATTTCTACAGAATCCTACTGGTTGTATCTCATTACCTTGTGCAAAACTTTCCTGTGGGTATGGGGGGTGGAGGTTGCTGTGTTGTGGTAAAAAGAAAAGCTGTCTCTACAGAACAGGGAGTGTTGCTAATTATCTGCAATAGGAATGTGCAATTCATCAAAAATTAAGAAAGTTTTTAAAAATGATGAATTAACTTGTAACACAAGGTCTCCTCTTATTTAGAAGTGGTAAGTGTTGAATTGTTAGCTCGCCTCTTTCATCTCAAATAAATAGAAATTGCCAAAGTTCAGCGCTCCTCAAGTGAAAAATAAGTCTTACATAGTACATTTAATGAAGAATTGCAATTGTGCTCCTGCGTGAGCTAACTAGCTTCCTGGTTGTGGGTGTTTCATTTAAACCTCTAAGAGGACATCAAAACACATTTACATGAATATAGATCATGGCTTCCGCTGGATAATCTAAATGCATCTTACAGCTGTGGAGAAGGATTTTCTCAGTATTCAAAACATCCTTCTTAAGAAAAGGAATTATTAACTTACTACTTTCTTTTTATACATATCAATACAATTAGACTCACCTGAGAACCCACATACTCTCTTTGCAGCAACCCTCATCCTCCTTCCATTTGCCCTGTACCAGTACTCAAATACTTTTGCCTGACAAACATCTTGTGGCACATTCTGAGTAGAGTAAATGCTCCTCCAGGTAGACATGTCTCACAGCTCTTCCCACCTGATTCCCACAGTATTCCACCACAGCCTACAGAGTTTCTAAAGTCAGGTCTTTCCATTACTGATTAATATTGCTGTGCTGGCAAACTGACCATCATGAGGAATGATTCCCCCTCTATGAACTACGTTGCCTCTGGGTATTTCTTCTAGAAGGTTAGGAAAATTATTTTTTAAACCAAGCAAACAAAACCAAAAAAAAGGCTGTTTCTTTAGCAGGAAATGCCGAGAGTGGAAACTCAGTCTCAGACTTCTTTCATGAGATAGTTAAATGTTTGCTCACCTTGCAGATCATGTGTGTGGGTGAAGGTGAATGATGCAGCCCTATCAGTTGATCTCGGGAATGTGAACCATTAAGGAATCATCCTGCCCTGGGGGACCCAACAGGGTGTATGTATGGAAGGCTGTATGAATTAATGCTTCATAAACCGGTAATGACTTCTGATTAGATATTATAATACATCCCTGAGTAATCAGCAGGAAAAAACACCCCAGATTTTGCCACACAATCCTAAAATCACTCACTTCACTTCCCACAAGTATGCATTTAGCTTATTAAAAAACGCTGTACAGCAAATTATGTAGTGTTCAAAAAGACATGTGCCAGGGCTGAAGGAAAAGAGAAAACACATTTTTTTTTATAATGTAATGTGTTCCTGGGATGTTCTCCCCTATTTTTGTATCTCAAAAGAAAAGTAGCATGCTCTTTGGTATTGTCACTGTATGTCAGCGATGAGTATCATCACCAAGAGGTTTGATGTAACAGCATCAGAAAAGGAAATATGACATAATAGGGGAAGTCCCCGCATTGCCTTGAAACACTGAGTATATACTTATAATTCAAAAGATTTGTTTGAATCCACAAAGTAAAAGGGATGCAAAACAAGCAAACTCCTCTTAGCCTTAATTTTTAAAAAAGTGTTTTAGAGGATAACAACATAAAATCAACATAGTTCAAAGTCATGGAAAATGTCCTTTGATTTGGAAATTAACAAAACTTGCAGAATTTCAGGCTCTAAGTATCAGGTAATCATTATTTCTGCAAACCTCTGTATCAACTTCATAAATCTTTCCAAACTAATCTTTGTTGTAGCAAAAAGGCCTTTGAAAAAGGCCTACCAAGTTCTTGTTTTCTCTTCTATAATGTTACCTCTGGTTTCACAACTTTCAAAAGTGAAGTTTGCCTATTTATCTAGTAATCATCCTTCTCTCTCGTGGCTCTAATTATTGCTTCATCTACAACAGCATTTATTGTCAACAGAGTGTAAAGCTTACACTGTGACTTTCTGCCCTTTCGTTACTTATTCAAGATGATTAAAGTTGATCTGAAACAATTTCAAATTGATTTTTTACATCTGAAATATTAAACAGCACAACTTGTCATTTCTCTTCCTCCTGTTGAAGTGCGGGATAATGATGTTGTGCAAGACTTAATGTATTAAGTGTCTTTCTCTCTCATTGAGCACAGAAGAAAGGCCAATTGATAAGAACCAGTGAGAGAAGGAAAGATGTAGTTCAGTTTGTAGTCTCATCTGGTATCACTTGCCCAGTGCCTCAAAGATTTAGCCTAAGCACTTGATTCACAGAAAGGATAACTTGAGACTTCTCTAGTACAGGCATAGTACCCACACACTTGTTTGCTTCAAGCCAAGCTAGGGGTTAAGGAGGGTTGCATTTTGAGAAAAGCTTTATAAAATGAAAACCAAGGTAAAAAGTTGAAATAGAACAAACAATTCTTTAAACATTTACCCTGATAAAAAGCAGGGGTAACTCAGCATACACCGAGAAGGAGGAAAGAATCAAGACTAGCATTCCCTTCCCCCCCACCCCCGCCAACAGTTCAGTATTTAGCAGATTTACTGTCAGCCTCCAGCCCTTCTGCTTTGGATCATGCAGACTCAGATTGAGAATTAAATCTAGAGAAAAAGGCATCTGTGCAGGGACTATTAGCAGCTCTTTGTTTTAAAAACTGACCAATGTTTCCAAAGGATTCAACATATTTTCTTTTTAAATAAGGATTTTGCAAGAAGCTTATCTGCAATGAAAAAAATACCACCACTTTTTATAAAGTATTACAAAAGTCACTTTTACAGTTACAGTAAAAGACCACAACACAGACATTAAGAGTCTGTCTTTCAAAACCACAGGTCTTTCATTTACTCAGTGGTTTGGGATTTTTTGTTTGTTGTTTTTAAAGTAAAAGACTATATTTGGGGGTTCTCGTATGCATTTGGTTTCTTCGGCCATCATGGTGAAGCTGCAAACATTTTCATGTTTTTCTCTAATTTGATGCCAACATCAGGCTGGAAACCTTTTTCTTTTTCTTTTTTTATTTTTATTTTCACTGCAAACAGAGATTCTGATGAAATACAAGACCTGAGGTTTTTAGGAAAAACAAAGTATCACACGATTTGTCATAAAAACATTGAGTTGGCAACAGTTAACAGTCTCCTTATGCACAGTAGCTTGGTATTTATAGGAGTGCTCATAAGTCTGCAGACATACCTCTGCTCTCCAGTAATAAACCTATGAAGAAAAAAGGCTCAGCTAGCATTATCACAGATACCTGCCACTTTGTAAGTCAAGAACAAAATGGAAGTGGCACAAGAAACAAATCCTCATTTGGCAGAAGCCAAACACGACTCGACTTAAATCACATAAACCACACCGAATTATCCAAAATGAGATTCTGGTCCTAAATGTCAAACTATACGTACTAAAACCCCAAGGCTAGGCTGTATTACATAGCACACTTCCATGTAATCAGGTGCAAAAGAAGTACATGTCCTCCAGGGAGGCAATGCAAGGGAGTCGATTTGCCACACCAGTGAAAATACTGTGCAGCACAGGGCCAACACTGCCGAGTGCCTGACACAGTATGTATGCTTTTCATACTGTTCAGTGATTCTTTCAACTTCCTTCACTGAACTGGTGGTCCTTTGGTCCTTCCAACACAAGGTTAAATCTAATACCCAACTTCAACTCTTTTGACCTCTGTTTTCCTTTGGCTGCCTGCTCGCAGTACATATACTCTCTGGGGTATCATGGCCAGTAGTATGGGAACTTGGCTCTTTTGCTAGTCTAAGACTGAATCACACAATATGACAATGCCATTACTCAAGTCCAAACTGCTAATATCAATACTAAATCTATTTATACAACAAATGTGAGGGAATCTTAAAGTTACTTCACCTTTTAGGCATGTTTAGAAGACACAGGTGTTTGCCATTCTTTTCAGTTAGCTATGAGGAAATACAGTTTCATTCTTTCTGACTAAACATGTATGTCACCTGCAAGCTCTAGCGCAAAACCAGAGCTCAGCTGGTCATTCACTAACTTCTGACTACAGAGTTAGGTATTTTCCTTTATCAATCAAAGTTTTAGCATCTTTAGCTTGAAAGAATGACGTTGATAAGGTCAAGCACAAGTGACAGCTATCAGAAAGCAGGACAGTTGCTGGACTTCTCTTTTCTACAGCCCAAACTCCTCCAGCCCAGGTTGTCAGAGGCTTCCTCATGTGCTTTAGGGTGCTCAACTGAGAGACAACCACAAGAACAAAGAAACAATTAAGGAGTTTCATATATAGCATTTGCCAGTGAAGACTGAGGCAAAGAAGTCATTAAGAATCTCAGCCTTCTCCAAATCCAGGGTAGCCGGTTCTCCTGATAGCTTCTGGAGAGGGCCCACATTGTCCCTAGTCTGTCTTTTATTCGCCATGTACCTACAGAATCCCTTCCTGTTATCTTTCACATCCTTAGCCAAGTTTAATTCTAACTGGGCCTTAGCTTTCCTAACCAGGTCCCTAGAAATCAAGAGGTTTCTACTGAAATCTCCAGGACAGTGAGGGAGGCAAAGAAACAAGCTGCAGAGGCTTGTTTCTTCATGCTTTCCTTTGCAGAGGCAAAGCTCTACAGAAGGCATGCTCTGACTGGTAATTACATTCTGACTGTCAGTGTATATTCCAGATAGCGTACTTGTGCATTATCTATTATTGAACACTTCTAGAGCCACAAAGCAATCTCATTATGAAATTAAAGTAGTTACTATGAAGGCACCCAGACAACTGTGATGATACTATTTTCCACAGCATTTTTACATTTCTTCTCCAGCTTTTCCCTTTCACACCAGCTGCACTTGAATTACTCACTGGCCTTGATGCTTAAAATGTTGGATGTGATACGAACAGACTAGACATTGTTTTAACACAGGAAGGTTAATTTAAAATAACCTTTCTAAGCTGCTCATACTGCATGACAGCAATATTACAAGGAGAAGACATGGATTCATAAATAGGATCAGCTTTCAATCCCCAGACCAGTGACAGCAACACTTGTCATGAACATACTGTGCCTAGTCTCCAGGGGAAGTGCAGCTTCAGCTGCCGCTTACACAGCTCCTTCTGTCAGTCACTCCATAAAGCAATGCTGGCTTTTTCTTCTAAAAAGACATTCACTTGACCTCCTAAAGGTAAATGCGACCATGACAAGAGATGAAAGACAGAAAACAATCAGCTGCAGGTATGCTCCGTAGCATGTCTGCTACTATATATCAGCACCAGTTGTTGGCTCTGGATATGTCTGTAACCCTGAAGAAATAAATCAGCCTTTGGAATTCAGTTGATTGTTATAAAACCATCACTTAAAGGAGCATTAGAAAAACAACAAAAAAAGAGGACTTAAGGTCAAACACACATATTAGAAGCAACCAGAAACCACTGCTTGATGGTTGTATCAGTCCCACTGTGAGAATTTTTGAGCTTCTTTTTTTGTCATCTCAGTCCCTACTCCTACACAATTGACCTTGACTTTGCATCCTTCCCTTTGAACAAAGCAGGACTAAAATCTGAGAGCACTCAGGCGGTAAGTCCAGCCAAACGGTTATACTGCCTCTAGATGTGGCGAAGGAGTAGGATTCCTGAAGCTGCCATAGATTTCAAGTCCTCTTTAAGCATGATTATATCTGCCTCTTCATCATGATCAACTTTTTTACAGCTCCACTAAGGGCAGCATTTAGACTTGCACTGCATGATGGCCACTCCAAACTATTTTATTCAATCCTACAATTAAAAGACAGCTCAATGTTCTCTTTTTCAAATGCTAAGAAATCACCACTACAACAAAATATGGCCTTCACAGGGCACACTAAGTTAGAAGGCCAAGGATCATTTTGTACTAACTCACTCTTAAAAGTTTGTTGCTTACTCTACAGCCTTCTTTTTACATTAAGACTATGGGCTCTTCCTTCCTTTTTAAGCAAGCTATAAGCCAGAATTATTGTTTTCAGGAGATTATGGCAGAGGAGACAATGATACACATTAACTGTCACGGACTCAGCACTAAAGCTCAAAAGTTTCTTAAGATTTGCCTCAGAGTCTGAGGACATCACTCCAGCAAAACAAATGATAAAATATTACAGGGTAGAAGTTCACACTGGCATAAGTCATTCAGAAAGCAATGAAACAAGAGTGATTTATTCATTACCTGACTTAATTTATTAAAGTGTAAAAGAACCATATGAGAAATTCTGGAAAGAGCTCTCCACAGATGGGAAAGAGCCAGCACTGAATTGGTGATGATGATCAATCTGCCTCCCATTTGTAATTCCACTTGAGAAGATGCATATTTTAGCTGTGCTTTGTGGCCACTTTACAAAAAAGCAGAATAACATTACTGAATTCCCCTCCCTCTCAGGGGATAGCAAACATGTCTGTAAGCATGTAGAAAATGCAAAGTTTAAATAGGCTACAGATTCTTTTGACAAAAGTTTTAATTTTGCTGCCTGTGCAGATTATTATTTATTATTAGCCTTTTATACCAGCAGCTTTTCTGGGGGAAAAAAAATGCATCTACAGATCTCACTGGAGAACAGTGAGATGCCATTTCTGTAAGGGCGAAGGACAAGCCTTTTATATGGCCATCAAAAATGCTAACAGGAAAACACTACTAAATTTTGCTCCCATTTTTTTGGTTCAAATTCCAGAATCAGCAAATCTTCACAAAGATAAGCAGTTTCAGTAAAAAAAAAAAAAAAAAACCACAACTAAATAAGTTGATAATAAAAATATTCCTCTAAAGAATCAGTGGGAGGTTATGGAGTTGGATCCCTGGTAAAATAGGAAATGAAGGAGGAGGGATGAATAGAGGGAGAGGAAGGATAAATTAACAATAAATAAATAAATAAAGCTCCTGTAGGAAAACAGCATCTGTTGAAACAGAAAAGTCTCTGCCAAACAGCCCAAACCACACTATTTCATGGTGTCTATTTTTTCCTCCTGTTAGTCATGATTTGCAGGAGTTTTATAATCATGGAATCATACAGCTGCAAAAGACCAATGGCCCCCAAACTTTTCAGTTTGGTTTATTTATAGAAACCATAAAAATAAAAACTAATTTTTATCTTATCTACTTTTCAGTAGATCCAAACCAGAACAAAAACAAGTCAAAAAGCACACACTCACAACAGAGGATATGACTAAGCCACATCAAGTAGATAAGAGACCAAAATTCAGAAATACTGCTAAATCAAAATGGTATTTACATGTAAATGTTTTATCTTACATGTAAACTATTTGCCTAAACACCAATAAAATCAGCCAGGCCTACACAGATATCTCACATTAACACTGTAAGTATTTTCCTTCTCAAGGCTGTACTGAAGAAGGAAATCACAGACACCGCAAATTCAAGGAGTAGAACTGCAACTGGTGAAGAACAGCACAATAAGAAATGTATGCACTTTCTATCATTTTACAGACATATCTATGCAAGGTTTAAAATAAGACCTTCTACTCCACATTCTGCCAACCTCTTGCCAGCTTCACTGGATCCCAGTCTACAGAAAATCCCCAAGAAGCCTATGGCTTAAGAGTTATGGCTGTGGAAATGGCATCAGCTTTTCCAAAAAACACCTTTTGCCTGGTGATGCTACCAATGTGGATATTTGACTTACATCCTTAGTCACAGCTGAGATGTCATAAGTGAATCCACAGAATTCAATTGTAAGCTTAAAGTTAAAAAAATAGTAATAAAAAATAAAAAAGCTGTTTCAGACAAAAATGTGTATTTACCTGGCTGTCTGCATATTCTGATAAGTTTTATACCTATTGGGTAGAGGGGGGTAATACAGCAAGACAATATTCCTGAATCAAACTGAAAGCTTTGGTGCATCCATGCTTGTAAAATACTACTTGGCTTAAAACATTTGTTTCCAGGTCATTTTTCCTGTCATTGAAAACCTACATGTACAGATATTTCATGAAAAAGCTTTCAGAGAATCTTACCTATAGTCAAAATAAGAGGAGAAAAGACAACACAAAAATGCTCCAATTCAAAAGAACATTTACTGACTGGAAATTTTATGTAAATATTTTATCTTTAAAAAGCCATGTTTCAGGATTGGTTTCATTTCTATTGATTTTGCCTATCAAAAGTAATGTCAGTTGATGGAAATTTCTTATAAGCATCCTGTGAGTGGGGACATAGCAGTATGCAGTTAAAAAAAAAAAAGCAATTAACATTTAACACCCTCTAAGGAAGGATTTCAAACGTTTTATGAATACCAAAGGACTATGTGTGACCATTATAACAACTACAAAAAAGACCTAATCACTATTTTCTTGACTGTCCTTATCCCATACATGATGCAACAAAGAAAACTATACTCCCTTGCCTCATTTCAACTCTTGAGTTTTCACAGGCAGTCTGGTATGAACAAGAATCAAATGAATCAGAAGCTATGTGAGAACTCAAACCAAGCATTAAAAAAAAATGGTGCTGACAAAATAATCCAGCTCATTCACATCCTCTCCTCCACATGCTCTTCTATTTCTGCTTCCAAAAGAAACTAGGAAGAAGCACAGAAGTCTACATAGCATTCTGAACCAAACTAAAGTTACAAAGGAGAAACCCTAACAGAAGTAATAAAGCCTTTAGGTACCCTGCCCAAAGAATTGAGGCTGAAATGATCAGGAGCCGAAGAAAAGTCACCTGAATTCCCAGTTTGAGTTCTGCTGCCAAGTAACACTGTGGATGGTTTTAAGCAGACCTGCAAGCTTCTGTTCTTCAAGTTGCCTCATCTTTAAATGGTACTTGTCTGGCACTATGTTTATAAATGAAAAAAAATTCAGACAGATAAATTAGAGGAACACCTCTAATCAAATTGAAGTTTTACTCCCAGAATTGCCAAGTACAGTGTATTTACCTCCTGCGTAAACTGATCTCCAGTTTCTCATTTATACTGGAGACATTTATTCCCCCCACTCACTCTGTGGAAACAAAGAACAAGCAAGCACTTAGCAAAAGCTGAGATTCTTTCATCCTTGTGAGTCTCAGGTAGTTGCACAAACAGGTGACTCTTTGCATGCACAAACCCATCATATTTCTCAGGCATGGCAATATGCCAGGCTAGGCTGTAACAAGCTCATAAGTTTAAGGTTCCCTTTTAATCTGTCCAAAAAAACAGCTAAAGATTCCTCAAGTAGCATTAAATAATTTTCTGCCCACAACTTTTCATGAGAGGAATCTTGTTGTTGATTTGTCATCTACTGTAAAGCCTGCCTTGACCCACCTCTCCCCTCTAATGCTATTGGAAGGACTACTCAAGAAGACTGCAAGGTACCTGAACTGTGTTGCTTGCAACCTTCCTATAGATTTATTATGGCTTTCTCCATATATTTATAACCCAACACCTCACACAGAATAGCAGAGGGTTCTGCTATAAGTGTAAAGGACATTTATTGTGATAATAAATGTTAAAGAGGAGTTTCAACTCAACACAATGTCTATTTGGAGTCCAAGAATTTTGCCAGGACCCCTCAATCTAATAAAGCATTCCAAACTCACTTTCTCTTCCATGCTCTAAATTTATCAGAAGTATAGTGAACAGTTCAAGTGTTGCATGTTTCTCTCTTCTTGTCAGGAAGCTGGCTGACTTTATGAAGGAGTGACATGTTCTATTTCCCACAGAATAAGGTTCCAAACATAAATGTCTCAAACAAGAAGAGTTAGTTCCTAAGGTTAGCAGGGAGTAAAGAGATCACATTCAGAGCTAATTTGGGAACTGCATGTTTTGGTATAGAAATATTGTGCTTCTTTCTCTGGTGTCTCTGCCCTCATCAATTCTAATATTGAGGCTGCAGGTGAAGTCCTAAACTAATGGGGAAAGAGGAGTAGGAAAGAACACACAACACGGATTCCAGTTTGTTTTTTCTTTTGGACTCCTGTTTTAAAATATAAGTGAGGTTTGTTGAAAGAAACTAAAAACTATGTGGAAAAAAATGGTGAATAACCTAAGATTACGAGGTCTTTTAAAGCAAGAAGGTAAAAGAAGCGTGGCCAGAGACAAGAGAACGGGACTTGCTGGCCACTGCTTAGTCTTTATCATCCTCTGGGGAAATATTGTTTTTCTTTCTACAAAGTGGAATCATTTAAATTATCATATGGCTTGCCCAGTGAATAGTTATCATTCTCTAATAAATATTACCATATAGAAGCTGACTGTTGTTTTTATACGTTATCAATTGTAAGGAGCCTTGATTCTACTAAAGCCAGTAGAGCCAAATCACGTCAACTGAGTGCGTAGTTTTCAGAAAGCTAAAAGTGTACTGAACATTTACACATACAAAATATTTTAAAAGCTGTGCATGCTTATTTTAAATATGTATTATATTTAGCAATAAAGCTGGTAATGGAAAATGAAATTATATAATGGCTAGCTCTCAATTAAATCTTTCCATGGCTTGCTCCATCAGCAAGTTATTTATCCTGCTTTGCAGAGATTTTCCAAAATTATGCCACATTGTTATGTATGTATAACAAAGCCAGGGAAAAACAGCTACATCAAATTATTTCTTGAATAATCCAGAGAAAAATGGTTAGAAATTCATGGCACATAAGCAATTAGATTCTCTTCCCACTAGTAGCTGTTACTAAAGAAAACAGATCTCAAATATTGCTGCTAGCATTTCTTTCTGGTTAGTTTGATTTTTTTCTGCTAGTTTTTCTCTTTACAAATAATACTGTTGCAACATCCTGAATTATCATCCTTATGCTGTTTGAGGTGCAACTGAAAAACACACCATAACAAAATATGGAAGTTCTTGTTAAATCTTTTAAAATCTATGTTAATGCTCCTTCTGCTTATTTAAGTATAGTAGATCACAGTTAACAATTACATAGTCATAATAATGACCAACCTGCCCTATTCAAGCACCTTTGTGACTGCAGGCCAGACATCCGTAGCTCTGTCTTGGATTCAGCTAGCAGGGTAGCTATATTAGCAAGATCTCATTACAGACATTCACATCTAGACTGGTTTTTGCATGCCCTCCATGGCCATACCAGCTGGCAGTGCCCAAACTATGCAAGTATGTTTGTTCAAGCTCTAATAGGGCTGCTGTGCAGACCCCCCCTTGCAAAACACAGCAATTTATTGAACAACCTTCTAAGAAACACAAATATTTCATTTGCTTGAATAATTCATAAATACAATGTTAAAAGGAAACATTTCCATAATGATACCAAACAAGCCGGAAAAGGCTGCTATTTAAAATAAAAGTTAAGCATTCAAAATCATTCTACTTTTGAAATAAGTAAGTTTTCTTTCCCCTAAAAAAGCAAAACTGACAAGTAAGTTCTGCCTGCTACATTAAACTGACACACAGAGGAAGACCAAGCAGGTGCTAAAGGAATACAGGGCAATGACAAATTAAAGAAATGGTTGTATTCTGGAAAGAAAAGGATAAGCTATTTGCATGTTTATCTGAAACAGAACTCTGCAATTAGCAAAGACAAGAGGTAGCAGAACATCAGCTGGCACAAAATTTAAGGACTTATTTCCCATTCATTTAACTAAATATTAGAAACTCCTCGAGGACACCTACCTATTCAGTATTAACTATCTCGAATTCTTGTCCTTTCTTTTTATAAATCTAAGCAGCCAAATGAGAAGATAATTCATGCACCGTGTTTCTCTTCTATCCAAGGTTTCCATTTTTCTTAACTAAAACTTATGCCCTGTGAGGACTTTTTTTCCTGTTAGTCTTGGTCTGAATCATTTTGGAGCCTTCTGCCTCCTAGACACCTGCAAACAGCAAGACATTTTGTATATTTTTGCAAGTGTTTCCCTTCACTGAATTCAAGACAACAGGGTATGGGCAGAAACTTCTGCAAGAGTTTGGAAGCACACAGGATTGGCAGAAGTAGCTGTGTGCTTAGTTCAGAGACTGTAGCTCCCAGCTTAGGATAATCCTATGAATTTTTTTAGTAAGATGCGTTCTAAGGAGGGAAAAAAGACAAATCTTGCTTGGTTGGCAGTCTTTCCCATGTGCTATTTTTGATCTCTGATTTAAAGAGGATAACATTACTGCTTTAGATGCCTGCTTACATGAGGAATGGAGTAAAACAAAATAGTTCAGAAACTCCCAACAGGCTTACATCTATTTGCACAGAGGTAACTATAGGAAGTACTGGTGAGTAACAAATACATTACAGAAATCAAAATAAATTTAAAAAACAGACTCAAACCCAATAAGGAGCTAAATTCAGTGCAAAGTTTATTCGCAACAAACTAACTAACCAGCTCTAACTGTAATTACATCTGATAAACCAGAAAGAAAGAAAATTCAATTGAGTTCCTAATCCCATGACAAACTTCAATAGGCCAATAAATTTTTAAAATTAAGATCAATTGCAATGAATATGCCTATACTTTATTTAAATAAATAAACTATTTTCTCTGTATAAAAGTTGGAAAGGCTTAAGTTGACTAAAACATAAGCCACAGACATAGCATATAAGAAAAGTGGTGTCAAAGAACAGAGTCCAGATGAAATTTTGAATCTGCTGCATAGAAAATCATCCACCAGCACTTAGCTGAGTCAGGAGAGAAAGGAAGCAGACACAGCTACTTATTTCTACTGAGAGTTCTTTGCTTTTCAGCATGCTCCACAATTTTTTCTTCTACATAAAGTCCCTTTCGCTTTCTTACTGCATTCATGTACTTGCGGGCCTGGTTCTCTGAGTCTGCCTTTTCCCCAAAGTGCAAGTATTCTTCCTCAGTGGTTGGTACCCAGAATGGGTCACTCGAAATGATCTATAAAAAAAGGAAAAGAAAAAAACAAAAAAGGTAAAGTAGTACGAAGGTTTATTAATACATTTCTGGTAATCAATCTCTGAAGCAGAGAAATATGAAGGCAGAGTAGGTAAGAGTTTTCTGGAAAGCCTGCAGACAGCTATTTAAGGAGAAAACAAGAGTTCAGATACACTATGTTACACTTGTGACAAGAAGCCCACAATAGCTTGCAACTCAACTGCATTTATCTGCATACCAATTTTATTTTAAAGCAAATTTAATTGTCAGTCAGCAAACAATGTCAACATTCAGAAAATTCTCAGTTTTCAAGAAGGAATTCCTTATTTAGAATATTATCTCACTATGGTTTTATTAGAACTTACAGGAACTAAAGGTTTCTGCTCATTTCTGTGCCCTATGCTCTTCAATCCCTGTGAGTTGGACAGATGGTTTAAAATCATTGTTTCTGGTGATAACAAATTTAGTAGAGCTGTTCTTGCAGTTTAATATCTTAAGGGCGCTCCTCCAGAAGAGATTTCAGAAGTGACATGATTAGAGAATAACTGGGCATGTCTTTGCCCCCAGTTTATCCTATATACCCCATACTTCTCATACTACCACAGAGAATATTTCAAAGATGCAGTTACCTTACAAAGTCTTTAAAAACTTTCCCCATTTCATCGTGCACAGCAAAGCTACAACATTTTTAACTCCCCAAGAAAGTCTGAAGAGATATTTAGTCTTTACCTTTGGACTAGATTTCACACAAATTCCAGGCTTAATATTCTACTAGCTAGCCAAAGATAACAATTCATTCCTTTACTATTAGTGACCTACAGCACTTAAGAAATTTTGGTTTTCCAAATAAATGTTTTAAGACCTAAAGTAGGACTTCCTCCACCAATTCTAAGCTCCTAAGAATCCACCTCAGTGGCACCAGAAATTATTCCTAAATCATTAAGACTGACCATCAGGCCCTAAGCTCACATAATGTTTATGTGTAATCAAATCTGTGAAATGTTCCCTAGTGAACTGATGTTTGGGTGACCAGCCAAAATTGTATAGGGTTATAGTCCAGAGATTTAACTTTCCTTCCCATTAGTGGACAATTAGCTATAAAACAGAGTAAAAAACCCCCAAACTGTACCATGGAGCTTGGTGAAAAATAACAAGATCACCTTCTAAGAATGCTAAAAAACCACGAGCAATAGGAAGGGATAAAATGGATCATATTACGTTACTCAGGTTCTGTTGCAATTTCAAGAAACTTATTTAAGCGATTGTAGATTTCCTCACAAATGCAGTTACAGGTAATATATTTATACTAAAAAGCCCAAAGGTAATATTGTATCAATTTCTTAAAATCCACATAGAAAAAAGAGTGAAGTATTAGTTACTGTAAGAATCATGATAGTTATGACAATAATTGAGGACATCACTCTATCATTTCTGAAATATGTAATATTAGCACAAACATTAATAACTGACAAGAAGGGAACAAACTTCCCTCAATAACAAATTTTACCTTAGTGTTATGAACCTTTTCTAGTGATATAATTTTTTTCCTTCTGAACAAATACTTACACTGGCCACAAGGTATTTCAAACTAAGCAATATTTCTTAAAACTTAAGTTACCCCAACTAGTGAGAACAGGAATTGAAAAATGATGGCTTAAGAGAAACAATTTTTCTCTTGAACATCAATGATTGTGAAGTCCTAATTTACTACCTCATCTTAAGTAACACCTAACGCAATCAAACAAATTACACTTTATGGTACGTCAGGAAAATAATGACAACAGCAGGAGGTGGCTATTTTGTATTAGGTACCATCATAGGCTCAGTGCTGCAAAATAGTACGTAAACTCCCTAAACCAACAAAAACAATTTTCCTTTGTTACACTGAAGTATATGCATAGTCCTGGTAACTGACAGTGACATCAAACCTCAATTATTTAGGTAGGAAATGAGTATGCATAGCGTTGTCTGGCTGAAAACCAAAAGCAAGCAGAGGTCAGAAATAAACAGTATGAAACTTAGCTTTCCAAATATTTTTATATTACAGGACTGTCTAGCCATAGAAGAATCTGCCTAAGTCATACCCATTCTGATGTCTTTTACAGGCATTTGTAAACAATACCTAGAAACTTAAAGGTGATTCCTTGACAGTTTACGTCAATAAAAAGAATGGTCCCAGCTTTTGGAGTTTGAAAGTTTTACCACTATTTTATCTATATTTTACCACTAGAATTAAAAAGGTGCAGTAAAGACCACTGTGTTTTTTTCCAACTTTTGGGCAAAAAATTGAACGTTGATTTGATGAAGTTGTAGTGATGTTCATCCTGAGCATCTTGATGCAGAAACACCAGGGATTTCCCTGATCATGATGAGCTCAAAGATCTGAACAAACAAAATTTTCAAAGTCCAAGAACATACAAGTAAGAAAAGGTGATTCATGCTCCGTGGATCTGCTCCAGACTGTACTGTGAGGGAGAATACACAGCTACAAACTACAGTAACTTAAAAGACTGTTATTATCCCCTTTGATAAATTTTCTTCTTGCATTAGCAAGAATTCTAACACCCAGAAGTTATGCCCAGAAAGAAACAGTTAAACAGTGGTTCTTGAAGAATGAATACTACAGGAGTCCAAAAGTATACAAAATTGAACTTAGAGGTCTAATCTACATGTAAATATTTAGCTACTGTAGTGATGGATGCTTAGAGAAAATACCCAGGTTTGATAGACTGTTTCTTTCAATAATTTATGACAGACTTGTTCTACTAATGTTAACTGAAGTTTCGCACTTTTCCCACTGACAATAATACTTTATGCCTCAGTAGGGATGCCTAGCTCTCAGGAATAACAGGAGGCTCAAGTGTGTGCACTACTGAGTACTTCACTAGCCAGCAAAGGTAAACCTGCAAACTTATTGCAGCACGGAGCTACAGAATCCTGAGTGAACCTTGTACTGCTAAATGATGCAGAGCAGCGCTGTAAAGAGACAAATTAGGTTTCAAAAGCCAACTCGGGAACTAGCTTTGTTTTTCAATCTCAAGTGCTGCAGACTGCTTCTAGAGAAAGTATGGTGGCATCTGAAAATTTCTGTTAGAGGACCGTGCCTATCTGTATGGTGTAGATAGACTGCAAAAGATGAGGTTAATCAGAACACACTATTTGTACTACCCCATGGTAAGTAATGAGAAAGAGGAAGCCAGATCTACTGAGCCAGCTGCAACTTAGGGCACCAGCTGTTCATCTTCTTTAAGAAGCCAGCAAAGAGCCTTGTTAACATAGCCCTAATATAACTACACAGAGGTGTTACTGACACAGTAATACAAAAAAAGTAGGAAGTTTTGTTTTTACAAGTGAAGGTGAGGGCATGGACTAGACTCCCTCTTGTATTCGCACCACATTAATGAATCACATCAAATACATATACCAGGTGGCATCCATCATTCCCCATACTCTGTGCGGGGAATACAGTGCAAGCAAGCAAAAGGAAAAAAAAAAGTTTCCATGTAATGCTCCAAAAGCATTGTCATCAATTTGCTTACAACAGCAGCTGTCAGAATGGTGGGTCTGGGTTTCCTGGAATCAGAGCTGAAGAGCTTTTTAGTCCCTGAGCTATTATTGTTTGTATTCCTGGGAACTGGATAGGGATGACTCTGGAATCTGTGATAGAAATTGAATTTTTGTCTGGATAAAGTCCTAAATGATTAATTAGATTCTAAATGGACTGATCCTTCTGGAACATGATGTAGCCGTTCAACAGAGGTTATGTGCTGTGGATCCTGGAAGATCCACAGGATCAAAGTAGAGAAGAAACCCACAAACATTATTTATTCCATGCTGCATGTCACTTATAATTTAAAATTATTTAGATGTTTCCACATACTATTTTTTCAGTACAAAACTAAAACATATAGCCTAAGATTCATTTTAAAAACAGCAACGTGAAGGTATCTTAACAATGCTTTTTCAGAAAGTTACACTCCTAAACAAAAACTTCAATCAAAACAAAACTGGAAAGTCAAAACAGCATGTCTTTCATAGCTGAAACATCAAGTAATTCAGATAACTTTATGTCAAAGGTCTTCAGTCTGCCTTTCTCTCAGTCTGCCTGTGTGCCATGTGTGTCTGGGAACCGCTGAGCAGGGCATGACAAGAAAATCATCACAGCCAAACTGTTTATACCTCAAGTATAAGAGACAAAAGATGTCAAGAGGAACCAGTGTTGGGAGAAAAACACTGTAAACCCAGTGACGTGATGGTATTATCAGCACTATGGGAAAGTGTATTTTAAAATACCACCACACTGTATATGATTTGGTAACTAGAAAATTCAACATCTCTTTTCTTCAGGAACTTTTGCTAGAACTTGGGAATTTTTCTTTTTAACAGCATGAACTAGCCACTGGCCTATGCTTATTTATTATTCAACACCAGAATAACCTGATGGGGACAATAGCAGCTTTAACAGCGAACAGCCCAGAACAAACACATGCTTATGCCTCCAAAGCGCGCACATCAAAGCAGCAAGAGAGCTTACTGCTCCCTAGTTAACACAACCAAGTATTTCTACACCTGCAAGGCTCTTCTGAAAACAGTTTCTTTTAAAAGAAGTGAATTATAAACTAAGGTTTGTGTAGTAGATCACTAGACTAGCATTTACTCTATTAGAGAGCAAGTATTTTCTCTAAGTGCAGCCATATAAAATGCAATACAGTAAAATGAATTAGTGAACAGCAGCTGATACAGTTCTTAAATCTGTTATTGCAAATGCAATTCTTCAGCGATAGAAATGTTCCTTAATAGTATTGTTTAACAGTATTCTCATTGATTTACTTTATAGAAGTCTTGGGTGATAATTTGCTTCAAGTGTGACTATAAGCAAATCACTAGAATTCCATTGCATTTAAAAGAAAAGAAAAAAGGAGTCAAACACATGCTGAAGAGTGTTGCACTGCTCACTGCAGAACTATGAGCCCACTCCAGGTATAAATAAAACACTGTTCATAATGAAGTCAGCTGGGAGTAGGGATTTCAAGGGAAGCGAACAGATTACTTCAAATACTGGAAGTGCAAGGATATTCTTTAGAAAAATAAATTATTCTAAAGCAAGATGTTTCATTAAATATCACAACTGTTCAAGCCAACACACCCAAACAATGAAGTCTCATAGGAATTGTTTAGTAACAGCATGCAGAGTAGCACAGGCAAAACAGCTGTCATTTTCTTTTAGCCTAACAACCTACACATTAATTATTCAAACAATAAGTGCCTGTATCTTTATCAGAGACAAAATCTGAATACCTGTAAGAATCCATAAAAACACAAATACCGTGAGCATACTATGTTAACACTGGAAGACAACAGAGCATGTACTAAATTCTGCAAATGATTATGTAAGCTAATCAAACTTTCCAGTAAGATTTGAGTTAGAACAGACCACTTCCAATACAAGAGGACTCAGAATTTTAAGCCTTAATTTGAGGATGATTTATTATTTGCATTTCAGTGGCACCCAGATGGCTCCAATAGTGATCTGGATCCCATTGTCTAGTGTATTTCACAAAATGATAGTACGAAACAGTCTCTGCCTAAGGCAGCCTAATTATGCAAAACAAGGTTGAGAGAAGCATCAAAAGCAAACAGAAGGGATCTGCCTAGTTCATCCAAAAGGTCAGGCAGATCTAGGAACACAGCCATGTTCCTCGTAGCATTTCCCCTACTGGTCCCTACTGCCTGGTGAGGACAGAAAATTTCTTTCTAGCCAAATACTATCAGTGTAGAAAATGCTTTAGTTGGACCATGAATAGAAAGAGCAGTCTTACACTGTCCAATGAAGATTTTTAGTCCAGCAAGCAGCATTATGGCCTTTGTGAACTGCTTTGTAAGAAATCCCATGTACCACTAAAATTCAGTGTGACTGAATACCACAAGGAGCCCTTTAGCAAGCCAGGAGAAACATTACGCCAGAAGCTGTTTGAAAAAAAGAGATAATTTAAAAGAACTATTATGCACAGTTTCAAAGATGATACAGGCTTCAGTATATCAGAATCCTTTCTACCTTAGAAAAATTGATGCTAGAAATATGTTGAGTTCAAATGGTGTTCATCACTTAGTAATGACATAAACTACACAACTAAAAGGGTACAGCTGACATGCACGTTTTCCATGTCTGAAGCAGCCCTATGAAATGGAAATTACCTCTACCTTTCAGGCAAAATGACAGAACTTTGCAGAGGTTTAGGTGAAATGTGACCTTGAAAAACTGTTAGCTGCCAGGTTTTCAGTAATATGCTGGGTAATGCTGTAAAAGTGCTTCTGCACTAAGCATAACCAAATGCACAAGGCCATTTGGATACTGGCAGTGTGCTTACTGAACAGAGGACACTGGGCAGGGTACCCGGTAGGACTGAGGTCAGATGGACTGAGTGGGCTTTAGACAGTGTCTCTCATACATTTTTGGGATGTGAGTAGGGGTAGGGAGGAGACAACAACCTCAGAAGTGGATAGACCGTGATTTCTTGGCTATACTCTTCCTGTGACCTCAGATCCAGAAAGACCCATTATTTCACTAAGTAAGTCGTTTCTTGAGTATCACACACGGTGTAATGCAGACATACCCATGTGACTGGCTAATTCCTATGTTTAACCCAAGCAGCTACAGAGTCAAGAAAGAACTGGCAGAATTTCAGCACACTACTGCCCAACACATACCATGCTAATGCCTGTATGCACAGGCAGTTTTTCAAATCGTTCTTTACTTCCATGTGAAAGAAAATATGGACTCTAGAGCAGTGTTGCAAGATGACATTTGGCAACTTCAATAGCCATCTCCACACGAATAATTGCTTCCCATCAACCCCAGTAAAATGGCATGATGCTAAAATGTAGAGAGTCTGAATGCCATTTCTGAAGTGATTTCTGTACCACAGCATTGAAATAGAGTATTCAATTGAAGAATAGGTAAACCCTTGTTTCTAATTTTGCTATTCTGCTTTCAGAGCAGCCAGGATCTTAGCCTGCCCTTGAAAGAAACCACAACTTAAAATCTCAAGGAAAGATTCAACAAGTTTGTCTGTTGTGTTGTTGTTTAACCAACTGTAGGGTCTTACTGGTTTTATTCAGTGAAAACCCCTTCATAACAGGTATGTTATTATTCCTTTGTAGGCCTTTACAAGCTCCAAATGCTTCCCATTCAGAAAGGGAGAGAGTATTCTCTGCAGGTTCAGCCTCTTCATTTTGCTGCAGCCATTCCATTACAGTGGAAAGCAGATATCACTTCCTTTCCTACTCAGGAGTACTAATTGACTGTGGGAAGCACTGAGCACCTGAAACACTTCCACAAAACATCATCCTGGGGGTGAGGATTAAGCAACAGAGGGTGGGAGAAGAAATATCTGCATTAGCTAAAGAATTTTACTGAAGCACCTACACATATATGTTCTCAAAATAAAACAAGTTACAGTTATTTTGTTAAAACACAAATACTTTGTGTACCAGATTGCCTGCTTTATAAATAACTAATCTCAATGCCACATCCTGAAAGCAAAATAACCCAACTAATTTTCAGCCTCCCTTTTTACCAATTGTTTGACTACACTGCAAGCAATTGTTGGCGTTCAGAGAATGCTGTCACTGTACATCACTACAGATCAACTCATCAAATAAACACCATATAGCTCCTTCTAAAGATAAAGGGGACACAGAATAAATTTCAGTCAAACATTAGATGTTTAACCTACAGAGATATATTAGGAGTGTGGGTTCCCTACAGGGAAAATGAGCATCCAAAAGCATTTTGTAATTCAGAGATCCCATACACTATATATATGGGGACAGCAAAGGCCTTAAAATGCCTGAAGTCAGATATGAGAACTCTTCTTCCAATAAATATTTTAATATTGAACTTTTACACATTTAGTTATAAACTCATACAAATTTATTTCGGCTCAAGAGCATCATCCTTGTTAGTGTCCCAATCAACAGATCAGCTTTAGCCTTGACTTCAGTCTGTAGCTAAAAACAGGAAGAAAGAAAAGGAGACATGTGGCTCTACTGTTGCATATTTTCCTATTACTTAAGAAACACATATTAGGAGGGAAAATTAAAGCCACACCACTACCACTTTTATTTACTACTTTAATTACCTTCAGATGTCCTGGCCAATACAAATAGCTTTTCATATCTGAAAGGTTCAAGGTTACTGCCAGAATTCATTTATATGCCTAACTGGCACAACGATGTATATGAAGTAACAGTTCAAACCCAGTACAGATTCACAGATTCTCTCCCACCACCCTAGTCTGCTTGCTATTTAATGCAAGCTTAACGATCTCACCCGGCAACTCCTCTATTAAGCTCTCATCTTCTGAGTTGTAAAATGACTTACAATTCAAACAGAATGGATTAAAATTCAGAATATAAAACTTCCAGATTCAGAATGCCTCACCACTTACTACATTCAGCCTATCTCTTACCATCTCTTGCCTTCAGAGCCCTAAGGCACATACTAGGCACTATTCTACTTGGAAGGCATATTGAAGAACAATTCAGATTAAGCATGTGTTTATAGTTCAACCATGCTCCACCAAGAATACACCTGTGTCTAACTGTCAATCATTATGCAATTTAAAAGATATGAGTTAACAAGAATACTACATATTTCACAACGTTAGAACTAGTAGATGTCTTTAACAATTTCTGCACTTGCTGAAAATTCAACTAGCATCTGAACAGAGCCACATGCATTTTTTTTTTACTATAACACCTTTCCCAAGTGGCATTAGAGCTCCATTACTCTTAGCATTCTGCAATCGCAAATATCTTCTTGTACAAATAACCTTACAATTAAGATAAAACGACATGACTGAGTGAAAGATGTAACTGCAAAGAATCAAGGGAGAACAAAGGGAACAGGCTTAGGCAAAACCACACGCTAATTGAAAATGCATTATTAATTCAAGGATTTTTAAAAAAAAAACACAACCAACCTCCTCCCCCTCCCCCCCCCCCCCCCAAGGAGTGCAATTCTTATCCCAAAGTTACATATTTTAAACTAAGAATTTAGAAGAAAGTTTATACTGAAATCTAAGAAAATATGGCCAAGTAAACACAATACACTTACATTTGCTTTGGGATATCATAAAGAAACACACTTGGCTAACTTTTAAAACTAACTTGTTTAAACTGGGACCAAACTAAGAGCTCCCATTAATGTTCTTCTGGTGCTGTCCTCTACAGGCAGGAATAAATTGTATAAGCATGACAGAAGAAATTAATAAAAAAGAAGTATCTAACAAGATAGACCTCAATATGTGCATTCCTCCATCCCCTGGGGCTGAAGGAATCTGAACTATACAAAATACATTCATTAACTGAAGAAAAAAAAATGGTAACTTCATTTCCAGAGACCAAAATTACTTCATTTAAATGTAGGCTCTACCACTGACCTGCCTGTGCTTACAGTCTAGAAATTACATTAATGAAATGGAGTAATAATAAAAAAGATGGATTCAAACCTCACTTCTTTAAACATACTTTATGCATGTGATTTCCATGAGATTGTGTTTAAGTTTAAAAATTACCAAATGTGTCTGTTTCACTATCTGTAAAATGGGGATAACAACATATTAGAAGGAACCTGTGCAGAGAAATACAAGTCCCCGGTACTCAGTTAATGTGCTGAGCACACTGAGAAAACACCACTAACAAAGAATCAATTCAGAATGTCATGGGAAGGGTGTGGATAGTGTGAGGTTAAAGCAGCAACCATACACTTGGTAACATAGGAAGTGGAAAACAAAACCAAGCAGCTACCACATTCCTTCTCCATTTCTAGCACTACGGACAAAATAGTACAGTATTACACAGAGTTCACATCACATTGCCTTACACAATGATACATTAAATAACTGGATTCAAATAAAATGCTGATGTTTGTCATGTATGTATTTGTAAGAATTCATTAGTAATGTAGCAATGTCAAAATCGTGCCTAATACCTGATGAAACCTGACAGCATTTTTATTTATTTGTTGGTTTTGTTTTCAGCAGAATGCAGAGAGAAAACGAACCACAGAAAAACTCTACAGATTACTCATGTGATTTGAGACACAAAACCTTTTTTTTTTCCCTGGCTTCCCTGTCATACCACCACTAGAGATTCTGAAAACTGTATTTATTTAGCAATTCTGCTGATGATGCGAGAGTAGCATGCACTCCCTCTGCCATCACTACACAGAGCCAACATTGCTAGTAGCTTACTAAAAGGCTTATTTTGTCACAAAAATATGTGAGCATGACTTTCAATGTGACAAAAAACAACCAACCCTCCCCTCCCCACTGACAGATTTGTCAGGTGGAAAGGTGACTGGCTTACACTGTAATTTTTCCTACTACCACTGAATTTTAACATACTAGCTGTAATTATAATCTCTCCAGAGGGTCAGTTTTAGAAAATGTTGCCAGTTGTTCAAATCTCTCTCTCCTATACATACGTATAATTCAGTGTGAGCATCTTCCTGTGTGAAAATCATCATATCTGATAGAATGAACACACACCCCAATGTCTGGGGATAGTAGGGAAGGTCAGGATTATGTTTTTTGGTTAGTATTGGAGCACAGTAGCCACAAATCAGAAAGAAACTGGCACAAAACAATGATGTAGCTGGAATTAACACCTTTCTGACTAACACTCCTGTAGGGACACTGATACCAGAGGCCATTCAGACAAAAGACCAAAAGACCAGTTAAGCCACAAAACCTCACCAGCTGCACTTCATATAACAACTAAAACTTATCAGGCTACTGCATGTAATCCTGCAATATCTGCAGATACATGCAATCCTGCATGTATCTGCGATATCTAACCTGTTAGTGGCTTACACCTAGACCACTACACTCAAAAAGATGTTGCTTTATCCATTTTTTTGTGCATACACCATCTATAGAGGGTTGCCCTTTCTTTTTTTCTTTTGCTTTTCATTCAGTGTAGCTCTGTTTTTCCCTTCAGTTGTTCTCTGTGAAGACTTAGTTACAAGATCACATGAATCGGTATTGAGGGAGGAAAGCTAAACCGTGCTCCACTACATTTCCTAACATCATTATTTTCTAACACCAGTAAGGCACCACTGCCAAGGAAGACATAATGTACTTTTCCAAGCCTACTGTTTCAAGGATCCCCGACTCTTTTGATTGCACATTACTCTGCTGGTTTGCAGATATCCTCCTTTTCCATTAGCATCTATACAAAACTCCAGAAGCAGTCACAACAATTACTAACAATTCAGATTATTAAAGATTATTACAGAGATACAGAGCTAGTGAAGTATTTAACAGATACTACCTATTAGGACAACTTAGCTACAGGAAATGAAGAATAATCCACACCATGTGAAAAAACAGTGCATACTTCGGAGACAAACAGTGGTAAACTGACCACAGCTGGCAATGACATAGAGCATTAGTGGCTTCAAAAATCTGTAGCTGTTACTACTCAAAAACTTCATGTTTGAAATCACAAAATAAATCAGAAGATGAAACAAAAATCAAAGACTCTGGAATCCATTTACAAAAGTTTTGACGGTCCTAACATCAAATAAGGGATACCTGACTAAAAACCACAACTAACCAAAAAACTAGCAAACAACAAAAACCCCACCCCGCAACAAAACAGAAAACCTGAGACTTATTTAAAAGAATTCATGTGGAACACTTATACCCACTGACTCTGTCCTTGAATCTATTTCTAGCTCCTTCACTGGAGTATTCCAAGAAGCCCTACATTGCAGGGTTTTTGTCTTGAATAAGGAACTCTGATTTAGAGTTTTTATATTTCTCCTTGAAGATCTACTGTCCACATCATAGGAACAAAATACAGTGCACTCTCACGTGATGACACTCCTTATCAGCTTTCCCGCTTGCATATTTCCTTTATACTTTCACCTTTTCATTTCTTTAAGTGACAAAGATGACCAAACAGAATGATTTTGAGGACACCTCTACTTATTATCACCAGACTTAATTTTGAAAGAATGAAATCTATTCCCTTTGCCTTTAAACATGAAAATATATGCTGACTTGGAAATACAATGACAAAAAAATACTTAAGTGTCTGCTAACCCCTAATGCGAATCATAGGCATTAGATTTGTTGTTACATTTTCTACTATTGTTAGGCTAGGGTCATTTTGTAGATGTTTCTTTCTTCCCACTCCACAAACAAGTTTACCAGAGAAGTCATGAAAGAGGCAGATGAAATTCAGGAAAACACACTTATGAAGAATCAGTTTCATTTGTGAAGAACGTACTTTCTATTGAAATAAAAAAGCATCTCATCTAAACAAAATATAAATACATTTCTCAACAGAATATCTATAAACGAAGTAAGACTAATATAAAGCTACTTTTTTCCTCTTCATTTCCAAAAGGAATTAACTGACTGTCTTGACCAAAATTTAACCTTTTCCGCTTATTATTCCAGCCTGCCACATCTACAGGAAATAGATCACCAAAACAGATGGAGTGAATAGATATTTTTACCTCCCAGTGGCTGAACACCAGCTGCGGACTGGCCAGGCCACTAGTTCTCTTCCTGATTTCATCAGCAAAACCAAAGCTTTCTGCTACTGGCAGGACTGCCTTTATAATAAACACATCCGTCCCCTCTTTCATCTCCTCTTGTAACACTCTGCCTTCTCTTTTGGACAGGACAGCATACACACGACCTGCAAAGACATAATTTTAATGACTTTACCGATATATTCATATTCTGCATCATGAAGAGAAATAAATATTTATCCAGGGAAGTTCAGCATTAAGTAAAATACGTCATTTCTTTGGCCAAAATTCTGCCCTTCTAAGTGGATCAATTAAGTATACCCATTAAATTCAAACAAACAACATATTCTGCCAGTACAACGTGCAGAACCATGAGTAACACTTGATAAATTATTACTGTATGGATCTAGATAATGCTTACAGTAGGTGCATTTTATATAATCACATGGCTATTTTGTTAAAAGGCTCTTTGCCAGATGATGTGCCTAACTTACTTCACTTCTTATTACCAAATATTTGAGAAACATTACTAAGAAACATTACTGTGTTTCAGGAATCATATCTTTGCTACCTTCAGAAGTTTGCTTGGATCAACATATCCTTACATGGTTCTTGTCTCAGTAATAATAATAGCAGTGCTATTCTAATCACAGAAAACTAGTTTATCTGAAATACTACATGTTTATGTTTAATGTGTTGCTAGGTTTTTAATTAATTCAGTCTTAAGGTAGCCATGGATAATTATTTTTCTTTTCCAAATTAACGTTCAGTCCATTGAAATACAGTGTATATATCATGAAAGTAGCTGTGAAAATGCCTGTGTCTGACTTTACAGTAGGCATTATTTTTTAAAATGTTTCTGCAAACTTATGTGCTATTTTACAGATAAATACTAAGAAATACTTTTGTGTTAAGATAACAAAAACACAAGAAAACCTATGCACTGGAAAAATGTTTTAGGAATGCCTTCATTTACTAATGTGAATAGTTAGTAAGAGTTAGATGCACAAATTAGAAGTACCTTAATGAAGAACAAATCTGTATTGATTTCTGAGAGGTTCAAGTATTTTATATATATCGCATTGAAAAAACATGAATGCTGTACCTCTTATACAGCTGGACAGATCTAGCTCTTACTGGAAATAAGGAGAAATATACATCCTAATACATGCCATCATTTTGACTTGACAGAAAGATACCACTAAATACTATAGCCACATACATTGATCTGCATACATACTGCAAGTCTTTTGTGGGATACTAGAGGAAATGTTGGAGTGGGTTTATTTGCCTTTATCTTTTAAATATAGAACCTGGTCCTTGATCAGGAAATTCAGCACAGGCACACAGGTAGTGCAGTTAAATCTTCCTGTCAGAAGCAGGTAATAAAGCATCAGTTCATCACCAATTGCTTCCGAGTTTACAGTTCTCTAATAAAATGTGGGTTGAAGTGTTCTTTCTATCACCACTGATAATTTTATCTGCTCGTACCCTTAACGGGACCTCCTCACTGTTGATCTGTCACCTTCACTATGCACAATATTCTTCTTTCTGCTCATGAGCAAACTGAGGAGATACTTAAGATTCTGTATTTAAAAATCACAAAAAGATTAAGCCACTCTGAAGATAACTCACTGAGTTTGCCATGCACATACATCCTTTGTTAACATTAACTAAGCAATTTTAAGTCTATGGAAATTTCACTAAGTCCAGAGAATTTTCACATATGAAAAGGTCATACCTCAGCAGAGCTCACAATTCAGTAAGTGCTTTAAAAAGCCAGATTAAACATACACACTGTAAAAGAGCATCATGTCCTGGTCACTGTACATATACTGTGTATGTATGACAGTATACATTAAGGCCATTTGTTAAAGCAAGTAAGTTCAAAACCACTAATGTAATTCAAACACTTTTACTAATTATTTTTGGTAGGATATAGAAAACTTTGCATACATACTAATGAGATAAGGTAACATTTGTCACAAAGCACTTTAGATGAACATACTCCAGCCATAATTCACTGAAGATTATTCTTTGAAAACATAAAAGCCAGAAGAGAATTTATAGCTTACTAAATGATTTCTAGGTACATATATTTCATCTAAGCAGTCTGGACTACTGCCTCAATTAATGTTATCACAAAGAAGCTACATAAGGTGTTTAGTCTTACCACTATGGGCAGACTGCAGTATACTGAAGACATACTGTCTCTATCTCTACTTAGCTGAATGGCATCAATCAGCAAGAAATACTGTAAGATCTTCCTATTCAAAATAGCTGAAAGTTATTTTGAAAATAATATACTACTTCAAAAACAGCTTCTAAGTGCTGCAACGTGCAGAATAAGTCCTATGCATAACAGACTCACTTTAAATATGTATTAAGTTCAGCTCCTTAAAATATTAGATAAGTCCTGTTCACCACTTCACAGAAGGATACTTCAGTGTGTCAAGTGAAAATGCTAACCAGTTTCTGTATTTTCTGCACACTAAAAAAAAATTAAGCATCATACAGGAAAGAAATACTGTGGAAGGACAACAGGATCACCATCTGCAAGAGCCTAGGGGTCACTGTAAACTTAGAAAAAAGGGGAGGAGAAGCTGCTATTCTGTTTTGAAATCTGCAAGTTTTCAATCACACCAATGATAATACCCTAAATCGATGTGAATTGCTCCCTAAAATACTGTGATCTAAAATCTTAATAACTTTATTTAAAGAAAATTAAAGACATGAGAATTGCTATCAAAATCCAAAAGCAAAAGCTACAAGAGAGTCTGGGAAAGTCCTTTCCCTGAGTTTCACTGACACCAGCAAAATGAAAAGACAGTCTAGTTTTCAGTCTCCACAACACAAAAGACAGAAGGGAAGAAAACCCTGAAAGGAAGCAATATCAAAGGCAAAAGCTAATAATAATTAAACATGTGACACTAGTTGAGAATATTACTCACCTTTCAGCAGTTTACACAGAACTTCCATAAAGCAGAAGTGTGCAAAAATTCTTTGGTTTTTGTTTTGTTTTGTTTTTTTTTCTAATGAACTAACTACAGAAATGAGATGCTCAAAGTACAAACTACTGGGAAACTTCAGGTGTATGTAAGACCCAAGTCTAAAACCAACATCCATTAACTGAACACATACACTTCAACCCGTTTCTGCGTTCCTCTTTCCATGCTCCTCTCCTCAGCTCCAGTGTAGTTTATTTTCATTGTCAGAAAAGTCTGATGGAAAGAGCTTTATATAGTGAGACGACAAACATAAAAGAACTAGCTTTCTCAGAAGCTAGCATCTTAGAAACAAGCAGATTAATATGAAGATAAATTAAACTCAACTGGGTATCAATGTATGGAAGACCAACTGGAAGAATAAAGTAACAAAAGCCAGAGGTTTATCACATGTCCACTCCCAAGTCTTAATGGTTAGCATCCATACTCTTTGCTTCCCTTAGTAAGCATGCAATTTATTACCTTAAACTTCCATAAGAAAAATACACCCATGAATTTGTAATGACCGAAGTGCATGTCCGTAGCTATTAATGCACAACTCACATTCATTAAACTGGACTAATTTGGTTGCACGTCTGAGCCCTAAATTATACTCATTTAATATATACATGTATGCACATTAAGTAGCCATATTTCCATTTGGTTTTATAGCACAATTGATGAGCCGATGCATGTTAAGTACATCACTATAAACAATCATGCTTCTTCAGGACTAGGCATTTTCAAAACCAGCTTATACAGTGTTTTTGTGGTTTGAAAATGGATATATTGCTTATATATAGATTCAGAAGTGTTGTGCTAATGTATTCCTGGAACAGTGATGTGCAATGTTACAAAGTATAATTTTGTTAAATTGTTAAAAAGTAATTAAAGACAATTTAAAATGCAGGAGTTCTACATCACATTAAGTTCTAGCTTAAGGTAATGTGCTAATAAGCTTACCACAGGACACCTTTTGCCAGAACAGAACAGGATCATGCATCTGTACAAAATAATTGCTCATTCAAATGGCATCTCTTTTCAATACATACAGTTGTAAATTTTGCTTTTTGAACCAATTTGTTTTGTGTAACTGCTATCATTATGCTTCTGTGCACAACAGCAGGGATTTTTATAACAAATAACAATTCTTTAATTATTCTATGTGGGATATACTATAATTTCTACCATGATTAGTATAGTTAAAGTAAATTAGCTGATAGCTTAAATGCAATGGAAGCTAGCTTTAAAGAGTATCTCAGTGCATTGGATCGGATTCCACATGCAAGCAACTCCCATGGAAAACTCCAAGAACAAATGTTAGGGTAAGTTGAGTGGCACTCTAAGTAGGTCATTAAAACAAGTTTAAGTAGGCATAAGTGGTAAGGTAATACAAGTGACACAAATTTGCATGCGCTGGGTTTGCAAAGTGAGCAACTTGCATATCAGAAGGATACAGATGCTACAAAAAAAAATAAACTGAAAAAATTACCAATGGGACTGTAACAGTGAGATCCTCTCTTCTTCCTGATTTTGTTTATATATTGATTATATTAACATAAACCATCTTGAAATGGCATTTACTAAGATTCTGCACTTATTTTACAAACAGGGTAGATTTCCTCATCTCTTCATGGAACTAATGCTTAATTATGAGGCACAACATTAATATTCATGTTTACTGAATTTGGTATTACAAAAACTTCATAAAAAGCCAACATTTTGCATCTTGCACTTCCAAAGAAGTGTAGCACTGCTATTTATGTGTATGCTTCAGATAAGCTAAAAGAATGCTAATTTTCATTCAGAATAGTATGAATACTACGAGCACTACACTACTACCGGAGAACTATAAAAAACTGCTGACAAAACTTGTAACCAAGTTACACTTTCTGATTTCATCTGATAATAAAACCTCACCTTGGAACTAAGCAAGCAAATTCTTGACAAAAGTTTATTTTGTCTGTCTTACCTAAAACTTCTGCAGTAGCCATAATTTCACATGTGTACATTGCTGCCATAAGCCTCTGGGGTTTTGCTTGCAAAGCGTAGCGACAGGCTTCCTTCATGGTGGCAATCAGTTGTCCAGAGAAGGGACCATAACAGTCTGCAAGTAAAGCTTCTCCCTTGTGTTTACTAATTTTCTCAGGGGATTCTGTAACACTTTGACTGCTGTCCTGCTGTTCATTCACACTGCAAACTTCATCAGTGCAACTGCTTGTTAGAGTACTATCTTCATTTTGGTTATGTTCTAAGGCGTCACATTCCTCTGAATCCTGACTATTAGTTGACAGAATCTCTCCAACTTTATTTATTTCCCATTTTTCCACTGCAAAACAAACACCCATGAGGGGCTCTTCACACATGGGACCTGAAAGCGTAGCCAGCTGAAATCCACTTACTATGCTGTTATCAAAGTCTCTGTATTTACTCACTTCTTTCACAGCATTCCCAAGGCACTGCCACACAGACCTTTTATAGCCCTCAAAATTATACAACAAAATATTAGGCCCACACTTCCGTGGTCCAAATGACCATATCTGATCAACAGCATTTCTCCACTTTCTTCCCTGCAGATGTTGCTCCAACTTCTGTTTGAATTCCTTGATCCTGTCCGTAGTCTTCTGATTTATCTCATGTTTTTTTTTATCTTCATTCAGAGATGTGTTGAGTTGTTCCATAGTTCGAATTAAGTCGCTATTTTCTTCAAGAAGCCGAGTTACCTCCTCAGGAAGTGGCATTGCTCTTACGCTGAGAGTAGCTTGTTTATTCGGAGTAGATATCGTAACAAGCCCATCTGAATCAACCTGAATTCCTTCAGGAATTTTATTTTGGTCCTCTTTTGTCTGGTGTATAACAGCAACTTTCTGCTGTTTTCCTATTTCTTCATTCACCATGTCAACTTTAGGAGGTCTCGTTATTGTCTCTCGGAATGGTATAATAGGTGCTGATACACTAATCTGTACCTTTGCAAACCTATAAAATAAAGTTTAAAGATTAGTTTAAAGCTTTAAAAATACTTTTAAATTTAGGGGTAGGAGGTAGAGCAATGGTCTTCACACAGAACAGATGCTCATGAATAAATCTGACTGCAACACAGATCACTAGTAATGGATTTCAAACTCAAACTCTGAAAAACTTTATGTACTTCAAGAAGGAAGTGTCGCCTCTTATGTCTTCATAAAGATTTGGAAAGGAACTGAGAAAATGAAAGAAAGAACACTGTGCCGCGCGTGTATGTAAATCACTGGTTCACATACATCTTGGTAACTATGTGCTGGTGTTCTCTCCCCTCAAACGAGAGACAGTAAAACTAGGGTTAAAAAAATAGAATAAGGATGATCAAAAGTATAATAGTACAAGCAGCCTTCAGATATTTCAAAGATGCAACAGAGGTCTACAAAATCACGAAGGGCATGGGGAAGGCTGATGAAGATTAACTGATAACCAAACCACAACAGGCCCTGAACTGAAAACTATTAAGGCCCAGGAAAGGATTATGCTTACTCTTTTTTTTACTCTTCCCCAGACATCTGCTCTAGGCCACACTGCTACAGACATGGTACTGAGCATGATGGACACTTGATTTGAACAAATACATCTGTTCTTACACTGAGATCATAGAATCATAGAACAGTTAGGGTTGGAAAGGACCTTAAGATCATCTAGTTCCAACCTCTTGCCATAGGCAGGGACACCACATACTAAACCATGTCACCCTTTGAGATGCTCTCAAAAGATGAAGCACTAGATACGCTGAACAGGCTTTTGTGAAGAAGTGTGGAGTCACTGTTCCATAACCTTGTGAGTTCAGATCAAGAACAGCTAGGAGCACTTGGAGAGCTGCTATTCCCATTTTCTCCACACTCCTGGCACAGCAGATTCCAATCTGTACAGGAAACTAGCACTGCAGCACAGAAGCAGGGGGAGTGTTAATGTAGGGTAAAAAAAAGCACCTCACAAATTCATAGTATGATTAGCTAGTAGAAGCCTTAAGCATTATTCTCCCTGAAAACCTATAGGATCATTCATAATTGTGATCTTGTATCAAATTTAAATATATAAGGCACTATTCCAAAGGTAACGTCACTGACTACCTACTTTGGAATGCCTTTATGTGGGCCTGAGAAAGAGAACAAATTTCAAGTGAAATAGCTAACTCTTGAGCATCACCAGGTAGGGTAACTTCGGTTACAGATTTATGCCATCATTTCATGTATAGACCCGTCAGCAGCAGTCTTTTCTCTGCTATAAAGCAGAACACAGTCCCTCTCCCTTATACACCCTAAGCAGTGTTATTTTGTACAGTTACCTCAATGAAAATTAAGTAGTGCTTTTTTTATGAAGTTACTTATGTGAGTACAGCTTTATACAAAACTAAAATATAAAAGCAACTATGGGAGATAATTAAAATAAATTGACCATTAACTACAGACAAAGATTAAACTATCAATTTGGTATCAGAAAACCCTATTATCTCAGGTCATTAAATGCTTTCAGTTTTTTAGAAGAGTTTATATTGGAAGATTCTCAAAGATAATAGAATTTCCAAATGAAAGACAACAAACACTTTTAATATTGTGGACGAATCTTACTTTTGGACTGATGAAGAAAAGGTAATTTCAATCTTTGCCTTTAAAGGACCACAGAAAGCACAAAATAAAATGGGGTACAAGGCAGTAGGTGAAGATCTTGGTTATGCTCCAAGCCAAAAAAAATAAGGAAGAAAAAAAAAAAATCATACCAAGGCAGTTCAGTCTGTTTAACTACTTTATAGTCTGCTTTGGAAGAGTGCTAACAATTTTTAAAGGAATCCTTTTAGGTCAAGAGTTTAAAAATACAACCTAAGAAGCTTTGTTTTTTAGACTAAGCTGGAAAATACCCTACACAGTGAAGAAAACCTGTGTGGGAGATAAAAACATTTAGGAAAAACCAAGTACAGCAGACCACAATAAGAGAATATGACGGAACTTTCGGCAATATTGTAGTACTGGTAGTTATAACAGTGATAAAATCTGATTATTAAGGAACTGATGCATTGTTTGCAGCAATGCTATTAACCAACAGCAATTTTTTTCACATTAGCTCATATTTATTATTTGCCTTGAAGTGAGTACCCTGCAGGAAAACCTTCTGAAATACCACTCTAAAAGGTATTTCACAAGATGAGGAAAATTAATTACTAGTGATTAAAGTGCTCTAAAAGTAAAAGCTTCACATCTTTGAGTATGCCAATGTGTTATTTTACCACCAGCTAGGAAGTGCAGATTTGTTATAAACATCGCTATATTTATTCATAAAGGATCACCTGTTTTATCTTCAAGTATAATTTCATGACTTCAAAATATCCTGTATGGTATTTTATCTGTTTACTGTAATCACAGGAGCTGAAAATTGCCAATGGCACCATGGTAAAGCCCTGTTTTTTTTAGCACTGTGAAATGGATGTTTACTAAGTGCACATTATCAGCATCTTGTTCAAATACATTCTGGATTTAACTCAGCTGAAGATACTGGAATGCTGAAAGTTTCCCATCAGATTTGGAAAATAGCCTGTACTTTTCAGCTCATCTGAAGGGAGAAAAAACGGTCCCATAGCAGAATCTTCCAGGAAACACCTTGTTTGGAAATGAAACATTCCTACCATTGGTACAATAATAAACCTGTGTCTTCAAAGATTTGTAATGGCTTTTTCTAGCTATTTTATCCATAAAAATTATATGCTACTGGTCATTATCTCACTGCTACAATTACAACCTGTGGTATAGCAAGCTAGCAGCAGATCAACGGACAATGGATTTTGTTTTGTTGTTTGCATATGAAGGTATAAAAAATAATGTTTGAAACTGCCAGCTGAATTACACTTAGGTTTTAAAACACATGGAGAAACCAAGACCATAGTTGGAATGACCTGTTTCTAAAACCCAGATGTTATTTACCTTTATTTATACAACATTCCTGATAATGAATGTTTGTATAGTACCATTTTATTATACAAATAAAGCTAGTTTCCAGACAAGGATAAGTCACTGATCCTTGTAAAGGAGATGCAGGTAGATTTTCATGCTACCATAGTTTACATTCAAAATCAAAATTAGCAAAAATTATATTCCAGTATGCATGCCTTAAAGGATGAATTACATGATTGCATGGACATCTGTGAGGCTACTACAATGCATTTAGGAACACTTATACTTCAGCTCTATCTCCTTTTGCTGTAATTAGTTTTAGAACTGCCACTACTCAGCATCAAGCCTCAGTTCTAATTAGCAGTACCTACAGCTGAATAGCTGCTTACAATAAAACAACTACCACCACCTGAAATTATAGGTACTGATATCTAGGAAAAGGAACTCATCAGCTTTAATCTATATAATTTGAGCCCAAAGAAACAAACCTCTTTGCACTGAGGACTGCACAGACCTAGGAGCTTTAAAGGAACTTACTTGAAACATAGTATCAATAAGTAATACTGTGTTTTTAAAAGCAGTAAGAATGTGTTGCACTAAGTTGCAATGAGGGTAACACTTAAAACACATCAAATTTTACAACTATTCCAGGCTAGCTTTCCTAAGAAGTTACTGTTGTCTGATATTAACTGGAAAGGACATGCGTACAGCTAGACAAACATTCAATCATCCATCAGCAGGTTTGCTTTCTGGTTTAGAACGAAAACAACAGTAAATGCACATGGAAAGAAGTACCAGAATTTTTTTAGTAAATGAAGTTATAGGAAAGGACTGTATCTGACAACTGTTCTTCTACCATGTGAAGAAATATTAGACGACACTAAATGTATGCATATATGCTTGCAGGAAATACTGCTTATTAATAAGAGAACAGATTAACATTAAAAAGAAAAATCAATATGAAGAGCAAGGGAAAAGACAGTGTGTATGAGCATTCTGGTCCCGGTGCTTTCTAATTTTTGAGAGTTCATGAATCAGACATGATTCCCCTTGGTTTTAATTTTGTACAAATGGTACATTACATTCTTAATTGGACTTCTGAACCTATTGCAATTTATCAGTTCTAGAAAGTGCCCACAAGGTGTGTAAGATGTATAGAAGTGATGAGCTAGTGGCTTCTGCCCAGCTGCAAGTAATTTTATCGCTACAAAAGGTTACATTTATGGTCCAACGGTAAAACCACTGGTGGATGAAGCTTCTATTTTACTCGAATATAAATCAAAGATATGCATCTGACAAAGAAATACACCAGACACCTACTGAACTAAAAATATGTCTTCCTCCTTGCCCCTCTAACCTTTCTTTCAGGTCATCCAAGCAGCGCTGAAGATGAACTTCTCCCGCTGTCACTAGCACATGCTCTCCTGTCTCCTGGATTAAAACTTGGACACATGGATCAGCTTGGTTTAAAAGCTTCATTCCTTTGACCAGCTGAGGCATATCACCTGGCAAAATAAGGTATTATTAACAAAGGAACATTTAAGGAGCAGTACATGGAAGCAGGATAAATTGAGAAACAACAACGCTCATTTTCATGGAAGTATAAACAAAAATACATACTTCAGGAACACTTTCAGCGAAGTTTTGAGGTCTTTCTGTGGCCAATTTCTGATTACAAGTTACCAAGCGTGTTTAAGAGCAGCAACTGAGCATAAGCTATACTCATCATTTGGCACTAAGAGTTTATGTGCTGATGATAAAGCATTATACAAACATAACCACTCCATACATTTGAACTGATTGCATATTTTTGTTTTACATAGTTTTACAACAGGTTTAATATATCAAGATAGCTACCATCTTATCTTGCTTCCTTATATACAATTAGCTCCAGATACAGCTCTTAACCAGCTCAGAACCAACAAAAAATGAAGTGATTAAAAATATCAGGAATTCACTCCTCTTTTTCACAAATTATCAAGAGATATAACCTTTCTTATTTATTGCTACTGTTTAGAGTAATCTTTCAGCACATACTTGTATTTCTGTGCAATCTTTCATGGCTAAGTGTAGTAACCTGTAAATTGCTAATGCTTAAAAAGCTCCAAAGACATAAATAATAACATGTTAACTTTACTAAAATAAAAGCAAAAATGATTCCATATGGATCACTTAAAAGGCATAAGAGCAAATGTAGCACAGGAAGGGTTTAAACTATCTGGAAGCCACTGAAAAGCTTTAGTGCTTACAACCTGAAATGGGGAAAAATCAGGCATGTGAGAGGTTTTCAGTGAAACAAAACACAGCTGTCCCTAAATTGAAGGTGTTTAAAGAGTCACCTTAAAGTTAATGGAGAATGAACAACCACAGCTGAATCAAATTTGGTTAGATTACATCAAAGCTATGCATAAACACCTCATGTCAGCAGCCATTCATAATTAATATTTACTTTAAAAAAATAATTATGATTCCTTTTTCTTACTTTACATAAGGGGTAAAGAATATCCACAGGCTTTCTAGGTATGCATATTCATATTCAGAAGGAAGAGTGACACTGAACTTGTCATTCACTTGGAGACTATTGAAAGAAATATGATACTGTGTAGTTAATGCTAAACTTGTAAGAGTATAAAAGAAAAGTATCCTTGGAAAACAGACATAAAAATAAACAAGAAGTAGAAAATACCAGGGTGTTAGTTCCCATGGCCAACACAGTTGAACGCTTTCAACCCTGTCTTCTATATTTAAGCCCACTAAGAGGGATGAAAAGATTTTTTTTAATTTTTTTCCTTTTACAACTTATGGGAACCATTCAGGAAGATTTTGACATGAATGTGAAGACATGCAGTCACTTTGTAAAATATACGTAGGGAAATAATTTGTATTGATTTGAGTCACTTTTCCAAATAAGTAGATGCAGTTGTGAAGTAGGTTTGCTGTGGAAATCTGAGGCACCCATATGGCACAATGTGTTAGGGCCACCTCACTGGACAATTGATTGCCTTTAAGTTAAGGCTGCAATGGCCAAATTTTGCTTGTTTCCTGTTACTGTAAGCAGCAGCTGATTTTCAGGAAACTTTTGCAAGGGTAGCTACCTTTGAGGCTTCCATCCCTCTAACAAATTTACTTCAAACCATAGATTCAGAAGTTACCAGGGAGGACAAATAAAGCAATGGCATAAGAATGCTAAAGCTTCATTTCCTTATGGAAAAAAATTACTCAAAAATTGATCAGTAGTTCTAGAATTACATTCCTTTAACATTTTCAACTTAATGCTACACTCAGTAGAACCAGTAATTTCCAGTACTTTCAAAACTGCTTTAACAAATGCAGGATGTACAACATATGATTACACATGACAAACAGGTGCTAAGCTGTACAATCACTTTCCAAAAACATGTAATGCCAGTGTTAGAGAATTTTGTAACTGCACAGAAAGCCAGTTATTTTGGTTCTACTAACACTACAAGAGGAGATTGAAATTGGGCTTAAATCCAAATACATCCAGACATATACTACTCTCTGGTTATGGTGGGGTACCAATTAGAAGCAGCACTGCAAATCTGTACAGTGGGCTTAACGATACAACATAAAAGAATGTCTGCAGAAGGGAAAACCCAAAGATATACTCACCTTCATAGTAAAAGAATAGTGAACCTTTAGCATCACATAAGGTCTTACTTGTGGAACAGTTAAGTCTGACCATAAAGGGCACGACAAGGTCTTCTGCGTCTCCTCACCTACAGATACACAACCTAGACAGCTAGAATTCACCGGAACAATAAAGTAGCCCTCTAGGCAACACATATTTGTTTTAGACCGGGTCAGTCTCTTATTTAGTGATTAGATCATAAACTAGCCAGATGACTAAGGCTGGGAAGATGCATTGCTACCACACTGAATTTGCATTACGATCTCCATGCTCCTTTAAACTTACTTGGATGTTTTGGCTCAACAGCTACCCGCACAATCGGTGTCGCTTCAAAGTTGAGAGGTGTAAATGGTGGACAAGCTGGTGATGTTGACAGTGTTGCAGACTTTAGCACAAAATCTTGCAGGCCTCCTATTCCTAACAGGAATTGGAAAAACAAAAAAACATTGGGGAAAAAAGAAACCAGCAAAAAAATTACCCACTGTTATATTCAATGAGACTAAAGCATGATCATCAAGCTAAAAAGAAAAAAAAAAAGCTGAACTTATTCTAATTACAAAAATCAGATTCAAAAATTCCTCACTGTTCATTTAATGTATCTGTTAAAATACTTGCTCACAATCTGGGTAACGCTCACAATCTGGGTAACTCAAGTCTCTGGAGTGATATTTACTATTTAGTCTCACAGTTCCCATTGCATTCTGTCTGTAAAAGGCATGTTTACCACTCTGAACAGAAACGACATGAGGACTTTTTTTCCTTTCTATTACATCCAGTCCTTTGTACCACTTACAACTTATTTTTTCTGGTTTAAATTTAGAAAATTTAGACTGCAAGAGCTCTCCAATGGCCACCTGGTCCAACCTCCAGCCCAAAACAAGGCTAACTTCAAAGTCAGACCAAGTTGTTCAAGGCCTGGTCCAGTCTGGTTTTACAAACCTTTGATGATGGAGACTGCACAGCCTCTGTTGGCAAGCTCCTCCAGTGCTTAATTACTCTTATAGTAAAGAATGCCTTTTTTTTTCCTTTCTTTCTTCCCACCCCCGTTATGCCCATTTGGGATTCCCCTTTTCTGTAACTCGAATGCTGTAAAATTTAATTTATGACATAGTAACCTATTCATTCTAATCCTAATATATTTTATAATGCTGCCAAGTTGGAGAAAATTGAGCTTAAACTGTACTGCTAAAAAAAAAATATATTAAAAAAAAAATTAGCTATAAATCGGCAAAGTAGCTGCTGTAAAGGCATATTTAGCCTTGGCTGGCTGGCACATTAAAGACAATTTGAAATTACTGCCTTCAAATTTCTAACCAACAGGACATCATTCATAATTTAGTCAGTGCTATAAAAGCACTACCAGAAGTGTTTGAGTAATAAAGACAACAAATAAAGCTGATACTGATATATACACTCACTTTTCCCAATTCTCCTTCAGTCATAAGCAATGAGCATTGCAGGACTTCTAACAGAGTATAAATTAAATGCACATATAACAATGCGAGAAAACGGAAACCTTTAGCTCATAATCTATACCTGCTTAAAAATTAAATTCAGGATTGTACAGTGCAGTATATTTCTGCTCCTCCCTCCTCATCTCTCCTACTTGCCTAAATAGTGATAAGCAGAGAAGATCTTAACTTCAGCTCCTTATTATTACCCTAATACTTTTCCAGGTTCTTCTTTTGGCTTAGTTGCCTTTATTTGAGGCAAGAAACAAAGAGGGTCAGCTTTCACCCTATGAGATCATGAGGGAGCTTAAATTCTGAAAAGCCAGTCTGCTGCAGAGCTATCATCTGCAGAATCAGGACATTTCTGCAGCTCTGAAGGCTGAACGTCTGGCCAGAAGGATACGCCAAAACCTAAAATGTCATTATTTAAGTAAACCTGTCTTAAACTAACTGGAAGCAGAACAGCATTCAATGGCTTTAAATGCAAGACAGCAGATGCTATGAAGAAAATAAATCTGTATAAACTCTGTGTTGCACCTGACCTATGACCAGTATGTATTTCCTCTTTTTCATTTATTCAACATGTGGTTTGAATGAAAAACAAATGCTGGATCATCATCACCACCAGGGACTGAGAAAGGGATGGGCCCATTTTATTCTGATCTTCTCCAGCTGGTAAAAAGAAAATGATTTAGAGTGGGAGGTGAACAGCTTCTTTTCACAGTGTAATGTGAACCAGAGAAATCAAGTTACCAAATCTTACTTCAGACAGACTCACTCTCTTCTTTAACACATTACTGTACTCTTACTACTATAAAGAAAACCTAAAGCTTTCTGCTCTTTTGTTTCACATTTGAAGGAAAAAAAACCATGAATTATACTAGGGTCTGGCAACAATTGTATTTTATAAAAAAAAAAGTCAGTTTTCATGAAAATCTGTTAGGTTTGGAACCTGAGTGTCTGAATTGCTTAACTGCGTGAGCTGGCACAGAGCAGTGTCCAGCCCTCATGAATCTATTTCATTTACAAATTCTTAGTAATAAATGCCAGCAAAAGAAAAAAAAAAATCCATAATGATTAAAGGCTCTTGGGCACATTTTTACATAACATGATTAACAGTTACCACTAATGTATTTTCAGAATAACATTAGAAAAAGACATAACATAACTAATTCCAAAGTACCACGAGATGTCAATGAAAGAATTCATAAATCTCAAACTTACTTATTGTTCATCCCACTGAAATTTACACATACTACTTGAGATCACAACTCTTAAATGTGTATTAATATGTTAATTATGTGAATGGATTTAGAAAAAACACTCCAAAATTACGCTTATAAATATGCCTCTCATTTTAAGATCTGTGTCCTCATTTCAGCTGGGACAGAGTTAATTTTCTTCCTAGTGGCTAGTACTGTTAGTGCAACTGGTTTTGTCCTGTTCGGCCCTTGAAGACAGATATTACTGTAACACACACATTTTACTTCATATTTCTTTTTATAGTACAATAATTTTCAAAAAGAAAGGACCCAAGGTAAGAAAAAACTGTTTAAGCAATGGAGACAAAATACTGCTGTTTTGTATTAAGTTAGCTTAAAGACTGAAATACTAAAAAGCCTTGTAAGTATGTTTGAGATGTACAATAGTGACCTCTCAAAGAATTCCTAATCGACCAAGTATGCAGTCTCTCACACAAATCAACATGCACACTGGTAGGCAGTTTGTAGTACATTGCTTTTATTTATTCATTTATTTTAAGAGAAGCCAGAGTTAGAAGTGTCTATAAGAATTTTCAAGCATGAGTATTAACTTTATCAGGAAACTGCTCTTTTTTATTAACTCTGCCTGTGGTGTGCCACCTGATTTCTGTACAGAATAATAGATGCTGAATTATGACTGTTTGGGGAGTGTATAAACTTCAGATACATGAGTTTATTAAAAACCCCTCATGAGAAATATCACATACTTTGGTACATGTGTAACTACTTCTAACATTGTACATGGTAGCAAAGCCTTTTCTTCACAGTCAGGAATCAAATCACCTTTTCAGATTTTATAATGTCAGGCAAAGAGCCGTATCTACTAGACAGTTACTACTATAAGTGTATTTTTCTCTTGTGCATAGTCCTGTTGAGATTAAGGGGATTATAGTGTAGAGAACTACAAAGCAAGCTACCCACGCTGAAAAGTCAAGTCTACCAAGGAATACCATCTGAGATGTGATAGTAACTATGAGACTAGATTATTTTTTCTTGAATTCATTACCTAAATGCTTTGCTCCTACTGCAGAGTAATACTTTTGTTATGAACTATGTTATGAACACTCCTGTGTATTACTGGTCAATAAATAAATACGGTGACTGAATTCAACTGGACTTGAATAATAACAGGCACAGGAAAATACCACTCTCCAGGGCTCTGTCTGCATGCCAAAGACTTCACTGAAAGAAAGGCAATTTTACGAAGTTTAACACTCAGATGAAAACACCCAGAGTAGCATTAGTTCTACAAACTTGATGCCACCTATAAAAGAAAGAGGCAAGACTCCAAATATGATGTGGAGATTTAATTTTAAAAAGTTTACAAATTATCTCTCTTGTCCTAAAGAACCTAATCCTACATGTAAGTATCAAACTGATTTTTGCTCGCATATACTAAGAGTATTTGCATAAATATAACTAGCTGCTTTTTACATAGACTATGTTCAGATTACTCTGACAAATCATTCACAATAACCAGCAATAAATCTATCTAAAAGTATTAAATGTATTATTTCAACAACCATTGTCAATCTGTAGCTTGGAAATAAGACATCCTCTTAATAGAGAAATAACTCATGAAAAGCCTGTCAGATAATATTATGAAAGACGTTCTGAGTTTGGTTGATTGTCATTTAAAAGTAGACTAAATTATGGTGTACCGCAGGGAAAATTATTACACAGATGGAGAAATGTGAGATTTACAATGGTCCTTCTTTTGAGTCCTTTCTATCACTTGCCCTACAAGATGAGAATACTAAATCAAGTATATACCTATTTGTATCACTAGTGTTTTTTACCACATGATAAAAACTAAATGGCAAAAATAGCTAAGAACACCATAAGTAAAATTTCCAAAAGGAGCAGGAGATTTAAGACAAGCCTCCATTTACTTTTCACCTCTGTGTCTTGTTGGTAACCACTACACATCAGACAATCATTTTGCTGCCTTTAAAGATAAAGTACACATTTCCAGCTGAATTCAGCTATAAAGATCTGAACACATAATAGATCAAGATATATGCAGTTAGTTTTAGCAATTAATGTTCTTTCAAGATGCAAAAAATAAAACAGACACCACCACCACGCTTAACTTTTTCAAACAGATAAGGAAATAATTTACTTTCCAGTATGAAAATCAAACGAAGAATTAAAGCTGTTTAAATTTTAACTTCTGCCACATTGTTGCTAGACTCAGCACATTAGTTCAGTGGATCTTTATCTTCTCTCACTGACTATATCACCACTTTAGAATCCATGGCTGCTCTGGAATGGAGACATGTCAAGCTTTGGACTAACACCATAAGGAACTAAGTAAAGCAAAAAGCAAGCGTTAATCTTCCCACTAAGACTCTGTCTCCACTGAAATACATCATTTCTTATCAACATTCTCTGTTTAGAAAGATTAAGGCTTTACAATATGCAAAGTTTTCTGGTTTAAACGCTCCATGCACTAAACTAATATCAGTGAAGAAAGACCATGCAAGCTCATTTGTAATTCGTGTAAAAAGAGATGTGACGTGAACTTCTGTAAATCTATAGAATCTGAACTCTTAAAATGACAATGTGCCTTTTGTTTCAAAGGGAGGCTATAAACAGACTAAGATCTCTATAATTTTCTTTGGGCAGTACTATGAATACCTTTTTTCCTTCCCCAGTGAAGGACCTTTGAAAAAAATCTTATTTTTAAAAGGTGCCTTAAAAAACACATATGAGAAAATAAATTCACAAATCTTAAAATTATGATTGGCTCCTGGATGCTTCCAGTTTCTCCTTAAATAGGCTAAATGCCAATTAAAACAGAAAGAAAAAACATATTTGCCAAATATCAAATATAAAAAATAATGAAAATAATTCCATATCAATCATCATTCTCCTTCCATCTATTCACAGAATTCTCCTTTTCTCAATATCTAGGATAAGCCTAGAAAAGAGTATACCATTAGCACAGCTACTCATTAGGGTGACTAATACTGCTTAAAAAAAAAAGTTCTTTTGCTAGGGGAAACTGGCTTTCTGGTGGGATTAAACCCTGTTACAACAGTATGCCTTTTTATTTCAGGAATCTTATAATGTTTTACAAATTACTGGGATTAAATGATGGCAACTGTAGGGATGTCGGACAAGCAGCTACTATGGCTTAAGAATGCTTTGTATTATACATTTATCGCCTCACATTTTAAGTATGTTTCTCTTGAGTCTCATGGGCAGTGCATAGAGACATCTGAGGGCAGAACTTGACCTTTCTATATTAGAAACTGTTTCTGGAAGAGAATGTAAATCAAGACACAGACCACATTCTGGTTGAGATTTCATCAACTTCTTCCATAATACACACCACATGTTAGCACAGATTGCCGGTGAGTGTCCTCATCTGTAATTGTGCACTTCCCCCTCAATTGTTCTTACTTGCTTCTGAGGCCAGTAAGATCCTTTGTATGGAAAACAGAATATTGTGAAGTATGTGCATGATTTCAGCTGTTCTTGAGACTTTCCAATCATTTAACAAGAAAAGGTTAATTAAGCATTTTCTTTTGCATTTTATTTCCTCTTTCCCTGCTTTTTTGAGCTTGGTCTCTAAAAATTATCAGAATCCAAGACTGTCAAAGCCTCTGTCCCAGTTTCTTCGTGAGTTTCAAAGGAACACTTTCTACCTAAATACGTGCTAGAGATTAACAAGCAGAAACACGAATTCAGTTCCTCAAAGGTGTTAAGTTATAGTTTTTGTTGTAAAATGTTACTTTTAAGTTCACAGCAGTTTGGGGGAAACCGAACATAACTTTCTGATCAAACTAAACTCAGCCATATAATTAATAATGTTATAACAAAATTCCCTCTCCCCAAGGGACACAATCATGCCATAAGACATTAAATGCACTAAATGACTTTTGACACAAGAAGTATCTCAATGCTTTACTACTGAATCATCAAGTACTAAAAGATGAAAAAGTGCTTGGGTACCCTGCTGAGTTCTTTTAGGAAAAAAGAATAGCAGTGCAAAGAACAATACTGTCTGCTTTTATAGAACTGCAAGGAAAGTAATAATATCATCTAGCAGCATGTTCTGCTAAAATCTCTTATTGCCAGATTATAGTTTTTAAGAGGATTGCAAGCATCTAATGAGTAGACAAGTATCATTTATCTTCTGCTGAAATTTTTTGGGGAAAAAAATGCCATATATTTGATATCTGAAGTACTCAGACTGCATGATAACATACATTTCCTAACTGTTGATTGAGTTGACAATTGTAATTATGAACTTCCCTATACTTTCATCAGACTATAAACTATAAACAATTTCAAGGAAACTATAAAAAACCCTTTACATTAAACAGTAACATCTTTAAAATGATAAAGGGAATGGACAGAGAGCTGTCTGCACTCAAGTCTTTGTGAACAATCAGACATCAAAGCTGAGTCAGGAATTTGCTTGCTAAAATATAAATTTACCTTAAAGTAAGCAGAATTAACCCAAATTCAGTTAACATTCCAAATCTGCCTTCTGGGTTTACAAATAGGTGTAGTCAAAATGAAATATTGATTTCCTTAAGTTGCTTAATGAGGCAGATAAATATAGAAGATGAAAGTATTTCGGATGTAATGATGTTTTTCTTACACTACAAAATTATTTCATTTGTCATGCCATACTAATTTTTGAAGCTGAAAACTGAAGTAAATGAAGTAAATGTTTTTTTGTGGTTAAACTTGATTTTAGCACAGAAACTTAAAAAGAAAGTTCATGCTTATATCTGTAATTCAACCCCATTCCTCTGTATTTATTCTGAAATCAGTGCACTTGTAGGAAGATAAAAAACAAACCTTTACTCCATTTTAAGTTACTTTGATCTTTTAACTGCAAAGCATTCTTGATAAAGGCAGTAAACGGTCCCTTCTGTGGTTTTATAAAAATGTTAGTAGATCTACTCAGCAGAATACATGTAATGCCTGAGTCCACACATTATAATTCCTTTTCACACGCCCCTCAACTTGACATCACCTGAAAGCAGCAAAACTGAACAACAGTAAGTATGTGGCAAGATCTTTGTACATGTGGCTACACAGACACTGGAACTCACTTCAGTTAGCCTGTACATCAAATTAATACTTCCATTACTGCATGTGGAAAGCATTTAGCACCATATAAAACTCTTCAAGGGTTTCTGAAACACAAACCAAATTTTAGATTTATAATTACTTTGAATAAATGATTTTAATTTGACCTGACAACAACACAGCTGAGTTTACTTATATTTCTTTTTTTAAATGACTACCAGAACTTCAGAGGCAGTTTAGCATGATTGTTGTCCCAAACAACTGGAATTTAGGAATAGTTGTTTCAACATATTTACTTTGATAATCTGAAAGTCCTTTGAAATGCTGATTTGTTGGGGTTTTTATTAGTAGTAGTAAACGTGCTTTTGTAAATATATTCATGAAATCACATATTGTACTGGGAAAAAAGATCAGCTGAATTCATATGGAACATCCTATGCAAAGGAAACAATTTTGCCCTACAAACCTAAAGAAAACATCTACTGATGACTTCTACTGGTTCAATGAGAAAAGTATTAGTTCTTTTGTTTGTAATTCCTATACTGAAACTCTAAGACTTCAGCTATGATCCTGACACTTGCCTTGTAGAAGATGGAAAAAGATGGGGCTACTGACCCATCACAAAGCTGTTTTGTACATACTTATAAATTGATAATAAATCTTATCCACAAAAAAAAGTCAACAAAACCCAAGAAAACATTGACGTGTTTGGTAAAATACTTTAGTTAGTCTTGATATTACTATTCAATTAAGTGTGCAAAAGGAACATATACTAAAAGACCTAAGATTCTTCACCCTCAAAATAGCAGAACAAGATAAATCTCTATGTTCCAGCAGTCCTCTAGCAAAGAGTTTATACTGCTTATATTTTTTTGGACACTAAAGAGGAGAAAAATGAAAAATATTTTAAAATAAACCTGTCTGGCTTATTAAGTATATATCAGAAAAAAGCAGAGAAATTCGATGTCTACTCTTTTGCAGGACCACCATTGATAACATCAGCTAAGCACACATGCTCAGTTCTGGAAATCTATTAAAATCGGACCCTGTTTTCTTATGTCTATAACATGAATATATTGTAGACCAGAAGTATTAATGAAAACAAGCACTTCTCACTTTACTCTCTTAAAATCTTTGTGAAACATTTCACCTACATTGAAGGAATGGAAGGGGGAGGCAGAAGCCAGAGGCTGCAAGGGAAAGCATTGAATCAAGTGTGCTCTATTAGATTGTGCATGGAAAGTGTTTAACATTAGAGGAAAAGAGATGGAGGCAAAGACTTTCTATTTAAAATGTAGTCAAGTTTAATATTAATTTTTAATTGGACACTGGGAAGACATAAAAGCACATACAATATTTTAATATTTTTTTGATATTACTTGAGGCTTGATGTGAGTGAAGATCTAAAGTTCATTAGTGGTTTTTGAGCACACAGCAAACTCAATTCCTCTATTTTCTTGACCAAATGCTTCCCACAACAGAGCAAATTAACTAATCTCAGCTAATAGATCAATAACTTGAAATGATTTCTTCATAAATCAGACTAGTTATAGCATAGTCTAACAACCAACTGACCATTAAGAGAAAATGCCATTTTGGTTTTTAATCAGTTTTAGGAATGTGAACTGAAAATTGGCAGATTTCACATATATATTGCTTTCTTAAATTGAAGATTATCAAATATAAGTAACATCTGTTACTTCCCAGAATCAATTATAAGTGGTGTTAAAATTAATGAGGCCTTCAGGCACTGATCTTGCAAGGAATTAATTTTAATCTGTAGAAGTCTTGAAGGTTTTGTCACGTTTGCCTAGAAAAAGCTACATGAACATATTGCTACAAGTCCTGCATTACATATCCTAGGTACATGGGGAATTTAGAATCTACTACCAGAAGTGCCAATTACTAAAGACAATGGTAGATAGTTTAAAAGCTCATTAAATTTTGTCCACCCTTGTGCTGATCCTAGAATGTTTAACTGTAGAATCCCAATATACTTGATTTACGTTTCATCAGTTAAAGAAAATATGAAGCCTTCATCATACAATAAACCAGGCAAAATGCAAAGTTAGACTATTCAGTTACTAGGATGTTTCAGACATCACAAGTAGAAGCAGCATACCAATTACCAAATTTGTACAATATCCTGTGGGAAATGCCCGACTGAGTCACTGACCATTTAGCCTGTTAACTTGTAAGACATGCAACCAACTAATTAAAATTCAATTTTCCAAGACCTGACCCACTGCCTAATGCTTCCCTTTAAAGGCAACCCCTGCGCCCCACATTACATTTGCCTGCAAGTGATTTCTGCTTGATTAATTTGTTGCCTTGGGAAATACGGCTTGAAACATTCCAAAGTACCATGAATAATGGATCATTTCAGCCTGCATTATGCAGAAGTTGATATTTATTTTAAATAAAATAATTTTCAAAAAGGATAAAGGATAATAAGAAGAATTTGACTTTAAGGTAAAAGAAACCTTCAAATAGTCCATTTGTAGTCAGAAACAATAACATTTTGGGGAATAATTAATCAGAAGAAAAATTCTAACAAAAGAAAGCACCTTTCCAATGCCTTGGATTAGGACTATTTGATATTAAGTGCGCACAAAGAGATGGAATGAGAGGGAATAGGGGATGTCTTAAACACATTTGTTATATCAGCAGCCTATGAAGTTAGTAATGAGTTATTTATCATACTCTCCAGTTTAATGGCAAAATACATTCCAAAATAAACAGAAAATGCATTCAAATTTAAAAGGAAAAAGCCCCAAAAAGTTACTGCCACATAAAACCCCAGGACTAGGCCATTAATACTGATCTTGGATTGAAAGGCTCCAAGATACGCTCCAAAGATATGCTCCAAACCCATCAAATACAATGTAACTAGAATAGTGACAATTTTTTAGTGAAAGGAGAGAATTCCAGAAAGTTATTTGAAAACACACACATTAATCATTGACAAAAGTACCTAAGAAATACAGAACAATAAAATTCTGGAGTAAATGTTCTGCAGGCCCTTCATTATTCTGGTTAAAACAGGGGTTTTGTCACAGCAATGTCAAAAAAAAACCCAAACAAACACAAAACAACAAAACAACAACTTATTTTTCCACAAAATTAAAACTATGCTTAAATCATGAATTTTACTTCTGGCAGTCTACAACTGTGTAAAATAAGCATAACAAAACCATGTTGATTTAAAACATAAAATGATATCTAAAAATTAAGACTGCTACCCCTTATACCCCAAGCATTTTTTCCCTAAGGAAAATAAACTGTTATTTCCCCCCTAATTTCTGATTGCTTCAGATACTGTAACATTGAGAGTTATTACTGTAATTCATAGTCCATATAACTTTGACTTCCTCAAATACTGCAACATATTAACTTTCATTAGCTCTAGGTCAAGAAGAAAATGGGGGAAAAATATACAGATCATTCCTAAGATCTGAGAATTCTTAAGACTAGTGCAGAAGACCGCATAATTGAGTTGGGCTGTAAAATGTTCCTCTATTTCAAAATGGAGAAATTAAATATAACTAATTTTAAGGCCACCTTGCAAATAAGTAACTAATAAGATTTAATTTTATTTACATCCCACCGGTTTACAGGCAATAAGAACTTCCCCAACATTGCTCTCATTGTTTGTTAAAAACAGGCATGAGCCTCATGCTGACAAAAGATACCAGGAAGGGAGCTTGGAGCTTTAACATCTCCACATCTGGAAAACCCTTAACTTCCTTTTCAACAGGGGAAACACCTATCACTGACTGCTTCGTTTGCATTAGAGCATAAAAGGAAGAGAGACCTCACCCCAAAAGACAGTCTAAGAACACTATCTCAAATGCAGCTAGGGTGATCTAGCAGCCAGTTGCCCTGCTTCTGGCTTCCCAGCACTGGCATGTGTCAAACTCTGGGTAAGCCAATTCATGACACTGAATAAACAGAGTAAAACTAATCTAATAGAAAGGCAATTTTCCCTCTCACCCAATTTTCCCTCCCTCAACTAAGAAACCATTAATACATTTGTAAGAGACACTGCTCTGAAGTGTTGTCCAAAGAAAGGGCAAATCAACATATTAATCATAATGACGCTCCTATGGCATGATGAAGCCAACCAGAAGTACAGGTTTAACAATCAACATGTTATTAAACTGGTTGAGAGACCTTTTTTCCTCTCCCACCCATGTAGAAAGTGCAGCTAACTCCTTATGGTTCTGAAACAAGTTAATTTGTCTCTATGCCACAGTGCTACCCCCTCAGAAACTAGATCAGGTGGGTTAACATTGTGCTGACTAAGCAGAGGAGCCCACGGATACAGTATCATGTATCACCCACAAGCAGCAGCAGTGACTGGGCTGCTGCTTCAAGACAAAGCAAAACCTTAAATCACAAGAAGTCAGCTGCTTTTCTGAACAAAAGAAACGTGACTGTTTGCCACTGTTATGTATCAGTTTTAAATGCTTTGGAAGACTTGAGGTAGATGAAGATGAGGGTAGATGAACCTTTTCTACTAAAAATGAAAAGCATTTCTGCTAAAAATGGCTGAATACTCAAATGACTTTTTTTGGTTGAGAAGCAATGCTTCCAACACAGTATGTCATACTTCCTGATGGGATCATGTACACAAAAGAATCTGTTAAAAACGGAGTATGATTTTAGTCTCGTTTCCAAAGAAAACACAACTCCTGTAATCACACAGTCTCCCCTCAACAACTTTTAAACATGTTGTCAACTTCCACTAAATTTACCAGTGAGAAAGAGGAGAGGGTTCAGATATAATTAAGTTTCCACAAGTTATGTAAAAATCAATGGCTAAGTACTGAAGGGAGACCAAAATTGGTGAGCTCACTGAAAAAAGGGCAGGCAAAACACGATCATTATACATCCCTCTTGGAAGCAGCTGCCTGGCGACCAGCATGCGCATCCTGGCTGGCCAACTGGGACACGCAGCTTAGAGGGAAGCTGAGGATTTTAAGGACACCAGTCCACAGGAATCCAGGCTTTGTTAGTTCTACTGCTCAGAGGACTTGATTTTTGAACATTCACAGAACAATCTTTTGTGGAAAAAAAACAAAAAATGTAACCATCAGGATTCAAAATATTTTAGGTCTCATTTTGAAAGCTTCTCAACACACAGCTCTTTGCATCAATGAACCATGCAGGCTATCTTCAGAGTTCATCACATGTGCTTTCAACTTCCTTGTCCCAAACAGCTCCAGCAGGCTGAAGAGGGGGGAATTTGTTTGAATGTCTTTGCTGATATTTAAGTGCAGCAGGTGATATAACAAGAACTACCAGCAGGTTTGCCTTTTCAGTTAGATCAACGGGCTCACAGTCATGCAACCCACAATGGGACTCAATACTTCATATTGCATAAAGCATGATTTGTGCAAATCTTAGCATATGACACTTGGAAAAGACTAAATATTTAAATGAGAATGTGTTGCTCAATATTATGTTTCAGAAATCCAATTAGTGACCAAAACAGACTTCTATCAAAGTTGGCAATGACGGTACTTTGGCCAATGAAGCTTAAAATGACAGTAACTGATAAACTGATTTATCCCCCATACATTAACTTGAACAACTGTATAATTTATAAATTCCAGTGTGCATTTTTCTATTTCCCTACCTTGTCTTGGCTCAGGTCTGCTCACATTCAAGTCAATAATAGTTTGCTTAAACCAACAGTAAATGCCTTAGAAAAATCTGCCCACTTCAAATTCATTAAGATGACAAAAATAATCTCTGTTCTGTGAGGAAAAGCTTTGACTCACATCCCTACTGGGGGTCCTGAAATTTATTGCAGTTTTCCTACTGCAATCTCACTGTCTTCACACAGACGGGCCTAAAAACAAAGATAGCAACATAAAACACTCACTATCAAATTAGATGGAATTAATATTAGGCAAAATGTCAAAAAACAGTCAAGTCAGCAGCTGTTCTGCATCTTAAGACAAAAACTCAATAGTAACAGCCCCTTAAACATTACCCTTATCTACCTGTAACTGGAATTAAACAATTCTTTATAAATAGTTTCTTGTAAATCCATATTCTGAAACACATAAGGTGTAACTATGAGTATTATCTATACTTGTTATTGTCAGTTCATACAGTTTTGACAATGGAATTAGAATAGCTACTACTACATAAGTACAAATGGACTTGAAACTCACACTGCTTGGCTTGCAGCCTCTGCAGAATAATGTTTCTAGTAAATATCAGGTTTTCCAATTATTTACTAAATGATAAACTACTTCAAACAATCTGAACTTTAGGCTTAACTATCCAGTGCTGCCCCTTTAAAACTGTTGTTTAGCAGTGCTCCACAGTTTGACATCAGTTGATACTCCTAAATATAGCTCTGCCTTAACTCCCCCCCACAGTTCACAAACCAGACAAAGCCAACTTCGTGACTCACACCCCGATACAGGCCAAACAACCCTCACAACACTTTTGCAATTTAATGAGAAGCATGAAACTTCAAAATTTGGAGAAAATATTTAGAAAATAACTCACTAAAACACAGCCTTTATTAACCTCTTGACTTTGCAACCTTCCCATTTGTTACAAAGGATTTTGATTCCCTGCAACCATGCATGTGTCCAAAATTGATTACAAACTGGTCTTCTTCACTCAAACTCCCATGCCCTCACTGAACCCCTTCTCTGCTTTTTCTGAACTCCCTGAAGAAATTTTAGTGAAAACAGAAAATGGGAGCAAAAGATGAATATATAAAGAAAAAAAGGGGTTTGTGGCTGGTTCAAATGCAGAGTAAAGTCATTTCACAACCACAGATGGTATTATTGCAAGAATGCTGTACATTACAGGCACTAGGTCTACTACACAATAAGACAAGCACTTCTTCACTTGCGGGTGCGGAAGCATGTGTCCCCTCCCTGTTACACAGGAGGCCTGGCTCAGCTTAGGAAGTGCTCCAGAAGGAAGTTAAAACACATTCAAATAGATTGCTCTCTTGGATTAGTGGTTTATATTGCATAAACAATGCCAGTTAGGAGAAGAGCTTGTGCATTTGTTAAGGTTGTGGTTAACTAAAATATTCTCATATAGTCTTACTTTATTGACATGGATAACTAAGGTAGTCAAAATTAAAAGCTGAGGTAGAGCAACAGAAGGAAAGGCAGAGATCCAAAGAGAAAACAGGAGGCTGACACTAAAATTTGGGGTGGGGAGCTTAGTGGAAGAAGGGTAGGTTTCAGAGCCATATTAACACTCCAAAGACAGCTGAGGGAGGTCCAGCCTAATTTCTACAGCCTGGTTATTACTCTGTGTAGAAGGCAATTCGTGTAGCTATGAAACATTCATAGGAGAATTTTCTGGAAACATTCAGAGGAGAATTTTCCCATCTCTTTGTCATATAAAACAGTAGCTTGTCTCAGGACAAATGAAGTACCAAAGAATAAAAAGGAAGCTGAACAGTATGTTTTCATGACATTGTCTTTACTTTACATCGCGTCTGAAATCAGTAGAGTATTTCCAAGCTGAGCTAATAAGTAGGCACCACATTGATTGCAGATTTTTGGCTTTCAGAATACTCTGTGAGATTAATTTGGATTCAAAACATTTGTAGATTTTCTGCATGAAGAAATGCACATTAAAAACCATAATCCAAAGTTTTCACTACACTGACAGTACTGTGAATCCATGTGAGATCTTAACCAAAAATTGAAATAGCTACACATCTTTGTACTGTATAAAAAATGGTGCCCTCAGGCTTCAGTTAAACGGGAATAAGAAAACAGTTTAAAGGATAAAACAAGTTACCTCACTCCTATTCCCATTTCTTGTAAAAAAAAAAAAATATGGAAAATTACATGACAACTCTTTAACTACTCTGTCAAGGAATCCTCATGAATACCATAATTCAGATGCTCTGAATATTGAAATAATGTAATATTCAACCAAAAATTTAATTCTTATCAGCTGTGTGTATATCATGAGAAACTGAAACTCAATGAAAACCAAAGCCATCATTTTTCACTTTAGGATTGTTTTGCTCACAGGATATTGGTTTAAATATAAAGATGGGGAAAAAGCCTTATTCAATCAAAGCCATGTAAAGGAGCTTCAATTTTGCAATAACCTTCCAAAAGGGATTATACAGAAATAGAGAACATTTCAAATTCCAAAGAAATATAAAAAACACACATACAGAGAATAACTTCCTGAAGTACTAAAGCTGAAAAAGGTAATACTTCAGAGAAATTACCCAGAAATCAAGAACTATGCAAAAATAGCAACAAAATCAATTTAACCAACAAACCCTAGACTGCCTAGAAAAGCTTTTATCCATCACTCATTCAGTGCCTCCTACTGGGCACAGAGAGGATAAAGTTTTGAGACAACTAAACTGTAATTTCTAGGTCCAAATTTCTTCTCCACCCCCTAAGTTACAGATGGTATATTTCAGCACTGATAAATATCAGAAACAAAAATACTTTGTCACACTAATAACATCATCTAGACAGGTAGTTTGCGTTATTTAAGGATGTGTTAGGAAAAGCACACTGTCCTGACTGAGACAACAAAAGGATAAAGAAACAGCACTGCATACATGAAAACCTATGTTAGGAACAGAGATGCATGCAAAATATATTCCTAAGACACAGAAAACAAAGATTACCCAAACAAATACTGTCATGATTTAATGTCAATTTTTACACACTTCAGTGCAATTCCCCACTTAAGTAAAAGTCTAGCCTAAATGATACTTATGAGACAATATTCCAGTTACATTTTTATTCAGTTACCTGCCCTGAATTATACTATGTCTTGATACTATGAGAAATACCTACAATTTACAACTACCTTGTAGAACATGAATTTTCTACCTTTGCAATGAAGCAGAAAAATTGAATTCATCTGATATAAATTGAACTTTACCCTGGCCAGAAGAGCTAAAGGAGTAGCCAGATGATTAAAAGTACACACTTCTTTTCAAAAAGCATAGAATCACAAAATGAAATGTCACTAATTCAAGTATGGCGTCACAGTAGCCTGAGAGATGTATTTTCCATAAAAACCACTGCAAAACTTAAAATCCTTTAAGAATAAAACTTCTTTTCTGCATTGCTAATTGCACACATTCTTAAAGAGATTTGATTTATGGTGTCTTTTTTTACATCTGAATTGCTATACATGAATTTACATGTATTAAGGCATGTATTTTCAAACCCATTTGTGCTTAAAGTGATTATTTCGTACCTGCTCCTGTAATGACAATGCATGCTCCCAGCTTGCATTTAAAAAAAAACATGGCCATATTAAACAAAGGAAATGTTCCTTTCTGAAAAGTTTTTAAAAGTTTGATTTCTATAGCAAACTACTTCTGCAAAGGGAATTCTCCAGTGTGTTTCATTCTGAAGTAAGAAAACAAGCCTAATACTATTTTGTAGAGAGAGAGAAAAGGTTTAATTATACAAGCTAAATACAGATCCTTGTTAAATCAGGTAATTTACACCTGTGTTGAAAACTGAACCTTAAACACTAATTCCTCAAATTAGGCATGCTTGCTGAATCTCTCAACCATTTACTCCAGCACCCCAGTGTCCAAGTTCATCCTTGAACTGATGTTTCGCTCTTCTTTGTACAATATTTCATAGCAGCACTAACAGGGAGGATATTCTTAGAAATGGAATTCATAGAATCATAGAATTCTGAAAACTTTGAGTACAGAACTGACTTACTTTGGTTCATCTACCATAGAACTTCATTTAGTGATGGACACCAAAGTGCCTTCAGAGATTTTCAACCAACCAAGGCAAGTTAGATGGTTCCCATTAGAACCACATCATATAAAAGGGAGCACATGGCTGTACTACAAACTGCCACCTACTAAACAATGTTCTACTTTTAAGGAGGAAACTGATTTAAAGAAAAATATTTTAAAAATCACAGAAAACAGCATGCCCCAAGTAATGGGGGCAGGGGGTCGGGGGGGGGGGGGGCAGTCTTCAGGCTCTTCAAATGAAAATGTGAGGTAATTTCCCCAAATCACCATTGATGTATCAGAGTATGCTGGAAAAAATCCCAAACACAACATTACAGATGTGAGCTCAGCCAATCATCTCAAAACTTCACCATAATACTTCTACTACCATTCTACATCAGTGATACTAACTACTTTAACACTCCTTTTACAGTATTGGAAAAAAGAACTTCATAAGCCAAGTAATAAATATGGTTGGTTATGTACGTAACTGTTTTCCCTTTATTTACACATGGATATTTTCAGTTTCATAGAGGCAGAGACTAAAAATAATACATTGATCCTGACTAAAGAAAGTCACTGGGAAATCCTGGGGGAAATCCCTATCTCATTTTAAAGAGACTTGAAAAGTCCCACCCAACTAAGTACTCACACAGATGATTTGGAAATTTTAGAGGTAAGCCAGCTAGTATCTGGGACCTAAACCCACAAACAGTTAGCTACTGAAAGGCTGAGTAACACCTGCCCAGAGGCAATGACTACATAAGTCAATTCTCCACACTTGTACAATGAAAAGGAATCAATCTCCTTTATCATTTGCCTTGAATTCTGATCAATGTATAGTAGTGTAATAATAGGCATCTAATAAATATGAAGTCCCAAGGCCAAGAAATAACTTGTTTCTGAAGCAAACAAAGGAATGACAGAGACAACTACCTCCACCTCAAACCCTCTTTCCAGGCTCTTTCTAGATCTTTTCTATTAAGTAGCTGCAGAGCATGTGCCTGCTGCTGTGCTGTGAGTTTCTGCAAGCAGCAATGGTATGAAATTGTCTTGATTCTTGTTAGCCCCACTGCTGCCCACAGGCATATAAGCAGCAACAATGAACACTGACAAGTTCAGGCAGTTTTCCTTCTGGTGCTATTCGGGAAACCTCAAGCATCAGCAAGCATCTGTCTGCATACAAACCCCAAAGAACCAGGAGATTATTTAGAAATGTAGTTTTTTCTTGCATGACAACTCAGATTTTACAGATTATAATACCTAAAAGTTGTTTTAAAACTGATACAGAATGTTTCATTGCATTCTCTCCTTTTCTCAAAAACTTTTTTACATTGTAACCCAGCAGTGGTCAAGAGCAAACTCGGGAGGCATTTTCAGCTAGAATAATGTATTATGACTTTAGCTTCAGTAATATTATAAGGTTTAATTTTTAAATAATAAAAACCCCCTTCTATTCCAGTGGCAAGACTAAACACATTTTTAAGATCTCATAATGAACTCTTGAAAATTAGAGCAAAGAACATTCCAGAAGCACTAGAGAATTTAGAAGTGGTTTTCTTCAGAAAGAATTACTACACTTAAGATTTCCTTTTATAGCCTTAAGACGCTACAGTCAGAAAAATAGAAAAAAAATATAGCTACTCAGATAGCAATTTAAATTCTTCAATACAAATTAAAAAAGTACCCAATCTAAAAAGACTTTATAAGGAAACTATTAGCCATTTGAAGTATTCTCCCCCCCTCCCCCCCCCAAGAAAAAAAACATAGCTGGGTTAACAATGTCCATGCTCTACCTGTGACCTAGGATATGTTATATTTTTTCCTCTCCAGTGATATGTTGGTATTTATTTGAAAACAAAGTGACAAATCACTTATTTCTTTTGCAATAAAGTTTCTCAAGTCAAATCCCCTGAAATGGAATCACAAATAAAACTGCAGAAATGGTAAGGCAAAAAGGGTAAAGGAAACTTATCAGATTAACAGCAGAATACACTTCTAATTTCATTCAATACTTGTTCATTAGCTGTGCATCATGTTATGTTACATTGCTCAATAAGCAATACAAATTACTCAGCCTGCTTGTTGGCAGCACACACAGCAAAAAGCAGTACTGCAAAGGGACTAAGGCCATTACAGCAAAAATAGAGTCAAGAAAACGGTTTCAGTTTCCAGCACTGGAGGCCTAACAACAGATTGACTATTGTCGTTAGCTCAAAGAAACAATTTTAACATATTTACTTTTTTTAACAATTTAACTATTTATAAAACATGAATTGGGTAGAAATTAATATAGATACAATAGCATCAGATAAACTCAACAGTTCACAGAGACAAAATGTCATTCAAACCAAAATCCATTCAATTATATACCTTTTCCTGATTAATGCTGGGTTACTGAACTAGTTAAAAATGCAACATTACTTTATTGGGGTTATAAGATGGCAGTTAGCGATAAAAACTGTTAAGTGTTCCAAAACTGGAGACAAAGGTTTGAGTTTTCTTTGTTTCATTCACTATTTCAAGCTAATTTCAGTGACAATCTTGAGAAAGACTGCCCTCCTGTGTTCACTGATCATAGCATGCTGAGAGGAGACAGCCCCTGCAGCTGGAATCACTTCAAGCCAGCTATTTTATTTTTTAATTTTTTTTAACAATCACATTACAGATTCAGAGAGTGAAATTAGCCCACCAAATGTTTGCACAGAAATAAAAGGCTGGTGCAACAGCAGGACTGTTCCTAGGGCTTTCACAGAAGGCAGTAATGCTTGCTAGTTGGCATCAATCCTAAAAAGCCATTCTGGGCCTTTAAAATGGCATCGCTGCTTGCAGCTGCTCTTTGCTCTTAACAGAGGCTGCTTATTAAAAGCTCCTAAATTGATCGATGAAGTCCTAAAGGAATAAAATGCCTGTTAGACACCTTGCAATGAGGTTAGCTATACTACTTCATACCAGCTCTTCACGCTAACTGCAGCTGTATGGCACTCCTCTTCAGAACAGTACAAAAAATCCTGAAGTATGACTCTGCAATCACCTATATTCCCCATGTCATATTGTTAATATGTCAAAAAATCCTGTTAGTGTTTTAAAAATAACTAAAACATGAAGGAACACTGAATGGCGAAACAAGCATTTGAGAAATGGAAAACCCAAGGTACACAGCAGTCTGTCATGTAGAAAGTCAGTTCATAGTGAGCTGGCAACAGGAGTGACTTCTAGATTCCTGCTTTTTACAACATCACTTGGTAAGTTAAAGAAAAAAATGCTCTTAATTTGATAGAACACGTGATACTCACACTGCTACATTCAGGAAATGGTCTAGCCTCCTATGAGCATTACACTGAAGCACTACAAATCTAGTGGTAAGGGAAAGGCTTTGCTTTTGACAGTATTCAACAAAACACAAAAACACTTAAATATTCATTCAAGCAGCTGTAAAAGAAATCTGGGGTTTGTATGCTAGCAAACACAAAGCTATTGTGCCACTTGAGGATAAAAAGCAGTATACATGTCAATTTTAAGATACCTGTTATACTGAACTCAAGTGTGTGCACATGCAGGAGTACACAAGCAATGTGACAAGATAAATTTATTACAGTTAACAAAAATGTATCACTTTATGATCCTTCAATTATTTATTCAGAAAAAATATAGCACTGAACCAAGTTTAAAAAAAAAAAACCCTACCAAACAACATAACGTTACTCACTTATACAAGTACCTAAACATGCTTGTACTTACACAAGTACCTAAACCAGTGTTTTCAGAAACATGTTCCTTTGTTTCCACACTGGTGTGCAGGATAGCATCATATAAAAATACTACTTCATCTTGCCCATTTACAGTATTTTTACACTACCTTCAACAACTGTTATCCTTACTGCACCCTCCCCCCCTTTTTGTGTATATATATATATATATATATATATATATATAAAGGCATTTTGCCTTCAGTTATAGGACAGCAACAAGAAAAATAATGTGTGTGCATCTGGAGGGCACACACTTGCTCAGTCTTTACTTATGAGCCCAAATTACTTTTTCCTCACATACTGCCTTCTAATTTTCCCTTTGTCACTTTGGGGATCAACCACTAAGTTCTTTTTATTGTCTTCAACCACAAAAATATCAGAACAAGTGTTACAAAATGATGCTTTTTCTGTATTTGTACTTTGCCTGGTTTAAACAAATACATGTCTAAAAAAAGAAGTGTGTGTGTATATATACGTATAAGGAGAGATTCTTGCATGGGAACAAGTGAATCAAACATCCCCACTTCTTGCATTCCCCAGAATACAGACTTACTGGTGAGACTTACTTAGTGGTCATTTTGATTTAGACAAAATATTCTTAAGATAGTATTATAAGCAAAATAATTTAAAACTTGCCCACAACAACCTCCTTTTAACACTGTTTCAATTTAAGTTATTGTTTTCCCTCCTGGTAAAGAAGGAACACTTTTTCATTCATGAAATGAGATAATAAATTCTGCTTCCCATTGATTTTATTAACAAAAAAAATTTGAAAATAAAAATTGTTTATGTTAGATTTATTTTTCTATTTGTGTGACTCTACAGTTTGTTACATGATACCTAACACTACCTGGCAATCAGAAGACCCCACATACAACATCCTAATTAAATCAACTAACATTTCATGACTGGACCATTTATAGTTTTCCTTTTTGTAAGAGAAATTAAGCACTAGTAGTAAGAGCTATGATAACTAAACTACAGATCAATGAATTTAATGCTACAGTCAGGGTTCACTTCCTGTCAAATATAACACATATGGAACAGATGCCTGCATGGTAGCAGGAACTTCCAGTATCATCAATGTTCCCTGAACCACAAGGCAGGGGTGTCCCAGCAAAAGCTTAAGCTTCCATAACACTCAATAAACTAAAGAAGTTAAATACACCTGGATAGCCAGATGGTTGTCTATATCAAGCTCCTTTTCTGGTATATTTTTGTCACAGTAAGGTAGGACAAATCTTTAAAGAGAGTGGGGCAATTACAGCAGCTGGCTATTTGGATAGCACTGGATTATGCAAACACAGGTCAGTATTAATTACAGCGTCACTAAGAACATGCAATGATACATCAGTCAAGCAGCCTTTGGAAGTTATACTCCAAGTACTGATTCTCTTTTTAAAGCCACAGGAGAAGAGTGTTTTCAAAACGGGGCATAGACTTGTGTCCAAGGTCTATGATACAACATTTTCTTTCCAATGGATATTAAGGAGGTTTCAAGAGAGGATCAAAAAAAAGTGCCCAAGATGTCTTTGAACTGAAAGCTCTCAACTGATTTTAAGATACAGATTTAGGTGCCAGGTGTAATTGTTGCATTTAATGTTTGAAAGCACAGAGTACTTCTATGCTTGGAATTTAAGCATGATTTTGAAATACCTCATTAGAGTTTACAAATCAGGTAACACTATTTCTGTCAAGATAAGGCATCAGACCACCTGCAAGACCAGTGAAACCAGTACACAAGTGCATATGGCCCTTAAAAAGGATAGAGTGATACAGAGAAGGCTAGCACTCCAGTAAGCACATGTAGCTGGACCATTTGCAATACAAGTCTCTAGCTCCCAGGACACTCAGACGTGATGACCACAGGGAAATTCAAATTCAGCAACTGCAGACCATGCAAAATGCCTGTGGCACGATACAGAAAAATAAAGCATTCCTGAAATAGTGCATCAGACATATGATTTATTTCTGAGTCAGTATTTCAACATTTTTCCCAAATCAAGCCTCAAGATACTTTCATGGGCCCATTCCAATGACTATCATGTTTTTCAGGTACTTTCATGGGCTCAGTCCAATGACTATCATGTTTTTCATTCAGCAGTTTCAACTAAATTTAAGTGGCACTTGGAACCCAAGGGCACATACCTAATCTAGTGTATCTCATGTTATCTGCTGCTCCAGCAACTAAATTCTCTTCCTGCAAGGTCTCTGTTCATTCAAAGTAGTACAAAGTAGAACCTCACAGTACCAAGTTAACAAGTGTAATTTCCTGTCTGCTGGCACAGGACCTCTAACAGAAGTGGTGGGGAAAAATAAGTGGAAAATAAGACAGTACTCTCTCCTCATAAGACATTTTGTTCACATACTCCCCCTTAGTTTTCTGAGTGGAAAAATCAATAGTGCTTCTAAATTACAAATTCTACAAGCCAGGTGCTTTTGCTTGACAAGAATTTTATTATTTTCATAGAATATTCTAACAAATAATTTTTAAAAGAAGACTTATTAAGATTTCATTGTGCTTCGTCCCCAAGAAATTTTAATTCTTTTTAAATTATATTTCATCTCAAGGACTACAAACATGTATAGTGGTGACAGAGATTATAAAGAAGAAAAATTGTCGACTAAAACAGCTATGTGGAAGGAGGCAGTACTTTGTGTTTGCCATATTACATGAAAATTACACGCTGCTTAAAGCATTCTGATAAATACTTTTGACAAAACATTTCAGCTGCAAACTTGCAATACAAATTAACTAATGCAAAGCAGTTTGTCTCCCCTGCTTCCCAGAACTCAGAATAATATGAGAAAATAACTTTCCAAAGCTTGCCAGAATGGCTATGCATATTAGGGACATAGTATCACTCTTCTGCTGGATGCTCTTGAGTTCTGTTTGTGTGACAGCTTTGTAGTTCAAATACAGTATGCTTCATTACCTTCTCCCCTTACAATATCTAACCTACAAGCTTCTCGAATTTTTAACAATTAAAAGATTAGTACTTTATAGAAATATTCATTGAACACAAGGAATAAGGGATGAAATCTTTCCATTTTCAGTGAAACAACTTAGAAAATCATGGAGCATAGAATAGTTAGGGTTGGAAAGGACCTTAAGATCATCTAGTTCCAAGCCCCCTGCCATGGGCAGGGACACCTCACACTAAACCATCTCACCCGAGGCTTCATCCAACCCGGTCTTGAACACTGCCAGGGATGGAGCATTCACAACCTCCCTGGGCAACCCATTCCAGTGCCTCACCACCCTAACAGGAAAGAATTTCCTCCTTATATCCAATCTAAACTTCCCCTGTTTAAGTTTTAACCCATTACCCATTGCCCTGTCACTACAGTCCGTAATGAAGAGTCCCTCCCCAGCATCCCTATAGGCCCCCTTCAGACACTGGACCATGCCTTTATCATTAAACCTTTGTATAAGCAAATATAAAGAACAAAAAGGCTGCTTACTAGGACCAAGCAGATTCTTCCCTATAAGAAACAACCTATAATTAATAGGAGAAAAAAAAACCCAAACCCTGAAGAAACAAAATATGAAAACCCCCTACACCAGGAGTTTTAAAGTGCAAATAGCAGTCACAATTAACTGTGTATTCCTCATGGCAATAATTTAATTATACAGACTGAAACTACAGAGCTTTCAGAAAAGCTTCCTTAATTTACTAGATAATCTGCAAGCAATTTCCTTATATGGTTGGAGACAAATCACTGCTGTATGCTTTTAAACTGGAAGATAAATGGCCTTTGAAACAGAAATCGCTGTTAGTAACTGGAATAGTAAGTGTCTTGCATCATCATTGTTACAGATTCCTTTTGCATTATAGAATGGTTTGGGTTGGAAGGGACCTTAAAGATCATCTAGTTCCAAGCCCCCCTGCCATGGGCAGGGACACCTTCCACTAGAGCAGGTTTCTCTAAGCCCTGTCCAACCTGGTCTTGAACGCTGACAGGGATGGGGCAGCCACAGCCTCTCTGGGCAACCTGTGCCAGCACTTCACCACCCTCACAGTAAAGAATGTCCTCAAATATCTAATCTTAATCTACCCTCTTTCAGTTTAAAGCCATTACCCCTTGTCCTATCACTACTTGCCCTTTTTTTAAGTGCATTGCATTTTCTTTTGAGTGCAATAAATCATCATCCCATCAGTAAAAGTGTTTATTGAATTTTTGTAAATTGCAGCTTCACAGGGAAATGGAAGAAACAAATGAACAAGAAAGTACTTAGGGCTTTTAGTTTTAAACATTCTTTAAAATTACATCAGACTAAAAAATACATGTATACTTGAGCTTGTATGTTTTATGTAAAAATGAAAGCCTGTTTTGTCAATATATAGAGACTAAATGATCTGGTAAAAAAAAGATTAAATCAAAAGTAGTCTGGCTAAGAACTCGGATTTAATTCTGATTTTAAAATTCCAATGAATTCTTCTAAACATGATAAATGTTATGTCAGCATTTAGCACTCTGCTATTGATCAAGTAATATACTTCTCATTATGGAAAAGCTAGACCCCACTGAGGAGCAGCCTTCAGCAGAAGAGACTACTCTCAACTTTTTGGTAAAATCAATTGGTTACAAAAATGTTCCCTGAAATTTGGTCCAACTCTTAAAGACAGCATAAATTCTCACAGTATATTTTTGATCTGCAGGGGGCAGCTCCAAAAGTGTTTATTACTTGGCAAGCACAAAGACAACATCCTTTCACTTTTACTGCAGTGCTTTAGAGAGCTCTATTTTTCGCTAACTCTTAATCACTTTTTGAAGTAAAGAGACCAGATACTTAATAAATCTTGTTACTGAAAATGGTCAACCATGATGTAGGCATCACGCTACAGTAACGTATAGTTCAGAATTTTAAAATATAAAGCTTCTAAATAAATCTAATTAACTACTTATGGTCTGAATGCCAAGCACATGCTAAAAGCAACCAGTTTAACTGCCTAGATTACAAAATCCAGCCAGAGTTGAAGAGCTGACAGAGTACCCCTATTGGTAATTTACTATGTATTTACATTTCTAAAAATCAGACAATAGACATGAAAATAACAAAAATCTTCTCTTTTCCTGTAGTTTGTACAGTCTTATTCAATGAAAAAGTAAAGAACCAAATAATTTTTAATTTTTACACTTTCTTAAGTTTTAAACACCAGTTCTGATATTAAAAAGACAAACGATGGAAAAAGCCAGTAAAGAATACTATTTGTACTCTAGAGCAAACCTGCTCAGAATATGGCACACAAGTGCAAAACTGAATGATTAGGACAGTTTACCACTTTGAAACTTGTCCATGGAGAAAGTGCAAAATTTGCCACAGCCATAAAAGAAATAATTTTTAGTACCATAGTTCAAGCAGACCATACATAAAACTACAATTATCTGCTCACTACAGACGTTGTATCTCAGAATTTCCACTGTTGGGAAAATATTGTAAATAACCCATGCAATTTATAAAATAAGAGACCTTATTGCTGCCTTTGGCAATTCCTAGCAGCAATGCTTACCTGGCAATATTCTAACCTGAAGATAACAGGCTAATGTAATCCCTAGTTTTCTCCTAGTCATACATCTTTCCCCCCCCTCAATTCAAAGTTCACAGAAATCACAGTTTAATTAGAATGCCTTCATTTTCTGACACGCAACATGCCTCAAAACATTCATAGATTTATTTAAGTTTTCTTACCATTAATCAGATAAAAAAATAGATCAGTGTATTTTGGATGATATAAGGATTCCATTTCTAGGAAATTAAACACTAGTTACATCTTACCCAGAACATTTCCTGCAGGTACTTCTTCAAGATCTTCAAGTTCTCTTCCCATAAGCAAGTAGAGATTCTCCAGTGTACACGCAGTCATATGAGGTACTAATGGCAGATCATCTGTGGCAGAAGACTGGGATGACAGCTATAAACAGAGTAAAGCAACCAGTGTTGAATATTTATCACTTAATAATGACAAATTTTTTTTTCCTGAAAACCTCTCGGCATTCCAAAGCTAAGAAATACATTCTAAAGCATGCTCATTTCAAAAGTTAAGTATTAAAAAACATATACTGTATTTTTTTCCCCTTCCAAAAATGAAGTCTTGTGGTAAAAAAGCAAATGCTACAAGAAAATAAAAAATAATGCTTTCTTTGATAATTTAGATGTCTGCTACCCCTAGTTCACTTTTGTCACTGACGAAACAAATGTTTCAAAATAAATTCATAAGTAATGAACTTCTATGGTCACAATCTCAAAACATTTAATACAACTTTTTTCAACACTATTACATACCTTTTCCTGTTCCCCAAAGTATTGTTTTTTTCCTACGCAAGTTTTCTTTGAATCAAAGTATGCACATACTGGATTTATTGTTAGCTAATACAACACTGAACTATTTTGGAAGAGTTAAGGTTTACAAGGAGTTTACAGGCACAATCAGCTATTACCACAATTACTTTGATACTTTTTGGAATTTCTTTTTTTTAATTTTATTTCATTGTCACCACTTACCTTATGCAAAGACTCAGCAGGATCATATTTTGGTCCTAAAACAAAGATCTTTTGCCCTTTTCTCACCACACCACTGAACACTCTAGCAAAAGCAATGAAAGACTCCTTGTTTTCTGCTTCCTGTTTCACTGCCTTTGAGGTCACACTCTCTGCTTGACCAGTGAGCTCTTGCTCTTCACCTAATCAAAGAAAAATATAGGAAGTATAAAACCAGTTTCTGCCTCATCATCTTAAGAAAAAAAAAAAATCAATTAGATATTATCACATCACATCTGGCGACATCTTAAAAGACAGCAAGAAACAGAATCATAAAATCATTTAGGTTGGGAAAAAATAACTTAGCCCAACACTGCCAAGTTCACCACTAAACCATGTCCCTAAGTTCCACACCTTTTAAATACCTCAGAGGATGGTGGACTCAACGGCTTCCCTGGGCAGACTGTTCCAATGCTTGACTACTCTTTTGGTGAAGAAAGCTTTCCTAATACCTAATGTAAATCTCCCCTGGTGCAACCAAGGTTAGTTCCTCTTGTCCTATTGCTTGTGACTTGGCAGAAGAGACCAACCCCCATCACTGTACCTCATAATCCAGTCTTGTTGCTCATACCCTGCTTTTGTATCAGTTTGTTATTAGCCTGCTTGGTTTTTTAAATATTGTTTGTTTATAATTAAACAGTTACTCTCATAAAAGCTTAGAGGAATTAAAGGTTATACTGGAATAAAGCATGCTAGTAAAATGTCCATAGGAAGGTTCTAGCAGCAAGCTAAACAAACCTGAATCTTTCTACCCCATATGCAAGGTCAAAAGTCAATCACTGACCCTTCTACATAAGAGTGAATATGACTTCATATTTCAGCAGAGCAGCTCCTTCAAGCATTATCTGTTTTCATTGACTCTAAGTACTGAGACCAAGCACATTCTCAAGCTATAGGAAAAGGTGTCCATGGAATGTCAGAGCATTTATGAACTACAAGCTTTCTTACAAATCCCTCCTCACTTGCCATTCATTTCCATCTTGTTTGGACTGTCATGTGGATACTTCTTTGTCAGGTACTCAGCCAGTTTACAATGCTTAGTACAATAAAACGTCCTCTGATAAAAACAGCTGAATATTATATACCTTTTGTATCACCAGTATTCCCAGTTACTTCAGACGGATTTTCATTCGGGGTGTTTTCTGACAGCTCCTTTCCTTGATTTGCTGCCAATTTTTCTGCATGCCTTCGTTTTGCAAGTTCACGCCGATGAGCTATTTCTTCCGGAGTTAAAGGCCTACATTGTATTTTAGAACATTAGTAATTGGAAATGTAACTTATTTTAAAATAAATTAAATCACAACAATTAGAATACTGTATCTGGTATAAGTAAAAATTTATACAGAATGCCTTTTGCCCCCATGATACTATAGTACCATATCACAGTATTTTATGTCAGCTAATATTAGCGAACTCTTCCTCTTTCATGATTAGGAAGAGGCCACCATGTTAAACTTCTGTTTCTTTTGCTAAAATCAATCAAGTTTCACCCACTGATGTGTGAATTGTCACTTTTTCAGAAAAGATCCAAGCCAATTTCCAAAACTTTTTTCCACCATGTCGAGTATGCTATCCTGACTTAGAATGACAGCCAAGATGTAGAATACAGTGTACTAATCTAACCTTATCTATACCAAGATAGTTACAAAAAAATACCAAGCATTTCTTCAACATACACAGGGATAAAATACTGTCATTTTAAATTACTTGTGGTGTCTTCGTTATTTTAAAGGAGTCTTTATGACATATGTTCAAATGAAGGGAAAAGCCTTTGCAGGCTACCTTTCCATAGCTATTAACTTTGTTAAGGACAAATAATTAAAAATTGAGACAACAACAACAAAAAATCGTTTTAATATTTGATGCAATTCCTATCCAAAGTGAGTTACACATATTTGAAATGTAAGAGAACCGCCTGAAATCCTGTTTTTTTCTCATATTACAAAAACTGTGATATGAGATTATCTTCTAAAGTACAAACAAGGAAACTTATTTCACATCTCTTTCCAATGCCTCCACCATTTCCGTTAATTTCCCATATGAAAGAGCTGAACCTGTGCTCCTGCTATAATCATTACAGATACTCTGAAGAATAATCTGTTTAGTAATTTAATCTGTGCTGTCAAATGCCTATATTAAAAAAAAAAAATCTGTATCATTGTGGCTTAAAAGCACAAAAAATAACTAAGTTATGAATGTATTTTTTTTCATGAAACTACAATGCTTCCAATTTTTGCTTGCTTGTTTGGTGTGGAAGCAATATAAATATATATTGCTTTCCAGCATTAATGAATAATTTCTTTTCAAAATTATAATCAATGCATTTCTTTACATGACATGAATATTCTTAATGGAGTTCTACCTCGAGAGAAGAAACAGAAGAATCCTCTCTATGATAAAACATGCATTTGTACAACACAACTGGACAAACTAACTACAAAGTCTTAGATCTTGACATCAACTCAAGAAGATGAACATAATCCTACAGCAAAACCCCATCTACATGATGTGGTCTTACTTGGACAAGTTACTTCCTCTCTTTAATTTCCACACTTAGAAAAACAGTTCAAAATTTCCTGAATAGTTGTACTAGTAATGATAAGAGGAAGAAAACAGAACAAGCATATAAATAGAAAAAAGATAAAAATTATTGAATCATATGCCCATATCAACTATTCCACACTCCCCAGAAGGGAAGCAAACACTATTTAAAGGTCAAAGTTTTTATGTGTAGCTAGTAGAGATACTTACTGGACTTACTCTGTCCTTAACTGAATTAACTGGGGGCAGAAAGCTTTAAAAAGATTATGTGTCTGAGACCAACTCACTGCCCTTAAGATATTTTTATACCACAATATGGGTACTTTTCTGCATACAACACATTCTGCAAGAGATTTAGTTTAAAATGCTTATTGAGACATTTAATTATATAAAGTTTCTTCTTAGCACTTGAGGAAATCACTTTCAACATAGTTATCATGCTTACCTTGAACCCAAATGTTCAACTCAAAAGAGTAAGAAAGCTATACATAAATTAAAAAAAACTCTAAAAATAAGAGAGGCCCCCAGGATAAAATGTCAGCATCTGAAGCACAGGCTTTCAGAACTCAGAACCTGGGATAGATACATTATATATCATAGAAAAGGCAAAATTGCCACTACAAATTTCTCAACTTTTTTCTTTTTTTTTTTTTTTCTTTTTAAAAATAATCTCTTAAGGAATCTCTGTGCCAGAATTAAGAATATGTAACTCTGAAATTTGGGGCAGTGCTGTATTTCTGTTTGGTTTGTTTATTTTACGACAGAAGAGAGTGAGGCTTAACAATACAAAATGCAAAGCAGATGGTGGAGAAGAAAACTTTTTTATGATGATTTTTTTTTCTGAAGGCAGCTGTTCAAAGCTATTTAAAGGTTTGGAATGTCCGAAAAATTCCCAGAGGAGGAAGATTGATAGGGAAGTACAGATGAGACAGCCAAGTGTATCATAAATGCAGTTTATATATGATGGCATAGTATACACATGAGGACATATGTATGCATTCCAACACATTTCATTGTCCAAAAATACTTTTCATTTATGTAAATAATCCTGAGAGTAAAAGAAAAAAGTTTGCTTGCTTTTTTTCCCTTTTACAGTATTTTCAAAACTATCAGTATTATACATATTTAGGTGTCAGCCATAATATATCAAAGGTACCTTAAAATTCTGAATGCAGTGGTATAAATTGCTATAAGCACAGTTAATTATAGTCTCATGATAAGAGGCAGCTTGAATGTGGGTGCGACTTTAGCTAGCAGGTATGACCTAGACTTCCATCCTGGTTTCTGTCAGAATCAATTTCTGTAAAATGAGACACTCTCGATAGTATCATTAGAAACTATATAAAGATAATGTTGTCAAGTCCTTATATAGAACTGTAGCACACTCAAGATCACAGAAGATTAATGCACGTAAGGCACTGGATCCACAAAAAAAAAACCAACAAAACAAACAAACAACCCACTTTTAAATTACACCCTGATTTATTCAGGTTTTCCTGTTTTGGAAACAATTTTGAACAAATGAGAAGAAAGATTCTTTCCTCTTCTTCCCTACCGTGTTTCTTTCCTTCCCTTTACTCACTCTGTAAAAAAGGTTTTACTGCCTTATAATATTGGAAGAACAAAAATGGGACCATGCAGTCACACAGAAAACAGTAAATGAAAATTCTGACGCAGAGATTCCCTGCCTCCAGAAAAACATACCCAGACACCATACCCGTGAACCAGGCACAAGCAATAGAGCTGACATAGAAGGATAACCACATTATGACTAACTCAACTTCAACTATGTCATAAACAAATGCTATGGAAATAATAATGTGGAAAAGAGTATAATATAAATACTATTAGCATCGTGATGATGAAATACATCAGATTCCAGGCAAGTAAGCAAGCTACTGCTGACTACTTCTTCATTCACACATTCCCCGGGATAACTCATTTAGTTCTAACTGAACTACAACTAAACTTCTTCATGCAATCAACCATCCAAATACAACAGCTTTTCATTATTAAAGAGTTATAGTTGGTTTTTTTAACCTTTTAATCTTCAGACCATTTTAAAAAGGAAACACCACAGTCAGAACATCAACTCATTTCCAAAAGACTGACACTACCATCAACAAGTGTCTGTGATAGATCTTCCATACCATTTACAATGTTTGTCAAGTCGCTGAGAATACTTTCTCTCAATACTTTTTACCAGTTTAAATCCATGGATATGTGCTTGACTTCATGAAACTAAGGTGGTAATTTCTGCTAACATTTTTAAATCCAAGTAATTTATGGAGAATCCCCTGGATTACTCTTCATGGCTCTGCTCTTCAGTATTAAGTTCTAGTTAAATCATTGGCTGCTGTTCTGCTCACCATCTGGCACTCAAAGACTTCTGACAACAGCATCCCTAAGGACAACTCTCACAAGTGCTGCATGTTTGCTACAAGTCAGCCCAGAGTATGTCCAGTGGTCTTCCAAATCTTTCTGAAGCTCATTAATTTCTGGATTAAACTGCTTGATGGCTATGGAATTATTTTCATCCACAAATTTCTGTACACCTACTAAGAGTATTTCCTATCTTTTCTACTGCAACTGAAAGCACTAGGCAATTCACAGTAAAAATTATCATGTATATACAAAATGAACAACTGAAAATTATTCAAATCAGGATTTACAGAAAATTTCATACGACAGTCTTACAGGGCTCCCGCAAAGGGGAATACTCGATAACTGTTTCTTATTATATTATATAGTGATTACCATTCATTCTGAAATACATAATAAAACTAATATTCAGTTATTCATATGAATATTCATATGAATGTGTCATACAATGCCTTGCAAAAACTCTTGACTAACACACTGACGTTTATCTCACATACTAGATGTGCAATAAAGCAGCAAAACTTCCAGAAAGTTACAAGTTCTTCTCTCTTAAGCTTACAACTGCACGAAGTAAATTATGCTCAGAGATCCAGATTTCATCCATTATTACTACATATTCCACCAACTACACTTTAGAAGAAATTCTTAATGCAAAGGAAAGATGATGGGTTCAGATCACACTGAAGTCACTGAAACTCATACTGCCTTTAAACATAAAAATTAATTTACTTGCAAGAAGACAGCAATTTCTTTTAGATGTTGGAGCTTTACGTTATGTCCACTTCTTTTGATCATGACAATGTAATGTCTTTTTAGCTAAAGATTAGGTAAAAATCACATAAATGACATTTTTTCCAGTACAGTTTTAGGAAACAGCAGAAAGGAAATAGATGAAGTATACTACAATCTGTTGGTTTAGACATCATAAAACAGTTATCACAGAATTGTACACTGGTTTGGGTTGGGAAGGACCTTAAGATCATCTAATTCCAACCCCACTGCCACAGGCAGGGATGCATGGTCACACTAGACCATATCATAATTTCCTGCAGAATTCTATGGGAAAAATGCATGTTTCAGGGTGACACCTAAGTAAAAAAGAGAAAATCCTGATATAGAGCTGACTGAGGAGAAAGAAGTACCTGTCCATTTATCTAGATGAAAATGGTACAGCTACTACAGATTTTATATCCCCTTGTGCAGTCATTAATAATTTTAGAAGGCTGACTTTTCTTTATTGCCACTGAAAAATAGAAATGGAATTTCTTCAGCATACTCCATTTATTTATTCAGTAGTATTACAACAGCAATGGACTCAAAGTAACATAAAAAGTTTGCCTCCTACTTCTGACATTGCATCACATCACTGTGACATTTAGACAAAGTTCTGCAAAGTTAGTAGAGGATTTCATTGTAACAAACATCTGATATACAATTTAAACTAAAATTACCTGAAAGTAATCATAACAAATTACTGTATGTTGCTCTTTTACACTGGGTTAGATAAAGACAGAATTCTGAACCTCAGGAAGAGCAAACTGGAACATTTACACTCTGTACATAAACGCCAAACTTGCTTTTACTTACACACCTACACTCAACCATCCTGTTTTAGATGGCTGTTCAGTGTAGAACACTGGTAGAAAGGAGAGAAAGAAACAGCATATACTGAATGAACACCTAATTCTGCACACAGCGATACTTCATAAATAAGTACAGGCATCATTAAATTACCAAGGCCTCATTACATAACTTCAAAAGAGGCCAGTATTGCCCTCATTTTCCACTGGGTTTGGTTTTAGGCATTTTAATATCTAAAGTGAAGGAGATCACACTACACTCTCTTATCAGGGAGCACTGCAGACATTGCAGCAGACATCATTTGTCTACTCTGTCCAACCACCGACTTTCAGAAAATTTACACTTTTATCTGATTTGGTTGGAACTGGCAAATTATTTCAGAAGTTCAGACAGAAGAAACTGCAAAACAAAACATGTTTGCACAACTCTTGTTTCTTTAGAAAACCTGATAAAAACCTCAGGGGCATACAGGTACCATATAAAAGTCAAATTTCAAATCTTTCCAAAGACAGACCTAATACAAGCTGCCAACCTGTTGTAACACAACCATAAATTATTTTCCCATGTATTCCAGTGTTGTAACAGCTGACAAACTTTGTTATTTAAAGAGTAAAAGCAAAAACATATCAGGTTTAGTACAGAATCTATTAAATTTTAAAGTCACCTTCTTAGGAGATATTAGTTGCCAAGAACAGTCTCAAAGGAGGTTGTTTTAATTAAAAGTCCAACCTTTGTTATCATTTCCTGCACACTCTGGACTTAGAATAGCTTTTTGCTTCTCCCAGCCTATGCTTAAGAAGTATTACAAGCAGATAGCAGAAATAAGGTAAACTATAAAAACTGCAAAGTCAATTTGCACCTTTTAAGTAATGTACTAAAAGGTAACATTACCCAAAAGAAGATGACAGAGCATGGACCTACTTTTTTTTGTTCCCCTCTGGAAGTATAAGTCTTGCCAAAAAAATAAAAATAAAAATAAAAATAAAACAAACAATCTTGAGAAACATCTCAGATTTAACATGCTTAAAACCAGTCTCCTGCCCCAAAGGACGCACATAACCCAGCAGACAGGTCCAGCAGTCAAATATCAGAATATACAAGAACATTTACAGCTTCTCAAAAGTAACATGTAAATGGAAAATAAAACATATATTAATGTTCTTAAGCAAGTAAACACGAAACCCCCTGTCAATCAACACAGTGTATGCATTCTTTGTTCTTCCCTATGCCCAGGCATTCTTACAGAGCATCCTCATGGAATGACGGTTTAAATATGTCACACATTCCACACAACCATCACTCAATTCTGTTAAGCACAATCTGCATTCTGTAACTGCAAATAGCATGCAGTGGCCAATAAAATTCAAAACGTGCTTAGGAACCATATTTATGTAATACTGTGTTTTTAAAACAGTTACATTTTGTTTCATGGAGACAGCTTTTCTTCCTCTTTAAAACTAACCTCCTTTTCTGATCTAATCAAGAACTGCTTCCTTCTATAATCTTAATGATTAAAATATCAAGAAGTACATATTTAGCTATAATTACTATTTTTTAAAAAAATATGGAATCCAACTGTGACTTCAAAAAAAAATTGTTACTACTATCTCATCAGAAAATTACATGGTGCTGATAGTCATTATCTCAAAGAAAAAGTCCTGTGATTTCATTTTAATAGTAGCCAATTAGTAAATTATTTAATAATTCAATATTAAGGCCAGCAAGAAACACTTTACACTCAACTATGGAGCAAGACACCGCAATTTTCAGTTTCCTGGATAAACAGAGAGAAAAGACATATTGTCCACAGTCATCACTAATATGCCTCCAAGTCTCCTAGAAAGAATTCCAAGACAATCTTCTCCTTTTATAGACAGGACTCTCATGCAATATAATCTCAGAATCTATCTCATCTAAATTTTATTTGAATTTTTGGACCAGCTCTGCATTACTTGGACTATCAAGTCAACTGCAATCCTCCATTCAATTTAGTAAACATCTTGACATTTTTCAAACCAGACCGATAATCAGAATTACAGATTTGTTACACAGTATGCATTAGAGTACACAAATGCAATCATATTTGTGTTCTGAAAACCAATAAAATTGACAGCAGCACTTTTTTTATCTAGGCTGAAAATACAACCAGTAAATGACAATGCCTAAGTTATGTACCGAGTGCATCATTCACTGAAATGGTCATACATATATTATGAACCACAATACATGGCAAATTTCTTCAAAATATTCTTTTGTCCATTTGAGGAGCTTTTTTTCTCTTTTAAAGGAATAAAAGTTTAACACATGGCATATAACCACACACATAAAACAGTTCCCTTCTTGAAGGCAGATGACTAAGGTGAAAAGAAAAAACCCACCACTAGTGTATATATCTAGGAATCCAGACAAAGAAGGAATGCTGTGCTGCATCAGGACCTGAGCAAGAACTTCTGTTTCAGATAGATTTAAGGACCGAAGTCAAAGCAAAACTGCACCATCTAGCGTCCGGTTCATCCGTAAGTGCAACACACCTTTTCCCTGAACTCAGGGCAAGAAAGACTTTTGGTGGAAGAGTCATAGATAAGAATGGTAAAAAAAAAACTGAAATAAATCCAGGAACTGTGTGAAGAATCTAAGATAGTAGTAAAGCTTTCAAATACTACTACACCCACAGTATTTTCTGCACAAAGATTTATACTCAGAATCAGTCTGATTTATTAAAGATTAGTATTTTCAATATTACTTCACTGTAGATTGACAATCCCAGAAGAACATAAAATGGCCAGTTAATACAAAAATTGACTACTGAAAATGCTCCAGAGACTTAGAGGGATGCAAGGTTAAGATCAAACCCATTCTTATAAACTCATCAAAAAAGTACACTTCCTCTGTAAAAAAAGCAGATGGCTTCAGCTGAAAGCAGTGCAGTTAAGTAAAATGAAATCAAGACGGATTTATACCTCAAAGAAAGATGATCATTAAACACTAAAAACCTGTTTCAAAAAGATTTAAAGTGTATTAATACTTTTCAGTTCACTCCAAAAAGTCAAGGTTTTGACTGCTTTAATGAACCTGTTCTATTTTGCACTTGCAATGGACCGGCTGATCACTTAGTTATTATGCCAATTATAACAGGAAGTGTTTCTTGGAGTTGTTATGATCATGCCAACACAACCTTAATGAAAAACTAAGAAAGCATTACAACTCAATCATATTTTCAACCAAACATCCAGAAACAGCATACAATGTATGCATTAGGATGATATATCTGAAAAAAGTACTATTCTCCAACAAATGCATTGTTTACTCAACAACAAATATGCTAATTCTAATATGATTAAAAAAATCACCTCATTCAGAAAAATCTCTACTTGCTGAAAAGGTTTTATCTCAACAATTCATGAATTATTTTTTCAGGACTGAAACAACTTATCCACACTTGCAACATACCTTTTTTCCTTAAAGTATCTAATGTAGATCAGGAAGTTAAATGTTACACTTTCTTACCTTGGTTTATTGTGTGGTAACGCCTTTGCATCAACAGCAAACATTTTGGAAACAAAGACAATAACCGGGTCTGTTCCTTCACTACTGCACTTCATAAAAGCTGAAGAAACATAAAATGAAGTCATTTGCAGATTTTTTTCCCAAAAGTGTGGACAAAAAACTATGGCTTTCCATGAATTGTATAGGAATTACTGTTTATTTCTTATTTCACTGGATGATACGCTGAAGAGGAAAAGCAGAAAATTACTGCCCACTGTTTACTTAACACTGCCCATATCTTCAAATTTGTTTCACAATAAAACTAGCAAAATCACAAAAATAGAACTCTTGATAACAAACTACAAATATTCCAACTAAATGTACTGGGTTGATATTTAAAGTTGATCTCACTGGCTGGTTTAGATTAGAATGAAAAACAGAGAACAGCTGAGCATGAAGACCAAGCTATTTATTCAGTACCTCAACATATTCTCTCTCTTTCAAACTAAAGGAGGAAGTCCTGCAAACATACAGGTGCTCATGTCTTCACAAAATCCTAACAATTTAAGTGCAAGAATGGATACTCCTGAAAGGATGAAAGAGATACACAAAACTCTGTCAATACTTATGAAATACCCATAAACTATTTTTTTCATCCAACTTGAAACTTATTATCAAATTTAAAACAGACACAATGTCATTCAAATCTTCTAACAGCATAGAAAATAAAGTGTATTCTCCTACTTCCTCCTCCATCCTGTACACCAAAGTTATTTTCATTACTGCCTAGCAAAGAATTTTTATTTGCCATAGCAAAGTTAAATCACTGACTGCAGTTTTTCCAGCCCCATTATAATTTTATAGCATGGGACTTGGTCATTATCAAACTTCTTATTGCTTACTTTTGCATATGGACATCCCAAGGTTCAACATAACACTGTCTGAATACACTACTAAACCCTTCTTGAAGGGGGACTCTAAGTTAAAGCTGGAAACTGACAGAACTGGACGTAAAATCATTTATCTCAATGAAGTCAATGGTAAAACTTATACTAACTTCAAAGTATCAGGATTTCATATCTTCATTTAACACTCTGGGTAACAAAATCTATTTATTGCCCCAGAAGTCTTTTAGCTCGTTTTCATTTGTTAATCTTTTACCATTCTGGAATGCACAAATTAACTAAAAACTCAAGTTATACCTTGAGCTATTGAAATGTTGAAATTCTTAATGTTTGTGGTAACAGCTAAGCTACATCTTACTAACTTATTTTCAGTACACAAACTACTTAGGCATAAATTCAATAAAAAAGGCTTTTTATTTTAAATTATCAAAAGCTGAGTCTAGTTAATCAATACAGTTGTAAAAATGAAATTCAAATTCCAACCTCTCCTGGCAAAATATTAATGATTTTAATACAGAAGCTGGTAGCATATTGAATACTCAATTACATAATGTCTACATTTAGAACTAAAACCAAGTATTATTCTCATATTCTTCAAAAAGCTCAGCTCCAGAGTCTTAGACCTTACATCACCTGCAGCTGAGTTGTCTAAAACCCATAAATATACGGGACTGAAAAAGAAATACAGGCATAAAAATAAGACATAATACTACCACAGTTCACTGACGAACATCAAGAAAGTTATGACAAATAATTATAAACCTAAGCACAGATTACTACACATCTTATGATCCACAAACAAAACCACCAAGAAAGAAACAACATCCACGTTAATGGGAGAACATCTACTCACCACTCTTCAGTTCCTGAGTTTCTGGTGGCAAAGAATCAAATGTTCTAGCACCAACACACATCAGCTTTTCCACTCTTTCTGCAGTGATGTCAAGAGGACTGGGAAGTTTATTACACACCATAGCTAAAACACACTGCTAAGGATATACATTTATATCTTTATATTTCCTTACTGATTGCTAATGAAAGAAAGACAAATGCTTTTAATGTTCATTTCTCTAAATCAACCTCATGCAGTAACTGTCAGTAACAAAAGACAGCTAAAACCCATCTCTCTCTGTTACAGTGTGTGCAGCTCCCTCCCAAGTCAACAATTTCTGGCATTTACCTAAGGGCAGAAGGGATAGTTAAGTAGGGGTGGCTGTTCCTAAGTGCAACTGGGAAACTAAGAATAGCACAACTGGGGCAAAATTCATAGAACTAATTAGAATTTATACATCAATTATTTGTGCATTGCTATACAACATAGTATATTATAATATAAACAATGAGAAGACTGTCTACACTGCAGACAAACAGCAAAGGCTGATCTTGGATTAAGAATGCATACGCCTAAAACTAACACCAGATACTTACAGAAGCTCATGGGCAGAAGACCTAAGATACTATTATAAAAAGGAGATTGGCTTATCTTCAGGAAAAACACTAAAATTTGTATATAAAAATTACATAATGAAAGTGTATTGTTAAACTACCTCAAATTTCATAACTTACCTTTCCAAAAAAAAGGCTGTGTATAAAAGCATGAAGTTGGTAGAAATATAACACTAATCGTATGCATGAAACAAGAAAACAGGTCAGCCAGCACAGGGACAGATGTGAAAAAGAAAACAAACTGTACCAATTCACAGACTGAAATATGTGAATGCTCTCTTTGAAGTATTGGAATTACCAATAGCACAAAACCTAGTATTTTCTTTAAGGATACAGAGGACTGCATCAGATATTGGTAGCCATTGGCTACAAATGGCATTAAGATGAACTTTAGGGTCTGCATGCCGTGACTCCCGTGCACCAATTTTAAGTCCCAAAGAGGTGACTATCTTTTCAATTTTTTCTTTGTCTCTGCAAAGAAAACAACAGATTAAAAAAACCCAACCCCACAGTAGCAATACATAACAAGCACGGAAAGAGATCCCGTGAAAACTTTATAGATCATCTCACCTTTTCATAACAGCTTCATATAGACTCCATATGTTGTCCAGCACCAACTGCACAAACAAAGGTTTCTTTCCTTTTGACTGGTAGAACATAAACATACAGCTAATTACCAGCAACTCCTCACTTTTAGAATAGGCTTAAGACTGCACTTTTAACTGACCATTATCTTAAGGAGCATGTAAAAACCTTTATTCAAAATTAAGGCAATCGTCCATTTCTACTTCAACAGCCTGTATTACAAGAATTGTAGAAGGCACAAGATAAACATGACATTTAAAAATGAAGGACAAGGGTTTCAGTTTCAGAAAAGAGCTTGATATATACAGAACATGTCTACCTTGAGCTTGGTTAACACCCTTTTCGTAGCTATTAATCCTCACCCATAAAAAAATATCATTATGAAAATCAGCATTATGAAAATAGGGAAACTCCCTTCCCTCTTAACTTTTACTGGTAGAATCACTTAATGCAAGAGAAATGTACTTTTCAAGGTTTTGGTACAGCATTCAGTGGGATTTCATTAAGGCCAAAAAGATTTTCTAAATCCTAAATCCTAATGTAAACGAATATCCTAAATTCTTAGCTGTTGAAGGACTCTTCTAACAAGACAGATTCTGCACTGTCTGCACTGCTAGTCTTCCATTCATCTTGTGTGTTCCACTCTATGCTGAATCCCTGAAGCTGGAATGTCACTCATTTTGTGAAGACAGACATTTAAGAGCACCTTCAAATGAGGTTTCCTCCACCTAGCTTTTCAGCTGTCAATTTTGGAATGTTCTCTTCTCCAAAGGCTGATGCAAGGCTATACTAGGTACTTTATACCTCCATTTATGTCGGGTGAAAGGCTACTAAGGTTAATTTTCAGAATAGACAATGAGGAAGATAATAATAATTATACAAAAAATTAGAAACCAGGTAATATTTCTGATAACCTTCCTACCTGATCACCTTTCATTATCTTCTTTGCTTTTGTATTTAGATAATAATCTCCCCATAAAGTCTTCAGAAGTACTGCAGGCTTGATTCCAATCTTTTGGCTATACAGTTTGGCAAAATGCTCAATGCTGAAAAGAAACAAAATGAATCTTGATAAAAGTGTAATGCTGTTTATAAGCACTTATCAGCCTAAGCAACAGACATCTTATGTGAAAATGACACATAAATCTCAAATCCTTGGTTTATACCCATTTTCCTGTTTTCACTTAAGCTCACATTGCTTAACATTTACACCTGCAAAAACACTCAGTCATAACAGCTCAAAAATGTTTGCAGTATTTGTATGTTTTTGTTTTGTTTCAAGTCAGCTTCAAGGTTGAACTTGTTTATTTGAAATAAATATTTGTGCCCTACCCTCCTCCCCCAGTAAAAACTCAAAAGCATAACACAAAAGTTCTAAATATTTATGTGATTATTCAAATTCATTATATGGAAGACATCCCACAACACATTTAACTATGGTCTGTGACCAGAATGATACAAGTTAAAAACCAAGTCTTCCTTTGAGCCACATCTGAGCCATCAGATGGTGGTAATTATTTTTTCAGTTAACTACTTCAGGCACTTCTTGTTGCTTGAATCATTGCTTTAATAATGAGTAAAATCCAGAAAATAATATGAAAACTGTAATGCCATGCGTTATAAAGCCAATTCTATCATTCAGTGGTTCACAGGAATCACTAAGAGCACGCTGCTTTCTACCTAAAGAGGGAGTCCTGAACATTCTATGGTTTCCTTGCTGAAAATGTTCATTGAGCCGTAATATGCAAAAAAAACCCAAACAACTAAATCCACGTATCTGCTCCCTGTGCACACAGAAACAAATCTACATTTACAATCAGAACAATCCTATTTACAGACAGTGATATGTGATAATCTGGTTTTTGCAATCCAGAATTCTTAAATTTTTACACACCTAAAAAAAGACCTGCCCATGTCAGCAAGACATAAGTTGTAAGTGCTGAACCAAGACCAAAAATGAGATTTTTGTTTTCCAGAAACTAATCCAAACTCTGAAGAGGGGGAGAACTTGTGCCAGCTACTCCTGCATATGTATTTATGGCATTTTTCAACACCTGAGGATTATGAGAAAAGCATATGTACTAATAGCACTGGATGAGGCTGGCACTTCCTAATGGCTTAATTTTTTTCCATCCCGACAAGTAATAGTATCTTTAGGAACAGAACCCACAACCATGTAACAGTAAAGGCTTGCCCTGATTAAGAAAATGCACAAATGATGTGTATTTCACCACAGGGTACTGCTGGCAGTCCAGAAGTACCTCTTGAAACTAATTAAGGAAAATGTGAAAATGTTCCTTTTTCTCCTCGTTATATTATTTATCAGAACCAGGGGCCATCAGTTCATAATATGAAACAAAGTAGTATCAGAAAGCCAACAATCTTCATTCAGCTTCAACAAACATTAAAACATTTTCAGGCTGTGAGGGAAAATGGAGAATTAGGATAGGTATCAATAAGGAAACTAGCAGAGAGGAGTCCTGTGATTTGTCCAAGCCTTATGCACACTTTGTGTGGGATAGAGAACAGTTTAACACAAATTAGTCAATTGTGTAATATATGAACAGCCTGACCTAGCAGCAGAATACTAACATCCCTTATGCCCAAGTTAGATACATAAAGGTTTTTGGCTGATACACAATCTTGTACAGGGATAGTTCAATTAATATAATCCTTAAAAAGCTTCAAGAAATAAAGTGGAAGGGGATTAAAATTTGGGGAATCTTAGCAAACATGTTCTGTAATCTCATATTCGATAAAAGAATCATGGTTTTTTAAGTGCATCTTATACCAGTATAGTATTGGCAAAGAATAAACAGAAAGCCTATCAATCCTCTCCAGCATACCAATATTCCAATCACAAAAGTAAGGACAGGTCATATCTGGCCCATTTCTTCTCTGCATCTGAAGCTAAATTATAACCAATATTTAGATTTCAGCCTTATAGGAATTCTACAAGTAAGGTTCAAGGTACCTGACAAATATTTGAAGTGGCAGAGGCATGGCAAACACAAAGAAACAACCAAAGCTTGGACAGTTATCATTCCACCCTAAATCATTTATCACACATTTCACTCTGCAGAAAGAATAGTTACCAACATACACCAAGTGCTAAAGGTTTTGGGGGAAAAAATAATAAAACGCCAGAAAATCAGCACAAGGCTTATCCCTGAAACCCACAAATGACAGACTCTCAAGCCCTTAGCACTGTTTTAGAGAAATTTTCTTCTCTGCCTCTCTGTCTATACACCAGTGTTATAACAAATGAGATGCATAACCTGGAAATACACCAGACAGTAAACCCCCGTGTCTAGCAGTTCAAATTGAAGTATTTTTCTGCCAAACTTGTGGCAGAAAATTGGTTTGTTTCTCCAGCTCACATTTGTACTAAATTTAATTATATCTACAGAGAAATCATCATCAGAAGTCATGAAAGGAAGACAACTACCTGAAGTATCACTTCTGTGGAAATAACTATTATATTCACCTACCATTTAAGAACAACATGCTTGCTTTCTCATTACAAAGGTGATCACAGGGTGTTTATGACCACATGTTTATATCAGAATGTAGTTCTGTAACCTATAAAATCTTAATAGTTGATCATTTACTTGCAAATATCAAGTACCTTAATCTAAAGAAAAGCTTCTAAATTGCTTTTGAGCTTATAATTCTACTTACTGCAACAAAGAACTCCAGTGCATCATTTTTTTTAAGAAGCATTTTTCTTAATGTTTACCATTCCTTGGCAGCACACTTAGAATACTTATGCTAAACCTCGGCCACCTCTGAACTTCCTGAAACAAAAACTTAGCTATTTGTTTTCATTTATTCCCTTCGACAGGCTCTGTCAGTATCCAAAACAAAAGTAGACTGCAAATTGTCCAATCTTTATCTGCACAGGATAAAAAAAAAATACTCTAAATAATTTCAACATCCGCTTAAGAAAATGTTCATATTCTGACTCCAAACTTCAGTAAGTTTGTAACAGTTACATCCCAAACATACTGTGTAACAACAGTTTATCACCATAACTCATTTTTTCCATGGAATGTCAATGAAAGTCAGGAAAGCTAAAGCTTACAGATATCAAAATACTGTTTCCCTGCACATCATAAAACAGAATAGTAACTGTGGCACCATATGGAAATGGAGGACTTCTGGCAAGACATGCTAATGTGCAGGTCTCCAAAGGTACCAAAAAAAAATGGTATTGCTTTCAAAATGCCTCCCCTCAAACACGCCCTCTATGAAAAGGTTATCTTTCAGGCTAAAGAACATGTCAGAGTCTGAAGATTTGTTTTTAACTTCATAACACACACTCTGACTTTTCATTTTATAAATTATTATTATTCATGACAGATAGTAAAACTAAAATAGCACATTTTATTTTCCCTCTCTGCTGCAGTGATAAGAAATGTTTGTGTTAGACTACAAGTTACACATGGAACCTTATTTAAGAACTCAACTTTGACTTAAAAATCCTAGAGCTAATTTTTTCCTGAAGGATTTACAATATTAAACATATGCACTGTATTACTGAGTACATCTTTTTAATTGTGTTTTCATGATGAAGACAACGACTCCACCTTGTGGATAACAATCAGAACACGTGTAATCTCTACACTAGCCCACTGATCTTTGATACTACTAAAAACGGGTCTGAAAAACAGAACTGATCACAAATTCAAATACAGTACTCCAGAAAATTTTCTGAAATTGTTCTATCCCAAAATTCTTATGCTCATATAAACTTCCCTGCAATGTTCTTTAGCAACTGCTGAAACAGAAATATAAAGATACCAGATAAAGAGAAAAGAAATGCACCTGCATGAATGAAGAACAGAAAAAAGCTAGATTAAGAGTGATCAGCATAAACACTTCAGGACAGATGATGTGCCATTTCAAGGACAAGTCAAAGCCTGGTAGAGAAAAAACGATCACAGTAATGCTGTGACCCAGAGTTGTACCGGACCAAACTGGACAGCTGAAACTGCTGCCCTTACACCAGTTGCTTGCTATAAATGTCACTGTTCCTGTAGCCGAAGGTCCAATCTGCATGTGAAACAGCTCCTTTACTGCCAGTTTTTGGCCTATTACAGCCTATCAAACATCAGCAATTAATAAAACACTAAGTTTACTAGGCTAGGCTGATCACTATATGGGCTCAGCAGCTTCTGTGTGAGTAAAACAAGGGTCCCTATCACACAGATCTCAAAGCTGGCAGTATTTTGAGCTGTACAGTGTTAATAATACATTAGAACTGATTATATACAATTGCATAGCCCAGAAAAACAAAAATAAAAGAAACTTCAGAAATATAAAACAACTGAAAATACTTCAAGATTAACCACTATCATTAATTAAAAAGTCATTAACTAAACCCCAGGCTTACCCAAAACCCCAGCCATCAATTGCACTGGCAAACACCACATTTCCATGGTCTGGTGAAAAATAGAGATGTGAATCATCAGTATCTTCCAATCCAGCACTCCAGTCATAAATTTGATCTCCTGGTGCAGTGTCTGAAATATTTTCACTTTCTGTTTCCTTCTCAGCTCTTTCTTCTAAGACTTTAGAGGTAAAGAGTGCTCCAGTAACTGCATTGATCTACAGAAGGATACATAAAACAACCCAAGATTCAATCACTCTTTCACAGCCCTTGCAATTAAAATGCAATTCCCTCTCCCCACCAAAATATAAAGAGAAGTTTGGCTGTGATTCATTTTGCAATTTAAAGCACAGACCTTGTGTCTAATCCTGCCCATTTGAACAGAACAGGGAGTGTGATGAGACTAAAATTTTGACTTAAATACCATGTACATTCCAACTCAAAGTCAGCCACATCAGGACTGAATGAGATATAGAGTACCATGTGTAATACACTTTGTGTCTCAGAACAACGAATGGCAAAACAGAAACTTGTTACTGACAACAAACAAACAACAGGAGGACAAAGAGAAACCAGGCAGATAAGTCCTTAAAAATAAGTTCAGGGGGGCAACCAAATCACAAAGTTTGAAAATAACTTGATTTATGACTTGAAAGATGAATTAACTTCATGCCTGCATAAACCCATCAATATCAGAAGCAGCTGAAGCACATTATTTGTCTATCTTCAAAGAAGTTGAGCCAATTTAATAGGAAGAACAAAACATTCAGCATATTATTTCTAAAAATGAAGACTCTTCCTGATGACCTGTCAAGAGGCATTTAATACTCTTCTCTATCATGGGCATTCTGAATAAAAATCAGAAATGAAAGTATCTCAGTGTTTAATATTAGACTAGATGTTATGATGCTTGAAAAAAAAAGTTTCTGCTGGACTAAATTTATTGCAGCTATAAAGTAGTGAAAATCACAGTGTCTCTCAATTCAAAAATAGAGAAAAGGGGGAAGAAGAAACCCTCACCAAAATCTGCTGTGTGAACATGACACAATAGCACCAATACCTGTTCTAAGATGTTCTTAAGGTGTGAGTACGCTTCCTGAGGGGTGAGCTTGAGCTCCACAATCAAGCGATCAATTTTATTGATCACCAATACTGGACGTATATTTTCTAGCCATGCTTGCCGCAGAACTGCTTGAGTCTATTAAGAAGGAAGTTGTTAAGAAAACATTACAGAAAGCTTGATACCACAAAAGTTAAAGAAAATTACAATATAATTCTAAAATTTAATTAAACAGAGAGTAAAGGACAGCTTGAAAGTCAAACCGGAAATTTGATTACCTAGCGTTAGTTATTATAAAATCCTGCAGAATGGCAGTTTCATAGCAAAAATGCTCACAACAACATAAAACTCTTTATAAAAAGCCATGAAAAAAGCCATATCAATGTTATTTTGCATATTTCTTCAATACCCAAAGAGCACACATAAGGATACGAAATTAATTCCACTTAAGACATTTATTTCTTTTCAATACAAATGGTCCACTACCTAAGAAGTAGGTAATACTGTTTCAACCCTATGTCACTAGACCCACTCACCAGCACTGCTCAGTTTTTCAGCACAAGTCTGAAACTAACTACCCTTTCATACCTCAAGTACACTGTCATTTATTAAAAGTTTTACAATATTTCTTAAACCAGCTCATCTTTTATTTCTACATAATACACTTAAGACTTTGCTTTATCTTCTCTACCTTCTTTCTCTATTAATATATTTTATTTCACCTGTGGACAGACCCCTTCAACAGCATCCACCACTATGATGCAACCATCACAGAGTCGGACAGCAGTAGACACTTCTGAAGAAAAATCCACGTGCCCTGGGGAGTCTATTAAATTAATCAGATACTCCTCATTACCTAGGATCAAACAATAAATTAGTATTTCAGAGCACTTTTCAAAAACATTTTTCAGCCACCTGGTTACACTGCTTAAGCTATTAGTAATTTCTAAGGACCAGATCTACAGTAACCATTACACTTAAAAACTCCAATAAAGCAGGACAACTGTGAGCAGAGTAACATCTGGTGGCTTTGGTTTAATTTCACTCTTTATGCCAGTCTTCATCTTTTAGTACCCAACTACCTTCAGGAATTTAAAACCAAAACCAAACCAAACAACCAAAAATCAAAAACCCTAACCCTGAACAAGCTTATAGTAGCATTACAAGTAGATTACTAGCTAAAACAAAACTGACTGCATTAGTCTGCATTTTAAAGACTAATCATGACAGAATATCATTAAAATAAACCCTGTATTCTTGATTAAATATCTCATTTCAACCTCGTGTTCTTTTTAGAACATGGTTTTGACTCCATATTAGTAGAATGTCTTCAAGATACCAATACAGGAGAAGTTTTTAATATTTTCTACACTACTTCAAAAAAAAAAAAAAAAGTGGAGACTCCAGTCAGCTTTTAATGAACTCAATACATTTATCATCAGCCATAACCAAAATAAGATTAAACAATTTTCCTGTTTAAGCGGTTATACTGGAGTCTAAATTTCAGTACAACAGAAAAACAACAGACATAAGAAGTTTCAACCATTAAAAGTAAGGTCATTTCAGAGTCAACAATAAAACAGCCAGTTTACAATAGTAAGCTGGAAGATTGTTGATTTCAACTATTTTTTATAATCAGCTGTAGATGAAATGGAATGACTAACAGTGGCTTTTCTGTTCATGCAAACAGCTATTCTTTTTCCTGCACAAGCCTATTAGTAATGTATTCCAAGGTTTCCCTTTGCTTAGCTGAGAATAAGACTAGTGAGGAATATGGAGTCATAAAAAAGATGACACTGTAACTACACTATAAAAGAAAACCTCTGAACAATTTATAGCAGTGTAACAGGCACCTTGCCACAGAGGTATACTAAACTACAAAATCACCTTAAATTTGTTGGGTTTTAAAAGAAGGTCTTGCCTTCAAGCAACGTTAGTTCAAGATTTAAGATCAAAATATGATATTAAGATCTAAAATAAAAAGATAAAGGCAACTATTCATATAGCCTCCACTCAGAGATATGATTGAAGATGGTGCCTGTAATCCTGAGACAGAACTTTTCTTAGCTAACAGTTGAATGAATAGATGTCTAAGCCTTTGCAGCATCATAGCCTAGCACTGAGAAACACAAAAGGAAAAGTTCCATACAAAAAGATCTCAACAAAACCAAAGAAAAGAGAGGGAAAATTAACTAAAATACGTATTAAAGCTTATACTCACCAGCGTCAACAACTTACCTTTCACAAAGTGCAGTGAAATTGCACTAGATTTCATGGTTATCCCTCGGATCTGTTCATCTTCTCTACTGTCTAGGTATCTCAGCTGAGTACAGAAACAGAAGAAGAGATGATAAATCTGTAGAACTATCTTCACAAGCCAAAAAGTACGACTGTGAGAAAATGAGGTTGAGCAAGACTAAGAGAATTTCCTTAATTATCTCTGATTCACAACTGCAGCATGTACACACCAGAAGTTTGTTATAAATGACAGTATAAACACTACCTTGCCTGCCAAGCGGCTGGAGATTATTCCATTGCTAGAAATTAGACAATCAGCCAGAGTAGTTTTGCCTGAAAAGAAAGAGTTCAAATTAATAGAGACAGTGGAAAAGGATACAATGATATTATGAATGGTGACAACATCCTGTGTTCTAAGATACCAACATTAATAAAGGCTTCAAAATGCCACAAAAGTACAACTTAAAATGAAACTGATTATTCAACTTGACCTGTTAGGTACACACAAGCTTATTTTTGAAGAGTGGACGTCAACTTTACCCTCACATGACTGGAAAAACAGTTGAAATAACAAACAACAGAAGTACATCAGAACCTTAACAGATCATGCAATTAGACACATTTCCACCTACATAACAAACGTCTTCCCTTAAATAAACATGGAAACATAACACCCATGTATATTGTTTATGCCAACATTCAGCATCACAGAAGTAGAAAACATTCAGTTTCAACTACTCGGAATCATTAGTGTAATGCTCTCTTAAGTTCTAAAAAGCTGCAACAGGCCAACAGAAATGGGCATAAAGCAAATTTAGTTCTCAGGATGACGATTAAGGCAGTTTAAAGCTAAAGCTGTGAAAACCTGTTGCTTTAAACCAGTGACCCAAACATCTCGCCACCATCACGCACACTCTTTTCCTCACGAGGTGCTTCCTGCCAAGCACAAGCACGTCTTACCATGATCCACATGGGCCAGTATACAGATATTCCGGATTCCAGAAGTGTTCTTCTGGAGGCCAACCATCTTTCCCACACTTGTGAGGACCATGGCTACCTAACTGTGAACGGAGGGAAGTGTTTTACTTAGGAGACAAGTTAAGAAACAGCCTTTTTATTTTAACTGCTACGCCACTGCGGCTGTTACTCATGGGTGAAACCTCCGGCACAAGGATGCGTCACGCCGCGCCGCTCGGCCACCATGTGCCCTCCGCCCGGACAGCTGAAACTGACAGGGCTGGGGCCGCGTTTGCTCTGAATGCGCACCGGGAGGTTGCCGCTGGTCAGTTTCTCATCTCCTACGCTCGCACAGCCCCGCGGCTCTGTGCGCCCGAAGCTGCCCCGGCACGTACAACCGTCCGCGCCTCCCACACAGCGGCACCCCTGCCACCGCCTCCCTCGGCGCTGCTCGCACCCTCCCGCGCTTCACCGGCGCGCAGCCACCACAGGGGCCGATGCCCAGGAGAGGGACTCGGAGCTGCCCTGGTGTTCCCACGCCTCCACCAGCAGCACCGGGCGCGAGTGCCTTAAGGGTCTGAGGTGAGGAAGGGGGAGGCCGCGCCGCCCGCCCCCCGCGGCCCCTCACCGCTGCGTGTCGGGGGGAGCTCCCCCCGCGCTCCCTAAGGGCTCCGCCGCCAGCACCCGGAAGCCCGCGCGCATCCCGCTCCGCTCCGCCCCGCCCGTGCGTGACGCCGGACGGAAGCCGGCGGAGGCCGCGCACGGCGGGGACGCCGCTGTTGCCGCGCAACGCAGCGCTTCCCTGGTTACCGGTCGGAGCGGCTCGGGCAGCATGGGGCGGCCGCGGTGTCTGTGCGAGATCTGCACCTGCGGGTAAGCTACGCCGGGGTCCCTGGGAGCCGGTCACCCCCGAAGGGTCACTCCCGAAGCGCTACGGCCCCACAGAAGTACCCCCTTGTCTCGTCCCCCTCACCCGCCCCACTCCCGTGCCGGGCCGTGGATAGCGTCCTTAGCGGCGGGACGGCAGAAACATTCCCGTTTCAACAGCTTCTGGGTTCCGTTTCTTCCTAAAGGAGCCTTCTCGGTAAATGTGAAGCAGCAGGTTTGTGCTTAAGTAGGGTAGGGAAAAAAAGCAGATCTGGAAAGCATTAAAGTCTGTCAAAGCCAACTAGACAAGACCGCAGGATCGGGCTTCCCCATGAAGCAGAATTAACCTTTACTGGGAGCTCCGAAAAACCCTCAAAAGAGTTTGTTTGTTTGTTTTCTGGAGAAATCAACCTTGACAGAAACCTGTGCAAGAACTCTGGCCTTTAAAATATATCAATATATTAAAATATATTTAATATATCGCATCCAGTAATAGTCTCCACTTGGAAGAAAAGCCCCACTATTTCTTTAAGTTCTATGATCACATATGGAGACACACAGCTCATCATCCTGCTGTAGCCTCTCTGCCCCAGGAAGGCTGGTGTGAGAGGGTACAGCAGGCAATTTTCTTTATAAATCACTGTTACGGTGGTATAAGCATTATCATCAATGACACAGGTAAAAAAAAAAATCAAGAGTCAGGTTTCCCAAAATCAGAAGTGATTTAAACCTTGCAAAAGTCAGATAGATGGTCATAGGTGTGGAGTCAGTACTGTTAATATTTTCAATTTCTCATATTTCTACGTTAAAAATTTAAAGAAATAAATGAACTGACGAAGAAAAAAACAAACAGACCAAACCAAAAAAATAAATAAAAATGCTGAAAAATACTCATCCTAGGATTCAAAGATTCAGTTCTTAATAGTAATTATATCTTTTATTTTTTAGTATATATATTTTAATATTAATATTAATATTTTAATATTAAAAGAAAAAATCTAACTACTACATACATACGAGAGTCACCATAAGATCACAAGAGCGTGAAGTACTGGGCCAACCCTATGGCTGCAGGTGGCACCATGAACTACAAGTTTCATTTTGACATTTGTAGGGCAGACATGGCCCTTATGTGCTTCTGCACAAGAAGTCTGTCTATCTGTTCATCATGGGGTTTTTTATCTGTACGCAGGCGCAAAAGACAGGCAGTGTGTAAAGCTGAGAATGTCCTTTTTGGCCAAGGCTATAGATGCAGTTTGTCCCATAAATTTGTTTCAAACATCCTACATTAACAAAGAACTGGAACACATTTTTTTCACAATGAGATAGCAAATCTGCATCAGCCTCAAGTGTAGAGATGGAGAGAGCACAATCTGACAGCACAAAAAACATGGTTAAATTCAACCAAAAACTTTCAATTCAAAAACCCAGATTAACAATATAAATAAGTGAATAAAACATGCACAAAAGTTACAGTTTAAAGTAAACATAATTGAAGTTCATACAGTCAATAAAATCTTAACCTATTATTGGCTTAGGCAGCACATGGTGTTTGCTTCACTGTAGTTACAGTGTTTCTGTTTTTAAGGGATGACTGGTTGCTTGGCAGTGTCACCTGGATATGGCCACACATACGCATTGTAGAAGAGGTTTCAAAGCAAAGATCTAATCATAAAATCATAGAACAGTTAGGGTTAGAAAGGACCTTAAGATCATCAAGTTACAACCCCCCCTTTCTCAGTGTCAGCCTTTCCCCACTCATTGCACTTTTATTATATTATTATAAAAGTCTAGATTCCTGAATAAATGCCAGTTAAAATAAAGGAAGATTTCTCTAAAATACAGGATGTTTAAAACTTTATACTGACCACACATAAATATACACATGACAAATAAAAACTATCAGGTCTGCCTTTCCTACTAGGAAAGTAGATGAATCTCAAAAATACAGTGTCCATACATAATTTCTGTCTTTCAGACCATAGCATGTGAACTGGGAGTTCAAAAAATAAAAAACTTTGAGTAGTGCTTGTTTAGGTGTTTTAGTAAGTTTTTGTTTAAGTGCCGAGAAATAGCATACACTCACCTCCTTGTTTTCTTGCCCTTCCTGTTCTTTCCATTTTCCTTTCCCTGGTATGTTCTGAATAGGTGTCTCAATTGTTACTTGACTATCTGTTGACTTGATTGAAAAGCAGTAAGCACCTGAGGCTTTGAAAGGTTCTGGCTTCTTATACAGGGCTACTTCATTTATCATCTGTTGAACTACTGAGCTGGCAAAGTCAGGCAGCCCAAACTAATACCAGCTCTAGGGATTTCCAGTTCCAGATAACTTCTTTCAGTGTTTTCTTGATTGGTTGGTTGGGTTTGGGTTGGGTTTTTTTTTTTTCATTTTACTTTTCCTAGCAGGAGTCCTTCACATCTGTTTCTGTATTCTATTTTATCTTGCTATAAATTATTGTTTTTTTCATTTTTGGTATTCACTGTGAGAAAAATTTCAGATCTTTCAACTAGCTTCCTGAAACTTGAACTTATTCATACCCAATAAGAGCTGCACTGGTTTGCCCTTCTTCTCATTTTTAATATTCATGTACTGAATTTTAGAAAATACATTTATTTTAAACATATATTTATTATTATATCCCTTTGCTTATATCTGAACCAGTATTGCAAGCTGTCAGCTGCAAATAGGAGGAACATTTTTCATGATATATCTCCTTAAAAGAGAGATTAAATAATAATCACATCAGCCAAAATAAAATTTTAAAATTATGCTTGAAACAAACTGCTAGAGATGTGTTATGCAAATTAGAATAACAAGGTTTTCACAGCAATATAGAAAATAATGGGTACATTTTAATTTCACGCAAAATTTACTCAAAACGACAGGTATAAGTAGTAAATTAAGTCATGATATATCTCTTAATACCTTTTAACACAATGGTGTCATTAAAATAGGCAATGTCAAGCAGGTGCAATTGAAATAAAACCTACGAAGAAAAACAGATGTCGTTATTTATAAACATAATTTTGGATTGAGGATTTAGTCAGCCCTTTTTATTAAAAAATAAGGGTTGAAAAATCAGAAATGAGCTGCAGAGCTCTAGGAGCACAGAGAAGATTTCACACCCCTACAATTTTAATCAAAAAACATTAATCAAGAGTTGTGGTGAAAATAGGTGAGCAGAGGCACAGAAATAAAGACAAGCAATGAGAGAAAACAGTCAAAAAGAGGCAATATGAGAGGATAAATGAAGCATAGTTATTTTTACATGTAAGACTAGCACTATTACTAAAGATTAAAAAAAAGAGAGGAAGGTGCATCTTGGTGGTAGCATCATCTAGAGGCCTGAGATCAGCTGTATCCATCCTTCATATTCTGTATTAAGGACTAACTTGCATGCTGATGCTGTTCATTACTGCATAAGTATACTGTGCTCTGGGACCTATGCCATCAGCACAGGATTTTGGGGTTTTATCACTCAGAAACCATTTTAAGCACAGCGACTGACATTGTTCTATCTTCCACATCCATTACCCACTCCATAGAGTATGTTTTTTTTCCCTTAAACGAAACTATTCAAAATTATCTCATCTGATGTATTTTACCCAGGCGCCATCGTTGCCTTCATAAACCCACAAGGATTTATGATAATGGACAACAGCCATGCCTCACAACAGAGTATGTGGAAAAATATCCCAAGTATAGCAACATCTCTCCTCCCTGGAGCTTTAAGCCAAAACAAGAGTACCAAGTGCATCATGGGAAAATGGAAGGAATTACAACATTTAAGTAAGCTTTTTGAAGCAATGTGTTTCACAATTGTTCCATAAAGTTTTTCTTTTTTTTTTTTAAGGGGGGACTGAACATTGTATTGTAATCATTTTCAAAATGCAATCATTGCATCTTTTACACTTTAGCATATATAAAAGTGTAAATTTTGAGTATAGAAATACTGTTACCACAAAAAGGTCACTGAAAAAAAATGAAGCACTCATACAACAGGATTTCCATGTTTTAGAGAATCCTGTCACCTATAAAGATAACCAAAAATTTTTATTCATGTTTTCAGCCTGCTTTGGAAATCCAGATCTCGTCTAGCATGAACAAGCTGGCAAGCTGGGGAACTTTCTGTAATGCATGTGTGGAATCTGAGACTGGGAGGAAATTAAACCTTAAGTAAAAAGATCAGAGATTTTTTTTCTTTTTATTTGGTTCAAACACTTCTAAATTATTAGATGTTTGAAGAAAACCATCTCTAAAGCGGTTCAGTAGGTCTCTCCTGTCAGTGTACAAACTGATATTAAGCTTACAAAATTAAAGAGCATCTTTCAAGCAGTTAGGAAAAAGACATCACTCATTCCTTTTCAATAATGTGACAGGAGCACAAACCTTTTTACTTTTAATACATTTTTTTTTTCCTTTCAGCTACAAGGACAAGAGGTGAAACTTCATGTAATTATTAAAATGGCCAAATGCATTCTGCAAGATTGGCTGTGTACTGCATACACTTTTAATGTAATGTACCCAAATTTTATGTGCTATGGTTTTCTTTCCTCCTTGCTATCCCTCTAACATATGGCTTCAGATTGATTTTTCAGAGTAAACATTATAAGTTCTCATTTTTTCCATATAATGAAAAAATTGACAAAAGTGCCTCCATCAGAAAAAAAAAAAAAGTTTTTTAACCAGTGTTTCTCTTTTTCCCCATTTCAGATCTGATTATTTACCATACAATATTGTGAAGCGACATTTTCAGGTACAAGAAGAATATAAACCAAAGACAGGAGAGATAGAACTGGGAACCACATACCAGAAAGATTACAATGCTCATAAAATAGAACCAGTGACATTAGTAAGACCTCTAGAGAGGAAACACACTACAGGAGGAAAACTGGATACCATACCAACCTATCAAGGTAATAATATATGCCACCTACAGGAGAAAAAAACAAAATGAAGGTAGTATTCTGAATTACCTATATCAGAAACTGGATTTTTTTAGTTTGGGCCAGAGAGTAAGACATCATAGAAAGCAGGTGAGAAGGCCTCAAAATGATCAGCACTCTAGAGGTGATGTTTACTGGTTCTACAAAAAGCCTTTGCTAAGGTTTTCTTGGCTAAAAGGAGAGAAACGCTAACTTATGCTTGGTTAGATTACCTCAGGCAAAAGTTGGTTGTAGTTAAAGTGCCAAACTAGTTGAAATAATAAGAATCAAATATGGCTATTAAAACAGAAAGATTGAATACTTCGTGCAAAGTGAGCAGAGGACGGAGTAGAGAGACAGAAAGAGTTGGAAGGGTAAAACTTGGCGAAAAGACTCTTAAAAAAAAACAGTTATATTTCACTAGTTCCTTTAAGCTTAAGCTTATGCTAGATAGAAATGCATTTGTATAAATACATTCTAGTTATATTTACTAATTGAAAATAATTTATAAGGAAATTTACTCTATTTAGCCTACACACAAGTAGGCTATTTTCTATACACACTAAATACGTACATGCAACATTTTCCTTGAGGATATAGTCAAAATAGGACATCATGTACATTTTTTTGTCTTTTTTTATCACACCAATAATAGAAGACAGTTTTGTCATATCACAAACACGCAGAAAACATTCTATTCTCACTTACCTCCATTGTATTTGTTTTGCAAGATTTCATACCAGAATAATTTGGCTTAATTTTAGAGGAATGGTCTTAAGTAATTGCACTTGTATGGTGAAGTTTTGGTTTTGCTTTAAAGATGACTACAGGTCATGGGAAGTTCAAAGAAGGGAAGCTACTAAAGCGGTATGTATATACCACCCACCTACAGAGAAGTTTGGAAATTCTACTACATTTCAAGATGACTTTGTTCCTAGGGAATTGAATCCCAGACAAAGTTTTAAACCTCCTTGTGTAGCCAAGCTTTCAGATGTGCCTTTCAATGGTGCTACCAGCCATCGCACTTCTTATATTGCTCATCAACTGGAACCAAAATTCATAAGACCAAAAGAAGAGTACAAGCCAAGCAACCAACCCTTTGTAGATCTCACAACCCACCGGAATGATTTTAAAGGACTACCTGGGGAACTCACAAAAAGCTGCAAGCCTGAAATTGCAAAAGTTGGCTCCAATGCTCGTTTTAATGGAATCACTGAATTCCAGGATCGTTTTCAGCCGTGGCTGGTCTCCTTACCTGAGGTCCGCAAAACCAGAGAGTATGTTCCACCCCCAGGCAGCATCGATTTTAACTCCACAAGCCGTCTTGATTACATTAAGCATGAAATTTCTCCTGCTTTCCCCATAAGACCAGCTTCTAATAGAAGAAGAACCAATGCCCCTTTTCAAGGGAGTACTACTACGAAAGAAGATTTTAAAGCATGGGGTACCTGTCGGCAAGAGATTATTAAGAAACAACAGGAAATTCAAAAACCCATGGGAAAATTTTATGATCGAACTACATTCAAATCTCATTACATACCACATCAGATCACTCCAGTACAAAGTTTCAAACCTGTACATGCTATAGCTCTTAATTCAGGTCCTTTTCAAGATGAAACTATGTATCACACAGAATATACTCCAAAGAAACCAGAGATCTGCCCAGGAAATTATCCATCTCCTCCAGGTTATGTCTATGTAAACACAGATTCTCATGGTCACAAATTCTTTCGCCAGTGTACTCCAGAATTTTCCAAGTCAGATAGTAATCCTATTCCAAAGGAAATAGCTGTTGTGTCGTAATACTGAACTGCAGTATTTCAAGCACCCTGTTTAAAGAATTGAAGCTCTACTCATTTTTTTCTTTAAAATAACACTGAAAGCAAACAATGCAAATTTTGCTTTTAAAATTATTTAAACTAATAGCTTGAAGGAAATGAAAGCAAAACCAGAAGTTTATTACAAGAATAATAGAAATTTGCCAAATTTTATAGGAATAATGCACCTTATACAGAATATATTCTTTTTCTGATCACGCATTCGAGTTTCCTTGCCTTCCCAAATTTTATTACTCTCCATCTCAAGCATAGGTATTGTACATTTAATTCTTTCAGATTTTCCACAAATCAAAATTGTATTTAGGAAATAGCAAGTATCTTGTGATCATAACTTCTTTTCATAGTCAGCAAATAATGCTGTTATCTAAATAATTAGCATCAGTCCAGTTTTTCATCTCAATACTTTGAGTAATCTGATAAGAAGATATTTTTTCTTTACACTTTGCTGCCCAAATCATAAGATAGCATCCCATCAGACCTCAGAATTCCTGAAAGCCCGGGTTTAGCATTTGTCGTCATTATTTTTCCTTCATTCAGTTCTGAAGACGGTACAGATTTCTAATTTCTAACAGCAATTAATATGAAGTATCCTTTCTCTGCTCCCGTACACATACCTGAGATCACCCAGACATAAAAAGCAGATCATTAGACTCTGTTTCCTGATTTTCCTGACCATGAGTTTTCAGCCTCACTCCCAAAGGAAACATAGCTTTGGACACACTATGACCTTCGACCTGAGTAATTTTTAAACCCAGTTTTCAAATTCATAAAATTTTACAAACAGATTTCAAAGGTGATTGTTTTTCACGTTTTTATGGTAAATGGTGAGGAAGCAGAAAGAATCAAGCTCAAAATGTTAACATCTTCCTGCTATCTGATTTTTAAAGCCAAGCAGCCTGTTACCACTGCCTGAGTTCACAGCAGAGTCAGTTTGATAGGGAAAATGGCAGAAAACTATAAAGGTGTATGCAGAGATAACAGAAAACAGTGTAAACTAAGTTAAAAACAAAAAAATACCAGCCAAGATGCAGGAATCTGTAGACAGCCTGGCTTGAGCCTGTCTGCTCTTCAAAGCATTACTTATTAAAAAACACAGGAAACAAATGTTTTCCAGAAGTCGTACATGCAGTGATTATGCTTCTGTATGAGATATTTAGTATTTTCTCTATGTATCTTTACCTGACTTGGCGAAATCTAAATGAACTTAATTTCAGTCCTATTATGCTCATGATTTAAGCAAGACCCAATAACTCTATGATTAACACTATCATGTTCTATCACAGTTATTTCAGTATGATTTTTTTCAGTATTGCAGATCTTGTACGCACTGCTATAGGGCAGTCATTTGGGTTCTAAAGAATTATGTGCTCCTACTTCATAACCAAATCACCAATAAAAGGACTAAGATGGATGATGGATACATATTGTAAGCAGGAACTGGATCCTATGCAAGGAAGAAAGCTGAACTGAGTATATTAGCTGTGCATAAATGTGTTGTATGAGAGAGCTCCAGACATTATTAAAGCATGAGTTACTTTTGTGTAATGTTTGCCTTTGTCCTGTGTTTTTATAATATGACTCTGTTAAAGAAACAACAACTCAATTAACATTTTCTCTCTGAAGATTAATGTCCCCAGCTGGTAAAGACATTTTGGATTGAGAATGAACAAGGGCAATGTAAAGCTGTGATAACCTAGAAGCAGGACAGGAAAAAGTACAATTCATTGTCATCCTTCTAAACCACAGAAGAAAACAAACTACAAACACCCTTTTCTTGATGAAACTCGGGCCATTCTCCCTCTAGCCACAACTGGGAAAACAAAGTCAAAACTATGCATAGTTGCACCTACCGAAGTCTGTATCCTATACACGGTCTTGGTAGCTCATGAGAAGTTTACAGAATATCCTTCCCCAGATCCTGAAAGGTCTCTTTTCTAGGGAAGAAAAAAACCTCATTGAGAAATGCAACCTGAATCCATGAAGTTATGTGTGCATGTTCTGCTGAAAATCACTCCTCTGGGTCTGCGAGTGAACCCACATGATTTTTGTAATTTTCACAGATGTTGATTTAGTTCTTAAGTCACTTCCCCTCCCCTTAAGTTATGGAAAGTCATTGGGTGCCACCTACCAGCACAGTACAAAAACTTTTGGGAGGAAGTAGAGGGCATATTCAGATACATTTAATAGTTCCTCTGCAGATGTGTTTGAAGACTTTTTTAGGGTGGAGGGGACATATTCCCTTTCATTTCACCTGTAATGTTTCCCCCCCCAGTGTAATACTGAAAGAGAGAAGCCTTTATTACATTACAGTTGAAAGAGCCACAACCTACTGATTGTGCTTCCAGCAAAAACATCAAATGATATTATAAACCTTCAGATGGTATCCAATACTTGAGCTCAACTTTTTCATAAGCAACATGTTATTGAAAAGCAGACAAAATGAACAGCAGGCTGGAAAATTAATATTTCTCAAAATAACAGCTGTTAAAAAGCATTTTATGATGTCATGCTAAACCAAGATGTATAAGCAGAAAAGTTACTCATGGATTCAATTGGTATTCTGAAAGTGCTTTTCGGGCAGTACGATGTACAGCATGCTCCACAGTACTGCTATACAGACTGCACAGAAAGAATCCACTGATGACACAAAAGGAGAACTAAATAGATCCATGCACTTTTTCAGTGTTACTATTTAGGGTAACTGAAACACCACCATTTTATCGCTAGACATTTATTTTCAATTTAATAAATTTTTGAAGGCTTTTCTTGTTCATATTATTTATGAGACTCTTCTTTCTAAATACTATTACACATATTGGAAATTCTGAAACAAGATTTTTTTGCCTTGGCTATTCCCATCACCCACTAGATTTAAAACATATAGCTGTTCTGTTGGATCTAAATGAACTCTGCTTGGTGCAGTACATTGCAGGCAGCAAAGAATTGTAACTTTATTCCACCTTTTTAGAGAATCCTGATTCTAGATTTCAGTGAGTCAGTTCTGATTTATTTGGATTTTGGCAAATTCTCTTCCCCACTTTTTCAGTCAGGTTACATCTATGATGCCTCTTAATAGCAATGCAAAGCAGACTGTAATGAAGCTGAAAAGCTGTCTGATAAGCTGTCAAAAATAAGAAGTAATCTTAGCTTTGGTAAAACCTCAGAATTATGCACATAGCAGTTGATAAAATAACACTTGGAATGAAAACATAGCTACCATGAAAACCACAGTAACAAACCATCTCTCAGTAATCAGTGTTGAATAATCAAACTAGACTTTATTTCAGAAATATCAAAACTACGTTCAAGAAAGTAAAATCTTCAGTTATTGGAGAAGCAATAAAATAAATCTACAGAGGAGTGTCATGCCAATTGCAATAACAAACATTTACAGCACTGCTTCTGTATAGCATGCATACTTAACCAAAGATAGAGTTAAAGCAACAAAAAAAAAGCTATTTGTTAACATTTGAAGACTTTAAATATATGCAAAAACATGAATAAGAAATTTTGGTAATAAGAAAAAATATATGTCCAAAAATCTTTATTAAACACTGTACAAAAAATATTGCACTTTTAAAATCAGACAATAAATATCTACAAAAGTATCTTACAAATGTTTTCTTTTAATTTAAGAAACTGCTTAAACAATCAAGACCCATCGCTGATTAAAAAGGTACTGATCAGGAATATCCTCTCCTTGCAGTCAGCCTCCAACACAATAGTCCACACTAAACGTTTTCTATACAGTAGTGCTAATCTAATTTTCAGTGATGCAAACCCATTGTGCAGGAATGCTGTTTCTAACACTGTTCCTACAGCATGCCCGCTGATTAGTGTGTAATGTAGATCCAAGTCAATACAAACATTCAGACCTCCAGTATGTGCAGTAGTTTGGAAACTACAAAAAACCACATCTATCTGCTGCCTCTTAGGGGGTTCTCCCTGCTTGCAGCCCTAATGAGACACTCTGCTATGTGGAAAATAATTTACCTGGGAATATCATAATCAGAATTTATTAAAAAGACTCATAGTTTATGGTCATGATGAAAAGTCATATTGATGGAAACTGCTCAAAATAGTTTTCTTGCACTTGTCTATCTTCATAATTAATGATTGTTTCTTGGACATTAATGGGGGGAAAAACCCAACTTATTCAAGGCAGAAAATGTGACAGCCGTTTTGGCCAGTTAGTGGCTCCCCATTCGACTTGATATGGAAGAGAACAGCGCTCACAAATGTTTCATTCACAGCTCTGACAAGGAAGCCGTGTGTCTAGTTTAAAATCAGTACAAAAGTCCAGTCATGCCAGAACTTCAACTGTACTTCAATGGCCGGAGCAGAAGAACAGAAACAATGGAAGATGACACCCCATTTATTCAAAACAGATCTATTACTGTTTTGAAAATTGTACTAGCATCTACAATGTCTTTTACTGCATACACATAACTACAAGCACAAAAAATTGAATGTACTTCTGTACTCCACCCGACAGCTAATATCAGTAAAACATATCCTGTGAGAGCAACCCTTAAGCTCAAGCTGTTTATGAAAATAAAGTTGTTGCCAAATACTTTACAGCTACAGGCCACAGCTTCTATAAATTTAAAAATTGTGTTAAATTTGATAAAACAATGAAAACAAAACCTAGGGGTCAACAGTTGCTGCATTCCAGAATTCTTCAGAGGATTTTATGGCTTTGCTTTTCTCATAAGTTAAGGACAGTCAGCACTATCTGGTGCTTTTAGATAGTGCTATTTCCCCTGACGAAATTGAAATGTAAAATTTTTACAGATGGTATGTCATGATGTTATATTCCTAATCCAGACACGAAGATCTTTAAAACATTAAAAGTTCCATTGCAGAGAGTGGATAATAAAAGTTTCCAGAAAAATTGCTCTGTCCAGCATACCAATCTGCAATACTGGTTTTTCATTAGCCCCCCGTTTCCATTTACTGTTATGACTAATGTCTTATTTGCAAGTGTATACTTTGAGCAGGCTAGTTTAATGAACCTCTCTTCTCACTCTTCACTGCAGCATTATGAACTTCCCACAGAAGAGTTATATTTCGTGATGTGACTGACAACATCTTTGTTTGTAGGTGTCTATCAAGCATAACTTTAGTTGCTTTACAAATGTACAGTAGGGAGTTGTATCCTTGCATTTGCCTTCTGAAAAAAATATATTTAAACATTAAAAGGCTTTGTAATGAACTTTTTGTTGTAATTGTAAACAACTGGTGGATTCCTTGGTAGCTTTGCAGTTATTTTACTTTGCATTTCTGGCAGCAGTGGACTCCAAGCTGAGCTAGGTCACAAATAAGAGGTGTGATCTCACTGCATCCATTTACCTATTTTCTGTTTCATAAAACTACCCCATCTTTCAGGAATTAACAGCTTGCCCAGAGACTCATGAGTCACAACTGGCGCAGTCATGTAGGGAAGTTTGCATAAAACAACTTCCTAAATATCCTGTTTCTAAAAGTGCTTTTGAGGCTTTAATATCAAACTGGCCTACTCAGAGAAAAATAACCCCAGGACTGTGAAGTACTCCTTGGAGAGGATAGTTTTACCTTTGATGTACAATCAAATGCTTGCAGAATCATTAGCGTACAACTGTGAGTCACTTTCTAATATAACTGCTACAAACTATTACTATGCTCATATATAAATAAACATTTACACACTGCTGCAGGCTGTGCCATTGCAGTGTTGCCAGGTCACTGGTCTCTTCCTCCATCCACAGTACTGATCAGCCACAAGTTTGTTATTCTTTCTGTGTACACAATACACTCGTCTTGACTGAAATCCACTCCCACAGTCCACACTGCAAGGCCTCCAAGGGCCTGTCCGCCAGTAGACATCACATGCCTCTGAAGAGCAGTTTCTTCTGACAGGAGACCTGTGAAGGAAAATAAATGGCAGTGAAATGTTTGCTTTCGTGCTATACCATTATTTGCAGAATGATAGAGCTGATGTTGGAAGGGACTTTTTGGAGGCTGATTTGTGTTTTGAATATCTCTAAGGATGGAGACTCCACAGCCTTTCTGGGTAATCTATTCCAGTGCTTGAGAGTCCTCAGAGGAAAAAGATTTTTCTTATATTTATGTTGAACTTCCTGTATTTCATTTGTGTTCATTTAGCATGCCTCGCTCATGAGGAAACAAATGACAATGCCTTGTATCTTCAAACCAATTCATTAATAGTGGAACAGAAGAAATGTCTTGAGGAATACTTAACTGACCCTGAAATGTTGCATGCTCTTCATGCATAGCCTCTCTCCTGAACACAAGTAATGTTTCTACGCTGACACTGAACCTCCTCAAACTTTTGAAGCTGCCAAAGTGGAATCCTGGCTCTCAGTAGTACATGGAAGTTTCACGGCATACTTCAGCGGAGCCAAAATTTCATTGTGTGTGGAGTGAAAGTGCTTTGACATGCTCACAATTCAGAAGCATTTCTACAGCAAAGAACTGTGAAGAGCTGGGCTCAGTAATCTAGAAACACGATAACAATTCCCATGTATGCACTTGTTACCCATTTATTCCCTGCTCTTCATTGCCCTGTATCTTTAATAAGATCATCTAAAGAATCTAACTTGTAACTGCTTCAAACTGCATACCTCTTTCTTTCATCGCAAGAATAGTTTGACACCAAGGATCCATTACGAAGTTGACATATAATGTGACGATGGTGTAAGCCTACAGGGCGGCCTATGCAGCGACCAGAACACTAGAAAGTGAGAGAAAAGAATGAGGGGGGAGAAAAAGAAACAAATAAGTTAATAATAACAGAAATACCCTTCTAGGCAGTTACCCTGTCATAATTCTTGATCTGCATTTCTCCTTCAAGCATTCACCTCTGCTCGGATAAGGTTTCTGTGTAATTTTGCCAAGATACCGACTTTGCTGCCTGCTCACTACCTGTTCATAAAGCTAAATCAATTACCTGTGTTCTCAGCATTTTCCATTGCTAGAGCTGCAGCACCTTATCTGTAGCTCTGACAATCACAAACTTTCTTGCTAATGCCTGTATCAGGAATACAGCAACAGTAATCCTCTTAATTCACTTCTCTGCTCATTGAATAGTAATGGCTCTGTTAATAATCATAAAAATCATATCAATATGGACACAAGTTTATGGCACAAATGAAAAAACAGAAAACATAAGAAAGCAGAGTTCTGTGTATTAAACACTTACAACTGCTGTTGAAGCACATTCATATATCTATCTTTGGTGACTTCAAAAGTACAGCTATGCAAACTGTTCTTAGAACACTGCAATGAAAGCAATATACTAGCTTAAAAATGGAATGCATAGTAATGGATTAGCTTATAAAGTATATACTGAAACTAATCCTTAGGTTTTGGATCATGTCTTCAAACATGATAAAACTAGCTCACACATCACAAATTATTGAAAAAAAAAAAAGGATTTGCAATTCATGGGTCTGAAAGGCAATTTCAGCTAGTGCCACACAACTCTTCCTTTAAGCAACAGGGCTCAAAGAGAATAGGTGTTCAGCCAGTGGCATGACAACCCTGACACACTTTTAAGGTCTAAGGAGTTTCCACACAGACTCTGTAACATACCTCTCCTTTTGTCTGCATTGTCCCCACTGCACACAAGGGACCCAGACAGGGTTTCCTTCCCATGGGACGATCTCCATGTATGCAAGCCTCCGGCAGCACTGTCAGCACACTGCCATTAGCTTTCACTTGTTGACAAGTTATTTGTCGATAGTGAAATCCACTGCCACACGATGCAGAGCACTCAGACCATGGACTAGTTATCCACCTACAGGATGCAGAGACAAATTTACAGCAGCCATGAAAGCATTGCAAACATCCTGGTAGTTTGCAGGGATCTGTTTGCAAATAAAAACCAAGAGAACCTGTCATCGCAACAGAAGTCAGACTGCTTGTACTCAACAGGTTGTCGTAGGTAAGCCCTGTAGACCCCACTGGATTTAACATTTCTGAAAGAAGGACAGCATACTTTCCCCTAACTTATAAAGTGAATGGTACCTGATGTAGTTACGGCTAAGATGACAAGTGTCATAACTCATGCAAATTTATTACATCAAGATCTTGCTAGATAATGGCTCAAGCAGAACATGTTATTTATTTATTAGAAGTTGCAAAGACTGGTCTGTCTTAGCAGCTAGGAACAATACTGGGGAAGCAGCAAGTGGTAATACAATTTATTTGATTTATTTGACTTGATCTTTTCATAAATCTAAGCTAGGAATACGGAATGGAACTTCATGTATAGCACAAGTGTGATAATAGGAAAAATACTCTATTTTCTTTAGCAATTCTTTTATTTTCTTACAGTCAAACAGCTTATATCCATTAAAGGCAGATTAATCTTTTACAGTCTTGTCCTTTTTCTCCCCTTTCAAAGTACTTTCACAAACATTTGGTGCAGTGCACCACAGCAAGTCAGCAAGGCCCAAATTTGGCAAACACTTAAAGCACAACTTAAGCATATGCTTAAACCCTTATATTTGCTTAACTGCACTTCGATGCTGTGCTGGAGAGAAGCAATTAAACATACACAAAACGCTTTGAATAACAAGGGCTTATGCCACTGACTGTACATCTAAAGACTTTACAGTTCTATGGATATTTTCCAAACAGTTGCCCTGGGATGAGGAGATCCTGCAGGAATCAGTAAGTGGGGAAATGGAAGGGGAAGTCTGAACGTTTTGTACTTCCCTCCCAGGTCAGTAATCACAAGGACGAGGGGGAGGTTAGAGGCATTAGGAACCAGACACAGGGCTATTTTCCAGGCATCTGGGATGCTTTTCCCATACAGGAAGTGTGGAATACTTCATAAAAATAATTCATATGTTAGCATTTATATATAATTCAAGGTAGTGTTAAGTATGTGAGTATGCACACAATTCCCTTCCACTGGTGAATGCGTAAAGCCAAATTAAAACCAACATAGGTCTAAGCATTTTAATAACAGGGAATTTAGGTCCCAGGCTGTTTATGAAATAACTGATGGGTGTTGGTGGTGAATACTCTGGGTCCAGCGATAATCAGATTGTTAAATCATGTACTGCAGTCCACTGAAAAGGCATGGCCTTGCACAAGAGAGTACTCTTGTATCCTCCCAAGTCTCTGTCTTCTGCTCTGAATGGCTGGATTTTAAGAGGGAACCTGCAACTGAGTCTGTGTATTTCAAAATACTTGCTCTATTTCAGTATTTTTCCACTGGCAAAAAGTTTGCTTGTTATGGGCTGGCTGGAGTTCAGACTCCCAATTTCAGATGATCTGCATTTTTGGTTGCTAATAATGAAATATAAACAAATTTCTCTTGCGATTTATCTGTTGCTATGTTTTCTGTATTTAGAACACGGTTTAGAACATACTGGCAGGATGCTCTCCCACAATGTCAGTTAAGGTCTTAACACTTCTCTCCAAAAATTTTCCAGTGAGGGACAACTCCAAAACGTGTGCATGACTTTTCAGCCCTCATGGATTTTTATGCTGCTGACAGTGATGGCCAATTCTTTTAAGCATCAGAAAGCACTTGTTTTGAGGACTCCTGTGGGATTTCCTGCTACAAACCTAGAGCCTTGCTGAGCTGGAATGCTCAGTGCAATTCAGGAAGTCTAGAGGTAAGGTTTTGGCTTTTGGAATCAGATGTTGTGGTATACTTGCCTGTGATATAAAGATTTTTGCACCAAGATCACAAGATATCCCTGTTGGTCCAGTGAGAAAATTGGCAAGGGAAGGAAATGCATGGAACGCGACACTGCGGTGAGGGGCATTAGAGACAAATGAGGCATTCCCCAGCAAACATCTTACTCAGAGCTCTGCTGGCATGGAAGGAGAGGAGGTGAACACAGAGTATCCTGGCTGCTCTACACATGACAAGTTTTCTCTCTGTGTGTTGGCACAGATTCCACAAAGCTAGCACATCAGTGCCGCGGAGGGACCTCCAGCTTAGCTTCTGAAGTGTGGCAGCAGCAGGACTTGCTGCGGCAGCATGGAGACTTGCAGAGATCTCATTTATCCTGCTGAATCAAGTGCTTCCCTAACTTGCTAGTGATCTGTTTTCACAACCCTTATGCTTCAGCGTTCATGATGAACCAAAACGCCCATTTCAATCTCAGAGTACAAGCACAGAAACATTCAGTACACATAGAGCACATGGAAATAAGAGTAGAAAGGATTTTACCTGGCAGGGCAGTCATCTGTGTTGCATGACTCGTAAGTAATCACTGGCTTTTGCAGCTCTCTGCATAATGATTCATTTACATTCTGTTTCTCTGCGTTCATGCACTGTAGCCTTCTGGAGCGGGTTCCTGTGTTCCCACAGCTAGTAGAGCAAGTACTCCACTCAGTATATTCCCATTTATAATCTAAGAAATGCAATTGAAAATAGCATGAGAGAGGCACTATACATTGTAACTGTGTCGCATTTCAATTGATTTGGCAGCATATTCTTTAAGCTAGATAGACACCGCATCGACTGTGGAACAGCAAATATTTCAGCATTGTGACAAGGGACCATAAGCCCAAGTAGAATTTCATCCTACTCAGCTTCCCCTCAAGTTCAGCCCTTACATATGAGCACAGAGTTCTCTAGAAGGCAAATGGGATCAGCATATGTGCACACGAAGGGCAGAACCTAGCTCACAGTAGGAACTAATGAACTTCTTTTAAAACTTTCATAACATTTTTCTACAATGAGCATTAAAAAGAGGAAACTGTAAATCAGGCTCTCCGGGTTTCCTGCTGTTCTACAGTGAGTTTATTCTGAAGAAAACTCATCTTACTCCAGACACTTCACATAATTTCAGGATTTAAAGGAATCCTGTGCTAAACTATAGAAAAGTATTTAATGCATAAATAATTTGCCACTGAGGCACTGGCAAGATGAAAAAGGAATTTGTTTTAAAGAGCATTTTATATTAAAAACCGATCACCTCTAACAATTACTACCTTTCTATTTAGTCACAATTCCACACTTCCCCTTGCCCTACAGGTTTTTTTTTGACACTTGGTAAAAGATGAAGTACTGTGCAATGTTGACAGATTTTTATGTGATCACAGAAGGAGTCAGATTTTTCTGTAATAACCAAGAATAATTGATAGCTACCAGCTGTGTCCACAGGCTCACTCTTCCAGCACATAATGAATTCTTTAACTTATTGTTTTTCAATGTTTCCTTATTACTTCTGGGTTTCTTAAAATAATACAAAAGGGCCTTTTTCAAAGTGGAAATAGTTAAATTTACTGACTGAAAGTATGATGGAGAGACTGTATTGTTTGTTTAACTAGGATGATACTGCTCAGAAGTGCCCTCAATATGCCTACTGTGCAAAAAACACCAGAGGAGATTTTGCAGTCTTACAAATGCATGGGTATTTTAGTAATGAAATGTTTACATAAGCATCGTTAAAGCTCATGATTAGAAAATGATATTGCCCCCAAATTCTGACCAGCCTGACTGGAAAGGGTATTGGGCAACCAAAAGGCAGCCCAGCTAAAGACTACAGGTGGATAGTTTAACACGTGGCTGGACCTGTTCAGAAATTTTAACTTTAATGAGATACGCATTAGGACCAGGGTTTGCTGAACCTCTATTAAGATATTTTCTCATTCAGTTCATTACTGTTTTGATTTACTTTTGTTTTAAAACTAAATATTTTGATCACGGATACGTTTCAGTAAAATCACTTTGTAAACGTAACTGACTCAACATCCCCATACCTACCAGAACCATTCTCACCCACAGAAGTAAAGCACTGACAGTCACTGAGAATACACTTAGACACAGCGCAGGGAACTTTTAAGATGTGATCTTAACTGTTAGGCTCCTTTGCACAAACAGTTAGCCAAACCATATTGATATGTTAATAGCTAAAACACATACCAAAACTTTCAATTTCAAGAGATACTTGCTTTTAAACCTCATTTACGTCCCCCAGGTATTGACTGGTAAGAGGTTTGAGGTATTTTTAACTGTCATATGGAGTTTGGTGCTTTGCTGCCAGACTTTAATAGGGTCTAAGTTTCTAACTGTCTTTTTAAAAAAATAATTAAAATGTAACTCATTTCTGAAGCACTTTAAATATATAAAACTTATAAAATGTTTGCAGATACTGCCTGCTGTATTGTCCTGCCAATGCACATGTAAAATCCTTGTCAAATTCATCTATAATTCTCAGTTGCACATTTTATAACCTACTAATAGAAAGGTCGTTTTGTGCAAGTGCATTACATTGGAGAACATTACAAAACACTCTTGAAAACTTAACATTGAGCTGAAGAGCGTGCAGTGTGCCCTAGTACACTGATATGTTTAAGGGTGACTACACTAAGATGGCTGTATCATTGTCATGATGCTGTAATATGACAATTATTAAAATTATTGTCATTATAATGAAGATATTTTCAAACACAACCTCAAAGTCAGCTTTGTTTCAGTTTGGTGTGCTATCCTGGAAGCAATTTGTATGATTTATTGAAGGGGAAGCTGAGAAAACCTGCCCAATTTAAAACTGTTTAAGCAGCAAGACACTGAATCAGGCAACATTCTCTAAACTTCTTAGCTACACAGGTATGAAATGAGAACCTCCACATGATAGCTGGGTACACATTAATCCGCATATACAACTCTGAGTATGAACGTTGTCTAATGACTTAAATGGGACTATTCACATGTGATGTTAAACACTAATTTATGAATTACTTTCTATGTATAAAAGCAGGTTAGGTTTCAGGAAAGTCTTTACACAGTGAAAGAAAATATTTTAAAATTTAAGAATTTGTCATATAATTTTCAACAAACCTTCCTTCTTGACATTTACCCAGACTGACATTAGTTTTGCACTAGCTGAAGTCCAACACTGGAATTGTCCAGCAAATTGACCAGAGCTGGTGTTCACCTCTAGGATACGACCCCCAACAAGGGTTCGGTATTCCAAGGTCTTAACTTCCTCAACGGGGTTGTCTCTGAAAAGCCAGTTAACTGTATTTCTGTAGCTTGGCAGCACCGGGCAACCTAAAAATCAACAGCATTTTAGCAAGTTTTCCTAAACACATTAAAATGTTTGTGAATAAGTATTATATACGTAGAAGACCTTAACAGTCTAAATAAAAACAGGAGTATGCATAAATTCACTGAAGTCCAAGCTACAACCCAAAATCCTGACTGTCCCTTGAGGGTTATCAGCTGTGTAAGCTGTTGTATGCAGTTCTTTGTATTTCCACTTTCAGTAAATTACAGAATCATAGAACAGTTTGGGCTGGAAGGAACCTTAAGATCATCTTGTTCCAACCTGGGCACATCCCACTAGACCAGGTTGCTCAAGGTCCTGTCCAATCTGGCCTTGAACACTGCCAGGGATGGAGCATTCACAAAGTCCTTGGGCAACCTGTTCCGGTGTCTCACCACTCTCACAGTAAAGAATTTCTTCTTTACATCTAACCTACACCTCCCTTGTTTAAGTTTAAACAACACTACCCCTTGTTCTTACAAATTTAACTTCTATGTGAACAAAGTAAGTAGGGGGAGCAATTATTTAAATAGAACAAATATTTCATCCCAGACTCTACAATATGCAAAGAGGTTTGCAACAAAAGAGTTTCTCTCTCTTTTGTAAAGGAGTCAGGAACACCTTAGAGGAAATCCCTGCGTTTTCACTCCACAGGAGCATGCAGGGACGGCAACAAAGATATTCGTTTAGACAAAGAAAAAAGAAAAGAACAGTTCCAGAGCCCATCTGAACCCCCTCCCATAGTTTTCAGGTCTTTAGTCCCATGGTGAGTCACCCAGACAATGCCTAAAGGGTTGCCCTTTCAAAATATTTATTGAAAAACTGAATCAAACAATAATTGTGTGCCTACTCTGAGGCCTCCTCCTGATAACAGAAAGCTTAGCAATGGTTAGGAAATCCAGGTGGTCAACAAACCTGGACTCTTTGGAATTAAGGAAATCCAGGTGGTCAACAAACTTGCACTCTTAGGAATTACACTCATTTCTCCACGAGGCCCCTTCCCTTTTAATTAAATGAATAAGCAATATAATTTAACTTATAGATACAGAAGAAAAGACAAAGTACCTATTCTCAGTGGATCTCCAGGTAGTACACTGACATTTGTACCAATTCCAGATGCCATTATAACACGCTTTCTTCTGCTTCCCTTTGATAATAGGGTGTTATTCTCTATAAATCTTTGTTCTGTAAGACAATGCGTAAGATATATTCTTAGCAAGAATTAAACCACAGTGCTAAAAAAACCCATTTGTATCAAAATGCCCAACACGTTACTTATGAAGCAGAAGGATAACAGTGCTTTGGTATTCTTCAGGATGAACTTAATTTATCCAGTTAACTATCTAACAAATGTATTTGAGATATATAAACAGGGAAACAAACTATTTATACATGTTTATGCAAGTTTCTCAATCGATTTTATTGAATTTTATTTATTTGAAAAATAAGCCTGTAACAAGAGTAAAACCAGGATTCGTAGGATGTATGACGTATTTCCTGTTTCTCGTGACTACGTTATTTATCATTTCAATGCCAGTCATTCACATACAGAAATATTAAGAAAAATATTTCTGTCAGTGGAATCAGGCCAATTCCTCTGTTTCATTAGATGGAATTATAACAGTGTTACAACAGAAAAAAGAAAAAAATATTCTAAAATCTCATTATGCATAGAGATAGCATAATGTATGCAGAATCACATGCCTATCACTATAGCAACTTCTTTTTATCATATGCCAGACAGAATAACTGCCAAAACCTGGCAATTTGTCAGTAACACACAGTTCTTGCCATTCAGTCAATATTTCTGTTTTAATGAATGTGCATAATAGCTATGATTCTCCTTCCAGCATGGCTTAATCTTTTGTTATATTCTAACTTCTGTGGGTCAGGTTTTTGTTATATTCTGACTTCTGGGGGTCATTTTACATGGCTTCAACATTTTTCCTTGGTGTACACAAAACCTCCTATTTGTCCATGTAAACACTGGGACAAAACAGTCTCAGAACCACAGGGAGACCAGTCCCACACAGGCAACAGGCTAGTTGCCTCATCAGTCCTTAGGAACTTAGATTAGAAAAGCTGCACAGATTTTGCTCTACTCGACTGCCCCAGGTCAGGCAGTAATTGCCGTAGCAAGGTCCAAAATGCTGACATGATGTTGCTTTAGAATCAGTGCAATCTGCAGGCCCTGACAGCAGAAGTCTTCTGCTGTCCCTGTAGTTCTGCACAGCCAAAAAATATTGCTGAATTTAGCCCTCTCCTATCCACTCCAGGTTTATTTGGACTAACATCATGTGACCAGGAATAGAAACGAAGTTCAGAGTCTTGTGAGCAATCTTCCCAGTCACATCATTATAATAATATTCCTTTCTGGAACATCTGAAGTTTTCAGGTACTCCAGGAAAACTGAAACCAAGACTGGAGCTTTAGTCTACACTCATCCTCACACAGAGACTTCTATTATGTCTTTGGTACCTCTTCCTTGGCCAACAGATCCAAACATCTATAACCTGCCTGACACATGTGTGCCTAAGAAAGGAAGCTTTGTAGCAGGACTGGCCATGTGTAGCTGTGTTGTACTTTGTACAGCAAAATGGTGAGAAAGTTAATCTCTAGACGTGAATGATCCATTTATTAGAGCTATTTGCAAGGCGTGATTGTATTATACAGTATTACATTATTAATCTACTTACAATAGAGTCATTTAAATGGAGTTTTTCTTTACATTTTCTATTCTGAGAGTTAGCAGCTCATTTTCAGAATTTTTTGTTTCCTATGTCCCCATATAATAAAATAAAACACAAACCAAGCCTTTTCTTTCATTTCACTGCATTTTCCTGCAGATTTTCTCAATAACTCAAGCCCTAGATAAAAGTGCTGGCAACAATGCGACAGTGGATTTAGTTTTCTAATGTGTCTGCTGGATTAATGGTTGCTATTTGCTGCCTGGAAGCAAGAAGATGGAATAAGTTTTGAAGAAGTCACAAGTCAAACCATCTGCACCTAGATCCACTATTTAAGGAAACACAAAATAAAGAACAGAACCCAGGGAATCAGATGCAATCAAAAATTCCAGGTTCATAATAAAGTGCTAAATATCCCCCCCCCCCCCCCCGACTATTTTATTGGTTAAATTTCATAATGGAAGTGGCTCGATGTTGTTATCAGTAAGGAATTCTCATTTAGCACTTACCAGTTAAGTGGATAACAGATGAAGCTTCAGCTTTTCCAAGAGCGTTAGTTGCTCTGCAAGTGTATGTTCCTGCATCTTCATAGGACACATTCCTCAGAAACAAAGAGCCATTCAAACTCAAGAAAGAATTGATTTGTAGAATGTCTTTCTTCTTATACCACATTATATTTGGCTGGGGAACACCTTCAAAATGCAAGTAATCAAAACATTTATTTGCGAGAGATAAACCATAGATTTCATACTGCACACTGTTACCATAACACTCAAGAATTCTAAGTTCCTTTGTTGTTTCACAATTCATATAAACCAAAGTAACAACACTGAAGCAAATCAAGTACTTCTTCCACTCACAACAGAACTTGAGTCCTATTAATATTTCAGTATCCCACTGAGATTAAAGGTTAAGCACTGTAAGGCAAGCTCACAGAACAGCTTAAAACACTGCTACCAGTCCTACAAAAGCAATGTCCTTCTGTGTCCTGCTACTAAAAGATGTGAGAACATTGACTCCAATCAGGCCCAACTGACATAAAGACCTCCACAGCATCTTTTCATTCGTGCCCAAATATATGAAGGAAGTACTGAATATTCAATTTCTAATTAAAAATAAAGAAAAAGAAATGGAGGCAAAATATTTCTCTTGAAGAAAAAAGGATATACTTAACAATTAGATTGGAAAATACACATGGCCAGTTTCTCCCAAAAAAGCTCTGGAAAGCTTCTCCAATTTACAGATATCATATGTACAACTTGTAACAGTGAAGTGTGAAGGAAAAGACAGAAAGAGATATTCACACCTAACCGAGGGGCCCAGTTGTTAAGCAACCTCACGATGTTTTAGAAATCCAAAGGTCTATCAACATACACACTGTAACACTTGAACACCAAAAACCAGCATTTGCAGATAACTTGCCATTCTAAGTTTCAATCAATTAATGACTTTGGTCATTTATTTTTAACTGGGTGATTTTTCCACTGGCACAGCACCAGCTCTGTGGGAGCACTTCTAGGGTTTTATTTTCCTCAAACATTTGTCTTTAAGAAGGTATTTTGTGAGTTGGCAAATCAGATGCTCCATTGCTTGTGCTCTGGGTGAGCTGCTGCTGCAGAAGTGCTCTTTCAAAGCTCCGAAATCCTAGATAAACCACGAGGTAAGCCTGGCCTATGTGGCATAGTGACTAGCCGCAATGGTGCATGAAGGCACATGGCACAAGACAAGCCAGAGTAGTTAAACTGCTGTTTACCTGAACTCTTTCTTCTCTAAATACATTGGTCAGCACTCACTGAAGACTACCAAACCAGGTTCTGCTATAGAAGCTGACCTGACTGTGGGACATTTGGAAGTTTCAGCCATGTTGAATGCTAATTCAGCCTCCTCTCTTCACAGATCATTGTGCAGTATTACTTTACAGATGATGTCTTCATGATGTGGAATAGCCTTTAGGAACAACTTTAACATTTCAATCACTGGCTTAGCACTTCCAATGCACACCTCAGGATTTTCCTTTACTGTAATAGGAACCAGACATATTTTTTGGAACCTGCTATCCACTGAAGGAGAAAGCTCCCCCCATCATTTTGTCTAGAAAAACAGCAGAGAAACACTCTTCTGCATAATCACAGATTTTATCCTAGACTATTTAGCACCTGTTCAGTGCTTTTAAACTCATGAGATTTTGTTTTACTGAATAAAACTGCATAAACAAAGCACAAAACTGCAGGGTGCACAAGGGTCCAAAAAACCAGGCTGGTTTTCAAGTTTCCAGAAGAAGCTTTATGCCACTTCAAAAAATCCTTTTGGAATTAGGATGAGATCTTTTTTTAAGGGTCTTTTTTCCATTTTACCCCTGCTTTCTGGCTAAAGTGTACCATTCTCAGACATATTTTTCCTTTACAGTGTACTTTCCATGGCCATTCAGGCACATATACTTACTATACAGATGGGCTGAAGAGGTGTTGTGAGGATCCTGAGCTGTTTTAATCTAAGGCCTAGAGGTTTGCAGCCAGAATACCCGCACTGGCACCAAAATCCAGCAGATCAATGAGAGCCAAAAAAAAGACAGAAGCAGCACGGCTGAGATGGGACTGAAGTCAACAGATTTAAAGTCAAATTCCACAAAACATAAAAACATTTGGAAAGGCTCAAATTTAAGCTTTTAACCTGAGCCTCTATCAAACTTCAGCCCAATGTCACCCGATGATACCTCCTCCATCCGCTCTCACCACAGCATTCAGAAATGCCCCTCATTCCTGGAATTTAACTTAAAATATTTCCTTCTTCCAAACTTGGTTTGTATCCTAGAGTTTATCCCAGAAAAATTACCATGTCTCTACTCTCTGTCCATGTCTCATTCAGAGGCATGTAGAGCCTTTTAAAACCTGGACTGGAGTTCAGTTTGCAGAAGAAATCTGCAGAATAACTTTGCCTCTCATTTTAAGTTCAGAATCAGGTATCTGTCGCACACCTTAAACATAGTTAAGTTGAACCAAAGGATTCCTCTTTCTTTCTCCAAAGAGCAGTATACATTTCTCTCTGGGGGAAACAAGCAAGGAATACCACACGCACGCAGGTAAATCAGACCAATTCTCATGTGAATAATGTGAATACACAAACGTAAATTCTAGGTTTAAGGAGCAGAAGCATGGACAGATCCCTGCACGGGAGTCCAGCAACCAGCCCAACTAAAAGGCACAATGAAATCATCCAAGCAACCTTAGATGAAGTGTGTGGTGGGGGAAAGCCATGAAAAAACATCAGTTAAATACATGGAGAAAACAAGACTATTACGTATTATATGTGGTGACAGCATGCTGTCACTTTAGACCAGAGTTAATGTTATCAAGAGACCTTCAGGGTGAACCCATGAATATGAGCTGATTGAGCTGAAAATAGTAATGGGGTAATCACAACACTCCTGCAATGTATGTTACCAAAACCACTGCAAAGTAAGACTTTTATCTAAAAGTCAATAATTTCTATGTGAACTGCGTGCCCCTGTGCCAGCCTCTTCACAATCATTTTGAGGACCCTTCAAGCATTTGCATTTCATGGTTCTGTTTCTTTCCCCAACCTTTGTATTATGTGAAAACTGATCCACTGTCTGAGAGCGAGCCTGGGAAATACCAGGACATCTGCTTAAGAACAACTGGTATTTGGAATTGAGCTCTTTCTGTGGGCTCCTGGTTAGGTTTCCATTAAGAGTGTTAAGGCAAATCCTCAGCTTCAATGCTGAGCTAAAGGAAAAAGGAAGATATCTTTCAGAGAGGAGTTCAGGGACCTGTTACAGGCTGGAGTACAGCGTGAAGGGAGGAGAGGGGGCAGCACAGTGCACATGCGGCAGTCAGGATACAGCTCTGTGTTAGAAATCAGGGGACTCTACCTCTGTCTTTGAGGGGAACTCAAACCTGGGGAGCACAAATGTAATATGAACCTTTCGGAGCTATGCATCCGGAGAGATGCAGTAGAGAATACAGGCAGAAAAAAGGTTTATTGTGTGGTGCTATCTGCTGATAGATACCCTATAACTGGTTTAAATAAATAAAGCAGGAGAAAAAGACATCCTTTATAGTCCAGCTCCTTTGCATCATTTGGCAAAGCAGTGTGTACATTTCAAGCTCTTCTGGACAGCTTGAGTTTATCTCTATGTTCATATTGCCAGTTAAAAAACCTTTTTTTTTGCCATAACTCCCATAAGACACTGAGTTCCTGTGTATACTGTAGTTTCTGGAATTCCTATCAGGGTAAACTTACTGTTGGAGGATACAAACGAGCCCTATTTTTAGGTGTGTATTTACCTTTTTTAGTAGTGTCTGTGCTTGAAGGTACTTTGCATAAACTTCCTTCTCATACCATAGCACGTAACACAACCCCAAAATGCTGCCACCATTTATTCATTTCAAGTGTAAAAGGTCTTGTTATGCAGATTTTAGATGCTTTTCCTTTAAAGATTAGACTCCATAGCAAACTACTTCTGAGATAAGATTTTTCCTCCCTGCTGGTATGCAGCACTGTACACAGAGTGAAGTCTCATCCATCAGCTCTTGTGAGAACGCAGGCAAAGCACACAGTTCCTACATTCCTCCTGTGACAAAAGTCTTACTGTAGCACTGCAAAAAGCACTAACTTTCCTACACAGGAGCTGCAGGACAGAGTTCAAGATATCATCAAAATGCAAAAAAAAAAAAAAAAAGCTCTTTTTTTTTTCTAGGCAAATATTAAGGCCTAAAACCTGCACTTTACCCTTTAGTACTCATGTAAATAAAACTTTAAAACTTTCAAGTACTGTTTTCTTAACCAAGTAGAAACTAAACTAATAAGCCAAACACGAAGTGTTAGTGCTTTGTTTTCCCCTCAAAAGAGCTAAAATTATACTTAAGGTTTGGGACATACTTGTAGGACTTCATGGAGGAATTAATCCTGCACACAAGGCTCAATTCTTGACTCCCCTTTACATAAGGGTTGATTTACACAGAGATTTCACACTGTCTTCAAGAGCCTTTTTCATTACAGAATTGTAGTGAGAAGAGTTTCAAGCTGGAGTTCCTGGTTTGATCCCCAGCCAGTACATAAAGGGGAAGAGGTAAGAGATGGACTGTAGCCACCTTTGTTTCCTTCATATCCCACCTCCAGGCAAATGCAGCTGGGGATGAGCCCAAAGATATCGACTCACCCAAACTGCCAAAGGTTCAAAATCCCTGAGTGCAATTCAGATCCCAGTGATTCAAGTGGGACATCCATCACTGACATCCGCCGGTAGCAGAATCAAACAATCATATCCTATGGCTCCAAGTCAGGAAAGCACTTAAGCACAGGACTAAACCCATCCTTATTAGGGAAAGCAATTAAATACATGCTTAAAACTAAGGATAGCTGTAATTGTCCTTCATGAACAAAGACTCATTCCTGAACTCAGGCCTTCTTAACCTTAGGAAAACCTTAAAAAAATCAGAATCTTACTCTTGCAATGGACCTAAATCCTCTGATGTTAAAAATTTCTACTATAGACCTAAGCAGCTATAAACTTTAAAATTAGTTTAATCTATTTTTCTGACCTCAAACACAGGTTATTTTCCACTAGCACTGGAACAGCTCTAAAATACTCAGTGTTCCATGAAAAAAGTCATTTTCCACCATGAGTGGCGCTGGGACAGCAAATGTTATGGAAAAAACCTCCAGCTCCGGATGGGACTGTGAAACACGTGTTTAAGAAAAAAAAAAAGAGGAAAAAAAGGAATCCACACTATAGGTTGCCCTTAAAATATTCAGTGTTCTAAAACAAATTTCCTCCATCCTTGAAAGCCCTGTGAAATATTACACACCATAAAAATCTTGGCCTACTAACTACTTGCTCTAAAACATTGGATATGTCTTCAGAAATTTTTCCCCCAGCTAAGTAGAGTCTCATAAAGTATTCTCTATTTCCCACCTGAGAGCAAGGAGAGCTGTGCTGGCACAAACCACATTTTGTTGCACTTCACTAAAGGTTTACCTAAACGTCAGAGGCTAAATTTGCATGTCACCTTTCAGAGGAAACAATTCTGGATCAGTAATACACACAATGGGTGTCATCTGATTATTATTTATTCTGCACACACTAACACCTGCACTGGACTTAGCAGAAGACACAATGCAATTTCTTTGATTGATATATCTTCGTATTTTCTCCAGCAGAAGTCACAAGCTGCCTTTATATTCATCTGAACTATGCTTGGGTAATCGGCTTCTAGTGAACCCTGAAAAGCCTAAACCATACTGCTACTGAAATTACCTGAATGAATCTTGCCAACTTCATGGGGAATAACAGCCTGGGACAGAGAACCAGCGTGAGATATTTTGGCACCTCATTTGATCTCCAACCTGCCCTCTGGCACTGCCTCATTCTCCCACAGTCTTTCAAAGCTATTGCCTCTACATCTTCTTCCCAGCCACGCAACAGCCTCTCTTCCTAGGTGGTAGCAACATCTGGCAGGATTTAGATATACTTACTGACATCTGGTGGTCTCCTTAGAGGGGCTCCTGAAGCAAGACCCCATCCCATCCCACTCTTTCTACAACTCTGTCAGGTCCTGTTTAGTTCTCTGGCTGTCAGCTCAAACAGAACTTGATCTTTTTTCCATCTGCAGAAGGTTAAGGCTAATATTTTTCAAAATCAGGCATTTAAAATAAGGCATCTATGCTTAGGCAGCTAAAGAGTATGAACTCAGATCCTCTTAAACGCAGAAATGACTGCTAAAGCCAATTCTGTAGTCGACCCCCAACAGAGACTTGGTTGGTGTGCATTAGGGCAATTCCACAATTCAGCACTGTTATCAGAGACTGTTTTGCCTAACTGGTAGTAATGATACTTTCCCTTCACTGAATAGCCATGCTGCATCACCAAGGACCCAGACATTTCTGGTCATGAAGTAGCTACATACCCAAGGACTTGGAAAACAGAATTTTATCAGAATTAAAGAACTACACAGGTAATGGCCTCAAGCTGCACCAGGAGAGGTTTAGACTGGATATTAGGAACAATTTCTTCACTAAGAGGGTGGCCCAGGGAAATGGTGGAATCACCATCCCTGGAACTGTTCAAAAAAACATGTAGCCCTCAGTGCCATGGTTTAGTGGTGGACTTGGCAGTCCTAGAGTCATGGTTGGACTTGATGGTCTTAAAAGTCTTTTCCAACCTAGTTGACTTATGATTCTATGTTTTTATCCTCACAAACTCTGTAGGCTAGATCTACATTAGCAAGTAGTGGAGGGCAACAGGCGTGTACTTCAAAATAAACATAGTATGTACCGAGATCCCAAACCCACACCCAATGTGTGTTTGGATGAGTGTTGCTTTGGGCTGCTTGGTGAATCTTGCCTGGACTCTTGGACTTACTGGCCATTAGTATGTGGAAAGTAAAAGGTAGAGGCCCCAGGCACACCTTTTAAGTGTAGTCATATCAAAGAAATTCAGTTTTCAGGCTCCCAGATTGTTACAAGACACAAAGCAAAGCACAATTAAGCTTTCGAGGTACATCTTTCACTCCTTCCAACTTGTACTTGTTCCAAACAAAAACTAATATAGATGCACATACAGTAAAAAGAAGAATAAAAAGCAACAGATTTTCCTTGTATTGCACTAATTATAAATAGCATCATTCCTTTCTTCCAAAATAAGTCTGTACTTATTCCTTTAAGCCTTTGAAATCCGTAATTAATATCTTTTAGAAAAACACGCAAAAGTCCTAAAAGAAACCAAGAGCCAGAATCCTGTGTATTAAACTGCTATTTTTCTTCACCGAGATGTCTTCAGAGGGGTTAAGCATAGAAGACAAAGAACAGCATCAAAGATATATTTGGAATAGCGTGGGTAAATGAAGGAACAGATGGAAAATCAAAAATCGTGATATTTTTCTGGACCTGTTTCAAGTTCCAATACTGACAGCAAGTAGCTGGTCCATCTTTGTGAGACGTATGTGCAGAAAGATGGACCCTGATTCAACAGGTTTTGTGAATTCCTAACAATTTTTTATCAACACGTTTTTCTTACAGAGCCAAAATATACTCATAGGAATGCAGAAGTTGGATGAAGAATGGAGTTTCTACTTTTAAAAGCCTCTGTGCCAAGATATTTCAGAGATGCAATACAATGTACACAATGCAACCAACCTCAGTTCAGTGTATGTCCCTTCTGCTCTCTCACCAGCGGGTGGCAGACAACGCACATTTTATACATATTTTCATCTCTCCCTATTTTACTTCAGCTCGGAACTTTCAAGGTTTCACAATAAATGGAGTCTGACAGTTTTAGTTTATTTTAGTAATAATCACAAGACGATCTTTTCTGCAAATACAATAAATGTTATCCAAGAGCAATTTGGAGCAATCAGTATTGATATTTATACCATGTGTGTTGATTGAAAAGCTCTTGGCTGTAAGAACGGAATATGAATCTATCCAGAATGTTATGAATATCTTGTAGCACATGCTCGTGTGGGAGCTATAAAAGTGAGTTTATTATAATTAGTGGAAAAATAGTTTTGTTATAAATGAAAAAGAGAAATCAAGGCTATTAGCTTCAGCAGTTTAGCTAACTTTTCTTAATCTTTCCTTTGATGTTCTTCTGCTTATTAGGATACGCTCCTCTTTAGCATTTCAAAGTTTTTTTCCATCTGAATGTGACTTTTGGAGTGTGCAAGACAGACTTTCAAAGGGGTAAAAAGAACCAAATCAGTAACAATGAAAAAAGTAAAAACCCTGCTGTCAGCTGGCTAACCCTGCACCTAATATTAAACCTTACGTCTTTGCCGTTAGAACCATCAAACAAGAGTTGTCCTGTGTAATGTGCCCTAATGAACCCGGGGCCCCTTAAGTGGAATATATGTAGTTCTCTTCAGGCCTTGAATAATTAAAGGCTGTATTGTACAGCTATTTGCCAGGCAGCAAAGGAAGCTGGGAAGTATATCTTTCCTTACATCACCTCTGTTCTACCTTTCCCAGCTGCCTTTGTCAGACTGGTGGGCAGGCTACTTCTACTTCCAGCTGAAGTTCTGCTCTATGGCATGATATCTCTCCTAAAGGAACCATCAATTTACCATTTTGCATAGGTGCAGAATTTTCATGTGTTTCAGAAAGAAAATTCCTGAATACTTACACTGCTAGACACAAAATGTACAACTAAATACATAGAGAAAACTATCATTTGAACAACTACAAAAAAGTATTACAGGTTTTTCAGTCTACAGAAAACCCCCTCAGAAATCAATGCAGTCAAGAAATTTAAAAGTAATTTGAGAATTCTCCGAGTGGCATGGCACTAATATTCTTTCACACACATAGAGACACCTTCTCCATTAGATGGTTCTTATGGAGATCTGTTTTATGAGCTAGCAAGAGTCCAACAGATCAGATACATCTGCTTGATGCCACTGAGAAATCTGCACGAGTAATGTCTGTGTAGAAGGATCCTGCATAACTATGTAGCAGAATGTGAACACAAGAAGTCTTATATAGCTACACCTCACTCAGGACCTGCAGAGAAGTTGTCATCCACAGAGAAAACACATCCTTCTTTCTGAGCATTCAGGAAGAATGGCATTGAGGAAAAGGTGATCCAGATCTAGCCAAGGTCTCCCTGACACTAAAAGAATGGCTCTCTTATAATTACTTTTACAGTTCATTCTGAGAGAACCCCAGATGATTGACAGTCACAATCCATCACTGTCCAATAGCATTTTTACTCTAGATATTAATTGTAATGATTTACAGTGGTATTACTCCAAGAAGGCAAAAGGTTATTACTGTAAATCAACATGGCTGCTGAGGAGAAAAGGACCCATGCAGATTCATGTTGCCTGCTTGAAGGAACAGAACTTTTAGAATGCATAGAAATATTAGCGTCTTCTGATTCAAACTCTTTCTTGTCTGATAATTCACATAATGTTCTATCAGCTTCCACAAAGTTCTCATCCTCTTACACCACAAATGGACTTATGTTGGGGTCCCACCTATCAGACAGATATGTATTAGCATAAAACGCTGTTAAGTTCAATCTTCTGAAGTCAGTGGCTTATTACTTTTCATTAAGGAAATGAGAACAGAAAAACTGCTTACATCATTGCATCAGTTTTTTTGCTTCTAGGCTTAGTGACATTTTAAGACATGCAAGCTCTATTTTATTCACAAACAGTAATACTTACTTCCTTGGCAATGACAGGAAATAAAGCAATTAGATAAATCACTTTTTAAGTCAACACTGGTGTCTTAGCATAGCTAAAGTTTGGCTCACGAATATACACAATTCTAAAACATTTGGAAATCTACAGTCCCATGTGAAAATATTAATTTATATTTAAATTGGTAACTGCTTACCCATCCTAACAATATTAATATTAACAGTGTGACACTAACTCTCTGCTGAATTTGAGATGTAGGTCAGTTGCGCATAGAGTTGCCAAACTATAGTTGGAAAATATTACTTCATCAAAGAATGAGCCTTGGTACAGCAGTGAGCAGCAGAGCCACATGTCCTAATATATATCAGCCTGGCGCCACTATTGTATGCAGAACTATTTGCATACATATATTTCTATCACTGCTCGTGTTCAGTATCAACATGCCTTTGGATATGCACTCCCCCAGCAATACGAATGTGAATGGACTGGCTTCTCTGAAGTCTCTCTTTGCACTTCAAGGCAATTTTCATATACCTTCTTCAACAAGGTACAAAAGGCTGACCTTGGCTTATTAAATATTTGACAGAATATTACCACTGTGAGTTAAATCTTACAATTTAAATGTAACAGATAGCAATGATGGGATTAAAAATATGTACCTTTCCAACAAAGGAGTAGAAAATAAAATGAAGCTGTGATCTGCGTAATGCATGGGGCTTCTGATTAACATTAATGCCCCTCCACAGATGTTGAGCTAGAAAATATCTGTATGTTCATGGCTCGGCATTTGTCTTTGTTTCCTTACTGCAGCTGCAGACCGATGGCTCTAAAAGGTAAGTTTACTTCACCATCAGGTTTAAAGTTCTATTACGCTACAGCTGGAGATTTCATTTTTGGTTTTAACAACAGTCTAGACATATGTGCACCTCAAATAGGGATAAGGAAAGTTCTCTGATGAGCAAGTCAGCTGGCCATGCCTGCTACTGCTGCAAGATAGTCATTCACTCTGGTGGGCTTTAAGCTCTTTAGTGGAGCCTCAGACAACTCCATGGAAAGAAAAGTATTTTTAAAGGCAAGTCTGTTTGAACATATACATATGTGTATAAATTAAAGTGACAGAAAAGAAATAGTGCTGGTGTGGGTGACATGCCTAATAAAAGCATGACTAATGATCAATGATTTTCTGCCTTCACTGGTAATTTCTTTCAAGATGTAAGGTAAACTTCTGATTTCAGCGTTACAAGGAAATACAGTGCAGTTCTTTCTTACCTTTCATGGGACATTCAACTGTAATATTTGCTCCAGTTCTTGCCGCAATTGTACCTCCAACCACTGCCGAGAGACTGCTGGCTTCCAGATTTGTGACATTTAACACAGAGGACAAGATGACAGGCATCTCTTTGAAATTAAAGGAATAACCAGTTTTAAAAGCTTTATTTGACTTTTAAATGTAAATTCATTGTGTCTGGAACAGAATACAGCTTGCAAAACAACGGCCAGAAAATACAGGTGGGATTGATACAAGCGGACTGAGTTCACACCTGCTGTGTTTTAGGGCAACAGTACCATCTTACTGCTACCTATTAAATCAGGCAGAGTTTCAGGGATTTCCAACCAAAGAAGCTATTTCACATTGGAGTGGGGATGGGTGCTTAAATACACATATATATGTAAAAAACAAACAAAACCAAAAAACAACCTCCCCCCCAAAAAAAAACAAAACCCATCCAAAAACCACCCAACCACAAAACCAAACAAAATACCAAAACCCAAAACCATGTTCAACTCTGTGGCTGCTACAGTCTTACCTGCACGCGATATCAGTGATGTTTCCATATCAAACCCAAAGTCATTAACCACCAGGCATCCATATGTACCAAGTTCCTTTTGAGTAGGACTCTGAATCTGCACTTTTCCAACAGTGTCCAGGATCACCCTGCACAATATTCAAGGAAAGAGCAGAGTTACCACCCTGGGGCAAACCCAGCTGAATCTTCTTGCAGGAGTTACAGATACAGCAGCAAAACTGCTTTTTAGGGTTTGCAATTCTAGACCAATGCATGCAGTAACAGTTCTGCCTCCTCTCTGGCGACAAAGGGAAGCACTAAGAGATACATGCATGGAAGATTCTTCAGATGTCCTCCTTCTACAAAGTTGTGTCCTAGTTGCAGCCCTTGGGGGGACAGTGAGTTTGCTACTGCAAACCAGAACCCCTCAGGAGAAGCAGCATGAATAAATCAGACTACCACAGTTAAAAGTATTAGGCTTGGCAAGAAATCTATCTCTCCAGAGCAAGCTTTGTTTTCAGCAGGACTGGGAAGTTACAGATGTATGGTCTAATTTGACTTCCAAATTACTGTAGGCTTTGCGGTCTTTTGGGGTGGCTTTTGGTGTTTTTTTTTAAATTTTTTGGGGTGGGGAGAGGAGAAGGGGAAAGAGGTGTTTGTTTTGGTTGGTTCATTTTGTTTTTAATATTGTCATTATTAAAGCTAAAGTCTTCCACCAAAACCTCACAGGTATCTCGAATATCTTGCCTGCTATCTGAGGGACAATATAGGAAAGCAAGCATCCCAGCCTGGGGAAGAGGCTGAAAACAGCTGCCTGGGCTTTTCCCCCTTGTAACCTGAGTTATGCCAAACACTCATTACGTTCAAAAAACCTGTAGCTCTGTCATTCCGAGTACACTTACAAAAGAGATACACAAAAACATATTAAAACTACTTGTGTCTCAACAAAACAAGTCATCTCCTGCATGGCTCAAGTGTGGCCACCTACAGGTAAACAGCCCATTTGCCTCTTCACATTCCTTTTCAGATGTAATGCTATTAACATCACTGGCCTTTGAGTTCACACGCACATGGGCTTGAGTATAACAAACCTGGCTGTGAAAAAATAGGAAAGAAACCCACTTTGCCAGTGTATCCCTTAGGAGCAAGAATATCTGTCTAAGGCAACTTATGGAAGTCGACATTAGGAATCACACAGACACACGTGACTAAACAAAACACCATCATGTCCAAAAAATGAGAGTATCACTTGCAACAAATTAATGGCAAATTATGCGTATTTTGCAAAATAAACATAACCAGTGGGAGCTATATGGTTCCAAAAACATTTGTGCTTTTTTACATGGCTTAGTTTTGATGTCTTTGCTTTAACTGATAGCCCTGCAGAAGTGTATTTTTCTTGGCAGCGCAGTTAATCAGTTAAGTATGTTGAGAAATAGCCAAAAACACCTTTATCATTTCAGAATCATTTTTTTTTCATTACTCAAGAGCTAGCTCTAATTCCAAGAGCTCACACATGAAGTTAACGCTAATATCATCAGGTGAGCTTTTAATTTATCAGCAATGAAGTAAAAGTATTTGCTCAGTCTTGAGCAAATATCTGAGTATAACACACTTGCTGTACTTGTCCTTCAGGTATAGTTCTCCAACATGATGGTAGTACAGGTGCTTTATTATTTTGTATTCCACTCTCCTCAATAGAAATACTTGTAAATTCTACAGTACTGGGAAAAAGAAAACCAAGCATAAAATCTCATTCTTTCTTTTTAAATTGAAGGTACGCAGGTACATTTACCTAAAGATTTACTGTGCTGAAAGATGGTGAGGGTACCAGTGATGTATTCCCTCCTTCAGGAGAAAGAATGAGTAAGAACTAAGACTTTTCATCTATTAAAAGACGGCACAAGTTTTTAATGTGTTCCCACTATATCTCTTATCTAAATGAATCCAGTAGGCTTCTGGAGTATAAATCTGTTCCTTTTCTGATGCAGCTGAAATAATTAAGACAGATCACAAAATACAGGTAAAACATCCAAACCTAGCAAAAAAAGGCAACCCTTTCACGTAATAGTGTAGAAATGGATGTTAGTGAAGCCAAACAACATGACAGACACTTGAAAGAAAAAAAGTAAATTACTTAAATAGGAGGAAGGCACAGGGTTCATGCTTATCTCATTTTCACAACAGTATGCTTTTTGATATTGCACAGCAGGGTGGATTTTTACAGTTGATAGCAACATAATAAGTCATTCAAAAATAAAAGATATTTACTTACTTCTCAGAGGCTTTTAATGTCTCGCCATCTTTTGTCCAAGTATATTTCACTTCACTAATACCAGCTGTTTCACACAGTAGATTGACAGTGTGAGTATTCTTGGTCAGATAAACTGTATTTCCAATTCGTACAGTTACTGTTTTGTTGAGGGAAACTCGGGGAATTTCCTTTTGCCTCATAATAACTGGGACCTTCTGGTCAAACATTAACTTATCAACAGCTTTTGTGCTGAAACGTTCAGATTCATTTGGTGATTTGCCTTTGAGTTTTGAGGCATGTTTCTCATCCTGGGCCACCTTCCATTTTTCAGTAGTTGGTTGTGGAGGCTTAGATAATTCAGCAACTAATTGGTAAATGACCTGGGATGCCAAGTCATCATTGACTTCTCCAGTTTCAATGAGCTGACTCATGTTCCTTATCAGTTCTTCAAACTGTGCAGTGTCCATGCTGTAGGCTCCTTGGAGAACTGCTGCCTCCAGTCGTTTATTCTTGAATTCACGAGAGCTGAAGTCTTCTGCTGAATTACTCCCAAAGGTTCCAAGGTTTCGCAGAAATGGCTGATCATTTATTTGCCTGTCACCCAGATAAAGCTCATTCTTCTTACTCCACATTTGCCACATTTTGCTCATTTTATGCCATTTAGCCCCAAAGCTGTTGGCCTCATTGTGATCAGTGTTACTGGCTACACTGGTATGTTTTCTCAGATTTGGTGGTTCTATCAATCTGTTGTCAGTACCAATGAGTTTGAGTACAAATGTTTCATGCACAGGGCCTGCAATACACCGGTACACCCCAATATCAGCAGCTTCAAGACTATGTATTTTCAGCGAGCCTGACTTAGTGATGCCAAGCCTTTTAGAGTTTTGTAAGTGTTGTCCGTCTTTCTCCCACCGGATAAGTGATTTCTGGAACCTCCGTACAGGGCATTTAATTACAACAGATGTTTTCGGAAGTAAGTAGGCTCGGCTTCCTATGGTAAAATTAATGCGCTTCTCTTGTCTTGTTTGAATGTAGACTCGGTGAATACTGACAATCTGAGGTCCGTGAGCGGAATACTTCTCTGGAAGCTTTGGTTTAATCTCTGAAAGAAAACACAGTGTTGAAAAGCATCTAATCATTGGCACTCATGCTTACAAATCTGCTTTTCACAGAATGCTTGACAGAGCTTCTCCTGGCTTTGCTCAAGTCAGATTGCAACATGCTGAGCTTTTATCTCAGTCACAAAAATGCAAAAATATGAACAACATGAAACCGTAACATTCCCCTGCTCCGGCCAAGAATTCTATTGCTTCTTCCCCATATCTCCAAACAATAAAAAGATATAGGCAATACGTACCTATATAAAGGACATAGATGATGCACACATATATAAATGGATATATACATGTCTTATATTAATTTATATCATATATATAATCATATATAATCTTATATGATTATGTTTCCTATATATTTTGTATTGTTGCCTCAGAAAGGCTAGGCATGTTGGGAATGGAAAAATTTAATGGAAAAAAATTGAATACTATCACTTTTCCCACATTTGACACTGCTGTGTGCAGAATGACCTAAATAAAAGAAAACCTATCCAAAAAAGTAAGGCTCCCCTTGACTGTTATTTAAATTATTGGCTGGCCATGCTGGTTGTCTGGTTGAGTCAAGCCAAATTGATAGCGACACAGGAGGTGAAAGAAACAGTCAGTGAAGACACAGTACATGCAACAAGCAAAGCCACCCTGTAATCACTGGCTGAGCATAATTTCTTTGGGTTGAAAGATGAGTTGCTTACAATGTTGTGCCAAGAAAGTAGGGAGGGAAGGACAGAAAGAGAGAAATAAGTCAAAATTTTGAGAGATTGAATATAGTAATCAGATGAATTGGCAAAAGCAGACAATAACAGCATTAAGCTTCACGCAGACTGAGGATGGAGACAGTGAGTATTATGAAGCTTCTCCTGCATTGTACAGCAGGAACTTGGATACTGAAGGGTTTCTAGGGTGCAGCCTGAATGAACCCCACCACAGGCAGGCTTTCCTAGCAGTGGCTGGATGGACACACTGGAGACAACACGAGAATGACTGCAATGCTTTGGATACCACTGTGTTGACTCACTGCTGGAAGCTACCGTGTCCCACTTTGATCAGTAGAATTCATCTCACACTAGGTGAGAAAACACTAGGTAGGTGAGCAACAAAGCACTGTAGGAGGCTCAGATCAAGGGCAAGCACCCCCCCAAGTTCATTCTATGGAAGATGAAATTGGCCATCTGGGAAGAGTTGGGAAACACTCCACACCGGTGCTAGAAAACAGTCCAATTGTGTTTGGTAACCCAGCCTCCTGGCATGTGACAAATCAAAAACTTGGAGCCTGCAGAATGAGTTGAGTTGATGAGCCAAAAAACGGACACACAAACCGAAATGATTCTCAGTGCGCCTGAATCTGAAATCAGTACCACTATCCACTTGGTAGGTATGTAAATAAAATGACAACTTCAGTGATGACACACAAATGCTAGTTGAAAAACTGCATGCTTCTTCCATACATGTGCTTCAAATACGCTGTGAAGAAATAGGTGAAAAGCTAAATGCTTCAAGCATTCAATAAGTGTGTACGCTGTATGAACTACACCCTAGAGTGTATTCTTATGCTTATAAAACAAAATGGTTATTTTCAATGTTTTGGGTAATGAGTTCAGACCTGTGGGGAATATCATGGTTTCATAATTACACAGCTTTTAAATCGATACTCGTTACCCAGATACATGGTTCTCTCAACCATTTCACATGATACAACAAATGAATTGCTTCAGCACTCAGTTTACTAAAATTATTAAAGTAGCATCCTGTTTTTAATAAGTTATTGGGCCCAAAATATTTATTTTTAGGGAAGCATTCCAGTATTAAATCCTCCATTTCCAAAATCCAACTCACAGACACCGTAAGTTTAAACACACAAATTAAAATACTTCAGGCTGTGGTCTGTTTACACTAGTTATTCCAACATGGAATTAATACCAGTGCATACTTATAAATATGTTAACAAGTCTCATCCATTTCATTTTTTATAAAAGGAAAGACCACTAACTCTCATTAGCAGTTCAACACTAAAGGGTGTGTATGTTTTTACTGGTGAGCAAGGCCAGGAGTGAAACAAAGTTCAGAGTTCTGGATGGCAGGCCATATAAATATATAAGGTCAGATGAACATATGAGGCCACATAAGCATGCATTTTCTCGATCCTTAGTACCATCCAATCTCACATCTGCTGAGGTAATGGACTGTTTGGGAGCGATTTTTACTACAAGGTAAAGCTTGCTTACGGATTAGATTGTACTGGAGCCATTGGACCTCATTATCACCTAGTACAAATCCATCTGTGTCTATGACCTCCAGTGGTCCTCTGCAGCTTTAACTGGGCCTCAGGTCCTGGTGACCTCAGGGCTAGTCTGGTGTTACTTCCTACGGCTCAGAGCCCACAGTCAGAAATGTTTCTGACTTAATAGGGCTTGTTAAGTAAAAAATCAGCTATGATTACTAGTCCCAGGGAAAAAGATTAAGTCTAAAATGCCTCAGCCCTGTCATAAGGCAGTAAAGAAGGAGCTCATCTGACCCACAGAAGCATAAACTGAGGAGATGCATTTAGAAACACTGCTTTCAAAGGCAAGAGCCCTTAACTGCATGCATACCATGACCCACACCACTCTTCACTGGGTCTGCTTCACTCATCTGCCCATCCTAGGGCCATGCTATGTCCCTGCCTTCTATTCACTGCCCCTTCAAGGTAGCCTGAATCCATGGCTGCAGGAGGAGGAAATACCCCCTGAATGTGCCCACGAATCCAAACCCTGCTGCTGCTGCCTTGGCCCCTTCTGCTAAACCCAAGCTGGAACTGTGGATATGGACATGTCTCATGCCTTCCCCTGCCCTCCTGTTGCATAGCCAGGGAATTGTCAGGCAGTTCTGAGCTGCAAGGGCTTGCTTGCTCCAAAGGGTTGTGGAGATAAGGAGGACGGTGATTCTCTTGTATGACTTCAATCTGCACCCATCCGGCACAATCACACTCCCTCTACAGTCCACTCTCCTGCTTTCTTGGCACTGTGGTGGAACCTGACAATCTAACTTTAATATCAGTCCGTGCTAAACAATTTGCAACCCAGCTACACTGCCATTCAACTATCCACAATTAATTAAATTCAGATAGATATGCAGCTCAAAATATTTTATTAAACCTTATGCCAAGGACATTCCTGAAGGTCCACAGGGCTTTTAAGTGGAGTTTTGAACCTCAGGGTTTCAGCACATTAATCTGAAATGCAGACCAGGAAAAGCAGTTTCATATTATGTATGAATCAGTAATTATTCTATTTCTTATTTTGTTTTGTGAATAGTTTTTAAAGCAAAGCTTCAAAACGTATAAAGTAGCTACTCTGACAGCGCTATGAACTGGGTCAAAATATGTCTGTCTCTGTGAGCTGCAATCAAAACCAGGCTATTCAATGAAGGCTTTTGGTTTTCTCCCACCTCAAAACTAACAGCTCTCCTTTTTCTCTTCCTTTTCAGCATCCTGCTCCCCAAATCTACATACTAATAAAGTCTCCTTTAAAGTCTCCTTTACAAAGAAAGGAGAGCACAGGTTCATATATCAGGGACCTGCATTTAGAATGGCTTATTCTAAATTACTCTCCACGATTGAACATACTCTATATCAGTAAGGTATTTCCATTGGTGTTATATATATGTAATTAGTGGAACTACCATCAGTATTGTAAACAATTGTGCCCAAATCATACAATTCCCTTAGACAATCTTCCCCAAAAGATTTGGTACTGGATTTTTTGAAGAGTGTCTGTGCCATCATCAATTCCTGCAAAGCTCATGAAACTGGGATTCTCATTCTCAAAAATAGAAATTATACCTCACATTATCACTGGCTCAGAGTTTCAGGTTTTGAATTCCACCATGTCAAGTGAAATGTCCAGTGTATACAAATGTGTACAGTGAAAAGACAAGCCAGGACTGGATTCTTATCTTTTCTAATACCATTTGTAATTTATAGTCAATTTACATTTTGGTTTGGGTTTTTTTTTCAGTTGGGATGGTGTAAAGGTTAAAGGAAAAATCAGATCAAATACAGGTAAGTGTGAGGGAGAGAGGTGTGTACCCTTAAAGCCTATTCTAAAACTACTTCCTGAGATCATCACTTTTATTTCTGATTGGTAGAAAAAAAAATTAAAACAATCCTGTTATTACAGGTCTAGTAACTATGACACTCAGTTTATGCCAGATTAGGAACGCTGTGAAAGTACAGTGAGAGGAACGACTTAACCTGTATACAGATTTTTCTTTATAAATAGATCTTTCCAAATTAACAAGAAACTGTAACATACTTACTGTTGCAGGCATTCATCTGACAAGACCTTACAAGCAGTGAAGGAGACAGACCACTACACATTGATCCATTTAATGTGACATATTGGCCCTTTGCTGTTAGGTTTTGGCAGGCAAGTTTCCTCCTCTGGATTCCAACACCGCAGCTTACTGAGCACTGTGAAGGGAAGGATGCAGTCAGGCTAAACTTGGTGTCCCACACCACACACAGTAATTTTAAACTAGCTTCTTGGTTTGGGTTTTTTATTTCTGAGAGAGAAGGCACACACTCTACTTCATATGAATCCTTGTGTTATCCAGACATTAAACTCTCTCTGCTTTTCCAGACAACAAGAATATAAAACAGATTTGTTCCAGCAAACAACTCAGGAACAATTAATATAACATGACAGTATTTCTTTATGGCCAACCATGGGAGAACATAGCAATGAGATACAGTACCTAAGAGAAACAATGCAGCACATTATAAACAGTTTGTGTCAAGTCACTCATCCCTTTCTCCTAGTTCATATTACATGAACCTTTAATTACAGCTTCTGAATTCACTTTTATAAATCTTGTGACCAGGGAGTGGTAGTGAGTTTGCATTAAATGGGAAAGAAGGAGGACATATTCCAGAATAATGCAAATAACTGCTTTTTGGAAGCTCTACTATGAAATAATTGATAGCTAAACATGTCTGGTAGAGTGCACGCAATGAACTACAGCCTCTCCTTCTGCACGTGAAATACAGCTCAGGGAGAGGATTACGATCAGCCTGGTTGTAGGCAGGGATGCACAGCAACTGTATGTACAGATTAGTCCAGGTTCATGTCTTGTGAAACTGTAAGCTGTTCTGTGAAGGTATTGCTCCAAACAGCATATGCACCCAAGCAGAAGTCTTTAGAGCTCATGCTGCAACTGAAGGGTTTGATTCACCATTGCTGAGGGCTGCTCACCTTGGACCATTCTCCAAAGACCAGCTGAGGGGGACAATCAACTTTTGCACATGGTTTAGTAGTTGGCAATTTAGGTTCCTGGCAAGTGTCATCAGAGTGTTTCAGGAAGCTTCCATCCGTCAGCAGCTGCTTACAGTACACTTTGCGGGTCTGAATCCCTCCTCCACAAGTACGTGAGCACTAAGGAGAAGAGAACAGTCTGTACACCTGCACATCACATCTGCACTCACCCACCACATTGCTAGTGTACACAAACACTGTAAGCCCCTATTCCCCATTATGCTCTCTCGAAAAATGGCATCTATTTTCAATTACAAAAAAAGCAGCATGTAGAAAACTCTTCAGTTAAAATATTTAGCTAACGTATTAGAGAGAACTTACGTTAAAAAGTCATATCACCTCAATGGAATTAAGTAGTAGAAATCTTAAAAACACACATCTTACACACAGTCTGTTGCTCACACCTAGTGAGAGTTTAGGAAACATTGTCCTTGAGACAAAATAAATAAATAAATAAATGAAGAAAGAAAGAGAGACAGAAGGAGAGAAAGAGAGAAAGAAAGAAGGAAGGAAGGAAGCAAGCAAGGTCTCCAAACCAGGTTACTGCATTTGCAGAGTGCAGAAAGATGTCTGCAATAACTGGTATCCAGCCTTCTGAAATCTGAAAAAAGACTTTCCACTTCAAGATGTGACTGCCTATTGGCATAGCAGCCAAAAATAGTATTTCTGATCCTGGATTACTTTGTTCTAATGAAATCAGTTGAAACACTTACATGCCAAAGTTTAGGAGCTACCTTCCGTGTTACTACACCGGAGAATTTCAAGTACCTAGCCAGAGGAACACATTTAAACTATTTCTGTAACCCAGACATACCTCTTGCCACTCCTCAACATGCCAAACTGGGGGACAATCAATCTGGTTACAAGCTTGTAAAGAGTGAGGCTTTTTGTCTTTGCACTCTTCAGCAGCAACAGCAGGTCCTCCCGGCTGCTGGCAGGACACGTCTCTCGTCTGTATCCCAACCCCACACGTAGCCGAGCACCGTCTCCAGGGGCTGCTTTGCCACCTGTTCCAACAACACAGCCCAAAGCTCAAGTGTTAGCAACTTGCCTCAGATCAGGGAAGGAGCAATCCTACCCAAACAGAGCCCAGCAGGAACATAACTGAAGGCGTAGTTATTGACATTGCTGAAACATCCCTTTGGTTTGGTGCTATCGCAAAATTACAAACTAGATCTAAACTTACAGGTAACAAGGAAATGCAGAAGCTATGAACCATAAAGCAATAAAGAGTCATTTCCAGATTAATTCAGCTCCAGCATTTACTCTCAGAATGCTCCTCATCAAAAAAAAACCCAGCCTGTTGGCAATCTGATGATGTTTACATTTATAAATGCAAATATATAAATAGACCTTTGCTGCATTTACAAAACTTCCTTTAAATGTGTATATGTTTTCTATAAAACATCCTGTTCCTGTTAACTTCTTCCCTACGTTTTGCAAGAGGAGGTTTCTGCAAACACGTAGAAACAACATGCAAAGGATCAGGGATGTCAGAGATCAAAAGTGGGTAAATAAGGCAGTACATGTCAAAATTTCACATATGGCTCTTTCAAGTGACCAAATCAGCTGGGTTTTCTTGGATTTGGATCGGGTTTTCTCTTTTCCCAGAATCTCCAGATAAACATAAGAAGCCATGAGAACTATGCGGGGCTACTAAAGAGGCATGAAAATAACTGCAAATCATGATTTCGCTTTTCTCATTTAGTAAGGATAGGAAGTAAATATTGTGGATTTTTTGTGAAATTGCTTTAAAATTCTCCTTGTACCATAGAAGAGTCAAGGCTGTTTTTCCAAATCCGGCAAATACCTACACGAAAGAGATTTAGTTCAGAAAACGTTCCTTATTTTATTAGTGACATGTGAAGAGTGGAAAAGGAGTGAACAAGACCAAAAAAAAAAAACAAACCCAACCCCAAAAGCTTGTTAAAAACAGAAGTAGTGAAATTTCATCCCAAAGCAAGACCACAGTCCTGCAATCTGAACCCTTTCTGAGAAAGCTAATGTTTATTTAAGTCCTATTAACCACTTCTTTGCCACAGTAGGATTTCATTATTACAGTGTACCTCGGAGGGCAAAGCTTCGTATTGCAAGCACGGGTCATTGGTGGTGGTCTCTTGGAACCGTCACACAGGGTTTCATTGACGGCTTGCTTTGTCTCTACATGCAGACACATTGCAATGGCTTCTTGTGTTCCTGAATTAAAAAGGAAAACACTCATGAGACACTGAAGATAGACAAGATTTCTGTAGAGCTTACTCTTGAATAGTTGTCAAAAGTTCTGAACATGAATTAGATAGAAGGCTTAAAAGTACCACCTCAAGTCAAAAAGAACATAAGTATTTATATATTTAATGCTCAAAAGATATTTGTGAATTATGTCTACTTTAATTCTGTGATATTTAAAAGGTTTGATTTGACATTCTACCTGTCTGAAAACCAACATGCTTTACTGTCTGTCCACCACTGGATGCTACATCTGCCCGGTTCTGTAATGCTCCCCAGCCAACTACTGTTGTCATTGCCAAAATTGGGGTAAAAGTGACTTCTTCTCACTTACCTTAACTTTAAAAAGCAAACAATGTAGTAAAAAAATTGCAGAAAACTTCTAAAACGATACTCAGGAGAATGGCTGACTAAACATAGAACCTTTCTCTTAGGGGCTACGAGGTGCAATAGCAGAACCTTTCTCTTAGGGGCTACGAGGTGCAATAGTTTTGCTGAAGGCAGCAAATCTGACCCAGCCTAAGGCTTTCCTCACTCATGAATGTTCTTGGAACCTTCTAATCTGCAGCTTTTGCTACCTGGATCTTATTACTGAAGCATGAAAGATTACTAATACTCAAATTTCTGTGAGTCAAAATGAAAAGCAATATAAGTTTGCTTTAGAATGTCAGCTTAGCAAATACACATTTTGTGAACTACTTTTATTTTAAACCTATGTAATTATCCAATTTTATATATCATATTCTTTAGAATGACAGCCTTACTCTATTTCAAAGCTCACTTGTATACACATGGAAGACGAGATGGTTTGTGACAATATTTGGGGGACCCCGTGCATCTGGAATGTCCTGTACAAGCAATGCTAATGATGATAATCCTGTAGAACAAAAAAGCACTGAAATAATAAAATACGTATTTTGCTGTTTCCAGGTAAAAATCGTATTTGAAGAGTCACCATTTTAGGAATTTAAATCCATTTCCTTCCTCTCTTTCACTTATATCCAGTGATTTTGTAAGGACATGGATTTGCTTTCAGCAGCTGGTTGTATTTCTTTTCTTGGGACCAGCTTCCAAGGTTTCAAAGAGAGTTGCATTTTTAACTAGAAACTCCACTAACCACTTCATGGTATTACCCATGACATGACCTCAAACCAGCACCACTATTCTTAACAGAGGTTTCTACTATTCCTACATATTCTGCACAGTTTCATCTCAATGCCAAGGGTCCATAACTCTCTCCTCTGCAACATATTCCCAAGCAGTGTTATTCTGTTCATAAATCCAAAACTGTTCCTTCAATCTATAAACAATTCTGATGTAGTCCAGCTTAGCAGCCAGCCCAGGCCACAGTCTGTCTTTGCAACACTTGAACCAGCCCAAGTATTGCAGACAAATCAGCAGTGATTTTCACAATAACGTAGATTTCAGCTTCTTTCAGTCTCTATGGTACACCTCTGAATCCTCACCAGGACACATTTTCAGTTCAGAAAGACCTTGTTATATAAATGTTTTGACTATATCTATGAAGTGAGGAAATTTTATAGAAGACCTGACCTTAAATATGATTGACAACGCATTCAGATCTCTTCTATCAAAGTATTGATAATTACATTAACAGAATGTGAGCATTGAGTAAAAAGTATTCCATTAGCAAGGCGGGGAAAAAAGACACCTTTAACAATAAATACCATGCCCATAACACAGACATGAAAATGCTTGTTTAAAAGCTTAACAAGAGCAGCTTTCCTGTCTCCCTATGTAGGAAATGCACATCTGACTGTCTCCAGGAGAGAAATAAAGACTTAGAAATTGTGCTGTGACAGAAACAGAATGACATTACCAGTCAAGCCATCAAGCCCATGTCAAGGATCTAGATAACCTCTATCTTAGGTCAAAATCTACCCTATGGTACGAACCTTCAGTTTCACTGACCTCCCTGTGTTTCTGCAGGAAAACCACACTCTGGTGATGCTGCTTTGAAACAGGCTGTGATAAGTAATATCTTAATATTTCACATGAAGGAGGGAAATTAAATAAGATTCCTTTCAGACCATCTAAACTGGCTAAGTTTTAAATTCAGTGTTACAAAAACTAAACTGGCCAGCCAAATGAACAAAAGGCATGCCCTACCAGGTGATGGGGTTTGACTGCAACTTGCCACCTGGAGTTCATTAACCCCTTCTGCCTTGCAGCATGACCTACCTAGCTTTAATTGTGTCATGAGAAGGAATTGTTGGTATGTGGTGTATCTTCCATTTGACTTAACTACAGGGAAGTAGTGATTCTTCCCCAAAGGGTCTGTATTGAAAGAAAAACGGCCCTCTGTTTTGATGCTTTAAGTGCAAAAAGGATATTAAAGAGCTGTTAAAAACATACCACATGCTCCTTTCCTGCTCCTTGGTTCTCAGTTCGATAGTTCTATTCAATAAATAACTACACGTAATTGATGCAGCATTTGCTTGAACTGAACTGTCAAAATGTCTTGACAATCAGATTTCTCACCCCAAACTATAATTTTCCTTTAGTTGGGAACTTCAATCAGTGATAAATTTCTTATTCTATGTTGACTGGAAAATGGAAAATTCTATTATTCAAACAAGCAAAGTTTTATATGTACGACTTTCTTGGCTTATAATATAAACATAGTAGATAATTTAACTAAAACATTATGTATGCAGCAGGGAGCATTAAGTATTTTTATAGTAATCTGATGCACTATTGTAGTAATTATCCTACTATTCAGTGAAATAGAGTATTTTCTATTTCAACCCAGCATTCAAACCACATACATTTACATTCTTTTACGAGCTTTTCTGTGCAGTGAAATACACAGTGCATGAATCATAGAAGCCGTGTTAAAAGATCAGAATGCTTGAAAAAAGCACTTTTTGTTTCTGCCTTTTTTAGAGTACAAAGAAAATGGGGGTGGAAAGTTGCTGTGCAAGTAGTCAGAGGGTCTTTACACCTGGAAAAGGAAGGACACTCATTTATTTCTATCAGATAGTCTGAGTTTGGTTACTGTTTAAAAACATGTATTATCAGCTGAAAATAAGTCAGAAGAAATGCCAAGTCCTGCATATCATTGAGCCTCTCTGTAAATCCATTGAAATGACTTATTTACACTCCTTCCTTAAAACAGCAGTTTGTGTCTGCACTTAAGGAAACTAGTGATAGGAGTAACCAGTTGCCTACAACACTTTTGCAAATGCTCTCAACATTATATGCGAGTCTCAGAATGGTCATTGCTTTTTTTTAAGAGCCCTTAAATTTGGCTGGAATCCATTAATTTTCTAAGGATCTCAGGTTTCATATAAATAAAATAGTAAACTTTTAGCCATTATGGTCCAGACAAATGCCTGAAAACACAATTTGACTGCACCCTAAAGCTTCTAAAGCCACAGACTACAGAGCAAACAACAGGAAGTGCATATGTATTTATTGTTTAATCTCATTATTTTTAAGCCAGTGTAATGACTTTAGGGGGCCTGAATCACAATTTTTGAAACAAATTGAATATAAATAACAATAATAACATTGAGCTATCAAAACCTGCCTCTTGCAATTCAAGGTATTTTTAAACAGGGACCCAGAAAACGGTCAGTTACTTTTTGAAATGGAAGATAACTCCTAAAAATATTGTAGAGTAGTGAAATTATTGACAACTGTAAAGAAATACTACAGATTGCAAGAAAAATATTTATTCTCCTCCGGCATACTCTTTATTCTGGTAGCATCTTACCTCTCACTCACAATACTATAAAAATTAAACTTATACTTCTGTTGGGGACTCTTGCATCAGGGCCAAAGTTCTTCAGATTGAAAAAAATCCCAACATTCTGGGAACATGAGGGTAAAGCCTAAGTTTCCCAAGCACATAGTTGGCTTATTTTCAGTTTGGGATTTCTTCAGGCACTGAAGACAAAATAGATCTTTAGCTTTCAGGATGGTCACAGAGTTTCCTATGGATATTAAAGGAGCTGTCTACTTTATGACAAGCTGGTCTGGATGACTTTTATTTGCTCGTATGGAAAGATTGATGAGAGAAGTGTTAATTATGCTAGCAGGCATAACGCAACATAGCAGTCCTCAAAAGCAGCAAGTTTTGTGGCACTCCATATGCTGCATGACAAGCCATACAGATATGGTGCAGAAAGCACACAAAATGACCAATGACTCATGTTACTGATGCTCTATAACCTGCTGAATATCATGAACTGGAAAGTAAGGATGATGTTTTGTAATTCTTTGCAGATCACTCTATCTCTGTAATTCTAATACCTCAAGAAACAGTGGTTCCTTTCACATATTTTCATCTGCTTTGGAGAGGGACCAGAGGAGATTTTGAATATAAAGTCTAGTCTGTATGAGTATTTACAAAAAAGGTGCAAGTGACAAGCAGTGAAACAGGGATTCAAACCTTGCTCAAACAGTGGCTATAAAGCTTCCAGCCTACTTAGGCCCTACAGGCTTTTCTCTCATTCAGAGAGAGTCAAGCATGAAGAAACTGAGATAGGAGTTCTGAGGATACAGAAATCCAAAGGAATAATCCACAGGAATTTATTTTAATATCTATTGCTAGATACATACATACTAGAGAAAAATTACCTAATATAATTCACATTACACTGGGATATTCCAAACTCAGACAACATCTATTTCTTGTAACGAAAGAGTTCATCTAATTGAAATGAGATTTAAACATAAAACTTAGCAGAAATGGATCAGCTCCTTTGAACTACACAATGGAAAAATGGTAGACAGTGAGATCATTAGTTAGTACGTTGCAGTAAGTTGGAACCAGAAGAGATGTCTGGTTCCTTTAAAACTATCGGCAGGTAATTTCTGGTCTGTTTGAAAGCCTTTGCCAAGGCAGCAAGACGACCTGAACTGATAGAAGGAGAAAAATCACTGCTACCTAACTAGCATAACAGCACAGGGACTTCTGAAGCTGTTAATTGATAAAATATCCTGACAACTTCCCACATTTCCCAGGAGCATCAAGTAAGGAAAATGTCTAGACATAGTACCAGTGATACCACAGAAGTCTCAAGAAGACAAACATATTTTCTTTTAAACTTCTTTAAACAGATCATTTCTATTGCATATCAAATGGTTAGATTACTAAGAACACCTATAGGACCACTCTGGGTCAGGCAACCTCACAAATTCATGAAAGGACCAGAAGTGAACAACAGAACTCACATTCAGCTCCCTCAGCAACAAAATAAGCTGAATGTGCTTGTCAGTCATTTTGAAGTTCCTTCATGCTGACAAATGAACCTACCGTCTTCAGTACAGGCTCCTTGAATTAACTGTCAGCTTGCACACCAAGTTCAGGTTTTATGTGAATGGTTTTGCACAGACAAACTCACATGTGAAGGTGTAGTAATGCAAACATGCACATGTGAAATTGTAGGCACAATTTCATCCTAATCATTTCAGCCTAAATGTCTGCTTTTGTCCTCAAAATTCAAAAACTTTGGAGTTTCAGAACACCGGTGACAAAGATATTGGCTAAAAAGCCAGTTAAAGTGGATTAAAAAGATGGCAATGAAATAATTGTACATTACACAAAACAGTTGAGATATGAAAAAGAGAACTACAAATTTAGTACTAATGTAAGCCTTGTTTCTGCTTTTGAGTACAATTTCCTGATTTCTAAACATAATTCCCTCATTAAAAACAAGAAACACAGACACTCAGTCACAACAGCTATTGCTATCACCACACGCTTATGCACATATACTTGGACTATATATACTAGGATTCCATTTTACCAGTCCTAGTGCCCACTGAAGGTAGGGGAGGGAATGGGATGCATCAGCTTTTCTGATAACATGCGCTAGTATCCTATGGATCAACCCCATCAATAAGCAGCAGTAGTAGACGATAAAGGAGGCACTTATCAGTCACTTACCATGCTGCTGGTAGCATTCTAGGGCATCCCTCCTCATGTCTGTCTTCAAGGTTTGAACTGAAGATTAGTACAAAGGAGGCTGCATTCTGTGAGCCCTAGACCGGCTCTCTGCTTCCAATTGTTTCGTTCTCCCTTTTTCTACATTTTTTGTTTCTTCTATGGGTACAACTGTCTTCACTTCTCACTGATGTCATCAGTCCTGCCATATATAGGTGTGTTCACAATTCCACTGCCTCCACTTAACACTTCATAACTCACTTAGTTCAGTCTTGAACTCACTTGTTCAGTCCCAAAGTATGGTATGTAGTAGCAACACCAACAACCTTGTCTAGTAACATGTACTTAGGATGACAGGGATATTCGATTACATCCAAAAAGGAATGTGCCTAACTACTTGCAGACAGATATATGGCACAAAGTTCCTATACAGTGATGTACTGTACTAAGACCTAAACAAACTTCTGCTTGATCTTCATGCTGGTCAGGCTGAAAGCAAGTCTCCCTAATTACAACTTTGTATCCCTACTGTGCTGTAGAAAATGGTAGCATTTCAGAAGATAAAGAATAATTAACATGGGAATAAACCTATATATTTTTGGTTCCTAGAAACATGCTGGTATCACCAACTGCCTTGCAGCCCATAACTCCTTCAGCAACAAGGTTAAAGCAAATTGCTATATCAACACCTTCTTGCACCTTAGCCAACCAAATAAAGTTGGTGTTTGAATACAGATTATAAAGAAAATGAAGTAGTTTGAAAGACTCTATGGATAACCTAGAAATAATTTAAAACTTGGAGCTGCATATTTTCCTACAGATCTACATAGCTAGAAGCCAATGAAACCAACAGAAGCCCCATCAATGTCAAACAATGTCAAATTCTTACAACTCAGGATAAACAAACAATCGAACAAAGGTACCTCCAAGACATGTGGCTGAACAAGGAGTAAAACCAATGTATTCCCAATCATAAATCACACTGCCATCTTCAGCATGTGAAAAATCAGGTGCATAGGGGACAGGATCACTGTCACAGGATGCCTGGTGGCAGACTCGTTCTGTTGGTGGTTTCACATCTTCACATTCCTCCTCAGGCAGGTCAACCTCAGTCTGAGTAAACGCAAGAAGAATTCGGCACTTCACCTCTCGCACCTGTATGCCACTGCCACACGTGGCACTGCATGGGGACCAGGGCTCAGGAATAAACCTGCAAAGAATCACAGTAGAAACCTTGTAATTTTATTCCATATAATTGTGTCTGTGCGTGCACAGTTAAAATATACTAAAACATAAATGTATGTCTATACACAAAGAAGACAATACCTAATATATTTATTCTTTTTTTAACTCCTTCAGTGGAAAAGGAAAAAAGAGAGAAACTCCATGAAGACATATCTATATGATATAAAATAGCTCCCCAGGTATACAGACTGAGGCATATGCCAAAAGTGTGTTTGCAGTTTGCTTAAATCTGAGAAAGATCATCACCTTATGTCATACTAATAATCAGCAATCGGAGAGAACAAAAGCACCTTCCAAAGCCAGCTATCTCCAGTGCACACCACCACAGGCTGCTGTTCAGATTTCATCTTGTAAGAAGCCTCTCATCTTCAATAAAGAAGTCTAACTGGCTCTGTCTCTAATCCATCATTTTTATTAGAAAGCATTTATGCTCCTGATGAACTATAATAAAAATTCTACAGATCATGGAATTTACTGAATAAAAGAAGGTTTTAGTCTGTAATATTCTCTCACTTCAAGGGTAACATTAATATCTGATAGTAATTTTCAAAATGACACTAGAGCCAAGGGGCTGAATTTCATTAATGAAGTCATCCTGTGTGGCTCTGGGGTACTATTTATAAGAAATCAAATACAGAGTATCATAGGGCATTTTCGCAAAAGGTTGCAGTTGCTCTTTATTATACGTACAAATGCAGATGATGATCAAAACACAAACAGGAGATACAGGAGGGTATATTTGATCAACGCTAAAAACATTTGGAAGGAAAAATCCAACTTAGGATCCAAAGATTTTCTCCTTATCTTTGACTAAGAATCACCTTTCTCTTTACTGCAGGAAAGCTGCCCTTACAAATACAGGAACACTTGTGTGAGACAAAAATCAGAATTTATGCTCTGCATACACAGAAAGAATCAAAAAATGTCAACTCAGTGTGGTTGATTCTGTAGACAGTTTATCATCTTGAGCCAATAACTTCTTGCCAATATATACAGAGAAAGAATCAAATAGAAGAAAGGAGAACAGATGAGTGGGTAACACACAAGGATACTCTAAGTAAGTCCTCAGGGTAGTCACCCAAGATGTGCTTGGGACATAGCCCAGGACAGACTGTCTCCTCTGGAAAAAACTATTCCCATTTCCAATAAAGGTTACAAGGTAACTGGTTATTCTTTCAGGAGCTGTTGATGAAATACCTTTACAAGTCTACTATGAAGATAAAGATGTCAAATCCAGTCACTTAAAAGTTTCCTTTCCTGTTCAGAGCCTCAAAATTTTAGAGCTCACTGGTCCATGACAGACCTCAGTAAAGGGGGCAGTGTCCCCAGCTCCTCCTGAAACCAAGGAAAACTGTGCAAAAAAAGTGTAAGTCCATTTGTAGTTATGTACCTAATTGGAAAAATAAAACTGATGGACATTTATAGTCGAAAAGAGTTGGTCGGTGCTCTGACCACACGTTAACAGCTGACAGCCTGAAAGCAAATAACTTTTTTGGTAAAAGCATGACAGCAGCATACCAGAAATTAATGCCAGTTTTGTGTACTGTTAGTTGAGTGCATTAAGGCATTCCAAAAATAATGTATGATGCTTTCTTTTGAAATCCTGTATAAATGAAAGGAAATTTTGAACCACAGCAATCCTTTCATTCAGCAACCAATTGATTTATAAAGAAACTCAGAAAGTTCTAAGCATTTTTTCTATGACTTATAGCAAGCCTATATTATAATTGAGGTTTTCCTGTTGAATATTAGTGTCTGGTATTTTTCAGCAAAGTGCAAAGTAAAAAACCACCCCAAATACTTTTTATTTTACCTTGGCATTTGCTAAATCAATCACATGACTATTTAGTTCTTAAAATCCTAAATTATAGAACCTTTCAAAAGACAACAATGTTAAAGTCACACTTTAAGTTTCTTCAACAGAAGTCAACAGAGATTGCTAATACAAATTCAGAGCAAGGAACTGAGCACAACCAAAGCCTGTGACAGATCATTAAAGCAAACTCCATTAGCCACAGAAGTGATATATTTTTTACTCAGTGGCATTCACAGCATACATGCTAATACTCTCTCATGCTAATAGTTTGGACACGATACTTCCCTAAAGTAAATTCATTCTGCCTTTGATGGGCATACACTCAGAGTGTGCTCATCCCTTGCACCTCATTGGGAATATATTATGGTATGACAGGATGGTGGTAGCTCTCCAAAATTGTCTGAGATCTGTAACTAAGTTTATAAATGAGAATCCTGATTAAAAAAAAAGGAAAATAATGGAAAAATACAAATCCAAGCCGGCACAACTTTTCAATCATCTGCACAGGTATAAATGATGTACACACTACAGATACATTGGAGAATATGTCCATGCTGCAGCGTTATCAGTCTTACACTAATGGAAATGTGCATTCACCTGGCACACTCTGAAAAAGCCAGTGTAAGCTGACCTGGAAAATGAAGCAGTGACCTAAAGTACTGATGATAAAACTGGTACAGAACAGCCCAGTCCAACCAAATCAAATCTGAACTGAAAACTTAACTCAGTGAAGCCTTCTGTATCTTTCTAAAGACTTGAAAAACATGCTGTCTCTTAATATTATTTTTTCATTTTATTTTCCTCATGCCTGCAGTTCTTGCTTGCAGTTAAGACAGGAAACGCCTAAATCCTGGGGAAAAAAAAAAAAAAAAGGCCACTCTTGTGATATTTCTAGCCCAACCCTACTGTGCCAAGGGGCCTGGATAAGAGTGTGCAGAAGCATCAAAAATGCTGGCTGCTTACGGGAGTAGAACTTCCATGATGCTGGCATCCTACCCGTTCCTGAAGCACCACCCTTGCCCATTCTAAGCAGAGTTGCACGGCCAGGTTTTATTACCCATGAGTGTAATATGTTGGACAAAATCATCAGTCCACTTTCAGAGAGGAACCTGTGAAAAATGTCTATCACCAAAGGCACAGTGGGGACATTTATGTGAAAAAGAGCCAAACACAATGAGCAGGAGCCTTTATAAGAGACACTTCATTTCACATTCAGTGAATGCAGCTCCACAAACCTAGTGATTAACTTTTAGCTCAGGCTGCTGAAAAAAAAAACACATCAGCTTTTGAAAGCACTTTAGTTTTGCCCTAAACCATGAGAAGGTAAGGCAGCTGAAGTGCCTATTTCTTTAACTTACGATTAATAAAAAGGATGCAAAAACCTTGCTGCAGCTTCTCTGAGAATCCCACTGTAACTAAGAAGGCTCGAGGGAAGAACATTTAAAATAATGATTGGTATCAACTGTCATCACATTCCACAACTGAAAACTAAAAAGGTCAGACCTACATTTTTCTTGGCCTCAGTTTAAGGGCAGTCATTTTTTATTTTGCTAATAATAAAAAAAAAAAAAAAGAGAAGCTTTTGAATGTTCCCCCTCTCTGTAAATTCAGGACACCAGCCGTGGTAGACCACAGCGGCAGAAGTATTTATCTTCCACAAGCTACTTTTGGCATATCCATCATTTGTGGGTTCTAAAACACAGCTGCATTTATTCTCTCATTCATTATCAACTAAAATATCGCACAAAAACATAGAAAGACAGTTGTAATAAAAGGATGGACTAGAAGCTGAGACTTCATATTGTGGTTAAAGTTTGGACGACAAGAGAATAGCTAAAATTAAAAGCAATGGCATTTTACCAAGGAACTCAAAAGCCCCCCGGCTAGGCAGAGGTGGGCCATGAGTTATCACTGTGCCATGTGTAAATTACAGAAAACAAAGTTAAACACTTTCAAACCAGAGGGAAATCTTGTTATAATTTATTCTGGGAGAAGTTACAACCTATTGTTACAATTTCTTTTTAAATGCTAAACCCTGACCCAAAAATCTCACTCCAGCTGGAAAAGACCACAGCAGTTAGAGCACAAGATTCAAAGCATCTATTGAGAAACTGCTCAGATTGCAAAGCATTGTCTACATGACCAACAGGCAATACACAAAATGGAATGAAGTCAGTTGTTTCTCATTTCTCCTTACATGACAGCTTTCTTAGAAGAATAAATTAAGAGCAGGTGACACCAGAAGACAGGTAAAAAGAAACCGATGGGGAACCTGGCTTCAGCATTAGAGCTGCGTCCCAGGAGGGCCCAGAGCGCCCAGACTAGGAAATCACAGCACCTCAGCAACACCTCGGTAAAGAGGAGGATGGCAGAGAAAAGTCATCAGCAACAAGGGCAGGGAGAAATCTTTTAGACTTAGTGAACGTGCTTCTGGAAAATGGGAAGAAAGACTCCTAGGACAGATGAGGATTGTGAATGAAAGATTAAGAAAATCTAGGTCTCCAGAGCAAGTGAAGAAGAAGAAAGATTGAGGAAACTGCAAAACTGCACAGCTGTGACAGGACATGCACTGAGCACTCGAACACATGGCTGCATTCACACTGTGAGGCTGCAGTGGAATACATCGGTCATGTCTAGGAAGGCATGAATAACCGCTTTCTTTGTGAGGATGAGGTACAAGGGAACCCATTACACAGTTTCCGGCTCGGCTCTATTATATTCTAAATATACTCTGACTTAGCATGCTGTGTCCCTGCCAGTCCTCCCTGCTTGTTCTGTCAGACTGCTGCTGAAGGATCCTAAAAACCTCAAGACAACATCAGTTTACAGCTGTCATAGCATGATTTCAAAATGCCAGAGAACTTTTTCTTTATATCTTCATGCTGAATCCTCTTTAGGAGTGGCCTCATATACCTTCATTCTGATATGCTGAATTCAACAGGCACATTTGGTTGCATCACCCCCTTTGATTATCACACTACTTTTATATCTTTGCTACTACCCTGCTTGAATTCAGGGCCACCAATTTGGAGAGTGAAATAACTGCTCACAGTAGGTTGACACTTGACTTGAGAGGCTAGAGCAGTGAAAAGTTTAAAGCACAGTCACCTAACAAACACCTGTTTGGCAAGAGGTTTCTTCTGTGAGTCAGTGCAGGTGTAAAGATTTTATTACTCATGATCACACCTGCTGGTGCAAGTGTGCCAAAAATCAGGACTAGCAAGATGGAGGAAGAAAAATAAGTTTTTGGGCATGCTCTGCTCTCAGAGCAATAATAAATCCAAAGGAACTTCAGTAAGCTCATCTAAATGATTTTAAACTAATATTACTACAAATGATTGCAGAATTTGGCAAAGCACAACAAGCACAAACACAAAGCAAAACACATTTTACTGCTAAAAATCTCTCATGAAAGCCTTACAGAAAGTTACTACTTTCTAGAAAGTTATATACTATATATTGAATTCAGAAGATACATATATCCATGAACATACACAGCGGATATAAGCAATTGTGTGGATGCCCTAACATACAAGGGACAGGAACAAGTGCAGGTGGATTTAAATAATGTTTTCATCCTCAGGACTTAAATATTGTGAGGCTTACCCTCATCAGCTTTTAAGGGAACTCACAAAATCCAGATGTTATTTCACACATACTCACGTGTAAAGTATCACAATTTACCCCTGTAGATTCAGCTAAGCTCAGAGATCAGCAGGCTTTTCTCACTTTTTTTATGCATGGGGCTCACCCCCCAAGGAAATGCTGGCAACCCTACAAAGCACCTCTTAGTTTTTAATACAGCCACTACATTCTTGAGGTGACTGCAACGGCTGGGATAGAACTGAATTTATTTAACTTAAATCTGCTGAAATGCTTCCACATGCATTAATTAGGCTAAATTAATATCCCTTTGCATTGCTTGAATGGTACAGGAACACTATAATAGAGCAGCTCTGCGTCATCCAGAACAGGATCTCCAAAAGCAAAGCTACTGAGATTCAAAACTAGGAATAGCTCACAACACAGCCCATCACCCAAGGAAGGCCAACTGTCAAAGCAAACTGCATAGCAGCAGTTGTTCCAGATGATCTGCAAAATGTGCCGGAAATGTTTCTTCGATGTAAAAGACAATGTACTTACGTTGGCTCTTCTGAGACTTTTATGGTCTCTTCCATTTCATGTGCCTGTTTAAACCACGGCAATTTTGCTTCCACTGGAGTTTTTTCTGGGAGAGAGGAAAAAAAAAAAAAAAATCAACACAACAAAAACATTCAGTAATTCCTCCAAAATCAAAACAATATGCAGAAGTTAGCAGCATTCACCTTAGCACTTCACACTTTACATTGCCTACTGATCTGAGGCTTTTGAATATGTACTGGACAATAAAACATAACATACGAGAAAATTCCCACATGATGTTTGAGCTCCATTTTGACACCCCTCTTTACTGAGAGGGTACGACTGATTCAATTTCCATTCATGTTTAATCTTTCACTTCCTTCCCACACCTTCCCCAAATGCAGACTGAAGCGTATATCTCAGTATAATGGCTTATCGTCAGAATTTAAGTTTATAGTTGAAAGAAGCCAGGGCATAGCAAACATACATTGCGTTCCAGACAGACTGCTTCATTAAAAAATATTGACAGAATATTTTTTTCCGGAGTTGGGCAGTTATCCCAAACCTGGACATTAATTTTAAAAACAACACTAGTTTCTTTTATCTGTCTAAGCATCCTACACTTCTGTAATGCTTTTTCTAGGAGTACTGTAAGCCAAATGAGGATCTGTGCCTCCAAATTTCAGTAAAACCCCAGAAGAAGGTTCTTAAATATTCAGAGCTGGTTTCTACTTCATGGCTTAACCCTGAATAGTTTTCTGCTTGAAGAATTCTTTAGAGTTTGAAAACATCCTGAAATAGGGTTGTCTACAGATAGCTTTCACTTTTTCTATGTAAATCTCTATGGTCAGCTGTGAAGGTCTGAAGTACAGCCTTTCAAAGAAAAACTGTAAGAATAGAAGTAGAACCCACTAAAATGGCCCAGAGGGACACAAATCAGCAAGTGACAAGATACACTGGTTTCCACCACCACCCCCCTTTTGTTTTCTCCTTTTCGTTTTCCCACCTACTGTTGTATGCCTTACCAAGTCTTTTAGAGAATATTTATCAACTTGCATCGTTAAAGGCCTTTTAAATATGCAGATATGGAGAACAGAGAAGGAAACCAGTTTGATTAACTTAATGAACTGAGAGTCCCCCTGAGAATGTGGACAAATTTAACAAGATGCAAATGAGCAAGATCCCAAGTGATACATATGGAGTATCATTCCCATTTTAAGTATTATTGAGCATCTCCCCCTCCCCATGTTGGACTCATTAATTCTGGTCTGACCAGGCTGTATAGATTTAGTTAGCATGTTCACCTCATGACAGTCTGGCCACACCATCAGCAAAAAATATTAGCAGGGCATTTTTCCTAGCACCAATAATTAAAATGCTTGTTTCTGCCAAGTCTGAAATAAGTCCTAGTAAATTCCAGGTATTTCTTCTGGCATTTCTGAAAAAGGTTACCAGGGGCTTTTAATTCTCCTAACAAAAATGTAAAACAATAACAGACCCAGACAAAATTCCAGTTACCTTTTGGCTTGTAACATGGTATTGGCACGATGCACTCTTCTTTTATGTGGAGTTTAAGTTGTGGATTACAACCACCGACGTGCTGCCCGCGGTGGTCAATGCACAGCACTACTCGGTAGCGCAAGCCTCGGCCACAGGTCACTGTGCACTGCAGGAGACAATGCAATCACCTCATACTGTTTCTTTTTCATTATGTTTACTAATACTGTTAAAAAGCAAGTTAGAAGTTCTGATGATGTGTTCACTAAAGTTTTTCCACAATCAGTGAGGTATGAGATGTATGAATTTGCCCCTGCATTGCTGGGTGAATAAAGAAAAGGTTGATGATGGAAAAAATGTCTCAAGTTTTGGGAATGCAAGTGATTTCTTGGGGTTCTGTAAAGCTTATCTGATTGGCAACAGTCTGAAACAGAGGCGGCTATGTACTGAGAATATGCTCTTTCACAGTGGTCATTTTCAGTTAAAGATGGGTCAGATGTGCTGCAAGAACAGTTTCTTCACTACATGTTAGTGATGTCATTTGGATGGACTAAGAAATTATAGAAGTGTTGAGCTATCTGACTGTATCAGATAACTACAGCCAAGACAAGTTGGCTTTATATTCTTGTTACTATAATGAAAGGTAATGCTGGAAAATCACCCTTGCAGACTTGTCAGCCCCTAGACAGACATGCCTTTAGCTATTATATGCAGTGAAATATTACATTTATCAAGAACTGAGAGGCAAACGACCTGATTGCAAAGGAGCCTGACCTCTGGCTCTCATCCCTCCTCTGTGTAAAGCAGGCATAAATAATTCTATATAGATTTTTCTCCACACAGACATATTAACATTTTGATTATCTGGCCAAATTACTTAGAGCAAGCTTCTCCTAGTAAGTCCTATGAATTATGCTTGCAGGGCTGCCTTTTTCTAATAGCCCTGTGCTCACAAATGCATGCTAACAAAACTAGAGGCTTGCTTTAGAAAACAAAAATAAAGGTCCAGTTTATTTTTCAACTTACCTGAGACCACTCCATTGCCACCCATTTAGGACAGTCAAACAAATTGCAGGTTTGAATGACTTTGGGCTTAGGGGCATACATGCATTTCCATTCTTCCACTTGCAGTATCTCTCCATGAATGGTCTCCTCTACACACACAAAACTTCTTCTCTGAATACCACCTCCACAGGACACTGAACATGCAGTCCAAGGGTTATGTTCCCACCTGGAAGAAGAACTCGGATATATTAAAAATAAGGCTATTTTTTATTCCACTAAAATTCAGTGGAATAAAAGTGCAAAATACTGAATTCAACATCAGCGTCATTAATAGCCAATGACAGTTTGGTTGCTGTTTTCTTACCATACACTGAATAAAAATACATCAAATTACATAACTACCTTGCCCTATTCCAGATTTAAATTAGTTTGCAAATCGAGAAGAAAAACAGAACTACAAATTTAAGTATACTTAACAGAATAACTAAAAATCTTATTCTCATACATGAGTTAAAGACACTAAATATACTGAGTTTGAGTACTGGAATGATTTTACTTGCAAATAGTCTAAATACTCTAAACAGAATATTTTTTCAGCTAATTTACATGGTCTCACACTCCTATTACCATTGTCAGAGACAATCATACGTAATTGAGATTGTATGAAGTCCACAGACAAAGACAGATCTGGCTGTGCTGACTGAGGGTGCTACTGCCCAGGTTCTCATCACTGCCCACATCATGCAGGCTACCCTAAAAAAAAAAAAATCTCTTAATGCAAGAGCTTTTCTGAGCACTCTAATACTTGCTTTGGGTAAACCCAGCCATTTCATGTCAAACTGTCTTCATCCCTAAGGACAGTGAGCAAATTAAATTGTGACAGCTACCATTTGGCTGATCACCGTTGCAGTTCTGCAACAGTTTTCCACCCTCATTAAAATGCTGTTGAATGGCTTTGTATTCACACTTTCCAACTTGCTTCAAGCAAAAGGCAGCTGCTCATCCATTTCAGCTGCTTTGGATAACCTAGCTGGTTGCTCCTGAAGCAGGGCTATGCACAGATTAAGGAAAGTCCACACAGCCCTGTCAACCAGCAGAGCTGTGGGCTAGCAGCCTCCAACAGAGGGATGATGAACAACCTGCTGGGAGGGAATGCCTTCAGAATGGACATCTATCCACAATCTTAGACCTAACCACAATAAAGATGGCAATTGCTACACCATCTGAAGCGAGAATTACATGTCAGTTTTCAGGTTACAAACTCTGTTTCATTTATCTCCTGGTCTTAGCATGAATGTACATTTAAGCGATCACTTATCAACAAAAACTAACTTCAATAATGTCCTGCTATTGTCATGTTTAAAGGTAACAAGCTCCTATCATAGCATTTGTCTATAGATTCCACTGACCCCCACACAATTTTTCCTCACCCTTCACCTACTATCTCTTGCTTCTTTCCCACCACCCACCCAAACCAAAGCAAAGCCCTGTGAAATGCTCCAGTCCTGCGGCACATCTTTTGGTTCATCAACGTCTTAGTTTAAAACTTATTCCTATTACAACTGCAGGGGCTCAGAAAGGACCATGAAAAAAATTACATGCATTATGAACAATGGACTTGTCAAGTACTTCAGTATCCCACCAAAATCAATTCATCAAGAGTAATTTAGCTATCATAAAGGAATTCATAATCTCAAAGTAGATGAAGCAAAGGCCTATGAATCAAAAATAAGTTTAAGTGACTACTACCCACATTCTATGATCCCACAGGTAAATCAAGGACACTTCCTATTTTACACAATTCATTAAACTGCCTACAAAAACATATTAATCATGCTTAAGCTCAACAAACGAATGAGTGTAAAACATAGAGCAAACCATGAAACATTAGCCATGGAGCATATACTCAAAAACATTTAGAACAAAGCTGGATGTCCCCATAAGATACCATACCACAAGTACAAGATACATTTCAAGAGCAACAGTTACACTTCTCTGACTTAAAAGAGCTACCATTGTCAACTCATTTTCCTCAAAAAAAGTCAGAAACTGCAGAATAATTAACTGCTCAATGAATTAGCAGCTCATGGATTTATATATATAAGGCTCACTGTGCTATATGTAATGCTAGCCTTGCAAGTGTTTATAGCATGAAGTTTTATAGTTGTTTTTCTTTATCTCATCAGTTTCGAACACACTCCAGATCCCATACTCCCATAAGCATTCTCAAGATGGAGTGAGGTCCATGGCTACTGGGGAAAAGGGGGGTCTTGGGCAAGCAGTCAAGGAGATTCTTTCCAGAACCCACAGCTGTCAAGGGATCCTCAACAGTCCAACAAGTCTGAAATAAATGGAGGCATTCCAAAAGCTTTAAAAGAAAATTTTCATCCTGGGAAATTTTCCTATTTATTTCAAAAGAATTCTCCATCTGTAAAAATATTTCAGTGGGGCATTTACAACTTTAGCCACAGGAGAACTCTTTCAAGATCTTGTGGTGTGCACCATGACTTTCCCACAGCTTCCTCGTGTGAATGGGAAAGTAGTGGTAAACACCACAGGACTGCAAAGCAGCCCTCCACATGGCCCTTGTGTTATGTAGGTGGTGTGATGTATGACTGCTGGTCAAGTGAAGGAGCCTGTACAGTTTTGCTCAAGCACATCTACAGCACTTTGGTTTTCCGCCTGCTTTGCAAGAACACTCTTGGATTAGCGTATAAGAAACAGGTAAGAAAAGGCAAAAAGAAAAGGTGGGAAAAGCTCCAGCAGAACTGGCACAGGCTAATGCATTGCAGTTACTTGACAGGCACAGAGAAAATACATCCTGCTACACTGAAGCAAGACCTGCATCTGTGCTGGACCAGATTCACCTCATGATGCAGGAATACAAAGTGCCTGTTTCAACTGCTGCTTTCTTTCAGAAATTCCAGTAAGAAAGAGTGCTTTTTTATCTTGTGCTTCTTTATGTGCCCTCCCAGTGTAATACAGCCCTTTTCCTCTCTCTCCTTCCCCCGGCACCAACTCTGTGCCCTACTTGGCAACCTGCTATCATACAGTTCTTACTCCTGAGCATCACCCAGGAAGACCATGATACCTTCTGACAGGACACACTGAGGTGTCAAAATGAGGTGGGCCTTTGTCTGCATTTCTCAGTGTTTGAAATAAGAGAACCTGCCCACAGCTTTACTGCACACAATCTATCTCACCACAGTGTCATGCAAACATGCTGAGCACGGTAAAGCACAAAAAGGGGGATTAAATTTCTCTTTCAACTGGCCTCCAAGCCCTGAACAGTTCCGAAGATGAAATACTCATGTAAATAAATTATGCTGAGTTCCAGAGGAGACCTTAAGTGCAAAGGAATTGGCAGAAAAAATGGAAGGGGAGAGACACAGAACATAATCATCAAACTTTACAGGATAAAGCTGTGACGGAAAAAAATCCTGACTGTATGTAGGAAAGCCAAAGTACATCACAGGACAGCAGATCCACAACGAGCATAAATTGCTACAGAAATAAACTATGACATTTATATCAGCTGCAATCAGTAGCTCCACTGAGCCATGCAAGTCTATGATTTCATTCGTATTACTTCATATCTTTACTTCTTTAGAAAAATATACATTATTCATTTCATGGCATAATAAAGCGGAGGATCAGCTTAGATAAATATGCATCTAACTCCATCAACTATAATTCTTCACATTAACAGTAAATCTGGCTCAATGCTTTTTAGTCCGAACATTCTTCACAGAACATGTAAGCCTTCCAGAGAAGATTCACATTCTTTTCATTGATTCAGGTAGATAAATAAATGACAATAAACTGTGCTCTGACAACTTAATTTTAGGTAATATATATTTAGGTAATACATATATATATTCAGATAACTCTGTGTCTTTAAAGGGACATCAGCCTTGATGTCAACAGATAAAGTGTAGTAGGTCTAACAACGAGCAGAAGAATAAGACCTCTTGACGAAAAAAGAATTTCTAGAGTCCTGTAACACAGGCAGACCTGTTCTGTAAAATACACTCATTGCATACATCTTCAAAATAAAAACATTTCATTTCATTCATCATTAAGACAAGAATTCATACATGCATTTTAATGGAGATGCTCTTCCCAAAACTATAGCAGGAGAAGGCTTAGCGGGACAGTTCTTTATTCTAAATCTTCCACAGTGATATTTTCAAGAAGAGCATATTAATCCCTTGCTGTTAAGCTAATCAGAGTGCACTGAAATAAATCACAAACATAAAAACACGTAGAGGATTGTTATAAACTTGCTCTCCTGTACAGTAAAAAATCAGATGTTCCATGATCTTAATACTCAAATAGTATGTTTGCAGTGAAAATTGTGCTAATGCTGACATGTATGCTATCCTGATTATACATACCGAGGAAGTGGCTGGAAGTGATCGTAGGGCATGATTTCTTTAAATCCATCACTGTCAAAAAAATAAATATTGCATCATTTTTCTCATACATGAGACTGTACTACCCAAGTACATATTTTTACATGATCATACTTAAAGTAAGCAATTCCCAATGTAAAATGAGGGAATCTTACATCCATTACACATCACCCTTGTGGCAAACAATAACTTGTATAACCTTACCTCTTCTGCACAGATAAAGATTTACTCCCCATACAGTTTCTCCACTTCATACCATCAAAAATAAAACTAATTAAATGAACAAGCCTTCAACAAAGAAAAGTATTATCAGCAAATTTTTAGGACTGTGCTAATTTATTCTCAAGAAAAGTTACATACTTAAACCTGTAACAAAGACACTGAAGAACTTGAGTGTCAGTGACATAAATGCACCACAGGATTAATCCTAGATAGGTCCTGAATGGTGATTAAAAGCCTTCTAGAACTGCACAGCATAGAGCAGGCATAAACCCTTACTACCAATGCTAAGAGATATGGTATTATATCCAGTAGTACTTCCCTATTTCTGTCTATATAAGCTAAATTTGAAAGGAAAACGTAATTACACCCTTTCCTTCCCTAATTTTGCCATTCCAGCTTTGCAACACTTGGCAACCATTGCCATTAAGCATTACTGAAATCTTACCACTCCATATAGTGATCAACTCTCCAGGAAAAAAATACTTGAGAGTCTGCATGTCTATAACTGTTAGAGGTCACTATCAATGATTATGTTCTACAGGAATGAAAGGAAATGGACAGTTTAGCTATAGGAAATGAAATCCATTGAAAGTGTTTCCTTTTCTTCTTGCCTATAACTCTAGCTCGGCCAGCTGGCATATTAATGTGAGGTTCTGGGACCTGATACTGTGATGTTATTTTAAGATTCTCTAGCACAGCCAGGAAACCTCACCAGACAATCCAAAAGTTAGTTTGAAATACTGTATTGTAATTCGATACAATTTATGTATACTATAGCCTTTGTAATTTGGCAATAACGTTCTGTGGTATTTGTCATACAAGTATATTTACTTTGAATGTGGTTTTTTAAAAAATTCTTAGTATAAAAACACAAACCCCCCCCAAACTTTAATAATTGTCAATTCCACAGTACAAACGAAGAATGAAACTTTTACAGTGGGCAGATGAATAAAACAAGTTAAACCATGTGCAAAACTTGTACTCTGACAGAACTAGAGCTACTGTCTGTCTAATGAGAAATCCTGAATGGCAGCATCAATAAATCCAAAGCAGGCAAACAATCTGTCCTTCTCACACAGCCTCACAAAATCCTTGTACTAGTGCTGTACCACTCAGCAAAAGATAAAGTAGAATTAGCCCTTGAACAGACAAATTGACATTTACTATATCTCTGTATAAAGCAAAGTCTCCTATTCTGCAACACTGAAATGCTACAAATCTATAGGCAGTGGTGCCCAACATCAGCCTTTAATGTGTAGCCATTAGATTGTGTAGATAGATGTGTAGCCAAAGATTAAGTAGCCATAAAGATTAAAAGAGATTAAATTAAGTAAATACAATTTCTTGTTCATTAGTAACTGAGTATACCACACACAAACTTATTTGCCATACAAACCTAGAAGGGCAGGGATCCATGTTGCATTCTTTTAGCTTGGGCTTTGGTTTCTTATTTTCTGGATGGTAATGACAATAGTGGTCAGGAACAACACGCTTCAGACGAATATCCATGCATTCAGCTGAATTAAGCTGATAACCTAATGCAGGAGCAAAGTTAAATATCGGCAACAGCAACACATTAAAGCAGCCTTATTCCTTCCCCACCCCTCCCAAAAATTGTGCTGCCCATTCACAATTAATTTCTTCTGCTACTCCTCTTTGGTTTACTTTTAAACAAGGAAACGCTGCACAGGAACATGCAGGACCAGATCTTCATTTAAATCAATTCAGTATAACTATTATGTTAGCCTATCCTAACACTAGATGAGGCTTTGGCACATTATTCTGATAATATTCTAAGAGTAAAAGCATATATATTTTTATGTGATGCAGGAATACATGTACTGGAACAGCTCACCTGTCACAGAGGCAACCCTAGAAAGTCATATGGTTCTACTACATGTCCCATAATTTATAACTGCCCTCCCCCAAGGAGGATTTACCACGTATGTTAGAGAGCTATATTACACAGTCATGCATGTTAAAAAAAAAATAAATACTTAAAATAAAGCCAGAGGAATTGAAGATGAGATCCAAAAACATTGCTAAGTTAAACTGAAGAAGACCAAGAAATAGTTTCAAGAACATTCCTAGTTGAAGAGCCAGCAAAAGAAAACTTGAAGTAACTACTTGGTGAAAAAAAAAAACAAAACAAAACCAAAAAAAAGAAGTCTGTGAGGAGGCTGGTTACAAGAAAAGATCTGAGTTTTATAAACCACTAAGTTGCTTTTTTGGCTAAGAAAAAAGACTCATTCAAAAGAGCTGACTTGGACTTAAACTGAGGAGAGGAGGAGGATGTTCTGGTATGTGCAAAGAAAAAAAAAGCTTGAAACCACAAGAATTAAAATCCAAACAGAGTCAATAAACTAACAGCACAAGTCCCAGTGTCTACTGAAAATGCTAAGTATCATATATCAATGGCTTTGCTTGTGTGTCTCTTGGCTGATTCAAAGTGTCATCATGCATGAGAAGGATAACCACGAAGAGGAACTAAGCAGTTCCAGTGCTGAAAGCATGTATGTTCCAGTTCTTGTAAGTACTGAAAGGACCCAGAAGATACGCTACTTGCAAACAAGATAAACTTAATTTTCAGACATTCTTGCTCATTCAAGCCTGACAGTACTTTCCGAAATGCCCATCACACTCCCCCTTCCAACACATGGAGATTACAGAATTAAATGTAGGAGAAGCATCCAAGTGAGGAATGGTGGTGCACTGGTTCCAAGTCTTTGTTGTGAATAACCTTTTTCTTTTATTGCCAGTAAAATATGCCAAACAGACAATCTGAACACTAAATCTGCTTTAAGATAACAGGTTAAAGCCAGGCAGCTGCAATACAACTTCCCCACATGCCTCAGTAATATGCCTTTCTTTACTAATTTCATGGGCAAGCAAATAGCTCAGTTTCTGTGCTTCCTCAGTTACCGGCCTCCCTCAGGACTGCCATCAAGAGTGTCAAGCCCTGCTTATAAAGGTCATTTTCATATTACAGACATGCAGCTACAAAGCAGGGCACTAAAAACCCTGGCTGATTTCAAAGAGATTGACATGTAGCTATAATTTTCAAACCATAACACCAGTCTGCATAAGACTGGATTTAAGCCAATAAACTTGAAGGTAGATATGTCCCTTGAGTTATCCAGTGTTTACCTGCAGTCCTCAAAAATAACTGTGATGCTTTACACTTCTTCCCCTGTCAGATGAGTTAGGAAGAAATTCATAAACAGTGCAGTGAAATCATCAGAGGACATGTATTGCCACTCACACTTCCAGCAAGAATCACACTTAATGAGGCCAAGTATCTTATAAGATACAGTAGTTTCCTGTGAGACTAGATATTACACACATATAACTGTCTGCATTTCAGATTAAAGTGAGGTGCAAGTGGTCCATCAAAGGATCCCCAGGCTCCACTTGTGCTTTAAACATCTTTTACTCATGTCCCAAGTAACTATTTAAACCATATTTGCAGTCTCCAAAAAACCCACTACAGCAGGATCACCAGTACCCCAGTCTGTTTTCCAGGTGACCTGGGTAATGCTAGCTGAAGTGAAACAGCTATCTAAAATGTCAAGCACTCCTCCTGCCATGAGGTTACGGTTTTTGCAGAACCAGACATGACAAGCAGTGGGCTGGGCTGTATGAGCAGCAGCAGATTTGTGCTGCACTTCATCTAACCATTGTATAAACTGTAGTGTTTAAACCAGTAGATGCCATGGCACACTATGTGCTGCTCACCGTCAGGACTAAGTGTTTAAGATCAGAAAGTCAAAGGTATTAATAGTAGTTATTCTTTAAGTTCTATTTACTTATACTGTCTCCCCTCCTGTCTACACTGTGGCCAGAAATACCTTCTTCCTCCATTTCTTGATTATCCTTACGTTAAAAATCTCACCGTATTTCTTTGCTTACTTTCCTAAAATATCCTTTATGAATTGGCATTTTCCATTTTGAATGTCATAACATAAAATCATAGATGAGCTTGGGTTTGAAGGGACCTTTAAAGATCATCAAGTTCCAACCACCTTGCCATGGGCAGGAATACCTTCCACTAGATCAAGTTGCTCAAAGTCCCTTCCGGAACACTTCCAGGGATGGGGCAGCCACAACTTCTCCAGGCAACCTACTCAAAGTTCTTACTCAAATGATTATTCCTTATGGAATAACATGACTTCTGGTAATATAAGGTATAAGAAATCCTATGCACATACTAACTCAACCAACCAATTTAGGTGCTACTATTTCATTTATTTTCCTGAAGAACCATCGGTGTGCAAAGAAACACAAAAACCTAACCAATAAAAATGCAGAACAAAGGTTGTCAATCTGCCACTTTTGATCTTCAGATTTAAACACTCATGAAGAACTGCCATTACTTACCTCCTCCACATGTCACTGTGCAAGGGAAGAACTCTGTTTGTCTCCACTGATGACTGATGGGTTGATAGAAGAAGAACTGAACCACACTATCTTTTGATCCAGAGTACCTGGCCTGAAGAAATTTCCATTACAACACATGTGTATACTGTACCGCTCATGTAATCTCAAAACAATTCATATATAATAGCAGTGCAGAGAGTAGTATGATATATGAGTAATAGAAGAGTAATAGAAAAGAGATTCAGAGCAGCCCTGTGGAGAAGGACTTGGGGGTGTTGGTGGATGAGAAAATGAACATGAGCCGGCTTCAGTGTGAGCTTGCAGCCCAAAAAGCCAACCGTATCCTGGGCTGCATCAAGAGGAGCGTGACCAGCAGGTTGAAGGAGGTGATCCTGTCCCTTTACTCTGCTCTCGTGAGACCTCACTTGGAGTATTGTGTGCGGTTCTGGTGTCCTCAACATAAAAAGGACATGGAACTTTTGGAACAAGTCCAGAGGAGGGCCACGAGGATGATGAGGGGACTGGAGCACCTCCCGTATGAAGACAGGCTGAGGAAGCTGGGGCTGTTCAGGCTGGAGAAGAGAAGGCTGCGTGGAGACCTCATAGCAGCCTTCCAGTATCTGAAGGGGGCCTAACAAGGGTGCTGGAGAGGGACTTTTCACTAGGGACTGTAGCGATAGGACAAGGGGTAATGGGTCAAAATTTAAACAGGGGAAGTTTAGATTGAGTATAAGGAAGAAGTTCTTTACTATAAGGGTGGTGAGGCACTGGAATGGGTTGCCCAGGGAGGTTGTGAATGCTCCATCCCTGGCGGTGTTCAAGGCCAGTTTGGACAGAGCCTTGGGTGACATGGTTTAGTGTGAGGTGTCCCTGCCCATGTCAGGGGGGTTGGAACTGGATGATCTTAAGGTCCTTTCCAACCCTATGATTCTATGATAAGAGGCATAACTGTTCTATGATTCTATGATAACAGGCATAAAATCTCTAGAAAGTCCACAGTGACAATTAAAGTTTCCAACAGTCAAACATTGGTATGCTGCTTTGCTTTACAAATCGTTCAAGAGTATCTTGAACGTGACTTTGATTATCTAACCTGTATTCTTCTGGTTTATCTTTCTTAGTAAAACTTTTAGAATTTGCTGGAGAGGGAAGTCTATAATTGATCTAAGCACACCGGTTCAGACTCAGGCAGGTCTAACTGCATCTGTGATTTTGGTGATGCAAAATGAAAACTACTGAAAGTCTATTTCTACAACATGACAGATAAAACCAAGTGGTGTGGCAATACTGAAACACTTGTCATTTCCATTGGAAAACTGTATGACTATCTTCTTTGGCAGTCAAATCTTGATTTTTTTCTAGATACAAATATCTGTGTGTATGATGCAAGCCATTGGTGTGTGGTCTGGGTAGAAGAGAACCTTAGATTAGAAATGGTCAGTAGCTGGATTAGCTAAAATTGATTCTAGGGTGCTGCATGAGGAGATTCTCAGATTCAGTAGGTGGCAGTCTTCAATTGGATTAACACTAACCCACAGCACAGGATCACAGGGATAATCTCCCAGTAATTAAAACAAAACTCCTGGTCATTTTTACCACTGTTGTAGTTTCCACCACAGAAAAGACATTAACCTTGTAACATTTTAATTTGTTTGGATATACTTAGTATAAATTACCTCTGGACTGTAATTAGGATTTCTTATTTCCTAGCTGAAAGATTTTGTTGTACTGCTACAAGCTGATGGAGCCACCTACTCTGTTGCACATACTTTGCAACATACTTTGTAGATTTGTACATACATGCATCCCACCTTGATAATGAAATCTGCTCCAAGAGGTCCCTGGATCTTTATGATTTCCCTGTCTGTACTCTTCTGAAATTCAACAGTTGTATTTTCTATGATAAATGTTCCAGGATCATCAAAACTGTGCTCTCCCTTGTCTCCTTGCAGTGTCTTCGACTCTATAACTAAAGAAGAAACATGCAATTAATAAACTTGAACAGGATATTTTTTATTTTTCAAGGAAATCAGAAAATAATAATTCCATCTTTGTCTTACAAGTAACAGCTATATGTGTGCATTAAAAAAACATGCAGAATACCTGTAAAGAGTATTCACTGCTTCAGATTATGGGCTATTATATAATTGCAGGACATGTCAGCACAGGAATATCTGCCTGAACACACTATTCTTTCATACCAGAAACTCTTCTGAGACAGGTTTTCCTACACCAAGTGCTCTATATATTTATAAAGCAATAGATTCAGCAGGACGAGCTGCAAGAAACTCAAACCAGATAGAACCAATACACAGAAAAATAACTTAAACGTCCATGCAACTCAAAAGTCTAGCAACTTCAGCAGTCTCCAGAGAAGCCTGAATGGTGTCAAAGTCACCAAGCACTCACCTCAGTACCTGTATCACTTTACCCATTCCAGATGTCATTAACTCAACTTTGAATATTTCTCCTGTGAGGCAAAAGCACGGCCAGGACGTGGGTAGCTGCAGTGCTGCTGGAGGGATGTCCCTTTCTCAGAACAGGTGGTGATAAAAACCCTTTTGAGCTACTCTGCACTCCTTGGAAACACATTAAACTAACAGCCCACAACCTCCAGAAGACAGATGAAGCATTTTTAGGATTGAGTCACTTCCAGCAAACTGACTGAGCTATGAGTGCACAAAGCTAAAGGAAGATTTTCATAACAAAGGTAGAATTTTTGGCTCTGCATAATGCTGCACATAGGCACAGCAAGATGCATGAGTTGAAATACACTGGTCTGGTTACAATCAGAGGACTGCATGAGGCAAGCATGAATCTCAGATGAGCTCAAGGCTAGCTAAAAGGAACCTTTTGGTGAGCTATAAATACCTTCTTTCTCCAACTGTCTTCCCTTTTTTGGTACTTTAAACAGAGTTACCTAATTCAGGCTAGACAATTTAGGTTAAGAGCATCTAGGTTTACCTGCACTGAAAACATATTCTGAATGCCGCAATCCATCATTACTGTTTTCTTCCTTAAGGTTTTTTAAATAAAAATGCATTCTGGAGCATCCCCAGCAGAGTGAAGAAATTCTAGAAGAAATCAATTTCCTTTAAAAGGTACCAGTATTATTCCAAGTTTCTAAGCATTTGGTTCCACTATGTTCAAAGGCATAACAAAGGTCACATACATGGCTGGAAGGAAGTTTAAGCAACGATGGTTCTAGAAAAATGACTTTAAGGTAATCATAAGGTAAGAATCTCGTGGTGAATCAAATGTTCTTTGTCAAAGACAAAAAATAAGTCTCTGGGAACCCCATTGTCCAATGCATTTCCATTAGGAACAAACTGAGGTAAACAAATGCCAGAAAAAAACAACAGTATTTAGACAATTACTACATATTTTTGTTTGTCACTTATAGACGTTTTCTTTCCTGACTGCATTACAAAATAACTTCTTAAATATCTGAACTCAGCATTCTTGGATAAAGCTTCCTCAAGTCTTGACCCCAAACTTACACTGCTTAACAGTAAGTATTAATGCATGGTGCCTGTTATTCTGTCATTTTGTTGAATAAGAGTCAAATCCACAAATCTCAAGTACTTCCAACTCCACATAAAGTCAGTAGGATCCTCTGGGGTAGAGGAACCCTTTGAAACTAGCATTTAAAATTGCAAAGCAAGACATCCAGCTGTTGCAAGAATTTAAAGATGTTAATCTGGTGACCTGAGATGCATTACTTTGCAGTCTTTATGCTATGTTTCTTCATTAAAATATAATTTTTATGTGTTTCTAAGCACAAACCAGGAATACTGTTCAGCAACCAACCACAAGATAACTCAGTGAGAGCTCATACACATTTACGTTAGTGTTACGCTAAATGTTAATCCAAAGCATGTGTTTATTTGCAAGGTCCAGCTCTAGAGGGATGGACTGTATCTCTGGAGGTCATGTCAGTGAAGCTTAGAGCAGCTGCTCAGCTTTTTCCAGAAGTGTGTCACACAGGGAGATGAAGAGCTATTCCACAGCACAACAGATAACCTCTCAGGCAATGTATTCCTGCTGAGTAGTATCTAGTGTTTCTCATCACAGGCTTCTAAAACAGAGTGAAACCAAGCATCTAGTGTAACACATGCATAACAGAAGAATTCCTATTCGGGAATAGTTCTCCCTACAAAAACTACTTCATTAATATCAGAGCAGTAACTGGGAACAAGGGTTTCACCAACTGGCTTATAGGGTAGGTTTAGAAAAGGACTGACCAAATGTTTATTTGTTCTGCAGGGCCCTGTAACCTTGAGAGGTTGGAAGTTTGACTTCAGAAGTAAGCTTCTCCCCCTAAGTTTCCTTGTGGGGTCTTTAGGACTCCAGATATGCAGAGTCATAAGGAGAGGGAATTCTCTCAAGTGCTCACCTGTTTCTGTGCCTAGCAAGATAATCACTGGTGCCAAAGACCTATAGCTCTCTGCTTTTGTGTTATTTCCATCACCTTGATACAGAATATTTTCCCCATGGAAATGCCTTGCCCAGTTGGGGATGGAAGACCCAGCACAAAAGCCTTCCATACTCTTAGTGGCAGGCAGGAGTAGGGTAGCATGGCATGGGGAACCCACTGCAAGATACCTCACTGTGTAGAGAGGTGCATGGAAGAATTCCCAGGGCAATAGCTGCTGCTCCCAGGGCAAGAAGGAGCAAATCATGTTGCTAACCAGAAGCTCGCTCTTTCCTATGTGATTCATTTGTAGATAGAACATTACAGGGACTCAAAATACATCTTTTCTAAATGCAAGCAACACTGTCTTCCTCAAAAGACAAAGCAGTGCACAGATGAATAACTAAACACTGTCAGTAATACAAACCACTGCAAGCAGCTCAGATATTGACAAGAAGGGAAAAAAGTTTCAGTTCCTTTTAGTGAAGCTAACCTCCCTAAGTTCATGAACTCAGTTATCTAGCATTAGCCACTTGTAAAAATATTAGCTTCTGGTTTTCCTGTTTCTTCTGCTGGAGGATTAATTTCAGGGAACTTTCAGTCTTTCTTTTGATTCTAATGCTCTTAAAACAACTGCTAGAAAAGCCGTAATATAGTCCAAATCAAAACGAAAACCAACACAATGAAACATTTTATTCATAACCATTTTTGTACTCATTACTTGGTTATTTCCCAGCAAATCACTCACAAAACCCAAGCAGAAAGTGGTACAAGAGGGATCTGTGCGTAAAAAAAAACCCAGAGTAATGCCTTTGCTCTCTGATAAATCTGTTGCTTCTCTTAAGGTGCCAGTATACACAAACAAAATACTTACTCTTACCGGCTACAAACAAATGTAGTCTTTCCTAAAACACTAAGCTGCTGATTGTAAAACAATGTTCAGAGCATTTATTTGTTTCAAATCTGTTATGTGCTACATCTCCAACCACATTTCCATTTTTGATTAATCCAGCAGCTGTGTTTTCCTGGAACAAGTGCAGACCATAAAGCCCAGGATGAAGCACAAAAGAATACAAGATAAAGGGAAAAGTGCCAGGCACTCCATCGTGCTCTTCGAGTGTTTGAGCTGCTGACTTTACTTGAAGAGCAAATATATACTGGCAACAGGAGGCAGTATAAAATTCTACAATAAGTAGTGCGTGCTCCACCTGTTAAATTCAGCTCCTTCCAAGCCAGGAAGAAAGTCTCTGACAAATGGAGCCTGTAATTAGAGATGACTATTTTTTAAATTCTGCCTTTAATTATGCCAGCACACCCACACAGAACTCAATGAAGCTTCAGAAAAAAGATCACTTGATATTTTCTGTTAAGTGACAAACATCCACAAACATACATACAGTCAGAAAGGCAGACAAGCAAATTTTCCTGAGGCACATCCTCTAGAACATCAGTTCTTGAAGATCCATCTTCTATGAAGCCAGAAACTCTTTCCACCTCCCTCCCCACAACAGCTCTCACTTGTTTTTCACCTCTGCGTTTTTAGTTTTAAATTTTAGGTAACAAATGTCTAAATCCTCCCAGCTTTGCAAACAGATGTGCTGGGGGAAGTGGTTAAAGGAACATTTCACAATTCTCATCCAGCAAGAGAACTAGCTAACAAAGGTAATGCCAAGCCACAGCTTCTTGACGGAACCACCCTGGGTAGGAAGCCAGGAGCACTCTGTACTTAGCTACAGAGCTGCTGCTGCATTCCTCAGGAGCTTTCCAGAAATCCCCCAGGAGCCACTGAATCTAGTTCTTTTTCCTTATACAAAGCTAAATCAACAACTTCTTTCTGCAGAACTACTTAAGAAAGACCAAGAGTCCTGAGCTGAACTGGTCAGGATCACTCATTCATACACCCCTTGCAATAGTTTTACATGAATATTATTTATTTCAAGATAAGTTCAGCTTTGTCGATATCAATGCCATAAATTACTGTCCTTCCGGAGCTTCTCTAAAATGAAAGTCTTCAAAATCTTCTTTGAAAGAAAACAAGTGTACATTCAAAGCAAACAAATAGATAAGCAATTTTCCAATAAAATGTATTTCTGTCTTCTATTTACATACCTCTGAGCAGTAGAAGTCCTTTTTATTTCTATGATTCAGACTAAGTCTTCCACTTCTACTGGTAAAAAATTGCTCAAAATGTTAAGGAATGGTGTATTTCATTGCTTGCTATGGCAGTACCACTTATCATTGAAAAGATTAGGTCCTTATGTAAAGTAGGCCTATAGGTAAAGAAATTACTACAGATACTACTATCAGCCTTGTAAAAAATATTAGGAAATGAATGTCTGAGAGAAGAGCACTGTCTTTCACAGATTGTATGTAATGACCAAAACCATTACATGGAAACAGGACTTGTGCGGTTTATTTCATTTAAAAAATATCTTACCTCATTTTTACCTAGACTGCTTTTCCTGGAACACTGCTCACTGACCAAGTGTGACTTCAACTGGACTATTTATGCTATCTCTTCAACCGAAATCTGGCGCTGGGTTACACAAGTGCTATCAATACCACACACAGCCTTTGAAAGTAATTTTCATGTAATTGTTTGCATGTAGTTTAAGAGTGTACTGTATTCTAGATGTCTTGTAGACATGTTAAGAATTACTTGGTTTACATAAATTTAGAAACCACCAGTAAGTGCGCAATTGCTTTTTACTAAGTGGACTTCCAGTGTTCTCTAGGACTATCTACAGGATGGATATTAAAGATGGGAAGAGGAATCAAGGTCACTATGTGCTCCCAAAGTTTGCATGAGTTCAAATACAAGGTTCTGTTTTTACCTTCTGTCTATGAATAAATACATAAAACAGCTCAGTCATACCAAGGTGTGCTGGTCCTTTCAGGGTAATTCTCACACTGCGACTCCCATGTGGTACAGCAATCACAGTTTCTTCCCCTAGGAAAATTAAAGAACTGTTTCAGAAGTTATCTTGCAGCAGGGAATTTGCACATCACATAACTTGATGGAAAACTGTCAAATGTGTCTAAGAAAATATTTAACAGGTTTCACAATTTTTCTATTAAAAATAATCATGTTATTTTATTAAGTACAGTATATTGAGTCTGTTTGCTATGCCATACAACTATTAAGAGCTACGAATGGACTTGTAAATCTTTCTTGCTATTCAAAAATTATTTGCTATTAACAAAAACAACTGAAATGTCAGTAGTGTATTAGGAACATATTTACACTCTGTTGTTCTAGTTTTATTTCCTAATCACTGAATTGACATAAGGAATCTGCTAAGTAGTACTTCCCCCTTACAAAAATCTGCAGCTGTTCAGTTTCATTTTGCCCACACCTCATTTCCTGCTGCAGGTCACAACTTTAATAAGTGGCAGGACTTACAGGAAATAAATCATCTACTTAACACTAACCCTTAACCAATTACAGACCACTTAAGAGCAAATATATTTTAGCTATAACGTGTATGGTATAACAGAGTGTCTGCATCTAACTTACAATATAAGATCATTCCTTCCAGTAAGAGCCTCAATTTAAAATGAACTATAAAACAAACCAGTGCTGAATAGGACATGTCAATACAAAACAGCTTTTGGCTGCCTGAATGGTCTCTTCATATATAAACGTTCAACACACTTACTTCAGTGTATTTTACAAAGGCAAAAAGTTATTACTTTCCATTTCAACTGTAGGAAATCTGTGATTTGCCCAAGCTAACTGAGTTAACACATGAATCAATAGACCAGAGTCTTTCATGCCAGCAAGAGCAGTGCTCTCAGAAAAAGGTATGCACAGTGCACAAAAGTAGTACCTACAAAAGAACAAGAGAAGTGTCCAAACAATGAAGTGCCAACTTGCTGTCTCCATTTCTAGCTGCAAATCTTCTTTGAGGCAAGACCTGTAAACACGGGCCCATTGCAGGTACACCCCACAGAGGGTGTCCTGTTCAGTGACAGCATTAACACACATAGGGGCTGGTGTAGAAGAACTTTAGTTCTGCATATTCAAAAAGTAATGCGAGTTGAAGGTCAGTGATGCATTGGCTCCAGAACTACTCACACAATATTTAAAGGAAGAATACTTGAGTTTAGTTTTAACTAAAAATTAGTTGAAGAATGTTTCTTTCCACTTTAAACCAGACCCTTTTATAGTAGATGCTAAATTATCAGCTTCTGGTTTACATCTCCTTAGCATAAGTATGAAATCCTGCCAAATGTTCAGGATACTTCAAGCAAATGCTGCAATTATTTTTTCTGAAATAAACACCTTCTTATGTTACAGTTTTTATATCGCCAATTTCTAGGAAAGACATTTAAATATAACAATTTATTTTGGATGTAATAAAATATGATCTTTATTAATTTCATACTTGGGTATTCCACCAGAGTGAAAAATACTACAGTAAGAACAATAACACAGCTATGGAGCCCTGGAAAAAACATTAACTACTGAACCACTTAATATCTTTTTGCATCTTGGTTTTTCATCAGCCGAATTGCTAAAGATAGCCAGAAGGTAGTGGATGTGTGTATCTTTAAAGTAAGGAAATAACTACTGAATTCATGTGCTGTACAGTATTTGAGAGAAAGCAGGTTTGAGGGGCCCATCTGTCCCTACTTGGTCAGGAATTGTATCCAGTCTTGACAACCAACCAGCAGTTACAGCACAAAACCTCAAATAAGAGTCTGTTTGTGACCAGCTCTGAATAAAGCAACTGCTGTTTTGAAGTGGAACCAAGGGCACTCCGTGCTGAGCGGATGAGGCTGGGATTTGCAGATGTGCAGAGATGTGTAGGACTGCTCCTCTTGAGAACAACCAGGGTCGTTCTGCTTTGCTTCCTCCACCTCCTTACAGCAAGCCCCGCTCGCCTCAGCAGGCCTTGTTGATCCCTTTTCAGGATGCTTCACATTCCTTTAATAATACTACAGACATTCCACCCTCACCGAAGCACTCTCTGATATGGTCCAAAAGTCTCACGGGGGTGCTAAATTTGGTGTTTCTCTGCGGCAGAGACAATATTACCAGAAAGTATTTTATTTGCATTAGAGGAGATGACTAAGCTCACCACCACAGCAAGGTTCAACCTCTGCACCCCCGCAGACCTGTCAAGAAGTCTAAAAGCAGACAAAAGATTCTTGTAACCTGACTGAGATAATTATGACCTTGCTCTATCCTTCCATGAGATGAAGTTAATTATAGGAAAAAATGAAAGTGAGATTTTTGGAATTCTGAACTGAGATGGAGAATTGGAAGAAAATGGGCAGAATGATCTCAGGGACTCCACCTTCTCCCAAGGACAGCTTTAAATTCCTATGAAACAGTAGTTACAATTGTCCAGGTCTGGCTCCAAAACCTTATATTCCAGAGGTCGCTGGTTCTCAGTTGAAGCACATAATTCATATTCTTAAAGGAGCACAAGGTCCTGTAAACCCATTCAAAAATGGTTATGTTGTACATTTCCCATTAAATCAGTAGGATCTACACTGTCAAAAGCAGTGAACTCTTATGAAAATGAAAGGGTAAATTGCTGTTCTGAAACCTATACTTAGAATTTCCAATTATCTTCCTCCGCCTCATACTATTTATGTATCTTTGGAAGTTAAGTGCAACCTTTGTCTAAAGCTGAAAACAAATAATCCCCAAATCATCTGGAATATGCAGAAACACTAGACCATAAAATACGTTTTGAGAGTCATAAATCTCACCTTAAAAACCAAGAAACAGGTGAGATACTGTCTCTTTATTCTAACACTGCTTTCACTGTACGGACTCCTGAGGGCATGTGGGTCATCTTTCTCCAGCACCTGCTTGAAATGGGCTTCCTGCTCTTACATAGGGACTCTCTCAGCAAACAAGTGTGCAGACACTACACAAAGCACTTGCAGATTAAGCTCCTGGATTGCTTTTACTCTAGATGGCAAGGTTTGATCCTGTTTCTATGGTGTTAATGTGGATTTAGATTTTGGATTTCAACGAGAGCAAGATCAGACTCCCTGCTATGGTAAGACTGGGAGCTAATCCCCAGGATCAAAATAAAAGAGCCACATTCCTGAGTTCAATCCAATTCAGCAGGTTTTATTTATTTTTCCATGTGGGCCATGGTGGACCCATTTACTGTTTCACATATGGGCCAGTTGGGATTTTTCCCTCTCTCCTCTTACAGCAGGGCAGAGGGTTTATTTCAGGCCTATAAAAACTGTTTCTTTCCATGTATTTGCTCAGCACTTATCTGCTGGTCCTCTGATTCTGACTGAAGACCTATGTGCTCTCAAAACACAGAGAACAATAGTCCAGGAACAACTATCAGCACAGGGGAAACAAAAAAAGCTCAAATTGCTTGCAGTCTTACTGGGGTGGCTTCCACCATCCACTCTAACATTAGGCACAATTTCAGAAGCCATTTGTGTGGGGTATGTGCTGACCTGCCTTATAAGAAGAATCTGAGCAAAGCAATATATGCAATCTTTAAGAGACACCTGAAGCAGATCAGTGTGGGCTACTTTGTCCCTAAAAGCCACATTGCAAAAATCTGTATTAGCACATCCTTTCTCTTCTTGAGTCCTTCCCTCTTCAGTCTCACACTCTCCCACTCCTCTGGACGTTCATCCTTCTTGTCCACTGATTTTACCACGCAAAGCTGTCTCTTCATCTGAGAGTGCCATTTCTTTGCACTGCTGGGTGTTTCTAAGGTGCGGTAACCTGCTTGAGACAGTGTGAGCACAACTCAGTTTGGTTACATACTTCTTCTATTTCCGGACACGTCTTCTAAAATTTGTTCGCACAGGAGAAAATGTTCAAAGACACACAGTAAGCAGCCTTTCAAGTAAATGCATCTCGAGGAAGTGCAGTGTGACGTAAACAATGAAATAGACAATGTTCTTACACAGTAATATCACCAAGACAGACAAGAGAGATCAGGAAAGTCATGATGAAGATTTCACGCTACCGATAACATTTCCAAGTAAAGCAACCAAACTAAACAATCTGTAAACTGAAATAGCTGGTGCTGAAGAACCAGCATTCACACTATAAACACTGCAGGTGCTTCACCTTGGAGCAACTCTAGTCTGATCCCATGGACTACATATTCAGTAGCTGCTGGAGAACATTAGGTGCTTTTCTGGGGCACACCTTCCAGTTTAGCTTCATCCAACAAAGATCCAGTTTATGTTCCTGAAGACCACTCTACGATGTGAGCTCCATGAGCAGCATGTTAGGACCATGATGAAATTTGCTTCAAAAAAACATACTCCAAACTGAAATGCTAAAGTATTGGCATTCTATCCCTCCCCACACACAGTTTTCCTGCCAAATCAGTCCCAATTCCCTCTCCTGGCTCTACATACCGTCAATTTTTCTCCTTCCTCTCCAAGTGTTTCTCACTCCATCTCCCACTCTAGATTCCTTATCTAATCTCAGTCTTCCGCTCTTCCTATTTTTCTTGACCCAACGTAAGTGTACAGCCAGTCCTAGGTCCTCCTCACATCTTCTCAAATCTGTCTTCACTCTATGAACTGTCAGTTTTTTCTCTTCAGCTAGTCTTGTCTTTCCCTCTTCTCATGTGATCTGCCTTCCCCACTCATAAGTCTGAAACTCAGGAGAGTCAGGAAATCTTCACAAAATCTTTTCTGTAATGCCTGAAAGTGAGGCAGGAGGCATCATAGACTTTATCCCATGGTACTCATTCTACACTGAAGCAAATAGAAAGCAAGGGCAACATCAAGGATGCTTTTTAAAAGCTTAGCTCTGGAAGAGCAACATGTTAATTTATTCTGTGAAGACAGCACACATATGATTTGTTTGCAGCTAGGATCTGTAAAAAGCTAAACACACTTAAAAGGACAAGTTTTCAGAAATGCCAGCTGTTAACATCCAAGAAGCCTCTACAGAGCCTTAAGGAGAAGGGGTTTGTTTTGGGGGTTGGTTTTTTTTTGAAGGGATTGTAGTAAAATATGCGTTGATGTTCACAGATATTGGCAAATGACTTGTCCATGACCAGAAGACCATTGCCTGCCAAATTTCAAATCCCTGATCTGTGATCAAGTCCAACAATGGGGGATGTTAAGACATTAGAGAAAAGGTTTCAGGAATGTTTTGACAGTGGGAAACAACATGTTTTTCTCTCCTGTGTCTTTGGAATATGCAGAGTTGTTTTGGCTGAATTTTCTCCAAAACATTCAGCACCTGACATGGAAAGTTGCTGACCCAACTGTTGAATTTTGGCAAACAGTCATTCACATAAAGTGAAGTATCAGGTAACCCTGACAATGGGGGTTACTAGCTCCATGTATATTGATTTCAAAAGGGGAAAAAGCTGCGAGGTAGCAAGTTGTCACAAAACTGAGCCAGCTGATGATACTGAATAGGTAGCCTTGCAGAAAGCCTCTGTTTAGATAAATGACCAAACTGAAATCAGGTTTTTAGGTAAGTGTGCTTGGGGATGATGACGTACAAACATGTAACAGTAAGTGACCAGTGGTACAATATCCAAGTGCCATAGGAAATAAAATGCACAGCAAGAAGAAATTCAAGCAGTTAGAAAGCTATGAACACTGAAATCTTTTGTATGAAGCTTTTAGCAAAAGTTAACAAAGGTAAAACCTGCAAGCATCAAACAAAGTTTAAGAATCAAGTAAGACCAGATTAGGACAAGTCTGTACCTTAAACTTCACTCCCTGTTAATTTCAGAACCAGCATCTTTTCTTCTTCCTTGGTATCAGAACCAGAACACTTTCCTACCATTTCTTGCCAATAATGGTGCAGAAAGCAGACATCAGGGCCCAATCCTACAATTTTTCCATGTGCACGAAGTGCAGTAGAGTTAATGGGAGTTCCATGCTTATAAGTACGAGAAACATCAGGCCCGTGATATCTCATTTCCCAGTGGGATGGTACATTTTACAACCTATTACACTTTTTGTTTGAATATCATTAGTCAAACCTTTAATCATTTTACCAGAATGTTAGAATTTGGCTTGCTGGCAGAAATCTAACTTACTTTGTCTTTCAAAGGCAATTAAGTGTTAGTGGAAAAAATAAAGAACTTTTGAAATGACAGTTCATTTCATATTTGCAAAACAGTAATCTTTCTTTCAGTGCTGTTTAGCTTTTCAATCAAAAAGGTATTCATTTACTGTAAAAACATATAAAAAGATAATAAACTGAAGTGAGTCCTTTATGAGAGATCATTTGCTATCGATGCCTAAATTTCTTTTCTTAAATTAAGGACCAAGATAACAAGGCACTTTTAATTCCCCTTATGTCTCCTTTTTTTTTTCATAATAAAATCTTTGGCGCTTGCTTTCCTTCCAATTCTTTAATTTGCTTCATTGCAAAATAAAATTTACATCCTGCTCACAACCTTATAAGCTCCCTCTCAAATACATGTCTGTCTTGTGTTGATATTTTACTTCTCAACACTAGTTCTAAAAGCTTCCAAATAACTACTTGGAAGATATTGTGTCTCTCTTCACTGATACATTAGCACAAAGAAAGCACGTCTTTATTTCCACATTTCATTCACACAGAGGATGACTATACGGAACTGCTTCCACAGTGTTGAACAACTTGACCCAGTAATGATTTTGGCACTATCACAATACCAAGAAAACAGATAAAAGTTCTGATTTTAGTAGTGTATTTACTGTTTTGTTTATGTGAATGGAATTCATTCATATAATATACCCTTCTGCAATGCAAGGTAAAAACAAATCTTGACATAACACACACCTTTCCCCAGAATAGTCTTTCGTCATCTTTAATTTTAAAGAACTCTTAAAGAGACACCCAATTATGGCAGAGAAAACAATCAGCCATGGGCATTCTTCATAACTTGGTAAAGGCAATGGGAGATCTTCCGTCAAGTGATGTCAGCTGTAGTCAGCTCTTAACTGTGCCAGAGTATCACAGGTGAAATTAATATCTTGTTGCACAATGACAGTTTCAAAACCAGATCCCTGTTACCACTTTGTCTTTACCATACTTACATACTAAGCAGCAATAAAATGTGAATCTTTTTACTTCACTTATCATGAGCTATCCAACCAGGTTTGCTAATCCAACAAGTTTAGTTTGGGCTGCCTTAGAAATAGCTAGGGTGTCCTCAAGAATTATCCTCTAGGAGGACCTCTGTTGTTGTAAAACTGGAACAGACAATGAAATTCCTTTCTGTTCCAGCTGACCACCAGATGAGAAAGGGGAAGAGGTACTTTATTGCTTTACAAGTGCTTACTCTGTGCTGACCAGAAAGTCTGAGTGAAAAAGTGAATAAAAAGTGGCCTTCCATGAAAACTCGTTTTCTTCTCATTGTAAACTTTCAAGACATTTGCTCAGTGTTCAGGATAAAATAGTTTATAAATTGCTGAACTACATTCTTTGCTGGCTGAACTACAACAGTACTAAAATATGTGCATCTGTCAAAGGCAGGTGCTTCATTCATTAAGAAACCCAAATAGTGGCTTGCATTCGATCTTTAAGTACCGACTCTAAGAGCACCAGCTCATCATGCATCTTGTGGCTCTGGAGAAAGGTGACAAACACCAAAGGCTCCATATCCATAGGATAAATACATACCGTGAGTTCAGAAACAGAAAAAAATTGATGTGAGGCAACTATCTCACATGATAAACACATGGGACACATGCTGGGAGACTACAGGGAACATCATCCGGGAGGGTAAAGTGTCAGAGGCAAGCCTCTATATGACAAACCCTGCCTGGATATTGCCACTCTTAGGACTCCAGGAAAGTATCTAATTCTGATACCCCTCCTCTCTTATATTTTTAGTACTACTGACACCTTAAGTTACTCAAAGTAAGATGCTAGTTATTTTGAGAAAGAGTGGCAAAATTTAAGCCAAACACACAAAAGAGAGAAGAGAGTATGACTCCCTTTCACCTTGAGCTTTACGTAGCATACAAGTAGTTAACTTCCCTCTTAAGTCCAACTGTCTTTAGACAATTAAAAAAAAGAAAGTTAAGTTGAAAACCATGTACTTTCAATCATGGGCCACAATTTCCATAAAGCCATCTATAAGATGTTTCCATCATTTAAAAACATTGCTGCAGTATCACATATATTGCAACACAAGGATACCCTCTAAAATAAGATGTGCATCTTGATGGTTATTCCTGATAGAATGAATTGAGTAGCTCTATTAAAAAATTGCATATCTCAGATTCTTTCCTAGCTATACTCTAATGTGTAGTATCCCTCATGGAATTTCAACAGACTAATCTAGCACAGACTTTAGAATAAGTAGCTTTGAAAACTGCAAACAAGTATATAGTTAAAAGGTCACCTTGCAATATGTACGTTCATATACAAGCAGAAAACACAGTCAAGGATACATTATAATAGGATCAGTTTGCAACCTACTTTTTTCTGGTGAGACATGTGCCTTAGCTTGTCCCCTCACAAGCCTGCATGTAGAACCATCTCCTGCACAGACTCCACAGTTGTCTTCCTTGGCATTGCTCCCAAGTTGTCGATCACAGCCTACTGCCTGCCAAGATCAACACCACAGTCAGAAGGAGGGCAAAGCTGTAGTAGACATGCTCAGGTTTCTGAAATTATATTTATTATGTTATCTTTTCAATTTTATGAGCTGGCCTCATTCTATCAAAGCATATCTTGCCATTTAAGATTTTAAAGCACACTGTCTTTTCTACATTGTTAATGATGAACCACAACAACTCATGTATTAAGCTGCTCAAGCATAGGAAATACACAAATCGGTTTCCCTCTACTTATGTGAATGAATACCATTGAGCATTATTCTTTCCAACACAAGGGACAACTATGTTATTTACAATTTGTTTTTCATCACCTGTTTAATTATGTCTGAGAACGGATTAATGCAACGAAATAACCCAAGTTAAATGTTTAAAGGGCACTCAGCCTTCAGCTTCACAGACAAGCACTTGTGGGCAGTGCTCAATCTAGTGTGTCAGCCATTCAAAATTTAACTGGTATTTGTGTAGATCACCTATTTGCCATTTACATCCAGTCAATGACATATACAGTTGCTAACCAGGTTTTAAAAAACTTGGATGATTCAGTTCTCACCTTCTGATTTATTTTTTTTTATTTCCGAATATGAGACCTGATCTATAAAACTTTCCAATGATTATTATAAAAACACCCTAACTTAAACACTGCCAAAAATTCCAAAAGCAACATTTTTGAAAAACTGTCAACTGAAAACTCTCCAAACTGTAATGAAAACATTTTTCCGGGTCTTCCTTTTTCATATCAATCACCCTCCAAGAAGCATGGGAGTGAGAATGGGAAGACAAAGAATTGTAGACGACACTGATTAAAAGCATCTTCCTTCTGAAAGGGAGACAAATATTTGGTCTCACCTGTCTTACCCTTCACCATTTCGTAGAAGATATTTTCAGGGAGTACCAAACACTGAGCAATGTGGTAAAAAGCTCATCTTCAGATTCAAGTTTTCTCAAGTCAGCCTAAATGCCTCTAATAGCCACACATCCCTGAGAAGTGCAGCTCATTCATCATGGATGAATATTTAACTGAACTCCAAACTGACAAATGGACAGAAAGCACTCTGGAAATTCACAGTTAAAAGCAGTGCTAGAATTCTGAAATTGGCCAGCACACTCCTCTTCCTATATAAAAATGCTTGGAAGGGGAAGGGGCAGTCTTAGCTGCCAAGATCCACTGCGTCTGTGCTATGCCAAAACTGACACACAATCCCCTTGGAGAGGTGAGGATGGAGTCCGCACGTAAGAGGCAGGGTTGGGTCTTCCAGTCTGGGTTAACACACACACAAGACACACACTGCACAAATCACACACATCCACTGCCAAACACAGGGAAACGTAATCTCAAGGTTTCATGTGTCTATAGAAAAGACAGCAAAGCAGTCCCACCTCCCACGCCTGACCCTTTCCCTTGGTTTCCCACTTCCCTACATCCTGCATCCTCTTAAGAGGACGGCATTGTGGAGGACAGCTTATGATACATTGGGTTGAGAGACATGTTGCACTGAATGGCATCTCCTTACTAAAGGGTGAAGATTTATCACAGAATTCTACATTGGCAGCAGGAAGTTATTTTATTCCTACAGCTGAAGGAAATATTCATCCTATGTAACCCAGCAAAGAATTCATTTTAAAAATAAATAAGCAGCTTAAGTGAAATGATTTAATGTTATTGTTAACAAAAAACTTAGTTGTAAAAATAAAATTAACATACATGTGAAATCAGACTATCTCAGAACAGGTGATTCTTTACTACATAGGAGCTATGGGGGAAAACTATACTATAATTTAGGATAGGATTTAGATTAAAATGTTTTCAGTTAATGCTTTTTAACATTAGCTCTGTGTTCATCAATGACACCCACAAAATAACAAAAAGAAAAATATTGTAAATAACTTACTCTAAACAAGTCTTTCTTCTCATTTAATTATCAGTGAGCACTGAGAATGAATGAAACCAACAGCATTTCAAAACCAGAACCTGCCTGGGCCACTGTGCAAGTCAGAAAGCAGACAACATTTCAAGGGATACAATAATACTGATCTCAACACAGTGGCTTTAACTTGAAAACTCCCCTAATTCCCAGCTCCACACCAGACTTTCTTTTTGACCTTTGAAAACTTCCTGTGCTTTTTGATTTCAGTCTGTGGAAGGGATATAACTGCAATTCCCCACCTCACAGGGATGTTGCAAGAATAAATCTCCTAAAGATTCTGAAACATTCCGATGGTGCAATGATGGGGACCATACCAGTAGTTGAGAGAGTCTATATTTCTCTCAGGCAGACTTTTAAAGAATTTATTGCTCTCCACTGCTTCTCCTGCTCTTATTCACATAAAGTTACTACTAGCACATGGAGGTAAATTGTTAGAACTACTGCAAGTGTAATTTCTCCCCAGATCTCACAAACACATTTCTATTTCATAGTGTAATCCCATTTTCTAAATATTAAGAATCTGTTTATTCACTCATCAATTAATTCTCAAAGGAAAAATTAAGCTGCACGTGGTGATATTCTGTGTGAGAAACTGCTATTTTTATTAAAGCTGTTGTATATTTGTAGGTTACAGATCCTGCAAGAATTTGGTAGGAGGAGGGTAGTGAGCAAGCAGAGTACTTGTAAGACCAGCCCATTAAAGCCCAACATGATAATAATAAGCACACATATTCAGCTATTGCACACAGTCACTATGAAAACGAACTCTCATTGCATATAACAAAAATTACACAACTGTGCAAACACAAGGCACTATTGTGTCCAACATGGAATGTAAGAAAAAAGATAATCAGCACAGCAGCATATTTCAGAGGACTGTTTTGTGTATATTATTGCTTATTTTTTAATAAGACAAATGCCACAGAAATAAAACAGGAGCACTAACTGCAAGAGACTTGGATGTGGGAAAAGCTTTACAGCTCCCCTGCCAGCAAAGGTGGGGTGTTCAGCTGGATGCATTCACTCTCTGTGGACTTTCTTCCAAGATTATGTTTGTTTCAACTGTTCTGAATATGAATATGAATATCAAGCAATGATATGCTGAAACAATTAAGAAAATCCATACTATCATAATTTGGGGCTGAAGCAAGCACAGAATTTCAGATTATGGGCAAGGCACAGCTTTGGAAATCAGGCCTCAAACACATACGGAGTTAAAACATCAAACATTATAAATTTAAGGTATTCAAAATTTTAGCCAGTAACTAATAGGAAAAAACAGTATCCAATGAAACATTTTTCAGAGAATACATGTGTATTTGCAAGTAAAGCTGCAACAAAGACAAGAAAATGATATATGGTAACAGCCTTCCTCCGCTCACACACCATCTCAGCAAGCCAAAGAGGTCTGAGGATTTTCACAATTAAGGCGTTTGTTAGGGTTAATTTACCTCAGGTTGCTCACTGTTTACAGAGCAAAGGGATCAGCTATAAATATTACAGGCAGATTGGGAAAACATCTGCAGGCTTTTAGGGCATAGTCAGGAATAATTGTATTAGGTGATTTTAACATAGGCTGCATTCATGTAACAAGTGATAATGCAAACTGTGCAATGGAAGGATTGGGACCCTTCACATTTAAGAAATCTGCAAGCATAAATACAAAAAATGATACAAGCATGGTAATGACTAGGTTGTACACGAGCTCCTCAGACAGCAGGGAGAATATTGACCAATATATAATAAAATGAACAATCAGCAGAAATTCAATATAAAAACGTTACAGAGGAAATGGGTACTTTATGCATTTAATAAATTGTCCATGATGAGCTATCTATGAATTTGGATATGGGAAGGGGTGGATTATTTTCAGAAACAGGTGCCTGGTTTATAACTACTCTGGGGCAGAACCTGAATATGTTACTTGCCTGTGTTCTTCCAAAGAAAAGAAGCAAAACAGAAATATGAAAAAGAATCCTGTGTTTTGACACAAGCAGCCAGGATAGAAAGCATCTGAATAAACAGTGAACAGAAATGCTCCTGTGCTTCAACAAACTTCTAAACTAAATCTTAGTATGCCAGTGCTATTGTGAAAGACAATACTGAAGGATGTTAAATACTTTGTAGCATGCTTAGAATAGTTCATATGTAGGTTCAGAAAGGCAAAGGAAGAGCAAAAGGTCAGGGTATAAAATATAGTAATACAGATGAAAGAGAAAACTGAAAATGCTGCTGCTATGTTAAAGGTGACTATGGAACGTTACGAGTATTTTTGCAAATATGAGTCCAAAAATCACCCAGAAGCTCCCACAGCTGTTTCTTTAGCTCTTATTCACTTAGCAGAGTTTCAGCTGAGCAATTAGACTTGAAGAAATTAATAACGCATGTTAATTCTGATTGTGAAGGTCAAAGTACAATCTGTTAAATTCATAGATCTTTCTTAAGGAGATGTTTATAGTCTATTGTGGCAAGAAAATAGACAGGACTCTTTAACTAGGATTTCAATATGGCAAAAAAAAGCACTGTAGTGAAAAACATGGTAATTCCCAAACATCCTTCAGAGTCTTCTCTTAATATATGAAAATACTAACACAGAGTAGAACCGACAATGCAGAGGCCAATGCAGGATCAGGTTTTGAAACTTCGGCTTTTGTTTGTTAGACCATTGCTTTAGACCTCCTGAACTGTGTTGTTCCTTCAACTGACCACTCACCTCTACCTGCAGGCACTCCTTCAAAAGAGGCACAGCACCATTTTCTGTAGAACACCTTCCACACAGGCGAGTTGTCAATCATAAAAATCTTGTATGTCAATTATAAAAAAAACATTTCTGAAATGCTAACGACTCAAGATGATATACTTCAAATAAAGAGCCTGAAGGTATGCCTATGCTCTACAAAAGAAAAATACTTATCTGAAACATGAGCAAAACCAGAGATGTGTGCATAACAAGCACCATTTAAGCATGGTGTCATTATTACTATCAAAAGCATAATTTTATATACAGCAATATATATAATTATACACAATATTTCTCTTTTGAAAGGGGCTTCCCCCCTTCTACGGCCTCTGGAACCCGAGCTCCAGGTAGAGCCAGAAAAAACAAACATACTGAGTTCTCCCCATAGAAGTGGCCACAAAAGAATAAAACAGCGCTGTTTTTATTTGTGACAGATACATAAATTCTATGAAACAGGAAGACTGAAGTTGCACTAGGGCCATTCTTTCTCTACCTACTGTGTGTTAGACTAAGCTCTTTGGCAGACAGACCATTTAAATATTCAGCAATGCATATGTCAAACACCATAACATCTTCTACTTTGACAACAAATTTTTAATTGCCACAGACTCTCATTTATCAGTGATTTAATTAAAATGGTAAGTTAAATTATGATTATCTATGTTTACTCAAGAGTCTGACAGCTCAGTGTCAGGGACCGATGCTCTTTATTAATGTGATTTGGGTTAATAAAAAGTAGAAAATCTATTCAACACCACCTCAATATGACATAATTACCATCCTTCAAGAGGTGCTGGGTAATCCCCTCAATGAGTGGGGAAATCCAGATGACAGCTACTCCGAGTACGTTCACGTCATTGGCCTGGCTATTTGAAAGGATGCACAACCACCTGTACTCATGGAAAAGCCAGCTAGTGGGATTTTCACACAAACATACAGGTGGCATTTAGGGAAATTCTGCCAAAGCAGAAAACCTAGTAAATAATTTAAGGACATGTGACTAAAGTGCTTAAAATGTAAAAGAAACACTACATTTCTGATAAGGAACTACACTGTAGCATGCACAAATGGAAATGATAATTATATTTCACGTGAATGTGGCAGAGTTATTATAAAGGAGAACCTTTTCCTCAAGGGCTGAACAGTCTGTAATTATTCCAATACATTTTGCCCAGTAGTTTTTGTTTTAAAATTGGCTAGATCTTTTATAGCAACCTGTCAGTAAGCGAATCCTGTACTGGTTGGACTACTGATCTGATGAAGGGTGGCAAAGACTTTCTGGACTAGGTGCAATTGGGTTTTCACCACCTATGAAATTTGTCTAGGTGTGAAAAATAAAGAATAAAAATAGGCTATTACACCAAAGAGATCCAATGAAGTGACGTGACTGCCCTGACACCGGGATAGTAGTACTTGGGTTGTTATAGCCAAAATGTTTATTTTAGTCTTATAAGAGATCAGAACCAAGATTCAAAAAATGGAACAAAACCATCTACATCCTTTTAAAAGTTATCAGCACTGCACATAATAAAAGATGACCTCAGAGTTATTTCTGGCAAAAATATCTTCTCGAAGTCTTCTGACTTGACTGAGAGGGGACACATTTTATTTCAACACTTACTGGTAAAAGAAAACAGTGAAAAATCCTTACACACTCAAAAAGATGAATCCCCATTGAAGTTTTTTTGAATCACAATAGGAAAAATTAAATAGGGAAAATTAAAATCCTCAGGTCTTGGTCATAAAAAAAAGATTTCTGTTCCTACAGACGTGCCACAAAATCCAAAACTCAGGGAAATTATGATTGTGTTTTACTGCACAGTTACACGTGCTATCACAGTATACATATCTCACTCCATCAATGTCAGCTATTTGCTACATTCTCTCCTGCTCTGCTTCCACAGAATCACAGTAGAGGCAGATGTTAGGAATGTCTGCATCCACACAACAAATAATTAATTTTAAATACGGCCATGGGAATTTATGGTAATAAAAACATGAGTATAAAACCTGTCATGTGAAAATCCTGTTCTTGGTCAACATTTTCCACGTATCTTTGCCCTGCTGTAAACCCCTAGTGTCATTCAAAGCCCATCTATCCGTTTACTTTGCAATCTCTGCTTTGTCTTTGTGATAACTTCAGCTTGCACTTTATTTCTACACAGATAAATTACGTCCCTGGAGAGAATATAAAGAAAAAACTCCCACTGTCTCTTTCCCATGCTCCCATCTACAAATTGATTCTGACAAGCAGAGGGAAAGAGAATAGAATATCCCTCCAATTAAGAAAGTCACTTCCTTCTTTTGTTTTTCTTTAATTACTTTTTAAAAAGTAGTGTGGTATATTAGCTTTCAAGCACCACTTTCAAACTTTGGTTCATCCGCATTGAAGATTTAACTTGGTTTGAGACATGATTTTGTCCGCACGTGGTCCAGTCTCATAACTCTTCAGTTATGCCTAAACTCAGCCTAACAAAGGCCTGATTGTGGCACACATTCTCACATCTCTGCAACTGAGCCAGCACAGGTCAGTAGCAGCCCAGACAAGCTGACACGGGCTTCAGCATATGTTAATAAACTTTGAGTATGGACTCTGATTAACAGCAGTCACAGCCCATCATTTCACAGCAAATGAAGCAGCAATCCCAGTTGCCAAGCTGAGTGTGTATTCATAGTGGTGAGAGTAAGAAAATGTCTTCTGTGTAAGGATTTTCAGTTGTTCCTGGTTGAGAACACAGGGAGTAAAAGCAGTGTGTGTCAAATGCAAGCCTCAGAACAGAGGTGTAAAATAAGTCAGAATGATGGACATGAGGAGGCACACCGTGATGTTCAAATTCCCCAGCAATCCATACAGAGGAAAAGAACGCAAAGCAATGAGAAACCCAGAAGATAAATGCAGTGCACAAAATTCATTGCTTACTAAAGGACTCCTAAAAAGACTTTCCACATATTTCTGCAAATATTCCATATACACAGGCAAGAGGCTAAAGAGTGCACTGCAATTCTGTAAATCCACTTCCATCAAATAAAATAAAGTGTTCCCAAAACATTTAACTCTTACTGCAGGATCTGTCATGTTCTAGAGCAGCTAAGAGAATACAGGACCACCCAGTAGGGGAGCAAATACCCTTTCCCACACAGTTTCCATTAAAAAAAAATACACTTTCACACACTCAGAAGATAGGACACAAACTCCCGTTGGGCTTCTTGCTTGTGAGAATGCTTTTGAATAAGAAATCAATACATGAAATCAGACAGAATCAATTACTTTGCTATTTTCTGGCTGGGTCCAGGCACGTCTACCTGGTTAGAATGAAGGTGAAGTTAGCGTTGAGGGATTTGAAGGTTACTAAGGCTCTAGTTAAAGATGACACCCAAATTTTGAGATTTTCTATCACTGCTCACATGCTTTAGAGTCTTGCCAAGCTGGGGAGTAAAACTGCATTTGTACAAAGCTCACTAAAACAAAACAAAACTTGGCAGAGATAATTATTCAGGAAAAAAGTAATATAGATAAGAAACTGGAGATCAGAAAAAAAAACACTAATCTGACAAGAGATGATAAACTCAGACAGTAAGAAAACCCTATAGGGAGTATTTCTCCTTAAAAAAACAGTAGGAGGGAAAAAAAGACAAGATCTGAAAAGAGACATCAGTTTCTAGCAGCAGTGGACAGCTGCAAAATAAAAAGTGCTTCCAAAAGTGTCTTTCAGTGTCTGAGAGTATTCTATTACTGTGTCCAGAAAAAGCACACCTGAGTTGCCAACACCATCACCAGGCAAGCACTATACCGAGGTGGATTGACATTGTAAGTGGTGCAAATGCAGCCCGTGGAGGGTGGCTACGTGATCTGCTGGCCTAGGCAGTGCCAAGAGCCTCCATAAGGCAAGGATACCAACCCACCGAGGATATGGAGGGTGATGCTGACAGGTAAAGTAGGACGTGCTAACCCATGCTTAACACAGCCACATCCTTCAGTGGGACTTCTGGAGAGCCACCAACATTTCCGAGCTGAACTGCAGCTGGAGCCCCTTCTCTCCTCAGTTTTATGACATGTCACATGTATGCGGTCACATGATTTTGATATGTAGCTCAGAGGCAGAAAGTTTTGGTGGATCTACATGACTAACGCCCATAGCCTCTCTGGATAAGCTCCAGTCTCCCAGACTGGGTACCTGCAGCAATATATAGACACAGTGCAGATCTCTATGTACGGATTTCTCCATGTTCCAAAATGCGTTTTAACCTCTGCACTAATTAACAGTACCCAGGAAAGAATGCCAGGTTCAGTATAAAGGCAGAACTTAACACTTAACTGTGTGACTTAACACAGAGCTACCTCAAAATTAATTCTTCCTACAAGTTACTCAAGGCTTGAAGGCTAGAAAGGAAGAAAAGGTAATGTGAACGCTTTTTCTTGTTTTTAAATATTAAAAAAAGATTGTAAATTTAAGATTTAACTACTTTGCCTAACGTGTGAGAAACACAGCCTAATGTCTGCAGTAACACTGGATTAAAAGGAAACATCCCTTTTTAAGTATCTAAACACCAAACCGCCTGTGCGTCTTGGCCAGCCCTTTAATACATTTACAGGCAAAAAGATCTATCTACACAAAATGAATGGGAAAGTACACAAAGAGCTTTAAAAAAGCACCCTGAGAAAGCAACTCTCAGAATAAAAGGAGTCAAAAATCAGAAGAAATTAATGATCTGCTATGATCTTAAGTTTTAAGCACAAACAAAGCTCATCCAAAAGCCTACAGAAACTGTTCTCAGTGAAAACTCTGACAGATGTTTACATCATGAGTGCTTTGGTGGCGAGTGAGAGATACCTACTGGCCATATCATGACACGTGACATGAAAGAACTAGCATGGCAGAAGTTGATGGCACTTCACTTGACATATGGGATGTATTCTGATGTCAGCTAAATTTATGCCATATGCTACAAAGCATAATGTAGTGTCTGCCTTTTCTGGAACACAACTAACTTGCTGACACTAAATGGAAAGTTCACCACAGGATTTACATCATCTTTGACCTAACTGTGACAGTGTAGGACAGAACTACTCAGGCTGCTCCTTAGGACTCCAGATTTTGGGGGTGATGTGTGTATTTATTGTCCAAACACATTACTCCATATTAGGAAAATTATCACTGTAACCATTCCAGGTGCTGACAGAAGTAACACCCCATTCTATATCCTGGTAGAAAAAAAGCAGGTCTACATTAATTAAAAACAAAAACCAAGGAGAGGCAGGGCCCCAAAGCAGGCGGAGTAAGTGGGTAAATGTTGCCCGCACATGTCTGACATGCAGATGTTTTAAAGTGTCTCCACCCACACCCAGATGGGCACAGCAGGAATATATTATATGAAAAAATGTGTTGGGAGCTCTGCAGACTACAAAAAAATATCTGAAGTGTGAAAATCCTCCCAGCAGTGAAGTTTTGACCTGTCCCCATTTAACACAACAGCCCCAGAAATTTGCTTTGGTAGCAGGAGCACAGCAGTAGCAGACTAATACATGATCAAATGGTTTGGCCGAGTTAAGCCTTAAGCAACCCCAAAATATCTTTAACCTTCCCAATAAACTTTTCCCTGTTCAACTGCCTTTAGAGTTGAGTTCCCCTGAAGCCTCAAACCTCTTATCCAAAGAGCAGCTCTGTCATCTCATGATTTTCTTTGATGAAGCATTATTTAGTTTGATTTTCTTTGTTAAGAGAAGTGCAGAGACTCAGAACAAACCCTGTCCTGCTGCAGACAACAGGAACCCTCTGTACTTGTAAATTCGCATGCTGCCAAGGAGACAGACTGAGCAGGAATCCAAGAGGTAGAATTAGTGATGCAGTCCTACCTGACCAAGCATAAGGAAGCAGACAAAAGTGAAATCATGTTGGGGGGTAGGAGGGGAAGCTGAGATCTTATAAAACCTGCCAACTTTGAGACAATAAGTGAGCAAAACCAGCACGAGTTGGAAAGGGACTCAGGCAAGACAGTCTCCTTATACTAACTCTTTGGTGCTCCTAGGCATAAAAGCAAAGATATCCACATCAGCAGTATGACATGTTTATTTAGATGAGTTAACTGTAAAAACACTTGCCAAGTTATTTGCAGGCTGTGCCAAGTATATGTCAGAACCCAACAGACTGATCTTATAGCAACAATTGTGCAGAATCAATTTTGCTGCCTCCCTCTTAACAGCAGTTGACTAAATAACCATATTTTCCCAGGGAAGATTAGGTGTCAATTTGTTTTCTTTTGCTGCTTAAACAGAAGCAGCAACAAAGCTCGGTGTTGGTTTCTGAGGAAGTCCCCCACCTCTCGTAGTCCCTTTCACAAGTAACGACTGTTCCACTCTGCACCCAGAACACTCCACAAAGAGAAAAATGTAATTCCAGTGAATTCCTGTCATTTCAATTCATTGAATTGAAGTTCAAATTTTTACGTCAAAATTATCCTACACTAAATTATCACATATATACTTTAGAGAGAAGAAATTTTCCATTTGTGCAAGAATACTTCAGCAAATGCCAGTGACTTAAAGGAAATACAGTGAAAACATCTAGCTGCTTATGAAGTTAAGTTATAAATTAAATAAATTGCTTAAGTCACAACACAGGACACACACTAAACACGTTTGGGTTTGGTTTTCCCTCTTTTCTGAGGCTCTTCTCACACTGAAAAAAATGGAAGAGATGGAGAAAAGTTGATTCGCACCAATAGTATGAATGAGTTCCAGTTCTATTTCTGGAATGATTAGCTTCTCCTGCTACTACTATGTTTATTCTAAGAACAGATTATTTAAATTTCCAAGCATTTGCTATCAGATATACACATGAATACTGCAAAATACAACAAGAGACATTGAAGGCAGCCCTCTTAAATATACTTTTCAACTGTTCAACACAAAATTGGATCCACTCTAGACAAAGTGAATTTTATGCTATGCATGAAAGAGAGCAAATGTTTGAAGCCACTGTGGGAGACACAGGAAACCCCACAGGACCCTGAGCAAGAGTCTCAAATGCCTTTGAAAAACTCAGATCTCCATTAGCTTCATGCGGCAATGTCACAAACAGCAGAGGCTGCTCTAAGTGCATCACCTAGAAAAGGCTTTTTGACCTTTCTCCAGGGTGAAAGCTTGTATTAGAATATCACTGAGAATATTGCAAAAAAAAAAAAGAAAAAAAAGTTTTCATTGACAAGTGCTTCTAGAGTTCATAGAGGTATATCCTATTTTAAATACACAGGGTAATGAACACTGTTGGATAGCACTGGGAAGAGACAAATGAAGTCTTTTGAAGGGGAAAACCAGAAGGAATTTTTCTATTTCAGCGGCAGCAGATGCATTGCGTGTCGGCATGACTGGCATTGGAACTGCAGTATGCATAGACATCACATAAAATCCATCGCAAAATCCAGATCATATATTAACGTTGCTGTAATCCATGCACCAGTCTTATGCCAAAGGTGTCAAATTTTCCCCTATAATGGAGCTGTTTTGCTCACTGGGTCATATCCTGCATTTTTGAGTTGCACACATTTTAAGCATTTAACAGAGCAATAACCACTTGCAGAGAAAGAAAACCAATTGCAGTAACATATCCACTCTATATAAAATTGTTCTGTTTATAAAATTTAAGATTGCAGTACTGCTTGCCTCAAATACTATAACTCTCCATTTTTACACCAATTATGTAAAATCGATAGCATAATAATAATAAATCTAGAAATGTAGATTCCCAGTAAAATGATGCTAACAATCAGTTCATGCAATCACAACATATACTCATTCATCCATTCAACAAGACACACACATACTCTCACACCTGCCATTCTGGGCTGGATCCCATAAAACATCAAGTTTTCTCTTTAAACAGTATTCATAAGATACAGACCTCAGAGAAAGAGTGAACTGAAGTGGAAGGCTATGCAATTTCATCACGCCCCCAGGAAGACATATTAAAGGTTGGACAGCTATAACTAGCATAACTAGTTTCATTAATTTTAACACACAAATATAAGAGTGAATGTTATTGACCTTTTATATACAAAATACTAATGGCTAAGGCAGTCACGAACTTCTATATGCAAGAAAAGGTAAGTTATCTATAATCCATCGGGCAGTACTTGCAGATAGATCTAAAGTAAACTTGTACATAAAGATGAAAATTAACCAGAAAGCACCCACTCATGAGCAAAGTGCCTCACAACAAAGGTCACATTTAGATTTACACCATGAATTTACCTGGCATATTCCACTGATGCACATATCCAAAGATTCAATATTGCAACGAGTACCATCTAGTACTTTTGGGGCAAGTTCCACAATCAAATTCTTTCCCAGAGCTTGACACTTCAGGGCACATGGTGCAGTAGGATCATTATACACAGGGATCCACTCATAAAAATGCCCCTGGTATTTGACATCATTGTAGGCTGAACACTGCTGGGCTCTGAAGTCACCAACATCTGAAGGGCAGTCCTAAAAACAAATCAAAGGAAATGTTAGTTTTAGGAAAGGAATATTTCATGTTTGCAGTAATGTTATCTGATGAATTACACAGAATCTATTCAGGGAGGCTTGGCTCAAGAACTGATCTGCTATGACAAATACACCATACTGCAAGGTTTTAAAGTGTGTATTAAAACAATTTATGGTGCTTAATCCATTGCTTTCAGCACAAGTAACAGAATATCACACATATTCCAGGAACAACATAACTGATATGAGAGAAAAATTAAAAATGCTACTTTTTATGACACTATGTGGTATATATAAAGTATGGTTCTGTAGTAAGAATTCGCTTCCAAAGGAATCTATATAACTCTAAGTGAATATAATAAGATGTCTGACATTAAATATTTCTCTTTTCAATAGCTCTTTCCACTAAAGGATTTCTGACTGCTCTACACTCATCCATCAGTTCATACGTCAGAGTAATGAAAGAGGTATTATTGCTATTTACACAAAGAAAAAAATATCTAATTAATTGTTTAGTATTGCTCCAACACGGGACAAGAGCATTAGGAGGAGGCAGCAGAACTTTCAGCACTTAGTCTTTTAGTCTACCGAAGCTTCTTTACCTCATAAAAGCAGTGAAGGTTACTTTGTTGAAATGAAATATACTTCAAATTGGTAACTACTGATTATATAGTTCCAATTCTAATGAGACAGCTCTGTACCTCCTCCCATACAGAGCCTCAGAACATACAGCTGAAAGACCAAATGTAAGAACTGTTTGAAATAAAATGTTCTAAACTATTTTTCCTAGATAAAGCATTGCACCCAATGTTGTTAATATCAAACTACAGTGACATGAATGGAGATGAAAACTTATTTATTCAAAAATAACTTTGGTAAAGTACTGGCAAAGGAGTTAGTGTGTCAACTTCTCACTAAAGACTTCATTTGAAAGCGTGTCCAGTGTCAAACAGTCCATATGCCAGACAAAGGATATTCTTCCAAGAATTCCAACTGCATATAAGCCAGATGTGAGGCTGATTTTAACAAATTTGTTTTCATTGGATGTAAGGCAGAAACATTGTGATGTGTCAGCTGAACTCATGGAACTTATTACTAAGTATTAGTTAACAATACTAATCCTGAACTCAGCTTCAGCCTTATCAGTGAACTGAACCTTCCCTGAAAAAAAGCTAAAGGAATAGTAAGTGCATTACACAGTACTGAAGATTAAAACATACATGAGAAAGGTTCAGATTCCAGTCCAATGACCTCAACAATGTTGTCCTGACACTACCTTCCTCACGTGAATCTGGATGAACTGGCACTGCATTAGCTTAACTAGCTTTGGCAATGCCTTAGATTTTTTTCACCATAGAAAACAGTAACCTAGAAATATCTCTGGTTTATTTGTAGTTTGCATAAAAATATCTTCTAATATTAATATTCTCTTTACTGATCGACATCTGGGATTGTGCAGCTGAGAACCAAGCAATTCACTGAGAGTTTCCAGCAACATTTTCCAACTCTGTCCAGTGCTACACTTACAGCAAGAATAACTCAGAATGATGCTAATACATTTCGTATTATTTTTAATCGGGGATAATTCTAGGTTGAGCCATATTTTTTAAAAAACTAAAATGATGGAATAAGACAAGGGGAAATGACAGTTACTGTAATCCTCTGAGAATTTTACCTCCACAAAATCCCACAAGTGAGAGCTTCTAAAAACATCAAGCAAACACGGTTGGAAACCACCCTTATTTACTGCAGTGTCACTCCTAAGAAATTCACCAAGTTTGCACTGGTGTAAATGAGAGCAGAATTTGGTTTGGACTTATCTGTCACCTCCCATTTTCCACAATAGCAAGTCTAAAAAGCAGAGAAAACTTCAAAGTTCATATGGATACCATATGGTTCCCTTCCACCATTACAAATAGAGTAGTAGCTGAGGATAAATATAAGTGGAAGTTAGATTCAGGTAAAGTTAGAAGCAGTATGTCAGAGTAGTGTTATTCAGCCACGCACAGCCACATTTTCATCACAAAGAATTAAAGAGCTATCTGTAAAATAGGCAGAGTGATGGCCCTAGGCTGAGTTTTGACAAGCTGTTGTTACAATTCATTATCACTTGGTGTTGATGCGATGCCAAGACACAAACACCACAATGTCAGGATGTCAATCTGTGGTTACTGTATGTTTCTCATTGATTCAACACAATGCAGCTCCTTCCTTCCACTCGCTTCCTGGCTGCTTGAGAGCAAGTGAATTCTCATCTCCCTGTTCTGTTTTGGCATCTTCAAAGAACACAAAGCGATCCAGGCAGCTTGATTCACATGCCAGCTCCACCTGCTTTGTATTTGAGCTGTGTCCAAAAGCAGGAGCATAAAAGAAGCATCACAAAGAGATATTGCAGGGAAGAAATTATCATTTGCATTATATCACAGTTTGGACAGCAACCAAGTTCAGATCCCTGTTTGCTTGGGAACAATAAATATTTGCATAAAGGAAGGAGTTTACAATCTAAACAAAGACAAATAAACACAAAGGAATGTAATCAAGACAACAAGAGAACTTGTAAACTTCAGTTTAATCCATCACAGTGGTCAGAAAAATGAAAGGGAGTTTAAGAAATAAAGAAGGAAAAGGGGATGGCATGATGTGAAAGAGATAAGGGTGAGACATGTTTGGGAAGTGGGCAAAGCCGCACTGTCAGACAATGACACATAGGGCCCAATCCTCATCTCCTCATCCTGTTTGTATCTCTTTTTGGTTTTAACCTATTTCAGACATCAATTCATTCCATCATTCCCCCTTCCCTCTCAGTATTCCACATCTTTTTCTTGTTTGTTAAACATTTTTGTGACTAATTCCAGGATTTTTCAGATTTCCTAACTTTAGCAACAGTTTGTGTCTTGCATTCAATCCAATTCAGGCCAGGCTGTTCATAGGTTCACATACTACATAAGCAGCTGAGGACATATCTATGAGGTTTAATGCATGAAAATTTTAGCAAAATAATTACATCCAGATATTATAAGAGAATGAAGTGTATTTATGACATGAGTTATGAACATATTATTAGATCTGAAAAAATGCGTCAGACATGACTACCATGCAAGCTAAAAATACATACATGTATGTACATATATATATTCCCATTCTTATTGTGACAGACAATTAAAAACTACTGCATTCAAGGGCTGGCTTCTTATGAAATGTATCATTTGAGTTTTGGCAGCAAGCACTGCTAGCCTTTGAAAACAAAGCTAACCTGGGAAATCTGTATCTTTGTAGGCAATGTTCATGTACAAAATATGAAGGTTGCATCAGACCCTGCGATTCCTGCCAACAATTACTCCACTGAAAAAAGCACAAAAGAGAAGGCAAGAAAATTCCCAGTAAAAATGATGACACCAAAGAAAGTCTAGCCCTTTGTCTAGTTTTATTCTTTGGATCTCATTTTGTTGAAACTTAGCCAAAAGCGATGAAGTCATTGTTTTGTTTTCTTTTTGAAATTAGCTTCAGGCTCTATGTTTTCCTAAGCAATTTTCAGGCCACTTCTTAGTAAAATCAAGATACCTGAGCTAGAAAGCACCCTAGCCACAAGAGCCATATGGTGCATCAGCATTATCAAAATGAAATAAACAAACAAGCAGATTAGAGAGAAACTGGGGAACTCGAGGTGAAATATTGTAGGACTAAAGTAGACACAGTTCAGCCAAGATTTTCTGACTAGGAGAAATGAGCTGTTTAAGAAGTAGATGATGGAGCAATAATCTGATGAATATGTTGAACAAGTGTGAGCATCATCTGCCTATAATAAAAGTTTATAATGGAATTAAACATGGGAAATCTGTTACAAAGCAGAGTTTTTTCTTACTGCAGAAGAGTCACTCTGGCAAATATGTAAGTGACTTTTTGGCACACAAGAATGTGAAATTTATGGAGAAATGGCCCAAATAACTTGTTTCTATGAATAGGACCCTAAAGGATTATCTTAAACACTTCCATATAGCGCATATCATAGCATTAGAATGTAACAGTATATACAAAAATGGAAATACAAAAAAAAAGGAGGGTTAAGAAAGACTGAAAATCTCACTGAACAGCATATAATGAACAATTTATGTAGCTTATTTCTCCAAAGTTTCTATAAGAAAAGCTGCAAACACGCATGCAGTTTTAGGAAATCTGGCACCTGGTATCTTATTTAAGATAGAAAGATAAGCAGAATATACATATGCCTTAATCTCAGCAGTTATTTTGTTGCTAAGACTTTGAATTAACTTCTTGATTGAAATATCACTAATATTATTCTGGAACTATGCTTGAGTTCAATGAACTTACTACTATTCTATTACAAACCCAGATGAAACCAATTTTCTGGTAAAATGATTCTTGTTCTTTTCATTAGAATGACACACATATTAACTTGTGCTTCATTTGTACTCCCCAATATAGATGCTAGTGGTGTAATGTATCATGTAGCAAAATTACATTTGCAGACAGCTTTACATAGTGTATATATACTGAGTGTCTCATGTGGTTAACAATAATGCCTACTAATACGGAAAGAAGCTTGTATCAACTCTTAATTTTCAAACTAAGATTTTATTCCTAAAGTGAGAAGCATTCATTAGAAATAATGCTTTGGGTAAAATTATATCATTTGAAACAAAACTGGCCCCAGGTTTACATTTGGTGTTAGCTCTTGTGTCAAGGTTAAGCCAGGTCTAATACCGGGCTTGAATTCAGGGATGCCAAATTCAAAGATCAACTGCAGCAACAGTAGAAATCTCATGAAATTATTCTCAGGAGTTCTCCATTATCTGATCCACAATCTAGGAAAAAACATTCAGAGAGATTCCGGCTGTATCTGAACTGAAATGGAAACCTGACCCCTTTCAGACATGCCCCAAAAGCAGAACTGTAAAGGCAGCTTCCTGTCTGGAAATTAACATTTGAATCATCATAAATTCTAACACTCACATACAAGATGCTTGCCACTTATCGCTTTAAAATAAGTCCTAAAGTTAGAAAACAGGCCCCAATGACTTCAGAAAAACTCCCTGGGAGTTCAGAAAGGATATGGTAATCATCTTAATTCTCTCTGTGCTGAAGCATAATGTGCCTCCATTTCTATCAGATTTTTACTACATAATCCTTAAAATGAACAGCATCCACAATTGCTCTTACATATCCTAAAAACATGCAGACATTTGCTTACAGGAGAAAATATGCCCAAATTGATTTCATCTTTCTCCTTTCTCTTTAGACTGCGTAGTTTTCTAGTCCTTTTGCTGGATAAACAAGGTATACTACTTTGGCTTGTGTGTACTGCTCATGGGAAGCTGAAGTGCACAGGATCAAGCAATCAGAGGCACACAATGCACACAACTAGTTATGTAGAAAAGGAATGTAGCAAATACATTTTACAGGGACAGTTTGTTTATTGCACACATACTGGCTGGCTGCTATTTAGCTTATCACACAGCTTTAAAAGATTATGGGGGGGTTTTGTATGTGGCATTTTGATTTATGAGCTAAGGACACTGTGCACAAAGATGCTAGGCCTTTTCTTCTGAAAGGGAAGGTGACAGGGTTTGTCTCCAGAATCTGATTTTAGCATGTATGGATTCATCAACCACTTCCACTAGCCTCAGGCAGGAACTCAGGCAGTGAGCTGCTGTGGTGGAAAATCCATCCAGCACTGAGGAGTGGAGCGTTAGAGCAATTCAAGGTGCTAGCAAGTCTTGTTTTCAAAGAGGGCAAAAGCCAACTGGCACACAAGAAACTGTAGGTGTAGCAAACTGAAGAGTGGGAATGGCCAGTTCTCCCAGGATATACACCAATACAACATATTTACTGGGCAACTTTCACTATCAAGCTGCTTAAGAATGTCATACTTCACAGCTACACATTGCTGCGGGGTTGGCAACGCCATGAGTATCACCTACTCTTGCATGGATATAATTAAACCCAAGGGAACTGCAGCCCTCACCTTTTAGTGGTATTTGGGCGAAAATTGCTACCTTTCTCCCACCTAGAAGCAGATGAATCAAATGCACTAGACAAAAAAAAAAGACACTTTTGATTTAGTTACTTATCTACCTTCTCTCTTTTCTGGAATGGGATTATATGAATATCACATTGACTTATCATTTACATGGTAAGTTAACCAATGCAAGGGGGAGACTGCTGAAAATAAACCACCCTGAATTAGTGTGTTTGTACAAAGCATCTGTGGGAGAGTGCTATCACAAAGTCCTGCACACCTTGAACAGACAACATCTGGAGTGAAAGGCAGAAGCCATTTACACACATTTAAGCACAAAACATCACTACAATCAGTTGGGGACAAGTCATGTGGTATGGAGTATGCAGTTGGTTGTCATACAGCGTGTCTGTATAATGTGATTGCATCACATCAACAGCAACTGTGTAATCAGAACTCCAGCTTTAAAATCAGTCATGGAAATCAGCAATGCCAGCATACCTCAATATATATGCTTTTACATATAAAAATCTGGGCTTAGGGAAAAGAGGGAATGGAAGGAGTAATTATACAATTTAAGATAAGGAAGGGACACAGGCGGTTAACCTCTTTGCTCAGGTGAAGAGTACCACCGTATCGTTACTGATCACAAATCATTATTAACCATAAACTGATCAAGAGCTCAGTTTAATGCTTCCTCTGAAAGACAGCACTCCCAGGAAAAGCACTCTCTAGTTTATGGTAACTGATTTGTTAATCCACCAAAATGTGGAACTTTCCTAATAAAAGATATAAAACGTTCTGAATCACAATTGGCCTTATAATTTCAAAAGAAAACGTCCATTTGGGAAGCCTAAATTTCAGACCTTGTGGTGTCATGCAGACTGAAATCTTTAATATTAATAATGGAAAGAAAATTACGTACTATGAGGTTTTAAACAAGCAGCAGCATTTCTTGAACTTTAACATATTACTTGAATAAGTAAAATAGGATTAAAAACCAGACTCACATTATTACTGCAGGTTTTGTATCGAATATTTCGACCTTCACAGTTCCTGAAAAACAGAGTAAATTGATTACACTGAATAATGGCAAAACACAGCCGTGCCTGTTTCACAGCTAGTTATTTGCTTGAAAATTAGACTTTTATAGCTATTGCCCTACCATAATTTGGACTCAAAATGCAAGGTTTAAATACAAAGGGGATCTGGGGATTCAACAGGTTACACTGCTGTCTCTCTTTAGCAAAGAACGTGTGGCTTTCCCTGAAAGCCTAATTTACTGCAAACCTTATGAAAACCACATTTCTTTTGTGAAAAAGATTTCACAAAATATCCCTAAGCCTGATCTATGCTGACTGCAGCAAAGCTGCTTCTAACCCACCAGATGCAACCCAGAAGAAAAGAGGATCAGAGTATCTAAGCAATCCTTTAATCGAGCATCAGAATAATGAGCATTAACTTTCCCTTCTCCTGTTTTGTTTAGGAAAGAAAGAACAGCTTAAAACCTTTCCTTTCTTCCAATGCAACTTTTGAAGAACAGCATGTAATTTTACTGCCACATGAGCAGATTTCATAATTTTTAATGAAATCAAATTCTCATGCATTTCTAAAGTGCCCAATGCATGTGAATCCTGAAATCCAGGCAATAGAGATCCTTGGCAACGTCTGCTGTTAGTAGCTGAAATAACAGGCATATAATAAAGTCATGATTTTTATTGTGGTCTCATAACTGGGGGTGGTTCACACTTTTGTTTTCTTAGGGACAAAGTTTGCCAAACTCCTCAGTAACTGACCAGCACTTTGCACAGGGTAAGATACTTACCTTAATAATGAGAAAATCAAGCCCTGGAAAGAACTGAAAACACATTTCAAAGTATTTGTCAGGGAATTATAATTAGTGATGTCTCCAGAATCAGCAATAGTGTTTGGGGATAATACCTTTTACCAAAAAAGCCTGCCTTACATTAAAGATTGCATGAACGTATGGCTGGTAACTTCAAGCTGTTGTTGAGCTTTCCACTTTTTCCATGAAAATTGATTGCAAATATTAAGCAAATTCTTTAATATGTGTGACACATTGATGACTACCATTTGAAAAGGGAAAGGCAACAGATGCCTGAAGCAAGAGTTCAACAAGCTCAGCTGAAGGTACAGCTCTGCAAGCTCAAGGTATTACATGTCTCAAATTTCCAATCTTTTGCAAGATAGATCGCATCGGAACATGCAAGTTAAAAATGTTTATGATACACACAAATGTGAAAACTTTGTTTCACAATTGCACATTTCCTGGACATTACAACAACAATAAAACACACAGGAAAAAAAACCTTGAAAGTACACATTTGTCAAGGTATGGAAAACACATGTTTTTCACAGGGGAACACATTAAAAATATTAATAAAACCACAGTGGAATTTATATTGCTGCAATTTATTGAGCTCATTTCATAGTTCCTAACGCTCTGGTAGAATATCACGGCTTCTTGCTTGAACTCTTGCTTTTCTCAAAGCCTTTTGTGCATTTTTCACTAAAGAAACAGGCAATGTTTTAATCAATCATCTTTAGCTACGCATTTTACACAGTTTGCACTTCACTAGTGTGTCACACTGCAAGCCTTCTTTAAGAAAAATCAAATTCCTGGGTGATACTGCATTTAACTTAAGGAATCTCAACAAAACAGAAATTTAAGCATAACTACCAGTTTTAAAAATCTCCAGAATAATTCAAGCAAAGCAGGCAATTATGTACACCACCACAGATACTTCTCAGCTGGTTGGGATCTCTTCTAGCCTGACTACAGGTCTATTGCATTACTCCTCTTTTTAGGACTGTAGCAACAAATCCTATGTTAGTCCAGCTTTACTACTGATAAACTGTTTTCACCACACACACTGCTCTCTTCCAGTTACACTAAGGCTTATCCATGAAAACGCAGGACCACTGCACAAGAAGTGCTGGCAGAGGAAAAGTTTCCTAACAGAAAGCAGCATGTGTACATCTATACGTAGAGTAGGTCACTTGTTTTTCATTACAGGGAAGACATGGAGGAGCCTGCACTTGGACATTATTTCAAGTAATGTTCAAGTGCAGGCTGGTTTGTATGCAGGTAACTCACCATTCACTTTATATTACAGTGACAGGGAGTTCTTTCAATATTTGACCATACTAAATCATTCTCATTATTCCACAAACATATTTAATAACATGCTAAAGTTCTATCAGAGTTGAAGGCTAAGATATTTATCTAATATATTACAAAAGTATATTAAAAGGAGTATTTCATAACATTTGATCTGTGCACACTACTTGGTTCCATAAACAGAAGAAATAATGCTTCTCTACAGACATGAAGATAGGGAAATACATCAGAGCTGCAGAAGAATAAATACACATATGTCTATGGCTTACCTGCCATTTAAACACCTCCTCAGTGAGTAGGAGGCTCCCCCGCCACATGTCCGTGAGCAATCACTCCAGGCTCCCCAGGCATCCCAGGAGCCATCCTTATCTTCATCAGAGCGAGTAATTCTGGAGGTCTAAAAAATTGAACATGGAAGAAAAAGACCAACCCACATTAATTTATTTGGTATATGTTTTACTGCTTGCCATTAATAGTACTACATACATTGCTGCTTATTTACAGTATTTTGAATTTATTTACTATTTCAATACATAATAATTACATGGGAAAGGAAGTGAAGTCTTTTAAGATAAAGTGTATTTGATGCTGTGCCTTCAGCCAAAGGACTGCTATGTACAAATATGCTGTCATTCCCAACATTCTGCATAGAAATCACACAGTAGATCTAGAGCAGCCAGGACAGTCATCATGTTCTGAGCAGGTGCTGGGCTTTCTGAGATCCTAACCAAAGGAGTTTCATACCCAGAACGAATAAGATGACTAAAGTCTCTTTTTATCCCAAGTGTGGCTGCACTCAGGCAGTAGTACAGAAATTAAGCACATCAAATCTTTCAGAGTGCACACCCAGAACTGCAATCAGGGAAGCAAACCAAGAATACAGCTTCATTACAAAAAGTGCTATTACTTTGAAAGAGATCAGGGAAAAGATTAAAGATCACTTATAGAGTTATCTCTAGGTTACACCAATTATACACTTATTTAAGCTTACATTCATTTACACAGGCATCAAAGACATTATTACCAGATATCATAAATGTTAAAATGAAAGATTTGTGGCAAAGGCCAAAATTCTTCAAGTGACCTTTAAAAATGTCGTTTTTCACTTGCATTGTATCCTATTCATTTCCTAGAGAATTTTATCAGAACATTTTAGAAAATGGTTGCTTAAATATAATTCTTCAATATTAAAAAGTAATATGAATCAAATTATTCAGTCATGTCCTTCTTCAAGAGAGTATTTTTGGTTTCTGATTTTCTTCATGAAGAAAGCATAGGGTGACTAAATTCATGATTTCCCCAAGCATTTCTTTGACTTCGCCACAACCGTTCAGCAGCTGTTCCATTTACATCCTACTTTCATTCCTCTGTCTCTGCAACCTTTAAAATTTGTCTTTTGAAAAGAATATCATGCACACGTTTTCATAACAAAACTTCAAAGAACGATTCCCTGAGAGTCGTCAGACATACGATGGGCCAGTTATAAACAAGTTAAGACTTTTTAGAACTTTGTATTACACCCAGACTGAGAGGAAAACACCAATTTCTCTAATCACCATGGTGACAGAGTTTGCACATAAAACTACCTCAAACATAATGTAGTGGCTATTAACATCGTTATGAATGAAAGTCATATTGTGGATGAAAGTGAGGCAGTGAGTCATTTATTCCAGTGACAGAGAACACTGACTGATATTTACTCTGCCCCAATACAATTGCAAATGACAGAACATTAAGAGCTCATCCAAGCTTTAATAAAGATTATTTACAGCAAATTGTTTTACTCCCATAGACCTAAGTGGGCACCTGAGCAGACCTCTGACAAAAGCAGTACATTCACATTATCCTTTTATTTTTGACAATACAGGAAGGCACAACTTAACTTGTATTTAAGAACCTTTACTCCCCCTCCCAGAAAACAAGTGCACTGAAACATGGAAGAGCTACCTGTCAGAAATCATCAGTCAAAGAGATACAAACATTACAAACTTAACTGGATCCAAGTAAACCTTCGAGTCTACGTAAGTGCCAAAAAAAAAGTTTAACATGTTAAAAACATGTTTGAATATAGGGAAGAAGTTCTTTACAGTAATGGTGGTGAGGCACTGGAATGGGCTGCCCGGGGAAGTTGTGAATGCTCCATCCCTGGCGGTGTTCAAGGCCAGGTTGGACAGCCTCAGGTGACATGGTTTAGTGTGAGGTGTCCCTGCCCATGGCAGGGGGGTTGGAACTGGGTGATCTTAAGGTCCTTTCTAACCCTAACTATTCTATGATTCTATGATTCCATGTAAAAGATTTTCATGAGTGACTAGATTGAGATTAATGCAAGAGATTAGTATATGTCTTAATACTAAACCAGATGAACACACTTTAATCCACATTTTATTTCAGAAATAAACTCACGAGAACAAGACTCACTATTTTCTTCCAAAATCACCAAAGTGAATTAAAAGTGAAGGATGTGTAATTCAAACCTTACCAATATAAGGAGAAACTGGCCCATTTCACTAATGAGGTTAGGATGCATTCACACCACAGTTGTACGTATAACTATTGAACAAGAAACCCAAGTGGTAAATAGATAAACTTAGCTGCACTTAAGCAGAACCAAGGACTACTGAAACACGTTTTAAAGGCATTAAGAGTAGGCAGATCTAGTGTAATAGCACTACTCCCTGTAGTTAAGCAGCTAACAAACACTGACCATTTCCAAAGTTTTCCATCTCTTCCTCAAAAAACTTGAGCTTGTAAAAAAGAACCTTTGTAAGCTATCTCTGTTTGAACACTAAACTGCAGAAGCTGCTCTAAACACATCAGTGGCTCCTTAACTTTCTTGCTCCCCTAACTTTACCAATTTTATGAACATTTACTGTAAAGCTTTAAAAGTGTACATAGGCCAGTCTACCATTCCAGGAACGATAGAGCCCTAGTCTGCCAAGATCCCTGAGGAATTTTCATGCTGGCTTTGGGCTTACTTTACATCACAAGCCAACTCTGCAATGTCTGACACTGAAAATGGAACCAACTGCCTTCAATCTTGAACAAAAAGAGCTCAGCACTTCCCAACAAATCACTCAGCACATGAAAATAAGTCAAGATGAACAAAAAAGTCACTTCTTTCAAATTTATGAGTGCAAAATTAAAGTCTGTCCTCTACAATCCCAAGGCAAATGATCATTTTTTAATATGTTGAAAAATGATTAAACTTATGATATTTTAAAAAGCAATGCATGCCACGCTCTTTTTTTAAACTAGCTAGTTTCTTTTGACAAAGCAGTGACAATGCCGAAAATAATCCTAACTTCATCATCGTATTAAAACCAGCCACAGACAAAATGGCATCTAAAGCCCTAAACAATGTCCAGTTGTTCACTTCCCAAACTGCTTTGATAAAAGCCATTGTTCTGAACTGTATCTAATTAAAAAGCTGTAACTACTAGGATGATCAAAGCAGAAGTTTATGCCAGCAAAGCCTTCTTCAGAATCACTGACTAATTCAGTGCCCACAGTGTTGACTTAAACTCCAGCTAGTTCAAACTGTTTGTCCCATGGGAAAGAGTTAAAAGCAGCTTGCACTCGCTTTGTAATTTACTAGCAAAATAATACTGATTTACTAGCTGTCTGATTTCATAAACTCTACATATTACATTTGTCTACACCACAACACCAAACTGAAGCAAAATAAAGATCATCAACATAATGATTTAAACCAACAAAATCTTGGAAGCTCATTTAGGAATTAAATCAAGAGCTAATTGCAATTGGATACAAAAGAGTATTATTATTATCAGGATTGCATTTGTGGTTTGTTTCTTCAGTTTTTCATGGCTTTATTGTCTTCAGTCATAATTCTAACGGTTCAGAAGTGAAGCTTTGCCGAACCATATTAGAATGGAAGCATTTTTCCTTTAGTAGTTTAATTTTGCAACAGATGAAGTACAACACATACATCAGGCACATTCATTATGCAAGTATGTACCTACACACACAAATGTATGCATGTACATGCATATATGTACCCATGCTGTAACACGATCAAGTAAAGGCACAAGAGCTGTAGGGAGTCCAGATAAAATAACTTAAGCCAGCTATAAACACAACCTACATGATTTGCTGCTCTTTACGTAAAACTAGATGGCAAAAGGCGTCACGCTTCCACTGGATCCAGCTACGCTAGCAGGAGCTGTATTCCTTCCAAAAGCATCACATGCAATCGCAGGGTTAGATGCAAGCATTGCACTCAAAGCAGTATTTAAGAAGCTATACAACGTTCTCTTCAGAAATGAATCCAGTTTATATGACACAGGTAGTTTCAAAAAATATTTCCTCCCATTCTATACCCATCCCAATCTGTATCCAATCTATAATTCATTTTCAAAGAGTTAAATCATGACACTGCACATGGACATGGGCAAAGATCACTTGAATCAGGGAATGAGGGAAAATAAACAAGTATTAAAGTGCTTGGTGACATAGGCAGAGTCTCAAAGACTGAGATGACAGTATGCCAAGGTTTCCCCAAGGTCTGAGGCCCAGTAACGTGCAATCTGAGTCTCCGCTGACAACCCTTAACTGACAGAGACAGCCTTGTACATGGAGAATTTTACTCAAAGCGTGGCACTAGTAGATTTGGACAGAAGGGGAAATGTTAATGCCAGTTTCCCTTCTTCCATCCAGGGCTCTGTTTCACTTTTGTCACGTATGGGCACATACTGCAACACCACGGTCTGCTAATTATTTGTCTGTGTGCTTTCAAGCCATTCTTGCCCCGCAATATACTACTCAAAGTAACTGAGTATAGCAGAAGTGGGTACTGAGGTAAAATGAAATCCAGATGTTACCAGGGCTGATTATTAATATAAAACAAGGGGATTTTTACTGTCACTTGTAACACCCAGTAAATAACAACAGCTACATTGACACACACTACAAAAATCAAACACAGCGCTGTTATATGGAGAAAAATGATTATTTGGCCAAACTTTTGTTTGGCTGTTATGAAGGATGACATAATTGTCTTGAATTTGGTCATGCAGACTTCAAAGGAGATGTGGTGCCAGAGAACGAAGGTCAGTTTGTGCAGTTTTATTATTATTCAGACATCCATTACATAAGGCTTGGATATGTAAATGTTTAGCATTCAGTGTAACAAAGATTCAGCTTCTCAACAGAAAGGCTCCGATACCTTAAATGTTTGTTTTCCAGAGGTTTTAGTATACATTTTTACTTTAAATACAAACACAAGCCACATAGCCACAAACCACATACATAGCATTTGACACATGAGTATTACTGTAACAGAATGTGTAATGAAAAAACGTACAGACCCGACACTGGGATTCATCTGCAAGAGACTCCAGATGACAGTCCCTCTGCCATGTACGTATCACACACAGACTACCCTAAATCCTGCCTGGTGACATACCCCTGAGCGCTTCCCCAGAGCAGGGTGCCCAGCTCTGTCATATTCTAGAAGAGATTCAATACAATCTCTAGGCAGCATCTACCAATGCAGATCATGCCTAGGGCTGGATGGATATATAAAATGTTCTACTCAAACAGGTTAGAGTGATGTGGCTCACAAAATAAGACTTTGTCATAATAAGTAAGGGCTTATGCAGGAATATTTACCAATGCATCTGCTACTCTACCAGTGTCACTGCAGCTCTCTGGGTGAGCACTCTTTGATTTTTCTCATGGCTTCTTATCAAAGTAGTTTATATTAATTCAAAAAGGCACGCCAAAGTCCAAAAGAGAATCCCCATAAGGAGTTACATTGGCACAGCTATATCATATTGCTATTTAATAGCATATTGCGTATAATTAAATTTCTCCATATAGAATCTAGATTCTTCAGATTAAATTCATCCAAGTGAAAGAACCTATTGAAGGGTATAAACACCACTTCAGTCCCACTGAAGGCCTAAATTAAGCAATACCCAAAGCTCAGTACTGGCCCTTCTCCCAGGAGTGAATTTCATCCTTGATGGTATTTTGAACAGAGATGAAGCATTTCCTTTTTATTGCTTCTTCCCACTCTCACAATCCATAAATACTATTAACACTTTCCTGACTTTCAGACTCTTCCAAAGCACAAGGTTATGTTCTATTCACCAAACTTCATGTGCAGGGCTGCACTATGCCATTTTCTTCTCCCCATACCTACAACAGCTCCGAAGAGAGGTAGCACAAGGAATTATGGCACTAAAGGGAAAATATCCTGCCTGAGTAGCTTGTGATGCATTTCCCAGATTCTTCATTCCAGACACTACACTTGGTGGAAAAGGTATCAAATTGCACTGTTGACTATATCCATGAGCAGAGTGCATAACTGAAAGAACAAGTATTTACCTGCAGGTAATCATTGGATATGCTATTCAGCCTCAGAACTGTATCCTTCACTTTTGACGCTGGCTGTTATGTCTATGGCTTTGCAACAAGCTACACTAGAAATCTCTTTCCTTGCTAAGGTCACATACAGAAATGATTTACACCTCTATTTTGTATGTAAGGTGTAGAATTCAGATTACAGATTTAGGAAAAACTCTTTCAGTTGTGGCAGCAACTAAATAGAAGAACAGTCAAAACTTATTTCCAGACAAATAAGAATTATTATTGAGTTCTTGCATTGCCTGATTTTAGTAGAAAAACTTCCACTTGTTTCATTAGGACACATTTTGAGACATTTCCTGATATATTTCTACTACTGCTAGGTGTACCTAACTGTGCACTGTATATGTCATTAAGTTTAATATATCTTTTACTTATATGTACCAAAGTAAATTATAAATTATTCTGTATGTTAAAAAGAATGTACATGGAATTTTAAGAACCCGGAGAAAAAACAATGCATCATTAGTTTTGACTGATAAAAACCACCAGGGAGGAAATGAAACTATTTTAAGCAGACGTTTAGAAGTAATTAGTTTTAATATACTAACATTATTTCAGTCTCATTAACTATTCCTTGCACTTGGCCTTGCTACTGTGTAGTGGTGTCCATGCACCATGAACCGACTGCAAAATACAATCAGTGCCTGGTAACAAAAAGCGTTTCAGAAACATGAGCTGGTAAAGCTTAGTGACAAGGAGAATCACCAAAAAGAAACGAGCCAAAAGGCAAATGATGGACTTACTCAGCTACATGAAAGAATACATCAGATGTAGTTTAGAGCTTTCAGTGTTGAATTCGGCAATATATTTTCATTTTACAGCAGTTTTGAATAAATTCAAATTCAAGTTTTGGAAAATAAAACATGCAAAACAGTCACACACAGGAAATATTTACAGCGTAATTCATTTTGATACTAAACTGAAGGCAAATCCCAGCATGTTTTTCTGTATTATACTGCATCCAGATTTTCCATTGTTAGTGTGTTGCAAAATTTCATATTGACAACACAGGCCTGCACTGCAGGAGTTGTCAGGACAAAGTTGGAGGTTTTGGCAGGTGGAGCAGGGATACTTGAGGCTTTTGGCATCCAGGAAGGGATGAAATGTTGCTTGGCTGTTTGGCACCTATAAGCTAGCTGAGGCTTTTGGCACCGAAAAGAGTCTGTATCACCTCCTTCCTTCTTTGTGAGCAGTAACATAGGGAACATGGAATTTGTGGGCACGGAGAAGGAATCATGGTGGTTCCCGCCCTAACTGCTTCAAGTAGAAAGCAACTGCATTAGTATACCAGCTCCTGCAGTTATTTCTGCATCTAAGGACAGCACCTACATGTTCCTGCTGAATGGAATTAGCAATGAAGTAGTTACGGCATAATTAAGCTGCTCTTTTTCCAGTTTCTGAGTTAACTACATTGTTCAGATGAGTTTAAAGAAAACCCACATGAATTCTAGTCTTACTCAATACTGACAGGTTTTGATGATCTATGCTGAAGTCCAAAGGTACATTTTTATTACCTACCTTTTACAAGAGGAACACTTGCCTCTGTCCTCTCGTCTGGATAATGGCAATCTGTTTTATTTCCTTGGGTGATGTTCCATAAATTACTATTTTGACAGATAAATGTCTAGCAAAGACCGAAATAATTTTTTTAAACCCTGATAAGCATGTCCTGAAAATAGATGTCACTGACAATGCACCTGACAATCCAGTTTCCTTTGACTCAGTTTTCATTCATGCTTGCCTAACTAGAGCCATGAGCCCTGTACATGCCCTGTCTATAACGGTAAATGCTATTCCACATCCACCAGTACCAGAACATAGAGAGATCTTGCTTCCTGAGAACAAACATCAGGATAATAGCCAACTTTGGTGATACGCAGCCAGGCAAGAAGTTCTTGCTTCTTTAATGCTTTTAGGTTCAGTCATCCAGGACAGATGACCAGAATCAAGAATATGAAAAACTTCTCCCTGAGTTCCTAGTATTTCATTGTCTTCCAAGATTTAAAAGTCCATGTGAACATGTAGCTGGAAATACATAAATTTTAACTCTCAAAACATATTCATTCCTCTGAATCTGCCCCATCTGAAATGGAAACTACACTAAGAAATGTTTAGCATCACTCCAATTCCCTCCATTTCTAAGTGGTCTGGAGAATTATAACTTAAAGATTTGCACGTGTAGCTGGCAAATGACTCAAAAGCCACAGAGCTTCAGAAAAGCTCAGAGGTTCTGAAAAGGGAACATAACCAAGAAAGCAATGTAGGTTGTAGCATGCTGCCCACTTTCAGTAGCCAGCATGAGGCAAACACTTGCCAGGGGCTGGAAGTGAGATAAAGGTGGAATTTTAGAATATGCAAAAAAGAAGGAACAGGATACTTTAAAAAGTTTAAGAAATGTGATATTCCTTTTTAAAATACCACTGATTACATTAACATGAAGAACTTGTTAGGATATAACTTTTAAGTATAACTATATTAAATTAGAAAATATTCTTCACAAAATGGTATTATTAAATACACAGTCCTTGCATTTGGCTGTGCAACGATATCTTGCCACAGACCTAAGGAGAACATTTTCATGTGAAAAAATACAACATGTAGTCTTAGTACTTGCTGATGGCAGCTTTTAAGGCTATGTATTGTGATGTCCATTTTACATGAGATCCCAACCACAGGAAGGAGGAAGAGAAGGTGAACTGTGTGAGTAGCACAGCTGAGAATTACATCCCAGTGTCCAAAGACAGATTCTAGTGCCCCTTACAGAGCTCTCCCACCCTCTATTTTGAAACTATAAACACTGTGCTTTCTACTATGTGTATCTATAATAAATACAAACTATACGGGGGGGGGGGAATCTTCAGGACATTTTTCCATGTTAATTATCTCTAGGCCTATGTATAAATCTGCATTAACAACATTCCATATATTTCCTGGAGTTCATAAAAGTAGTAAGAGTCCATGCAAGCTTTACCAAATGCTTATTCAAAATTTGCACCTGGATACACTGGGTTTTTCCACCTTCACACTGCACACCACATGTTCTGCATCCAGCATAAACAGCATGATGGGTCAGCCAGAGTCCAATGTACCAGAATTCCTCAGGTGCATAATAGAAAAAGAGATTCCAGTTTCTGGGAAATATATCTGGCATTATTTTTACCTTATTAAATATATTTGCAAACATCCAAATAAAGGCTCTTTTAAATGCTTTACCATGCAATTTTTAAAACTTGCCTCAAAAGCTAAAAATTGCATCACTTCAGCACATACAGCGGAAAGAGAAGAGTAACATTGATAAAAGGATGAGCGTTACACCTGCAACAAAGCAGAGGATTTCCACAAGCATCTAAAGATCACAATGGCACATTGGTGCACTGGCAAATGTGCAAAATCTTTCCTGCCAAGGCTTATTTTTCAAGGGGGGTTCCATATTGTGATGCCATATGAAATTGCCATCATACTTCAGGGATTACAGATTTTTGAATGCTTATAAATCATGATTTCTATGTACAACACAGTACAACACAAAACAAAATAATCTTAAACAATTCTCCTAGGGGTCAGGTACCTATCCTAGACTCATCACCTCATGATAAAACACCTATGCCAGCTTAGGACCTTCTCATTTCCTTCTTGATCTATTCATCTGTGGATCCATCAAGTGATGGAGACCCACTTGACCAAAGTTAAGGAAGTCCTTCTAGAGTAAGGAGAGCTATGGCAGGAATGCTATGAATTACTGAAGCTCTAGATTAAAATTAATCAAGGTAGCAAACTTATAATTTACAAGTAGGAATGAAGTGACAGAGCAGAGCACAGGTGGCACTTTTTTTGAGCCTACAGGTAAGCTGTAAGAACACAGAGAAGAACAGGCCCTGACACAAAGCCAGGAGCTGTTACCACAATCGCCATCAAATTTCACTCCTGCTGATTTGTGGTGATCCTGGTGGTATTTGCCCAAATTAGCACTGCAAACCCTGAAGTGTAAGAAAGGCTATTCTGCTTACACGATACACATATGTGATCCGAGTATACTTGGATCCTAGACCATTCGACGCATTCGCAGAATGGTATCTACTTGTTCCCACAACATTATCAATTACAGTATTATGTTGAATTTGTTAAAGACTTGACTTGCCAAGAGACTCTTGCATACAAGACTTACAGACAGGTTATGGTAAAGTAAATAAAGATAAAGAGGGAGTATGGGCATTTAAAATTACTTCCAAGTTACACACTATTTACCTTACAATTTATATAATAAACAAGCTTCATCCAATTGCAATGATAAATTATGTATTTAATTTAAAGCCATACCCTAAAAGCAATAACTTCAAAACACCCAAGTCCTTGACATTTATGTACCTCTATATACATCCTTTTGAAACAAAATTCACGTTTTTTTCTAATTGGTTACAACAATCTTTTCTTTTTAAGAATTTGTTTAGAGGATTTACAATAAAAAAACCTGCAGAAACCAATCCTTTTTCTTGGAAAAGAAAAATAAAATGACTGCACCTCTAACTTTAAAAAGAGCCCCAACACATATCATATATTTTTTAAATTTGTTTAAAATAATTTTCCTGACTTGAGACACTGTCTGCCAAGTTCCAGCTAGAAGCAAAATTTTATGGCCAACTGCCAAACCTATGAATAAAAGGAGTTTATAGGGGAAATACTGACAGAAGAATAAACTGTAGCTAAAGCAGCCAGTACAGAAAAGTCTTTCCTGTTCATTTTGTCTATCCATAATCTGCAATATTCATACGCCTGGATATTGGGATATTTTGCCTCAGTTTAATGCCAAGATTATCAGTAGTGCCCGACTGATGATTTGGTTGTAGGCATTTATACCATATCACTCAGATGAGGCATCCAAACGTCTTGCTTGTGAGCGAGAGCTTCGACCCGTGTCTCCTGACTCACCCTGCTATTCAATACTACATGTAGCACTTTTAATGGTAATATTTCTATAAAAGTAATGCAAAGCAGATCACAGAACATAAGCAGATACACCTGGCAACAGAACAAATGTCAAAAGGAAAAATATTAAAGCCACATTGTTAGCTGACAGCAATTATAAGAATCCTAATTTTCCTTCCTATAAATACAGAAAAATCAAGTTTATCAGTTTTGAATTTTAAAGGCATTGTTTTATGTTGACGTATTTCTCACCCCTGATTTTTGAAGTAGATAACACACAGTGTAGAGCCATTTTAAATTAATATATTGAAAGAGAAGTATTAAGCCCATAACTGAGAAGCAGTCTGACTGAAGTTAATTCTGCCCAAAGTAACTCTAAAACTTGTCAGCCTGATCATGGTGCCTCTTTACTGCAGCATAAATCAAATTTAACAAGATGAGTTTTCTTCTCAGAGAAAATAGTTCTTGCCCCTTTAACCGTGACCCGATCTTTGGGTGATATTAAGCAATGGCATAACTGATCCAAAATCAAAATATAATTTTAGTGTTTCTTTTTATTACTCATGCTTAACTGAGAGACAAATTTAATATTTAAGTTTGCTCAGTTTCACTGGCTCCAGCTGATTTCCTGCACTTGAAGAACAGTTTCATTCATTGTTGTGAAGAGCTCCCTTTACACAAAGGTAACCTGACTTGCAGATGTTGTGAACCTTCGATGGTGGGCACCTGCACTAGTGAAATGTATCCTTAAGCTCCTTCTGTCGCTGCTCTGTCATACCTGTAACTTTTGTTTGATCACCGGTTATTCGCAGTCAAAAGCTTGTACCAATTCTGTCATCTAAACTTCCACCAGCTGTGTTCTCTCACAGCCAGCAAAACATGCTCAAATTCTTCAGGAAGTTTTTTTAGATAATTAAAAAAACATTAAAAGGTCCTACCTATATTTCGTCATGCAGAGGATACCAATATGCAGAAGTTGCAAGCCAAAACATGTTTTGAGGGCAGGTTTTGGATATCACCTTTGCACAGGTTGAAAAAAAAGTGCTGCCAAGAAAAAAAGATCTTCAATATTAAACTTCATGTGCAAAAAACGGTTTCCCAGGATGGTATTTTATGTGGGATTAAAAACGTAATACCTCTTGTCATTTCTGTCCACTTTGAATCAAATAACATATAATCCACTGAAACTCATTTGGTATCTCATGAATAGTTTCCCTTGTATTGATTTTCTAGCTTCCAACTTGGGGAAAAAAAAATCTGTCAAGGGAACAGTTACAATGGCAGCACAAGTCTAGACCCAATTCCCAAAGAAGCAAAACGGGAAAAAAAGCCACTGACTTCAAATACAGGAAGATGAGGGCTTCATTACATATGTGGGGTAAGGACATCTATTTCCCCATTTGGAAAAATGTTAGCACAACTTGCTGTCTCTTTTGTGCCCGAGTTCCTGTTTTTTAATTCTCCAAAGACAGAATTATCCAACCAACAGTATTCATGGTAGAAAAAGACAATTTCGTCTATCTGGAGTTTGATTCTGACTTCATTCCAGATCTCTACTACTGTGTATGTTTAACTACAGTATCTTTAGCACTCGGCACAGGGTAACAGGCCTGGATATGGAATATTAGCATGACTCTTTCCATATCTGTTCAGTGCCAGTGTTTCCTATTATCAGTCCTATATTTTATGGTTATTGTATTAGCTTCCCAGCAGTACTTTCTCAAGTTCTGTAGCCTGAAACCTCCATTAACAGATGCTAAATACAATAGTTGTTTTTCACTTTTAGATCTTGTGAAAGCCCATAAAAATGAGTGGTCAGTTTGTCCAATTTTCTAAAGACATTTTCCAAGGTTTGAATGGGCAACATATAAAACCACTAAAAATACTCTTGGCAGCTCATTCATTTGGATTGTGTTCCTTCTGCCAAGCCAACTAATGAATAGCTTATTCCAAGATAGGACTTCCGCATGAATTTTTTATAGTAAAGGTAAGAATATCTATTTATATAATTCCCTGGTTGCTTGTATTTGAAGGGTTTAGAGAAGGGAAGAGTTTTGGGGGGTTTAGTTGTTTTTAATTAAGCCTAAATGCTAATGAAACTTTTAAGGAAAATTTGTGTAAATAAATTAAACAGCAATGCTCCTTTTCTTTAGTTTTGTTTTTGATTCGGCCTTACACTCTGGTAAATGAAAGACAACCAAAATATTACTGTCAGGCAGTTAGTGAAAAACGTGATTTAAAAGCCACTGAAATCAATGGAAAGTATCTCTAGTGACTTTGTTGGACTTTGTAGAGGACCTACAAGAACCACCTGAATTCCACATCAGATACAGCCAAACTAGAGACATGGATGTGATTTCTTACACATCTGGGCAGATAAAGATCAAAGGAGAGGGAAAAAAACTCTTACATACTTTTCCTAAATTTATTTCTTCTACCAGCGTCCATTTATCAGTGTTCTGGCTATAAAGTAGGCATTTGGTTGGAGTCTACGATTATGTTTCTTCAAAAACCCACAAAAAAGTTTCATTTAAGAACACCATCTCCTTTTTTGGCCACAAGAGAAAGAAAACAACATCGGCTCTTGGTTAGCTATCGAAACAAAGTTGTGCCCCAGATGCCATGGATTTCCCTGCCACCACCAAAAATAAGTTCCATTTGTCACATAAATTACGATTGCTTTACCTTTGTTGCAAGGAGTTGTCAGTCACATTTTAGTTGTCAGAAATCTCCCTGTTATCATCCCATCTCACTATCCAGGTTAAATATGAAAATATTTGCACTTATACTGCATGAGAGTGTGGAGAACAAGAAGGAACTTCAAACAATTCCCCACGCATACATTTTAACCAAATGGTAATTTTTTTTAACATATTTAGTACAGAGAAGTTCTTTTTTTGCATGAAAGAGATAACTATCTTTTATGTCTTTTCATGTGTTTTATATATAAATTTATTTTGAAAGCCTGAAACTACTTCCTGCTTGTTTGCACACTTTTTTTCCACCAAAATACATAAACTATTTAAGTGAAGCTTTCCAGAGAGGCAGGGGACCAATGAGCTATGCAGACCACTATAGACAGCTAACATTTTATACAAGTTCACCCACTGACAGATTCCAAACAATTTTGAATGTTCCATATTTTGTGGCACTACTTATTTCTCTTGTGAAAATACACCCTCACAAAAAGGAGGCTTGTTTTCCCTTAAAAAGGTCTTGCTCACCATTTATCAGTCAATTCAAATAATGCAATATAATCAGTTTACCATAGCTATGTTGCTGAGCACAAAGGGAGATCAACAGAAAGTCTTTTCCCCTCACTGATCCACAGCATCTAACTTCCATGGTTTTTCCATGCACATCATTCAACTCTATTTAAAATTATCTGCATAGCATCTCATGGGTTCAAAATTAAAGCACAAGCTTCTCAGTCTTTGTAGAGATGGCAAATAGCTAATGGCAAAAATGGCTTATGATCTCATTCTCCTTTCGCGTTTGTGTGCTCAAAGTCACAGCAGTTGCTAGATAAAAATAAAGGAAAAACAAGTGAAATAGTCTACAAAGATAAATAAATGCTGGAGTTTGGAAGGTTGTGCAATCCTGATCACCAAATCTTTTTAAGAACAAGCTAGACAAATATCCATCAGGAAAAGTTTACTTGGAATTGATTCTGCCTTAGAGCAAAGGAACAGACCAGGGTTTCTTCCAAAGCCATTTTCTTTTGATCTATACCAGATACTGAGGAAGGGGAGAAGAAGGGCTAAGATTTAGCTACTCTGAAGAAGCAATCAGGATTCTGAAAACAAAAGTAAGGAAGGAAAGGTCTCACTGCAAGACGAATGGATTAAAACAATGACTCATATTTTGCTTGGAGACAAGGTCCATCTCTCAGCTATCTGTTCTTTCCCAGATGTGTGTCCTGGTTTATGCTTGCCAGGAGGAACTCTCTAACAAAACACACTATTTCACAATATATTTCTCACTTCAGGCAGTATTCTTCAAATTACCTAACTACTGTTTTGTTCTACCCTTTTATCACAAATCAACTTTGTGTTTCTTATTTACTGTATGTGCAGCTTAGATAACTCAAACATGACAATTCCATTGTCTTCTGGAGACTGGCTACATGTACCTATTCCAGGTGGTCTGTATGGAAACAGATACATTGCATACCCAAAAACTACTTCTCCTTTTAAGCTTGCTGATGAACTATTCCTGCCCATTTTGGATCATTAATTTACACTACCAAATCCTTATTCTCACTACAAATACCATCTATTGTACATGTATATTTTCACATACTCACATACTCCTGGTCACCATCGATCAACAACTTTCTCTAGAAAGTACTCATAAAACACTAGGAAACACCATTAACACAGATCACAGCTGCTATATTAAAATTCTCCTTCCTTTTGCTCCACCTCAGTTTGTAGCATTTGTACATGCCCATGTAGAATGTGTTGGGCTGTCTTCTGTGTTGTATTTGACAGCCACATAGAGTCACAGGGGAATAAAATGATTGAAGAGGGGTAACCATCTACGACTTGTATATTTCCTAAATCTGAACTGCTGTAGGCCCCAAATCCCCTTCCTTTTTGAAACTTCATGTTACAGTGGGTCTCTGACCTTTCTGGAGGTGACATTGCAATGACCATGGGCTGGACTTCCTATTTGTGTTGTACACAGTCATAGACCTATACCATTTCTGAACCAAAGCCATTTTCCTCATTCTTCTATACTGCTTTTTGTACATTCTGGAACTCCAGGTAAAGCAGGATTAGTCCTGTTGTTTTTATTTCATTCAAGTAGTTTATTGCTTTTGACCACTCTCTCTCCTGCCTTTTAGACATCCATACTGCTAGGGGACAGTTTTGCACATCTACACGTTGTTGGTCTTGTTATACAATCAGAACTCATATTAAATGCCAATAAAGGGGTTTAAAAATATAACTATGAAAACATGACAGGGATTTTAAATCTACTTTGTGTAATTTGGCTAAAGTTATCCTGTTGCAAGGAGATCTATTCATAGGCAATCCTATGGGGGTTTTTTAGTCTAGTTCTCACTAGGGAATGTTTTGGAAGAAAAGTATAAAAAGACATTGTTTCCTTATTATATAATACTCCTGACTTACGCCAAGAATATTCTCATGGTAAGCGTGTTCATAATCTCAGAGACTGACACAGCTATTGCATTACTTGTGTCTATACAAGTACAGCTTCTAAAAATACAATTCTTTGACAGCTTTTGAAAGGTGACTTACATATGATAAAAACTGTACGCTTGTGTTTGCATTTCTGATTTGTAAATCTTAGCAGTAATTAAAAGCAGATCTCAAGTGTGTCTGCAAAACCAAAAAATTAATACAAATTTGTCAGAGATGTATTAAAAGAAAATACAGCTTTGCTGGTTAGATAATTGGTTAGATACTACCAACAGCTTCCTTAAGTAAGAGGAAGTTCCTAGGTTAATAGTAAAAGCGATTATGCTGTTAAAACAAACCTCTTCTGGGTTTTTAATTATACAAGTCTAATAAAAGCATCACCAAAGAAAAGAGCATTGGAAGGTACCATCACACCATATTTTGATACAATGTCATGAACATAACACCTGAAGCAGCTAATAAATTCTATCCTGAGGAACTGGAATAAAGCATTGAATTGCTGATTTGAAGAGCATGGGCATCCAGCCTGGACATCTACTCTGACCTCTTAAACCAGCAGCAATAGAATGTACTCTTGCTGCTTTAATGAACAACACAACTCAAATACACTTCCCAGTTCTTCAGATGAGGAAAAATAAAATAAGCACATCCCGAGTTGGACGTAAAGGATAATCTTAGCTGTGCAATTGAAAAGTTTTTATTATATCCGCAAACCCTAATTCAGAAGCCAAGCTGTCCAGTACTTCTTGACTAAAATAAAAATCTTCCAGTACAGATACTTTGCATCTGACTCTCAAATGTCACAATTTTTGCACTTAACAGATAAGAACTCATTCAAATCTGCTCCTTAAAACTAGTTTGCAGTAATGAAGGATTTTACTTTACTGACACAGATGTCAGTGAAAGATTTTGGTCTGTCAGTGCAAATCCTTTATACAAAGTGTGGGAGCTGACAATTCACCCAAACAGATAACTGCTAAATAAAAAAAGACAGAAAGAGCAAAAGTTATTCTTTTCACAGTACTGAATTCAAATCTTGTCCTTGCCCACTATGGAGAATAGGAGGTTCATATCACTTGATGGAGTTGGGCAAATGATAGTATCCTTAACAGGACTCATGTGTAAGGAAAACTGAATAGGCTGTGTAAACCCATAATACTTGTGCCTGGAAGAACGTGTGGCAGCTTCAGAGAACAATATTGTGTGCTTTATTTTCCTTCCCTAAAGGAATAACTGGAAAAACTTGCACAGTTAAAGCCTAGTAACCTCACTAGCAGCCATGGTTGGGTACCCCGAGTGACGGTTTAGAAGACTGTGTTTGTGCTATAACCCTTCTCGCGTTTTAGCAAGTTGCTAGAGTAGGGCCACTTTGTAACTTGAGAGTAAACCTCTGCCCCTCTGCCTCCATCATGCTCCTGGATGATTTCGACAAAGAACTTGAAGGTACTAAAACTTATGTTGCTTCTCCAAAACTATTTTTCCATCCCCTGCAATGGAGAAATCTGTGCATGAAGAGACTGTTTCAGATTTCACTCTTGCGGCAATAACTGCTCCTTCATCCAACTCCTAGGCCTGGCCGAGAAAGTGGGAAGCATCTTCAGTAATGGAGAAGAGTTCTGCATCTGTGATCATACCACAGAGTGCTCTAGTAGCCCATCTCTGTTAAAGCCAAAACCCCAGCTCAGCACTGACTGTAGACCCAGCTTGTCATAATGCTAACTTCCCAAGTGAGCACAGGAATTGTCGTTGAAAAAAACCCGTGATCCTCTCTGCCAAGCAATCCCTACAACTGGCCCACTTATTTTGCATAAATCCCAGCAATGCAAGGGGAAAAACAGAATTCAGACTACACCCTTCAGTAATTCAAAACCACAAAGCAAAGATATCCTGTTGTAAGGTACATGCTATTCCAGGATTATAATTTTTGCTTTGAGCCACCTTTCAATGTACACCAAATGGAAGCAAAACTCATTCCAGAGTGTTATGAAGCCAGTTTTGTGTCTCTCACAATTACATTTGAAACCATAGTGACAGATTACAGGAAATGAACATATGGACAGGGTGATTTATAAACACTTTCAAACAATGCAACTTTTATCAGTTCTGCTACATCAATCACAGATCTAGGAACAATTATTTTTTGTATATGATACTCTCAAGAGTGGTCAGGACAGGATTTGCTGACAGCCTATCTTAAAAACTGAATTATAAATTGCGTTTGCTCTCTGTGCCAATGTAATGGCCCCATACAGATAAGGGAAATCACATGCTTTGCACAAACAGAAAAGCATTAAGGAGAGGACCAAGAAAAACCTTGTTATGTACAGAAAAGGAAAGACAGTCTTGTCAAATAAACCTGATGCCACACTTTGATAGCAGGTGTGGCTGGGAGGGGTAATGATAGTTATAAAACATTTCACCTTTTACAAGACATTTGACCTGGGACACACACATTTTAAAAATCAAGATTCAAAATCAATAAGACATATGCTAAATTAATGTAAATGCGTGGCAGATTTCAAGTAATCCTCGCCAAGGAATCAAAGGGGATTAGGAAATAGTTTAATTACTGTCCAATTTAACATTTACTATGGGTATTCCTGAGAGCTAGAAAGAGCCACTGAAGAAAAAAGTGCTGCTAGGAATCTCATTCCACAAGGAGATCTGCCCCACAGAGATGGATTATGAATAAACTAGAATCTGTTTAAGGATTATATTAGAACACATTATACACATTCTGAAAATGTGCAAAAAGATCTCACACCGCAGTGCACCATGAAAGGGTAACCACCCCCTTCTCAAATGCGTTATCAGCCATTGCCACTGGTAAGAAAATGCAGCACTGGGAGGTGGAAATGGTCTGAAATTCCAAGTTATCATGGTGTTAGTACATGATGCAAAATCAAGCAGCAACCTATGTGGACTAATGCCAAGGGATCTAGTAGCAAATTAGGCATTTAAAAATGGAATGAAATTGAATATTATGTCTGGTTTGCATCTAATTTTACAAAAAAGGTGCCATATGACTAACATTTCTGTCATTATGGGACAATGGTTTCCATAACAGATCATATTCTGGAAGACTAAAACTCTGAAAGATTACATAGCTCTCTGAATCTGAATTACTTCTCCAAGGGTGAGAACATGCAATGCTTCCTACACTCCATTCAATAAAGACCCCTGCAGCTTGAAGAATACAATTCAAACAGCCTCCAGTACAGCAACAGTGTTGGTCAATGGCTTACAGATCCCTGAGGCTTCTTTCTAAAGAACAGGAGCCATCAGAGAGTGAATCTACCAACGTACCTAGTAAAAAGCAAACCATTTTACAGAAAGGAAAACACAGGAGAAAGAAAAAAATCAAACTGAAATAAAATCCAAACCCATAAAAAACACAGGAAAATAATAAGAATCTACAATTCAATTCATAGCTGATTCACAGAAGCTCCCAAATCAAAATCTGTAGCTCCTGATTTCAGTGGAACCTGAAATGGCTCCATACTTCTGAATATCAGACCCTACATGTTGTATATGCATTAAGCAAACAGTAATAAAAACTGCTCACACACATATACATAAAATCTACCCTTGCCATAAAAACAAGAAAACCCGATGATCTCAGTCTGAATCATGTCAGGCTTCCAGAAGAGAAAAAAATTTCTTCAGGAAAATCAATTTTCAGTACAGTATATGTCTATTACTCTAATCAGCATTACTAGCAACTGCTCACCAGGGGAACTACTGGCCCAAAGAGCCCGCAGAACAACACTTACCATGCTTCTACAAGAGCAAGGAGACAGCATTATTTTAATGGAGCAGTAGAGGGCACCGAAGCATAGTAAAGCTCAAATGTTCTGGAGAAGAGACGCTACCTATAGGTGGTATCATACATACAACATGGACTAGTCGCTAGAACACAAGACTTGGGGATCCAGACACTTACTTCCATGTGTGATAAGGAGCAACTACAAGCACTTGGATAACTTTTTCTGACTCAGTTTCCCAACCAGGAAGTGAGATCATGCGCAGCTCATCCTGACAACACATAAGGCAGGCTTGGTTTTCAGAAGTTAGGAGAAAATGTAACGCTTGCTAAGCAGGCAGACTGATGGAGATAGACTAATAAAGTTAGAGAAAGATGCTATTGAGTCACTAAATAATATTACACTACACTATACTGTTCACAGCTAACATGATTGTCCATATCCCATACTGCACAATGCAAACTCTATTCTATTTTAAACTACACTTTGAGTTTTACCACTTCAAATAATCAAATCACAAAGTCTTATCCATTAGGGCAAGAAGCAAAGTGTGTAATACTTCCTTTGGAGAGCTGCCCAGGGTAGATTGGCCTCATTGCTTTTCTCTTTTGCCTTTAGACATATTCCAGCAACATCCTCTGCCTGTTCCAAAAAGCTGACCATCAGCAAAGCAGAAAATTTAACTCCAGGTGAAATGGTCAACAAGCATATAGCTGGAGAAGAAATCCGAAGAAAGTTTTCATGAGCTATATAACCTAGATGGAGATCAAGAGCTTGGTTACAAACATTAAAGAGCAATCTTCTTGTTTTCATTTTATATCCCAAAGGCTGCTACCACACACACAAAAATAAAACTGCAGGAACAGCTTGCAATTGGGCAGTGCTTTTGCATATCAACCCTACACACACACACAAAAATAACATTGCAATGTGGTGATATGTTTAAGCAGGGAAGTGTCTAATAACCTTCAACAAAAAAGGGTGAGGAGGAAGACAGATGTTTCTTATTTTCTTTAAACTGTTTTCAACCTTTTTGTATGTGCTTTTGTGGAAAAAAAAAAAAAGCACTTATATTCCTATAATGTAGAGCAACCTCCCACAGAGACTAGAATCGCACTGGAAATTTCTACCAGTTTATCTGCTACGTAGATTTTGGTTCCATAAACTTGATTCACTTTGGATTAATCTGCACTGTCTGGAAATGAATTACTCTGACATTCGCTTTTCAGCACTCCAATCATGGACTGCTACCCTGTGTTCCCCATGAGCAAGCTACACAACCCTGAGCAGAGCTGTTGGGCTGCAAAAACACACTTCTCATTTTATGCAGTGGTACAAAACTAGTTTAGCCAGAAATGAGGGTAGGCACACAAGCAGTTGTCACTAACTTTGTTATGAGGCCTCTCCAGAATAGTAGGAAAACAAACTGAGAGTGGAAAGTCTTTTCTATGTAAAAGTCCTGACTGTTCTATTTTTCAGTCTTCAGTAACTCACGCTGCTGGGTCAGGAGAAGACCTGATCCTAGCCCAAAAAAGGAGATTTCTTAAAACCATAGTCAAAGGATAGCTATGTCTGCTCTCTGTTATCCACATCTTACTCTGCAATAATAACGAGGTGAGAGAGATTTGCAGCTTCTTAGACCACAGCACTTAGCCCATCTGGAGGCCTTCGGCAAACAGAACATTTTGGGCAAGCTGGTAAAGAATAAAGCATCACAACTGTCTTGAAAAGTGAAGAAAAAACCGTTTTCTGCATGTGTGAGGTAAGGGCTGTAACACCGTAGTGACACTGCCTGGGAAAGGGTCAGTGAAAAACACCTGTAGTAATCCTCCCTGTGATTGTGCTGTGAACTACACTGTTGAGTTAGTTTGCTGCATATTCTTTTCATTTGACAAGTGTAAATCAGTCCAAAAAGATATTTGCTTACTTACCCTGCGTTCAGCATATATTATTTTAGTCTCTGATCGAGAAATAAAGAAAACATCAAAGAGCAGCATGAATAGAGATCAAGCAGGCATATTAGAGGGTGAGTAATCTAAAGCAGCACTTCAGAATTAAATCCCACTTGATGATGTCTTATTCTTAGATATTCTTCAGTGGCACCAAAGAGCTTGCCTTTGTTTCCTTGCTCTCTTATATCTGAATTATTCAATAACTCTTGGCAGAAACAGGAGGCTGCCATGCGGCCGCTGATTGGGAAGACTGTGTAGTCAGTCCCTCCAGAGGCTGGACTACTTGCAAGCATCACACATCAGTGTGGATAGATACTTTAACAATTCAATTAAATTACCTTCTTTCCTTTTACATAATGGAAGATGAATCTAACTGCAGTGCTCTTTCCTGCTCTGAGTTCAATGGAAGAATTCATGTTTAGTACAACAGGAACAAAATCAGATTGCTACAAGGAAGTCAACACTTTGAGATACAATAAAACCAGTCTGATCTCACTTGTACAGATAAAAACTGGAAACTTTAGATGGGGAAATACCAAGGCAGGTCAATATCAGACCAGACTTCATTAAGCATGGCTGTAAACTGCAGCACAAAAAAAATAGGCAGTTGTGTTTGAAACTAATGCAGAAAACATTCAGCTGCAGTTGTTTGCTTTAATTCACAATTTTAGTGTCTCATTGTCTAGAAGATAGCATAGGAATGTCGTGGTGTGTGGCTACATTACTTTCGCAAAGCAAGTAAGAAATCTTGAAGAAACAAATGTGTATTTCTAGATGGTTGCTATCAAGACGGAGACACCCCTGGGATCTTAGGGTTAGATATGATTACAAATACTTTTTCTTCTGTTCCTGGTACAAGTTATGATTAAAATTCAATATTCCTCTTAACTGTAGACAAGTCTGCAAAGTCACTCCATGTGTTCTCCAATATTCCACATATTCATCCTGACTGAGAAAAAAGGCAAAACGAATGTTGTCTTGCAAAGGCCAGGGAGCAACCGAATTCTGTTTTATATGCAACTTACCCACACAAATTTAAAAACAAACTTTTCTGGTTTTATATATTAAATGTCAACTATTTCCTCTTCTAACAAATCCCCCCTTTTCCCAAACTGCAGCTGAGCTTCTGAGACAATTTCCAAAGTTGCTGCCATCCTTCTTCATTCAGAGGATAAATTGGACAAGTTCGATATTTGGTTTTCAATGGAAAATTAGCTGAACAATTGCCTACGAAGGCTCTCCATAATTAACAAAATAAGCACAGAGCAAAATCCACCATTTTATGTGCTTTATGAAGATTATCACTGCTCTTGAAAGCATATTTGGGGACTTCATATTTTTTTAAGCATACATACAAAAATAGTTAATTTCAAATTCTCCCATATAAGTTTACCTGAATTCAAAATAAAATATTCTTATTTGAGAAATACTTGTTTCAGAGAACAGTGCCTCCTGTCTTTCATGGACTTCTAACAAAGTCAACTGGTTTTTATCAGGAACAATGATTCCAAATTTAATCAGGTGAAAAGAGGTATTTCAGAAAGCTGCTGGCTTTATTCTAATTATGTACAAAAACTGCTATATATAAGTGGACCTAATCTGGTTTTGAGCCATTTATGGTAACCCATCAGCCAAAGCCTCAGCTGAACGCAAATCATCCACAAGACAGAATACCAGAAGTGGAGATATGAGATTAAAATAACAAACTGGGTTATTTCACTTGTGTGCTGTCAAATAATGCTTCTTCCAGAAGCTTGTTTAAAAGCTGTGCCCTTAAAAATTGCTCTGGGTTATGTTCCTGATGATTTTTGGCACCAAAACCAAAGTTTCTCTATATTAACTTACTAACAATGAATAGAAGTAAATCATCAAGTTAAGGAAAAAAGTTCTTACTATATATTTTGAAAGTTTATAAACCATGTTTATTCCTTCCCTTGTCTTCTCCCCAGAGAAATTTACTGGGATAGCTGAATTGATTTACTACCTGTATGCGACTTAAAGGCAAATCCAACTTAGAAACAAACATGAAAGTTATCCTGGTCACATCATACGAACTGTACTTTCAGATGAATGTGGAAAGGTGCTCTTGGCAGAGAGAAGAAAGGCCTGAAGAAACTTAAGGGAGGGAAGAACACCAGTTCTGGCAAAAGTACACAAGAACTCTTTCGGCCTAATGCTGTTTTCAGAGCAGAGAGAGGGTCTCTCTTAAAACACTGGGCTCTTCCTGCTCATCCACCACTGCGCAGTATCTTCCTGCTAGAAAAAGTGAGTCAGCAGTAACAACCTATCATTATCTGCATCTGATATGTAGGAACAGAGAAGAAAATCAGCGGTGTTCTATAAAATTTGAACTATCTTCCATTGTGAGTGGTGAAGAGATGAGGAAGAATGCAGATGCTGAAAGAACAAGAACAGCACTTTAGTGTCTACAGAGAAGACAGAGAAGTGTCTGGGTCAAAGTACGTCACAGCAAGGCAGTGAGTGGTAAAGCTTGCAGGAATAATGAAGGGCCTAGGAAAATTATGTTGTCACTGGATTAAGACTACTGAAAGCCTGAAACTATACCAGAAAGTCCCTACAAGTTCCATAACTGACTCCAGTGACAGCAGGATTTGTTCCTTAAAAGGGAAAATGAAAAGCAGCTCTCCCTGGACTTCAGAAGCAGGTGTGAGGCATCACTTCAGACAGACAGGAATAAAAAACCTGATGGGCAAAATTACATAAGTTGCAGAAAAAAAATAAGCAAAAAAAGGGGAAAAAAGGCTAAACAGAGTAGAATATTTCATTTCAACTCTATTAAGAATGCTGTATTTTTCCCCTCAGCTTGCATATCTGATTCTTAACTTTTAATTAAATACCAAGAGAAATAAACTTTCCATCCTCCTTTAAAATGCACATTTTGGTGAAAATTTACATTAACATTTCTCAGTTACAGTTTTCATAACTTCTTTATTGCTAGAGTTAATTAAAGTGAACTTCTATAAGGATAACTTAATAAAATAGAATCAGTGTGACAAAAATGTAATTGAAATACAAACCCTGAGATGGTCAACAGCACAAATTACAAAAACACAAGAATGCTGAGCTAAATTTGGTAAGCTGAACTTCAAGGTGACAGAGCAAACAAAGAACCCACAGTGTCCACAATCTGGATATGAAAAACAGTACAAGAGGTACTACACAATTTTTCCCTCTAACCTATTGAATTACATGTTTGTCATTCCTAATTAGTTTTGTCATAGAGTATGCACATGGAGAAAAGATTTATTAAAGAAAAATAACCTTATATACACATAAGATCATTCATCCTAATTAAACAGCATTCCAGACAGAAATACAGTTTCAGCTATAGACCATTTCATCAATAGAAGATGAAAACAGTGCAGATGAAAGGCCAAGCAGAAATATAGGCTCAGTTCTACAATAAGAGCAACATGGGGGTCACTAGTGGGAATAAGACTTTCCTAAGCACAGCAATGATGCAGCTTTTACTCCAGCTATTTCAGCAGCTACCAGCAGATTCTGAGAGATGTTTCCAGAAAAGAGATGCACAGCTCTTTGCTAAAGGTGCAGCTTGCACCCTGGCCTGGAATCAGCAGTAGGAGCAGCTACCAGGAACCAGCACTCTAACTGGGAATAAATCTCTTGTGAGCTAGGGCTTCTCCTGCCCTTCTGTATCCTCAGTATTTTGTGGTCTTCTGAAAAATAAGCATTTACTAACGTAAAAGTGACTACAACATCATGTTTTCAGACATATTACTTTAGAAGATAAACCTTAAATCTGATCCCTAGACTCAAAAGCAAAAAGGTTTCCTGTGTTTCATTTATAAGAATTTCCTGATCATGTTAAAACCTTAAACGTCCCCAATTGAGATGAAGTATTGTCCCACCACGTCAGAGAGGTGAAGACAGCAATGCTGAACAGGGTCTCTTCTGGCACCACATCGGCACAATGATTTCTGCTCAGATCATTAAACAGTCATTGCTCTAATGGGCAGTGTGACAGCACCAGAAACAGTACATATGCTGGAAGGCCCTTTCAAAGTTAAAATAATAAGCATGCATTAGAAACACATTCTTTTGTCATTGCCACTCAATTATAATAAAGTACTTATCACACGTCCATTAGTAGCTCTAGCTCCTGCATGACCTGACAGTAGGTCATTCCAGGAGGTACTACTGTAAAGCAGAGCAAAGCCAAATTATTACTTCACAGTAGTTCCTTCTTCCACCAGCTTAGATTAGTTGGATCATTTCTTTAATGAAAGTTTTCTTGGCTCCTCTTGCGCTTGGGAGAAAGTGGATACAATAAGCTGCTTAAGATACAGGGTGGTTTAAACACTGGTGTATCTCACAATTTTCGAGCTGTAGTAACAGTGCAGTCTACATCCATGTGAGGCCCATCAGTATCTACCCAAATGATCTTAGAGGGCTATCTTTTCATTTGGCAGTAATCGCTTCTTTGGAACCATTATGGCTCTATATAGCCATCTCTGTGAATGACCCCTAACAGTTTTGGATACAGTAGACCTCACAGTTCCTCCTCAGCCATTATGTGGTTGCCTAAACACACTGCAACATATCATTAATTCAACCGCTTTTGCTCTGCAATAACAACACGGATATTCCAAATTATATAATATATCGTATTATTAACTTGAAATACAATGAATAGTATCTAATCCTTCAAGAGTCAAAGGTTTTAGTTTGCTAGGTTGTAATTGCATTCGAGATAAGCATTCACTAATAACCTGTACAAATTTCAGAAAAGAACATAATATATTGCACAAAACTCATTAAAAATTGTCAGAAATCAACACCAAAAACCGGTGAACATCAGTTTTGAACACAGTGGAAGACAGCAAAAGAAAAAGAACACAAGCCCTAGAGCTGGCCTCCTTGGCAGGCCCAGCTTCAATGAAGAGCACCATTATCAGAACCAAACAAAAATTAAGAAAGGGAAAAGCAGGCATGTACTTGGAGAAGCTGGTAAGTTAGTGAGTACAGCTAAAAAGCCATCTTTTCAACGGTACTAACAGCTCTTAAAAGGTTTTAAGAATTTGACTGAAGTTGACCCTCACAGGACCATAAGAGGAGATATTTTTTTCCCCAGTACATCACCAGGTGACAAGGGCCATGTGTTCTGCTCACATCAGCCAGGCAGTCTTTCACATGTTCACAGCCTGGAGGTATCCTGGCAGAGGAGTCAATGTACACAGTAACAGCATTACAACTGAAAAGATGATACAACTGCTGACTGTACAGATTGATGTTGTGGCTGTACTAGCATCTGTACTTGGATTTCTTTTTCCAATTCTGGATAAAATTTCAGTTTTCCCTCAAAAAATACGCAATGTAAATACTGACCTCCAAACCCACATGCAGTATTCCCATATTGCAGCCCCACATCTGCATATCTCCAGCACAGAAATAACTAGTATTTTCACTATGCTGTAAGCATTACTACACTTATTATTTGCACCATGTTTTGCATGGGTCTGAAAAGTAGACTTTTCTTGTAATCACCACAAATAATTCAAGGGTATAAATGTTGAAGCAGAAGTTTACAAAGCCACCCCCACTTCTCTTCTGCAACAGTCAAAGAGGAACACTGAGCTTCTCCATTAGCAACCATCTCCGTTGTCAAGTCATAATCACCAAAACTGGTTGATTCTCCATCCCCCAAAAGGTCCCTGCCTAAAGGGAGCCATAAACATAGTACAAAAAAAAGGCACTGCAGTATTAATGATCTGGCCTGTCTCCTCCTATTTCCTTGCTTCGGCTCTTGCTAGGCTCCTCGAGAAACAGAGGCTGATGCCATTTCATCCACAAAAGAGTACTACAAGGATGTTCAGTTTGCTTCAACCTTAGTTTCTGCAGCATAATATCCAAGCATAGTGCAAGCACTATTTGGCAAAACTCAGTCACACATTCTGGACTTCAAACATTAGTAAGCTTATATTGTTAAATTAAGAAAGCAAGCCGAAGGAGCAATGAAGCAATAAATAGGGATGGTGTGTATTTCCATGTTACATGTGAAACAATTTACTTTTACCATAAAAGGGACTTTGCAAGCTAGTAAGGAACTTGCATACAGCCATATTCTCAAATATGCTATATCCAATAGCAAACTCCCTGCAATCAGAGATGAGTCAAAGCAAAAACACTGTCCAGAACCACGCGCCAACAGACGACCGATTATACATTGGTCCCACAGGCTGTTTTGCAGCCAATTTAAAAACCAGCAGCATCAGAGCCAGCCAAAGCAGCAAATCAGTGCCAAGTCAGTACTAGAATTGTTTGTGCCATTAAGCATAAAGAATGCCATTGCTTCCTAATCTTATAGAGAAAAATGTAGCAAGGGAACAGTGACAATTACTACATGATAAACGACTCTAAAAACCCTATACTCTGATTACACCACCACTCACACATCAGAAAAGGCATTTTTAAGGTAGGTTTTTTGTTTTGCTTTTGTCCCAAGAAGTGGGTTATTACATCATGGATGAAGTTTAAAATATATTTTGTTTTCAGTGCTTTGTTTTCTCCTATGAAGCCACATAATGTCATACGTAAAAATAAAGCAGGAGTGAAACATCAGAGCATTTCATCTCTGAGTTTGGAAAAGGCATTCAGCCCTGCCTCGTGCCAGGTCTCCTAACAGGGATACTCCAGTGAGCCAAGACAGAACACCAGTAAAGTGCCACTTCTCCAGGCAGTAAGGATATTCAAGGATTTTCCACACTATGCACAGAATCACCTGATGTGAGAAGCTCTCTTCCCCTCTTTCTGCTCTGTTGTTACACATATATATTATAGGTATACTGGTCTATTATACCTTCTCTAGTGGGAATCTGTTGCAGATATCTGTTAGAGTAAGGGTTTGCCTATTAGAGTATGCAATCTGTGAAGTGAACCAAATGTGTTACCACATTTTTATACATCTGCGAATCTAAGACACAGACTAACTATAAACTCATCTCCAAAGGGAAAGATTTAAGAACAATTTTTTCATGCCATAAACTGGAGTTAATTATGTTACCCCACCCTCCACCATAAACAAGGAAAACATAAAAAGAGCCAAAGAGCAAAGGGTCTTAAGAATCTTGGCAAATACACATTTCAATTAGAATATTTATATATGGATATTTATTTTAACTTAGCACTCTACAAACTGTAAGATGACATAAAGCATGTAGTCTTGATATTTCTATCACCTTGGATGCTAAAAAGAAAACACTATCTCATTCTTTTCCAGTTCTTTCGGGGAATTACAATAATCTCTGTTCACTTTGAACCAATGACTCTGGAATAAAAGCCTCTAACCCATATCACCATATGAGTCATCCCACACACTGGAAGTAAAAAAAAAACCCACCATTTTTCAGCAATTAGATGCAGTACATGGTTAGGACTTTTTTCCCTGACAGTTTGTTCTATTATCCCTTTGAAAGGTACCACAAATCCTACTCATTTTTTAAAGAATACATCTCTGCAATATACTCTTATAGGTGTCCTAGCATCACGTTCTCCAAACTCTGCAGTCAGCAGAGTTTAGAACTGAAACAGTTTTGTCTTTCTTACCATACTGTGTGACAGGAAACCCCGTCACCCTGCTGACTCAGAAAATACGGATCTGTGTCCTTCGATCATTAACATTCTCTGCCACTGATTTCAGTGGACCTTTTTCTTGGTCTATAAAGAGCAGCAACATCTGACCTATAGTCTAAGAACCCCGCTATTAGTTACCTAGTCATGTTGCTGTAGCACTATTCCTGTCCTAGAGGAAGAGGTGCCATATACAGTACATTTCCACCCTGCTTGTGTTAATCTTTATTTCAGCACCTACTTAACTAGAAACGTGATAAAAGCATTCCATTTGCAAGGAGCAAGAACTCAACCTCTTCTCAGACGGAGTGGGGGTAACTGCCTACAGTCTGAATTACTTAGAAAGTAGAGTTCCCAGTCTACTCTGAACAATCCATGCCTCCTTCCTTTCACTCCAAACTCTTTAGTAACATCCTGTGCTATACAGAGGAATTATGACTGAATTGCATATTTGCTGTCTCTGAAAAGAGGCTATGCCTCCTATATACTCCATATACATATGCAAATTCATAGAATCATAGAATAGTTAGGGTTGGAAAGGACCTTAAGATCATCAAGTTCCAACCCCCCTGCTATGGGTTGCATCTACTCCAACTGACAGCCTCACTCAGTGAAAAACTACAAGCCATTTAACATGCAAATAATGCATAAGCTTCAAGTCATCTTTTAAAGCAAGAAAGAGAAGTTCTCTCAGTTGAGAGCCCTCCACTTAAACCTCCAGGTCTTTAACACACATACAAAATACAGCCCCCCAGCAGTGTTGCAGCTGATTTCAACTACTGGATTAGAGCTGATGGATACTGCAACCACTCTCTACAAACCTGTGCTGTATGTACTTTAGAATGGACAAACGCCAGGAAGCAAACCATCAGCCTGTGCAACCTTTCCTGCCCAGTCCATAGTAGTGTGGGTGACCTGGTAGATATGCTCTGCGTTAACTGGTGTTTCCATTCTGTCTTTTAAGATCCATTCTGCTGAACAAAAACCAAATGGAGTGGCTTTTAGTTAGAGCAGGGAGTCTATATATGAAAACTATTCCAGTACCATTGTCAAATGAAAACTGGGCACAACAATGACCTGCACATCCAGAAATGTACAGTGATCATGAAAGCTCCAAGAGCTGCAAATTTCCTTACTTGTGCTGAACCTACATACTGAGTATTTTCCTGACTGTACATTTAAAATTGCCATATTGGGTTCTACTAATCTTTCATACATAAACCTTGTATGTTCTTGTTCCCATATTCAAACCAGTGATTCAGACTCCTTTTCTTCAAAGGAGATGATTATTTTCTTCTAAATTCTGAAAGCACTGCATCATATTGCTTATCTAAATTCTTTCATAAATTCAAACATTAGCCCTGGCACAATCACATTTATATTTAAGCCTCTTTTTAGCCAGAGCTCGTTCACTCTATTTCAGTAGTGTTGTCTCAGTGAAAACTGACTTTACTCCCTCAGTTCTTCATGAACAAAAGCTATTAAAGTTTGTATGATAAGAGAGAGCTGTTTTATAAATCAAACTGAAGCCCATTACTGGGTGGGTTTGAACAAATATATTAACAACTATTGCTTTGAAGTCAATTCTCATTTTCAAAAGAAGCCAGACTATATCCAAGCGATAGTTTTTTCAAAAGTATTACAGAGATAAGAGAAATATTTTATTTAAAAATTGAACCACGAGCAATCATATACACTCCTCTTGTAATGTTGCATTAAAAACAAGCCCAGGCTTGCTACTGTGAAAACATAGGAGCAGGAAAAAATAGCCCCATTTAGGTTTGTCATGAACTGATAACTTTGCAAGGAAGAAGGACCCTTTAGAGAGCTATCTACAGATCAGTCAGTGAATTGCATTTCTAGCTGTGCCTTAAAAAACCTTTTCAAGAAAGCAGTATGAAACCATTTGGCATTTAAACTGCTGCAGATCCCTAAAAATACACACACACACACACACACACACACACACACACACACTGCCTCCAGTCTTCCATCAAGTACTTCTAACACAAATCTGAAATGAACTTAGTATCCAAGTAGATTGATATCAGCTCCTTTCAAGGATACCTGTACTCTTTATTTATCAGACCATTCCTTGGCTGGAAGGTGTGTGTTAAATGCCACATCTGTTTCTGACATCCAGTACTGATCTGATATACGTTCATTAAAAATTCCAACCAAAATACATATGAAGTTTTTTTAAACACCAGTATCAGAAAGTTAACTTTTCCATTGAGCTTTGCACTGACCCCAACAATATACATATTCAATCTAGAAGAAACACAAGAAATACTTTGATTCCCAGCCTGCATGGTACAGCATTCATAACCAGTTTCAGGGGAGCATTTGCATTTCATCCATTATAGTGCAACATATACGCAAGCACCCTTTCACAAATAGTCTACAAAGATTTCCGAACCAAGTGTATGAGGTTCCCTGTGGATCTGTACAAGGCTGAGCTCCTGCATGGTTTGATGTTTAATACAGGCTCAACTCATGCTGCAGCCTTTCACTCAGGTAAAGGCCATTTGTAGCACTTCTCCATTCCATATGCGTGTTTATTTGTACAAATCATACAGTAACTTAACATTCCTGGAGTCTGTTACACCTCTGCAAATTTGGATATAATCAGCAAAAGTATACATTATTGACAATTCAAACACAGGCACATACATACCTTCTTCACTAAGTCTTACTAAGAGACCAGACTGAAAAAAGACCTAAGCAGTTAGACACTGAAAGTCAGTGAAGTCACCCAGACCCAAATAGCAAAAGGGCATGCAGCTGATTGCCCTGTCCATTCAGAGCCTTCATCTGCAAGTCCTTGCCATTATCTGAAAACACACACAGGAACTCTCATACTCCTTGTTGAAGCCACAGATAAAATTAGTAACAGCTGGCAAATTTTAATTCATCCATTTTATGACTGGCAAACCCTTATCCCAATTCAACCTTAATAGTGATTTCTGCTCAAATGTGAGCAAACACAGAATATCCTCAAATGACCTTATCTACAAAGTGAAGGTTTCTAGGGTTGTGCAGAGGAGCTCTGCTACTTGTGTCAAGCGGATCAACCCTTTTTCATCTGGCAGGGTGAGTGTTATACATGCCAGTAAGTTTAAGTCAGCTAACAAATGATAACAAATATAAGTATTTCCAGTAAAAAATTACAGATGTTATTTTAACCACTATAAGATTATATTAAAGCATTAAGAGTGGTAAGAAATGTTTATTTTTATATGATTCTCTGCTTGGCAGAAATGTGGAAGAACAAAATCATTCCCCGTACCTAGCCAGAGTTATATGAGGGCAAATGACTGGCAGTATCTCTAAGATAACAGAAGGCTTTTGCTTCTATGCTTCAGTATTTTCTTTTATCTTTTCTATGATTTTAGGCCAAAATACAGTTGGGTAAAGTAGAACTAACAACTCCGGCACAGGCCATACCTGTCCGGTAGTTCCACATGAATGCCTAACACTGTCTCCCTGCAGAGTGTTATCAAGGACCCCTGTCCATCTCAGAAAACCTATGCAAAATTTATCTCCAAAGAACCAAAAGGCCTTTGCTATGAGACAAAACCACTGCCATGCTCCGGTGAGTTTGTCTCAGTAATCTGAGCAGTTTTAATCACCCTCCTCAAAAAAATCAGGTACAGCTGACCAACAGTTAAGCTTTAGTACCTCCCAGCTTTTAGCTGTCACCCTCCTGCCTGAAGCCTGGTGTTTAATTGTACATTAGAGAGACAAAGCCAAGAGGGAAGACTCTCTGGATAAAAGCCCCAGGCTCAAGGGAAACATGAAATTCAAACATACAGAATATGAGGGCACACAGCTTATAACGAATATTGACCTTTCATGCTAGAAGCCAAATCCTTCCCAAAATACAATGTGTAAAATATAGTGTCTAATTGCACTGAAAAGCAGTAGTGTCCAGCTCTTCCTCAGCATAAATCCAGTCTCAGAGGCAGAACTGAGTTAAAATGGATCTATGCCCGATCTTCTGCCTTCCTAGCATCCTAAGGGCCCAATTCTGTAATAACTACATACATCAAAGTCTCAATGCAACAGCCTCCAACATGGGAGCTATAAAATACCACATCTTTATGTAAAAGAAAAAAAAAAAAAATCCCCCAAAACCCCAAATGTTTCATGATTTAAAATGAGACTCATTGAAGTCAGTAGAAGAATTCCCACAGTGAAATCCCAAAGTTTTTGTTTCAGTCGTTTTGCATTAGATCTTTAAGCAGAAAACCTAAGACCAGACAAAAGAACAGAGATGGACAAAAGAAGCAGGTAGATCTGTCATATCATTCTTGCTGACAACTGGTATTAAACTTTAATACATTACACATTCCCAAATACCTTCCCCTTTTTATTGTTCACCTATTTTTGTGTCTCATGTGTGACCTTTAAAGAGTAAAACAGAACATTTTCTTGATCTGCAACAGTGATCTTTCAACACAGTGGCCAAGAATTTACCAATCAGGAGGTTCAGAAGTTGAGTTTCATTAACACTTCCTGTTCCATGCAGGCAATAACAGAAAGTAATCGATACCTTCACTTTCACACAAAAAAATGAATGGTTTGAAGCAATTGTCATTTAAGGAAATAGATCCTCTGGACAATACTTAAAACAGCAGGAACCATCCCAGTGTAAGCCCCCCTGATGGGATCCCGCCCTCAACAGGTTCCCAACCATCAGTGGGTACCTACCCTCCAATGGATTCCAGACCATTGATGTGTTCCTGACCATCGGCAGGTTCCTGCCCCACCATGGGTTCCCAACCATCAATAGGTACAGTGTTATTGCCAAACCAACTTGAATAGTGTATGGATGCATATGCATTACTACTCATTGGAAAAAAATGGCTGGAAACTTTCTTCATCTCTGCATGTCATCTATGACATGTTGGGTTAATGGAAGGAATTTTATTTTAAACAAAGATTAATAACTGTAAAGGTTGCTAAAAAAATTATTGTAATACGGAGAAAAATATGACCAAGCAAGGCACAAATACTTCAGCAAGTAATACCTGCTTAGAAATATCCCCGAATCTGCTGTCAATTTCATTTATTAGTTACTAGATATTTATTAAAGTACACAAAATAACATATGCACAAACTAGCTGAACACTGAAGAGATACCACTTCTGTCTGTCAATGTGTTACACAACTCAAATATGTGTGCATGACTAGCACGGCACATGTTTTCCCACAGCTGGTACTCCAAAAAATGCAGCTCTGGAAGGGAGCTCCTGAGCCTCCAAATACAGATTTGCAGCAGCCTCACATTTCTATGATGAAACATGCAAATTTGCTCCCCCTCTCAATACTCCTGTTGGGAAGCTACTTCAGAATCTTTCTCACAAGGCTAGAAACCCTCCCTCTAGTTTCCGTAGTAAGACTAACTAGTGGTCAATACACTTACTGGTGTGCCCAGTGTCTTTAAATACTGCTACTTCTTTTCTAGCCTCACACAGTGACAGGCAGCAATCATACATCATCAACACCTTTTTTTTAGCCAGTATAAACGAAATCAGTTATAAAATAAGCCGTTCATTCCCTAATCACGTTGATAAACTTTCTCTTTTTTTCCTGAATATTATTTTCCATATTAGCCCCTAGCAGCACTAGTAAGTTAGAATTTACTTCTACATTGCCTTGTTTCCTTAGCTCCAAGACTTATTTTTTCATGATACGCATGATAATGCACTTTGTTTTATTACTCACATCTTTTAGGTCATCCAGTTACTACTGTATTGCTCTCATTCTCATCTGTGTTGACAGTTCCTCCCAACTTTATCTTATCATGAAGTGTAATGAGCTCAATGTTAATCTTTTTTTGTCCAAATCATTAATGAAACATTAAGCAGTTCTAGTCCCAGAGTGCCTCTGTGTGTAACCTTTCTCTAGGCTAGTACTTCTCTTTCAGCACAGTCAGTTATTATCTTCCTCTCCCATTCCTTATTCATTTCCACTTCACACACCAGACTGCAACTCCTCTAAGTTAATTTCCAGTATGGCATTATATCAAAGAGCTTTATAAAGTCCAGATAAAGGAGATTTCTATTGCTCTCATTTAAGGAAAAAATATCTGATTGAAGAAAGGTATAAAATGAGTTAGGATAGGTTTGATCTTCCAGATAAATCAATTTTCTACAATTTTCCATTTACCTTTATGTTATTAATTATTCCTTCCTCAAAAAAGCATTCCAAAGTCTTATACACTTAAGATCAGACAGCCACACTCATAGTTTCCTGGCTCTCTCCCTTCCATACATATAAGTACTACATTAGGTATTCCTTAGCCACATGGTACCACCCTTGTTTTGATAGACCAGTTAAAAAATCCTGCTATCAGAGCTATGATTTCATGTGCAATTCTTTCAAGTTCTATAAGAAATTCTTATCACATTCCCGATAATATGACTGTGTTGAAGCTCTATGAATTTTGCCACCTTTTTGAATATAATATAATAAGTAATAATCAACTCCTGAAGACAAGAGTGCACATACCCTGGTAAAAACCCATTCAAGTGGTTTACATGATTGCTAGTAGCACTGACACATATTCCTTAGCACGTATTCCTTAATAAACAAGATAGTGATTTCACTTCAAAATAGCAGCATCTAGTGTGTGCAATGAATACGAAGAGGCATGCATAAGCACGTTCTGTCATTGTAGGGCCAAACTATTTAGGCATAGAAACACTATATTCATACTACATTGTGTAACTTATTTACCAGAAAATCTACCTAGGGAGTTGCATATGGAAGAGTAAATCCTTCTGTTCCTGGCACTAATATTTCATATCCAAAGTATAATATGTCATAAAATCTTATGCAAAATGGTTTTTAATAGACAAAGTGTCAACAACAACCATAGATTTCTTCTAGAAAGTGTACAGCTGTTTTAACATGATTATTAAATTCCAATCAAGAACCAAGCACATCCTTCATCTTCAGTCTGCAAGTACTTCTCCAACTATATCTGCCCTATTTATGTAAACTAATACCTACTCCATATGGTTTAACTTAATTCACATAATCTCTTACTGCACAGATAACAGGGACACAGCAAGTTTTTTCTGCGCTGCTAGCACAGGATCAGACCCCAAATGCAAAAGCCTATGAAAACCGCTAGCAGTCTTCGGTTTAAAGTTATCAGTTAGAGCCCTCCCTCTCATTTCCAATCCCACTACTTTTTGTTGGTACATTTGTTTTCATCAGATTATATCACTTCTAAATTCACAAATAACACTGTGAGGCTAAGCAATATGTTACTGTAGAAATCACACACTGATTTTGTTACAGTGTTAGACTGTGGTGTTAACATCATGTTACACCTTAATGTAGTAGTTGGGTTACTTTGTTGTTCTAAACATGCATTATTTATAATAAATAAAATTATCCTAGTAGGAAAACAGCTGTCTTTGAGATCAAAAAGACCCATTAGGCTACCTGAGTGCTTGGAGACAAAGCAGGCAACCCACTCTATCTGGACAGAAGAGAGAAAGAATCAGGGAAGGGCTAAGATAAAACAGACAATGGTAGTAACTCCAAAGGCAAAGTAATATTAAGATATTCAGTCTGAAGAGCTTTGAGTCAGCTGTAAATATTCTATAACCTATCTACACAGAGAAAAGTGAGAAGTGAGCATGTTGGCATGGATCTCTGCAGAGCACTATGAAATAGCAAGTACTGTAATGACAGATACTACAAGAAGTACAATGATACCAAAAAAGGAAAAGAAAAAAGCTGAAGCAATCACTTCAAATTCTGTGATAGGAGAATTTGTTCCTCTTGCAGGAATATGCATTCTTTTAAAGTATGTGACTTTGTAAGCACCACCTAGTATTAGATTTTGTTACTATTATTTTGCATACCAGAATAAAGTAGCAGATATCAATGGGGATTTTGCCAGCTGTCCCCAAACTCACTAAGACCAAGCAAGTTCAGGTGAGCACAAGAAAGGGTAAGGAGACCGTCACAACATTCAAAAGGCAATCACCATTTTTCCTATGGTGATTCTATTTTGTTGGTAATACCATGGAATGAACAACCTACACTGTTTTTGTTTTGCCTGATCTCAGCCTCTTAAGCGTCCTCTGCACTACACATATACCTGTACCACATGCACAAGTTAATAATAAGATTTCGTTGACATCCCCACCAGCTAAACAGATATTAGTGACACTCCCCTGCAGACAAACCAGCTTTCTCCTTGTCAGCTGCAGTCATTTCAGAGCTGGCCCTCCAAATCTAAACCACTAGCAAAGTGCAGCTGCAGAAGTCATCTCTCCTCCCACTCTAGACTCTGTTGATCCCCTGCCAAATCATATCCAAGTGCCCTGTCTTCACCTACAAGATCTTGCATAGTAATAAATACTGTGGAAATAACACAATGTGCTGATGAATTATCAAGCAAGTCCTTTTTAAAAAAACAAAGGATAAAACCTTACGTTACACCTTTCTCCATCAATTACAGCCCTGACACATTTCACACACTACACCCTTCTCCATTTCACACTCCCTTGCCACAGTCCTGTGACTTCTGTATTAAGAGTGGGGTTTCACAGACTCCCCCCTGCTGCAGCATCATAGAGGGATGATGCAGACTGGAGACAGACCATAGTGCTGCAAAACAGTGATCATGTGCAGAACAGCACAGACCCACGCAGAAATGTTTCAGCAATCTCTCTTCAGCTGCAGCTTTGCACCGTGGCTGGCCCTGGTCACACCAACTGATTTGCCCATTGCAGAGCTAGACATACAGACTACATCCTTTTCTGGGCTGCAATGCAAACATATGCAATGCTCACCTATGCTGGGACACAGAAAGGTGATGCAAAGGTAGAGGGACTGGCAGGCATGCTATCTGATTAGTATAGTTACAGGATTGCAAACAGAAATCATTCCCTGTATTTTTGTGACTTAGCATTACCATACTCAGAGCTGTTGTAAGCACGTGGATCTCCACTGATCCTCACCTGAAACTTTTTGGGGCTTATCTAGCAACACATTTAATTACAGTTTGGAGATTAGACAGTTGGAAGATTAACTAAACCCTAAATATTAAAAGACAAGACTTTGAGACATTAAGTAGTGTATGGTTCCATACAGCACAAGTCCAGATTCCTGAAGAGTTTATGATTCTGTAAAATCTTCACTGTAAAAGACTGCTTATACTTAAATTTTTCAAAGGTAGCAGCTCACGTTATCTCTAGTCAGCTCATAAAAATCTGTCTTTAGCACTTTTTTCCTAAGAAAAAAGAAAGAAACCCAGACATACCCTAAGCTCAGTGAAAAGATAAGATTCTGGATATAATACTGATATAACTTCACCCTTTATTTTGGATGGGTTCAAAACAATACTAGATGAAAGTTTATATATAAGCATAAGGAATCTGCCAAAATGAAAGTGAAAACCCAGCAAATTATATTTCAGACACCTTGACATATTATGCAGCACGCATGCTGTCAGCTTCACTGTCCTTTCCTTTGCTGTAGGCCGAACGCTTGAATACCAATCTTATTAAACTACAACTCTGAATTTATCCACTATATATAACATTCCAGATGTCGTACCAGCTGGGAACAGGCCCTTAGGCCATCTTTGGTTGATTTCTTAGTCGCTTTCCAGCTTTTGCCAGGCATTCATCCAAAAATATGAAGCAAAGTGCTAAAAACAGATGTCAGAGTTAATGGGTTTTTTTTCTTCATGGTAGGAAATACAGAAAACTTGCACCCTACACCTATTCTATAAAATATGAATGTTGTCAACAAACCGTAAGTTAATTTTAAATTAAATCATAACACAGCAAAGTTAATTCATACCCTATTTTTCTGACAAGAGGCCAGCCTCCATCAGTCTGTTCTTTGAAAATATTACGTGGTCATTTGGATTTTTTCATTAAGTTGGAAAATCTTCTGATGTCATCAATCTGCAAAAACAGTTTCAAGCCCCTCATTTAAGAAAATATAATGCTTAAAATGTAAACTAGACTGATTGCAATTCATGGTAAGCTTTATGACAACACTGGTAATGGGAGTTATTAAATCAGTATACATCTCACCTATGAAAGAGAAAGACCTGTTGGCCCCATCGCATTACACAAATGATTTCAACTTCCACTCACTGTAATATGAACAGGAGATGTTCAGATCTTCTCAAGAGGTGCTCTCTTTGGGGTCCTACAGGAATTTCAAAGAACAGGGCTGAAAACAAGGCCCTGATCCTGCCAACACTCTTGCACATGTGCATCTTTACTTACGTGGGTAGTTCACTGACGTAGATGGGAGTCCTCACAAGAATTAAGTTATGCATGTGCATAACTGTTTGGGCTTACAGACTGCAAGGTCTGTGCATCTACCCTATCTTCTTCAGACAGCGTTCCAAATTTTCTATCCTCACTCACCAGAATATTAACAAGCGTATGTAGAACTAATGCACAGAGACATCGTGGTGCTGCCAGCAAAACTTCCCTTCAGTATGTAGGACTTTGGTCTCTCACGTAGCAAAACAGAACATCATTTCAATTCCAATTATATCTTAGAAGTGTGATGATCTCTTTAACACTCTAAAGAATCTTTAAAATGAATTTTGGGGCAATACTCAATTAAAAGGGAATCACTTAACTGCACAGAAAAAGGACTCTTTGTAAAGAATGTTTTACAAAGAGTCCTCCTTCTCTTTACCTCACGTTCGTTAGAATGCAGAGTTGAAAATATGAGAAAAACAGACCATCCTATAGCCTCGATATTGAAGGAGCAGGAGAAGAATGAACATTAACTGGCAAGTTCATTGTAAAGCATAAAAATATCTGCAAAAAGAACAAAATCTTTTTTGACAGGAATAAAAAGATCAGGGCAAGTTTAAAACTTAGCCCTAGTACATAAATAAGATACTTAGGATATAATTCTGATTCATATATTAGAATGCAGTATTACGCTAACGCAAGCCGTTACCACTGAAGACAGCACTCAAAGGTGGTAAAATTTCATGGTTTATAGTCTGGTATTTTAACATAGTTTATATCACCTATTAATAACATCAAGAAAACATTCAAGCCAATGGACTACACTTCTTGTAAGTAAAATTGATGTATTGTAAGTCTTTACATTTTTACAAATGGTATAACAAAAAGAGGTATTTTGCCATGTTATATTGACATTATGAGGCATTATATGAGCTGTCTAAAAGAGCACAGCCTGTTTCTTCAGATTTATGCCACATAAAACCATAATATCTAGACAAAGGAGGATCATTGACCTATGTGCTTTGCATTTAAGCAAATGTGCATATTTTCAGCAAAGACTGGGCATGGGAGTGGAGTAGTAAACCACATTTTGTCAGTATCTTGTGACGTGATTGAAGTAAAACATAATTAATGAAACAGATCAAATGTTTTAAAAACAGAATTCATTTCAGCATTTGTGGTGCGTGAATAAGTTTGCTTCTATAAATCACAGAAAATTCTGTGACCCTCATGATCCTCACCAAGTTGCCAGCAGTTGGCTCAAATTAACAAAGTTTACTGTACGGCAAGGCTTCACACATCTTTTTGACACCAGGTTTGAAAAAAACATTGAACTTGTCTCTCTGCAGGATACTGAGGCTGCATTGATGTTTGTGGTTTGTAGAATCCATCCCATTTTCCAGTAATGCCTTAGCTGAAACTCTCTACAGTATTTCTTCAGGGGTACCTGAATTCAATCTGCCTGAAATCCACAGAAAATCTCCTTTTGCATTAAAAAAATGGACGCCTGATCCAAAGTCTGTGGAAATTACTATGATTTTTGGAACAAAGCCGAAATAATCAGGTGAAGGAGAACATATCATCTTGTATTTACAATTGCAACCATATCCCAAGGGTTATTTTAAAACTGCAAAAACATCCCATATCATACGGCACCATATTACTAATTTGTCTCACCTATGTGCAAATACTCTAGGCTGCTTCATGAACCTGTAAATCAGCTAAAGATCTGGTGCCTTTTTTGAAGTCCTTTTTCTCCTATGCAACATAAAAATGTTAACTGAAGAAAGGCTTATATCAAAGCACTAAACTACTTTATCATATAGCGTGGCAACACAAGCAAAAAATAAATTTTCCTAGCAATAAGATATTTTTATAAAGCTACATTATACAAGCTCAAATGGCAAGAGGTCAAGTCTTATACTCTCAGAGTATTGAAAATGCCAGATTGTTTCCAGTTCTCAGAGGTCTAAGAGTCACTCCTTCTAGACCAAGAACCAGCTTAACAGTTGCCTGTCTATAGGAAGGGTGTAAAAATGCCAAATGAGAACGAAAGGGAGTGCTTGATTTGCCAATCATTCCACAAAACCTTAGACCTGTAATTTGTGTCAAGTACCTTCAAGTACTGAAGGCTAATGTTCAAGAACAGCATTACTCTTTACCAAAGCCCACATTAAACTCAAAGCTCTGAGCACCTTTAAACATAGCCTCAAATCACATGCAAGCATTTATTTCTGTAAACAGTTTCAGACATTCAAAAAGATCTGTTGACATCCTGAGTGTTGGAGGTTGTATCCAACGTGCAGTGGTTTCCTAGGGGTAATGGTTTAAAGTGATTAAAAGCAAGCAATATTTTTTAAGGCTATGGCCTAAACAGAGAAGCAAATAACTTCCGTACATAATACAGAGAAAAAAAAAATAATCTTTTTCATAACGTGAAAGAATGAGTAACAAATTCCATGTAATTTTTTGTTGGTTTTTAGTAACCTCAGTTCTGTTACTGAAAACCATGGCTATCCTCTGTATCCTTAAGTCAAGTGTCGATAAGCCTCCAAGCCTCCAAGCAACAGTGCTGGTAGGGAGCTACACATGCATCCTGACACTTGAAATGCACCACTCCAAGACGCTTAGTTGGGGATTACAGCTACTTCTTTCTCCCCAAATCTGCATATACTCTTTCTCCTTTTAAAGCCAAGCTTTGAAGGTATTTTTTGCATTATTTCTTCTACCTAGCCTTGCTCTGATCCTGAAGCTCAATCACTCTTGCCCATCCTACGACCTACCCTGCAAATCAGTTCTGCTTTCTGTAACAAAGTCAGCGAATAACTGCATTTTCCTCTGTTCAGAGCTGTTTGACCTTCTTCCTTTTCATCAATCACAACCTTATCAGTCTCCTAACACAACCAAGTAACAAGGGCACAACTCCCCTTTGCAAACTGAGACAGTTGTTTATAAAACAGCATCAAGATTTAGCGTCCAGTCACTAAAGGAAATCTCTTCCTGGCCATGCTGAAGCTGGATCACTTGACTACATCACATAAACACACTTTTAATAAATTAGATATCAGAAAAAGACAGTTGCTGAAAGCAGGAAAATAGAAGAGACAGTCTGCTTATTTTGTCATATCAACAGCACATTATTAATGTGTGTTGCGAAGTCTGGTACAGTTTGTTACACATTAGGAGCATTAAAATGCTTCAGATCTTACAGTATCACAACCTGTAACACTTTGTAAGCTCTGAAAATAATACAGTTGTCAGCAGTGATTCTCTCTAGAAACTACATTTAACCATTTTTGCTGTCGCTGCCAAAATTGGTAATTAATGTATGTAACTTTCTTCCTTGTGAGCAAATAGCTTTTGAAGTCTAATAGTCACTAGATATAAATTAGGCTTACTGACAACACTGACAGTTATTTTGAAATAGTGCAAAGTGAGATGACTGTTTGAAGTGGTAAAGAGGTTCTTTAGCTGTCCCAAGGCTGGTTCATTACGCAAGTGTTAACAATAAAGCACCATTTTAACTATTTCTCGAAATGAAGCCAAGCCATGCAGATTTCTAAAAGAAGGCTTTTCACTGAATCTTCCACATTAGGGGCTTATAAATTGGAAGAAATTTAGTATATCTTCACCAAAAAGGTCATTGTGACATCCGACCTCTACTTTAAACCTGTTTTCCATGCTGGACAAGCCTGAAAGGATGACTATCAAGGATGTCATCCACATGCTCTACAATGTAACTTCCACTTAAATTACCCACTGCCTTGCAAAACAATATCAGAAATGATCATGGAATGAGTCATTCATCAAGCAAGCTTTTTAACATTATTTCAGAGCCAGCATAAACCAAAGATTCTTTCATTTTTGCTCTAAGGTTTTCCATGTCAAGAGAGAGAAGCTGCTGTAAACCTTCATGGGTCTTTTAATGTTATCTGTGGCAGAAGCAGCACAGAAGAAAAAAATCCAATTCATCACATTCATCCTTCATGAAATTTCAGCAGTACAACAATTTCATATTCCCATTTGTGCAAAACTTAACAAAAGCACTGAACAGCTTGAGACGTTCAATAAATGTACCTTATTATTGAAAAAATTAAATACAATCTGTTCTGGCCTTGACTGAGACCCATGAAAAGACGTAGCTCTAAAATTAATTTGCATTGTGTAAACAAATTAATTCATTGTCAGGCTTTATCAGCCTAAAGCATCCTCTCTTCCATGTCCATCTGAAGAACGGTTCTCCAGTTGCAAGCACTGTGTTTCCTACTGTACTTAAAATATATCTTTGATTTAGAAGCACTTCTCTACTATATCTCAATGAACTCTTATTGACAGATGAGAGCAGAGGTGCGTCAGAGCTGTGTAAGCGTGGGATCATTTCTGCTACCTCCAGATCTTTAAGGCTTAATTTAGAAGTCTGAAGCCAAGCCTTTATCAATGTCAAAATTCTTGGATAAGTACATGTGCCAGCTGCTGGGGGTGCACTGGGGGCATGAGGAGGTCAGTGGTAAATTCACATTACAGTGTGACAATCTCTCATGACTTATCACTGGTATTGATAAAAGAATATTAAATGAATGCCTTTCTGTATATTGCTAACTCATTTCATCATGCGTCGTGTTATTAGTTCAATATAGCAGTTAAGAACTATATGGCAGAATATTTGCCCAAGTACACATGCTTCTTTCTGCTCCTCAAGGGGACACACTTTAAATCGATTGCTAGGAGCTGAAAAAAATATATTTGGGAAAACTCGAAAACCTCAGAACATGAAACACTGAACATGAGTTAAATTTCAGAACTATATGAAAAAGGTAGATGGCAGAGACACTATAAAGAGAAGGTACTTTAATATTAAAGTTTTTTGTTTTCATATAGACCAACTTCAAACTGAGTAAACATACAAGAATACATCCAAGAAAAAAAAAAAGAAGAAATTAATATCAGTAAGTAATGTGTTTTAGCAATTATTTTCTGTTTTCCATTAGCAAAAAAGATAGTTGAGATTATTGTTCCTGCATTCCTTCAAACAGGTATTTAATCTAATCTCAATCTTCTTTCTACCCAAGTCAACGGTCTCAGTAACGTACTACATCCAAGCTGCCCTCAATACCACTTCAAGCAGGGGTAGAGCGCAAACCTTTATGCATCCCTGTACAGCCCTTTATCATCCATTAGAGCATCCTCAGTACCTGTCAAACACCCAGGGGAGAAGGAATGATAGGAAGACCTGAAAGTTAGTTCAGGTGGCCATTCATGAAAGGCAGTTCTCCTTTCTTCCTTGAGGAGTCATTCTGGGGGAACACCTTGCAAATGAGAGGCTGCTACTGCTACCTGGGAATCTTCTGCCAGCTGCTGAGGCCAGTACTATCACAGCCACAGGAGGACTAAGGATCTAGGCCAATGAGTTTTACCATGGAATTTGGTGGAATAGGATTACAGGCTCATACTAGGTATTTGATCCAAATTGAAATGATATAAAGTGTGTTTTCTGCAGAAGTTGTATTTTTACAGATTCCCTGTGAAGGCACTTAGCCTGCACGAGGTGAAGACCTACTGGCTTCTGTAAGTATGATTTACACACAGAGACCTTTGGCAGGGTTGGGATTAATGCAGTAGTACAAAACAAGAAAGCCTGTAATTCTTCATGCACAAAGGAAAATGTACAGCACACAGCACTTCCACTGCTTGCTCTGAGCAACAAAACCCTGAGTTTAAAATGTTAGTTGGTGGTTTTTAAAAGTGCCAGGTCCCTATTCAGTTTGCCAATAAGCAAGTGTGTTTAAACAGTTGTCAGCTCACTGTGCAATGTATCACACACATGAATATATCACTAATGATATAATTACTTGTGCATATGCTGGTCACGCACTTCCAGCAAGCAATTAGCCCAAACAAAAGTATTGTTTGAATAGGATCATGCCTGATTTACACAGTACCAGTCTCAGTAATACTAGTTTCGCAAAATTGTAAGTGGTTTTCATTTGCTCTTAATCCCTGCCTCCTTTCCCCCCACCTTCCCATTCCAAATCAGAAACACATTTCTCTTTATTAGGGAGCTAATTTCCTTATCCAAGTAATATTTAGGAGGGGGGAAAAAGACTCAACCAAACACAACTTGAAAATAAAGAGGTCCAAATTTAAAACAAAAGTAACAAAATTAAAAAAAATAAATAAAAAAGGAAACCAAAAGCACCTAATATCACCTTCAGATGAATTTCCAAGAAAACACCAAATGATGCATTTTATCTTCACAGAGCCTTACAAATGCATGGCTCTAAATTCTTTGAACATGATGTAAAACTCCTTATTAACATCTGTAGGATTAGTAAGGAGTGCCACAAACCTGACCTCGTAATTTGTTACTTACACAAGATGTCCAGTTAAGAAAATGGAACTACTTTTAGGATTCAGTGGAATTTGTGTTATCCTAATATCAGCACACTGGCTGAATAGAGACTGCAAGTCAGTGTCCTACTCAGCTGAAGGGGAATATTTCTAACATAATGCTGAAACTCAGGTAGCCAAGTCTTAACAGTTGCACCTCTGGTGCTTAGATGTAATTAAGTCTATCAATCAGCTCACTCTCAGAACAGACAAACGATACCACCAGGAGTGTTTGCTGGGGAAAGGTTCGCATTGTAGAAAAACACCTGAAATAACTTATGCCCGCTTGAGAACAGCTTGTTTCATTCCAAAGAGAATCTTTAAAAGAAGAGTTAGACATTGAGATTCAAAATGTTGAGCCTTTTTAATAGTTCTGAATTCTTCTTCAGGGCATCTACAAAAACATCATGTCACAGCACAACACAAGTTTCTGGCTCCTTCTCACAAGGGGAGTGCTGGAGCTTTATGTATTTGGGTAGCAAGTGTGTCGTTAAGTACAAATCTTACTCCCTCCTCAGGATTAGAGCTTGTCTTCACTAATGTGTTAATTTGAAATAAGCTTGTCCCTTGCATGACTCGTCTCCAAGCCCAAAAATTTCTAGCTCCATTTCACTGGTGATTTAAATGCAAACTAGCTGGCAATGGAATAAAAAGGCTCCGACTAGGAGCAGAAGCCAGCAAGCAGCTGATACTCAAAAGCAGGCTGCGAGTCACATATAGTTCCAAAGGCAGACCAGGGAGGATGGCAATCTTCAGCAAGTGCAGTGGGGAAAGCAGGTGAGAAATAAGCAGAAAAAAAGGCTGTCAGATCAGCTGGATCCAGAAGACAGCTTGTGCCTATGTAATAATTTGCTTTATATGTACTTACACAACAAACACAAATATTTACTGCTGGCTGACTACAAATACAAAGGTGGAATAATAGGTTCCATTGGTTTAATTTTACGTTAATTTTATAAGTCATCCAGATCATGGATATTTACTCTCCCAGTTTGGCATCCACTTGATGCCAAAGAAAGCTTACTTATTAAAAGAATTGTAATAGCCTCAGCCTGTGCATTACAAATTGCACAACTAATTGAAAACCAACTCACTGGTTTCTACCTTACCTGGTGTAACTAAACACTCGAGTCTGAAAGTCTAGATTTTCATTATTTTGATTACTTACTAGGTGGTTTCAAGAAGTCCATATTTGCCACTCTCTGACTGCTTTTGTTTTTTTAAATAAAACTATATTTCTTCCTCAAGATTAGACTACATCGTGCCATATGCCTCATTCCTGAATCAGGGGTCCTTGCTATGAGTTTAAAATGGTAAACATCATAACATTTAGAAGGAGCAAGGTCATCTAAAAAGCCAATTGGTCAAGCAAACACTTTCTCACTTTGCATTTTTTCTTTCCTTCCACCCCCCAAGAGCTGTTGCTTTCAGCCTATCAAAGTGGAAAGCTACTTCAAGCATATTCAGTTCAACCAAGTTTTCAGTGCTGTCCTTGTTGGTGGTCCATCATATGGAATGGTTTTAATACTTGGAAGCAATACCTTAAGTGTCAGAAAACAAGAACATTCTATTTCTTTAAGAAAGCTTTCCAGTACTACTAGTATTCTGGAAAAGAAAAAATTCCTCACAGTAGATTAAAAGGTGAAAAGCCAAAAGAAATCAGAAGGAAAACCAGGAAACTATTCCTTATGGCAAGGTTCAACTTCTATGTCAAAGTCGAGGGACAGGCTACTACTTATATATTTATTTTAAAACTCATTCAAAAATGATAGGAGAGGGGCATATTTTTTTCAGTCTCAGATTTCTAATGGCAATTTCTTTGGCTATGCATCAAAATCTCTTTGGTACTGAGTTAGATTTAAATTACATTGACACAGCAGAATTTTAGCAATGCAGTACTCAATGCGCTGATGCAAGACATAGCTTGCTGAACAATGGAGGAGCTATAAGAAAATGCGCAGTGCAAACATTTCTGTGTTTCTGGTTTTTGGGAGCCCTCAAAAGTATTTGCTTTGAATCACAGTTTTTCCCTGAAGATAAAGTAGTAAATGTGTCAAAGCTGTAATGTAACATCCTATCCAGATGTCACGTCAATGAATAGAGATGACAGTACTTAATCAGGTCTTGTGAGGTATTTTCTTCTACCATCAAAAAGGGGGGGGGGGGGGGGGGGGGGGAAGACATTCATTGAATTTTGAAAATATCTAGCCAAAAAAAATCATCTGCATGTAATTCTAAAGTACACACATCGCAACTGAATATGCAAAGGGGTTAGTGCAATACTGTACAAAAATGAAAGCACAGCCCTGCCAGACTAAACCAGAACAAAATGTACTATCTTGCATGTACAACATGAATCCATATGTAATTTCGCTGGGCTAAGACAGAGCACAGTGTGTTCCCATTAATATTTACTCATCTTCCATTTCAAACTGTAAGCTTGTCTTTTCAGATAGCAAATACTTTTGAATATTTAAGTAACAGCTAGTTCTATTTTACTGAGATTACTTACTAACAAAGGAATGAATGATCCTGATTAAACTGGCTCCCCGCTTGAAAAATATCACACACAACAGCCAAAGAAAACCCCTTTGAAACATTCCTGTGTTTGGAGGACGTAAAGGAACTAATCTTGGATCATGACGATGATGATGATATATAAAAATAATATCCATCTATCCCAACAAATTGGAAATTTTATTGACCTGGATATGAGGAATAGTGCAAGGGGGAAACATAAGAAAGGAACACTTTTCCTGCAAGGTTCTCAACATCTTGTTGGTTAGCCAAAAGAACAGAGGTTGTGACCCACCCTCTTCTCCCACCCCATGCCAAAGTCTTAGGAAGCTCTCATCCCTTAATCTGTTCTGCTCCCTTCCAGGAATACAAAGGGAGGGTGATTTTCACGGTGGATCAGACACGACTTCTCTTGCTTTGTTGGCATCAAGTGCACAAGGTTATTTCACTTCTCCAATTTTCAAACAAATGAATGGATCTTGGGATGTACAGGAACACCAGGACTCTGTTAGGTATGTCCACAGAACAATTCCGGTGTTCAGGAAAAAGAAAGGAATGTATTTCCCCCAGGCCAACACCCACTCACAGTGTGCAGGATAGAAAGAGAATTGAACGCTCTGGTTTAAGACTTCCTTCCATTCATACAGTAAATGTCATATGAAAGAGTAGAATGAAACACAGACAACAAGAAAACAAACAACATTTCAAAGCTTGGTTTGACCACATGATAGAAGTTAGTTTTGTATGAACATTTCAGCAAAAGCATAAGTAAATTATAACTGTACATTATTACAAACTTATGATTAATGTCCTAGAATGTCAAGGAGAATAGTCTTTATAGTTACCAAAGAATTGTTGGTTTACTCATTGGAAGGTAAACTGGAGATACAGAACAGTTCCCGTCTGCATTCAAGGTGTTTAGATTTTTAATAAATAATGCTTAAGGACAGAACTTCCCTTCAAAAGAAACTGCTGCTGATACAGTTGCTTTTATTTTCAACAATCTGATGTTTTAGCACCACTTTCAGTCTCAAGAATTCAAATTTAATTCTATATTGTTCGCTAAACAGAGCGGGCTTCAAAGCTGAACTATATTTGTGAAAGAACAGAAGCTGACCATATCCCTGATCCAACTCAGATCCCAGTGGAATTAATGGAAAACTTTCCATCAAATGAATTAAGCTTGGCTTCTGTATAGGCCAGTGCTGGTATCTGAGGGGGTTTGGAGAGGGGGATTAATTTTGGTTTTTAATCAGCTGTCATTCACATATTCCAAACAGTGTATTCAAAGACTTAGACTATCCGCTGTTTGGATTTATCATCTTCTCTAAAATGTGCTCAATTTAGTGGAAACTGTATTGATCAAACTGTATAACCTTTATAGTGTTTTTCAACTACTGTCATTAAATACAGCCTGAGTTGCACCTGCATTTTATTGTCCTGTAAGTTATTGCCTTCCCAGGTGTTTGGTCCAGGAGACATCTTAGATAAGTACCTTTTCTGTTGATAATCAAAATCCTATAGGGTAGCAAAAGCATGAAGTATTGTATGTATATTTCAAATCAGTTCACACAAATTACAGTAGCTCAGCATGCTTTGTATTTGATTTTTTCTGCTTCCTTTTGTCTTCCTAAAAAAAAGACTCAGCTAAAAGCTTTAATAAACTCATCTCTCTTCTCACTTCAGGTTAGTGGTGAGCAAACTGCATTTCTCCTGAAAGGAGACCATCTTTCAAAATAAAGCTGCCAATCACTTGACTTGCATACCTTGCGACTGCAGGGCAAGTTTGTCTCCTCTCTCATTTTTACAGGGAATGTTTCCTAACAAATTCTCTCCTCTTAAGAAATGTACTGTAAGTGTCTATGAATGTAATTCAGACTGTTTTGATGTGAAGTTCAACTGACTTCTGGAACACATTGTGTTATGAGTAAATTTCCACAGCATGCCACACATTTCCTAGGTTTACTTTAGATCTTTTGCCAAGATTAACAGCATTTCTTTCATGTTGCTTTCTTTACATTTGTATCTATATTCCACGTTTAACATAATGGGTCTGGAGAAAGCATTAAAGATCTTTAACTTTACATAATTTGTTGCTGTCTAAACACTCTGCTTCATCCATTATTACACTTTGCATTTGTTTCTTTATGATTCACTCAACCTTCCCCTCAGAAAACTTCATGAACTACTAAAACATGCTGATTTTTCACAGGCTGGGAAATGCAAGATCTGCCTCATACTGATTTATCTATGAAATAATACAATTTAGGATAGCTCGAACAATTCACAGAAAGGACAGCCACCTCTAAGTCCTACACATTTTACAGAACTAACTATAAACATCTATTAACACATCACTAAACATTGCTGTTCCCCTACATCCTATTAGTATAAGTAGTTTTCTACAAATAAGTGCCTTGATTTTCATCTCATGTAGTGTGTTATTCAATTTGCTATGAATTTGATGTGCCTTCAAAAGACAATACACACTTTGTACCTTAGTTTGTTTCCCAGTAATGTATACCTCAGGGTTACACGAATGTGAGAATTTATCATTTTCACATGTGGCATACTGACCTGGTCATCATAACGGTACGTGAGGAATTGTTCCCCCGTGGTATCCTCAAGAAAACTCCCCTGTGGAGAAAGTGCAAACTCAGGCAAGAAGTATGCACCTTGGGACTGCTCTGCTCTCGTCTGTAAGAGATTCAGAAAGGTCACATTACAGCTACTGCAAACACAAGTCAAAATTTAAGCAAGCCTCTATGCATATAACTACAGAGATTAGACTTGAATTTTTTGGGGGTGGGGGGGCTGTGTTTCCAGGCACAGGATTTCTGGGTGCATATTTTGCTGCAGAGGTCTCTGACAAATGCCAGATGCTTAAAGGGGTCCAAAACCAACCCAGATGCTTCAAATAGCAGAATCCTCTATTAAACAAAGATACCATCTCTGGCTTATCAACCATCACTGCTGAAAGACACTGTGAAAACTTCACTGGAAAGCAACATTAAGCTACACTTTCTTTTTCGTTATACTCTTCACCGGACAGTTGCTGGCTGCTGCAGGTAACAGGGTTTTGGTTAAATACAGTGTAGGCATTCGCACAGGAAAATACAAAGACAAAACCATAGAATAACTCAGCCTGGAAGACATCTTAAAAGCTCATCTAGTCCAGCCTCCTCAAAGTAGGGTAGCCAATGAAACCACAACAGTGAATTACTTTCAGATCCTGCAGGAAGATATTACCGCAAAGAAGAGATCAGAAGGGAGCAGGGAATGGCTGGACCGAACACCAGGCAGTGGTCTGTATCATTCTGCACACTATTCACAACTGGTGGAGAGCAAAAGTCATACTGCGAGAGGAAGAAGGGCTCATTTTGAGCTATAGAGGAGCTAATTGTGTCAGATTAGGCATCAGTACCTCCAGCTGGGCTGACATCTGGGCCCTTATTAGACAAATGGCTTTTGTGTAACTGATCTATGCATGTTCAGTAATCATACACACCTGATATGTGCTAGACATGCTGAACATGCTGGTTGACACTCTCTTATTACACTGTACATCTAAAGCATCCCAGATAAGTAGTAAAGGTACTGCACAGACTCTTACATCATTGTTCCTACTACACTGTAACTTTAGCCTGGGAAGCTAATTGGTTTGCATACTGGGTAAAATAAGCAATTATCTTCTGAATGAAGACTATTGAGTCCAGCTGTGATGGGAGAGAGTGGAAAAAGCAAGCAGATGAAAATTACCTTCCAAAAGATTGCAACCTTTCAGGAAAGAAAACTAGGCTGAAATGTACAAGTTTCTGCTGGACATTTCCCAATGACTGCATTCAATAAACAGGGTTTCATTAAATTGTTTGTTGTATTTTGACATATACATTGTAATTTTACATGAAAGCTAGCAGTTTCCATCAACCACTTTCCAGACTGTTGGCTAGAACTGTACCAAATATAGGTGTGTAATCTCAGTGCCAGATAACTAGAGAGTTCAAAAGTAATCCACATAGTTTAAGCAGTTTGTGGTGGAAAAGGAAGGCAGGACCTTTTGCAGTTTCTCTCTTGCAGTAAATTCACTTTCTGAAGCTCACAACTCATCTCATAAAAAACAGATGACATGTCATTCGAAATACAGGTCCAGAGAATCTTCCGTTGCTTTTACTTACTCTGTTCTGCAAAAGAAGCTGTCAGCTTCTCAGGCTGTAAACCCCATCATTCCTGACAGCATTAGATGAACATACTTGTTTCAAATCAAGCAATCTTCATACAAACTAGAAATATCTTGCAAAGGACATGTCTAGACTAGGGTAAAAGGTCGTATTTTAGCATGCAAGACTGAACAAGATTTGAAAGAGGATTTTTTTCATCAGGCCTGCATAAGAGCAATTCATGTTCACGTCATCATGACATTTCTATAAAGCCTATTGCAGCAGTGGTCTCACTTGCACACTTTAGCCAAGTGACTTTTTATGCAGAATTAAATCATAAAATAAGAAGAATAAATCTACATTTGATAACAATTTCCCCATAAAGCAAGCGAGGGCCACAGTTATGCTTCTTGCTGTATCCAAGCTGGCTGCAGCCGATGCAAACCTTAACATGTTAAGTATAACCCAGACATGAAACTGGCTGACATAATCTGGCATTTTTCCCCACTGGTTTCACTGGGCTATCGATAGATCCTATGTGAGGGAATATGGCAATGATGTAATCCTATGATTTCAGCACAGGACTAATGGATAAGAGATATGCATTCTAAATCTCGGGTGGCCTGTGTTAAAGTACTTTTCTACCTCAGTGTCCCCAGGTGTAAACCACAATTACAACACCAACTGACACATATTAATGGTGTATTGTTTAGTTCATATTTGTAAAATACTTTGGAAAAGAATAGTGTTAAGTGCTAGCAATTTATAACAACAGTCTTGAAAGACCTGCCCAATCTACAGACAGAAGAGAATCCAAGTAAGCCAGCACACTTCTTAGATAAATGTATATATCACATTGTTGCCTAAATTCCCATAAACAAATTTGTCAGTAGGATATGCAGTGATTAACTTGCTTGTGTTCCTCATCTTCATAAGCTAAATATTTAAAATAGAAAGTCTTTGGACATTCATCAGTACTATGCTTTGAATAGAAAAAATGCCAACTTTTGAAGCTGAAATAACAATGTAATAAATATGACACGAAAAACTAAGGGCTTCTCTCAAATACATCAATTTTCATATTACAAGCTAATGAGCAGCTAGCCACTGGAAAAGCAGAAGAATGCTTGCTAGATTAAGGCAAGCAAAGCCTGGCTTCCAAGCCTGGAAAAATTTAATGTAAACGATGAACGTTTTATAAGGTTACACAGGAGGTTACAGTGGAAACTGATCTGCTAACTACAGCAATAGGTACTGCTACCTATCCCATATAACTAAAGTAAGGAAGAATCCAGCAAAGCATTTAATGAAAAATAAAAATCTACTAAGAACACATTATGAACACATTATCCTGGCAAACCAATGCTGAAGGCAAGTAATTACAGCTGATGAACAACCCAAATCAGTATCACAGTATGCTAGAGATTGGAAGGGACCTCGAAAGATCATCTAGTCCAATCCCCCTGCCGGAGCAGGAACACCTAGATAATGTTACACAGGAATGTGTCCAGGCGGGTTTTGAATGTCTCCAGGGAAGGAGACTCCACAACCTCCCTGGGCAGCCTGTTCCAGTGTTCCGTCACCCTCACTGAGAAGTTTCTTCTCAAGTTTAAGTGGAACCTCTTGTGTTCCAGTTTGTACCCATTACCCCTTGTCCTATCATTGTTTGCCACTGAGTAGAGCCTGGCTCCATCCTTGTGACACTCCCCCTTTATATATTTATATACACTAATAAGGTCACCCCTCAGTCTCCTCTTCTCTAAACTGTAGAGACCCAGCTCCCTCAGTCTTTCCTCATAAGGGAGATGCTCCACTCCCTTAATCATCTTTGTTGCCCTGCGCTGGACTCTCTCCAGCAGGTCCCTGTCCTTCTTGAACTGAGGGGCCCAGAACTGGACACAATATTCCAGATGGGGTCTCACCAGGGCAGAGTAGAGGGGAAGGAGGACCTCTCTCGACCTACTAACCACCGCCCTTCTAATACACCCCAGGATGCCATTGGCCTTCTTAGCCACAAGGGCACAGTGTTGGCTCATGGTCATCCTGTCGTCCACTAGGACCCCCAGGTCCCTCTCCCCTACACTGCTCTCTAACAGGTCGTTCCCCAACCTATACTGGAACCTGGGGTTGTTCCTGCCCAGATGCAGGACTCTACACTTTCCCTTGTTGTATTTCATCAAGTTATTCCCTGCCCAACTCTCCAGCCTGTCCAGGTCTCGCTGGATGGCAGCACAGCCTTCTGGCGTGTCAGCCACTCCTCCCAGCTTAGCGTCATCAGCAAACTTGCTGATAGTACACTCAATTCCCTCATCTAAATCGCTGATGAATATATTAAATAATACCGGTCCCAGTACTGACCCTTGAGGCAGTACAGTTAAAAAAATAATCAAAGCTTCAAATGATCAAAGAACTCTTTTGTATTGACTTACCAAAGTAGCAGAAAAACATCTTTTCCCTCTAGATATAGGTACCTTCAAATAACCTGCACAGGTTCAAAGCACTTTCATTCATACTGAATGCAAAATGCACTGTTTCCACTTAGTCCACTTTATTCCCCAATGAGGAATCTACCAAAATTCCTTGTAAGGCTTTAATATTTCTATGAACATTTTTGTTTAAACTTAACTCAAATTTCAACAATCTCTGGTTTTATAGTATATTGGGGATCATCTCTGAATGATTTAGCTAATCTGATATAAATTCATGTTTTAAGCTAGACTGCAAGTGCAAGTTTCAGAAAACAATTACATTTCATGCTAGTATTGTAAGTCTGTTTAACAGCCAGTTTAATGTTAATAGCTTTAAGTTAAACATTAAGTTAAACAAGTACACTTAATATTTAGAACAGGCATTTTAAAACAGCTTTTAAGATGATCTTAAGCATATGAAGACAGTAGAAGGTGATAATGTAGCCAAAAAAAGATATAATAATAATCATTGCATAAAATTCATTGAAATTAATATATCAGGGAGCAAGGAAGTACGACAAAGAAGAAAATTTAGAAGTTGGAAACAGATCAGTGTTTGAAAATCTTTCCAGGCATTGGTTAATCAAAACATGTAACTCATTAGTCGGAAACAAAAAAAACAATATATGTCTTCCATGCTACATCATTCCACCTATGTGAGCAAGGAGAACTACCCTGATAAGTAGATAACGCATGTAGGTTCTGGGAAGTGTAAAATGGCTCTGTTCTTATTCAAAGGCTCATGCTGCGAGCACAGCTTTGATCTCAGGTTGTGATTGCTTCCTCACTCATCACTCCCCACCTGAGAGCTTAAAGACTAAATAACTCTCCCACTTTCAATTGCAGAAGACAACATGAATAGTTTATATCCAAGCTTCTGGATTTTAGATCTCCTTCCACTGAGAGTTTCATGTTGTCATTTTTACTGCTGCCCAGTTTCACTGCTCTATATTCTACTCTGACTAGAAGCATCTGCCCAAGTTGAAGTTGCTGGATTTGGGTATTCTATATTTTATTATATTACTGAAAGAGGGATGATTACTGAGTGCTTCCCAGCCAATGCTGACATTAGCAAGTAGTGTGGCCAAGTAGAACTGAATCTGCAGACAAAAATAGTGTGCATGAACAGATGCCCACATAAAGCATATTTTAAAGTGAGGGACTCACTTTCAACTAGCTCCTATGGACTGTGTATCTCTCAGTGACCAAAGCACAGTAGGTGTGCTGCTGGGGCGCATCTTCTGGTTCAGTTTGACCAAAAATGAATCCCATTAGCACACTGAAACCACCATGAATTTTTTTTCCTTAATAGCCAGGATTTATATTAACTATCGCCACCCAATTCATTTGAATCAGAGCAATCACTAAAATGTAGAGCTGCCCTATGACTGAAAATTACAAATATTAATCATCCGCCATTCCTTCCAAGTAACAGATTAACAATTTCATCCAAGGATTTAAACTGCTATTGTAATTTCAGATAAATTAAAAAATGTAACAGTGTACAATCCGAAGGGATCACATGATACAAAGGCTATGAAAAGATCAACTGGACCTCATAATAACAAGTCACTATTCTATTTAATCACTCTAATTATTCCATATTTATATATAAACAGCAACAGCTTTAGAAAGTGAGCTTTCTGCTAAGCCTGAGTAGTGAAAGTCAAGAAGATGAGAAAACAGATGAAATATCTCAACTGACTTGAACATAGATAGAAATCAAACACTTATCTTTCAGGTACAGAGGAATTTTTAATTTTAGAGTTTGTTGGCACCAAGAACCACATTAAGAATAAGAACTATGCTCTTATGTACACTTCTTAATGCAAATCAGCATTATCTAGATTTAAATCAGTCATTCCCTGTCTAAACCTGTGTTCTTGCTAAAATTGAGAGCATGATGAGAACAAACTGTTTTGTGTAATGAAAAAGATTAAAACTTAAAAATTATCTATTTTAAATGCCAAAGATGACAAAACACGACACTTCCTGAAACTGCCCAATATCTTGTTTTTGAAGAGAAGCAGACAAAGCTTAAAGGTCCAGTCACCTAAAGCTTTATATGTATACGTACAACTGCGCTATCCTACCCAAAGTAAATACTATGAAAAAACAGACCAGCACAGTGAAGGCAGTTTGCTTCCTATACTTTTGTGGCTCTTTGATTAGTTCTTGCTGAAAGGGGAAAATTGGGAAGGGTCTTGAGAGCATTAGCTTCCAAAAATCACTGTTTTAAGAGAAAAGATGGGAAAAAAAGGTAAAGTGGGAAAAATTATCTGCGTTCTTAATGACTTGTAAATACATGCTTGTCAGATTAATATGCATGGCAAGTCCAATCATATACCAAAATGTGTGCCTTCTCATTTAATTCAAGTTAAATATCTGTCTACTAAGCTGCTGTAGCATATGATCTATGCCCCAGGGAAGTAATATACCAGCTAAGTAGCCGTTCAGTTGAACGGATTTTCAAGGACTCCAGCACAAAAAATGTTAGATAGAGAATAGCACTCGAGCTTCACCAAAACATGAAGTGTGTAAGCAGATAAACAGGGTCACATTAACAATTCAGAACTTCAGATATCTCCAGAGCAAGCAATCTTGATGAATAAATACCTAGCAGACTCAGATTAGCTTTTGCCATGGCCAAGATTTACGGAAACAGCTTCCTAATGCTAGACACTCTGAAACATTTAAAGACCCAGCAAGTGAACTGAGTTTCCACAGAGGCTGCCAGCAGCTCGGTATTTCTGGAGACCAGGCCAATTATTTAATTATTAATATTAAACCAAGAGGCCAGCATTTCAAACCAGAATTAAAGTATAAACGTCATCCTTCTGAAAAAAAAAAAAAGGCAACAAACACCAAAGGACTCAGCTGAACTGATGAAAGACGCGCTTCTTCATAAAAGAACCCTCAAACACTGAACACAACTCTCAGATTTCATCAGAGAAGATACAGGTGAGATGCCAACACAACCTGAAAGACTGAAGCAAAACTTCTTCCACAGAGAGAACTCAAGCGTCTTTTAAGTACTGCTTTCCCCATGGTGTATGCTTTGTATCAGTTAAAGGCAAACTTCTGACATATTTGATTTAAGCCCAAATCTAATGATTTTTCTCTCATCTCTCATTTTAGACCTGTTTAGAACACGTAGAAATAAAACAAACTTGGGTAAATGTGACTCTAATTTGAAGACACATACAAAGATAAGCAAGAGAATTCAGAATTATTTTGTATAAGCCTATTTATGACAAAGTAAAATGCTGTCAGCAAGCAACTTAGAAACTGAAAATTCAGCTTGTTGTGGTTTAAGCCCAGGCTGTAAGTCAGCCACACAGCACTCTTGCTCACTCCCCACCTTTGTCCCCCCCCCCGCCTCCCAGAGGGCTGGGAAGGAGAATCGAAAGAATGTGACTCCCATGGGTTAAGAATAGTCCAGTAACTAAGGTATAACACAAACCACTGCTGCTACCACCAAGAATAATAATAATGATAAGGAAATAACAAGGGAAGAGAATACGATACCACTTGTCGATACCCATCCCGACTGAGCAGTGAACTAGCCCTTCTGGGTAACTGTCCCCCAGTTCTACATCCTGGGCACGACATGCTGTGGTACGGAATACCCCTTTGGCTAGTTTGGGTCAGGTGTCCTTGTCTCTGCTTCCTCCCAGCTTCCCCTCCTCCCTGGCAGAGCATGAGGCTCAGAAAATCCTTGGTCAGAGTAAACATTTGAGCAGTAACTAAAAACACTGGTGTTATCAGCGCTGTTCCCAGGCCGAAAGTCAAAAACACAGCACTGCACCAGCTACTAAGAAGGAGAAAAAATGACTGCTACTGCTGAACCCAGGACACAGCTATTGCTTGAATTGTGTCTATGATTGTAAACTGAATTTAAGCAATAACTACAGTCATATTTATAAGTGCAAGAAAGCAACTGCTCACATCATTTCCGCTGCTCAAATGAAGCCCATCCTGTGCCCATTCAAGCTCTAGGAATCATCCCACTGATAAATACACTCAAGATCCTTTCATCAAAACAAGAGTGCTCAGACTAAGCCCTTCTTCATGCTGTAGGTTTGTACAAATTAAAGCCAACACTGAACACAAGAAGAATAATAGAGATCATTTTGGTTTTAAGATACTATCTTTCAGTCTTTTCAAAAGGACATTTCTACCAGATTTGTTCTTGAATAAACATAAATACATTTTCTTTGGCATAGCTTGGTCTGCAGACAGATCAACACATTTGAAAATCTTTTCCTGTACCTTCAAGGAATTTATACTAGTGATTAGCTTTTGGATATTTATCAGTAGCTACTTATGTTTTTCCTTGCTTTGGTCTGGCTAAAAGATTAAACTTCTTACTGAAAGGCTGCAGGAGTATTTAGCCAAAATCTCATTTAGTTTCAAAACCCAGCTTAAATATCAAGTCTGTTTCATATTTCCAAAAGAAATATGAACCCCTGAGTTTTCCTTCTTCCAATGAAGCTGCTCCTAAACTCAGTGTTAGGCAGACTCTACTCTCTTTCCAGAGGATTGATTTGATGTGTCTAATATTTGGTTTTAAATGAGCTGCACTAGCAGACTGAAGTTGCTCCTAGTGATATCAATGGCAAAGTTCCCACTGACATCCTTACAGGCCCAAATACATCTGCAGCAAGACAACATCCGTTTCAATATAACTTTTACTAATAGGACTGTGAATAACACTAGATATTCAATGCTCTTGAGCTTTGCAAAAGTGAGAGCCGAGATGAAAAATACAGCACTCTGATGGGATGACCCTAGAGCAGTTCATGTCCAATTATTGTCAGAAAGTTAGTGACTGTGGATCAAATTCTGCTTTCAAAATATGCAATACCCAATTATTTCCCTAAGTCTTTAGTTTGGCCTTGGGGGAATGAGCACAACAACATTTAGAGCCAACATAAAAGCAATTTTATAGCATATAGCTAAAACATACTATAAAATCTGGGTATTAGGATTACCACTGAGAGTTTCACATACAAAATGTACAAAGCCTATTCCTAAGAACAAGATAAAAGGTTTGCAAAGATATGGATTTACCAGTAAGAAGAGAAGAAAGAAGCTAACAAAAAAAAAAAATCCAGTAATTTTAATCCCTGTCTTCTGTTTTTCTGCCCCAGGGCTGATACTACTTGTATTCCCAACATAGTGGGATGTCTATTTTCTGTCTCCTTACAGATGCCAAGAGGGTGTATTAAGGATGCCAGTGGCATCGGTGCTGAAAGGCTGAGGGGAGCTGGCAGTATGGGGAGGAAGGACCGCACCTGCTGTATGGAAGGGAATTCATCCTTGAACTCATACCTCCTGCATGCACAGCAGATTGCTGTTTCTTTACTTGTTTATGGATTTTATATAAGGGTCTTGGTTCAACAGTTTATTTATGTCTTATAACGTGAAATTCTAACAGCTTTGAATGGTGAAGGAAGATTCTACCTGTAAAATCTGAGGCTTCGTGCTTTGGGGGAAAGGGGAGTGCTTGGGGAGTGTTTTCACTTTTTTGTTTTAAAGATTGAAGTTTTACTAAAATCCTCTTGATGAACACTCCTCTGTGCCTCAGACAGTGAAAGGGAAGGGATATCTTGTAAAAATAATCTGGAAATGAGAGAGAAAATACTATTTCATTAAAACTTTAAAGTCTTGCAAGCAAGACAGATGTAGCTGACTAAAGTCATTAAGAAAGATTATTTTTTATCCCTTTTGTCACTATATGTTCCACTTCCAAACAAAACCCTTTTTATTTTATATTTAGTAACTTAATAATTGGAAAGATTTTTGTAATAAGTCAAGCCCTTGTCATAAATCAAGCAGTATTGAAGCATGTTCTCATGGAACTCTCATTCACTGAAGGTTTCTGTGATCTCCATAGAAAATACATGCTACAAAAGTACTTAGCAAAGAAACCAGGATAACCTATAATACTTCTTTTTAGAGTTCTGTATTGTGCCTTAACCCAGCAGGCAGCTAAACACCACAGAGCCAATCACTCACCTGTCTGCCAGTGGGATGGTGGAGACAACTGGGGAAAAAGGTAAAACTCATGGGTCAACACAGAGACAGCTTAATAGGACAAAACCAGAACATTGTTGGGTACTGAAAAAAATATTGTTAGCCACTATCAGATAAAAAGGTTAATGATGAGATAAAGTAGGATACAAGACTTTACACAATACTTAGTTCCTATACAGCGTATTACAGAGTCAGAATATAAACTTAGTTCTTATATACTTTCTCAAATGACTCAAAGTTGTCATGATCCTCATTTTACAATGGCTGCTCTCAGGAGAGTCTGGCTAAGAATGACATGGGACTCCTGACTCAGATTTTCCCGATTCTTTTCATTTAAATTATAACCTTAATGTTATTAATGTTATGTTATGTTAGTGTGATTATTTATATTTAATTTCCTTTTGAGTTTTTTCTTTAACAGTGATATAATTTGAACTGACATACTAACATGCTTTTCATATACTTCAGTTGAAATTGCGCCTAAGGGCGGTGAAATTCTCATCCATGAGCTGTATAAGGAAAAAAAACTCTGGCACTCAGAAGCCAAACACCTGCTAGAACTAGTGGCAGATCCAGATTTTTAAGAGAATTCCTGTTGCATAATGAAAACACAAAGAAGGGAAATGTGTGGGGCAATGGAATGGTATTAAAACCACAGCACTTAGGGGAAAAAAAAAAAAATCCTAAATGGCTGTATACTTCAGAGCTAATTTCTGAAGATCTTGACATTAAAGATGTGCAGAAATGCAATTATAAACAAACCTCTGTAACGTGGGGAAGGCTAAACAGTGACTCTACCATACACTGCAGGCCACTGCCATGCCTTTCGTTGCTAATGACAGGGAATTTTCTCCCTGCCATCAATCTCAGTACATCTGCTTCTGATTCAGGTGGCAGGGGAAAATTGGCAAAAGTATTCAGCCCAAAAAAAAACCCTGCCCTAGAACTAGTAATTTTTCTTCATTGCATACTGTTTATGCAATGTTGTCATCAGCAACAGCATAGTGTTTATCATGAACTGAACAGGTAGATGAAATGTAAGAAATTGCTCAGCTACTGTAAATGACTGCAGTCTCCTAACAGACCTGGCAACAGGCAAACTCTCAACCACCAAGAACTGGAATAATTTTCCAGTAAGAAAATACACCTTTGGTGCAACTATTTGAAGATCAAATAGCCCAAAACTCAACCAGGAAAACCAAGGGTATGCAACTAAGCAACTTCAACAGATTAGGAAGTCAAAAAGTTTCTGATAATAAGTATCTATCATGACAAAAGATCTCAGTGAATGAGACCCTCAAAGTCCTATAAATACCATATAAACAGGGATAAGATCCAGTAATATGAAGAATAAGATGGCAAGATTCCTTTTCAGACAAGTCAAATCAGTTTACTGTAGGATACAAATATCCCTCAAAAAGAATATACTTAAGTCATACACACAAAGGTCAGTCAGCTATACTAACAAAGTAAAATAACACAGGAGGCAAGAACAATCTTTATCGATCCTCAGTGTTTGCTGACCTACTTCAATGACTTCACAAAGAATACACACACATACAAGGCTGTGTAAAAGCTTGTGAATGTAGATTAACAGAGAGAAATTGCTCAAGTAAATGGAAAACTGGCGCCAGAACTTCTCTTGTATGTTACAGGGGCACTAACATGACCTGCACAATACAGGCCACAGCTCTGAGTGAGGAAATTTCTTCATCAAGCTCATTGCCTCTTTTTAAAATAGGAAACATCTTCTAAAAGATTCAGTCACTTTAGAATTTATCAAGGAAGAGAGAGTACACCAAATGTACACATTATTTCCACATTCAATTACTTTCATTGCTAAAATTCTGTACATTTTTTGCTCTGAACCTGCCTAGATTCTGATCGAGGTCTTTGGGTGGGTCTGTAGGAGGTTTTTTGTGCTATATTACACTGTCCTTTATGATGATCAGAAACAATTTTCTCCCCTTTCCTCAAAAAGGATGGGAAAGGTGGTGTGTGGTGGCCTAACAGCACTCACAAATGACCAAAACATTTATAAACACATTGCTGGTAGTACTGTCCCACGGAATGGGAAAGCTTGGGCTAACAGTGTTCATCCACCTTTTTCAGCAGAAGGCTGACAGCACCTGCTACCATCTTGTCAACACATCTTCAAAGAGGGATGCAGGTTGGGAGACATCCTGAAGTTCTAGTTACAAAGACAGACCACCCTGAATAATAGTGTAAATAATCAAAATGTTTATCTTCCCTGCTACCTCTAGCTGATGAATCCTTTCTCACCTGAAAGAAATTAGACTGTAGAGAATGCCACTGCCAGATGTTCACTCTCAGGCCAACTTGTGATTTACAACAGCTCAGCACGTGAATGTGTCTAACACACGGCGAGGAAAACGTGACTTTTCCACCACTAGTTTTCCATAACTTCTGATAATTTTAGTGATATTAACCCAGTTCTTCATCTCCTCTTCATTCTCCATGGCAATAAGTCCCTTTGCAGGGTTTATGGACTGAGCAGCCTAGCACATTGACTAAGTCAGGCACATTTTCACAATAAGGAAGCAGTTAAATGGTCATGGCTCTGCTGTAGGAATGTTGGTTTAAGGCTATTAATAAGGCACATGAGGTGAATGCCTTTCAGCCAAGCTCCCTCCATGTGTGCACACCTGTTTCAGCAGGATTTTAAAGAGAAATTCCCAAAAGAAGCTGTTCACAGCACAGTCTCTAAGTCTCAAGTGCATTTTTGCAAATACTCTAGAGCTTTTAAGCTTTTTGTGCTGTAGTGATGTCAGGAATACTGATAAACCACCAGGTAAAGCACACTGTTCCCTGGAAGCTATTTTTCCCTATGAAATTATCTTTGTCTTATTAGCATCTCTGTCATCTACCACTTTGAGACAATTGCCACTGACTTCCACAATCTTGATAATTCCTACCTGATCTGCTGCTGCTGAAATGCTTTCCCTGATCCAGTCCCATTGCTCAGACACTGCAACTCACTTCTCCAAGCATGCATCCATACTATTACATATTTGGTTTAGCCTCATTTAAATCTCAGCTTAACTATTCCCCCAGTCCAGTGATGCCAGTTCTTGACATCTTCGATCCATCCATTTTCTTATTTCCTTTTAATATTGTTTTTTTCTGTGGGGGGAAGGGGGTGGTTCTCCAAGTGTACTTTGCCTCTGCCGCTTGCCAGGGAAAGCATCTCAAGCAGGGCAAGGTTTTAACTGTGCATTGTGTTGAGCCAGACACACTGTCCAGCATTAACAAAGCAAAGGCTGACTAGAAAAAGGTCAGTAAGTGAACAAAAAGCAAATAATGTAACAAAAGAAGCAGAAGCAACTCCCCCCCAAAAAAGTAATCTCCAAATCAGAAGAGACCAAAAATGAAAGAGGACCTACCATTAATCTGAGGATTGTCCCCTTCCTGGTCACAATTCATCTACTAGCTTTAACTGACAGTATTTCGTGAGTACACTTACTAATAAGCCACTACTAAGATAACTGTGTTTTATCAGTAAAAAACAGAGCAATTAAAAGCTCACAACAGGCACTGCAGGCATCTGTACCCTGACAACTGTTAAGACTAATGGTCATTAGTTTAACGTACAATGTGTACAGTAAAGCAGGACGACTGATATGGTGAAGGGGAAAGGGCTCTTACCGAGGTGAGAAAAGATAAACACAGGGTCTGCTGCTGGAAAGAATGAAATAAATCCTCTGAATGAACCAGAATTGCTGAAATGTTCGAAGACACAACTGAGCAAGTCAGACACCAAATGAAAATAGAAACTGCTAATTCAGAACAGGATCCCTGCCCTAATCAGGATAGTTTCAACGCAACAACTTTATCACCCATCTTCCATGACCAGCGAAGAAATTCCATTAAGCAGTTTTAAAATGTTCCAGGTGATTACAGAAAGACATTCAAAATGAACATGACAACAGAAGGAGGATGAAAACAACACTGAGTAACATCTGTAAGCCGAAGGCAAGGCATTGTCTCATATTTTGGAATTAAGTATGATGCCCACTAAAATGCTCTGCATTTTCTTTTTAAATATTTTAAGCACCAAGTGTCTTCACTGTGACTGATCTCACTAACATAGCATTTTTAATCCTCTAATGGTATTCCAAATGAAACCAGTAGCAAGCACAAGTGATTTAAAAAGGTATCACAGAAGGAACAATGAAAGGCCATGTGATTTTATTCCTAGTCAGTCATCTTTTATTCTCATTCAAACAGCTGAAGTTGAGTGGATTGCTCCACTATATATGCATTACTCTGGGAACTTGGCTACCACATCCACAATATGTGATTTGCCAATACATACCACCTGCACACTGAGGGAACGGAAGACCTTCCTGTGGAGGAATATCTTCCCATCCTGTGTGGGTGTACAGAAGCAGATGTGGACGTACAATGGATAGCTCCCAGGACAGATGAACCGAGACGTGTCATAAGTCATGCATTGCTTTCCAATAATGATTATCTTTCTACAGGAAATTTAGCAGAATAATTTTCCTCCTCTGGAAGACCGCATTGGAGTTTATGATGGCATAGCAGATGGCTAATATAGAAATTGTCTTGTTTCCTTCTCTCCTTAGCAGTTTGAAGAAGCTAACTGTAGGGGGTAATAACTTTTCAGCATGTACCTAGTTGCTGGCATTTCACTGAATCTACTGGCAACTGAAAACTAGACACAACTGAATACTAAGTAGAGGCTGTAGCTAAGCTATTTAAGAGCCCTGCTACCTTGACCAGTACTGAAAACACTGTGGACAGACTGATTTACTGTTGCTGCTGCTACAATCTAATCTCGACACATTTGCCTTGCACGCAAAATGAGCAGTTAGCTTTAAGTGATAGACACCGTTTAGAAGGCAAGACATTTAGCCTCCCCTGCTTCAGCAAAGTGGACAATACCCGTTTCTCTCAGAAGCAGGACAGCTACTAAGGAACAGCTTTTCAAAAGGAGCTTGTATATACTGAATTCTAAGAGTACACATCATCTTGGTTTGTACACTTGACCTTGTCTTTTGAAAAGCTGTCATGCCTCTTGTAGGACAAGGGGTACTCCACTCACTACTTATAAAAACAGCAAGGACAAGGGGAAACGTGGAGTTCCCAGTACATGCCTCATTTCTAACCAGGAGAGCAAAACCACCTATTCTTGCATACCTAGCAGCTTCTATTTTACCAGTACCATTTACACGTAAAGTTAAACGGAATACTTGACAGCACAGTTTAATTTTGAAGATTTACAAAAGGGCACTTTTCCTACAGAATATTTTTCAAGTATTCCTGAGCACTTTTGGATGGATCTGTGGCAATAACCTCCCCTGAATTTTCTTATCCGCAGTCAGCTCTTAGTTTGCCAGTACAAGCTAATGTGAGCTAGGAGGCCAATGCTAACAGTACAATATCTAAAGCTTTAGCATGGTTCCAGATTCTCATATGTTTGTCTTTAGCATTCTAAGACTTTTCAAAATACAGACAGAATCCAAGAACAATGGACTGTGTAAAGGCAGGGAAATAAATTCATCCACCCTTTCATTTAATTGCAGAGGATTCCTTTTGCCCTATGTATCTATGACTTCTCAGACCATGACACTAGAAGCTACTGAAGCTAGAACCTGCACAAACTAGTGAATCTGCAAACAGTGGTGTGAGATACCGGGTTCAGTTGATCTGTTCTTATCCTGCATAATTGTACATCACTCTCCACTGCTTTACAAATTGTAAACAATAAGATAGTCTCACTGCCACAGTTAAGCCATGCTGAAGTTAAGCCATGCTGAAGTTAACTGTGGCAGTAATCCTATTTATATTTGCACTTTTTACAGGCCTGGCTTCCTCTGCCCTCTATACAGAGTAAAACGTTCTTATACAAAGCCTAAATGCATCAATTTTAAATAACAAGACCAAAATATAAATCTTAACCTGTGTATTTCTCTGCAAGTTTGGCTGTACTTTGAATTATCAGTCCAGAACATCTTTATTTCAGAGCTCAGTCCTTTTTGCCAAAAAAGATGTTCTTTTATCCTGATTACAGTGAAAAAGGCCAACTTGCTGGCCTGAATCAGGCTATAATTATTCTCTGCCTTTATACAAGCTTTTTATAGTTCCTGGTAGAAAGGCTGAAGGGAATCCTACACAAGGTCTGAAATTTGTTGCCCTCTTACAGAAAACCATCCAAAATTACTAAGATTTCCTCATTCCCTGTGTGTTCTTCCTATCTTAGCGTTAACATGATGCATGCATTATTTTTTCTCATTTTCTGTTACTCCAGCTTTAATAACAGATGAAGGGGCTGACTGCAAATTGTTCTATAAAAAAATACTACCAATTTCTCAAAAAAGATTGATTACCTACTTAAATAAAATCCTCAAAGAAGCAACTACACACTTAAAAAGGAAATATGGGACAACAATAAATTCTCCGAGTAAAAATGCCTATGCCAAGAAGATTTAATATGGTCCCTGAATCTCAAAATAAGCCAAAACTATTCATTCCTTGCCATTTACAAACACAGAAGCATTCTAAATTGCCTAAAAGCCGTAAGAATCCAAACCAATCACCAGCATTTCACACATCAACCAAATGCTTCATACAGATTGGGAAAACGCAGGGCTGCACTGCCCTCCTGGTTTTGCTCTGTACTGCTGCTACCTGGGAGTCTGGGGAATGAAGATATGTAGGAAAGGGAGAACCTGGTTCTTTACACGGTATAAAAATTGCATTTAAAAATTTCAGTAAAATAACAGGAAACCTTGCACTTAATTCCTCTAGTCTACTGTGAGGGGACAAGTAGAGAAACAGGGCACCCCACTTAAATAAATATTCCACCTACTACTACTCATTTTTCTCCTTTCATACATATGAAAACCAGCCAATTTGTACTAGTTTCAAAATAATATTCAAGGAACAAAGGAATTTATGTACAGAGCATTTTGAACAAAGTCAAAATACAGAAACTAAATTCAACTTCAGCTGAGAAATGTTTTCAAGAAATTAAAGTTAATAGAATAAACCCTTCTCTGTAAATCTCTTCTTATAATTTCCTTTAAAGATAACATGTTAGATTTAAGTACATATCAAATGCTTTTGGTTTTTTTTTACAGAGGATCTATTCATAGCAGCTTGTATTTGCAACATATGCAGCAAATTATACAATTAAACACTTAATCCTAATAAAGTTTAAATTTCACCCCAACAATAAAGCCTGCACAAATCTTGCTATACTTGAAATAGGACTCTAGAAATAACCAATAAAAGTCACAAGTAGCTATCATGACAATTAACATCTGGATATTTGAAATGGAAAGTTACCTGTTTATATTGAAATGTTCTGATGAAATATTAAGAACTATGAATACTTTTTTCAACTGCTAAATAAAAACCCATATACTTTAACAAGATGTAGGGAAATATCAGATAGGTAAAAACCCTGTCAGTCAGTTTCAATGTCTCAAAAATGTGAGCTCTAATGTGCCCCTCATCAGCCATGAATGGGCTGATCCCACTGAGAAATCTCTGCAAGACCAGTGCCTTGCAGAAGAGCCAAGTACTGCACCAACCCTCATGCAAACCCAGAGAGAGAAAAACAACTGCTGCAGCAGAGATCCTCTGGTACTAACAGCCCATACAAACAGCACTGGCTGCTAGGGCAGCCCTCCAAAAAGAGGATGGATGTAGATGAGCTAAACCAGCATTTTAAAAGCTGAACAGGACTTAACAAGCATTGATGAACAGAGCAAGTATTGACGTAAATGCCTTCACAAAGAGTAATACTTTCTGAAAGCATGATCCATTGGGCTCAAGCATGTCCCCTCCAATCCAAATTTTATTTCAAGCACTACATATATCTGACCTATCTGATTGTTAACTTTATGCCGCCCTGAGCAGGATTTTCTTCTAAGCTACTTTATTAGAAGTGCAAATTCCAATACAAAATACAGGTCAGTGAAGTAGGCCTCCATTTTGTAAGAGCAATCATGCCGTTGCAAGCCCCAGTTCAAGCAGACATTGAGCCAAGCAAACTGTATCACCCTTCCAGATGAAACATCATTTGTCATTTTTCTTGACCCATGTTCTCATTTAGCTGTGCAAAGAGATCCCACTGTGGTACCTTCTCAACTAATAATAACACCAGGCTAAATCACTGTATGTTGTATACAGCACCCTTGTAACTTACATGCAAAGAAGAGTCCATAAGAAACTTGCAGCTAACACTTAAACTAAAACTCAACTAAAGATAATCTCATTTTGCCTCAGACTTTGTTAGTGCAATCACACACACTATACGTGTGCATATTGCCATATAGCATACAAAGTCCAAAACTTCAGCAGTGAATCAAAGCTTTCAACATTGCACACCACCACCTAAAAATGAGGAATGTTATTTTTTAAGGGGTTTTATGCTCCTCTTAAAAATTGTGCTAGCTTATCTCTGCAAAGAAAGGCACATACACTTCGACAGATAGTAGGTACTTTTGATTTAACTTGGAGATGCAGATGCAATTCCTCAGAATAAAATAGATGTCTAACTCTTTCAAACCCATTAGCCTTAGACACTGAAAATATCACCAAGAATGTGGGTCTTTCATCACAAGGACAGATTAATGGAACTGGACCTGCCTTTTATCACTTGAGGAATCACATTATCATAAAATTTAGTAAACTGCTTTATGCTTTAAACTGAATAATTTCATGAAAAGTGTTCAGAGTGGTCTGATTTTGAAAAGGGAAGAACTAGCAGGTGCAAGGATGTTGTACCAGAAAACTCTTCTCTCAGGGGACTGGATAGAGCTGATGACATGGGAAAGTTGGGTTGCCAACATTCTACAGGGTATATAGCCCTGGAATTCTGGGAAAATGAGTTGGATTATGAAGGTTGAAGAGACATGCCAGCCCATTACTGAAAAATAACCTAATTGAGTTTTGCCAATTTCACCTGAATGATTACTTCAAAATGAAGGCTAGTGCTACTTTTTCATTGCTGCTAGTCTGTTTTCTTCACTTCTCAGCTCCCTTCTTTCACAGGCCCACCTGGAGCTAAGAAAGCACATTAGTGAAGATTTCCCACAAAGGGTTGGTTTTGTGCAGCCAACTATGCTTTCCCCATACTTAATGCAGCTTTTCTTGAGAGGAGTTCCTCAAAACTCAGTATCCTTACTCAGAGAGTAAGGCAATGCTAAGTGGTAACAATGGAACCTAAAGGTTGGCTTTGACTATTCTGATCCAGACATGCACATAATGCACATAACTGGTTAATGTTTGCATAATTCAGTCATATTTTGTGCCAGAGGAATCTCTTACTTCATGAGTTAAATTTTATTCATAGCTGAAGCCTACATTCAAAATAAGACTGTATTATTATGGAAGCAAAAACTTGTAAAAACTGAAAACTCCCTTTGAAACACATGCTTTCCAGTAAGAGCAGCTAGCGAAATGCAAAACACGGTCAACATTCCAACACCATGATGTCAATTTTCATATGCACAGACAAAATGCTACATGTAGAAATCAACGCTAGATCTTCCGTATTTATGGTGTGCTTGTGTTTCCCTCTATTTTCATTAGCAGAACTGCACCATGCAGTGGACAGTGTAATCCCTTAAAAGGTTGAAAGGAATCTTCTGAATATAGTAAGTCTGGCAAAAAGACACACAGATTTTTAACAAGTGAATTTCCATGTTCTGCTTCAGTTCTCTTGAAAAATAGCATACATGCTCTAAGGACTGGTTTTGACGTTTCCCTCTGCAGTAGTTTGGAGAAATTCCTGCCAACAGGGATGGTCTGGAACACCTGATAAAATGGTCTTCAATGACACACAATAAAAAAGTGACATGTAAAAATGGAAACCACTTCAAATTTTGCGAGGTTTATAAGCAACAGGCAAATTTTTTTTTTATTATCTCTGCTTTTTTTCCAGAGGGATAAATACAGCCAATTTTCAAGAAAACCAACAGCTGCAGACACAGCTTTAAATGCCATCTGTCCTTAGCAGTCACATGAAGAAGAGATTAAATGATTCACACCACACAACAGGAAATATGATAACCAGCTAGTTAGCACTAATGAAATTCAGCCTCAATTCACTTCCTATGGGCAGGTCTCAAGAAAAACTCCCACTGATGTCTCAGGCAAAGTGCCTGCAGGCTCTAGTGCACTGTTACTCAAGTGCAGAATGTTACACTGCTGAAGCAGAAAGCCTGAATTTTACAAAGGTTTCTCTTGTGGCATAACCCCCTAAGTCCAGGGGGCTCACTAGCCCAAATCTTTTGCAGGACTAAGGTTTTACTACCTAGGCCAGGAGTCCTTACAGTATCACCGACCCAATGTGAACTTTTGACAGACAAGGAATGATAGGACACTTCTATAGTACAGTTGAAGAGGACAAGGTCTTTTCTTCAATATTCTCAAGGACTGGCCTTAACATCTGAAACAGCAAAAAAGAAAGTGCAATCCCTACATCTTCCCCATTTCTAAATAGTGGCTTGTATGTGGCATATGACAGATGGCTCACAGAGGTCTAAATTCAGCAAGAAAAATAAGCAATTACAAACAAATACATCACTGGTGTTTACTAAGGACATAATTCAAGCAAGTTCAAAAGATCAGAACAAGACCCACATGTTCTGTTACCCCAGCTACAGCCCTTCTCAAGATGGTTATCTACAGGAAGAAATTTTCTCCAAGAAAAGCTCAGTGTTCAAGTACATTTCTGTTGCCCTTGGAGAAACCACGCAAGTTTAAAAAAAATAAAGAAAAATTCAGCTCATAAATAAAAATTAAAGATATACAGGAAAATTTCCCTTTTAAACTAACACTGCTGTTTAAGACTAGGTAAAGGTTTAAAAGGTTGCAGGTTAAGAACAGGAGATGCTAATAAGGTATTTGTAAGGCACATGAGACATGCAACATTAAGTAAAATGTATTTGTCTACTGATCTAATTGCTTACTAATTTTCAAATCTATTCCCACTGGATAAGTAGTGGCATTTTAAACCCAGCTCCTGGCATTAAAAATGCATTTATAGTTTCCTCTTAGCTGAAGAGAAACAGCTGCATGGTAAAACCCCATACATTAAGATGGCATTCTGGAGGTTTTCTTATAGTTTTAAACAACCTATTGTGTTCTAAAATTAAACTGAAACAGGTAGGAAGAGGAAATGGGAAAAGCATTTGGGTGCACAGTTTCACACTGGAGTGAAGGCAACTGCTCACTCATGCAGGGAAAATGTCTGGAATATTTGTGTCTTACAGAAGGACCGATCACATAATGAAAGTGGAATTTAAGCCAAGCCTTATTTAGTAAAATACCAGAAGCCATTTCTCTATCTTGCTTAAGGAAATACTAGTGTTTGTTTAAAAATAAGAAACTATCCAGCAATTAAATAAGATGACCCATACTTACATACTTTAAAAACCTTTCCAGAGCTTTAAAATTTGAAGATGTTCCAAAAACATTATGAAAATGTTTGTAAAGAAAAAGCTGATGTAAACATAAAAATTATTCCAGGCAGACAAAGCAGCACAAAGTGGAGGCACCTACACAGGTTTTGAGCAAGTGTCCAGGATTTCAGATACACCTGGAGTTTGGAGAATATATTTCTTTGTTATTTTTTTTAATGACGAGTCATAAATGACAGTAGGTTTAGGACTGGTTCTAACTTCTAGTTCAATAATCCTCAAGTGTAGCACCAAGTAACAACAAAATGATGTTCAGACAAAGGATCCATCCAGTCCCACAGCTTCTGACATAGCCATAATGAGCACACAAAGAGCATATCTGGAGCCAGTACGTACAATACTCCCCTGCAATACTGTCCTGGACTGACCTACTTTCCCTAGCCTGCTTTGGTTTGTCCATATAGTAACACTTGGTGGATCTTCCCAGTACTCATCCTGTCTGTCACAAAATCCATGAAACCTGCTACTCAAAAAGAAAGCCCTAAACAAACCTATAGCAAGAAGTGCCAAAGATCATTATGTGGAGGACAAACACCTTTTATTGTTTCAAATCTATCTCCCAATAGTTTTATTTAATGGCATGCTGGAAGAAACAAGTTACCAGCTGATTCCTGCCTAGCCTTTCCACCCCACTCAAAGGGATCAGAACTGTATGCAGCACTCAAGTGTATACAGTACTCAAGCAGGCACACCAGGAGTTCATAGTGTTTTACGTTTCTCCCCTTCACAGCATTGCCTACCATCAAATTTGCACTGCTAACTGCTGCTCTACGAAAAGACAGACTGAGAATCACCAGTCCAGAGGAAAAATGTAATTGTTAGTCACATAAAACACCTTATATTCATATAAGGTTATAAAATCATGACACAAACCCAGAGTCTGTTCAAGCAGTCTTACCAGTTACTGGCTTTAGTAAATTCCCTACATATCATACAGCATACACAACACACGTCTCCAGTGATAGATGTACTCCCTCTCCTGCTTTCTAACAAAAGTGTTGATGAGATCAGCTGAAAGAATTGGTAATATGTTGGATGTACCTGGCAGTTTCCAGCTAGAACATCATCTACCAAGCAAGCAATACTCAAGACACTATTATGCTATTGTTTTTTTCAGCCAACATCCATGTTAGTCAACCAGGGAACAGTTTAAAACTATTTGGAGTCTCAAGAAAACAAAACACCAAATGAATAATGAGACCTTGAAAGCATCTAATAAAAGGCAACTCTCAAGAGAGGAAACCAACTCATATTTTAGCATATTTCATTTGTTATACATCCAGAGAGAGCACTGAGCTTTAGCCTTCTGCTTTCACACCACTCCTACACCAACAAGAGGGCTGCAGTAGCTGGAAAAGCAAGGAAAACTTCCATAAGAAAAAGCAAATGTGAATGTACCAGAACCGGCACTTGCATTGTCCTTTCACATTTCTCCACCACAGTAGATGGCCTGGAGCAGCCACATATACAAGCAGAGAAATTGCAACAAAGGGGGAATTTTTTTGGAGCCAGTTAATTTCTTGCTGAATCAGCCAGCTGGGAATAAAGCCAGTATCTGCAACCTCCTCAGAGCTGCTGCAAGGTGCAGGCCAGGAAACATTTATTGCCAGAGAGCTTGAGAGAACACAATCCCTCGCTCTTTGCATTCTGTGGCAGTGCAGGTGTGCCCAATGTCATCTTCTATGATGCTAAGAGAAAACAGCTAAAATCCTCATGTCTGCAGTTCCTATAGAGTGAGCCTCTCTAGGCCCTTTCACATCTACACTCTAGAAACGATACCGTGTTCTGCTTGCATGCACTGACAACAGTCTATCCTATAAATTTTAAGCAGCTTCAATTTTTGGCAAAGTACCTGATGACAGAAAAAAAAAAGTTACAGAAATGCATGTTTCCACATATAAACAAATGCTTCACCTATTTAATGCTGCCAAACAGCATCATTAACCAGTTGGGACCTCCCACCATGACACAAATGACAACAGTTAGCATACAACGCAATCTAGTAATTGCAACTGCAAGTGCATTTTTAATATCATTTCACAATTTAATCGAGCTGACTTGCATTCACTGTTTCTAGTGCATCCAGAAGCATGACAAACTGACAATTCTTGGAAACCACATTTCTCAAAACAGACTGAGAATACTGTTTTCATTTTCTCTCCATAATGATGTTAAATCTAATAAATATAAAATTAGAAACAGAAATAACATTGTTCCTAAATAATTTATGTAATGTGCTGTCTGGAAGGGACACATTAGGCAAAGCTTTTTAAACCTGCCCTCCCTTTATAAACATGATGCTTGCACTGACACTTCCCAAGTATTAGCAAATACCTGCACACCCAGGTACTAGAATTCACACACCAGAAACCTACTCCTTCAAAAGGGTTTTAAGAGTGAACTCTTTGGTTTAATCAGCTAAACATGATGACAAATGCTTAGCCAGACTTTTGGAAGTGCCTAAGGCACCTAATGCCTGGTTCCCATTGGATTAACTGAAATTCCTCCTGTTACTTGTTTTGAAAAATGCAGTTAAGTGCCTACCAATACAGTACTTAACAGTATTGGAGTTTAACTTGCCTCAAGTCTTACTGAAAAGGCTCCACATCACACAGACCATTCTGAAAATGCTGCTATATCTGCATTAAGTTTAGCACCCTTGTGTAACTGATGGTCATCAAAAAGGGGGTTTGTAGGACTGTTACTTCATCCTCACAGCAGTTGGACTGAGGCTGTTTTGAAAATTTGACAGTTAAATTTAAGAGCATTGACAGTCTACAGACGACAGCTAATTATCAGTAACATTTCTCCTCTTATGGGAAAGAAAGTTATATGCGTGCTTTTAAAACCTGAACTGCTGATCTAACGGTGACAATAAAGTGAGTGCAGAGGGCATATCAGAACTGCAGTGCTATACAGCTCCTGTGTGAGGCTTACTTGTCTCCCCAGTGTTGCCATGGCTGTATCCAATGCCCTTCCTGGAATGTTGTGCTCACTAGCAACCTGTACTTCAAAACCAAGCCCATTCTTTCACCATGCACAAACTCTCTCTGTTTTACAGAGATTTTGCATAATACATATTATACCGGAATTGTGAAAGTAAGACTGTGTTGGACTGTGTGCAGCCACAAGACCTTATCATTGGTATTATCAGCTATACAAAATCTTAACAACACACTGAGTTAACAGTGAAGTACAACATTTCCAGGGTATGATATAACTCATGCCCAAAAATTTCTTGCATAGCCTTACAATACAAACAAGGATAGAGGCACAATTACACATCTGCTCCTACTATCATTGAAATTAATATCCTTTACTATTTCATTGTAAGCCACATTAGATTCAGTGTTTACTTAAACCCCAACTCCTGGATTCAGGTGATCATGGAGAATTATCCTTTAAAAAGCTTCAAGCCCCAAAATTGCAGATAAAGACATAAAATATGTGAACCTTACAGGCTCAAAAGTAAAAGCAAATAAAAGGACTCAGATTTTAAAACATATGTTCTTCTGAAGAGAAACTCATTATTTTGGATGGCCAAATCTTGATTTCTGAACAAACAAAGTGCTTTAATGTCAGTACAATCAATCATGTACATTCTCTGGGATGCAAAGGCAGGAATGAAGTTTGGTGCACTGTGCAGAACTGCCACCTCAGCGCTGTTTATGCCCCAATTTGGTAAGGAATATGAAGGATCCAGCTGCACCAAGCAGACCTGAATGAGTAATTATCAATGATTAAGCGTTCAAGTATCTGCTGAAACCAAAGACTATCCCCTAGAGCTATTCCTCCATTCCTTCACAACTTTTTCAAGAGAAATTAGAAGCCACTGGCTGTTGTGAGAGATTATTCCTACACTTGAGGCTTCTCTAGAAGTGTTTGACTCTTGGATATTTAGTTTTGAAACCAGCAATTTGCAGCTCCACATAAAACTGACTTGAGAATCTCTACCCATTTTTTAGTGTAACCACATCAGAAATTATCATCACAGTGAGCACTGATGATAATTGATACTCATGTCTGTAGATGTGGATACAGAATTCAAAATCTAACTGGACTTTGAGATTAAACTGCTTTTACTTTGTTGGGATGAATGGGTTTGCACCATACTTTAGCTGAAAAACCAAAGCTTAATTTTCTGACTTGTATCGCTGCAAGCATCATTCATAATCACTACAATATTTACTGTGAAAATGAAAACAAATTAGACAGTATAAGGATGCCTCCACTGATATCAACTGTACTCTTGGCCATCTCCCACAGTTGACTTATTTTTTAAAATGTGCTCATAAAATATTTCAATATTCGTGCATAGTTTGTGTCTCAAGTCACAAGACAGATTCATCACAATTCTTCTGGCATTTCAACTCTTTTGGATTGTAAATTGGGGGTAACAGCAGTTCAGATCCTATGAGCACTGGCTGAGCAATCATTATTAGTCATAAATTCAAAGCAAGATCAGAAACTTACATAAGTTTTCTGGTAATGCTGTTACTGAGTTACAACCTTGTCAATAACAATGAATATTTTATGTCAGAACACTTCTACAGAGTCTCAGAAATGTTATTTGCCTATAGCAGAGACATTTCAATCTTCAAACTAAGAATAAAACCACACGCCTACTGAGGCTGATGGCAAAACTCCAGATGGGTGCAGAATTGTGACCTGCCTACAAAAAAGGGAACTGCTTCCGATGTAACTCTGGGCTTGCAAATCTCATCCTGATAGTTTTGATTAAAGTTACTGGAGATTTAAGAATCCTCACTATTGTACAGCATGTAGATCATAATTTATTTTCTGAATATCAGTATGCAATACATTCAGTGACTGCAAAACAATATTCCAAAGGTGTTCCACAAAGATGGTCTCCAAGTCCACTGTGTCATATAATGGACCTCAGATTTTTGGATTTGCAAAACTCAACCTTAAAAACATTGACTGTGTTGGTAGGTTTCAGCTGATTGGTTATGGCAGAATCATTTTGAACAAGATAATGTTTTCAGCATGTATTTCCTTTCTATCCAAAATATCACAGAAAAAAATATTATGCAGGCAGGGACTGCAGAAACATAAATCATGGGAGCAACCATGAATACATGACCTATGAAACTCTCCCTGCAATAGAAATCCCAAGTAAATGCTTCTTAAATATGCAGAAATGGTGTCTTTGCTGTTATTCCCTCCTCAGATTTTAGCAACCCCACGGTCCTTGGAGGTGAAACAACTGACTTGTAGAGAGCTTCATTTGGACTATAGGAACCTAAGAAAATATCAGCATGCTCCCAATTTGAAAGCAACGTACCAGAGAACAAATCTAAAAACCCATGTGTAAAATTCTTGATGATATATTTGGCTGTATGAATCTGCTAGCCCTCATTTCTTCCTGCTACTCATTAATTAGTAAGAATATAAAGATATACGGTCTTACATATATTTCACAACAAATCTAACATCATCTAGCTGCACAATGTGATATAATGTAATCACAAGGTTAAGAGTTGGTTACCAGGCTAGCATCCTGCCTTTTCAATTAACAATATGGAGCCATATGCGCTTAAGAGATCACTTAAAGACAGCAAGACTGGACTTAGAAACTTCTACTTTGTTTATTAGCTTAACCATCTCCTAAAATCTGTAGTATCGATAACCCATCTGCTACGGTGTGAGAAAAATGAGGAGCCTTTTATACCATATTTAGCAATAAATACATATTTATAGTTATATTCAAGGCCAAAGATATAGTTAATGTCCACAAATACATAGAGTCTGTGGAATATAGTAATTTCAGATATATTCATCGTTTAAATCTTTGGAAACAAATTATTCCATGCTGCTGCCACCATTTGGTGGTGGGTTTTTTTGTTTTTAAGGAAAACATACAGCCATCATTTCCTTGGATTACCATTGGCTTTAGACTAATGCAGTCCCATTCATTTCATCTATATTGGCACATAACAGAAAAATTAGGATTTCTGCCTGCAAAAGAACACAGCCAGTGCTAGCCCATAAGTGACTTATGCCACTGCTCTTCGTCACAGAGCAGATAAAGTGAATAGGCAGCTCAGCAATCTAACTGACCTAGTAGTCTAGCAACTATGTGGCCCTGATACAACAGTTGTGTCAAATTTGAGACGCTGCCTACCTGTGAGGGCAGAGATCAGTTTGGAACTTAGCTAAACACTGTGTGGTGCTTGTTACCATGCCATGAAGAATCAGAAAGGGCTCCTATTACCAAAGTTAACTTTCATTTCTTCTCAGTAACAGCTACCTTTTTTCCCACAACTTCTCAAGTTAAAGTTTTCTTTGCATTGCATTCTCACCACATTTCCACCACGTTCTTTTAAAATGGTCATTATTTTATTCTGTACCTGCCTCAAGCAGGATGAAATTAATCAATTGCACATAAGTGACATGACATAGACTTGTGACCTTGCCCAGCATCCAATTGTTTCTAATTGATTAGCTCCAGACATAAGCATCTTAATAGCCAAAAACAACACCAGTGGAAGCTATGGTACAATATTAGGGTAGAATGACTGTGTGTGGTCCATATAGTATGGCCCCAAGCAACCAATTAAAGAATTAATGGTTACTGGATACCAAAAATGTTATGTTAAATAATATGAAGTATCTTTAATGTGCCTAAAATTGAGATAAAACACCTAAAATTTTGGAGCAGAAGGGCCTCCTACAAGATTGGGGTTAAGTGATAATGACTCAAATACACCAAATAAATTACGATATTTTAAAGGACAATCAAAGCCAAAAAAAAAATTACCTGTGAAATGTCCATAAAGCTACTCTCAATGGTGTACTGATTACTACTGGTTGTTTTTATTATAAAGAGACAAGTGAAGCTACGCCAAACCACTCATGGAGAAGAGGAAACTGCCACTACTGGTTCCAGTTCTACAGTAAGAAAAATATGAAAAGAAGAAAGGCAAGAAAAATATTGTACAAGAGAAAAATGGGATCTTCATAACCAAAAGGCCCAAACACAACGCTGACATTTCCCTTCTCTGAACGTCTATTCTCATCTTGAACAGAACTATTAAGTGAACTTTATATACTATTTTCTGAATGTTTTATAGGCCAGTTATTACAGCCCCCCACAACTGCTTGCACACAAAACTACAAGCTGAACAGGCACAGCAAATAAGTAACCTTTTTGTTCTTACATAAGAAAGATGAAAGCAAAAAGCAGAAGATTTCACTGTTGCCCCATGTGCTTGGACACATGCTGAGTGCACTGTGCTTTAGTGTACAACTGATACAAATCTAGTATTTCACTTTCACAGCAAGTCCTTTACTCAAGTAACCAGTGCACTTTCATGACTAGCTGCAATCATCAGACAAATACAGGAGGTGCTCATCAACAGGTAGCTTCCAAATGACTTGCAGCACAAACCACCCTCTGCAGTGGTGCTGAGGATGGGTTGAAGCCCAATTCCCACTACCTTAAGTCTCAATGTCCACTCTGCATCGATCAGAGCTTACGCAGCTGTCAAGTACAGTCTCCTCAGTTCTTCATACTCCTTTTGAATTTAATTTTGCCTGCTGTATTATCCTTCAATTCAAAAATCTTCATGTACATTTCTATAATGCCCAGCACACCAGGCTCCAGTTTAAAACCACCATTTCTCAGCACTGCAATAGTACGAACAGTATCCAACAGTATGACAGTAAACAGCATCACTGGTTTTATTTAAAACCAAGAGTATGATTTTTTTTATCAAGAAATACAACAATACATTAAAAAAATACTATTTATTTCAAAAAAGATCCATCGGTTTGTTTAGCTGTCCTTTCCTAAGGATTTCTGGATTTGGATGTATTTAGGACTGAAGAAGCCTCAAAACATTCCGTGCTGTGGGAACTATCAGTATGGAGAATGACATACTGTAACAACATCTCTGCTGCATGCCAGCACACCATATTTCTTGAAATACTCACTTCTTGGAACTGATTAGGCACATGTGTCAGGCAATAGATCAGTTGGCAGCTATGGTTTTCCTCCATGGTTCCTGTATTCATTGAATTCTTGAAGCAAAGACCCTTCTGGACCACCTTCTCCTCTGACACTGACTTCCAAGCGCTTTAGATATTTATAACCCGGTATTTATATAACCCTTGTCACAGTATCTTAACATTTATCAGGTGCTAAACATCCTGGGGGCAAAAAGCAGCTCTGGTGCCTAGAAAGGCCCATGGCATTATGTATATGGCAAGATGTGCCCACGGCAGGGGGGTTGGAACTAGATGATCTTAAGGTCCTTTCCAACCCTAACGATTCTATGATTCTATGTCCCTTTGGTCCCCATTCAGTAAAGTTAGGTACAATACTAATAGGAAAAGACTCATTTCACACATGGATGTCTTTGAAAGTCATTTCAATGAAACAAAAACCTAATTGGGAGCCTTTTATTTACAGTGCAGTTCCTTCAACAGTTTTCTCTTTAAAAAAAAAAAAAAATCAATTTAAAATGTGCAGCAGTGTGCCTCTGATAACGGATGAGGCACAACAACAGCAACAAGTTCATTACCTACCTGTAGGTGAGCATAGACAGCAATAGCAAGCCAAATGATCTCCCAGGAGAACCCTGTGGTTTTAGGGCTGGCCATCCTCATGCCTTCAGGCGCTGCTGAGAGAAATTGTTTCAAGTTACAAACAAAATCAAGAGGGCCCCGACAGAATTCCAATGACTAAAGCAAACTGGGCAAAGGCATGGAACCGGCCTTTGGAAGAAATGCAATGCAAACACCGGAGTTCTGGCCAGAGGAGCAGGCGCACAGTGCATGCCATGAGCACAGCCTGCAGGGTGAGGTAGTTCCAATTAGAACAGAAAGGGGGGAAATGAAAGGTTTGGGGAAGCTGGCCATAGTGGGTAACTCTGAGTATCTCCTGAACGCAGGAGAATTTATCACACTGCGAACTCGTCCCATCTTGATCTCCAGAAAGTAAAATCCAAGGAGCATAGGATTTATGAGTACTGTTCCAGCACTTTCACCCCCTCAGAGCTGAGAGCCCAGCCCTGGGACTTCAGCAGTCATTTGCACTGCCTTCGAAAACTTTGATCATAACAACTCAGAGACAAAGCGATCAGGGCAGAGAAAAAAAATAAAAATCCATCAATTTAGTGATTATCCCCATTACAGGGCCAGCACGGAACTGTCGGTCACTTTTACTAAAAACTTAGATTTATAATTGCCAGCAAGAAAACAATCTTGTAGTAATGCTGCTAATTCTGTTAATTCCTAGTCTCAATGCATCTTTTTGCCTCAGACTATTCATTACCACAGTGATCTCAAAATAGCACAAGTTCCATGCACCCCTAATACACAAGCACACAAACAGCCCTTCCTCCCCCCTCCCTGCCACCACCCCGGTATTTTGCAAAGCCCCGCAGTGAATGCAAATCTCTCCTTCAGAAAACAGTACCCCTTTCTAAAAGGTCACATATCCCAAAAGAAAACCATCTTTCCAAACGGTTCTTGCACCTGTCAACTAAACATAATTAAGATTCCTTATAGAAATAAGTGTTCTATTCCCACTCTCCAAAACATTTTAGAAGTTCTCCTCCCTCACAGAACCCTTAGCACTCTTGAATGCTTTTGTCATTCAAAAGTTTCAATCAACTTTGGCAATAAGAGAAGGAAGATTCCCCGCTTCAACCCCCACTTCCCCCAGCCAGGCATTGCCGAGAGCCGGGACTGGCACAACACACCAGTCTCCGGTGCTTCACAGGTACCGGTAGCTGGGCTCCCCAAGGTCTCCACACACAGCCCACACGACGGCTGCCCTAGGACGCCCCTCAGCCAAGCACCGCGATCGCTTCCGCTGAGCCGGGCCGGTGGAGCCTCCCGCGGGAGCCAGCTCTGGGAAAAGGGTCGGAAAGGCTGCTGCAGGGCTGCCGTGCCCCTTCATTGCCGCCGAGCTCACCCACCTGGTGCAGCACCCGGCTCGGCTCGGCGGCGACCGTGCAGCGGGGCTGGGACCCGGGGAGAGGCGGGGAGCGGGTCCGGGTCAGCCGGCGCCTCCTTCCCGCTCGCAGGGCAGGGGAAAGCCTTGCCTGTCACGGCACCGGGGATACAGCATCCCTCATCACGAGCGGCGGCCCCTCCCTCACGCCAGGCTCCAGCCCACCGCCGCACGTTAGCCAAGGTCCTACAGGCTGCTGGCAGCGGCCGCCCCCCGCCCGCCCGCCGCAGCCCGGCCCCGGCGAGAGGCGCCCGGGCGCCTCCACCTGCGGCGCGGAGCCGCGGTCCGGACCGGCGCCCGCTCCGCCGCCGCGGCTCGGCACCCCCCGCGCAGCCCCTGCCTCCCCGGCCAAAGCGGGCGGGCGGCCAAGGGGGCCCGGTCCCCCCTCCCCGGCTGCGGAGGCGCTGGCGGCGCTCTGGTGTCGGCGGCCGAGATCCCGGCAGCCCGGGACCAAGTGGTTCATCTTCCCCCGAGGGGCAAAAGCTACCGTGAAGTCAGCCCCAAATCCGATGCAAAGCAGCTTCCAAAACCGCAACCATCCTGTGTCTCATCTCCAAATAACTCTCACGATACAGCTGCAAATCTGCTCACACACCGAGGAGGTCTTTAATCGTGCTGCCCTCTACGATATTTTTAGGCTTCCTACTGTAAATCTGACGAGTATGTCTCATAAGACAGCTTTGCTCGCCTTCTGCCTCTGAGCGTCGGGCTGCTACACAGGAACGCTAAAATCCTCTACCTTCGCTCTACGCCTTCCACTGATGTCCCGAGCGTTCGCCGAGTCCGCTAAGAGCAGCGCGTAGGAAGAGGGCTGTTACCCCTGCCACTGCAGTTAAAAATACGCTCCAGTGAACTAAACATAACCGATGAAAAGTTTGTTCAAATATGTTGCGCTGGAAACTTTTCCGATGTGTTTAGGTTTCTCACCAGCACGGGGAAGCGCCTCCTCCATCGCCAGACGCAGAGTGCCCTCTGCTGAAACTCGCATGACGGGGACACGGGCCCGGGGGGGGGGGGGGTGGGGGGGTGCAGAACGGGCCCGGGCCGCCAAGCCCGGGCTGCAGCAGTGCCACGGCTTCCCGGAACGGCCCCCGGCTCCGCACAGACCCCGCACTGCCCCGCCGGCTTCCCTTCGACAGCGTGAGACGCACCGGTTGCTCTGTATGCGGGCTGACCCCGGGAGCTGGGGCAACCTCTTCCTTCAGTCTGCTGTCTGAAGTACTGTCAGGAGTACTGCGAAGGACTTGACCTTTGATTTTTTTCTAGTACTGTTCAGCTGAAAGCGTTGGTTTTCATCCATTTCAGTCATTACATTTACTTAAACAGCCACATAAGCCTTTAAATATGACTTCAGTTACACCCGAGATTTGTTATCTTCAAAAAATACATACCAGTGCAGTCAGCATATGCTTCAGACTTGATCATTGGTAATTTTAAAGACAGAATTCAGCCAGTAGATCAACTGGTGCAGAGCATCAATTTTCCCGTCTCAAAACTGTGGCTCATAATACTTCACAAACAAACCCAAAAGATGTTCACAACTGCAGGATGAAGCTGACCGTCAGGACCTGCCATCTGGGAATGTACATTGTTTGCACCACCCCTATTCAGAGGGTCATTTCTCTTACAGTTATCTACCCTTTAAGACTGAGGCTGTCTGCTGGGTCCCTGAAGCAAAAGCTGAACAGTGGCCTATTAATTTGTTTGCCAGATGGGAATATTTAGCCAAAAGTACTCTGGTTATGTTCCTAGCACTGGCATTAGCCACAGATACCATTGAAATGTTTGGCCCTGAGAATCTGAAAGTGTCTTCCAAATTTGAATGCTGGCCAGCATTTCTTTATTTTCCCCTTTTCAGTGCTACTCATCTCTGCATTCTCTGCTTTCTCCTCCCAGCTTACTGATACCATTCTTCAACACTGTTCCTGGTCATTTGCTTCACATCAGTTGGCTGTGTGCACCCCTAACCATAAAGGATAATCAAACATCACATACATGTAGAAATACCTGCTCACCTCCTGCATTAAATTTGAGCATAGAAAAAGAAGTTGTGTAACAGGAAGCAGCCTGGGTAAGCTCATATCAGATTCAGTGACTAAAGTGAGGCTGCTGCTTCCATACACGCTTAATGCCTTGTGCTATCTCAGTCCCAGATTACAGGTTCTATGTCTGAATTTATACAGCATGTAAGAGAACAGAGGTGTCTCCAAGCATTACTCTCCAAATGTCAGAAAAATTACAGAAAGCAACATTATAAAAGACCCAAGCACCAGTAAAGCAGCAATGGGCAATGTGTCTTGTCCAAGCTACTGAAATGACATAATGCTGTTTCTGTACAGCACAGTAAGTCCCATTCTCCCCCAGCACCCATGGTCTGCTTCTATTATACTGAAATCATTCTTCTTGTGAGGCAATAACAGTATTTGGAGCAAAAAACAGCCTCAGCACACAAACAGAAACCAGAAGGAGCTTTGGGCAGCTTTTAACAGGGCATTTTCCCATGTGAAGCTCATTCTCATGGAATGCCAATTTGTTGTCTTCTTTATCCAAATTATTTAGTTCCTTCACCTCAGCCTCACTCCACACCCCTGCCACTCCACTCTTCTATCTCAGAATTTCCAGTGAAGCTTTTAGATTTTGACTCCTGTTGGAGACCTCCATAACCCCTTCTGCTGAGCAAAGCAAAAACTGAATGAAACTTGGGTGTCCAGGAAAGATCTGTTTGAAAATGGCCACTTCAAAATTCCCAGCACCTGCAGCTCCAGGTCAGACATCAACACACATCCTAAAACAAACTTGTAGGTTCTGGATGCCAAATTTTCATCCCTGAAGAAATTCTGCAAAAACTAATTGACCATTCAAGATTAAAAGAAATCAGCCTTTTCTAAGGAAACACTTCCCTTCTGCTCACCCTGTCTTGTCTATATGGATTATAAACTCTTCAAGGCAGGAACTCATGTTCTTTGTCTGTTACACTGTGTTTGCACAACCCCTGGTCCAGTGTCAAGTCCTTTAGGCATTACATTCTTAGTAGATTTTACCACACACTCTTCTAATTCCCATTCATGCCACATTAGCTTGGCAGAGTTGGTGTAAGATTTTTGGATAGGAAACTGCAGTGTTGCTCTTTACACTCAAGAGTTCAGATATGTAATTCCTGTATTTGTCTCTTGTTATTAGCAATGCTTTTCTATTACATATATGCTTTTCTCTTGCTGCTCTCTAAAATATGCATCATTTAAATGACATTAAATATGACAGCTGTAAAGCCCTTACTGTTCATAAAATTGTGAAATATAGACATTTGCACTTATTATTTCATTGAACACATAATCATGATCTCATCCATCTGTACAGCTGGCATAGACTCTCATGAGGAAGCTGGTTGGAAATATGATGGTATTATCCTTTGTTTTACACTGACTTAAGGCCAGGTGTCTTCACTATTGAACACAATCATGAAATATTTTGTCATTTGTTGATTTACATTCAATTGCAACTTTCAACTTGCACTCAACAGTGCAGGCAGAAACAGCAGAGAAAAGAGATCCTGCAAGATATAGCTAAGGGCAAAATTGGAGAAAACTAAATCTCTGGTCTGGTAAACAAAACCCTCTGTTCAATCACATGATAACCACCAGATTTCACTCTCTCAGTGAACATTAATAGAAAACCTTCACATCTAAAAGAAAAAACATTTCTCCTGTCTTGAAATACATACTTCAGCAGACTCCACTTATATATAAATATTCTCTCAAAACAAGTTCAGCTAAGCAAATCTGATGATCATGAAGGCCACTCTTTCATCATAACAAAAGTCTGCACTACTCAGAAGAAAATATGTTTGGCTAAACTACAACTTTAAAATCCATTGAAACAGTACAGAACATTTGGCTCATAAATCAGGATTATGTCTAATGAATAGCAAAAGTGGAAGTATCCTGCCGAGGCCCCATGCAGAAACTGAATTTTGGGTTGAGGCCTCGAAGTTATCAGGAATAGAGCTGCACCTGATTGACTAATAAAAGGAAAATGTTAAATTTCCTGTAACTATAGAGTCATGAGAAGGCTGACATGGTATAATCAGTTCTTTGGCTGTGTATTGTATTTGTACAGAGCGCTTGTTTACCCTGAAATAACAAGCTCTCTGGGGTAGGAAGCAATCATGCACTGTCACACTTCACAAATATGTTATACCCTATAAGGAGTAAAGCCTCTATTAGTAGAAAGGTACAAAGTTCAGCTACAGCACTGTCTTTGATTTTTTGGTGTTATGGAACCCATTGCGTTCCACACTGATCCTTGCCCTGGGCTTTGGAAACAACTCCATCTCTATAGTAAGTAGAAAAAAATTCTTGTGGCTTAAAGAAAGAAAAACTACTTATGTGTAGACCTAAACACTGTAGAAGAAAACTACTGTCTTCCTCTCAATGTGTGTTTAAATGAATCTAGCATTAACCAATACAGTATATACAAATGGTCACTATTTCAAGTACTTGAATAAATATTTGTCCTTTCTTGTCTTTCAAATTCCTTTTTATCCTCAAGCAAAACAACTTGTGGCATATTTGCATATTTATGAGCCTGTACAGTAGTAGCAGATGCATTAACTTTCATTACTTTCCAGAACAAATACATCTAGAGTCAGATAGTACATACTTTTTGTTGTAGTTCAGTGTTCAGAGCCCTAATCAAAATGCTAGAACCAATGTTTTGGGAGACAATTATAATACCCTTCGTGGTTTTGCAGCTTATCTTTTCAAAAGGATTTAGGTGCTTATTGTGGTCATAAATAGAAAATATGAACTTGTATAGAGGAAGACTGAATGCAGATAAGGCAAGACAAATTCATTGCAGAAGTAAAATAGCTTAAGTTTAGTTACACATAGCTGTGTGTTAACAGATTTTTTTACCTAGTTTGCAAAAAACAAGGCAAAGTCCACTGAGGACTGTGGATGTGTCAGGTTTGAATTCCTGAACTTGTCTGCCATTTTCTGTTCATGCAACAGTGACAATGATCTGTTTTGCTCCATCTCTGGTGGCCCCTAATTTCACGATTGTTAAAATTAAGACGTTATTGAGTGCTATGTGAAAGAAGCAACACTTGGTGAATAAACAAGGACTCTGAGGAAAACAGTTATGCTGCAAGTCACAGCAACAAAGGTCAACAGGACAATTACTGCCCTCACTGTAATGGCTCACTGGGGAAAAGCAAGAAGAGTAGGGTAGGTTACCTGCATCTCGCAAGTTGAGTTGTGCCTGTCGTCACCACCTGAGTGTCTGAAGATGCACATCAATATGGAAACAGACAAGAACAACATTGGAATTAAAACATAATACTTCACTGGGAGGAATACTACTGACAAAGACGATGTGGTTATGAAATCAGAAGATGAACAATTAATGTAGGAAAATACAAAAAAATAGCACAACAAAAAAAAACAGAGGAATGAATAAGCATGAATAAGTTAAAACTTAAAAAAAAAGTCATCACCTTCCCAAAACCAAGTCATCAGGAAATAGCTTAAAAAAAGCAACATTGTGCATCAAATGTTTAGCAGTAAGAGGAACAGAATTTCCTTTTTTTCATATCCAATCTGTGTGTCAATACAGACAAAAATACAGCAAAATTTGTAACAAAATGGTCTCATACTCCAATAAGCTTGTGTGAGTGGAAACAAAGGAGCAAATAAAACATGAAGCCCAAACCAAGGATGCAATAATGTACTAACCTAACCAAGGCTAGAACCCCAGCTCTAGCTATACTTTACAGTTGAAAGTAAATGTGAGGACAAAAAAGTCTGAAATTAAAATTTGATTCTTCTGTTCTCCTCTACTTGCCATATTGGCATAGACTCATGCTTTTGGAATTGCACATTTACAGCCTTCATTAAAGACTATATTGTGAATCACTACCAAGGAACAGTATGGAACATTACCATCACCACAGCCTCGCTGCAGCCCAAGACCTCCAGATTGAGAGAGGTATCGAGTCAAGTGCAGTAATAGGGGGATAAACTGTTTGCTCTCTATGAAGTGGATTCAACCCATCTCAATTCAGCAATGTTGCCTGGAATTAAATGAGGGCATTTTTGTTATATTCTACTAAAAGAGATGGAAGTGACTTGATTTTCACAAGGGACTCAGATTTGCCTTAGCTCTGATGGATCAGAGGTGGTTCCTGGCTGCTGCGGGAGCCAGCAGATGCACTTGTTATTCTTGTTAGCAGTCAGTGAGGACATAATTGAATACAATCTATTTCACAATGAATGAGGATAAGGAGGGGTCAGCAAGATCTGATGGATGGAGGGAAAGAAAGTTTGTAAAGCTCCAGAGTCACAGTTTGGAGCTATATAGTCACTGAAAAAAATAGTTTAGTTTCCACTTTCCTTATTTTCATCTGCGCTTCCTTTGTTACCTTACACTATGAAAACTCAATCTGTGAGTTTTCTTCAAAAAAGTATTAGTAACAACTTCAGAGCAAAATTCTGTTTTTTCCAGACCTGTGCACAGTACCTAATTCTGTATAGATATTCCTTACAGAAACTAAGCTGCATTTGACATATAACTTAACTGATCAGCAGTTTATAGAAGCCTGCTATTCTAACACAGATAAAACCCACTGTAAACTAACTGACCTACCCTGTTTAATGTAGCTAGGCAAGTAGGAGCATATGCTGAAATACTACACAGGAGGATCACTTGTGCAGTCACATATTCTAGAAAAGACTTTTCCATCTATGTATACTGCCACCAATGACACAGAAACTGCCCTTAAACCTTTGGTAAGCAATCTCTAATTTTCTCATCCTAACTCCATACCTACTCTAGTACTGTGGCAACCATTATCAGGTTATTAGAACTCAGTCTGTCTTCATTAGCTCTGGACATGTGTGAGTCACTAGCATCTGCCTGTAAACAGACTGCTCAGCAAAGTACTTACTAATATTTTCTCATACATCAGAGTAATACCATTTGAAACAACATTACTATTGTATGCAAAGACTTCTTAATCTGTTACAAAGGCTATCCAGTGATACCTTGTTTGCTTTCAAAGGCTACTTAGAGACCCTCATGAATTAGAGATCAGAATGACTATCAAAGAAAAACACTAAAACACTACCAAAGATTCCATAGTCTATGCTGACACCTCATCTATGCCTACATTTGCCAGCTCAATATTTTCCCATTTTCAAGTTTGTGCACTTATTATGCATAGCCTCAAATGTATTTGACACTGGAAAAGCAGGCACAAATTCAAAGAGTTTGTATTAGGTCAAAAAAAAAAACTTAAGAAGAGATATTGCTATCAACAGACTTGGAACTTGGCCCTACCTGAGTCTTTAGCAGTCATCAAAGTAGTAGCAAGGTCCAGCTGCTTCGTAATGGATAGAGAGCAAAATCAGGTAGCCAAGCACACACCAGCCATGGCCCTGTCCCACTCCTCATAGGTGAGGATCACAAGGAGCTAAAGAGAGCCAGGGTGTGCAAAGAACCCAGGCAAAGTTGCAGTAACTTAGCATGTACAAGGGGAAGCCAGAAAATCAGCCCATAGGCCAACAAAGCCTATAGCCATACACAACCATAATAACTCAAAGAACAGCTAAACCCCAGGCCAGAGCTTAAATGGTGTCCTTGCAACTGTGGGCAGTGGGTGGAAGGAAGTACCAGCTGAGGCTGGTCAAGGTCATTAAGGCATATTGGTGCACTCAGACACCTGACAGCATTTTGGAGCCAATACCAACAGATCACTTGCACATGGCTAGAATCAATTAGCAGATATCTGAGGAAAAGGACAGCAAGAAGTTCATTCCATGTTTTCCTGGTTTCACGGTATCGCTGCACTGCTGTGTATTTTTTATTTCACCAGCTCAAGATCAAGGTCATGAAAGATAATTAGAAAAAGTCCACAAATATGTAATTTTTTTTATTCCAATTTTGCGGACTCTGCCAACACTGTCTAAACCTCCCATATTTACATTTTCCTGCAAAAAGACTCTTTGTAGAAAAGCTTTTCCTGTGCCTTAGTCTGGGGCATATATTTTTCCCCGCATTTTTTCCTGATACTCTCTGGATCTCTTAACCCTGAAACATTCCTGATACCGTACTTGAAACAGCAGGAAAAGATGATACAGGCTTATCTCTGCAGGAATTCCTCAGCTGTGCTTGTGGTCTCATCTACAGTGGACAGTATGGTACAGACTATAGTCTCAATCAAAACAAAGGGTCAGAAAGGAAATCAGTAGCAGACTTCCACTGCGCTCTTCTCAAGTTGCCACCTATCTGTGCTCGCATAGGGAGGAGCAGGTATAGAACACAAAAGATAAAACTAGCTAGGACTATTTTTGAACTATTTCTTTCAGCTGTTTTTGTTTGCACTATTACAAAGCCTTGGCAGCAAGGAAAATATTTTTAGAATAGCAGATTTCTTGCTTTGTTTTGCATCTGTTCCAAACTCTTACAATTATATTTGAACAGCTGGCCAGTAACATGCAACCATCAAATATGGCAATGACATACGATCACAGTGTTCTCTGTAGAGGACTGAGGTTTCAAAGCTGAAGTAAACCCTCAGATGTACACATCTTGGTCTTCGAGGTACATGTTCAGTTTTAAATAATACTTCTTATTTTTCTTGAATTGAGCTTTCTATTGGCAATGAAGAATAAACAAGTACTCATTATATCAAAATAAAAACCTGGAACTGCTCAGTAGAAAAGAATTTCCTGGTGCTGTTGTTAGGACTAGAACCAGAGGAGCTCAGTCTGGCCATATGGCATTACCATGTTACATGTAGTTTCAGAGTTTTGAAATTGGTGGGGGGCAGGCGGTTATACAAATATAAAGAAGTTCAGAAAAAAAAAATTTATGAGTATTTATGTCTTCTTCTATGCCCTCATCTACTTTGTAACATTGGATCCAGGGTATACACAACCTCATTCCAAAATCCGCAGGAACAATTTTAGGGCCGGCCAGCTATGTTGTCCTCCTATGTTACCTGCCTGCTGACCTATACAGCAAAGCTTGAATTTATGCCTACAACCTCCACAAAATCTATCATTACATTTAAAGAATTTTAAGCAGATTTCAAGGCTATTTTCTTTGTTTAGGAAGTCACATTATTGACATAACCTAAGCTCTCAAGTGAAGTTTCTTGTAACTGCTGCAACAAACACCATAGTTAGCAGTTATATTAATGATCAGAGATTTTTATGCTCATACTGAAGGAGATGTGTACAGCAGCTCCCCTCCAAAATGTCAGTGAAAAAGAAAAGGCAAAAGTAATTAGCTACTGGAGAAAACTGACAACTGTCACAGTACACACTGCTAAAGTGCTGAAGCAACATTCTTATTGGCCAATGATTTTTACAAATAATTAGTGTGTGGCTTTGCAGACTGCTTCTCACGTTTGTCTTGTTGCAGGTTCCCTTTCCCCTTCCGCTTTTTCTTCTGCTTGCACATCAGCTTTCAGCCCTGCAGCACTGGGATGGCTGACAGCCACCACAGCCCCAACCTAAAAGGTAAAACCGCCCGCAAACAACAAAACAAAATACAGCTGGGACTTGCTTATTTTCACCAGCTGAATAAACTGCAAAACCAACAGACAGAACAGTGGAGCCCTGACGCAGCAGCACTGCTGGAGTGCGAGCATCACTGTCATGCACCTTCCTAAAGCTGGGATTCTTTTTCACTCCGACCCCTCGCCCCGGTTTGTGAAAACGCGGAGATGCTGTCGGCTTCCCCTGACAGCTCCTTCCCCGCCCTCCCCGGGCAGCACCATTGCACTGGTGCGGTGCAGGATGCAGCAAGGCACATGTGGAAAATAAGGAATAAAAATTAAAAGGCAAAGATCGTTTCCTTCCCCGCACGGAGGGCCAGCCGCGGGGCGCCGGCAGCAGCAGCCCTAGCCCTTTAAGCTGCCCACCCGGCCCGCAGGCCGCGGCAGCTGCTGGCGGCTATTTATATGCGGGAGGCGGCGGGCGCCGGGCGTCTTGCGTGGGGCGGTCCCGGCAACGATGGCGGGGCCTGGGCAGGGACTGGAGGCTGGTATGGCCACGGCTCTTTCCTCTACGCCGGTAAGCGGGACCCACTCTCTGGACCGTGCCGCCGCCTTGCTGCTGAGCCCTACGCGGCTAAGCCGGCTGCAGGAGAAGGAGGAGCTGCAGCGGCTCAACGATCGCCTGGCCGCCTACATCGAGCGGGTGCGGGCGTTGGAGGCCGACAACTCGGTGCTGCAGCAGCGGGTGGCCGAGCAGGAGGAGGGCACGGACCGGGAGCTGAGCACGCTACGTCTCCGCTATGAGGCAGAACTGGCCGACGCCCGCCGGGCGCTGGACGACATCGCCATGGAGCGGGCCACGCTGCAGGTGGAGCTGGGCAAGATTGGCGAGGAGCACCGGCAGTTGCATAGCAGGTCGGTGCTCGGCCCTCCTGCTGCTGCTGACGGCCCTGAGCAGAGCTCTCGGGGGCGCAACCTAGGGTTGCCCTTTTCTGGGGCTCTTGCAGGGTCGGGGCTGTTACTTGCCAGGAGCTGTGTGTTGGGGAGTCAGTGCTCTAGGGTGTTTGGGTCATGGCAGTAGTAATACCCCAGAGGTATGTCCCTGCGGGACTGGAGTGTCTTGGGTTAGGAGAAATCCTAATTCAGTTCTGAGGATGAGCTGTAGGGATACCCCTGTGAATGCCTCCTACTGTAGTGTTGCTAGGCTGCTTTGGCACCTTCCTGTGGTGGGTATGGGGCTCTCCCAGAATTTGGGGTATTGGGTAGCCTTATAGGAACAGTACCCCATGAATGCATAGCTGAGTGGGTTTGGTACCACACCTGTGTTTATAGACATCTAAGTTACTATGCTGGAAAGCATCTAGTAAGTTATGGTGGTAAGAATCTGTATATGCAGTTGGCTCACACCTTTCTTGGGGTGGCTTTTTTAGCTCAGACATTGCTTAGAGGGGAAGATGTAGGGAAGATTGTTCTGTAAGCAGTCTAACTTACCTGGTACTGTACAGAAATTGGCCTAGTAGCTTTTAGGTCTGTATTTATATGCCCTGGGGATGAACTTCCTGCTGCTTCAGGCTTGACTTTCTTGCAAGCTGTGTATCCTGAGCCTGGAATCACTTTGCTGTCTAGTCTCACCAAGCCTGGAACAAAAGGGTGGCCCAATGCAATCAGATCCTTTTGAAGGCAGGAAGAAGGTGGGTAGTGAAGGGGAGGGAGCAAGTGTCCAATCACAATAAGCTTCCTTCATGGGAAGTGCTGGCATTGATAGTTACTTTAATCCTCTATTGTACTGCTAAATCAATCAAAGACTTGCAATAATTTGTGTGTCCACAAGACCCTGAAATCTTGCTATAAGCTTGTTTCATAGCAACTTTAGGCATCAGCTTTTTAGTGCTTGTATGGGGCAAATGCTACCCCTTCATAGGCTCATAAGACTTAAGTAGCTGTTCTAGTTGGGAATAAAATGTGGTTTTACTCTAAGCTTCTGTTTTCAGCTGCTTAGAAGTTCTTGGGCTTGTCTTATTCATGCTGGGTTTTGGCTTGTAAATCTGTTTCATAAATCTAACCAGCCACTTGAGTGGACAGCAAGGAAGAGAGGTAATACCAGTTTTAAAACTTTTCTGCTGCTCATTGTGTTTGTGTAACTCTTTGTTTATAAAGCTTTAGGCTTGGCAGCTATGCAGTTCTCTGGACTAATATTTTTTTCTTTAAAGTAACTGGTCTTAGAAGTGGTTAAATTTATAGTCCAGGAAATTATACATGCTACATGCTGCTTTCTGAAAGGACTAGACTGAGTTCCTAATACTAACAAGTGTTTTCTATCTGGGCTGCCTAACTGCAAATGTCTCAGATGACTTGGAACAAACTACTTTGAGGGTATCATGCCCTTTATATACACACCCTTTAAATAACCTGAAACTCTTGCAGGATGGAATGTCACCAGATAATTTCCCAACAGCATTAACAATTGGCTCTTATTAATCAGTGGTAAAGAGATGTAAAGCTTCAGCAATAATGAAGTGTGCTTGCATTTCAGCCTCTTCTTTACTAGTTACACAGTGGTAATTGAAAGTAGGCCAAAAATGTTTGGGGAGGAGTTATGGATAAGTGTATCAGTTGGTTGAATTCAGAGCCTGATGAAGGTCAAAGCAACTACAGTAGCACAGCAGGGAATGACAAGACCAGTTTCTGCGTTAGTGACTGCAGGTATGCATTTTGCCACTGACTTGACATATGTGGTATAGCCAGCTGAAGCAGTAAGAATGAATTCTGCTAGTCCTGTTCATGTCCCTGAGTCTTGGCAAATGTGTTTCAAACATACATGAACTCTTCTGGTAAAATTATTTAAATTGTCAAGATAAAGCATATGTTACATCATGACTTACAAGGAATGTGATTGGCAGTGCCTCCAAGTTGTTGCTTGAAGTTGATAGCCAATAAGCCATGCTTAGTACTGGAATGGTTCGTGTATGAATGTTGTAGAGTATTGTAACTGTCACTGCTTGCTGCATAGTAATGGGGTGTTCTGACCCCCAAACTTGGTTTAAAAGAGTTGTAAGTCTTCTTTTCAAAGCAAGACTTATGAAATTGCTGTACTTAAGGATGAAATGATTCATTTCGGTGTTCTCTGTAAACAATATTGTCAGGAAAGAATATAGGAAATCTGAAATTGGCTAAGGCCTTGTATCAGGAAAGGGGACTGTTAAAACACAGATACTAATGGAGTTTGTCCTGAACACACTTTGTCATATTACTGTAGGATGAAACAGTCAATATTATAATTATGTGGTGTTATTGATGTACTTGTTGATACCTTAACTAATACAGTGTTAGCAGAGGTTCCAAAAGTAAGGCAACTAATACCAAGAAAACAAATAAACCTGTAAATACTAGAAAAACTATAATACATTATTATTATTTCCATTGTTACCTCAGTAAAATTACTTTTTTATTAGAGTCTGAGTAAAGAATAAATAACTTCTAGCAAAACATTTGGGTTTAAATCATGAAGAATGAGGACATAATCAACCAATGTCTGAGTAGCAGGGCTAGAAAAGGCCTTCAAGGACCTGCTGTAGCCACATGCCCCAGGCCTGTGTTGGAACTAACCATACCTGCATATCTTCCAGCAGATGTTTGTGTAACCCTTTTCTTAAATTCCAGATGATGGAGATTCCAGAATATCCCCCCAGGCAATATGATTCAGTGTTGAACTACTGTTAGTTTCCTCTCCCTAACATCAAACCTGAATATTCCTCCCTGCAATTTGACTGCAACTTCCTGTCTTTTCCACAACAGACATGGAAAACAGATTCCCTTCCTCTATGCAGCAGTCTTTCATGGATCTAAAGACTGTTATGTCTCCTGTCACTTTTCTCTTCTCTAGACTAAACAACCCTTAGTTTTTCCAATCTTTCCTTGCAGTCTGAACTTTCTAGAGCTGATCAGTCCTGCAGAATGACTTTGGACTGTCTCCAACCGGTCTACTCAGTTATCAACTGGAAAACTCATTGTATGAATTGTCACAACTCTGCCACTTGGCAGAACTCATTTTGCTAAAATTGAACACTTTCGTCTTTCCAATCTCAAATCTCAGATTTGAGCAGGTAGTCAGACTCTGGATTAGTTGGGCAACTGCGAGGATTTTGGAAGCTGGAGCAATTTGGGCATCACCCCTTTCTCCGACAGGAACTCGCTGTAGGCCCAGCATTTCTCTACTGTGGCACCAAGTAAAACTGGCAACTTGAGCAGGTTTGACCATACCAGTGGTACCTGAAGGCTCTGTATCTGTGTATTTGCACAGGAAGATGGCCCTGTTCTTAAGGCCAGATTTCTCTTGCTCTATAATTCTGCTATGGTGCGAAGGAGGGAAGAGCTCCCTGAGGGAGAAGGGTCCCTTGCACAGGGAGGGGTGGTTGCTGCCCTGTGGCAGGAGCTGAGGGGCTGTAGGAGGCCAATCTCCAGCTGGAGATGTGGGGCTGACCAGGGCTGGGCTGGTGGCCTCCTGGGGACAAAACTTCCTGTGTGCTGTGGGCAGGAGGCAGGTTGCAGGGGAGGAGGAATGAGAGCTGTGGCAGCCAGAGCTGTGCTCTGCCTCTAGCTGCAGAGCGGGGTGACTTTGCCCCTCTGTGAGGACATTGCCTCAGGAAAGTGGGCTGGAGCTGTGCCCCGGCTTGGCACCCCCCTGTGGGGGGGCAGTCTGCGTGCCTGTGCCCGCCTGGTTAGTGACACGAGGGGCTCGGAGCCCTGGTGAGCTTTAGTGGTTAAGAGGCACCTTGCCCGCAAGCTGGTTGTGGCCTTTGCTGCAGAAAGGAGGTGTCTGTGAGCGGCGGCTTCAGTGGTGGCAGGTCACTGGTGAGCTTTGGCTTCGAGTGTGACTAGGCCTTCCCTGTGGAGACAGCGGCCTGCGCTGTCCCTTCCCTCTCTCACTTGCAATGCCGTGGAAAATAGCTGGCTTCTGCATAGGATTTGCACAAAACGAGATGGAAAATAGGTCAGAAATCTTTCTGGTTAAACAAGTGATGCTTGTCAGAGGGCCCTGTCTGGTTTGTTTTACAGCCTACCCTGTACTCTCACTGCAAGTGTTAACTGACCTCCCTTCTGTTTCAGTTCTGCCACAGACCCCTGTGAAGGTAAACACATTCAAACCCAACTTGCTCCCTCACGAGCTGCAACTTACAAATGTAAAACTTTCACTTGCAGGAATTCAAAGAAAGAAGCTGATTTAAACCTGGCACAGGCTCGTATGAGAGATCTTGATGCTCAGCTGAACGCGAAGGAAGCTGACTTAGCAACGGCTTTGAGTGAAAACCGCACTTTAGAGAATGACCTTCATGAATTGAAGGATCAAGTAGCCACTGTAAGACTTGTTTGTGGAACTGCAACTTTGCTTTTGTTCCTGAAGCTTTTACTTGTTTTTTTTCCCAACTAGTTAGATTTAAAAGCAGGGCAAGGCTGTTACATATGGCAATGACAGGTAGGCAGAAAGACTTCTGAGATCTTGCTGAAAGCAAATGCCACTGGTGGTTAAGCCTGTTAAAACTTCCCCCTGTTGTTGGTACCTTTAATTTTACTGTATGACCACAGTATGTAATGTTTCTTTTTCTAAGGACAAAGCAAGTTGAAATGTGTTGTACTGCTATAGCCCCTGTAGCAGTCTCTAACATGTCAGTAAAGGAAGCATTTAATGCTTCACTATGCTTCAGTCTAGGTAGAATACATAAAAAATTTAGGTTTTTAGGCTCTAGTGGTACTAAAATGAACTGAGTTGCTAATCTAGCAATGCATTTTGAAGAACATAGCTTTTCTATCTTCATGCTTTTAATATGATCACTGAAGAAGCTAGTATCAAAATTTTAGGATGAAAACTTAAAATCCAAACTAACCCAAAACAAGCAACAAACTTGTATCGTTAAAGCAGCACACTCCAGCACTGGAAGTGTACAGTAGTTTATAACCATATATAACTTATAACCTTTATATTTTAACATATATTTGTTATATTATTTATAACATATGCAACATATAACCTTAATATTTGAAGGTTTTCGCTTGTTAAGCGTCAAGCAAATGATATTGGGAGTTAGTGACAAGTTTGGAATATGTAGTGTTATGAAGGGGAAGAATGTATATGGATGGTACAGTTAATCATAAGTCTGCTTTGAGGAGTCAGACTTAGTTGGTGGAATTAAGGGCTGCTCTGTATTTGCCTTGGGGGAAATCTGGTCTACATAACAATTAGAATTCTTCCAGTTGCTTATATGCTTGATCCTACTGAAATAAGAACTTAAAACGGAACTTAAACAACTTTACTTTGTTTTGTGATTGGTGTGGGAATGAAATTGACCTGTAGTGAGTTGACTGTCTTAGTTTGGAAAACTGACCTTTTAATTCTTACTATCTTTATTTCTTTTTTCTTTTTTTTTTTTTAGCTGGAGCTGTCACTACAAGATACCAAAAAGCATCTCCACAGTGAAATGTTGAGGAGGGTGGATCTGGAAAATCACATGAAAACTCTTCAGGAACAAATGACATTCCAGAAGCGCCTTCATGAAGATGTATGTTTTGGCTTATTAACAAGGATTTTTTTTTTTTAGGTGCCTGTGATCCCTGGATGCACTTAAAAGCAATGTTAAGATGTGCTTTATCCTTAAAAAGGTAACTAGCTGAGTCAACCTATAACAGTCCATCAGACAATAAAACCCACCTAACTAGAAAGACTTCAAGAAGGTACACAAGCTCATATTACCTGGCATAGTACTAATAGGCATTTGGAATATGACAGTTTTCTCAGGCTGCACTTCTGAAGGTAACTACAACTCCAGTATACTAATTTGTGCAACTGCAAATGCATATATTACAGTTAAATGATTCCAGATGTTTACTAGAAGCCTAAAATAATCAAAAGTTAAATCTCCTTTTAATAAGCAATTTATGTTCCCTACTTCCTTAACAATTATCAAAGGTGTCTGGTAACCTTCGTGTAAGAAGTTGGTACATAGAACTAAACATGAATGTAAACCAAATTCCTTCTGACTGAAAGGAATCTGTGTGGCTTAAGTGATAAAGAATTTGAGATTCTCTAATCAACTGCTATGAATTAAAAAAATAAATGAGGTAACAGTGCTTAAAGAAACTGAAGTGTATATGCATGTGTTCTAAGTGAAGAAAAGCACAAAAAGCCATCTAGTCCAAGGAGTGAGTCTTAAAATTAAATACTAACTACTGCATTTATTAGCTTAAGCAATTTTGGCAGTGAGTTAGCACAACAGCCCAGTGCAGCTAGCAAGGTGGAAGTACCTGACCTAATGGATGAACATCCAGGGTCTAAAGAAAGGTGGATTACTGTGAACTCAGTGATAAATCTGCTTCAATACCTGATGACTTGTTAAGATGGTATAGTAAGTTCAGTCTCAAATCAAACTGTATTGGCTTGCTTATTCTCTGAGAAATTTCTTCTTCTAGGAGCTCAAGGAGACAAAAAGAATCCATGAGAGCAGGATAGCAGAAATAGAATCTGGCCGTAGGAGAGAATTTGAGAGTAAGCTCTCAGATGCTCTGCAGGGGCTCAGAAAACAACATGAAGAGCAAATTCAAGAATACAAAGAGGAACTGGAAAGAACATTCAATGCAAAAGTGAGTCTGTAGAAATGCAAATATATCTTAAGTTCTCCGTACCTTGATACGATTAAAGTCGCACAATATAGTATGATGCAAGACTGATGGAGCCCTTGCATTCAGTGTGGAGCTTCTTGGCATAGGCTGTTACGGATCTTCAAAGCTGTGTCAAGTTTGACAACAGAACCTCTACAAACATTTGGTCCCAAACAAAACTGGTTCAAGCAGAAATATAGTCTGTCTGGGGAATGATTAGGAATAGCTAATGTGATGGAGCTGATCATAATTCAGATTTCTGACAAATCTCAGAGCTTGTCTGAAAAATCCAGGAACAAGGTGTGCTATGTTTGTATTAAGTAATTTCAGTGTTCTTGAATAAAACTTGATCTACTGATTAAAGTTTTACTAAAATGCAGGAAACAAGGTATTCTTACAGCTCTACAAGAGCACTTTTTGTCCCTTCTCAGTTGCTAGTACTGGGTAAGGGGGAGAAGGTGGATGTGGAGGTGGTTTGACAGTTTCTCAGAACTGGTTTGTCACTTGTTTTCCCAGCGTTATCCACAGGCACAGGAAAAAGTATTACTTAAGCTTATACTTATTCTGGATGGGTAAGATACCAGGGGTTTCTGGGTTGATTGCAGTGTGTAGTATTGTTATCTTAAGCCGCCTTTAATACTCCAGTGCAGAATCATATGATCTGCTACTTTGAACAACTACACATGTTCACTTCTTCCTGGTTCTTCTGGCTTTCTCTCCAGCTTTTTCACCCCCAACTTTTATGCCAACTCAGTGAATTCCTTTGGATGCTTCTGTCCAGGTTTCCACTGGAAATTCTGAGCGCTTATTTTGTAGGAGCATGGCTCTAATTTATCCTTTCTTGGAACAAGTCAAGACTGAATTGTTCTAGAAATAGCTCAGTGCTGATTATAATAATGCAGGAACTGTTTAAGAAATAGAGCTCTGGGGGGAGAGGAATAGTTTGATAAGCACACCTAATATCCTGTAGCCTCATGCCTTGACAAGCAGCTTCTGAACATACTCCCCATTTTTCTTCAGGAGAATCAATTTACTTAATATCTATACAAAGTCTTCATGCATCTGTAACTGAAATATCCTAATCCTGCAATTTTCACTACCTGATTATTGCTGACTTTTTCTGACATGAATGTCAAATTTGTGTAAACCTCCCTGAAAAGCAATGAAAAACTTTCTGACCTGGACTTTATTGGTATCTGCACACTTAAGTAGAACATAATTATTTCCAGATGTAAGAGCTGGAAATCACTTGGTTTTCCTTTCTTATTAAAAATACATGGTTGTAAGCAACTCATTACTAATAGTGACTTATCCATAGATGGAGAATATCCAGCAATCTGCAGCAAAAAATAGTGACTTTGCCAATGCTGCTCGGGAGGAGCTGATGGAAACAAAGCTGAGAGCTGATACTCTGACATCTCAAGTTCATCAGTTTCAAAGCCAGGTACAATCACTTTAATTTAGATACACAATTCAAAATATGGGCCTCTTCTCTAATTTTCAGTTATGATTTTAACTCTTTTTTTTTTTTCCATCCCCGTAATTTTAGAATGCTGCTTTGGAGAACAGAATAAGAGAGCTACAGGAGATGCTGGATTATGATCGTGATCTCAACAGGAGACGTTTGGCTGAAAAAGAGAAAGAAATCATGCAAGTCCAGCAGCAGGCACAAACACAGCTGGAAGAATATGAGAATCTTCTAGATGTGAAACTAGCTCTAGATCTGGAAATAAATGCCTACAGAAAGATGCTGGAAGGAGAGGAACAGAGGTAGGCTATGAGAAGATATACATACAAACTTTTTTCATCCAGAATCTCTACATTAACTCACCATATATTCTTCAGAATGTGAAGGAGGCAGGAAGTAAATACAAAGTATATCATTAGTGCTGTAATTTAGTTCTTGAAGTATAGTATTCTGTAGGTGGTATTTATAATTCCCATCTACCACATGGGGCAGTAAAATGAAGTAATTTGATAAACCCAGCTGATAAAGCTCAAAGGTCCATCAGACATCCCTCAACTTTCTCAGTTTTTTTTACTAGATCCTAGAGATAGATCAAAGTTAGTGGTCAAGCCTCATGAATGAAATGGGAGATTGTATCAACTTCAAACTATCCAGACACTGTCTGGTGAGAACAACATGAACTCTTAATATATGCTAAGAAGGGTCAAAAACTTAAAATTACTTCCACTAAAGACTGTGTCTGTAGAGACTATAAAGAAATACTTACTGCAGTTGGGAATCTCTTATCAGCAGAAGCTTGCTATGGACTCTAGGGCTGGGGCTGTCTTCCAGACTTAAGAGGATACTTGGCTACTTTTGCCAGTAAAAATAAAATCTTACTCAAGACTTGATGGAAATCTTGGATATAGGAAGCTGTTGGGCTCGGCTATAGTGGGAGAATAGGAGTGAGAAGAAATAGGCACATCAGATGTACAAGTGAATATTATCTGACTCCCTTCTAGGCTAAAGCTGTCGCCCAGTCTGTCTTCACACAGCATTGCAACTCCAGCAACAAGTCAAGGGCGACAGCTCCCACATGGGAAGAAAAGGAAAATTAAAGCCAGAAAGAGAGCTCATAGTACTGGATTTAAGACTGTTCAACATGCTTCATCTTCTGGAAATGTATCTATTGAAGAAATTGATGCAGATGGGAAATTTGTTAGGCTTAGAAACAACTCTGACGAGGTACTGCTGTTCATTCAAGTCCGCATGGCCTTTGTTATAAAGTACAACTGCTTGTGAACCAATTTGTAGTTTAGTGAGAGGTAACAGGGAAGAGTACTGCCAAAAATAGATGAAGTGGGGGCTCCTCAGCTAACCTGGCTGCTGTCAAGAGCAGACTAGAGACTGACATTTTTATTATTTTTTTTAGTACTGCAGGTGTTCTGTTCACAGGGCTGTCTGGGAAGTGCTTTTGGGTGGAGGGACACTGGTAATACCTTCAGTTGCTTCTCACCAGATTCAGGCTAGTGCTACCAGAAATACTACTTATCTTTGATGAACTAAAGGTACTTAGTAAATCGGATAATGACAGCTTATTACTTAAAAATGCTTAAAATGGTTAGCATGTTCAGTAAATCTGATAGTACCTACTCTATGCAGGGAGTTTATTTAACTAACTAGATAATTGAGTAGTTGAGTTTGCAAATCCAGAATTACTGGAACTAATCCTCAGAGTTCCAAAACTTGTGGCTAGTAGATTAGCCACTTCAGCCTTCCTCAGAATTGATCGGATTCTTGTATGCTACAGGAATGGGACTAAAACTAGTGCTTGAGTATAGAAAGAACCTTGCACTTGTATGGTATGGTGTTGGTGTGTAATGCTGACAGAAATTTCTTGTCTTGCAGGATCAGCCACTACATGGATGGGTGTTAAGACGACATCTTGAAAGTGTGTCAGATGCAACATACAAATTTCCTTCAATGTTCACTCTTCAGGCAGGACAAGTAGTTACAGTAGGTAGTGGTTTTGTCAACATTACTCGGAGCTCTGTTCTTATTATGGTAGGTGGCAATAGACATTCGTGTAATAAGGAAAACCAACTTGAAGTGTCTAAAGAACTAAAAATCCTTGTTATATGGAGAGGGAGATAGGGCAAATCCTTGCATTAACTTGGTCTGAAATGCCAATTAATAGTTCTTTAAAGCTAGACCTTAAATTAAACTTTGATCATCTCGGATAGGGAGGTGCTGTTATTGTGAACAGAATCAGTATCCTCTGGTTTATTTTTAGGCTTCCCCAAACTCCTGTGTTTTGATAGAAGTTGGGCAAACTGAAGGCTATAGTCCGCTACAGCTCAACAATTCTGAGCTCACAGTTCATGGTACTAAGCTAAGTGCTGGCTTTAAAATTGTACTCTTAAGTACACTTAGATAGTGATCAAAGAGCCTAAACTCTACACTCGATCCTCCAAATTCTGTACAAGTGTGCTCAAGAGATCTGTGAGTGACCAAAGACTAGAGGCTATCTTGTATACACAAATTGTTGGCTTGAGTATGTCTGTAACTATGGCTCAAATGGTGTGTATGTCCAAGTAAGCTACCTCTACATCAGGTAGAAGGCATTGACAACAGCCTTTTCTGCACTAATTGTTTTACAGTCTTCAGTAAAATAACCTTCCCAGACATTATCACCATTATTGGTCATCCTGAAAAGAACTAACCTGGCCAGGGAGCAGAGTAGTTTGGTTTGTTACTGGCTGTCTCTGGTATTGGAATACTTAATAGTTTTATATGCTAGACAGAATCCTAATCTAACTACAAGCGAGATTCTTCAGAAGCTTACTCTAAATATGTTACAGATCTGGGGTGCAGCTGCTGGCATAAGCCCTGGTCCTAGTGATCTGGTCTGGAAGTCTCAGAAGTCTTGGGGAACTGGGTATAATATTGGTGTTACACTCATCACAGATGATGGTGAGGTGAGTGATAGTATATAGCTTCTACTGTCCTAACACCACACTTGCTTGTGCTTAATTCTTATTCTTGGTGGCAATTCAATTGTGTTCTAGGAACTTGCAGAGAGGAAGATAATGCAGATACCCAGGGAAGAAGGTGGTGAGCAAGATGATGATTATGAAGAAGTAACTGGAAGTGAAACAGAGTTTCCACCTCGGGTAAGCTGCCTGAAGTTTAAATACATGTTATCAACAGTCATTCAATGGCCATTTCTTTTCATTACTGCATGAAATACTTCCCTGAGTACTATCCATAGCCTACAACTCTAACATTTTTCTTGATGTCAGACCAAAAGAAGAAGAAAAAAGAAATGTTGTTTGGTTTCATGATAGTGGTTCCTGTGAGCATCTTTAAGCAGGTGAGATGGTGAGAATCACGCTTGTCATCTCATAGAAAACTTGCTTCACTAATAGTGCTTGCATGGCTTTGCATCAAAAGTGGAGTTGATGTTTTGCTTATTCTCTGATTGAATATGCTCAAATTGGGTTAATTATTTGGTCTCATTACTGACACACTGAAAAATGAGCTTTAATGTCTGTTCCATCTCAACATCTAACGAACTTAAAAGCTCTTATCCCAGGAACAAAATGCAAACATTAACTATAAATATATTCTGTGGAATGAAGCGACTTAACTGACACTCCAAATGGTGTCCCTGACTGGCTGTTAAGATAAATTCATAGCGAAGAAGCCTTGGATTTCCATTCAAAAGTATTAAAAGGCTGAAATCAAAATTCTTTGTGTATTGATTAAGGCCCTCTTCAATTCACATGAGTTTGAGGCACTTCTTTTACAGCTTATTTCCAGGAACAACAAATACTTTGCACAGCAAAGTAAGTAAATCTCAGTCTTTTTTCAGTCATAAATACTCCTTGCAATACTTTCCAGGTGGAACTTCAGCACAGAAGCAGGTCATGCTAATGGAACTAATCTAGTTAAATAGAACAAGCATGTTTTGTATTCAGTATACCTGCAGCCCTTTGGCTGCAACTTGCATGTTCTAATGGCCTGTGAAAGATTCTAAACCCTCCAAAGGGCTTTTGACTAGCCATGTTATAAATCTGAACTTCTGCATATTAGACATTCCTGTGTACTTTGATGTACAACTGGTCAGGTACCTTTAATTGTTGAAGTAGTCTAAACCAGCACTAATACAAGGGCTTTAAATTGGTCATAATTGAATAATTATGGGCTGTACTTGACTTTTTGTTTCTTGACTTGAAATAGCACCAAATCTCCTTTGCTAGTACAAGCTCCAAGGCCCTATGTGCAAGGGGTTGCCTAGCTAAAAATTCATTCTTCCTGCTGACATGGCATGTTAAGCTGCCATAGGTCTTCCTAACTCTGATCCTACACGGTTACAAGGACTGGCATCTTACGGCACCAGGTCATTTCCTAGATATTTTCCAAATACACCTGTTTCAATTTAAATTATAAGTACCTTAGTACTGTCTTTCTGAAGATGTACCTAAGAACAGGTTGTTACTGCCTGCTGCTTAACTCTTAAACTTGTCCTTCTTCCAAACAGACAGTCTGGGTAAATCTCTATTACTACAATACTGTCTGTTTTAAAGGATGCTTATCAGTACCCTGTATGTTCCATTCTTGCAGTATTTTCAGTGCCTCACTGAAGGAGGGTGAGACCCAGTTAAATAGGCTATTGAGAAAGGTTCTATAATGCTATTCTGGCCTTTGCATTCTTAATACATAGCACGCACCAAAATGGTTGAAGTAACACCAGTGGAAGCATTAGGCTTATGAAAAGACTTAGTTATACAAGATTCTTCTCAAGTTTAGAGTAGGGCTTCTCCTCAAGTGTTTTCTAAAGTCTGTTTATTTGAATTGACTAAGATGGCTTGTTCAGCAATCGGCAATGGAGAGCAAAAGTAACTTTTTCCCATACACCTCTAATCTGTTTTATCAGCAACTTTACAGTGCAGTTGTGTGCCATTTAGGGCAAGAATCAATTCTAGTATTTCTACTCAAACCTTAATGTCATTCCTATCTGCTGAATTCCTATCAAACTTTTGTCACACAGCTTCTGCTGCATTGGTAGCACTGAAATAATGGTGGCGTAGTAGAAAATAGTTCAATTCTTGCATGCAATAAAATAATGCAAAGAAAGCATGCTGTGCTTTAAAGGAAGGCAAGGCTTCCATGTTTTTTGCTTCTGCTTTTACCATCCTAAATAGAGTAGCATGAATCTGCATGTCAGTGAAGTTTTAATGAGGTACTGATAGTGGGCTTGATGACCTTTCATTAAAGAAGGCTTGGGCTCATGTGTTGCATGGACTCAAATTCTTAAAAGCTTTTATTTTCCCCCCAACCCCAAACCATCTAGTATAGTTCAGGTATTGCCTCTCTTGAAAACCTGCTTTGCTATTAATAAGTAACTAAATCTATAAAATGCTGCAGTTCCCCATATTCCTATACGAGGAACAAGTAGGTAACTGGCAATAAACATGTTTGTACACATGCTAATGAGCCTCATGTCCTCATTTTTTATTTCTGCAGCAAAATGAGGATACCAGCTGTTCTGTCATGTAATACGGACAAAACATCATCTGAAAACACTGTCAATCCCAGGTGACACAGACTATGTGTTTTGGCATCTTATACAGTATTTGAAACTTGGAATTTGCACCTCCCATCTGACCTCTTAGTAAGAGATACTGTCAATAATATGAAGTTTCCTACCTTCTGATAGTGGACCCTGTCTGTGGATTCACTGATACAAAGAGCAGTAGAATACAAGCTCCATGTGAAGTTAACCTTTACATTAAGACAAGGGTGTGGTTTCCATAACCTGCTGAAACAGAGGAGGGTACAGAGTTTACAAAACTTATATATATATATGCTCTAGAAGGATGCTAAATACTTAACAATGACTATGGGCTGCCTCAGCTTTCTTAATATTCTAATATGGTGTTTCTCCAAAGGTAATTTGTTTCAGGCCTGAGTGGGAAAACTACATGGGCCACACCACATCCTAGCTTGCACCTTGAGCAAGTTTGAACTTGGCTGAAAGTAAAACACTCCTGAAGAGTGCTCCTGAAATGTTGCCTGTTCAGAGCCTGATACTGAAATGAAAACTGGTCTAGATCACTGCTAGAGAACTTCCTAGAATGAAACACTTAAATGTTAAAAGCAAGCTGTAAAAATATTCTTGTCTTATTTAATGTACTGTTCCTGTAATCTAGCACTTGGAAATCCACCAGTTTCAGTATTGTATATGTCTAGATACAGTATATCACACATACAGCTGTATCAACCTTAACTTGGAAAGATGTACCCTGTAAATGTGAAAAGGCATCTCATTCCAGCAGAGAAGGTACAGTAACTAGCAATATTAGCACTCATTAGTCCCAACGAGCCAGCTTTATAAGGGGCTAGGAAAAAAAATTGCTGAGAAATTGTACCTAGGAAGCACCAACTGTACTAAAAGGTACATCAAAAATATCTGCTCTTGAAGTCCTTGTGTACCAAATCTCTGTGCAGTCTGCAGTACCACTTTGTGTGTCTAATGGGTCAGTTGGGGGACTACTGTCTACTGGGCCAGTATGTAATTTATTGTAACTTGAATAGCTGTATTCCATGTAAAGCCCGACCTATAGCCTTCAAACTAGGCAGTCGGCCTCTGGGGTCACTGCATTCAATTATTCCTAGCCTCTTTTTACTAAAATGCTTATGTGCTGACTCTATGGTAAAGGACCTTGATGATGAGCCACATAAAGCACAGCTCTATTTAAGAGTAGCTGAGCTTATGGATTTCTCCAAATGCTGGAATAGGTTTTTGACTGCCTCTTCCCATGCCAAAGTATTCAGTCTTAAATTAAGACCTGTTCTGTGTTAGGATGCAGTTTTAAGATAAGGCTTTCGTTATACTAGCTTAAATTCTTGTTAATTATTTAAAAACTCTAGTCTTCAGACATCAAGAGTAGATGCTGGTTTAATACTTGCATTTTAGCAGATCTGGATTCTTGTTGTACCTTATGCAAGGTTATGGCAGCAGCTATTTCTATATTTATCTTGATTTCTTAAACTTTTTGTAACAGATTTTTCATGTATATAAAAGCAGTCTTGGACTTTAATATTTACAGTTTAAATAATAAAGTTCTGTTTGTTCATTGATCTTGAGTGGCTCAAATGACTTTGAAGCAATAAAACCTGGTGAGTTTAGGGAAGGTTCCCTGCAGGCTGAAGAAACCGTCACAAATGCTGTGCTGCCCTGTTTATATTTATCACTCTGTTCTTCAAATAAAGTTGAACTGCTATGGACTTGATGCAGGAGGAATCCTCACTGTTTCAAATGAAGCCTCTTTAACAGCACAAGGGAATAGATGGTATTAAGCAACAACTTTGATGTATTTGAACTATTGTGCAGGTCATGATAGGAAAGTGTAGTGGTACAGGATCTTATTCGGTAATACCATTAGTGGCCCAGGAAACGAGACCTACCATGCAACCTCCACCACAGTTTATGAAACTTGCTTCTAGCATGTAATCTTAAAAAGGCACATTTTAAAAAATCAATTTTCAAATCCTAATGTGCACACAGCTTGCTGGTAGCAAGCCTGAGACAGTTGGCTTCCTATAATGTCTCTCTCTGCTTTATTTTAATCAATAGCAGGCTATAGCTCTCTTGACTTGCTTCCAGCTTGCTACTTTTGTAAGATAAGACACCTCCTGTAGCTGACCAGGAGCTTTATACTAAATGCCAGGCTGCTTACTTCAACATGTATTGGGCATTCAAACTGTTGTAGGGGTGTGTGTGTATGTAATTCCTTCCTCTAGGGAATCTGGTGATGTAAAAGAGAGATGGCACTGCCTCTTTTCCTGCCTGCTATGGAAAAGGATGACTGCCATGACCTCCCTAATAAATGGGGGTTGAGAAGCAAAAGCAGCTATGAATCTCAAATACCTAAACCCTTGAAAATTATCCCATATATCTTGTATTCAGAACACTGTAGCTACTTTCATTCAAAAATTAGATCAGGACAGTGCTGCTGTAATGCTAACTACATACTTACCCACAACTTCCCTACCTTACATGAGCAAGTCCGAATTCTGAGGTGGTTTGCCCTAAGCAGCGGCTTCTACCACAGCTGCAAAAAATAAGCCTCTGCTTCTCTTGTGACCATTGTGCAAGCCAAGGCTAAAGATGAGAGAAACCAAAATGCATGGTTTTGCTAGCCAGTCAAAAGCCACTGTGCTGCTTTCATGGAGAAGTAACTGCACCTGCAATACACATGAAATTTATCCTGCTTTAGGGCCTGCTGTTTCAACTGGATTACAGAACCAAGACGAGCTTGAAATTCTGAGGCTGAATTAAATCCAGTTTGCCCTTAAAGAGTTCAGCTCCCTTCTCGTCCTTCTCTGCTTGGACAGAGAGCAACTGGCAAAGATAACGTCTTCCTCTGGGGCTGTTAAATTTTCAGTCATTACTACATCTGCATTTTCTAAGCAGAGCAAGAACAGGCTAACAGAAAACCAAACTGATACCATCTTCATTGCTTGACTGCCTACCTTGAGTCACTTTTTTACACTGTTTTAGTTAGAGCCCATCTTTCCACCTCATGTTCTCTTTTTCCTCCTCCCCCATTTAAAATAAATACAAAAAGTGAAAGTATATTGACTTTTCATTTGCTTGCAACAGTCAGATACTCACCTATTTATGTCAATGGAGTGCTATACAAACCCTGTGGCACTAGGATCAGTCTGGTCTTAAGTCAAAGGCATGTTTTTCTTATCCTGCTAGAAGAAAATTTTAACAGACATGATAAATGCTACACAGTCATAGGGAGAGAGCAAGATTATTAAAAATCCAGTGGCTGGGGAACTAGTCCTTTGGCTTTATTAATGCATTTTTAATCTAGCATTGTTTTCTTCACTGAAAGCTCATATAGTTAGCAAAAGCAACCTCCAGCTCCAAACCAAATGCGAAAACTGTAACGAATAGAAGCAGCAACCACTGGTCTTATCCCACAGAAATATTTATTCAGTTTGGTCAGTAAATTATAGGAAGTTTCAATGCTGAGAACTTGTACTTAGTACAACAACATCATAATATTGACAACAACCACTTTTGTCTTTTGTCAACGTACAATGTGAAACATGGATTAACTTGCTCACAATAAATTACAGTGTGATAGATGGAGAGAGCTCAATGACATCGGTAACTTAGGAACTGGTTACAGTTAGCTTCACTTACAGTATTTTTAAAAATGGTTTTCCATAGTAAAGTCATTGCAGCCGAAGATAAAAAAAAAAATCCACAAACAATAAAAGCAAGGAAATGCAGTTTTGGAGCAACAGTGAGCTACCAGGAAACACTCCATACAGTGATCTTCAAGGCACAAAGCAAAAAAACTGGGCATGGGTTTTTTTGCAGGTTGACGAGTCAGGGAAGGTGAAATTTTGTCTGCATATAAAATAAATACATTTTAAAAAGACGCATACAAAAGTCAGTAAGTCAGTCAAATAGCAAGGCTTTCACAGAATGCCACACTGACAGAACACTTGTGAATCCATTTCAGTCATGAAATCACGTTCACAGCTTGAATGACATAATCACTGAGGCAAGGGAACCATCACTTCAACATAATTAATGGGGAAGAAGCCAGACTCTCCATTTAACATCCCCTCATACCAATTTTCATCAATCTGATTGGTCAAAGTTATGATGTCCCCTTCCTTAAACCCAAGCTCGCCTTCATTTTCCGGCTCAAAGTCATAGAGAGCTTGGCAGCAAGGCTGATCCATGTGCATTGAAGAACCTGCCCCCAGTGACAGAAAAAAACCAAACATATTAATAGAGCTTCACAGCACCCCAAGAGCCCCTAAGCATAAAACAATGGGTCAAAGATGTAGCCCTGCTGTCACAAATTCCTCCCTCCCCTCCTCCCCCATTTTTCCACTGCATTTCACCAGTAACATCTGGTCCTTCTACATTTAAAAATACCACTAGTGATAATTAATTAAAAGCATAATTCTGCTTCTCCCTTAAGTTCAGACACTATTTTATGTCCATCCCTAGTTGCCTTCCCTTTCAAAAGGGTATTTTTATTTCAAACTGAGAGCTTGAGTAATCACAGCTGTCAAAATCAGTGTAGGCTCTTTGGGGTGGTGGCTACACGAATTGCAAGGGCAGGAGTTGAGGAAGCAGAAGAGTCAACAGGAGAAGTGACAATCATTAAAACAAACTGCACTGCAGCACACTGCTACTGCACGAATACCTACCAGAGGGCTCAGAGTCAGTCCTACACACACACACCCCTACAGTCTGGAGTCAGAGGTTCAACTGCAGTTCAGCCCTGACAGGTTTTCAGTTTGAAATGTATTAATAAAGGAAGCACAGAAAAACAGGTTTCACACTGCTGCCATTACAGCCTGACAACACTAGAACATTCTAGTACTTACATTAAAGCAGTTAAACCTCTTAAATACTAAGTTGTCTTATTTGGAAGACTGCAACAATTCTCAAACATTCTGGTCCTGCATCTCTCCCAGCTGTCACACAGGCTAATCATGCAAGCACCCTGAAGAGTAATTTTTGTCTGGATAAATCTGCACACAACTGGTAATGCAATACAGATGTAATAGCCAAGATGGTAAAAATGCATGCAAAAATGCCTTTTAATCTGCTAATCATGGTTATGTGTAGGAAACTATTGAAAAGTAACTGTTCAGGCATTTTGTAGGAAAAGGAATTATGAGAAGTCTCTTGAGGAAACCAGATGACAACTGTTCTGGTGATCAGTAAATGAGCAGAGGCAAAAGCATCTTTTTAACTGACAATACTACAATCAGGGGTAACATTTGGTGTTAAAACTGAGGAGTAGGAATTATTCTTCTATTTTCTTGGTATGTTCTAGCCTTTATAACAATAGAAGGGAACTGTCCAATGGAGATCCCCCTCAGCAAACCTCCCCAGAACACTGCTGTTAACACTGCTGGGCTAGTCCTCTGCCTGGGGAGGGCAAAGGGTAGTGACCAAGTGTTACCAGAACAAAGTGAATTACAGCTACTCCAATAGAATGAAACAGGTGAAAGCTTGGTTCTGGACATATTTTTGCTGGGACAGTCTGAGAAGAAAAGCAAGCTGATGAGCCACAGTTACCCAGCAAACCCAGACTGACTGCGCTCAAAAATAGCCAAGTTATTTTCAGTCTTTGCCAAGGTAGGGCTGGTACCAGCCCACTGGAACTGTCAACAGCAGAAGGCTATGAAAAACTGACAAAGTTCCTTGCCTTTCACCAGCTGCTCCGATGGGGCTAATTTATTTTTGCAAGTCAGTTAATTTCTGACAGTGAGGTACCTGATAGGAGATGGATCACATTTGGTTCATTTTAAGCTCCAAAGAACTGAAACATTTGGCAGCCTGGAAAGGCTTTTAAATAATGGTCATAGCCAGTACAACTGGTTTCACTCCAGGCTGTAGGATCAGTCAAAGTCTTCATTAGAGTCAAGCAGCTGCTGCTACTGTATAATCCAATGAGACAAAGCTCCCCTGACATAGGTAATGGGGGCAGCACTGTCTGACAGGCTGCAACACACACTGTTTAGCATCACAGAATTTGTGACATGATCCCGGCTTTTCCTGTCTGCTGAATACTCACACATCCTTTCCTGTTACAGAGACTTAAGCGAAAGAAACTGCATTCTCTTTTTTTCCCCTGCAAACAGGGTTTATGTTGATTTGCAGCAGCATGCACACCTCCTTAATTTCTCCAGTTGTGGAGTTAACCTGGCAGGCTTCACTGTCACATTCAAAGATGACTTGTCATTAATCTCCAGACCACTCAAACCTGGACAGCACAAAACCAGATTAAGCAAGGAGCTGTCTGTGATTTCTGGAGTGTTACAGGATGAAACCAGAATGCTATTCAATGTTGGTTTGTTTGTTTTCCCCAAACGGAGTTACTGTCTCTACCTGCATTTACACCGTCTTCTATGCCATGTTGTGTATATTATGGTTGCAAAATAACACTGCAATAGTCACAAACAGGAAGCTTGCTAAGATAATTAATCCAAGTCTCTCCATCACAGCTGAAGTGAATAAACACTTAGATGCTTATGCTGTATTCCAGCACATGGCAACCATATCCATGTATTCCATATCATACTCAAACCTGACCAACAAAAAGAAAGGCATGATGCAATGCAGCATTTAAAGAGAGCTCTGAAATGAACCAGATGATGCTCATAGCTGCAGCTGATTAATGAGATTAACACTGAATTAGAACAAAACCACAGATTTCTTATCTGTGCTTAATCAAAGCAACTAAATAATTCACAACATTAAAACCAGGTTTTTGTGAATCTAGCCCTGCAAATGTGTATAAGTCATTAGGAGTAAATAATGCCCACGTGTTAGGGACCATACAAAGGAAAATACTATTTCTGTTCCAAGAAGCTGATACTTAACTTGAAAAGCTATGGTGAAACACAGGAAAAACCATTTCAACACTCAGAACTGGGCTGTGGTAGTTGTGCTGAACGTAACACAGTGTAATTTGAACTGCCCTGTTGATTTCTATGGATCTCCTGTACTAAGACACTACTTACCTTGAGTGACAGTATCAGAGAAAATAAAGGTCTACATTTTGATAGGGTCAATGTGTAAACAGAGGAAATTAAGAATGAAAGTGCTTGTTCATGTAGGATGAAGAGGTCAGTTTTCTGAATGAAAGAAGAGGATAATCATGATGTTATCCCCCCCTATCACGTGGAGACCTTAAAACATTTAGCAGTTTTGCTTAAGGAGCCGCCTGGTTCACATTTGTAAGTCACAGACCATAAATCTAATCCGTTTCATGATCCTGATTTTAAACAGGAACAGAAAGGTTTCCCAATTTACAAGCAGGGCATATTGACCCCTCTGCAGCGCCACAGAAATCCATATGGATAATTTTCAAACAGGAAGAGGAAAAAGAGAGAAATGATGTCACTGATGGTTGTACCTGCTGGGAGGTAAGCACAGCATCCAGAGCTTCTTAAGGAGGAAAACAACCTGATACATGGCCTTTCTGATACTGTTAGCAACACCAAGCATAGCAACAATTATTACATACATCCTATTTCTCCTTTTCATCTCTTTCATGGTTGTTTAATTTCTTTTCCACTCCAACAGCACTGAGTGAAGCACTATAGCCATTAACGAGATAGGGCAAAACACTTCTGTTCATGAGATGAGGAAAAGCTGTTTCACTGAGTGGTGTAACCTGACAAATTATTACCATTCACACAGCTTTCAAGGGCTTTCAACAGCTGATGTATTTTTTATTTTTTTTGTGTGTAACTGGAACCTAATCAAAGGGAAGGATCCTACTCCCACAACACCAGGTACCCAGTTCATAGCAGTACGAACAGTACTTCAGTTCATAAATGCACACATTTCAGTGCATGCCTCAGGGGACAGTAAAACATGTAAATAAAAATCAGTAAGGGTGGGAGTCACCTCACTGAATTTTACATGGCTAATACTAAAGATCCCAAACTGATCATTTCTGGTCTCAGACCATGGAGAGAAATTAGCATCTGGAGGTATTCCAGACAGTGCTGAACACATCCACCTTATGTGCCTGTCTGCAAGAAATAAGTGTTTTCTGCAAGTGCCTCACACCCTCTCCCTCCTCCCACCCTCAGTGGCAACGCAGAGAACCTGGAAGACCAAGCAGAATGCCACAACTCAGCTTCAGATGGGTGAGAGAGTGTTGAGAGGAACCTGTTTCACAATTCCATTTCCAAATCTGGGAAACAAACTGGAGTCAGATCCATGGATACTGATGCCTCATGGCTCCGCGGTTCTCATGGTACAAGGAATATCTTGAGGAACAATTTCACAGACATCCGTAGACATGTTAATTCTGTGGCCATAGACTTACCTGATGATTTTATGGACGAACTATAGGCAATCCCATTGTGCTGCTGATTATCACCAATTTCCAGAGTTGTAGTTATTACAGGCTTTGGCTTAAATTCACGTTTAGGCCGACTAGACGCTACATTTATTCTGGAACACAGAGAAGAATGGCAAGAGACTTACCTTGAAGGTAGAAGTAATTTCAGAGCATAAACTCAAGTTCAGTGCTTTGGTGTTTGAAAGGTGGGGAAAAAGCCTGCAACTTTCTGCTGTTTTTGATCTTACGCTTGGGGTAGGGGGTGGGAAGGTTTATTCATTAAAAGCTGCTCAATTCTCATGCAGTATTTGAATTTCAGCAAGTCCCTATTTTATTTAATGCTTTGGTCCTGCTGACAGAGGCATAAAGCTTAACAGCCTGAGTTTGAGGAGTGCTGAGCATCCACAGCTGCCACTGAGTTCAGCAGAAGTTCCAGGAATGAGGTCTCTGGAAAGCTCAACTGTGAATGACATACACAGAAACCCAGCCAGGACAGAGGCCCAGGGACTGCATCTCACACATTGCCTTTTTACTAGAGAAAATGGGAAACAACCACTTGGTCAGCACAACTGTCTCAATACCTCTTTCTGCATGTTCATGTGGCCCAGCTGAGAGCTCCGTGTCCCACTAGCCCCTCCAGCTGGGATGGATGGTGCAGAGTATCTACAGACACAGCTACACTTACGCTAATCCCTATGCTAATACTCAGAGCCACCACATCCACTCTGATACCAGGAATGCCACAAATGGTTATCTTGGCTCCACAACTGTTATGTTAGCCTACACTGTGGTGACACTCAAGTCATTTAGGTCTCTTGCTCACCAAGTGTAACAAGTTGATGACAACAGTATTTTCTCCTCTTCTGTTAGGATGACACCAAGTATCTGGGACTTTCATAAGTGCACTACACCACAGCTATGTTCCTCGCCAGCTGGCTATTTCCTTACTCTGCTGGCAGAATTTTGTTATACCCCTCAATCACACTGAAAATAGGCCAACTCCCCAGCAAAGCCTCCAAAACACATCTCGAAGTATGCAAGTTTAAATAAACTCACAAACAAACGGAGGCTGTCCTGATTAACCTCCACAGATGTGAGAGAGAGATTTTGCACACACTCAAAGCTTTCTGGGCAAGTTCTGCATTATATTAAAGGCTCACAGTGCAACAAGAGGTTGCCAGGTGGCAACGATTTAATACAATGAAGTCCAATAAGGCACAGAACACAGCAAACGTGCATCTGTGAGATGGTGCTACAAGATCTGTTGCTTCAGTGACTTCTCATATTCATGAACCTCAGCTACAAAAGAGGTCCAAAATTCTTGGATGGGTTCAGTCTCACCGGTTTTGCAGCTTGTTCTGCAGATCCTCCAAAATTTCTGTGGATTGTTTATGGTAATCTAGGGCTGCTTCTACGAACACAGCCAACTGGCTAACTTGTTCTACCTGAAATACAGAAAGGAAAATAGCTGTAAGGAACCTGCAGTACATTTAGCTGAAGGATAAACAAACAGACCTAGTATTCTCAGAAGACCATGATACCTTCTGGAGGCTATTGAAAAAGAGCATATGTGATTCTATCAAAGAAATCGCCAGTTGGAAACTGAACAAAACTGAGGTGTAACTTCTAGTTCACTAACTCAGGGCTGGGCCCTTGAGTCATTTCCTTTCACAATGTGCAAATCCCCTCTGCTTTCAACTTCCAAGCCAGCTGTCTGTCAACACCCAAACCTGAAACATTTAAAAGGACATGACCCCTTAGCAGGTGAAAGTGGGGCTTTTCTGATCAGCAATGTTGGAAGAAATTACACTCCGAGAGCTCTTATGACTCAGACCTATTAGTGTTTATTAGCAATGTTTACAAACTATGGCTCTGAAATGATCTGGACTTACCTCACTAGATGGCAGCATTTATAAACCAATAAATGAAACATGATTTATCTACTTGGATTTGAAAAGTATCAGCCAATCATTCAAAAATATGAATGCCGAGGAAAGAGAGAATGTGAAGGAGAAATCAAAATATTTTCAGTTATGAGGTAACAAATAATCTTATTCCCCTCACACAAACTGAAAAGTTCAAGCTGTACTGGGGATGGTGCAGTAACATATTTTTTTGTCCTTGTCTTTTAAGACAACATTAAGAAGACAGAGCCCAGGAAGTCTAACATGTTTCCATTCCATCATATCTCCAGACACTGGATCACAATAAGATATCCAAGTAAAATGCCTGCAAATGTTTTATGGACCCATGGCAATTCTGTGTTAATTCTGCCAGGACTCCGAGAGCCAAACACTGTCACATAGCATCCAGAAATGAAATGCACAGAACCAAATCAACAGCTGATATAATTCCATCACAGTCAGAAGAGAGTAATGTAAACCAGCTGAGGACGATGCACAAAGCGCCTGGGGTCTGGATGGGGTGGTCAGAGAAAACGGACAGACAAGGACTGTCCAAAGAAGATACTAAAAGCCAGGAGGGACATGGAGAAGACAGAAGAAAGAGACACTGGGAAGGAGCCAGAGAAACCTGAGGGACTAAACGCCACTTCACAAGAGGAGCCTGGGACTGGCTGAGTGGGAAAGGCAGGAAGATGGATCTGATAAGAAGTGTATGCAACAGTGTCTTCATGGGAGGTCTGGAACTAGCTCTGCAAAAACCTGAGAAAGAGATGTGGATCAGGACTGAGCCTGGGAAAGGCACCTGGCAAGGTGGCTGGGAACCAGAGCTCAGAGCACAGACACTGCAGGGCAAAGAGACAAAGAAAGGGAGACGTGGAGAACTGGCAAGGATAGGAAGGAAGCAGTTAAGATCTCTGCAGACCCAGTTAGACAAACTGGGGTTAGGCAGCAAGGCTGTAATGAGAAGAATGAGGACAAACAGACCAGGTCAGCATGGAATACAGACGGGTAGGAGCACAGAGTTTTTTTCAAAGGGACACAACAGAAAGTGAGTATGGGGAAAACACCAAAGGGACATCCAGTTCATCCCCCCCAAATGGTACAATTAGTTATACTAGAAAGTATAACTCATCTGTCCAGTGACCCAACTAAACCATTTTAATCCATACACTGGTTTATCCTCAGTTTGGTGCTCAGTTTGCATTTGCCTAATGATAAACTCTCTCTGAAACATTTCTCAGCTGCTTATGCAAGCCAGAATTATAAATCACTGCAACCAGGCAACTGATGGAGGCCTAGAGTGGAACAGTGTGCTGCCCTCATGTAACTTGCAATGGTAGAAGATTCAAACTGTTCTAGAACCCGCTGTTAGAAACATGTTCCACCCACTAACGGCTCCAGAGCTACAGGCCAGTTTATAACTGGCCATGACACAGTTGCACATAGAGGGAGAAGTTGCTTGCAGTTAAATATTCCCACTAATGGCTCCCCCTTGTTGCAGTTTGCTCACAGAAAACAGCACAACTTAGTTTGTTTTCTGTGATACTGCACATACAGGGGAAGGGAAAACCATGGAATAGGCCCAAACAGGTCCAGTTCTCTTTGATTCTTTGATCACAGTTCTCTGATTACACAGGAGAAACCATATCCTGCTATTCCTCCGTGTGTGGAGAGGAGAGAGGATTACCAGGAACGACCACAGCCACTCCTTAGAAAATCTCATGATGGACTTGGACTCTGAGCCAAAGTCCAGGCACCTGAGCCCACACCACAGATCAACTCCATGGAGTAATTTTCTGAGCCAAATAGTAATGATAATGATTTTCACAAGTGAAATATTTCAGACACTTCAGATCAGCAGCAAAGTTTTGACTGTAAGTGAGCTGCAGCTCAGAAAGTGCAGGGTACATAGCCTTGCTCATAGTTTCAGCAGCAGGTCTATGACTACGTTAATTTCCCAACCTTCTCCCTCCCATGATCAAACTGTGTTCTACTCTCAGACAGTTCATTGCTCATGGATTATAAAACTACTTAAGGCCTCTGTGACAACCTTTTCTGAGCCATTACATCTCCAGGAGAAATTCCCGAGTTCTTGAGTTCTCCCATTTACTGCTGTGCATTATGTTCTTTCTGACAGAGATTAAAAGAGCAAAGAGGCACACTTTCTGCTTTCAGACCTTACCTCGTATGAAGGATGGGACAGGCTTTATCCAATCCCACACACATTGCCCTGCTGGATGTACTGCAGCAAACAAAAATGCAGGACAGACTTACATCATTTTCTAAGAAATTGAACATGCTTCTTTCAGCCAGTTCCTTTGACTCTTCAAACTTTTCTACTGCTTGCTTAACTTCTTCATCTGGTATCTTTCCAAAACGCTTCTTTTTATAATCGTAATCCAAACGGCGTCCTTCTAGTTTCTTCAAGTGATGCTAAGTAAGACAGAAAATTTTGAAAAGTTCCAAATGGGACAAGTCCAAACAAACACATTATTTAAGGAAATTTCAGTTATGAATGCAAATATATACAGCATTGAAGATATACTATCCTTGCATATCTCAGAGATTACAGTCCATCCCTTTGATCTAAGGCTGCCTCAGGTAAGTCTAGGACTGTGTCTATAAATGAAATTTTCAATAACCATCTGTCTGTGAACACTTGGGGAATTGGCTATCTTGATTTGCTGAACTTGGGCATCCAACTCATGGACTTCTCTAAATGTGCAACGCCTCAGATTCTCTAAATGAGAAGCAGGATCCAATCTAAATATGTGTGTGGCCCCATATGCTTCATTTAATTCAATTCTGCCTCTTGGATTACTTGCAATACAACAGCTAAAAGTTAAAGGGTTATTTTCCTCTCTAATTCCATAGGCAGTACTACAACAAATCTTCTATTCCTTTGTTAGGTGCCAATCTGACACTTCTATCTGATGTAACTAGACAAGCTTTTCTGTTGCCAAAAATCATTTTGCTGGCAGTCTTACAGAATGGACTCAAAGTGACGATACAAAACACTCATTAAAGCTAACATCGACCCATTTCTTTCATCGGTTCAGAAGAACTACAACTGAAAACAGTTATGTGTCATAGGAGACAGCTAGAGATATCAAGACATTGTTAGTATCTTTTTTGCTATGCTTTCCACAGCCATTTATCTGTAAACAAAAAAATAACTTTAATTTCTGCATTTCATCAGGGTTTTCACTTGCTTATTACCCAAGTCTATTGGAATCAACAAACTCAGGCAAAGACTGCCTGGTTTTCTTTGAATTGGCACATTGTAAACAAACGCACTGAAAAACTGAACTCTAAAGGTTAAAAATGTGTTCCTCAGCTTTATGTATTTTTCCTATAGTGGCATATGGCACTTCATCATTTTATGGCATTTTTCAGATCATTCTGTGATTGCCCTGAATAGCCATTTTCAATAGCTCTATTCATCCTCTGTCATAAACAGCTTTAGGCTGACAGAGGTGGCAAGACAGGATAATCAGCTGCAGTAAATCACAGCCCACTCATGTTCATAAGAATCACAACCCACTCACGTGCTCATAAAAATTAATAAAAATGTTTAAAATATAATAGCATAAAAATAAAGAACATCATTTTCTCCACTATCCTCCTTGTACTGAACGTACAAGCAATACAGCAAATTGAGTAAGTTAGATACCTAGGAAATAGCCAGGCATTGCTTTAAAGCAGATTTCATCACTGTTTTGCTAAAGAGACAAACTTAAATGCACTGAAATTTATTCACCTTATTGCTTTCAAGAAAAATATCTCAGGGAACTAGAGTCTGACTGACTCTGATTATTGATAAGTCAATACCAAGCTTTACCTTGGAAAACTTACCCCAATTTCTTTTAAATCTTTGTCTTGCAGTAACTGTAGAGGATCAATAAAATTTTGTTTGACATTAATATCAAGTGAGTCCTTCACCTCTGCCATTTGCTTCATGCTCTCACCAGCATCCAGCAGAGCAAGGCCTATGGCAAAGAATATGCTACTTACATCTCAATACATGTAAAACCAGAAAATGTGTCTTATGAAACAGTTATTTCAAATAGGTATCTTTGTATCTGCTGTGGGCCCTTGAAGAGAAAAAAAAAGTAATGCAAGCTATGTACCTGCTTCACTTGCATTGTCCCCGTGCTTGTCCCCTGCAGAAAACTAGGACTGAAGAATTTCCCTTCCAAAGTAACTTTTTTCCCCTCCCCAAAGGGCATCAGCAAAAAAAAGTAATACTATTTTCCCTACTGTATTTGCATAGGTTGCAAACCTCCTCCACTTTGAGAACTGCAAACCAAGCTGATTAATTTGTACAACTTTATAGTGATATTATTAAATACACAAAAAGCTTACTCAAGTTTTTAAGCACAAAAATCCTGTTTCACAGCTTCCTACCACACAGCATGCATTTTTTCCAAACCTCCTTTTGGCAAAAATCATTGGTGCTTCTTTAAAACCACCTATTTAACATATCTGTATACCTTATTAAGCATGTGAGCATCAGCAGGCAGGAGAGTGTTTGAAATGTTCTTTCCACTTTCCTAGTTTGATTTAGTATCCCCACTGCATTTGCAAAATGCACAAATGCATCCAGCTTACAGATGACTTGTGCCACTTCACTCTTCGTGAGAATAAGTGAGTCTTTGGCTTTCAGCAGCACCTTTCCCTATGAAGCACCTACTTGTATTCAAGTGCAAGGTCCACACTCCTACATAGCTGTTACTATTTCAAGGCAACCACTGTGTGTAAAACTGCAGATATAAAAAACAGCACATAACAAAGCCAGCCAGTTTTGTATTGGCTTCTGCATGTAGTCCCAGCCCATAACACTCTCTTTGAGGCCTGTACCTCTCTTTTCCACCAAACCAGAATTCTCCTTTCCTCATGTCTTTCTCCTCGATTCTCTCTTAAACCCAGCCATATCAAAAAGCAGCCACTTAGTAGTTCTCTGACAATTCTTCAAACTCATTCCAGTCAAGCCCACACACTGCATGCTCAGCAAGCAAGGCCTCTATCAAGATTTTGGCTGTGAAGTGCCAGCATAGCTTGAGAATTGCAGCATGGCCAAGCTAGAGTGCATTTTCATGAAAGCAAGAAAATACGTTTTTAAGATGCACTACTCCAAAGCACAGAATCATTTTTAGTTAAAGGTTAAAAGAAATATAGTACATCTAAGAATCATCTTGAATTATTTAGGTATGGCAACTTAGAAACTAAAAAGGTCATGGTAATAATATGAATCATCAGACAGCATCAGTAATAGTGTTATGAAATCCACCAGCAAAAGAGGGGGACAAATATGCAGCAGCGTTTTGTTAATTATATCAATCACCCCCTGATCACAGTACTTAACTTTCCCTCTTACCTGTAATAGCTATTTACATAGGTTATGTCACTGAGTAATATTCTGCAAAGAACTTCATGCTGAAATATTCACAGAGGAGATACACAAACTCACCAAACATAGAATCATCGCCAAGCTCTCTGCCATACCGTATCATGCAGTCTCCTAGGAGTCCCTCTGTCTGGGGATAGCCTGTAGTTTTAACTTGTCCTCTGATCTTTGACATAGTGTTCAGCATTCCCAGCTTGGCTCTGTATGCTAAGAAAGACATAAAAAAAAACCAAACAAACCAAAAACAGTTATAAAATCAATTTTAAACTAATGTATTTAAAGCAATAAATCATTTAACTAGCAAAGGTGAAAATTAATTTATTGTTATCTTGCATGTATCAGGACAAAACCACGCATTTGTTCTTGAAGAGTTTTTCCAATCTACTCCTTACTATGGTCACTCAACAGCCTCTTCAACACAGTAGCAGACATGGGCTGGGCATTCCTGTGGACCACAGTGACTAGCTTCATCTTGAACATGCCGTCTGGACATTGGTAAAGGACTGAAGCCTACCATCCATATGAAAATACAACCCGTTAAACTTCTTCAGGGGTGTGCATCTCCAAAGGTACCCCCAAGAGATGGCTATCTCCAAAATCACTGGTGTGGATGACTAACAGATAGTTTGGAGAGCAAATCAAGGTCATAACAGATAAACTTTGTGACTGACTGCAAATGGAAATGTGCCACATTTCTTGTTTCTTAAAACAAGATTTGATAAACCTCTGTTAACTGATGATCCAAAATCCACTGAGACCTAGCAGTGTCCAGAAAATCCAAAACCTCATTTGAATACCTGGCAAGCATGTAACAGCCCTCTTCCCCATGGTAGTATAGCCCCCAGTGCCTCCAACGGCAGCAGCCTATGAGTTAAATTCACAACAGCAGTTTTATGTCTCTGCTAAAATATGTTGGCATTCTCTTTGCTTTAGGAATCTATATCCCACTGCTGGAAATCCAGCACAAATATGAACACACGGGTGTACCCCAGGCCCAAGCTGTCCACAACATGTCATGCATGCACAACCTACACACGCACGGTATGCTGCAAGTTGAATGTATCCCAGATCAACCTTACCACCTATAAATGTCGTAACTTCATTGCACACGCAGGTAAAGCTCTCTATGACACCCAAAAACCTCACAATGATGACCTAATTAGCTTCTATTTACCTACGATTAATTTCCAAGTAAGAAGACAATGTTCAGAGAAATCTAACAGCTATTGTTCCTATCCTACCTGGATTTGGCTGAAGATACTCTGTGGATTTGGACAGAAGTTCTGTTACAGCTTTATTTGTAACATCAATTTTCTGAAAAAGGAAAGTAACACAGTTAGCAAAAAGCAAATTGATTACTAGAAAGTTTACAATTTTAGTAGACATAATATACTATTCTAGCTGATACTGAAACTTTATTTAAAATAGAGCAAATATTGTAGTTTATAATAGCCATGTCATAGTCAAGACATGATTTTACCAAAAAAAACATTAACTGGCAGGCAGAACTGCAAAGGCAAGATTTACATCAGAATGTGGACTTGCCTTTCTAGTCCATCAGTCTTGACTACTGCTTACACACTCTTAAACTCTGATTTTCCTGCCAGCCCAACAGTTGTTACCAAGACTGCTTTTCTCCACAGGTGAAAAAGAGTGAACATATCCCTCACGATTTGGGGTCAGGACCATTCAAAGCAGTAGTTCACACTATTCTCACATTAATAGTTTCTAAAATGCAATAAAAATCACATTTCTGGTTTGTTTCCCTTTTTCTCCCTGAAGGCCTACACGATTTTTCTCCCCTTATAATGCAGAGAAAGGAAACAATTATTCTGTAGCTGAAGAAAATGAAATGTAGAAACCTGCTTAGATCATACATTCAGAAGTGCATATTGGAGAAAAAAAACAAAACCCAAACCCAAACAAAACACACAAGACTTTTTCCTCAATCTACCAATAATAAAAGCTGTAACCTAGGTCTATGAAGAGCATTAAAAAATACACAGAAAGGACAATCAAAAGAAAAAGCCCATAAAAGCTGAAAAAGCAGAAATGAGCAATAATGTTTATTTTGCAACACAATTAGTAAGTGGATAGCAAACATCTCAATTTCCACAAGTCATGTAAGTTTCTGAACATGGATTTAAACTAAGAAATCTAATTCTGTATCAAGAGAAAATGTGACTCTGAGAATAGATTTTTATCATGAATAGTATCAGATGGGAAGGCTTCGTGATATTTAAAGACTCACTAAACACTGAAGACTTCTCTCTCTCCGATCTCCCACGCAAAGAAGAGAGGTCCCTCCCGATGCTCTGCACCATTTCTGAAGGAGTTTCTCTTCACTGTCAAGAGATGCAGTGGAACCTGCTTCCTCTGCTCAATCAGCCCTTGTGGGTGCCTCTTCTCCCCGCAGCTGAGTTGACAAGGCTCGAGAACAAATCTGCACTTACACGTTTCTGTTTGGAAGCCTGTGGTGGGGTTTCCCTTCCAGGTAAATCTACAATACCACTCTATCACTTGATATGTTTTTGATTCTGCAATAGTTTATTATTAAAAAACAAAGTTACTTCCTTACCCTTTCCATCTCTTGAAATTCTTCATCTAACTTTGTTCCTTCTGCTCCACTTATTTTTTCACTGAACAACTGTAAAAAGATAAATTTAACAAAAAAAAAAAAAAATTGCATGATTACTTAACTGCAGAATAAATATCTCTAAATCACAGAATTTACTCCAGATTAGAACATATGCAGCAATCATCTGAGGCAACAGCACAAGAGTTACCTTAGTCTTAGAAGTGAAGCACTCATTTCAAGAGAGACAGAGATACCTGATAGGAATTCACAACAGGCAAGCAAAAAATGATTTCTCAGGCTTAAAAGGTTTGTACTGTAAAGGCATGACCTTCACTGCAGACTTCAGTCATATGGACAGGAGTCTGACTGCAGGTAAATCCAGAGTATTCCTTTCAGGTATGTCCCTCCAGCTCTGTATTTCTGAGTACCTTCTGGCTGCATACGCCATTGAGTTCAGGGATACAACTCCCATTCCTGCAGCTGGGAGTTGTGTGCGGTTCTGTACAAGGAATAGAACTGTGAAAAATGCTGCACGGTGACCCACCTGAGTGACTGAGCATCTTTATGATGCTGAAAACAAAAATGCCATGCATTCTTCAAAACCTCAAAGCACCAGGTTTAAACAGAGGGTTTCAGCAAACCATCCTAAAATGGCTGAAATGTTATTCAGCTTTTGTGTAACAGCTCCAGGCTGTCAGACCTTAGCTTGGTCCTCACTGAGTAAATCATGGCTGGGAATAAACACTCAAGCAGAACTCAGCTATTTGCTTCTTGCAGTGCACAGTACCTGCACTGCAACAGCACAAAGAGAGCCAGATCCTCACCCAGCATGAAGCAGCCTCTGAAAGCATCATTCCACTGCGGCAGAAGTGGTTTCACACACATTTAGCAAACATTAAATTCCTAGTATAATTCCTACAGAAATAGTATGAATTTTTCATTTTAATTGACTTTTATCACTTAATCTATCACAAGATAATGTAAAATTCCAGGCCTAGCTCACTGACTTCTGGTACTTCCCAAACCTGTCCCGACAAAGCATTTTATTGCTTCTCAGCACCTTCTAAAAGGGGATTCATCTCACTGAGCTAAAAGGGCCTGGGAGACTTGCATAACCTGAAAATGGGCCACGGCTCCTTGCAGTGCAATGCTTCCCTCTTCTCAGTCACAGCCTGCACCACGCAGGTGTGGAGGGAGCACACTATCCTGCCAAAAAAACAGTGATGAGCTGATGAAAGCAGAGCCGGGAGCTCAGTGGCAGCTGACCTTGCATCAATTGCATCAATACCACTGCTACCACACAGCAAAAGAACAGACCTGCTTCAGGGAAAGCATGAGTTCAAAGAGAACCATCCTGCTAATTATTTCTATCGGCTTTATGGTAGGATTTGCAATCTTTATGCTTAATGTGCCAAGCAGCCCACAAACTTGTCAAGATTATTTCTCTTCCAGAGCACTGACAGAACAAGCACAAAAGCAGATAAAACAGAGATGGAGAAGCTCAAGTACCAGTGAGCTCCTGTGGGTCATCACCTTGCTGCTCTAACACATCACAGCAGAAAAGCAACCTGGGAGACACTGCCCAAGCACATCTGAGGGGTCCTTTAGCACAGATGGACGAAGGTACATGAAAAGCTGCCTATCAGAAATCATGCAGCTTCTTTTTACACTGGCAGCTAACGTCTCCTTCCTGTGCAACGTTAATTCCTAAAATAATCAATGCCATTTTCCACAGTCTCACATGTGTTTTCTTTCTCCAGCAGGCAATGAACAGATCTGTGGTTTCCTGAAACCTCTCATGGTGATCCCTTTTCAAGGCTGAGTGCAGCAGGGGAATTGTCCTTCTCAGGCTGAAGTTGCAAAATTCACATTCAGTAGCAACTCATTACGCATAATCCATTTATATGTTGGCGAAGTATAAATGAAATGAAGTAACATGATTGCTCAACTGTGAAAACATAATTGATAATAAATCACTGCACCAAATGACTAAAATAACGAAATGTCCCACACTTAGAAAGAATAGATCTGAATGTTATAACGAGAAACACAAGTGGGTGAGTAGAAAGTTCACACACTAACAGTAATGCCAGAGAGGAAAAAACCTCCACTAACTCACTGGAAGGCTGAAGATACACTTAAAAAATACAGTTTCTCATCAGATACCCTGTAAGTTGATATGCTTTCAGTAAATATCATTTGGCACACACTATTTATGCATTAGCATCCCTTAGCTCTCCCTGGCTTACTGATGGCCATACATGGTCATACACACCTCCCTTGAGTAACAGCCTAAACCTGAGGCTTACTCTGGTGTTGCCATTGGTTTTGCCAGGATTGCAGCTGCTAATCCAGGCATTTGCACTTGGCTGGTGCACTCCCAATGCCAACAGACTGGGCTGCAGCCTGCTCAGCCTCTCTGCATATCTGCTCCAACACTGCCACCCATGTTTAGCTTCGGTTTCTCTTCTGAAATGTTGCCACACTCTTCACTGTGTTTGGAATGGGTAAAATGTGATCCTACTCAGAGGGAGAAACTGTTTGCAGCAACACTGAGTCACTCCTTGCAAGGGGATCACTGGACTCCCTGAAGCAGAAGGGAGTAAGAAAAGCATCTAATGTACATACAGAAGGTCACAGACAACCCAGACTTCTACACATCAGCTTTCAGAGAGAGAGATTCTGCACCTACCATTTGCAGACAATAGTGGAGAAAGTTAATTAACTTGGATGACAGCACAGAGTACACTCCCTGACAGCCTGGAAGACACCAGCTTGGGGAGCACAGCTGATACACCGGATGGTGGGGCCGCACCTCAGAAGGGCCTTGACAGGCTGGGGAAAAAAATGGGCTGACAGGAACTTCATAAAGCTCAAACACAAATGCACCTGCAGTGGAATATCCCTATGCAATAGTAAAGGCTGGAGGCCAACTGGCTACAAAACAGCTCTGCAGAGTAACACCTGACTCCAATTCCAATTCCATATTTACAGTGACATATGGATGCAACTCCATAGAGCCGGCCACAGGATCTGCAGACACCGTTTCATACAGAAAACCTAACACACACCCACACCTAGGAGCAGAACCAGTGACCATAACCAAAAGTTTGTTCACATGCTTCCCTGGTTCTGTGCAAACCGTATCCTGGGCTGCATTGAAAGAAGCGTGACCAGAAGGTCAAGGGAGGGGATCCTGCCCCACTAACTCTGCTCTCGTGAGACCTCACTTGGAGTACTGTGTGTAGTTCTGGAGTCCTCAACATAAGAGGGACAATGAGCTGTTGGAGCAAGTCTAAAGGAGCGCCACAGGGATGATCAGGGGACTGGAGCACCTCCTGTATGAAGATGGACTGAGAAAATTGGGGCTGTTCAGCCTGGAGAAGAGAAGGCTGCATGGAGACCTCATAGCAGCCTTCCAGTATCTGAAGGGGGCCTATAGGGATGCTGGGGAGGGACTCTTCATCAGGGACTGGAGCAGTAGGACAAGCGATAATGGGTTTTAACAGGGGAAACTCAGGTTAGATAATAAGGAAGTTCTTTACTGTGAGGGTGGTGAGGCGCTGGAACAGGTTGCCCAAGGAAGTGGTAAATGCTTCATCCTTGGCAGTGTTCACAGCCAGGCTGGACAGAGCCTTGGGCAACACGGCCTACTGTGAAGTGTCCCTGCCTACGGCAGGGGGTTGGAACTAGATGACCTTAAGGTCCCTTCTAACCCAAACCATTCCCTGATTCTATGAAACATTAATGACACTGCAATTTCTAGCCCAAGGAGACACTTCTTCAATGACATTTACTCTGAGCTCTAATTTCCTTTGAAAGAGGAGACTACCTCCTGGCTCAGAGATACCGTAAAGTACGATTCCTTAGAGTTTATAGGCTGACTATGCTCCTGACAGTAAAAGCTGGTATAAAGTTCTAATGGCTGTCATTAAGTTTTACACTACTAGAGCTTATTTCATGTTGGTATAATCAGGATCAGCTTTACTATTCCCAAATTTAGGAACACAAAAGCTTTTGTTCTGATCATACTGAATTTAGGAGTTGTAAAACTAGCATCATCACTCTCAATAAAAGTCATAGGATACCCAATTAATTATTGAAAATGGATGCACAAAGGAAACAGCTGCTGAGGTTTAGATCTCTATTTGACTGTTTGCTGAGCATCATTTACATGCATTAGATTAAGCTGCTAAATGCTTTGAACTTTAACAGCAGCGTGGCTAACTGTGGGGTTGTGTACTTAGGTGGCAATATCAGTTTTTACACGTCAGCTAAGCGAATGCAAAATTGCTACCATCACACAAGACATATACTCCAAGGGAGCTTGGAATTGCTTGTACAGGAAGAATCCTTTATCTCCAAATTCAGAAGCTGGGTTCAGGACCTTTTCACTAGATAGGGCCAGAGCCAGAATTTGGGGCACTGAAAAAAATCCAGTTCCTACCATGGTGGCCACCACTACCTTACTAATCCACTGCCAGGTTGGAAGCTAAAGCCATTAATTAGTCATACTTCTGGTGGAGCTAATGGGGTTTCCTCATTACCAAAATCTGCACCAAGAGAATAGCTGTGAAATGAGAAAGATTTCTTCATCTCACATGTCTGTGCAACTCCTTCCATCACACTTAGAGTGTGTTAGACTTACTGGGCTGAAAAAATAATCCTTAAACATGCAAACACTTTTAAATCAGGCATTGTATTATCAGCTCTCATTTGTAGCTATATACAATAAATTACCTTTTATTGCAAGACTGGCTTGCTCTAGACACTAGAACTTTTTGCCTAGGTAAACACGACAGTTTGTACACAAACACTCCTTGCTTGTAACTACTTCCTAGAGCCTACTGTTCTTTTTAATACTGAAAAACTAAATATGCTGTTATGTAAATATGAAAACATTGATATTATGTATTATAGACAATCTAAAAGTCTCTGGTGGGCTTATACGGAATCTTCTAGGAAGACAAATCAGGGAAAAACAAACAAACAAACAAATAGGTTTTGGAAGAAACCCCTCCAGATACGGTGATTTCTATTCAAACTGTGTATATCCAACTACTGTTCGACATGCAAACTGCAATTTTGTTATATGGTGTAAAAGACTCAGTATTTACCTGCTGAGGAATTTACGTTCCTATAAATTCTCTGAGAAAACACTTTTTCTATTAACCTAATACTGAGATTTTGTTCTCCCATGAGTTCTTTGTTACTCTAATTTCTTTCAGATAATGTTGTTTTCTTTTAATTTGCTCTGTCGTAACGAAGCATGAACGCAGCACATGAACTGTCTACAGTTTCATCTAAAATTTACAGCTCTCCAAAACTCTAAAATATAAAAGCCTCAAGCTTTCATGTAATTTTCCAGTACTTTTATTCTAAGTATGGTATGATTTATCCTTCTTATTGCACAGGAAAAGTACATTGCTCCATACTCATATGGATTATTAAAAAAAAAAAGCTTGAGGAAAATGCTTTTACTAAATGTTTTGTACAACATATCCACTAAATTACAGTGCTTTTTCATATTTCACTAAAGAAGGTTACTGAACATGAGGGACTGCCAAAAATATCCCAGATCAACAGAGAGCTGATAAAACTCTCAAAACAATTACCCTATTTTTTTTTTTAATATATCCTCTGGGTATTTTATAACACAAGTCAATAGGATTTTTGCCAGCCAATACTTGCACACATGCTCTGACCTTCTGTTTCACTTGTTTTGCCTTTCCCTTGCAACAGTCATTAACTAGGATTGAACCATCACAGGGTTTTTGTTGGTTTTCAGCTACTGTTGAAACAAGCGGAGCTGAAGAAGTCCTTAACTGGCTGGGAAATACTCTCTTGCACATAACTGACCAAGAAATCCTCATATGCTGTTTAATGACTGAATGAAAGGTATTATATTCTATTAAAGACTTAAGAGCTTTTAATGACTCTACACCAAGTAACAGCATTAACTTTGTTCTGAAGGAGTATCTGCTGAAATTATCTGTTGAAATTTTAATAGGATGGAAAATTACAACATTTGTCATAAATATGCACACTGTCAAGGCCATGAGGCAAACCCTAGATTTTAGAAAACTATGAAAATACTTTGGATTTATGTCCCTCTCTCTAAAAAGGAAGTAAGCAATCAACTGGGAAAACTAATAGATTCATCCCAAATTTAACACATAGCAAGCCAGGAAATAATATAACTATATGGCTACATTTCCCACAGAAACATGTAACTGGGCCAAGCCGCACAAATACATTAAGATATATCTTTAAATACAGTACTTGGTACAAAATACTACATTCCAGTATGGTTAACACATAATAGTTACGCTTCTCTTAATAAATCATTAAAAATTCCAGCTATTGCCCTGCAGCCATGTAATTGTTTCGTTTGGTGTTAAAATTATTATGCATAGAGGATTTAATGCAATGTGACAATACTAATAGCTTTCTGCAGAATCTTATTAAAGCCTATCATAAACAATGGAAAGAATAAGGTGGCTGGCAAGATGTCTTCTGGCTAAAGCAGAATTTCCTTCCAGTGCTCAACCTCCTGAGAGGAGAGAAAGGTTTTCTGTTTTGTCCTTTTCCAGAATGCTCCATCAGATTTAGAGAACCAAGACGCCAGCCTGATCAAAAGTAGCTTTACTTCAAATATCTGCAATTCCCTGTTTAGTGCTTCTACATTCTACTACAATGCTATGCATATTACCTCTTTTTTCCTTTTTCCTGACTGCTATACTTCATATAGATTGCTAATTCCCACACTCAAGAAAAAAGTTACTACTAGTTCATGTAGCACAGACTACCAAGAACTTAAATCTACAGTATAGCTTACTCAATGTCTTTCACCTTAGCACATTTTTAATAACATAAAGGAGTACATACTGGCGAAGCCATTGGCACAAAGTTTGCCACTGTGATTAAAAAAAAATATTCTTGAAAGAAAGAATATTCTGCATTATTGACCGTCCAAAAGGAAGGGGCAGCTTATACATACCCTTGCGACTGACTTCTAGAGATCTACTGAAGGTCTGAGCGCTCAGAAGGAAAAGTGCCTCTCACTGAGAAACTAAACTAAGATGCACATTTTCAAACGTGCAGATCTAAACAAAGACTAAAGAAACACAGCACTTGGTCCTCAGAACAGCTGCAGAGGATGCCGAAACCAATCGGGTATGAGAATAGCAGAATCCTCAGGTCTCTCTTCCCGCACTAAGAATGCCCCATGAAGGGGCCCAGGGCCATGCAGAGACAAAGACATCAGAGCTAGTACAAGTGGAAAATCATCTGCAAATCAAAATGGGTAATATATACCTAAAAATAGATTTTTCTCAAACTCTGTGAAAAAAAATACAACGGCGACGGAAAAAAGTCAAATTATAAACATGTGCCAGTACTTGAAGCTGTTCTTATAATTATAGTGACACAACTCATACCATCCTAATGCTCTGGAGAAAATCCAAGCCTTCAATTTTAGAGGTTAAACACTAAATGATGGCAAGAACTCTTTGGTTGCCTCAGTACATTGTGTTTTCAAAGAAAACTAAAATATCCTTGCTCTGATGTACTTGAAAGAAAAAAAAGGTTTATTCTGCCCCACAAAATAAATACAGGGTCTACTACAAAGTTGGTTTCAGTCTTGTAAATATGGAACACTCTGGCTTACTTCCAGCAAACTGTTTAAGTTCATACTTCAGTAGGTGCTTAAATGCTTTGCTGGATCAAGACCTCGCAGTATCAAGCTCAAAGGGTCATCACCTTTACACGGGATATTTTATAACTCTTTCTTCTACTAAACATTCAGCTAGCAGTAGCATGGATTTCACCAAAGCACTTGGGGAAACAGTGAAAAAGATTTCTGACAGCAGAGACAACTGGGGGCTTTGAAAATTAAAAAAAAAAAAAAATGAAGCAGCTTTATTGGGTCCTACTGGTATTTAACCAAAATTATGGAGTGCAAGGAGCTACTCCTTAAAAATCAAATACTTGTTATTGCTCTCATGGCTACGTGAGCACTATAAAATACCTCTGAATTCAACACCACTTGTACATAGGTATTTAAGAAATGAAGCTTTCTCTTTTGCTCACAGTGTATGCCTAATGATAAAATGTAATACCATATTTTGGAATTTATGCGAGACATTAAAACTGATTAAAAATTATAATCATATTGCAGATACAAAAACCAAAGTGCATTCTGGTAGTACCTGTGGCAAAGTACATTTTTATAGAGATGCAGGGAAACAAAGAAGTGTTGCATACAATTGGATAAGTTTCTTGTAATTCATTACTCATCACAAACAGCTGAACCACAACTCCAGAACACTACATCCATGGCAATAGGAATTCACATCCTCGTGTTTCATATCTCTATTCCCAGATATTTAAAGTAGAAATATAAAGTATGAACACAGTAGGATGTGACTGTACTACAAAGACAGCTCATTACTATGCTCACACTACCTTGAATAAAGAAAGGGCATGCCCTACATCTAAACTTCCTTCAGGGATTTCTGATAGGCCCAACAGCAAATCTTGTCCCAGCAGCCAACAGAAATCAAGATATCAAAGACTTCTGTTTTTTACAAATATGAAGGACTTTAAATGTATGTAGAAATGTGTTACATTTAAGGATACATTAAGATACATAAGATATTTATTAAATGTTTTCTGATTTTTAAAAGCATTCATACAACTTAAAACCATGAAAAATAAAAACTGCGCCCCATTTCATTTTCAGAGCCCAGACTTATGTAGGAAATTCCATTTGTATAACAAAAAAAAACAAAACTCCAGGCCATCTAAAGGACACCAGGAAGCTCAAGGGCCTGTTTCCCAAGAAGCAGAACATACTTTTTTTTGCCAATAGATCTCTAAATTATACAAAGTTAAAGAAATGCATGAAAGTACAACCAGAGTGTTTATATTCATGAAGAACACTCCCATTTCACTAATATTTATGAACTCTTTATTTCATTACTTGTAATTTCTCAGGCAAACAGGAGCAACAAGATCACAGTAGATTATTTTAGGAAGACAGATGAACTGAGTTATAAAAGGATATGCAAGAGAAAGAGGAACAGAAGAGAAACATGTTTGCAATGCAACTTGCCAGGGAAGTAGGGATCGGAGTGTGTCCCCATATGTGTACTTCCCACATGGTGATGTTCTGTGAGCGACTGGTGGAATATTAAGTCAGCTTCACGCATGTTAATGGGTCTCATGCAGATCTACGTAAAGCATTACTATAACACCTACCTTCTAATGTGGGGTGAGTATTTCACAGCTGAGCATGACTCAAAGCATAGAGAAGTCTAGCCAGGCAATCAGCTGAGACCACTACGCTCAACTCTACAGCTGCCAGCATCAACAAGAACCCAGTCCATCAAAACTCCCCATATGCTTACAAAGAAAAAGAAACCAATTCACATCATGGAACGCAAGGTCTGCTGCTACCACTCTGAATCAATGAACAGCCACAGCTGTGGAGCACAGTTCTGGCAAAGGTTCAGAAGTGGCAGCTCTAGTTTTATTTAGAAAGGAAGCTCAAATAGTGTGAGCCATGTATTCTGGGATCAAGAAAGCCCTCACAAGCACTGGTACATCTAGGAACATTTGAGCAATGACAGAACTCCCTGCTGATGTAGGAGTTTCAGCAGGCAGGCAAGACACCTCACAGAGACAATCCAAGATGTTTGTCTGTCAGCAAAAACTCACCAACTGATCAACCAGAGGTTCTGCTTTCTAATTAATGGTGTTAGAGACTCATAACTATGCAGACAAGAATTTCCACTGATTGAATTACGTATATTCTTCTGTACCACTTAGTGTGATATCTCCTAACTTAAGCCAATTTGTATGAATAAGGACTGCTAAAGACCCTAGGTATATGTCAAAATGTGTCTAAATAATATAGCAGCCTTTGCTTAGGAAACCATATAGAAAAGGAAAAGGCACAGAACCCCAGAACATGACAAACAGGGTTACTGGTTGACAAGTGCCTTCTTTTCTTCAGGAAGGACTTACACATGAAAGAAAAAATCTGAAGAGTGTGATTAGCAGAACAACCTGCATAATCTTGCTTAGTCTAAACAAAAGATTCTGCCATTTGGGAGTATTAGCACCACAGAAACTTTTCAGAAGACAGGGGCACACCATTTTGACAAAGCGAATGACTGCTTTCCATAAAGGTCTGCCATACAACCCTGTGGGTACTGCACCATTTCTGTAAATTCCTTGCACCTCTACATTTCTTTTTGCAAAAAAAAAAAAACCAAACCAAACCAAAACCTAAACAAAACAGATGCAAGTGCAACAGACACAAGTAATCAAAGGTCTTGTCAGACCTGTGAGATTCTGTGTATGTGCTTTAGAAACTCTGGATCTCTAAAGTAAGCAGCAAATGAAGCAGCAACACCTCATGCTCTAAGAGAAGATCTACAGCTGATAAGGTAAGATGAAGTGTCTGGCATTAAACAAGCCACCTGTGAAAAACAGGACAACATGCAAGTCATGGTCCTGCAGTTTACAAAAGTCAACAATAGCATCTAGTGAAATATTATTATATGTTATTTGCTATATCTGCCAGGGAAAAAAGCCCACCACCACCGAACAGCTAAAACCAAAAATCAAACCCCACCTCCCTTCTGAATTTACCCCATATGATTTCTATGCTCTAATATATTTCTTATATGTAATTTTTTGCCGTAATTTAGGGTTTGGTTATATTAATGTAGTAATGGAAACATCAGGTGTTAAATTACAGCTCTGATACTCCTCAGAGTTGCTCTGCAAGAAGCCTGCGCCAGAAAGTGAGTTCTAAGTAGGGTCAAGAATGCTGAGCACTTGCTGTTACTTAGTCAACACTCAAAATCCGGTACCCAGCTGATCCAGCCAGTACACGATCTGGCAGCCTTTTAAATTAACGCTATTAACAAAATGCAGCCAAAGTATGTGTAAATATAGACTATGTAATGTAGACTTACAGAGAAGTCTGCACAGTGAGAACGAGGCTGTCTCTTCCTCTGAACAAGCATGCTCTCTTCAAGTCCTTAACATATTTCAGCATGTTTTCCTTTCAGTATGGAATGGACAGTTTGACTCTTTCTTTGATACTCCAAAGGTCTCGAGTCTCTCATTAAAAAAAAGTCCTTGTGCCGCTGATATTGCTTGTTTCAGGTCTGCATTCCAGACTTTCTGCTCTGAGCAAGAGCTACTACTTACTAGCAGCTGCTATAGCTTTTGATGCTGTAGGAAAAGTGAGGAACAAATTGGTACAGATTGAACCACACATCCAAGCTGCTAATTCGCCAGTCATTTTAGGGGGGGAACTGCAAACCTAAATACTTGACTGAATTTGGGTTAAACTCGCTTGTCCTTGGCCACACAGTAAACAAGTGGTAACTCTGAAACTAGAACGCCAGAGTCACCGATCTCTTTGCCCTCAAGAACGATGTCTTTGCAAGTATTCTATATGTATTTCTGAAGAGGCAAAGCCAGTGAAAGTTATGTTTATGGGTTACAAATTGTGAGTTGTCAAGTACTGCAAAAATCACTGAACTTTAGTTTAAGAACGTAATTTCAGATTTTGCCAGAGAACAAAATTAAGCAGTGAGGGCACAATCTGTGCAACAAAGATATTTTTGTTGGAGACAGTCTGTTAGAAAAGTGAAATGAAAAGTGTTTATACCCATCTTCCATGTTCAAACTGATATGATTAGATGTTTCAAATTTTGAGTGATAGCACTTAAAATCTGCAAAATTACATTGATTACCTGCTGATGTATGCAGTCATGGATTGCTCTAGTTCCCAAATATGTGTAACTTTACAAAACAGAAAATACTAACAAAAAAAAAATCTGCATTTGGTCCAAATACGCAATTATTTGTTTAGCAGAACGTTGAACAGTTTGCTCAAGATTATATATAACTTCTGACCCCAGTTAGGAATTGAATAAACCACAAGCTGTCCAGCTGAACACTTTTGTCTCAAACCCAAACTTCATAAAACTTTCTATCAAAGCTACCTGAAACTGTACCCAAAGCAAGGCACAGGTGATGGCTCATTTTATACCTACACAAGTTTGACTCTGCAATTACAGGATTCACCTTTTTTCCCCCTAGTTTTTTCAATAATAGATCCTAACTGAATAAACTCTGCTAAAATGAAATTTAAAGAAAACCACAGGGCACTACAACACCCAGTTGTGGTCCCGATTCAGCAGAAGTAGCTTTCCACAGGAGTATTAACAAAGTTGAGAACCTCCATAATGATCATAAATTACATCACATGCAGGTACAGTGAAGCAATATTTCAGAATACATCAGTAACCGAAGCGTTAAATACAGATTATGCAAGTAAATATACTTGCTTTCTTGGGCTATTTGGGAGATTAATGGACAATCAGCAGAAAAAACAGCAGTATTTTACAAGCTATTCCCTAGTTCAGTCACTTTTACCCTTTCTTCTTTGGTCACTTCTAGCTTTTTTCTTTTTTTTCTTAACTATAGATCCTTCAGAGCTCCGCAACAGAACCATGCTAAGCCAGAATCTGCAAAATTGACGTCTTAGCAATAAATGACACACAACAACATGCCATTAAACCTGCTGGTATGTGTCAAAGGTTCCATGCAAGTCAGAAGGTACAAGGATCAGCAAGTTTCCCCTTTGCCTCATAAATACAAGCGAGGGAAAACAACAATAAACAAAAAAAAGATAGAAAAAGATACAAGCAAAACAGTGAAATAACTCAGGAGCTTAAGCAGGCTGGGATTGAATGCTACTTCCTATTAAGCTGACTATAATTTTACTTTAAAAGAATAGAACGAATCAACAGCTATTATATGCATGCACATGTACACACACATACCCACCCTTTATTGCCTCAAGAGCCCAAGAGGTATTAGAGACCTGGATGCTTTTGAAAGCCCCACCAAGTGCTTATCTAAATCTCTAGGCATGTAAATACTTCTTAAGAGTCTAGCTCAAAAGACTCATCAGAGAAGCACACAAGACTCAATGCTGCCAAAATACAAGCTCTGTTTAATTTCAGATTCCAGTCATGAACAGCTGACAGCAGCTAAACTAACTACTACAGCATTATTATTACTTAATGCCTTCTTTTCAAGCAGTATTTTGTCCTTGTGTTTCTTCTAGCACAGCAAAGGCTTCCCTTATTTACTTTCATAAATAATGGCTGGATAGGCAGTGGATATTTTCTTAATCCTCTTTCACAGACACCCCCTTGTCAGGGGCAAAGAGCTTGCGTGCCCTTGTGAGGTTGGGAGCTATGCTGGTGGTGGCATATGCCTCTGGTAGGGTCTCCCATGCCAGACAGGTCCCAACTGAAGGGTCAGACAAAGTCCATGGGCAGGATGGGCACCAAACTAGGCAACTGTCCTAGGAGGGCAACCGTCCTAGGAGAAGGACAACTCTAACTTCAAACCCGGGCAGATGGAGCTCGTTTAGCTCTGTAAGGCCATCCATCTACGAGAAGGACACTAATCAAACCTACGACCTGAGGACTTTGCTGTCACTGACCTAGCTCTTTAGGCCCTGGCAGATAAACCTCAGGTGTAAAGGGTGGGGCCAGCTCTGCACACGCTGTGCCTCATCTAAAAAGTCCACTGTGCAGGCCCGAAGGGTTAACTTGCAAAGCCCTGTAGCAACAGACGAGGAATGAAACGGCAGGTGATAAGGTGCACTGGAAGCTGCAGACCTAACCCTGCATGCAGGCGGGTCAGGACATTGGTCGCTCTGTAACGCCGTTGTCTCCTTTGAGAACTCATGCAGAATTAGTCTCGAGGAGAAAAGACAACGTAGAATCGCGCACCACCTATACCACCCAAGGAGACCTTTCACTGTGCTTTTTGCAACCGGACTTGCCTATCCCACATGGGCCTTTTTAGCCATCAGCACGCTTGTAGTAAGCATGGGTAAAGCCCTTCCCAAACCTTCGTTCGCAAAGTCAAGCCATGATGATGATTTTCTTAGTCTATGCATCCACAGCGTAGAACTATCCATATTCCTTAGGGCACAAATACAGTTTAGGACATCTCTGTATGGTCTACAACTATCACATAGGAAACACTTCGGTAATTACCAATATTTGAACTATTAGTTCTCTACAGTGTTACTTACGCATGTCTGAACCCATCACTCACTTGTAAACTATCATGTATATGCAAAGATCCATAGCATTAATACATTTCAAGTGGCTTTAAGAATTCTGACAATCAGCAAATAGTTTTCCACAAAGCAAGTATTTTTCCACAAAAAATAAGCTATAAATATATTAAGTTGAAAACTCTAGAAAGAAGGCAGGCTTGCACAACAGAGCTCAGATCAACGGCTCCTGGCCTGGAAGCACTCTGCCAGTGTAAATGAACAGACACACTTTTGCAAAGAAACAGAATTATTATTTGTGAAGCTATGGCAATCCTATCTACCCAAAAGGCACATAATATAAAACTATAAACAGAAGTTCTCCACAGCATTCTTTTGTGCAATGGATTGAGTAATTTCTTCTGGGTGTCCCCTACCTCCCTCCTTTTGTCATCTCTCAAATCCCGGTCCTTTGTGCTCATAAAATTAGTTCAGGTTGGCGCTTCTCTCCCCTGTACCACTAGTGCCAGCATTTGCAAACATGAAGTTTTGAAAGAAACCATGGCAGACATTATTATTTTTTAAAGGATAGTGTATCTAATGCTTCATAATCATTAATTTGAAATCCTATTAAAAACATTAGCACTTTAGGTTTATGTATTTTATTTGTGAACCTGTAAGTATTTAGCTCTACTTTCAATAGAGGTTTGCTGCAATTTCTCCTTCTAGTTTGAGGATCCCAGTTTCAGAGCCTTTGGCAAGAGGTAGCCCACAGGTATACCAATCCATCCTCCAACAGCCAGCACAGTTCTGATACTGGAAGGGAGGCAGAGGAATGAAACATGTCCCTGGCATGTAGGGATTTAGCAATTCCCTAGGCAGCCACTGCCAGCTGCATTCCAAAGCCCTAGGGACAATTAAAAGCTCTCAGTGCAAAGCTTAAGTATACACACTGCTTGTCTTCCTGGGAAGGAGAGAGAAAAATTGATGCTCCTCCGTAGCATCAAGGTTAAATCAATACCACAAGTTCAAATACCAGGGACCAAGTCTGGTCTTTGTTACAGTATCATCATATTCATGAAATTGAGAAATATAAAAGTTTGGCTCAGCGCTCAAAAACTGAAACAAGAAGCAGGGAAGGGGAGAGCAAGAAAATCACTTTACCACTGACAACTATTGTATTAGACACAGCTCTGTGCCAGGGGCAGGCAGCTCCATTAAGGCACTAAACTCCAGCATCAGGTTTTCCTGGCAGTCCCATTTGCACGCTTACCTCACACTAGAGTACAGAAGGGCAGAGCTGTCATTTTCTCCCATCTCTTGAGTATTTCTAGTAAGCTTGATAGGTTTTCTCTCACACAAACATTCAGCCAGCCAAGCATCCTGAGACAGGTTTTCTCCCCATCCACTAATCACTGGTACCTCTGCACTGCTTTTCAATTCAGTCAATTTAATTACTACTACTTCCATTTACTTTTTCTTCTAGTTGCTTCCCCCCTCCTTATCTCTTATCTGTGCCTTAAGTTTCTTTCCGTTTCCCTTATTTTCTTCTGACACACACTTCCCTCCATCCATGCTGTAAACCCTACTCAAAACCTGAGCAAATCACCCACACACAGAGGGGAAAAAAGAAAAAGGCTGAAATAAAAAAAGAGCAGCAGCTTTTGTGCTGGCAGTCAGCAGCAGCTGCCAGCAAGGAGCTCAGAGTTCCTCAGGGGGAAAGAAAATAGGGGCAATTTCTTCCATTTTCTTCCAAACTTCCATATTAATTTTCTTCCATGAATAGCTCTTCAAATGGGTGGTTTCATGAACCAGATTCCAGGATGTCGTGGTTTTAGATGTAAATCCCTCTAGAGTCTATTTTCCATTGATGCTAAAGCACCCCTCACATGCAAAATATTGACACTGCTGAACCATAGAAATTCCCAAAGAAAATAACATTTTTCTACTCAAGTCAGTGGGACAGGGATGGAATAAAGAGGCAACAGTGTAAAATACAAATGTTGGCACTGATCACAGTGAGGCATTTGGTCTTATCACCATACAGTTATCATCCCCATCTTACATTGTGCAAAAATATAATCACCAGCCGAGCTAAGGCCAAATGACCCATCATGGCACTCAAGCAGTACTCCCTGCTGCAAAACTTGTGGCTTCAGATGCACATCAGAGAACTGCTTCTAAGTCTGGATGTGAGGTAAAAGGACTTCACTGCAGCTTCAGACCAAGACTCAAAACCAAGAAAAATGAAGAAAGCTGGCTTTCCCCCTTGTAGACAAATGAGGAAAGCCTACTCACTGCCTCTGCATAGGCCTTTTGGTTTTGTATGGTTTGTATTTTCTATTAACCTTACAAAAACAACTAGATTAAAGCCAGTGCAGTAAGGTATGTTTTTATTTACTGCGACTGGTTCCATTTTGGTTTGGGATGCACATGCATTCACACGGAACTGAAAGCAAACTGAGTATTGCTCAGCTACCAGTCTATTAGCAAAATGGGTCAATTGCTATTTCTAAACTTCTTTTAAAGATTTTTCTGTATCTTCTTCCTTCACAGTGTATTGCCACCGAAAACCCAGCAATACCATCTCCTATAGTTGCACACAGGCTACAATCAGTAACGCTAATGAAGGTGACACAGGAAGTGCAGGAAGGTAAGTGCCTTGTTGTTGCCATGCTGTTGCTGTTACATGGTTTCTAGTATTTCCAAACTCTGTCTCTTTGGGGACAGCAGATTGCCCGTTGCTCATTTCTTCCTTAGAGCTATGTTCAAGTTTAGACAGCCAAATGTGCCTTTGTAACTTCGGAAATTCTACACATTCTACAGCAGCATCTTTGCCAGAAAAAATATTGCTCTTACTACAATTTCCTTGACATACTGTAACTAGAGAGGAACTGAACTAACTAATCAGAACCTATTATTATAGGCCATACAGATATCAGTTTCCATCTGTACACACATCTTTCATTCCCATGCATACAAGTCCTGGATAGGCTATTCATTTACCAGCAGAATATGCTTAACTGCTACCTCAACTAGCCTGGAGAGGAGGGGTTGATTCCACCTAAAAAACGTAACAAACAAAGGAAGTGTCACCTAAAGGATCACCTGAAGGGACTTAAAAGTGCAGTAGGGAGTAGGCAGGAAAAGAAGGCTTTTCTTCTTCAGTGTGTTTATTTTCTGCATTCAACAGTACCTTCAAGTAGCCCAGTTGTTTTCCCACTAGCATGATACAAATGTTCCATTGCTAACCTGAAAATTTATTGCACATTTTCTTTTTTAAATTACAATGAATGTACATAAATCCAAGGAAACCAGGGAAGCTGGAATATACAGATTTTTTAATAGCTTTTTTTGTATCTATCATACTGACAGAAACTAAACTCATTTAGAGCATACTTAATTGCATTTAAGTCTATTTTTAATGTGAGTTCACCATGTTTGAGTAAGTTAACCCAAGTTCAAACAGCACAGAAGATAAAGTAACTTTGCTTTTACCTCTAAGCTCTTTCCCACCTCACAATTTGATATAGATTGATACAGCCTTGTCAAACTGAAATAATGGCACCCTACATAATGTCATGCCCATTAGACATCTCTAGTTTCGTATCTTAAGATTTACAGTCACACAGTGAGATCCTGTTGTGCTTTGGATTGAGGAATGAAGTTTTCTCACCATTTAAAGACAAACTAATTGCTTACAAAAGGAAATCCTATTGACAGGACCCTCACCCAGTTTCTTATCTAGTTTTATGAATGGGGGCCTCCTGGAGTTGTTCCAAATGCACTTGTACCCCCTTTTCCTTTGTCATCAGTATATGTTGGTCCTATGAAACAATTCCTAAATTAAGTCATTTAAAGATAAAATTTACCAGCAAAACGTCTACTCATGATGGTAGCTTCAGTGTTAGGCCCAGTTCAAAGGGCCAAAGAACTGTCCAGCTATGGCTCTATTTTGCTGCATAACTGTCAGGAAAAAAAATATATTTCCACAGCTACAAGCAGTGCCTCGATAAATTGTCCAGAGAATTTATACTTAGGCAGGAAATGAAACATTTTAGAATGACCAGTTACTTTGTCCATGTGCAGATGATGATAATTCACACAGTCTTCCATCTTAAATATACTGTCCCCCAAACCAGCCTCTCCCTGCCCCTTTTCCCCCCTCCCCTGCTAGTCTCTATTTTCTGTTCCCAGCAAGAGCTGCATATACTTTTGCTCTTTTCAGTACTATGCTCAGGAGGCATTATTGGTACACTCATGTTCTTTTATCAAAGCACAAGACTGGTTTATCCTGTTTATATAGTCTCTAACTCAAGGTTGAAAGAATGGAGAGTTCTAGGACAGAAACACTGCAGCGAACATCAGGGAAGATCATGTACTTGCTGTTATTTTGAGAAACAGATAATAATGAAAGGAGGGGGGGAATGGGGGAACCAGCTAGGAAGAGATACAACTACCTTTGCTTTCAAGGACAGTTTGCTTTAAAAGCTACTTTCTATCAACTTTGTTTTCTATCAGGAAGATATGCACTGTTCATGACTCTGTTTCATTAAATTTGACCTTCTACCTTTGAATTGCAAAATCACTTTCCCATGGACACTTAAGAACGCAACAGATAAGTGTCACCGGTTACATTAACTGTGAACAGCTACTTGCTGAGGGGCTTATAAAGTGCTGCAATGCCAGGTTCAGAAAATGCAATACTGTGAGCTCTAAATCATCTGCAGGAGTAAAGGTCTCCAATTAGAAATCTGTCACTTAGACAAAATGTCATCAGCGTGTATTAAAGTCTTCAATTTTTAAACAGGACTTGAGTCTCTTCCTGCCTTCAGATCTGTTGGCAGCAGAACACTTTTTGATTTAAGTTCCAGGTTAGACTCTACAGCTCTAACAAGGTAAGATTACTTGACAAATACACGAGCTAGAAGCATACAGAATGTATAACGCTACTATAGTAGGAAAGTTTAAAGGAACGTATTCCACCACTTCTAAAACCTAAAAGGCTAGAGTCCTTTCTCTTACAATGCACACACTAGTTGTTAGAGATAATTTTCTTTACCAAGTTTCTTTGACAGAAAATATTAAGCAATCAGTAGCCATATTCAGATAATTTTGGCAAGACCCTCAACTGTAGTTGTAAAAGCGCTGTCTTTTCTTTCTTTCCCATAACATATAGCAGCTTTCTCAGCTTCCTAATTACACACATTTTCTTTATTCTCTTTAACCACAGAGAGCTTAAACACTGGCTGCTGAATAATGTCAAAACAAACGTGTTGTATGCTTAAAGGAAAATAGAGCAGCTGTCACAAAGCAGAAGCTTGATTCCAGCAACAGAGAGCTAGCACCACATCTCAACTGCACAGGGGCCTGGCGTTTGCTATTCCAAGCCATTCTGGCAAAGGAGTTGAACTCCAACAAAGAACAATTCAAACACAATTCTTCTCCCACTGCTCCCCCACAATCTCTTACAAATGAGCTGGATCACCCAATGATTAATGGAGCTTGTTATTAACTTACCTAGATAATCTGCTGTAATTATACCATTATTGTGAAGATGGCCTTTTACCTTTGGCTGCTATAGGCTCTTAAACCAGCTGAATTTGGGCAGAGTCACTGCTCTTGGAGCTACAGTTCTGAGATACATAGTGATCTGAAGCCTTTCCTTTGACATGGTGATCCACCATCTCAAATGCTTTAAACTTCAAGTCTGTATTAGTCTTGACAACCTTCCCAGGTACCTAAGTAGGCTTTCTCAGTGTACCCCAGTAACACCGCAATTGTCACTTCATATGCTTGATGATGCCAGTGGGATGAAAAAGCAAGCAATGCAGGCTTCACATAGGCATTTCTAAACCACAGTGCTTTTATTCTCAGTGCCCTTTGTCAGCTACTAGACTTTGGAGGCAGCAAAACCACTGAGAAATACATTCCAGAAAGTGAGTCCATCCCATTACAAACTCAGTTTTTCAAGATTTCTAAATGCCTCCTACTCCTCCTTGCCAGTAAAACCAACTTACTTGTGGGAAAATGCAGCCCCCTTCCAGAGTACAAAATCCCATCCCTAAACAAAGGCTTCGCGTCCATACCATTATACAAGTCACAAAGCTGCAGAAACTATAACTCATGCTTTTTCCAAACTTGTTCCAAATCTCTGCACTGAAAGGTTTCAGACTGTCCTTTGATGACTTCTAGCTATGGTCCTTCCAAGTAGGACTACGTGACCTTTTCCTACTCACCCAGAATGTTCAGGCAGAACATAAGCAATTGTTCTTGACAAGCCCAAATAAATACAGCTCTTAGGCCAGTATTTCTGTATTACAAAATAGCCATTCCAGTTTGATAACCATAGCTTCTCTTCATTCACATCTAAAAGACCAGTAAAAAGGGGCAGTAAAATACTGGACCCACAGATAATAGAGACAAACTGTACAAATCAAACAGATCATTAGCATGAGATGGAGTATACACCAATACTCAGCATGGTGTCTACAAGTTTAAATTAAATATATACAGATATTAAAGAAAAACAGTATCATGGACAAAGGACAGTCTTGTCCATATATGAATAAAGTACAAGACTCCAGACTCTATAATGTGATTTTGCATTTCTATAGAGAGTGACTCATTTCGCACCAGGCGGTGACACGTCACAGTATTACTGAGCACTTTAGTCAAACTTCTCTGCTAAAGCTATTCTTTAGCACATGCATTGTACAACAAAAACTACTTTGTATTGCAAAACCTTGAACACTTCCCTGACAAACCTCCACTGTTTCCCAAAGAACTCAACACTGATGCCTACACATGCATTTATAAATTAGTAAACTGAAAATAATCATTATTGTACACATCTCAAAAAGGAAAACATCTTTGCAAGATTTCAAATGTAATAAACTAACTGATCTAAATTTTTAGATGCAGACACATTATTTGCTCTGCAAACCTACTTAAAATTCTATGTAATAAAGTGTGAAACTCAAGCCCGTCCACTTCTCAGAAGAGAAGATACAAGTGCTTTTAATGAGAAAACCTGATTACCCTGAAGTCTCTGGCAAAAATTCAATCAAATTCACTGATGTGATATTTCATGTAGCCAAAACATGAAGCCATAAATCTCAACACAGACAAAAATCACTCTTTTACTCCAGTATTTAATTTTCAAGTTTAAAATACTGTTCCCTAATCTGTTTAAAATCTTCTTGTTTGTGGAAGTGATCATATCTTAAAACCAGAAGTTAATATCCTTCCTCACTTTTCCAATTTCAGAGTCCTCACTCAGTTCCAAATTTTTGTTAAAATAAATAAATAAATGAAATAATAAATACAATTAAATTCTGCATTTCTTTGAAAAGTAAAATTTGGAGATTTTTATTCCAAACTATGATCTGTTTGGGACTTGCTTTTCTCAGCATATTCTGGCTGCATAAGCATGTGCATGAGCACTGCAGACAAGCAGTGGTGGCGAGTACATCACACAGAGGCATTCCTTCTGCAGAGTGACAAAGGATGAGCAGTGAGACTCAGTGCTGGGTACGTCTCCTGCCAGAACCATTTCCTGCCTCAGTGGAGGCATCTTGTTTCAGGTATAACAACTGGGCAATACATCATCCCCTCTCCTCTGCATGGAGGGGAGCTAGAGCTGTGAATGACAAGTTACACGCAGAGTGAGTTCCACTGGCTGTTATCACATTAACACTCCTTCCCCCCTCCACAAGCTCCCAGTGCAAAAATTCACTTGGCAGAAATACAATCCTGATTTGGCCTTAAAACAATCCCTCTTTCTGAAGTTGTTCTCTGTGCTTGTAAGGAAGGTGCAGCTTCCTTTTGATATTCTCATATATGCCCGCTGCGAAGATGAGAAAGGATGATTATGCCATAAAACAACAGCCTTAAAATCAGAGATTCAAATAACCTCCTTTACATGCTTCCTTTCCAAGTAATATGAAGACCTCTCATATTATCTTCTTTCTTACTCCAGCTCCTGTGTGATTTAAGAAGTTGCTGTATCAGACATCTCTCATGACTGAATTTAAAGACTGCTTTTACAGATGCTAACAAATAATTGTCAAAGTGGTCCCTTATGACATTCTGGTTTGCCCAAAAAGAACTGGGAGAACATGAAAACTTGTATCACATTTATTCTTTACTGGTTAGCTTGCCTCTTGCTATCTCTAACGTCCTTTTACAACTTTATCGTAACTTCTATTGCTGTTCTACACCATTTGTCACACTAGTACTTACTCTAATTGACCAGAACGTCCATCCCCCAGTACTCCTCACAGCTGAAATCAGGCACTCTCCTCCAATAACTTTATGTTTCCCCCCCACCTCCTTCAACAGCATTCTCAGCTTTCCACTGAAGTCAGCCTGAAGACTCTCAGATGTCATTGTGTAGCACTATCACCCAAAGGATTTGTAGGTTACGTGCCTTGAGGTGCTGCTTTGTCCAGGAACGTTCCTTTCACCTACATCCAGGTTTACCACTCATTCGCTCTGTTCAGACTAGAGGCTTGCTGGAATAGGGATAGACTTTTTTGTCTCCTTTGTTTGCCCTCACCTGTTTATTATCATAAACACAATAGTCACCACTAAACCCAGGGGGAACTGGTAGCAGAGATCTCTCATTAGTTAATCATTCAGAACACCAGTGAGATGCAAATCTCTTACAAAGCATAGGTTACTCTATGCTGAATGTGAACAAAACATTCTAGTATTCATTAAGGTATTTTTCCACAGCTGCTTAGCCTTCTCCAAAACCTTTTCATCCCTGTTGAGACATTCCCACCACTTCCCTTGCTCTGGTACTAGCTCTCGTGTGACTATGCTGTGAGCTGCTTCAGTGAGTTAATCCACCTGAAAGCTAATCACACATTTGAGCTGGGCTAATTTTCAGATGAATAAACTGCCTCTATCAGCTTAGTGTGTGATCACACAGGCACCCAGAGCTGACTCAAGGAAGTGGGCAGGACCCTACTCAGAGGGTAGAGTGAGGGTACCATGGCCTAGATTTAGGGTGATGCAAGTTGCTATGCAACTGCATCCTCTGCCTGATGGCATCCAGCTGTTAAAGCTGATTGCATGAATATAGTACTTCATACTGCCTTGTCCATTCAATACCTCTTCATTTCTGTCCACTTCACATTACATCTAGCAACCGTCACCCGGTCAACTGAAAATCTGTGCTGTATCTTATTCTAAAAAACGTTGGCATATTGTCAGTCACAGTTCTGGAAGAGTGCACTACTCTGATTCATAGCTTCCAAGAAGAATCTATTGCACTTCACATCCCCAGAACATTATCTGACCAGTTCCTCACTCTTTTCTCAGGCTAAACTACCCTTGCTTAGTCAGAAAGATGGCTCCACTGGCTCTCGTAAAAGCCAACGTTAAATACTTCACCGATCATAGCCCAGGCCTGAGCTCTGGAGGGTTTAGCCAGCCTTCAGCATATTAACAGTCACAGACATATAGCTGTGTAAGCTCTTCAAGGCTTCATGGAACCAAAGCCCACTGTTATTACCCTGTAGCTGGCTCCTGTATGAAGTCTGACTTGGTTAGAGCTCTTACAGAATAGCCAATCACAGTATTCTTCTGTTAAAGTAACACGTTAGTGTTGTGACTTCTTTTACATCATTTGAAATAAAACATAACTCCTAGTTCAACAAATAAGAGACCAATCGACACATAAATCATAGCTTGCATGTGCCAAAGAGGCAACTGAAATCTTTAAAACATTTACATATTTTTTCTTCTTGAAAACACTTAACTGCACTGCATAACTCATGACTATGCAGTTGCCTTCCTGCATTTTCCATGACCAGAGACTTCTGCTTATTAGATGGTTTTATTGAAAACCCATTTAAACAAAAATCAGCTATGGTCTAAAACTGAAGTTCAACTGTTTGTCTGTTTGTGTTTGTGAGGAGTTTTCATTTGTTTGTTTTTTAAGTCTGACTACACTGGGCCTCCTCATCAGGACAGCAAGCACCTACCACCTCCTCCTAACTTTATGCCTTAAGCACATCCTCAATGCCCACACTTTTAAGATCACTTATTCATAACTGATGTCAGAGAATCCTGTTAAATTGAGAGCTTGGAAAAGGTCAGGTCTTTTTGTTCAGTTTTGAGGCCAATCTAATTCTGATAAAGTCAGAATATACTTACATTATCTTCACTGAAGTCAGACCTATGTCATTATACATTCAACTCCATAGCAGAATATTTGAGCTTTAAAAATTACTTGGCAAATACTTTAGAGCACCAATACAGGCCAAACACAGGAGAAATAACATTAACAAGACAAGGGCACTTTAAATAGTTATTTACAGCTTTACGGTCAAAGCTTATGTATTTGGGTTCAATATTCTTAAATTTGTTTAAGCTCAAGAGCTGCTAAAACTAAAAGATATACTGTGAATAATTAGGAGTACCATTTCTAGTTTTTAAAAGCTACTATACAACTATGTATCTATCTAAAGGAAAAACTGCCTTGGCAGTGCCATAGTTTAGTGACAGCTTTAGTGACTCCATTACTAGTGAAAAATGTAGCCAAGGTCATCCACTACTGAGACCCAGGTGAGCTGTACACAGGAGGAAGCAGAACAAGGCTGTCCACCTGTTCTGTATATAGCCTGACATGCTGACAGCCAAAATCATAAATTTTGGTTGATTTGGTTTAGAATTAACTTCTCCACACATTAGCATACTACTGCTCATCACTACTTCAGCATATATATCAGCAAGCCTACCCTGCATGCACATAAAGTGATAAACAATCAGTTTATTGCTTCTTCAGAAACTGCTTTCCAGCAGGCACTAATTGTTACAGAAACCCATTCCCACCTAATCAAGTTAGAGATTTGTCCTTCAGCATTATTAAACTACTGCTTACATTTTTCAGTACTTACACACTTTCAGTACTTACACGCGGATTTTAAGTCACTATAAAATGGAATGACAACTCTTTCTCTTACCCTTTTTAGTGCACATTATTTTGATTTAAGTGGCATCATTCCACCTTTTCTGAGCAGTCAGTCCTGTAGTTCCCACTGCTTTTATAACACATTGTGAAACACCACAGTATTTTGCCACTCTCAGGCAGTCCCTGCTACTTGCTACTGAAGACCATCTACCTGTTCCTGCTGTATATGGATTGCATACTTTCCCTTTGAACCAGGAAGACTTTTTTGTCTTCTCTGCTTGAGAGGTTTCTTGTTTCGATTGGGTTTTAAGGCGTTTTAGTCAACTGTATTCTCAAGCCTTTAAGTTCACATTCTGCATGGGACCTCTGTAAAGTAAGGTGATTCCTGTTTCTGGGTCTACTATAAATGCAACTGACTTTAATGGTGCCGGGCTGGATTCATGCAAGGCCCTTAGCAACAACACCCACAGGAAAAACAGAAGGACTTAAGATCTCTTACTTTCTTTGCTAATGCAACCTGTGCTCACCATGAGTTGTAAAACCTAAACAGAGCAAACAAGTCTCAAGCACTATTGTATATCTGGAAGCTTTTCATAACCCATGCTCCTTTCATTGACTTAATAGAAAAGGAAAAAGCCCAAGCGTGAGTGAAAAAAAAAACAACCAACAACCCAACTTTCATCACTGTGTTCACTGTGACTAATCTGGAGAGGAAGTCACTGTGTATTTTTGCCTTTCTTCATAACTATTTCACAACTTACTAGTGGTTTTAGGCAGCAACACATTGTAACACACAATACTACAAACTAAAATGCAGTTGTGGATAACAGGACTTCCCAGCCACACTTCTAAGACAGTCATGCACCGTCCTGACCCTCCACGAGGTACAATTCTCTTTAGTGCTAGCAGCGGCACTGCAGAAATGCACCACTGACTTCATCCATGGGGAAAGAAATAACTTCCCTCAGCATGTGCACAGAACTGTCTGCATTTCATTGTTACCAGAGAATCACAGCACGGTTTGGGTTGGAAGGGACCTTACAGCTCATTCAGTTCCAAACCCCTGCCATAGGCAGGGCCACCTTTGCCTAGACCAGGTTGCTCCAAGCCCCGTCCAACCCGGCCTTGAACCTAAACATCCTTGTTTAAGTTTGAACCCATTACCCCTTGTCCTATCACTAATGTTGCCATTTACTATGCTTTCTTGGAGTGGTTTCGTTTCCCTTTCATTATGTAAAACTATTTTAATTACACAAGAAGTCAGACTGTATTTTCAACTGAGTGTATTTGTCTGAACTGATGAGAAGTTATGGTCTTTGGTTAGTAATTCACTGTAACAGGGTTTCTTCCCTCCCATCACACACTCATCTACTGTGACCCAGATGCCAAGCTGACAGGTGCCACATTCTCTGTGAGAAAGAGAACGCGTTCCCATGCCTGTGGCATTCTCTGACCATGCAGATGGTGCAGGCACTGAATTTTACTTTCTGGCTTTCTCAAGAGAACTGCGAAAGGGAAATCCATGCTCCTGAATCAAAAACAATGACTTTCGGGCCTCCAATCCACATCTTATTTATGGCACTAAGTAATTTCCTCCCCCCCACAGAGTTACTCTCTGCTGGGGAGATATCATTACCTGAAAATCCTGGTTTCTAAAACTCAGCTTGCCCATTACAGAGGGGTATTAAAAACAGTAATGGGAATTGAAAATACCATGTTCAGCACTGCTGAACTTTGTATCAATGGAATTATACCATATTTATGTGGAAGCTTTAATCCAAACTCATACCTACATTTTGTATTTATGAATACATCTTATACAAGATAAAAGATAATTAAAAAAATCCTAAACACAGTTAATATAACACGGTTCTTCTACACACTTTTCAAACCCCAAAAGTTTGAAAGCAGAATTTCTAGTGACAGGACATTGCATCTATAGGCTGGAAATACACAATCTACTCTTGGTTCTGGCAATGACCTGCTCCTTAACCTTGAAGTCACATCACCTTCAAGTACCCTATCTGCATCTGTAAAAAAAAATAGGAACAGTGAGACTTGCCTGAACTTGCAAAGCACTCTTCCCTGGTGAGGAAAGGGGCTCTCACCACCCAGGAGCATCTATACTTGGGTTTAATATTTTATTTCTGGTTTGCTTGTTAAAAAAAAAAACAACAAAACCACCAGTTTAAAAATATTTTCCCCACTTTTTCACCTCAGATCTGTAACCTGACTGCACAAGAACAGAAACACTGCCAATCACAGACAAGGGAATTTTAGTACCCCTCGATTTCCTTTCCTTGAGTCCTGAATTCTATAATCATGTTCAGCTCCTAACCAGGCCAATTTCACTGTAGCTGTTGCAGTTCATTAAACACAGGTACAATATCAAAAGCGTAATTTAATTAGGGTACTACAGAAACAGGATTAATTCTTGTCAGACACTTGGCATTGTCCTTCGAATAGAAGGCATGGAAGACCAAGTTATTTTTGTATTTCACATACACAGCTGCCGATATTTGAGATGTTGCAGGAAATTAACTGCTATATTCTCTCGTCAATGCACATAACTCTTAATAACCTTTAGAAACATGTACACAGTGATAGCACACTAGAGCTCTAGAAAACAGAATTCAAGGTGTAATCTAATTTCATTAGCCCTTTTCCAACTGGAGTGGTTAAAAGCATTGTTAAGACCTGCATCTTCAGCTTCCATCAAGTCATAAAACTCCAGCAGTGAGTTCTTTTCCATGAACAGGAAAGAGGCTAACAGTAACAGCACTGTAGAGAATTAGACTGTTGCAATATACTGGGGTCAAAGTGGCATTAACAAAAATAGAAGTCTTTTATTCTTAACAGCATCGTTACAAAACAAAGTTGGGGGTTTATAGGGTTCTTACTGAACATATGAAGAATGGGACACATTCTGTAACTTGAATTACATGTGTACTTACAGAAAGTGTTGGTGTTTGGACGGTACAACAGACACAATGTGGTATTAAAAACTTCTATTCTGCAGCAATAGTTTGTTCTGTAACTGCAGCTATTTTGTGCCACTAAATATATACAACTTTCTTATCTTAACAGGAAGCAAGCACTTGGACTGAGGTTTTTTAAGGCAGATTCTGCTCTCAGTTTCACAGTTATGCTGCCCATTCCTATAAAAGTGGTCCTGCATAAAGTCATCCCAGATTTCTATCAGTATAACTAAGCAGAATTTGTCCTCCTATATGAATATTCTAAAGCCTGCCCCAAATTCTGTATAGGAATGCAACTTCCTGGTAGAAATGTATGTACTAGAGATATTTAAGCAACTTCAAGTAACACTTAGCAAATGGTGCTGAAGAAAATCTTAATGCAATGCTGTTGCTCTGCTTCACTCACCTATTTGTTTTTCAGCATTGCAGGACTCTCAAGGGACTGCACTGCACTGTATTACCAAACATGTGCTGCAATGACTCAGGCAACAGCATGAGTTAAGGATGGAGTGCCAGCTCTCACACAAACCTTCAGGATGCCTGTGCAGAACTCTTCAGCAAAGCCAAGAATCTATAAAAGGAGATACGCTCAAGGAGAAAGTTCAGCTTCCATTCCCTTACACTATAATATTTTCAATTGCAATACCATTCAGACTCTTATCTATAAATATTTTATGTGTAAAATATAACTAACCTCCTTCCAAATTGTAGCTGCATCTCTGCTATATTCTCAATTCACAGCATTATCATGCTTCTATTGCAGGCTTTGAGAGCTGCACTGTTGAAGGTTGCAGGGGCATATGATTGCTATCTTCTGCTGATTTGTATGCTGCCTGAAGCACTCAAAGTTTATTTTTCCTACATTTATGCTTTACTGGGAAGGTACTTAGCAGGTGATACATACAGTTGAAAATATAACCCTAAACCTAAATCTGGAGACCTAGTTTCCCCCTCCTCCCAACTCCAACAGATACATTTTCTAGCCCAGAAAATCACCTCCATGCTTCAAGGAACTGTCTTCCTATCTGGGCCCCAGGCAGCAAGCTTCAGCATAAGCAGGGCAGGCTGCACAACCGAAAGTTAACCACGTAACTCAGAAGTGAGTTAGCCGTACTAATGCCAAAGGAAGAGGGCTGAAGCGTAGATTAGTGTCCCCTTACTGCACAACCACCAAGAAAGAAATAAAGAGCCCCACACAAAACCCCCCAAATACTCCATGAACTAGGAAATCTTCAAAGATTTACACAAACCCTCAGCCTGTCCTCACATCATCGTAGGAAGATTAACAGTGCATAATGTACATTATAGCTGTTATAATCACTGGAGACTTGTTATGCAATCCAGTCATGACACACGTTCAGACAAACTATACTGTCTAATTAGATACCTACATATACACAAAAGGATAGAGGAATGTTATTTTTTGTCCTGGCCAGTGGCTGAGCATTTACTCTCCTCTCCAAAATGGGTATAATTATCCATTTCAGAACATCTCAGACAATAAACTAAATTCTACTGTCCTTTTCACCACCATCCTACTCCCACAATTCTATAAGGTTTGCAAGAGTACATCCAATGATCTAATAAAAACTAGGAACATGACAGAAGATCACTCTCTCTCTCTCTCTTTACCAATGTCTTGGATTCACCATGCCAAATTTAGGCTGCATGTTAAAGGACAGCATCTCTAATAGTCCTAATGTTTCTTCTCATGTCTGACTGGCAAGTTCAGGTTCTCCATGAAGTTTGTCCCTTCTAGTTTACCAACATACTCCCTTTGCCAGCAAGCACTTAGGTAAATAAAGTTTGTGTGTATTAACTCAATGTCAACATAGACTTGAAAAATGGCTTAAATATTATGTCTAGGCTAATATCATTCACCTACAATGTAACAGAAAAGAAAAATAATCAGAAGAAGAATAAAAAAAAGCCAAACAGCACAGCAAAACCCAATCACAAGATTTATTCTGTTTGGGAAACAGCAAGGTCTTGATTCTGATCTGGTCTTTATTGCAACAGATTGAATCAAAAAGTCACATAAATCAGTGGAGTAAAAGCAGAAACTGGGGAGAGAAGATGCATCCGTACAACTGTTAGTGATTGCCAAATGCTCTTAAGAAATTAAAAATAGAAAGAGGCCTTTAAAAACATTGCTAAAACAAAGCTGCAGTACTCTAAAAGAGAAATGCCATTCCGGATACGTAAGAGACAAAAGCCCAGAGTATATACTTAATTACACCAGGTTAAATCACTTTAGGAAGGCAAAAAGGTTGTAACAGATTCTGGTTGTTTTGGTTAGAAAATCTGCTCCCCCTTCAGCTCTATCTATAGACGACAGAGACAGCTCCTGGTTCACACTTGGAGCCTCTCTTTCGTCACTGACAACAGAAGGGTCAAGAAGCCAGTCTGCATAGACTACCACCAACTCTTGACACCGACATAACAAATAAGATATTCATAATAGTTGAAAGTCATGTGTTTCCTCAAAAAAACATGAATTTCTACTATTGCTGAGAAGCTAAGCCTAAGAAATACAATACGAACAAGCTGTTGGTAATGGCACTGCTGCTATACACAGACTTCAGCTACAATTAAAGAAAAACCCAAAATGTTAATTCTAAGTCGACAGATTTCCTATGCCAGCATTGTGGCTGAGCTTTCAGAACACACTAAGGCAGGGAGGTTCGCAGCTCGCTAGCCTCTAACTACACACTTCTTTACACCGAAATACTAGCCTGGCTGCACTTTTAGAGCACAGCAGAAATTACAACAGCATCTGCCATCTATTAAGGCTCCCTTATTCACTCTCTGTGCCTACTGCTTTTCTAAACAGAAACACCACTCTAAATATACTCCCAGTAAGCATCAGAAGATACAGTCCTCCCACCAGCTGGGTTATCCCACACGCACAACCACCACGAGACCAAGGGCTACAAAAACAGCAGGCAGAGATACACCCACCTACATCAAAAGGTTTCAAACTGAAAACAGGAAAACAGATACGTCAGAAGCTGAAAGTGACATGAGACAAGTTTTCATCATGAACAGAACTCCCTGAAGGTTAATTTGAAAATTCTATTTGCAGATACATTAAAAAAAATAGGGGGGAAAAAATGCTGAATTCCATGACACTGGCAGGTGATTTTATCAGCTCTGAAAAACAGCCTGTACTCACTTATCCACCTCTGAGAGGTGGTAAGATGCCACATGGGTTCTATTTCATTATTTCAAATTGCTTATACTCAAGGGATCATCCCCAATATTAAATGGGCAGAATGGAAGCGATCCTCATTCCAGTCCACTTGAGTGTTTCAATTTAAACCTAAATATAAGAAGCATAGTAAAGAAAATTCTAGTGTACCTGAAAGCTATTACACAACAGATATATGACGTTTGGGTTAGACGTAAGCTTTGAGTCTATCAGTTCTGTGACACCAGGGGAAGCAATTATTAGGGTACAGATAATGGATAAGAACTGCAGCTTTACCTACTGGCAAATATAGAAAAATAATTAAAACACCACTCCCTCTGGTAGTTCTAACAGATGCTCGTAACTCAAGAATTGTCTTCTCAGCCTCACCAGCAGATACTTAGGTGAAAACCTACTCACACCTGCTATTTTCAGTGGAAAAATAACATGATTGAGTAAAAAATTTCTAGGAGAAAACCAACGAGAACACATACTGTGAATTAATGTATTACGAACAGAGACATGGTGGCTTTTTACTACACCAACCAAGCCTCCAATAGCATGTCATGCTTGGTTTTGGGGAGGGCTTCAGTAACCACAAGAAGTTCGCTGCTGACCTTTTAAAAAGCAAACGCTTATTTACTTCACTGAAGCTTCAGATAAATCAATCTGACATGCACCAAACATCCCAAAAACCTCAACAGCATGTATAAATTTGTAAGTATTGTTCGCTTTTTCCTAGACTCTAAACTTAGGATATCAGCCTACACACAAAGGAGATCACTGCTAGTTAACACAAAAGCTCTACATAAAAACACATAGAAGAGGCCAGCTTTTGACAAAGATGAAACTGAAATGCATTTCTTCTGCAAAAATCAGGGTTCCGCAACAGTCAAGTGGTTCAGTTACAGTACAGAGTAACTCAATTTTATTTTACCTAATCTTTGTATAACTTCATACTATCTGTATTTCAGTTAGAAACGCAGTTTATTTCAACTGATGTATATTTTACATCTTGCATGTATTTTACATACTACAGCATTTTAGTAGATGTCTGGTTTAGCATGGAAATAGTATCTTGGAAGTATACGGATATGTCACTTCTTGGGTATTTCTGAATGAACTGTTAAATACAGACTGTCTTAACCCACTTGTTCTACCTTTCAGAGTTTTGTCTTTAGGTTCTGTCAGCCTTCAAATATTATTTTTATTCCTTAATCACATGTCCTGGCACAAGTCTCATTCCCTTCAGTATTTCTGAACGTCCTCTGGGAAATTTGCCAGTTTTTGTCATCTGCCCCCATTCTCCTTTGGGAACACTAAAGGAATTAATTTCATTCTTTCTGCAAGCAATGCCTGTCTCTGCTGTTAACAGTTACCCTTGCATCTCTCATCCATTCAATGCACAAAGGTATATGCCTCCTTAAGTGATCCTACAGTGCTTAGAGACTCAAACGTTCTGTTGAGAAATCCCTCTTTCATACTCTGCATTTGCTTGATGTAGCATACCGTAAAAGAATTTAGCTAAAAGATGAAGTGCAAATACTTCCATTTTAAACATTCCATTTTATTTTTGTTAGTTTCAACAACTCTTTAGTTTGTAACTATACATATGGGCATGACTGTGTCTCTGTGTGGCAGAGATAAATAGATCAGTTATTTAGACCTGGATGTTTTGATCAACTCTATGTATGCTATTTCTTCTCTTATTTTTTCCACCACTACTTTACTCAACATCTTATCTGAATTCTTCCAGAATGAGCTCTTAGGAAGCATCTTGTGTTTCCTCAGGCACCAAAACAAAAAAAAATGCAGTTCCAGTATCTTTTTCCTGCACATAAAGTTCCTACTAAACGGGCTTTTTTTTCCCCTGTAGAGAGACTTTTTCAATTAACTTCCTTTGAAATCCTTGCTCAGTCCTGCATTTGAAAATAAGTGGAAACCTCATCTTTGACCCACCCTGAGAAGAGGAATATTACCCGAGTTATGCATCACAGTTCCTTACTGTAATGAATACTGGAAGCTGTACAACATTTTCTCTAGACACATACAGCCAACTTCAGCACATCCTGTTGGTTTTGCTGTCACTGTTACCTTGATCAGATCTCCTCTCTCCTTTATTTTTTTATGTTTACCGGACATCAAGGCAGGATTAAGCAACTTGCACTGTTACCAGTTGCTAGATGAGACAGCACTTGTGGTTACCCCTCTGACTTCCTCAGTTAAATACCTCCTTCTTCTCAAGTGACAAATTTACCCTAGCAAAGGCTACATGACTTAACACCGTAAATCAGGAACAAAACAAGCCAAAACATTTTATAAACTATCCTTAGATTTGTTTCCCCTGGAAGTGCCACATTTTCTAACCGAAACAGCTAAAGTTACAGATTCATGACAGTTTTCAAGATCAGTACATAACACAATACAAAGAACACTACTGGAAACAAATCAGATACAAGTACTTAGCATCTCTAGATCCAAAGTGCACAGTCTGCATCTGGGCTGCTGACAAGCCAAATATCTGAAGGAGGACCTAGAAAGATGACAGCTAAGCACCCAATGAACCTTTATATTCTCACTCTCACCAAGACAACAGCAGTTGTCTGGTTTGACTGAATAGGCTACAGATATTAACTTCAACATTATCACTGTGATTAATGAGAGTCAACAAAAAAACAGATCTCAGAGCAAGGTGCAAACAAAGCAGCTTCCAAACACCTTCAGTGAAAAGAACCCACTGCTGCCAGTTCCTGAAGCTACCCTACCAGCGTGGGGCTTCGGGTTAGCACTATCCTGCTGTGCAGTGCAACCTGTCCACCTGCCTGGCAGGAAGAGGGCTCTCTCTCAAGAGAGATCAGGCAAAGTATTAAAGAAAAACACATTGTAAACGAGAAAATAGATCAGGAATGAAAGGAGTCAGGAGAAGATGAAGGTTCACCCAGGAAAAGATAAGAAAACAGCATCTAGAAGAGGAAGGAAAACTCTAGAAACATAGGATACCCTCTACAGGACCCATATGTGGTATGCCAGGTAGGGTAACAAACCAGTAGCTCACAGCATAACACCACAATGAATTATTCAGGGAAAAGCCGGTACCCTACAGCCTGCACCTTTAGCTGAGGCCTGTAAGTACAAACACAAACCCAGCACTAAATAACAAATATCAGTAACCAAAAGAAAGACCTGATGCCCCAAGCAAAAGGACAGAAGAGACCCTTGTAAGGATCTACATAAGCAGCTAAGAGACAGTGATAACCGGGAGAACCCCGAGGTGAAGCTGGAGACAACGTTCCCCGCGGCGCCAGGGAGCGATGCCGATGTCACCACCATGAAAAGAAGATCGAGGTACCCGCTGCGCCTTGCGGAGGGCGGGCGGGCAGCAGCGGGCGCGGGGCGAGCCACCCCATCAACGGCCAACCTCCGCGCAGGGCTCTGCCGCGGCCCGGAGGCGCTCCCTTACCTGGCTGGCTTTGTGAAACTGCTTCTTGAGCCCCGCCACCGACATCTTCCCCCGGCGCCGAGCGCCCGCAGGTCCCGGCACGTCCCGGTGGGTCCCCGCGGCCTCTCGCTGTGTCACCCGCGGCCCCGGCGCCCCGCGCCGCTGGGAACATCGCCTTCAGAGCGGGCCCGGCCGCTCACACCCCATTGGCCACCGCCGAGGCATATGCAAATGAAAAACCAGAGCCGTTTGCCGATTGGCCGCTTGCTGGGGCTCTGCTAATGCCAGCGCTCAAAGACGCCCACGCTGCGATGTTGCATGGAGACAGCAGGGGAGGAAAGGTGAGCGGGCGGGCGTGTGCCCGCCGGGGTCGGCAGGACCTCTGCGGGCGGGCGCGGCCTGCCGATGGTAAGACGCTCGCTTAAGCGACAAAAGGCCTCTTAAGCACTGATTTCAGCTCTCTAGCCTTATGTACAATAAGGTTCCGGGTTTCTCTTCGTAGGCCTCATTTCTTATGAGTCCTCGTAGCATCTCTAATTGAGCTTATTTACCTAAGATCTGTTATTATACACCATAATGTTATTGTAGCATCGAAAACATGAACACACAGTGGTCGAGAACACAGCTGGTGGGAGCTATACATCACAACAAAATACATTCAGTAGCGTGGTTCCACAACTGTGTTGATGCTGCTCGGGTTGAGAAGGGCTGAGGCTCCTACCACCTCCCTCCCGGAGGAGCAGATGTACCAGGAAGCACCATACTAGAAGAACTGTTTAGTTATTTGCATTGTCATTACAGGATGGATTCATTGTGTGCTTCAGTATGCCTGCATATCAGCAATGTGCTGATACAAATATGCAATGTGGCTATGCCTCCAGTGGTAAAGCACTGCCCGGCTGCACTTTACTCCTGGGAAGATACACTGCGATACACCACTGGGTCCTGGCTGTGAGATTACCCGGGAGTTGTGACGCAGCTGAAACATGCACATGGACCTGGAAAATTTAGAGATAACCTTTGCTGGCTACAGCCGGGCTCTCAGTGTCACTGTCATACTCACTGCATTTTTGTTAGATCAGGAGAGGCATTTTCAGAGTGTGTTAGTTACTTCTTCATAACAGCAGGGAGGACAATGGCAAAACATACAAGAACTTCAGAATAATTGTCATGTTGTAAATCGGGAGAAAGGAATCACTATCCCTCCTGCTGGAAACAGTTATATACCCTATGAAAAAAAGTGTAAAGACAGACGTATTTGTGAATTGAGGACCTCTGACTGGCTTTCACTTGACAAAGGACTCTATACAGAAAGGCAGAAGAGACAAAAGAGAAAGCAAAGAGCATAGCACCAGTCCACCTTCACTCTGGAAGACAAACTGTGAAGTGAAGCCTTTCCAGGTTTCCAGACTGAAAAATGTTTGAAAGAGGCCTACAGTCACCATGCTATGTGGGGCTGGGGAAGGACCATTTTCAGCCACTTCACAGGTAAACATGATTTACACCACAAGCACCTGATTTCAGTACCAATTACTCCTCCTAATGGAACAGGCAAGACCTTAAGTGTCCAGGCCAAATTGGGTGAGGCTTTAATTAGCAACACATTTGTAGAGGGCTCAGGTGAGAAATTAATGGGTAAATTACCTAAACTAAGAAACTGGAGTTCCATAAAAGGTGTTAAAGCAATCTCTCAGTGTACTGAGGAATTAGGAAGAGAATAAGGTGTAGGTTAATCTTTGGCTTTAAAGAAACAGTGGACCAGAAGCTTGAAATAAATCACTGTGGAGAGGAATCAATGGATTATGGAGTCACTGCAGCTGTAAAATTGGATTAGATAAAGAACTTGAGTAAGGCTATCTGCAACGTCCTTTCTTTTTTAATCCTGCTTGTAACCCAAGGGTAGCAGCTACCTTGTTGAAGTGATACAAGGATTTGCAAGTGGGAAATGCCCTGTGGAAATTCAGCTTCATAGCTTTAATTGCTCAGTGATACAGATAAGATGAAAGCCTAATTAGTGAGCCAGCTTCAATGTTCAGGTGCTAATGATTTGGAAGAGACACCCTGAAAGAGAGACTAAAATTTAGTTCAGATATAAGCAAAGTTATAGCTTGTAGCCTGTAATATCTAAAAACTTACTTATAACACATAGTTATCTATAACACGTAGCTCCTGCAAAAAAAAAGAAAAAAGGATTGTGATTTGCTGGATGATATTCCTTAAGGTTTACAAAAAAATCCCAATTCAGTCTGTAAAATGAGGGAAATCAGAAATAGTGCAAGAACTGTGGGAAGTGGTTCAGATAAATGCTGACATGATGGGGAAAAAAGCTTCTGTTAAAAAGAGCTATTACAAGGAGAAGACAGGCCAGGGCCTAGTACTACATAAGCAATAGTGAAAAATGCTTCACAGAGTCTGGGAAAGAAGGGACCTTCAGGGCCAAAGTTCTATATGTCTGGATATTTAAACAACAATTACAGTCCAACCACTCAGAAGATGTCAAAGTGCATGAGAACAACAGATGATGGCTCCAACATGTTATTGTTATTGAATAAGATGTGCTAAAAAGGAGAGTTAAATTTGTACAAACTGAGAACTCCTAACTGGGCTCAAATCAAGGCAGTGACTAGAAAATACGCACTGGCTACTTGCTTCAGAGAACTGGGCTTGAGAATTGGTCCTGTGAAATTCAAACAAGACAGATACCTGGATAAATTCACATTTCACTTGGATTTCAGTATGGACAATACTATGTGGAAAACACAGTCAGCAGAAAATCAACCTGAAGATGTGGCAAACAATCTTACAGCTATTCACTTTTCAATGAACAAATAAGAGCTGAAAATGCAATAGCAGCTATAGGAAGTATGAGGTTTTCAGCAGAACGAAACCCAGAAATATTTAAAACATTATCCAGAGGTATCTTAGCAGATGAAATTACTTGGACCTTGCAGTCAGGTACATCCATGTTTGCTTCAATGTCTCTTAAAAGTGAGAAATCTGTTGGTGAAATGTGATCTGGGTCTTTGGTAGTTACTGCCACAAAATAAAATATCAAAAGCGGGAGAAGAGATGAGTTTGTAATGAAGTTCTATCGGATATGATTCTGGGCCATGCTTACTTCCTAAGTAAGGCATTTACTTATTCCTTACGGCTTCAGAATTATTCAGAATAAGTCACTGTGCATCATTTTACCCTGCAATAAATTTCTACACAGGGCATTAGAAGGAGACTTTGGATGTACTCACCTGATACAGAACAAGAATAACTACATGGCAAACCAGCCTACTGAGAAGCCAAATTACTGCTTACCAAGACTGGAGTCATTGACCTAAACCTGTATGAGAGACCCATAAAGGAGGTTTTAATCTGTAGTTGAATTAGAGATTACTATCCCAAATTATGGATTCATGATAGAAGAAGTAAATGGGAGCTACTCATGAATTCTCCACATGTTGAAGAAGTCTGATTTCCCAAACTTCATCTTCAAAACACTGGCAATGGGGAAGGAGAGCTAAAGCAGAAAACAATATCCCAAACCAAACAAACCTCAAATGCTTACATTCCTACAGGATTCTGTGGCTTTCAGCTTGAAAAAAAAAAAATTTGCTACATCAGAAATGGAGCATTCACAGGACTATGTTGAATAGGAGGGAAAGAGTAAAGCATTAGACAAAAGTGAGCAAGACTCTCTCCGGCACAGATGTGATAGCTACTGATGGTCCATGAGGACTACATGTATTCAGTGACAGCGCAGAGGACTTGGTTAGTTTTAGCATGCTACCTGTCAAAACCGTGGTTATAGGCTGTGGTTTTTTGGTCAGAGGAAAAGAATGCATCTGAAAACTAGAGCCAAGAAAACAAGCATTCTGAAAAGGTGATCCTCCAGGAAAACTGTGCCATTTGAAACAACAGTTTCCAATACTCCTCTCTGCAAGAGAAAACTTGTAGGCAGCTTTACAAATAAAGCAGGCTCAGATATAATGTTGTGTGTTCTTTGAAAAAAGTGGGACCTCATCTCACAATTCTAGAAAAAAAGAGTAATACTAAACTGAATTGACACTGATACACGGATATTGACCCAAGTAAATGGAATAATGTCTAACATAGCAATCCAGAGTGAAATCATAGAATCATAGAATTGTTAGGGCTGGAAAGGACCTTAAGATCATCTAGTTCCAACCCCCTGCCATGGGCAGGGACACCTCACACTAAACCATATCACCCAAGGCCTCGTCCAACCTGGTCTTGAACACTGCCAGGGATGGAGCATTCACAGCCTCCCTGGGCAACCCATTCCAGTGCCTCACCACCCTAACAGGAAAGAATTTCCTCCTCATATCCAATCTAAATGTCCCCTGTTTAAGTTTTAACCTGTGACCCCTTGTCCTATCACTACAGTCTCTAATGAAGAGTCCCTCCCCAGCATTCCAACAACACTGGATGAAACTTTTCAGTGTTGGCTTCCAGGTTTGATGTTGCAAGACAAACCCAGGAGCTTCCAGTGAGATAACAATGCCAACAGCAAACTACCTTAATAACAAAGTCAGCAGAAAATCCTTCTGCCAAAAATGCCCAAGACAGTAAGGACACCTCATCGGCCTGTTTCAGCACCCTTTCTATATACTTAGATGAAGTAATTATTTAAAATTGCACAAAAAGAAGTTGGTGATACAGAAGCAGGTTAACACTACAGTTTTGCTTCTGGAAAATAAAAAAGCAATTCTGCATGTCATAGCACTTGCTGTGCAGATAAACTAGCTCAGATATTTCTGACATGGCTTTGCATTGCAGTATAAATTTTATAAGAAAGGGAAAAGAACAGGCAGTCTTCTCTACAGAGCCAGCACTGGCCAGAACTTGGAAAGCTCCCTGTTCCACACAGACACTGCTGGCAGTTAGAGCAGCGATATGTGACCCTGGGGCCGTTAGACACTCTGGCTAACCTACATCAGTTGTTTAGGACACTTATGTTTGCTCCCCAGATCTTCTAACTAAATGTAGCTAGTGAATTATTTTTGGCATACGTGATTGTTCTTCTCAAGCTGACTTTCCATATGTGTTGCTTTACCATTACCCAGATCTTTGCTTCTCGTCTTGTCTCTTTCCTATGTTTGTATTCCACATGCTGCTTCATAATCCTGCAGATACTTCTATCTTCACTTTTCTAAATCTGTCTGTTGTTCTGCAAGTGTCAACAACAAAACAAAACCTCGTTAGGTCTTATGCCACTAATTAATACATATGGTTCTAATTAGATGTTTCTTTTAAAAAGACACAGTTTAGATGAACTCAAATCTAGATAGAGATTTTTTGTTAAGTTACATGTATGTGTACTGTAAGCAGCTATTCTAAATTTGAAAACTCAACAACCTACTTCTTTGTGTCTGCTTGTAAAAGTTTTGCAAATTATCCTATGTGAATGGACTCCTGAGCAGCTCCTACTTGGAGGTCTTTTAACTTTCAGGTGTCTCAGTTGCTTCTGGTAGCAGTAAAAGTAATTACTTTTTACTAAACATATATCTAGGCACTCAGTGCTCTCAGACAGCTCTAGACTGTCAATAAAATGAGATATGTGTAAATTGGAATAAAAATGTGAATGTCCAAAATTACTCCACAGTGGAGAAAATTCTGGAAATAACAGAGTATTAGTGCTAACCTGGGTACCCAGAACATTTTTATTTCCTCCATAACCACTGAAAAAAAAATGCAAGATGTTTTCCTTCGGGGTAGGTCTGTTTGGTCTAAATGATTGGTTTTCTGACCATGTCAGAAAAAACAACTTCATCCAAACTTCAAATCCCTCCATTTTCAGTACAGCAGCATTACTTTACACAAGCACCTGGTTTGCCTGTTTGACCCTCCCTTCGGGGCTGCATTCCCTCAAGGAACTACATCTCCCCTAATGCATCTGTGGCTATGTGCATACCAAGGTGGGCCGCTGCGGGAGTTTGGTCAGGGCAGTAGTGTATTGCACTGTAGGAGATGTAGAGGAGCCCCGCCAGCCATGCGGGACTGCATCAGTGGAGCTTCTTCATGGAGGTACAGCAACATAACAAACTGCACTTTTCCTATTGGAAAATACCAAAAAGAAATCCGTAGGCATTTCCGAACTGACAATTCTTAACCTCTGTTCCAGGGAAGGAAAATCAACCTATTTCAAAAGCTCATTTAGTTTAAGAGAAAAACAAATGGTGTGTCAGAAATACCCACATAAGGAACATCCCTCTTTTTGCCGCCCTTTCTAAAGTAGCTACGTTCCTTCTTATTAAAGAATATGTCAGAATAAACTGTAACTTCAAATGAGTCAATATTATGACTTCAATGAGTGGGAATAATGTGCAGAAATGTTGCCCTGATTTCAAACAAATTGCATTTGAGCTCTGTGCTGTTATTTCTTAGGTGACAAAACAGAGCTCCTAATATTCTGCATGCAGCTGCCTGTCTTCATCAGAAAATGATGATGTTCTCATTGTTGACAATGCCAGCACAACATTTGAAACTAAACTGTCACTAGAACAGTAACACTAGCTTTAGGCAGGTGCAAAGGATAGTCATCTTCATGTTAGAAGTACTGTATCAGAAATGGTGGGGACAGTTTCGAAGCAGAATGTGCTACAATGGAGCATAACTCTGGCATAAACTGTAGCACATTTACTGCTTGAAATCCAGTGCAGAATTTCATGTAACTGTTCTTCAGTTATAGAACAAATCTTTAAGTATCATCTTAATAAGTCTTGGTCTTCATAATGATCCTTTGCAGTGGAAAAAGGACATGCTGAAGAACAACACATGCTGTCTTGCCTTGCTTACAGAATAAACACACAAGCTCCTTTCATATTTTTTTCAGCTTTATCCCTATAATCAGCAAGAAATCTGAGTAAAAATGTTAAAGAACACAGGCTGTATGTAATAAGAGGAGACAAACAGTAAAAAATCCAGTGGTCTATGTTCTCTGTGTATAAATATATATGCCTACTTTTATTTTAGCTTGCTTCATAGCACAGGACAGAAAGTTATCAACTCTGTCACACAGTGTCCTCAACGAATACACAATGTAGACATTTCAAAGAATGGTTAAAAGCAATTTGAGTATCAGTAAGTATCTTGTAGCAAGTTTGTGAATATTCAGACATACCTGATTTTAACAAAACTTTACAGCATGGATGTTGTTTTGCTTTCAGTGTAATTTAATAGGTCTTTTGGGATCTGCCGTGTTTGAACATCTGGGAATCATCACATGTTGTCTGTTGATCAATGAGGCAACAGGAAAGGCATGATGTGACACAGATGTTAAATATGGCAATACTCCATAGACCGACTGGATCACAAATGGGAATGATCAGACTTTGAAAAATCTGATTAAGATTCATTGACTGCATAAATTTCAAGCTTTTTGGGTTGTTTTTTTTCTTGAATTTCCTAACTGATCTGATAACAGTGGGTATTATAGTGGTCAAAGAATTATTGGAAACTGGCTTATTTGAAGGAACAGAATGACATATCTGAAGACAAGGACTTTTACTATCAAATACTTTATAGGGAGATGAATACAACTTGCCAGGACCCTGCTGTCTCATCATGAAGATTAATGTCTACTACTGGATAACTCTGCTACTCCTTGTAAAACTATGAATAACATAAATCAAATTTATTGCATTAGTTTAAGCATCATGGTTAATTGAGTAACTGCCACTACCCTAAGAAACCTTTTTCTCCCCTCCCTCATATGCAAAGAAGAAATGGTCTGTATTAATTCTTTTAACTGTTAACCATGAATGCCACCTTCTGGCTATGTACAGAAACACCCTTTGAAAGCGACAGGGAAGACAAGCAGAGCTTTCATTCCGTAGTTACCAGATAACCATTTCAATTAAATACATGTTAAAATGTGTGAAATACACACAGGCCTCCTGACAGACTGCCTAGCTTGCTCAGTGAAATATAAAGGTACTCAGATGTTTACTTTTCTAAAGAAATCCTGTAGTTTAAAATAATAAACACACCTGACATTGAGTTTCTGTAGAAAGGACCTGAAAACTGTTGTATTTAAAGGTAGCAGCTGAATCAATATCGTGAATGAAATTCTGCCCTTGCTGAAGCTAAAAGGACTTCTGCCACTCACTTCAGTGGGGCCCAAGCTTTCCACCTGTATTTTTTGAAAGCCACTCTTGTGAACTGGGGTTTGAATTCTCATACATTTTTAAGGAAGCCTGGCATATATTCTGCTGCAATTCAGTGAGTACAGGATTTTAGAGAGGAAACTGGTCCTGCAAAACAATGATGGTAAAGGTTTTTGGAGTCAGACCTATTCTTTCCTATGATCAGACCAGATTAGCTGTTGCTTTTCTTGCTTGAGCTTCTCCAGCAATAGACTTATAGTTGTTTGGTGTTGCTAGTACAGGCAAAAGCATGTTGTATGTACCAGAACATGTTCCTTGGACCAATCGTATTGTCATGGTGTAACGGACTCCCAGATCAAAGCAAAATTCTGCCCTAATTGCTAGGACGATATACAGACAGCAGGGGAAACAAGCCAGGGAATTTCTCTCACCTGGGGAAGCAAAGAAGAAGCATTTCACCAGTGCATGAAGAAGAATATTTGGGCAGACAGTAGCTGAAATCCCCTGCAGTTACAGAATGCTTTAACTCTCCTGCATTTAACTTATTCCCTATTTTTTTTACCTAGCTATTCCAGCTTGGTGATCTCCTGCAGGCTTGAATTCTCAAGTGTTAGTTAAAAATCATTTCAGTGAGCCCAGTCCTGCACTTAGATATATCAGTGGGAAATCAGTCATCTCTTCTTAGGGTTCTTTTTGTACTATCAATTTCTTTACTGAGTCAGGTATAACACAGTAGAAATCATATGCAAGCTGACAAATTGCTTAACCTTAACATAGACACTGGACCACTTTTTATTTGCCTAATCCATGATTCTGATATTTGGTAATGTCAGATACGCATTTATTTCAAGGATGCAGTGAAAAAGTGAACATTGGAAGACAGTAAAAATAGTGACAGCTATTGTGTATTAATTAAATGATGTCTGACTTGTGTGATGAAAGTTTTCCTTATAATTAAGGAAAAGTTTGTTAAAGTTATGTGAAATATAATGGGCTTTCATATGCTGCAAATGTCAACAACATCTGCAATAAATAAAAAAACCATGAAGCTTTATCAGATTATTTTTTTTACCCCCTTCTTTGGAGGAAGAAAATAAAAGACGGGGATTAAATTGAGCTAAAACTATAGCTCTGCTGTCCCTACAGACCATACTTGCTTGTTTTTCCTGATAGGCTATCTTGCAAATATGACCCATGCACTGGTACATGGAAAGCAAGTACTCGCTTACTCAATCCATCTATACAAATGTCCACAGAGTTTGTTGTTTTTCTCAGCTGCTATCTGAGAAATCTTTAAGAAGCCATTTATAATTCTGACATGTATACTGCATTTTGACATATATACTATGTAATGGAAAGCACATTTGTAAATCCTGCCTTTTTTTTCCCTCTTCAACTTTGGCTTAAAACTTTACAGGGCTTCTAGGATTCATAAAGTACTGTGCTTTGCCTTTAATGAGGGTGATGTAGAACAGGGTGCTACAGAGACAACAGTGTGTGTTGGGTGACTTTGTGTTTTTTTTTCAGGGGGAGGAGGGGATAGGGAGACAAGTGCTCAAGGCAAAGAGAGAGAAATGTTCCAACATGAAACTGTTCCAATTTACTCTATTAGTGATGCTATCTCCAATCTGTAGATGGCAGTGATCTTCCACTGCCTGCTTCAGGAGGCAAGGGGGAGTGCTGGTCCTGGGGAAATCCTAAAATTAAAACCACTATGCAAACAGATGTGGGGAAAATAAGTCATGAAGTTAACTTAATTCTATACACCAATCTTTTTTTTAAACTAAAAACTACTTAAAGATTATAGGAAGGCGTACCCTTTATTGTATTTCCTTCATGTCATTAGAAAATACATCATACCATTTTGAACCTATACATTGCCTTATCGAAGGAGTTTCATGACAAATTCCAGAATACTGTGGTTTGGAATTTATCTACAATCAAAACCCGTTGTGGGATTCTGGCCATCTTCTGTGTACCTTTGATGCATTTCAGTATTTTAAACATGTTTATTCAAATAATACCTGCAAATTCAAATTGGTATTATTCAAATAATACCAACACTTCTGGGTACTTAGCTGCATCCTTCATCAGTTGCTCAGCAGGTCTGTATCACCTGTTCAATTTTTAGCTGTTTTTCTCTTGGCACTTGCATTGGTTTTCACTTTTGTTCAAATAAAATGCAGAAAATGGAGTGTGTAAAGCTCTCAGAGTATACTTCAGTGAAGGGTGTGAAGTGGAGACCACTGAAATCAAAGAGAATACTGCTATTACTTTAAGTGGATTTATAATCTGGCCTCCCAAAATCTACCTTGCTTGGTGACTGGCAGAGAGAATTTTTAAAGCATAACACAAAGTCTAACTTTCCCCTTTTATCACTATTTTCAGCTGTGGTTTGTATTTCTGGTTTTTTTTTTCCTTAATGATTCAGCCTATAGAATTTTAAAATACGATGCTTTTCATGAAGATCAGGCTATAAAAACAATAACATTTTGAAGTTCTATTTTAAGTGTCACATACATAGGCTTCTATCATCAGGTTTTAAATGGTATGTAGATACACAAATGCAGATGAGGTGCCTAAAAGGATTTCAAACAGCATCTAAATAGCATTTTAAAATTTGCTTCTGAAGATCATAAGTATCAGTGAGATTTGGAGTCTTAGGGAAGGAACTGGGATATCCCTATAATGCATGTATATGCAAAGAGGACACAGGGAATTACCCAAGCAAGTGAATTTCTTAATATCCATTGTTTTCAGTAGGAAGTGTATCACTGTAAAGAGCAAAAAATACAATTCATCTGCTTCTAAGGCAACCCAGTTCACTTTAAATGTTAGAGCATTAGATACCTTAGGGAGAATCCAAGTTGAGACATTCCTCAGCAAATCATGAGAAATTATTTGTGTTTAACATTAATTTAACATTAAGCCCTTTCATTCCTTGCTGCTAAACGATGTTTTGCAACATCAGTACACCTAATCTGCAGTCACTGTTTTTTCACTGCAGCTGAGCAGTCATTGGTATGACTAGTGGCAATTTTGACAACTTCTAGTGCAGAAAGCCAGTATAAATTACTGTGCATTGCTTAAATCCTTTTTGGAAAGCTTAGCTGGGAGTTATCTCCTTCTGCACAGGAATGTATCATATCCAGTATGTTCTGGAACAAAAAGGCCATACTCTCCATCCCAACAGCAGGCTTTCCACCCATTCCAGTAGGTAGATAAAACCATCTACCTGATATCACTGTCTTAACAGCTTTCTATACATGCATCCTATACCTATATTTTCACCTCTTTCTTGTGTTGCCGCGTAACTTTTCTGCTTCCTTACTGACCATGCTCTTCAGTTCTTTGGAAAACAGAAGCATCTTACCTAATCTATCCACATTGCTTCACCTGCAGTTCTAAAAAGGGATGCATTTTTTCATGAGTGAATGCTTGATCTTTTATATTCTATTGTCAGAAAAATAATCCTTTATCTGTTCCCAGTATGCAGTATACAGTTTCATGGTATCTACTTTCACCCCCCAAAAAAGGATGAGAAAGGGCAGCTAAGAAATGATATATGGCCTTATTCCCTGTTTATTTACATATGTGCATGAGTATATATCCAGACTTGCTCTTTTCCCTCACACTAATATCAGAGAAAACAGGGCATAGTACAGAAAACTGATTTTTTCTAACCTGCTTATATTAAATAAAACCTAGGTTTAATATATCCACTCATGCTCTAAGTGCGCACAGAAAGGTCCCTTCTTTGGGAATTACTCTTGGCCACTTCACAAAAATGTCAACATTAGAATTTTGCAAAAAGCTCAGTTTAGTAAGCCATTGGCTCAGTTTGCTTTAGATATACTTAGAAGATAGTTTGCAACGTAGAGTGAGTTAGGACTCTGCATGACTCTCCCATAGCTTCCAGTCATGCTGCCTGACTTGCACTGTTACTGTCTATCCTTTCTCCTTTCTGCTTCTTCCCATTCTCATTCTTCTGTTCCCTCTCTTCATCTTTCTAATTCATTCCACATGCTCTTGAATATGTACCATGTAAGCTGCTGTTTTGCATTCAACATTTGTTTATCCTGGGACTTATCACAGTATCTGAGAACCTCATAACTTTCACAGATTTTTATCCTCTTGAAGCCTTTGTGAAACAAGGAAGTATATGCCAATTTACAGATGGGGAGTGGTCACATTGGAGATTAAGTGAGGTGCTCAGAGCCATGCTTAGCCGTGGGAGCTATACACAAGTATTTCTTGGCTCCTGATCTCCTGTATAGATTGAACATTCCTGTTGAACTACATCTCCTGCAGTGCACCACAGCCTCCTTTAGCAGTGAGGACAGGCCATCACTCTAGTCTTTTTGGCTTCAGAGACTCCTGGGAGATATGGACTGGCTGGGGAGACTCTTTTTACATTAGAGCAGGGACGTTAGACACAAATTCAGAAATTTCAGAAAACCCCACTGTGACTTTCCAAAATCCAAATTTATGGATGGGTAGGAAAGGGAATGTGTGTGGGAATGGGTTCAAGTATCTGACCTACATTTCCATTCCCCCATGCAAGAAATCAAAGCATCCTCAAAAAAACCCAACCAAACTAATCAAATTCATGCAAAGCAGATACCTGACTCAAAACCAATTAATGATCTAAAAATGTTGGCTTCTGAGGAAAATTCTGTAATGGCCTACTTGTGTATCATACTCTGGAAGAAAGAGCACATAACTAATAGTGATTTCATTACAGTTAATCCTTCCTCCTCATTTCAGAGTATCTGCTGTGAGACAACATACTTTTTTCCTGCAATAAAATTCACCTACCTGTACATCAATGCAGTTAGAACAGTCTCGTAATGTTGGTTCTAAATTAATTTTTTTGGAGTTGTCAAAATGTTGGAATGTGTATCCATGCTTTACGACTCAGAGGGGAAACTTCCAAAGCAGCGAAGGGAAGGCTCACATAAGGACTGAGGTTGGCAACACATGAAATTTGGGTGCCAGATTATTAAGTATTCTGATTTAGCTGTGATGTGAACCTCCACAGAGAGCTCTACAAATAGCTCTGCTGAAACAGAGGTAGTGACCTCTGAGGCTCTCATGTGACTGGGCTGCCCATGGGCTGTCTGGTCCAACGGGGTGCCACTTTCCTTTGATTTATCCTTAAGCCTGAGGAATGGTTGTTTTTTTTCAGTGTAGTAACAAAATCCTATTTCAAATTCATTATTAGAGTTATCTATGCTGTCTGGCCCCAGTGGATAAATACTGGTAACTAGATACGTATTTTCCATGGACCTATGCACTGATTTTAAAACAAGCCTCATGCAGATAGATGTCTGGTTTTCCTTATTAATTAAGGGAGATGGGGAAGGGAAGAGAAAGGGGAATATATAATAGTTCTCTTACCTGAGAAAAACTGTGCAGCTGGGTGTGATCTGTTGTATAAGGCAGAAAGTATGCAGCTTATCGATTGTACTCTCTTGGAACCTTAAGAAAAAAGAAGTGGTTTGTAGCATATTTTATCATACAAATTTGGTGATAAATAAACATTCCAACTACTTCTGCACTTCTATGCAGACTGAATACAGTCATCATAAATGGGGGGGGGGGGGAAGTTACTGAATGAAATGTGTGTAAAGCTACTCTGGTAGCGAGCCCGTATTTCCTGCTCTCAGAACTCAAACTGCTTAACATAGTGAAAATGTTTCAAAACTGACATGCAGAAAGAGTCTTCATTCTGCTGCGAGCACAACCTCCACTGAACTGTGTAAAAATAAGGCAAGATACAATATTAACACTAAGAAGATAAGGTTAAATCACAGTCCTTGTAGTCTTTTTCAGTAAGTCAGTTTAGCGCTATTGTCAGATCAGCATTAAAAACACTGCAGTATGATCAAAAGTTTCTAGATCTGTGGCAAAACAGTGAAGGTAGCACCTCTACAGGCAACAATAAATATCTTAAATCTCCCCAGAAATCTGAGCAGAGAACTCCATCTGGCTGCTAAAGTTTTCATAAATTTGCTCTTTTGCCTCTATGCCCAACTATTTAAATCACCTGTATAACTAGAAATGTTACTTGTTCTCTACTCCGTGTTTTAGGTAAGAGAGACAGGAGAATATTGACATCTTGATTCTATGATCTTCTTCACTCTCACAGCAATTACAGCTCCTTACTGGACAGATACGTGCCATCCTAGGAGCATAGTTCAGCTAGTTTCAAGAAGTGTATTCAATGCTAAGAGCTAACAAAAATTAAGTGTATCAATGAATCAGACTCTGAACATAACACAAAGCCATTGCACCTTACTGGGTTTTCCTCAAAAACTTGCCCAAAATTACCCCTGGCACAGAGGAAGACAGCAGTGCAGTTGATGTTTTACTTCAGGCTGTGAGCCCACCACATGGAGCTAAGGACTTGGAGGCAATGCCTGCTACTATCATTATTGACTTTTTCCTTATATTTTTACTCTCTGAGAGATCCTATTTCTCAGCATAATTGCTATTCTATTTTTTTGCTTCATATTATCAGATACCTAAATATATGGAAGCATTTTACAGGTGTTTCAAAGCTTCCTGAGAAGTTACTGAACTTTGTAACTCTTGGAGTGTGTGCAGTTAATTGAAAAGTTCTGTTCTCTATATATTTTCTCTAAACAATGGAGAAAATATATATGTTAAACAGAACCCTATCCAGATATGTGTGTAAACTTGAGAGAAGAATGCAAGAGAGTTATTTATAAAAGGATGGGAATATTAAGTATTATTTATATAGTGCCAAGTATATTCTTGGTTCTTATCTGTTCTTACAAGCAGCACTTTGTTCCTATATGGAAGAAGCAATCTGAAGCCATGGCAGCTGAGCTGCAGTAATTTTGATATAATGGCAAGGAAAAGATGCCAGCAAAGTACCTTTCATGTGCATGTTAAACTTAGCTTTGGTTGACAGTGTGCCCACTGAAAAACATACACAATACCTGTAGGAACAATAAACAGAGCCTTCCACAAAGAAGATTTTATTCATTTCTGTTGTATCTTAGTTACTAAATTAGCGCATAATTTAATCTGTCAATTCCTTATCTATAAAAGGGATGCATCAGGACTTCCTGTCTTGTCCAGACACATTCCCATGTCTTCTGAGAGGAGCTATCCTGCTAAGTGTGTTACACCATACCTACTACCCAAACCCCCAGTAAAGGCTGGGGCCTCATAGTACCAATGTAATAACCAATATAATATGAAAAATTAATTATCTTATGGTAGCTGCATCCCTTAAGACTTTTGTCATGGTCTGACAACCAGGACCACTTTAAACAAGGAACAAAAAAATACTACTGTTTGACATACAAAGAATATGAAGAGTTATGGATATGCTTTAAAATATCTTAGCAATATTTTCTGAACCTTTAGACACATTTACTATGATCACATCTCTTTTTTGTCTTGTAAACTAACACCATCTTATTAACTTTTAATATATGAAAAATATGCACTATAGGAAATGTAATGTTACTAATGAGGTAAAGATCTCTCCCCTCGCTGTTATTTCCTGTCCATCTCCGTGGTAAGTAACCATGTATCTTTGTATATGGACATGTACAAGATAAGTGGAATAGCTACTTACCCATCTTCAGTCTCTGTGGACCTTGATTAGCTAGTAAAAAAGGCAGAGGCCACATCAAACCAATGCTCTACAGAAGAAACCTGAAGAAGTGCATTAAGATTCTGCCCTTGTAGTGCCAGCTAGCAAGATTTTCACACATGGGGAATACAGACTAAGATCTTCTAAAGCTAAAAGACCCTGCAAATCACAGTTTTGTTCCACCACCTAGTAGTTTCCAATAAATACAAAGAAATCTGCAATAAAAGCACTAAAAATACTCCCTATTCCAGAAAATACCTCAGATTTTTAACTCAGCTTTATTCCCCTTGTTTGAAAACTGGAGGAAATGTATTTGCTTGTTAAACATAGCATTCAAAAAAGAAACCTTTACTGAGGATTGCACACAGCTTTCAGGTACTTTTCTGCAAGACACATAGAGACATAAATTTTTCTAATATAAAATACAACTCTTCTGCAGTTTAATCAAAAGTTAGACTGCCAGGCCCCAAATGATACTAAAAAAAACAAAATGCCACATTAAATTTCTAGGGGTCATTATTAAAAACACATGGAATGTTCCCTCCAGGGACTTTGGAAGTTAATTACACTGTCAGGACACTCAGTGTTCCTCATAGGCAAGGAACAAAACATACTGATGTTGGAGGCCACAGAGAAAGTACTCTTTAGTTTCCCTCTCTACCCATTCTCTTGTCCCTGGACTCTCTACGACTCCGGCCAAACCCTAAAGTAAGCATAAGAAATAGCATGGTCATCCAAGGAGTGCTGGGAAGGACTCTTTGAAACAGGCAAGCAATATCAAACATGTCATAGCTAACAACAAGCAGAAAAGAGCACTGCAGGCTGGTCCCTGGGGACATGGACATCTAGTAAAGCTTGGGAGGGAAACCTGGTAGAGGGAAGAGCAAGGAATGCTCTGCCTTAGCTCCTACATACACCAGCTTGGTGTATGCAGGACTGAAATACTCCACGAGCAAGGCTACAGGTTCTGCATCACTCACTGAAATGGTCATGATTCAATTTCAAAGGTCATCCCACTGCAGTGAGCTCTCATCTCTGCTGTTGTTCTCATTTGGCTGGAGAGGGCTTTATATAAGGTTAACAGTGCAGCAGTGTATTTGTCAGTCATTACCTGTTACCTATTTGATTGTAAACACGGGCTCTAGAGCTGATGCCTAATTCCATTTTCTTTCGAGTTGGAAAAATGGTTTAGTAAGTAAAGATGGCTTAGCAAGGCCTAAGACAAAGATGACAGGTTGTGGTCTGCAATAAGGTATGTCTCAGCTAGATAGTTCATTTTTTTCAAATACACTTATTAATCATGATTAAAGGGGTTGTAGATCACTGGTGATCAATCCTGCAGGTACAGAGCAAATCATAACATTCCCTTATCGCAAAGGGTTTGAAAATTTGGGTATAGCTACTGAAAACCACTGGAGGAGATGAACCTGTACATGCAGCGTCACCAATGCACAAGGGATAATAAGACGCCTGCAGGCCAGAAGAAGGATTGCTATCCAGATATCCCTGCACTAGAGATAAGCTTCCTACAAGCATTAAGAAAAAAAATGATTTCAAAAGATGTAAGATACGGCTGTAATTAAGCTAAGAAGGCCTCACAAGAAGTGAACTCCATATATGTTAAGAAAACAATTCCTTTCATTTTTATCTCCTTTTTCTTTCAAAATCATTATTACTTTTTAATTACCTCAGATTCTCATTTAGCAAACTTTTAGCCAGGAGAAACGATGCATGTACTCACACAGGAGGAAACTCGAAGGTGATCTACAGTCAGTATAGATCAGGGATGTAGAAAGGTGACTTTCTTAAGAGCTGTATTGGCTTCTCCTAGAGTCCAGTGACAAAAGAATGTAACATAAACAAGAAAGCTGGCACTGGCTTTGGGCATCATGGTCTCCATATCATATATGAGCACCTCTTGATATTTTCATTCAGATATATCATCATTCTTGTTTGCCCATTGCTTTTCTCCAGTTCCTGATCTTGCCAACTGTCTGTATTTTCAAAACAGAAATCCTACAAGGAGAAGTAAGGTTGGTTCTAGGAAGACCATGTACGTTTGAAGGCAAAAATGTCCATTCTGTTTACTTCAGAAAAGCTTCTTTTGATACTATTTCTACAAGCTCACAGTCATTATAAAGTCATCTGTTCCCCTTTTTAAATAATATATTCTCAAGAATAAGAAGGAAAACCCAAGAAAAACTGGCTTAAGCCACTGGTCAAAATTTAAACAAAAGCACCCCAAACTAGCAAACCATGCTGAGCAGACCAAGCTCGGAATTAAAGCCATCTCATGTGAATTTCAGGTCAACCAATGGCTAATAGCAGCTATCCACAGGGATTAGAAACACTGCTTGCTAGTAAACTGAGCAACCATAAATGTAAACTCACTCATCCATTGAAGTCATGTTGAACATTTACTGAAGCATGACTAGAATCAATAAGTAGAATTCCAGATAAACTGGTGACAATTTGTTCAGCAAAGGAATACAGTAGAATCTGATTTAAAGGGGGCTATTCAGATCTCCCTGATACCACCAACTGTTTCAACTTTCCTTGAAAGGTTGATTCAGTACAAAACTGCTTTGTAGTATTTCCACAAGCTTTGTATTTCCTGACCTCCAGAGAGATGGAGGCTAATTGCAGTTTACCTGGATGTCTAAAAATACATCTTTTTTTGGAATGGCACACTGGGCATTTTGTCATTACACAAAGTGCCATCCTGTCTGTGCTGAAATTCAGTTTTCATATATTAAGTAACGTCTGGTAAGTGCCAGGAACACCGCGGGATCTCTATCCATGTAATGTTACAGCATCCTTGCTTCTGTTGACTGATACATAGGTGCCTAAGATTAGCCTGTTGGAACTACCTAGAGGGACATGGGGTTTATTTGTAAGCTCCAGAATACCTGCTCATAATTTATTTATAAGTATTATTATTCTATTCTATGATTCTAATAATTTATTTTAAAAATCAATTATCTTCCACTGATTTCCTTCCAATTTACAGAGTGAAATATCTTCTGCCTGTTACTGCGCTGCTTAAGTTGGCTAAATGTCCTTTAAATCTACTTCTTATACTGTAGGATGATGCCCTGAAATGTCACTTTTCAGTAAGATTTTTAATTTAAATTTCCTTTGAAAAGTTTAGTAGGAGGACGATGACAAGACAACTAAGGCACGTGGATAAACCAGGAATTATTATTATCATAACTTTGCTTTAAAACAGAAGGAAACAGAAAGAATATATAACTGAAAAAATGACAATACCTTCCACAAGGAAAAGAATAAATAAAAGGTAGAATTGGCAAAAATGTACAAACTAGTCTGTGAAATAGTATTTCTGAGCTTAAGGAAACTGGGTCACTGGGTTAGAAGGAACTCAGTTAATGAAAGACAACTGTCTTTCTAATTCAGTATACTAGAAAAGTAGCAAAACTTGATTTCAATAAAGTGTTTCTGGCATTATATGACATAGAGCTATGCACAGTGAGCTAAACACAAGTTGCTAAAAATCCTTAACAAAATAAAAAGGGAGAAATGTAATTCCACCTTCTATGTCCCACTTCTTCTCCCTGTGTACCCACACAGTGATTATTCTGGCAGTACATAATATGCAAAATGCACATATCCAGGCTTTCTGCAAGAGCACTACACAAAACCAATAAATTACAATCAATTGCGCAAATGAAATTTGCCTTTAATCTCCCTTTATGTGCCTTATTAAGAAAAAAAGTTGAAGACTTAAAAACCAATATAACCACCACATCTTGGAGAAAAATCAGGTTAATATAAAAGATTGTCAGTTTAAAATATATAGCTAGAAGTCCTGAAATATTTTACATTTTTTACCACCTACCATAAGACAACAACGTAGAAAGACAACAGCGCACAAGCTCTGCAGCCTTAACAACCAAATCTGTTCATGTAAAATAAACCCTTGTGAATACTACATCAGATTAACAGACATGAAAATCAAAAGGTTCCCTTTTCAGAGAAGACGACTTTGCAGCACCATGCTACAATCCATTGCAAGTAGATTAATACCGTCATAAAGAACTTGAGATAGCCTAACAGTAGTTTTGCATGTATTATATGTTTGAAATAAGATGGATTGACATTTTTTTCCCACGAGTCGCATTGGGTATTCCTAGCACTGCGTGGAAGGCTTTGACTCCTATTACCTTGCATCTGGATTGTGCTTTACTTTGCAATTCTGGATGATCTCATGGTGAATGGTTACAAAGCTTTTATAAATGCTAAAGATGATGTGTTATTTAACTCATCATGCAGTTGGGGAGTATGATCCATATTTAGCAGTGAAAGGACTTAGATACAGATTGGGTAAGGGGTTTGACCTGGAAAACAATACCAAAAATGGGTATGGAACATCTCTCAGGTTTCATAGTTATGTCTTAGCCAGACAAATGACTTACCCCTACCTGGTGTTCAGACCATACCTCACTAAAAGTCCATGTCATAGTACTGTTTTGCCCAGAGTTTCCTCTAAATATATGTGAAATTAGAGGTTAAATTGTCACCTTTTGAGCCTGCAAAGACAATTTTGGAAGGCATTTTGCCTAAATGTTTCCTTTCACTGACATGTAAAACTTTTTTTGTTATTTTCCTTTTTTCTGTAATGGAAGACAATCCAACTTTAGTATAAATTGCTACACAGGAGAAAAGCAATGAGAATTTTTCTTTCACTCTGCATGAAATCACCTCTATTAAGTTATTCAGATACAATTGCTATATAAGGCCTAAATAACACTACTGATATAATTCAAACTTTATAAAATTATTTTAATATTAATTGTGTGGAAGGGAAAATCAGATGCACGGGTAGATCTTGTGCTCACTACAGCTGAAAGAATACAGATCCCAAATGGGGGGATGTTTAAAGCTCACTGAGATGGTTGAAAAGTCACAAAGATTTCAGCAGTCCTTAGATCAAGCCTGTGGACAACAGGCTGAAATTGAAGATTATTTGACTTCTGCAAAGCTGCAGGAACAGTTAATCACTAATGATCTGGTCCATCTTGGACACTTGGGAATTTTTCAATAGCCCTTCAATGGGGGCAGCATTATATGTCTGTTTTTCCTTTCCTTTGGTAAGGTCCCTCAAACCTTACATGTTTTGATATCAATCCAGTCCCCCCTCCATCTAACTGACTTCTGAATCACATCCTAAAAGAACACCGTATTGGCAGGATGTACTGTAGGCAGAATAATCTCAGTTCTCTGCCATATTCTCCATGTGGTATTTTAAAAAATGACTGATCGCTTCGTGATTGTTCTGCTTTTCCCTGTAGCTCTCGGGCTGACTATATATCTCTGGGTGTGTTAAGGTATGATGCCAGACTAAAACCTGCCTTAAACAAACTCCCAATAGCTCTGATATCACTTTTAATTTATATTATAATTTCTAAATTCTAGTTGCTCCCTGGTGACTTTTTTTTTGTTTCCACAAGCGCATCTGGAGCTGGGAAACAGTTTTGCGCAGGAAGAAACTGTGTGTAGTAAATGACACCCTTCTGTGCCTCTCGCTGCTCAGTGTAGTCTGACCTCTTTCACCAGAGTGGCCAGGTGAGTCCCACTGCTTCTGGGCAGTTCTTACTGTTTTACCTAAAGCAAAAAATTCCTGGGAGTGTCCACAAATCTGAACCGGCATCTGTTCTTTTCCTGTTGTTTCTTCTTTGAAAATATAAACAGAACGTTAATTACCTTGCCCTGATTTTATCCTGCTTCTCAGTTTGTTTCCTTTTAACTTCTGAATCTATTACCACCTGCCAATTTGTCTAATCCTGTATTCTGGCAGATGTAAGGTTTTAGCTGAGATTCCTGCAATGATCCTCAAGGAAAATGAGCTGTATCTACTGAGTCAACCAGACTCAGAAAGCCAAATCTTTTGCAAATGTTACTTCATTATTTGCACAAATTGGAATCTACACACAGAAACTGTTACATACATTTGTTCATGGATGTATTCTGAGGAGCCTGACATTCTCTCACACATGGTAAAAAGGGTCACAGGCTTGGAATATTTGTGTCTCCAACACTTTCAGGCCCCGCTGTCCTTTTCATTTTTGTCACTTTTTTTCTTAAATGAACAATAAAATAAATCTTTAAGTAATCTGGAGATTCCTCCCTATTTCTCATCACACACAGAAGAAAAAAACCTGAATCAGCATTTTCACATGCGCTTAACTATAATTGTGTGCTGTGCTAAATTAGAGAGCTGTGCTCAGGTTTCATATTACAAGGACTACTTTAATTTTATACAAGAAAAAAAAAGGAATATTTTACACTATATTTTAATAAATAATTAATATTAAACTGCATCTATTAAATAAAGGTTCAAACTTGCACAGTGCCGTAAGCTCCCACTGGATGGTGTTTATCGACTTGCAAAATCAGGATCTGGTACAATGATATTTGGAGAGCTCTTCTGTTTCATACTGTGCCAGTTCAATATTGCTAACTACAGGTGTTTAAAAAGCATAAAGTGGCCCATCAAATATCAAAAGATTAGCTTGATGCTTGCCAGATCTTAGAAAAATAAATAAATAAATTTGGAGCTCCGCTTATTTGCCTTCTGGTTTTTGATACTCCAGGGTTCAGTTGGCTCCTGTTTTCATGTTTTTATCTCTAACCATAAAGGTTAGAATTTTTTTTTTGATGGAAGCTGAAGTTTGCATCTACTCACTAGCCTGCAGGAGCAGACTTTAAGAAAACATCAAATATCCTTAATGCTCCTGGGAAAATTGTAAAAATGGGGAATGCTGCTTGATCACTTACTGATTTACAAATTTTGGTAATAGACATCAGTGCTTTGAACCACCGATGTGAATTAGCCAGGTCTATGTTCCTTTATAGTCTAAGTTTCTTGTGGCATTGAAATTACTGTGGCTCAGAAACCTACCCTACAACTGAACAGAGTGTTGCTTGCCATGTGAATCTGGAACAGATTTGCTCCTAGACAAGGGGCTTTTTACATTTTATGTTGGAATAGAAACAGTACATTCAGACTAGTTTAGGTATCTTAAAACTAGTGTAGTTACTCCAGTTGTTTTAATAATGAAACTGTTGTTTTCCTCTCCTATTTCAGTTCTTTACCTCCACTAAGAAGCTCCACAAAGTGCAATTTCATGCCATGGATTCTCGTTGTTCATTATTTGATGGACAAGACACAGTCAAAGGTGTTTTGTGAGCCAGTTTGAAGAAGAAACTATAAACCCCTGACTATCTACATATTTTGGTTTGTCTTAAATACAAGAGCTTCTGAAGCAAGAGAAATGAGATGAATTTGTTGGAGGAATGGACAACTGAGTAAACAAGAACTAATACACACTCAGGCTGTTATAACCATATGTAGCGGCATTGTTCCAGTGATGAACTTCTATGAAGAATTAGGAGTTCCATCTGAGGCTTATTGCCCTGTCATTTTTTCATCTGGTCATAGTAAATGGCCTCGAGGTGGGGGAAGGGGCAGGGCAGGGGTGGTGGGGTGCATGTGGAACTAAAAATTCTGGACCAATTTTTTACCCTGTGCAAAATTCTTTTAGAATTCTTTTTTCTTTTTTCACGAGCTGATTTAGTGCTTTAACTGGCTGTTGAGTAAAACGGAAAATATAAAATCTCATTCTATACCTTATACCTTACAACCTATGCATCTTTCAGTTCAAATAAGACTGCAGTGGTAAGCACAAAACAAAATTACCTGAGAACAAAGAGAAAGACTTTTTTTCTCACTATCTTTGAAAAATCTCTTGTGTTGGTAAGGTACAGTAAGTATAGGTGAACTACACGCAAACCCACTTCATTTAAGCAGAGTGTTTCTATAAATTGAACAAATAATAATGAAAGGTATTTCAAATTATGAGATAATTAAATGTCCAGATTTTCTCTTTACTGATCCATTCAGTTTTACTTTATTTTAGGATTAATAAACTGCCATGCCTAAAGTTACTCTTGAAGTACTGAATCACTCTTTGTGTACCTCCTACTGTGACAGTGCTCTGTGAGGCAGTCCCAGTATATATATTCCTTTACTGTTACATTTGGCATGTTTGTTTCTAAGAATCAGTAATTACTAGTAACAGCTGAACAAACAGAAACTGTTCACCCACTTAATGATATGCAAATATTTAATATTGTAAATATTAAGAATTAAGTGCTTTCTGTATCAGTGGCTGAAAACACTGGTATATTCAGTTCAGCCAGAATTGTCTTACTTCAGAGTCTGAGGTATGAATAACCTTGTGTTTAGTTCATCTAATACCCTCTGCTGGACTCGCTGGGTTTGCAGCCCGCCTTCCTTAGCAGTGATGCCAAAGACCATCACTGAAATCACAACTGAATTTCTGTTAACATTCATGATCTTTTGTGGTGCATTTGATATAATCCATCCTTACATGATTGTAACTATATAGGTGCTGTATTAGTAAGGTTCATGCTTCCTTACACTATTATAAGCTCTACATTTATTTTTATAAAAAAGCAGGACATTATTTGAGCACTTCTGTTTGCATGAAGTCAGCAAGCATTTGGAATGGGCAAAGAATGCAGGTTGGGGCTTTTGCTTTAGCAAACGTTAATTACGCGGGTATTTCCTGCATAAGGAATTACTCTTTTAGAAACACAGAGCTGTGTTTTGAGAGTTAGTATTTTTTTGTTAGCATGTTTTTTTGCTTTCTAAATCAAAAGGACTTTTGTTTTCCTTTTCTCACAGTTCATTTATTGCTTTGGGTTTTTACCCCCTGAAGTACATCCCCACTATTTTGATTTTGAATCTGCAATCTTCCTAGGTTTAGAATGTCACTGAGCTGTTGCGAGGTGCCCTGGCCAGGGAGCCTTTGCAGAACTGGGCATACTTAAGAGCTGAAGTATTTTTAGTTGCAAATATTAAAAAAATGCACTCTCAGCTGTTCACACGGCAGTGATTGCACTGGTTAGATACTGGAGAATGCTGATACCTTCATATGTTTTATGAGTGTACTGTAGCTGTGCTTCAGGCAGAAATTCTTCAGAAGAATGAGCAAAAAGAACAGTGAGTGGAACTGCTTAAATTAAAAAAAAGTTAGTTTAGGTTTGGGTTGTTTTTTTTTTTTCAGAAGGGACAGGAATAATACTAGAATTCATATGGACAAAATATACTACAATGCAGGTATATTTTCATTTGGGTATGGTGTCCAGTTCTACTTTTATTACACAATGACTCCAGTTATCTCTCTAAACCAGGTAATTATCTCAAGTAAATGCCATAATATGGGAATTTATATAGCATTATCTTTCTGAACTGATTTAATTTCATTTTTCTTTTTTGGAATGCTTGTGAGTATCAAGCTGCTAATTGCTAACATTGAAAAAATGAGCATAGGAACACAGGCAAAAGCAGATTTTCCAGGGGGCATAAAGAATGTAATGTGTATATCTACTTCCCCAGCATCCTTCTCCACTTTTCATTTGCCGCATCTGAAAGGAGAGCACCTGCATTTCTGCACAGAAGTACCCAAGCCCAATAGTAACCTCATTCTGCATCTGACCAGTGGTCCACCAAGCCCAGCAGCCCTTCTCCTAGCAAAAGCCAATATCGACTAAAGGAGTTTGAAACCAAGCAATTGATTTTAGTCTGCAAAGACCTCATGAACTGAAGCTGGCAGTTTTCACATAGTCTTAGAAAAGTCAGTTTCAGACCCTGCAAGAGACTTAGCAGAAAAATTTGTTAACATCTGGGTGCTTTACACAAACAAACTAAACCTTTCAAGTTTAATTTATTTTACCTTTTTTGTTTGATGTCTGCAACACCTGTTTGGAAGAAAGCACGACTGCCATGACTGACCACTGATACTAATTAATAACTTCCAATGCAGTATTCATCAAACATTGCAGTTAAAGAAAATTTTCTGTTCTATTTGGTTTTGTATAAGAAAGAACAAACATAAAATAACTGAATCCTGTAAATAAAATAAAATTATAAATTAAGATAAAATATCACCCTTTTTCTTTTCCTCTGTAGCCTCACACATTCCTTTCAAACATGAAATAACTTTTGAAGGAAGGATGGCTGTGGTGAAAATCAATATTTTTCCTCTAGCTGAGCCTACTTCAGAGAAAAGTCAGATCCTGCCTATGCCCTCTGCTTGCATCTAAAAATTTTAGGTTTCATTCCCTGTGGTAACTATCATAACTATACAGCTACTTCATACAGTATATATTGACTTTGTAAACTGTGGTTGTTCTCTGGTGCAGGGATCAGTATTCTGGACTGAGCATTCAAGTGTGGAAACAGGAAAAGTCTGACATGTTATTAGATGCGTCCTTACTCATGCTCTTTGTAAGATTTCCTACATATCCCTGGATAGAAAATCAATGGTTACGTATGAAGTATCTGTGGTTACCTATTGGAAAGCAGCAAGATGCTTCCTCTATTTGTAAAAGAAGCTTGGCTTTCTAATTTAGCAATGGAGGACTGTAAAAGACAAAAATACAGTTGATATGTAATAAGCCTTAGCTTTGCCAAGTTTATTGTGAGAATACCAAAAGACACAATGAGCAGGAAGTGAAGAACTACATACAAACAGTCTTCTGCTAACTACAGCATAAAGATTTGCCTTTGAGCAGGACAGCAGCTACTGCTTCTGCAGAACAAGACAAAGTTAATGAGGTAATATAAGTGAAGCTTCAACTGCAGACCAAAATGGAAAAGCAGAAGAGAATTAAAGAGAAATACACTTTTATACAAGTACTAATAAGCCTCAGAGCTACTTACAGAGTTTGCACTATTCTAAGTTTAAAAAATCATTAAACAATGTAATAATATTTTTTCAGTAGAATTTTAATTAGGAACAGGGTCTCATGTAATTATCAAATAAAAGATGATTTCCTGCTCCAAAGAGCTTTCCCTCTAAGTGCCAGCCAGAAGCGTCAGACAAGAATATATTGCTAAGCTGCCCATCAGTTATTTGTTTAAAGTTCTTAAAACAAAATGTGGCCTTACCATCTGTGGGTTATCGTGCATCAGCACTGAGCTCACGTTTGTCATAGAGTTGACAATTACAGCTTTGCAGGACAAGACCTACTCTCTCACATTTCAGATGTGAAAACAAAGCAGAATATGTGCCTTTATGAGGCTGTAATGTCTCTAGTTGAGGAATCATATTCTACTAAATATGATAGGCCAGATTCTGCCCCTGGTTATGTGCCTTTGTCAACCCACTGACAAAATTAACTGCAAAATAATATAAAGTGACACAGGAATTAAACATTTTTGCATCTTAGAAAGTAGTGAGCTCACCTAAGAACATCCAGGCATTCTAGGCTTAAACTACTTATATCTTTGCAGCTGCTAGATGTTCTTACTGTAGAGTATACACATTACATAGCATGCAGGTGGCAGTCACATCCAATCACTACTGCAAAAACATTTTATTAAGCATACACAGTGTGACAGGGAAATGGAAGACAGCCAGGAATTTGATCTTACCTGGTGCTCTATGTTGCTGTTTCACGCACTCTTACCATGCTCAGAAAGTCCTATGCTATGTATTTGCTTCAGGCCTAGAGCGTCAAAGTGTATCATTTCTTTTACAAAGCCAAACAGCATCAGTATGACATGTGAAACTAGCCAGTTCTACAGCTCTTTACACTTCAAATGTTTTCACGATATTGAGCCTTACAAGAAAAATGTCAGCCCAGCCTGATCTTTAAGCCTTTCACCATTGAATCAACTCACGTATGTCACAGATATTTAACAGTAACTGTAGAGATGGGTGAACCAGTTTGTGGAAAATCCTGCCCCAGCTTGTGTTTACTCCAAAAGCCCACCCAACCCTCTCAAAAGTTCCTATCACAGCAGTGGGGATCTTATTTCTTTGTTACTCCAAGCTAATTCCCTGTCATCATGATACTTGCGGCTGCTGCAGTAAAGCCACCATCCATCATCATAACCAACCCCTTTAGCTTCATCTACGCAGCATAATTATGAAACCTCACTTTGGCAAAGGAGATAAGCAAATACCTAATGTAAGGGATGACAGTCACTCTGCTCAAAAAGCAGGATGTTTCACATGCTGAAAGTGAAAAATGTGCTTAAATACTTTGATGAGTTTTTCTTCTTGTACAACAAGCCTTTTTATCCACAGGAAGAAGATTGCTTCTGAAAAGGAGGTGCAAGAAGAGGTCAGGTGTTTGGGAAGAATAGGCCAGCAGTGTATTTGCTGTCTTACGTTTCTCTGTATTCTCAATTTTGCCATTCCATGTCTTCCCTTTTCCACTACATCTTCCCCCAGCTTTTCTTCCTCTTTACTTTCTGCTTCCCTCCTTTTTGCTCACAGACTCCACACCTGTAAAGACTTTGCTTCATAAGTTTGTGTTGTATTTAATTTAGTACTTATCCATTATTTTGTATTATTCTGCTTTAAATCTGTACACACCATCATCCAAGCAGAAGCAAATGACCTGTGTGAATGCTGGTGAGTACCTTGTTCTCTGTGGCTGAGAGGTTATAAAGACTGCCGCTCTTAATTGCCACCACAAATGACCTTTCAGCCTGAGTTTTGAAGTTCAATCATGAGATATATGGTATTTTCCAAGCTATTTGCACATGTTTTAACTGAAGGCTGTGTGTATGTGTATGCAGCCATGGGTCATTACACAAAGTGAAACCACCAGCTTGTATGTCGTAGGCCACCAGGCAGTCACCAGCTGATAATGACTCTCCATTATTACTAACCAGGGTCAAATTCATGCCAGTGACCTAGAAGAACAGGGCTCCACATCTCATTACTAACATTCTGAGCTCTCTAGTCTTACTGACCATTTCATTTAGGTATTTAAGTAAAAGAACAAGTCACAAAAAAAAAATAATCAGGAACTAAACCAGGTATTTCAGTATTAACACATTAAAAGCCATTCTTCCACTCATAATCTGATAGTGCATTCTTAGCATTCAGATATCTTATTATACGAAACAGCTGAGTAACTATTGACAGAGGTCCCTGGGTATTATTAATATGATAGAGAAGCAGTTGAGAAGTGTTGGGTGAATAACAGACATTTAAAGAAATCATAGAATTGCAGAAATCCCTAAATACTTCTATACTTGATAGCCCTTCATTTTTCTGAGTGACATTGGTCTGTTCAGTAAATAATAAGATTCATTAGAAGACCCTGGAGTGCATTTTAACAGAAAAATAGGCATTTTGAAATTTTCCTTAATTCATACTAAGATAAACTGTAAAGTTTTAAAGCTATTTCTTTTATTTTAAATCCTAGGTCATTAATACAATGCATTTGCAAATACCAAATGGGATCCCATCATTCAAAAATTTAGGATTTTAATGTCTTTTCCTCTATTTGCAGTTCTTAAGCAGCATTTTTGTTTTCTGTTTTGGGATTGTAAGTAACTGTTGTAAATTTCAGGATATTTAGATATAAATGACTCAAATCTGCAGGACACCTCTAATGTGATACTGACCCAGCAAACAACTGCAAATGCCTGCTTTACTTCACTTAAACTGCTGATTGCCAGACCACATTTTAGGATTTAGTTCTAACAGATCTGGGAATTCAGGGTCTAACTAATTTAAATAAACATACACTCAGCTTTTTACTCTCCTTAAGCTGATAAACAGTACAAAATCATGAACTGTAAGTTCTTTCCCATATTGTCTGTACTACCATCTAAGACATTTCTAATGTAAATTTCCTAATGTTGTCAAGGCACTCATTAGAATAGCAGTTATGCCATCCTTATATCTCTTGAAACACTGAATCCTAAATTTAGACTTAGGCAGGTAAGTAGAGGAATTAATTTTTAACATTTTGTTTTACTGAAGATTTGAAGATTTGAAGATTTGGATCATTTAACTTGTGAAAAACTTCTTATTCAGCTATTTATTTGGGCTTTTAGAGATATTCTTTCTGCTTATAGTAGGCTATAAGACACCTTCAATGCAAAAAAATGTGTCCAAATTAGTACATTTGCCTGAAAGGGAGTGGCAGGGGAATAGTGATAGTAAGAAAACATTGTGGGCATGTTGTTCCAGGCATGATAGCAGCCTTGCCAAATCCAGGTGTTCAAAAACCAGAAGACAGTTCCCCAAAACACAAAATTGGATCAAACATCACAAGATTAATATATGTCTGTTTTTCTTTTGATTTACTTTATGGCTTCTGAGACTTAATTTTTAAATGAAAGCTGAGATTCTTACCTAACCACGGAATTTTGGAAGCTGTGAGTTTAAGAAATAAAAAATTAGAATGAAAACTTCATCTGCCCCTGCTTTTGCCCACCCTCTGTTGCTCGACATCTACACTGGAACTGTGAGGAAGGGACTCCACAAGCCATTTCACCAGAGCTGCACCACCTGGATTCTCCAACACACTGTGAATCACTGGGCTGCCAGTTAATGTAGCATTAAGTCTGCTTTGTGTTGAGGAAGTGATGCAAAGCAAAATTAATGGCCCAGTGAATTTGGTCATACACTGGAACCCAGTAGCAGGATCACGTCCACTTCTCAGCTGCACTTAACAGAGGCACATCTTCCTGCATCTTAAAATTACAGTGGTGATTTACAAGGGCTGCTGAATGCCCCGCTGGAAACTGCTGTGAAAGAAGTGTCACTGGTGTTTGTAAAACGTTTTTCAATTACAGGGAAGGTATTTTTCTAGTTGTTCAAGAGGACTGGTATACTAAAGGTCTGGTTCTGTAACGCAGAATTGCAATAGGTGTATTTTTGGAGCTGATCTCAGAAATCAATTACTATGAAGGCCCACAGCATAACACAGGTTACCCAAATAAATCCTGCTGTTGATACAGGAAGACATTTCTAGGATGGCGGCCTTCTATCTGCATTAATACAAACCAGATCCCAACACAAACTGCAAGCTTTTTCAGCTAAATTCAGGATATCCATCACCAAATATGTTTGATTATTTAAGTTATTCAGAGAGCTTCCATTTGATTTCTTCTGTGAAGGACAATCTGTGAACTTTGAATCTAAATTTCAGACATTTAACTTATTTTGCCTGTACGTGAACTAAGCTGAAGAAATAGATGTGTTTTGCCTCAGAGGCTTTACGTCAGTCCAATACATGCACTTTCAAGTTTTTGATCTGCCTATGATTATCTCTTAAAAAAAAAGAAAAAATGGGAATTGAACAATGAAATATTTTAGCACAAAAGAAGGTCACTTTTTTTTTCCCCCAGAAGAAAACCAGGGAAACAGGCACATCTGGTGATCAGGGAACTACAAGAGACAGATGGATTTCTGTTTGACATTTTTATACTATGTAATGCTGACTTTGCAAACTGTTTTATGATAGCAGAAGACTTAAAAAACGTTTCCTGTTTATAATCAGGCTAATTAATTACTGTATAAAGTAAACAGAAGTCTGCAACTTCTAGAAATGAATTCATAATTTTAAGAAGTCTTTAATTTTAAAGATAAATGTAGTCAATTGAATTTACCAGCAAGTCCTAGCTGAGTTTTTAGGTAAGAGTATAAGTTAACCTAGTTTAAACAGTGACCTAAAAACAGTGGTTCCAAATAAACTAACCATAGTTGCCTGTTGCTGCAGGAGCAGTCCCATAAAGGTGTCTGTATATTCATACTGTTTCAAATCATATAATACAAATTATATAAAACTGGAGAGAAGCAGCTCAGTAACACTGAATTCAAAGGAACTGAATTAGCTGTTCATTAAAGCAAGCAGGCATCCATTTTGCTTTGTCTAATTTGCATCTTCACAAAGTTTTCAGCATAAGGGGCTCTTTGGTAAAAGCTCTTCTTTTGAAGATTATGATTATGATTATTTCATGAAAATCTGAATGTATACAGCCATTGCAAAGACGCTAGAAATATTATATCAAACAACTTCAGACGATGGCCTCTTTGCAACCAGGACATATGATATGCTATCCTCAAAACTGAATACATATTTGATCCTACTGTTAACTGACACGTACTGGGATGCCAGAAAAACATACGTACAAATTTATACATACATATGTATTCATATATGTCTCTGCACATCTAGCACAACACCATAATTTAGTGAGAAATTCTATTATATTTAAGCCTCACAATTAGAAATGGAATAATAATGAAAAAAGCCCCACTGAACAGCACTGAGACATTAACTGGTGACCACTACATTGGTGAATCAAGGCATCACATAGTTGTTACATAAAGAAATTCACAGACAGACTCTGTATACAAATCAATTTACATAAGGTGAGTTCAAGTCTGAGGTGTTACCTTACCATGTTGATATTGAGTTGTTTAATGAGTTTTTTCCAAATATTGTTTACAGAATGTGTATGACAAAAACTAAATAAATATGCAGGTCACATTTGTAACCACTGCTAACTCCACTGGTTGCAGCAGATTTATGGCAAGAATTCATATGACACACCTGGTTCAAATGGATTGGCCTTTTCCCTTTGGCATAACAAAGGGCACTGCAAAACAGTGATCTTTTATGGAGACAGTAGGCAGGAGCATTCAAAGCTAAAATAAAATTCAGTTACATCTTCTACTGACTTGAAGGATAAATGTGTTGAACCAATTGAATGACCATTACTCCATAGATAGTTATCATTCAACAAAGAACTATATGAAGCAACTGAATTTATTATTTATTCCCCATTATTCCCCATCCCTGACAGTGTTCAAGGCCAGGCTGGATGAGACTTTGAGCAACCTGGTCTAGTGGAAGGTGTCCCTGCCTGTGGCAGGGGGGTTGGAATTAGATGAGCTTTAAGGTCCCTTCCAAACCAAACTATTCTATGATCACAGCTTCTTCCAAAATCCTTTCCCAAATTCAGCATATAGGGATTCCACTGCACATTTCTACAATGCCAAAACTTTCCCCTAGATGCTAGTATAATTAACCCTAGAGCATGTCCTAGTTTCAAAATTATTTCCATGATACAAAATGTGTAAGGAGAGGCAATGTGAGTATGCTGACATAAGCAGGCCTCCTTGGACCCATTGCTGGGATAGCATTATTTACAGTGTTTAGGAAACTATCTGATCTCTGAATCTGTTTGTCTAGTTTAGTCTACTGAGTACACACCTCAGTAGTACACTAGCCTAGTCTAGTATTCAGAAAGCATTACTGTGTCCTTACCTGATCATCCCAAGCTTATGCAACTGTGTTTTCTGTCTTTCCCACTAACTTTTGAATCTATTGGCCAACCTCAAACAAATTTGATAGAAGAGCAGTGATCTCAAAGATATTCAGTTCTACCCAGCTACATGAAAACTGATGACTAGATAGATGACTGGCCTCATTAAGGGAAAAACTGCAACGTGAACTCAAAAGTTCTGTTTTGTCTGGCTTACCAGCTGGACAATCAACACACATACAGCTCATAACCAGCCACAGGACATGCTGCCTCTTGCCCAGCTAGTAATTAGGAATGGCAATGAGACCTCAGGATATTGTGTATGGGCAGTGAGAGAGGACAAGAAAGCACAGGTGGAAGATTTGAGGTCCTGGATGGGAGAATCATAAGGTATGTGAAAGGAGGTAGCTGATGTTACTGTCATGGAGCTGTATAGAGACATAAGATTAAAAGGCAGAAGTGTAGGTGTTGATTTATGACAACATTCTTTGTCATGGGGAAGGTGTGTAGTTGGTGGTTATCAATAATGGGCAACTGTTCTGTTTTGATTTTTGAAGGGAAGAATGTATGCCTGAGAATCTGATATTCAGGTTAGATGCTCAGTCAGAAGTCAGTGGGTCTATACGCAATTATAGAAACCAAAGGCAGCAAGAACGACAGCTAAGACAGTATTCTCTGCAGAACATTTATAGCTTAAACCAGACATATTCCATGGTGCACTTTAAAGGCAAATCCTGCACTGACCATGCTACATCAACCCTGCTACAAGCTGTAGCATTGCATAGATGTTACCAAGTCCAGGATTTGGGGCAGAATATTTTACAATAGTAAAAAAGGGAGATTCCACTGGCGTTCACTGCTGTTGGACATCATACATACAGGTGGTGTAAGTTACCTTCTAGGTTATACAGATGTTTGAAGTTACAGTGTATCACATATCAGAGTATACTAATAGAATGAAATAGTGACTACATGGTGGCATGCCACAATGTTCCCTGGTAATATATATAAATTCTGTAGATCACAGTACTTCTTCATATGGGAATATATTGACTTATTAAAGTATATGTTGTGTAGCCCAACTACAGTGGTCACAAAGACAGAAATAAATTTCCTGTCCTCAGCTACTACAACAATGTGCATTTCCATGTTATGATTTACTCTCTGGTAATGGTGCATATTCTGATCATAACCTCCAGTTGCTAGTTATCAGTGTGCTGAACAAAACTGAAGAAACTGCTAAGATCACAAAAGGGAAGCTACGTTTTCAGTAGTTACCCTTTTTCATACAAAACTTCACTCAAATTCTGCTTACTAGAATAAGGAAAAATGTAGAACTAGAGTCTTTCCTTTGCACAAAGATCCAGAGGAACAGCAATGTATGGAGCACCACCATCACAAAGGAAATGATACTTATCATGCACGGCATTTCTACTGAAAAGAATTCTGCTGGTTTTGAGTGGGCAACCAAGTACAAAACTGAGCCCTGTAGTCTCTGAGTGCTCTTGAAAGACATTTTTAATATAGATTTTATGCTTTGGTAGACCCATTATGCTATACGACTAAATAATAGGTATACTTTTCTTATAATACCTTAAAAAATGCCATCATTATACTATTCTCTCCAAATAAAAGGAAAGCAATGACTATACAAGTGCTTCAGTATATGGTAAGAGAATAAAGGCAAGAGTTTTGACCTGCATCTCTGACTCACATTCATGAATTCATTAACCTCAGTGGACTCATTCACCTCTGTCCAAGAGTAAAAACTATTCTCAGTGAAAGATTAAGCTGCAAATGGTAACATTTCCCCAGACTCGTGGCTGACAAAAGCCATTTCATTGTCTGGTATATGTTAGAGTGCTGTTAGGTTTGCTGTGAATTAAATCCCTCTACCTATAATCATCAAAGGACTGATGCTTCATCTGGGGATCAACAGACATACAGACTAGTGACACGGTTGGAAAAGCTGCATATGAAAAGTTCTCATTCAAGAGGAATCAACATCTGGAGATACCTACAGCTTTCAGGTTCCTTTATATTCTCAGAATGATACATTCTGCTCAGAGCTCTTGAGCAGGACTCGGGAATTACTCCCTGATTATTTGTCTGTCTCAGTATTTCTACTGGGCTCATCAACATGATAACTTGCTAAGATGTGTTTAACTGCTTATTCAGTTGAGCATTATTATTGCCATCAGCATATCTTGTGGATCTTTCAGTGAATTTACAATTAACCAGTGCACAGCTTGAATCCACGAATTCTTGGCATCTGCCAATAGCAATGGGGGTAAAGGAGTCTTCCCTTCATAATCAACAGCATGAAATAAGTATTACCACAGTGCATAAAAATCTCTATTTTCCCAGAGCAGAACAAAAGCATGACCTGCCTCTTTCTTTTTATAGTCTGTTAAAATATATCTATTGTACTTCCCTGTAATGAGGTGAAAATACTATCTGGCAATGCTTTCCCTAACAGATAGCAATGCCCTGAACAGTCTTTACTACGTAACTTCAATGTCTGTAACAAATTTGAGTAAATTAATCATGCTTTAGCATGCTTTAGCATGATTAATTAAGTATCTTAAGCACTAGTGTCATCAGTCACTTCAGAACGGGTTTGCAACAAAGCACCTCTTAGAAAGTATGAAACACTGCAACTTTCATTGAGCTCCGTGAGACTGACACTATATTTTAAGACGAAAACTTTTGCATATGTGTAGGAGGAAAATATGCCAGTCTATTCCATGGTTTATAAATTGTTTTCTTGAGAAAAGTGTAGCTTACACAAATGTTTAAATTTGCAAGCTCTTTTCTAAACTACATTAAAGCAGATCATATTCTGACCTATTTGCTCTTGGTGCTTCCTGATCCTTAATTGACTAACCAGGGAGTGTTATTTTTGATTTGCAGCTGCAGATTTCATTTATGCAATCTCAGTGCTTAGTGCTTGCATTAATGAAATCTGTTAGAAGCAATCACCTGTGGCTGTGTCTTTCACTTTTTCATATCTTGTAGATTAGCAGCATGAAAGAGAAAATATTTACATACAACTACTAATGGAGGTGATTTTTGTCATAAAGCAAAAAGATACAGTCTCAGAGTCATTTGCCTCTTTCCCTTCAATGAATTCCTGTTGCTTTCTACACTGTGATTTTCAAAGCTTGTGAGGTCTATCCCATGTATAAAATATTTGTGCCAGTGTTTTGCCAGTTGACGGTTAAAACCAACATAGCTCATTGTGAAAGTGTTCTGCCTGGGTTTCAAAATCAGATTTAGGGTTAAACTAAAGATTGTACCAACTGTATTCCTTAAATCCATTCATTCCATCTGACCTGCAAGTACACATCTGCTGCATGTTAGCCTTACCCTGCTGTCTGACAGTGGCACACATTTGAATCCTCATCATTTTGATTAAAGAGTTGGTTTTGCTAGGATGTCATGTACAGTATATCAAAGGAGATCAGTAACCAGTCTGAAAGTCAGATGACAAAGAAAACAATCAGCACATGCACAGTTAAGCAGAGTTTCATGAAAAGAAGGCTTAATGTAATGAGTCATAATTTGAAAAAGTATCTGTAAGTGGTCTCAGTACTCAAAACTCAGAGTGGGCAGTTCAGGATTTTATTATTTTACTTAATAACATACAGTTATTAAGTATGGATAATCACAAGAAATGTGTTGTCCTAGGCCCTGTGCTACTCTGAGTACAAATTGGTTATCTCAGATAATCAAACTGTACAGTACCCAGACACAGGACACGCAAAGCACAGTATATATCAAAACATTTGGTAATAATTTTTTTCAAGTTTTGGAGATTCGTCCAGCTGCTCAGTAAATTAATGCAGATTAGGAAATTGTCTTTCCTTTAATCAATGGATAATGAAGAGCATTTGTTTCAGACTTGTAAGACTATCCCAAATACTAACTCTGTCTTTGTTTGGTAAAAAAATGATTTTTTTGCCTTGCCACATTAAAAGAACCGCTGGTTTCTGCCTTCCTGGCTGATTTATGGTTTTAACATCTTAATCCATTATGTTTTCTATTTGTGTTTATTAGTGCATATATGAGTGCATCTGTGTCTGTGTGTCAAGATCATTATTAATCATAGTAATGGCAGGAAAAAGAAGGAAAACTTCTAAGCCCACTGGAAGAGCAATAGTGTTCCAGTAAGTTCAAGGCCTGCTAGGATTAAGGTTGGCTGATCTGAGCCACCTGTTCTTCAAGTGAATGTAAAAAGATGTGAATACAGTTCCTGAAGAAGAGACCAAGGATTAGCTGGTCTTAGGGAAAGACAAATCCAGATCTTTGCTGAGAAGAAATGGTCAGTGTTAGCTGCCAAGCCTATCAAACCAAGCAGCCTCTTCTCATGTTTACATCTCTCCATGTCTTTAAAAAGTAACAATTGTTTATGTAAGACCTTTATATGTATCTATTTCTTAAGGTATACAGGAAAACGTGTTACAAGTCTCTCAAATTTAAAACTGTGTGATTAGATTGACTAAATTGTTTTTGAAACAGAAATCAATGTTTTTATGATCTACCAGTCCTTTTGATTATATTACTTCAGGATTTCACAAGTGAGTAATTCATAATCACTTGAGCTGCACACTGAAGGATCAGGCTTCCATCCAGTATACATACAGTGCTTGTGCCTTAAGGCTTTGGATCTTAAAGCCCGTAAAGAAATGCAGTCAGGCATAAAGCAGACTACCTGTGACCAAGAAACATGCGTTCATTAAAGAACACCTCTGCAGGACAGAAACAGCAGCTGGTAAAGTTGCATCAGGATGGATTTACTTGGGTCGCTATGTTAAAGACATTTGGAAGGGAAAAAGAGCAGCTTCTTGCACAATAAGAAAGGTATTACATGAACACTCCTTCTAGCTGGAAAATGCTGATCTTGAACATACGATTAATCTTTTTCCCAGGTTTCTCTTTAAAATCATCTGTGTTGTTTTAATGCAGGTAAGAGCATCCTGCGTTGTATCTTCTGCACTAACACCAGCAGAAAGTTTTCCATGGTATGCAAGTATTTGTGCATGATTTTCAGCAGGAAGCTATCCTTTGGTCCTCTAAGTCATGTGCTATTTATTACAAAACCAGGATAGGAGCTGATACTTTCACAAGCAATTATGTGAGTAGGGACCGCAAGCCCTTCTGACTTTCATTAAAAATCACCTGAAACTTTTAGGTATTTTGAAAATTTCAGCAACCAAGTTTTGAAAGAACTCTAGAAAGATCATGAACACAACCCTGTACTTCTTCTTTGTGAAGAAGAAAACTTCTCTTTCTTTTTGATACTCATTTCATATGTATCTTTAGATCAGCCTAAAATCACAGGTAACACTTACTTACCAATTGGAGTTCACAAGGCTTTGTAACCATGAATTTACTAATAGAGTAATAGTTTCATTGGGATTTCCTTGCAAAGATTGACTCAGCATCTTCAGTCATAAGAAAACATGGATCACTGTATTGGTGAGCCCATCATATCATAAGTGATTTTGACTTGTCTTGCTTTTGTAGATTTCATTGTCCAAGAAACATCCCAGTGTCTTACCATACCAGAATCCACAGAGTGATGGGATGGCTGTGGCAACTTATTTTTCTGTTAGTGCTTGTTTAAACTCTATGAAATCATTATCTCTGTCTTGAGTCACTGGAATAAACTTGAGCAAAAGGTAGATTCCTCTTATTTAGCAAAAGTTCTCTTTGCTACACATTGTAAAATAATTAAGGTGATCTTTACTGCAATGGACAGCATCAGAAATTATAAGGCAGTTCAGATTCTCTTATTGACTGTAGCAAAGGTACATTCATTAATCCTTTTCCCTTCCCCCTCAAGTTTTTCTTTCTTCTGTGCCCACAATCAGATATCTGCATCCTGGGACACCCCTCCAACAAACGTTCTCTCCCAACATTGTTTTTTGTCAGTTTTTGTAGAGCATATATTTATATATATTTTTTAATTCTTTAATACATTAAAGTCTATTCATGTGCTTTTGCTGTATCACTACATAGATACATCATAGATTTATAGTCGGAATACTTCTTCAGGGCAATCTGCAGATGCTATACCAAATTTGTGTTTAGTTTCAATGATGCACAAGAAACGCATGTTCATACTTCTTAGATATCCTGTAATCTACTCCTTTACATCCATGTAGAAAGAGTGATACCATGGCTGTACACATAACATCAGAACCTTTGATTGCAAAAAGACCATGGCTGTACACATAACATCAGAAGCTTGACTGCAAAAAGCAGTGCAGCATAGTTTCATTAAAGAATGAGAGGATGAATCAAGGCCCTCCCCACCATTATTTCTGGGAGATTTGTGGCATCTATTTCCATTAAAAAGACATTAGAACATGAAAATGAGCCTACTGAGCCACAGCAAGGGTCTATCCTGCCCTGTATCCTATCTTCAACAGAAATGGATGCCTAGGGAAGAGTTGCTTTAAGATAAATTCTGCATAACACAACAGAGTCCCAGTGCTACTGAAGCACTGTGTCTGAAAGCAAATCTTTGCTTAGTTCATTTTTCAGTAAGCATTGTCATCAACACTTAATCAGATGTTTCTTCCATTTTCATGCCTCTTCACTAGAGCAAACTGCCTTTTAAGATATTAAAATCCTACAACAAAAGTGCATATTTATCATTAACAAAGCAGACTGAGACTGGCAGAAACCAAGAACTTTGTAAACACAAAATAAATGCCACAGCATTGTGAGATGATATGTGACTATAAAACACAGTTTTCCACTTTCCTGTCTTTGTCTCACTTAGGAAAAAAACAAAAACATTTCAGTACCAAGTTCATGGAAGCCCTGTTAGAACAAGAGACCTTCAAAGGTATGTGCTAATTCTCTTACCTGGTGCTCAGCCAGCAGATGGGGCTATTAAAGTCACATGAATGAAACAGAGAAACTGTAATTTGCAAAATTAATGAAAGTCTCTAAGTAATAAAGGACAGAATAAAGAGTACAGCTTATAAGAGATTTGGAAGCATTCAATAATACAATAATTTACTGTACCTTTTTAAAACAAATGCATGCGCTGGAGAGTGAACTAAAGGTACTGAACATATTAATTCCTTTTGTAAGGGGCTGACCTTTCTAATTTTATTGCCTGGCATAAATGTCTTCCAGAAATGAGACCACCTTATGCCAATGTGATACTTTTCAAGTAAGATCTACCAAAAATGAGAAGAAAAGAAAAAAGTAAAGGTGTCATGACTGTGCCCCAAATACTAAATCAGTATAATTTCAGTGTTTTGAATTGCCATGGGAATAGCTCAGTTCCCATCAAGTTAAGTCTTGCATAGGTAGCAGTCATGCTTCTCTTTTCCTAATGGTGCTACCATCACTCCCTTCCCTGTTGACTATTGTTCAGGTATAATTATAATGTGCCTGCAGAAATCCCATTAAATGTCTAGCTTTTGTTTGTAAATTATATGTATCATAAGGGCTATGGACTGATTTTTGTGTTAAAAATTTACAGAAGAATTCCAAGTAAAGAGCCTTAGAATACTATAGTTCAGAAAATAAAAATAGCAGAAGTAGAACCATGTCAGTATCTTAAAATGGAGATTTGAACCCTTTTCTCCAGCTCAGCCAAACCTGCCTTTCAAATGATACAAAGTAGTATTTAGGCACTGCCTAAAGGCTGTCAGTTTTCAAGCAACACAGCCAGTGAACAATTTATTTAAGGGCACAGCATACATGTCATTCCGCTACACATTTTACCCAAACCTAAATCCAAATATGCTGTTAAGGACCTGCAGTTCTTGAATTACTCCTGACCTTATCCAAAGTATATTGCTGGAGTACAGTTTTGTTATCAAACCTGATCTGAAAAGTGATACAAGCAGAAAGCGATTTCTTGTTTAAAAAGTAAAAGTTCACCTGCTCATGGATCTGAAATCACAGAGGACACTGAAGAAGATACATTAGAAAGAAAACAGTGAAGGAGAAAAGAAGGGACCATATTTGATGAAGGATGAGGTCATCCTGCTGCCTCAGCAACCTTGACTCCATTTTTTTCACTGAACTTGTGTATTAGTTTTCCACATGTGTCTGTAAGGTTAGAATTAATACTTGCTAAAGGGTACATGGTCCACCAAACATTCAGGCTGCCCAGCTGTGCAGTAGCCTGCAGCTGAGATTTGTACTTTTATAAAATCTAAGCTATCAAAACTGTTCCCCGATTTCTTAAAGGGAGAGGATAACACATAAGAGCTTTAAACCCTGCATCTAATGTTTCTCTGCATCTAATGTTTCTCCCTAACAGGAGTTTCAAAACAGTTGGCTTTTATACATCAATGAGGTTTTGTATATTTAGATGGACAGAGATGGAGAATTAGGTTCATTAAATCTGGAACTAGCATACTATTAGACATCAAGACCAAACCCTAGCTTTTGTACACTGTACTAATTTTTACCTCACTCTAGAGCTGAGAAACATGGAAATGCTAGTACTGGTACATCAAAGCATTGGAAAAATTTAATCAACGGCACCTTCAAGCTATTATGCATATCAAGTGGCAAGATAAAATCATGAATAACAAAGTTCTGCAAAGTGGTTGCACAAACAGCGTTGAAGCAATCTTATAAAAGTGTAGTTTTGCTGGACTGGACATGTCCTCTGCATGGAGGACACCAAGCTCCCAAAGGAAAAAACGTGTAGTAAACTTTTAATGTGTGAAAGATCAAGAGACCGACTGAAGCAGAAGTAAAAAGATGCCCTGGAAAAAAAGAAAAAAGAACCTCACCCATTGTGACACAGGTAGCAACACATGTGGCAAACAAAACATCTTGGCGAGGCCTATTAACATCTGCTGCAGAAAGCTTGGAAGAAAGACATGCAAGCCAAGAGGAGAATAGGGTAACTGGCAAGCAGAGAGAATGTGAGAGTGGGAGCACGTGCAGAGAAGCTGCAGAAACAGCAAAAATGATCCCAACATACGGAAGCTGATGTCACACAAACTCATGCTCCTTTCGTCTTCAGAACAACAGGCATCAAGTGATGATGACAACTTCACATTTGGAGCTTCATGCCAACCCTTGATCTGTGATGCAGCAGCTAATGTTATTCTTGGAGCTAGACAGAGTCTTGCCTAAACAGAAGTAATCTACACGAGTTGTGTTCACTTCAGCTCCATTAAAAAAATGTGGGTGGGGTGAAATACATGGGAAAGAAGCAATCATTAAAATGATCCATAAGGAAATTAATTTTGTACTTCTTATTTGGCAATAAGCAAGTGGGGATTTTTTGATTAGGGAAAGGTCCTTGTAATAAAAAAATAAAAAAAAAAAAAAAAGAGACTAAGAGACTTTAAACAGTAGGTTTGGGAGAAAAGAGGTTCAAAGGCATCCATTTTTATAAAACAAATAATCTATTTTTTTTCATTTTCTCCTTGTTCCCTGGCAATGCCTGCTCCAATTCTTTGTTACTGAGCTTAGGAGACTTTTACTTTCACAAGAGACATGAAAGAAGGACATTAAGTTCACGTCACATCTGTGAACATGTTGCCATGTCAACAGGCAGTACTTTGTGGCTTAATTATTGATTGACTCATGTTCCTTTAGGACATAGCACAAGCAATAACAGCACACAGAGCAGCGTTTCTAACTTAGATACCTATTTATGCCATCTAAGAGGTGTGGCACGTCCAACCTAAGCATGGCTAAGGTCTGTATCAGTCTTATAAAAGACCCTACTGCAGTCATCTTGCATAAAGAATATGATGGTCTCAAACATACATAATTATATTAATCGCATTGATAAAGAACTAGGATTAGAGCCTTAGTCTTTAAGATCTAAATCCTTAGCCTGAACAACTCCAGCTAAAGAAGAGCTCTTTTAGGTAATGAATGGATTAGTTCATACAATCACTCAGTCATTCAACAAGTTACACATAGCATCCAGAACAAGTTATTTCCAGGCATTAACTGTGAAGTAAGAAAAGGTAAGAATTTACAGTGCATTACCTAATCCATGGCAGCTATTCATGTGTGCATGGCTTTCCCTTTGTGGGTACAAGGTCGCTTTCACTGAGCAGCAAACTACCTGACATTACTTTATGTTTACTGAGATATAACAGCACGTACCCCAACCATTAACCACGTAGTACCAAATCCTACAAATTACCACCCCAGCTTGCCTCACAGGAATTTGTTCCCACAGCTATGTGTCTATATGCACCAAGCAAGGGGACTGCAAACAGGCAGAGAGGAGCACTGAGTCATTCCAAGACCTCTTAGTAAAGTGTGGGGAAGATACACAGAATTGGAAGAGAGGAGCAGTATTTTTTTTAAACGACGGATCTGAATCTGATCTATTTCAAGAACAGTAAATCAGGATTTTCTATGTTGAAGTCTTATGAAGTCTCCTTTGCAAGAGTAAATTTGGATCCTGTATCAGAAGTGCAGTCAGGCAGGATTCTTAAGCACTTGAAAACAAAGCAGAAGGGTAGGGTCTTGTTTTTTAAAACAGGGTATTTAAACTGAGCATATAGTAAAAGTCATGCAAGAATGCAAGACAGATTTCTAGTTTAAAAAAAATTTTTTTAATTTGTTTGAGTTTTACAGTATAGACAATTCCTCTGAAAATTTCATCTACCACTTATGATTTTAGGGTTAGCATGCTAGGAAGTGGATGGATAGAAAGACACAGCCAGCATCTTGTAACACCCTTTTGATGTGTGTGGTCAAGTTCACATCTTGCAAAGTTTAATATTTCAAACCCAAGTTGTGGACATAGTGCTTCTCACACTCAATTTGTCAGTGCTGTACCATTATCTATATACTGTGGGACAAAATAAGTGCTTTTTGCAGCTCAGTTCTTTACTGTGAGATACAGAAATAATTAAGACACAGCTTTGACTTAGACAGTTATATTTGAACCAAGCAAGTTTTAGTTAGGAATGCTGCACCATTTTTTGCAAGATTCTTTTTACATCGTGGAGAGATAACTCTTCAAACTCTGTTCTTCTAAGTAATTTATATATAAAATTTACATTTCTTACAGATGCATAAGTTATGCTGAAATACGTATTTTTACAATTAAACTCATATCTCTTTTCTGGTTAGAATGTATATTTATTTGGAAATTCATCTCACATTTGTTGGGCTGGCAATATTTGCTTTTCAGTACTTCACTGTTCTTCAGAATTTACTGTTGTTTCCTGTGAAGTATCATCTCCAAATCAAGAAATCTGGTCTCATGACTAAGAAAATATGTTCACCCATCAGGTCTACTGATTTTTCTCTGTTGCTGGGATCAAGTCTGCCCAGGTCTTGGAACCTCCTTTACATTATCAGGAAAATAACACTTCCTTTCTTCTACTTTTATTTTACAGGGTCTATTTGGCTGCAGATACAGTCTCAGCAGGGACAGTGCTCAGCACACTGGGATTACAAATCCTGTTAGGGCTTCTTAGCACTAAAAATGGATGATAATGAGCCTATTTTAAGTTTCAAACAAAAGTACAGCCATCCAAGACATTTATATAGACAAGTTAATTGATATACAGAAGTACTGCAGCTTTACACATTCTTTTTCCTCTCGTCTGTAAAAATGACATTTTTAGCTCCTCATTGTGCTTGCTTAGACCTACTTTTCAATTTAATGAGTGAACTTTTCTCTTACCCCTTCACTCCCCTCTCTTTAAGCATTAATCTCTTGGGTAAAACATTGTCAAATGACTCCTGAAAATCTAAAAATATAATGTCCATGGTATACCCTATCTTGGCAGTGTTATCTTCAAAGAGTTCCAGAAGGCTAGTGAAGCATGACTTCTTTTTTCCTAAACCATGTGTATACAACTAATCAGGCTGAAGGATGCTTTTACTAGATACTCCTTCTCCTAATCTACTAGAACTCTTTCAGATATCTTTCCTACAGATGAAATTAGCCTAACTGGTCTGTAATTCCACATGGTAAAATCTTTATTAAAGACTGGAGAGGATATACTTTGTGAGGTCTTGATATATGCTGCTTATTGAGCTGTAAGAGTCAGAAAAGTCCTCATTAGCCTCAGAAAGTGTTACATGAGTTATTATGTCACAATGACTCAAACTTTCCTCTTTTTAAACACTGGAATTACACTGGCCACTGGCCAGTTCTGAAAGAGCCATCTCTCTGCCCTGGCAGTGAGAGAGGAGCCCACTAGGAGTCTCAATTGTTTTGTATAACCCAATAAAGCAAAATTCCAGAGTACCCTTTTCTTGCTACGTTTGTTACAGAGAGAACCAGCAGGAAGGAAAAGAGCAGTGGACCTGGTCCCCACAAAACTGATACATCTTAATGAAAAGCAGAATTAATTAATACTTCGTTATGCTCCCTTTTTTCTGTGTTTTATATGGTCCACTATATGATGCAGCAATCCAACTGCCAACCCCAGAACGACAAATCAAGAATTTGTTTTTTCATGCAATTCCTGATTTCACCATAGCCACTCACATTTATGGCCCCACTGACAGAAGAATCTCTCAGCTGGTTTAAGACAGACTCTGCAGCTGGCACGGCATTCCTAACCAGCTGTTTGGCTGAAGGATAGCATAACCTTGCACCTTCACCCCGCAATAAAGATACAAGAGGAAACAAGATGAACCAGAAGTGAAACAGCACCGTATCATTTTCAGCAGTATGATTAGACTGTTTATTTCTTTACAGCTGGACATGCGTCCTTCTTATCTACAAGCTGCGGTGAGCCAAAATACCAAAAGTGCAGAACACAGCTGTATGAGGTCAGCATGGCATTACTCAAATTTTTAACTAAAAATATATACATATAAATTGAGATGCTGTTTGTTCTATTAAACTTACATACTGATGCACGATAAAATCCTACCTCTACCAAAGATTCATGCAGGGAGACTCTTTAATGGCTCAACAAAAATGTGCAGCTGGCACAAATCAAGTTTTTTTTCCCCAGTGGTCAGAACTGTGATTACTCTTAGGTGCATTTTCCAAAAATTTTAGAATGCAAATTACTGACAAGCTTTGTTTATCAAATGCCACAGCTCATGTTTATTATGAAGTTACAATACAGTAAGTATTACATGACAAGACTAACTGATTCACAGCAGAACTACTCCTCTACACTTTATTCTTCTGAAAAGTACAACTTATTTTCCTAATGTAGTGCTAAACAAATTATGAGCAAATATTGCTTTTACCATATGTAGTGCGCAGTAGCATCTGAGTGACTGTGATGGAGTGAAATCATCACAGCTAGAGAACAGTAAATAACCAGAGGGTGAAGGGAGTCAGAAAATAATTTCATCCGGAGTTGGAATGTCCCTTTGGCTGCTGGGGTCTGCAGTGGCAGTGTATTAATGAATTAAATGCAAAAGTGAGAATAAAAGTTGATGATCTCTGTTACTTGAGAACTTGACAATGCAGGCTAATGAAACCTCTGGCCTTAAGTTTTATATGTCTATGTGTTTTTACTTTAAAGTTGTATTTAGTCAGGTTCCAAGAGCCTGAAAAAAGGATGCTTTATGCAGGTTTGTATTTAGTATTGTGCAATATGAATCTTTACACAACTGAAAAACATTCCGAGTGATTCTTGACAAAACCTTCTAGAGGTTCCTCAAATTTCTTCCTCAGACAAATATAAAAATTAGCCATGAAGTTTGGGTATTCATTTGAAATTTAGTGTTACGTTAAGCACTCCACTAGGCCCAGCCATTCTCTCAAATAGTTTTAAATGAACCTTCCCTGGCTTATCAATTTCCTGATTTAACAGTCAATTCTTGTGTAAGTCTCTAGGTGTAGGAATCTGTTATATCAACCAGCTGTAACCGTTGCCTGTGGAGATTTTCTTGGACAAAGCAGATGACTCAATGCCTCTTCTTACAAAAATTTGAGGTGTGGTCACCTACTTCAGTATGTTCCTGTCTGGAACAGGAATCTCATATGACATGCTACATAAAGGAACAAATCTGATAATGCTTTTGCTAATTCTGATCAATCCAAATATTCATGATGTCCTATGCCATTTACTTCTGGCCAAGAACATCAGTTAGAAAATGATAACTTTTCAGGAATACAATTTACTCACAGTTTTGCTTAGGAAAAAATCCCTCCTTCAGCATTGTTCTCACTCAGTAATAGAGACTGAATTCCTCCAAGGAAGAAATGCTTGCCTTCTTCTCCAGCTCCCCTATAAAAGGTATGGGGAGCACGTCATCTTCCATGTATGTTTCTTCACACTGAATGACATTAATTTGAATAATCCCAATAAGAAGACCCAATATACAGGTCCTGGTAATATGACCATATGCATTGCACCAAAAACCATGCGATTAATAATGACATAGGCCCACTGATTGGTTTTTTTTTAACAGAAATCCATTCATGTGTTTTCCCAGTCAACAGTGAGTAACAGGAAAACAAAGGACAATTTAATACAACTTCTCTGAAAACCTGTAAAGGTAAAGTTTCCAAAACCGGTCTGTAACTCTGAATCTCCTCTGCTACTTACTTGTGGCTAACCTTGTTTGTGGAAGTAGATCCACTGCCTTGGCTTCACTCTGTCTCTTTTTATTGAACAGACATCCTTTAAAAAGCAGAAAGAACACACTTGGAGATTACAACTCTGGCTACACCTCAGGCAGAGCTCTCTAGGTGAGGAAATGGCACACACACACCTCTCCATTTCAATCCGTTCATGTTTTGAAGTAAAAAGATGTGTTCACAACATATTTGCATTCCCAAATATTCACATCGATTTCAGAGTACCAGAACCAGTATTTAGCAAAATAGTGGGGGAAAAAAAAATGCAAGTAAGCATCTCAAACACCCCACTTAGGTTTACATTTTGTGCAATAACATGCATAGATGGTCACAGTCCTGAATTCAGACTCTCTCTTTTGTAGAGGCCAACTCTTTACTCCAGGGTTTAACACAACACGGCACCGTGAAGGAACCCCTAGGTCACATTCCAGCCCTTTCACTAAATGGAATGGAAATTGTATATACTCATTCCAGGTATAAAATTAATCTCTTCCTAGTGCTCACTGGACTATTAGCTTGGCAGCCTTTCAGCACTATGCTTTTAGAGCATCAACTCATTTCAAAGAAGAAAATAATGAGTCTTTAAACTCCTGTTTATAGAATTGAAGATTCTCTGATTCTGTTTGAGAATCATGATGATCATGACATAAACCAGGAGAGTTGTGTGTACAATGAGTTGTCTATAAGATCTCTATTATTCACATGCATCTTAAATATTCTGAATTTGAAAAGGCCCATTTACTTGAAGAAGAAACATTATGGCTTAGTGAACTTCACTATTTCATGATCACAAACTAAACATTTATAAAAGATTCATTTAAGAGATGTTTTTCTGTTGTGTATTTCCCACATTTTTAGCACAAGACTAAATAAAGAGTGGTAGGAGCTTCGCTCGTAACATTAAACCAATACAACTTTTTCCCTCAAAGCTGTTTGCCTTCTGAATAATTATAACACCTGGCATTAAGGAATTTCTGTGCAGATACATATAGATATCAAACCCCTCATATTACATGCACAGTTTGCCACCTGTAATATGCTTGATTTGTTTCATTATTTGAATATTTTTGTCTGATTAGTAAGTTGATTCTGTAAACACTTTCTCATGTGATTAACTATGGATAGTTGGTTGACTTCAGTTACTGTTTTCACTAAGACTCAATGAGATTGCAGTAGGTGTTAAGTGATTAAAGGGTTCACATTTTTTTACACCATATGAGCATCTAACTATATTCCCCTGTTGATGTTGTGGAATCATTTACAGTGGTCCTTGCTAAGTATATATTATTTAAAAAAACTATAAAGGTGTAACTATAGCCATGCAAACTGATCTTCCAGAACTGCAAAATAACCTTTTAGCCTAGTTAAAAAGATACTACTTATTTTTGGCAAGAACATTTTCCCCCTTTGTTCTATGTATATGGTATGCAAAATTTATAATTTGTATATTGCACCTAATGAATATTCAATAGTCTCTTTTTTTATGTGTATAGCGATCCATACCTTGGGGTCAGTATTTCTAAATGACTGTATCTTCTTTGAAAGGTAAACGAAATTCAGAAAACTATTCACTTTTCCTGACCACACTGATGGCCCCTTCATTGGGGAAGCTTCTGAAAGAGAAGATTAGTTCCCTTGTCATTTGCCCCAGTTTCACACTGATGTAACTTCACTTGCTGGTGTGGGGTCACTCACACTCTGCACCATTTTAGAAGTCAAATTCAGGCCTTTCATGAAACTCTTCCCAAGCAGATGCAGTGACTGACAGGAAAGGCCACCTCTGGTCAAAGGCGACCGAGCATCTTCCCTCAGTGGGTGGCAGCGCTGCAGAGGAGCTTGCTCCACAGGTGGCCGGTGCCCACCAGAGACCGCCTTTCAGCGCTGTGTCGGAGGAGGCAAGCACCGTGCTCCTCACCATCCCCAGGCGGTGACCTCCTCCAAGCCAGAAGCAGCCTCCAGGTCCAAAGTGGCTCCGAACCGCTGAGTCCACCGTGAGGGGGCTCGAGGCCCAGCGGTGTCGCCAGGCCCGTGCTCCAGGGGCGGCCTGCAGCTGTTGGGAGCTCGCCTGCGCTGAGGGAGCGGCGGAGCTGACGAGGCGGGTGGCGGCCCCTCCAGCCGGGGATGGGGCTGCAAAGCGGTGCCAGGTGTGGCGGGGCGGAGCGGGGCCGCCCAGCGGGGTGACAGCCGCAGGTGACAATCAGCCTGTCACCCTCCCCCGGCCAGGGGCAGAGGGCGTTAAATCATGAGGGGGAGAAGGCCGCCCCTCTGGGGAAAGGAGAGGACGCTGCCGCTGGCTCGGGTCACCTCAAGGCCAGCCCCTGAGCAGGGTGCTTCGTGGCCCCGTCGGACATGGAGCTCGTAAGTACATTCCGGCCGGTTAAGGGGGCAGGCGGGCGGCTTCTTCTCCAGCGGCGGTCCCAATGGGGGCTCTCCTCAGCGGGGTTCTGTGGCGCCGCTTTGGGAACGGGGGAGACCCTGCCGAAGCCTCTGGGAAGGGGCGGCGGCTGAAACGGCGCCTTCAGGAAGGCCACCCGGTCCCTGACTGGGACGTGCCGGCGGGGCTGGCTCGGGGACGACTAGGTCCCTGCGGGTGGGAGCTCAGGTCCTGGCGGGGCCGCGCCCCGGAGCCTGGCGGGCCGGACCCAGCCGCCGCTCTCCCGCTCCCGCATGGCGGCACGTGGCAGCTGCCGCGACGCCACGGCCGCTTCTTGGGACGGGACGGGACACAAGGGAGTGGGACGGGACGGGAGGGGGACGGCGGACCCGTGAGCGAGAAGAGACGAGCAGCGTCGTGTAAATGGGAAAGAGCCCCTGTGGCCGCGTCCCCTCAGCGCGTGGAGAAACGCCTGAGGGGTGCGGGCAGGTTCCGCTCCCGTTTCCATGCTCCGGGAAGGTAGAAGGTTGCTTTAGGCCTCAAGTTTCTTGAATTTGTTTTATGTAACTGGGAGAGGACATGAGGTTTTGCCCTTTCTGTTAGGACCCTTGAGCGTCACGCAGTGAGGTGATGGTTAATTGCTGCTTTTTAAAGACTTTGATAGCAGTAAAGGAAATGTTTCTGTGATCATAGGAAGTTATTGAAATATACATGTATGTACATGAAATCACTGAAAAATTGACAGCAACAGCATAGGCTTTAACATTAGGAATCTTCCAGAGCCCCTCTGGCTTCGTCTTACTCATCCTGCTGTTTAAGGTAAATTCTCAGATTTAGCTTTGATACTCAAGTTTTAAGGAGTTACACAAACACTTTGGTTTTGAGTTATGAGTTAATGTTTAAGGTTTCTTTCCTCCCGCATTCAAACGTCCCATCTTGTGTTTTGGGAGTGCCTTTTCTTTCTCAACTACTGAGAGGCTGGAACCCGCTTGAGCTCTTCTGTGAGCAAACTTTCTGATTATGTTTATTACTCATAGGTGAATGTGACCTTTTCATGTACAAAGGTCTCTACAAACAAACCAAAAAGGCAACTGTAAGGGAAGGCAAAAATGCTTTTATCCTTTTTTTTTTTCCTTTATATCCTAATGCATTTTCTCCTGGAACCCTTTTCGCAGTTCCTCTTGTAGCCAAATCAGCACATGTGTTACCTTCAAAAGATTGAACTGCTTATCTATGAAATAGATTGTCTTAATTACACCGTTTCATTTGATGTCTGCTTCAGTTGGTCACTTCTTCAGCTGCTGTATGACTGCTTTGAAGGGCAGTTTTGAATTAGTGAGGGGGTTTTTTAATCTCTCAGGAATGCTTCTATTAAAAAAGGCAACTAAAAATCAGTCCTCTGGCTCTTTTATAGTCTCATGTGAATAAAGAAATGGATAAAAGATATCTCCTCATCTATTGGTGTTTATACTGGCTGTCGCCATTCTAGCTTTTTCTGTCCTCTCCTTTATTTTTCAGTTATGGTAATTAGAAAAAGAGTGCTGGTATTAATTCTGGGTGGGATAGCAAATCAAATATATGAACATGTGCCAGGTTTAATGATTTTAGCTAACATAGCAGTCTGTCAGTGATATGTGCTGGACAAGAACCTATGGCAGATAAATCATGAAACACCATTGTTCAAAGTCAGATGCCAAAGAGAGCTTTGGAAGTTTTCAGTGAAGTGAATTCTTAGGTGAGAAGGAAGACTGGTTCTAAGTTTTGAGCATTTTCTGAGTGCCAGCGACGATCTCAAATATGTGTCCATCTTGCTAATGCAGGAAGCCGTGTGTTTGAGAGAAGGGAAAAGAAAAAGAAAAAGCTGCAAAGCCAGGTTCTCAAATTAGGAATGGTGTTTGCCTGGACAATCTTAATGTGGCTGCCTTCTGCATTATGGTACTCATTTAATTATTTATCATTATGTGCCTTCCAGGGAGCATGGTTCACTCAGCACACATAAAGGATAATGCTGACTTATTGGAGATCTTTGATATGTCTTGTGTCCTTTTTAATGGATTAATCGGATAATCATACTCTAAGACATAAACCCAAATTGTGGTGCACACTTACATGCAAACCCTCTGGCATTTCATTACAGGGGAAATTTGAAACCTGAACTTTTTTTTTTTTTTTTTTCCCAGTGTGTCTTTTAATGTTATTTTTCACTTAAGCAAAAAACTCTGCAGTAAAACCCATAGAACCATGTTCATTGGCTATACAATAGGATTTAAAGGGCAGAGCCTGTAGAAGGAGCTTCACACCCTGGGACTTCACCTCACTGGGCTTACTGGTAACAGTAAACAGGCTGTTAAATAAGCTTAACTGGGGAGAGATCACAGTTCTGTTTTGTAAATGTATTTGTATCTGTTTGCTGTTGTTTAGAGAAATCTACATTCCTGAGCTCTGAACCCTTCTGCATTGGTCCACTATTCCTATCCCTGTCTTCCCTGGCATTTGTCACCTAAGCATGCTTCTTTGTCTCTTTCCCTACAGTAAGAGCAAATTTTATTTTTCTTCTAAATCATCTGAATGTTGTGAACATATGTTAAAAAAAGGCATCCTTCCTCCACTCTGTTCTAGTACCTCTTGTTACGCTGGCCACCTTTTTCATCAAATAGGGGTATTTGAATCAAAATTCATGTTCAGTTCTTGCATACCCTGCAGTCCAGGGCTTGTGCAATCTCAAGTGCTTTATAAATGTTTATGAATTAACCCTTGCTGTACCTTTGTGGTAAGGAAGCATTCATTTTCCCATCTGCAGAAGAGAGGGAGGAAGGTGCATGGATGATTCAGAGGTGTGAAGCACTGGCTGCTTCATAATCCTGAATCTGGGAGCTGCACACGAAACCCTTAAGATCAGTTTGCCTAAGATCACAGAGGTGCTTGGGCCAAGCCCAGGAGCAGAACCTCCACCAAAGATCTGTGCTTTCTTTACCTGCTTCGCCTTCCTCTGTGGCCAGACCTTGTCTGCTGATGTTTTTCTTAAATCACATTCCTTCTTTAGTACTCCACCATAGAAGTATCATGTGCATAGTTAATGGAAAGAGCTGCCCTCCACAAAGGAAAAGCACACATCTCCATGCCTGTTCACCTTAAATTAGTCTCTGTAGCTTGAATCATTTTACAGGGGGACATTTATATCCGGAAATGCACAGCATGATAAGTAAGTAATATGATGCAGTAATATAAAAATCTTCTCCATTAAGCATAGGTTTTGCTAGGAAGCAAGACAGAAAGAAAAGGGGGGGAATTGGGATATTTACTGGAAAAGGGGAGACATAACCTCCATTTTTAAAAAGGCTAAAAAGGAAGACCAGGGGAACTACAAGACAGTATCACCTGTGCAAGATCCACCTGGAAACTGTGCTAAGGCACATGGAAAATAAGGAATTGATTGGGGACAGCCAGCATGGCTTCACTAAAGGCAAATCATGCCTGATGGATTTGGTGGCTTTCTATGATGGGATTACAGCATTGGTGGACTTGTGCAAAGGTTTTGACATTGTCCCACATGACATCCTTCTCTGTAAACTGGAGAGATATGGATTTGATGGATGGACCACTCAGTGGATAAGGAATTGCCTGGATGGTCGCACTCAAAGAGTTGTGGTCAATGGCTTGATGTCCAAATGGAGACCAGTGACAAGTGGTGTTCCTCAGGTGTCAATGTCAGGACCAATACTGCTCAGTCTTTGTCAGCAACATGGATAGTGGGATTGAGTGCACCCTCAGCAAGTTTGCTGATGACACCAAACTGGCTGGGGTGGTTGACATGCTGGAGGGAAGGGATGGGATATAGAGGGAAATTGACAGGCTTTAGAGGTGGGCCCATGTGAAGCTAATGAAGTTCAACAAGGCCAAGTGCATTGTCCTTCTCATAGGTTGAGGCAGTCTCAAGCACAAATACAGGCTGGACAGAGAATGGCTCAAGAGCAGCCCTGATGAGAAGGACTTGTGGCTGTTGGTTGATGAAAAGTTCAACATGAGCCAGCAGTGTGTACTTTCTGTGGCCCAGGAAGCCAACTGTATGCCGGGTTGCACCAAAAGAAGCGGTCAAGGAAGGCGATTCTCCCTCTCTACTCCACTCTCATGACACCCCATCTGGAGTACTGCGTCCAGCTCTGGGGCCCTCAACATAAGAAGGACATGATGCTGTTGGAGCGAGTCCAGAGGAGGCCACAAAGATGATCAGGGTCCTCTCCTGTGGAGACAGGCTGACAGAGTTGGGCCTGTTGAGCCAGGAGAAGGCTCCAGGGAGACCTTAGCGCAGCCTTTCAGTACCTTCCAGGGGCTGACAGAAGAGGGACTTTTCCAAGGACATGTAATGATAGGACAAGGAGTATTGGCTTTAAACTGACAGAGGATAAATTTAGATTAGATATTAAGAAGAAATTCTTCACTGTGAGGGTGGTGATACACTGGCATAAGTTTCCCAGAGAAGCTGTGGCTGCCTCATCCCTGGAAGTGTCCAAGGCTAGGTTGAACAGGGCTTTGAGGAAATTGGTCTAGTGGAAGAGGGGGTTGAACTAGGAGAGCTTTAACCCAACCATTCTATAATTCTATGTAGAGCAAAATATATTTCAAATTAAAAGAAAACCATAAGCTTAACTCTTCAAGTTCAATCTCTGCCTAATAAAAATTTCAAACACTTTTTAATTATAGAAGATTGGTTTTCTGTCTAATGTAATATTTGCAAAGCTTTGCAAATGGCTCTGAAATACTTACTGAAGTGTTTTAGTTCACAAAGTTAATATAGTATCTTTGAATACTATGGTTTTATAGAGACTTTTGCAGAAATCATTAATTTGGCTTTTGAATAGCCTGGAAAAATTGAGCACTGGCAAGTGGAATATTTTTTTTTCTTTTTTTTTTGCCTTTGTACTTCCTGCGCAAGTTCTGACACACACACAGGTGACAACACATCCAGGATTGTGTTTGAAGTATCTAAATGTTTTGTGACAAAAAAGAAATCTGAACCAGAAGTCAATGCCACTGTTTTTGCTTTTGCTTTCCTGCTGTTGTTCCAACAAGTTTTACCTCTTCTCCTCTGCAGAATACACTGAAAAGAATCGATACTGTGCTTTTATGCTGAAACCTTGGTTGGTTTCTGCCAGCTACTTGTTGGGCTGTTCCTGCTTCAATCTTGCATGTAATAGTTCTTTTAAAAATAACTTCAAGTTTTACGATTGTGTTTAGCTTATATCTAACAAATATTTTTATTGCAAAGCCCTCGATAACATTAGCATTTCTTTGATTCTAGTCCAGAAAAGTGTCTTGTCACTCAGAATATTTATGCTCACAGTTGGTTTTTTATTCATCTTCATGTGCATAGACTTTCTCTATACATACCTCTCTGCCCATTTTTTAAGTACAAACATTCATATATATCAATTTGTATATCAGTATTTAGGTACAGGCTATTTGGCAGATGATGATGCACTTTAATTTTTTTCTGTCTATCGTGTATTGCTTCATAGTTCCCAAGTCAGGTCTTACACCATGACTGGAACCAAGTGTTACTTCCTAGTGAAAAGTAATGTATGATACATGGAGTGTCAGGCAATTCATCAGGAGTAAGGAGGAGATGGCCCTAAGGCAAACAGTTTGCTCTTTAGAATATAATGGTTACTTAACCCTTTAACTCATATAGCACATGTGTAAAGGGCAAACTTAGGGAAGAAAATTCTTCTCAAGATATTGGTGTGAGCCATGCAAAGAAATATTAATCCTCAGTCTTCACATGTTAGTAAATGAGAATAAGCCCTCAGCCAATCAATGTTGACATTTAGGAGCAATTCATTTAAATTAGAAAAACTCCATCTGTGTTTGTTTCTTGTGAACAGTGGATTCTTACTTTGAGTGTTTTTAATGTTATTAGTGGCATGTTCTCCAAATGAAAAGTAGTTGCAGGCATGTTAATATTTTTTGACCAAGTTCAACACTGATTATTATATGTTTGTTTTCAACAAGAGCTGAAATAACTATTACTTTCCGTGTAATTTCTTCCACAAATGATGGAAACCTGAAGTGTATTCTTTTTAAGTGTTTAAAGAAATACCGCTGTTCAGCTTGAATCCTATCCCATTGGAAAACAAATCAGGAGTAGTTTTAGGAAGTGCTCTATTCAGAAGTACATTTGTCAATAGTACTAGCCTTGCAATATTTTTTACTGAGTTGTTTGGGGGGGGGGGGGGTAAATGAAAAGCCACACACAAACTGCAGAGGTGAACATATTTTTATAGGAGAGACAAATGAAATTGCCTGGATAACTACTTTCAAATCTATAAAATAAACTAGGTGAAGAATAGGGGCCAGTCTTACTCTGAGAACTGTGATCACTTGCTGTTTATATCTACAGATGCTTTTTCCCTACAATAGTGCACAAAGACTCTTGGCTACAGTTCAAATTTATTATTATTATTTTGAAATAGAATTGTTTCTGCCCGTTTATTTGAAGTGGCATGCATTAATGTTGGCTGATGGCTCTACCTGCTGTTTACCTACTGTTGGGTCACTATGTGCTTTTAGGAATCAGTATGTTTATTTTGTTACATTTTTTCCTTCAGTACAATATTTACTGAGGAAAATTGGTTTTAACAATGTTATTCTTTACATGGCTTCTGTTTTCATTTTAAAGTAGCTGTCGTAGACCCAGACTGAACAAAGTACTTAAGCACATGTGCAACTTTAAGCCCAGGGACTATTCACAAACTTAGAAGTTGCATGCAAATTTATGTCCCTGGGGCCAGATCAGACCCAGAGAAATAGTTACAGAGCTTACAGTACAGATTTGGAATTAGAAATCCTGTTGATTTAAGGCCTGAATTGTCTGTTTGGCTGAAGGGCAGTTAATGGGCACTCTGATTCCAAGAAGGTAAAAGACTGATGGTCTGAAAAAGTGAACATAAAACTGTTTTGGAACTTTTACTGAGCCATTTTAGATAAATCTGTGCACCGAAGCATGGTATGAAAGAAGGAATGTTGTACAACGTTAAGTTTTAACTTCTAATTCCCATTTTTAATGAAATATAAGGACTATTTGCTGATTCTTACTGATAGCCCAATATCTGTCTTTCAGTTAAAGTTTTATTAAGCTGGATCAATCATGTTGTGAGTTGGTTTTTTTTTCCTCTTTCTATAAAAAAAGACAGAGCAATTACTTACTAAAGACTCAGCACAAACCCCTTAGTATTAACTCCTGAAGGGGTTAATACCACAAAACTCTTCAAGACATCTGGCAGGAGCTGTGGGTGTTGGGTGTGGCAGATCCCAGGGCCGTACCAGTCTCTACAAGGGAGCTGTCATCCTCACTGATTTATCCTTCCCTAATGTCACGGGGTATGGATGTTGAAACTGTGGCTAGAATGTGAAATACGAAAAACATGAAGATTATGATTTAGTGTCTGGGGAGGCTCATTGTTGGCCTCTGTTCACAAGTTGTAAGCATTGGAGGTAGCTTGACACAGGTTACAAAATCTGGTATGTAGCACAAAAAAAAAAAGGCAAAAGTATTTTGGCATTTGGAAGGCCTACATGTGTTAGTGCACAGAAATGAATGACGGCAACAATTAAATCAAAGAGCACGCTGATGATGTATTGCATTGGAGGCACATCGAAGGTGCTTGTAAATAACGTTTAAATAAACGTACTTTCTGGTCCTTCATTGGCAAATAAATATAGCGGGTACAGTGAATGAAGAAAGTAGGGAATGAGCTTCCTTACTAAAGACAGTTTGGATAATTAGCTGATACATTAATGGAGCTCAGGTGTAAGACTTATGTTCATGGTTTGGCATCTTTCAAACTGATTTATAGGAAGTTAAGTTTCAATATAGGTTTACAAGCACTTGTTTTCATAATGAAATTGATGTTATTCTTTACTTTTTCTATCCTGACACAATTAAATATTCAATAATTAACAGTAGTTGGAACAAAATGTGTAGCATTAATTTTTTTACAGAATACCCCCATGTAATAAATGTTAACTAAGTGAAACAAGTTGGTTGGTTTTTTTACAGGACTCTTAATTTTCACTCAGGAAATAAGTTGAGGCATACCCCCAGCTCCAGCTTGCAGAAGTGTAATACAAAAGCAGTGATCCTGCTTAGAGCATAACATTGCTTTTTCAGCTTCACTTTCTTAAAGCATAATGATAAATGTGATTGTGCTTTCATAATGGTGAAACATAACTTAGCGCTTAAGTATCGACATAATTTTTAGTATCTAAAAACTTTCTGATATAGCATGATATAATGTGTCAGGGTTAAAGTTCTGTTCTTTTGGACATTTATTATTTGGATGAAAATTCCATTATTTTCTATAGAAGCAATGTATTTTCATAGAATCACAGAATGGTTTGCGTTGGAAGGGACAATAGAAGCTCATCCAGTTCCAATCCCCTGCAATGGGCAGGGACACCTCCCATCAGACTAGGTTGCTCCAAGCCCCATCCAACTTGGCCTTGAACACTGCCAGGCATGGAGCAGTCACAAAGTCAACTAAACTGCTTTGTGCAATTCAGTTTTCTAAAATACTGTTTGCTTAAAAAATATTCTAGGAGCTCAGAGCTCAATGTGATATCGGTTCCTGAAGAAGTTCAAAATTGTCCAGTTGGGTCTGAAATTGGAGCATCATTCATAATAAATAAGTTCCAAATTGAGAAGCACATTTTGGTGGATTCAGGTCTGAATGACATTCCAAGGGATAAAGGGTACTTGTGCCAAAGCCAGGGATACTGTTTTAAAAAAAATATATATTTTATATATTATATATAAATAATAAAATATATTTAATAATTTATTATTTTATTTCAATTTGTGTTGGGATAAATCCCGTAACAGGACCTTGAGAACCAATTCTGCTGTCCTTATTGTCATAGTAAAACTCATATTGAATGTGGGAGCAAGAGCAATGTTAAATCCTTATTGACAAAGAAACACAATTAGGTTTTTAATATATAATTATATATTAAATATTATATGAAACAAAATGTTTAACACTCTATTTTAATTATTATTTCCTGTTTTGTTTGGGGGGTGGTCGGTTGGTTTTGTTTGGGTTTTTTTCCCCTGTGATTTGATTTGTTGAGCTTGCAATTATTTTAAAGGAGAAAAGTAATGTTGTGCTGTTATTGAGGTGTTTTAAATTGGATTTTTGTTTTTTTTTTTTTGCCAGACAGAGTTACTTACACTGGTAGCCGGGTAGTTCTTTTCATCTTAATGTACAAGGGTGTATGATAAAAACGCTACAGATCAGTTTATACATCTGCGAAACTACTGGGTTTAGACATTCTTTGTCAAAAGTGTTTAGAAATTTGCAGTCATTTTTGAGATTTAGGATAGGATTGTGTTTTCAAACATTGCTGACATTAGCCTGTTCCCTAAGATGTTATGCAGCTAGAATTGTATTGGGATTCCACATTAACCTGTTTCAAATCAGGGAAGTAGCTGTTTCTCTGGTACCTTTCTCTGTACACCAAAGGCTGTCTTGGCATCACTTTATATTGACTTTGCACAGGTCTGGGTGATATACCTGATGGAATAAAAACTGAAAAGCAGTGAAGACTTAAGTATCAAATATGTATTACTCAGTGGATTATCTTTCTGATTATCTTTGCTGTCTGAATCTTGTTTGGATTACCAGGTCATTTCAGTTATATTTTGGGGGATCTCTTTATAATCTTATCTTTGTCTTGTGTTCTCATATAGTACCATCTGAGCTCATACACTGTAACTGTCTGAAGTAGTCTGGAATAGTGGAATATGGAGCCAATAAGAGTTTATTAAAACAACATACCAGGAGTAAGAAAGAAAAAAAAATCCAACCCAAAACCAAACAAGAGGATCACAATACCATAGGTATTCTCTCTCAAAATTATGTAGATTTGGGCTAGTCAGGACTTCTGGAGGGAGCCTGAAGCCAGAAATAATGGCTCAGCTATACAAGGCCAAATTAAAAAAGAAGGCAGCTGCACGGATTCATTATATGCATAAACCAGGAAACGAACAAAGTGTTGAAGTGTAAGATCACACAGTGATGTGCTAATAAATAGTGTCAGCCTACCCAGCACCTTGAATAAATGTGGTACGCTTATAAAAACATAAAAATCAGCATTTTTCATAAACAAAATCTTTGCTTTTTAATGAAAGTAAAGCTGCCACCCCAATAGATGCATGAAAGTAAAAGGTTTGAGAAAGCATGTACCAGCAGAGTTCTGCTTCCTTTGGCATCTTCACTGTTGCCTGTGTGACAAGAAATACCATGCGTTGCTCTGCTTATGAATTATGTTACTCATGTCTTGTCATGACCAGGCAGTGGCCCTTTTTAATGTCCAAACAGTGTTTTCCCGGTAAGTATAGGTCTGGGCGTCTTAACAACCAGGCTACTCTGCTGTTTTGCATCACACCTACCTGCAAAACTGAGATCAGCTTCCTTTCCATTTATGGATGCCTTCATTTAGGAGATACGTTGGAACAAGCTAAAAGTTGTCATGGAGAGAAGGATCATTCCTACTAGCTGCAGAAAGCCTATGGGCTCATGGTTTGAAAGGCCCTTTTTATTATAAGAAAGGATCTAGGTACACACATAAATTCAAACATGTTGGAATTTGGTTTTTCAAAAATCTTTGGATCTTTCCAAAATGAGTGCAGCAATTGAAGAAGTTTAATGCATTTTTAAGAGCTCTGTTTCAGATAATGAGAATAATTAGAAATACATTTTTACCACATCTTCCCCTAAGTTGTTTTTGTTTACTTAGTCTGCTCTCTACCTTACATACTGATAATGAAGAATCCAGAGACACAAATTGAGGGTGTATGAATTACTATACCTGTCTTTTTAAAACAGTGATAGATGTGGAAAATTCAGTAGGATTCAAGCAGAAAATAATTCAGTGACAAAACTGTCACACAGTTTTCTGAAACTTGCTCTACATAGCAAAGCAGCTTTATTTGTGCAAGAAAAGGTAAAGGTTTTTTAGAGCATGGGATTTGCATATGCAAATCTCATCAAGGCCATTAATATTTTTGCTGTTTCTGAACAGGCTTTCAGTCATTTGATTCTTAATAAATTAATCTGTTTGGTTTATTCATGCTTATAAAGGGACTGTTTGAATCACATGCTTAATTTGGAACATCCAGTTATTATTTTTTTTTTCATAATGATGCTAAAAACAACTTGTTTTGTTGTTGTTTAGATTACGTCTGTGGGAAAATATACAGGAAAGTATAGTATATAGCCTACTTCAAGTCTAAACATGACTGCTAACGTATATACAATTAAATGAAACACCTTCAAGATCTGAATCTAAGCTGTCAGTTTGTTGCCACATTACAAAACTTAAAATCCATAGTCCCTTCTTGGGACAATTGCTATTAGTAATCCAGAACTTGATGTAAATTAAAGCTTAGCATATTATCTTTGCTGTTTGTTTTATCCATTTTAGGATGTAAGTTCATTATAGCTGAGAATTCCATATATTTTAAGGAATAACAATTTTATCTCAAATGCAGGCTTTTGGGAACTTCTGGTGAGCCATGACATTCTTGACCACTGTGATAAATAAAATTCAGGTTGGAAACTTCTTACTCAAACTGGAACTGTTCCTCCATTAAATTAATGAAATTATTCCTTTGAGTAGCTGTTCAGCAGTGTGGATAAGAGATTCACAATCTGCCTGGAAAACTACATGCATATTTTCCAAGAGTTTTACACATTAGCTTCTGTTAGGTCAAGCGGTTGCTTTCTATGTTGCTAAATCCTCTTCAGATTAAAGTAAATATGATATTCTTTGCTTTCTGTCCTAAACATTACGTAGGAGTTGTGTCTGCTGTTAAATTGCTTTCATTCTCCGCCCAGATGTAGCTGTATTTCAATGAAGAGGTAAATGATCCTTGTATATCTCTTTCCTCACTTGCCATAGAGGCAGGCAGGAGGGTAGGAAGGGGGGGTAATGAATTGATTGTAAAGGAGCTTGCAGTGCTTACATGAAGTGTGCTGCTACGGAAGTTTGAAGTTATTTACTTTCAAGATGAATAGTTCTTTAAGAGATGGTTTAAACAGTCTGACTAATATACAAAACATTAAGTCTCTAAAAAGTCATTGTACATATCATTTGAAACAGCATAACCCCTCCCTCCATCTTAAGTTTATAGCAATAATAAGCTTTGCAGATGCTTTTCCTGGGAATTAAGGACCAGCTGGGGTAAACAGACCTCAAACTATCCTCTTAGCCAGTCATTAATCTTCAGGGAAAGCCTGTGCTTTGATCGTTATTGCTAAAATATGCCTAGTGCAGCCTGGTCTTACATGCCAGTAAAAGCAAAATAGTATTTTGCCAAAACATGAATATTCTTTTGTTTTCCAAGTAGCCCTGTGTCCTGGACTCATTTTTCATGTGTGTAAGCATGCTTGTGTATATGTGCACACATACAAACAGACATGAGGGGATGAGTTTCCAAGTTGAATTATTCATTCTGCGTTTATACAACTGTAAGTGAAGTGGGGTTTCTGACTCAACACTGTTGTATTGATTAACCTTGTAGTTAGCTTTGGTTCTTTTCAAAACTTGTGAAAAGGTATCTTTGCCTCTGAAAATTGGTAAGAAATATTTTATCCATTTATGACCCTATGGAGACTTACTTTAAATTATGCCAGTGGATCTCACTGAGGACCAAAAAGAATCAGGAGCTGTGTAACATATTACACACTAGCTTGGCTTTTCTTTGTGCAACCACTTGACTGAGAAGTATGCTTTGGAGATGTTGGTGCTTTAAGTTAAAAAGTTGACAGATTTCCCAAACCAGTTTTTGCTTACATTTTTCGCTCTACAGTGTATCTAGTAAATAATCACAGGCTTTAGAAGTCAAATGTGGTACAGCATTTCCACATAGAAGTCACAGAGCTGAAAGTCCAACAAGCAGCCTTCCTGAACTGCCAGGCTTTAGTCTTCCTGAAGTGTGCCAAATGCAGAACTCTGTGAGATCAGAGGTCTCATGAATCACCCTGCTTCCCCGATTATCTTTCCATGCGTTATGTACTTCTGGTCAAGAACTAAGAAGAGAACAAAATGTACTTCAGACACTTGCTGCTTTTTGCAAAATTACCTTTATTACTTTTCTATGTTTTGTCATTTTAAACCTGGATTAAGGAAGGTTTTCACTGTTTGTAGTGTTAAAATGGTGAAGTGTCGCTAGAAGCAGCAATTCTTGGTGAATTTCTACAAACATCCCTGAATTTGAGACAATACTGGTATTTCTTGAGGGAAGAAAATTCCCCTAAGTGCCTTTTGTAGTAACTCTCCATTTGCTGAGGGAGGGGGATTACTTTTTATTTTCTTCTGTTTATCAGAAGCAGAGGTTGTGCAGTGCCCTGCTGAATGAGGTGTCAGGCACTGCAGCAACATAAAAGAAGGTGTAGTGCAGTAGATGGAGTTTACAACTGAATAGTATTGAATAATTCCAGAAGAGGAGAGCTTTTCGCAACCTGTGTCCTTTGCCCTAAAAGAGACTTTTGGATCTTTCCCGCTACCACCAGTGTTGATTTTCTTTGTTCTATGTCCCCTAAGGGGAATCATCAAAGTAGCAAGAGAAGGAAATCATTCCTGTATCTTCTTGCCAAAAGCATTTTCCCTATTTTACTATAAATGAGCACCATGGAGGAAGTGGAGAGGGGGAAAAATCCTGCAGATCCTTACACACCCTGAGCAAAATCTCAGCTGTTACAGAGTATGAAGCTTACGATTGCCTTTGAAAGCCCTGATGAACCTTCTTGCAAGAATCAGGCAGCTGGAATGAAGAAGGCTCCTGCTGGTAGAGGGCTGGGTATTGATCACTCTATGGTGTGTTCAAAGATAAAAGTACATTATGTACAGCATATATAATGGGGACTTAGAATCTTTTTTTTACATGTTTAAATCCTGTGTTTTAAATGGCAGGAATTTACCACTTTGATACATTGCTGTTAGATTCAGTGGGCAGAATCTTGCACTTCTTTTGCTACCAAGTGCAGTTGTCCATGTGATTTTTCACCGTTGTATGAAAATAGCATTCAGAAAACACCAGTCTAGATACAATTGCTTTATCTTTTGTCTTCGTAACCAATTTTAAGGTTTTTTGGGGGTTGTTTTTTTTTTTTTGTGGGTTTTTGTTGTTTTTTTTTCACAAGCCCCTCTCCTGAAAGTAAAAAGCAATAAATAGTTAGGCTGGGTGCTCTGTAAAAGTAGGGGTTTGACCTTTCTATTTATTGGTATACTTTTAACCTTGCAGGTTTCTCTCAGTCTTTCAGCTTGGTGCCATTTTCCCCTGCTAAAGTGTGGCAGCAATGCAGTGTTGGATTATTTTCTGAACAGTTCTTGAACTGTTTCTCATGTATTAAGGGAGTCTTTAATTAAAATGAGCAGTTGCAATTTAATATTTTGTCTTTCAGCTCAGGCTGACTACTTCCCATTTAAAAACTTGCTCCTGCTGTGCAGTGATAGACTGTGCAGGCTTTTGGGGTTTAACTTCTCTGCCTCTGTAGAAACTTCAACTAGAGTAAGTAAGTAAATCAAGGTGTCCAGTTTAAATTCATTACAAATGCTGCATCATTATTGTTCAGCCAATTTCCATCATCCCCTTGCAGTTACTTTGGTTTCCTTATTAGTAGATATCCCTGGATGTTCCTGGCCCGGAAAGTCATTTGAAAATTCCTGTCGTTTCCTGTGCTGCAGAAAAAGTGCCTGCATGTTCCCCAGTCCCACAGAACCATTGCCAGCATTTTTCTTTTGCTTCCTAGCAACTGCCAATTTGGCAAAAATGAATGTGTGGGACCTGGAACTTTCTAAGCTGCAAGAGATGCAGAAACAAGGCTCTGTTTGTATTGCATGGATGTGTTTTATAGTTGTTTGAATAGCAAAGAGGTGTCAGTGTCACCAGCCTGCCAGCATGGGAGATCAAGGAATAAATTTTCAGGCAAAAGATATCCCTCCTCTGTAAGAAGTGTTTGTAGAAAAGAGCAAAGGCAGCATGAAGAAACCACTACTATGTAATGTGTGGTACCATTTCTCTATGTAACTAATGGTCTCCAGCCTTGGCCACTGCAGTCAAGAGTGTGAATGCAAGTTTAACTGGGGTGGTTTTCAAGAACTCTTATTCAGATGCAGTGTTTTCAGCAAAGAGCTCATGGTGAGATAATCATCTCAGTATAAAACTGCCTGCTCACTTGAATTCTGCAGCCCACACTGAGCTTTGTGCATCTTCCGTTAGTCTGAGGCATGTTGACACTAGCTGCCAATACCATGGACTGCAGAGCACACACATAAAAACTGTCACACCTCTGGCTCGTCCCTCACTTGAGTGAGGGAATCCTGCATTGTCTGTGTGGTCTTTGCCCTACTTAGCCCTACTTTCTACTTTTAAGAAAGGTGTTGTGTTCCTCCCTCCTCAAAATTGCAAAGGTCACTGTCTCTTTTTGATCCTGCTAATCCCAGTTACAAAATTGCTTGGTGCGTGTTTAAAAAACCAAAACACAACCCCTCCAAACATTTTGGATTTTGGTTTCCTTATTCCTTCTCTCTACTTGCATAATCTGCAGTCATGCTTTTGCATAGTATTTCTGATAGGAACCACGAAGCAACTTGCTTTGCACTGAGAATTCATAACTAAATGTTCTTTTTTTTTTTGTTGTAATGTTTTGTCTCTTCAAGCACATTTAAATTCTAACATTTGAAGCACCTGATTCATTTTTCTTCAGAACGTTGGAAACAAGTTCTCCCCTGGCTGAGATCTTGCACAAAACATTTCAGCCTGCAGCAATCTTTTCTTTTTAATCTGGAGTTTTAGTAAACTCTCAAAAAATTGGGTTTATAATTGAAGTGACAGCACAACCCTAATTGTAGCACTACTGGCACACCTCCATGACCAGAAGCATACATTGCTGCAATTTTTAAGAATAAAATTAATCCCTGCTATGCTGGGCAGTGGACTTTGTGCTCCCTGCAGTTTTCTGAATTTGTTATGTTTTCATCCAAGTCTGAAAATTATAATTCGTGGCACTGAGGGTGGACCAGCTACCTCTCCAGTTGGCATAAATCAGTGTGATTCAACTGGAGGCAGTGATATTGTGCAGATTAGCCTGAGGTGATAGAGTGGCATAATAAATTTAAAAATGTGAGTTTGTAACATGGAGGGAGTTTGTGTTTTCTCAGGTGGACTAGTTGGGTACGTTTGATAGGGGTTTTTAGTGTACAGTAAGCAGCTGAAATTTCCAAGTCCTATTTTGTACTAGGAAACATCTCTTCAGTAAAGAAAATGGGGCAGCTTCCTTAACCACACTTTATGCAAAATCTTATCTTTTCTGTGAGTTGTTGAATTCAAGAGAGATCAAACTGTTGTTTAAGATCTTGGGTAACGATCAGACCTGAGTAGCCTGAGCTGCTGGGTGGTCCCAAGGACACTGTAACCTGCTGGCCAGAATTTACCTTGTATAGTAACAGATATAGGGAAGAAAAATAGACCAGTGTCATCTTCTCTTCTCATTGCATGTCTTGTGATACTAGCTGGCATATGAATATGTAATTCTTTATATAATCACCTGTAAAAGTCTGTGGTGTAACGCACCTAGCCATGGGACTCCAGGTCTTTGGCAGGAATGTAATGGCATATTAGATACTGCTTGTTATTTCCAGTTGTCAGGAGTGACAAGTGAAGCAGAGCGTCACAAAAGTCATTCTAACAAGTGCAGGGAAAAAACCAACAAAACCTACTTTGAAACGGCTTCCACTCAGCTCAACAGACAGAAGTCATGGCCATGAGGGCAGCTGAGGGATCTATACTAACAGTTCTCAAATAGCAGATAGGCTAACCAGCCTGGAAGAAACAGGTAATCTTTCACACCTTGCCAGGACTATCTTCAGGACTTCTGTCACTTGCTATCTACTTTCTTTACTACTGCCAGCAAATCTTCTGCTGCCACTGCTTCCAGTTCAAGGAGCAAGGTGCAGACACACCCAGGCTTAACCCGATACAAAGCCAGCACAGGTCTAGCAGAGCTTTTTCATTTGGGCTGTACACGCATGACAGAGGGTGCCTGCTGCATGATCTGCATGCCATGCCTTGTTCCTGCATCCTGTTTTCTAGAGATGTGCCAAGGACACAGAGGCAGTTGGATACCCCTCCTCCCTGTGACAGAAGGATCAGTGTTTATAGAAGATAAATGGTGGCTTTGTCTTGAAAGGGTCTCTTCTGGACCAGGCTGAGGTCAGAAGCTGCAGATACTATTGCTTGTCCTGCCTTTTTTGAATGGACTGATAAATGTTTTGTCATTTAACATCTGTTAATCTGAGACACCTCACAAGTATCCCTGTTAAAGGGCACGTAAATGACAGCATAAATTAATGTGTTTAGCACTTGAGGCAAGGCTGCATGTATATAATAGATTAACTGCACAGTTACGAATTTAATATTGCATTGCTTAACATTCCTTGATAGCTGTTGCTTCAGTACGAGTCCTGCCCCTCAGATCAAATAGCTCCATGCTTCCACTATAATTCCTATGGGGAGTTGTTCAAATCATATTTGATTCTCCCTTGAAGAGTATATGGGGGAGGCACATGACAGAAATCACTGTAAACATACCAGTCTGCATCACTTCCACCAGCAGTTCCCACTGGTGTTATCTCTGACACTCAGGCTAACTTTTTGTAACCATCATGCAACATCATGAGTAATAATCTGTTGTTAACACACTGTCCATCAGAACTGTTTACTCACAGAGTGACAGCTAACACATCTGGACTACATACTGTGTTTGATCTGAAATACCAGACTCACTCTACTGTAACAATGACAAAACCATACCATGGTTGTGCAGTTCAAAGCATAAAATGTAAGGACTGTATTGTTGTCTGATTCAATTTAAAATATCTATGTAAATATAATTCTATGAGGTATTATAAAATAGGTAGTAAAAAATATTGTATAAAAGGAAGAAGATAGTCTTGTAGCAACAGACCTCTAATATTTTCTGCAGTGTCCACCTTTACAGTGTAATTGGTACTACTTAAAAGTTATAAAAATCATTCTTTAACTCGGTTTTATAAGAGTACCGTTTAGCAAATGCACTGTAGCAGCATAAAACATGTATAAAGTCTGTCTTAGTACTTCTGGTAAATGTCTTGTGTCAGACCATCTCCATGGTCATCAAAGCTGCATATTCATGTAAATGAAGAATTGTGCTCTATGCTTTATTGCAGAGAAGGCTTTTTGAACATGGATTATATCTTTTGCAGATGTAAAGAGGGACTCTGTAGTCATCCCTCACCACCTGGGAGACTCAGTGGGGGAATACTGCATCTGTCCCTTGCTACTTGCCTTTCCTGGGGCCTTTAGGACCCAAAGGGGAACAGCAGCTTAGCCTCAGCCTGCCTGAGTCCCTGGTAGAATATCTCCAGAGGAGTTCACTTAGCCAGTGAAAATAGTGGCTGTTGTAGACTCAGGCCAAGCAGATAACATTTGCCCGCAAGCCTATCAAGTGGACAAACAAAGCCTGACCATTTGCCCTATCCATACCCTTAATACATTTGGAGTTGCAACTGCATTTTTCTCTGGGGAGTCATTCTTTTCTAGCTATAGCCTGCAACTTTTCCAGTAGACTATGGCTGTATCTACAGGACACAGGTGTAATACTTGTCTATGTATACAGAACAGAGCTTGCAGGCTAATAAAATATAATTTAGAATAAATGTTAACATTTAATAGAAATATCATAATTTCAGACCAAGTCATTCAATAAATAGTTAGGGAGGACATAGTGGTTTTGTTTCCTTCCAAAAACATAAACCATTTATATGCTTCAAACTGACAGTTCGTGTCTTACCCTTATTAAAACTCACAAGCTATAGGCTTTCCTTTTAGATTCCTGATTAAGTTTTCTCTCAAGTTTCCCTTTTATTTACCCAAAAATTAAATAACAGCCCTCACAAGTAGATATTTATGTTTTCAAAATGTAAGTGGAAGAGATGAGAGCAGGGAAATGGGGATAACTGGAAGGGGACAGATGAGAAGTAATGACTTTTATTTATTTCTCTAGATCGTGTTTAGCAGGATTCTGTGTAATGAGGGTTTTTTGTGGTCTGAAGAAGTCTGAGATGCATATATTCCTTGGTTAAGGTGAAGAATCAAATAGTGCTGGGTGGTTCATTTAGAATGATGCCGTAAGGCAAGAAAAAGTACTCTGGCGTGTCACATGAAAAGAATGATCAAATAGATGTTTCATGACTGGAAAAATTAATACTAAAGGGACTTACAGGGCAGAAAAAATAATTATGTGGAGTTGACTCTCAATTTTACCTTTAATGATCACCCTCTTTTCTAGAGGAGCTCCACCTTTAGACAAAAATAATCATTAAAAGACTCTAATTTATATAATTTTATCCTTTGAAACTACTGTTCTTCATAAGCCTAAGAGTGTCCTTTTGCAGTAATTATTCATTCTAAGAGGTAGGGATATATGGTGGGGTTTTTCCTTTGGTCTTTTACACCCTAGGGGAAGAGCTTGTTTGGAGATTTTTGTAGTGCTAGATGGTATATAAGGTGTACAGGAAAGATTAAGTTAAAGAGGAAAAGGTAAAAGTAATCTTGGCATCTACTTGAAATTAGAGCCTTACCTTCAGAGTGACACTGAATTATTATCTGGCAGGGAAGGTACTGCAAAACAAAGAAACGGTGTGTAGCTATTCCCCAGAAAGACCTGATTCATGTCACAGTCTGAAATGAAGTCTATGGAAGACTGGAGACCTGACTCTGAGCTCTTTTCCCCGAAGAGGCCTGTAGGAGTGTCATGGGTTTCCTAACTGCAGTCGTGATCTAATCACTGTCAGCAGCTTTCAAGCAACCTGCCTTTTTCTAATTAGTAAATAGAAGAGATTTCTAGAGTGAAAGCAACTGGATGTGTGGAACCTTCCACATCAGAAGAGCTGTTACACTGTAGGTTGTATGCAGGTGAACTGTTTCTAGAAATTGCAGCTCTTCATGAAATTCCTTATTGTCTTGTAGCTCTAAAACTGTAGATGAGTGTATGTCTGTACTCTCTCTGGTTTCTGCAAGGGGGTATCTGTGAGAAAAGCAGGAATACAGCAACTATTGTGACCTTGAATTTCCTGATTCTGGACTTCTAATGTGAACGTGGGACAGTCACAGCATTTTTTTGATCTCTTTACTTGCTTTGTGCAACGTATAGTGATTAAAGTAACGAAGAAGCTGAATGATGTTATCTTTTATTTCTCTGCACAGAAGGTACTCTTCAATTTATACTCCCTTGTTCACTTTATAAGTAGGTGGAACTATGTACGCGTTAAAGGCACAAATTTGATAAACATAGCAAAGTTAAAACCAGCATTGCAAAAATGACTGAATCCCCTGGGCTAACAAGAGTCCTCTTGTTTATGTTTTCATATATTTCATTGGACAGTTTTTATGTTAAAGCCAGCTGTCACAACCTGATGTTTCACAGCCTTCACTGTTGGAACATGCGTGTGTTCTGGCATCAGTCTATGTGGAATATCTGTTTGAACAAACGTAGTGTCAGGGCATGCCAGTTACGGCCGTTTGCATTTAGTTACAGCAGTTGCTGAGTGTACCTTGAGGGTCAGCATTCAGCAGGGAATGAAGTCAATTTTGGCATTTCTCTAATAATACTTTGACTTCAGTATTTGTACCTCATCATAGTATATGGGGAAAAAAATAGCTTTTCTACTGAAGCTGGAATAGCTTGCCTGGCTGCAGGACCAACATAGCTGTGAGGACTCTGTAGTTGGATTGTGAAGGACATTGCAAAGGCTTAAGTGAAATGTAAGTTCTGAACTGAAACACCGATCCCTAAGACCACTATAAAAAACCCAAAACCATTAACTGCTCCCTGGATTGCTTCCTTCCACAGACTCTTTCTAGCTACAAGAGGTTTTCTGAGTAAATGTCCTACTCCCATGAATAACCCTATAATAGCAGCACAGGTTTTTGTTGCCCATAATCTGATTCTTTTTACATTCTGTAGGAACCCTTGTGTAAGGATGCAAATAATTTATTAGAAACGATAGAATATGTATTAGGCCTAACTGCATTCAAAAGCTTAAAAAGTTCTCCAAAAATAACCTGGTGAGGTCACAGCTTTATTCATACAAATGAACGTAGTATATGTGCAATGCCTGCCATAAATGTTCCTTTCTAAAATGTGCAGCATGCTCACCTTCTTTGCAGTGTTGACTGAAGTGAAAGAATCCAATAGTCTGTACTAGACTAGTTGTACACAAATCCATTCATCATTAATCACACTTGGGGAGAGGGTGCCCTTCTTGGAGTGAATTATTGTCAGAAAACTACAAACAGCACAGCCAGATCATTGTGTAGAACAGTTTCATACGCAAAAGGAATAACAAGAGAAGTATTTGGAAAATCAGAAGAATGAGGTCAGTGAATTAACGTAAGTTTTAATAGAAATATTCTAATTAATCAATTGTACCTGTAACAAATGTTATGTCTACAAGTAGTCTAGATAAAAAATAGTAAAGAAAAGGAAGTATTTCCTTCCATAAATGTAGAAAGGCTGACCCAGACAACTCCCACTGACCTCATATTCAAACTCAATGAAATAATGGATCACAGTTAATTTTGGGGCCTGCCTGTTCCTGGTGGGAACAATATGGAGCAAATACACCTCAGGGTGGTTCTGCTGAGTGTTGTTTGAATACTGTCTGGCATTCCTGGGGAGCACAAGTGTTGCTCCATCTTGTGCCTACTTTCATAGTTGTGGTAGGAATTAAAATGAGACTTGTTTATATCTGGTTGTAACACTCCTCTTGGGGTGCAAGGAAGGAGCAGGAATTAGTTTGTGTCCTCTGAAGAGTGCAAGGGTTTTAAAATCTAACTGGTCCATTAATATGACATAAAGGGATAGAAAAAGTCCTGGTTGGTTTCCTTCAGTTCCACATGCTAAAGGAAAAGTCAGCTGGATCAAAGCATGTTGAAAACACTGAATCATGACTGTTCTTAAACCACTGCAAGTTAAAAAAGCTGAACCAATGAATTGCAAACTGCAGGCACCAGTCTATAATGCAAGGATGCCAAATCTACTTTATATTCTGGTGTGCAGAAGGGCCACTTACAGCAGCGGTACTAAATTCTGCACAGTTATACATAGATAAAATCTAAATTTGAATACCAGTATGCTGCTCCTTGATACTTGGCACTGCCTGAACCAGTTTGGGACTGATTTGCTTTGGGCCATAGCTACCCTTACATAGTGTTTCTTCCTAGCTTAAACCCCTGTGAGGAAGATGCAATGCAAATATGAGTTTACTGCTTCCAGGCTTGAACTGGAACCTCTAGACAGGTCTGCAGAGCTTCGTGAAATCTTATGGCGTGAGTCAGCGTTCTGCCTCATGCACTGCTATGCAGTTTTGACATGAGCCAACATTCATGGGGAGTCCATGGGCCAGGAGATGTTTTGCAGATTAGGTAAGCCCACCAGCTGTTTGCTTGGCACTCGTGCTCTAATTCTATCTTCAGAAGTATTTTTTCCGATTTGAGTTACGGACCTCCATGGTACACCTTTGTTGAGAGAAGGTTGCTAATGGGAGAAAATGTTTTGCAAGATCAAGCCCAAGGAAAGGAAAATGTGTGGTTACACTGAATATAAGATTAAAAAGCATGTATGCGTTACACTGAATTTGTATTGAATAAGGTATTACACAAGGAAAGGTCTGGAAAACGGAGCAATAAGAGAAGGTTTCAAGACTGGCAGCAGTCAGATACAGTTTTCAGTGTTTAATTTCTTTCTACATAGTATTCCACTGCAAGGTATAAATATTGCTTTATATCCACAACTAGGATATGCTGTTAAAAATATTTATTTAGGATATTTCAGATCCATCTGAAATAATTCTGAACTTGTGTACACACATCAACATGTTTTGATTGGGATGTGAAGGTCCAAGTTTTAGATTTTTTTGCTTTACTGGTAGATGGAGAGAGTTTTTCTTAGTGCAAAGCCAGAGGATTTTGGTGGTTGACATAACATATGTAGTGCTACAGAACAGCTTATTCCAAAGAAGCAGAAGGACAGCCATGATTATTTTTAAATAGTAATATGTGTAAATTCCCAATATAAATCATATAATGAGCCTCTCTGATGGGGAAGTGGAGCACTTTGTCAAATATGGATTAGATTTCTGTTGGCAGCCATGTATTTTCCTAAATTCAAATGACAGTTGTTTTGTCCAAGGAGACATCTTTAATTTTCTATCTGACCTGAGTGATTTGCATACAAAGGATCTATGGCAAAAAAAAAAAACACTTAAATGTTGGTATTTTTATTGGTTTAAAAAGACTTGCGTCTGCACCCTTCATTTCAGAAGATGAACATCTCTCTCAAGATCTGTATATAGATAGCAATTACAGAAAGCAGTTCGCCCACACATACAGTGGCTTAACTCTTTAATAACAGTTTATTTTTGCAGAAAACCATAAGCATATCTCAATTGATGCATTCTTCTTGTTCTGCAGAATTTCTTGTTTCCTTATACTCTTTGGGAGCATGACCTAATAAGCAGTGTCACAGCAGTACTACTGTTGTGCTCACCAGTGTCCACACACTCAGGGGGAAAAAAAAAGTGGTAAGCCTGAAAAGCTTTTCATTTATTTCCATCTTAGTCCCAATAAAGAAATGAGCAATGAGTGCTTCTACAGCACATAATGCAGAAAATTGATTTATTATCTTATGAACAAAGAATAATTTAACTTTACCCTAGCTAATATTGAGACAAAATATATATAAACCCCTGAAAACAAATGCTGTCATGTGAGGTTTCAGGGGCGTTTGTGTAGTGCAAAGCCATGTTTTGTCTTACACCATACGAAAACTCGATTCCTGCTATTTTTTGGTGCTCAGTTGTTTCGTTATCTTTTCCTTCCCATCTCTGTTTACACTTTTAATATCTTGCACAAGTATTGATAGTGTTAATTTGAATTCAGACCCACCATGACAATCAAAGCCTTCAAGCACCATAGGGAATGTCTTGAGGACCCTTTCCACTTCCATTCCTCTATTAAGCTTCAGTTACTCTTCCATAGGAGCCATAGCACATCCTTTACCCTGTTGAGAAACAAAAGCCGTTTGGATGGGGAAAGTAGCATTCAGCAGTTCTTTCACAAAAGGTGCAAGAGAGGAGGAGTTGTGAAAAAATCATGGTTATGGGGCTCTTTTGTCTTACTCATTTTCTTTTGAAACCAGTTAGATATCCCCCCCCCTATTTTTTCTTCTTACTAGTGCTCCAGCACCAGAATCAAATAATTTGCCCTGAAACCACCCCTAATTATGCTTTGGTTTAGAGGAAAAACCTATGAAGCTGTGGAAATTATGATATGGGTGCCATTGGGGTGAAAGTGCAAATCTCCTAATGGAGACTATGGATGATGCGAAGTATCGTATAGCTGACATGCAAAAGGTATTTGGTTCGAAGGCAGTTGCCAGAAATCTTTCCTGGCCCACTATAAGTTGCAGGTGGGAAGGGCAATGGAGAAATCAGGACAGAACTGAAAAACAAAAAAGAAAACCAAACCCCAACCCAGTTAGTTCAAAACTGTTTTGATCAACATCCTTCATTATCTGGATAGGAGTAACACAGGAGACAAGTGTGTGTGTGTGTATACCCATGCGTGTATGTATGCACTTTTATACTTTGTATTTCCGTTCCTGGCAGTGCCACCCGTCTCTTGTATGTCTGCTCCCTCTCATCCTGTATTAGCTTATATAGATTTTGGTCTCGTGACTGTCTTTTCGTTATGGATACATATGATTCCTAGCACAGTTACCAGCTTAATCCTGATTTTAGGCTACAGAAAGCCTCAGTTAATAAGCAGTGGTAACATTCACCACATAAATGGAAAAATGAGGGGGGGGGGATGTGCAGTGGGTGTTTCCCCTTCAGCTGGCCTGGGCTTTCCTACCTCTGATCTATGGTGGTTACTAAAAGAGTTAACTTTTATATGACCAGGCAATGTTTTTGGCAAAATGGATTGCAGGATGGACTTTTCTGAAGGCAGAGGAGCTCTGCTGTTGTTTGAACTTGAACATTATTTGAAGTTGCTTTTTTTTTTTTTTTTTTTTGGCCTCTTGGGCATAAATGGAACAGGTGTGTGTTTGCCACAGGCCACAGCTCGGGAAAGCTATGTCAAAGCACAATGAGGTCATTGTGAAACATCAGTATTCTTCCCGAGACCTGGCTATTACAGAGAGGAATACTTCAGAAAGCTCTGTGAACTGGATTCCAGGTGAAAGACAGAAAAGACTCCAAGAAAAATCTGTATGTCTGCCTAATTGTGTTTGCCCAGTGAGAACTACATCTTATCCCTTATCTCTGAACAAGCTATTTAAAACAACTGCTGTTGACAGTGAAGTGGGTTTGCACACGTCCAGTGTTGGGTTGATCTCTGAGTGCTAAGGAGATCTGGTTTCTTTAAACAAATCATTCTGCATGTGAACAAAGTGAATATTTTCAGTGTAAAGTGTGCTTTGACTTTGAGTGTGTCAGGAAATACTGTACCCGCTAAATGATTATTAAATGGAGAGGAGGGAGGAGTTCCCAGGCATTACGGAGCTGGCTTTTGCTGCCGGAGTCCTATCTGACACCACCAGCACTGTGCCAGGAGTGAAAGAATATGTTGTATAACTCACTGGCTCTACCATGTACGTAGTGGTACTCTGCAAATAAACTTTCTATCCAGGTATTTTTGGACTTCTGCCTCAAACCAAGCGGATAAGGAGCATTTATGGCTCTAGCAATAAAATAGTGCAGATGTTCTTTTTCGTATGTGCAGTACTAAAAAGGAAAGCCATGCTATGGTTTTATCAGATCAACTTGAAGTCAGTACAAGTGTGGCTCAGGGTTGGGATTTATGCTTTCACAGCAACGTATCTTTTTACTCCAAGAAGGCTTTCAGTGTTTGTGCTTAAAGTCCCATTTTAAGCCCCCCAAAGTGACAACAATATGGTTTTCTTTGTGAGATCTGAATGTGTCTGGATTAGGTCACTTCACTCTTTTATAGCTTTAACCAGCTTCAACTTGTACTGTGGTGACACACATCTGCTGACTCGATGGATCAGTGCATTAAGCTTCAGGCTGACTGGTGGGCCATGCTTGAAAGACTTTTGGCATGTGCTGGTGCCTGCATTTTTCACCCTTGACTGAAAGCATATGCTTCATACAATTGAGACAGTGTTAGCATGTGGGTCTCAGGCAGCCTCCTACACATCTGGCAGAGCCTGGCCCTCCTTCCAGGTGAATCATCTCTCCTGGGAGGGTGGCTTGCAGCACTGTGGCATCTGCAGAGTGGCAGGAAGTGTCTGAATTCATCTGAGAGTGATTTTTATCTTCACATGCTTTTCCAATTTCATCAGGCCCCTCATGCTACATTCCAAGTGACATGATTAAACCTGCCAAAGACAAAGGGAGGCTGATTGATAAAAATTATCTTTGACCCTTCACAATCTGTCATAGCTTAAGATAGTAGTAATAATAGTAGTAATGATGGAATGAAATAAGTGTTATGCGAAGGAAGCTATTATTGTTTGAATAATATTCTGTAAAACAGGATTACTTCCTTGCTTTTTGTTTCCATTTTATCACACAAATTAACTTGTCATCAGCGTAATGGAAGAATGGACTGCAAAGGATTATAAACTTTACGTTGACTTTAAGTGGCACTTTACTGTGATTTCCATTGGCTTGGTTTTATTTTAACATATAGGTTTGAAGGCACTAATAAAGATGCAGACCAACAGCAAAGGATCAGTTTTCAGAGAGGAGGTTAGACATTTAGGCAGGAGTGGTTTTTAACAAGGAGTGTATGGATCTATTTTTCTCAATATGGAAAGAAAGTCCTTGAAGGAAGGTTCTAAACATACCCAGTACTGCACAGCAAATAGAATATTTTCTAAGCACAGTACATAAAAATATTTTTATTCTTTAGTCTGCTGCACTAGTCCAGGCACTTGTGTTATATTTCCTCCCAACCAAGCATCTGGATTGATACAGATGATCTGCAAGAAAGGAGATTAACTCTTTGCACCCTGAGATGTGTTGCAGATCTGTTGCATGTGCTGGCATTTCAGTAATGCCACTGAGAAAAGGTTCTGATAGAAATACAGTCAGGCTTTTGTTGTCTTTAGAATGTACCCTTGATTTTGCCAGAGGATAATGAAAAATAGGCTGTAAAGCATATAGATATGTTTTGTACAGATATGTACAGGTATCTGTATAAGCTACGGAGAAGAGAGCATAGTGCTCATTTAGCTCTTGGTTAGTGTAGTGTTAATGACAGATAATTCTGTTGATTTCATTTCAGTTATTCTGAATGAATGCATCTAGTGAGGGCAGAATCTGACCCACTCTGCTTTGATGTGTGCTCTGCTCTGTCAGGAGCTGCTAGGTTCTTTTGAACAGATGCCTGTATTCTACTGATACGGGGTCATTAAAAAGATCAAGATGACCAAGCCAGAGACATTCGGATAGCTGCAGACAGCTGCGCTTTGCCTCTGCAGTCTACATGAGGTGGATTCTCTATGAATTTTCCCTCTGAGGTTAGTTGTGTGTGGGAGCATTTTGCATACTGACCACTGCCAAGCCTCAGCCCAATGGCTGGATGTACGAATCTGGGCAAAGATTACAAGTTACAGCTCTTTCTGAGAAAGCTGTAGGTTCCCAGGTATCATGTAGGAGGAAATCCATGCAGGGCTTGTGTTGGACAGGCTATGAGAAAGTTGCCGGGCTTTTCCCAGAGAGACAAGGCAGAAAATAAATAGTTGCTGAGTGTATTGTTTCTGTACTTGCAAAGGTTTGCTGTTTAGTGTTCTGTAAGTACAGGACTTTGCAGTTTACTGCTACCACAGCAAAGCCAGCTGGTCACCAAGTAGCTGAGTCAGTGTTAGATAGCCTCCAAGGCTTCCTTCCAGACACTTTATGGAGGAGTTAAATTTGCAAAGAATACTAAGATATCCTCAAGCGATTGCAATGGGTACCAGCTATCAACTGTATCAGGTAATAGTATTTCAAATCTTGCCAATTTGCTAATGAGAAACTTCTTTGGTCCTCTGTGAAGAGGACAGTTATATCTTCTCAAGTACCAAACGTTTAATTCTACCTATTCAGTGTTGGGTTTGTGCCTTTTTGTCTCTCTACTGCTGTTATAAAGTACCATAATTCAGTGTAGATTGTACCAGTGTGCATTTCTTCATTTTGTGATTTTTCATTTAAAGTCTATTGGAGATAAAAGGTGGAAGTTATTATTGCTTATGTACAAATATATATGTAAGCAGAATAGCATCATTTAGAGTAGTAAGTATGGTGTTTGCTCCTCAATGCAAATAAAGTTCAGCTAAATTCAGTGTGAAACACTGAATACTTGAAATGAGAGCAGAGTAAAGCCACACTTCTGTGTTAGGATAGTGAAGCATAATCTGCATTTTTTAAAAAGGCATTTCACACATGGGATCTTCCCCAGCCATATTTCCTGATTCAATGAATGAGTTGGTAAAGGCAATAGGAAGAAGCTCCAAAGAGCTGGGCTACATGCCGCTATCATTTGAATGTGGGATGGCAGAGCTACTCAGCTTTGACTTTTCCACATGACCCAAGACACAAGTAGTGCCTTCAGCAGTGCTCTGGGGTGGGAGGAAAGAGTATCACACTTCCACCAGTGAATCCATGCCAGCTGAAAAGAAAACCAGCCCAGTGATGAAACTGGGCCACTTTTAAAGTGCCACAGTGGAATCCTGTGAGATGGCAGCTACATAGCCTTTCATGTGGACCTGCATGGTTTTCCAGAACAGAAGGAGAAGAGGCAAAATAGACTGACATTTGATCCTTCTCTTGGAAAGCCTCTTTCATTAAGTAGCTGCTGATAGGAAGTGTCATTCAACAGCTATAAAGTCCAACAGTTGCAGATAGGTCTCTGGAAGGGCCCTAGTCCAAACTGAACTTGAAGCCTGCAGAGCCAAGGTGGGGATGGAGGTGCAGGCATGCTGAGGCACAGCTGGGCAGGACAGCTCTCAATGGGCAGAGCACATGCACTTGTGTGCCTTGTCCAGTCTGCAGCCAGGCAGGTAAAACCGTCTGGTCTTTAGAGATGTTGCAGTAACTTGTCTTTATGGCAAGCTGTGCATGCAGTAGTCATTGCCTTCCTTCCGACCTCCCCTCCTCCAGTTAAGCTGCTGAGAACGTTTTTAAATGAATTGGTATTTCTTGCCATTCACTGATAGCAGTTTGTGTGAATATGTAAAGACATACACACACCATGCTTCTTACATTCAGTAGCGCATCTCTTTGAAGATAATTGTAATAAGGCATAAAGATTACTTCATTGTGGCAGAATTATCCCTTGCCTATACTAAAAGAAGTGGGGCTGCATTTTTTTTTCCCCCTGAAAACAGAGCAAGATTTGTTTCAGAATTCCTGTTTGCAGTATTCCAGACCTGGCCCCTATTTCTTTGGTCTTATGCTCCCACTTGGAATCTCTCCACTGTTCAGTTGGGCTTTCCTTCTTTTCTTTTATGCTTTAAGATTTCCAATTTAAGGTTTTTAGATCAGAAGTTAAGAGTATGTGCAGTTGTTCATATATATTCATGTATGTGAATTTAAATGTACAGTGGTATATATTCTAACAATGTACGTATCCGTCTTTTTCCTACTCACTTGCACAGGCTGTTTGTGAAGCGACACTGCATGGGCAATTGTGAGCTAATTACCAAAATACAACATTCTTGCTGCATTTCTTGGCACTTAGATTTAATTGTAATCATGACACTGTATGATGAATTGATTAATTTAATTTGCTAAGTGGAGGGACTGCACTAAAACTTACTCTCCCCATCACACCTCTGAGTGCCCTTGCCACTAGGCAAGTCTTTTTCCAGCTTGTGTTCTCCTTGTCTGGTAAAAAGGTCTGACAAATAGATGCTGGGTGTGTGTGTGCATGCACGCACATGTGCATGTGTTTACTTTGCTCTCATTTACAGCCATTAAAAACTCGATCCCACAGGGTTCTGAGCATTTTTATTTCCTGCTGCCTTTCCAGGGTGAACACCTTGTAGAAGGCCTTGGTGATACCATCCATTGCAGAAGGAAAAAAAGAAGGAGTGGGGGTGGGAGGGGAGATGGGAGAGAGTAAGCAGAGGAACATGACCAAAACACTGAATTACCATTCTTGTTTCTGTCTGTCCAGTGTGTTCGCTGCCATTAGATTCATGACAAACAGTTTGGAGACAGGACTTTCAATAGGTTAATAGGTGTGCATGGCTTTTATCTGCCACTGCCCTCTATTGAATAGAGATATGAGATATGATATTTCAGCTATCTGTAATAATTTCAGTCTTGAGGTATCTGAGACTCCATTAGCTCAGACAGCAGAGGTCACATACTTCTGAACATCTTTAATTTTGTGCAGAAAGTGATATACAGTCTTCTGTCGTCTAATACAAAGGCATGGGGCTTGGAGAAAGCACTCATACTAACGTTAAAATTGTAATAAAGCCCTTGTATTCTGTGCTTGTAGAATTAATAGCTCTCAAGTCAATGCATGAAATGTATACTTAGCTTTAGGAAATGTGTAATCGTCACCAACGCTTGTCGCATACCAAAGAAAAAAAAAGCACTAGGCAGCCTGTAAGGAGAACAAAGTTTAATTTTCCTGTAATCTTACTGTCTGCAAGAAATTAATTGAATAAATTAAAAAGAGCAGCACTTGTAGCTTTAAATTTCTTTGCTTTAGACAGCTCATGGCAAAAATTGCATTTGTGTTGGTTTTTAACCTCTAACATGGAACAAAAAGGTAGATGTGGTCTCAGTTTCTCCCAGTTATTGAGGGGGAAAAAAAAACCTGCTTTGGGTTGTCTCACTATTTCATCAGCTTTCCCTTTAACTACAGCAAGGGACAGAGTTTCATGGTGAAAGAACAGAAAGAAGTAAGAGAGCTTAACAGGGCCCTCCAGGTAACATGAAAGAGTGCCTCAGTCATCCTCTGTCTTGTTACTCTAAACACCAACTGCATTGTCTCGAGTCGTTTTCCCTTGCGGGAACACTTAGCCTTACCAAACACAGCTCAGCCTTACAGGTACATTCCCACCAATTAAAGAGGAGGGGTTCCTCACAAGTCCTGCCAATGCACCCACCTAGCTTGAGCAAAGATTGCCAAGTACAACAAACAGTGCCAAAGCGTGTGGTGGTTTTGGGCTCTGCTCCAACGGGGACCAAGATGAGACAGTCACAACTTAGCCTTTACAGAAAGCCAAATCTTTGTGTATTCCTCCGGATTAAACTTGGAGCCATCCTCATCATGTAATGGAGCTGTACCTGGGCGGTTGCTGGCCTCTTCTCCTGGCAGAGCTCCACCCTGAGAAAGACTGGGCAGTGGTGCATGCTTCTGGTTGAGACCTAGGTTGGCAAGTCTGGTTTGTGGCAGTCAAAACTGCAATTCTCCTCTCTTTTCAGCTGTGGAGTGTATGAATTTGATGAGGCCTTGCAAAACACCAGCCTCCCAGAAAACAGAAAATAGGTACCTTCCAGTCTTGGATCTAACAAAGAACTGAACCCAGAGGGTGGGGTTTGGATGAAGGTTCAGATCTGGATTCCCTGTTTAGTTTCAGTATTGTGGTTTTGGACCATCAGTAGTGGTAACATACAAATGATTTTTCACTCTAAAGAGCACTGTAAAATGCTATTATACTTGCTAATCTCCTTTTTTATACCTTGCCAAGTGAGGACTGCTACTCTGCAGCAATATAGCTTGCGTAGTGGAGGTGCCTGTGTTTTTGCCACTCGTTTTTTCATGGTGGAATGAGGACAGTTTTCTGTACACAGTATTCTGCCCTCCCCTTAAAACATCTGAGTCACACAGCTGTTTCCCAGTTAAATCACAGGCTTGATCTGACTGTACATTAAGTTGTGTTATGCAACACATGCTGGTAAGCTTCGCCACTGATACAAACAGCACAGAAAAATCTGAAGATGGACAAAATCCCTAGAGGTGGGTTTACTTTGTGACAATGACACTTCCATTATAAGCTCACTTGCCTTGACTTACTGAGGGGTTTGGTCCCCATTATTCCTCATTGCAGTATGCTCTGCTAAAGACTGCTTTAAAATCTTTTTGACTCTAACAGAGCCTGCAGTAGAAGATGCTTTACACCATGATACCTTGGGCTGCCATAGCTGTGAACCTGCCCTGGCCAGGCTGCTCTCTCTTAGTGCTGCTGCATTTAGACCCCCAACAAAGAGGAAGGCTCTGGGTGCTTTCCACTGCTTCAGCCTCTCCCTTCTTTGCTGGCAGAGGCCGCGTGTCCTGGTTTACATTGGCAGAAGCCAGCATAGCTCAAGGATGAATTTAGCCCTTGGCACTCCTTGGAGAGCTGACTCAGATGACTGCACATGAAAACTACAAGCTGGTCTTTTATTTAATTCCCCTGAATGTTCAGTGTTTTATTTTTTTATAATTATTTTAATTTTTACTTCTTGTAAAACCATTTTTGTGTTTAGTGGGAGAGATTTGCTGTTGGAGTCCTTGGGATGTTCTGGAGTTATTACAAGAATGGAGTAAAAATAGTTTTCATATGTACAGTACCTTATCCCAGAACATCTCAAGGCCTTGACAAAAACTACGCACAGCCTGATGAGTGGCACAGCTGATAGATGATGTTTTTTATGTTGTATGTGAGAAAAGAAAGGTATGGAAATTATAGGTGATGTGCTCAAAAGTAAATGTCAGATCCATTTCAGAACTAGGATAGAAGTTCCTTCCTCTGAAAACTGTGGGCAAAAGGATGACTTCTGGAGCCTGAATTTCTTATGCCAGCAGCTGCTGTGGATCACATCAGTGATCTGTGTAACTACACCAGTTTGTATCTTGGACATCTCTCAAAATTGACTGATTTTGAATTAAGCATCCTCTGGTCTTCACTTTGAGTGGGGAAACTTGAAAATGTGGCAGTAATATAGACTGTGTAGTAGCCACCGTAGCAGCAATCCCTAGGCAATATCTCAGGGAACATACCAACACTGCTCAGTCTGCTACTGCTGGTGTCCAATACTGTTAGGGGCCTGATACACAAAATCCTGCGCTGGGAAGAAGTGATCAGTCTTCAGGCAACCTGTCTGAACAGAGACAGGGGATCTGCTGGGTACGTGTTGTTAAAGGCCTCAAGAAGGAGAAAGGAACCTCTGGTGCCAAACCTACAACTAGAAGGGAATCTTCAGTTAAGTATAATAAATACCCACAAGTTTAAGCTGGGGAAGACTTGTGCTGTCCCAAGTAGGTGACAGGGTCACATCATATGCATGTTACGGCATTTGGGAAGCTTACACATTCCATGTGAGAGGGTATCTTTTCATCAAGCGGACACTATCTGTGCCTAGGTCTTCTTAGAGACTAGGAGTCCTTGCACCGTGTCTGCTCTACTGGCAGGTTTGCAGCATACAGCACATTCCTTAGATTTTGAGGCATAAAAATTGGAGTTTGTTTTTCATACTGTGCGAATACTTTAGCCTTGGAGAGACCTCTAGACAAGGACAGGAGGGAACAAAGCAGAGATTTGCTTCAGAAATAAAATTCTGCTGCCCTTGTTGCCATTTGCCCATGAAACTGCTTCCTGCCAACTCTGTGCCTGACGCACAATTATGTCGGAAGCAGAATTGGTTGGGGCAAGTTTGTGATTGTAGCTGGCATTTCTGTCATGCCTCATGCTGAACGCACAGCCTCTCCCTGCGTCCTGGGTGTCTGAGCGCATTAGGAGCATTGCAGGAGGAGGGCCTCAGAAGCGAGTGCCAGAGGAGGAGAGCCACGGGGCAGGCGGCAGCAGAGGCTCAGTGTGCAGCGTGCAGTCACGCTCCTTGGGTGATCAGAAAAGGTGGAGGAAAGTCTGTTGGAGCTGTGATGGGAATGTGAGAGACACCGTTTGCTCATATGGTCTATGAGCAAAATGTACCTACTAATGTGTTAGTTCTGCAAAGCTATAAAAGATTTTTTTCTAACTTGGTCCCATGCTACATGCAAATATATTAACATTTGTTTTTTAAAAACTCCAAACTTAACAGATGAAACTGAAATCACTGGATTAGTTTGCAGTGGAGGGACTATACTAATTGCTCTAATAACATTTGACTAGGCTAGCAGTAGTGCTGGGTTTTGTTTCTTAATCCAATCACCTCATGATTACTCTCAAAGCCTTCTCCTTTCTTTTCTATTCTTAACATGCAATTAAAGTGAAACTCCCCTGTATTATTACTGCAAACAACATGAAAGTAAGTGAAGCACATACTTTCCAAATGTCAATGCTTTGCTTACTGCTATCAGTTAAACTGTATTGCTCTGACAGTTGATGTTATTGGATTTATGCCAGCACATAATTTGTCCCCTTACTACTAGAATAAGTAGATGTTGAGTAACAACTAGATATTGTTTGTCTCTGATGTAAAGGTGGGGTTTGCTCTTGACTTAAATAGCTGTAGGAGTCTTTTACTGAATCCACTGAGGAAGACACAAATGAGTGTGTGGAACTGCTAAGCTACAGAAATCTGTCCTTTTGGAAGTGCCCAGCTTTATTCCACATTTATTTCCTAATATTAAAAAAAATATGTAAACAGAAGTCTGACTGAATTGGGCAAAAGAAATGTACTTTCAAAGCAAAATATTTCATAATTTAATTCAAACTAAGTGATTAATTCCATCTTTTCAATGAAACTTTGTCATGCTACCAAAGCACTCCATTTTAACTAGATTTCACTAAAACTCATCCAATTTAGAAAGTCTTTGACACTTCTCTGAGCTGCTTTAGTAACTTATTAAAAACTCTGACTGAATTCTTTTGTTCCTGAAGTTGGAACAAAAGGCAGTAGCTGGATTCCTAGGCACTCCATGCTGCCAAACAGCTTCTATTACTTTTCAGCCCAATAAGCCATGACTTGGACCTCAGTGGGCTTTGTATCATGCTTTTTATGTGTGCAGCAATACCTTTGATAACCTCTGAGGGGGATTCTTTAAAGAAAATTGCACAAAGTTGGCTAGATGCTGTGATTTTGGTGATGAGGGTAAATATCCAGTAGGAATTAAGGTGGATTAGTCAAACTACCTTTATATGCTTGCCAAGCTTTCAAAAGCGAAAGGCTGCCACTAAGCCACAAGACCCTTACTACAAGCAGCACTATGCTACTGTAACTGGTATTTAAATGACTTCAGTGGGAGGTATCTCTTAATAACCATATTGCTAGTGCAGAGTTGCTTAATGACTTCACAGGCAAATAGATAATTAAACCATTAAACAATACAGAACTGAAAATTGTGTCCCCAGCGAACTTCAAAGTTGTCTCCTTAATGGACTGTAAAACCCAGGCCTGGGTCTGAATCACTTAGGATGTGAAGTGGAAAGAAGCATAAAAGAATATGGATTTAGATTTTGCAGCTTGAGCCGTTCTTCTGATAAGTCTTTTCTTTTATTTTCCAAGTTATCTACTTTGTAAATATACCTGTAGGTGTTTAGAGAAGAGCAAAAAATGCTATCAAGTCTTGAACTATGAAGGGGTTTCAGTGTCTATGGTGTTTATCTTTTGTCTCATGGGAGAATAATATGGAGTTCAATAGGAAGATACTGTGAGAGGTATAATTCTAGTAGAGTTCTATTTTGGGGTTTATGGGCACAGGATTTCTTATAATGCAGCATGTTTACAGCATTTATGTTAGGTGCATTTGTATCCTGAGATAAGGCAGAAACTACATTCTGAAACGGGCCCATTTCCTCACTGGAAGGGAAAGGGTGGATGTTTCTGTGTGTGTGCGAGCTTAGGATGGGAAAAGGCAGATACTTTAGTGAGGTCTCCAGTACTCCCTGCAACTCCAGGCAGATATCTTACTTTTTTATCTTTAAATTTTCAGGAACACAAATAGCAACAAGAATGGCAAATAACTTAGATCTCAGCTGGCAAGATCTGCAGTAGTAGTTCTTTTTTTAAGAAAACAAGCCACAGATTTGTTCAGTAAATGCTGTGTCATAGGGACATGTCTTATTTAATGTACGTTTCTGTTCTAGTATATGCATGCGTCTTTTTTGTAGGCTAAAATTAAGCATTTTGATACAGAGCAAAAACAGACTGCAATGTTTGTAAGATTAGAAGGTGAGGTCACTGGGCCACAGGGTGTCTTCAGTTTCATCCTCTGAAAATAGGTGAACATGTTAAAAACCTATGGGAGAGTTTTAATAAGTGAGTAAATCTGACTTCTATATCAAGACTTCTATTTCTTGTCACCTGTCTGGTTTTATTAGATTTTTCACTTCTCAAATAACATTTTAAAAAAGGAAAGAAAACCCTCTGAAGAGGACCGTTGCCTGTAGCAGGAAGTATAATATCCCCGTTTCTCTCTCTTTTTCTCTTTTTCTCTCTCTCTCATTATATGCTGGCATGAACACTCTGACATTGCTAATTGCCTCCACATTACACTGGCTGAATTCCAACAGTAGTGGCATAAAAATTAATGAACAAGACAGAGCTCACACATAAGGAACATATGGTGCAATAGCGGTCAATTGCATTCTAGTTTAAAATAATGTCTTGAGAGAGTCATGATCAAAGCAGTTTCACAAAATGAAAAGGGCCAGATTCTACTTGCACTATATATCTATGCTACCTCACTGTCCTCAGTGAGAGTGCGTATGTGAACAAGGAGATCCCCCAAACTGTAAATAGCCAATGCCAAAAAGTTGTTTCTTTTTCAAATATAGTAGGAATTTCCTCCACCATTCTTACTGTGAAAAATTCTGTGAATTTTCCTTTGGGAAGCAAGGCTGGGGAAGAACAGTCTTAGAAATGAAGAGAATTCCTCAAAGATTTTATTGTTGTCTCTGCTAACAGTGCCTGCCCAGAGTGAGCTATGCAGTTTACAGAAGGGTGACACACAATTATTTCCCATTATCCTAAAATGTGCAATTTAAAGTTAACATGAATTGGTTTTATCTGTGTATATGCTTCACACAAAATCCAGATTTCAAAGCAATTAAGATAGTGTTAATCCCAGGTACTCTCAAGATTCTTTCAAGTTGAAAGCTTGTGTAAGATTAATGTTAAAATTCAGGTTTTATTCTCTCGCCAAAATACATGCTAGGTAACCTCTTGTTAACATTAATGGGAGTTAAATATTTGCACTCAGAGGAAAATAGACCCCAGACATGATACGAAGTATGGGTCTGTTACATAATATAAATAAACATTGCTTGTTTAATAACTTTTACTGACATAATGGAACAAACTGTTACAATAGTATTGCTTGGCCTTATGATATAAATTATTGATTTTTTTTTATTATGCTGGTGATTTCTTACCATTATAAATGTATAAATGAGGTGTTATTTGTCTTACAAGATTTGAACACTAACTTTAACTTATATGGGACAAGTCCTTCAACAGTTTAATGAATTACCAAAATAAATCACTGTATCAGTACAGTACTTCATATACAAGAAAAGGAGCTTTATGTCGCTGCAGCATCTGTATCTTTAGCCAGATGTGGTACTTGGGTCTGTACCCCAGGTTAGAGTAGCCTGGGTGTTGCCCAAACTGAAATGTGGCTGCAGATGGCCCCGTTAGGTCATTACAGCCGCTGGAGAGAGCTGGAATGCAGAAATGCTCAAGCCACATCCCCAACATGCCTCCTGCTACTCTGCAGGAATTTCCTTGGGGCTACCTCGCACTGGCTCATAGCCATTTCTACTTTAACTCCTAGCAGGATAACGAATAGGTAGGACAGCTTATTGGGGCAGTGGGAATGAATGTTAGACAGTTCTTTACCTGTCTGGATAAGAGTCTTATTTGTATTTGAATTCTATTTTTTTTGAGTGTTTCTGAAAGAATTACTGAAATATCCTTTCAGTAATCCTGAAATAGTAATTGCTTCTCATCTGGATTTTCTGAATATGATAGAATGTTGATTTCAGTTTATTTACTTATTTTAAGGTTTTAACCTTAAAATTTTTGCTCAAGACATTACCAATTATAAAGGAAAAATCATACAAAAGCTGAGAGATGAGTTCAATGCAGTGCACTGGCTTCAGCATAATCCTTTCCATTTACAATGCAATTAGATGCTATTCTCCTGCAATTAATGGGCCAAATGACACTCCCACTTATTATAATAGGCTGATATAAATCTGAGATAACACAGATTAATACCGAGGTTTGTGGAAATGCCTGTGTTCTTCAGAGGTGCAACTGGGAGAGAAAAGCAACAGCTGAGCTGCTCTTTCTGCTGCTGTTGCCATAAGCTGGTTTTGGCCCACAGTGTCTTAGTCTATGTATGAGGAAGCAGTTTCTCTCTCTCAGCTCCCTCTTCATTAAAAGAAGGCCAAGGGTACCAGATGGCATGTGTTACAGAGCTTTTTCTTCTAGCATAGAATTTATTTCCAAGATGTAGAATTGCGAGGATTCCTTCAGTCATCCCCCTAGAGTCACAGGTTTGGTATCTCGCCAATGGCATGTAATACACTTCCTGGCATGCTGTAGGAGAAGTAAAATTAGTTCAGAACTTCACTTTACAGTTGTGGCTGGTTTTGTTGGTTTTTTTTTTTTTTTTTTGGTTTTTTTTTTTACTGCATTTGACCATGCCTGGAAAAGGATCTGTGTTTAAGATTTAACCATTTAATTTCCAAGTTAGCCATAGCCTCCTCCCACCCTGGTTGTAGATTTGGACAGTTGTCAAAATATGCAAACACTTTGAGTCTTGTTGCTTAATGCCATATGTGAGTATCACTTGTGCTTTGTTCTGTTTCCTTAGGACGGACTAAAGCACTGGGAGGGAACTGGAAGCAATATTAGGAAATATCATCTATGTAGCTTTTTTTACAGGATAGTATAACTGGTAAAATTTATTTTTCAGGAGCCGGGGTTTCCAGGTGTAGTTTCAAGGTTGCTTTTGTAGATAGAGAAGAAAGAAAACAAACTAGAAAACTCAAGTGAGTAATTACTGAATGTTGTTTCCCTTAACAAGGATTTCAAGTGAATTTAAAGCTATGTGCAGAAAAAACTTCATGGAAGCGTTGTTACAACCCAGTCCTTAATGTGTGCAAATAGATATTTCTCTGGCTTGCAGGTTTGGGTGAAATTTAACAAGTTGAGTGTCAAAAGAAAGTCTATCTCAAGCAGCTTCAGCAAAATACTTCATTTAGCTACTGGGACATGACAATGAAATTCTTTTATGACAGTTCCCTCTTAAAGGCTTTCGTCTTATTTTTTTAAACAAAGTTCTTAGTTGTATTGCATGGGTATGAGTATTTATTTAGTATTATGGGGCAAACTTCCTGGGTTTTGTTAGGGTTTTTTCTGTATCTCTCTTACATTCCCTTGCCATTTTATGGGTGTGCTGTGCTGTTATCTCAAGAACAATACACATCACACCGTATGCATGTAGTTGAGTGAATGTTTATATGAAAAAGGAGATTGTTTCTGTCTTGCTATAATCCATGTTTGTACAATTCTTTCAATGTCTTTAATTGTTTTGAACTCTAAAATGAAATGACTCCTAGATAAAATGAGCTTTCAGCTCTCTCCTTTTGTGACAGATTCCAGAGCATCTCTACCTCAAGGCACGTTTGGTCACCATTTTGCCTTTGTGACCCTTCCTAACCTGTACCACTCAGCAGGCTAGCACTAATGTCAGTACTGTTTACTTGGGCAAGACTGATAGCATCCAGGTGGAGTTTCCAGTCCTCTTTTTTCTTTTTTTTTTCTTCCCCCCCCCCCCTTTTTCTTTATGCAGCCATGGAATGCATACCCTAACTGAAAAGTCAAGCAGCAAACTATTTTGCAGATCTGCCAGGTCTTTTTTTACACACCAGTTAACATCCATATTCTTTTTTACAAACACAGAACAAAACCTCAAGTCAGTGGAAAATGGCACAGTTTAACTTGACCTTAGTGGTCTTCTACCACTCCTAGGTATACTAAAGGTCTGGCTTGCAAATCTGAATTTTTCCTTTTATTTGACCCTTTCCAAATACAGTTTGCAGTGATCTTGTAGTCCTCACTTCTCACTAAAATACTAACATCTTTATTTCATTGATTTAATCACTTGTATTCTGGTTTAGTGATAGCAGTTTACTGTTTTTCTTTCATTATTTACAGATTTAACCTAGATGAACAAGGTCATGCAAATTAGTATAAATCAGCAGACTTATAACTTCTGACGCTTATGATTTAAGTACTGAATTACTGTCCGTGACAGTTGAAAGTTGCAGTTTCTCGCCCTTCCAAATTTAAGACTGGAATGTAATTCTTGGCAATTAATAATAGATCATTAGAAATAACTCTGAAAGTATCCACAATTGAACTGTAAACATGGTGCAACTGATCAGAATCCTGCAGAGTACTGCAGCAGTGTCTGTCAAAGAAAGAACATTTAACAGCGAGTGCTTACTACATTGGCTCCTCCAGCCAGCATAAAAGCAGGGTAGGACAAGTCCCAGTTATGTCTTTGGGGACAACCTTTGCAAAGAGCTTAAATACCATTAGCGTGGCAAACTGTGCTGAGTACTTCTCACAGTGAAGTACAGGAAGTCCAGTATAACCCCACTGCTCAGCTGAGGTTACATTTCTTTAATGCACAGAGTAGCAGTCTGCCACTGAAATGCGGTGTGAGCCTCCGTCCTTTGGCTCCAGTTGTACAGCTCATGCTCCTGCCTCATTTCCAGATAACAGCTAATATGATAGCTGTTTTCTAAGCCTTGAACAGTAGCTCAATGAAGATAGCTATGTAGGTTCCTTGAGCAAATTCACAGATGCAGCACGCTGAATTTTAGCAAGAGGAAGCTGAATTTTCCCATTCAAAAAAGAGGATTTTGTCAGCAGGTGAAAATCTCTAGGGGTGAGATTTTTTTAAACATATTTTTCTTCCTCGCATTGGTCTTGAAATTGGGATTTCCCTTTTTGTGACTGGAGGAGTGACGAGAAGCACTCCCGTCGTTCTGTGCTCACCTAGTTAGTGCCGCAGCACCTTTGTAACTTTGCCACTGAGGATTTGTGCCCTGATAACCTAGTGTTGAGATGGTAAAACTAAACAAAGTACTCCAACAATAATTATTTTCCTTAAGTTTAAAATGGGAGAAGAGCAAAATACCAGTGACTTTGTTTCTCATTAGAATTACTGAGTTTCAAATATAACTGAGTCTTTCATTGTCTGTTACATATTAATTTGGTGTTCTGTCTGTTTAGAAGCTGATGTTCCTTGCAGTATGATGAAAACCTGCTTGTTGTGCCTATGTTCTTGTGAAAGTGAGTTTCAGCTGGTTTTGTTGTGTTTATGGTAGCTGATGGAAATATTGAGCAGAAACCCATTTTTGAGAAGGTTCAGAGAGAGCATTTGTGGACTTGCTATAAAATGGCCGTCCAAGAAAAGAGTTGAGATATTTAAAACTCAAACTAAAATTTATTTACCACAGACTATCAGTGTGTCCTGTTATTATTTACTGTACCTTTGTGCAGGAATACAGTCACTGTTGCTGCTTTTTATCACTGATAGCATACTGGGATCTAATTTTAAATATGCTTTAAAAGGAATTTAAAATAAGAAAACTGTTGGTGTGTGACATTACCTTGATTTGGTAGTGTTTTCTTCAATATTTTTGGAGGCAGGAGATGAGAGAGAGGAAAGATGATGCTTAATTAAGCTCATCTTCCCAGGCCCCCTGTATCAACATTTCTGTAGAGTACTGTGCAGAGCTACGCAGAATATCTGTTCCTGTTTTGAAACATCCACAGAAGGAGCCTCTTTCTCTGCAGTAAAGATAGAGGAAGCCTGGAGAGAATAATCTTTTGGAATATCCTCTACTGGTGCTTGTTAATCATGAGAGAAGTCAAGAAACTGTTGTGCTAAAATCAGTTTTCTCAAGTTCTGTTCTTTCGAACATATGGTTTTCAGATCTTTACAAGAGGTTAACTAATGGAACAATAGCATTAGACTATCTGGCTCTGAAACAGCCCATAGCAGCACAGCCCAAGGTACTTTCTTGCTTCTGCAAATAGAGCAGGCAATAGCGGGGAGAGAGAGAGATGGAATCACCTGTCTGTAATTGCACAGTGGTTTGGTAGAAGGTTGGCAGTACAGTCCAGGTCTCTGAATCCAAAGTCAGCATTTAGGTGATTAGGCCAAATTCACTTGCAAACTGTATAATAAATGTATAGAAGACCAAAGGTACTAGTTGTTTAAACTTGCATCATAAGGTCTTGCTTTGTTACAGAAAGAGCATTTCAAAAACTTTTATTTAGTGAATGCTGCTGAGTGAATGACCTTTTCGCATGTAAGATTGATCTGGACCATGTTTCTGCAGAAGTTAGGTGATTACTTGCAGTGCTAAAATGGGCATTTTCTCCAAAGATAAGAAAAGTCTGGCTTCATTGCTACCTCAGGAATTAAAAAAAAATATAAATTACACCAATAAAAAGGTCTTGCATCATGCCTAAGGTCATTAGCATCTGGCTTTGGGAAGCTGCCAAAGGGAATGAATTTCAAAGACTGAGACTATTAGTTGAGAGCCTGCCAGTCCCAGGAGATCTTACCTCAGTCTTAGAGCAAGAGCTTCCTGGCAGATCTTAATAGCTGTGACAGTACTTTCAGTGCGAGGATATCACTTACCATCGAGTCTAGAACTGCACAGGTCTTGGAAGAAACTTTGCTAGCACAATGAATGGCTCCAGGAAATCACCTGAACTCAGGGAACGGTCGGCATGCAGGTTTTGCCTGCTCACAGAGGTTCTGTCTGCTCCAGGGGAAAACAGATGCTTTACTGCACCTGCCTGACTTTCAGCCCAGCTTAGAAGAATGCACTGCATCAATCTTGTATAGAGGTGACCAAGGCAAGGTGAATCTGCAGGGTCTCTTCCGCAGCCATAAACAGGCAGCTCACTAGATGAGACTGTTGTATATAAACCCATAAGCCAAGAATAGTCAGTATGCAGAGCAGGCACTGCTCCTACGCAGAACTCCAAATCCTTCTCCAGCCAAAAAAACCCCTATCTCATCTACCTCATCTGAAATGAGTGACAGTCACATTGTTTCATGAAATCCCATGTCTCTGTTAGGCACTGAGAAATGGGTCTGTGGTTGAATGTTATCTGCCTGTTAATGTGACACTGCAGATCAGAATAGGTGCCTGTGCTTCCCAGGAGCCTTTACAGACACAGTAGTGAGGACAGTAAAATGCAGGCTTTTCTGGGGTACAAACAGCTGCCCAGGGGTGTGCTTTGGAGCACATTAATTCGTTATAAAAGGGAAGAGTGTGTATGTGTTAGCACATAAATAACACCAAAAAGAACTTTGGCTGAAAGGCATGTGGGAAGTGAACTTCCAAAAAAACCTTAATAAATAAATAAAGCAAACCTGCAAGTCAAATACATCACTAATGCAATTCCTTTTCTTCAGTGCTTTGTGTCCCTTTTCCAGTGTACTTTTGTAGCCAGTGTCTGTTATTGTCTCCAGACAGAAAAAGGTAGTGTCCTTACCTTATTACTGATGGAAACATGAAATTTGGCGATTACAGTGGACAGAGGTCCTTGGTTTCTGGTACAGATGGTAAAAAAAGTGAGCATAAGCAGAAAAGTATTTAACGGTTCACCAAACCCTGCCTTGCTTCACTTTCAAGTTCACCCTCCTGTTGTTCTCACCTGTTCTTAATAGATCATTGGTAACCCAGGTGTAACTGAAAGAAGTGCCTAACATCACTTGCATGGCAATGTAAGTGGACAAAGAAACATGTGATGCTTGTTCCAATAGTGTACTGGTGTTGCTGTATGTAAAGAGGTGAAATATATCTTCTACAAATAAAAACCATCATTGTTCCGCAGAGATAAAATGTTGGATTTTAAAACTTAACCTATGGCTCATCACTTCTACATGAGATCATTGCACAGCAGAATGAATTTCACAAAACATGGTACAGATAACTTCAGAACAGGATGGATTACTGTCTGTCTTTAACCTCAATAACGATGACTGGAAACTGTTCCACCATGTAGAAGTGAAAGTTGATAGGTGTCAGTTCAGTTCCCATATGGATTCAGTTTAGTTCTCACATGGGAAGGTGTACACATCGCTAAAACTGCCATCCTTTTTTCTGTTCTTTTTTTCTTTCCCCCTGGTAAATGAGATCATATTCAGCAGGATCAGGGAAAGCAGAGTTGAGTGAGCTGTAAAAGAGAACATGATTTCTAGAGTTTGTCTCTTCAGAGCTAGATTTGGGTGGTATGTGGGACAGGGCAGGACAGCGTACACACCTAGTCGCTGCCTGCAGGTCCCTCCATTTGATGCTTTCCTCGACAGCTAAATTCAAACAGAATTTTAAATACCTGCTTGTGCCACCGTGGGACCTGTGGATTTAGTTTGTCTGAGGAGGGAGAGAATTTTTTTGCAAGGAGAAAACCTTTCACTCCTGTGGTTGAGGTCTGGTCATTTGATTTTTAATTGCAGGTTCAGTGACATCCTTTGTGCACTTTCATCTGTAGGGTGAAAATTTAAGTGACGCACAAGTCACTTAACTGTTTTAAAACATATTATGCTGAAATTTAATTTAACTTTAAAGAAACCATCTGAATCTGAAATAAACCAATTTTGACACAGATTCAGCAGTTCGACACCAAATAAAATTACAAAGAGCTGCTCAATTTAATTTTTACTTTTTTTTTTTTTTAATCATACTTGGAAAATAATTTGACAATCTTTTTACTGTTAATATTAAGAGAAACACAAGTTCATTGATTCAAAAATGCAATGATTATAAATCAAGTAAAATAAGCATAAATAGTTATGGGTATGTTGAAAGGAGATCAGTGCAAATGTCACTTCTGCTATGCAGCCCTAACTACTCGGTGCAGGTACTGGCATTGGTAATTGGGTGTATTTTTGCCTGAGGCACCACAGCAGGATGCCAGACCTGGTGTCCCCTCTCTGTTCCCGAGGTGTGTGCTTGAGTGATAGTTGTGCTTCCCAGTAAAGAACTGTGGGATTTCAGAGAGGAGGAGCAAATGCTCTTTTATATGGATGTCTGTCTTTTCCCAAGATCACTGTTATTTTATCAGCTCATTTACTTGTCAGCCACGTTTTGAAGTGAGCTGAGTGTTCAGAACTTGGTATATGGTCGGTAATTTCCAGTCCTGGATACAGCTGTTAGTCACCCGAGGTTTGAAGGCTGCAGGTCTTTGATAAATACTTGTTTGAAACTCTGTGTATTTACTAGAGAGATAATAAAGTAGGTATCTGCTGTACTCCTGGTCACAACTGTTGTTTACTTGTGCTCATCGTGCCAGTTTTTCCAACTACGACTGGCTAGGTGCAATGCAACACTTCAACTGGTGAGTAAAATAAGCAGCATGTTCCACTGCTAATGGCTGGGCTGTGCAGAGCATTTTCTAATTAGACTAAGGAAGCACCAAATACTGGCATTGTCACAAACTGGCTTTTCAACAGCTTATTTACATCACAAAATCTGTATATAAAAGTGGCTTGCATCCCTCCTTCCCTGTAAACACGTGTTTCACATTCTGTGAGGGTGATGGCTCCCAATGAATGCCATCCAGATAATGCAGTTTGGAGTGTGGAGGAAGCATCTTGATAAACAGAATACAATTTCTATGGTTAGAAATGAGTTTTTAGAGCTTACTAAAGAAGCTATTTTTTTAATAGATGTATTGCAAAGACTGCTATTTCTCTTTACTGGCCAGTATAATATGGTTCTGCACAAAGCCATCTGTTTCTAATTCTATTGAGGAAGAGTTTCCAGCACTCTTCAGGCAGGGGTTGTACCTATAGTCTACTATTTTTGTAAATGGCAATTGTCACTCACTTGCTAAAATGGGGGTCAGGAGAAAGTGCTATTCTTGGGAGGAGGATGAAGCCACAGAACTGACCGAATGACATGCTGGCTCTGTCACAGGTTTGTTGTATAACTTTGGGTAAATCACAGATTTACCAGTTTGTAAAAGGGAGATAATGGTAAGCTTAGAGTCAGGCTTTTATTGGTGTTTTTATAATAAAATATAAAAAAAAACAAATGTGTTGAAATTACTTGAAAAGAACAGCCTTGGAGTTACAGGGAATTTATTACAGACCTGTTGTAAATTGCATCTCTTGGAACTAAATGGATTTATACCATTGAAGATTTGAATATGTTCAGAGTACGAAAAGGCATTTCTTTCTTAGTAGTCCTTTCTACAGAGAAAATTAAAGATCACACCAAGTATTTAATTAATTTAGTTTCTTTACAATTGCAACAGTTTTTTAGTAAAGATTGTGGTGACAATATCATGGCCTCATTTTAGCATGAATGATCTCAAAACAAGATAGCACTAAATGCTGATTTTGAGTTCAGTGTTTCTTGCCTATTCAGGTTGTTGTCAATGTAGAGGTTTAGTGTTCCTTTACTAGAGAGTCACAGATGCTGGATGTCAGCTGCATCTCCTGCTTGTAGAACAGACAGTTCAAAAAGAATATTCTCTTAATAATCTATTGGGCAAGCTGTGTATGGCAGAGCCATATTGGGGTGAAGAGTTTAATGCAGAAAAATTTATGACGAGCTGCAGGCTTTGGAACAAGGCATGTGGCTGGGCTAATCAAAGTGTCTCACAGTTACTGCTAGGGGGCTTGATACTGCTTCCCTTGAAGCAAGTGACACAAGTCACATTGGCAGTGCAAAGGCAGGATGAAGTCCTTTAGCTTGTGGAGACCCTCAGCAGGAGGGGACACCTGTCCCAGCCGTTGAAAAAGGCATCAAAAGTAATCCTGAACTGCCATTAACCCCATGCTGCTCCAGTACAGCCTGTTGCAGTATTGCTGCCTTACATCGTACAGGGCAATGACCATTCAGCTCTTCTCTAAGGAGCCTCAGGCTCCTTCTTACCACCACTGTATGGTTTATTTTAACATTAGGACAACATAAAAGAGAAAAGGAGGTTTGTGAGAAGTCACACAAACTGTGTGTGTGTTAGTATACCTGAAGGCTCATTACTTCCTTGTGGTAATCCTGCCAGGCCTCCTTCTTCAATCACTTCTGTGTCGGTCTGGCAGTCAGCTTCCTGCAGATCTTATACCGAAACCACTGCTCCATAAGAGACTTCTGTTTTACACCTGCCATCCTTCTCTTAATTGTATGATTTCGCACCTTGTTCTAGGCCTGGCGCTCCTCCAAGCAGTTCCCAAGCGTTCACTAAAAAGTAGTTGGTCTTGAAGCACTTTTCTGCTTTTCCACTTTTCATGCTATGCATACTCCCCTATTATTTTAAACCAGGGTAGTAATGGAGGGGAAGACCTGGTAACCAGTCCAGTGCTTCAACATTTTTAACAGGGCAGCTCTGGTCTCACTGTAGAATAGGCTTGTGCTTGTTCAAGTGCATTTCAGGCATGGATGCTAACATTTAAGGGACTCAGTAGCCAACACAACACTTATTCATAGCAACATTTTGTGTTCCTTGAATTGCTTCTACCTGTTGCAACATTCAAACTTTCCCACAATTTATTTAGTTCCCAAAGTCTAGATGTCTAAATAAGCATTCCAGCCACTTTACCCAAGTCTAGTGTCCAGATCACCCAGATAGATACAGCTTGAGCTCACAAGGAGTTTCACTCCAGTCTGAACACATTTAAGCTAATAATTTCCAGTGCAAAAGTCTTATTACTGCTGCCTAAAAAATACCAGGTAGCAGAGAGGTTCTGTTTTTTCTGTATAAGCAGTCTCCTGTCAGAAAGCTCAGTGAGACTGGGATTGGCAGGAGGGAAAGGGGCTGGAAACCTGGGTGTGTGTAAGTGGAGAAGGGCTCTGTGCTGGAAGGCTGCTCTGCATCCTGGGTTCAGAGGAAGGCAAAGTGGTGAGGGGATGAGAGGAGGGGAACTGCGGAGACCGCCTGGGCAATGGGGCGAGGCAGCATCGGAAAATAAATGAGAGTTCACGGCAGATGCCGATTCCTCAGCCAGCTGTTCTTGGCAAGGAATAAAAAGGTTAAAGCAAGGAAGAGTTATATTTATTTATATATGTATATGTATGGATGTATGTATTTTATTTTTTAAAGGTTACCTTTATTTCCAGGTTTTCAATTATTTCTGAGGTTGCCTGTATTGGAGGTGCCACAATAACTCAGCTTTGCAGAGACAAATCCATTATTGCTTATATCACAGGAATGCCCAGAGGCCTCTTGTAGGGACAAAGCCCTATTGTGTCAGATGTTGTGGAAACATCATGTATATCTTTGATTCATAGTGGATTTTGAATCACCCTTAATAGTTTAATATTTTTTTCCCATCAGTTAATTTCAGTTTTCAAGCTCTGAAAGGGGCTTTTACACAGCATTTGTAGGTTCTGGCAAAAATCTCTGCAGATGGCTACAGCCACCTCTGCATACCATTGCATACACCACCATTGGCAAATACCAACAGGAGGCAATAAAACTAGATATAAGTGATTCTGAGAATGTATCACAGTGGTAGGTTCAAGCAGTAATTGAAAAAAAGAGTAAGGAATTTGGGGGGGTTGGGGAGGGGGGGAAGGTGTCTGTGTTGTGGGTTTTTTTCCATTTCCCCCTCCCCCTTTTTTTTTTTTAGGTTATGAAGTAATCGTAAGCTTGAACTGGCCCTTTACTAGTAAAGTGTTTAGACATTCTGTGACCAAAACTGAGGGAGGTAAGAGTAAGGTAGTGAAAACAGTGAAGGATCATTTGGACAAATTCAGTGTAACATTTTGAGTAAAGTATTGTCAGTTTTAGGGTTTTTCTCAAGAACCATAAGATCTCTCCTAGCTGCCGATAGACTTCTTTTTTTTGGATAATATAACAGACACTAGGTTGACTCTGCAGTGTAAAGATGTCCTATTGAGCAGGCAAATAGTTGCTTGCACCATTTAGCAGCACACTGCAAATAATCTTTGGAAGCCACTGAAACTATTCCTGTATTTTAAACATGTGCCTCTGTGAAGTTCTGGCTTTGCCCAGGAACGGTAATTTTATTCATTATGTAACTGCAGCAACTTAGAATTTTTGATGTAATAAAATGGCATCCGCTATGCACAAATGTTGGAAGACATTTGGACTAGGGCTGCATAAATTGATGGTTTGTGTTGTTTAGACTGGTGTTAGGCAGAACTTCAACATTTTTATTAACACCACTCACATCATCAAGGTATAGCCAAGGCTACCTCCAACTATAGCCAGGCAGCTTTCACTGCAAGGTTTTCACATATTATCCTTCTGCACTTCGCTTCTAAAGTCTTACCTCCCTTGTCCATAGCCAAAAGCTACTAACTTGGAACAAAGTTCAATCAAGACCCAAACATAATGAAGAAGGAGAAATCACAAAAGATGGAGTTAATGGCTGGAGCTACCGCTGTGGATCCTTTTGCCACAGGCTCTGAAAGTCTGGAAAATTAATCAAAGTTCAATCAAGGATGTATGATATTGCGGCTGCTGCTGCAGCAGTGCTGGTGTCACCTGGGAGCTGTCCATTAAAAACAGCTCACTGCAAACCGTCCTGGTATTGATGTGCTATCCTGGTTGAAGGGGGTGGTTAGATGCTACTCCAGGACATTGCTATACCTTCTGCTTTCACTCCTGGGTAAACTTCAGAAGTTCAACATGTATTTTAGACATAAAAAGAACAGGCACATGTCTGGAGTAAGTTAATAAAAGAGGAAGTTTTAAAGGAATCTGCGAAGTGGAGGATGGGTGACCCTTTCAAGGAAGTTTTCTTGGAATTTCACTGTAAAATAGGAACCTGAAATTTCTTCCTCCCAATCAATAAGAAGAGGATGTAGATGGAAAAATGTAACAATATGAAGTTTTGGCTGAAACATGAAGTTGTAAGAAAAGTCTTCAGCAGAGTGGGAGAACTGCTAAATATGCCTCCACAATAAACATGAATTGTCCTACTAGCAACAGTACTTCAGGCATGGTTGTTAAACTCAACCATTTGGTCAGAAATTTGTAGCTTACGAGCTTGGGAAAAAATCTTCCATAGTAATTTTTTTTCCAATAATTCTTCATCCAAAAGTTCATTTAAAAATACAAAATGTTTGCTTCCTATTTCATTGCCTGGAAAAATAAGTGTCCTGTAACCCGTGTGATGTTTATGACTAAAACTTGACAACACTTGTAGGCAGGGAAAATTCATCTCTCAATTTATCAGTCTGCCACTGAGACATGTCCTAGTCATCTTTGTAGTACTCTAACACTCCCATGAAACAAAGCAAAATTGCCACCACTGCTATTACTGCTGTGTTACTCATCAGTTATTATATGCCATAGTTTAAACGGCTGAAAACCACTACCTGGTATTACAGAACAAGGAGGACAGAAAAAAAGAAAAGAAAAGAAACTCAACAACAAACCCATAAGCAAAAGGAAGGAAAATGCTGGAGGCTGTGAAAAGAAATCCTCAGCTCCATACTGTAAGTAAATGTCTCTTGTATTGGTAGGACTAAATTGTCTTTGGAATAAACCCCAGCAGCATTACTGTTTCAGGTATCATATTGCCGACGCTCCTTTTCTTTAGCCATGTGAATATGAGTGGCTAGGTTTTATGGCAGGCATTTCATTCTGACTTCAACAAACCTCTGGCCCGATGTCACACCCTTTGGCCTGGGGGCACAAACGTGGTTCCTGACTATTCCTCTTATGACAACACGATGTCTCTGGAATTCTGTCTCAGCCCTTTCAATCAGATAGGGTAAATATGTCTGTCTCCCCATTGTATTTCTGCCTAGTTCATCAGTATATCTTAACTGAAATTACTGGTATTCTTTTGATAAACCATTAGTGTTGGGAAGGGGGGTGAATTTTTTTGTTAATTACTAAATCTTGGTGACAGACAGAACCTGCCTGTTAAAACTTGTGCTGTAATTTGAGGATTAAATGCTGCACCTCTGAGAAACATCAGTATCAAAACTGATTTGCTCTAAGAGACTTAATGTTAGGAGCTGCAGTTTGACAAAGTAGATTCCTTAATGATAGAGTTAGTAATTAAATGTTTTAAACTCCTCACAGGACTCGCAACATGAGAGGGTGGTCAGTAGAATTGTCCAGAAGTGGAAATGTGTGGTCAATACAGCTCCTACCTTAATCCCTGACAGAGAAAGTTTTCAATTCCTGTTATTATTTGGTTATTAGATAATATTATGGAAATTGCATTTCATTTGGTAACACGTTTCACATCTAGCCCAAAAGTTTGTAGGTTCGCATTCTCTGATCTCTTCCATGTGAACCCACCCCAACCAAGCCTGACCACACAAAGAGAGATGGGCAGTGCTGCTGAGAACACTCAGATATTTTGTCTTTGCTGCAGCGTTCCCATCTCACTGTAGAGCAATATCTCTAGCTGGGCAGGTATCTCATACATATGACATTCACATATGACGAAATTATGCCACTCATTTAGATGGAAGCTGTATACTTCATTGTAATTTAAAAACAATAATTAGAAAGGTAGAGAAGAGAATCCCTGGGTGAGTGAGTTTGCTTTCTCAAAGCCCAGGGTGGGAGGAGGGAACAAAAAAAGTCCTTTATTCCATGACTAAAACTGTTCTGATTCAGGTGACTCTCTAAATATGCTTACTTTGGATGGCAATGTGTTGCAATCCATATTTTTGTAACAACTTTTCCAATCTTGATATTTACTGCATGTATATACATGTATATACAAAATGTCTCTATTTCTGTACTTTCAAATAAATATGTTTCTAGGGGTTAGACAAACCCCTAAGTTAGACAAAACACAAGTTGGTGCTTTTTAGCCTGTTTGCAAGCCTTAGTTACAGACTGGATTTGGACTGTGACACTCTCTTCTCCTTGAAGTTAAAAATTTGTGGAGGTTGATCTGCTTTACAAAACATGTTAAAAATAATGTCACTATGTAAGCTTCTTATAATTTCTTTTCTTCTACTCTTGGGTTACACATGTTGAAATCCAAGTACAGAAAGCTACTAAGCAAGAAGGGGAAAGGTTATATGTTTATTTTAACATTATAAACTGCCAAAAAGAGAAAAAAAAACCCCACAATAGGAGCAACTGGCAAGTTTGCAAAGGGCTGATAGTTTAGCTGGGTGCTCCAGGCTCTACATTGGGTCAGATGGTGTTTGTTAAACAGCTGGGGAAAGTGGAAGGGAGGAATGCTGCTTGCAGAGAAGATACATGTTTTAGACTCATTAAGATTCTGAATTGCAAGCTCTCCGAAAGGATCAGAGAAACCTACCTAAAGAGCAGATGGAGCTGTTGAAAAACACAAAGTAGAGCATGCTGAAAAGAAGTCACTTAGAGTTTTTGTAAATGTTGCCAGGTCCTGGAATGAAATTGTAAGTATTCAACAGAACGGTCCAGTTATCACAAAACTGGGTGAACTCACCAGTATGGCAGATGTGAACGATGAATTAATGCTACTGCTTTCATTAGGAGAAAGTTGTGTATCTCTCTCATTCAGTGCAAAAAAGCATTAAAGGGAGGAAACTAAAATAGTAGAAAGCAAAAGAGTGGAATAGAGTAATATTTAAAATACTTTAATGCTATCCAAAAGTCAGGTGGAGCAGTGTGTCTTCTGGTGATCCTAAAACATCTCCAAAAAGTTTTAAACAATGAAGAATGAAAATCGGGGACTCAAAATACACAACTATAGAAATCATTGGAAGCAGGGGAAGGTTTTGTTTGGAGGATCATCAACAAGACCACCTCCATTAGCAAAGAGATTAAGAAGATATGACATGATATTTACTGACAAATGTAGTGATTAGCACAAAGAAGTCAAACCAAGTTCTTTGGTTTATTCTGTTTCACATTTTAAAGCAATATGTTTTAAAACCAATATATTAAAAAATTTTTACTCTGCAATGCATAATTAAGCTATATTGTATAAATACTGTACCATTCATGGTGAGAAATTGGCCTTGGGAAAGGACTTAAAAAACCAAACTATATTAGATTGCAAACTCTTATAGAATCGTGTTTTTCAAGGACAAATACATTGTGGCATAGAGCAATAATTAATAAATTATATTTTAAAAGTTTACTATTCAGACAGGTCTTTTCATTATAGATAATTGCAGGGTTTCTTGATACTAATGACTGTTTCAGTGGAGGGGCAGTTCCCCAGGAAGGAATTAGTGGTACGATCTGGTATTGGTGATGTCTTTCTAGGTCTGCATAGGCACTACTTGAAATACTAGCATTTGGTAATACTGGTGCTCACTTGACTTCATTGCTATTTTGAGCTACAGAAGAAAAGTAATGCAGTGAGCAGTTAAATGAAAATTAGTCCTGAAGCAGGAGTGCAAAGCCAGGTAGTGTTCTTATTTTTGTTGGGATTTTTTTGTTTGTTTGTTTAATTGCATTAGAATGTAAATACCAAGACAGGGGTCAACATTTGAACTCTGATTAAACTGTTAATGGAAAAGTTTTGGACGCATTATAGCTCAGTATTATCTGCTCAGACCACTTTACCAAATCAGCCTACCTGGAAATACTGAACAAGAGATTTGGGGTTCCCTGTTGCTTGGATGGGAACTGGAGTGCTCTACTTGACCTTCCACAGATCTTAAGAAACTTTATCAAGTACTTTAAGCCTTTAACCAGCCTGTGCCCAAAACCTATGCTGTAGCACACTAAGTTTAAAATTGTTTTCACTGGGCTTGCAAGTTGTTTGAAACCCGCAATTGTCTTTATATCTTGCTGACAGAACCTCAGTTCTCCTGGTTTTCACAGTCTGTTTCTTCTTTCTTCTCCTACCTGGCCAAAATCTTGTGTCCTTTCAGTCCTGGACCGCAACCCCTTCTCTTGTTGGATTTTCTCCTGAAAGGTAACTGTGTGAATCTGTATGATCATGGGGCTGACCATGACTTCAAAGAGGTGAAATGTTTAATCCACACATCTCTCCAAGGCGATAAGCGAGCAGAGCATTAAATTAGCACTAAGATATTTGCCAGCACTGATTTAAGTAAGAGGGACGTAGTGTATTATGTGTTTGGAATGTAGGCCAAGCAGGGAGGACACGGAGGTTAACACCATTTTGCAGCTAACTCTGGTAGAAACAGTGTGAAGCAGGCAGCAAGTTCTTGCAGAAGGTATGGGCACACTTGCCTAGAGAACACAGCAGAAAAGACCAGACCTGCTCCTAATGTTTAGTTGGTTCTTGAATAGTTTATTAATATTCTTTTTAGAATAATTTTGGTTTTCCTTTTCTGGAATCAAACACTAAAATTCAGGTCATGATTTAAACTGAAAAGTCAGGAGAAAACTTTTCCTGGATATTTTATTGTGCTTTTGTGCTGTATCACACTGGCTTAACTGTAGTGATTCCTTAGGATTAATACCCATTTTTTAAGTGTCCCAAGGTAATGAAACTAGGTAAGAGCAGCAGCTCCTTGTTTATAGTTGGCTCCATGTGTGGGGGCCCTTCTTCAAACTATGAATACTCTTGTACTTGGTTAAGTAGTTTTAACACTCCACAATCTGCCCTACATCCTCTTAACACTCATGGTGTTCTGAACACACAGGCTGAGACATGGAGAGGAAGAAACAGGCTGGGACAGGTGGGAGGAGAAAGCAGCTTTCCTTGGACAGTTGTTACACTGTGATTCTGGGTATTTATGTTGTGACTTACATGGAGTCCAAACCTGCAGACCCCTTTACTTTGCCCTTGGCACTGTCCCTGAGAACACAGTAAGATGCTGTGGTTTCCTCAAAAAGCATACAACTCAAATAGATTGAAAAAAAATAAAAATTAAAAAAAAAAAAAAAAAACATTCAAAAGTGAAGTCATAGAAACCAGAATTGAAATAGCTTGCCCAGGGTCACACAACAACTCAGTGGCAGAGCCCCATATGAAGCCCAGGACCTCTGGCTCAAGCCTATTGCTCTCTCCCAGTACCAGTTTCTGTACATGAGAAGCTGGTTTTCCACTAGATTTTACTGGAAAAGGAGTTTCCATTTTGATCATTCTTCAGGAAACACCTCAGTAACTGTTCTGTACAAGCAAGCTTGAACTACAGATCAGCTGAAATTACTGAAAACACTGATAAATGTGCCAGTATTTCTTTCCAAGCTGACCTGTAGGAACAAACTGTGCCTTGCACATGTCACATTGCGCTAAAGATTGTTGGATTTTACAAAAAGGTGCTCAGATAGTAACACAGTGAAAAAAGGCTAATCAGTAATAGTGGATAGCTTAAAAAGAGCAAGGCATAAATATGCTCCCATAAAATATTCATTGAAAAAGCTTGAATAATGAAAACAACGCTTAAAATAAAAGACTGTTAGTAGATAATTAATTAACAAAAGTAAATTGGTCTTAAATTGTTCGCTATGGATAGTTAGCCCTTTTAATAAGAATTATCATCTTCCAGGCAAATGGCAGATAGCTAGTAAATAGGTTTTTCCTGGGAACTGGCTAGAGGGGAGAGCAGCTCTCCACACATCTAAGTTTTAGTCACTTATCATTTTGAAGTCAGTTCAGAGCTTCTGGCAGTTTATGTAATCTTAAACCACTCTTCCCACTTTTGTTGCAGAATTCTCAATCAGGTAGAGTCCTTTTTACTTACATCGCTGCTTATTTTATTAAGAAGGTAATACGATTTTAGTAACAAGGTGTGCCTTCAGCTTTGAGTTCCCATCATGAGAGAGCAGTTAAGTTTTGTCCTCGTCACAGAATGTATGCATTTAAAACAGTGCTGTTGAGAGTCACTTCAAACAGCATGATGGTCGACCTGACTTCTTAGGTGCTTTTTCCTACCATTTACAAGACAGCTGATAATCCATGTGTAACTGTTCCCTAGAGAGAATTGTCCCAGGCATGTTGCAGGGAGCAGAGGTGTCCCTGGAGCCCCCTTCCCCTCTGCTGGGAAGGACCAAGTGACCACTGGTGATTGGCTCTTTGGCTGTCCTCACACTCCAGCGTGTTTTGGCAAAAGTATCTGGCAGACCATACTGTGAAACTAAATCCCCCTCTCTGGTTTTCCGGCTTGTTCAGTAGCTCAGTGAAGTAATAAGGTATAGGGTGGAGAAACCAAGAGACCTAGGGAAAGCATGTGCTTCATGTAGCGCTTTGTGGGACCACATTCTGGTTATCACCAATGTGATAGCAATGTGGAACCTCCTGGCCTGGTTCCAGCTACCTCCATGGAGTTAACATTAAGTTTACTGCAGTAGTTAGTAAAAGGTAAATTAGGTTCTCTCCTTAAGCACTGTGCATATACCTAGCAAATAGTAAACGGGATTAGAAGAAGACAACGAATTAACCAACAGTAATAATACGTTAGCTGTCTTCTCCCTACAGCCATCTTATTTCCTGCTGCCTTTCCTATGGCTTTACAGGCATTCATCTGGTCAAATACTGTCCTGGTATGTTCCTACAAGGATTCCCACTGAGTTCAATGCGTCTTGCTCGTGTGGGCGTAGTCCTGTGTATTCCTGAGTTAAGAGAGTGCCAAGAAATTATCTAGAGGAGGTAGAAGTGTTTTGTTTGGGGGTTGTTTTGGTTTTTTAAATAGGTGAGAAATGACTATGACAAAAATCCTGCTGTAACTCACGAATGCAACCCAACACCTGAATAACTGAAACCAGATTTTGGCCCAATTACTAGAAGGTAATTCTCCTGTCTTTATGACCTGTGCTTCTGTTAATAGGAAGCTTCAACTTCATAAAAAGAAATAAAATTCAGCCCTAACTCAAAACTAAACTGATGGGGGGAAATATTGTAACTTTAAAAAAAATGCACACCCCAGTCGGTGGAGCTTTGAAACCTGCAAATGTTTAAAAAGGAAAAAAAAAAAAAGAAAGGAAAAAGAAACAAATAACACAGCAGCTGCAATTTAAAAAACAACACTCTGACGCTAAGAAAAAAAAAAAGTAATTTTAATCATAAGTACCTCATAGCTTATTTGCAGATAGTTGTACACTCCGGGAAGAGAAAAAAAAAAACCCTGTAATAGGCCTTAGGTCAGCTGCATTGATTTAACGCATTACTTAGGCTGCCAGAGCAGAGGTAGAATCTCCTCGCGCTGCATTAGGAGCGCCTCAAGCCTCCTTTTGATCAAATCTCTGTGAAAGATGAGTGTCATGCCCTCTTCAAGCCAGCTGTGAGGGGACTGCCCTGCGACTGGAGGAGCGCGCTGGAGCACACCACTGCGGGGCAGCGAGGTGAGAGCTGGCTGCAGAGGTGAGAGGCAGACACAACTTCGTACTGTAGGTCTGGAGAACACCAAGGGGGAGGATCTTATTTCACTCCCCTGTGCACAGCCTGAGCATACATCAGACCTTGAGGTGCTCAGAGTCAGACAAGAGTAAAGAGGCGTGTGATGGTTCTGCCTTAGTACTTGTACAGGCAGGAGTGTTTCCAGTACTTCTTTGTACAACTCACTGAGGGAATGGGAAACTGTTTTATAGCTCTGGAAACATAAGCACAGTAAGAATGTCTGAGGTAAGGAAAGTTCTTTGCAGTTCTATATGAATGTGTATTTTTTTTTGCTGTGCAACTTTTACTTGTGGTTATGCACTGTAGAGATATAAAAAAATCTAGCAATGGTGTTGTTTTGGGTAATGAACAATGGAGATGAGAGCTGTAGGGAGCTGTACTCTCCATTTCTTAATTACGAAAGGTACTGTGAAAGTAGAAAACTAGTTTATGTGAAAAATCCTGGTTTTCTTTCTGCTGTGCACTGTAAACAACTGTATGACTTTTCTGTTCTACAGTCAGTAATGCAGAATTGCAGGCTGATTATAATAAGCAGAGCCATCACTTGTGTAATTGTTTTCCAATTGAAGTAGTAGCATGTAAATCATAAATACTTGACAATGTTTAATTGTACGAGTCCTCAATATACATTAATAGCAATAAAATCTGTGATTTGTGACTCAGATGTGTTCTGAGTCAAGTGCTTAAAGAAGATACATTATCATTAGCATGACGTATAAATGCACTGGAGAGCAGACAACAGTGTAATTTCACTACGAAGTTCTTCAGAAATTACCACTAAAGTGGAATCTAATGTATGCCCTTTATATACAATTTATTGTTGACTATTTAGCATCCAGAAAATAAGGCCAGTAATTATTTTCTTAGGATCAGTCTGTTTGTATTTTGGGGGAAGAGGCAGGGGAGCTGGGGGGGGGGGGGGGAAGTGAGTGTTTGTGTGTGTGTGTATTGGGGGGTCCGGCTTTTTAAATACATTGCACTAATTAAGAGGTTAAATGCATCAGGATACAAGGCGCTTATTTAATTTATTTTGATTATTTTTTCCTCACATAGAAAAATAAACATGGTTTAATTGTCAGCCCATACATAATGAGGGTTTGTTAGATGTGTGTGAGATACAGCATTTTACTTTCTGGTTTATTAATTGGCCAAATACTTCTAGTTCTCTGCGTAACGAATCCTTGGTTTAAAAATGAGGCGAGGGCAGATCGGTAACCCAGGGGAGGACTACTGATATACACAGGCTGTGGTTTATCCTTCTGTAAAATCCTGCGGATAAAAAGTGACCCTGGTTTTTCTTTTCGTTCTTGGTTTTTTTTTTTTCTTAATGTTTTTCATTAAGAGCCAGGAGCCAGGCAACATGCAGGTATTTTGGGGATGTGGGTGAGAGAAAATGAAATAAACTAGTTTTGTTTTAATTAAAAAAAAAGCCCCAACATTGTTTGAAAGGCATTTAGCAGTCAATTTTCACGTCTGATCTGAAGTTGGAGTTTATTGTGCTCATTTAGCTGAGGTTGTTGTTCAGGCGATTTCTGTATAAATTTTTGTAATTCATGTAACTACTTGGCTTCTTGAACCTCGGGAGCTGATTGTTTGTCTTATCTTGGTGAGCTAACTCTGTGTTATGTTGCAAAACCTTGAGGCATGTTGTGTTTCTTCGTGTTCCTGCAGTCTGCAAGTGAAGTCAGCTTCATTAGTTTCATGATGGCACATCAGTGCATGGCTGGTGTTGCCGCTTCCTTCAAGCTACTCCCGGAGCATGATCTGGGCTGCCTTGGTTTGGATAAGCTTGTAAGGATTTGTCAGCCAGATGTGACAAGATTGTCAAGAGGCAAGTAAAGAAGGAGATCTGATATTAATCAGTGCATAGCTTGGAGCCAAACTTTCTCAAATGCAGTGTAGTAACATGTTCTTCTCATTTACTGCTTCTCTTTGTGGCTATAGAACTGCCACTGTCTGAGTTTGACGGTTAAAAGGGATGCCAGCTAATAGTCTTTAATTGTAAGAATACAATTCTAGGTGGGAAAAGATCATATGCTTCTATTTTTAACTTCCTTTTGTAAAATACAGTTCTGTTTACTGCAGTTCACTGAAAAATATGCAAGCGGTGTGTTAGACAAATGTCTCTGTTTCTGTACTTTGGTTTTAAAACAGTGAAATTGTGGCTCAGCTCTCAGTGCTGGAGGAGTGGGAGGTGGGGAGCCTCACTCCACTTAGGTCATGGTGCAAAGTAGGACTAGCATTATTTGTAACTACTAACAGTTCCTGTTGGTTTTCTTTGTTCTAGTGATTAAAACAATATACACTTTCTAATTGCTGCTTTTACAGAAAAGGGGGAAAATACAGACTTTTGAAGAGCGTATCATTTATATTACATTAGATCTACTTACCATTATGTGTATACTGTTAGTAAGTTTTCTTCGTAATCAGCATAATTTCATTTCTGTTTGATTTAAACTCTAGAGTTTTTAACAGTTTGCAGCTTAATCAGACTTTTATTTGGATAATAGGTGAACATGAGAAAACTAATGTTATGGAAAATACATTTTTGTTCTATTTTATAGATATGTTTTTGCTTGATCGGTTTTTATAAATTAATTTTTTTGATTATTCTTTGAACTACTGAACCATCTCTAACCTTTCCAGAACCCTAAAATAATGGTCTCTGCAAACATATCCAAACCTGCAGGAAAGCCAAATCTTCAAGGAAACAGGCAAAATTATTAAAATTATTATTGGGCCACTTCATGCGCTTCACTATAGCAGAGATGAAATTCTGCCTGCTTAGGCTGCAACAAGCTTTTGCCTTTTGATACCATATGTCTTGACTTCCAGCTTCCATGCCTGTTCATGATACTGTTAAAAATTCATTCATACAACGCTGAGCGTTTCATCCCATTTCTCATCAAACCAGCCAGTGGCTGATTTTGTTTTCAGTAATAAAGACTTCATTATGATAATGTTAAATACATCTCTGACAAGAACAGAAATGTTTTCATTTAATTTCAGATTTTTGCTACATAGACACATTCTAAATGCACTTTTTGGTATGATTTGGCATTGAGTAAACATTTTTCATGCAGATTTGAGCTAAATTTTAGGTATGGAACTTGAATTCATCATTCCAGAAAAACATCTATCCAGGGAAGAAAAACTATTGGTTTGGCCTTCTGGATCATTTCCTGCCCTCCTTTACTTCAGTGGTGCAGGAGCTCTCCCAGTGTCTATGTACTGGGCAGCCAGTAGTTTTTGTCCTAACAGATGCTACAGTTGAAGTTTTATAGCAAGCATCATTGTCTGTCTTCTTTTTAGTTTTTACTTCTTGCTATGTTATTGCTAGTTACAATCTCAAAAATCTGCTTAGGGACTGAAATGTCAATATTCAGCCTAAAAAAAAAATATTATTGAGGGAATGAGGAAAAGTGTCAATTTCTAACATTCCTCAGTCATTTTGAAAATAAAAAAGAATGACGTTTTCATTCCACACTTTAAAACCATGGTAGGATTGTTTCTTTAAACAAATAAGTGGGAAAAAAAGTGGCAAAACACAAACTTTTGACTTCGAATTTCAAATATAGCTGATTATCAATGAGAAATGGGTATTTTTTCATTTGAAAGGACCTGATATCTGAAAGCCACTTAAGATCTTCCTCACGTGTGTTCACTAAAAGGGAATACTGAGTTTCCAAGTTTTAAATTGTGAAATTACCAATGGAGCCGACCCTGTTGCGTAAAATATTGCGTAACTGCAGCACCATAGATAGTATCACGTGTATGTGTACAAATACTGTTTGGGTTTAAAATTTCTGAAATTTCATTAAATGAAATTGTGTAATGCTGAATGTTTCAGAGAGCTGCTATTTTTTTATTATTCTTTAATCTACGTCTTTGCTCTGTAGCAGGGGAAAAAAAAGGAAAAAAATAGGCATTAATATTTCATGGCTTTGAGACTTAAGCATCTGTGTGAGGAGCTGAAAAGTTAGGATTGTCTTTGAAACATTAACTCACCCACATTGCATATATAACACTTTATAAGCTAGGTAAAGACATATTTTAAAGGGCTTGCCGTTGATTTATACTAATATTTTTCATTTCTATGATATTTGTGAATTTGGGTTTATAACACTTATTCCTTGCTAACATGGGGCTTGGTGTTATATATTTAATTAAATTTCAGTTCATGGATAGGTCTGTACTTTCACCATTTACTGTGGCACGCATAGCATGGCAATACAGATGAACAGTATGCACACAATTTATTTGCTACATTAAATGGCATCTTGTGCTTTATCGTAAGACCTTTCACACCATTTCTGTCCAGTGACTTATCCAGACTCCTAAAGCCTGAGTATTTTTTGTCATGAGCACGCAGCACTCTGTTACTTATTTTTGGAATGCACTAAGAAGAACAATTCTTCCTGTAAATTTATGAAGAAAGGAAGTCACTTCAATACCTTGTGATAGACACGGCTTAATACTCAGCAAAACATTTCTGCCCTATGCAGGCCAGGGCAGGTATGCCAGTGGAACCGTAGCATTGTAGTCTCTTTCAGAATCAAAAGTAAATAATTGTAAGAAAATGATAATGTGACATTTTTCATTCCTCAATTTGTATTTCTTGTTTTCTTTTCCAAACTGAACAGTAAAAGAGGATCTAAATGCGTGCCCAGGTCTGACCAAGCTGTCTGTCAGCGCACACCTGTTGTTAACAAGTGAGATTAATTGCACCATAACCCAATGTATCTACAAGCATGTTGCTGAACGGCAGAATTAAGCTTTACTGTCCAGTGCTTTTTGTTCAAAGAGTAGCAGTCTGAGTGTGTGCTCACACACACACACGCGTGCGCTCACATTCTTTTCTCTTTATAATTATTTTGACAGTGCCATTAACAAGAGTTGCCCTAAGGGGCCCTTTAGGGTAAGTGACATGCATGAGGAGTGATTTTCATCCCACAAGTTATGCTACGATTAAAGTTTGGCCTTGTAGCATGCTGCCTCTCTCAGAAACGGCTCCCTTCTGCTCCCTCACCCTGCTGCTGTGCCCGGGACTGCCCTGAGCTCCTCTCCGTTAGCTGCTGCTGAGCCCAGAGTGGCTCTAGGATTGAGTCTGATTTAGTTCAGTCTCATCTCAGCTCCTTGGTCTCAGGTCTGTTCTCAGAGAATTTATTTAACAAAGTGGTGACACATGGACTTGTGGCCCATAATTCCGTAGCCAGCTAAAACTGTCTTTTAAATCCACAAGCATGGTTGATTTGATGGGGTGGTGCCATCGTGTGAAAGTATTACCTAATTTCAGTTCCATCTTACTGAGCTTTTTCACTTCCTCCCTTCACGTTTTAGATGGTTTTGAGGATATTTTGGTTAATTATTACAAGGACAGTTAAACATTTTTAGCTCAAGGTGCTCAGCTACACCCACAAGAGAGAGATTTGGTCAAATTCTAGGCCCAAATTATCTTTGTTCAGCCCCACTGAGGGAGAGGCTAATGGGGTAATGCAACTTGCTGCAGGATCTGGGTTGTAAATACTCTTATTTATGTGTATGTTCAAGCTGTGGCTGTTTAAAAGGAGGTCAGGTTTTGGTATCTGACCCCAAATAAACAGTATGAATATATACATAAGGATCCAGATAATTAATGGGATGTATTCTGTGGTCTTATCTAGAAAATGTATTCAACTTGTGGCCTTTGTGTTCTTTTAGGAGTAAAAATCATAACATAATTTCCCCGCAGAGAAGGGGTAAGTGGGAGTTGAGTGGTATTGGCACCAGCCAAAATCTTCAGCACAACAGGTGTTGTTTGGCCTCTGAAACAAAAGATTTTTGTCTGGGTTTCTCAAAGGTTCTTGCACCTCCTGAGCTTTGTAGAAGCTAGTGTGTATGGTTGGTGCGTATGAAAACCAGCCCAGTGATTGGGGAGCCACTGTGGATTTAGGCACTGAGTTATGAGTGTAACTTTGTGTTTAGTGGCACTGCAAAAGGCAAGTCATGGCCCATCTTTTTCATTTGTCTCCTGCTTGGTCTCTTGAGCAGGAGACAAGAATTTTGCTAAATTATTTCACTAATAAGCAGTTTGTCAGATGAATCATCGAGGGCTAGCATTTCAAACATGTCCTCTAATGGAGAAGGTTGGAGCTATTTGGTCGGTGCTGTTTACTCTGTCACTTCCGTGTGCAACTTTTCTCTGCTTAATTAAAAGCTCAAAATATGGATACAACAAACTGTAAGGTCTGTTTTTGCTTGTTTGCTTCTCATGAAAGAAGTTTGTTGTTACTTATTATATTTATTAAATAACTGTATTAAAGGCAGCTGTTACTTTGTAAGAAACATTTTCTGTGAGATAAGACTGTGGAAATAGTGTGTGCAGCATTCAGTGTAGTATAATTGGTAATCTTATAGGGACCTTTTCCTTGTTTTAATACTTTTATGTAATTATTTTAGTCTTAAGTATTTTAAACTTCAGTATAGAAACAGCAGAGATTGCAACAGCCAGATGTACTTGCACAGGCATAAATGTCCATGAATGGAAATCCATTTGTTTCAAGGACTGAGGCAGGCAGTGGATGTGTATTATCAGTGATGTGTGACTTACCAGCATGGCTTTGACCTCAGCCATGACTGAGAACTGTAAACACATGATAGCAGAAAATACCACAAAATTGAACTGAACAAGTTCATGCCAAGTCGTAGCATGGGCCAAGTCTACCTTGTGCAGAGTAACTCAAAGCGGCCCTTGCTGTCAGACCTGTACACATGTAAGTGTGTTTCAGTGCACTATTGCTTGGTGTGTCTCTTTTCCCCATTCCCTATGGGTCCTCCCAGCTCTGCTTACAGGCACTGAAGGGTTTCCATGTTCTGTCCATCCTCCAGGCATCCCTGTTTCCCCTTTGAAGTGAGCATGTAAGGAAGAAGAAAATGGCCCAAAGCCTTTCTTTGAAGGTGCTGCAGGGGCTCCCCTAATGTTCTCTACAGGCAGATGGGATTTATAGCCTTAGTAAACTGGGAATACCTTGAAGCTTTCAAGGAACAATAGAAATGTAAGATATTTAATTTAAACTCTAACAGATATATCAGCGTGCATTTTAGGTTTAATTGTTGAGCTATATCTTCAGTAAGTACTTAACACCATCTGGAGCAGCCCAACACCTTTTGTGATTGCACTTGGAATATACTGGAATATATTTTAATTTCAGTAAACTGCAGAGAGCTCCACAGAGTACAAAAAGCTGACGTCCGTGTTTAGGGAGAACACGCACAAGGGCTAAATATGTACTATGGAGGGGACAGGGTGGGTACAAATACGTATGGGATAGATGATGGAAAAATGGTGTTGGTGTGAGACAGATAAGCACAGCTGAGTTGTGGTACAGTGAAAGTAAGGTGGACAAAATGTAAATTGAGAACTTGTTCTAAATCATGACAAAAAAGACAGTATTATTTATCAGTGGAATATATCCTTAGGTGAAGTGGTAGAAGTTGCCTTACAAAAAAAAAAAAAAAGGCTAAACCAAAGCTTTGCTCATTGTATGGTGTGGAAAAGCAAAGCATTGACAGAGGTGCTTAAGATAAAGGGGGTTTTAATTAATCTCTGCTTTCAGTGGTTGTTCAAAGGATTCAAACACAGAAGTAATCAAATGTAAATGGGTGGTGAAAAAGGAAGACTTATTTAAACTTTGCAACCACAAGAAACCCAGTGGATAACGGCACTAACAGGAAAGAAAGCAAATTGGCCAGGAAGGCAACTTCGCTGTCATATATAGTTACTGTTTTCTTTACTGAAAGGTGCACACAGATTCGGATTTGTCCTTTAGCTGTGGATTGTACTTCTAATTTAAGAGATAAATGTATCCATCCGTTTACTTCCCTTGCAAATCTCTTGCGAAGTGCAAGCAAGAAAGTATTTCCTAATAACCATACATATGTCCCATGTTTAATTTTAGTTCTGTAAACAAAACAGAGCTTAATTTCTGTGGATTATTCTTAATATGTGAGAAAATTGTTACCTGTACTCTAGGAAGTACAAAGACTTTCATGGTTTAGCTGATTGGCAGACAAAACCAAAAATCCTAATGCTTTACAAATTGATCTTCTTCCCCTATTATAATTCTTGGCTCTTCCTCCACAAGTGTTCTTACTGTAGAGCCCCTGCAAGTTTATTCTATAGAAGTGGGACATGTCCCTGTTTTTTCCTATAGGATATTTTCTCACCAGAGCACGTAACTTGGAGGGTTACATATATTCAGTGGAATTACTTTTTCTGGGAAATGAAGATGAGATGGCTATAGGAGATACAGCTTGTTGCTAGAAGAACATGAAAAGTTACGTCTCATCTAGTGGGAGTTTCACACATTTCTTTCATGTAATTCCTATTTTTATTTGAACCCTGCATTTTAAATTGATAGGAATTTCTAACCCCTGATTGGAAAAGATGTCCCTGTAACACAGCATCAATGGCAGCGTTTTGTCATTAATCCTCATAGCAGAGCAGCAAAGCTCTCATGCTTTTCATGGGATGGCAGTAGCTTTAAAATAGCAGTTTCTAAAGGGAGGGGTAACATTGTGCAAAGAGAACAAGGTTTTTTCTTGGGTGCCAGAAACAAGGGAGGCTGCTGACCTGTGCAATACCAACACTAAACACTACCAGGGTAATCTGGGACTTGCTCTTCCATTTTAGTGGTGTCTGCATTTGCAGCTCTCACTGCATGCAGAGAGCCAGACTGGCATTCCAGTGTGAGCAGAGATCTCTAACTCGGTCCTGACAGAGTCTTCAATACTTGCTTACTTTTTAATTTATTTCCCAAGCCAAAGTGCTGTCAAACCAGAATCCACTTAACACTAAATGAGATTTGGTACAGTTATACAGCCCTTCTCCTCTTGCTGCTTTGTTTTAAACCTGCTGTTAGTATGTTGCAAGCAAGAGTAGGTCCCAAAAGGCTTCAGGAGAGTATAGATGATCTCAAACCTGCTTAGAAATGAAGCCTGATTATATCCCACAATGAGAATGAATTTGTCCTATTAGCTTGTGCTTTTCTGTGAAGGCGGCGAGTGGGTTGCAAAGTACTGTTCAGTAAGTTTTAAAGCGTAATCGAAGCCACATCAATATCTGGCAAAGAAAGATGTCAGCAGTCATGACTTTCAGGCAACAGATGTTAAGATTTCTTTCTCAGCGATTCGTCGTTAGATGCTTTATAATGGCCAGTTTAATCGTTCATCTGTTTCTCTCGTAATGAGGAATTATTTGCATTAAAAAATCCGACATTTGGATTTCCACAGTCCTGCTGGTAAAACCACAGGAAATTTTGATCAGAATTTTCAACTCTATTAAAAAATAATACATAAAATGAAGAAAGTGTTGCTGATAATGGGTTTAGAAAGATCCATTTGTGAGGGAGAGAGTGACTGGAAAGCAATAACAAGATCCATGATGATAGCATAAGATCTATTTTTTGAAATATCTGCCTTATGTTTCTGGAAAATGACACTAAATTAATAGACCTAAATGAAAGGATTGAACTTTAAAAAATTTCCACTTTAATTTCCATCTACATTTCCAATCCTTTAATTACAATTCTGAAGTTTTACATGTATGCAATATAGAAAGTTATTCCTTTGTTCTATAGAATGAAATTGTATGTACATTCCACTTGTTAGGAAAATAAAGCTCATTAAAAGACTTGATATAATTACAGTACCTTAGAATAAGCATATAAAGGACAGTAGGATTAACAGGCAAAAGACAAGCATATAAATCTCAAGAAGTTTTGCCAAATTTCTCTTCATTGAACTCTGATATAAGTTAACTTGGGAGATAATCAAAGTGCATCTTCTAGAAGTGCCTTTTTAAGTTGAACAATGAATGAAGATTTAGAATTGTGACTCACTGATTATTTTAAAAGTTAATTTTGCCATGTTATATATTCTCTGTGACTATATTAACACAAATGTTGCCAGAGAAGTTTTAAGAGACACAAACTGGGTTGAGCACAAATGAAGGGGCAGGCTACCAACCTGAATCACGCATGTTTCTTCTCAGGGATTCTTACAAGCCATTTTTTAAATCAGCAGCAGATCCCTGATTTGAGGGTATACTTTGATATGTTGGCAGTATGCAAGCTAATTTCATCTAAGGCTGGTGTCCAGAAGCAGTAACATATTGACTTGAGAGGGGATCAGTTCCATATTTAGAAGAGAAGGGAACTTCACTCTGTAATAGCCGCTTTCATAGACATAAAGCAAAATGTCCTCCTTTTACTTTTTGCCTGTGCAGTCTTCTACACATATGCAGGAAGACATAATAAATACATGTATCATATAGAAAAAAGATGTTACGCAAAGCTCTGAAATGTGGGATTTTGTGCAGTATATCTTTCTTGTCTAAGTACACAAATCAAGAAGAAAAAATAGTTTTGAAGGTCACTGGTTTGCAGAACATGTCCAAAGGAAAAGGAATTTCAAAGATTTTGAAATCTTAATTAACTTATCATCATGGCAGCTTTCTTCATTGTGCATATTTCTGTTACTTCTTGCAGAAAAAGGAAGTAATCTTCTGTAATATTGTCTGGAGGGACTGCAAAAGATGCATTCGTGGAATTCACAGTAGTTTACCAAACCTAGCAGGGTTGCTTATGGTAGGGGTTCAGTCTGTGCGAGGCACAGAATATTATGTATGTACAGAGGGAGAAGACTTCAACTGCATTATTGTTGGATATTTTGTGATAGAAATGAATCAGCAGCCAACTGTGTCTTTTTTTTTTCCAACCTTTCTGTAAAAAAATTATGGCTTTTTGTTGTTATATGAAAGTATTTTAGCATCTAAGTGAAAATATATCCTCTATTAAAGTGAAGCCATTCACACTGTGTGGGGTATTGATGTGTATTTTATCACTTTATGGGGAACACAGAGTTTTTTCTCAAGAATTCAGTATTTTGCAATGGCTCCTTTAAAAGATTAAAGGCAAAATGATTCAGAGATTTCAATAGCCCTGTTGCCACTTGTTCTGATTCTTCAAATAAAGATGAATCTCAGCATCAAGTCACTGCAGTTTGGAGACGTGCATGTAAGCTAACTCCTCAATAAGCCAGCTACTGAGATTTTAAAATCTCAGTCCAAATCCAGTCATTTAAAGCACTAAGCATCCAAATATCCTGCACAAGCTTGTTTGTAATAGATTGTTGTACTTGTTGTAGTGTCTTGTTCTGCCCTTAATCAGTCAAATTCTTCAAACCTAAAGAAATGTGCATTGCAACACCCAGTGAAATTATCTTTCTCTTAATGTCATTTTCATTTTAAGCACCTCCTGCATTCATTTTCCTTAGTCTGATTGTCCAAAAACTTGCTTCTTTGTGTGTTTTTCAAAGCTGCCAATGTGGGGATGCCTGCATTGAAAAGAAGTTACTTTTCAAGTCTTGTCTTGCTTTTCTATGGGTATTAATAAGTAGAGGAAGTCCCCATTTTGCATATGACCCTTGGAGCATGAGTAGCAGCCAGTGGTGGGTATAACTGCCTTATTTCATATTTGCTGTCTGTACTTCAAAACATAACATGTTTCTTTAAAACCAGAAAATTGCAGACACGTTACAATTGCATAATCTTTTTTATTTATTTATTCCAGTGCAGACTTTCTGCACATTAATTTCTTCACTTTCCCTCTCTTAATAAATACTCCATTTATACAGGAACTATTCTCAGTATCAGATCTAAGCAATACAGAATCTTACAAATGCTTTGCTCTATAGCAATCCCTATGGTGCTTTAACTAGGACCTCAAAGTTGTCTGTCTGCCTTTTGCAGCAGATGGGCACATACAGAAGTAAGCATGTATTCCTGGAAGCAAGTTTGTTTCACCCTGTTGGTTAGGAATATCTGAATACTAATTTGATTTGCATTATAGATGACCTCGGTGAGAGTAAAGTGATGCACAAATTGAACTGTGCAACTGGTTGCTATTTCTGCGTGTTCTTTATTTTGCCTATTATCTTTCAAGCATTTCTCTTATCAAGTGTGACTGCTACAGTGTGTGAGGAGCTGGAGTACTTTTTGATGAGCTTTGTTACTGAGAAGCACTAGTGGACTCCTGTATCTTGGACAGGATACTTATCTTCTATGTGGATACTGCTGTACATAAGGGATGGCATCTATGCAGAGATAAGGCATTGCTCATTAGAACTTCTTATATTGCAGTACAGAGTTCCAGCAAAACTTTGAGTGGGACTTTCATCTGTATGTCTATTTTCAAACCTTCCTTGAAAAAAGTGGGCTTGCATGAAGATGGTAGCTGAGGTGAATGCACAAGAACACTTTATTATTGTTATAAAGGTGCTTCTGCCTAAACAAATCTACAGAAGTGTTGCATGTATGACATTAAATATTTTGTTTCTATAATATTCTAGTGTTCTATACGGTGTCTGATCCTCTTTAAAGCAGAGGTAATCTTGAATAACTCAGGTTTTGCCTAGGCTATTTCTATTGCACATTGATAGGTATGTGCTGGTATGCTAACTCTGTCTTCATGTGGATTTTATGGGTGGATTTTATATCTATACTCTGCACACTCTAGACGGTGCTTATATATTACTTATCATCCTTTCTATTGATTTCCAGGCTATCCGATGCACTCTCGTGAACTGTAGCTGTCAGTGTTTCAAACCTGGGAAAATAAATCAGCGACAATGTGACCAGTGCCGGCATGGATGGGTAGCACATGGTAATATTTGTTCTTGCAATCTATATAAAACCTTTTAGGATCCTCCTCGCTATAGCATGCTTTTTATGCCACCCCTCACCCCCCCCCCAAACCCCAGTATTAGTTATATTCAATTTTATCTATCTCTTGTGACTCAAGTTTATTTACATTTTGTAATTTTATTTTCAGCCCTGAGCAAGTTAAGGATTCCCAGCCTCTACCCATCAAGCCAGGTAGAAATAGTTCAATCCAATGTTGTTTTTGATATCAGTAGCCTCATGTTGTATGGAACCCAAGCCATTCCTGTGCGCCTTAAAATTCTGCTAGATCGGCTTTTCAGTGTACTGAAGCAGGAAGAGGTGATACAGATTCTCCATGCCCTGGATTGGACACTACAGGATTATATACGTGGATATGTGCTACAGGTATTTAGAGGGGCTTTTTAAATATACACATGTAATTCATAATGTGTTCTAGCTTAGTCTTGTCAGTGGTTTGCAATGTGTTAACAATGTGATACCTCTGAAAGGCAGTAATAGACTTGTACAAGCTTAGCACTGGAAAAAAAAGGGTGGATTTTTGGTCATTGCTCTCGCCTTTAGTCAGGCTTATCTGAAATCTTCCTACTTTGTTCATATCCATCAACAAAGGTAAATCAAGAGAAAAAAGAAAAGTTACTGGGAATGTATAAAAGTAAAGGCTTCAGAATTTGTGCTAGTATTATTTAAACAGGGAGTTTACTTTTATACGGTAGCATAATACATTGACAAATAAAATTGCCATCTTTTTAAACACCAGGGACAATGTTCATCTCTGGTGTGGTGCTACTGACCTTACTGGAGCTACATCAAGGATGAATTTGGCCCTATGTGCTTACACTGATGTTAGTCCTTGCTACTGTGGAAGTTACCTTTTATGTAAAGTAACATTATGATCTTAAATTATGACACGAATCAATATTTAATGGTCTTGATAATCTTGCTTTTTAGTGTTAGGATTAAAAATACGGAATCAATTACCTTGAACCTCTACCACATGAAAAATTTATAATGTTACGTTCTTCATCATCTTAGGAACTCTTACATGCACTGTGAAAAATCTCAGTAGGCCATCAAATACATGTTCTGTGATAAAATATTTATTGTAGTTATTGGGAAAAGTTAGGCATAGCTAGAGTTTGAAAGAACTCCAACACTAGTGTAATTACAGCTGTGCTCTGTGAACACTGGCAATAGATCAATACAGGTTCATTTGTTCTCTGATCTTAGTTGCTTGGAAGATTATTAAACTTGCTATGAAAGAATACTTGACTTAAATGAGGAGCTAAATCTTGGTCTGATTGCTCCATCTCTGCTGTCTGTACTTACATGATACTAACTGTTGTTCAAATGACGTGTCTTAATTTTTGTGGAAAAAAAATAGTTTATTGGAAAGTATTACTGTCAGTCTGAAAGAAATAATATAACTACTGTAGTAAAATTTGGAAAGAGGTATCACAGAATTGGCATTAATCTCTCATTAAATAGAGCAAGTTTATCATTTCACTAGATATGAAGTTTTAATCCCTGAAAAAATGAGAGATTCAGGGGAGGGGTTTTTTGTTTGCCTTAACTAATTTTGGACTCATTCAAATATTTTTGGCTTTAGGATGCTTCAGGAAAGGTGCTGGATCACTGGAGCATAATGACCGCTGAAGAAGAACTGGCTACTTTGCAGCAGTTTCTTCGTTTTGGAGAAACTAAGTCCATTGTAGAATTAATGGCAATTCAAGAGAAAGAAGGGCAGTCCATTATAATACCACCACCAACTGCCAATTTGGATATTAGGGCATTCATTGAGAGCTGCAATCAACACAGTCCTAATTTTTCTGCTTCCTTGGACAAAATGAGTCCCACCAACATTCATCCCTTTGAGAATATTGTAAATAACATGGCTTTCATGCTGCCATTTCAGTTTTTCAGTCCAGTGCCTCCACCTTTGATAGGTTCACCACCAGAAAGACATTTGATTGAGCAAGGTCAAGACCATAGCAGTGAAACTAAACAAGATGTTCAGATACCATTTTCTGAAAGCAGCTTCTTAACTTCTAGTTCTGCACCATTTCAAGTTGAAAATGAGAGGAGCATAAATGGTCCAGATGTCACCACTAAAACAGAAGATGATGCCCTTTTAAGTGATTCCAGTTCACATAATGCAGCAGCAAAGCTTGAAATGACAGCACTATCTCCAGAAAACAAAATGAAATCTGTTGAAAAGAATGGCGCTGGGCCAAGGAAAGGGCGTGTTTTCTGCACTGCATGTGAAAAGACATTTTATGACAAAGGTACTTTGAAAATACATTACAATGCTGTTCATCTGAAGATAAAGCACAAATGCACAATTGAGGGTTGCAATATGGTATTTAGCTCTCTGCGTAGTCGAAATCGTCATAGTGCAAATCCTAACCCCAGACTCCATATGCCAATGAATAGAAATAACAGGGATAAAGATCTAAGAAATGGTTTGACCATTGCTGGACCTGGAGATAGTAAAAGGACAGAGTTTACAATTTTAGCTCCGGATAGCAGAACTATTACCAGCTATGCCAGCTCTTGTACAGATTCAAAGGGTCAGGCTGGATTTCCCAGTATTGGGCAGAATGGTGTCCTCTTTCCAAACCTGAAGACAGTACAGCCTGTTCTTCCTTTTTACCGTAGTCCAGTCACACCAGCTGAGCTTGCAAATACTCCAGGTACTCTTCCTTCTCTGCCTCTTGTTTCCTCCTCTATACCAGAGCAGCTTGTTTCAAATGAATTGCCATTTGACATGCTACCCAAGAAGAAATCTCGTAAATCAAGCATGCCTATTAAGATAGAGAAAGAAGCTGTGGAGACACCAAATGAAAGCAGTGATGTTGCCAGTTCTGAAGATGATACACGTCTGCAAGTGGTAAGCGACGGAGAGCTTGAGACCTGTGAGCATAAGATAGAGAAGCGGGTGACCGACAGGGTGGAAAAGCACCCCCATTCAGGTAATTCATGGAAATCTGTCTCTGGGGTAGAGGGCCCAAAGTATTTTGAATCTGTCTTTGCACCAGATAACAAATACATCAAGGATATCTCTGAGAATGAATTGCATCACTATGAGAAAGAGGTTAAACCAGAAGAAAACCAGCCATTAAAAATAGTTTCCCATGAGATTATGTATGAAGATCCAAAACACCACCACAATGATGTTATAAAACCAATGACTGAACCCCCCGTGTATATTAAAGAGCAGTCAAAGCGCAGGATTCCTAAAGATGACTGCCCTGAATTGCAACACCACTTGCTGACCGGGGGGTTTTTCAGCACTTTGTCAAACAGGGGTGCTGCCATTCCTTGTTTTGAAGACTCTAAAGATATGGATCATGTCAGTCAACATGCACTAGGGATTCAGAAGGAAGAAAGCCGCTTTCATTGTGACATCTGTAAGAAGACTTTTAAAAACCCTTACAGTGTAAAAATGCATTTTAAAAATGTACATCTCAAAGAAATGCATATTTGCACAGTTGAGGGCTGTAATGCTGCTTTCCCTTCTCGTAGAAGTCGAGACAGGTAAGAAAATTATGAGCAAAATTGTATTTATTTTACCATCACAATGGAGCCTAATTTGAATTTAAAATGAGTGTTTGAGGAATGGAGCCTGCAAAGATTTTTTGTGTATCCTCATATAACAGGTACGATAATTTATCAGAACATTCATGAAATGAAAATCCATTGAAAGAAACATTTCCTTTCCACTAGACAAGGTATTAAATAAAGCCATGAAAATTTCATAACTGACAAATACTGCAATAGTTGAAAGAATACTTTAGAACATAAAGGGAAAGCCACAAGGGTATGAATTCAGCAATTTGCCAATAGATGCATGTGTGAACTTACATGTTTATTATGTACTTTCATGCGTATTTTAATATATACAGTGCTCTTTAACGAAAAAGCAATGAGATCAATTCAGGAAGTCTTCACTTGCTCTTGTCCTTGCTTTACTCAAGGATTTTGAACAGACTGGTGGGGAAAAACCCATAAGAAAAGTAAGATTACGCTATGTCGGTACAAAAATTAACATTACATGGTGCTAGTTGAACTAACACTATCTGGTGTGTATCCACATTGGTAGTGCTTTTATGTGTGATTGCATACTAATTCCTAAAGTATATCATGATTTTAATTCAGTTTACTGTTAGCTGCAGTCTTGTGTTGCTGTAAATCACTTCATTTCAGCCTATTGTATACATAGAAGCAAGAACTGAAGCTTTATTGTTGACTATCAGTTATGTATCTGAATTGATAAGTAATAGATAACAAACCTGTTAAAGTGCAACTAAGTGTTGTAAGTTTTCTATCTCTCCTGTAAGAGTGTTACTGCAGCTTTTGGCTGCAGGAAGCATGCCTGGATAGTTGTTCAGAGTGACACAAGGTTTAGATTGTCTGTAATCTGCTAGGAGTGCTGGAGCCAGCTGATGCAGTCCAGAGAGAGGATGAACTGGTCTCTGAGGACTGGCCGCTGCATCTGAGATGCACAGCTTCATCTGCTGCCTGCATCTTCCCAGATGTGAATTCCTCTCCACTGTAATTGTGATATGGGCCACAGGAAAGAAGGCCAGCAGTAGGATTTGCATTCACATGCCATGAATTCCTTTCTGCACCCATACATTAAGTTTTAACATAGGTGCTTTTGGAAGATGGTTTATAAAAAAAAACCAACAAAATAACAGAGCCAACTCACAAGAAAGTTAACAAGCTTTGTGCAAAACAGTAGTTATGTGAAACAACTGAGTTATGTGAAACTTTGCAGAAGTTTCTAGACGAGTGCTGTGACTGCAAGTGCCACATTTCTATGCACATTTGAACAGTTCACGGTTCGGATTAAACCATAATGGCAAAGAGAAAAATTAATATTTTCCCTGTCTTGCAATAAATTGAATCTCCTATCCAGAGCCTGGAAATTTTCAGTGAGCTGATTGGTTGTATTCAGTGGCCAGCAGGGATTTTCATATGTTTTGGTGGTTTTAAACTGAATCTAGAGATGCCCATTTGAAACCTGCAAGTTGCATAAAATGTAAAATTCCTTACTTCAAGGAAAATCCTGTCAAGTGAAAGCTCTGTACTGATGTGTACAGCTGCACCCTGGCACATGGTTACAGTATTTGAGATCATCAGTATTTTTTGCAGACTCAGGTGTCACTCCTTTCCTGCATTGTCCATTGGGAAAGAATCTTCTTACTGCCCTCAGTCCATTCTCTGGTCTCGGTTCAGTATGCAGGTTTTTGGTCTGTCCTCCAACTCTTTTAGGCCCAGCACTAGACCTAGTGGAGCAGACAGCTATCCACAATGCAGGAGAGAATTTGAAACATTGATTTCTGTAGAGTTATTTCTGATATATGCCAGTGCAAGCAAGTTCAGATCATCTGTGTGCACTCCCAGTGTGGCAGTTGGTCAAATTAGAAGTATACAGTTCATGCATGCTACTAAATATTGATTTTTTTCTTTGTTAATAATCATTATGAAACCGCTGTTAAGTGGGGCAAAACGCTTTCTTGCTAAGCTTGTCTTTGTTCTTCTAGACATAGTTCAAACCTAAATCTTCATCATAAGCTTCTGACTAAAGATACACTGGAATTCAACAACCATTTCAATGCAACATACCTCTTGAAAGACATGGCTAAGGAGTTTTGCCAAGATGTCTCTTTAAAACAACATGTTGGACATACTTCTGTAATCTTCAAAGGAATGAACAGAACAGGCAGCTTCGTTTTTCCAGTGAGCAAAATTAGAGAACCCTGTTCTGAGAGTTATGGATACGATCCATCGAATGATGGAGCTGTTCTGGATCTAAGCACTACTTCCAGCATTAAATCTGAGAGCAGTGCTCATTCTTCTTGGGATTCTGATGGAGGAAGTGAAATATGCACCATGCCCATGGATGATAGTGATGAAAGCTGTGAAGGACCCAGCCTAATGCCCAATGATGAACTCTACCAAGACTGTACTTTAATAGAGAAAGCTAATCAAAACTTTACAAATTTAGCTTCCAGTTTGCCGATAACTTGTCATATATGTCAAAAAACTTACAGTAATAAAGGAACTTTCAGGGCTCATTACAAAACTGTGCATCTTCGCCAGCTCCACAAATGTAAAGTCCCAGGTTGCAACACCATGTTTTCATCTGTTCGCAGTCGGAACAGGCACAGTCAAAATCCTAACCTGCACAAAAGTCTGGCTGGGTCACCAACTAGCCTACAGTAAGATCATGCTGATCTGCATTTATTTCTGCTAAGAATCATTTCAATTAAGGAATGTGTTAACATTAGTTTTATTTAAACTCATTTGACTGCTAGCCCACTCAAAAAACATGGTCAAATTCTTTTCTCCTGTGTGTGCTCTCCAGCAGTTTCATTTAGCAAAGCTTGGTGCTGTAGTTTTTGTGCAATTGTTTGGCTTGATGTTAAATAGCTAAAGCTTCCGTAAAGAAAAGAAAGCATCTTAGAAATGGGGGAAATATGGAGACATTAACTAAAGTATTTTTGATACCTATGAAGTATTACTTGCCAACAGTAGGAGCTTCAAATGAGAAACATCATCCCTTGTGTTTACATGTTAAATTAGTTGTTTTATTGTGGGAGAAATGAGTAAGGATTGGGGTGAGTTTCCTCTGGTTGGGTTGAGAGTTTTGGGGCTATCATTTCGTTCCTGAGACCATAGTCTGAAGCTGACTTGCAGTATTAGTTGAATGTGGTATTTGCATTTTAGTATCTCTCAAAATCCAAAAGATAAATTACAAATTCGGGAAGACTTTGCATACAGTTCAAATCTGAAAATCCTGCAGTCCTTACTCTTTAAGTTGGCATTTCACTTGGATAAAGATTGCAGTATTTTGGCTTTCTTAGCATTTAATACCATTTGCTTTGCAAAAGGAGGGGCTACCTAACTTGGCAGGGTTGCCTCAACAGATCTGAGACATTCTGATAAATTGTAGTGATAGAAGGAACAAATAGGTTAAGCTAAAATTTCTAAACCACAGCAAATGCATTCATAAAATAGAGGGGAAAAGTAAACCCTTTAATTTAAAATGCACTTTTTGAGTTCCACTTCCAGGAAAAGAGGTTTTGTTAAAAATAAATAAATAAATTAAAAGGGAAAAAAATACCCAAATATCCAAACTGCTCAAGAGTCTGAAGGTGCAATTCTATGCCTTTAAGAGACAGATAAAATGGATGCAGCAGATATCTTTCATGAATTGGCAGTTATTGTTTCTCCTACCAGTGGGAGATAAAACTTGTTGATCTTCGTAACAATAGAAGAATGCCTATTCTCACTCATACCTTCTTTTTTTTTTTTAATGAGAACATTGTTCAGTATCTGTTAAAACATTTAATATCTTTGTACTTGTCCCTGTAATTAACAGTATTCTGCATTATGTTCTGTGCACTTAAGGAGACTGGTCTTGCATTGTATTTAAAAACCACTTTAATATTTAATTTGTAGTCACATCATAAAAATGCTGCATGTGTACTTGTGGTGCATCTTCTTTCACTGAATCATTTCCAAAAAGAGAAAGAAATAAGAAAGCAGGTCTTACAGTGTCTTTTTTCTTTTCCTTCAATTCACAAGCTGAGATCTGTTGATCAGTTCTAGTATGCAAGCATGATATTGACAGCACAATCTGTACATATTATACCAAAGTGCTTACAGTATTTGTGGTTTCTAGAACTAGTCTAGTTTTCCAGTATAACTGGATCTTAGTCTTAATTCATTTTTGTGACTGAATAAAAATAGACTGAATTTCTGGATTTCATATGTATGTAGAAAGAATAGTACAATGCTATTGCCATATGTCTTGATGTTTAACTTATTCTAAAAAATACTATGGTATTGTAACCATTTCATATTGTATAAAAGAAACAAAAGTGGACTGAATATTTCACTAATTCTTTTGAAAACTGGTTTGTGTGTGAGTATGGGTTATGCAAGGAAAAAACATGACACAGTTGTAAATGTTTTGTGCTCACTAGATATGGTTTCCATGCATTGTGTAAAGTGATCTTCTATTTTTTTAATTTACAGTAGGTTTATGTGATATTTAAAATAATCCATTTGTGCTTGAAGCCATCAGGAAAAGTTATTGGCCTGAGGAAAGCTGTGCCGTTGCTTTGAGGTTTTGTGTTCTGCGGGGTTGGTGTTCTGGGACTTTTGGTTTTGGGTGGTGTTCGGCTGTGTTTTGGGTTTGGTTGTGTTTTTTAAATGGGAACTCATGTCAGTGGAGATTATGGTTTGAAAGCTAAGGGCACAATCATTACAGACACAATTGCTCCCCGCCTTCTGATAGTATAAATCAATGATTTGTTATCCAGCTATTTCAAGCTCTTTTTTTTTTATATATATATATATATAAACCTATTTGTTTAATCATAAACGGTGTTTTCTGAAACAAAGTGTGATGTAAACTGATGCTGTAATGCCCATTTATTTAGCTTTCACTGTGTACAAAAAGGAAACGCATTTGTATACCCTAATAATTTTGTATGTGTTAATAAAAACAAATAACAATGCCTCTGGTTGATTCAGAAAAGTAGGCTTTTGTGATTGAAAAAAAAAACCCTACTATTCCTAATTAAAAACAAAAAAATCTGAAAACACATTCCATCTGCAGAGAGCACTGTTTTGACAATGGTACTAATTTATTCCATAATAAGGAGGTGTCATTATTTTAACGAGCCATTAGAAATAATGTAATAAATGTTGCCAGATATTTTATTGATTTTTTTTTTTTTTTTTTTTTTTCCTTTGTACAGTAGGCAAGGGTAGAGATTAATTTAAATGCCATCAGCTAAACAGAAGGTAAATATCTCATTGTTGAGGACTGTGCTAAAAGACAAATATTTGGGGCCCTATTTATACTTTGTATTTTGGAAAGGGGATTTTCCTGTTATTTCTCAAAAATCTGGACAGGATGGGAGATTTGTCAGAATAGGCAAAGCCCTTAGTACTCTAGTACAGCATATGTATCTCATGAAGCATTTGTGTAGCTCCCTCCTCCTAATGACCACAATGTGGCTGGACCAAGCCTTAACATCTCCTGTTAGTTTTAAATACGTGTGATGCTTATAGCAGCCTGTATCACATATTCACCACAGATGTTGAAGGAAGCAACCTCACTTCAGAATAGTAGTACCATTCTTTTCTGAGCTTCTCAGAGTCGGTCTGGAAAGCTGAAGCAACTTCCACTGACTGAGGCTTAGTTTCAGAGATGTTTATTTACATCTGTGATGCTACCAGTGTGTAGGGTTGGAGGCTCAAATCTTTACCTGAAATAACTGGGCCTGCACATGCCCTCCTTTGCTACCCAAGTATGTTGCTCCATTTTTTTTATTTGTATCTTCTTTTTTTTTTTTTCCTTAGAAAACAAGAGCCTCAAAAACTAGATCCTGACATCTTTCTGTGATTCCAAAGGAGAAGGCACAGACGCACACTGCGGGGTAGCCTCTCTGTACGATTGAGCATCCGATTTCTCAGAATACAGGTATTTTGAATAGTTCTTGGTAGCAAGCTTATATCGCTCTGGAACAATGAGTGTCCTAGTGCTTACAGGAGTATTTGCAGAAATCCTTTTTGAATGGAGTCTAAGGGATCTGGTTTTATAGCTCCAGTTTTCTAAGTACTTTGAAAAGAACTGCAGCAAAACCAGAGGCTATTGTTTCTGATGAATCTTTAGTGAAGTTATACACTGTAAAACCCAGCAAAGTGGAGAAACAAGTTCTGAAAATACCTGTCTGATGTCCTGCATTGAATAGGGAAGCCTAAAAAAACAGCTAAACTAGTTGGATTTGGTCCAGGGATTTTTAAATAGGGTGCCAGGTCCTCCTTGAAAAGGGTTCACAAGCAGCTTCTGATTAGTCAGCAAGCATAGGTTTAAGAAATGCAGCTAAATACAACCCATAAGGATTCCATTCAGCCTGCAAGTGAGTGTCCATCTCCAAACTGAATTGAGGGTTTGACTCTGAATTGGGAAAAAGACAACAGTGAAATAAGAGAAGGAAGGCTGGATCAAAGAGGTTTTGTTCAGAGCAGCATTTATTGCCAGTCCCCCCAAGTTCGAGGGGATGGCAAAACAGTATATATAAGGTAAGGTGTGAAGTTGGATTAAGCACACATAGCATGGCCAAGTCAGCTTTTATCTACTTGGTAAACTGTTGAAAACCCTATTGAACAGTTTTCTGGCTAGTGAGATTTCCATATAACCTCAGCAAGCATGTTTCTGAAGGTAGACTGGTTTTTAATTTCCCCTTGCCTTCACCCCCACCCCTCAGCTCCCCATGCCTTCTGGCACTCCTTGGATTACACGAAGTTGCTAACTTGCAAATGTACTGTTGAAACATCACCCTGTTAAGCATTAGCCCTGTCAGCTCTGTTCGTTGTGAGCACCCTTCGGCTTTCATGTGTGTTCTACAAACGGGTGAAAGAAAAGTAATGCCATGAAGGGACAGTCCCTCACTGGTGAGCAATTCATCTAATTCTGCACCGGTTTAGAGCTTCACAGAAGCACTTGTAGCCCTTTGTGTTGTGTCTCTGTAGCTCCTATCCTAAACTGGTAAAACTGACTGTGAATTATTTGCCATATTGCCTATTGCCTGCTGATGCATGTGTTTAATAAGCAGAGAAGTTGCTTTTAACTCCTGAGTGCAGTACTAAAAGAGTTTTGTCAAACTTGTGCTTGCCAAAGTCTCTAGCAAAACTCTCATTAGTTTGAATTGTAAGGAGTACCATATATCACAATCCTTCTATCATTTTTTGATATTTTTTTTTTCCTTTTCAATAAATTGAGGTCTATCCAAACATGTCCTAAGTGTGAGCTGATTCTTTGCTTCAGTCTTTTAAATCTTTGGTCACTAGTCTTCTTGTTCTGTAGTTTCAGCTCATTTAGTGTAAGGATTTCCATAGTGGGTCCTCTTATTACTGTTATCATTAGTTCCCACCTCTACCACTCTTACGAAGCTTACAGATTGAAGTAGAGGCAATCACTGAAGACTGTACACTTAATGGGTAGTTGCAAGTTGGAAGAAGCTGTCAGGGTTGGACTTAGTTACCCTTTTCTGGGAAAGCATCTTGATGTGCTGCTTGATGTCCTCTAGCACTAGGAAACACCTAAGCCTTGCCTGTCATATGATGATATGAGTGAGAGAATTCAGTACTTTTGAAGCTTCCCTGTTGACTTTTTGAGGTTTCAAGTCAGACTGTGAGTTTCTTAAGATGTGTAACACATTTCCTACTTATTCCCTGCCTGCACATCTCCTACCACAGACTAGCATTTCTCAAGTCCAGAAGCCCAGCCTGCCTTTCTTTCTGAAGCCTAAAGCCATAAACCCAGCTACCAGTGAGGTGACTGTCAATTATGAACTGAACCATCCTGGATTTTTTTAACTTTCTCTTTGCATCCATTCAAATTCAGAAAGAGCTACTCAGAACATTTGTTCACAATCATAAACTGCAATGGCTTCATGATTTTTTTTTTAATGGGGTGCTTGAGTTGCACGTAACGCAGTATTGTAAAGGTCTATACTGAGCAAACTGCGCTGCAGTAAAGCTGAGCACACAAAAAGATTTCAACCGGAGTTCTCATTTTAATTCCAAAATTACTATTTTTAATTATAGTCATTATATAAGCCTCTTTCTGGAAGAATACTTATCTGAATCTGCTGATTTATAAGAATGACAGTATATGTATGTGCTCCATGCATAGGTAATTTATGCACACATACATCAATACATAGTATAAGTGCATATGCATCGGGTTGCATATTCATGTTAAAGCTAATTCCACTCTCATTTATGGTAATAAAAGTTGGAAGTAATTTCAATGAATTCAGTAGAACAGGGCATATATTACTGAAATCGTGTCTCAACAAGGATCATAAGTTACATGTGTTAGTACAGAGGCTTATATTGGCTGCTTATACTGCTTTGTAATCGCTACTAGCTTACTGGAGCAGGTCAAAATATAATACTTGGAAAGAACTAATAAGTTTTACTGATTTCTACACCCCCATCTCCACTGTAAATGTCTTAGTTTGCAGCTATATTCCTGCATGACCAATGTAACAAATGTAGTTTGAAAAGTGTTATCTTTGCCGGTAAGATAGCAGGAGACAGATCCTGTATAGACATGAAACACTAACTCAGAGTGAGCTCTGCCAGTTTAGGCAAGTTCAAAATCTGGACAGAGATACCTTTTGACATTCAGACACTCTCCAGCCAAAAATTCTCAAAGAGAATGAAACGTGTGAGTGTATGGTGTATAGAGATGTGGAAGAACCAGGAGCAGCCAGAGTGACTTCAGAGGAGACGCTAGGAAAACAACATAACTTATTAGAGAGGAGACATGTTATTGCTGCTCTGGGAAGCAGACATCTGCACCTCTGTGTGGGATGATATAAACCTTACGTTGGATTCCTGAGCACAGAGAGGCCATGTGCAAGTGAGAGGTACATGCAGGCTTCTCAGGCTGTGAACAGCTTGAATACAATGTGCTCCAAACTAACTTGTCTAATACTATCATATGCACAAGAATGCAGAGCTTGTTAATAATATCTACAAAAAAGAGGGCTTCTCTTTCTTCAGAAAGTCACTGTGCAGAGCTTCCAGCCTTCACTGATGTCCTGTAGACTGTTAACCCCTGTGCCTTCCTAGGCATATGCAGGAAAAAATCCTTTAATGAGATCATCTAATAGCTTGCTCTCCCAGCTCTCTGTCTCCGTTTGCTTTAGCAAAAACCCATGTCTTTGCCCAGCATATACAAAAGCTGGTGGAGTAGCTACAGCTTCTGCTGTGCCCATCCTTACCCTTCAGCTATTTCTTCATCTCCTTTTCTTTGTTGAAGAAAACAGTAGGAAACAAATGGAGGAGAACCTATTTTGGAAGCTCTGCAGGCACCAACAGCCACTGCTAGTGAGCGGGTGGTGGTGTTGTGGGAGATAAAGCAGGAATGGAGAAAGATCTGCATGTTGATGATGAAAGGGAAAATGTCTGTATTCTCTGATTCAATTTCTCTGTTCTTAGACTTTTCCCTGTTGTGTTTGAGGGGGCTCCTGTCCCCTCTTTGTCCTGTATTCTGTCATGACGGAAGAAATAACACTTGTAAGGGACAGTTGGAAAGCAGTCTCAATTTCTCACCCAGAACTCCGCAACAGTGATGGGTGAGAACACCCATAACATTTCTGGGAAAAGGATGGGGGTGTTCCCCTCATTCAGACCATGCAGTTCAGCTGTAAGAAAAATAACAGTGCCTCCTCTCACGTTTAGCTGCCAGCACTGCATTACACACTCTGCTCTCTTGCTAGTGCCCTTGAGCAGATGTGAGTCTGGTACGTGCTCCAAGGATGCATTCTTCTTGTGGAGGAAGAGAAGGGCTATCTATAGGTAACTGAGCTGGTTTGGAGCCTAGGAGAGCTGCATGAAAACTCCAGCCGTATCTCTTGACTTTCTGTTTAATTTCAAGCAAGATGTGTAAAGGCATTTTATGCCTCAGTCAGAATAGTAGTTTCTGCCCTCCTGATAAAATTGTGAGAGTAACTGAGTTAATAAAGGCTTGCGTGTATGCTGCCATATTGCAGAACATGTAAGAATTCAGTTCTACAAAATCCTTTTTGTGTCCCTATGGAGGATTATTGCAAAGGTAGTTTTTGAACTGCACTATGCTCCCCTACCTTTTAATTCCTTGTCTTTAAAAAAATCTTCAGTATTCATAACCAATCACTTCCTCCATCAGCAGTCTTTTTATTTACAGTAAAATGGCAATAAAAAGTGAATTACCCTGTTTTCAGAGCTAAAGAGCAGTAGCCACTATTTGATGTCAGCTCCTATCCCATTACCCTTCTGTGTGACTGAAAGAAATCAATTTGTTGTTAAAATGGTGTTTATTTTGTTCTACATCTCAGGCTTATTGCAGGGAGCGGGTGATTTTTGGGGGGCCGTTTTCTGAGTCTGTCCTGTGAGGACATGTTGAGCATGGGTATATACTGCTGCACTCTTCTGGATGGAATTAGAACTGGCCAGACCAGCCTTTTTTGTTGCTAACAGTGGGAGGTGATTGTGGTTCCACCACATGGTAGATGCCTGTGTAAAATCTGTGCAGATTTTACACAGGCATGCTTTAGAAAAATAAAATCTAAATTTTCTTTCGTCTTGTTTCAAGAGGTTCATTGCAATAATATCCCGGGCAGTGCCTAACGACACAGATTCCTTACAACACACTGTATTTTTTTGTATGAGGCCTGTTGGTCATTGTAACAGACCAAGATCATGAAGTGTGCAGCACAAACCAACTGTTACCACTTCAAACTTCAAGATAATAAATACACATGATCATGTTAAGTAATGGAAATATATCAAGTGTTGCACATCTGGTTTCAGGGATGCATATAACCCAGACAAAAACAATAGTCAAACAGGGAAAGTAGAATAATTTCCAGGTCAGTAATAATAACTGTTCACACAACACTCAGGGGAAATCAAGCATGCGTATTTGCATTCAGATATGTACTGCAAACTCAAGAAGTCTGCACACCCTTCTATAAAAGCATGCCAAATTTTCTTTGAAAAGTTGTGGTTTTCATCACATTAATTACATGTTGGATTTGGGTAGAAGACCACCATCGTGACATTACATCAACAACTTTTGCACTAATATAAATACCACAAAGAATCCTGCAAACTAAAAGTGAGCAGGCTCTATCCCAGACATCTCTGCAGAACAGGGTTTAGCAGAACAGACCAGAAATATCACCCTACTTGGCACCCTGCTCCTGAAATTGAGAATACTTCATGAAGCAGTGATGCTCTTCTAGAAATGGAGAAGATATCTTTCTGATTTCCAATTTCTCCTTATAGTGTCTATCTTTATATTAAATCACAGCTCTTTCTTAGATGTATTTCTCATGTGCTTTAACATGGACATAAGTGGAAAATTACTGCAGTGCCTTTGAAAATCCCAAAATTGCACAAATTCTGTAAACAGCAGAGTGCACCCCTTTCCTAACTGAATAGCAAAGGAGAGTCTCGGGGCATTTCAAATGAAGATAAAAATGTTTGATTCTGTGTACAGAAAATACTTTCAAGTGAAACGCACACTGAAAAGAAAACGCTCCCTCCCCAGGGTTTTGGCCTTGCAGCCTCTCTAGGGACTTGACACTGAGTCACAAGTAGAATTTGGATGCTTTATTTGTTGTTGTTCTTGTCAAAAATAATGACATGCTGCCATATTAGTGGAAGAAGGTTACTGTACGGAAGAAATAACTAGGGGTAGTTGGATACTCAAGATAGTTCTATGCTTTATAGAAGCTATGTCTAAGCTAGAGGATAGTCCAAGTTTCTGGATCCAGATACATGGTCCTATATCCATCCTGGTGCAAGAGTCCATTTACAGCCTTCTTGTGTCTGAAGGATTAGTGCCCTAAGGGAGACAAATACATGCACCTATGATTATTTTCATTGCAAACTGCATGGCTTAAAATGTGCCAGAATAGTATAGTTAGGTTGGGTGTGCTTTAAGGCTTTTTCTGTGTAACACCGTGATTGACTTTTTCATCCCACTTTTCCAACCTAGGGGCCTGGCATACACCAAGTGCTACACTTTACTTGGCAGCCATGTGGCTTCTTTGCACTGATGGAAAACACCAGAAATAGTTTGATTAAATGAAGGGGAAAAGCACCTGTATTTTTATTCTCAGTCCTGAGAATTTTTACAGAATCTAAAGTTAAGTAGGGATTAGAAATGTGAGAAAAGGGATGCAAGAATAGAGAAATTAGTGCCGCTGGCATGTAACAGTAAATGTGGTTTGGGAATGCTCAGATATTCAGCATTTATTCCTCCAGCCAGCCCAAAGCATAATACATTATAATTCCAGGTGTTGTTAGTACTTCTTTTTTATCTGTTGTTTACAGTGTGAAAACCAAGCCCAATGTTGCATCTTTACCCTAGGACTGTTATGAGATCTCTCTTATATGGACTGTGGTATGAGGAAAGACTATTCAGGTGATCAAATCATGGCCTTCCCATACATTTCTTCAGGCCTTTTGCCCTGAAAAGCTATCTCTCATTAAAGTGCTAACTTTTGAGTAGCAATACACAGTAGAAGTCTTATTTTATTATTTTTAAAACTGAATGCTGTCTGTGCAGCTTTCTCATGCATGAAATTGACAGTGGCTGTTGGAATTACAAGTCTAATCTGATGAAAGCCTTGAATTCACATCTGCAGGTAACTGAATAGCACTCAGTTTTGTAAACCAGCTAAATAATGGCAGTATTATGCCAAATATCTGACAGGTAGAATACATGTGAATTCTCTTCTGCTGCAAGTATTGAAACATTTCTGAGAACTTAATGTTCATGGCTCCAAAAACTGAAAGTAAAGAATTGTAATCTCATAACTTGCTTCTTTCTGTTGTTTTCTTGTGTTGTGTTGAAACCTGGACTACATTCCAAGATTAAAAGTTAGGATCTTGCATAATTTGTGCACTTCTGCTGTTATTCCCAGATTCTGCTTTCACATAGTAAATGTGCATCTCAGATGAAGTCAATCCATGGTGGGGGAAATGATTTTTTCCAGGTCAATGGTGAACTTCCTCAATAGAAGGACACCTTTAAATGCTTTGCTTTAGCAGCTGTAAAGCAGAAAGATAGATGTTGGGGAATGATGTGTGCTAAAATGGCTCTGAACCTCTCTGCTAAGAACACATCAAGAAAAAAGACCTACAAATCTTCTTTACTGCTTGGATTATTCTGGGTCCATGGTCCATTCTTGCCCTATTTTCATTTCTGGAAGGTAGCTATGGGCTACTGAAAGGCCTTAAATTTTGGAGCAGGAAGAAAGGAGGAACATAAGTCTTATTTAGGGACCTAAACAAGGACAGAAATTTCCTCAGTCGCTCTGGTCCTTCACATGAAACGAACAGAAGAGACACTTTTGGACACAAATAGGGCCAATGCATATTCTCTCTTCTTTCTTATTGCTCTTCTTTACTTAATACTTTTCTTAGTGTTATGGTCCCTCGTGTGGATCAAAATCCAGTTAATAGTTGAAACCAAGGCAGACCTTTAATCTGTGATTTTCTGGTAAACTTTAAATCGAATAGACTCATTTTAAGCTTCTTCAGGTGCAAAACACAATAAATGTGCCTTTGTACTTGTAACCTAAGTCCATTTTCAAGTGATTTGTACTTACTGTTCCAGACCACAGTGGTACTTGCGAGATAGCTGCAGAACTTCAGAGGTGTCAATGAAACAGTCTTTGTCATTCTTGGGATAGAGGAGAATATTGCTGTTCTTGACTTTAGAGAAAGAGAAGGATATTCTCCTCAGATGTAGTCTCTGATATTGTTACGACTTTTAGGTAATTTTCAGAGGTTCTGAATATCCATAACTCCAAATTAAGTCTTTATTTTGTTCTCAGACAATTATGACTCCCATTGTAGCTTCTCCAAGGATCTTCCAGTTATAAGATTATCTGGCAGGGTAGAAAGAGGACTTGCAGCAGCTATGTGGGAGGAAAGCGTTGAACTGCAAAGTGTCAGAACTGGAACTGAGCCCTGATATCCAGAGGTTAAGCAGGTCTGCCTCTCATCTCCCTGATATCATAAACTCAGTATGTTTCTTCAGCTAAACGCAAGGTAGGACAGATTGGATTACAGTGAGTTCCTCAAAAAATCAACACACCATCTTAAATCAGGGACAATACTAACAGAACAAGGATCAGCTTTAGCTGGAGTGCAGGTTTTTGCTGGGAGGGAGGGAGTATAACATGAATCATATTCTACCCAGAGTTCGCAAATCAAAGGCCTACTGAGTTTTTTCGAAGGTCTGCCAGAGTATCTACCAGGGTGCCAAGGGACTTCTGTCTCATGGTGAATTATAAGCAGAAGATAGGTGCAGGCATTGGTTTGACTAAAACATTCAGTTTGAGATACAGTGGAACTTTTTACTGTTTGATTAAAATTCCTCGTGCACAAGCAGTTCCTCTCTTTCACTTTGTCCCAAAGGACTTGATATAGTGAGGTCACTAAGCAAGTGAGCACATAATCTGACTATTTGTTCAGTACATACACCTCCTGCTAGCTGTGCATGAATAGGAGAGATTGAGTCAAAGATCAGAAAAGAATTATGGTGTTGTTGGAATTTGTCTTGCAATGACATCCATATAATGCCATCTTCAGTAAAATTACTTTTGTGTAGGTCAGGGTAAATTGTGCTCCTGTGCTAAAGTAAGTTGTAGGTCTTGTGCTACGTGCTGCAAAGAGCATAATACCTTTTCTCATTTGCAGTTGTTGTTTTAAGGCTGAATTTCTTTTCAGTATTGTTCTCAGAGCTATACATGCAGCTTCCAGTACTGCCTCAATGCCCCAGCTTGTAATATTTTGTGGAAATTAGGTGAGTGAGTGAGAACATTTATGTGTGTAGAGTTACCATCTAATAATGCTAGATTTTATGACATGAGTAAGAGCTATTAAGAAATTGGCTTGTGATTCTTCAGGCATTCCTAACAAAACCCACTGCTGTGAGTCACACCACTGAAATTGGTGGGGTCAGACCTTGCATATGCTCCATTGGTAGTTGTCCAGTGGTCTCTTTACAGAAGCTGGTGGTGGTGACACAGATGTGCTGCGCTGATCAGTGGCCTTGTTTCAGTTTGAAACATGGAACTGTGAATGTTGGAAAGCTGGAGATGAAAGGAATGTGCACCTTTCACATCCCCGTTGAAGGACTATGCCAGGATATGTTTGTTGAGAAGCTTCCAGGGTGAACAGCCATTAGCAGTATTTTTGTGTTGTACCAGAGTCACTGTAAAGTTCTCACACAGGAAGGTGTTGCAAGGAGTGCAACAAGTGTTGCAAGTGCTGCCAGGAGTGCTCCTAGGTGTCCCCTAGGAGCTGGGGAAATCAGGATGATTCTGCTGCAAGACTCTCACATCACACTGTTCTCTGCCATAACAAGGTGTACGCACCAGCAAAAGGCTTGGCACAGAGGAGGGTAAAGTTCTTTCCTGAGGTGAGGGAAGGGAACTCGCCCCACCCCGATGATACTGTTTGAACTTCAAAAGAGCCTCTGTTTGAGACTTCTTGAAATTTCGTGGTAAATTGAGATGCTGCACAGAGCAATTAAATATCAACCTAAAGGTAGAAATGTTTAATCCTTATTTTTAGCACCTTGCATTTTACCTGTGCATTCCACTAGGTGAAGTAGATAAGTGAATAGAATTAGAGGCAGGGAAATGTAGGCATAAAAATAAATCATTTCCTCATAAGCAGGCAGTACATCTGTATTAGATGAGAAGCAAAGAGATTGTACCCTGAAAGCTAACTATCTCTTGGAGCAGTTCCCCAAGGCCATAGTTGGATGTTAACTTAGGGATCACAATACACTCTGAGAAGAAAGAAGAAGTCACTTTACTTTACTTGAAATAAACCTGTCTGGTTTGCATCCAGAAGTGTGATATTTATAGCTTAATAACTCTCTAATGTATTTAACAATGAGGGGTTCTTAATTCTTAAATTCTTTGACATATGTGGGGTTTGGGAGATAGCCTACATGTGCCATGCAAACCTCAACAGAGTTATTTAAAATATCTTGCATAAGGAAACCTTTCTTGAGAATCTCTGTGTAGGTAATAGATGGGCATTACTGCCCTGTGAAGTACATGACGACTTCTCAGGCACTCGGATTCTTGAAGCCTGGGGTTTCTTTCTTAAGCCTGAGGAGGGACAAAGCCTAGCAATGATTTTTGAACCCTGCCATGAGTAAGCAGGCCAGCCACACGTTAATTATTAGTAGGCAGAGACCTCTGCTGGAATTGTTCAGTACTTCAGGGTAACACAGGTTTCTGTTAACAGAACAAAGCTTGGAAAACCCTCCTGTTGAGAAAGGTCAAAGGCCTGGGAAGCACTACATTAGTGGCAGGATAGATATTCTTTATGTGTTTTTTCTCTCTGTTCTTTCTGTGAGAGCTGAATGGCTCTCTTTAAAGAAAATAAATGATCTAACTTGGATCTGTACATGAGCGAGCACAGTAATGGTAACACTTTTGGACCGCCTCTGGGAGAAAACAGTCCATTTGACCTGGTGTCTTGGCAGAAAGCAGAATGTCTATGGTGTGGGCAGTAGTTGCGCAGGAGATGCGCCTTTTGCTAACTTAGGGGACCCCAGGGAGAAGAGAAAGCCCAGCTGGACAAGTCCTAGCAAGTACACCATGGTAGTACCACCAGCATGTGCTAAGTATCTTCAGAGGAGCCAGTAGCTGCATCAACAAATGATCATCAAGATGCTGAAGTCATGATACCTGCGCTAGTCTGTCCTGCAGAAGCTTCCTCATTGATCCTTTGTTGTATTAATAGTTGCAGTGCTTTTGGACACAATGGTACAGTTAGCAGTATGCTGCCAGTTCCTCATCTCAGGGCAGGTTGCATAAAGCTAAGGACTTGATCCAGTAGTTTTTTGCCAGTAGGTTGCAAGCTTTGGTATCTGTCAGAAGCACTGGCTTCCCATTTCTGAAAAGGAAACCAGTTTTGTTCTGGGACAGCACCAGAAATAGCAAACCTCCAAAGCTCCTGAGGTTTGGAGTGTCCACCAGGCATAATTCTGAAGAGCCCTGAGTTTGTCTCCTGACAATAGGATTCAAGCTCAAAACAAAAAGAACATTTCTCATGGAAACCTCAACTCAGAAGTATGTGCTGGTTTTTCCTCCCCAGATCCATAAAAAGTCACAATAAAATGCCTAGCAGCATCTGGAATCTTTGGGGTTGGTCAGTCAGTACCTTGGTCTAGCATGGTACAAACAGCACGATCAATGCAATTTGGAGTAAGTTATGCTGTAAAATGGCCCTCGTGAAGTTTATTAGTTAATGGAAAGATTTCTACAGACTTCAAGTTTTTGATTGTGCTCAAATAGAGCATCTCCACCAGCTACATTGTACATATATATATATATGAGATCACATTCTAACTGTTTCCCTGGCCATTTGCAGCTGCAGCTTTTGCTGCTTTAAACTGAGTGTAGCTGGTGGCCATGTGTCCAAGGAATGGTGGTAAAGTTTTCAGTGTGAGTGACAGTCTGACAGGCTGCTTGGAGAGGCTGGGATATTAACTTTTTAACTAAAGTTTCCCAGTGGACTTCTCATTTTTCTTAGAAAAAATTGCCAGAACTTTCATGGTTTATCCTCAGACCAAAACCAGTTTTGGAATCCCAGCTTTGTAGTATTTCATGATTCTGTCTGCTAGTGTTTCTTTCAGTTAATTTTCATACAAACACATTTCTGCTCCTATTAACCCAAGTAGTCAATACTGAATTCTTGTGGACTACTTCAGTTCACACACATTTCTTTATTTGAATGAATATCCAGAGTCACAGGTTTTCTGATTAAAGAAGAAATCAGATAATCTTGGCCTAAAGCTCTTTCATCCAGCTCCCCACCCCAAGGTCCAGCCTCTACACATAACTGCTTTTTCAGAAGTCCTTCTCAGTGAGTTTTCAGATTCTGTCTCTTCTTATTTGGCCCTGTCTCTTTTGCTTTGGCATACCACTTCTCACACCAGCCCTAGACATATCTTAGGGATTCTTGGGCTGCTTGGCTTTTGATTTTTAGAAGAAACCATGTGTCTTACAAGTTTTGTCTTACACAAAGAACCCATTGACCTACCCATTTCAGTGATGTTTAATAGGCAGAAGATCCTTTCATACTCCTTCCTAACATCATATTTGACTACAGTACACTACAACATGATTTTTCTTTGTAATATCTACACTAACAACATTATTTTTCTGTGGTAAATAGAATATGTGGCCTTGGAATATTTGAAATATACAGAATATATTTCCTCAAGTACAGACTTGCAATCATACAGATTAGCTTCCCTGATATGCCAGAACTAATCATTCAAATATATTTGACATTATTTACCACTGATCATGAATAAAATTCATATTTTGAAACTATGATACTGGGCCTGCAAGTTATTCATTTCTCCAGAGGTAGGCAGTTTTCATAACCTGTCTGTACCTAGCTTTTGCGACAAACATTTGACACAGATGTAGGCCCTACTGGGCTGTGTGCTAGATGTGCAGAGTAAAGAGAAAGTTTCTGATTTCCCTCTATACACTCCACGACAACATTTCCAAACAGCGTGCTGAACTTAGTTTTGTAGTGCTTATCCCTATGAGCGCGCCAATCTGCACTGACGTTTTAAGTTACTTTAGCACTCTGGCGACCATTTTAGTGTTTAAGGAGAAAAATTACTATGAATAAATAAAGTGTTCTAAGTGGCCTCCATGGCATCCTCAAAAATATCCTAAAAGGTCTAGTGATCCAAACTGAGAATTATTTGAGCAGGTTTTGATAGGAATTGGCAGTACAAGCAATGTTCATAGAGAAACACATGGCCAGCTTAGGATAGCAGCTACAAAGCTGCAAATGGATTTGGTTATTTCACAGAGGATCAAACACTAGGCAAAAGTTTACTTACATTGTTGTGCTCAACTCTGATGAAATAATTGAGATTGCAGCTGGAAGGAACATGTAGCTCACTGAATCCTTTAAAATGCCCATTGTTTTTATTAGTATTTTTACCTGTTATGCCCATCATTAGCATTGTAAGGAAAGCAAGAGTTGTCATACATGTATTTCGGAAAGCAAGAAAGCAAGCTAATTTTAGAGAACATTATCTTCCTTTTACACTACAAAAAAGATGCTTAGAAGTACAACGGAAAGCAAGGGTATTTAGAAAGTCTACTTTGGAGGCCACTTTAGAAGCATTTCTATGCTATAAATGATCACAGAAATGAATATGAAAAAATGCAAAGATGAATTTTGAAATTGTAAAGGTTTTGGCAAGTGAGAAGCCCTTTTCACATAGTGTCATCTGTTTTTGCTTTTACACTAAAACAGCCCTGCGGTATCCTTTTAAATAGTGCAGGAGCCCCCAGCTGTGCCTCCCTGACTTCTAGTGAAAACCCCACCAAAATGTAGAAAAAAACTTTCCCTCTTAATAGCAAGAGCCATGCTCCAACAGTGCATGTGTGTATGCTATAATTTAGACCCAGGTTGTGTGATATTTGTAGGTTTTAAGGATTAGAAATGACACCAGTTTTGCCACCATATTGACACGTTTTCTTAGATAAAATACTCAGACTGACCAGCCAGAAAACAGATGCCCAACATTGGCACTCATCAGCCTTAAAGATGGAACGAATTAACATTTTAAAAGCAAATCCATCCCCAGCAGATTTGTTAGCCAAGAAAGCGAAGGCCCCACTGAATCCAGTAGAGATTCAGCTGCTGACATTGCACAGACATATTTGAATGCATGGTGACACAATATCAAGAGACAACATTCAAGTAAGAATCTTTAGTTTGTAGGATTTTTCACGTGGAGGTGTCTCTATTACAACTTTCATTCTACTCAGTCATTTATATTTGGAATTTTTGTAGGACATCTGGGTGATTCAGTCAGTATGTGAACAGACAGTAACAATAAAGCTCCAGGCCTTACAAGCATCACAACATAACCCAGATCCCCATCAACTGCTGTAATAACAACTGTACATGTTCTGACTTGGCTTCTGCTTATTACTGTAGCAGCATCTCCAAATGCTGCTGCCCATTCAGTGGAAGACTGGAGCTGAGCATGCTGTGTGTCAGGGCAGCAACCTTTGACATTTCTGGCAATGAACTACATGCCATGAATCTGGAGACAGGCGTTTAGGTGCTCAAAGCTCTAGTTTTTAAGGGTCTGAAGCATAAGCTACAAATAAAGGAGCTTGCAGGGGCATTTCACTAAGAAAAACAAGAGAAATGGAGCATTTGTCCTTAATCCAAACCAGAGTGGTTACTGACAGAAGAAGGACACTGAGAGGATCAAAGCTGTAGCCAAAAAAAAACGTGGCAGTTAAAAGAGAGGGTGCAGCAGTATCCTCATTCCTACAGACACTTCCCCCTGCAAAACGCCGAGAGACTGCACATAAACATTTTTATTATCATGTCACATGATGGTGCTGCATTGACGGTGATAGATTTTCTGGCAAATGTTTGTGTAGAAAGGCAAACATATGGCAGAGTGATCTACTATGAGACGGATGTTTGGACCTCCGCCCAGCCCTTCAGGGATTCTCAGGATCAGTAAGAACCAGTAGGTTCATTACAGTGTGTGTGTATGAGAGTGTGTGTGTGAGAATGAGTTCATATTCAAGGAAATAAGGGGATGTGTATCTAACATTCTGATGTCTGAAGGTTTACATCAGCTTTGTGTGTGTATACTGCACCAAATACAATTTCGTGTGATGTATGTATAAGTAACGTGTAGTATAAGTTTAATCTTCCAGTTTTTCATTAGTAGCCTGGAGAACTCAAATGCAGAATCTTGCTGGTTGTGCAAATGAGCAGTCAGAATTAATGGGAGTTTTACACCCAGCAGGCTTGTGTGAGTATGCTTCCTTTCATCACCTTCTGCAGCAGAGGAGTGGGTACACCAGGTACACTGGCCAGATCACTCCTTATATTGGTGTCAGCAAAGTTGCACCAACATTTGGCTTATTGACCTTTGTGACAATTACAGTAATTGTAAATTATGTATTTGCTGAGAAATTAATTCCTCACTTTGATTTGTATACAGGTCACTTCATCAGCTTTAGGAAATGAACACAAAATGGGAGCATCTTTTGCCTGTTCATTTAAAGTCTCATTGCTGAAACAAATAAACAAATTGCACAAAGTGCATACAATGGCCAGTACTAGATGTGAAACATGTTATGGTTCTCAATTATAGAATAGCCTGCTGTTACTAGTTCATATTACTGCCCAGAAACTTGATTGTCCATATCCTTTGTTACCAATTGTAATTTTATGTTATGTGGACGTTAGTGATATCCAGGAAATGATTCCTTCTATACTGGATGCTGAAGTCTACATGCTGTGAGTTCCCTAAGCTACCATTGTAAGGTAAAAGCTATCCTTGAAGGCTGGTTGTGGGCAGAGGAGAACACTGCATGGGAAAGCAAACCAACTCATCTGCCATTGCTGCCTGAGACTTGTCCTCCACACAGACGTGTGGAAAAGTTGATCTTTACCTGTTGATAGGGTCCAAAATGACTTCATTCAAGCTCTGCTTAAACTGAGGCTTGCAGACAAAAGGTCTGTGGTGCCTAGCCAGATGTATTCGTTCTTGCCTTTCTACTACTCCTCTGCTGGCTATGCTCCAGAAATTCCCTGTTGACCATTGGACAACAAAAAGCAGCTTTGAGTGTTCAGACTACTTCTCTTTGGGCACCGTGGGCCACATGGCAGCAAACACTGACTTTTATCTTCATAGGGCTAGCATCTGCCTAGTACAGCAAGCAGTCAGACCCCATGGAGTTGCAGAGGGAGGATGCAATACAAGCAATCTCTAGACAGGCAATATGCCCTTTGAAAGTTTCAGTGGGAGGTTTGCCTGAGTAAATCAGGAGCATCGTGTCCAGTGGGAGTAACAGTCTATAAAAACCTGCCCATTATAAGACTATCATTGCCAATTCTGTTTGGCTGCTTCATCTCATAATATTCTCTTTGACTTTCTTAATACTAACCAGCCTAAATATTTTATGCTTGTCTTCCAGCAATATACTAAGCCCCTTGCTGCTACTCAGTGAAGATGATAGGTATTATTTTTCTGTTTATTCTGAAGCATTGTAGTTCTCTGAACTACAGTGGGAAGGTTTGAACTACTGTTTATATTCAATAAGACAGCATCCACTTAAACATAAGTGACAGCTAAAGAAGAAAATAAACAAGTGTCCAGAAATAAGCCATTTGCTTACCAAGTCACTATGTTCTAATTAAATGGTAATGTTGTCACTTGTCTAGAAATATGTACATCTCCTGGCTCATAATAATTTCTCTGCATGTCTGTTAGGGTGTGTATTATTTTGTAATATTTATATTTCCTTTGTATCTTACTGAGAGTTCGCATTTTAGCAACTCAAGTTTCTCAGTGATATGAATCAGAACTTCAGTATCCACAGTAGGTAAAGAGTCATAAACAGTAGCAGAAACAGACCCTTTGACTTCTGAGAGATCTAGTGCATATTGGCTGTTTGCTAGCAAGTGCAGTAGCCCTGATTTATTATTATTCTATTTATTATTTATAAACATATAACTTTCCAAACTCAGAAGAAAACTGTGCCTTCTTTGAAGAGGGCAGTGTTGAGGAAAACAAAGTCAGACTGTGGAGAAAGGGGTACATTATACAACAAAGGGATCACTGAAACACCAGGCAAGGTAATGTTAATTACAAGTTATAATCTTAATTATTATTAAGCGCACTAACATCCTTTCCTCCTCCACATCCTACTCATGACCTTTTCTTCTCATCCTATATACCTCTTTAATTCCAGGCTCTTTACATTCTTACTCTAACCCACACTCATTAGAGATGTGGTAGACCTAATCAGCTGTCCTGGGTGTCTGGGAGGGATGGAGTTTTGGGGAAGGAATTCCAAAGAAATGAGGTTGTGATTCTTGAGAAGCAGGATATGAAGGACGTGTCATGAGCAGGGAGTATAGCCTGGAGATCTCTGAAAGACAAATAGGTGAGCAGGATATTAGGTTTGGCATGGTTAATGGGGAAACAATCAACATGTGGCTGCCACATGACAAGATGTAAGTAGGAAGGGGCACTCTCGCAGGCCATCACAAGAAACGTGATCTGGAGGTAGTGGGTATGTGGAATGTGTGAAGAAATGTGCTTTTAAGAAGCTCTCACAGGAGCCAGCTGGAACCAGTTCCTGCATTGCACAGGGTGGTGTGCTGACCTGTCAGAGAACACTAGAAGGCTTAAGTGATAGCATTTCAGACCAAGTGTGGTGGTGGTGGACACAGCAGCTTCAGTCCCACCCTTCCAGCTTCCTTCACTCCCTGGAAAGGAGTGGCTGCCCAGACTGCTAAGTCCCTCTTTGTTGAGAATGAGTAACTTGCCCCACTTTCTGCCCGGCCGGTGAAGACTTTCTTCCCCTGCAACCTATTAGGCTCAGTATCATATCTACTTCTCCAAGCACTTCCCCATGCCCATTTTCATCCTGGCATCCATCATGGTCATCACCCTCAGCATCACCACAGCCACACAGCCTGAGAACTCTCCTCAACACCTTAAACACCAGCAATATCTCAGTCCTTACCCGCAAGTGCCTTTGAGTACTAGTATCACCCAGTGGTACAAACCAGCCACAATCTCAAGAATCTTCATGCTTGCCACATTATTTCTTTTGTTCCTCAGCTTCTAGCACTGTCATTCAGGTGACACAGACATGAAGATACAAAGCTTCTTAAATAAATATGTCCTGCTGTCCATGTTGGGATGTAATAATTCATTAAGCCACATTCCAAAAAGTACTTTGACGAATGTACCAGAGGACATGTGAGAGAAATCCTTTTCTCCAGTATTTATGAGGGGAAACTACGATGGGGTTAGTGTCATGAATCTGGCACTAAATTTATTGTTCCTGCCAACTCTCAGCATATTTCTCAGCCAATAAATCTCTGAGGCTTTAGATGACACATTTAAAATATTTCTCCAGAGGAGAAATGTCTGTTGCAGGGTTTTTTTCCTAGGTATTATGAGTTTCTTATTTTAGAGATGGGGTTTCTCACCTGGCCATTTGAAGAGGCATTTTATAGATTAGTATATCAAATGGAGATGAGAAGTCCTTAGTTTGCTTGCAATGAATGACACCTCTGCCAAACACTTAAAATTATGGGAACAGCAAAGTAGGCTGTGCGTCTTATCTTCTGTCCAACAAGGTAATCTTCATATCATGTGTAATGTTTACTGCATATTAATGGAAGCGCTAGGTTTTGATGAGTGTTTCTCAACAAGTGACTGCTAAAGCGTTTCACATGCCACAAGAGAAAAAGCAAAGAACAGTGAAGTTGCAAAGTCAGGTAGTCAAACATTGAGAAATGCTTGGGCTCAGGCTGCTGGTGCAACTTTAATTCTGCTGTCTTCTTGGGAGGTTTGTGATACAGTCTTTAATAATCTCTTTCTGGGTTGGTTTGTTTGTTTTATCCCCCAGTACAAAATCTCTGGCTGGTTACCACTTAGACACTCTACTAGGTCATGGAGTCCAGTGTCTTTGAATGCAGTGTCAAGATTTCCACATAAGCTGATGAGTTAATTGGCAGCATAGTAACAGATCATTAGTCTTTGTATGCAGAAGTTACCGTCAGAGAATGAGACACAGTGGGCCACAGAATTTTGTCAGGTCATGTGTGGGTTTTCTTGATGAATTCTAATATGTTCTGCAATCTTTGTCATCTTAAATTTGTGGCTGGTTTTACCTCTATCTCCTGACCCCTTTCTGCTTTTCCTTATGTCCTTCCCAGGCTTTAGCTCCTGGTCCCCTTCCAGCTTTTCCTAGCTCTCTCTCTGCATGTATGCCTGATCCCTCCACTCTGGTACACTGTCTAGCCATTTTTAACTCTCATGAGCTTTGCTTCCACAGTCATGAGCTGAATCACATTCACTTTAGCCTAGAGCACATTTAGTCCAGACAGAACATCTAAGACTTGTTTATCAACCCCTACTGAGCACATATGAATGTTTTTCAGACTCTTGCAACTTGGCTCTGTTTACATGGTACCTGGCAATTTGGTAATTTTACAGTGATTTCTTCCTCTGTCATTGTCAGAAGAGGTTTGGGTATGTTTTAGCCACGCAGTCATCATGGACACTCTCCATTTTAATGGTTAAATGATGAAAAATATACAAGCAACTGAAAACAAAGGTTGAATTGGAACTTGTTAAGCAGCACTCACTGTAGGCATATTTTGTCTGCTGTAGCTTTGGCTGAAATGCCTACAGAGAATGGCAGCAATGCATACTCACTGATAACGTTTCCATCCCATACAAACCTTTCCCATTAATAATGGAAAGCTCCCAGTCAGAGAGAAGTTAATTTTAACTGAAGCGCTCCCATCTTTTCTGCCTCTAGGATACACGTTCACACCTCTACACACCTGAAGCAATCACCTTAAAGATTGTCTAATTTAATATGATTAGGAGATTGCTACACTGTATAAGATTCATGAAACCGAGTATAGGTAACATGCTCCAGCTATGACACACACCCTTCTCCCTTTTAAACTTATTACAGAGAAGGCTCAAGATCCCCTGGTGAGCTTCTTATCTCCAGTAATTAAGAACATCCTAATGGGCACGGTAAGTGCCCTTCAGTGCATGTTGGGATGGACATATAACATCACAGCCTCTTTCTGCCTTACACGAAGTAGCTCTGTGATTTCAGACAGTGCTCTCAGACATGCCTTGCACAGGGGAAAGGCTCAGTTGTGACTCAGAACAACTTCCTATTAAAATATTTAACAGAGAAGCACTAGCTTACTGTGGACATCGGCAAAATACTAATCACCGTAATCATCGCTGGCACATTTTTGCATACAGGAAAAGGAAATGAAGAAGGAAAGAAAATTATATCAGCTATAGATAGATGAGTAAAAAAAATACTTTTATTTCAGTATCTTACAGTAAAGTTGGTCATAAAGTGGCCACGCTGCAGAGCATTTAGAGTCTGATCTCAGAAGAAATTTGAGCGAAGAAAGCAAAAATGGTGAGGTGGCCAGGGACAGAATTTCAGAGGCAAATATAATAATCTATGTGGCTTCTACAGACACAATATAGGCAGCACCTCACGAAATGGAAAGTGCAAGATAGCAACATGGATAGGGTTCACATATGAGACAGTTTGCATACAAATGTATATGTGCAAAACTATGATCATGGAGTATTTAATGCAAAACTTGCGTATGTTTAAAAATTTATTCATGACTTTGGAGGGTTCTTTTGAAATTGGGCCTTTTATGTTCACATGCTCTTTTCTTAAAGATTGATCCACACTCTTGAATCAATGGAATTCTTTCCCTGTGAAAATTGTCAACTAGGAATGTAGCTATTTTTCTCCTTATATGAATAGGGGGAGAATGATCAGTACTGGCTTAAAGCTTCTCAATATCTAAAGAACAGTGTTTCCTTGGAATTATTGGGAGAGCAAAATTCAGTAGTGTGGTAGTGGCTTCAAAACAGTTACCTCAGACTCCACCTGTCCTGGGTGGCTCATGGGTTTCACTACTGACCACACTCCTGACCCTACTACCTCTCTGTGTGGTCCTGCTGGGCCTCTGCCTTTACTCCCCTCCCCTGCTCATACTTTTGGAAAGAGAACCCCAGTCTGACAGGATGAGAAGTGAGAGGGGACTCGATCTTATTTTATGGGGGAGGGCTTAGGTGAAAGGAGAGAGCCATCCCTGCTGCAGATCTCCCATGCTCAGTAAGGACACGGTGTTCCTGCCTCTGACCGGCTGATCTTTGTCTGCCCAAGACAGACTCAGCTCTTGACTTCTGTACACTAAGACCTGGGCTATATACATGTAGTGTACATACCAGCAAGCCTCTGTGCCCCTGCATTCATGGTTAAGATCTCAAACTGCTCTTGAAGTGTTTGGAAGAAACTCTCTACGCTCCTCTTTCCCACTTCTGTGTAGAATGGGTAGATGAACTCCCTTTGTATAGAAGAGAAAAGAGGAGAATACAGGTGACATAGCAGGACATCTCAGGCTTTGTACACTATGATGAATGGCTGACAGGTTATGCACACTAAAAACTCCTTTGCTGTATGTACTGAGGTGTGTTTCTGTGCTGTCAATATGTGGAACATTTGATTTGGGTTTTTTTCATTTAATAGCAGGGAAATTTGCTTTTTCTTCCCTGTCCTTTCCCAGCGTCTTAACCACGGCTTGATGGAGAAACTCTCTGCAGTGTGTTGAAGAGTTTCCAGCTGGCCAAACCAGAGCAGAGTTCTTACCTTTGCAACTTGTTTACACTTTATACCCTATACACAGGAGAAAAAGCTGCATCCTTGCATGTCTATGGGATGCATTTTCTTCTTCTTTGGAGCTCTAGCATGTGATCACCTTCACTGCAGACTAGAAACATTATTCATTCACTGCATTCTCTGCCAACACCAATGCTGGGACAAAAGGAAGTTAAAAGTGGACATTTCAATGAGATGTTTCAGTTCAGTATCTAGTCACTTTGAATTTTGCTATCCTGACATTAGCAATACATTGTTGCATGGATGTTTACATAATAATGTCTACAGTTTCCTTTTGGAAGAAAATGGCATACATCCTGCTCCTTCCTCATTTAAGGTCACCAAATTAGTTACTAGAAAGAGCTATTCACATCTGGCATCAAAAGCAAATAATGTATTAAAAATAATATAAAAAAAAAAACACAACACAACCCAGCTCCACCTCTCCAGTAGTCTTCTGGAGATAAGGCTGGTTTGGGGAGATAACAGAGATAGGAGAGGGGAGACACAGCATGCAGGGTTATTCTGGACAGACTCTGATCAGAGTTCACTGCTCCTATACTCAGAAATTTTGCATTACGTTTTTCAGAAGGGAATTTAAATTCCAATGAGGTATCTGTTTAAAAGATGCAAAATCCTATCAGATGTGAAAGTGAAACTGAGCTGTTTGGCCACATGTCTGTACTGAAGGCGATAACCCTGTCACTGATCTCAGTACTTCAGGAACAGCTATCGGCATTGAGCACAGTGCAGGCCAATCATCTGAATGTTTGTTCAGCTTCTTGAATGGTTTTTTTTCCATTGTTAGTCTGCTCCTGATACCTGAGATAATGGTTTTACAGCAGCGCTTCCCCCAGCAGAGAAGGGCTTATCCTGTTTTATGACCCAGTGACAAACTTTATTGACTCATGTACTGCCAACAGCAGCATTTGAGCACTGGAACCACATCTGGGGACACCATAAATGGCAAGAGTCTTCTTGGTCCTGTTCCATCCCAGGAACAGGTGCTAGAAGTGTTTCTTTCTCTGTCATTACCAGCCCTTACAGACCAGTAGTGCTCTCTATTGTTCACCTACTTCCTCCCTGAAATGTGACCCTACAGTCTTCAGCCACCTATTTCCTTCTTCATCAGCGGGAAGGTGCTTTCCTTAGGACTCAGTAAAGCATCCAGCCAGAGCTGTGTCCCTAAACCCAAAGGGGTAATTGCCTCCTTGCATGTGGGAATGGTTGGGGAACCCACTGCTACAACCTCAGCCAAACCTGCAGAAAAACCTTTCCTAAACTTCTCTGCTGGTGGCTCTGCTTGCAGGTTTCTTCCTACTTTTGCTCCTCTAGGCAATCCTTTGGTATAATAAACATCAATGATAATTTATTCTGAACATTACAACCTAGCTGGTAACATTATGGTAAAAAAGCTGTACCCATGGTTTGGATTTGTGAGTTCCCAGTACTTCCCTCCCACAGAGGTGCATGTTTGTGAAAACTGGCATCATCTGGCAGGAGCCAGGCCCCAAACACCCTCTGAGGGACAGCCCCTGTTGTGAATTTAACCAGATCTCAGGTCTTTGTAGCTGTGGGGTTTGAGTTCTGTGCTGAGAACAAGGTGGAGGGGTTGGTGGTGGGTAAGATACTGGGTACAGGAATGGGGAAAACCCTGTGCCCAGGAGCCAGGCCTTTGCCTAGGGGCCTGTGTGCTGCCAGGGGTCTGGCTGCGTGGGGAGGTCGTTCTAGAGCCGGGGGTCTGCAGGTACCCCGGCTGCAGGGAGGCCCTGTTGACAGCGTGTGGCCAGCGGTGCAGGGGGAGGCCGAGGCAACCCGAGGAGCCCATCAGTGCTGGGGCCTGGGCCTCCATGACAAGGGGGGACGGGGCACTCAGCAGGGCTGGGAGCCTTTGGAAAGCTGGGGCCCTGCTGTAAAAACCAGCCGGGTTCTCCTCGCTGCCCAGCCTCCATGTCGGGCGCGCATAAAGAACCGTGTCATGCTTCAGCGGGGAAGGCAGGGCCGGGAGGGACTGCAGCCGCTCTCTGCTCTCCTATTTTCATAGAAACCGATCTGTGTACCTAGAAAATAACAGGAAGGGAAAGCGCGGGGGGGGGGGGGGGGGGGAGGAGGAGCGGGCGGGGGATAAGAAGATCCTGTTTTCGGTCGCTGCCCGAGGAGTAATTCGGAGGAGACGGCTCCATCTTCCCGGGGCCGCGGCGGCTGCGGCGGGGATGGAGCGGGCGGCGCGGGCGGCGTAGCCAGCTCGCACGGGGGGGCCGCGGGCAGCGCCGCGCCCGCCCGCCGCCGCGGGGTGAGGGCACCCCGGCCGCCCCCGCCCGGCCAGGCCCCCGCCGCCAGCCGGCTCCCTGGTACCGGGGGCTGCTGGGGTTGTGTCCAAGGCCTCCCCCTCCCCCGCGTACACACTCACACACACAGGCACACGCACACACTCACACTCACACACACACACACACACACACCCCATCTCCTCCTGCCGCCGCCGCCGGAGAGATCGGGGATTGCCCGCGGCCCGGCCCCGCTCCCGGCTGCGCCCCGTGCACGGGCGCATCGCACCCCACGGGGGCTCGCCCGGCTGCCCCCGGGGCGGCGTGTGCGGGGCGGGGGGTGCGGGAGGGCGGGGGGACACACGGCGGCTCCCGCGGCGGCTCCCGATGGCTCGTCCGCGGCCCCGAGAATACAAGGCTGGAGACCTGGTGTTCGCCAAAATGAAGGGGTACCCGCACTGGCCGGCCCGGGTGAGTACCGCGGCGGGGGGCGCCCGGCCCCGGCCCCGCGCCGCCGCCCCCCTCACTCTCCTGCCGGGCGGGCAGCGGCCGGGCCGCGGCCAGCCTCCGCCGGAGGCCCCGGGCCCGTTCCCGCCGGCCGGGGGGCCGCGGTGCGCGCCCACCCCGCTATTATTGTGCATCTTTTCTTTGATCTGCGGATTTCTCCCCGGCCCCCCGGGAGGAGGAGGAGAAGGAGGAGGAAGAGGAGGGAGGGGGGCGAGCGCGGGCTGTACCTGGGTTGTTATCGCGGGGAGGAGGCTTGGGGAGCCGGCAGCCCTGCCCGCATGACAACGATGCTGTTTATTATACGCCCTCCCTCGCCCCGGCCCCCCCGAGGGGCAGCGGGGTCCCCACCTCCCCCCGCGGCCGGCGCTGGGGCAGGGCAGGGCGGCCGCCTCCCGCGGGCCCACCGCGGCCCGGGGCAGGGGACGAGGGTTTGGGCCCGGCCTGGGCGCCCGTGTGGGGACAGGGCAGGGCCTGGGGCAGGGCCAGAGCGGACATGTGGGGAAAGGGCCGAGGCTCCGGCGCGGGCTGCGGCTGTCCCCGCGGTGGCGGACAAGGGGAGCCGGGCATGGCTTGGTGCGGAGAGGTTGGGTGAGGTGAAGCGGGGCCTGTCTCGGAGCTGCGGCGGGGTCCGTGCGGGGTGCTGCATCCCTGCGGCTCGGCTGCCACACCGCTGCACGCAGGCTTTTGGGTGCTGGGCCTCCCCCTTCATTTCGTCTTTTACTGTGTTGACTTTCTTTAATAGTCCTTTGTCATTTTTTGTTTCACGCTGCCATGATATAACTGAGGTGGAAAGGCATCGTGGGCATTTGGCAGGCAGATAAGCACCCCATTGTATTTAAACATCCATTTGTAGTGCTGCTACAATAACGCAGAGCAGAGCTTTCTCCGGGGGGTCTGGTACACTTCCGCGGCCTGTCCCTTCCCTCCTTTTTGGTCACTGTTGTGTAAACTCGGTGTGTAACACGTGTTTGTGTGAACTTGTTGGCTGGCATCAACCAGCGACAGTCTGTACTTACCTGGCTCCTCCAGCCTTACTGGGACGGTTGGGTAAGGCTTCATGCCAACATGTTCTAGTCAAGGAAAGTTGCTGGTCTTTATAAAGAGCATGAAGATAATGAAGAGTTGTATGCGGCATGCAGGAAAACAGAGGGGCAGGGAGAAGAAGGACTGACATTTAGCATTACCCTTGCCAAGAGAGCTCTGGAAAAGGATGGGTGTGCGTGGTGGGAAGATGTCCTGAGTGTAACTCAGGAAGCAGAAGTGGTGTTGAACAGCAGACACTGAACAAGGAGGGAGGGCCACAGGCTTAAGTAAAGGATGGTGAAGAAAGAATAGTGAGAGGGTGCTAAATATCTAGAAGCATGTAAATAAGGTGGCGCATGCAATTATTTTGGCAGAGCAGGCTAAAATTAGCATGCAAAAGGCCGAACTTAATCAACGCTGGGTTGCAGTTTTGTTATTCTATCATTATACAGGGTGGTGGATATACTACCTAAAAAATGGCGATTTATGTCAGCAGAACAGCATGAGCCACTGAAAACTGACTTCTTTCCTACCTCTGTTATGGTTTAATTTACTGTGAAAATTTTAATGTGAACAGTTGCGACCATTACCACGTTGAAGCATGTTTATCCCTTTCCTTTTTGAGCCTTTGTAAAATTACAGTTTGTTTACCCAGAAGCAGAACAGGACCTTTTGTTTTAATGGCATTTTCTTTCTGTTAAAAAAATTGTTATATGCTGTACAGCTGGTCATAGCCTTTGACTGGGTGTCTAAATATGTGTGTGAATGGCACTAATACCCAACAGAATGCATCTTCACTAGGAAAAAGTAGGTGTGCTATTAACATAACTTACTTCCTTTCTGCAAGTAACAGGATGTAAAGTTAAGTAAAGACAAAGCAGTCTCTAGTTTTGACATGACTTAGCAAACAGGGGTAGAAACTGTAGAGAGCCCAGAGTCTCCCATCCGGTAGGAAGAGAGCAGTCAAGCCAGGGAAGCATTTGTACTGGGGTTTAGTTCATCTGAGTGTCAGGAGGCACAGAATGTACTCCTGTAACACATGATACAGTTACATACAACACGTTAGATCAAACTGATGTCTGCCTGAGCATAATGCATTGCTTGTGAAAAATAGAGTTGATACCATCTTTACTAGGACTTTTCCGCATCCTGGTTGACAAGTTTTGCCTGATGCATGCTTTCTTAAGAGAAGGCAAAACTTAGTGAGGACGCTAGTCTTTATTTTGTTTCCCAAAACTAGAAGACAAGCACGTTTTGAACTGAGAATGCAACTCCGATACCCTTATTAACTGAATGCCTTTTATTTAAGGGATTCACTTGTTTCCAGGTCTTTCAGTGTTTGCTGCCTACTTCTTTATTCATTATGCAATTAGCATGTTTGATCTTTAAATTCTCATGTAAAAACTTATTTCATGCTAATATACTAACTAATAATATGAGTAACAGTACCCTTTAATGACAGTGTTATTGTTCCTACCAAATGGTGGTTTGCAACTCTGAGACCTTTGGCATGAATTTCCTGCCTAGGGACAAACTTCTTAAACTGTGTTTAATAAACCTGGGAAGTGTTAAAGCAGGACAGGAAGACTGAAAGACTCTGCCTGCCCTTTAATGAAACACACAGCATACGTTTTTGTGTGCATGGGCAGTGTCATGCAGAACAAGTAACTCCATCCAGCTGTGGTAGTGCAGATCTGCACCTTGCTCAATTACTCTTGTCCCTCATTAGGTGTAATGCTTGCGGGCTCAGCCACCTCCATGTGGCACAACACTGCAGACTTATCCAGTGTATGCAGCAATCTCTAGTGCTAGACCATTAGCCTTCCACCCCTCTCTTTGGAGGTGTGTTGATCTGCAAGAACAAGACCAGCAAACCTTTCACCTCTGTGAGTAAAGAGAGAGAAACCATAACGAAGGTGGCTGGATAGTGCTGAAATACCCAGGGACCACTGAAAAACTTTGTCTAATGTGTTAAAGTAGTCAAACTGCATTGGAACTTTCTTTGTGGATTGGTCTAGAATTAATCTGAAAGGAGCCACACTTAGCCAAATGGTAATGGCCAGTAAATCTTGTCTTTACATACTCTCTTAAAATAAAATGTTTGAATAAAACGAACTCTCTTCAAAGATGCTTTAGATACTTGGGGCCTGAAAAATGTCACTTAGGTCCTACTACCTGTAAAGGCTGCTTTACATTTTGGTATTGTGTTTTGTTTTGGCAAAGCAAAATTTCTTTTGGCCTAAGTGGAGGACAGTGAATAGATTGAGGGTTTAAACCCCAGTTATTGTATTGAAGCTTAATAATAACAGTAGATAAAATACTGGCAGCAATTTGGTCTAACACATTTTTGCGTTAGCCTCTGATGTCAGTTGCCTTCAGATACTCATCAAAAATGCAGAATAAACACCAACTGGCCAGGTCATCAGTCCCTGTAATCCAGCAGAGAAGCAATTGTGCATCCGGGGTGCACAATTTTTGCACGCAGAAATAAAGGGAAGATGCTGCTGTGCTTCAGATATAGGAAATAAGGATGCAATTCGTTCTACATTTCAGGAGTGGTCTTTGCCTTTGAAGCGCAAGATCCCCCTGTCTTAGTTTCATGTTCATAAAAGACAGTTAACAACACTTTTCCCTTTAAAAAGGTGTCGTGGAGACAAAATCACTAACATTTATGAGTTGCTTGGCTACTGCAATGATAGAAGCTGTATTAGCACACAGAGAAAAATCTCTTTCTTCAGATACCCTAGTTTATCTAGGATAGATGTCCTGGTTTGTTGAGAAATTGCCTCTTGAATAGTCACTCAGACAAGATAAAAGGGAAAAACTAGTGGTAGATTCAGAAAGATCAATAATGGTGTTTGTTTTATGAGTGACCCTGAAGAAACAATAAGCACATAGTTGCTGAAATTAGCTGGTGATTTAAAAATAGGAAGGAAGCTGTTAATGCAACTATAGAGTGCAGAGGAAAAAGTCTGGAATGACCTCAATAAAATAAGAGCGTACCCAAGTAAATGGCTGATGCCATTATTGAACAGAAATCTAGGATCATACAGCTGGGGAGACAAGAACTGTATTTGGGTAAACACAAATAGTTTGTGTAGGGATGGCAAAGTTGACTGGGGTCAATACAAAAGAGATCCAATCAGGTAAGGCAGTGTAAAACACATGGATGTTTAGAACTGTTTAGACCATTTTGTATTCATAGATCACAGCCTTTAAAGTGATGGTGTCACACTAACTATTATGAAGGTGTATTTATGGTCTTCTGAAAGTGAATTTCCTGTTTGTCCTGTCCAGTTCCTTTATTGCTACTCTGTATTAACACCTACTTGAACTCCAAATTTGCTAGTTAGCTGACAATCCTCATATGAATATCGCTGTTAAAAAAACCCTGCCAATAGTAATGACAAAATGGTATTTGGGGCACTTTAACGTATTAAAGTTGCAAATGGGTATGAAATTCTCAGCATATTGCTTAGAATAATACATAGTAAATTCTGTCATTTTAATGGGAACTAGTGTGTGTGGTGAGCTGAGCATCATAAATGTGATGATTACCTGGTAGTTTTTATATCAGTATATTTTTTCAGTAGTCCAGCAAGGCATTAAAGTTAGGCATCTTAAAGTATGGACTAAAGTAATCCAAGAAAAGGGCTTAAAGGTAAGCTTATGCTTAAAGACTTTGTTAGACTAGAGCCTAAAAAGATAATAACTTTATAGTATAATGGTATAATACAATATTAGAGTCAGTTAAATTACGTTACCTCTACAGAGTGACAGAATTCCAGGAGACTTTCACTATCAGTAAATATGTATATACATATACATATATATTGGGGACCCCTACAGAAGCATTTTAGTTAATGAACCTCTCTCATCCAGTTCAGTGAAGTACAAATAGAGATAGTGGGTTGATTGCAGTGAAGCTCTCCGTGTAGTAGGACCAGGACCTATGTTCTGACATAGTTTGGTAAAATACAAGATACTTAACCAGGAACAACTTTGGTCACTTATAATTGCAAGTATTGGAAATATGAAACTCTCAAACACATCATAGAAGAAAGATTCTACATTTTAAGTGTTTTGATATCTAAAACAGACCATTTGTTTTCTTATTAGTATAAGGATAAGGGAAGGTAGGTTTTTCCCTGGCAGGGTTTATCTTTTTTGGCAAAGAATGACAGACAAAAATCAGATTAAATCCAGAAAACTTCAAAGGGTCCATCAGAAATACACAACAGATCTTTCTCTGTGTTTTTCTGCCAAAACTCAGTCTGCAGTCTTTTGAGCTTTTCTCCCTGGCCATTTGGGACCTGTCCAGTCCTTCACTATGTGCTTTTCTCCTTTTTCCCCTTTGGTTGCTCAGGTTTATGACCTCACTTTTGCCGTGTTACTAAATATGAGTCTCCTGTGACTTCTCCCTTACCAGCTCAGAGCTTCTTCCGTCTCTCTCCCTCTTTAATTATGTACCTCACTCATACATCACTCCTTGGAGATCTGCAAGCAATTTTTCATGGCAGGCCTCCGTTCCTTTCTGAGATGAGACAGGATTTCCTGATCACTGCAAAGGTCTGTCTTACCTGGGAACTAATGTTGAAGTCATGGATTCTTCAGGCAGCACTCCCATGACTTCTGCTGTGGTGCGTCTGAAAAGAGCACATTTAAGGCAGTAAATCCTTTATGAAATCATTTTTTTTTTGTTTCTAAACCTTCTGCACCAGGTTGACACATGTTGCTTTCACACATTTAAACTTTTAGTTGCAGATATCTGGTTCTGCAGATATTCTAGAGTACCTGTGAGTGCCTTTTCAGTGACTTCATCAGTTCATTGAGAACTGTTTCCTTTACTTAAAAAGAAATAACAAGTGAAGTGTGAACTTTCCTAGTGTTCAGAAGGTGGGGAACCTCAGCAGGTGTTGGTCTTTCTCTGTGCTCCTGCATTCTGCTTTAAGTGTGACTTAAAACCAGATTTCATCTGACTATTGTAGTTGAAGATGGAGTATTTTTTATACATAAAGTTGAACCATAGCTTACAGTGAAACCTTTCCAGTTGCTCTTGTTTGGCAAATGAATCATTTTGGGGCCAAGATGTTCTGTGTTTGTTGTTAGCATGGCAGGGTTATTTGGGAGAACTTCTTTAAAATTAAGTTCTTTGAATCTCTCTGGTTTTTGTTGGGTGTTTTTTTTTTCTTTAATAAATGTGAATAACTAGCCCCAAATGTGCAAGTCTGATCTTTTTGTGTAAATGACAATAGATGAATACATTTTCTCCTGCAGTTTCAGGATTTTAAGTCCAAATGAAGCTAACCCAGAATAAAGACAGTTGTCTCAGAAGTTTTGAGGCAATAAGTAATTAAAGTTTTTCATACCCATACTGTACAGACTTTTTGTTAGATATTCTTCCTTGTCAGTTTGAAGCTGCTGCATAATTTTCATCAACTAATCTCATGGAAGTCATTTGATACGTGTTTTGTCTGAAAGAAGGGTGCCTCTTTAGTGAAATCTGTAGCCTGTCAAGTCAATCTGTATGCTCCTGCTGCAAAAAGATATGAGAAATGTTAGTTTCCATTACGTTAATTGACAGATGTCTTCTTTTTATTATTTTGTAAGAACCTTTTAGCATCCCCAACTGGAATGAATTTTTTGTAAGCATAGACAGCAAAAGAAGGCTGAGTTTTCAGTCTTAACTCTTCATTTCCTGATTTCCCCATCATAATAATGCATAAATGACTCTTCCTGCATTTAGGGTAATAAAAATCTTGTAAGCAAGTGATTGCTGACAGTAAGTATATACAATTGTCATTTGAGGTTAGATGAAAGGATTTCCTGATAATGCAGGAAAAGTGATGACATTGAAGAGAGCTTGGACTTTTCAACTTTTTGAAATAGTGTTGCCTAAACAGTAAGGACCTTTCCAGTGTATGCTTGAGAGGCATCAGGGAGAATGAGTCTGCCTGAGGCCTCTCAGTAATACTGTAATTTGGTTGATAAATATAGCAACAAACACTGGAAAGTAGTCCGTGTGGAGCAGGCAGGAAGCGGTTGTGGAGCCAGCTTCTTGAAGGTGTTAGGGATTAGCTGAACATCAGTACTTCCCTGTAACTTCAGGTACCTTGGTAATTCTCAAGTCTTCTCCTGCATCATTTGTATCTCTCATCTCGACATACCATGGATATGGGTATGTATGTGTGCGTATACACACCTATTCTGTGCGTAGGTATGCAATCTCCCATAGAGAAGATAGACGCTTAAAACATGGGTGTAGCACCTTGCCATAGTAGCACATCACTTGACTCTGGGCTCCCGCAGAGGCAGCATCAACAGAGAAAGGCCCAGTACTTTGGGTGAGGCACAGCAGGACCAACTAGAATGAACAGTTATTTGAAACATTCCAAGAAATATTTGGCAAACAAGCGAGTATCATGAGGTAAGGCTTCTAAAACTTAAAGAAGGAAAGAGATCCTTGCTTCCTCCCTTTGGGAAGGTCTCTGCGTTGCTGGCCTTGCACATCTGAGATTGTTTCATTCATTTGTGTAACAGCCAGTTCTAAACCTGATACCAAAACTGGAAATAAACTGCAGATTCATTTCCAGTTTCCTTTCTTCTGCTGAGACTATTAGACATGACAGTCTTGCTAATACCAACTTTTACCTGAAGGGTTTATGAGGCTTGGCTTTGGAGTTGGGTTTTTTTGTTTGTTTATGTATTTTTTTTTTTTTGCTAGAAAACAAAAGGAAGGTACGAAATTTGAGTAAATGCTACAGCATCTTACCAAAACAATGAACTTCCCATGTTAATCTGTAGTTCCTGTCACCCTCTTCTGAAGCCCTCCGTCCTTCAAATGGTCTCAGGTCAACCCAAATATTATCCTTGGCATCATTGCCGCTCAAAAAAAGACACATAATGTTCTTGAATTTCAGAAAGATTTAATCTGTCTCCTGGCCTTTTGTAAAGCCCTGTGGAAATCTGAAAATGCCTTTAGAGTAAACATAACGGGAGATGACATAGTACTGTGCTCTGAGTAGCACAAAGCCCAGCATTAAAAGGGACAGGTGTCCATAGACCTTGGTCTCTGCCTTAGAAAAGTACACTTAAATGTCTTTCAGTTTTCCATTAGCAGACTGAAAGGATAATTAGCATACATCTGTAGCCCTGACAATGCAAACTGGAAACAACTGTTTATTTTGCCTTGCAGCAATGTGTAAAAAACCTAGAGAGGGGCTGTTTGCCAGCTATGGCTTGGCTGCTTGAATAGAAGACATCATGTAACAAAAGAGGAAAAACAGGGCAAGGAATATCATACACCAAAGAATTTCTTTAAGACCATCAGCTAACAAAGCCTCCTACATACAGCAGAGTAGAGACAGGGAGGAGGGAAAAAATTCCAGGCTGTAGGGACCTTACAGGTATCACTGTAGTGTCACTGTAGGAAACAGTGTGTCAGCCTTTAAAGTCAGTAACTTTGTACTCCTTGGGCTTGGAAATTACCTACCTGTGAAGCCACTTACCACAGAAACTAAAACCACGCTCCCGCAAAGGGAAGAAGAAACCAGGTATGGGAGAGCTGGAGAGACGCAATAATGCAAACCATTTCTGGGAATCAATCCCATATCAGACTGAATTACTAAGTGTACCAGATGAGTACATATTGAAACTTGATAATAACATGGGGAGCGACCTTACAGAGATGTGTAGCATCAGCCTGGAGATGCAATCCAGGTGCGAGAAGCAGGAGAGTACACATAGAGGAGCAAATGCTGTAGTTGTTAAGAACAATTCTAGAGTTGCTGCCCTTCCCTGGGTATGTTTGACATTTGTGTAGAAAGTCATTGGATACAAGCAGCTCTCTTTTGCTAGTTTTTCTTTGGCTCCACAAATCTTACATTTTACAGTGGCCTCCATGAAAGGGATGCTGCAAACCCCTTCTTTTAATTCCTGAAGGACAGGGTATCTTCCTCAGCTGGAATCTCCTCCTCATGAAGAAAACAAGGATCCAGGTCTCCATTCCTGGCTGTTACCCTAGTCCCTAGCCTATTCTTTGGTAACTAGGAGGCAGTTCCTCCAGCTCCTCCTCTTCATATCCTTTGGGAAAACTTTAGATGTAGGGTGCTTACGACTTACGTGTTCTATTGCACATCTCAGTATATTCCCATTGTAGCAGCTGTGGATGGGGAGAAAGGCACTGGTGGAGAGGTGTTTAGACTAGCATGTGCTGTGGGTTGGCCATCCTGACAAAGCACCTGAAGTTTATGCCAGAAAGCAGAGCACTGTGCCTCAAAAGGATATTTCTGTCCTTCCTCCTCTCAGCTGTTGCCTTTCTTTTTCCTACTGCTTGTGCTGAGACCACCCAAGCACTGTGGCTGAGGGGGCTCGAGAGCCCGCAGGCATGCAGGGGTGTGATTTGTACTCCATAGCAGAATTGAGGCCATCCGTCCATGGTCTTCCTTCCTTCCATGGGACATAATTTATTATTCATCACTGTATGTAAATCAATCCCTCCCTGTATGTAAATCAATTCCTCCAGCCCCATTCATTGCCTTTTGGTATGTGCATTAACATCAGTATCTCTGTATTTTGCTTTAGCTTCCTTCAAGCTGTTACCAGCCTCCACAGTGATGTCCTGCAGAGGTCCAAAATCATTTTCCTGGGTGCGGCCGCACCACGTGAGGGTTGTCTGCCAGCTCCCTGGCACGATGTGTGTTTGCAAATGGGGATTTCTGCATATTGCCTTGACCTTTGCAGCACATTGCTTGTTCAAATGTAACTTGTGGTCCACTATTGGCTTCCTGTAGTATTGCTGCTTCCAGCTTTCTCTCTCTTACATTGCAAATCCTTTTTCCCAGATGTGTTAGCTTTTTCCTTTTGCAAGCTAGATTTCAGTTTACTTGCAGATGATATTTGTCCCAGGCCCAGGACTCTGTGAGTCAGTTGTCATATGGGTTTTACCATCACTGGGTGTAGCGAAGTGACTGCGTGTTTATATGTACATACACATGAGCATAAGAGACTATCTTTGTCTTAACATTTGTGAAGATTTCCAGCTTGCTGTCCCAGATGCCTCTTCCAGAACATGGAAGAAGGTGTTAAGTGAGGCAGAGCCTGGCAAAGAACACACCTGAGGAAGGCATCTCATGCCAGGCACTGTAGTGTTATTATTTATAATCTTCAACTAATTGGTTGCTAGTTGGTGTTCAGCCCAGATGTCACTGTTTCCATCTCAGCCAATGTAAATTTGTACTTCTGTAAGGATTTCTTCAGACACTATTATCTGGAATCCAATTAGGCAGCGTTTATTCAGGATTAATCACATGTGGAAGTGTTTGCAGAATTGAGGTTCCTGTGTTCTTAGCAGTGTGCTATTACAACTGCATTTCATTATACTCCAGCAGGCACAGGCTTGGGCATTTTGTGTGTTCTAGGAGTAAGCCTGAGTAGATCCACTGCAGGGCTGGAGGCTCACTGTCCTGGTTGTTACGGAAGAGCGGTGGGAAGATGATACTTATCCCATTAATTTGCTCTCAAAGGACCGTATCCCAAAGGCAGCAAATGAGTTCAACTGCATAAAGGTTTCTTGATTTCAATAAAACTGCTTACATGTGTGCTGCCCTGCTTGTAGAAACATAAAGTAGGACCACAGCCTAAGGGAGAAGGCAGACGTTCATCTCAGAAAGGAAAAAATAAAAGATGACATTCCTTACTGCGGTGCCTCTCCAAATACCAGGGCTTTTGAAAGATATTAGAAGTACAGCAAACTCAACAGATAATTCTTTTCATATGGTGTCTGGATCAGGTGACTCGCATATGTTCACATTTTCAGGTACCTCTTTTACTGCTCCTTATCAGCAGTTCTTTTTCAAAATCTTCCTCGTGCGCAAACTTTATTTTTCTTTGTCACAGCCAGTATTTCTGTCACAGCTTTAGAAGAAGGTAGCATAAAATTATGAAGCCTTGTGGTTAGAATTGTATTCTGCCCAAAGATCACCAGTAATAAGCTTGTTCTATATCTGTTAGTACTTTGTTTTCTTTGCATTTACCTGAAGGACTCTGCTTTGGAGCTTTTCATTGTTGTTAAGGGTCAGTTTTCTGAGCAGGTTTTCAGAATTGGTACTTCTGGTAAAATGACAGGAATTCCTTGTTAAAGATGAAAACAGATTAGAGCAGACACATTTGTCAGACAGGGCTCTTCAGCATTAAAATGCTGTGACTGTTTTCTCCTTATCTTTTGAAAGATGTTTTATGCCACCTCCTGCCTTACGAATGAATGGATTCACCTGTGTATATAATTGCCATGGTATTGTGCTGGATGGGATCTGATCCTACAAAGGCAATGGCTTTGTTTATGTTGCCAATCTGTATGCCCAGCTGTGCTTGCAGGATCAAGTCCCTAGCTGTTAAGTTACTAGAAGCCCATAATAATAAAGATTTTAATGGCAGTATGTTAAGAAATGCCAGCTTCTTTAGCAGATGTGGGAGTAGGGGAAACAGTTTTTTAATGAGAAGGTTATAGTTTTTCTGAAACATTTGCTGCAGAGGAAGGTGTTAGTTTACTTGTTTGTCAAATGTCAGCAATACCATTGACCTGGTATAATAACAGGGGTGTCAGGGTTGTCTCCAGGGCAGATTTATTGAAAAGGATGCTGTCATGAGTGCTGCATGTGAGACTGAATTGGGGATCTTGACAATTAAAAGCAGTGTGAGCTAAAACTCATTGCTTGTGGAGCATGGTTTGGACACATCAGGTGTCATCACTACCACATTAGAAAGTAAAGGCAAGTGACACTTAGAATTTTGAATACTGTCTGAAACGCTTTGGGTTGGATCTTGTTGATTTGCATGGGGTATGTATAAACACTGTATCTGCATCTTAGGATAAATTTGTATGTGCAGTGCTCCCTAGTGTACTTCCTAGTTCCAGATATGTGTCTCATTAACCAGGTTCTATTTTATGTGTAATTGCCTTTTCCCAGTTATTTGCATATTATGAGTCAGAATAACACGCTGCTTCTGTACAGCTGCTTTCTAAAACAAAATGGTAACCTGATTTAAAACATGGTTTTTCACTGAGCTGCCAAGGGAGAGTGCTAAGCTGCCATGCTCTGGTATGGATGCTGTTCCTGATTCAGAGGTAAAGAGTGGTTTAAAAATCTAATATTAATGTATGCGGGAAAACAGCCATTACAGTTGCACACATTTAATTTGTCCCTTGACGGCCTGTATCCTTTTAGAATCATCCTTCCTTTAAAATTAATCTTCTGACTACCCCTCCAAGTCCAGAATAGAAATGAGAGGGCGAGATGGCCAGAAGCCCTGAGTCTTGTTTAGAAAGGGAACGTTAGAGAAAATCAGACTTCTGGGAGACAGCAGACTCTGAGTAAACTTTGTGACTTCCGTAACATAAGTGCAGGTGAGTCACTAGGTTTTGTAGATAACTCGTGTTCATGCAGACACCATATTCTGGGAGGTTATGTGAAAGTAGCACAATATATATATACCTCATACACATATTCAAGTTAATTTACTGGATAGAAGGAGAAGATGCTACAGAGTAACTCTTAATCCTACAAGTATGGAGTAAACATGCAAGCAACTTCAAACCTATGATTTATCTATGTAAATTAAATGAGAGTACTCGCATGATTAAAACATATTTAGTGTTTGCAATGTAAAATATATGTATTTTTAGAATATTGGACATGCTGCCCTCACAAGCCTGGTCACTGCCATACTGATGCATTCATCTTGTCTCTGATGTTAATGCCACTTACATCCCTAAAAATACATCTTTTTGTCTTTCATGGTTTTATTGTTTCAATTCTTTTCTAGCATAGTTTAGTAATTAAGAATGAAGTTCATTGGTCTGCATATATTTAATGGAGTGCTTTGTGTATTTTTATATAAAGAGTTTAATTCCTGTAAGCTGCTGCTTGAGGGATTTTTTATTGCTTTTGAGGAAAGTGTCCATTTTGATAAATAAGGTTGTTAATCTTTCAGGGGCTATCTACGTAAATTTCAGCAACATTACATTTTTGGTCAAAACTAAATGAAAACTCTCCTTCTGAGGTTTTGGAAGCAGAAAAACAGGCAGGTGGGGAGAAGTATGACTTGGCTTGGAAAAACTCATTCCTTAGTCTCTTTAGGCAGACAGATTAAAATTCCTAAGAGTTTAACCTAGACTGAGGGACTTTGCAGAGAAGGTATTTGACACCGTAATGACAGCTCCTGGAAATCTGAGCACAGATTGAAAGCTAACCCAGTTAAAAATGCCAAAGTTGGGTCCAAGTGATGCACAGAGACCACTGTGACTCCGTGAATCAATTTTCATTCCATGGTTTTAGTGACACAGATGACCCCGGCAAAGTTCCACCTTAGCAAAATAGTCTGCTGGTTTAATTGGTTGTTTTCTACCATAGCTGGTGGCTAAGGCTGCAGGAGTAATGGAAACAATTATTTACAAAGAGTTGTTAGGTTTGCAGCAAGCCTGGGCTTTCTACAGATGCTCAACTCTTCTGCAGGTAGGAGTTCACAGCTTGTCAGCAGAGTTAACAGGAAAACCTGCCTTTGAAAAATTATTGCAAATCACTCCGTTTCATTGGCTTTGCAGTTAGAATCCATTGCTTCTCATCCCCCAGACTGTGTACATGTTGTTGTTGTACATGTTATTTGCATCACAACAAAGTAATTGGCCGGTGCACCGGTGATGCTTGGCAATTATACTTATCCCATGGCCTCAAACTATGCACTGAGGCCTTTTCCCTACTGAAGAGTCCCATCTTCATGAGAACACCCCAAGTGCTGTGGTTTAATGCTGAGTGTGCCTGAGCTTCTGCAGACCTCAGCACCAGGATGTAGTGTGTTCAGGGAGCTCCACCACACTCATTGCATGCAGAGCATACCTGTTCATGTGGCTGTGTACTCAGCTCAGCAGGCTGCCTGTGCCTGCAAAAAGGTAGCTAGGCAATAGGTAAATTAGTTTAGGTGCTGTGAAACAGAAGTTTATGTTTTGAAGTAGTTGCTTGCATCCTGCAAATAGGTATTCTGATGTGAACACATACACTTAGGAATTTAAGACCATGCATCTTTGTGGTCTGTGGGTCCACACAGAGCAACATTAATGAAGACAAATACATGCTTAGCTGTGCTTCCATTCTGTCTGGAGGACCAGTCAGGACATTCACGTAGTCTCATCTCTGCTGCTGCACCCAAACCTCAGAGGACTGGAGGACACTAAAAACATTCTGTGCTTTTAAGGGACAAAGATTTTGTGTTCTTTTCCTGTATTACAGTTATTTTTTTATGCAGGCTCTTGTGCAGTGACAAGGAGTGTTTCAGTCCCCTGATACTACTTAGCTGCAACTGATAGTAACAAAACAGGTCACAGAGGAGACAAGCAGGAAGGTTTTCTGTAACCAAAGGTCCAGAGAGTAGTTGCAGCCTTGCAGCCTTCAGTGTCAAGCTTGAATCCTTCCTAGCAGGAGCCTGTGGGCTGCAGCAGGTGAATCAGATTGTTTCCTTCTTTCTCTTTAGTATGTTTGTGTCCACCCTGACTCAAACTGGAGGCTCATATCCTGGGACCTGCAGTCCCCACTGATCAAATTTCCTTACTCAAGACAATTTCAGCTGCAAGCTGTAGTGTCAACAGGGGTTTGTGTACTTTGTGGGAACCTGAGCTAAATATCGCACCAGGATGCTTGGTAATCTTCAGCCTGGAAATATTGTGACAATCCAATTTTATAACTGGCTTTTTGTGGAAATAAATTACATTGGAAAAGAAATAGTAAATTAAACCAGGCAAGTCTAGGAAACTGCAGTCTTCTGGAAATTTTCTTACCTTTTGTCTTTATGTGTGCCAATATGAGTATAAGGACTAGCAACACATCTCTTAACAAAAGCTCAGGCAGTAGGCTATGGAGTGTTGGATATGTGGAACAGATGAGCCTGGAATATAAAACTTGGTTGTGTGTATTTGACCAAGTGTCAACACTGGAGGCAGGCTGCTTCTGATTGAAAAGGTTTTGACCAAGTTGACTGGCCAAAATATCCAATCTATTGAATATAACATCTTTCCTTAAAAAAAAACAGAATCAATGAAATAGTGAAATTCTAGTATAAGTATAGGAAGGCAAAAAAATATTCCTCAATCTAATGAATTCTTATGCTTCCACTCTTCCTAGCAGGTGACATACAGAAGGTGGCAGGGCTTATCTGGGCACTTTGGGAAGGAAGGTGATTTGACTTTTCATGTCCCTTTGGCTTATGAGTAGAAAGTGGCAGGAGAGAAATAATGGTGTTTGTGAATGTAGAGTCCCTAAAATTTCTCCTTTGTTGATGTCTTGACTGGTTAATCAGCTCTGATTTACTGTGTGTCTTCCAAACACATTTTGGATATGCATTTGTTGCACGCTTATTTTCCGAGACAAAAAAAAATATGTGTAGTAAGACCATAAAGTAACCAGATTTTGTCTACAGAAACTGCTTTCATTTGGTGTTAGTGGGCTTACTGTGGTTTGCTCAGGTGGATTGCAAACAGTATTTTGATATCTGAAGAATAATTCAGGCAAAGAATCAAGCTTCACTGTGCTTAAAGGGAAGAAAAGTAAACACAAATGTCTCAGAGCTGGCAGCGTTCATTGAAAATGAACAACCTCTCCCTACCCATCCACAAATAAAAAATGATTTTGTGAGCCATGAAACTCAAGTTTATTTTTCTCTGGCTTGTCTTTATGTGGATTCCCTGTTGTCTGATGTTTTGGTTGAGCATTGCAAGCTGTCTCTCAGCATATGGACTACTTGCCTGTCCATCTTCTGATCGACAGCCTGCCTGTTTATCACAAAACAGGGGAAAACTTAATATCTCTTTGGCCTTTCTCCTTTTGTCTGGTTTAGCAAAATTGTCTGATGTGTCCCTGAGTTATTGCAGGTAAGAGTCAGACTGAAAACAGCGTGATCACATCCTTTCTTCTCCTTAGGGAACAAACTGGGGGAAAAAAAATCTAGTGGTAGCTCTATTGCTTCACTCACAGGGGCAGGGAAACACTTCATTAGGATAAAATGGAACATTTTTGCAGCAGTCTAACTTTGGGGTGTGCTGATGGGAGGATTACAGTTTGGTAACCTGAAATCCTTCTCTGACAGAACTGAAAGTACTTGCTATTAGTAATACCTGGCAATTTAGCAGTGGACCTTAAGTGCTTTATAAGAACAGTACCACAGTCCCCATTTGAAAAAGTGAGACTGAAGGAGATGTAGTGATGTGGTCAAGGTCATCCCAGGGGGCAGTGGCAGAGGTAGGACTAGGCTACATCCCCGAATCTCCTCCTATGACAGCCGCCTGTCCACCAGCCATGAGAGCTCAGGGAGGACTTGAATCACATGAATAGATCTGTTATCTACAAAGTCATGTGTATAGATCCCAGTCACGCAGAACTAAGCTTTGGCCCCATTTTCATACTGAAGATTAAAGCAGCTCTGCAGAAAGTGTATTTCAACTTTCTGTCTTAAAAATATGCTGCTAATTAGGGATGTAAAGAGGCTGAACTCAGCTGCAAGACTGCTGATCTTTCCTAGTGAGCCATTGCCTGCCAGCATTGTTTGGACTCCAACTAACCCTTCATTGTCTTCTATCTCGTTGAGGTCCTGAGCATGCACAGAAAAAAAGGACGATTGATGTCTTTATATTGTCATTTCTGGCTGTCTGCATGATACCCTTCAGCCATTTTCAGCGGTGCTCCAAAGTATGCTCTGCTGGTTTTAATCTTGTTTTGCTTTTTGTTTTTGCTGGTGGCACTCTTCCATGCTCAGAGACTTTTTTTAATTTTTACTTTTGTAGCTGTGCAATTCCACCTTATTAAGTTGGATTCTGCTTCTGGTCTCCCCCTTCCCAGGGTTGTCTTCTTTAATAGGTGAAAAAGTGCACATGCCAGCATTCCATGTACATTGGGGAAGGAGTTGTGCTCTGCTTCAGATATCATACAGTCCTGATAAATGAGAGGAAAATTCTGCAGTCTCCAGTCAGCTATAGTTGGGTTCTGTTCAGTCTAAGCACGACAGAATTTGAGTCACAGTTTTTAACTTGAAGGAGGTTGGATTTTTTTTTTTTTTTTTTACATTTTAGGATCCTCTGGGAAAAAAATTAATTAATATTTTGCATTTTACAGAACATTATTTTAAATAATGGTTTAGAAAAGATACTGCCTCACTGCTGAGTCCCAGTAGCATCAGCTATTAAAAAGCATATTGAATCTGTTTGAATAAAAACACTGTAGCAAAGCAAAATATCCTATTTTAATAATGGATTTTGAAGAGAATTGCTTTTATCCATCTAGAGTTTTGCTAATAAGCAAACTGTAAGAGATCAAGCTGCTTGCATCTGTTGGGCAATAATAAGCAACTTGAACCACTTTCCAGCAAAAATACTATAGGCCTTTGCTCGACTGCTGTGCAGTGACTCCAGGGATTTCAGTGGGAGATACTGATCTCTGCAATGCTTCTGTGTGCTTTTGCCAATCAAAGGCATTTACAGTATGTCAAAACAATCAGTGATTACTGCTCTGCAGTTTTAATTCCCTCTTTTGCAAAATAAAAGGGACTTGTTCTTGTGGTTTCAATGCCCACAAAAGCATCTCTGCACACTGAAGTAAGGCTTTCTTGTTGGTACATGTGGACCTGCTAGGTATTTTTGCATAATACCTTTTTATTTTGCAGTGTAAAATTCTGTTGGAACATAATGGAACAGGGTCTGGTCTGAAAGCCACCCTGACAGCCTGGAATTCCTGCTTCTGAACAGCAGCTTGTACACAGCACAGAGGTTTTGTGATAGCCATACAACACGACACCTGCTGTCCCTTCAAGTGGAAGAAGATGCACCTGGGATGCCCTTCTGCCTTGATGGGCAACACTGCCCCTTTCTTGACTGCTGCAATAACAAAAACCTCCTCAGAAAGCTGCTTTACATAGGCAAGCAGAGAGACAAAGCTTGCTGTTCTCTCCGTGTCTCGGAGAGACATGTTTCCCATTTTGCAGGGAATGTAGAGCTCTGCAGAGCAGAACACCCAGGAGGGGGTGCAGCTTCCTCTGCTTCTGCACCAGCCCTCCCAGGGAGCTCCTCCGCTTGTCTGGAATATGCCACGTTATCCCACAGGCAGGCACGGGGATGATTTGTGCAGAATTCTGGGAGCCACTGTTGTTCTCGGCAGGCAGCTCTGCACCGTCCTCGTCGCAGGGCTGCGGCTCCCGTCCAACCCACCCAGCCAGCGCCTCTCTCCCCAGGGTCCCTCACCTCATGGCAACTGAGAAGAAAGTGTTGCAGTGAGTACTGACAAACCAGCCTGTGACAACTAGTTGGAAATACTACGAGAATAGTTGGAAAATACCCGAGAATGCAGCAATTAGCACCACCAAGAGCAAAATATTCAGGCTGCGTATACATCCTAGCATGTAAATTACAATGTAAGGAGGCAGATTTCTTGCTTGCACATAGGTAGTCCCTAGCAACACCATTTGGTAAAGCCCTGCTCTGGTTTGAGAGGTCCAGGCTGAATTCTCCGTTGAGTTCCTGACCCTAGAAGCCTGGCATTTGTTTACTGGGAAGAAAAAGAAGCACAGTTACATCTTTAAAGCTCTGCTGCTTGGTTGGCAATCAAATGCTGGGAAGTGCAGCGCTGCTGAGGTTGTGCAAAAAGAAAGCAATTGTTATTCATTAAGCAGATGACAGCAACAGGAGCAAAGGGGATAAAACTTGAAATCTGAAACCACCTGCTTTAATTTTAGCCATAATTGAAGCGGCTGCCCATGATGCTGCTAATGCACAGATCAGATTTGCGCACCATGCAGGGCTCTCTCTGATGTCTGTGGCAGCAAGCTCCAGCCTGCTGCCTGCTCTGGTTCAGGAGGGGATGGATCCCCTGTTTGCAGGTTATAACGGGTACTTTAGAATCTGTTTGTTTCCCTCCAGAAGCAAAATGCAATCGCAGTCCCTCTCTCTGATAGACGGATGCTTTAGTCATTAGTGAGGTTTCTGCGACTACAACACTGTGTCCTAGTATGGGTGCACTTATCTCTTTTGTTCCTGGTTCGGCAGTGATGCTTTTCTCGCTGTTGTGCTCATGCGCTCGCTCTCTTTCTCTCCCTCCCTCTCTCTCTGCCTTTGATCTTGCTGATATGGGGAAAAATATCAGATCCAAACCTTCAGCACATTTAACCAAAACAGCTTGTAGGACGGGAATAAATTGTGACTGAGCGCAGCAGCAGGAAGCTGCAATATGGTTGCTTGTACCGCTTGTTTTCTGTTACTGCAGAACAGCAGCAATCATCAAGGAGTGCTGGACTTGTTCTGCAGCTAAACGAGCACTTAGGGGCTCAGTGTTCACAAAGGGTAAGATGGTTTTGCTGAGAATGGTGGACTCTACAAAGCTCTCCTCTCACAGTCTCTAATGCAGGGTTCATGTGAAACGGGTGAAAAGGGAAGATCTTTCTTAATGGCAGAGAGGGTCTCATCCTTCACTAAATTCCCTAGTTTTTTTCCAGGCAGTTAAATGTCCATAAGACAGCACTGTCACTTCATACTCAACCTCATTAGAGTACTAGCAACATAAGCCTGAGAGCTAGGGAGCTCACAGCAGAATTGGGGAAGGGAGGAAAAGTCTTAACCTCAGCTGCGCAGTGAAATGTTGGAGTAGGAGCATTAGCAGTCTATCCTTGAGCTGTTTAGTGCAGATTTATACTGCATGTGTCTGTACGTGTATGCCAACTTTCAAAAGCTATGAAAAGCTTTTTTGTGGTTTCCTGTGATGATACATAGTCAGAGGGGATACTTGGATGAATAAAGAAATACACCACGAAATGGGGAGCAGGTGAGCTGCGTGACAGATAAGTCTGCTGTCCTTCGTCAATTTGGTGCTGCTCCTTACCTAACAGTATAAAGTGCTGGGAATGCAACGTGAGGTCTTAATTCCACTTGGGATGCTGCTTAGGAGAAGATCCTTACTGCTTTGGAGCACAGCACGTTGTGTGATGTAAGATCCCCATTCCCTTCTGATCAGCGCTCCTACTAAGCATGTGTTCATTCCCCTGCTTTACTGATCATTTACAGCTGTTTGCTTTATTTCATGAAAAATTCTTAAAGGACTGAGACAGTAACTGGGCTGTACTGCTCTGTAATGCAGCCCAGAGCTGGTGCCGTGCTGCAAGCAGCCAAATGAGGTTCATACTCAAGTCCCAGCAGATATTGTTTGTCTCAGTCATGGGGGTCCACATTTTTTGGAGTCTAGTATCTCTCTGAACATCTTCCTTGTCATAATAAAGAGGAGGATGGCTATGGCATCCAGACAGTTGAGGTGTATTGCAATTGATAAACTGCCAGCATGGCCTTTTTTGGTCTGATGTGTAGATACTTCCATCTCTAAGGAGGCATAAAAAGTGTTACAGTGGGATATACTGTCTCCCTGACTTGCTGTCCGTCTGTAAAGTGTTTTTCCCTTCAGTGTTATTATCAGTTATAATCTAATACCTATATTTAAATCATGAATTAGTGAACAAATAACCACATTATGGACACTTATTTAAAAACAAATAGTTCATGTCAGAAGATAATGGGTTCTAAAAAAAAATATCTTTGGCAGTTTTCTCTCTATGCATTCCTGATGAGAACACCAAACAGCCTGTCATGTCATTTCAGTTCCTTCTTACACGCAGATGAGCTAAAAGGGATTGCACGTTTCCATTTTCTACCAGTGTGTATCTTCCTTCTATATGCATTTAAATATTAGATTCTCCTTTTATTTATGAGTTCATTGGCTTTGTTAAGTGAAGGAAGTTGGGTAATTGCTGTGCCCACTAGGTGTGTGACACCTCTGACCATCATGGATTGTCTCATGCAGAAGGTGGTGGGTAGTGAGTGCATGGTGACACACAGCCCAGTGGACCAGAGCCCCACCATCTGCATCTCTGGGTCCTGATGCAGAAAAGAGACAGGGGATGGTTTGGAAGTGTTCTTATATCCCCTGATTTTGGCGTACCTCAGAGAATGCTCCACTTCCACCTAAAAGACAGGCATCCATTTATTTTGCAGGAAGGAGTCCTGTGATGTTACAGCTTCACATGTGGCTCTCATTTCCCTGTCCCCAAAGGGTGTCCTTGCAGAAAGACCAAAAGGACTTGAATTCTTACAAAAGCTCATACTCCTTTGAGAGCCATGTAGCCAGCAGATGCTTTACAGTGAAAGAGAAAATCCTTTGAAAACAATCTGGTGTTTATTAATCAACAAGAAATCAGTGTTTGGGGTCCTTCGGCAGGAAGAGAGAAGGAAAGCACATGTGGGCCTGGTCTCCTGAGTGAAAACATGCAGGTTCCATCCCCTGCTCTGCTGAGGAGCAGATTGTGTATAGCACTGGTATGTCAGCACTTTGTTCTCAGTTCCAGTGACATTTGACAGGATTCAATATGCTTATGTTGAGACTGAGTTGCTAAGACCCAGGCAGCAAGCCATTCACCTGCTCTTTGGTGTTGCCCTATAGATATCTAGATTCATTAGGTTTGCTCTTAGCAGGAGAGTTCTCTGGACACTTCATTTTAGATGGCCACATATGCTCAGAAGTGCCATTTCTAGGAAGGCAGGCACTTAGATCTTATTTAAAGCTGAGCTGTGTTTCTGGTTTATGTGGGTAGGCACCTGGACTCTCTCATTTCTGTTGCAGAGGACTGAGAAATTGGATATGGATGAGACTAAGTCATGGGCCTAACCTCCTGCCTTGCAACAAGTCTGAAGGCATCTGAAGACGGGATCTAGGCATTGCTTAGCCTTCAGGGTTTGTCCCAGTCCCAGTTATATTGCAGGAGAGCACCCTCGCCGTGCCTCCCTTAGCTGCTCTGCAGCTGAATCTTGAGAAATATGAGGCCAGCAATAAAATGCGAAAGAAGAGATGGAGTACAAAGCAGAATAGTGACCAAAACCAGTTATTGGGATGCTGCAGGGGAAGGAGAGTTCCAGGCCCTCTTCCCTGGGGGATGTTGTGCAGTTTACACTGTGTACCACCATCACAGCCAGGAAGCGCTGATGGGAGACTGTCCGGTTTTCCAGTTGCACAGTCTCAGAGATACCATCTGTAAGCCATTTGTTGCAGAAGTTACTTAGGTGGCTGTGTGAGATGACAGGATTACCCTCTGGGCTCTGTGCCTTTGATGAGGCAGCATCTGAAGTTAACACTTCCATTAAGCAGACTTGATTTTATTACCTTTGTGTACTATAATGCCCATGAAATCATTAAAACTTTCTGTCGGCTCCTTGGTCTTCTGTCACCTCCCTGTAGTGTTTCTGTCATATGCTGGCTCTGTGTGACCTGCCTGCCTGAAAGTCAGCCGTCTTCCCTTCCTCACCCCAGGATAGGACACTGGCACTAGCACTTCCATGGCTTGGTAGGGATTGTTGGGTGAGGGACACCACATTAGGGAATAATCTTTTTTCCATTTCTGTCTCGCAGATTGATGAACTCCCTGAAGGAGCCGTGAAGCCTCCAGCAAATAAATACCCCATCTTCTTTTTTGGGACTCATGAAACGTAAGTGAATGAACATGACCTTTTCCTTTGAGAATGACTTCTTCCACTGCAGCTGATGCCATCTCCACTGATTTTACTGGAACAGTCCTGACTGAAGCCATTGGGAGCTTAGAGACAGGCCCTAGGAGCCCAACTCATTTGTATTAAGACATGGAAGTTAAACTTGAAAGTAGGTGGGAATGCTGCTGCATGGATGATATATCATGGTCTAAGTATAAATAATAACCAGTGCTAGTGTTTCCCATAAAGAAAAGTGTTGGCATGAATTTATGAAAGGATCATCTGAGTTCTGATGCAGGGGCAATTTTTTGTTACTTGGATGTAGCTGACAACAGAGATGAGGTTGTTGCATTCAGACACATTTGGGTTCATGTCCTGTGTGAGAACTTGCTTGGTAGGCTCATAAAAAGAAAGGAAGCAGACCCCAGGGTCTCACGCCTTAAAGTATATGCGTTCCTGTGAGATTTGTGCTGGGAATATTGTAGGATGGAGCTCTCAGAAGTGACAGAAGAATTGAGCTGGATGAGCTCGTAGGGAAACAAAGGAATCAGAACAGAAAGGGTAAGTTAGGTCTCACAGTAATTACTACGGAGTTTCACAGTTACAATGTCCACGTCTCTATTTTAAACTATGTTTGAGGTAGTTAAAAATAAATCAAAGTTTCCATCTTGCATGAAATAGCCACATCTTAAAACTTTTTCTTCCCTATTTGCAGGCAACACGCTTTCTAGAATTCCTTAAAAAATGTAAAAATTAAAAATTGAAATTCTGATTGCATTTAAATTCAACTGTAGAGGTTTGAAGCTTTATTAAAACGCTATTGTTTATTTTTTAATTTTAAGATTATTCCATAATTAAAAACCCCATAGCTCATGCATCCCAATTTATTTTAAAAATCTTTAAAGGCAGTTTCTGCTTAATAAAGGTTAAAATAGCCTCTCTCTAGTTAAAGTATTTCTTCCCATTGCTGTAAGGAAACAACCTGATACTTTGCTATATTGTGATCTACCACTACTGTCAAAAATAATCCCAAAAGAATAAAGTTCAAGTAAATTTATGGTGCTTTAAAATCAGAAACCAAAATGTGATTTTATTTCATAATGGAACTGTTGTCCTTGAGAAATATTTTGAGAAAAACCTCTGACCACTTTTATTTTGAAATAAAATCCCAATCTGGTGATCCCTTTGTTTTGGATTTTGTTAGCCCATGGTCTGACAGCAACATCTGAAACAGGAAAACAGTTTGTAGTTACTACCTTAACAATTTAAAAAGCATAGCTATTAAAAATGAGTTTTAGATTGCAGCTCCTTCGTTTTATAGCAGAGCAGTGGAAACTGTTACACCCTCCCAGTGGCAATGAATGAGTTTCAAACAAAGATGTAGGCAGTCTTTCAGTGTTCACTGTACATAAAAGAGCTAAAATAAGGTAGCTCATGGTAAGTTTCATGCAGTTTTCCTCTGTTATTTGTGTTAGAACTGTTTGTATGTATTTTTGGCAACAAGAAGACATCTAGCATTAGCAAGAGCATAGGTAAGATAATTTATTCAGATCCATTACTTCATTGGAGCCTTTAATATTAACGAGACATCTGTTAGTTTGGAAATCACTTTTGGCTTTCAGGTGGAAAAGTATTCTTGGCTTTATAATTCTATAATTGAGATATTTCTCAATGGGACAACTGGGTGTGGATACCATTCTGTCTCATGTGTAGTTCAAGGAAAGCTCTTTCTCTTGAGACATGTCACCCAATGCCTTTAGCCACCAGTTGGCTCTGTGCTGGCAAACTTCTTGCCAGTGGGATGAATAAAGGGAATGAAACTTTTCACATTCATAAGCGCTGGGAAGAATCAGGGCATAAATCGGGCATTAATCTGAAATAACATTTACAGCAAGGAAGATGTGATGCTGTGATTAAGTTGTTAGCCTGAGACTGAAGAGACTTGGGTTTTCTTCTGTACTCTGCTGTCAGTTTGAGTTTGACCTTGGGCAAATCTCTGTGCCTCAGAAGCCCATCTACAAAAAAGGGCAATTTCCCAACCCCATGGTGATGTATGAGAATAAATGTGTTGTAAATGGTGGAGCTCCACAATCCCCTGGTAGTGGAGACCATAGAGTTAACATTAATTGCAAAGACCATCAAGAAAGTAGGACAGTGATTATAGTGAAGGACACTGTGACTTGTTCGTCTTCAGTCACTGGTGACATAGAATCTTCCATGTGGGAATGAAAGGAGTTTTTTGCCTTCACTATTTTTAATTGAACTTACAATTAGCTATCCCAGTACTGTAGTACAGAGCAGAGCAAACACACTGGATACAGATACCCAGTGGAAAGGAAATTGTGCTTTCTTCAGTTTTACATAAGAAGTTAGACTGTGAAGTATGTAGCAAGAAAGTGGATAAACCACCACTCTTCTTTCTTTCTGTAATTATTTTTCCCTGCATTGTGGTGCCTCTGCCTGACATTAGTTGGCCCAGTACAGAGCTGACTTACGCAGCAGCAGAGCACAAAATCCCTCCTTTGCTGTCTAAAAAACATTTTAGCCACAGCACCCTGTGTGTCTCATTGTTTCCATGTGTTACTCATCTGCCTATATTCACCCATTGTTTCTTGCCTTATATGAAATTGTAAAATTTTGGGGACAGAGAGCATTTTTATTTTGTTTGCACAGAATCTAGCATGTGGGGGGTTTATTCCAAGAAAGAAGCTCCCAGGCTTTCTGGCAGTATAGATAATAATGAATGCCACTGATTTTTCTGTCCCTTAGTACAAGGGATAAGTTCTGGCTCTTGGGTTCTAGGCACTCCTTATGGGCTTTAACTATGGTATTTCTAGGCCTTTCTGGATCTGTAACACATAGGATTAGAAGTTTGGTCCCCTGCTATTGCAGGCAATCACGTCATATAATCCCTTTCATAAACTGCTCCAGTGCCAGTTCCCAGCAGTAGTTAATACAATAAATGAGACTCGGTTTAGTTGTTTCTAGAGAGACGCAGCATGATTCTGCAACATCAAACATCAGGATGGTGAGCCAGTGCATTAAATCAGACTCACAGCAGTAACTCAAAGCCAGTGTGTTAAATAAATAAACAAATAAATAAAACTGAAAAGAAGTGATGGAATGAGCAGAAGAATAGGGAAAATATATGCACTGTTAATGGTGGGTGGGTTTTTGGAAGAGGAGCAATTTAAGTCCTTTTTTGAATTTTACCTTTGTTAAAATGCAGTGCGTTCCTGGGGCCCAAAGACCTTTTCCCATATAAAGAATACAAAGATAAGTTTGGGAAGTCAAACAAGCGAAAAGGATTTAATGAAGGCCTGTGGGAAATAGAAAACAACCCTGGAGTAAAGTTTACTGGATATCAGGTAAATGACTTTCAGTTGTATTCTTCATCTTTCTCGTTTGCTTCTCCGAGGAGTTCTTGTCAATGTAAACATGGTATGAGTGATGTGCAAGATCCTGGTTTTGGTGGAGATAGGAAGTTTCACAGCTTTTGTAATTGTGTAATGTAGAGACAACTGTGGTCTTGCACTCTGTGACAAATTGAGCTTTAATCATACTGCAGAGCCCTCTGCATTCTGTGATATTCTGGGGTGGTGAAGTGGAAAATTCTGCAGCAGATTTAGTTGAATTAAAAATGGAAGGTTTTATTTACTGCAGTATAAACATGAATAATTTCTGACTCCTTTCTGTTGTTTATTTTTGTAGCAGGTTCAGTGTATTTTACAGGGACCTTAAGGTCACTGCACTTTTGATTTTTACATCGGTAACGTATAACATGTAGGACACCACTGCCAAAGATGTGAGGGGTGAGAAAGTGGAGGTTTAAGCTGCTGTTACGAGATAGGAGCTGCTGTACAACAGCTCTCCCTGTAGGATGTCCGGAACAGAAAAGCTGGTGAAACTGGAGGGGAGAAGAGGAGTTGGTGGGCTGGGTAAAACCAAAGAACTTTTCTCATTAAAAAAAATATGGTCCTTTGAAGGCAGAAATCACCTCTAAAAGAAGGCAAACACCTATTACATTATTAGCACAAAACCTTACAAACCAGAGTTATGGACCACCTGCAAGCAAGCTGCTGCCCCTCTCAGTTCCTGTTTCATGTTTTCACCCCTGCAGATGTTTTGCATACACTTGGGGATTAAAAAAGCCCTCTAGTGTGTAGTCTGTGGGAGATGGGCTGTCAAAGGGCTCTCAGCCTTCTGGTCAGTGTTTGCTTTTTCCTAACACAGAATCCTGCGCTGTGGGGGGTTTGTAACAGCCACCTTCTCTCCTAAGTCTCTTGTGTTGCAGCCAAAGTCTAACATTTTCCATAGTTTCACCCAAAGTGGGGCCAGGTCTCTGAACTGAGCAACCCCTAGTTCCCTGGCAAACACATTTTTGTTATTGGATCTTCTGTTTCTGCGTAACCCCTTCAGAAAATGCTATCCCAGAACTTGTGTGTGATAACTGCTTCCAAGTGGTGTCTGAAACAATTGCCCTTGCAGCCCTTTTTCTTGATAATTGCAGGAATAACCTGAGCTCTTCCTGACTATAGTGATCGAAGTGTAAGCTGCCTGTTACAGTCTTTCAATCTTCAATACAGAACAAAAATGAGGTAATAGATTTTAGTGGGGTTTTTTTACTGTTTATGTTATTATTGTTATTTTAAAGGCAATTCAGCAACAGAGCTCATCAGAAACTGAAGGAGAAGGAGGAAATACAGCAGATGCCAGCAGTGAGGAGGAAGGTGATCGGGTAGAAGAGGATGGAAAAGGAAAAAGAAAGAATGAAAAAGCAGGCTCAAAACGGAAAAAATCCTACACTTCAAAGGTTGTCTTCTGAGTTTTTCCATTGTCACCAATGGGCATTTATAGTTAGAATACTGTCCACCTCATGGCAATCTGTTCGTCCTTCTGTAGCATTTTGATTGCAGCACCATAACAATAGTGTTCAAACAGGCAAAGGGAAGTGCTGATGGTTTTGTGACAGCCTTGGTGAGAGAGCAGTTGAAATACTCTGCCCTGTCCTGCTGCCCACACTTTGAGGGGGGAGGTGAAAGTATGGGAAGGAGTTCATAAGGGCTGGAAAGAAAATCTGGGCAAAGTTGGATTAGTTGGTTTGATCCTCTTAGGTAACTATTTCCCCATAAGGAGCAAAAAATGCCTTAGGAGTGTGCATCTTGGGAGACGTGAGTTCAGGTTTGGTTCCTGTCCAGTAGAATTCATGCTTCCCTCTCCGTCTCCAGTGTGAGTGCCCCAGATGCTGTGCTAAAATGCCGTCGGGTCATATGTGCTCATCTGCTCTTGTAGCTGAGTGTAAAATGCTTCAGCACAGGATACAGAATGGAGGAAGAACTAATTCATTAAGCAGCGAGGAGGGCGCTCAATCTGGAGATGAAAGACTTGCAATGTAGTACCTACCAGCCCTCTTAATGTCTAAGTAATGGGTCAGATGAGGAAGCTAAGGGTAACGTGTCTCAGGTTGTCTCCTAATGGCTGGTGAATGTAATCCCCAGCACACGGACATCTTTGGGTTCAGGTATGCTTCTCACTTGCCATGTGGGTGAAACGGAGCAGCATTATAGTCACTTCCTCCAGTTTTGTGTGTGCCTCTAAGTCTGTAATTTGCTTTAAAAAATGTGGAAAAGGTGGCAGAGTCACATTTAGTCGCATTCATGTTATTCTTCTCTGAAAGTGAAAACTAAGTGAAATGAGAAGCAAGTAAACAATGTGATCCAGGCTCAGCCTGGGGGAGAGCAGGAATTTTCGTGGTTCACCCACTGAACAAAACGTAGTAAGTAATTTCACCCCCTTTGTGTGTTTTACATTACAAATTCAGGTCTGGTCTACCATTTTCTTTCCAGAAGACTCTGGGCAAACAGAGGATTAGGAAAATGGTGGCTTAATGCCACAATTTATCCTTTTGTACTGTAGAATTGCATAACATAAAGGGAGCAGAAAAGATGTATTGGTTCCACATGGCTTTAATGTTAATATATTAAAGCTGACAGCACTAAAAAAAGTATGGAAAGCAGCTCTGCTAATGTTATTCTCATTTTACATCTCTGTGTTTAATCAAAACTTTTGTCAAGCTGGCACCATCTGTTTCATTAACTAACAAAACCTACAGGTGACCCAACACTAATACCCATCTCCTATTACTGTGTCTTACAGTCAGTTGTGCTGCCAACCTGTGTTGAACACAGAATTTCTCCTTCTGTTTCATTGATGGCAGTAACTCCAAGTACTTCACCTGAAAAACACCTTTCACCCCACATATCCTCCCCAGTGTTCACCTTGAACAGGGAACCACATCATCAGACAGCGTTACACATGCATCTCAAAAGTGGTTTTCTGTGACTGAAGCTCAGTTTTTACTTTTGACCTTTGTCAATCATTTCAGAAATCCTCCAAGCAGTCACGGAAATCTCCTGGAGATGAAGATGATAAGGACTGCAAAGAGGAAGAAAATAAGAGCAGCTCCGATGCTGGGGACGCAGGCAATGACACAAGAAACACTTCTTCAGATTTGCAGAAAACCAGTGAAGGGGTAATCTTCTGTTAATGCCATTCACTTCCCATGCAGTTTGCTACAAGGGGGCTGCGGAGCCAGGGGTGAAAGGCAATTGCAGTGACCTGTGTATATACCACGTGAGATCTTTTTACACTGCATTTTGGTGTTCAGAATGTGTCTGTAACAGAAACATGGGACTGGTCCTGCACTGAAACAAATTTTGCTCTAGAGAAGCAATAGGAATTGAATAGGAAAAGATACTACACACATTATTTTTGTTCCAACACTTGCATAGATGTCAGCTGAAAAGAACTGTTGAAAACCATGAGCTGGAATGATGCAAAATGGATGTGAGAGCAGAATCAGACTGTTTGCATAATACCTTTTGGCTCACTAAACAGTGGGAGCCTGCTTATCCTTTCACACTGGTTTAACATTTGTGCAGTCCCACTGACCCCTCTGGAGTTCATGAAGGTTTATGTGCACATTACAGACTGCATGCTGCAGGTTTCAGGGCAGATCCTGACATGGGAGATGACTCTCCAAGGAGGGGATATATTGTATGCTCCAGAGCAGCTTCATATGATCTCCTTGTATGTTTGTGTCAGTTTTGTGTTTGTATCAATATTGGGGTTTTGTGACCACAACAGCAGAAAGGAAGGCTGCTGAGCAAGGGAATTAGCATGGGAATTGGTTAATCATCAGCCACCTTTAAGAGCCAGTGCTGTTTCTGAGACACTGGAGCAGCACAAGCCTCCCTGCTCCAGCACTCGCAGCTCCATCTCAGAGCCAGTTCTCATGAGGTTCCCATGCAAAGGCCCTGCCACGTGGCCAGCAGCCAGGCTGGGCTGTCGCAGGAGCTGCTGAGTGGCACGAATCCCCACATGTGAGAGGAAGCCAGCCAGCGCAGGCTCTCTCTGACATTGCCAAGGTACCTTTAGCACCCAGCTGCGTGCTCAGCCTCCTCCCATTCTCACAGAACAACCTCTGGGGAGCTGCTCTTGTCTCCTGCTTAGAACCTCCTCCCGGAGCTTCCTCTCCCCCATCTCTTTGCAGTACAGTGAATGTGTTTCGTGGCTCTTCACCTTATAAACACTTTGGCATGTGGCTCGCAGGGCCAGGACAGTAACATGCCCTGAGCCTCTCCCATTTTCTCTGAATAAGCCACTGCCTTAAGCCACTAGCTGATACAATGGGATGCTGTGCCCGATTGTGCCTTCCCAGCACCTCACAGTATTTGATTCTGGGGCTGAGGAGTGTAGCGAGAGCATCTGTTGCCCACATTCTAGGTAATGAACCCTGTGACGCTTTTATGTCTTCAAATAGGTATTTGAGTAAGAAAACAGGCCCTAAGGTGTATCTGAGGTGGCAAAAGGTTCAGGAGAGCTTGCTTTGTTTCCTGTATTTGTAGCAATGACAGTGGATGTGACTGAACTTCAGGCATGTTCTCCATGTAAGGACTAAATGCTTACTGAGTTTGTTCAGTTGCAGACTCAGCGGCTAAAAAGCCACCTAGGATGTTGGCTTTGTGTGGGTGACATTCATACAGCTCTTCCTTCTGTATCTGCCACACTTGTAACAGCTGGAGGTAGAGTCCAGCATGATGGAACATCATGGAGCTGCTCTGCAGTGTTTTCAGGATTGCAGGTATTTTAGACTCTGTGCTGAAGTGTCAGCAGTCTGTCCTTCCTGCCAGCACCAGCTCCACAGAAATATAGTCCACATTGTCACACCCACATGAGGGGCTGACTCTACTCTGACTTCTGCAACTCCAATGCTCAGGCTTCACCTCACACTGGAACTTCTTTAACTAGATCTTGGATGCTTTTAACATGGGAAAGGTGAAGGTTTAGTAGTATGTACTAAAAAAGAGATGGAGAAATGGTTTTAAGGGTTTATAAGCACTGATAAGTTTGGAGAAATTCACATCCTGATCCAGGTAGTTCATCTTGGGCATTTCTGCCACAGAATCAGCATTTCACATGTAAATTCTCTTCGGTGTTGCTTCTGGGATTTTGTCAGCAGTGCAGTTCTCTTTTAGGACCAGGAGGGGACACTCCATCTCCTGGCATCCTCAAAACCAGATCAGAGTGGTTTTAGAATGTGTGCCTTCATCAAACACAAGCACTTGGGGAAAGAGTAACCAGATTGTATTTTCCAGTTGGAGCAGTGTGTGTCTGCACTGACCTCCTGGGGCACGGAGCTGCTGTCCTGCAGGCACGTCCTGCCAGACATCCAGACTGGGAGCGCACCGGAGACACTGAGCTCCTCCACCCCATGCGCTTGGACTCCTCTTCTGTAGAAAGAAAGGTCGGAAAAGGCCAACACTTGCCTGCAGAGTTGGGGTATGGGCCTCTTGTTCACAGGCATGAACCGAGAAGTATGTCTAGGTCTGCTAATAGACACCATCATCAATGAGATTGTGGTCTCTTTAAAAACATGTAGCCTGTGAGAAGAGCACTGCACCACCAACACGCTGTGTGAAGATGGGCTCCCTGCTCCTCGCCAGCGCAGCACAGGAGTGCAGACACACACACACACACAGACCCCGCACTTCCCTGTCCTGAGCATCACTCTCAGAGTGTTTCTCTGGCCATGAGGTGGCGCCAGGAACACACCAATATGGACCACGGCAGGGCTGGCCCGGGCCCGCGGTCGCACTGGACAGCGGCTGTGTTGGAATAGCCTGCAGAAAGGTGCCGTGAAGGCAAAGAGACAGAAAAACGGGAATCAGAGCCCTGGACGGGAGAATTCCATTCCCCTGGTTTTGGCACCAGGAGCGGCTGCTTAGAAGACGCCTGTAGCGGAGCTGGTAAGGGCTGTGGAAGGTGCAGGGCTCAGCTCCCCATGGGCTGTGTCCCAGAGAGCCCTTGTTCCTGTGCTCTGCACCTCCGTCTCTGACCGTGCAAGAGCTGCCTAGAGGATACAACAAGCTTTTCTCTTAATAATGCTACTAGTAATGAGGTAGTCATTATGTGTTTATATGGACTGCAAGGTGAAGACACATCTCTTCAGATTGGAGGCAACCTTGCCTTTCAATCACATTCATACCCTCAGCATTATGGGGATCTTCTTGAAGGGCTAACAGCTGAAGCCAAACGATTGCAGGAGCATCTTCATCTTCACCTGTATTTTTTAATGAAATTTCTAACCTCCAGGTGGTGGAGGAAAGCTTGAAGATGTGAAGCGATGGCTTCCTAAAGGCTCAAACCCACAGCAAATAAAAGCACTTCCAAAGCTGTGAAACTTTTTCAGCCAATTTCATACTGTTCAAGGTCTGAATTTGCGATTTTTTTTATCCCTGAGTTTGACAAAGCCGCTTTCTTTTCTTCACTCCCTTCCCTAGTATCTCAACTATTCTTGAGTACTCCAGGGACTCTCAGCAGAAGAGCATTACCTTCCTTAGACTCAGCCACAGTTTAGAATTGCATCCTGCCACTACCTGTTTCTCAGGCTCTTTCCCTCAGTGTGTTCTTTGACTGATTCCTTCCCAGAAAGATGAAAAGCATCAACCTCAGAGTTGTATTATCTAATTGACTAATAATATATTAGCTAAGACAGCCCAGCCCTGAGCTTGCTCAAGAGTCCTAGAATGCCCCACGCGAGACCTCTGTTGTTAGTGAATTGTTTTGGCTTTCTCAAAGCACCACATAAACAGAATATTCCAGCGCAAAGGTCTTCATGGCTCTGTGTTGTTTACTTTCTATGGTTCAAAATTAGCTCATAAACCGGTGAATTCATGGCGCCAGAGTTATATTCCACATTTCAGTCTCCAGTGACTTGTATGTTTGGTTCTTGGCTGGCATAACTCGGAATCTTTATCATGAACACCTAAGTTGCATTTTCCTTTCAGTCTCTGGATACCCATATAAAGATGTTTGAAAGCTGGCTGTAGTCCCTGCCCTATTAGAGACTATTTGAACGTTAAGGTCAGCGCTCAGGGTATGTGGCAAGTTTTTCTTTTGATAGTCACTATTTTAGTGACAGTCCGGACACTGTGTTGGTGAATGAGGTGTTCCCTTCATGTACAGATGCACGGGTTACCTTTCAGGAGGCAAATGATTTCACCAAGTCTTTGAAAAATAGTAGGTTTGTTGGAAATTAAATACATTTTTTTGCTCCTGATACAGCCCAAATATTAAAGTGGGGTAAAGGACTGTGATCTCTTTGCTTGCACTGACAATCAGTTACTAACATGGAAGTCAGTGGATCTATTTGTGGAGGTGACTGCTTGCCAGCATGAATAAGGGGATCAAAATCTGGTCCAAAATTACTGCCATCTGATACTATTGCAATTGGGAGAACATATTTAAAACAGCCTGAGTCCAGGACATATTTTTTGTTGTGATGTTCTTGTGGGGTAGCAACAATTCCAGTCAGTGCTGTGAAAGACAAGTGTCATGGCCAAACTGGCCAAGGAAACACAGGTTCACTGTGTCCTTCTGATGTGGTTTTGAGATGTTTGGTTCCTTCGCTCTTCCTTCGTTCCTTCTCAAGAATAACGTTGGTTGGGCTGCATAACGGGTCTGGCGGTTTGTCAACATTGAAAGCAGAGCAGTTAGGGCTCTAGTCAATGTAAAAGTGTTTATGTGGGCATCTTTCCAGAAAATGAAAACAGAACGTGTGTTTCTGTCTGATTTTTCCCTGCAGTTTGAAGTTAAAATCTACCCCTCCAAATAGGTAACATTTGTAACAGTGTGTCACAACTATCGCACAGTAGAAATTGCTATGTAAAAATCAAACAGTGGCATACTCTCTGGTGTAAAGAATTGTGTTGTCTGCTGCCTTCCTGCAGCTCAGGATAAAGTGCTGCTAAAGCAATGGCACATGGGACAGAAGTCACGAGAAACATAAACTTCTGAACACAAGTTGAGATTAAAGCAGCTGGTGTAAATTAAATACACTCTGCACCTCTGTGTGCATTGAATCCTGTAAACATTTTGACCTTAAACCAACACGGAATAACAATGATCATACACAGCAAGGAAATAATTATCCTTCTGCCCATCCAGCAAGAGCTATTATAGTACAGGATGGCCGAGTCAATTGCCAGTCACTGTTGAGGAAGGAATTTTCAGTGCCAGAAGAAACAAGGCAATTCGTGAATATAGGTTTATGCCCTCTGTGTGTTCTCTATCCTTCAATTTTCTTGACGACTGATACGTTTCACTGGAATCAGTCATGCTCTGTGCTCTTTGTTTTGTGTGCAGTAGCACTGGTCAGCGCAGCACATGTACCAATCGTACAGTAAAGCTGAGAGGCTTGTTCAGACAAAGATGAGGAGAGCTGATCTGTTTCTGGAGAGACGTGAAACCATGGAGACCATGGAAAGTGCATCCTTGTTGAGCAGTGAGAGCCTGAGCTGCCTGGGTAGGGGAGGGAGCCAAAGTCCCTGCGTGGCCCCAGGGTATGCCTGTAGCAGGGGAGAACTGTCAACTTCTGGGGCACCTGAGACAGAATGTGTCTTGTTTGTGCCATGCTGGGAGATGGCGCAGGGAACTGTGGAAACCCTACATGATTATTTGCTACCCAGCCCTTTATTGTCCCTCCTGTGCCACAAGACACATATCCATGAGACACTGGGGAGTGGAAGGATTAATATTCCCAGCACCCCACATAAAAATGGTGCTTAGCCAATCTTCCAGCTTTAGCCCAGAGGGGAGTTGTTGTTAGTAAGTGCAAAGGTTTCATACTCCAAAAGGACAGCTTTCCTTACTGGAGCTGGGAGTGGTACCCTAGGGACTCACTGTTTCACCACCCATCAGGGCTGGATAGCAGCTGTCATTAAGAACTTTAGCAGAAGGCGTGGTTTGGTTGACTAATCTTTTGTTTCAATGGGTGTCTGTCCTTCCCTCTGAAGGGAAAGAAGCAGCAATGAACCCTTCTAAGCCATGTCTCCAAAGCTGCAGTAAGTATAATCTCAGTGACTCTTAAACAGAAGAGAGGTCGATGAGAGCGTGGTACTCTGATGAGCAACACATTGTCACACCTTTGGGAGGAGGCAGTGCTCAGGCAGTTCCTGTAAGCCATCATCACATGCACGAGTATTTTGTAATAACCCGTTATCATGTGTCCTTAGTCAGGATGTCCCAGGACCTCCCACGTGGAAAGTGCAGGTTTCCATTACTTACTGTTTGCAAACTTGTTGTCACAGGAGAGAAGAACCACACTGAACAGTGTTCTGTCTTAGTTCACAGGGGCAGCAACAAGGCTGGGATTCCAGACTGCCAAGTGAGCACTCATATGCTCTTATCCTCAGGCAGAGAAGCAGTGTCTGCTGTAGCCATGGGGGAGAGCTTAGGCAGCAGACTGCTAGCACAAGGACGTTAATATGTCTTTATATTCTTCTCTGGATCCTGTGTAAAATGAAAACTCCATCTCCCCAGAGGATTTAACCTGTACCCCCCACTTATTCCTTGGTGATGATTTTTTTAACTTGGATGACCGCAGTACTAGTTCCTTCGTACTGCTTCTGTGTTGTGTTTCCTTCTGTCTGTCAGGGTGTGGGTGGACAAGCATTCACTCAGAATTCTTTACAGAGGACAGAGATGCCTTGCTCAGGGTTAGGTAGGCATGTAGCACTGCATGTCAGCACACTGCTGCACAAAGCAGGGTCCTGTGCCTGTCGGTGAGTTTTGCTATCTCTGCTTAATATGGAGAAACCAAGACTTGGAGACATTTGCCAGGATCACATGAGAACAGTGATCCTGTTCCCACTGATGCCAGTGGAGGCAAGTGCTGACCTTGACTCAGTCACGAAGAGGGAGTTTCTTCCTTTTCTGTCATCGCCTCCCAGAGAACTCCAAGCCAACTCCACTCTGTCCTTTTCAGAAGCAGCATTCCGATCTGTTAGCTAGGAAAACTGGTCAGCTTTCTCCGTGCTTGCTGGGTGTTTGAGCACAAAACACTGTTTTCAACATCGGGAGGTGCTCAGGGATCCAGCTGAGCCTGAGCTTCTGCACAGAGCCTGGCAGGGATCTGGGGTAGTGGAAAAATGCAGATGGTGGCTGTGTGTGAAGAACACTAAGAGATTCCTAATGAAGTGATTGGGGAAAACAGAAAAACAACCACATCTGTGACTGGAGCTGCTTATTTGAATAAAGCCCAAACGTTTACTGTTAAACTGTGTTCTCTACTATCCTATAGCGGTCTGTTTAATTGATTCTTTAGTTGATGATGTTTAGTTGATATAAGCAGTTTTGTTTAGAAAAACGTTATTGTTGGAACAGACCAGGTGGCTCCTTGAGCCCGGGCCTTTGAAGTGTGGCAGTAAGGCATTAGTTACATAAAGTTTGTTACAGTATGCTTTTTCTTAAATTAAATGTGATATCTTTTTTCTCTCTCTCTCTTTCAGACTTAACCAACATAATGACTGCTGACTATTAAGGGAAAACACAAGAAGGTTACATGTTTGGTTGTCTAATATTCTTGGATTTGATATGAATCATCACATCTCTTCATTAGTATCATCAACAGCATCCCAGTTTGTATGCACATTATTCACATTCCTATCTGTTGTGTTTGCAGAAATGACATTTTACCCTTTTTTATAAGGGTTACTTTTTGATTTTCATATTATTTGGTTGCATGAAGTTGCCCTTTACCAGTGGCTGAGGTGTATGAAGATAACGCATACTTGAACATGTTCTCAATTCCTTTTCTAGACAGAAAAGGTGTAACTCCAAATTATATCATTCTAAATCAGCATTTTTTAAAAACAAGTAAAACTTAGAAATTAGTCCCCTCCATTCAATACTACGATATCTTCCACGTACAAACATAAGTTTAGATTTCCCTATATCCATACTTCCTTGATTTTTGATCAGTTTAAAACATAAAAGAAAAATTCTTCAGTTGAAATCACCGCCAAGTTCAATAATGTAATAAAATACCTTTCCTTATTAGAAGTACCTAGCTAGTTATGCTCTTAATACTTCTCAAAGTCATGATGTAATGTACACTATCTGACTTAGTTCCTATATGTGGAGTTAGTGAAAGTCTTTTTGTGTTTCTTTAGATTAATACAAGGATTTTTTCCAATGCCAACACAATTTGAAATCATTCATTTGGATGCTTTCCATTTTTAAGCTTACTGTGATATAGAACCCTATGGGAAACCAAAAGAAAACATCAATTTTAAATAATGAAAGGCTTAAAAAAGGATGCTGTCATTCTGGCTTTTTTTTTTTCCGTTTGGAAATAGAACTAGACTAGTAAGTAAGCATTCCAGATCCATTACTCTGTGTACATTATTGTTGCTATTGTGATAATAGAGATTTTTATTTATTTTTATGCCAGCTTTTATTGTGAAAACATATTTAGTCTGGTTTTATCAATCCTTGTTATGCTTGTCCTTGGAACATCTTTTGCGTATTCAAGGTTTGTAGTTGATGAGTTTACTGTAAAAAACTTAAAAAACAAAAAAACACAACAAAAAAACAAAAAAGGAAAGAAAAAAGAAAACAAAAAAATGTATTGTTTTTACAGAATAAATTTATTGGAATGTGTATTGGGAGTAAGGTTTGAGGTTGTAAGCAACTAAGTTAGCGTCATATTTGGCTTCATACGTGTAATAATGTGAGGTATTAATGTAAGTCAAGTATTAAAGCAAAACATTCTGTTAACATGAGTTGACCATAATAGATACAAGTGCAGGTGAGATCTTTATTTTTTCTGTACTTTGCCTTTTCTGGATAACAGGAGGTTATTAAATTCACCTTGAATGTACTCAAAGTTTCTTTAAAAACATGAGCAGTGACACCAGCGGCTCGGATACCTGACTGTGAGCCCGCACCTCTTGATACAGCCCAACAGCTTGGGGCTGGTTTTCATGGGAGGCTGTGCTGGGATGGAGCTACCCCCAGTTCTAGTGAGCACGGCAGGAGGCTGGGTGCCAGAGGGGGTTATTGCCAAACTCCCTTTCACCAGGAGGCATTACTGAGGTGGGTTGGGGTTATCTTGGACCAGCTCCTTTGGCTGGAGGTGTGAAACCTGGGGTCTCTCTTCTGAGCACTGCTGCAAAGCACAGCTCAGTATGCAGCAGAAGAGCCTCCCAGCATGAGTTTATTGCTGCTGTCAAAGTCCCCTTGCACAGGGTGCAACATGCACATGCATGAACTGATCCTGTCTCATTACTGGTTAGGTTTAAAAAGAAGATCCTTTAAATCAAAATGGCCAAAAGTCAACATTCCCAAATAAAGTGTTTCAAGTTAAAATGTATCAGCCAATTTCATCTGTGAGAAAGGCACTTAAGTGTACTGCTTTTAGTGTAAATACACATAGAAGGCATAGAAATAGTTGTAATTGCAAACAGAAACATAAACAACACAAACCAAGATCACTGTATTTGCTGCTACTTGTTTAGGAGCAACAACATTAGCAAAAGTAGCTGCAGAGAAGAACCAAAACCCCTCTCTGAAACTGCATTCTCCGGTGTAAGGTCAACCTGCCCAAGGTATCAAGCCCCTAGGCCCAGTTCAGAGGAGCTGGTTAAACTAGTTAAGCACATGCTTAACTTCAAGCAGATGAGCAGTCCTTGCAGAGGTGAATCCTTAAAAGAATTAACAAAACTATGATTTGCTTATCATATATGGAGTCTTACAGTAAAAGTTGATTGCTTCTTAAAAAGATTTCTTGGGATTTTTAAGAAGGCTGACCCACAAGGCATACTTTTTGACAAATAAAAGATGTGCATGTGACAGAGTTACGTATGTTAATTTTTCACACCTCAAAACATTGACCTTCCCATTCTAGCCTAGCTCTGCGTAGGGATTGCTGCCAGTGATACTCTTCAGGGTGTGGAGGCTAAACACTGACATCATCATTATTATTTAACTTCATGCAGTATTTCTAAAACTGTCAAAGCAGCTTACTTAAAAATAGCTATGGGAACCCGCAGCTCTGCTGCAGCGCAAAGTCAAGATGTTGAGAAGTGGTACTGAAGGCAGTTGTCTTTATTTCCCTTTTCAAGTAGGATAAACAAAACAGACCGTGCAACTTTACACAACTGTGCAGGTTTACACATCTTACACACTTCATTCGGGTTCCACTGGAGCAGTTCGGTTACATCCCAACCCAGGTATATAGACAGCCAGAACGAGGAGCTGAAAACAGTTGTGTTATTCTGTTTTTCCTTCTTGTTTTGGTTTCATAAAAAACTCTGGCTTGTTGACACATCTGTAAGCCAACAGCTGGGGGAGAATCCCATACATTATGTTCAGTATCAGGAAAAACTGTTTTGCTTCTTCAGGGACTCTGTAGATGTAAGGAGTTCGAGCATGAAGAGAAGCACCAATATGGGAAAATTGAGCCTGTGGTGTATATATAATGTAGATGTTAAAGAAGGGTAAAATTGATGCGTATTTTGGAAAGACGGCAAAATCTGCATGCAAGTATGCATCTCCAGTGACATTTTCCAAGCCAGCCCTTTTATTCCAGAATTATCTATCATACTTTTGCACAGTGGTATAAAAATACAGCCTAAACTAAGATAGTTAATACCTTGGTATAAGAGGCGTAAGTGGAACCATCAGTGGCACGGTAGGAGGTTTATTTTATGCACGTGGTGGCACTGATCTCTAAGTCAGGATTTCACCCTTGGCTTACGGGTGATATTCATGCAACAGGGTCCAGGATCCTTACCCAGGCAAAAGGCTGCAGAGGTATGTACTCTTGGGCCTCAGCCCAGTGATGGGGGTAGGACTTGCACCCACCTACAGGGGAATGTCATCTTTGGCATCAACGGGAAGCAGGCAGACGCTCTGAGTGAAGTTAGAATGTAAACTCTTGGAAGCTATGTTAGTTCTGGGTTTGGTTTGTTAGGGCTTTTTCAACCTTAAACCCAGTCTTCCAAAGTTCTGATCCCAGAACTGATGACTGCAAACATGTCTGCAGTATTTGGCTTTGGGCTGGGAGTGGTTCTGAAGTATAGGTTAAGTTTACAGTGAAGTTTGTATGCAAAGACAACCTTGCTGTGAAGAGTATTTTTAGCATAAACAAACATTTAAAGATAGAAGTGTCAGGATAGTCACTGTCTTTTGTCTCCATCTGTTACCTGCTATTTCAAGCCACAGCTCATTCACATTAACTATTGTGTGTCCATTTTGGTTCATTATTATTTAGTTAGTTAGACATGGAGATGTGTGATGGAGACTCACAAAGAAAACAGTTTTGCTTACAGTTAGCAAAGTAGAAAGTGAAATAAATATAGTTCAGGTGTTTTAATACACACTCTTCCAGCAAAAGGTTAGGCTGAGGCCATACATCAAAGCAGAAAAGGCAATTTGTTTTCAGGTGATTCTGATCACCTCCACTGATTTGGGAGAGCTGATCTGCCACACCTGAGCCAGGAAACAAAGTAATCAAAGAAATCAAATAAAACAAACTTGAGGAGAGTGCTGCTTAGCATGTTTCTGTAAATAGCTATTGCACACTAAAGAGATGTTCAGGGCCAAACTATCAGCAGCCTTTTTATATTGGCCTCATAAGTTGCTGTCTCTCACAGCTTGTTTGTCCTCATCTGTCTCAGGCAGGAAGGAACTGCCTTTAGCACCTGGGGCACCTTGCTCAGCCTTCCCTTGCCTTGGGAGCCTGCTCAGCCTAGGCAACAAGTGCATTAGTGCTCAGGAGCAAAGCCTTGTTACATGGGGTAGCAGCTTCCCAAGCAAATAGCCAGCCAGTGTCAGGACGTAGAGAGGAGGCTTGTGTCTGCCTGAGGTTTACCAAGACACAGCCTCTTGGTAGTATTCTTAGAGCCTCTTCTGGGGTGAACAAGATGTTAAGCTAAGTACTTCTCTGGAGGACTGCAAGACCCACTTGTCACCAAGAGTGACCAGCTGTACATCATAGTAAGTTGATAGTAAATTCATATTCCATATTAAGCCTTGCCAGACAGAACTGTAAGGGCTGCTGTTGAGAGACCCAGAGCTCCCACAGCCTCCTCGATGCCTTTGAAGATCTAAGCCTTATTGTGTGGTCTTTTACAAGAGTTGTGGCACATTAGTGAGCTTTGAGCATTTTAAAAAGGAAAAGCAGAATCATTTTGTTCTGTTTGTAGCTCATGAAGATTTTTGCTAGCTAATGATGCACTATATAATGAAGTTACTGTTTATTAGAGTTGTTTTTCAATGTAACACATGGCTTTTTCCTTTCATTACCAGGGAGGATATTTAGGTCTGTTGAAGTCAATTTATTTATTTTTTTTTTAATTGATTTGTCTGTATGGAAATTGTGCCATGTCTTTTATCTCGTGTGGTTCCTTTCTATCACAGTGCTCTGCTTCTCCCCACACCCTCCCCTTTTTTTTCCTCCCTTGGGGCAGGGATGTGTCTTAAAAGCAGATCTGTCATTCACCAATAGCTCAGTCCTGCTCTTCTTTCAAGTACCAGGCAGGTTTGCACCAAACCCATGATTTTAAGACAGTATCTGTTAGTTACTGCAGAGCCTTCTGCCTGTCATGCTACAGGCTGGTACTGCCGTGAGTCTGTTGTGTTACCTTGTGTTACCTTGCCATGATTCGCCTTTCAGCAAATGAGCCATTCTTTACTGCTTTCTGTCACTGAACCCTCTCAAGTGCAGAGTTTTGAGGATCAAACCCCTAAACTTTGGTTGAGAAATCAACCAAATGAGATGCTGCAGGTAAATTTCTAAGGTAGCCTTATCGATTTAAAACCCAGCCTTTGTAATGCGGAAGCCTTGGCCAGCAGTTGGGAGCTGCCTGGTGCTGGACATGGCACTGCTCAACCTGACAACTGCAATTTGTGCCTGATCCTCATTAAGCTTCTTGTCTGTGTGAAATAGCTTGGGTTTAGATTTTTTTAAATTACATCTTTTGTCTTGTAGACTGTACTTTGAATATTTCATATCCTGCAGTCAGGAAAGCCTTCCTCCTAGGGATAGAGAAGGGCCTGGAAAAAGGTTAGGAGTCCTTCTTTGCTCTGTGCCTTCTCTCCAGAACTGGCTAAAATCAAGCAAAGATTGCCGTTTATTCTGGAGGGGTTTGAACGAGCTCATATGAGCCTGAGGAAAGCCATCAAATAGAGCGGGGAGAAAGTAACTTAGAAAAATATGCTCCTTGGGTTTAGGTTCTCTTGTAGACAAGGGGTACTGGAAGAAACTAGCCACCAAAAATTCCAGCATTAAGGCAAATTGATGGAGAAGGAGTAGAGAAAATCTTCCTACATCTGGAGAACAGGGCAATGAGCTATGGAGAGTTGGTGAGACAGAATGGTTTTGGGTGGCAGGGCTAAGGCTCTTCATCCGTTCTCATCTGGCTCACAAATTCGGAGGCTTCCAATACTTTCATAGAATCAGAGCTTTTGGTACTTTAGCTGTGTAACATTTAAAGAGCTTCAGAAAGTCTAATAAGTGTTATAACCTGGGTTTGGAGTCTGAATGTCAGTGAACAGAATAATTCAAGCAGAGAGCTGTGTGCAATTCTGAAAACTGGTACGTTTTCTCTGTGTGTGAAAGGCTTGGCACCTTCAGAGGGTCTTAGTTTAGATGCATCACATGGTGTTTGAGACTTGTTTTTTGTGAAAAGCACATACTTCATAATGGTTGAAATAAAAATAATGGGAATTCCCACGTTTGCTGTTTGTAGGAGAAGTGCTCTTCCCTGGGGAGCAATACGCACTGCTCCCATCATTACCTTTATTGGATCTTTATGTGTAATGGAAAGCAAAATGTGTTTTGGTAATTACATATGTTTTGAGTATCAATTACAATGTTTTAACTTGAGAAAACAGTAGACACACCTGGAAATTTGTTTTGCGCCTCAAAATGCCCAAACCCAAAAGTAATCTGGGAGTACTCAATTCATTGTCGCACACATTTTTCCTCCCAGGTTGCTCACAGTTCACCAGGTCAGATCCATTAAATCATGGTCAGTTGTGGGATGACCGAAGTTCATTCTGCAGCCTGTTAAAGTAAATACTACAAAAACCCTCTCCCAAACCTGAATTGGGACAAATGGGGAGGGTGTGCTGCACCACACCATTCTCTTGATCCGTGTTTGTTAGCCCACAATTTTTGCTTGTGCCTAGGACAAGCTTTAAAGAGTACAATGGGAAATTGCAAGTGTTAGCTTTGGGTTACCAGTAGCTTTTCTTCTCCTTGTCTAACACGTAAATTGGCATTATCCTGAAGCCAAACCACAAAGGATAACAGAGGGGTTTTAGACTTCGCAGCACCAAGATGCTGCATGTATTAATCATACAGTTAGAAGGTACAAAGTGCCATTTAAAAAAAGGGGGAGTATTTATTATGGGAAGCAGTTAAAAGAAAAACAAACAAGAAAAAAACCAAACAAACCAAAACCATCCAACCAAAAACTGTCTCCAGTCTGGGAGGCTGAGCTTTTTGGTAAACTTGCAAGATTGTGACGGCACACTCTGACTTCTGGTTTACCTTTCCTTGTGCTAGGTGATTGTTGAAGGAGCAGTTTCTTTCCTGACTGTCTGGGGAATTCAGGAAACCTGAACACTCTGTCAGTAGAGAGAGGTTCCTGACACCAGCTTGCCTACTTTAGCTAGCTTGTGCTTTTTTAAGTTAGATACGGGACAAACAGTTGTATAGTATTTATGATACCTTTTGTTCATCTAAACCTCCTCATTCATGTTTGCCAGGTTCTGTTTTGATATCATTTGGTAATTCAAGATTCTCTATAAACTGTGTAGGAAACAGTAATCATATTTTCTGTGATAATTGCTCACAAATAGAAGATCAAATTACACTCTCCCCATCCTTGCTGGGCAGTTAAGCTGGACTGGAGTTTGTGATTATCTCAGGCCTGAGGAACAAAGCATTGGTTTGTGTTTGTCTAATAGTGGTACCTAAATTACACTTATTGCCATGTCCCCATGTTCACGTTATTGGTACAGGATTATGTGTGTATTTTCTTCATTGTCTGGATGCTCAGAGCACATTTAATTTCTTACATACAGTACAAATCAATTGTTGCTGTCTCAGCTGCTTAATGGTCATCTGTATGTCATGAGAAGTTATTTATTAGCTCCTGTTAGTTATTTTGGTTTGGTCAGTCTTTTCATAAGCACCAGCACCATCTTGTAATTAACTACAGTCATTTATTTAAGATAATCAGAACAGAATGAGTTAAAGTATAATCACTGGTCTGCCTTTGGCAATACAAGCATGTCTTAGTGTTACTGTGGTCTGTTGCCCAGGAGGTTCCTGGTGTTGTACCAACATCATCAACTGACATTGCCCATTTGGTGTGACTAGTAGATACTTTTTCCACTTACGTTTTTCAGACTACCTCATTGGTCAACACATATCATGGAAACAAAGTATTGTGCTGTTTTGTTGTGTTTGGGGTGTTTTTTATGTGGTTGACTGTTACAGCTTTGACAGGCTTCCTTCAAGTCTCAGCTAAAGAGTGCATGGTGCTTAATAAGGTTTAAATGAGCCCAGTAAAAAGATTTTGTGTTAGGATGAAGTCTACTAAAACAAGAATGCAGTCATTCATTAGAGACATGTAAGAGGTTTGATACTCCACTCACTTAAATTAGTTTTTTTTTACAGATATAAAAGGTTATATCTGAGTTTAAGTGTCATAAAACCTGCATGGGATGATCAAGCCATGGGCCCCTTATTTACTGCATAGGCCTCTACTCATTATCTTGTAATTAAAGAGTGAACATTTTACAAAGAAATACCTGAGCTAGTCCTCCAGCATGTATAAGGGTTAAATCGGGCATCCAGGAACAGCCAGGCACCAGTAGGCCATACAGAGCGATCACATGGTATGGCACAGAGTAGAACATGTAAGCCAGCATCTGCATTTTAAACAGAAATATTAGTTGCTTTGCAGTGTGAGGGAAATGCATTTAAAAATTAGCCAATTGACTGAAGAGCTGAGACTACTCAAAACTACACCTGGATGCTGTGGACTAGATCCAGCTACCCTAAGGTCTCCACTAATATTGATGGCTGTTGTCTCTTTGCCCCATCCAAATCCACTTCACCCCATGACATGTTTTCCTACCCCTTGCCATCTTGAGACCATGCCAATAAGCATGGCTTGACCTAATTCAGCATCCAACACAACATGGGCTCTGTTTCTCAAGCTCCATCACACTTTCAGTTGGGAGGCACGAGATCCACCCAAGCCACACCTTCCCCAGAAAGAACAGGTTCAGCAGAGATACTTGGTTCTTGCAGAAGCCAGAGTTGCAAAAGAATGGCAACCTCGCAAATGCTGCAGATCTAAAGCACAGCATTCCCTCTTCTGCCATGCCTCTGTCAATAGGGTTTGTATAAGGGTTTAAGAGGGGTACCCTGTAATGGTTGCATGAGAATACATGAAGTACCATTTAACTTGCCATGAACAAATACTGCACTTATTGATCTTGTCATCTGTGAAACCCACCTTTGCACCAGTTCACAAATCAGTTAATACTCTATGCTCCACAATGCTTTACCTGAAGCTTAGGATAGGCAGCAGGATCTTTTATATAGGGCTCATGAAGTTGAATATACAGCCGGCAGAGTTCAGCAGGGCAATCCAGAGCAATCTAAGGAGAATTTGTAGAACTTCCCATGAACAAAGAACGTGTTCTAAACCACAGCCCTAAAGATTCACCAGTGGTCTGCAGCACTGCTACCCCACAGGCTTGCTCAAAGTCTGTTGTGTGAGTGACCCATTTGATCACCAATTAAAAGCTGAAATGCAGCCTCCCCTCAGCTCCTGCTCAGAGGGTTTGTGAGGAAATGCTGACAGCCTGCTTTAAAGATTCTGACCGTAAGAGAGTTCAGTCTGTTGGCTAAGCTGTAGTGAGAGTCTAATTGCTATTGATTTGCTCTGATAAACAGGCTTTGATCCCAGCAAATGAACTTTCCAATGGAAAATTGCTCAATGGAAACCTCGGGTTAAGCACCCAATTGAGCACAGCAAGCTGTAAATGTAGCCCAACAGAGAAGTTGCACTGTGGCAGGATAGCAGTGGAGAGCAATGCAGAGAGACAGTGCTACTTAAAATAACTAATTTTTAAAGGAGAGTAGCAAAGGGGAGATTGTTGGATTTTACGCTCATATAGAAAGAACAAGTTCACAATAAACACGGAGAGAGACAAAAGTAGTTCCTTTTCATGATAGCCCTTAAAACTACTACCAAAAATACTAGTGTAAAATGAGTTATCCATCTGTGTCAACAGCTGTCACTGTTTTATGACAAGGCATTGTTAATGCCTAAATGACAGGACCAAACAGTAAGTTTTGCACAACTTAGTTTCACGTGCATTTGTTACGTGACTTGGAGGGGGAAATGTAAATATTTACAAACAGCGGACATTCATCCCTGTTCTTTTCCAACATGGGCCTCCAAGAATCAGGTCTGAGTGGACTATAATGCATTAGATTTTATTCACTTTTTCACAAGCTCATGGTTACTGCAGCTTACGCAGAGACCTCTGTGTGTATAAGTAAGGCCAGTGAGCAGTTCCTGTTCGGCAAACGAAATATCTAAGGAAATGACCATACTCAAAATCAGAAAAAAAAATATTGCTCTGAGAAATGCAGCAGTGGGATTGTAGAACCAAATTAGATGTTAGAGCGTGAATTAACATTTCCCACAACAAAATTACAAGTAAAACGGATGGTTATCAGTGCTGCTCTTAAGCATGACCTATGAGAAGAAATAAAGCAGTCTGTGACAAGTTAGAAGGAAAAAAAGAGAGGCAGGTTTTCAGTGAAACAGCTGAAGATGACCAAGTACGTGAGCAGCAGAACCACAAAAGGACAATCTGCACTGGTAAATAAAATGTTATTTGGGTACTTGAATTGTTCTAGACAGGATCAGATCTACACATCAAGCAAGCAGGTGGTTATCTAAGACACCTAAACATTTGATCTCTGTTCACTTAAAGATGCACAACTTCCCTTCTGCTTAAGACAGAAGCTTAAAATGCTTTAGAGCTGACAAAGGACTAGATTTACCTATTACTGCATTTTTCTACTTCAAGCATTTTCAGTACTGATTCATTCCCTCAGAAATTTGAATTCAATCAGCTGTGCTTAAAAAGCAAACATTTTTTTTGAAAGTAAGCTTTTGGTAAGTAGAAACAAGTAGAATATGGGTTGTTCATGTAGTATGGATAATTTTTTTTCATGTGGAAATGTTCTCTCTGTTCTCTCTCTGATGCAGTGTAAATTAACTTGGTTTCTTTTATAATTTTAATGATGCATCTCTGTTTAGCAAAACATGAATACAGACTCAACTTGTTTTATTTTCTCTGCATTCTTGGCCATAAATGTAATACCAGAATGAAAACAGGTTTAGGTTATGTTGATCTGCACTTGGGATGCTATTGACTCTTGCAATTTGCACCTCCTTTTGAAAAATATACTTTATACAGGGCAAAATGGAGAAGCAAAGCACCACTAATCCGTATAAATAAACAATTTGTCCTTTTTATGTCTAAGGCTATTCCAACCCTAAAAGTCTCAAGATTTCCCTGGACCAAAATGTACAGACTTTTTCACACAGACACAAGGATTTCAAGTTTTTCTGAAATTAGAGGACAGAATATTAAAATATCTTCAACTTACCATGCCCCTAAATATGCAAAACCCCGTTGCTAGAATGAGATACGCAGCTAACATTAAATCTATTGGTCGTCTTAAGAGTCCTTTCTTCTGGACTTCCTGAACCACCTGCAACACAGAACATGTTTAGTAAATACATCCTGGTTCCACATGACATGTATTTAACTGCAGATCAGTTGCTACAAGAAGGGTGAAGCACTGAAACGTTATCACAGACACAGTTCTGTTAACTTATGCTCTTTATCCACTGATTTTGGAGGTGGCAAGACTTCCACATCTAAAAAGGTGACTTTAGACTTGATAGGATGCTGTGGGAAAATTGTGAATAAACTGTAGAAATGGATGGATCCAACTAAAGCCATTTCAATAAAGATTACTTTTAAAGCAACCTAGATCAAATGAACACTAACTCTGCAATCACATAAGGCTTTAAAGCAGCGTAACTGATTTCTTCAAAGTTGTCTTTTGTTAATTGGAATGAATTAATTTTCCTCGATGTCCATATGTAGAAAAGCTTTGGAAGTGTAGGTTTGTCTCAAACATTTGGAGTTGAATCTAATATGCTTTGTAAAAGGACTGTTTGGAGGGACAGCGAAATGAGGGTCCATCGTTATTGAGAGGGAATGCTGGTTTCCAGCAGCCTGTGACACTACTGAAATTAATGGAATATCACTGGCATAAAATAAAAACTTTTCTGTGGCCCATTGAGTTCTCTGCTGAGTTCACTGAGCAAATGATACACCTTTTATGTGTAACACAAACAGAGAATGCAGTGTGTGTGTGTGTGTATGGAGAATGGAAAATCCTCCTTTCATTCTTTTATTACTGTACACTATAGATTTCTCTGATGGGCACTGAAGCACGTGTCAGCATCTGGATCTGATTTGGTCTGTACCCCTCTTCCTCAGCCTCAGAACAGGAATCCCCCTGCACTGCATGGGCAAATGTGAGGGGTTCACACTCTACAGTAGCAAAGACCATGTAGATATTTAACACAGAAGATGGCTTTGGAGGAACCAAAGGCATCTCTGTGCCTACATGGTAAAACTTACAAGACCTATGGAAATAATTCAACGAGCTCTTTCAGCACTGTGTAGCCACAAAACTACAAGTACATCAGAGTCTCTTTCTGTATCCCTGCTGTTTTCAGATGGAAAAACTTTCCCATTTATATGTTACTCATTTCCTCTTCCTTTTTATTAGTTGCATGTTGGCACACAGACGGCAAAAGAAAAACCTGATTTCCTTCCTGTTACACACTTGTGGAAATGTCTCCAAAGCACAGAACAATAATTAGGATGTAGAGGCACAGTTAAATGTGCTCAGGATAAAGATACAATAAAGTTACTGAAACAGGAGAACTGATCTTGCAAGCACAATTCCTGAGTAAGAACTGCAAGATCTGAACTGTGGTTTAACAATAGTGCTACTGTAAACACAAAGGCCACCTCTTCCATAAAACTGACTTTCTTTTTTCTTTCATTTAAAGCTAAAATACAAATTGACACTTTTGGTTTTCAAACACAACAGGTTTGTTGTGGCAGTACGGTGTCACTTCACAGTATTTACCAGTGCAGGAATGTTTGTAATATTACCTTGCAAAGAATGTCTCTATTCTAATATTTATTCCTATGAAAGACAAAGGCCTCCCATGGCTGCTGAGTTGCAAGTCATTTTCAGGTGTAGACTACCTAAGGACAATGGAAAGTTGAGGGTTGATATATTTTCTTTCCACTTTTCTCTAAGTATGAAATATGCACATGTATCACTCCTCCTTTCAAAAGGTGTATTAAATGCATGTGATCACATTTACTGTGATCACAAAGCTACAACAGAACTTTGTAGTGAGAGGTTTTGGAGACAGCCAGTATTAGTTGGAATGACCTTTGGTGCAGTTCAAGTTCGTGAAATTGCCAAGGTAGGGAAAACTCGCACCTTCTTTCTCTGCATGCATTTACGCAAACAAAATGAAAATGCAAAACATATAAAAAAATCAGAAGCAAGAAGCTGAAAGACAGCATGCACTTTGCTGACAGACCTGTTTGTCACCTTTCTTTTACACAGCAAGTTCACATCAATATGTGCTAAAATGAATTAATGTGTCAAGTGCACTGTCCGAGTAGCAGTGAGCTGCCACGCGTTTCCCACGTATTGCAAACGTGATGGAGCTCTGCCCAGAGCCCGCCAGCCCTGCTGTTTCTTTTGTGTAGCAAGGAAGTGTGTTGGTCTGCTTTGTCATTTTTCTCACTTCCAGGAGAAAGCTATTTTCATAACTTCTGAGAGGCTCCTTACATGGCGGGGTTTAAGGAACTGAAATAACCTCGTGTGCTGTCCGCAGAAGTCAGCCACTTCAGAATTCATAGGCAAATATAAATGTGTGTATTAATTCTGTTAGCTTTAAGGTACATTAAACTTTTCCGAACTGATACACTTGAGATCCATCTGCTGAGCTTTGCAAACACTGAAGCACAGCTTGATTTGATTGTGAATGAAGGTAAAATTCGATTCCTTTCTTATGCACCCACCTCTATCAAAAAACATCCAGATGTCAATACCTCTTTTCTCTGTCTCCACATTGATTTTAGTTATTTTTTTTAATTAACTGGTTTATAATAATATCATAGCAATAAATACTGTGGCCAACAGAACATAGCTTGCTTCCCATGCTTTCGTGTATTTTTCTATATACTTGCACTATCATATTTAAGTGTTATTACATTTTCTTCCTAAATCTTTCAATACCAATTCTGAATAATGACAGCTAAAGAAAAGTTCTATTTTACAGCTAATTGGAAAACATTGAAAGAGAACTAAATATTTTCAGGACTCACAATGCTTAGTAGCATTACACACAATTACTTCCTGGAAACAATATATAATTTAGGACTAGGAGTTGTATAAAAAATGAGAAATCCATGAGTAGTCATGTTAAGATTTAAAAGCATTTTAAGGTACAGTTACTGAACACAGGTATTTATGCTATGATATGAAGCATAAGTTAGCTCTGAAGATAAATATGACTCCTGAAAAATAAACTACTTAGGAAGATAGGAGGCCCCAGTGGAAGGAATCAAGGCTGCCTCTGTGACCTTCTGAGTAAGGAAGTCTAGATTTATAAGAAAGGATTCACTAAGAAGTACAATGTTCAATTTTCAGATCATCGGCTTTCTATGCACTCTCATTTTGAAACAGAATTTAAAAATGAAGTTTCTCTACAATATATACCAAGGTAAAATATCAAACCTAAGCTAAGCAGTTCAGCTCCTGATAAGCATAGGAGACATGGCTGTATTTCAGCAAATAAGTAGCCCATCACGTATTTTCTATAATAGCAATTTCTGTGGTGTCCTCAGTACTAGGAAGACAAATTGACCCATTCAGCCATCCCCCAAGCAAAGGATGTTCTCACTAATACTTATAGCAAAAATCACCATTACTAACTATATGTAACTTCTCTACCCTGATGACCCTAAAGAACATGTTTCTGGTCGGAATTAGTGATGCATTTAAGTAAATCAGTTCAAATTGCTTTGGGATGGGACATGCAGTTTCCTGTAAGCCTGTGCAGGAGTGTAGAAGAGGTTTTGGCACCTGAAGTCGCCCCCAGTTTGCTTTTCATAGAGGTTTGCACTAAAAGTGGTGATTCTGTAGCAGTTCTTCAAACTCCAGGAGATATGAACCTCTGTCTATACCTCTATTTCCTACTGAAGATTAAAGGATGGATGGCTGAATGTTCTCTTTCATAAATTCCTGGGAAAATCTATCAATGCATCATCTGCTGTTATTCTGTGGCACTGGCTATGCCACTCGCACAATGATTGCCTATTAGCTATGGAACAGGAATTAGCTCCTTCATCTGTGTCTGTGTTTCCAGTTGCAGAATGAACCTGACTGAGACTTAGGAGCTCTCGTGATGCAAAAATATTTATCATATTACATAGAGCTGATACGGTGTGCTGTGGCAATAAACTGGTTTGCTTATAGCAACAAAGAGTTAAAGATCTGCTGTGTGCTTTGTACTGCAGGGACTATTTTTTTATATAAAACACTGCATAAAATATTGTTGCATTTTCTTCTTGCTCAGTTAACCTTATTACAGCCCAACTATTAAATTCAAAGGCAAAGGTCTAAGGAGTTTTAAGCAAATATTTTTACTTTTTTTTTTTTAACAAGAAACATAAATAATTTACATCTCAATTAATATACATTACCTGTAAAATCTAATATTGCAGAATGTACACACAAAAAATACTAAATCACATGAAATCTGTAAGTCGTCTGCAGAAGAATACTTTCCTGCAGAGCTTCTATGAGGATTTTGTGGTACTTTATGGAGCTGGTATATGTCAATATTTTCATCAGCTAAGAAACTGAAACAGTCAGAAACTGAATACATAGAGTGTAGTAACACAATCACACATATAAATGGGTTCTTTACCCACCATGTTTAAATGGTCCTGCAGTATAGATGTTTTAACAGTGCCTACACAGACTGGCAGCAACTGTCACAACAGTGAGCAGTCACAGTGCATTCCATGCTCACCAAGAGACCTATAAAACTCAGTAGAAACGGTTTCAGTTTTTCTAACAGTAGCCAACAGTTAAACACAACAATATTACCTTGACTGGAGTGTCGTGAGTCACAGAAGGTTGGTTATAAATTCGGAACCCAGCCCATATGGGAAGGCAAATGTATGGTATACTTAAGAAAAAAGCAGGAAACACTTTTGTTCCGTATTTGCCTGTTAAAAGAATAGTTATAAGATGTATAAGAATTTGTATAGCTGTATTGGAGAAGAGTTTAAAAAATATCCTATGTAATATAAACACTGAAGCAGCTGTGGTAATGTAAATGTAAAACATTAGTAACCAGTGTTAAAGCAACACACAAATTTTGTTGAAAATGATGTGCTCAGTAGTGGTAGAGTCATGGGTGACAAGGCCTATCAGACAAGAAGCTACTTTGGAAATTAGAGAGGTTTTGAGGGGACAGGAAACCACCTCAGTCACTCTGCATAGGTAATCCTATAGGATGGGGCATCTTTAAAATCTCTTAATGAAACCTGCTTCAAAAATGGACATTATTCTTTGAAAAATGGAAAACAGGAATATAGCCATTTTTTTAAGATCTGCTACTGTATTTATTTTCCAAAGCCCTGATTTCTCCTACAGGTCTGTACTAGTGTTTGAGGACAAAATATAAATTCAGGACAGCCCAGGGAAATCAGGGAAATCTGTGTCTCTACACTGGCTACTCTCTGGCAGAAAGGAAGGCTTAAGGCATGCTCATGATAACAAGTTTCTCTGCTTTCCCCAGAGGAAAGAGGAAGAAACGTTGTCACATTAAATCTGATGACTGGTTTCTCTGTAGTGCGTGTGTATCTACAAAGGAGGGAACTGAACTGTCCCCAGGCTGCACCACGAATACTCTGCCTCTGTCATAAAAAGCCAGAACAAGCTTTTCTAAAGCTGACTGCAGGATTTGGACACATGAACACTTTTCTCAGTTGAACACCTGTCACCTTTGCATCAATTTAAGCTTTGCTAAAAAGGAAATCTCCAATTGAGAGGACTGGCACTCCTAAAGAAGCACCTGCCGGTAATAATGACGTAAGATTTTTTACTACAATCACCTCCATCATCACAAACCATGCACTAACTTATGTCAGACATCTAGCAGTGTTAAAGTTCTTTTTAAAATAGAGTAAAAGCCAGATTTCCCTTTTTAAAGGTGATTTGGATGCCTCTTCTAAGGTGCTTGAAAGTCAGACTACTAAATACATTGGAAATTTTATGCAAAATAAGCTTCATATTTTTCTGATACTGGGAAGCAGTTATTGATTTATTGCTTAAATTAAACCTAGTTTGGATGAAAGCCTTATGGGTATAACAAAATACAACACTTTTTTTGTTCTTTTTGCATCTGTTTACTGATATTCCTAAAACTCCTCTTCTGTATTACTACAGAAAGGAATCGATATTGCAATAAAATATAGATAGCCTAATGCTGAATTTGGAAAATGCTTCACAGGAAAATGTTAGTCATATAAATTATGTCCTTACCAACAATGTTTCCAGGCATAAAGACAATGATGCTCATGATAATGGAACCTAGCCAGTAGAGGCCAATGGTTCTATAGCTTTGTCTGTTTAAAAAAGAAAACAAGACATCATTATTGCATAGGCCCTAAAAATCCCTTACCCCAAATCACCCTTAAATCACCAACTGCCATGGTTGCGTCTTAGTCAGTAAAGGTTTAAAAATCTGTACCACAAGTCAACAGTGGATTTTTTACTCTGAAAGGGGGAAATCCCACATTCATGTGCAAGAAGGTTATCACATGAACAGGACAGGATTTGTGCACATTCAGTTATTTGATGTTGTGTTCCACTCATCTAAAGACTGACTGCATGATTTTGCATATCACAGGTTGTGCAAGACTATAAAAGAATAACTAATTATTAATGTCACTCTGTTAATGCTTCTGTGACCAGCAGGTACATTAGCCTCTGGAATTCAAGTACTTAGTTTCTCAAACTCTTTATTCAACAGCAAGAAACATAAGAATCTCTAGAAATAATTATTTTCTCTTAAATTGCATGATACATTCTAACATGGATGAAAGATCATCATGCTGAGTAGATTCCTATCATAAATATCTTTGGGGAAAAAGATGGGTTTTCACACATGGTTTTAACATAGAATCATAGGACAGTTAGGGTTGGAAAGGACCTTAAGATCATCTAATTCCAGCCCCCTGCCATGGGCAGGGACACCTCACACTAAACCATGTCACCCAAGGTTCTGTCCAACTGCTAGTGACGGAGCCTTCACAGCTTCCCTGGGCAACCCATTCCAGTGCCTCACCACCCTAACAGGAAAGAATTTCTTCCTTATATCCAACCTAAACTTCCCCTGTTTAAGTTTTAACCCGTTACCCCTTGTCCTGTCACTACAGTCCCTAACAAAGAGTCCATCCCCAGCACCCCTACAGGCTCCCTTCAGACACTGGAAGGCTGCTATGAGGTCTCCACACAGCCTTCTCTTCTCTAGGCTGAACAGCCCCAACTTCCTCAGCCTGTCTTCATACAGGAGGTGCTCCAGTCCCCTGATCATCCTCGTGGCCCTCCTCTGGACTTGTTCCAACAGTTCCATGTCCTTTTTATGCTGAGGACACCAGAACTGCACACAATACTCCAGGTGAGGTCTCACAAGAGCAGAGTAGAGGGGCAGGATCACCTCCTTCGACCTGCTGGTCACACTCCTTTTGATGCAGCCCAGGATACAGTTGGCTTTCTGGGCTGCAAGTGCACACTGCCGGCTCATGTTGATTTTCTCATCAACCAATACCCCCAAGTGTTGGTCTCCACAGGGCTGCTCTGAATCTCTTCTCTGCCCAACCTGTAGCTGTGCCTGGGATTGCTCTGACCCAGGTGTAGGACCTTGCACTTGGCATGGTTAAACCTCATGAGGTTGGCATCAGCCCACCTCACAAGTGTGTCAAGGTCCCTCTGGATGGCATTCCTTCCCTCCAGGGTATCAACTGAACCACACAGCTTGGTGTCATTGGCAAACTTGCTGAGGGCACACTCAATCCCACTGTCCATGTCAGCAACAAAGATGTTGAACAAGACCGGTCCCAACACCGATCCCTGAGGGACACCACTCGTTACTGGTCTCCAGCCGGACACTGAGCCATTGACCACAACTCTTTGTGTGCGGCCATCCAGCCAGTTCTTTATCCACCGAGTGGTCCATCCATCAAATTGATGTCTCTCCACTTTAGAGACAAGGATGTCATGTGGGACAGTGTCAAATGCTTTGCACAAGTCCAGGTAGATGACATCAACTGCTCTACATGCATCATCTTTAAGCTTTCCTTTTAAATAACACATATCATGCAGATGTGCTTATGCTCTCTGCTGCAGAGTGAAGAAGACAGACTTCAACTCAATGCTTTTGCTGGGCTTATTCAGCTGAAAGGGGAACTTGGTGAAGGTACAGTTCCTGAAAGTAATAAAACTAAGTGTTGCTTTGGCCTAAGACATGAAAGAGTCCTGAAAGAAAAATCTAAATACCGCATAGCAAAGAATGCCATTTGTAGGTTAAACGAGCATGCAGCAAAATAAACAGTACACAAATCAAAATTCCTTACTCCCATGCAATAGCTGCCACCATCAACAGATACATCAGATAATGAACGGAGCCATCCCAATAGCAGATCACGTGGCCATATGCAGTGTTCAGATATGGTTCACCCTAGGGAACATTTATATTAAAAAAGATGCAGTGATTAGAGAAAGAATAATTTATTAATTCAACAGCAGGAAACAATTTCAGAAAAGTAAACTGATGCTCTCTGAATCCAGAGGTACAGGTTTTGACTGACAATGAATGTTTCCAAGCACAGATTTTATTTAGGTAGGATCAGCTATAATTAAATCAGTTCTATATTTGCAAAATAGGGTGTGAGATGGGAGGGAAGACTCTTATGTTACTGTCAGCACTGTTCTGCTATTTTATGGAAATATTACTTTTTCATATTTTAGTGATAAAAGCTAAAGATACACTTAACATGAAACAAATTAAGATACGTTTAGCAACCTCGAGGTCCACAACAGTATTGAATATACTGATGACAACATATAACCTTGTAAGGTCCAACTCATTTCATGGATCTTTTCAATGACTTTCATGTCAAGCTCTTACTGAGCTATTTTTGGTGAATGTTGATATTCAGCAGTCAACAGATTCTGCTGACTAGGTATCTGGCGTCATCACTTTTTAACTCCAGTTCCTTTCAGTAAAGTGATTAGACAAAAATAAAGGAGCAATTTTGTTTCTTTCTTGGTAACACATTTCGGTACTTGTCCTGGTTTCAGCTGTAACAGTTATTTTCCTCCTTCCTAGTAGCTGATGCAGTGCTGTGTTTCAGTTTTAGTCTGAGAACAATGCTGATTGTGGTTCTAAGTTACCAGCTAGGCTTAAACCACGACAGTCCTGCAGTACTCATCCACTCCTGAATCCTACCTATAGTTTTCTGCAAACACACACAGTTTATTCAATTCCCACAGAAATAAATACAGAATACCATTATTTAAACCAAGTGAAATAACACTGGAGCTTGAAAAGAGTGCTATTTTTCCCAGATGAGTGATTTCAGGTCACTGAAAGTTTTGTCCATAACCATAACGAAATGGGTCAATGACCAAGTTCAAGAAGACACTTTTGAATGTGTAAATGGCTATTTTCCTCTGGCAAATACTATACCAAGTTATTTATAGTAAAGATTTTACTTACATTTGCAAGCCAAACAATTGCTTACCTCTCTCAAGTAATGAGTCATGAATCCATCAATAATTCCATCCTGTTCAAGTCCAATTATTAGATTCACTACACTGGTAAAGGCAAATACAGCATAAACTGTAATAAGAGAAAGAGTAAAAAATAATAAATTAATAAAGATTCAGAACCACACAGCTGCTTCACAGTCCAATAAATTCAATCAATCAGGCAGGGATCTATTGAATCAGATGCATTTACTTTGAGGTCACAGATATTTAACATACAACATGATTTTCCCACATAGAGTACTATTTTTTTATCAGTGGCTAGTCAACAAAGTTCTTAGGAAGCTTTTCTTAGGAATACAAAACTCTCTGAGATGTAGGCACAGCCTCCATGGGAAGCCAGTGTCTGCAGAAACAACTATGTAGCCTTTCAAAAGTCTTGGTCATACATAGTGTAAAACCTTGGCTGTCCTCATCTTTTGGAAAGGAGAAAGGACAATAAAAAGGAGGTGGAGAGGGAAATATGACTTGCCATTTTTGGAGGTTAGCAAGACAAACTGCATCAGTCACAGCAGTCCATAGGAGACTTATCTGACAAGTTAGCAAGTCACTCCTTTGACACAGGAAATTTATTTGTGGTAGGTTTGTGCTATTTATTTCCTTTGACTTCAGCCTCATGCAGAACTAATGAGGAGGAAGACAGAAGGCAAATACAGGTGGTTTGTATCCTGCATTGCCTACGGGCCCATCTTGTAAAACTGAAAAAAACCAGCAGTTTTTTATTCTAGATTTTGCTATAAGGTAAACTAGAACTAATGTGTCCTTTTAAAGGGTAATCATTATCTCTATTCTTTTATGGCAAAGAATCAGTATAGAAATGCTTGAGTTTGCAGACAGCCTAAGCCAGGAACTGGGATGGTTTGAACTTTCCTGTATATCACAAAGGTGACTTAACACAGAAGCCTAATAAAATAGGAGAATTAAGGAATTCAGTCAGAGGAAGAACCAAGCCATGCAGGCCATTGATCCAAAAGTTCCAGAAAGACTAAACAAGTGCACACAGGATGAGATATACGAGAGGTCTACTGTGGAGTCTAAGTCCTGCTACAAGGAGGATCTTAACAGAGCAGGTATGACAGTATTTCAAACAGTCATGGCCCAGCTTGAGTGTTACTCTTGTTCTTTTTCCTGGTCTTTCTTGGCTCCCTAGCATCATCTCACCAGACAGGGTTCTGAAGCCATGCTTTAAATGTTCAATCTGAAATAACTGTCATATATTACCATTTATATAAATTAATACATTCTGATTTTAGCTTCACTGTTACCAAGACATACCATAAAACAGAGGGTCTTTGGGTGGTTTTCTTTTGACAAGAACACGAGCCAACAGAGCAATAAAAATCAGAACCAGCAATCCAACTGGAACAATTATCCAGGAACTGTAACAGTGTGAAAAAGAAAAAGAATTGAAAAGAAAGAAAGAGGCAGAATTTTGCTTGCTCAGCTTTTTTTCACCAGCTATCCTCGAATGCCCACACTCTTAAAGTAACTTCTAATACTTTAAAAGTATTTTAAGTCTCTTTTTAAAATGGTCTTTTTAGTTTTTAAAGTCTGACACATAGTCTGTCATAGAACTCATTTTATAGTTTTGCAAAATTTATGTGCCTGTCTTTTCACATGTGATCATCTAAAAAAAGAAAACGCTAAAATAGCTAGATAAACAACATAGCCAGGAATCTAGATTTGTCTAACCAAAATCAGTATTCATACTGGTATCTGCAAAAATAAACAAAAATGATGGAAAACTTAGAGGCCGATGAGAGGTGAAAGTCACAGAGAGATTTCAAGGCCAAAAAGGATCATTAGGGACATTTAGTCTCAGCTCAGCAATAAATTATCTACTCAGGAAATTACATATTCACAAATAAAACACATCAGTCCCATGGAATACACGTGGATCTAGGTCTAATTTCCAGTTTTGGAAGTGCTACCAAAGGCCTCTAAAAGACAGGATCAGTTGGGAGGTCAGTAAGCAATGTGGGTGAGATCAGCAGAAAAGGCTTTTTCTCTGAAGACAAGGTTATAATGTTAGAGCGTGTAAAGTGGTGCTAGGAAAAAGGATAAAAATCTTTGGCACAAAGAAAATTTGTCTCCTTCCCCAAGAAAACGCAAGTTAAGAAAATCAGTTTGAAATTGGTTTATAGCTCTGGGTAGATTCTATTTAGTTCTCTTTAAGACAAAACTCTTCTCAGTCTTCACTTTTGTGCTTATGCATGGAGTGAAAAAGGAGTGGAAAGTTAGGTAAGGTCCAGAAGCACACACTAAAAATATCTGGCATATGATTTTTATACATAGTACCAATTCTGTGTGTCAAGAAAATAAATTGTGTACAAATAATATTATGACAATATCAGCCTTCGTGCAACTTCACTTAAAATTATTGCAAAAACCGTGCAAGGTCAAACGTATCAGAATATACACACATACTTTGAGTCGGGATGAGCAGCACTAGCGTGTTGGTTTTGTTTATGGTTTGAATGTCCGGCTAGTCTGTTTTCCCGGTGATGAATTTCTTCATACCATTACAGCTGTTAATATTGCAGTGACTTTTCACTGCGGTCTATCATTTTGAAATAAATATTGGCAATGAATCAAGTAAGTCAGCATGTGTTATTCGGCATTTCTCTAGCAATGAGAAACTAAAAATCAAGTTATCGGCCGAAGGAGGAAAATGAGGACGGAACAGATGTCGCTAAGCCTTAAAACCACGAAGCAAATATTTGCAAGTAAATATTTGCAAGTAAAGTTGCAAAACACCGCAGGCTGTGGGATGACAAAATACCACACGGACCTTTAAGTACAGTGTTTTTTCCATGAGGAAAGACCTTTCTTTTCTAGACCTGCGGTTGATCCTGGGATCCTCGTTTTTTGGCAGAGCAAGGGCACATGGACATTTCCAGTTACAACTCGCACGTCTGACGGGGTGCCTGGAGCTGGTGAGTTCTTCCATTCGTTTTAAAATAGAATTGGATTTTGTTCGTGAATGCTGGGCGCCGGGACAGCCTCCAGCGCCCGTTGCCCCGCGGCTCCAGGCTGGGTGCGGGGCAGGTTCGACGGGGCCCCGCGGCACCCCCGGGCCGCTCTATCCTCTCGGAGGCGGTGACCCTTGCTCCGGAGCACCGGGACACGCTGCAGAGGATGCTAACCCGGAGGGCTTGGGGGTCCCGGAGTGAGGATCCCGGGCCAAGAGCCCCGCTCACGTCTCCCCGGTTGCATCCCGGCGCGGCTCCCGTTAGAGGACGCGGGCAGGACCCGGGAGCGAGTCCCCTCTGCCGCCCTACCCGCGCCCTCCGCTGCCCCGCTCCGCCTCCCGCCCGGTCCCGCTCAGCCCCGCGGCCGCAGCTGCCCTGTCCCTGCGCCGCCGCTAAAAATACCCGCCGGGCTGCCCTGGCCGCCCGCACCTCCCTCAGCCCCGCCGCCCTCTCCGCTCCCCTGCCCTGCCCTGCCGCAGGGCGGGAGCCTCCCGGCCTCGCCCGCCTCACCTGCCGGTGGCCGCCAGGCAGTTGAAGAGGTACGTGACGGGGATGGCGGTGAGGGACAGCACGAAGACGCCGGTGGCCGCCGAGGCGCTCATGCCCGCGGCGGGAGGCGGCAGCCGCGCTCTGCGCCCCTGCGAGCGTCGCGCCCGGCCCGAGGCACCGCCTCGCCTCAGCCCTTCCCGCCCGCCGGCCCCTGCCCGCTGCCCGCCCCGCCTGGGGAGGGTTAAACCCGCCTCAGAAAGCGGAGCCGGCCGCGGCTGGAGGTCGGTGCAACCGCCCGCGCGCCCCGGGGCTCGGCCCGCTCTTCCCGCCCCGGCCCAGGCGGTAGGGACCGCCCGAACGGCGATGCCGCCCGCGCGGGACCGTAGTGGTGGGGGAGCGGCGGCAGGGGAGCGAAGGGGCAGCGAACGGCCCCGGCGGGGCGCCAAGCGGCTGCTGCAATAGTTGAAGGAAGCGTTGGGAAAGAGGCTGAACGGGTCGGTTATGAGTAACGGCGCGGCAGCACACCGCAGGTGGAGGCAGCGGGGTGCGCGAGTGGTGTCTGCTGGAATAGATCCTTGTCATAGGTTGGAAAGAGGTTACCTTGATCTGGCTAGTGCAGGAGGCTAAGAAACCCGATAAAAAGGTATACATCTCCTTTTACATCAGAATTTAGCCCGGTTATTAGGAATAAGGACATTAGCATTTAAACAGTGTTTTAATTGTGAACTCACTTTTCTATTCAAATGTCAAAAAAAAAACAAACAGAAACCGCATATCCATCACCTTTTTTTCTGGCTTCAAACTTTGTTTATACACAAGTATCAACACTAAACTGTTGGTGCGCAAACAGAAGTGGAATGCATCTTGTGTGCAAGGCAAACAAATGAAAACCACTCCTCCTGGAAGTTAGCGAGCATTTAAACCCAGGACATTGGCAAAAGAGAACGGCCATCCTGTGTTGCCTGGGGAAAAGCAGCAAATGCATTTCTAGCGTGCGAGGCAGGCTCCTGGTTGAAAGCAGGAAGCATTGACGCCGTTGTGAAAGCACCCATTTGCGATAATGGGCTCGATTCCGATTCCTCCGTGCTGAAATGATGCAGAGAACTGCTAAGGTGGCAGAGGAAACAGGGCACCTGTCCATCAGGAAGAGGCTGAACAGCTTGGCATACAAGTGCTTTCTGTAAATACTTGAGGAGTTAACACCAGGGAAAGAAAAGAACGCTTTAATTTGAAGGATAAAGCTGTGAAGAAACTTCTGCTAGTTTCTGGAAACAGCTTCTTAGCTATCAGCAGTAAAGGGTCTTCTAAGTCTTTTACAATGAGTGTAGTGAATTAAAAAACAAACAAAGAAACAAACAGTTTTAGGATGTTATTTGGTAAGTTTAAGCCACTAATTGATATGATTGCCTCTGAGAGAAAGCAGCTTGACAAGCCAGAACATATCTATGTCCTATATATTATATACAAATTCTTTCATAGTTACAAATTACTTTGCATAGTTATTTCAAGTGAGAAAGGTCTACAGCCTGGCCACATGTATATGAATGGGTTAAATCATGCTGCTCAATCAAACTATCTGGTAAAAACATGATGCAATTCCTAAAAGTAATTTAGTCCACCCAAGTGTCAAAATTGCCATTGGATGAGTCAGGGCTAAATTTACCACCTCCAAATGCCTACCTTTCAATGCACAGCCGGTTCACTTCTCAAGCTTTCAAATGTATAGGCTGCTTATTTGTATGCAGCTGCCATGGTGCAGTCTCAAGATTCATGTCTCAAGCTTCGCTTCTTAGTTCCCATGCCCATAAAGTCAAACACTGTATGGAAAACTTCTTTACCACTCCACCAGCATATTCGAAGCACAGATTTACAGCAGGCTTGTTATTCAAGTCCTATTTCAGCTTCTGAATGGGAACTGCCAGGGTACATTGTGTGGTCAGCGCATAGCAGCTCACCAGCACGTTATTTGAGTCTATTGTGTTGAGATCTATGAATTTTTGATAAAAAAAAAAATTATGAGCATCTGGTAGCATAAAAGACCTCTGAAATGAGACGTTTGAAGCATTTGCTCAAAAGGGCATGTTTTTTCCTTTCATTTTCATCTCTCACCCTGTGGAAGAAGAGCTCCCAGCTCCATCATTCCTTTCCTTTTCTTGACAGAGGAGGCCCCCAAGTCCACACGTGATAGTCTTGAACATGTGGATTCTGGAATGCCATGCTTTCCGTATAAAAAAATCTTAATTTCTAGTAGCTACAGGTTCTTCTAATCCCAGCCTTCCTTCTCTGTTTCTATTTCAGGCTTTATGAAGAAAGTAATATCCCCATCATTCTTGCTGACTTTATTTGTATAGGTGATACCAATTCTAGAGAAAAAGGGGAAAACTTATTGAGTTCACGCACCCCAAAGCCTCTGACCAACTTCCCCATGGGCAAATAATTCAAAATTCGACTTCAAGATAGAAAATAAGTCAAACAGCAAACTATGTTATGGATCAAGCAACACCCTCAGTTCAAAAGCAGGAGTCCTCCAAAACTAACACATGCATTTCTCTAAAGCTTTAAGTGCTCTTATGAGGGAGGAAGGGAAAGAACTTCAGCACTATGTACCACCCTCTATTCACACGGCAATATAAACATTAAGGTAGGAATAGGGTGTCTTTACAACATAGTTACTAATCAAAGCGTTACAGGAAAGCAGTGTTGATAAACTGCTATCACCAAAGTAAGTGTAACCTCTCAGCTTCCTGTCACATACTCAACATTTCTTGATGTTGCAAAAATTTTTTTTTTCCTTCTTTTTCCTGAATTTTATTAATGGTAACATTATCATGTGGCATGTGGATGCCATCACTTGTAGAAAATCATACAACTGTTTAACTATTTAGCAATAATAGATGTCAGGATAAAATTGAAAAATGCAAATATCCTATATAAACTGCAGTGAAGCGTAGGCAAGCAAAATGAAGTAATGAAAACATTAAAATTAAGACTCCTTCCCATGCAGAAATTGTCAGAGAATCATGTTTATTGACAACATGAGATTCCTAAAGTTCTGATCTTATGTTTCATCTGAAAGACAGTCCCTTCAGCAGCATGGTGTTGAAACTGATGGTCTTTTACCACATTGTACATTTCTCTGTCAGAAACTACGTGATTTCTGTCTAAATGGCCATTTTTAAATGGGAAGCCCAACTCTCTCTCAGCCTTATGCCACATGACAGATTCCTCAATGGGAATCCTGACTGCAGCCACAAACCAGATCCACTTGTGTGGCTGCTTGGCTGGTGATGCTCAACTCACAAAGCAGCATGCTTGAGCTGATGTTTGTCAGCTTCTCCATTAGACCATTACAGGATCAACAATCAGTAGTTATAATATGGAAGATATTTCTCTTCTGTCTCTCCACTTAAATGGCAGCAGATCAGTCTTGATTCAAGACTAAGGCAGCATTTGTAAGTGTGCCAGCAAAAGAATGCTGTGGAGGACATGAAAATGCTTTATTAATGGTCAGCTTCAAAGTAGGAGACTAACTGGCTGTTAAGTCTTTAGTCTGGGAAACAGCTCTTATCTTTAATAACTGCTTGTTAAATCATGACAAATTGCAGGGTTTAACATTATATTGAGACCCAGCTGATTTTATTTTAAATCAAGGAAATTACATTAATCTATACAAATATAGGTAGGTGAACCTTAAGCAAGCACATGAAGATCAATGCAAGGATTAAGAGAAGCTATTTATAGCTCATGGAAGCACTGTTCATGTGTTCACATCGGCTTTGCCAAGCAGCAAGCCTTCACTGCATTATGGTGCCAGCTACGAAATGCCACCCTGCTACAAAACAACTCTTGTCATTCAATTTTTGTTGAACTAAGCTGATACATTCTTGAAAGTGTACTTCCTCTATTTGCAAGTGAGTTTTTAAGGCAAGAGAATTCAGTAACGAACAGTCCAGATAAAGATGGATTTAAAAGTGCATTAAAAGATAAATTAAAAGCTTAAAGTTTGGAACTTTTGTCCCAGGGGAGCAGCTTGGACCACACATAACTGCAATCCTCTAACACCTTTAAAACCAACCTGTTCTATTTCTGAACAAAACAGAAAAAAAATCCTGTTAGTTGAGGATGTAAGACCTAACAAAGGATGCTGTATTATACATCACAGACTGCATGATGCACCAGAGGCAATAGAATGTAGTCCATATTGTATGCACTGGGGGTCAGGAGGCCATGCACTAATGATCTGCTGAGGATCTGGGGGGATTCTCCAGCAGCAATCACTGCACCAAAGAAGCAGGCAAAAAGGAATTAATGGGTGTCCATTCTACTTCTAAAATTGAGTATCAACAATCTGTAAGCACTTTACACGACATAATTTAAAAAAAAAAAAAAGTAATCCCTGCCCTTAGTGTTTCTCAAATCTGAGACTCTGAATTTGTTTTCTGTGCATGCATTGATCCCCTGCTCCAAAACCTGCAAGGTTACATTACCTGTAGACCCCACATCACAACAGCACAGATTAATGCAAACCAGAGGGAAAATAACAGTAACAGTAATAATCACAGTAACTAGCCCAAGGAAATATCATCATTATTATTATGCATTGTTATTGCAAATTAACACATTTGAGAACTGTAATGCTCCTAATAATTCAGTCACCAGAGTGGTAATACTGATGCCTGTCATTCACAGCAATGGCATAGATCAGATGTAGGAGATTTTAAGAATCTAATTGAACATGGAAAGGAAAAGATGTCATCAAGTGGCCCCAACCAGGAAGTTTAATCAGAAACAAACCTGTGATTTACAATGAATTATTCTCTTCCCTCCTGAAGCAGACAAACTGCTACAAGAACAATTGCTAATCACTGTAAAAATATGTGCCAGCTCAAAAACCCTGATCATAACAACAAACAGCTCCTCAGAACATACACAAAGCCGAGTTCATGTGGGGAAAAGAAGGAAAGGGAGGAGAATTCAAATAATTTCAGGAACAAATGATTGAAAACAATATGCTTTGTAACCCAAACCCTTTTGATGGCTCTCACAGAACTGGCTCCGTTTCACTGGCAGGCAAGACCAGGGCCCCTGGGGCAGCATTCCTGTGTCTCTGGGACATCCCCAGCATCACAAGTGTCTCAGAAATCCCTGCAGTTTCATCAGGACATTCTCTGCTTCTTCCCTGGTGTATGTAAACACTCTCTCTTCCTGACAACAGGTAAAGGAACCTCAAAACTTGGAGAGTACTTCTTGCATGAATTTCCACAGAAAAAAGGCACCAGGTCAGCATGAGCTTGCTCAGGCCATTATGCAGACCTTGAAAATGAGTTGCTCAAAAGTGTAGACACTCCCTGACCTTCTGTTTTGCTGGCTAGTGATCAGGACAACCTTCACAGATATATAATATAATACTGTTGAACTTTTGTCTGCAGCCCTTGATTTGTAGCCATTCTGTTACATGAGATCAAACAAAAAGTTCTTGGGCCAATTTGCACTGCTTACATTATACAAATATTTTTCTCTATATTAGCGTCTGCTGCATTTCCTAGACACAAACTGAGCATGCTGAGAAAGCAAACAACAGGATGGAATTTTAGTGACATTCATATGTAGCTCCTTTTGGGAAAAGCATTGTGTATTATTTCTGATCTGGACTGATGAATACAATCCCATGACATCACATTTAAAAATGGCTGCAATCCACCTACTGGTAATGCCAAAGAAAAAACAGATGACTTTTTTAGGAAGGAAGCTGGCATGAAGATTACAAGGTGAAATGAATATCCGAGGCTCATTGTCTACATGCAGAAAAGTCTAGTTTCAGAAGGAAATATGTTACTTAATATTCTCTTAGTTCTCACTTCCAGAACTGTTTAAGTTAATGCATTTGGCTTTTAGCTGATCAGATCTTCCAGCATATGGGCATCGAGGTCACATTTCTCCTTTTCTTCATATCCTCTATCCTTTCTTTTGTCTCCTTTCCTGTTTTGTTTTGGTTTTTTTTTAATTTATTTTATTTCTTTTTCTCCCACAGACTTTGATTTCATATTATTTTTATTTCTTTACCCTCATTGTCATAGGGCAAGGGGTAACGGGTTCAAACTTAAACAGGGGAAGTTTAGACTGGATATAAGGAGGAAGTTCTTTACTGTAAGGGTGGTGAGACACCGGAAGGGGCTGCCCAGGGAAGCTGTGAATGTTCCATCCCTGGTGATGCTCAAGGCCAGGTTGGACAGAGCCTTGGGTGACATGGTTTAGTGTGAGGTGTCCCTGCCCATGCAGGGGGGTTGGAACTAGATGACCTTATGGTCCTTTCCAACCCTAACTATTCTGTGATTCTATGATTTTCTCTGTTTTCTTTCTCAGCTCATCTCATAGGTCTTTCCCATTTTTTCTGTCTTTCATAGCTTTATCTTGTTGTGATTTATTCCTCATCCTGAAAGGTGTCTTACATACTCTCTCTGCCCCAACCACCCTCCTTTCAGTTCTTTGGCGTACCTTTCCTTCTTATTTTCTTAACCCTCTTCTGTCCTTGTTAACATCCTCTGCTACTGACTTTTGACAGCCGTGGTTCTCTATGAGAATCATGGCTGTTGGCTCTCAGCTGAGAGACTAACCTGTGAGTGAATGAAGGTAGGTGAAAGCAGAAAGACAGCAATGCAGAAACTCTCATTAATACCCAGATCATCCCAGGGCCAAAATAAAAAATCCCCAGAAAACTACTGATTTGTATCCTTGGTGTCACCATTTCCCTCATGGTTTTTCAGATCTCCATCCCTAAACTGTCAGATGGAATCTGGGCTTCTCCCACTTTCCCTTCTTTGCCCACCTTGGGACAAGAAAAGCGCAAAGGTGATAACCTTCATTCTTCTAAGTCAGCAGTATGGTTTTATTTTTAAATATAGCCTCTGTGCACAGCTACTTGCTGCTTTCTGGCTGGTATACTATGTCTTCTTGTGCCCTTTCCCACTATAGTTTACCCCGCTGAAATTGCTTCCACCTTGCTTAAGGTTCTTTTAAACTCGTTCTGCGAAACGGACCACATTTGCTTGGTCTCAGTTTTGTCCTAATTATAAACCTAAATGCAGAGTGGTGACATATTCTATTCCCCTTTTAGCCACACGTTTCTATAAATGCTGACAAGTCAGGAGCTATGATAAACAGCTTTCAGCTCTGTAATTCAAATTGCTGCTGTATTTACAGCAGAACTCCAGCAGATGGCAAAATGATCCACCTTATTTTAAAACTGACAGTGGTTTGAGAGGATTCTGAAAACATAAAGGTACCTTTTTCTTTCCCTTCTCTTTCTCAAAACCGACCAAGACAGTATACTAAAAATGAACTTATACTGCTTGTCAGAATTTGCCCAATTAATTGGGAAGAGACTTTTTAACAGGGCCTGTTGCGACAGGGTGAAGTGTAGCGATTTTAAACTAAAAGAGGGGAGATTCAGGCTGGACGTGAGGAAGAAACTGTTAACAATGAGAGGGGTAAAAAACTGCCAGAGGTTGCCCACAGAGGTGGTGAATGTGCCATCCCTGCAGACATTCAAGGCCAGGCTGGATGTGGTTCTGGGCAACCTGATCTATTTGAAGATGTCCCTGCTCACTGCTGGGGGTTGGACTAGATGACCTTTGATGGTCCCTTCCAACCCAAACCATGCTACGATTCTATGAACTCACCACTCTATGTTCCCTGGTCCAAGGACATTACATTTGATGGCTGCTGCGCTGCCTCACTGCTACCTTCAGAGTTGCTGGGTTTGCTTTGATTTTTCTCCTCAGATGTTTAAAACACACAATGTCCAAACACACTCTAAGTGGATTTCTTCTGTACAAGCACCGCAAGGTACGTGCATCAACAGTCATGCACATTCCAACATTATTTCACAAACAGTTAAAGTAGGTGATCGAGCCTTGTTTTCCCTGCTACCGTCAGGAACGGTATTATAAGCAGGAGTTTACATTTGAGGTGCACACACACCTGCACCGTGTGCGCGCTCCCACATGTACCGGTGTAAAGGCCCGTGCCTGCCGCAGCGCTCTGTGGTTCGCACACCTGGTTTCCCCTTCTCACGGCTCTGGAAGCGCGCTCACGCGGGCATGAAACGCCTTTACAAGCCTAACGAGTGACACGGACCGGAGCACGGCCCAGCCGCTGCCCGCTCGCAAGGGCAGCCTAGCCCGCAGCGTCCGCACCGAGAGCTTCCGCGGCCCAGAGGCGCATGCGCGGCAAGCGGCTGACGTCGGGCGTTCGTGTGCTGCCGGTAGACGGAGCGGCGCGGCCTGGCCCCTCAGGGCGGCGATGGCGGCTGCCGGTGGCGGTCCGGGTGCGCCCGTGGAGACACCCGCCGCCACAGCCACTGCCGCCGCGGTGGAGGCCGGCGCCGTGCTGCAGCGGGAGCCGCTGTACAACTGGCAGGCCACCAAGGGGTCGCTGCGGGAGCGCTTCGCCTTCCTCTTCTCCAACGAGCTGCTTAGCGACGTGCACTTCGTGGTGGGCAAGGGAGGCCCCCGCGGCGGCGGCGGCGGTGGTGCGGGCGCGGGGGCGTCCCCAGGGCCCGGCCAGCAGCGCATCCCCGCTCACCGCTTCGTGCTGGCGGCCGGCAGCGCCGTGTTCGACGCGATGTTTAACGGCGGCATGGCCACCACCTCGGCCGAGATCGAGCTGCCCGATGTCGAGCCCGCCGCCTTCCTGGCGCTCCTCAGGTCAGGCCGCGGCGGTGGGGTGGGGAGGCTCGTGGGCTGGGGGCAGCGCACAGCAGGGGCGGGTCTCTCCCACCGGTACCGCGGGGCTGTGGCGGGCCTCGCTCGGCCGCTGGCTCATCTCCTCGAGCCGCGGCCCCTCCTGCCTCCTGTCCCCGGAGAGCCCTTCCATTCCCCCGGGTCGCCGGTGTGTACCCGCAGAGGAAGGCTCGGGGAACGCGCGTAAGCACCTTGCGGGCTGCACGCAAGGTCACACCGCACGGGGGATGCGGTTTGGTTCCTTCTTGCTCCTTCCCCGGCATCCCTTTCTCAAGAGAAGTGTCCTAACTTCAGAGCAGCCGATTGTGCCTTCAGAAGAGTACTTTGGTAGTGATGGGTGACTGGTTTGTGGTTTTGATTCTGGTTTTAATAAGATGATGGCGGTTAGTGATTCCACCGAGAGCTGCAAATATGTATCTACCGAATAATAGCTAAGAAGGGACAGAGGCTGTTGCGCCAACCTTTTTCATTTCATACTTCCTTTGAAGCTTTATTCATCTTATTGGCCACTTTTTCAGCTGTGGCAATAAATTGTTGTATCTTTTTACCAGAGTAATACACCCATTGTAATCACACTTCACATACTTTTGGGTGGAGAATGAACATACAGCAGAAGTTAGTAACTGATTTTTACACCCGAACTACCCAAATGAGTGAGACCTGATGTGCACTGATGGCAAAAAGTATGTAAAATGGATTAGTGATTTCTAATTTGGGCAGAATAGGATCTGCTGCTTCTCATGCTCACAAAACCCTTGGGTTTATCTGTCGTCTCTTTTTACTAGTGCTAAATAAAACTCATAGAAACAATTCTGGTAGTTTCTTTGTGCTGTGGTGTGGTAATATGACAAAGCTGCTTAACCTTAAGATTTTTCAGAAAGAAACTCATCTGGTAGGCAACACTTCTATACAAGTTTATAAAATAGATTTCTGTAACAAACATTTGGGAAACAGTAATATTATTGCCTGGAAATATATATGCAGTCTTGAAGCTTTTTGTAATAGGAAAAGTTCCGAAGTCTTAGCAACTTTCTATTTGTTTTTAACCCTAACAGATAAGAGCAGTGAGAAGAGTCACATAGTCCTTCTAGTAATCATGCACACATGCAACTGATCGGGGTGGGGAAGAATCCACCATGCAGCAGCAATGTCTCTGTTACTGTTAGTAAATGGGCTGTGTTTTGCGGATTCTTAGCAGAGAGGGAGTGGCAAGGTGAAGAGTTTGTGGAGCAGAGTGAGAGATAGTAGGAAGTGTCTTTCAAGCAAAATAGTTTCAAAGGTTAAAAGTAAATGACTGTGCACATCTATGCGTTTGTCTCTATATATGTGGAAAAAACATTGGACAGTAAAAAGTGAATATAATTTAAAAAGTTTAGATAAAAATATAAACACAGAAACAGGTGAGTTCTAACTAAAGATAAGGGTGGTATTTGAAAACAGTACAAGTGAAGGAAGCTATGTTCTTAAGGCATCTTGTGTTGGTAGAGCTGATAGTATGCAATGGGCAGGGGACTTATGTAAGTAAACTGATTATATTTGTGTATTGACTAAATATCACCAGACTAATGCACTGTTGATACCTCTCAGGTTTGATGTTGTCTTTGGTATGAAATACATGGCAGCTTTTTAGGACATTCTTCTGCATTTTTGAGCTTATTTTTGAATAAATATATCTTGCAACACCTTGTTAAAAACATATTTAAGGGGAACTTCTTTAACATAGACCAGTACAGAATGTCTTCCTTGCTCATATACGCTGTTTTTAAAGTATACCGATGATAACACAACTATGTTTGGGGTTATTTTTCTCCTGATGTTAGTTGGGAGAGGCAAGAATTAACTTTGCACTGTTGGCCTCTTCTATCTGTCATTAGTAGATTGGTCAGATATTGATGATTGCCTTTTATAGGACCTGCCTTAATCTCTGCAAAGACCAATTCGAGGTCTAGTGGCTAGAAATTAAGTTGGGATCTTTGAATACACATAGCAAATTAATGTCAAGGTAAAGGAAACATTGAAGTAATGCAAAAGCTTTTAGAGGTTATTCACTAGTTATTTAATGTTCCACAGCTTGTTTCCATTTTATTTACTCATGTGGTTTCTTAAGTCCTATATGTGGTTGATGTGTTTTACAAAGATCTACTGACAAATGCTACTTTTAGTAAGAAAGCCAAAAGAAAAATATTTTTTTGATGAAAGTTTTTTACATTCTCTTAATGTTCATTCGGTCTGTATGTGTCCAGTGAGACAGTGTCATTTCTTTGTCCTATGATGTAAACTTTCATCAGAATTAGTGTTTTGTCACTAGTTTGTAGTGTTTTGTCATAGTTTGTAGGTCAAGAATTACATTTACAGGGAAGAAAACAGTAGTTAGAACAATTTAACATCTGATGGTCACCAAGTCACTGACATGGACAGTGGGATTGAGTGCGCCCTCAGCAAGTTTGCCGATGACACCAAGCTGTGTGGTTCGGTTGATATGCTGGAGGGAAAGAATGCCATCCAGAGGGACCTTGACACACTTGTGAGGTGGGCTGATGCCAACCTCATGAAGTTTAACCATGACAAGTGCAAGGTCCTACACCTGGGTCAGAGCAATCCCAGGCACAGCTACAGGTTGGGCAGAGAAGAGATTCAGAGCAGCCCTGTGGAGAAGGACTTGGGGGTGTTAGTTGATGAGAAAATGAACATGAGCCAGCAGTGTGCGCTTGCAGCCCAGAAAGCCAACCGTATCCTGGGCTGCATCAAAAGGAGCGCGACCAGCAGGTCAAAGGAGGTGATCCTGCCCCTCTACTCTGCTCTTGTGAGACCTCACTTGGAGTATTGTGTGCAGTTCTGGTGTCCTCAACATAAAAAGGACATGGAACTGTTGGAACAAGTCCAGAGGAGGGCCACGAGGATGATCAGGGGACTGGAGCACCTCCCATATGAAGACAGGCTGAGGAAGTTGGGGCTGTTCAGGCTGGAGAAGAGAAGGCTGCTTGGAGACCTCATAGCAGCCTTCCAGTATCTGAAGGGGGCCTATAGGGATGCTGGAGAGGGACTCTTCATTAGGGACTGTAGTGATAGGATAAGGGATAATGGGTTAAAACTTAAACAGGGAAAGTTTAGGTTGGATATAAGAAGGAAATTCTTTCCTGTTAGGGTGGTGAAGCACTGGAATTGGTTGCCCAGGGAGGGTGTGAGTGCTCCATCCCTGGCAGTGTTCAAGACCAGGTTGGACGAAGCCTTGGGTGAGATGGTTTAGTGTGAGGTGTCCCTGCCCATGGCAGGGGGCTGGAACTGGGTGATCTTAAGGTCCTTTCCAACCCTAACTATTCTGTGATTCTATTCTATGATTCCAATGTGAGATCTGGGTTTGGGGGATTTTTTCGGCTATATCTGCCAAAAATTTAAAATTGGCTACATTTGCCTTCCTTTTTTTTTTTTTTTTCCTGACAGGGGACTCTAAATAATAAATCCATGGAGTCAATGTTTTGAAAGAATGAACCAAAACTTTAATTGACAGTACCACTGTAATTCCACTAATACATTGTAGGGTTTATTTTTGCCCCTAGAGGAGCTTGGATAGTCATCTTTGTCTGTGGGCTAAAATCCTAAGTGTAAAACCTGGAAGTGGGTAGGGAGCCTTTTAAAATTGGCTGGGGAAGGGGCAAGAACTTTCTTAGAAAACAGTTGTCTGAGCTGTCTGAGCTCAAAGGCTTGGAAATGACCGTGGTATATGTTTTAGCTTCTCATCCAGTATTCCTCCTGCCTGAAGAGTTTTCCCACATGAGATGCAGAGGTTTTTTTGGAAGCAGCTGACTACTTCACTATTTTGGCAGATAAGTCCTTAGAAGCTGAAATAATCAGTTACAAAAGTTTGAATTTGCTTCCCAGTTAAGCAGGGTTTTGTTTTGTTTTGGGTTGGTTTTGCTTTTTTTTTTTTTACCCAGAAAATTAAAGCTGTCTCCATTAGATTCTGCTTTAGGGTTTTGTTTTGTTGGTTTGAATAAGATTTAACTTTTTATTTCATTCACAAATTGCAGGAATTTAACTTGTCCTTTGATCATGGTATAAAGGAAAGCGGCAACATGGCATGAGTTTAGCAGTCCATCTTCCAAATATCTTTGCAGAAGCCTTTGGCAAGCAGCAAATAAAGGGGTAATCATGACTAACTGGAAAGATTCCTGTGTGCTTTTTTAATGGTAAAAATATTTCAGCTGTTGGAAGGATGCTAAGACTAGGGGAGCAGGAAGTGCTAACCTGAGAGGAAAGTGGCATAGTGTGTGAGAGGCTTATGTAAAGTGAATGATTTAGTGGTCACTAAAAGTGTTCTTCCACTCTGCACATACACACACACACACCATCCTCGGTGACAATAAAATTAGTTAATATATAAAGAGCAAGTTGTTTCTGTAAGCCCCTCCAAGTGGAGGAGAAGGAGGAAGGCAAGCAGGAAGGATACATGATCCTGAGCCCTACTGAGTTAAGTGGAGGAGGAACAGTGGTATAAACATAAAGGTGTGCCAGTTCAGACCTGCCATAAATGGGAGAGGTAATGCAAAGACAGACATGAGCAGAGGGATTTTCAGGGAGAAGACACACCTAAAGTTGGTGTTTTATGAGTATATGGGCGCATCATGATCATCCATTCGTTTACTTAAGGGAGATGTATTATACAACATCCTAGAGCAAAGGACTTTTATTACCATTTCTCATAGTTTCTACAGCTACCTTTTAACTTTGCAAATTCACACTTAGTTTTTGCAGAAGACTGCTATTTGGCTTTGAAAATCCTGGGAAAGTATTGGCATTGTCAAAAACTTGAAATACTAAACACAGGAAACTGACAATGTGACTTTCGTAATGAATTTGGATGCTTCTTGTCATAAGCTTTCTCAGTTTCAAAGTATGTAACTATATTGCATGTTCTGTAACTACAAGTTGTTACACCCTGTGGTGATCAATGTCTAGAAACAGGTTGTGAGATCAAAAGTGTCCAGTAACTCTATGCAACACACCACCCCATCCTGTCCTGAGTGAATACCATACCAGATGGAGGCCAAAGTCATAGACTAAATGAGCTCAGTGGACATTTTGTGCATTTGTCTACATGTTACAGACCTTCTATGGGGAAAGGGGTAGTTAATGAAGACGTGTGGTGACAATGTGGAACCTGAACATGACGTAAATGGTATGCAATAAGGGATGGGTTTGGCTGGGATAGAGTTGAATTATTCACAGGAGCTAGCATGGAGCAATGTTTTGGATTTGTGCTGAAAGAGTATTGATAACACACTGATGTTTTATTTACTGCTTGAAATGCTGTGCAAATCTTAGTTGTCAGAACTTTAATCACTTAAGTCCTGTTAGTTTGTCATTGACACACTTTCAGTTGAGGAGTGTCTCCTAATGTATATTCAGCCATATAGAAGGGAAGGGGTTGGAGCACAGAGCCTTAAGTGTGTCCTTTTTCTGTTTGGTTGGGTTTTTTTGTTGTTTTGGTGGGTTTTTTTTGGGGTTGTTTTTTTGGGTTAGGTAAAGCTTATAATGTAGTTTGTGGTAATGCTGTTTTTTTTACAGCCTGTTAATATTCAAGTCTTGCATGATTTGGACTCCATGCTTCTGTAAAGTCAGACAAGAAAGGTTAGGGCATTTTAGGTAGATTTTTTTTTTTTTTAAATCTTAAAACCAAAATCTAAATGCATTATTCTAGTGCTTTAATGAACAACTTGTCCATTTGTTATACAAAACTGTACCTATGAGATCTTAGTTTCTTAAAAGTTAATTTGTCAGTGACTGTGGCTGTCCAGTCAGCCCATCGTTTTCATCACAGATAATAGTTTATAGCTTTCAGAAATCAGTTCTAAATGACCTGTATGAAACTTCTACTAAAAAAGTTAGCATTTAATGAAACTCATTCTTTCTAAAAGCTGTTTGATGTAAATCCCATTTCAAAAATTAATTTAGAGCATCATCTGCATTTCCTAAGTGATGTGAAAGCTGCCTGTTTGAATAGATTGGAGTATTGTAATGGTAAATATGTACCTCTTGGGAAGTGGCACAAATTTAATGTTGCACACCATGTTTAGTTGGGTGTCAGCAATTATGTAAGAAATGCAAACAATGAAAAATGTTAGTTGAAACTTGAATTCTGTGTTAGTGTTACTTAGATCTTCCCATGTTGTAAATAAGCTTGAGTCCATTACCTTGTCAGTTTTCTTCTGTGAAATACAAACTGCTTATTGTTACATTTTAAAGCCCTTCTAAACATGCTTGCCATTCATTCGTTTCCAGGAGGCTCTGAACAAAAAATATTAAGAAAGGAAAGGTTTGGCCTTCCTTGAGGAGTTTCTGCATTTGCTGGTGTGCCCTGCTTTGTTATGCTCAACCACCTGTGTGTTGAGACAAATGGATTTTTGTAAATCACAAGCTATTCTTGATTATTATCTGAAAAATTGATTAAATATTGCTAAGATTATCTTCCATGTTACCTGTAAGAGAAAATATTTTTTAAAAGGTCATATTTTCCATGATGAAGCTTAAAACAAAACTGATTTTTTTTCTGGTCTCAAATAACAGCTTCTCAGGAAACAGGATTTTTTTTCTCTGTTTTTTGTGGGAGCTCCTATCTTTTGGTTCACATCTTAACTCTAAAATCTCAACCAATCATCTAGCCTCAAGTAGTGGAGACAAGCTTTGCTGTGGTAGGAACAGAAGAGTCAAGGTCATCTGCTTGATGACTCCCTCTCCTCTGAACAGTACAGAGTGGTAACTTTGACGTGTTATCACAGTCTAAGTCCTTGACACTATTCTCCTTGTGGGGAAGCTAGTGTGCACTATCAGTAAATTAAGTTCGGTGATATAGCCTCATAGGCTTATGTATTGATGTTTAGCAATACAGCTCTTGCTAGTGAATCAAAAGAGAATGCATTTGTGTGTTAAGTAATTCTGCAGCTCAGCTGTTGTTTACAGTTGGTAGCTATGTATAACTAGTACAGCCAGATCAGTCTTGGGGAGTAATACATATTTAAAACAAATGTATGCCATTAGGTTAACGTAATACACTTTCTTAAACCCTCTAATTTGCTTATCAATTTGTTAAAATGCTCCATGGTCAACTGTTGCATGTGCATAGTGCAAATCTTTGACCTGTTTTCTAAATGCAGAGAGACTGTTGTGTTGTGTCTGACCTTGTTCTTCTCAAGATACGTGTTTATGGTCTGTATTTTTGTATTGATTTCCAGGTTTCTTTATTCAGATGAAGTTCAAATTGGTCCAGAAACAGTCATGACTACTTTATACACTGCTAAAAAGTATGCAGTCCCAGCCCTGGAAGCACATTGTGTGGATTTTCTAACGAAGCACCTCCGAGCAGATAATGCCTTTATGCTGCTTACTCAAGTAGGTAAATCTAAGCTTAATTTTTGGTTTACTAGGAAGGAAATTACTAAATATTCTTTCAGAGTAGGTTTGCTACCATATAGCCTAATTTATGTATAAAAATTTCTAGTTGATCTGTTAGCATTTTTACAGACTCAGCTTCTTATAAATGTGGAATAAAGGCTTTTCTTTTATTTATTTTTCTTATGCAATGGACTGAGACATTTCAGATAGAGCCAGTTTATTTTACAGAGTATTTGCATTAATTTCTCAATTGTTTTACGTGAAGACTGTGCTTTAGTTCTCTATAGTGGATTTGAGGAGTACTTTTTTTAGTTATACTGCTAAAACTATAAACATAAGCACAAAGAAAAACTTGCATTCAGTGAATTCTCCTTAATTATGTACTTCTTTGAGAATTTAAGTGCTTTTTAAGTTATAAACAAAGACAAATTAACCTGTTTTAATTTAGAACTGTACTAGAGTAAAAATACTTGCTTTTTAAAAATAGTAGTGTGTCAGCTTTATGCTTAAAATGTGTTTCTTTACCTTTAGGCTCGTTTGTTTGATGAACCTCAGCTTGCTAGTCTTTGCCTTGACACAATAGACAAAAGTACTATGGATGCAATAAGTGCAGAAGGCTTTACTGATATTGATATAGGTAAGTTACTTTGTGTGCCCTAAGCATTAGACTTCCGAAGGGAATTGTAGGGTGTAAGAAGACTTCATCACAGTAACCTGGGATAATTTGCCTCTCCCATCTGAGTATATAGAGTTCTAAGCACATTTTATCTCCTTGTCATGGAGATAAATGCTTCCCCATGCTTCCCCCCTAATCTTGACTCACCTTTGCACCAATGTGATGGCCAGCTGCAGATCTCAGAATTCAAACAGCAGCACCTTCATTACATCAGTGAGTTTGCTGGTGAGCAAAACAGGACACTGTGCATGTATGGTATGTTAATCAGTGCAGGTTTTATTATCCACCCCTGCAGTTCTTTCCTTTGGGTTTCACTCCTAAGCAGGGTTCCAGTGCGTTGGGTCCCTATTTGGTTAGTGCTGGTGCCACAGGGCGCCCACCATGGTAATGCTATGCTTTTGTTAAAGCCAAAGCTTTCACTTGCCAGGTGTTGTGCCTTGTCCCTGAGGGATCCACACCTGCTTTTTGTGTGTAACAGGAATTGTACTGTCCTGTTGCCATATGGTACCCCTCTGTTCCGAGTTGCACAGATCAGGTACGATTTGTGAAATCTCTGTTTAAATAAATAAATAAATAAAATCAAAATTGACGATTTCTATGTTTCGTCCTTTATGAAAAGCTAGCAGTTGTACATTTGCTTACTGAACTTCCTTGATGCTGTATACGTTTTAAGATTTTAATCCCAATTCGGCTAGATTGTGTGGAAAAACTCAGCTGGAGGAAGGTATTGCCAGCTGCTTAAAGAAGTTCTAAAGTCATTGTTAACTCCTGTTCAGTGTGATTTGTACCCAGACTGAGCGTTCGTCTCTGCTCTTGCTATAAATCCCAATCTATTGTGACTTTCCAGTATATTTTCTATGACTGCAAACATACCTTGCTTAAATTCAGTGCATTTAAAAATTTGCAAAGAAGACGGGAGAGTCAGAATCTGAAAACATTTTTTTTCAGGTTTGTGTTCTATGAGGATTACTGCACACCTCTACCAATACATACCTGTACTGCATAACAGTACCAATATACTGTTATTCATAAAATAACAGTACAAGTAAGAAATACAGGAAGACCTGCTCTGTTTTTTTGAGAGTACCTTGCCTCACATCCTGTATTCCACCTTCAAGCTTTGTGGATGACAAACACATCAATGTTTAAAATCACTTTCATGTATCTTTAAACTGGTTTTGTGTGCACTGCTGATGCTTGTGTCTATAGCTGATCCAGACTGGCAGCTGGCTACTCAGATGATAATGTGACAGTGTCATCATGAATAACTTGGTTTTTTAGTAGTGTGCATTCACTGCTTGGTCATTTCCAGTTCTGATCTTGCCCTAGCCATGGAAATTCTGCAGGATATTGAATGTCACTGCATAGATTATATATGGTCACACATTTCAGGATTAAGAAGAAAGTTCATGTGCTGTCTTCATAGCCGGAAGTTTAGTTCGTATTAGGATTTTTTTCATTTGGAGTCTGTAGACCATTGGGAGATTTCTTTATACATAAGATGTTTTGTGTTTGATATCTTTCTATGAATGTTAGTGTTTACTTAACATTTTAAGCTTACTTAATGTGTAGTACCGTTACTGGTTTGGATGAGAACTTACCTGGATCTGTTAACCTTTTTTATTTTAGACACACTGTGTGCAGTTCTAGAAAGAGATACCCTTAGTATTCGAGAAAGTAGACTTTTTGGAGCTGTTGTTCGCTGGGCAGAAGCAGAATGTCAAAGACAGCAACTGCCTGTGACATTTGGAAACAAACAGAAAGTCCTCGGAAGGGCTCTTTCCTTAATCCGTTTTCCATTAATGACTATTGAAGAGTTTGCAGCAGGTGAGTTTTGGGGTTCTTTGTCTTACTGGCTTACTGTTAGATCGTATCTCTGCACAGCTCATCTGTGAGTGTTTAGATGCTTAACACTCTATTGTTATCAGTGTCGTACTAGTAAAAGTTGTGATGCACAAATGAAAGCAAAACACTCTTCAGAATATGCTCTGGCTGTTGGAAAATACTGTCATCTTCAGTTTGCCAATATGTGTGGTTTAAATACAACAGTTGGAGTAATTCTTCAAAGCATCTTAGAAATCTTTTCTTTTCACAGGCCCTGCTCAGTCTGGAATCTTGTCAGATCGGGAAGTAGTAAATCTCTTTCTGCATTTTACTGTCAATCCTAAACCTAAAGTAGATTATATTGACCGACCAAGATGTTGCCTTAGAGGAAAAGAATGCAGCATTAACAGGTTCCAGCAAGTGGAGAGTCGCTGGGGCTACAGTGGAACAAGTGATCGGATTAGGTATGGCGTTTGAAACTATTTGAAGGAGAGACAGAGAAGTGTGGGAAGAAAGGGAACAAGTTGCTTAACTTTGACTTTCTGGTGTAAGGCACCGTAACAAACATGCTGGTTATGCTTGGGAGCATTTGGGTTTTTTTGTTTTTTTGGTTTTTTTGTTTTTTTACTTTTTTAAAAATAACTCAGGCTGTTGCACACATAAAATATAAAGTATCAAAGAACAGATTTCAGGAGGGTTGGGTATATTCTACAGTGTTTGGGTATTAACTGCATATTCCTTTTTAAAATACTAAGTCTTTGATCTGGTTTTATTTTGGAGATACTAAAAAGAATCTCATTCTTTTTTGTTTATTAATATTGAATATCTTGGGGAATTAGCAAAGCTTAAACCTATAAAGCTGATACCTTACAAAGCATTTTCTTACTGTTGAAATATAAATAGAAGGTGTTATTGGGGGGGAAGGGAAGTAATTTTCAGTTTACTTCCCTAGTCTTCAGTGGGAGGCTTTTTCGTATTTGTCTGGGAATAAGGTAACACACCCACCACAGGTGTTTAAATCCCTTTCTTGGCTTGTGTCTTACTAGGTTCACAGTTAATAGAAGAATTTCCATAGTGGGATTTGGATTATATGGATCTATTCATGGACCCACAGACTATCAAGTTAATATACAGGTACAGTATTTTCTGTTTAAATAAGCTTATGTAGAAACTACACTTGTAGTACTGGCAAAAGTTTTAGTATGTATTTTGGTAGGAGCAATAAATAAGCTAGGAATCTAACCTGTGTTTTGTCCCCAGCAGTGGTCATAAGAGGATGACTAGGGAAAAGTAAGAACAACATGAAAATCTTTCTCCCTTTCTGCTGTATTCTCCTGTCCTTCAATCATTTTTAGTATAGGTGTTTCCAGAGACTGATTTTGGTTTCTCCGTTTAGTAGTTCCTGGTGAATCTTCTTCAGGATACTTGTCTGGTCTAACCTTGAATTTGTGTAAGCTTTCTGCAGAAGAATTTTATAGCTTTTTAATCTGTTCAGTTGTGCACAAAGTCTGCTCTTTAGTAAAGTTTCTAGTAATTTGGGAAGGAGATCTTGGATTTGTCATCAGCAACTCTCTGTAATAGGGGACACAACATAGTGACTGCTAAAAAAGCCCATTATGTCATCAGGAAGATAGTAAAAACAAGATAAAAGGTGACATTGTATTGCTGTATGAAAGCCAGGTATGCCCACATCTTGAGTATTGTGTGCCATTCCCAATCTCACACAGTAGAATTAGAAGGTAGAGAAAAAGGGTAATTAAAATGATTAAGGGGCTAGAGCTGCTGCTTTATGAAGGAAGACCAAAAAGGCTAGGACTCTTCAGTTTGTAGGGTAGGTGTGAGCAATGCTTCTGAAAAGTATGAGAGCAATGGATAAAATAAACGCAGAACTGTTTGTTATTCACCAAACCCTGGAATATTAGAACTTGGAGACTCTTACTGATACTAGAAGATCAAACCAGGTAAGAGTATCTGCAGTATGCAGATACTGAATGTACCGCTAGAAGACACAGACACCTGCTTTGAATTTGGTGGTATTTGAACATGTTCGTTCGTCAATAGCAGATGCATTAGAAGATTCCAGAAGGAACAGAAGGGGGATGTGCACTGTAGAACACCTAGTAGAACAGTTGCGGATGTGCTGGGGGAACAGACTGCAGAGCCCAGACTTGTGTGCTAACCCAGAGCAACATCTCTTGCCACTGTCAGAGCATATTGGACCATTTGTCTGATCCAACTGGGTATTAATTACATTCTTAGCTCATCTGGTACATGTACTGGGGGTTAGAGGCTTGTCTAAGCCCCAGTACAGAAAGCTTTTGGGGAAGGCTGACATCTGTTCACTACTGATTCAAGTTTTAGGGGGAAGTTTGCATGTTACTGTTACCATAACTTCTGTAAGGTTGATTTCTGTTTGATATTTGCTGAAAACATTGTCCCAGCATGGCAATTCTTCTGGTTTCTTCTGCTGGTAAATTATGTACTTGTATTACTGTTCTCTAGGCTTCCATGTTGAAGACCTTATCCTGCTGCCACTCATTTTATATCTTCATGCATGTTTATACCTTCATGCGTATTTATAGGCACTCATGTAGGATGCTTAGCTACTGCTTTGTTGAAAGAATGATTTAGCATGAGTTTTGATGCTTTTAGATAGCTGCTCCTAAGCCTTCTTTTAGCCTGCTTAATTGTACTTTTTTATATTTTAATCTGTCAGTTTGGCCCTTTATATTCTAATCTGGATATGACTTCATATTTCCATAGGATGCCCTTTTTTGTTTGTTTACTTCCAGTAATAGCCTTTTGCTCATCAGCCATGCCAGCTTTTTTCCCCTTTTCTCAGGCCTTTCCTAATAGGCGATATCTGCCAATACTGTACTTGGGCATGGGATATCCTTCAGCAGTCTGCATGCTTCTTATAAGGATTTCATTTTCTTAATTGCTCCTTCTTTTGAACAAGCTTCTTCGTTTTTTCTCTTTTTGAAATGTATCATAGCTGTGGTGCGTTTGCTTTTGTTCACATGGTAGTGTTGACTCTAAGTGTATTACACACACTGTTACATAGTGTTCCTGTTATGAAATTTTGAATCTGATCTTGCTCATCAGTCAGTACCAAATCAAGGGTTGCCTTTCTTCCTACTGAGCAATTGGTTAGCAAGCTCATGAGATGTCCAGTGATAGCATCTAAAAATGTCATCCCTGCTTCATGTCCTGATATGACACTTGTCTGGTCTGAGTGGGTAATGGAAGATACACTAAAATTGTACATCCTGCTCTTGTAGCCTGATTGATCTCTCTCAGCATGTTGTGGTCAGGATTGTCTTCTATTAATATTGACCCAGCACTGTATTTTTTTCAAGTATGGAATTTCAGTCCATTTGAATTCTCTTTCTTATTGAGATGAGTTTTTATTTGATCCTAAGCTTTCTAACAGGGTATTAGTGTTCTGTGACTGCCACAGTTACCCTATGTTCTGTGTATTTTGTAGCCTGTTACTGTCACTTCACATGGATTTATTAGGTATGTGGGAAATGTTGTGGAAGAATCTGTGACTTCATTTAGGGGCAGAAATTCCATTGTTCCTATCTTGTTTCAGAGACTTCTCATGTGTGCTGGAACTGCTGTTTTAGTTCATTTCTGGGCATCTTATTAAAATGACAGTTTACTTAATCTTCTGTTTTCTAGTTGATGATTACTATTCTCTGACCATCCTATACTTCAGGATAGGAATTTTGTGTCTGTCTCTAAATAAAAAAATGTTGTGCCTTTCTTCTTAAGACATTCCAAACAGAATGTATCTGGAATGTGGTTTTGAAGGAATTTGTTAGCTTTTCACGTTCCTCAGTTTAAAAGCTAATTTGGAAATTCCGTGATTTAAAAGTAGCATTAGTTTCGTTTTCTCAAACTATACATTTATGTAAATACATAGCATAGTGCACTAGATAGGATCTTTAGAATAAACCAGTTGGTACTGAGGGCCTAGCAGACATTTGATACGTATTTGGAGATTTTTGCTTTGCATTAACTTGTTTGATCCTCTCTGCTAAATTCCCGTTAGCAGATGAGATAGTTTGGCATGCTCCTTCAGCATGTTTGCTGGATGCATTTAATCTAAAAATAATTGAGTTCTTGCAAGGCAAACTAAAACATACTAAGTGGGAATTATCAAGAGATTCACGTGAAAGAGATGCTCCTGAGCCTAATTGAAAGGCTAGTGTACATTTACAGTTCAGATGAAGGCCATCCACCTTATACAGGTTCTCTTTATTCTGAAAGTATCCTCAATTCCTGATGAATCTGAAACTTTCCTGTCACAGTTTTTTCAGACAGGTATTTAAGTCCTGGGTCTACCTTTCGTCTTGGACTTGCATCAGTACTAGCAGAGCTTGAGAGAATTAAACACATAGTACTTGTCTTAAAATAGTGATAACATATATTGCAAATACATCTTTTATGTGAAAGGGGCTTAGGCCTTCAGCACGATAAATGTTAACATTTCTGTTGGTTGTGCCTGGGGGAAGAATTAGAGCACATTTTGCCTAGATGAATTTTGCTTCATCTCATTTGTGCAATATTTAAATTATGGCAATTTAATAATAAATATTAAAACAGATAGGATTCTTGTTAGTGCAGTAATCATGAGAAGTGTCCATGTTACTCTAAAGATCTAATATCCAACTTCTGCAAGAGATTGTTCAGCAACATGGATCAGGATTGCTACCCAAAATAAGTGAGTTATCTGCTTGTACTGCATCTTAGCTAGTGATTCCTATTTGCCACTTAAAATGGAATATGTAATCTGAGTGTAATTTTTAAACTGAGTCTAGAACATAAATTGCATAAAATATAGCAGCACAAGTTCCTGTTTTCTTTTAAGATCATGTCATTAACTGTTTATCTGTAAAAACTTGTTTTCTAAATTAGCCACAGCCCCTGTATGTGCTTCCCTCATGTGGGCTGTGTAGGTGTACCAAGATCAGCAGATCTAAGTACAGGAGTATATGTAGTATATGAAGGTCAAAAGCTGAATGTGTAAGAGCTATTCTTCATCTCCCAGGCAAAGATTATAACCTGGTTGGAGCAGTGTTGAATCTAGCCCACAGGTTGAACAGCCTGTGTGGAACCCGCAGGCCATAGTTCAGCACTGCTGGGTCAACCCTAGTGGTGTCAGGACATTACACCTACTTTCCAGTCTTGAGATAGCATTATCCTTGCAATTAAACTGGGTGGAGTAGGCAAGTGTTTGCTTGTAATCTTCTAATATGAATACAATAAGAATCTTTCTCAAGCTTATAAACCTAAAAATGCTATTTTCTTGGTTTTGTACAGATAATTGATTATGAGAAGAATCAGACGCTAGGACAGAATGACACCGGATTTAGTTGTGATGGAACAGCCAGTACGTTCAGAGTTATGTTCAAAGAACCTATAGAGATTTTGCCAACAGTTTGCTACACAGCTTGTGCAACGTTGAAAGTAAGAATGTCTAACAGTACAGAAGAAAAATGTTACTTTGGTGCAACAGTTGTTCTTTTCTGGCTCTTCTGATGGGAAAGTGACTTCTAGATCTTTGATTTATTTTTAGTGCTAAAGAAAGATATAGTTAAACTCCACAGTAACTTTTAAGACTGCTGTCGCTTTTCTGTGCCACAGAACAGAATGTGCCTTCCCACTTTCTGGCTGATGTAAGTTAGAATGAGTCCTAATGGGAGTCAATGGTTCTGTGTGGGCAAAAGCGCTATCTAGAATGTGTAATCTGGCAGCTCTCTGTGAAAAAATAAGTTTTAATTTCTTTTATTGAGCATATTCTAACCAGTATAGCTACAGAAAACTAAAAGGTTTGGGTTTTTTTAATTGCCATTTTTGTCACTTTTTATATACTAGCGCTTCAGTATAGGAAAGAATAATTTGTTCTAGAAAAGTATCCCTTTAATGTTATGGATAAATCTATTTATTCAGTGTTTACTCAAAAGTCTTTTAATACTCCTTTAAATATAATTCCCCATATGGGAATCAAAATTTATTTATTACTAGTTGGATAAAATCAAGTGGTTTAAGTCTACTGTCAGAGAATTTTTTTGTTATTTAGACATAGTGTACTCACTTGTGTTATCTGTGATTTTGTATGTGACTTATATGATGTGGGTACAGACATTTTTACTGTTAAAATATCCTAACTCAGTAGTGTTTGAACTTCAATATTTTATGGGTCTTGCTGCCTGCTTCCATTCGGTTGCTGATCTCTTCTGATGTTTTTCAGGGTCCCGATTCCCACTATGGAACAAAAGGCTTGAAGAAAGTGATCCATGAATCTCCTACTGCTAGTAAAACCTGCTTTGTCTTTTATAGTTCACCGGGTAACAACAATGGTACATCAATAGAAGATGGACAGATACCAGAAATAATATTTTATACATAACTTCACATGCTCATCTCAAATGTGTTAGTGTATCAGTGGACTTCAGCTCACTGTTGGCAGCAGTTAAAAAATTATGCTGAATTACGTGAATGTGAGAACAAAACTTGTTTGAGAGGTACCAGAAAAGCTGATCTGTCTGCATAATTCTTGGCAGAATGTAATTTAGCTTTTCCTCTTGACAAAACAGCAAGTGGAATAAGTACTCTGCATATTGTTTTAAATAGTATTTTGTGATTAATTTCTTTGTATTTCCATCCCTGTAGTAAAATGTAGTAAAATTCTTTTTTTCTTGGGATTTTTTTTTTGTTTTTTTTTTTTGACTGGAAAATCCTTATTCATGATGAACTCCTTGTGTATGTTATCCCCAACCTGTCCTAAAACGACAGTAAAGTTGCTGCTGTAGTCCCAGCTTATACTTCTTCACAGTATGACCTCAGAATGACTGTATGGACGTGAATTGCTACTATTTGTTTTGGGGTTTTTTTGTGTGTTTGGTTTTTTTTTTGTTCTTTTGGGGTGGGTTGTTTGGGGTTGTTTTGGGTTTTTTTAATTAATTTTTTTGTTGGTTTTTTTTTTTGTTGGGTTTGGTTTTTGGGGTTTGGTGTTTTGTTGGTCTTTTTTTTTTTTGGAAGTGCATCAGCAAGGCTGATTTTGTTGTTTTGGACGAGCCATCGAGAACTAATGGACTCAGCATACTACTGAAGAAATCCCAAGTCAAATTCAGCAACAACCAAGTCGGTCCAGAATCTCTCTTAATTCAGAAGGGCTGTTTTGGAACACAGAGCTGGTTATGGAAATAGCCATTGTATATACATATGTGCCTACCGGAAAATGTATAGTGTGAAAATGAGAAAACAAGACTTTTGCTGATGATATTTTATCACTGGGCATTCTAATACTAAAAAAAATAGTACAAACTAAGAATTATTTGTGTGCAACTAGTTTTGCAGATTGCATATGATAATTTGATGTCATTGATGTATATATATAGATCCAGTGTCTTTCAATATGTACTGTGTTGTAGTAGAATGTCTCTCAATGTACAAAATGTTGTACCCTTCCCCGAATTACACTAAAGTCAGCATTTGAGACCACAGGAGGAAAAAACCTAAACCTCTCCCTGTTTCTCTTCCCTGATTTCTCTCTAAGTGCGTGCTCCAGGTCTCTAGGTCTCAAACCACGGTCTTTACACCACGCCCTGTGTTTGGTACCAGCTGCTGTGCACAGGTTTTGCACTCTCTTCTCCCAAGCGGAGCTTTTTCCGCTCGGTGGCCATAGAGTGCGGTTGCGGGTGGGCACACGGCCGAGGTCAGCGGCCCGCTCCGCCCCGTGCCGCCCTCGGAGCAGCGGGAGGTGCTGGCGCGGCGCAGGCGGGGCCGGGGCGGAGCGCGCTGGTGTTGCCGGAAAGGCCCCGCCGATCTATGTCGGCCCTTGCCGGCTTCCGTCGGCTGCCGGTGCGGGGCGGCGGCGGGGCCATGCCCCGAAAGGTGTGTGCGGGCGGGCGGGCGAGCGAGCCCTAGCGCGGGGAGCGGGCGGGAGGCGCCCGCGGTGACCGCGTTTGTTCCCTTTCAGGGCAAAGGAGCCGGGAAGGGGCCGGCGGAACCGGGCGCCGCCGCGGGGCCGGTGGCGGCAGCGGGTGACGGCTGCGTGAGGGTGGCGGTTCGCGCCAAGCCCGGCGCCAGGAGCAGCGGCGTCACAGGTGGGTGCTGCCTGCCCTGCTGAGGCGCGGGAGCCGGCGGGACACGGGGCCGTGGGCAGAGGTGGGCGCGCAGGGCCTGAGGTGCTGCGGCCGCCTCGTGTGAGGAGCGCGGCCGGAGCGGGAGAGCTTCGTGTAACGAGTGCGTTAACGAGGTCCGTGGTTTACCGCTGTTCCCTCAGGTGTGCGGGGAAAAAGTCGCTAGAAAACGGAAGTAGTGATTTCACGCTTAGGAGCCCGGAGTGGCTCTTTCACGTTCCCGGTCAGGCCTCGCTAGGTGGTGCAGTGAGCACGGTGTGAGTTCTTACTCCTTTTTGAGATGAGGAGCGCACTCGGTCAGCATCGCAGTCCATGTGTAATGTGCATGCGATTTGTACTTCAAGAGGCTGTGGGTTTTATTTGAACGATAAAAGCGTAATCTAATAAATGCGCCCTCCCTCTACAAATCTGGGCTTCCTCATGTACAAATCAGAGCTGGTTTTTGTTGAAGTGTGTGTATGAAACAAGTTGGGCTGCAGGAGAGTATCCAGGCTCAGGCGGCAATGCAGGGACGCTGTGGGTGATGCCATAGCTCTCTGGGTGGGTTTATCATGGCTTTTGGTGGGGTAACTTGTTTTGTGTGATGCTACACGATGCCAAGCTGGACTACACCTGCATCAGAATGGGGAACAGAGGGGCTTAAAACAGTGCCCTGGTTGTGTGAAAACTGGTACGTAATGGCTGAGCTCTGGTACAGGTCTGCAGTCTTTCTTCTTTGTATCACGTCATCACCTTTGTAGTGGCTAATGTATTTAAGGGAATTTGTGAAGAGTAAAAATGGTATGCTAATCTGTAAATTTATTTGGGTTTAAATTAAAATGCTTTCAAAACCATAAACATATTTAGGAGACAATAGCTAGATGTTTTTAATATTTTGAGCACTAAATTCTTAAATTACTTATTACAGATGTGACGGCAGAGGCAGTAGGTATAGCTATTGCTGCACCTCCATCAGATGGGGAGGCCAATGCAGAGCTGTGTCGCTACCTCTCGAAGGTGCTAGAAGTGAAGAAGAGTGAAGTTACATTAGAGAAGGTATTTGCTTTCTTTTCTTTCAGTCTTGCCTTGCTGCAGTTTAAATTTGATATTTTGAAACTTACTCATCCAGTACAGGAAGCTGCTCTCCAAGTTCAGTGAAAAAGATACTTTAAAAGTGTGTTATTCATTGAGAACAAACCTAATGTAGGAGGGACCACAGCTGATTTGGGATATTTAATCACCATAGTTCTCATTGTGATAGATTTTCCATATCTGTGTAGTTCATGTTTTTTTGTGTTACTTCTAAGATCCTCTTGTTTTCATGTTAAATGCAGTTCACAAAACTTGTGCTTTGCAGAGAATGTGCATTTTATTAATTTCTTTAAGTTACTTCTGTATTTGAGTGAAAATGTTATTACAACTGTCACACATAAGCAAGGGCATATGTAAGCACTTGGGTTATAGCTGGGCCTCAAGGGTTTCTTTGTGTCAGAATTTACATGACTTGGCAAGTGAAAGCTCTTTGTTTTATTCATTGCACTGAATAACTAATTTGTTTTATTAATTCATTGTACTTGCAGTCAGTCTTTCCAGCCATATTCATTTATACTTTATGACCATTAGAGCACAATGAAAAATTGTGCTTTTTATTTTTTGTCTGTTGGTTTAAGGTAGTAGTTGAAGTCTGTCAAAAGTAGCTAATAATCTGAGAGGGATAACTCTGAAGAAAGATCAGAAAGTACACAGTTATCAAATATATCAATATACCCACTTTTTAAAAACAAAAATGCAAATTAGTTGGCATCTTGCTTCTAGATGATACAAGTAAATTACAGAAACTTAGCACTCCTTGCTTTTTGCCTCTAAGAAGAGCATCAATCCAGGGCATGATCTGGGAGCTGTATCCAGTTTTAAAAGGAGAGTAGATAAGACATTGTTTTCCATCTTCCAAATAATTAGAAAGGCCATCGATGAGTTCTCACTTACTGCTGTTAATTCTGCGTATCCCCACTTTCAGAATTATTTTTAAAGTACCTGGTATGTTGGTGTTACAGTGAGATTTTTTTTTTGCTATGTGTATTTTGCGGTGATTCTCTGAAAGTTGTTTTTTTGTATGTGTGTCTAACCCAGGGTGGTAAATCACGTGAAAAAGTGGTGAAGATTGTGGTATCGATGACACCAGATGAGGTTTTAGAAAAACTGAAAAAAGAAGCTTCCAGTTGACCTAAAACAAGAGTGGGAAATAGGAAAATGCATCTTGGTAAATGGACTGACACTATTTCTGATGTAAATCTTGTCCTATTGAGAATGTGGGTAATGACTAGGGAAGAACACTTCTTCCTCCCGCCCCCCCAATACAGCTGCTGCAGTTTTGTGTGGGTTTGGTTAGCAAAACTTGTCTTTACTGAGGCTGTTTCTGCTTCTGTTGCTACAGTCTTTTTTTTTTTTTTTCCTCTGGAGTTTCCTGTTGGAAAGATTTGTCCTCTTTCTGGTTTAGAAAAGTTGTTTCTTGGTGAAGCAAACTTTGGTTAACATAGTGAGAGGCTTGCACTGATAAGCTTCGTGAGTTTTCATGAGGATGAGTCTGTCTGATGGTAAAGACCCTAGAGGAATGTTCTCTTCAGTACCAAGCAGCAAGTACTGGGTGCAGTTTTGCACTACATGTGTGCGCATACATCTAAAACAGATGTATTTGAAGCCAATAAGCTGCTGTTGATCACACAGGTAAGCTAAAAGCAGAATCACCTGAACAACTGAAACCAAACCAGAAGTTTGCAATATGAAAACCTGATGCAGAGCCTGGTAACTGCACACAGGAGGCCACTTTGGAATGGTCTCTAATTAGTTTCCTGAAAAGTAAGAGATACAGTCATGTGTCTTTGCCAAATGTATGTCAAGTGTAATGACTGTTTTTAATAAAAGGAGTGAAAAAATATTATCAAACTCTTTTGTGTGTTTATATTAAAAAAAAAAATTATTTCCTCAAAGTTGTTTATTAGAGTCTTATTTTTAAACAGGTTTTTTTTGCAATCAATCTTTGGTTTAAAAATTAGTAGTATTCCAGCTCACAGAGAACTGAGCAGTCATCTGTAGAACAGAACAAGAAGTCTGAAAGAAAATGGGCAACTATATTCCAGTCTTCCTGCTAATGAGAACAAGTAAGAAGAAATTTAACTTCTCTCCTTATCATGCTTCAGAGGTCAGAGTAAGCTTTAACTAGTGTTAAAACATAAGTGATATTTGCTTGTTCATCTGCATCACTGCTGATATCTGAAGTTGTCCTATCTACTGTGGTTGTAATTTAAAAATATAAAAATATAATACATAAAGTAAAAAACTTCTCTGAACATTTGATTACTTTCTCCTGGAAAACAATGTGTTATGTATGCGTAAGTTCCAGCTAAATTTCTGTACCAGCTTTTTCATACAGTGCAGGCTTCATAGTTCACTATTTTTTTCTGGACAAAGATCTTTTGCTTCAAGAAATTCTTTTGCTTCCTGTTATCCTAAATATTGCAACAATTGGTTTTAGCCTGGGAGAATTGGTGCTTGTCAAGATGACAACTCCTTCAAGGTGACTCATTTTGAAGATGCTTTGAAAAATATCACCTCCTTGTTTGGAGAACCAAGTCTAAATTGTGAATGCTGTTTGCTTAATGGTCTACATCTGGGCTCTTTATTTTCTCAGGTTTTTGGTCAGCCACACATTTCCTTGGGTGCCCTTTTTGCTTATCCTCTTTAGTCTGTACAGGCTGGTTTTGTTTTACTGTGCAGTCAGTTTTGGTTCACTGCTCCTTGCTGCTTTGTCTGTTCTTGCCCAGCAGAGGGGTACCGTGTCTTACAGAAAAATTAAGGCAAAGCAAGCTAAACTAAGTGCTCATGGATGGGTTGTTGGTTGTTTTTGTTTTGTTTGTTTTGTTTTATTTCCTAAACTTACTTTTAATTCGAGTAGAAAACAGCAATCCAGAGGAATCCCACATTTATAAATTCTATTTTGAGTTGATGCTGCAACAGCCATTATAAAGATTTCAGAATCACAGAATCCTAAGGGTTGGAAGGGACCTCAGAAGACCAGCTAGTCCAACCCTCTTGCAAGAGCAGGGTAACCTAGAGTACATTCTTTGGAAGTCAATACAATGTGTTACATTATTATATACTATATCAAAATAATGTATTACACTTTCCCATGACTTCAGACCCAGATTGAGGGAGGAGCTGTGTAGGCAGGTACAGTTTCTGAAATACATTGGCCCTCAGTGATGGTTACCTACAACAGTAGCCAATTTAATCTTTCAGTTCCCTCTGTTTTTTCACCATGTTCTGCCTAGTCTTTGCTACCTTCTGCTTCACAGGTTTCATCTTTCCTACCCACCTTCAGCTGGCGTTCTGCATCTTTTCTTCCTAATCAGTAAAAGTAACTTGAAGACACATAGGGTGCCTTCAGTGTATTATGCTCTCATTTCTATGTAATGTGGGCCAGGCATATTATATTTATCACTTCTCAATCAGAACTCCAGTACTGTTCAGCTGGGAAGTTTATTAGACTTTGGGAAAACAGCCACTGTGCCCTTCTCCCTGTTGCACTTCTGTTTTCCATTGCATTTATGAGTGTGTATGTGTGGGGAGGGAGGAGCCATTTGTTTAATACTGACTGTGCTTGGCCAAACCAAGGACTTTTTTTTTTTTTTTGCCACCTGGACTGTACTACAGCATTTAAAACTCACTTTAATTTGTCCAATTCAGTCATCATACACTATTTTTTTCAAAACCTGTTGCAGTTGGCTGGTTTTTAGCTTTGCTTCTTAGGAAGTAGAAATATTCTTGGTGGCATGTACTGAAGTCCTGGTGTCTGTTGCTCAAGGCATTATTTAGTTGAGGCCACAGTGACTATGTGGAAGAAGCCAAGGTAGATGGAAGCCACAGTAGCCATCAAAGCTAAAGGATGAAAATTAAGTTCTCCTGGCAGTAGTGCCCTGCTTCACTTAAGACTGAATTAGTGCCAGCAGTGTGGCACATAAGGCCTTTACATGCTGGGAATAGAGAATTTGTTTAATATGAGTAAGCAAAGTCATTTTAAAAGGGTAATATAAGTAACACAGGGGTGTTGATATATCTGATACCTGAGAGCCTCTTACATAATTTTTTTTTCATGCAGTCTTCTGATTATATCTGTAATACCTTGGTTGTGGATACATGTATCCCTGTGAAATGCCTGGGAAGCAGGAATTGTTGGTCAGTTGCTGTATATCAGAAGTCGAGTACAGAAGAGTTAAGCAGTTTATGTGACCAAACAAATCAATGCCAAAACTGTGATTTAGGCCTAGCTCTTTCAAATCTTGTATTTAAATCCTAACCTGTCAACCTCTTCATGAGCATAGTGAAATATCTTTCATTCTATTGAGAAAACTGTGTCAGCAAATAGCCCTACCTCTGCAGCAGAGTATGTTTTTAATACAACAGACCTTTGTGATCTTGTAGGAGGCTCATCCAATGCTTTCAAAAATACTTCACACCCCCTGTCTCAAAATATAAACTCTTACTTCTAGACCAGTTAAAAAACATTGGGGTGCCCGCTGCTACCCTCCTTTTACTTGTTGGTCCCTGCTTTATCCATGTGTGTCAAGCTACATGATTACTCAATTACTTGAAATCCTACTATTGGCTCAAACACTGTCCTCTTTTCCTAATGCATTGTCTGACTGACTTCAGTAAATCTGCCTAATGATGATTTAATATGTTACTGTTTACAGACCTAGGCAGTCAGTGCATTTAATAAAGTTATTTAAACATTAGCAAAGTAGAAGTTACCTGAATAAATTCTATGCCAAGCAGTCTGATAGCATAAAACATTCTTGGTCTTTCATCCACTTGGTTACATTTGTTTTCTAAAGTACAGCTTTGAAAGTAGGTACATGGTTTCACTGCAGTACTGTAACATGCTAATGAAGTATATTGAATTATTCCCACTGAAGCTGGCCTCTTTGCGCTTTTACTTTCAATCCATTCCATTTATCATCTGCAGCATATTCCTATCTCTCCTATTACTCCCAAGTGTTTCTAAATCCCCATTTCTTCAGGTATCATCAGTCTAAATAATCCTGCATAATTGACAACTTTGTCAATAACTGGCAGTGGCAATTTACCAGAAAGCACAGTTTAATACCTTCCTTCTTTCAGCTTTCAGGAAGATAGATACACCTGATCTTTCTGTTCATTACTTCACGTGTCTCACTGTGTTTCCCCCTCATACCGTTTATTTGCATATGTAAAACTTGAACCAGTTGAGCCCCTTTTTAATTTTTTTTACTTCAACCTACTGCATTCCTCTCTTAATGCTTTTAGTCTTCATGTCAGGAGGATGATTCATTGCCATGTATTATAGCAGTGTGCTCCCCTGTCTCCTCCTGGGAACACAGTGCTTTACCTCCACATAAAGCTTCTCTTGGTTATTATTCTCTAGGAAGGCTGCTGCACTTGGGGCAAAATACTCTTAATGTAACCAAGGCACAATAAATAGTCAAAAAGCTGCTGAAGAAATTAAGTACTTGCCTGAAAGTAGGAGTCTGATATTTCTCTAAGGTACTGGCAATTCATTTCTTCCTAGCCCTTTACATATTAGCTTTTCAAGTTAGTGAGCCATGAAGAATTTTGCTTTCATTTATAAATGATGCATTTATTTGGTTTTGTATTGTTTCAAGAGGTGGGAAGTTAGTGTGATGAAGTAGTCTACCATACCATCTTACTGCAGCTCAAGGCTCAGTTTTTGGAATGTTTTAAATAACACTTTTGAGTTTCCAAGTCTGAACTAAGGCAGGTAGAAGGGGAAATTCACCAAGTATTAATTTAGCAGTTGGTCACTATAGAAACATGCTGTAATGAGAACAGTTAACCATGGACTTAAAGAGAAAAGAATGTTGGAATGAGCAGCAGAGGGTCAAAGTGTCATTTTGTGCTGCTCAGATAAGAGTTGTCTGCCTTAAAGCAATAACTGGGGTTATAAAATATAATTCTGGGGTGACTGTCATTAAGTTTCCTTTTTCCTCTTACCTAGTAGGTGTGCGGTGCGCATGGGGAGGGCTGCAGCACGTTGTTCCTTTGGCCACCTTTCACTGCTGTGGTGTTTTGCAAACCAGGATGCATTGAGGCATAACTTACAAAAACAATTCAGAGCTCTCAATACATGTTAGGACATACTTGGTGTCCATCTGCCTGAAAGCAGGTTGAATTTTCTAAACCAAATTATTTATATGGAGCCTTTGTTTACTGGTGCTACTTTCAGTAGCTTGTCTTAAAAGGTATGATGTTTTCTGCTTCTTTTCTGATATTCAGAAGGTCTGTGGGGTTAAATCTGATAGCGATGTTGCTGCACATGTTCAGCTCAAGCTGCCACCTTCATGACATCTCTGGGCCCTGGTTCACATGCCCCCTTGCTGCCTCTCGCATTCAGTTTTGCTGCTGTTGTTTCAGGTAAGTGCCCTCTAGCAGGACCAGGCTCTATGCAGTTGTTTCTGCTCTTCATTTGTCACATTAGCATTGTTGCTGACACTTATGTCCTTAGATGCTACTGCTTTTCTTTTTGCTGTTTCTTAGGCCTGACAGCTCTTTGAGGTGCATTCATTGTGTAAGTGGGGGGAGAGAAGGAGGGGAGGACCTTGTGATACAATCTTTGCAATGGCAGGGCAAACCTGTCCCTTTCACAGCTGCAGCAGCTCTATATAGCCTTCTGGTATTTGCCTCCTTTTGTCTTCAGTAAATCTGACAGCAATCAACTAGCACATATGTGAGTTCATGTTCCTGCTATGGGGAAAGATTGCTATTAGCTATTAGGATGCGCTTCTGAAAAGACAATTTTCTTCATGTTCTTATGTGCCTTTTTACTATGGAAGTTCAATCTGGTACTAATCAATCTGATAAGTTTATGGGTTATGGGGAGGATTTTTTCTTTTTGTTTAAAAAACCTGATTAAGCTCATCACTGGCTGAACATAAATGCTAATACATAGAGGGGACCAGCCAGGCAAACTGCACTTGACTAATTTCACTCTAATGAGAATGCCTCATTCTGCTCAGTTACTTCCTCACTGAGTTCAGGTTCAGCTGCAGACCAAGGAGCCTTTTGTTAAATATTTTTCAAAGATGATCAGCATATAATGATGCTCTCAAACTATATGACTTCCATTTGCTATGATTGCTCTCACATACAGAATCATATGATTTGGTTTGGAAAGGACCTAATGAACATCTAGTTCCAACCACCTTGCCGCAGAAAAAATATGGACTCAGCCAGAGATCAGTGTGATCAGACAAAAGCCGTTTATTATAGAGCATCAATCCTTTTTATACAGTTTCTCTGCCTCTGCTTACAATAGCTTGCTGTATTATAATCGGATACATTTATTATAATCGGATACATTTTCTTGTAACACACAGCAACTGCGGTTACATTTATAATAGCTCGATGTATAATATTTGGATACATCTACAATAGCTCGCTGTAGTATAATTAGATACATATTCAATAGCTTGTTGTATTATGATTGGATACATATACAATAGTTTAGTATATTATACTTTGATACATATTCTTGCAGCACACAACAACTAGTAACAATTAATCAAATAAGCGTATGGGAACTTAACCTTTAAAATTTGCTAACAGTCCACTATTTTGTATCTTAGCACATTCCAGTTTCTTCTTATCTTGCTTGCACTGTTACTTTTGCTACTTTACCCACGTTCTCCTTAATCCTCTGTTCATCTCGAGCTCCATGTAGGCACTTGCTGACTTGGGAACGTGGCCATTCTTTGCTAAAAATCCATCCACACCACCTGCCATGGGCAGGGACAACTTCCACTAGACCACGTTGCTCCAAGCCCCATCCAGCGTGGCCTTTAACACTGCCAGAGATGGGGCAGCCACAACTTCTTTTGGCCTCACCACCTTCACAGTATTGACTGGAATAATTTTTTTCTTTGTTTAATACAGTGCCAGGCAATATTTCTGGTGAAATATAAATGTGAAATTAGAGCATCTGAAAACTAATTTGACAATAGCTGTCATTACATTGTGGATGTATGGTAAGACCAATCTTTCAGTGGCCAAATGCCTGTCTCTGTAAAGAGAGGGTGTAAGATCTAAGTAAACACACCTTTCAGTAGTTTGAAAAGCATGTAAATCCTAAATCTGCAAAACTAAGGGAGCCTGTCAGTGGAGGTGTTGTATATGTGTGTTATGTACTTAGAGAAACAAGGACAAAAGGAATGTGTAATACCAGAGCTTGCCATAAGCCCTTCTGCCACCTTTATGGGCTTGCCATTGCAAATCTGAATTTTAAAGTATCCTCTGATCTTGCTGTAAGATAGGTCTCCACAAGAAACAACATTTTCTGCACAACTGTTCATACTATAAGGCTGCAAAGAAAAGTCCCATGAAAGTATGTTATATGGGAAATGGTATTTAATAATATTTCCTATAAAAAATCTTTGCTCAGCTGCATTTGATTCCTCCTTGCATCAGTGAACCTACTTGGTCTTTTCACCTGGGAAAGAGTTTAGTGAAGTGCTCCAAGCTTTACACACTCGGGCTTATAAACTTTAATAAGCAATTTTTGTTAGTTCATTTTCAGGTCTCAGCTACTTCCAGGGTGGGTTTTACGCTTTGTCCTGTGGTTATCCAGTAGAAGGTATCTTGAGTAGACTCTCTGAGAAACAGAACTTGTTTGTTTGATGCTTGGGTTTCCATACAGGATGAACTTTTCCAATCCTAAAATAAAGAAAATAGAATCATAGAGTAGTTAGGGATGGAAAGGACCTTAGGATCACCCAGTTTCAGCCCCCTGCCATGGGCAGGGACACCTCACACTAAACCATCTCACCCAAGGCTTCGCCCAACCTGACCTTGAACACTGCCAGTGATGGAGCATTCACAACCTCCCTGGGTAACCAATTCCAGTGCTTCACCACCCTAACAGGAAAGAATTTCCTTCTTATATCCAATCTAAACTTCCCCTGTTTAAGTTTTAACCCATTACCCCTTGTCCTGTCACTACAGTCCCTAACGAAGAGTCCATCCCCAGCACCCCTATAGGCTCCCTTCAGATACTGGAAGGCTGCTATGAGGTCTCCACGCAGCCTTCTCTTCTCCAGCCTGAACAGCCCCAACTTCCTCAGCCTGTCTTCATACGGGACGTGCTCCAGTCCCCTGATCATCCTCGTGGCCCTCCTCTGAACTTGTTCCAACAGTTCCATGTCCTTTTTATGTTGAGGACACCAGAACTGCACACAATACTCCAAGTGAGGTCTCACAAGAGCAGAGTAGAGGGGCAGGATCACCTTCTTTGACCTGCTGGTCACGCTCCTTTTGATGCAGCCCAGGATATGGTTGGCTTTCTGGGCTGCAAGCACACACTGAAGCCGGCTCATGTTCATTTTCTCATCCACCAACACCCCCAAGTCCTTCTCCACAGGGCTGCTCTGAATCTCTTCTCTGCCCAACCTGTAGCTGTGCCTGGGATTGCTCCGACCCAGGTGTAGGACCTTGCACTTGGCATGGTTAAACCTCATGATGTTGGCATCAGCCCACCTCACAAGTGGCATCAGCCCACCTCAAGGTCCCTCTGGATGGCATTCCTTCCCTCCAGGGTATCAACCGAACCACACAGCTTGGTGTCATCGGCAAACTTGCTGAGGGCGCACTCAATCCCACTGTCCATGTCAGCAACAAAGATGTTGAACAAGACCGGTCCCAACACCGATCCCTGAGGGACACCACTCGTTACTGGTCTCCAGACGGACATTGAGCCATTGACCGCAACTCTTTGTGTGCGGCCATCCAGCCAGTTCTTTATCCGAGTGGTCCATCCATCAAATTGATGTCTCTCCAGTTTAGAGACAAGGATGTCATGTGGGCCAGTGTCGAACGCTTTGCACAAGTCCAGGTAGATGACATCAACTGCTCTACCCCTGTCCATCAGTTCCGTAGCCCCATCATAGAAGGTCACCAAATTGGTCAGGCAGGATTTCCTCTTAGTGAAGCCATGCTGGCTGTCACCAAGCACCTTGTTGATTTTCATGTGCCTTAGCATGCCTTCCAGGAGAATCTGCTCCAAGATTTTGCCAGGCAATAGATAAAAATAAAATATGGGCGAAGAGGAAAGGGAATAATTTACATTGATGCCGTTTATTGGGCTAGGAACTATTTTGCTTAACTTGTTGGAAGTATATTGCTGCTTCTAAACTCTACTGGGGAGAAACATGCACAGAATGGAGGGTGTGAGAGACTAGGTATTTTATAGCACCTGCTCTGCTTAGTTTAGCACTTATGTCAGAAAGGGGAAAAAACCTGTCAGGTTTTCAAAGCCTATAAATCTAATAATCTGCAATATAACTTTCACGGTTATTTTTTACTTGCTATCTCTGAATCTAGGTGGGAAAAAAGATATTACCTATGGTCACCTTAGTGTGAATCCTGAGCCCTTAAATGCTAGTCTGAAATTTTTCAGGAAGGAATGATTCATCCTCTGAAATGATAGATTCATGCGGATGACACTGGTGTGTGATATAGAAGGAGCATCTACTGGTTTTTTGTTTTGTTTTGTTTTTTTTAGAGTTTTGTGGGTTAAGACACAAATTCAGGTGGAAAGGTTGATGAGCTGCTCATAACTACTTCATCTATTCTACCATCCCATCTCATTTTAGTAGATGGATTCTACAAAGGCAGCTACAGTTTGCCAGTGCTTTTTCATTTTGGTGGCTGAACTATTATCCTTCACAGCAAGTCAGGGCTAACACTTTGTAATTGCTGTGAGAGGCTGGCACATCCCCTTGACACCAGAGTCTGCCAACTGCAACTCCTAGGGTCTTGTCTTATCTGCAAAGCTTTGTCCAAAGCATTGTGAAATCTCCCACAGGTTTCCATTAGGCTAAATTGGCAGCTCTGGAAGCCCAGCCTTCAGCTTTTTGCAGCGGGAGGAGCTGCTGCCAGAATTGCTCATTCAGGTTAGTGGGTATGGTGAGAGTTTGCTCTGCAGGGGAAGATAACTGTGGACTGCATTAAAAATTGTCTCAAAATGAGACACTTTCTGTGTCAGAAAAGAAAGCGTTAAGACTCTAATTAGAAGGGAAATTTGAACTCTGAGAAATTCATGCCCATCATTTCTACCTTTCATCTCTGAATTTTAGACCTAATCCCTCTGCTGTATTAATTTCCACTGTTGAGAAAGTGCAAATACCAAAAGGGTATCACTTCAAGGTTTAAGTAAAATCACTCAGGAATGGTAAAATTCTGATTAACTGACTCACTCAATAGTATAGTATGTGAGAGGGTAAATCAAACACTTGTTTTCTTTTGCTTTACTGTCTGTGAACAGCAATGAGCAGAAGAGACACCCTTCGTTGTTTGTTCCAAAATGATGTGCTTTCTCCACAGAGGAGCCTTTGGTCTACTGCTACATGCCTGTTCGGTTTTAGAGGATAAACACAGCCCACAGTTACAGAGGATAAATAAATCTGTGACTTCTTAGTTGCAACAAAAATGTGTGACTGTAGGCAGGTTTGGCAGGAGAAAATAAGCTCTTAAGACTGTTGTGAATGTTGGGTTGGCAGCCAGGGAGATAGCTGTATTTAAAGATTTTAGAGAAGAATTTGTCCTAAACAAAAAGGCTTGAACCCATTCTAGAGACTATGACTGCTGATTATCTCTGTGTCTAGTTTCATGAAGGACAGAATATTTTCCAAAAAAAGAATGTCAGACTTCTAAGTAAATCAGAGCATATGAACCAGGTATAGCAACCTCTGTGGTTTGTCCCTTTCCCCCAGTCTTCCCTGTTTCTAATAACCTACAAATTCTCATTCTAGATTAGATGCAGGTTCTTGGAGATACACACTCCTCTGCTCTTTTGGGAAGCTCAAATTCTCTTGTTGCCATTGTAATACGAATAATAAGAGCAACATAATCAAGGTTGTATTTGTTTTGTGGTTGTTCTGAACACTAGAGACTTACAGTAATTATAGTACCATTAAATAGTAATGGAAGTAGTAGATCATGAGACTTCTGGAAGGAGATGAAAATCTTGCTCGGTTTTCTTCACTACCCAGGTGTTGCATTCCTCTGGTTTTATGGCAAAAAGAGCAACCTAAAATGATTTCCAAACTGCTGGGTGACAAGGGGCCAAAGGTGCCATAGAGAAGACAGGTTTATGTGGGAGAAACTGAAACAAAATTAATTCCTGTTTAAAAATCAGGTTTTTGTAATTTTGGAATTGCACTGCGTCTGCCTGCATTTAGCAGTCAGAGATATTGCATTTAGTGCCCAGAGACAGGAATATAACTATGAAAAAAGCAATTCTTCCATATACCTCACTATGCTTCTCACCATGGGATCTGATTGCTTTGTAAATCTATACAGCCAGTGTTATGACTACACATCAGTTTTTCTTGGAGTGGGCTGATATGAAACCATAACATGACACTGACAGTTTACGTTCCAGCCCTTTGTTTCAGAAAACAATACTCTGTCCCAGTATCATGATTTGTATGAGCCAGTGTAAAGCCGTATTTGTCTCATGTTTTCTTCCATCCTGTGTTCACAGTGTAGAGCTCCTGTTACGTGCTTGAAACTTTGTGTAAGTACAAGGGATAAAAACATTATCCATCCAGAAGCCAGGTAATACTGTTGGCTGCACTAAGACTTAACGTGGCAGGGTCCACAGGGCCAGAGGGGAGTGTGGGGTTTCTCTGTACTTTGCACATGACATAGACCATTGCCTTGCCCTTTCTTTAGGGTGGGGCTTCTTTAGGAGAAAAATCACTTCTTTTGGGTGTTTTAGCCTGCCTGCTCTGTCATGTGGAAGCCACAAGGTCTACACTAAGCCCTGATTATAGTGTCTCTGTGGCTGTTGTAGTGTTTGCAGTATTCATTTGTGAGGGAGAGATGATGTATGACTTTGGTTAATGAGCCTTTAATACACAGTGCCTCCAGTCCAAATTGGAAGAGAGCATCTGAAGGGAAGGACAGGCTGTGCATGATAAATACCTTTCCCACCACACAGTTAGAGCCTACTCTAACAAATGTGGAAAAAATGAAATTTAATTTTCCTTCAGCTTTTCAATTTCCTGCTAATAGTTTTCATAGAGGATTTTTTTTTTTTTTGGTCAAAGTCATTATACTTTAAAGCCGTATAAATTTGAAAGCTTTTAGAAGGTTACAAAGGGGAATTAAAATACCCATTTTAATTGTTCCTTAAGCATACTATGTTTGATTTTGTTTTTTTCCGTTACTTCCTCTTGTGTATAGTAAAGTTTCCTGACAAAAAGCCAGTGAAGAGGATTTATAAACTGATTTTAGTATAATCACATTCTGGCCTGTATCAGTATTCAGGATATATTGCTTATTTTAACCTGAAGTGATGTGTTAGTTTGACTTGGAGACAGAGTACGATGTGGACACAAGGTAAATAATTTATTGAATTAAATGAAATCATAGCTACAGATCAGTGATTCTGCTACAGTGTTTTGCTAGTTAAAACAGAAGGCCTTGCTGTTACTGCATGGGAATCTGCAGTTTGTCATCTGCTGGCAGATAATCAGGCTTGTTACCAAACTGCGTACTCTCCAGTTTTGCCTGCAGGCCAGCAATGTCACGGGGACAAGCAGGGCATCATCAGCCTGGAACAACGCAGACCCAGCATGGCACTTCCCCACCCCAGTTGCAATGCAGATGTTACACGCACAAGATCCTTCATGCGTTATAACATTTGTTTAGGTTCTCAGCATGCTGCAGTGGACTGACTGCTCCTATGTATTTATATCTGCTATGCTTGGGGAAAAGAATGTGGTTTATTTAGCAGCTTAATCCATATGAATTCAAATGAATTCCATTTAGACACTCTTTTAAAACCCTGCTCTGATTATACCAAATGAAGCCAACATGCAGATATTTGGTATGGTCTTAACTCAGGATTGGTGTTTTGGTCATCTTGATTTTTGGGAGGCATAAATAACCAAAAATGAACTGACATTCAGTTGTTAAGATTTCCTTTGTGTGTGTGTGTGTGCGCGTTACAATTGTTAGTGTGTTCTAGCAATCCTTAAGGTTTCTATACCAGTAGCAGAAAACACGAAGAGATAGAGGTTTGAGCTGTATCTTGATGGCATGTTTACATGCAGGTTTCTGCCTTTTAAAACACAGTATAGGAGGTGTGATCTAAAGAAACAGAAATTAGGAGTTAAAAGTCATTCATGAGCTGATGTCCTGTAGCACTGTTGTGTGCCATATGCATGTGTAGCAAAAGTGGAGTTGAGCCAAAGAGCAGCTGAGTTTGTGGACGGCTCTGAATCCAAAGTCACGACGGGACCTGCTGGGATGTCTAGGATCCTCCCCCAGAGCATTAATGAGAAATAGATGCCATCTGGAGGGATTTTCTTGCCAAGGTACCAAGATGCCATCTTTGTCTCCCACTTCTCATCAATCGCAAGTAACTTTTAAATAGATTTGTGTTTCACCTTCAGTCAGATGATTTTGTCTTCTTGGCTACTAAGGGCACTGACCTTTCCATAGACTCTTCTAGAAGAATTATTTTTATTTCTTGTAAGGCATATTTGTTGCAGTAGGTGCTCTGTCACTGTTCTCTTTGTTTCCTGCACAAGTACATTCCCTCTTTCATGACAGTTGATTCATCCACTCCTCCCCTTACCACTGAATTTCCTTTCCAATTCCTTTGCTAGCTGCAACAAACCACTTCACAATTAATGTTTTAAAAGCTCAGATGCTTAACTATGTAATTCTAGTATTTTGCATTAAAATTTTTGCATCTACTTGATTGAAAAAAAAAAAAGGCAAGCACTATAATACTTGAGGCTGGAATTTTACTCACTCTTGCCATGATTGTATGGTATGTGCATGAATGTTTCTAAAATCTATTAAATATAAACCAATAGTACATTCCAGTCAGTAACCATCACAAGTTTTCTTGATGTGGAATCTAGTTTGCATAGATTGCTCCCTTGTTTTTAATTCACCTCTCTTTAATTCAGTGTTAACTATCAAATTAGACTACCCATGACTCTTAGCTAGGACGAGGCTGTCTTTATGCTACTTAAATTTTTGAAGGGCTTTTCTACTACACTCACAGGATTTGAGTCACTTACTGTTTAGTGCAGGTCTAGCTTTGAGAGCTTTCTAGGCCACAGAATCCCAGCTGTACATCTCTAAATACTATGCTATATCAGTATGGAGTGACATAAAGGCAATGTTTAAATCAAGCCACTGCCTTCATAGTATCTGTAATGTGTTTCAAGCATGTGGCTTATAAATGTGTAACCTGAGCTTAATCAGAGAAGAATGTGTGTCCACACAGAGCTCTTGCATTAAACTGACGTAAACTCCAGAGGTTTCAAATGCTGTATTTAAATGCTCATGCCATTGAAACCAGTGAAACATTACTCTTAAATGTACTTTCTTTTAGGTCTCAATGGCATTCATGAATCAAGATGGCTTGATGACCCTACTTGATGAAGGGTAAAACTTAAAAACCAGGACTTTGCTATGGAAAAAATAACTTTCTTTTTATTTTGTAAAAAGAGTATGTAATCGTCTGGGGCTGGTTGCACTTGGCAATTATTACTGTTACTTTATTTTTCTTGAGCACATTTTCAATAGAAAATGTATCATTTCAAGGATTTTTTCAGAAACAGACTTCAGACATGACTTTGATCAAAGACCATCCACTTTCTTATCAGCTCTGATCATGATAAACTTGGAATGTGTGGCCAAAAGCTATGTGAAATTTCTTACAGTATGCTTGGGTTTTTAACCTTTACCTTAACAGTGCTGATTATAATCTTAAGTATTTAATTTATGTGGGTATATAAATATCAAATTGTCTTTCCTCACCCTGAACAAGAGCTTTGAAAAAATTTAGTGTCTTAATCATTCTTTTAACATAGAACATGCTTCAGTTTGAAGATGCTGCTTGAATCCTTGAAGATCATTTTTTCTTGGATAAGATTGGTCCTTGGTTATTTTTGTAGTTTTATAACAAATAAGTTCTTTCTTATCTGTTTGAAAGGTGAGTTGAAGCTTTTTCTTTGGTGATCAGGAGCAGCTTTGATACTTGCTTATGATACATCTTTTATTAGTGAAGCAAAGTCAGAATTACACAAATTACAGAAAAAAAAGAAAATAAAAGAAAAAATAAGGCCGTCCATACTTGTGTGGAAAAAAAGTCATTCAGCTGTTGAAGTATTATTTGAAATGCAAGCATCTCTGTATTAGGAAGAAGACAACATTAATTTATATTCCTGATAGTCAAAATAACACAAAAGGCATCCATTAGGGATGGCAATATGATTTATCCTGTCGTGTGTTTGTTAGATTAAAACATAGTTATTGGCAACTTTCCTCATCTCTTGCAATAAACCTGCATTTTATCCGGACAGAGTACATAGGGGGTGAGCTGTATAGAAGTAATAGTTTGGCATCACTGTTTTGCATAAGCAAATGAGGAGTGACAACCGCTAAGTGCAGTCTGTGCTTTACTGAACTAAAATATAGGCCATGGGAAACACAAAAATAAATTCCAGCCTATGGGGCCTAATGAAAGATAATCCTAAAAGCAAGATTATTGTGCACCACCACAGTACAGTTGCCATCTACTCTCCTGGCAGTGCTGGAGCCAACGGACTCTGGTTTGATCTCTAGGATTTACCTCCATGTGTCTCAAGCCAGGCTGCGTGCTTCTTGGGTACCTCCAGGGAAACCTGATCTGCACTGTAATCTTGCTGAACTTCTGGTCGTTAGGGTATCAGCGCTGTGCGTATTTCAAGCAGCGCTATATAGCTCTCTTACAACACACAGGGACAAGGGCACAGATTATAGTAATTTTTACTGACTGGCAACTGAAAGCAAGGGAGGTGCAGTTCTGTTCAATTGCTCTAAGGTGCTCAGTAGCTGCTGGAAGGAGCAGTCCAGTTTTCCCTTCCTCCTTCCTCCATGTTTCTACCCCCTCCTGTTTGTCAGAGTTAGAGGTGTGACTGCACAAGTTGGACCAGTGAACAACATTAACTCGGAGTGCAGTTCAGAGGCTTTTTCAATTGTTTTCCCCTAAGGAACAGTGGTGGTGGCAGGCAAGGGCAAGCCCAATGCTTAAATTGGATACAAGATGAATTTTTCTTCCAACATCTCAGTATAAAAAGTATCAGAAGCAAATGGGAACATGTTTTTTTCATGAAGCAGAATATTTATTAGCAAATTAATAGTATGAGTTTAAATATATTCAAATATATAACTGCTGCAATATATTCAAATATATTTAAACAGTAGATTAAATATCTTTTTTGTTCTGGAATTTGAATGTTGATTAGATCAGAAATGACACTTGTCTTCCCTGTCTGAATCTTGCTAGAGAGCCTTTTGAAAGTACTTCAGCTTCTAACTAACTTTTCAAAGCATGTCTGCACGTTTCTATTCCCAGCTGCAGCACTAGGATAAAATAGAGGTTGAATAGCAGTGAACGCTTGTAAAACTGCATCTCACAAATCACACTAAGATGATTTTATTTTTCTTACTGCACACTTTCATTTGCCTTCAAGTATCCAGTGGCTGTGCTGTGGTTTGGAAACCTGCAGCATTTTTTAAAATGCTAGTTCAGAAACTGTTATAGAATCTCCTGGCTTTTCTTAGTTGTTTGCCACAGCACCTGTAATTTAGCATGATAATTCTTCAGTATCAATTAACAGTCCATACAAAAGTGCTGCGTGTGTTCAGGAACAGATTTAGAACTGCTGCAAGAGCTGTATTCAGATCTTCCAGGGTGTTCAAACTCTTGGCAATGTGGCAGTCATTTCTTAATACGTAACACCTTTTTTTGTTTTATTCATGAAAATAATGATGTCTGAGCAAATGTCAGATGGAAGAGATCTCTTAAAGCCAGATTCCAGACACTGAATTTAATGTTTACCCTGCAATCTCCAGCATAGTTAAAGCAAACAATTTCTGTAATGTTTGAAGTTGCAAATGTTAAAGCTACCCACCATCAGTTTTGTGATCTGTAACACACTGTAATGCACAAAGCATAACTGCAGGCAATACTTACTGACTTTATTTAGCTGACAGAAACAGTAAACCGGACTTTATCATAAAAATACTTATCCATCTAAGTGGAAACTGCTGGAGGTAATATGTTTTGAATTCTATTTACTTTTCTGTCCATTTCGAGACATGCATTTATTTAGAAATGTATTCCCTCCCCCAAAATTAGAATCTTGCTATAATTATTCCAAGGAAAAGTTTTATAAATAATACTGGTCCTTAAAGTTGAATGGAGAGCTCTAATGGGGAGGCAGAGAGAGTCAAGAATGTAAAGACAGAAAATGGGAAGCTGCGCTGGGCTGTGTCTTTCCTGGTCTCACAGTTGAGAAACTCAGAAATAAGAGTTGAGATCATGAAATGTGTGATTCTAGTTCATGACTTTCTCTTAGGACATCCTAATCTAGCTGCTTCCACAGTTTGACCACAATGGTGTAGATTGGTTTTGCTATTTTCTATAATGCTACAACAGCTAGCATTTTTGGAATGGTTCACTGCACTGTCATGAAGACAGGCTGAGAGAGCTGGGGTTGTTTAGCCTGAAGAAGACATGGCTCTGGGGAGACCTGAAAATAGTCTTCAAGTACTAAAGGGGGCTGACAAGAAATCTGGAGAGGGACTTTTTACAAGGGCAAGTAGTGACAGGACAAGGGGGAATGGCTTTAAACTGAAAGAAGAAATTCTTCACTGTGAGGGTTGTGAGGCACTGGCACAAGTTGCCCAGAGAATCCTGTCCGCCCCATCCCTGGCAGTGTTCAAGGCCAGGCTAGATGGGGCTTGGAGCAACCTGGTCTAGTGGAAGGCGTCCCTGCCCGTGGCAGAGGATTGGAACTAGATGAGCTTTAAGGTCACTTACAAACCCAAACCATTCTATGATTCTTTATTCACTAGCTGAAAGACACTAAAAATAAGAGTTACTGGGCTTGAGGAAAGGCAACAGCTGAGACAGAATATGTTCCTAGTGCCAGGTTTTATTTCAACCCGAGATGCTACTCCAGATGGTAAGGAAGAACAACATCCTGGCACAACCTGACTTTTGTGGCATAGCTGGCAGTGTCAGGCTCCTTGCAGAAAGAGATGCGCTCCCTTCTTGGAGGTGGAAGTCTTGGGATATCTGGCACTTTGCATGATTTTGCATTAAAAGGAAATTCCACCATACCAACTTGTAGACTCTCCATAGTGCATAGATATGGATTTAATCCCCCAGTGTAACAGCCCTGTTGTATTAATGAGGGTTAAACCAGGTGCATTTCATCCAGAACTCTTTGAAGAAAAACAAACCTCTCGCTAGAAGATTTTTAAGGTTAAACAACTGAATTCAAGAAAAATGCTTCAGGGAGTAGGATATTAAAACACTGTATCAGAGTAAACAATATTATGTGAGAGGCAAAAAGCAGAAATACTTGGCAGGTAGGTGGATGCACATCAGAGTTTTTGTCTCACAGACTATGGGAAATCTGTATACAGTGCGTGTTTCTAAGATCAACAGTAAATGTACCCTTTACCTCTTAAAAGCATCTTATGAGCTGGAAGACTCTGCTTTTGACTTCTCTAATTCTTTGTTTTTAAATCCAGATGCACTAATTTGTGCTCTTTATCACATAATGTCATGACTTTTACAACAGTCAGCATGATGATTCTGTGTTTTTGTACAACAGCTGAAGAAAATGTCAAGTTAAAAGAAATGCACTGCTCTCCTGATGCAAATTAGCCTGTTGTGTACATGGTGAAATAGAGACCTTTGACCCTATTTTAACAGAACATCAGAGAGTGGATTAACACTCCAGACTTCTAATTAATCACAGGGTATCCCATCCTCTTGGTTGTAGCTGAGTGGGCTGTAGTTACAAGAAAACTTACACCAACAGCAGTGCAGTATTAACACTTATGTGCTGGTACTGCTTCTCATAGGGCAGCCAGCCTAGATGACACTGTAGCAACTCTGTGTTTCAAAATTAGAAATACTCAGAAACATCCTCACATGTGAACTATACCTTTATTGCATGATACTTAAAAAAAAACCACACAAAACTTAAATTCTGAGAACTGCAGAACATTCTGCACTGCTATTTTTCTCATGCAAAAGAAGTACAGAACAGTACCAATTACAGTTCCTTTCTTCTATAACATGCAGTGTTTCACATGAAGTAATCACAATTATCATCAAATTTTACAGGTTTACTGAAATAGGAATTCCAACATTTGTTATGCACATACCAAATTTAAGACCATACAAATTAATCTAAGTCTGATATCACTTCTCAAGTAAAACTTGTACATCACTGACCTACTACAATCAGAAGATACATATTTTAAACTACTTTTTATTCCAACTTTTAGACCATGTTTTAAAAGGAAATCTGCGAATAAATCCAAGCCATTGAGTCAAAGGACACTACACTGACCCCATGAAGTATTTCAATAATAGCACCTCTCTCCTCACTTTTAAGGCATGTGAAATTCAAACCTAACTGAGCTTTTTTCACTATAAAAAGCCAAACTAAGAAATTCTCTCCAGACAAAGACACAAAATGTCACTTTTAAAAAAGAATTATCTTAAGGCAATGTGCCATTGCTACAGGCTGCACGCAAACCACAGCTATTTTCCCCTGGCCTGTTGTGTTTTCTAAAATGAAATAGAGAGAAATCTCGATGGAAGAAAAGAAGTGCACTACTGTGTGTTCAGACAAAAGAATGAGACAGAAAATTAATCTAAGCTCTACAGACTCTAACCAAACTCTGTATAATACGCTTTTTTACTCACAAAAGGTATTCTCTTTTTCAAGTCACACTACAGATAAACAGTGATGGACTGTAATACCAATTCTTGAGTGATCTATAAAACTGTGGGAAAAAAAGAAAACTGTCTAACTTAATTTGTTACATAGCATTACTGGACTTTCAAAGCACAAGTATCATCAGTAGGAATGGTAACGAGACCCTGGGTTGTAGGAGTTGTAGCCATATTGTCCGTAGTGGGAGGAATATGATTGCCCTTGTCTGTGCTGCTGGTAGTTATTACCCCAGCTTCTTTCCGACCTCTGATTAGATCTGTAGTCACCTTGCCAGTTGTATCTATCTCCTCTAAAGTATCTACCATCTTGAAACCTGCAATGAAAAGAAATGTCAAAGAGTCACTTAAATGGTGAGGTTTTTTGAAAAGATGAATGATAATGAACTCTTAAATGTTACAGTTTTCATGTAAACTGTCATGTTACTGTTTATACACTCAATTACTTATCTGTTTCTATGAAAAACTGATGAAAACATATCTAGAGTCATCTGAGACAGTTCATTAATTTCTTACCACTGCTCAGCACTGTGTCTGCTAAGCAATGGATGGACAGTCTGTTTCCTAACACACAGTATTCACAGCCATAAGCTGAACTGCTGGAGCTCTGACTATAGACTCAAACAGATCACATATCTAAGAAAACAACCAGAAGAGACATCCTGCTGCATCAAAGCCAGGTTCAATCTAGTAGCTTCATGGCTGAAAGCTGTGGCAAAACAGGCTTAAGTACAATTTAGCTACCTGACAGCACAGTCCTGGAATTTCCATATTCCCTAAAATACATACAACCACTGCTTCATAGGCTCTTGTAGATCCCCATACTCAAGAGAGTATCTCTTCAGTGGTATTTAGCCATTGTTCAGTCTAAATTTTGGCTTTTCAGCTGTATCTTGATTCTGATCGACACTTGAACTGCCTCACTGTCATCTTCTTTGCTCTTGCACTTGAACTGCCTCACTGTCATCACACCACTGGTGTGGTATAGACAAACACGTCCATGAGGTTTGCTTTGTGACCACAGTGTAGGTGTAAGAGTTCATTAGTTCAAAGAACCACGAATTTCTGAAAGAAAATCCCCTTAAACAATCACTTTTTTTTAAACAAACATATTATATGCTGTAATCGTTGTTTTTCAGTCACACAAAAATTGGATACATCCTGAAGAAGTAATTCAAAATATTTTGCAGTAAGCAGGTAACACTGCATTTGCTAGACAGATCAGACGATGGACTTTACAGTTATATCTACTAGATAAAAGTAGTACAGGCTAATTTAACAAAGTATGGCAAATATTTAGGTTACAAATGAAACATTTTGTGGACACCTAGCAACAGACAATCACTGCTATTAGCCTGCCCCTTCACACATTTTCCTGCTGGCTATTATCCAACAGAAGATAGGCTGCTTAGTTTTGCAGAACTCTCATCTTTCCCCTCTGATGATCAGTAATCCGAGGAAATGAGTTCTGTGGTTCTGGCTCATTCCTTACTAAAAAGTAAATTACTTAATAATTTCATATACAATGCAAAAACTCTATCAATACAGAGAAAATATAAAACCTCATTACTTTTCAGAGAAGACTATTTCTCTTAAAATAGTTACCTATGAAGTAACAAGATTAAATATCTTCCATTAACAGAACAAATTCTTATATTTTTTCTGAAATACACAATCATTTAACTATGTATTTATATAAGATTTAAAAAAAAAAAAAAAAATCAGTACCGATCTCTGTTTCTCTGGTTGCCACCAGATCTGTTTCTCCATTCTTCAACTATAGGAGGGGGATCTGCAGGGCGTTTCAGATACTTTTGGTATTCTTCATCATCTGATGTGAATCGATGAGCAAACATCTCTTCATAATTCACGGGCATGTCAACCAGGGAAGTCATTCTGAAAACTTTAAACATGAACATAGTAAAAGCGGCTTTATCAATGTGTGAAGACTCTTATTGTAATAGCTACCAAAATCCACTAAGGGCAAATGAATGACAGTGAGAAATTACACTCAGATTAACATGGCAGTTAATTTTTGGGCAGACAGCATGCATGACTGACTCCTGAGTCTTGACGATCTAAGACTGTAAATAACTCTGCTGAAAAGGTTATCTCTGATGAAAAGCAATCCCAATACCACATGCAGTCTTTGGACATCTATACTGGATATACAGACACTGATGCGCCTAAGCACTGGGAGTGGTTTTTAGGGACTCCATCCACACAGGAGAAATTCAACTCTGATTAATACCTAATAGTTAGCCATTACACAGCAGCATCTTTGAATCAATTCTGACAGTCCTAGATTAGATGAGCTGTGGTAGAAAGATATAGGACATTTCTGAGAGTTAAGAAGAAAAAAAGTATTTCTTCAGAATGCAATCCCAATCTACTCCTAATCCATTTTTGTCAGGAAAAACATGACTACAATCAACCTGAAAAGTTTGCTAAGGTAGAATATATGCCTCTCTGATGAGATCTGCATTGAAGGCATCAGTTTCCTTATTTACCTGGATATAAGCATTGCCCTTCAGACAAAAGTGCTATCTAGTTGTGTCCACCAGTAAAAGTCTGGCCCTAATAGTAGATGCTGAGAAAGGCTCTATACCTACTGTTTTAACAAGCCCTGGGTAATTTAGAGCAGTTCTTTGTCTCTAGACTTCCAGATTAAGCTCTTCTGCTGTCCCCTGAAGATTTGCAAGCAGGACCTTGCAAATTGGAGGGAAGGAATAAAAAAAGGAAGGAACAGAAGGGGTTTCTTCTAGACCTGAGAGATACAATATATAACCTCAATGACCGAACCCAGGTCTCCTTGCTGTACCCATGAGCAGCTTGAGACTGGGGTAAGTGGGATGTTTATGAGTCAATACCGCACAGTATTCTTTCTGTACGCTGAACTGCCCTTTTGTCAGCTTCAGAAAGCTCAGTGCCCGGTGATCTCCAGAGCCCACCTCCAGCCTTCCCCTTGCACCCAATGACGCAGCATTAACCTTTCTAAAGCAGGTGTAGGAGTTATTCCTGCAGGACGCCCAGTGACTTCATCCTCTTTTTTTTTTTCGCAACGGGCTAGCCTCGTTAGTCTTTACCTCCAAGGAACTCAGGGACTCGCTCTGTCGGGGTGGGAGGATAGTACTGCTCTGAGGACCCACCGCACTGCACTACAGCCTTCTCCAGAGAGCAAGGGGAGCTGCTCTCCTCACGATTAGTAATTTTAATATCGGTGTTCATCCTGCGGGGGCCAGTAACGGGAAATCCGTCACCTTCCTCCGCATAAAGGCAAACAGTGCCCCTAGCAACGGTCAGGGCTCACTCCCCTCCCGGCTGCCCGGGCCGGGGCCCTGTCCCCTCACAACGGCTGGGGCCTCGCTGCAGCTCCAGCGGCTGCGGCCGGAGCCCGCTGCGGGAAGAGCCGAGGGGGAAGCAATGGCTCTCGGATCCCCCCCCACCCTCCTCCCGCACAGCCACCGCCGCTGTCCCCCGCCGCCTTGCCCTCACCCTGCACCGCCAGCCGCCGCGGAACCGCCTTGCAAAGCCCTCCTCTTCCGGGCCGGGCCCCGCCGCTTCCCCCCGCTGCCGGGGCGGTGCCGCCTGCCGGCCGGCGTGCCTCACCGAGTCCTGGTGTTCGGTGGTGGGGCGCCGGCCTGCCAGCGGAGGGGAGTCCTTGGGGTGGAAGGATTGATTCCCCTAAATTAGGCTTTGATACAAACTCCGTTGATATAAACAGCCTTGACATTTATGGGGCGCTTTCCTTGGCTCCTACGCAGGTTTTAAGGAGGTGATACCTGAAATACTTGGATTTTAACAGGAAGGTGAATCTGGAAAGGGTGAAGTGAACGTGGCGCCTACAGCTGTAGCCCTGTGGCTGTTGGTAATGCGGTGTAAGTGTATCTTAATCATAAAAAAGCGTAGCGATGGTTTGACTACTGTGTGAGGAAAGTAGGATGACATGAAGGGGTTTTGGCAGCTAAATAGTTCTGTGTAAACCGAAAGAAATCTGGTTTGATGTCTGCTTCGGCATCACATTTACACTCCCACCTGGTGCTGTAGGTAGTGGCTAAGTCCTGTTACCTTTAATACACGTGAAATTATGCACAAGTGTCAAAATCTGTCGTAAAGGAGGTCCTGTGCAGGTAAAATGGCTTGAGGCAGGGAACTGTGCCTCCCCTCCTGTACTTCTTCGACCTTGGCTGTTATTACTAATTCATGAAGTGCCACAGCAGTTACTAACAGCGCACTGCCCAAAGGATGTGCAGCATGGGGATGCGGTGTTGCCTCTCTCCTCTGAACGACTGGTGGCATCACAGCCTTCCTGTATCAGAAGTGGTGGTGGTGTCCCTGTTCACCTTGTTTCCACAACACTGACGTCTTTGTATTGCTGACTGTTTTCCACAGCTCCTAAACCAGTGAGTTTTAAATGGTCTCTCATGATGTGTGTAAGAAACTGATTTGTTGTAGGACCCTTTCAGAACGCAATGGGTTTTTATAAGCTCTACTAGAGACTCTATGATTCTAGAGACTATCGCTCACAGGCACTAGCCAAACATAGAGACTGATAATTGAGCTCATCACTTGAAACAAGATACCCCAGCAACAGTGACAGCAGCATCCAATTCTCCAAAAATATTAGACCACAGTAAGTGCCTTTTGTTTCATATAAACAGCAGTAATTACAGTCTCCTCTCCTGCATGACCTAGAGCAGGAGTGTATTGTCACTTGCAGAATAGAAATGGTGACCTCAATCTGAACAGCCTAATGCAAATGCCTTAGCCTGAATAGCTAGTTCTAAGCCAAACAAATTGTCACTGAGGCTGAAAAATAATATATTTTAGCTTAAGTTTTCCCCATGTAATCCCTGTTTTACTGACTGCCCTGTTCAAATGGGCAGAAGTAGGTAGGATTTTATTTCTTCCCCAGACATGTTTTGTTTTGACCACTGGATACTGCAGTTTCACGTGTGTGTACAGAGGATTTCATGCATAAAATTAGTCAGATGATCTTTAATAAAAGGGAAATGCTTTTTTTTTCTTTGAGACTGCTGTTTCATGGGTGACATTTTTCATTAAAAGACCAAGCTTAAATTAATATTAAAACTTTTAATTACAGACTCAAGTCAGCCACCCATTTAAGTGTGTACATAATCTAAGCCTATATATAAAAGTTCTGTTGAATGCATGTGCCCCTTGTAAATGCTGTGAGCAGTGTACTCCACAAATTAACAGTTTTGCTAAGGTGCTCTGTTTAGCATATTCCACACAGAAAAACACTTGCAGGGAATGGCTAAATCAGAGTGGCACATAATTGTATATATTATATTTAAATTTATATGGTGCTTGTGCTTTGGATCTTTTTTCTTTATGTCTTTACGCCTGCTATGAATTATAACATCAAGAAGGGTCTAGGTGGCAATATCATAAGATTTCTCATAGATGTTACACTAAAGTTCAAACTGTAAAAAACCCAAAGTGACAGGTGATTTTTAAAGGAACAGGGTCACTGAAAAATTACTACTGTCACCAATCAGGACTTTCAGCACCCAATAAATACCTCACAAAGCACATACCTACATAGTAGGTGCCCAGGTACTTAAAAGGTCTAGCTCCAAGTATTATCAAGACTGAGGACTTTATAATCCACTCTTGCAATCCTTCTGCTCACTTCAAGGCTCTCCAGGTAATTAGTGTGTTAGTTTTGTATAAACACAATCTTGTAATCAGCATCTTTGAAGTCTACTGTAGTGTGATAAAGCCTCAAAGAGTTTGCTTTTTCTTCTGTGGATTTCATTATGTTAAATAACATGCTGTTAGATGAAGTCTTATCTTCTAAATTTGAACTAAGAGTTGTTCCTTTTAGCCTATCAGAAATTAATGAAGCTTTTGTAGAATGGATCTTCCTGCCTGAACAAAGGAATATACACTAAAACTAGAAAAGTCTTGAAACAATGGAAAATGGCAGTTCTTTTTGTAACTATCTAGTTCTGTCACAAGATTTTGTAGGTGATGTTTTACATAAATCCCCAGCTTCTAGACTCCTGTGTTTTCATTATACTCAACTTTCATTTGAAAATTAATTTCTAGCCCTCGCTATTATGGACAATTCTTGAGAAAATAAGTAAGTCTGCTGTACAGGATAACCAGCCTGTACCAAGAAGTGAAAGGAAAACATTATTCAAGATTTCTTTGTTTAAAATCTTTTACTTTTTGCGATTTTCCATTTCCTTCTGACTAGGTTTGTTGCTTTAACTCAGTAGAGGTTGCCAGCTATGGCATTTTTAATGAAAACTCAGCATGTATCTCACTAGCAAGAGAAAAGGAGAACTGATTTTTTGTGTGCATTTCTACATCTTTAAATAGTCAGGTTTCTTTTACTTTATTGTTAATACCTACCTTGAGAAATCAACTAAGGAACTAACATCCCGTGTAATTGCAGCCTGTTTGATCAAGGGAATATTTGTCTATAACCGAATAAACAGAGAAGCCTCCATAGATTGTTATGGATCCTGCTGGGTTTTTTAATAACAAAATAATATATCAGATATTTTAGTGAAAATGTATTTATCTTCAAAACTCTGCCTTTTTTTCCTTAGCCTGATGAATCTGCTGAGTGATTTCCTGCCATCCAGTTCCCTTCTCCACTCATTCTTTTTGCAGTGTCTCAGTTACAGTGTAACTGAAAGCCTGGTTTGTTTGTACAATGAAACCCGATTTCCCCAGATAATTTATTCTAGGAAATGGTGGTGTCTGGCACTGCTAGAGAGAGCAAGACTTTGGGTTCTGGCTAACAGCAGGTACAAAGGGCATGCGTGGCACCCTTGTTACTGATTACACACTAAAGGAAAGTAGTTTCTGTGGGCACAAGAGGCTGTAAGACCGCCAGGGGACATCTAAGTAACTAATGACTGCAAAGTGTTTGTGGGATCACTCATTGCACTGAGAGATAGGTAAGCAGAGATACTTTTCAGCCAATCTGCAGAAATATTTGGAGTTGTGCTCTTTCTCCAGTGCCTCCTGTGCTTGGAAGATCAGTTCTCATCGTGGGTATTATTCCTTTGGCTCGAAGGGATTATTGCCTAGATGAAGCTCACTTCAATAACAGGAAAGACTGAGATATAACAGCTGTTGCTGACAAATGCCTCTGAAGCCCGTTATTCTGTCAGATCTCTGCCTTGGCTTTGCTGTTATATTGTACAATATCGCTGAGCCTCAGAGTGTCTTTCACACACCTCCATATGGTATTGTAAAGTGAAGTCCATAAAGGAACAGACTGCACCGTTTCTACCAGCTTCACTAAACTTAATACAAGAAATGTTTCCTTACCGTAACAATGACCTTTAAATGTTAACTGCCTAAAAAAAATAACATTGTCCTTTTTTTTAAAAGGGGGAAAATGCAGTTCTTGGTGCTTGATTGTGTTACAGAATAACAGTTTTGGTGTTGTGGGGCCCAATTCCTTTGCATTAAGCTTACAACAGTGTAACACTTGATTAAATGGAATTTATTCCCAATTTATTCCACTATGAAAGAAGGCCTTTAATTTTCCTAAGAGCTATTTCTGTTGTCAGTCTTTTAAAACTCACAGTCACATTCAATTATATTTTTAGTGTATTGTTCTTTAAATTAGTGCAGAGATGGTGTTATCTGACTGTCATTTATACATATCTATATACATATATACAAATTAAAAATCACTACATTCTAGCTGCCTTCTTTTATTTTCACCTTTTAAACTGACTAAGCCAGCTGTGCCCTTTGGGGTCTATAAGAATGAATCATTTTTATTATTTTTGCTCTCTTAGACAGTAATTACAGAGTGGTATGCCTTCTCTGGTTTTTAATATTATGGTGCCATTTTAATCTATGGTGCAACACCATTAACTTCAGCAGAGTTACACTAGAAATGAATTCATCCCCAGGAGGCTTTTCCAAATGTTCAGTTCTTTCCTCATGATTACCCAGGGGACCAGAGAAGAAGAAGGCAAGACAGAGGGCCCTTTGATAGGAGAAATGTAGTTCAAAGTGAAGTCTTGTTTCTGCCATTCATGGTGCTCCATATGTTCCTCATTTGGGGTGGAGATGGGTTAGACCCCGTGAGGCACACACGCTGGGGCTGAAGGGCAGGCAGAAGTTTTTACATAGCACATCTGGCGCACAGGTTATGCTCTTTCCCAGATGTAGGTACTGTACAAATGGAAAACAAAGAAGAAAAAAAAGTGGGAGGAATATTCAGATACTTAAAGTGTACTTCTGTGGAACTGCTTAAAAGTCAGAAAATGGAGTAGCCAAACGCTAAGATATCAAACTCATCATAATCATCAGCCTGTCTAAACTCCAACTCAGACGCTTTTTAGATGTCAAGTAATCCTGCAAGTGGGAATGTATGAATCAGTGCTATCACGGATTGCCTATTGTTAAGATAGTTGCAAAATATAAAGGAGATACTTGCAGAAGTTTCTAGGGCTAAGTTTTATTCATTCTGTATGTTCTTTTCTAGTTGGATATTTAATTTCAGTTTGGGCTCATTTCTCATGTCCATATCCAGTCTAAAACATTCAAATCTGTTGCAGTGTGGGTACACCAGCTTGTAAGTTAGAATTTAGTTGCACCTATCTGAGTTCAGAAGGGCAATTTAGAGAATTTTCTAAAAGAGAGGGGTGGGGAGCCAACAGCATGGCTGGTGGGGAGGACCAGACAAGTTCATGGGGATGAAACAGGTCCAAGGCAAGTCTGAAATTCAGTCCATGGGGCGCTGCTCAACACAGATCAACATGGTCCGTGTGCAGGCACAGCACAGCCACAGCACAGCTGCATCTGGAGCCCAGCATAGCCACAACAGCAGGGACCAAGGGACCAAGGCTGAGCTTGCATGAGCCCCTGTGCCTGGGGCAGGGGTGTGCAGGAGGCCCCAGGTCGCTGGTTGTGGCAATCAAAGCTTGTCAGTGCATTCAGGGCCCTGACATGCACATCTGGTAACAATTTCTATTATGTTTAATTCAGAAACTCAGATCCTTGCAAAACCTAGGATCTAGCAGAGGGAAGTGGTTATGCCTGTTTTAGCACACGTCTAGCATTTCTCCCAGGCTGGATAGTTTATGCAGTTTGCCTGCTGCACACCAGTCGGGTGCCTCGGCTACAAAGTCAAACATTCAAACTCTACAGGGGATTCCTGAGTTTCCCATTTAACTCCCGGAGTCTCCCTTCTCTGGATGGTGACATCCTCCAGGCACCGGGGCATTGCTCCTTATGTGGAACTCCCTTGTCCTCTCTGAGGCCCAGGTTTGAAAGCTGACCTTGCCACCAGCCCTGCAGATAGATGGGCCACGCGGCCCCACTCATGCCTGTCCTGCTTCTATGTGTCAAAGCCATGTGTAAGCACATGTTCAGGTTCTGCTAAAGGCAATGAAATACAACAGTATTTCAGTGTTTTGTTCCCCCTGAAGGTTCAGGTCAGTGCAATTGATCTAAGTAGTGCTCCCTCCTTTAGATACGGCTCTCCCCAAACGGCTTTACGAAGAAGCTGTTAGTTATCACAGGAATTTGTCTCTCTTCTTCTCTTTGCACATAAGAATTCTTGAATGTTCTCTGCAGTTCCTCTTAAGGGCCATTAGAGAAAGCAAGGGCTGAAGTATAGGCCAACTTTGTGCTACTTCAACTTTGGAGTGTCCTCTTAATATGGAGTATTTTTAAAAAAATTGTAAATCAGAATTTTCCAGAAATACCAATCTGTATTGAGACCACACTGTGCTAGAGTGAAATGAGGTGTAAGTGAATTAGCTGAGCTGCAGAGGAGCCTGCAGGAATTTACAGAGCTGGCCTGAGAGTCTGCTCCTTGTTCTGACACTGCCTCTGAGTGGTACTGCTGTGCCCTCCCCTGTGCATCCCTGCATTATGCCTCAACCTACACAAAATCTGGAAACTCCTCAGGCAAAGACTATCTTTCCATTTTATGTTTGTGCTGTGCTGGGGCTGATCCTTGTCTGGGGGTCTAGGTCACCACTGCTCCTAGCAGTAATAACTCTCCCTCCTGTTACTAAATTAGGACTGGAGGTCATTCTTTCCAGCATACAAGGGTTCCTAATCTTTCAGGAGACTATGCTGTGGCTGCCTCCCCTCTGTGTCCCCTTCTGCCTCCTCAAGATGTCTGTCTTGGATGTTGAGGACAGCGTCCTTACCTGCCCCAGCACTGCTGGAACTCCTCCATCTTTGCCCCAGACTCCTGTGGCAGTTTCCTGGAACCTTTCCACAGTGCTGCTGTTCCTATGGCCCTGCTTAACCTCCCAATTTTTCTTCACCACCTTCTTGAGCTGTGGCTGTTTCCTTCCCATCCCTGCACCGCCTGCAGAAATCGTGCTCTGGTGGCAACCAGCTGCTTAGCGTGTAAGTGCTCAGCTGAACACTGCTTTCTAATGTTGGTTGGGAACCCGTGCAAAAGAACATGCTGACTCCTCAACCGTCTAAAGTTAAGAAATATAAAACTGTTGTCTTGGAAAATGCAAAGTTCTGATGGAGGATCTTTAAAAACAAGCCCAAAATCTCACAGAGAAATTAAAACCACACAGTAATTTTTGGTGATACTTTGAATATGAGTGTTTCATATTATGCAATGGCTGCTCATTTTAAGAACAATATACAGTTATTTTCTTGGTCTTAAATGCTGGTGTGGGGGTATCACAAACTTCCCAAGTAAAACTTTAATTAAAAAGCAAACGTTAATCTCCACACAGTGGCATCTGCAACAGATTGCGAGATAAGACTTCACCAACCTGAAAAAACTAAGTAAGATTCTAATTAAATCAGGGAAAAAATGATGAACTAGATATATGTTTTATTTAAGGATGGCAGTTATATAAAGTATCAAAGATCTCATAGTTGCTATCTGATGGGAAACGTTGCTGCCAGATCTCACAAACTATTTCAGGGAGAGAAATCCTTGTTCCACTGGTTCCAAGTACTGTTCACTTCCACTTCAGTGGGGTCAGGACTTTGCTGTGTCTCTCTGTTTGACTCGGAAGTCACATCAGTCCTGTTGAAAGCTGCAGATGATCCAGTAATGAAGCAATGTGTCAGCATGATATGAGGAAACGCTGTACTGCAAGTGCTGCCATCTTTCCAGTGAGGCACAAATACAAAGTCCTGACTATTTATGGTTATTAGAGGTCCCAGAGCACCTTTTGAAAAGTAAGGCTCTTAATCCCTGTGTGCTGGCCAAAATCTATTTTCAGCAATGCCACTCCGGCTATCAACATTTCCTGTATTGTTTCAGATGGAGATTGTGTTGGCCATTGCATCCTGTTCCAAACTGCGTGCTGGGTTCCTCTCTGTTTTGGAACAGCTGATATTTTCCAGAAACAACCATGCTGCAGTGGTATGTGAAGTGATCTCTATATATCGTCCCTTGTCTCACAGGAATGGAATGAGGATTAATCGATTATGACCAAATCATGATCCCAGTGAAGTCAAAAGAAGGTTTTTTTCCATTGGCATCATGGGAGCCAGGGTTGGCTTCTGTGTGGGTATTATTGAGATACCTACACATAAAAGCAGCTAAAAATACAAAGCACTACCTTGTGGAAGGTGCCTGTGTAGTTAGAATTCCTTTATCTGGAGAGGAAAATGCATTTTAAAGGCTGTTTCCTCAAGAGTCTAGTTGTCACCACAGGCGTTATTGTGCATGAGGAAATTCGGGTTCATGGAATGTGGCCTTAAGCATGTAATGTTGGTTGGCTAGCATTTGTGGCTTTGCATGTCCTGTGAATTCAAAACATGCTTTATTATACTTTCAGGGCTGGTCTCTGCTCTTTTCCCAGTGCAGCCACCGGTGTGGAATTGTATCTCAAAAAACATGTTCTTAAAACTATGAATAATTCAGCTTTAAATATTGGAAGAAAGTTGAATACTAAGTGACAATAGCTGCACATTATTCTCTATGAGCAGATGTTAATTCTTCTGGGCAAACAGAGGGTCTAAAAAAGAGCAACTCTGGCCAGATTCCTAAGAGACTGCAAAATGTTTCCTGCTTTCATCTTCTGTCATATACCACTTCCAGTGTCACATTTCAAATTGTAAATCAATTTACAAGTTGGACAAGAGATACCAGTGAAAAACATTTTTGCAGGATCATCTAACTTCTTCCATACAAATATAATAATAGTACATCTCTCGTGCAAATATAGGAAAGAGTGGTCACAGGCTATTTTGGGAAAAGCATACTCACCAGCTGGACACAGGGAGAATATTCAGTCAGCCACTGAGGAGCAGAATAACAGTAATCAATATTATTAAAGGTGGGTAGGGATGAAAATCGGCCTATTCCTGCAGGAAAACCACCAAATTAAACTTAGAAAAATATTAGTACATTCACAATGTAAATTGTGCTCTTCTGCAAATTAACAGTAAATGAAAAATAGAGGATATGTGTCATCCATACTTTATAGTGTTGATTTAATTTTCTCAAGTATGTAGAAAAGGTTTTGATGTGCGTATATTAATATTTCCCTATTGACTAAAGATTAATTTAAAATAAAACATAGCTCAAAGCTTTTCTGGAAGTTTTAAGTGTTCTGCACCTTCCACCAAATCCCCTTGAGTTAAACTGAATTCTGTAACTGTGTCCTGGGTCATCTCCCATGAGAGTGCACTGTGACCCCTCTCCCTGGCTCCAAAGGCCTAACTGAGCTATGGCTGAAAACATCAGTATGATATTAAATCCTGGCTGCTGCTGCCTGACATCTTGATGGTACTTCTGCAAAGCCCAGGTAAGCACTCTGGATCTAGAGAGTGCTCCTCCAGGTGCTTGATCTGCAAACATGTCCCTGAAATGCTGTTTGGGGGGGGTTGTTTTTTTTTTTTAAATATTTACCAGTGACTAAAAATTTTATTCTTATTTTTCAAAAACCATGGATTTTATACATCCCCAAAAGGACTATGAAATTTCCCGTGAAAAGTGGAATCTGTTTACCAGTAGGTACAAGCACTTTTATAACTTCTGGTAACTAAAATTACACAAGATTGGATTTAAGAGTCTCGACAGTAAATACTTCCTGAGAAGCCAAATATGGAGCTAAAAATAAACTGATTGTGTTTGTTTAGCTGATTGGTAGGGTTTATGTATTTTGTCATCTAAGTATTCTTGCAGAACAGTTGCAGTAGGTGGAATTAGGAATGTAGAAGCTCCCCTTGAGGTAGTTTTATGAAGGGAAGACATGCAACCCATCTTGCACCCAGTAGGTTCTTTTAAAATGCATTTCCCCATCAAAGGAGTCCTGGCATCTTTGTGAGAGCTGTATTCTTGTTGGGTTTTTTGTCAAATAATTATTTTTTACTTTTCCTGATGTTAATTATTAGTGTAGTAAAAAGAAAACAAATTCTGCATCATTTGTGGCCTTCTGGCTTCGCTGTTATTATTGATTAATTATTGGCATTTAGCAGGACTTAGACATAAGGACTGGTATAAGTCAAGGTTTTTAACTTTACTTGAAAATGATATAATTACATCCAGTAGGGCTGGTGACAAATAGTTTCCTTCACAAGAAAGCTATGGGTGTGAAAGACACCGACAGCTGGGCACTTCTGACTTCCTATCTCTGAGCCAGGCCTGGCTTCCCTGAACTCAAGGGATTTTCCAGAATTGGAGGTGAGAAATCTAGTACTGCAGAGCCACTCATGTCCTTAGGAGCTTCAGTGAGAGCTTTGGGGTGCTCACCACTATACCTCAACCATAAGGTTTTGCAAATAGGCTTGAAATCCCGTGTGGCTTCATTCCCACCTGGCACTCTGTAGTGCTCAGTCCTTGGAGAAATTCATCCAAGTGAGGAATTCATTACTTCTGCCCACAAGGAAACATAGAAGCCTTTATCAAGCCCTTGAGCATTCTTGTAAATAAATCAGACCTCCAGTGTACCTAGGGAATATCTACCTTTAACAGTAAGGCAATCAAAGAGCTGATTAAGTGCCAAAGTCCATCAATGAGTAAGTCCTAAAGAAACAGAAAGAGTGATGTATTTTGCACCAGTATGAAGTATGAATTCCTAAAAGCATCCTAGGCAAGCAGCTCTGGACAGTTAGAATGCTCTGAAAGGTCTGGCCCCATCCTATCTCCCTCTGCCCTATTTTATATGGGAATACTGGTTTTGGGGAGAATGAAGATGCAGTGGGGAGTTACCCTGGGGAGGAAGCTGAAGGATGGAGAGCTGCCTGCTGGCAAGTCCAGGACTCTGGAGAAGAGCGAAGGGAAGGCAGGGTGTCTTGAAGGAGGACAGGCTGCACTACAGACCCTAGGAACACCCCACATCCCTTTCCCTGGCTTCCACTGCTTTGCCCTCCCTTTCCTCCTGCCATACCTGTCCCTCATCCCTACATGTCCGTGATTACGCTCTGAAATTGCACCCACTGCTAGAGAAAGTCAGGAGTGGGGCAGAAAAATTCGGTTTTGCTTATGCCACTTGAGCTGGCTCCAGTATCACAGGAAGGACTAGTTTTACACACAATACAGGACCACAGCAGAGTCCCAGGCTCAGCAATGTCCCTCAGCCCTGCAATCCCCTTGGAGGCCAGACCCCCTTCCTGCTGCAGGACAGATGGCTGCAGTGAGCCTAGGGGTTTCTTTTCCACCTCCCCTCTTCCCTATCCCCCAGCATGGGCAGCACATCCTCTTTGCCCAGCTCGCTGACCTGCACCAACAGCAGACATTGTTCATGTACCATAGAGCACAACACCACCAGTAGAGCGGGTTGGGCTAATTAACTAGGCAGCATTTAAAATGCCAGCCCGTGGTTGCTTGGAAATGTAAGCCAACTTTGGTATTATTTTCGAGCTTAGATTTTTTTGAATCCAAAATTCCATGTGACGGAAGAGATGGGTATTTAAACAGATGTCTGCAATTTCTTTAAAAAATAGAGATTGAGTTACAGATGGTAGAAAGGGCCTGAGAATTAAAAACTCCTGAGCTACAAGAAAATTTAGATGTTAGCAGAGCGATTTGCTGAAATGAATGGTCCTGCAATTCTGCATGTTTGAAAATAAAGTTTTCACTAAACATGTGAATATCTTTTCCCTTCGGCTTCTCTACTGGTGGCCTTGACTGTCACCACCATCATCACAACCAAGTTGCAATATGAGGGTCCTGTTTCTAACAGGCAAGGCACATAGTTCTTCCCTTTTAGTATCTCCTGTACAGTTTGGCCTGCCAGGAGCAAAAAATTTGATCTGAATTAGTTAAAAAAAACTAATCTCCCCCATCTGCATAACTGGTGCCTGATTGCTCTAACTTCCATTTTATAAATCACAAATCAATGGCTTTTTGTGATGTAAGCCTGGAAGAAAACCAGAGTCATCATCTGTACTCGCAGATAAAATGGATTTTTTTCTTCTCTTTTTGGGGGGATTTAAAACGAAAATGACAAAAATAAACTTTGAGTGAAAAAGCTGATTAATTCTACAGTGGCATATAGAATCATAGAATCAACTAGGTTGGAAAAGACATTTAAGATCACCTTTAAGATCCAACCATATGAAATGCAAAGGACTATGTATTGGAATGAAAAAACTGAGCACATTTGGTACAATTTTGAGGGGCAATTCAGGATCCAGCTCAACAGCTGGGAGACCTGTGCGTTGCTGTGAGCAGCTTTATGAGGATCTCCACTCATGCATATGTGCTCAAACCCCAGTGGCTTTAGGAGGAAACAAATACATAGACTCAAACACAAGCCGTAAGGAGGCTCCAACACGCAGCACTCCTCACCTGCTCTGCAGAGTCCCAGTCTGCCCATTGCCAAATCAATTTCAGAGAAGAGCAGCAAGACCCACTAGATGCAGAGAAAAGCTGTCACCTGAAGAGTGACCAACTTACTTTACAGTGGAGTGGACACAATCAAAGTGTCTACATGAATGAAAACATTAAGGAGAACTGTGAGTATCTGTTTTCTGTCTTGCCTTGTAAGAAGTATGTCTGTTAAAGGGAGCAAGATTTTCTCCCAGTATGGGGCCACCTTTCCAAATGTTCCAAAGGTTCAGCGAACACCCCTGGGTGTGTCCCAGGCTGGACTTCTAGTACACCAAAGTACAGAGATGCCTAGAGGATGCGTCCCAAATTGTTTATTAATGCTGACAGATGCTCTCTGACTACACCAGTATTATTAGAAATCCATCAGCCTCTTACAATTTTACAGCCTTCAACACTGTGCTAGGTACTCACATTCAAGGCTTGAAAAAGACTGAACAGCAGGTTTTCTGAAATAAAATTATATCTGAAATAAAATAGAGTGGCAAAGACGGCAATAGTGAAAGCCAAACAAAAGAAGAGGACAGAAATGTGGAGAGGGAGGAAGAGACCAGTGAGCTCTTTGCTTTTCAGAGTGCAGACTGAGTACATGCTCCTGATTGCTAGGTTTCTGAAAGGATATTCACCCTGTATCTAGGAATCAAAAAATGATACCTTTAGGAGGCCTGAGGGAATAGGAGAAATTTCTCATCTAAAGAAGTTACATCCATTTACAGAACATGGATATTTTTATTGCTCAGCTTGAATCATACTGAGGGATCCTGTGCCTTCAGTATTTTGAGTCTTCCTAACCGTGCCACAGGAACAAGAGCACACTTGTGAATACTAAATGAGGACTGAATTACCATCATGTACACATCCTGCACCGGAGCCAAATCGGAAGTGAAATATCATGTCACATATGAGAGCTTAAGAACTGATTAATTTTGATAGCATATTTATAGTTCTCATTTATGAGGAACTCAGAATACTTTAAGCAAATTGAATACTGAATTATCCTAAAATACTGTAAATCAATGGGAACTGTACAAGAATCAGGACCCTGTGATGGTGGAGTAGTTCAAGATGGGACTGTCTGTAGAGCAGTCACTTCACTCAGTACTGATAAACAGTTTGTGTGAGATCTGAGCCCTCTTCAGATCCATGGGGCTTTTACCCTTGTCTTAAATTGAGGCCAGGATTTCATCCCCTTTTTGGCAGAGGGCAACAACAGTGTGCCATGCTTCAGAAAGAGGAATATCACATCTCTCTGGAAGAATAGAGGGAATTTTAGGCTGAGGGAGTGCACTTGCAGAAACCCAAACATGAGAAGAAAACTGGGTTAACTTGCTATCTGCCACAACACATGTCTCAGGGTCCTTGAGGAATGGGACCACAACTCTGCCTCTTCTAGAAGATAGTTCTGAAAAGATCATAAGTCAAATGGGAAGACCTTAAAAACAAAAGCCAGCTACAAAATTTTGTATCATGCAAATTCCACAGCCAATTATGCTTCCATAAGCTTAAGCTATTTTTCATAATTGGGGATGAAAATACGCTCTTGAATGCAAGATTGGGAAAGATTAAAACATTAGAAAATTCTAAGGCAACTGCATTTCTAATGTCCAATTTTCATCCTACTGTGACACATGTAGTAAGTCCATTACTCCATTTTGATCCAACTCCATTAGACATTTGTAAGTCACAAGTTCATGAAACAGCTTTCAGATACTCACCAAAATGAGCTCATTAGTTGGAGAGAACTAAGACAAGACTTCTGTAATGAAAGGAGTATGTGATTTAGCAAAATGAAGTAAATGGTATAAAACCAGTGAAATAAAATCACCCCATTTATGGTACAAGTTTTTTCCACTAGATTGCTATTTTTCCCCTTCAGAGAATGCTTCCCCTCGCAGTTTCCCCAAGACAAGAAGAATAGTCACACCAAAGCAATATTCCAGGCTGCAGGCCATCATGAACACAAGAGGATTGTCACCTATGCCTACATGTCACCACCTCCTATCCTGGAGGAAATGGAACCTCACATTTGGCTGGCAGAATGGGGCATGGGAAGACAGCAGTGGTTAGGTAAGGAGTTAAATCTCCTTCAGCATCCACATTAACCATCTGCGCATGGTGAGAAGAGCAGATACGTGTGAGCAGTGTCATCTCACAGCCTTTTGAAAATGTCTGTGTAATTCACCCTGCTTTTTTATCCCCTGTGGCATAAACTTTATTTGAGTGTATGGGATTGAAATTCCATTTTGGTGTTCCAGACAACAGGAAATAGTTGTCTGTCAGAGTGGGAGACAGTTTCATTGCGCAGAGCTGGAGGGTGTTATGTTGCTGGTTTGAGGGTTCCCATGAGGTTCCCAGGTAACACTGGGCACACCCCCGATTATGACACACAAAGTTAAAGCAAGCAAACATTGCACCTTCCCCACAACTTCTAAACTTTCTTTGGAAGAAAGGAGAAGTCAACGTGAGATTTTTTAAAAAAGAGATGAAAATAATCACTCTTGATGGCAGCGTATTAATTATAACTTTGTGTGGGAGAAGTTAAAATCCTCTCTTCTGTGTGAATTGGGCATCTTTTCCCCACAGAAGTACTGTGTCTGTGTAGCACGGCCCTACAAACACCTGAATGAGCAGGCCCGTGGCGTTCCTATGGACTTGTGTCCTACGTGATGCCTGTCAGGCACCAGTGTCACCCGCGGGGTTAGGCAGCCGTAACAGAGCTGATGAGGGCAATTTTTCCTCCCGAGGGAAGGAATCATCCCTCTGTTTTCGTGGTACCTCTATGGGAAGGGTAGATGGCTGGAACAGATTTGGAGGGGGCTGAGGAGGACCAAAGAGAGTCAGTCCTGGTGCATCAGCACCTTGGGCTGAGTTGGGTGGAGGCTGGGTGAGAGCCCCGCATTCGGGCTCTGGGGCTGAGGCTGCCCGGGCCCGCGGCCCGAACGTGGCTGAAGCGGGGTATCGGACTCTCCGCGGGTACGGGCCGGGCAGGGGCGCGGGGAATGAGGGGGCTGCGTTCAGTCCCGTCGATTCCCTGGGAAAACGGATTCAAAGCGTGGCAAGCCGCGGGCAGAGAACCGCCTGCTCGTGCTCCACGAGTCATCCCCGGCGCAGCGCTGCCCGGGCTCGGAAGGGCATCCCGGGACCCGCTGGCGGATCGCAGCCGTGCCCGCGCCGCTGGGCAACCGCCCCCGGAGCCGCCGGTCTCTGGGTCTGGGCTGCCCCCTCCCGCCGCTGGGGTTTATCGGCAGCGGGCGGGGCCGGCCCCGCAACTTCACCCGAAGTTTTCCCGCGGCCCCGTCCCCCCACGACTGGTCGCGGCCCCGCGCACCGCGGACACGCGATGCTGACGCCCCGCTCCGGGGCTCGAACCCCCGCAGGGCCGCTCTCACCGCCGGCTGCCCGGTCCCGCGTTGGGAAGCGGAGGGGCCCCGGGGGCTAGCCCGCCGCCCCGCCCCGCGCCGCCGCCTCGCAGGGCGGTGGGTGCCGCGGGAGGCTGCTCGGTGCCGCCGCCGCCCGGGAAGGAGGTTATGTAAGGGGGGAGGGAGGCGGCGGGAGGAGGAGCAGGACGCCTCGCCGCCGCCGCCGTGCAGCCGGGCAGCCGCAGCCAGCCGGAGCCGGTGTCGGGGCTGGGGCGGCCGCATGTGCGAAGTGGGGACGCGGCCGCCGCTGGCCGCCGAGCGCGGGGAGCCGCCCGGGGGTGCCGCCGCCGAACGGTGCCGCGACATGGGGTGAGTCCGCAGGGCCCCGGCCACGCGTGGGCGCCGACCCCGAGTGAGCCCCGCGTCCCGCCCCTCACCTCCCCGGCCCCTCCGCAGGTCGCCCGGGTGCGCTCCGCGACCCCGGCGTTTTATAACGTAATTAATCATTTATCACCCGCTCGGAGCGGTGGCGGGGAGGCTCCCGCCCCAGCCACCGGCGGGGGAAAGCCGCTCCCGGCAGGTTACCGGGGGCAAAATCCCCGCTGGAATAAGCGGGGAAGAGCTGGGGGTATCGCGGCCCGAGGAAGGGAGCTGCGGGCCGGGGTCCGGTCCCTCGCCGGGAAGCCGTGGGCTCTGCGCGCCGGGCTGAGCGGCGAGTTCATTGTCAGATGTGTGATGCTCTGGTTCAGCGAGAGCTCTCGGCTGCTGGAGGCTCACAATAAACTTGCCTGAACTGTGCCAGTTGTCCTCTAATTTGCCTAAATGTCCCCCCTTGTCTTTTATTTTAAACATACTAGAAGTCTCTGATCACATGTAATCGCCTCTTGGAGAATTCATCTTGATCAGTCCAAAAATGAATACTGTGTTTTTCCCATCCTTTAACTTTAACTAGGGGACAAAAGCCCAATGCTGGCATTAGAGCAGTTCGTGAACTGAATCTCAGCAAACAGATGTTAACGTTGTGCTTTTGGCTTAAACTATATATAGGATTGAGATCCTCTCGACCAGAATGTCTTGGGGGATTCCAAACCTACACATTTAATTTGCTTTATTTTTATCCTATTATGTTCTCTTACACCTTTCCTCTTCCTCACGGCTCCTCACCCCTCTGTGGCAAGGAATAATCATTCTCCAGTTTCTGAGCTTCCTCATGCACTTCCAACTATGCAAACTCCCACTGTAGATTTGTTTGTTATTGTTAGTGATACAATTCGAGACCATATGGATAAATAATGAATTAAAATACCATGCATGTGTCTGAATTTGATACCCAGGAGTACTGAATGCAAGTACAGAGGCAGAGGGAGAAATAAGATCTAAATGAGTATCTCTCTGTGTATCACTTCAGGATTACAAGGGGCTCATTTGCTTCTTAATTAGGTAAAGTTCCACTGGAAAATAAACCAGAAACTGGCGTGGGGTTTGGAGAAAGAAGCAACAAAACCTTCCTGGAGCAGTACTGCCCTGCTGAGTCCAGGGTGGTCAGAAACATCTATCTAGGGGAAACTTGCCTCTGTCACTTACCTGGGCAGCTCTAAAGCAAATATTTGTGTGTTGTCATTTGTAACCATTTCCACGCTGGCAGATCTGTTTAGCTGAAAAGTTTTGCTGTGGCTTGGAGAGAACTGAGTGGACAATTGCAGTGGTCACCCACTCCCTTGTATATGTCAGCCGTAGCTCTGGGCTCGAAGTGCTCTGGCTCTGCATCCAGAGCTGTTCAAGCTGCGAAAGACTTGGAGTCTTTTGAGTGCTCTGATTGTGTGCCCTGTGCGCTCTGTGTCTGTGCTGCTATGTATGCAGTGCTGGGTCATGCAGACTTGTACAGGTAGAGGAGGCACATTCACCAGTCTAGTTCAATATCATGATTTAATGTGTTTCACTTAGGTAAGTTATTTCAGACTCAGCGCGGTGCATGTGAGATCAGTCTCCCAGCATCATTCACTCCCAGGGCTGTGGCGTGGGTTGTACACCCTCATACGCTCTGTACAGAGTGCACACAAGGGCTTTTGTGGGTTTACATTTTGCCAGTGTCTCACGTCATTATCTTGCCATTCATCCTCCTGATACAGAGAACTTGGAAGTACATTTGTGACAGTGCTGTTGCAGCTATGGCTTAGCACGTGTGGCACATGAGAGAGCTCCCCCACGTTTCTCCCTGTTCCATTGCTGCTGTTAAATCCTTCACCTCTGCGGGATTCAGCTTTGCCTTCTGTGAAATGGGCGCTCCTGTCCTCATCTGTCTATGTGAAGCATGTTGTGATCAGAGCACAGAGATTAGTCTGTCTTACTTGGAAGAATATGTTTTGTCCCAGATATTCCAGTGGGATTTGCTTCCTGGGCATATTTTGGTGTCACATAAGGTGACAACGACTGTACTCTTAGCTCTTAAAATGTTTTTTCTTTTCTTTTTTCCCCTTTTCTTTTCCTCTTGGGGGTGACCATTGCTAATGGTTCATTTCAGTGCTGCCTATGGATTTGGCAGTGACTGCTGTGAAACCTGATACAGCTACTTGAGCTCAGCAAAGCTATTTAAATTGCTTATTAGGTGTGAGCTGAGCTATTTAAACTGTTGGTTTAGTTCACCCTATCAGGCGGCAAGGTAGTGTCAAGTTTTAGGAAAGTAATTTACATGTTTAAAAAAAAAGGTAAAGCCTGTCAATTCAGGGACTGTGAAAACAATGTTGTAAAAACCCCAAAACCCGCCAAACAAAAAGTGTCCAGGAAAAAAACCCTGCTTCTGTGCCCATTATCCCTTCTGGCTGAAAACCACTGGGTTTAAGTCAAGCCACTGTTAAGGATCTCACTGGACAAATGTTTACTTTAAAGGGAACAAATAGTCTCCTAAATCAGTCTCCTAAATCACCACTTTCTTCTACCCAGTACATCTGATAACTGCTGTTGCTTCAGTAGTCTCAGAGATTAAACTTTAGCCATTTCAAAACCACGATGTCATGTATTTCCAGCTCTAGAAATCTTTGCCTGAAGTTGCCACCAGATTTGTCTCTGGGTATTGCAAGCCAAGGGCTAACACAACCAAGAAAGTGGCTCCCTTGTTCGTGGCTCTGGCTTTAGAGAGCTGTGCCTGCTCATCTAATAGCTGTGATCTGATTCAATTTGACCTCAATTTAAGCAGTCTTAAGCTAACTTTCCAGTTATAAAGATGGTTCAGGTTTAGTTATTAGATGATTTAAGGAGATGTTGGATAGCTGTTTCATATGTGCTTACATTCTTTTACTGGTTCCATTTCTTTAGTATCTTTTTCTTTCCCTCTCTGTATGTTACAAAATATTTCTTGTTATGAGGTGTGTGACAAGTATCCACTTTGGATTAGACCTGTAAATCACTTCACTGCTGCTGAAGCTGTTCTTTATATTATCTGTTGGATTAAAACTCAACTAATTTAAATACCTTCCAGCAATAAAATGGAATTTTAAATCTGTTTTATAAATCATAATCAAAATGAAAATCAAGCCTCTGTGTGTTAGAAATTATTGCAGAAAGCTGTACAACAATGTAGAATTGTGTGCTGCACAAGCTAATGATGAACTAGCTCATAGTACACTTTCCTTTTGGCTGATATGAGATGGCTTCTCTGTGATGCTTCCACAGGGGCTAATGTGGTAAATGAGTCCCATGAAGCTGGGATCCACCCATACCTCCCCCAGGTGGGCTTTGAGCCCACACCTTCCTCCTGGAAGGTGGGAAAATGGGAGTTTCCAAGTCTGTATCAAGCAGTGAAATACCCTTATCTTAAGGAGACTGGCCTCATGAACAGAATCCTTCCCCTCCTGTAATTCTTTCATGAGAAGGTACAGTTGGGGGCCTATATTTCTGAGAGTAGTCATATGTAATGTTTTTATTATGCAGTGACATTTAAGAGCATCAGGAAAGCCTTCCTTGCACTCTTCCCTTCTGCTGTTGGCAATAGTAACGTCCATTGGCCAACATAGGGCTCTATTTGGGGAGTAAAAGGCAAGCAAATGGGAGAATGAGGAAAGAAGAAGGTGAAGAAAGCAGAAGACGTAATGAAGTTAGTGTTACAGGAAGACACTAATTTTGGACGGTGTTCAAAGCTGGCCTCTCGTGGTACTAGCAGTACTTTAGATTCCATGGTGATAAGCTTTGCCTAAGAAGCTCTGTAGTGGGGAAGAGTGTGTTGCAGAGGAAATTCACCCTGGCCATCATCCAGCTCCCACTGAAATCCACAGGAGTCTCACACCAGCTCCCTCCAAAGTTTGTCTGAGCCATCTGTCCATGTGGGAGGTGGGCATCCTGGGACCCAAGAGCGGCAGGCAGGTAAGGGCACCTGGGTTTCACTGCAAAGCCAGTGTCCCTCAAAGCAGGGCTGGGGTGAGTGTATGCTCAAACACAGCTGAGTTGGTACTGTGAGCTCAAGGACTCTCTTTTGAGGTTTTGAGGACATCAGCTTTGGTTCAGTTCCTAGCCTAGCTCAGGGGGATAGGTTGCATCAGGCATCATCCAATTGGTGATGGTGTTCCAGGAAAGGGGCTGAGATTTGAGAGATGCCGAGGCTGTTAATCTCATGGGTTTTGAAGCAGCTGGCTGGGGATGCTTGATTCTTCATAGCTTCAGTTCCATATGTAGCTATTCCCATTTTGCAGACTGGATATAAACTGCTGCTGTTCTGACTTTGGGTATTCAGTATCTCTAGATACCAGTGTCTGTACAAAATCCAGTGGAAAAGTTGGATCCAGAGAACTCAGGGTTCTGTAACAGTATGTTGGGTTCACTGAAATGGATGAAAAACTCTGCTGACTTCAACAGTATGTATAAAACCTGTAATGTGTAGTCCCTTTCTTACATTTAACATAATTTAAATAAAGACAGAGAGGCAGGGAGCTTGTTGGTGTGGGAGAAAAAAAACAAAACAGAGCGAATAGCTAGATCATCACCAGGATTTGTGTGTGCTTAGGGCTTTGGTGTGGTTGCATTCAGGTGAGTGAACAAACCTGTAATGCTGGAGTGTTTCATTCAAGTCTGCCATCAAGTGAGAGACTTTGTCACCTCTCACACAATTATATGAGGAGCAGATGAGGAGTACAGATAGAGGCACGTAACTGAATTTTGGCAAAGACCTCCTGTGTGAATAAGGTCCAAGGAAAACATGGGATTGGGAGAAATTACTAAACAAGCTAATGAAAGAGTAGCAGAAGGAAATGATGAAGGAATGACTGGTATGAAAGACACAACAGGTTGAGAAAAAAATTCTGGGGTCTGCTGGAGGTAAGTTCAGCAAACGACAACAGGAAATGGTCTGCCAGTTCCACAGCTAGTTTGTGTGCCCTGGTGCAAATTACACCAAAATTTGCTCACATAGCCCATGCTGTATAAAGAGTGGACACAAAGAAAACTTAATGCTAAGAGAGTGATCACAGTCAAGTTGCTTTCAGGTACTTACCTAATTAATTACTACTGTTAATATAATTAGCACTTGAGGAAAAAAATTATAAATAAAATATCCTCCTCAAAGTTGGGATGTCCCTTAAGCCCTTCTCTCTATTTGAAGAGAGGATGGTGAGCAGGTCTCCTGACAACAAAGGCATCATTTGAAATGTTGAGAATTATTTGATGTTTGGTTCCTTTAAACTGAAAGTAGTTTTAACTGGTTCAAGATCTGACAAAGTGTTCAAGCATATTCCCAGCATGCCTGAAACAGGCATAGAAGAGCAACGGTGTTGCTGAGAACCCAAGAGCACGGGCATCAGCCTGGTTTTACATCTAGATTTTCTGCAGTGTTGTGTATTCATGTATTCATTTTATTCATTCATTTGGCTCTATTAATGCAATACTTACAGGAGCCTCACCCATGAATGTATGTTTAAGGACACGTAAGTGTTTTGAATCAGCTGTTGGTTTTCCTGTTAACTTTGTGATAGGGCGTGTGCAGAGTGGGAAGGTCTTCAGTCCCAAAGATTGCTACGCAGGCAAATCTCTGCTTGCTTTCACCTCTGAATGCTGTCCGTTGCTTTTGTGCACTTTGTGCACTGCAAATACAGCATGTGACTTGTTTATACTCTGTTTTGGTCGTGGCTCTTTAGGATGTAAATGTGCTTAGGGGAATATATTTCAACTCTGTTTCTCTGATAATTCGGCTGTACCCTGTAAATAGCTGACAATTCTGTTATTAAATCTCAGAATGTGACAAGGCCACTGCCTTCAAATGAAGACAGGAAGTGTTTAAGCTTGAGTATTACAGAAGCACTTTTAATGGCAAAAGCAATTAGGCAGGGAATAGACTATTAGTATCAGGCAAGGTTACTGCTGCGCCATAGCCACACATCACCCAGCACAGGTTAGAGACAGTGTGAGTAGCGGTTGTGTAATATGTACTAATGCAAAATGTACAAGATGAGATTGGATGATGCAGTTGATCTTTGATTATATTTTTGGTGACACATCCTAGCTGCTCTCTGCCTGTTTGTAAGAGAAATCTGCCCGCTGCTGTTGGCTCAGATGCTCTGTGCTTAGCTCATGTGTGACACGAGTCACTGGCTGCTTACTCCTCATTGACGTAGCAACTATTAGAGGCTGTTGGACCCTCTTGCATCACTTGGAAATGCTTTGTAATGGTAATTTTGCCACTGGGGTAGGGATTAAAATGAAGACAATATTTTAAATAATTGATGCTTGAGGTGTTGTAGGATTTGTTTAAATCAAAAATGGGTCTTGCTGGATGACATCACTGAGCGGGACAGCCTGCTTAATGACTCATAGGGGAGCAGGAGGCTCTGCTGTGTAGGTGTTTGAGGATTTGTGGGCTTCATGGTGAAGGCTGGCAAGACCAGGAGCCTTAGCTGCAAAACAGCTACGGCTTTATCATGAAGAACGAGCAGATTTGAGACAGGGGAAAGAGGGCCTGGCAATGGAGGTGCGAGCAGAAGTGACTGCTGGTAACAGTGCAAAGCTCATTCACTTCAGTGGTAACGCAACCTCCTTTCCTGCCTCCCACACACACTAGTCTCATTTTATTTATTTGACGTAGCTTATCAAAATGCAAGATTGTATGGATTTCTGAAGGGACAAACTGTTTTCTTTCCGTCTGGAAGTTTCACTGCAGCCTGCAGAATTTAGACACACGAACCCTGCTGCAATTCAAAAGGCATTATCTGTAGAAGTTGCACTTTTATGCCAGCACATCAAGGGGCCTGAGCAAGCCTCTGGAGCTGCTAGGTGTTAGTATTTGCATTATAATAATAGAAGTCCTGCAACTGCATTCTTATCAGGCAAAGTTCAGAACATCAGTGCAGCAAGACAGCAAAGGCCTCTATGGAATGCATTTAAAAATACGTAGCCAGCTTGTAAAATACTTTTTCCTAAAACTGCTTCTAGTTGTAGTGAGGATCCTTCCTTATGGGCTGTGAAATGGTGTGTGAGTACCTAGTCTATACATACTTGTTTGTCTCTGCTTAACACTTTGCAGTAGATTCTTCTCAGATATGAAACAGTTATTTCTTGAGGGGAAAAATAGATATGGCTTAAAACTTATATGGCTCTGAAGGGAAATATTAATAATATTAGGTGGAGGTGTGAGCATCTTATTTTCAGTATTCATTACTTATTGTTTCACCCCTGGAAGAAGAACAGGTAGGGTAGCCAGAAATGGGGGTATTCAACAAGGCTTTTCCTTTTGAAAACAGTACTTCAAGATGCACACTCTCTGTCTTTGTATTAATCTTGTTGCAGTGACTGGCTCAAGTTCTTTGCTGTTGGTGAGTTGCTCTGTAACAGCAACACTTTGTTTGTTGCCTTTATTTCATTCCCTGGTCTTATCAGGCTTTTGTATTCCGGCTTCCCACTACAAATCTGTTGCACACGTCTAAAATGTCTCCCTGTAGCTGTTTAAGTGACAACATGTGATCTGTTTTGTGATACTGAAAATTGTCAATGAAAGCAGTTGAAAAAAACCGGAGAAATTCTCTGGGATGAGATGTGCAGAATGTTCCCAGCCAGCACCCAGGGCTGTGCTGGGGCTCTGGGCTGCTGGGAGGGAATGTGGGGAAGAGTCTGACACCTTCTTATTGTTTATTTTGGAGAAGATGATGTGTGAAGAGGAGGTGGGAGCTTTGTGCGGGTGGCTAGTTCAGATGCTGGTGCAAAGATGGCAACAGCATAGTTGTCGCCCTGTCTGCTTTGACATCACTCCGTCTCTAACCAAAGTGTACCTATCCACTGCTCCTCCAGGTAAAGCCACCACCTCTTACACCTTCACATAGCCCAAACTCCTGGTAGCCCCAAAGCTGAAATACTCCTCCCTGACCTGCCAGGAGGTTTCTGCCCAGACAGGGCAGCCCCAGTGTGCTCACAGGCACAGGGTACACCCAAAGGCACAACCACTGCCCTTCAGTATACAAGGAGGAGATAAAAGCATCTTTGGACTCCATTTAGGTGTGTGTGTAATCCAATGATTGTCATAATTAAAGCCCTCTCCTCCAGCTAGGATAGGGAGAGATTCCTTCTGTTATGAAACAATAAAGGAAATTCAGCTGCTTGAAACTTTACAGCACACAGGTGAATGAGAGCTTTCTCTTTTAATGATTATTTTATCTTGTGTTTGACAGCTGTTTGTCACTAATGTAGTCCATTACCAGAGATAGCTAATGTTCTGTTGCCTGTTGTTGATATGGGTGGTCTTCAAAAACTTGTATTTAAGGTATGTTCTAGAAATGTTAACACATAAAAAGCAGTCTGGTTTGGTTTATGGTGCTTTTCAAGATGAACAGAAATTGGCTTGCCTGGGAGTGGGGATTTGATAATTCTCTACAGCCACCCAAATTCAAGAAAATTCAATTAAAAGCTTGAGTCTGTAATCCCAGTTACACTGAAACACAATAGCTGCTGTGCAGGGGTCAGATCCCACATTCCAGAAAGGGAGTTATTTGGGGTGGATGGGGAGGCTGCTTACCTCCTGCCAGGCAGATCCAGAAGTGTGTGAGTCCGTGCTTCCACGAGGAACTTTCCTTTATCCTCTGTCCCTCTTGCACCTTCCTCTGTGCTTTGTATCAGGGTAGTGGGTTTGTGCATAATGTGAAAATCCACTTTGTCTTTTGAGAGATCTGAAGGACAAATTATGTCTTTAAAGTTTCTGTGCGAACCTCAAAGGCGTTCCCTGGGCAGAAAGTTCTGAGTATCTGGTTTTTGAGACCTTCAAAATTGCATGTTATGGAAGATGTATCAGCTTTCAAGGACTTTGTTGTACACAGCCTGATGCTCTCAGCAATCTCTCTTGCTTTGTTTTGCCTCCCCAGACTGGTTTGGCAGAGGGCTGTGGGGTGGGCTTCTTCCTTCAGCTGGACCGAGCTCCTTGTGAAGCCTGCGGTAAACACCTCTCCTGTGGTTGTTGTTACTGGCTTTTCCCTCTACAGACAAGATGTAGTCTGAATTTTTCAGTCTTGGAGAAGTAATCCTGCATATGTATTGTTCAGATCTTTGCACAAACTTCTCTCCATTGAGTTAGAAATTAGCATTTCAAATTCTATGGGGGAGAAGTTGCCAAAGTTTTTATATTTTAAGCTTAGAGTTTGGAACAGAATCAAAATATCTAATCCACTTTACATTCCCTGCTTAGTCTTTCCTCCCTGCTTTATGAATAGGCATCCTTGTCCTTAGGAGGTAAAGCAGTGTTGTGCAACTCCATAAGGCTTCTCCCATGAAATATCAAAGTAACATTGCCCTAATTTGCAGCACACTTTCCAGTAACTGTTAAATTAGCAGGAGTGGCATGAGGTTGTACTGGAAAGAATTTATACTCATCAACTGCTTTGCAGAATGACCTCTGATTTATTGGCCAGAAGAGAAAATAGACACATGACTGCTGGGAATGATTTGGGATGGTTCAGTGCTGCCTGTTATCCCTCAAAAGAATGGCTGATTTACATGAGTTAGAGTGGTCCAGACTTTGTACCTTGAATCTAAGTTACTTCTCCTCCCATTCTTTCCTTTTTTCATATCCTGTTGGCACTCCTCCTTCCCATGTGGTGACTTTGGAGCTGCTGCCTCTCCTTGCAGGTGGACAGCCCAGCCAGTGCCGGGGAAACAGCAGCTCCAAGCCTTGGTTGAAGTGTTGGCTGGGGAGGCACATGGAAAAACACAGGGCTAGTGTGGGTTGTCTAGGGAGAAACAGGCAACTGAAATGCTCTTCTGCTGCCTTTCAGGGGGTAGTAAAACTTCCTAAGGGTAATCTGTGTTTAGAAAGATCTGTAATAGAGGCCTTACAAGTCAAATGAATTTAATTCTTAGGGTGCTAAAGTGTGAATGTGCAAAAAGCATAGTAAGAATTTCTCACCAGTTGGCACCTTCTCCTCAGTGGCTGAGTGAGTACTTGATCCATTCTGCATGCTAACACCAGGCACTAATTTTAGATCACAAAGACTATGACAAGTTCAGTTTCTAGCTGTTGACTTGCTATAATTTACTTATGGCAAATAGGGGAAACTCGTGCATGAACTCTTTTTCTCCCCACAGCTAGGGAGGTCTCGGCTTCTGCTAACTAGGAGTGTCCTACCATGAGAGTGCCCTCAAAACAAATTCCTGCAGGATGCAAGACATGATTTTTTAATCCTATTTTAAAACAAGTGTTCAGATTTTTGTTCAGATAATTAAGCAGAAGGTCATTTAAGTTGTGTACTGTGAGTTATTATTCCAGCATAAAAATCTGTCTAGAATTTACGAGCTGATTTTGCACACATTTGTTTGGCATAAATAGGCAGTAGCTTAGAGCTGGAGAGGATCAGGTCTCCAGCATGTACTCTCCCGTTGTTTTGAAGTGTGAATTCACTGCTGCGTAAATCCCATAAAAGGTTCAAAGCTCCACAGCAAAAGCGTTAGTAAAGGATGCAGCCATAAGCAGGCTGTGTCATTTGGGATGTGTATCAGCCTGACGTGTTATCCATCGGGTGCTTTGTTAGCATTTGGTAAATACGATGAGCTACTGGCTCCATGCTGAAGTGGCACTGCAGAGCTTAGCAATGGTTTATCCGGACTGCAGGGAGCAGGATGAGCCTCTGGTCACCATGCAGCTGGCTTGTTTTGTTTCACAGGATTACTGGGGCATGGTTCTGTCTTCTCCCAGTTGATTCCTCTTCTTCAAGTAGACATCTAACTGCATATTGCGCATGTGTAGTCCTACTCCATGGACCCTACTGCTCGTGGGCCAGGGCTTGGTATGTGGATATCTTTAATAATAGGACAATAACTTCAGTGTGTTTTCAACTCGAGAGTAGAGAAGGATTTAGAATAAAATAGCGGGAAAATAAAGTATATGTATCAGTGCTGCCAGCTCACAGGGCAGCCAGCATATCAAGCAGTAAATAGTGGCAACTAAATAAGGGCAGTGCAGAATAGCTAAAATGAGGCATGTTATCCCCTGGCTATCACAGCAGCACTGTGCTCCAGCTGAGGACCCAGCACACAGCCAGTTTCATCAATAACTGTGTGATAGCCGCAGGACCTTGAGCCCGCACCAAACGGGAATCCTGGGACAGAGCCCAGCCCCAGCGTGCAGGCCCATCCATGCCCATCGTTTTTATCCCAGTTCATGGAAAGAATATTTTATATCATCTCATCTCTTTAAACATTTTGGTAAGTGTTAATATACTTTCAGTGCAGTGGAAATAATCACCATATGGCTGTAAGATTTACCATCTGTCCAGAGATGCTGAAATACAATTAGTCCCTGTAGTCCATTTATCAATCTATAAGTGACAGTGTTCACAGTCCTGGCAACTGTGTCTGCTGACAGAATCAGCACTTGTATAGGCCTACCTGTCTGGCCCTATTATGATCAATATATAAATGAGAGAGAAAAAATCCATTCATTCAGCTGTGTCTTTCGTCCTTGACAGAAAGGGTTAAAAAAAGTCTGTATTGGTGTAAAAGAGACTTGGGAAATGGTATGCCTTGACTTTTGTAGCACTAATTGGATTTTTATGTCCAGGAGACCTTAATTTCATAAGGCAAAGCCAGATTTACTTGCAGTCTTTCAAGAAATAACAGCAGGACAGAGTGTGTGACAGAGGAAAAAAATATTATTAAGTCCTCTCCTGTTGTATTAACTTCCAAAGCACAAAGAAGCTAAATGTTCTAAACATGAGAAATGTGATCATTAGCATCAGGCAGGTAAGAATTCATTTTTCCAGTGTTTCTTGTTTGATTTCATAAAAGGGAGAAGATGGTTTTTCAGCAGAGCGAGTAATTGTTGGGAAAAAAAAGGTCAAGCCCTTTTAATTTTAACATTACAAATGATCTGACAGTATCAGGGGTCTGACTTTGCTCCTGCAAATCCAGGTGCTTGTGGGTATCCCAGCCTGGCCGCTCAGGACTGTTACCTCCTTAAAACTTGTATTAGATTTGTAGTGACCGATGCATGTCCAGAAAATAACTTGTTTGCTTTTACATATTACCGGGACTCATCTTGTATAATAAGTTTATGATGAGAATGTGTGCTATGTTTTGTTTCTTGTACAAATTTTCAGCCAGCCCACACTAATTTTTGAGAGTCTGCTGACAGGAGAATGTCTTTTTCTTTTTTTAATTTATTTTATTTAAAACTATGTATGCATTATAGCCTGTACATACGGAACCTGCATTGCTTGAAAAATGCTGATATCTGAAATTGAATCCTCACATAACCCACACCTCACATAACCCATACCTCACATAACCCACACCTCACATAACCCACAAAGTTTGAGGCATTTGCATGCAGAAATCAGAAGTGCCAAGGGAGCAGGACTGCAGGGATCAAAATAGTTGGCTGTTGAGGTTCAGGAATTTCTGGGGTAAGTTTCTCCCAGTATTACCTGTAAGTATGTGCAGGTTATAGTATTAGCAAGTTGTAGAGGTTTGTTTTGTTTTTTTACTGCTATGAAGGGGGGGGGGGGGGGGGGGGGGGAAGGAGGGTGTTGTGACAAGGGGAGTAGTGGGGTTTTTGTTTTGTTCATACTGTGTTTCTCATGAATAACCTGTTAGTTAAGTTTTTCAGACTCAGTAGTTTTTCCCTCTGTAGCTCAGGAGATTACCAGAGGATACTCACTTTTGTGCTGGTGTTGCTGACAGCTTTTTATACCAACAAATAAATGTACATATCTGAGAGCTGTACCGTAAATCTGATGGCAACAGATGGTGTTATATTTTTAAAGATTAAAGTGAATAAACTTCTAAATGCTTGAAATTTCCTATGCATTTTTAACTTGAAGCAAAAGAAATGTGTCATTCCATGATCTTATTGATTGCTAGTAAGTACGTTAGTTTCAAGAACCAAGTCGCAGTTCCTTAGAGAGGTGCTGCTGCTGTGCTAGCAGCAACCAAAGTACTCTGGTTGTTGATTGTCTATTAAAATTGCCAGCAAATAGAAATCTGCTTTTTTCCAGATGGTCTAATTCCAGCTGCACTGGGAGGGGAATGACTGGCTTTAGCTGTGCTTGTTTGTGCCCAGCACCTTGCCCTTTCCCAACTACAGCTGTGGGGTTCCTGGCTGTGAGCATGGGGATGCTCTTGCGCTGGAACCCTCTTTGCTGTTCTCAGTACACTGTCTTTGACTACATTTGGCAGTTTTTGTCTTCTAGATGGTTTGCTGTAGAAGAAGACTGGTAGTAACAAATCTATCTAAACATGGCAGTGCTGTTGCCAGCCCAGTGCTGTTCTCAGCACGGGCAAGTTGATACATGTATGGAAAACCCAGTGTGGGCATTGGTTTGCATCCTTCTAATCCCCTCCAGAGTAAATTGCTTATTCTTTAATTGCTTTTCATTTTTGTGTGCTTAAGTTTCATTAAAGGTATGTATCTTTGTATTAAACGATCTGTTGGCACCCTTTTTAGTGCAGTCTAATAAAGCACTCAGACCTGAGTGTTTTATTAGCCCAGGTGCTCTGACAGCATCTCTGGTCACAGCATGTACCAGCACAGGGTGCACACCGTGCCCTGCCTGTGCTGCCTGCACATGGTGGTGGCCACCCGGTCAAGCAAAGCCGTATCATTTGCTTGTGACGTTATGGTCTGTAGAATTCCTTATTTGATCCTTTAGGCAGTAGATAAAGAGTTATACAACTTGTTCTTTAAACTGAACTGGTTGGCTTTTTTTTCCCTGTAGTAGAAGTAGAAGAAAAGCCTTAGGGGAGAGCATTTGAACAGGGCATGGGAAAGCATATCGATAATTACATGCATGGATTAGTGCGTGAAAGAACTCCCCTCCTAGGATCTGCTTAGTTCTGTGGCTTTTGAAATAATGGAGTGTTTAATCATATTATTTTTCAATAATGAAGTTTTGATTATGCTACTGATTAAAAAAACAACTTTTCAGTTGATTTTTTGTGTAGATAACCTCATCTGCCATGCACATTCTTATAGCATGGGAGGAGCAAAAGTCCTAAACGTAAAGATGCTGCCCTGCTAATGTCAGTGGGTTTTACAAGCACAAACACCCACATGGGTTTTCACATCAATCTTCTGGTTTTAGTTACAGTGTATTTTGATGGTGTATCCTCTGACATTTAATCTCTTCATTTTTTAAATAAACACCAAATAGCACACGCAACCTCGGAGTATTCCCGCTTTCTGCCACACTGAACACATAGTGCAGGATTAATAATGGTAATGTAGCCTCCACTAAAGGATTTTCTTTGTGGTTACAAATGCAAAGTAAATTACTGTTCTCTTCCAAAATTGTGTCATGTTATTTTTCTCTTCCTTGATCATTTCTCACCAGTGTTAGCTAACAGGTACTCTGTATGCTGTCTGATGTGTGGTGAGGAGGCCCAGGAGTGACTGGGGCTGCTGGCACCTCACTTCCTCTTTTTGGATGGTGCTCGAGTAGTTTCATGCATTTCAGATCTTCACTGGCTCCTTACTTCTCCTTGTAAAACAACACAACCAACTGCCATGGTGTTTTACCTGTGCATGAGAAAATTCATGGTGCCGCAGAGCCGTGGTTTCATTGGGATTTGGTTGGGCTGCTCTGACAGCAGGTGAGCAGAGTGTTTCCCATACATGGGGTACCCGTGGGCTGGCTTATCCCAGCACACACTACTGTAATGAGCTGTTGTGGGGTCCTTCCTGCTCAAGCCTCCCTGTGCTGTGGCAGAGGGTCTCACCAAGAGCTTTCCAGAGCAGTCCCCAACATGTAGAAGGCAAGGGCCGTGTGTGCCAGTGCTTCATCCTTCCCAACACCAGCTGCATGGGGGAAATTTTGGTGCATGCAAGCAGGTCTGTGAGCCAGAGATGGGGAGTAGTAACAAAACCAGTGTCTCCTGGGTTTGTGCCTGGTTGAGGACTGCTGGCACCAGGCAAGGTGCAGAGGCAGGCTGCTCTCCTTCTCCGACAGACTTGCGCTCTCTACTCCCAAGATTTACACTTTCAATTTACAATGGCAGTCTCTCGCTGAAATATTACAATGCAAACATTGTGCCACCAAGGAGGCTGTGCTAAAAGCATTAACTCTACTGGAGCAGGGGGGAGCCCAGCGGATGTGTTTTTTAACCGATCCAGAGAAATAGGGAAGTTGTTTATGTGCTGATGCAGTCTCATTTGTCAACAAGGGTAGGAGAGGTGCTGGGGGTAAACAGAGTCCAAGTTTGAATTTAATCCTATGTAAATGGGAGACTTTGTAAACATTACTGGGGTGCAAATTTATGAATCTTTTTTAAATGTCTGCTAAGGAAAAGTCACTGAAATAATCAGAGTAACACAATCAGTTTCACACATGCCTCAACTTGTTGGGTTTTTTCCTAATAAATAACCTTACCTGTGGAGGATTAGTTCAGGGTCCCCTCAGTTCCTGTCACTTGTCTATCCACAGTGTCTTGAAAGGTTAATGGCCATCTGGAGATAGCCCAAGAATGAAGTGTGAGCTTCTGCACTGCCCACGTTAAGCCTTTCAATTTGTAGATTGACTTCATAAAGGCATAATGGTATTGTGAGATCTCACAGATGTTACAATGATTTTCATACCGAGAGCTTTTGTCCTCAAGTTTTATTCTTATGGACTTACTCAGAAATGAGAGTTTAATTAACGTCTGTGCTTTTAACAGAAAAATCCTCTTTAGCTAGCTGGGTTTTTTCTTGATTTTTCTGACTAAGTAACTGGAACTATTATGTTTCCTACAAATGCAAGAAGCACTTTTGCTAATTACATTCCATCGGTTGAAATAATAATGCCTGTAAAAGAAGGGAGCTTGATGGACTTTTTTGCATGAATTTCCTATATTTCTGCAGGTGAAGTGATATCAAATCTACCATAAAGTGGGCACCAGAGAATCATGAATGTGGTTATTTGAACGAGTTGCATGACCTTGCCCTTGATTAGTGCTGCTGCCAGACTCAGCACTTCTTTTCAACCCCATCATGAGATTGGTCTGCTTACAAAATAAGAACTTCAGCAGCTGAAAGGCTGAAAAGAAGGACTTTGAGTAAATTATATTTTAAAAATAGCTGTTTTCTTGTTTTCTTTTTTTTAGGGACAGCGTTTCTTCTGTAATACTGGTCTGGCTTTTTCAGAGGTTGTTCCATGTACTCTGCTATGTACCCATAGTTCCACCCTGGAGCAGAGAACAGGGCTTGGCTAGCAGAGTGCCAACAAATGCAGTTTAAGGGGTGCCTGCAATTATCTTATTTTTTGCAGAGAGAAGAAAGAAGAGCAAAAACCAAGTGCAGTTGTCCCCTCCCAGCCCAGCCTATTGCACTGGACCAGTTCTCCCATCCCTTCTGTACAACAAATATTAAGGTGTCCCTCTTCTCTCTGTGCTCACCCTTCCTGTCTTGTGTTGCTCAGGGTTGATTCTCTAAAAAGTAATTTTAGCTATGAAAATACCTGTGTGAGGAGGACTCTTTGCATTGCAGGACAAACCGGAGCTGCCCAGGTCTGTGGAGCCACCAGTGCTTGACTGCAGGAGGGTGGTTTGCAGGGCTGGCATTCTGTCCCACCTTCCTCCACATTACGTAGGAGCAGTTGTTAAAACCACTGATAACTTCTCTCTGGTCTGTTAATTTTTACGGTAGTCTCTTGTTGAGTGGTGAATATTCAGCTGTTGGTTTAATCTTTTAAATTCATGTAGTCAAAACCTTTGCTAGGTAGAAGCTCTGGTATAAAACAGCCCTGCAATGATGGTGATAGCAAAGCTGCAGAGAGGAAATGAGGCGATTTAATTTTATTTCCAGGCTCGCTACTGGCTCCGTTATCCGTGGATGCCATCTCGCTCCCGATGGCTGTTTCCTCAGGTGTAAAATGGAGCCATTACCCACCTGCTTGCTTCATGCTGTGAGTTTCGCACCCTTGCAAGTTGAAACAGGCTCTTCACTTCTGCTGGTTGTGTACACTGGCACAAGGCGCCACAGCCTGCCTGTCATAGCCGATGAGAGCTGAATGGCCTGGGTTGATTAGCATACCCCAGTTTGGGAAGGGAGCAAGCTGCTGGCTTTTGTAATGGCTGTTTGCTGCTGCCACATCTGTAAACTGTGCAGGTTTAGCATTCCCCTCTCCCCATCAATGTGTATTGCCCTTGCTGACTGGGGCCAGCCTGGTTCCTGACCCCAGCCATGACCCAGGCAGGGATGGGCATAAAGGTTGCAGTATCTCAGGGAGCTGGCCTGAGACGGTGAGTTTGCTTTGTCTGTGGCATGCGTGACTTGTCTTGACTGGAGTGCTTATGGCGAGGCAAGGAGGGGTCCTGCGACTCATCCTCAGTCGTCATCAAGAAGCTAATTCACGTGGTTTTTCACTTCCTGAAAAGATTTGATCCAAGATGGTGCAAGCGTTCAGTATGCAACAGGCTGGAAGACAGCAGATTCTCCCTTTTGCTTTGAGCAAAGATTAATTTCATGTACAAACCGCAGCCGGCGTGCTCATTACCATGTGTGACACCATGAACTGTAACTTCTCCCCACAGCAATTACATCCTTCATCAGAGTAAATCCTTTTCTTGAATTTTGGTGTTTTGGGGAGAGGGATTTTTCAAAAGCTTGAGGTGTGTGTATGAACAAGTGAGTAGTGTTATGGGTAGACAAAACAGTATTTTCATAGGTAATTTTTAGGCATCATTACTTGCCTGTACTCTCATTGAGATGAGTATTTCAGATAGGAGAAAAATCTCCATCCGTGAGCTTGGGGGCCATCATGCAGTAAAATCTAGGCAGGCAAGACAGGAGCCTGGCAGGGCAGCAGCATCCCAAGGGCGTGGGGACCCCTGGTGCCAGCTCTGCTTCCGTCTGAAGAGGGGGACGTTTGAGACTTCTGGGGTCTTGGAGGAATGACTGGAGACCTTGCTGCTTTCAAGGGACCAGATATACTTATGCAGTGTTCTTTGGGACTGAAGGTGCAAGTTTGCCTTGCTCATGTGCTCTTAGCCCTTGGAGCTGTGCATGCGTTTTTGAGAAGTCAGAGGCACAGGTAATGCTTGGTGGCTTTGGGAGATGGTGTCATTACCGTCCTGCTTTCACACTGGAGGTGAGGGTGGCTGTCAGGGACAGTAGAAATGCCATGGTGGGAACAGCGCTTCTCCGGTTAGCAACATTGATTATTTTTTCATTATCATAAATGCACACAAATGGCACTCTAAAACATGTTATATGTGAAGCTATACGTAAAGGATTAGTTCTTTTCATTGCATTGTCAGGCAGTAGTAGCAATGATCAATCCAGATAAGTACTGACACCAAAGTTTTCGTGGTGTGTTTAGCAAATAAAATGTTTTGTGTTGTGACCAGTGATGGGAGGGTGTCACAATGTGGGATTTTGTGTTTGTGCTTACCCTTTCGCTTTCTTGAAAGAGCGTCATTATCTAATACTTGTTACAGCAAATCACTGCAGATCTGCTGACACTGTCAGGTAGTATAAACTTCAGCGTGTGCATGATGCTGGCCTGTAGCAGGAAGCACGGCATTCCAAACTCAGAGTGATGCACTTTCTGCAGGCAAGTGCCTCCTCCACCAAATGGCAGCTGTATGAGGACGTGTTCTTTTAAAAGATATGTTTATTCCAATTGGTAAATTAGGCAGTTAATGCAAAGCTGTCTAGTGTTGGTGTGGGGAGAGTACAAATAATCCTGTCCTGAAAACTAGGAATCCTTATCCCAGCAATTATTTTATGTGATCTGTTAATGAAAGTTTTAGCAAAATGTACAAATAGTGGCTTTGCCTCTGGCGAGGTACCAGAGCTCCTGTCACAAATACGTTTGATGTTCCAGATCCTATAGCAAGTAAAGGAGCTGCTTTGTTCTATTTACAGCTTGGTCAGTGCATCTACCAGATGCGCACTGGACACTTTGCACATTTAAAAGTACCTGGGTGCTGATCCCACAGGCACCCAATGAGTCCCTGTGTTGTATTTACTATCAGAAAAGATTGCTCCAATACAGGTGTTCGCATCATCAGTGCCTTGTTTGGAGCCAGCTCTGCACAGCCCCACACATGGCTGGGCCTGGGGCTCTCCTGAATGCTGGCTGGCCACGACTCCATCAGCCACCGATACCCCACAGCCTGTACGATGCTGGCTGCCAGTCAGCAAAGGCTCTTGACAGCTGAAGTGATTTAAATCACTGGTTGTGCTCATGATTCAAATGGTAAACAAGGAACTTTGAATTAAATAATTTGAACTTTTCCTAAGTGAGAGCTCATTCCCTCTGATTAGGAAGAGTAATATAAAACACATGGCTTGCAGCTAGTCATATGCTTGTAACATTTGGCATGGTTGTATATTAACCAGAAAGTGATACTGTATCTCACACAGCTGCGGATGCAGTTGGTTATCTCTAGATAGTCAATAATTTAAAAAGCTTATAAAAGTGCATTTTCTGTCTTGTTCTTTGTTTAATAATGCAGATTTATTAGCTATAATTTAGGTCTCCATTTGCTGCCTTTCAAGCAGCTTTACTCCAAACAGTGGATGTTAACTGTCAAAATGATTTTTAAATGCATTTTTTTTTAATAAGAGTATTTAATCAATCATTAACAACTTTGGTTAAAATTAATGAGATTTTAAACATTCATAAATTCTCTTTGTCTTGTGATTTATGAGTCTGTAGCCTGGCTGGCAGAGCCACCGCTCCCTGCCTCCCCAGGCAAACTGGCAGTCTCGCGTAACGAGCAGCTTACAGGGGCTCAAACCACACAGGATGTGCTGTGGGGATTTCAAGTTAGCATTGCTGTGTTTTTAAGCATAAAATGAAATGATAAAATGAAAAGGAAGGAAAGAAAGCCTGGAAAACAAAGTTAATATTCTATCAGTAAAGTGATTTCTTGAATGTCAGAAGTTGCAAGTGAATAACGCAGAATAATCCTTCTCAATTTGGAGTTCTATGAGGTTGTGTTAAATGCTTTAAAGTGTCTAATTCAGTGTTTCATTTGAAAATTGAGTGCCACAGTTACAGAGTTGCCTCTGTGTGTGCTTCACCGGTGAAAGTAGTTTGGGGTACAATGAAGGAGGATATTCCACTACCCCCATGTGAAAAGCTGCACTGCTGGAGTTGGTCAGTGCTGCTGGCTTTGCTGTCCTTCTGTGATGTGAGGGAAAGCGTGGTGGCACCGGCTCCCAGTGCTGGTAAGTGCCACTCATGGGCCTTGCTGATGGGTTTGGGCTCTTTGGGGTAACAGCTGAGTGCAGACCTGCAAGTGGATTCGGCTGCAGAGCTTCTTTTCTTAGTTATCGCGAGCCAAACTCTGAAATCCTTCCAGGAGGTTGTGTCCTGGGGGTGATTCTGCTCCAGGGGCTCAAAAATCAGTCTTGGGGCTTTGCTGCTTTGTAGCCACATATAGCAGAAAGGTCAAAGGCATACATGGAGAGCAACCAACTGGCCCTTCCAAATTTAGTCTTAATGGAAGGTCAACAGCTCATTTATCTTAAATGAGTTAAAATGCCTAAGTTTACACATCACATTTCCTTTTTCTTAATCATTTATCAACTAGCGCACTATCTCAGTGAGTGATAGGGCTGCTGTTTGCACCCAGGAAGACAAAATGCACTCATTCTTTGGTTTAATAATCATGAGAATTAGAAACATAGTTAGGTTTTGCCTTTACTTTTCAATAAAAGCCCACATGAATAGATAGATGGCTATCTCAAGCCCTGAGCTTCATTATCCATTAATTTATCCACTAGGATGCATGTATACGGCTCCTGTTGGCAACAGTCACTGCTACAAAACTCCTGAAAAACTGGGGATAGTTTTTCACTTCATTCTATTCTTATGTCCAGATTTACTTTATACGCTTACAGCTCCTGCTGCAGAGAGGCCAGGTGTAGTTTCAACAGTGTTTTCTGGTTATTGTTAAAGTTGTTTGTGGAATAGGTTTGTATGGAGGAATCTGCTGAAAGTTTAGACTGCGATATATAGGTCGTATTGCCATTAGCAGAAACTATTAGTATCGGATCTACTAAAAATACAGAGTTAAGTAAAAGGCAAAATAATTCGAGATTTTTCTTCACTCAGGGAAGTACATATTTTTAGAGTAGAAGAGTAAGTGGCTTGGGGGAAAGTGCCCTTCCCTGCATTCCTTATTGCAAACAAACTCTGTGACCTTCGTGGGTGTTACACTGCTAATCCTGTGTAATGGGTGATGGAAATGTTCCTTAAACGTTATGGAGACCTGCTCCTTCTTTCCTCCCAGCTGAGGACAGCATCGATTTTAGCATGTGAAACGAGAGTCGGGTCCAGTGAGTTACTGGTAAGGAAGAGCAGAAGCAACTGCTGCTGTTTCACAGCTGTAATGTGACAGTCTCATTGCGGTTTCAGTTTATTTCATTGCAGTATTGTACAGGGTTCGGCACTGCTGTCCATCCAGAAATCGCGTGGCAGCCCCTGGAAAAAAGTACAACTTTGCATATGTCTTGCGAGGAGGAAACCCTTGCTTCATTTTCTCCCTCCTGAGGACTTGCCGGGCTTTGCAAGTTCACTCCGCCTTTCCTGAGCTAATTGTACTCTTAAATCACTTCATCTGTTTGATATTCATAAATTTACTCCCACCGGTGGTTGATCCAGTTTGCACGTGCGGTACCTGGAGTTGTTCTGTTCTGCAGAAGCACAGGTGGATACGCAGGGAGCTGAAGAAATCTTAATAAAAACATAGTTCCAAAACTATGGGACTGAGAATAATAGAAGATTATTATTCATATGAATAGGAAAGAATAGCATATGAGAGCATGAGGTCTCTCTGGCCTTTCACCTGCCTCCTTTCATTTGCTTTGTGCAAAATTCAGCCTGGCAGCCTTTTCAGTTTCCATGTGGTAAACATTTTTGGGCGGTAACTCTATTGTAGTACAGTAGGGTTTGAATCCTGTTATAATTCTGTCAGGAGTAACTATTCATGATACAGTATTTCGCATGTGGTAAGAATATATTGAGCGGTACACTTAATGTAGGCCATTATATACTGTAGCTTTTCAGAACTAAAAGGATAAAAATGTACATAAAAGCACAGTAGAGCTTGATTTGCAGTTCATTTCTACTTCTAAATTTGGATTAAAGATACAGTTGGAAGTGAATTTAGTTTTATGGCCTTTAAGTAAGTCTTAATTCTGATCTTCAACCCAGAAGACTTTATGTGTATCATGTTTTGTTCTTTTGGTCCTGCATCTTCTCTGCTGTGATGTGTGATTTGCATTGTCACACATTGAAGGTAAAACAAAACCCCTCCGCTGTAAGCACAATTTTCTTGATGAGAAAAAGCATTCAAGGAGGATTGGTGTTCAGGAACGGGGTGTCAGGGGCAGTGTATCATCCACTGAGTTGAACTGAAAGGCAATATATATCAACACAGGGTTTTGCTTGTATTTCATTCCCCCCTCACTCACCAGGATGATTGACTGCTTTTGCCTCTGATGAAATTTTCATGTGCATCCACGGAACAGTGGGATACTAAGGATAGAGATTAATATTTCAGTAATTATACTGTGCCTGTAGATTGCTGGAGTCCTTGGTGCAACCACAGAGGAGCCCTGGCTGTAGGTAGTGGTTCACAGGAATGCATGGCGGGAGGAAATCCAGCCAAGGGGGACTTGTTATTGCTTTTGGCACAATATGTGAATGGGGAAAGAAAGAATGCATGTGAGTGTCCTTTCCTGGAAATAAATACTTGGAGGAAAAGGTGGGTACCAAGTTAGTATAACATGGGGAGAAAACAGACAACTGCCTCCTGGGCTACAGCAGTAACTTTAGGGCACTAAGTGTCACTTAGCGATGCCAAGGAGAGCTGCCCATGGCTGGATCATGGCTCAGTGCTCTGCCTTTTCAACTTGGGGGATTGCCAGGTTCTCTCTGTCTTGTGCTTTCAGCGTGTCTGGTCAAGGCTGGGCTTCTGAGACATTTCATCTTCCGCAGACTCATGCATCCGTTTCTCCTGTCCCTCCCTATTCCAGAGAACAGCCTATCTTCACCACCAGAGCCCATGTCTTCCAAATTGACCCCAGCACGAAGAAGAACTGGGTTCCTGCAAGCAAGCAGGCTGTAACTGTTTCCTACTTCTATGACAGCACGAGAAACAGCTATCGGATTATCAGTGTGGATGGAGCCAAGGTAGGAGGCTGATGGTACCCCCATGTGTTTACTGTGCAGAGAGGATTGTGACTGTCAGCCCTGACTGAAGATGGACATGGGTGGGCTACATTAAGCTCTTAAGTTCATAAATACTGATTTTTTTAAATATAACTGTCCTGGTTTCAGGACAATAATCCACAATGGGCATTTGCAGTGAATACTGGAAAAACACAGGGTACCTTAAAAGTGATTTTGCCAAACTTCATTTGTTTTATCTCTGACTAGGTTGACTTCATGATCTTAATGAGCCAAGAGCTTTAAATGTCCAAACTGAGTCTGTAGCATAGTGTATAAAACCATCACTGTATTAGGTAGATAAGGCTGAGGCCATTTTTGATGACAAAAAAATGTTCTTTTTAAATGGAATGAGGAAACTGATATGTGCAGACTGGAGCTTTTAATGTAAATGCCAGATGCATACTCACTTTTGCCTGGTTGAACTGTTTACAGGGTAGTACTGAATTTTCTTCAGCTTTTGCACTGGAGTTCATCAGGCTTAGGTGACACATTAGGCAGGAAGATTTCCCCACCACCACTGTTTTTTCTTTCTTCATTTTTCATTACCAGATAGTTCACTGAAGTGTTTCCTGTAAGAATCCTGATCAGTCGGATCGAATCGGTTGCTCAGACAGCAGTTTTTACTACATACCACATTTTAGCCCTCTGATTAGTCTGTCTGAAGTAACTAGTGAGGTGACTGCTTTGTCCTAGCAGACCACAGTCAAAGGTGTAAGTTAAAACATTTTGCTCATGTACAAAAATCATCTGTCATTTCTGCCAAAGCACAAACCACAGGGTAATGAGACAAGTTTACGGCCTGTTTATGTGTGTTCTGTTTGGATGAAGATGTTAAAATATCACTGTCCTGGGAGAGAGATTGCAGAAATCATCCCTTACTAAAGATTTTCTATTTGTCATGCGTGTATCGAATACTTGTTTTTCCAAACATCTCCTGTGCTATATTTTGTTATATATTGGCTTATAAATCAGCCATACTGCCTGCTGAAATTGATGGTAATGTTTCATTGACATGGGTACAGCATTAATATGCCTCCATCAGCACGTTGTTTGTGCTGGTGTGTTCATTTCTGGAAGCACGAGCTGACCGCCCCAGCTGCCTTGGTTTGCCATCAGCACACACAACCCCGGCAACTTCTTGGGCAGAGCTGATGCCCCCCAGAAATTTGCTTACACCCCATGGATGCTCCTGCTCCTGCTTGGGTGAAGCTGGTGCTGGTGGTATTGGGCAAAGCCCAGCCCGCATGACTTCCAAGCCAGAAGTGCTGTACTCGCAGCAGCGGGTTGCTTGATTTGTGGATGTGCATGCATGCATTAAGACCAATTAATGAAGAGAAAGTAATTACTGTGTGTGGCAGGGGGAAGCTGCGGGGGTAGCGTGTGCCCTCAGCCAGAGGCTCTGCCAGAACTGCAAAGGGCGTGCTGAGAACAAGATGGACATCCAAGCTTTGCTTTGTAATCTACCCAAAAGACATTTAGAGGGAACCACGCGCCCACTTTAGCATGTCTTAGAAGAAGGTGAGCTTTCCATGATTAAAATCCTCCCTCAGGGCTTCCCAAGCAAGAATCACTTGCTGGCCACATGAATTATTCCTCTTGTATTGAACCTTTGCTGATTAAGGAACAGGTTGAAAAGAAATGCAGCCTTCACTCTCACCTGTGGAGAGTCCCCCGTTACCCTGCCTGTCCCTTTTAAGAATGCTGATTTGGAAAAAGAAGGGCATTTATACCAAAATAAGTTAAAAGTTGCCTTTTTCCCTCAAACAACTGCTGTTTAGTGTTTTGACCTAGTTTTCCAGCCAAAAATGAAACTGGATAGGACTGTGAGGAAGAATATAGACAGTATCAGTTGGTGGTGTCCTGTTTTCTCTATATCTCACTCATTAGAATAAAGTTTTGCATGTGTTGGCAAAGACCAGATGGATTAGCGTCACAGCGTCCCTGCAGGCAGAAGTTATCTCTTTTTTAAAGATAAAAAAGCTGAAGCTCAAGTAAATTAAGGGAGCCAGCCCTAGAAGGAAGGTGGTGACAAAGGATGTGTATCTCTTACAACTCTCCATCCTTGTCTGAACTGCAGAGAGGCTGTTCTAATACTTTAGTTTAGACAAACACATATGATGCACATTGGCTTGCAGCAGCATCTCACTGAAATCCAGCTTGTAGGAAGATGTTGGATTCATTTTGGGTATTTTTTTTACCAACAGAAGTTATACTATGTCATAACAATAAAAATATTTTAAAGTGATCAAGAATACAGGACCCTTCACTTAAACACTATTACCCAGTTGTCATGAGCTTTATTTACTTCTAGCAGTCAACGTATCTCTGTGGGCTGCGTGTTGAACTGCAAGTATGAGGAGAAGCATGGGGCCGCTGATACCCATTAGTGCTGCTGCCATGCAGAGCCTGGGGCTGGCTGTGTAATGTGAACCTGATGAGTACTTCATTTCCTCCCGAGGCACCACCAACCTGATGGGCTGTGTTTCTCACAGGAGTGGCTTCCTTAGGCTGCTGCTGCCATCCCTGAAGGTCTGCACCCCCCACAGTCCCCTGTCCTTCAGCCCCATCCTCTCTTCCAGCAGGTGTAGCCTTGTCCCCTTCCTCCTGGCAGGTCCTTGTCCCTCTTCCCCAGAGCCCCAGGGCACAGGAGCGTGAGGAGTGCTGCAGGGCAGAGGAGAGCTGGAGGATTTAGGAGTGGGCTGAAGTGAGGGAATAAGGGAACCGCTGAGTCCATATATTTAAAGGTGTGAATATTGGGAACTCATTTTGTGAGGACGGCTGGCAAAGGGGCAGGGGACTTGCTTCGTTTTGCTGCCTTCAGGTCTTTATGCATCTGCCAAGTGATGGGGAAGGACAGAAGGGCCTGGCTGGTATGTGTGGAGGTCGTGTAGATAGACATTGCAACAAAGAGGAAAATGGGACAGAAAGGGAATAGGGTAAAAATGGGCAGCAGAGTGAAGACAAGGGAATGTAACTGTTCCCTTGCAGAGGAATATGCAGGAGGCTCGTGCTGAAAACCAGGAGTCCGATGTGATGGAGGCAGCAGGTGAGAGCGTATGCCTTCCAGGTGCCAGGTTTCTTCCAAATCCTCCCACCCCAATGACAAAAAACCCCATTGAAATTCCTGGGGAGTCAGAGCACTGAGGAGTGGAGACCCTAGATTCAAAGCAGCTTGTACCCCTTTAATTCCTTGTGATTGCTAGAAGAGAATAGGTATCACAATTCTCGCATCTTTGAGAGAAAACAGGGGCTCTGGACAGTAGCTTACAGTTTATAGCAAAAAGTTTCATAGATACCATCCAATTATGCACTGGATGATCTTAACCAACATACCATTACCAAAGAAGGGAATGGATTAGTGTATCTTTTAATTACATTGTAATTGACTTGTATATTGTCAAGAAAGTAATTTCATCATGATGTTTCAAGAAGTTTCTAGCCAGAGGCTGTTTAAACTGCAGCATAATGAATGCTGGAGGAAATTATATAGTGAAATGCAAGGGCACACGCTGATTCAGAGTTAATGAGGCAGCCAAGAGACTTCACCATGTGAAAGTCCCCAGCGTTGTGGGCAAAAGTCAACCCTGTTGAAAAACGATAAAATACAGCGATGGTGCAGGGAGAACATGAACTTGTAAGTGCCTGGTTGCTGTGTACTGGGTGGGGGAAAGCCACACACAACGCTCCTCATTAAAAGTGACCTACATTATTCTGCCTTTCAGAGGTGAAAAGAAAGTTTGAAAGCATGACAATTACTTAGACCAATATCCTCCATCACCCTCTGGAGTAATGGTAGTGCTCTAGTTGGTGGGATTTGTTTATTTTTTATAAATTGGAAATATGTGTTATCCAAACAACATAGACAATGGGGAAAGAAGGAGAAACTTGTTTGTGTACAAAATTTGAGAAGGAAATATAATCCTTCAGAAACAAGCTTCTGTCCTTGTTCTCGTATGTTCAGATGTTATGTTTCTACAGAACCCGTGTCTGCAACGGCACCGTTTTTACCTTTTGAGAAATAAGGTGTTAATAACGAACATAAAGCTATCTTAAAAATTAATAGCCAGCAATAAAGTGTATAGTGAGACATTTAGAGATGGCAGCAGCAAAGTGACACAGCAAGAGCCAGATGCCAGTGCTAAGTTGTCTCTGTGAGATGCTTACACAGATGACTAGAAAAAATTGGAATCAGGGTTTAAAGGATGAATAGATTGCAAGAGTGATTTTGGTAAGTACCTGGTACAGAAACAAAGACTTTGTGTTTCAGAGTTAAAAAATACCTGTCAGCTGACACTCACTCCCAGCAGATAGATCATTTAAAAGTTTATTACCCAGCAATTACCTTGAATACTGAAGATCAGCAGCGAAGTTGGGCATAACTGTGTGAAAGTGTTGAAGAGAGAACCAGAAAAATTGCTGTGCTGGGAAAGCAAAATCAGTGGGTCTATTTCTGAAATAAATTGCAATTAGTAAGAATAAGAATATGGTCCAAATTTTGCCAATCAGTATTCACATAGTGTTCCCCAAAGTGAATACAGTACATTAGAAAGTGCGATGAAGCTGTTTGATTAAGTGGCATATATGCTCTTATAATGGAATCTGTCAGTGACTGTTTCAGCAAGAGTACAGTGTGATTTCCAGGGCAGAGTGAAGCTGGCAGGGACAGAGCCCCAGCAGCATGTGGTAGCAGATATTTAGGGAGCTAAGAAAGGGTGGTGTGTAAATCTGCTAGTGTTTGATGTATTTCTGGCTTTCTGAGTTCTTGTACCAGTCCTAATTGCTACCTAATTTAATAGCTGCCCACCTCTTTGTGACCACGCTTTCTTTGTTCTCATGACTGGAGGCAGGAGTCCTCAGCACATGGAGAGGAAATTTAGAGTTCTTTCAGAGCTGTGTTCAGACTCAAAACAAATCATTTTCTTTGCCCGTGGAGATGGAATTATTTTAAGACATAGTTGTTAAAAATAATCCTAGAGTATTTTGCCAAAAGGTGACTCTTAGACTTAAGAAGCTTTCTTTTCACAGCAAAAAATTGCAGGGTACGGTGGCACCAATGAAATTCCTTCATCTGGATAATTCTTTATGTTCTTTGACGTAAATTCGGCCATTAAACCAATAGCAACCCTTTCTCATGAAAACGTATCAAGTAATTTAGATATTACAGAATTTTTGGCCCCGAATTAAAAAAGTCTTCTGTCAATGCATACCTCAGCAGGGGCCTGCGTTGGTGTGTGCCTCTAAGACCTCATGGATCTCATTTGCGATAATGTGTAGCAGAAATGATCACATCACCTTTCCTCTTGGCATTCAGAGTATCAGTGCGTGTTTGCCTGACCTCAGTGCGTTAGGTGGAGTGATGTACTGTGTTCTATATTTTTTAAATACCAAAGTTTTTAGCTACTGAAATTTTCAGGTTTAATAAATTTGTAGTGAAATGATCAGAGGATGCGTTACAGCCTTGGGTAGCTAAAGATAAAGGGATGTAAAAGTACAGGAGAAGTCACCTTACAAAGTGGTGTGTTGCCTTTTCTTTCAATGCGATAGAAAAATCGTGAATTCAGTGCTATGATATTGAAAGGTGTGGGTGAGCACGTGTATGTCTTGTCAAAGGGACGGAGATTCTTTTATTTCCAGTTTTACCTGCCCTAGTTTTATTTATGGCCATCGCTTGTCAGGGGTGCTGTGTGCATCCCAGAGGAGCGTGGTGCTGCTGGGGTCTGAGCCTTCTGTCTTCTGAAATGCCCAGAGGCCCCACTTCTCGCCCTGAAGACCATTTTGCTGACTGCAGGACTGTGATTTCCGGAGAGACCCTAATTGAATTAGCAGAAGATATTTTTTATTCCAGCTTCTCAAGGCTTTTTTCACTGCTGGGTGACTGAGATGTAGATTTCTTTTTCCCAAAAAACTTTTTCTGCCATGTTCTTCTTTTGCCCTTCATGCCGTTTCTTCCAGGCTGCATGGGAAATCTTTTCTGGTTGTCCCAGGAAGAGTGCCAACCATAAAACAGGGGTGTGGAGCGAGCAAGAGCACAGGCGGTGTGTGATACTTGTTACTGTTTGAAGAGACCTAAAGACATGTCCCAGCCTAAGGGTGATGCCGCATTAGGCTGGTGGAAAGGTAGCCAGGTTTTGACTTATGGAGGTCTGATTGACTGATGCAGTATTCCTGCATCCCTGTCCATAGCTGTCCACAAAAGAAACCTTCATATGCCAGAAGAAAAGGTTTCCGGTACTGGTCTGGCAGATTACTGTAATACAGAAATATGAGCATATTTGGTGGCCTTCATCTTCTGTTTGTCATAGTATGTTAAGTATTTCATGAACTATTTGAGCTGATTTCAACATGATTATTAGCACTGGAGATGATACTGGAGCAACAAAAGAGTAATTCCAACAAATGGAACTAATTAGCCCCCCACATAAAACAAGGAACATCCCTAAAATAAAAAAAAACATGGTATAGAATATAATTTTAATGTATAAGACTGCCTTCCAGTTTGCATAGTTTGTGTGTATCTTACAATAAACATCTCATTGCTTTTATGCTAGTGAGATGGCTATTAAGTAAAAACTATAGTTGTGGGTTTATGATCTTTATATAAACATCACATAATAGATATGTACGTTACTGTTGAGGCAGAGTAGCTATAGTAACATCAGTGTGTGTATACTGTGAATCCATACTAGAGCCTTTAAAATAATTTGACGCTGTTTAATCACTCTCATCAAGTGAGTTTGCTTCGTAAGGCAGCCGCAGTGTGGACTTTTCCCAGTTTGGATTTCCCAGCCCATGATGAAGAACGATGCTTGTCTGCTGGAGGCATGTTCTAGTATCAATTGTGCTAAACAACGTACTTTGTAAAAGATGCCTGAAGAGTCTCTAGCTGCTTTTTGCAGTCTCTTTTGGGCTTGTTGTTGCTGTAAATAATGGAGCTGGATCGAGCTCCTCTCTGAGAGGCAGCTGCTCCTTTCGTAGAGAAGTTCTTCATTTTGTATGATGAGCAGATTTAGAGCAGAACATCTGTCCTGCCCTGAGTCATAGCACACCAGCCTAACCTAAGCTGGAAACAGTCTCTCATTCAGTGAAACAACTTGCAGAAAATAACTAATGTTTTTAATAACTGTTTCCTGATTTCATTTAAAGACGTTGCAAGTTGGGCTGATGCAATTTCCAGACTTTTTAGCATGACTTTGATTGATTCAGGGGAACTCTCAGCATAAGGGAGACTTGCCATCAGTGGGTGATGCTGGTGCCTCCTAGGCAGAGGTAGTTTCTCCGGTGTGGCTGGGGTACAGGCACTGGGTCAGCAGCAGCCCTGCAACCAGGGTGCGGGTGCAGTGGCAGGAGGGTGTCTGCATGGGGTGGTGAGTCAGCACCTCAGAGGTGTGGGGTGTGCCCAAGGTGTTACCCTCCAAAGGGGGCTGTGGAGACTGAAAACATTCAGCCTGTGGAGTATCAGTGAGAAATGTGGATGTTGGGGTTAATGGAAGTTTAAGCAGGACAGATGCAAACAGAAAATGCAATGCACATTTTAAAACAAGAATCAGTATCTATGTGGGGTGAGCACGGTGAGGTGTGCACTGGATCGTTCTGTTACATAGCCCAGGACTTCACATTCTTCTCAAAGACATCTTTGAAATAAGAGTGAATGGAATTAAGGAAAGTAACTCCCTCACGATCTTTAAATATTTGTGTTGTCTATGCTTGTGGTGTACTCAGCTTGACTAAAGTTACTTGAGGTTTCGTTTCTCTCTAGACATTACAATAAGTTGAGAACACTTTCTTTGGAATTTGGTGATGAAGAAATATACAGCATAGAGGAAAAGCAGAGCTGTCAGCCAAGGATGAGACTACCCTCTTGCATCATCCTTTATTTGCTTAAGGTGATATCAAGTATTCAGAAATACAGGCTGAGGGGAGGTGCAGGATTTAATAGCTGGGAGGACAGTACATTGCCTACAGTTGTCTGCAGGAGAATTTTTAGCAGTTGCCAAGACTGGTTTGGATAGGTATAGCTGGGAACATGGGGTGTGCTTGTGTGGGCAGGTCCTGGAGTGTTCAGATGGTATAAAATCATACTGTTAGGGCTTAACTGTGATGGTAATTTCAGAATTGCTGATACTGGTGGTGATGAGCTGGGAATGCAAGGAAAATTAAAACCATTGACCGGGGGCTTCAGGTGAAGGAGAGCTTGTCAGAAGGTGAGAAATGGAGCAAAATAAATGTCAGGAAATTTGGTGGGTCCCTTGAGATTGCATCAATCAGCAGTGATGGTCATCTGCTGAGGAGGTGCTCTGGTTTAAAAAGAAGGAAAAAGGTCTAGAGCTGTAGAACTCGTATCACTGAAATGTGTCTGTATTAATCTCTTTCCAAGTTATTAACTTTGAAATGTGAAAAATCCTCTATTCATTGTCTGGATTATTTCTGGAAGTAAATCCTTCAGAAGCTGGTTAGTAAGCTTAGGAGAAAAGATAACAAAATGCTGGCAACAGCTGTATCCTTGACAGAACAGAAGCACATCTGCCACTCTTTGATCCTATCTGGCTCGTTTTTCCGCTTGTATGTACAGCGCATGTGTGTATTGCTGCCTCTGGAAAGACCACACACTATTGAATCCAGGAGATTGCAGAAACTTTCCCAGAAACACAAATTGTCACTCTTAAAAGGAAAAAGGAAAAACTAAGCTCCTTGCTAGAGGATTTCTTAGTGCGCTGCTCACCAGCAAGCAGGGAAACTTTGGTCTCCGTAAATTTCCCCTTTTTAAAACCTCTCCGTAAAATTAATGGGAAAATCTCTGAAAAAGAAAGTATTTCAGCTTGTAACTGCCTCACACAGTTGTTTCTGTCACCAGACTTGAGTACGAATGTGTCATCTGAACATGCCAGGGAGGTTAATTAAGCCATCTGATGTTACTCTAGAGAAACCTGATATCAAGCAAAGGATGCCTGGTTTAGGTCACGGTCCTTGAATTTAGCAAAGCTTTTGAAGAACCTTGAACAAATTTTTGGTGAAAATAATCCATGACTGCAGTTATGTGAAAATCAAGAAAAAACTCAAAGTTTTTAGTAATGTCATTAACACAGGCACAACATGGTGGAGTTTACAGATGCTTTCCCTCATCCTTTTGGTTTCATTAGCTGATAAAAGGAAAACTTGTGGGATGAGACTAAAATAGACATTTATAAGTAGCAAAAGCTTCCATACCTGCCCACCAGACTCCAGAGAGCTCAGTAGTGCTCACGTTGCTTGTGGGTTTTGCATTGTGCTGACTCTTTCTTCCAAAAGAAATCTTAAATGTGCTGAGGAACCTTGTTCCCCGAGGTGAACTGAGCACAGGCTCCATCCCTGTGAGCTTCCCACAGCCTCCCTAGGGTGTTAGGGACTTTTGTTAGGAATCACAATAAATGCAGCACTGGTTAGCTGTTGGTTTCCTATTCTGGGATTTTTAGTCCCTCTTTTTTTAATTTCTGCAACTGAAAGTAATAAAGAATAATTCCTATAAGCTGTGCTTTATGAAACTCTAAGGATTGCTTGTCCACTGAAATAGCTGTATAAGTTATTTGTTCCTTTCTCTCCCCCTGCTGTAGTGCCAGAGGTATCTAATACTTGGAAATCCCTATTCAGAGAGTTAATGTATCAGACATGCTAATCAAGCCATGCCAGATGGAGTTTATAAATAAACTACACTGCATTGTGTATTCTTAACGTTTGAGCATCAAACATAATTCAAGGCAATATTTTCCTAATTTAAAAAAAACCACAAACCACCATATATCACTTCTTTCTTGATTGTGGAGTAAGATGGGAAATGAAGAACAGCATAAATGACTCAGCCATTAAATATTAGCTGAAGTCCAAAGCTGATTTTCCTTGAGGAATGAACAAGGTGATTACATGATCCCCAGTTAACCTCCACCTAGCTTTATATTCTAACAACAAAACAAGGGATGAGGCATTTTAGAGGATGCAGAAGGGCTGGTATTTTATATTGTCTCACAGATACCTTGTATCTTCAGTTATGTTAGTGTATTGCTCCAAAGTGTTGCTGCTAGACCTGGTTGCCCTTGATTGCCATTGAACAGTGACCACTTTGATGTGCTTTAGAAGACACCAAGTAGATCCTGTCATCTCCTAAGAATAATGTGCCTGCCTTTCTTGGCCATTGCTCATGCCAAGGGACAGTTTTTCCAGATTTTAGAGAGGAAGTGGTAAACTGTCCTGCTGCTGACCACTCCCTGGGGTGTGTAGGTTCTTAAAGAGTAGAGGAGTCTTTAATGATTCCAAATGGCCATGCCATTTCTGACCTCTGCAGAGGTACCTTCAGGCTTAAGTGAAGCTGTTGTCATACAGCTTGATGGATGCAGAAAATGATCAGTGCTTAAATAGTTCATATAGGGATGTGGTTATATTCGACACAAAGACTATATGCTTTTATTTAATCTTCCAAAGCATGAACTGTGATATAACTATGGGGTTTTTAGATTGTATGTAATTGCAGGTAATGCAGCCTTGTCCTTAGTCCCAATTTTAGTCACTAGGAAACAATAGTCTCCACTGTATTCTTCTCCCTCTCTCTGCTAAGCTATAAATCTTGTTTTTCATGTGAAAATAACACACAAGCATCTTGGTTTATGTACTTTGTAAACCGTTGCATGAAATTCCTGGGTAACAGTTTGTTCCAGCATAAAGGGTTCGAGAATCCTTGCTGTAGATTTTCTTCTTGAAACAGCTGCTGGTGCTTTCAGTCGTGTGGGTGGTGGATGTGTGTGCTGTGCCGAAGAGGAAAAAAAATCTAGTCAGATGTCAAAGCAAAAATAGGAGGTTTTGGAGATTTAGACTGGGTGGGGGAGGTGGGAAGCCAGCTCTGCAGAGATGTTAATTACCTTGGGAAGAAAAAGAGCGCAATGGAGTAGGTGTAGCAGGAGATTTATTTAATAGAATTCACATAATCAAGAACCCACTTCTGTTGCATTTAGACAGGTTCTCAGCGAGGGCTTTACCACAGAATTACTTTACCAGAGGAAAAACAGTTATTAGTGCCCTTATTGGGGGGCCGGGGGAGGCTATTTTTACATCTGTCTTCATGAGAGAGGACAAGAACTGCATGACATTTGTTTGATTTGTTGGCTTTTGAGGTTAAAAATTAACTTCATCATTCATTGAACTGTTCTGGGGGCACAAGGTAATGCAAGATATAAAATCTATGTGCAACTATAGAAATGTCTCGTTTTCCCATAAAGCAAGCAGCAACAGCATGCAAGAGACTTTTTCTTGTAAAAGGTGAGTCTCCTTTCGGTAAAGGGAGCTCAGGTTGGGAAGTAAATGCTTTGGACTGCAGCAACTCCTCTGTGGCTTGCAAGGCATCCTGGCATCTTCCTCTTTGCAGAGTGCGGATGAATCACTGCAGTTCCCCTTCCACTCCCGCCTCCTGCAGAAATACATGATGTAGCTATGGATGCTTCTGGAGTCTTTTGATGGGTGAAATAGCTACTGTCCTGGTAAACTGTGTAGAACAGAAACTCTTGAAAATCACTGGCTGGCTAGGGTTACTAGTACTGTGGGGAAAAAATGATGGATAACCAGCGCAAGAGGCTGGTAATAGATGTCCTCACAGCTATTGCCCACCCTGTGCTTTGTTCCCCCATCACACACAAATGATGGAGTGGAGCAGGAGGAATAGCAAAACGGAGAAATCCAGTGCTCTTCTTGACATATGTTTACAGTGCTCCCAATCTAAACCAGTGCATGCTCTCTGCCTGTCCCACGTAAAGCACCGTATACATGTGAGGTGCAGCAGACAAAGCAAAGCTGGAACAAGACTTGTTGCTACTCTCAGTTTTCATAGGCTTCATTTATTATTTTGTAAGGACCTTCTACAAAGGCTTTTCAGGAAGGGTGGGGAGAAATATTTGATCACATCTGCTGGCCCTGATTTCTAAAACAACTATAATTAATCCTTCTGCATTACAGGTTCAATGTTTTGCCCAAAGGCTGTTCTTTCTTTCATCCCCACGTCCTTACACTGCTGTGAGCATGTCTTTGTGCTGCTCCTGCTTTACTCAGGTGGCTTCAGCAAGGGACTCTCTTTTTTTCCCCTTTAAAAGCACTGTGTTGATTAACAGTGTGCGTGTGTGGTGTGTGTGCCGGCTTTTTAGGACTAGAACTGAAATGATCAGTTTACGATCAGTGGCATACTGGTGAAAAGATGTTTCATCTAAGTCTAGAAGCTCTCAGGGCAGGTACAAGGATGATAGAAGGTGCAAAGGATAGTGCAAATTACAGAAATCTAAGTGGGTTAATTCCACAAGGGACTTGCTGAACATTTGGGATAGAGAGAGAATTTCTCTGCAAATCCATCCCTGTCTCCTCATCTTCACATCCAGTGTCACAAACCCTTCTGATTCATGTCGACTTGATGAGCTGGAAGAACCTGCTGAGCCTGTGATAGCTGCGGCCAGAGGATTAGCAGCTTCTTTCCCTCTTCAGTTCTGTTTTCAGACTGGGATACATCTTTACTGAAGATTAGCAGCCTGGTGGGTTGGGGAAATTAGTTTTTACAAGGGCTGCAAACTGGAAAGCACATACTCAGAGGTGTGAAAATGAGATGGGGAGGTAGTGACTTCTTAATGAGTACATCCCATGGCCTCAGGCCTTGGGGCTTTCCTGAGGTTAGGTGAGGTGAGGTTACTTCAGAATAACAGGTGATGTGAATTTAAAGGGAAAATCCCAGAATAATTCCTAATGTGGCACTCTTGTCCCCAAATAAGGGTCCCTTTTCTGATTTAATTTAATGCAGTTCCAATATATGCAGTTCCAATATATATGGCTAATAATCCATGAGCTATTTCTTGGCTCTTATTTTGGTCTTTCCCCAGGTAGAGAAGCTGGTGACAGAGCTGGCTGAATTGGCTCATGGTCCCCTTCGGTGTCTCATCAGAGGAAGTGTCCTGGCCAGTTCCTGCCAGGGCATTGGCTCTCCTCCCTAGGGCTATGCCAGTGACTCTGCCCAAAGCCCACTGTGATCACTGCTCTCCTCCCTTGGACCTGAGCTTGCTCTCACCTCTGCTTTTCCCTGTTGTGAACCTGGCAAGTCAGGGCCGATGTGACCAGGGCGTGTGCTGTGAGCCAAGCTGGCAGAACCCTGTGTGCTGCTCCAGCTTCACTCCCTCTGTGCTCCTGCCAGCCAACACACGCATTCACCTTATGTTAATGAAACAGTGACTTGGGAAGAGGTCTTTTTAGGAGCTACATTGGCTTTTCCCCTTTAGTGCACCGTTTGATACGGGGAGTGTGAGAAGGAAAACCTTGAAATACCTGAAGCATCCCCCAAAAGGAATGGCAGCTGTATATATGGGCACTGCTCATGTATTGGGAGGAGCATGGGCTGACAATACGTTTTTTTTCCTTCTATGCACTCAGGTTTTCTTGTGACCTCTCCCTGCTTGATTTATTTGGCAGTTTCTCTCCGTGGGAAGGCAGCGGGGTGGGTGTGTTACAGCCTATGAACGTTCTGCTCTACGCCAGCTTATTTGCATTCACTTTTATCTGATGAATATACCCGTTGTGTTTCTAAACGTCTGGAGTAATTTCTGGTTGATGTAGCACTACCTTGTACTGCGAACATTCTTCTGTGCCATCTTCAAATAAAAACTTAGATTTGTCAAGGTTGTTTTTCTCCCAGAGGAAGTGAAATTAGTACGAGGTTTTGTTTGGCTTATGTGGATGTTCCAGGAATGTTTGCCATCTGATCTGCTTGCGTGTGGATGAGAGCAAAGGCAGATATTTATTTTTTTTAAACCGTATGTAGACAGCTGAGTATTATGAATGAGTTTGTTATTCTATAAGGTGCTTACGGTGTTATCTCCTCTTTGCCTTTGTCTTTAGGGAGAACTCTTTAACCACTTCAGGGATTGACTACATTTGATTAGAGAGTAGTTTGCCTTTTGAATCCATTACCCTGGATGAAAGTCTGTAAGTTTATTCCGATTTCTGATGCAGCTGGAATTGCACCATGTGTGTATTATAGGAATGACGTCCAAATGCAAAGCTATTTCATAAAAGCCCATTTGAATTGATAAGTGTCCTTTTCTTACAGAATTATAATACTGGATTGCAGGGATGGAAAAGAGCCTGCAGGCTCATCTTACCCATGGCAGCTTTCAAATAGTGCCCTTTCCCTTCTGCACCCTTCCTCTCAGACCCTTTTTCTTTTGAAACTTGAAAATTCTGGCTCCTCCTTTCATATAAAAAACCAAAATTTTCATAGTTTGGTTGATTTATCCTGTTGTAGTAGCCACAGATTGTTCCCCTGTCTTCTGCCCTGCCTGGAGACCTTATGCCTGGGAGATGAAGAAGTGGTGGGGAGTGCTTTCCTTCTGGTCTCACATAGCCAAGAGTAAGCCAGCTTTGGGAAGGGGATATGCTGGGTTGCCTGACAGGAGGACAGTCAGTTTTGGTTTTCATTGTTCTTTGAAATCATAAAGCCCTTTCTTTCTCCTAAACACAACCAACATGATTGTTCCCTGGCCAATGCGGTGTCTCTGTTCTGAAATAGTGAGCAGCTTTCCATGGGAAATGAATGCACAGACTGATGTTCCCAAAGTTCAGTGTTATGACATCTTCCTGCAAGCGTGATGGGGCAATGAGGTCATGATGGGGAGGAAGACTGGGTAGATAAGTGCAGTGTACTCACAGAATCCATCTCCTCTGAACTGCTTCCATGAGCTCTGATTTAATCTGCTAAGCTTTTACTTAGGTTATTACTTCTCTGTAGGAGCATAGTGTTTCTGAAGTGCCTGACTGACAGGGAGATTTAAGGGAAGAAAAGGCAGAGCCAGCTTCCTGGCAGTTTCACTAATTGCAGCTTATTATAAATTTAACAGCTGAACTGTCACTTTCCTGAAGGTGTGTGATCACCACAACCTTCTCTTGGATTCTGCACTGGCTATAGAAAACTTTAACTTCTGAGGTGCTAAGCTACTGTCGTGCATTTCATCACTCAATGAGGTGTTCCTTGGTTTACAATTTGCAGGCTTCATTATTCCTTTTATCACATCTTTGGTAATATTGGACTGTGGTCTAAAATATATCTTTGGTGTGTTTCTTCATGTATTCGCATTTACTGAATGATTATTGTGGGAGGTATGGAAGTTTATTCTTCGCAGAGTCTGCTTCCAGTGAGTGAAGCTTTTGCCTTTCAATAGAGCAAGTCATTTTATTAGTTTTTTCTCTACAGATGTCTAATTTGATAGGCACAGTAGGGCTGAAATGATACCTTTTTCACTTGAAATTTCTGGATATTTCAGAGCTTCTAAAATAAATCCTGTAACTTGAGAAACCAAACATTTGTAAGTAGTTCATCTGTCTGCGGTAAGGTTTTTAAAGAAGAAATATACATATAGCACTTTCCTTGAAGTTTTTGGAGAGCATCCTGATTTTTGGGGGTTGGTGGTAACTTTTCCTCCTGTTCTGGTTACTCTCTATATCATGCAATCGTTGTATCTTCAGACTTAATTTACACTGTCAAACCCCTACCTCTCTGAAATCAAACTTAGATTTTATTTTGGCTGCGTTTCTGTTGTGTGACTTAGCCAGAGGACAGCACATCTGGGCAGCTGTGCTTACACCTTTACCTGTCAATTGGCCATTAAAAAGATGTTTTGACCCTGAAAGCTGATTCTGTATGGTGTGTGTTGGCCGGCTGGTTCCAGAGCCACCTTTGCCTTGTTCTTGCCCTGTTTATTCCCATGCAAAACACAATTTCAGTGGTACCAGCCACCTGGCCCTCCTTTGCCTTGATCCTTTGGATGAGACTTTCAGTGGTAGGAAATGGCAGGGCAGGCAGGAAATTGTGTGTTTATTTGGAAGTGATGATGCAAAAAGAAGGAACCTCTGAAGTTGAGGAATGTCTAAGAAAGCAAATAAAAACATCAGCACAAAGGTCTGAAGTTAGCGGGGGACAGTGGCAAGGAAAGCTCTTTCTCTGGTAAATATAATTCACACTTTTTGCTAAATGTAAATGATAGCTTAGGAAAAAACTGCTTGGAATACGTAGTAAATGATGTTGCCAGGATACTTCCTGATCATGTTAATTAAACTGTCCCACAGATTTGGCTTAATTACTGCATAATTTGCATATTGGAAGTGGTGGTACGCATTACTAAAGAAAGCTCATATTCTGTTAGGAGAAAAAAACATTGTACATGAATTAATTTCGAGGGGAAGGAGTTCTAGACTCACATAACGATGTATCTTGAAAATGAAGTTGAGATTTTTGATAATGACCTGACATATATCTCAGCCCTTTTTGCAAGATTACATTTTATGCTTGCTTCTCTAAGTTCCTTTGAGACCTCATCCCAACAGCTTTCCTCTTGTTGGCTATTTCTTTAATTACAAGAACCACTGTTGCTTTCAAGGTTGCTGGTAGTGAAGCAGATTTTAGTTAACTTGTGTAAAGTGGCAGAATATTTGTCCTGAGGCCCACATTTATGCTGAATGTTGGTGATGCGCTTCACCACGCTCCCAAGTTAAACTCACTATTAAGCTATCAGTTTCTTCTTATAGAATCACACAATTGTCTTGTGGTTTTGTTGGTTTTAATTTCTGACATGTCTCTGTCATCCTACTTGGGGAGGCCCAAGGCCAAACGGAGAAATGGTGAAATATCACTTCTGTCTTCCAGTCTGAGGGCAGGTGTTGCTGATGGACGCCCTGCTTGGAGGCCTTGAGCTATCCCCGGTGCCTGGTGGGGTGGCAGGAGAAGCCATGTGCCTTTGTAACACTGAAAAAGAGGGGTTTGCATCTGCATTTCTGCCAGGGTAATTTTATAGCTCCTGTCCCTGCTGTTGCTTTGAGTTCAGTAACGTTTCTGCAGGCATGTTTAACTGCAGGACTGTGACAGTGCTTTGGATAAAGAAGGCAAAACATCAAAACTCCTGCATGACATAAAAGATTGAAACTGGTTTGTTTTGGGAAAAAAAATCTTCTGAATACAGCAATTTCCCAATTTAGACTGCTAATTGCTTTGGATGATATTGTTGCTAGGATATGCATTTCCAGTGTGGCTTCTACTTTTTAATGCTTTTTGATGTGTTTTTAAACAGGTGATCATAAACAGCACAATCACACCTAACATGACCTTCACTAAAACGTCACAGAAGTTCGGCCAGTGGGCAGACAGCAGAGCAAATACTGTGTTTGGTTTGGGCTTTCCTTCCGAGCAGCAGCTGACAAAGGTAATGGGATGCACTGAATTTTGGCAAAGGCTGTCTTGTTTCTTATTAATGAAGAACTGCATATATCTATCCCACTCCTCCAAGCTGCATGCTTCTGCAAGTCCTCTTCATCCATGCAAGTTGCCTACCTCCTATATTTACCCAATGTCTGTATATGCAGGAGCAGGCAGTATTACAAACTCTGTAGCCAAAACTACAAATTAAATCTGACCACTGATAATGGTACTAGGAGATGATCTTGACGGTATCTTGCCCAGCATTGCTGAAAGCAGCTGTGTTTTCAGATATTTACAGAAATAACCTGAACTCTATAGTATTTTTTTGGCATCTCCCTGGCTTATGTGCTCATTTCAGCTGAAAGTGGCACCAGAAGCAAAGGGAGCCACTGATACGCCAGGACAGTTGGCATTAGGGTTGCCTAATGTGTCTGGGGGGAAAGAGTTGCTGTCTCAGCCTCAGAAATGTACATCTTGATGACGTGCCCCCACTGGTAGCTAACTGAGGTAAAGGAGTTACCAGCCCCCAGGGCTTGCAGGTGCCCTTGTTTTGCAGATACCGCTGCAGTGGTATCTGCAAAACTGCTCTCAGGAGGCTCAGTAAACTGATCTGGCTTAAAATAATACTGCATTTTTGGCATTTCAGCTCAGTGATGTGATTTGCAGCCCTGACTCAAAGCTGCTTTATCACAGACCTGAGGAGGTGGCAGTGAGTCGTGGCAGTGACGGGAGGATGAGCAGCCAGGGAGGTCTGACTCCAGGTTTGCTGGCAAAGCTGCCTCTCAAAGGGCAAACCTGGCCATGGGCTTGGTATTAATGCAACACTTCCCTGGCCCAGGGACTGGCTACAACAGCACACTTGTAAAGTCTAGAGTGCCTCTTGTCATGAATAACCAGCAGTTTAAAATACATCCTCTGTCATTAGATTAGTGCTTTTGCCAAGTGACAAGTAGCTGAGATGTTTGGTCATGTAGTAAAAAAACCCTACTTATCTAACACATAGTTGACACCTGAAGAATGGCTACTTGGCACTGGGTTTTGTCAGTTACCTAAACACTGTGTCCTTGGGCCTGGCACGCAGACTCTCATGTTGTCATCCTCTTGTATGCTTTGATAAGAAGAGAATCAGGATAACAAGATGTTTTTGTAGTGTCTAAAATAGCAAAGGCAGACCATTGCAAAAGGAGGATTTTTTAATCAACTGAATTGCTATAGGAATTTATTTTGCTATTTATAGGAATTTATTTATACTAATTTTATTTTACTATTTTAGTAAATAAGAATTTGTTGGGATTTTGCAATTTCCAGAGAATCGTAATTTTTGCAAGTATTTCTTAAAGCATATTTTGCTTTTCATGATAAATTATTTTTGGATTTGGGATGTCCATAAAGGTGCCATGGCAACAATCTCAGACCACCCAATAAATCACATGCAAAACTGTTCTTTTAAAAATGAGGTGTGGTGCTGGTTATGTTTTATGATGTTTATACAAGTGTAGGGGACTGCTCATATTCTTTGTCAAAGAGGTGTTGGTAGTAACTAATATGTAGTATCGGAATATGGGAGGATTATGGCAGACCTGGGGGAGCAGCTTGTTTTGAGTAACGGATAAGCATGATACAATGCAACCACTGGACACCAAATGAAAGAATTTAGCACCGTTAGATAGTAATTTGTGACTGAAGTCACACATCTGCAACTGTATAGGTGACCACAGGGTGCTGGCTGAGGTTAAACCTACACCACGTGCCGCATGGAGCCAGTGGTGCTGAGGCTGGCTCAGAGGATGAGAGGCATAACGAGGCATAAGAATCATTTGGAGGTCCTTGCACTCCATTCAGAGAGGTTTTACCATATTGTCAAAAAACGTCCTAACATGTGCTCAGAATAAATTTAATGCTATCAGAAAGCATCTCTCTAATGTTCACGTGGCCACACTAGAGCCAAGCTGTAAAACATGCCATGTGGGCACAGGGCCCTTGGCACCAGCTGTGTTTCTCTGTAGATTGGTTTGCACATCTGTTTGCACTGCACGATCTGTTGAAGAGCACATTGCCCACAGTAGAGCCTTCTACTTGCAGGGAAAGGTTTCCAAATCAGCAGAAAGACTTTTTCTTGTCAGAATACCAAAGAGGAGCTTAAGGGGAGCACTTCTGAAAATGGCACAAGATGGTCTATCAAAAATAACCTAATAATCTGACAGTTACCTACCTGGAAAATATAAGAAAATCTGTTTTATTGCTACCATGCAAATCAGTGGGACAAAGGTACCTCTTATCACCCATGCTCCTCAGTTTAATTATTGACCCATTAGTAAGAAAGATCAGAGATGGTGAAGAGATTACAGAAGCATAAATGTATTAGGAATAGTGAAATAAAATTTCATTTTATATTGATATCATTATACTTTTATAAAAGAAATTAAAGATTGCCAGTTTTACTGGAAATAATTGAAACATTTAGGAGTTAGAAGGACATGCTAAAACTCCACTAAACCAGAGATCAATAGCCCTGGCTTTAAATAATTAAATAAAGCTGAAATATGTCTGCTGAAAACAATGAATAACAATGAGACAGGAGAGGAGGTTAGCATGCCTAAAAACTTCTGCATGTTTAAGTATATTGGTTGGCCTAATAAAAGATATTGCCTCTTTGTAATGCCTTGCTTCTCTTGAGATACTTAAGCATTAATCCATACCTATAGGGAAAAGCAGTTCAAATTAAACATGAGCCATTAATGAAAATTGCATTCAGTGACCCAGTAACCTAATTACCATTCACATTGATTGGGAGAATCCCAGGGCTTAAAGTTGGTGTCATATTCGGGGTCCTTTTTCCCTCTTGCAGGACTCGCTGACCCTCCTATCCCCCCTTCCCACCCTGTGCCTCTAAAAGGTCTCAAGACATTATCCAGTCATTGCTACAGCCAAATTGAAACAGGAATCAAAGGAGAATTAATGGTGTGCCTGGGTGTGGTGAAAAGGCAGAGCTGGTGCTGTACAGGTAGTGATGTATTTTGCACATGAAGTGGTTAAGTAAAGTTTCTGCTATCATTCAGGATGCTTCAATGCAGACGTGCTACCTGAGGAGCTGTAGGTAGTCAAGGGCACAGGGACAAGGATTTATACAGGTGAGAAACCAGTAAATCCAGACTTTGCACATCAAAAAGCAACTGCACCAGCCTCTGGGAAGCACTGGACTTTATTTCCATCCATGCATGCACATTCTGTGTGCAGTATTTGCTGTCTGCTTTGTTACAGGGGAGAAAGCTCGGAGCAGAGCCTTCCCTTACCCCAGCATGCAGCACAGCCCCTAGGTCCAGCCTGGCTGTGCTAGAGCAAATTACTGGCCACTTTCTGGAGTAAATAGTCTTGTTTGTTGCTTATCTGCCTGGTACTGAGGGCAAACCACAGGCAAAGCGACCTGTGTGTTGTGGGTCACAGCATGGTGGTGCTCCCCAACAGGAACATCGCATCACCCAGCCTTCTGCAAACTGAGAGGGCGATGAAATATTTATGAGACTACTTTGGGTGGGAGCAGCTGTTTCATCTGACACTGGCACAATTTGTCAGTAGGAGACATAAAATATAATGCCAGATCAGGAGCTTAAAATTTATGCATACAAAATAATGCTTTTTAATGTATAAAATGTTAAGAAGGTCTATTTAAATACATATATTTTCCCAGGTTCCAAGCAGGCTGCAGATGTGAACAGCCTTTAAATAATTTGTGCAATGCACAGTAGCATCCTGGAGTCCCCATTAAATTTCACTGGGCAAGGCTCATAATCAAACAGTGTTTATGGGCTGCAGCAGCCTCAGACTAAAAGGCTTCATAAGTGTTGGTAGCAGCAGATCTTTTCCATATTGCAGCTTAGCCTCACTGTTTCCTGTGACATGGGAAGATACATCATATAATTCATGATGAACTATTGGAGTGGTGTTTAGTTGGCATTTCTCCTACTCTGGTCTTTTTCTTCCTAATTTTGGGGAACTTTGTCTGCCTGAGACCAGTGGTGGAGGAAAGGGAAGATGAAGGCAGTAAAGATGAAAGGAGGAATATGACAAGTTTTTTTCAGTTGGTTTGGGGTATGTATAAGTTCATTGCCCCTTGATACCATATTTACCATGATTTCATTTACTAAACAGAAGATTAATTCAGTTATTAACTAGGAATTTCACATATAAAAAGCACTCTCTATTGTTGCAATTGTTTGATAGCTCAAAGTCAACTTGGATCTTGGAAGTGCCACATGGTTTTGTAGTATCAATTATTTGCCAATTATTTATGTTTGGGACAGAAGGAATCAGTTAGTGGAGAGAAAGCATCTCTCTAGTGTCTGCCAGTGATTAGACATTGTGGCTGTGCAGTCACTGTCAGAGACAGCCTCGAGGTCTGGGTAGCTTCAGAAATGCCTCTTCTGCTCCTGTAGCAATTAGCGTTGGTAATGTTCTTTGGGCTGTCACCACTGTGTTGCTGTGCTCAGAAGAGTAATCAAGTGAAAGGCTTTAATTTCATAACAAGTCAAGTGATCTTCAAAGTAGCTTTCAGAAATGGACTGTAAGTAAGATCTAGCAGGTAATAATTAGCTAAGAATGAAAACAAAGCAAAGGCAGTCTTTCACCACCATTTCTGAACAGCTGTCTTTATGTTGGTAGCAACACTAAAAATGAAAGGTAATATTTTAACTCTTAAAGCCAAAGATCTGACACTAAAATGGTGAAAAATTCAGTTATTTTATATTGTTTCTAAAAGCAAATGTGTTAAATACATGTGTTGGTGAACTAGAGACATGACTGAAATCTATTGTGCAATGAGATCATTATTGGTTTTATGTTGAAGATTAGCTTTGTTCAGTCATATGCAATTTTTTATTATGGAAATGTGGAATAATGCCCTTTTCTCCTCCACTCAAATAATTTCTCACAGCAGTCTCCTGTGTGCTTTATGAAGATAGCTGCAAAAATACAATTTGATAGATCACTTCCAATTCTTTCTGTTTTTTCATATTTTGTATAGTCCATGAAGAGCCCTCATAAATTTTTCATGCTTGCCCATAAAGATTTATTGTAAAAGAGAGACTCAGAACAGCCCTTTACTATTTCCAAGAAATCCAAGTGTAGAACTCATCGTTGACACAATATTTTAGAAATAATCAGTTTGTAATAGCTATTTTGTCACAGCAGGAGATACATTTTGTGTAAAGGTGGAGTTAAATCACTTAAGGCAGGAATGTAATGGAGTTGTTCCTAACGATCTTTATAGTGTTACAAAGGTAATCAAGTCATTTGTGTGTGTAGTGACTGCACATGCCATCAGATACCAACCACTGCTACCCAAGAGCACATATGTTGCATATGAAATTTCGGCTGTTGTATAGAAAACAGTTGGATTCCAGAACTCAATCCAGTTCTTGAGCATCGTCACAGGCCATGCTGTACACCCCAAATTTCATCCATGGGGTCTGAGAATGATGTACGTGGGTTTGTTGGAGGTTTCCATTTGTGTGTGTTACACAAAACACAGGTTCCTCCACATATAAATCCAGATTTCTCTTAGACCAGTTGGAGAAGATTTGTTTCACCAGTGTTTATGGTCCCAATATTTTACTGAGAGAGAGCATGCTAAATACCTGCTGTAAATCTGTAAGTCAGAAGGCAAGGTTAGTAAGTGGGTTATGATTCTTCCCATTCCTTGACTATAAAATGTGAATTTTTCATGCATTTATTTACAATTTTGTCATAAATGTTCTGAATTATCTGAGGATATAATGTCAATCCTTTCATCTGCGAACTGCGCAATAAAATACAGATATTTATATTTTTACTTTTAACATGTCTTTCTAGCATTTTGAGTTTCTCAAAACCGAGGCAAACAAGACCAAGGTGTTTTAGCAGAAAGACAGTTATCCATTCTCATGCTGGATGCATCTTAATTAAAAAAATAATGTATTACACCTTTTCTTCCATGTTTGCAATCATCCTTTCAAAACTTTAAACACTGCTTGAAGTGTTTAAAACCCTGCGGTCCTGATGGACTGTGATAATACTTGTATTTCAAAAGTGCCAGTCTGGCTTCAGAGCAGATGTCCTATAGCAACTTGTAGAGATTGGGATCGTTACTTTTCATCTTTATCATTCTTTCCCCTGCCTCCCCCAGCTTGATATAACCCCCTTACAGGATGCATTCGGTCCTTTCCCTGAGGTCTTCTACCTTTATTTCATTTTTGCCATGAATAAGAAAATTATACTGGAAAAGCTGTGTTTTCACATGGCCCCATCATCCATTCAGATCTACCTTCTCATTTTTTGTATCTCTTGATAATCCCTTGCTTGCAGCCTGCAGAGGAGCTCATTTGCATTCCTTAATTTAATTGACTTGCTTTTAGGAATAGAAGACATTGATGATTTTTTTTATCCAAACATATGCCTTTTATACTTCCAAATTTAACAGACTGTCAACACCAAGTGAAACGGAGGAGGGGGAGGAAATAAACAAAACCAAATCAAACCAGGAGGCATTAACAGCTCCTTTTTCTCCATGGGTTTTTACCGTGACTGGCCAGAGCTGCAGAGATGTCCCTCTTTTAGAAGCACCCCCATACCTTTTGAAAGAACCTCCCTGCCAAAGAATTTAAAAGCTTTTTTCTTGCCAAAAACTTTTAAATTATCGAAATTAGTTGCTCACTTTTGGAGATCCATTACCCACATAAACACAGTAATCTGAATTGTTTAATAGATGATAAATCATTTTGAGAAATATCTTTCATGCTTTTTCCAGTTTGCAGAGAAATTCCAAGAAGTAAAAGAAGCTGCCAAATTAGCAAGAGACAGATCTCAAGAGAAAATTGAGACCTCAAGCAATCATTCCCAGGTTTGTAATTTAGCTTTAATGCCTGTACACATACAGGACAAATAATTTAAAGTTAAATTTTCTAAATGGACTATAACCAGCTTCTGGCAGCAAGCGTGAAGTTTATAAAATGGAGATTGCCAAAGGTAATTGTCAGCTGCTGGACATTAGGATTGTCACAGGAATATTTTTCATCCATCCGTGCTCTTTGCCTTCATTAAAATCTAGTTTCTTTCAGCAATTCTTGTGCTGTTATAACTTATTTAATAACAGAGAAAGCCATACATCTTTTGGTTTGTACTGTTACACATAGTTTGGGTCACTGGAAAGTAAGTGAGTGTAGTGCTTCAGCAGACAGTAAATGAGATTGATCGAGATACTTCTTTTTGTCATCTAATCTACTTTTGTAGGAGTTTGGTTTGCCAATGGTGAGACTGACTTTTGTGGCCATAGTGTTTCATTGCCTAGGTGTGACTAATGGAAAGCTGTGGTGTGGGAACAGAGGCAGTGCTTTAGTGAGTAGTTGGAAGAAGCTTGTGTGGCGTATTTGTACAATGCACTTTTCTAGACAGCACATCTTGATACAGCCAAGTGCCTCTTGTCTAGGGAGATATGGGTTTCTTACAAATTGAAGAAATTGGGTGTTGTCCCAATCTGTCTGTATGTTTAACTTTTATTTCATAAACACTGCATTAGGCAAGAATGAATCCTGTTCAGTGGGTGTTCTTGGCCTGGGCTAATGTTTGGAGGAACGTTAGATGAATTTTGATCAGAAAGGAATTCAGATGCGTTATTCACATACAAGAGTGAACTAACCCTTTATGTTGGGTCCACAAATATTAATCTGAGAGGCTACTTTGAATACTCATTTTTTTAAAGACTTTGGTTATAGCCTTTATGGTTCACCTTGTCCTTAGTTGGTGATCACCGGGCAGTGAATGAATGGTATCTCTATGGAGAAGCAGTGCCTTCGTTTTTTGTTTTTCGTTTGGACTTTGTGTGCTTCCAGATGCACTGTATTGTTTCATTATCTTAAAAAAAAACACCACAAGCCTTGTCATGAAAACACTTAAAAATATTTCAAACACTTTAAACTGCCATTTTGTATTAGCATTATATTTTTTTCATTTTTTTTTTAAACAGACCAGCTTTGCAGCCAAGATGTAAAGGGTATGTGTTTGTTCTGCCAGGAGAGCATCTGCAGCCTAGGTCCCAGCAGGGTGGTGTGGGCACAAGATTACAAAGAAATTGATGTGGTGGGAGATGCAGGGGACACCCGGTATTCATTTGTGTGTTGTGCTGCAGGAATCTGGACGTGAAACACCATCTTCCACTCGAGCATCTAGTGTGAATGGGACAGACGATGAGAAGGCATCACATGGAGGTCCTGCTGAGGCACATCTCAAGTCTGAGAATGATAAATTAAAAATTGCTCTAGCCCAAAGGTGAAGTTCCCTTAATACCTAAATTGCATTGGAATAGCATGCTGTAATTATCTGATGGCTAATGAGATTAACAGAAATTATTCAAATATAATTGCATTAATTTAAAATGATACAACAGAATGGATGAATGAGCAGATTTCAGCAAGTACCTCCCAGTATGCAGTTGAGAGATATTTACCATTTAGTCTTTTCCTGTTCTACTTCGTGATGAAATAAGATATCTTTTACTCTGCTCATGCCAACTCTCAGAACCACCTTCATTTGTGAAGTTTTTGAGCTACAGAAATAACATTAAAACCATGGGGGAGCAATTGCTGCTGATAATTATAAAAGGGAATGAACTCAACTGGAAAAGTTGAAGTAAGAAATATAATTTCAGCAGTCTGCTTAGAAGTCTTAGGGGAATGTTTCTAAAGCTGTGGACAGTGCCCCTTGAAGCCACATTTTTTGCTATTTGCTTTGATAAATTAATTTGAAAATGCTGAGAAGAGTAATTTGCAGCCATAGTGGAAACACAGGCATTGGAATATGCAAAGTTACAACATTAAAATAGAATAGTTCTCTGCTGGGATCTTGCCTTATCTGCCTGTTGCATGTGAATATATCTGTCAATGGAAATACAATCTATCAGGATCAGGCTACTCTTAAGCTATTTAAATTAAGGCAGCAGCACCGCAAGCAGCATTACCCATATATTATGCATATATGCTATCTGAAGCACACCATCTCTCTTTATTGACATTTCAATAGAGTAACCTATTTCAAATCATAACGTTTGTGCATTCCTCCTGCTGAAGACACCTCCACAGGCAAGTAGCAACTAGAATGGAGGGAGTTTCAAAGCCTTGCTTCCATTCACTCTATTCTTGTGCTCTATACTGCAGCTTGAAGCTTTGGGGAATGAGTAGTTTAATTCTTCAGCATTATCTAACACTTTTGTGTTTAAGGCTGAACATTAAAAAAAAAATCACATCTAGATGGTGTCAACCGCTGACATCTTCTGTTCTGAACTACTATATCAGCTGCAAATGTGTAGTTGCTTTGTTGCATGGGTACCACATCCCCAGGCCTGCAGTGCAGAGGTACTTGGTGAGGCACAGCCACATGTCTCTGGAGGTGGGCAGAACGTGTTTGCAATGGTGGAGATCCCAACTGTCAACCCTACAGCCTGCTTCAACAGCAGGACTTTTGCTCCTAACACACCGGTCACTGTTGCTGGAGTTAATAGATCCCTGTGTTTTGGCAGAGACAGTCAAATTAAGGCTTATGTTCTTCTCAGGCAGGCATTACGTACATAGGAATATTCTTGATCTTATAACAAAAAATTATTGGTCAGCTCACACCAGTGGTGGGTGAGTTCGCAGTCAGGTAAAGAATAATGATGCACAGGTTTATCAGGTGAAGCCATCTGATGGTGCCCTGTTTTTCTCAGTTCAACCAACGTGAAGAAGTGGGAGACGGAGCTGCAGACACTGCGGGAGAGCAACGCCCGGCTGAGCACAGCGCTGCAGGAGTCCGCAGCCAGCATCGAGCACTGGAAGAAGCAGTTCTCAGCCTGCAAGGAGGAAAATGACCAGCTCAGGGGCAAGGTAACAGAGCATACCCACAGGAGAGCCATCTCTTCCAGTTAGCTGATCCTGCTGCTGCTCTTTCTCTTGAATCCCTGCTGCTTTGTGTGTTAGGAGACAGATTTTGTCTCGGAAAGAGAGGTGGGCAGGGGGGGTTTAAGGCAGCTGTTTCCCTCTGCACACAGTGGGCACGGAAGTTCGAAGGGCTGGGGATCAGTGGGAGGACTGGTGCTGCCACGTTGCATGAAGCTCCCTGACTCTGGAGTTCGAAGACTTAGTGTTAGCAGGGGTTGCTGGCCAGGGTGATAGAACAGTAGGGTTTTAAAAGTGAGAATACTATTGCATATCCCTCTCAAAACTCACTTAAATACTGCCAGATGATGAATGAGCAGAAGGCGTGGTTTATGGCCTGGTTGCCCATAGGAAACTAAGCTGGGAACAATACAGTATTAGAAACAAATCCTGACAGTGGGCAGGGGAATGAGGACATCAGTTATGTCTGTGAGCTGGGTCCTCCAGCACTAATGCTGGGCACATCAAGAGGCATCCTGCGGCAACCTTTTTGCAAGGCAGATACTCTCTACCTATTTGCATGTATTTTGGGTGTGCACAGTGATAATTCAGAGTCCAGTCCAGAGCTGTATTAACTGATGTTACATTACAAAATAGTATTAGTTGTTACATGGTTTGCGTTCCTATATCCAGTCTCTTTTGGTCAGGGGAGAAGTGAGAGACTGGAACAGAATGTTGTAAGAAAAGACGATTTATTGCAGTGTAGTTTTTTCGTTTTCTGTACTGTTGCACAGAAAAGTTGTTCTCATTAACATTAGCTGATGAAACATGCCACGTCTCAGTAGCTGTAGCCTACATACGAAAAGATTATCAAAACCCTGCCTTACTACAGCTGCAAAGTCATCATACCAGTGACTAGCCAGGCTGTGCAGCAACGCTGTCTGTGTAATGTTCTGTCTTTCTCTACATGAGAGGTTTTCTGAGCTTTACTCCCAAGTAGGCGCCTTGCTTGGCGCTCGTGCTGCACCACTGCAGTGCCCTGGGAAGTTCCATCTCCTTTATTAATTGGGTCAGAATTTTTTGCATATTGCTCTACCTTCAAATAAAGGAAGTTATAATCCCAAAGCAACATGAAGCTGAGAATTAAAGTGCGTACTTTAATGAGCTGGCCCATCTCCTGAGAGCAAAGCCCAGAGCTGGTAGCAGAACGTATGGAGAGAGCAAAGCACATCTCTGGGCAAGAGAACAAAGCGGCATACGTTGCTCTGGATTGCTTCTCTCCCCAAAGTTTTGATGATGTGTCTGTCCCTTGAACTCCAGCTAGAATAATAAGCAACCCCTGAGGAGGCAAAGCTGGGAGCACCAGAGAGATTTCTTCTCCTTGCTGTGTTAAGAAAGCCCATCCCTTATAGTCTTGTGTTGGTTTCGCAGAAGTGAAATGCAGATTTTATCCCCAGCTCTGCTTATTTTAGCAGCTCAGTGTTTTGTGCATTCCTGAGTACTTATATGAGATACTGTGCACGAGAGAATAAACACAGTCCCGGGGCTTCCTAGTGGAAGCGTAAATTGGCTCTTTTTAAGGAAAGAAGCGATAGTTTGAGTGCAGTGAGTCAAGTGCTATGATTTAGGAAACAGATCCATGACAAATTAAAATTGCCCATGCTTCCCTCTGTTCACTGGAGCAGTGCCCATTTCCATCAGCTGGGTTCTGCCCCAGATTCTCAGAAATCTGAGAAGTTTCACCTAATGTCTGACATTTCTTAAAGATTGAAGAACTGGAGGAACAGTGCAATGAAATAAATAAAGAGAAGGAAAGAAATGCACAGCTGAGTAGACGTCTCCAGGAACTGGAAACAGAACTTCAGGACAAAGAGCTGGTAAGTGCCCTGAACCCAGATATTACATGCTTTAGAGTTTGATTGGGTCTGTCTGCTTCTGACTTGGAATGTAGATTTATGGGCTGGCTCACCTACAGCCAGAAGCAGCCCAATTTCTCCGGGTGTTGCCTGTTCCTAGTTTTTTCGTGTACAGCTCCTTAGCAACAGTTTGATAGAGTCCCTCAGTCTCAGTTTCATGACGTATTTTGTGCTGTGACAGCACGCTTTAATTTGGCAGGGGTTAACAAACATGATACTTTCATATACAACATTTTACCTCTAACAGAAGAGCTCAAGTGGTGATACTTGTTGCCTAAAGCCAGACAGATGTATGCAGAGAACAGTTTTGCCAGTCCCCATCCCAGAATTCACGTAGACATCAGCACCATCATTAAAAATACATCATTTACAAAATCATATGGCATTTGTGTAACAAGTCCTGTTTATTTTCCAGATGGCTGGTAGTCTTCAGCTTTGCCATTTTACAGTGTCCCTCTGATCTCAGGACTAATGCCAAAAGTGAGAAATTCAGATTCACTTGGAGTACCCTGGTTTGTCCTTTTGACATACAGGGTGTCCATTTTTCTAAGGAGAATGATACTGATGGCTTCAAGCCCCTGAACAGTGGTGAAAATAATGGGATCCTTGTTTTTTTCCTTCATTACAGTGACCAAATGCTCTGTGCTAGATGAAGAGAAAAAGCTTCCCAGCAGGTGCAATAAAGTTTGCCATGTGCCATTGCAGCATCTCTGCTGGTGCTCTTAAAAGCAGTGCTGTTAAGGGGTTTTAAGATAGCACAAGGAAATAGTTTAGGGAGATGGATTTTGATGAAGATTATGAATACAATCTTTTTCAGCCCCATATTTCAAAGGAAAATATTGTGCTTTCTTCCCAACCTTTCTGTGGTAATAGCATGTATAATAACCCTTATATTCTGCTAGTGTTTTCTTCAAGGTTCACATTTTTACAGTACCAAATGAACCAGAAAATTGATTGACTTGTGAACATCGTGTACCTATCTTCCATTTACACTGTCAGTATACCGACTTGTTTTCAGCCTGCATACTCACATTAGCAGGTGCTTCATTAGGTCTACACCACCCATATGTAACCTTTTTCATGGTCTGCAATTCAAACCAGCATGAAGCCTGCTCATGGACATTGCCATGCAAGAGGAGCTGCTGATATCCTCTTCGTGTAGGAAACGCAGAGAGAAAAATGTAAAGACATGGGAATCAGGACAGAGCTACCTAGTGGAGTATTTATATTTATATATGTGTATATATATGTGCGTGTATATATATATATGTATATATCATGTGCCATATACTATATATAGTGTGTCTATATATACACACAGTAATATACGATATATAGTAAGTATTACAGTATAGTAGTTATATATGTAGTAAGCATATATAGTAGAATATAATTATGTTTTGAGATGTAAGCTCCGTGGCATTATTTGTGAATATACATATGTATGTGCACGGTAGTGGGCACAACTGAAACACAGGAAATTCCAGCTGAATATGAGGAAGAACTTTTTAACTTTGAAGGTGGCAGAGCACTGGAACAGGCTGCCCACAGAGGTTGTGGAGTCTCCTTCCCTGGAGATATTAACAACCTGCCTGGACATGATCCTGTGCAGCCTGCTCCAGATGACCCTGCATTAGCATAGAGGTTGGACTAGACGATCTCCAGAGGTCCCTTCCAACCCCAACCATTCTGTGATTAAATGATGTGTTTTGGAATGCAGACATTCTATTTTGATTATTTTACATCCACATACTTTGCAGAATACAATAGAATATGCAAAACCATTTCATAGTCCCAAATTTCCATTATGTTTTAAATTGAAGCTTGCACTAATGTATTTTTTTTTTCTTTATGCTTTCAAAGGAACTGGAAGAGCTTCGAAAGCAGGGTGAAATTATACCACAGCTAATGTCAGAATGTGAATCTGTATCTCAACAATTACAGGTACAGTTAAGCAATTAAATTAATTTTCAAATAGTTGATACATTTATTTTTTCATAAATATATGCTTTTATCTGTTCAGACCTCAGTGTTTGGAGGCAAAAGAGCTCTAGTTTGTAAAATGTTAATTACATGCAACATATACCATGCCCTTCTCAGCACAGGAGTAAGTAAATAGCTCCATTTCTTTGCCTTGCTGTCTGCAGAAATTGGTTTGCCTGGGATTGTGCTGCCTGTATCTCCTGCGGATTCCAGGCTATCCTGTATCCCATATTTCTGCTGGCCTGGGCTTGTGGAACCGTACCACAGCCATGTGTGTGTGTCGAGCAACACACCAAGACCTGCGGCTAATTGCCGCAGTGCACCAGGGAAGGCTTTTTGGAAAGAAATGGATGAGCATGGTTGCACATAACCAGGGAAAGGAGTTCACCTGAGGATGCATTTACATGCTGTGTCATTCCTTGCCAGCATCAACTAGCTCGCTGTGGCTTTGTTTTGCACAAGTAGCTGGTCTGCCGGGGGGTGCTCAGACAGACTGGAGCTCACTGGGCTGCTGGAGCCCTATCCAGGCAGTGGCTGGGCTTTGGGCGTCACTTGTTAAAGTCAGGGCTTGTGCAAATGCAATAAATCAATACATGAAAGGAGAGCAGATGTAAGCAGTATCTCATCAACGAAGTAAAATCCAATCAAATAAGCCATAATTCTGATAATCTAAAATCATTTAGAAGGCTGCTGAGGAGTGCAGATACTGATATTGTAAAAACACGAATTTCGTTTGGTTCAGGGTGGTAAAGTATGTCATCTGTGGCTTTTGATGAGAATATGTGCTTACATGTATGCAATAGAGAACAATAGGCAGAAGAGCTAATGAGAGGGGAAAATAATTGAATGAACTGCAGCAAGGGAGGTGTTACATGGGGGCCCTGTTCCTTGCACTAGTGCTCACAGGGAGTTGAGCTTTAAAAAACACCAATAAATCCAAAGGTGCTGAATAAAGCAATATTATTCCTCAGACAGTATTTTCTAAGCTTGTTTTCCAGTGTTAAACCACCATAGATAATACTGTATATAATTGGTGGCACAGTGTCTAATCCTGCAACTGTAGCAATGACAGAAATATATGCACAGTGCACGACTTAAATCCAGCTGAATTTTAAGATATCCACCAAGTGACAAAATCTGATGCAAAGCATCTTTTCCAGTTAATATGTGTCCTTTCCTGCGTGGGCTTTCTTTCCTTTTCATCTGACTAGCACACCACTTGCTCTTGTTAATCAGTTTGCAGAAGTCAGAGCAAAACTTTTACAGCCCAGCTGTCATTTATTGCTTTACCCTACTAAATGCTGTTCATCCTTCTTCTCTATGATTCATCTTATTGTCTCTTTTGTCTTTAAGGCTGCTGAGAAAAAGAACAAAGATCTTGAAGAGAAAGTCAGAACGCTAAGGACAGAAGTGGAAGAGAGCAAACATAGGCAGACCAACCTTAAAACTGAATTAAAGAATTTTTTAGATGTACTAGATGGGAAGATAGATGAATTACAAGATTTCCGACAAGGACTGTCTAAACTTGGGGTTGACAATTAGATGGCAATAGAATTTTTTTTGTAATCTAGGGTCTGGATGTTTGATGTTTTGTTGATCCCAAATGTGTGTTTTACAAAATATAACTAGAATGTTCCACTTGTTTGCATTGGTTTTGTACATAGAGGCTGCGAATTTGCTGTGGGGGGTTTGGGATTATTTCTTTCATCTGTTTGTTTATTTTTCAAACCAATCGTGCTGCTCACTGAATTTTGTTGAGATTAGAAACTTCATATATTGCTGCTCTGGTTTCGTGGGGTTGGGAACAGGTAGAGGGTTCCGTCTCAGGAATCTGGAACTAGATCTACCTTAAAATGAATATGCAGTTAGTTGTTGCAGGGAAATTTATATCTTTCTTAAGGGCTGTTGCAACCATAGAAACAGAAAACTAGTCTTTTTCTTGTCCGGACTATCGGCAATCCTACAACATCAACTTTTATTCCTTGGTGGAGCAGACAGAAGATTAGAGATTAGCTGGAACTCCTGCAGTGTGTAAAATGTGCCTGTGATGAGCTTCAGTCAAGTGAATCACTTCACACAGATATCAGTATCTTTAGGGACCATGTCAATCAGGCCTGATTCACCAAAAAATAAATCCAGTGGATATCAGATGAACTCCGATACAGGTTGCATGTGCTTGCCTGGACCCATACAGCACAAAGTCAGTGACATAGAAATGTATTTCAGCTCTTCAAGTCAAGCATCTTACTCCGTAGGTGAGGACAGCTTCTCTTGCTTGGCAAGGCCATCTCTCCTTGGCCTTCAGTTTTGAACCCACATAGTTCCATCATTATGTGCATCTCTGAAAAATGCCCACCTGAGTCTTGGGACCAGATATGTATTTTAGAAAGTGACATGTTGCTGGCTTCCACACAGGGTGCATGCACCTCTGTGCAACTTGATCACTGTTGATTAACTTCTGCAGTAGTGAAGGGGACATTGATCTGAAAAGCAATACAAGGTTTCTTGAAGATGATGCTCAGAAGCACGTTTCTGCCCAGGAGTCTGGCAGGGTCATGACCACGTGAAATCAAAATCCTTTCCAATGATTTCTGTATTCTCACCTTGCGTGTCTTTGACAGTAGGGTGGGAACTGGTCACAAAGGTAGACTGTCCAAAAAAACCCCAACCCAAACAGCAGAAATGCTGTCGTATGCTCAAACCGGTTATTCAGCAGCTCTAAGCATGTGTTGAGAAATGCAAGGTCATACACTGGGCTCCAGTGAGAAGGAAGTCCACTTTGTCACAGACAGGGATGTAAAAATGGCCAGAGAGGAGAATTCAGACCAAGTTTTGCTCTTGCCCCTATGACTGCTTTCAGCTTCTTTCTCTTCTTTCTCCATAACATGGTTTGAGAATCTTTTTACATGGGATCTGAATTAATTCAGGAGAGAACTTTTGTTTATGTGACATTATTATTTGCTTAATTCAGGTGAAAGCTGAGTTAAGCACAGTGTTAGTGCATTCCAGCAGTGATTGCTAAAAAATGGTCATGCTTTACTTAGGGGCTTTTTTGTTTTCTCAGCAGATCTCAATTATAAAAGTGACCTTTAAAAGAAAGGTGAGTTATTATGAAACATGCATTGAATATCTTTTACACATGGATATATAATCCCCGTGCTGGAGATAGGTTCTGTCTGCAACTGTCCCTTGAATTTTTATCTGTTACCGTTGCATTACCTTCGATCCCTGGTTTTTAGACTGGACTACTTTGTGCATTTTCGCTTTTACTCCTTTTAAACAATGATGTGAAGCCAGGACCTTGCAGAAGCATTGTGACCTCTTTAAAAAAAAGTGTTGTAGGCTCTTGATATTTAAAAATAAAAATACAAATAAAAACACAAATAAAAACCAGGTCCATAGCATGGAGGCGTGTGAAAATTAGACTTTGCCAGTAGGGAAGAGTCAGCAGTTGCATAGTGTGGGGTTACATCAGACTGCTCAAAACTGAAAATGACATCAGAAACTCTGTGTGGTTGTGCACAAGTAGTCTGCATTTTTAGGCTTTTTATTTTATAGCAAGTCAGATAAACACCATAATTTCACAGGAAGTTAATGGTCCTGCTTCTCCTCTCCTTCCATGCTGCTTTAGAGTTCCTGAACTGCAGCTGATCCCTGCATCACTTTGGAATCACAGGATAACACAACTAAGAGCTGCAGTACAGCCAGTCAGGGGCCTCCTCGTCAACAGTGGTTTATTGCTTTTGCACTGAGGACCCTGCTCCATCTTCTGGCTCCTTTTTCTTGTTGAGCAGTCTTCGTGCTTCCTTCCTGGTTTTAACACAAAATATGATTTTTAACAGGAACCTGGGTAGATGGAGTTAATCTAGATTTTTTTTCTACTTTAGCTGGGTCTATCTCAGATCCAGTTCGTTATGAATGTATTAAGCCACTCTTAAAATGCAAGAAAAGTGTTTCTATGGGACTGCATCGATTTAACAGATGGAGCTTAATGCTGGTGCATTAAACCAGTGCATAGCTCTGACATGGGTGGTTATTTCTGGGTGCTTCGTGCCCACCAGAGGAACGGTGGGGGTGTCCTTAGAGAAATCTCTGCCCTGTCTCTTCTAGTTTTGTCCCAAATGTATGCTTTCCTTATCTGCTACTGCTCTGAAACTGAGTTGTTTGTTAAGGAAACTGAGTTGTTTGTTAAGGAAACCGAGTTGTTTGCTAAGGAAACTGAGTTGTTTGTTAAGGAAACCAAGTTGTTTGTTAAGGATAGAGCTATATGCTGTGAGAAACTCCACCATCCAAGGTCTTGCTATAATTACCTTCTTTCTCTCTTTTTCCTTCCCAACAGCAGTAAATTGAGAGCTTCTATGTATAATCACTTTAAAACCTCCCCCAAACTCCATCTCTTTTAACCTTTCTGCCTCTTTCACTGTACTTTTCCAAAGTGTGCTAGGAAGAGGCAGTGGGTGCTCTCAGAAGTGTTTGTTTGGATGCCAGCCTGGCCTCATTCCTGCCCCAGATAGGAGCCCCATGTGCCTGCTGGGTGGGGACCATTGGTCTCGCTGCTTATTCCTTGATGCTCTGTGGTGGCTCAGCAATAACCCCTGCGTGTCATACTGTGACCTCCACTCCTCAGGGACTCATCCCAATGTTGAAATGCCTCCTCCTTCCCAGTGGGAACACCAAGGCAGCCAGCCTTCCCCCACCAAAATGCCTGCACCATCCTACGGATGCATTTATTCCTCTTTTTGTGCTCCCTGGGGATTCAGCCCATCCCCGTGGGCACCCCAAACCAGGAGCTGCACTCAGCTGGCAGCCACCTGCTTAGGGATGGCCCCAAACGCTGCTGGGGCCAAGAAATGCTCATCCCTGTCCAAAAGAGGGCCTACAGAGCATGTTTTTATTTGTTATTAAAATACAGTGCCGGGCAAACCCTGGTTTCCCCATGCCATCAGCAATGAAGTAGGTCATCGCTCCATTTCCATTGAGCCTGAGTGGAGGTGTCTTTATACAAGGTGTATCTCAGCTTGGGCAATCAGTCATGGGTTGTCTTTCTGGACACAGTTTTTTCCCTCTGCGTGGTTGATGGCAGGGTCTATCCTACCTCAGTTACATGGTCTTTTGTTAATAAGGGTCTTGTGCTTGGCACTTCCCATGCTGATACCTGTCAGCTGCAGCACCGCAGATCCCACCTCACTGCCCATCCTGCCTGCCCGGCCCCAGTGCCAGCAACAAGCTGGTGGCTCTAGCAAGAGAAATCTGTGCTGGCCTCTTCTGACACTGAGTTAGAGAGTGTCTTAGTGCCTTCCAGGCTTACCAATGCGATGTTCCTTTGAGCTGGTGTTAGAGCTGCTGAATAATGGTGGGGTGGTGGTTTTTTGGTGGCCAAAAAGAGAAACAAACAGGTCTACTTTGTATTAGCACAAAGCCTAAAAATATTCAGTGACATAAAAATACAGGGACGTAATTGTTTCTAAGGGAAAGAATGTTCTGTTAGATCTGTTATTTCACATTTTGGAAAATGACCTTAGTCTCATCTTTGAATAAATTATTTCCAAATTAAAAACTGAGACATTTTTTCACACCCCAGAATAAAGGAGGTTAACCTTCTGCTCTTTCTCTGCTTGGCTGGATCTTTATTTGCTGATTTTGACTCAACTTCACAAATAGTTTTTTATTTGGTTTAAAAGTGCATTTTCAGCAAAATTAGTACTTTTCAGTGTTCTGTCTACATCTAATTGGTGTCTCCTTTACTGTGTGAGCTCACTGGAAGGAAACTGTCCCTTCTGTAAGAATTCCAGTGCCACCTCTCACTTTCTATATTCTGGCATTCGAAAGATGCCTTTTTAAAGATAGATTTACACTGGGTGCATCTGTGCCCAGAAACAAATGTTATTTAGACAATGCTTGTTTTCCAGACAACACCTGATTTTATTTTAATGTGAGTGATTTAGGGTGAATGCTTTTTAAAGCTGTTCAATGAATTAAGAAGGGCAGGAGTGGCTTTTGCTGTTCCCCCTTGCTCTCCCTGCCACTGCCATTGCTTTGGAGGAGCATCAGCAAAAGCATTTGCGGTGTTAAAGCAGGTGCTTACTCTATGCTCATCCTATGACTTGTTGGGCTCAGGGACCCCATGTCTCCCTCTCAACAGTTGTCTGTAGGTTTCTGCACTCTATGCTGTGTAACTTTTATTTTTCAAGTGTTCATTTTCTCCCTTATTAGTTTCTTGCCACCTTTGGCTGCTTCATGAATGACAGGAGAAATGACTGGTGGGAGTTTCTCAGCTACAAGACTGCTCTTCGTTACGCTCTTCCGAATGTTTATCTCTGCAAAACCCTTCAAAGCATCAGTGGCTTGTAAGGAATATAGTGCTGTCTTCCTGAGCCTACGGATTAACAGAGATAAAACTGCTATCAGGGTGAAATGCCTGGCTCAGCTCAGCGTGTGAGTGGTGCTGAATCTGAAGGGAAGAGGTATGAGGGAGGGATCAGCAGCAGCAGCAGCAAATTTTGACAGTTGTTTCAGCAGAAGCTTCAGTGAAAGATGTGCTCTGCCTACAAGCTGTGGATGTGCCAAAGGTCTAGGATGGCCACGCTGACCTGTCAGCTCACCCATCTTTGTCTGGGCAGTTCTGGGCTTGTCAAGCCTGTCTATCAAAAAGTCCTAGTATATCACAAATGTGGCAGTGTGAGGGATGGAAAGTGAATGCCCACACACAGAGCTGAGCAGCGCGAGAGCATTGCAGCAATGCCCTGGTTTATGGTCAGCCACTTCCAGTCAAAAATAGGAAAAGCTGTTGCCATCCCATGCAGGCTCAGCAGTACCAGGGACCTTGCAGAAGGGCATGTTCACCTTCTGGAGGGCTGCGAGGCAGCAAGGACTCCCAGGCTGGGCTGGTGGGTCACAATTTAGTAACAGTAAGACAGAGCTAACCTAAGGTAATTTTTCTTTCCATGAATCCTGTTTAACAAGCACCAGCGTGTCAAGCAGAGCAATACGTATCCACAAGACATTTAATCCAGACACACCTCCAGATGGAGAGCCCTGGATGGGTGGCAGAGCCTGGCTGGGGATGCTGCGAATGGAATCCTGTGCCTCAGGAGCACAGCAGTACTTTAGGCTCAGTATTAGAATATAAACTTGGCAGTTAAATGAAGTTCACGTGTCTTAAATGCCATTCTCTGCGGTAAATGATAAGGTACCAGAAGTGAAATCCAGAGTCAGGAAGTGAATGATAATGTGACAAAGGTGCTTCTCAAATGAGGGCTCTCAACAGGCTGTGGACAGGGTGGGTCCTGGCTGGGATAGCTTTGCTTGCGTCCCCGTGGGATGTTGGATGTCTAACCTGATGTCTAACCTGTTTGACTTTCTACTGTGTTTTGTCTTAGCTCTGCTTCTTGTTTCCTTTTTTATTTTCGGTTTTGTTTTGTTTTTTTTTCTTCCTAGAAAGCCTAAACACAGTCTTCGGGTGAAGGTGCCTGTACCTCCAGAAATTTTATATGCACGTTTCAAAATAGATTTCTTTTTCCTTTCTGGTCATTTACTTACCTAGTAATAATGGTACGTACAAGAAAGGCACTTGACAGAAACCTGCCTGCTGTTACATTTTTGTTTGGGTTTGGTTTGGTTTTTAACACTGGTCAGCAATAATTATTTTAGCCATACATTAGCTAAAAAGATTGATAATATAAGACTTGGGAACTCAGCAGTATGGTGTTAACTTGGGTATGTGACGAAGGACCTCTGCTCAATAAAAGAGTATTTTGCAGCATTTAGATGTTTTCATTTAATTGCCTAATAGTGATCATGAACATAATATTCTGTAAAACTCATCATGAATGACAAACAAAGCACATTGTTTTTAACATGAATATATCCCTTGTAGTTGAAAGTTCTGAGAGTGTTTAGTGTGGTCTACTATACCAAAATATTTAGATTATTATGAGATTTTAGTACTAAACATAAACATACACCCTGTTTTTACTGTTTCAAGTAAAGTTTAGTGAATGACTGACAGTTTGTTGATACACAACTGTGGGAAAACACTGCAGTGCTTTAAATGTATATTTTTATTTGGGTTTATTATATTTAGTACATGGTTCAATGAAAACTGAAGTGTTTGCTACAGTTGGATAATTGTAAAAACATTTCTTACCTCGTCATTTTGTCTGCTGTGAAAAAGTAATTTCCTCTTCTTATGTTCTTTTTTTGTTTCAAATTGACCATAGACAGTCAATGTTAACATTTAGACTCCTAGTAGCAGTAAATGCTGGGTTTTATATATATAAAAGGAAAACTTGATTTTTTCTTTATGAACTTATTATATAACTTTGTGATTTTTATCTGATTTTATTGTAACATAAAGTTGTTTTATGTAAAAATATATAGTTTAAGTAAAATCTGTTGTCTCACTGTCTTCATTGACTTTGGAAAATGGACGTCCTTATGGCTGCAGATCTGCACTCAAGGTAACGCTGTCCTTTGATAAAGCAGCACCTGGTTTTGAGCTATAAATCCTATGGTATAGTGCCTTTGATAATCTCAAAATCTCTTTTTCAGGAGGTGGAGCTTTAAAATGTTTGCCTTGCTTCACTTTATACTGTCAGCACATCCAGGGGACTGCAGGCTTGGGGTGGGTGCATACATCACCAAACTGGAAAAGCAGCATCTAGAAATATTTCGGCCTGAAACTGTGGACTTGCTGCACACTGAGAAAGGTCTGTCGCTGGGAGAAAAGCTTTCTGTTGCCTTGCTGGGGGTGCTCAGGACTGAAAACCCTCTTGTGAATCCTGTTACTGACGCAGCAGCCTCTGATGGCAACAAGAGGTGGTCTTTTCTCTGGAGGAGCTACCTAGGACTCAGAAGTAACCCTCTTTATTGAAATTAGAGATGTTCTGACACCAGTGTCCTCCATCAGCATAACAGCAGTTAATAGGAGCCCTCTCAGATGGGACTCTTTCCCAAGGTCCAGTGACACAGTCCACACTCAACAGCACATCCCTGGTATGGACTAACACTGAAGTCCACCTACAGACAGCATCATTGTATTTATTGTACAGAAGCAGGGTTTGCTGTCTTTGCACCAAACCAGGCTTCCCCAAAGAAAACAGGAAGGTTTGAAGACTTAAATGGCTGAGGCTCATCTTGCCTTTGTTACTTTGGGCTATAAGGCTGCAAATGTCAGCTTTGGGCTGAGCGAGAAACACGTCTGCCCCTGACCTTCCACAGAGCTCTTCTACCAGGAGCCACCAACAGCTCTGACAAGCAGTTCAGCTTGTTCTGTCAGTCTCTGAATAACCAGTAGCTGTAAAAGCAGCTTACAAGTACTCCAGTAAAATGCAGTAACAGTCTCTCATTCTTAGCAAAAAAAAAAAAGCATTTATCTATTCGGATTTGCATAATTATAAAGCTTAGTATAACAGAAGTACCTGTGTGTACATCCCAGCACCTGCAGTTATCAGGAACAAGCCTCATTCTCCTGTTACCGAGCAAGCTGATGATCCTGCAGTGTGCATTCCCATTCATCAGCATTAGCACCCCTCTCCACTCACGCAAGGGGAAGTGCCTCATGCCACTGGTCACGGGGAGGTATCTGTTCAATACAGACACATCTGTCACTTCTGTAGGCCAATCCCTCATTAAATCCAGGAAGTGTTTTTAGCATTGAGAAAGTCCCTGGCCTGTGTGAGAGGCTGTTCCTCACCAGCTGTTGCAATGCAGGTGACCAGCATTTCCAAAAGAAACAGCCCTGTCCAGGAGCTGCAATGCTGCCAGCAAGGAAATCTGCTGCTGCCTGCCTGTGATCCCTTCATTTTCACATTCACTTCATTCATATCAGAAAGCTCATGGAGCCTCCTCGATGGGGTGTGTACTTCTGCAGTTACCTATTAACCAGTGTTTTACCTGGCTGTGTGATCCTTGTGCTGCCTTGAGACAGCTGATGACAATATGAGCTAAAGCCAGGTGAAGTTTAATGGTTAACACCTAAGTGGCTGAACAACCCTATAATATGTATTCATTTTGGTTAGCTTGGATGCCTTCAACAGCATAGGGAAAGCTAGCCCCTAATTTCCTTCCTTTTGGATGGAAAATCCCACCACGGCAGAGGCCTGTATAAGAGCAGTACAGTGGGTGAGATCCCTGAGCAGGGCCAGGCTGCTCTTTGTGTAACATGTAGCAAGTGACAGACTTAAATAAAATTCAACATTGTTCTGTCCCACACACTCCAAATGCTTTTAATGATGCTTTTCATCTAAAGACATGTCTGCATCAAGGGAAGGAAAGAGGATGTGTTAATTATATATTATTCTTTTCACTGTCTCCCCACTTCCTAGAAGACTTGAGCATTTATGCACAAATCCACTGGTACATACAGAAGCGTGCATACATTTTCTTCTACTTTTTATCTCCTAAAAAGTATCCAAAAGCTTGTGAATAATTTTAATGATTTGCAACATTAAATAGCCTTTACATAATTAGCATTGCCAACAAGAGCAGAACAGCAGCATCAGTGGGCCCAATGCTGTGGGCTGACATCCTGTGAACAACTGAAATGTGTGTGTTAGACATACAGACACAGCAGTGGCAGCTGAAACAGTAAAGCCAGGCAGTGAGCGTGGCTCTGACTGTAACAGGCAGCAGTGCTGCAGCTGTGCTTCAGCCACCGAACCGACTGGAGCCAAGTACAACCATCCTTCAAAAGTGGAAAACAATGCCCTGCCAGCTTTGGTATCAGCGAGTGACGCTAAAACCAACCATCCGAAGACTCGTACAGCAGCTCTGCAAAGGCCGTGGCAGTAACCTGCAGCACGACTTTAGTGTTTCTCATTTAACACGTCAGAGCAGCGCTGCCATGTACCTGTCCCAGGCTGGGAACATCTGAGACCTGGTGAATGTTAAAAGCTTGGCTAACCTTTGCAAGGCAAACATCTCTGATCTTACCGCAGTAATGCATTGCTGGGAGCGTTTGACAGATCACTGCAGCAGAGTGGTACTTAACTGTGACCTCTAACTGCGACTTCTCAAAGATGGATTTCCGTGCGATGAAATTCCCTTTGGGTCTGAAAACTTCCCTTGCAAACTGAATATATTTGAGTAACTTTGCAGAACCTTTAGATGTTCTCGGAAGTACTGCCAGAAACGAAACGATCCCTAGACAGAAACTGGGGGATTTCATTTGGATTGAAAATAAGGTGTTTGTGTGCCAACGTGGGGCTCAGCTTTAAGGCTGGTACTCCAAGCGTACAGGTACTTGAAGCAGTTAGACACATTTTACTGAATCAATCCTGCTCTAGCAGAGCTTCGAGGACCTACTGTTCTCCACCATAATATGCATCTTTTCATGAACACGTGCCCCTGTGCTGAGGCACAGCAGTGGTTTGTATCCAGGATGCCAGAGCAAAACCCCACGCAGCTTTCCAGGACTATGCTTCCTCTCATGGCTGGATGCTGCAGTTTGAGTGAGAGCTTAAATATCCTGAACATTTCCGGACAATGGTTTGCATTTAATTAGTCAAATTTATGAGCAAATACATCCATTGGTACATGAAGGACTTTGATTTGAGTATTTTTGTTTTTCTTTCATGTCTTCTTCATATACTAATGTACTGGCAGTCTATGAAAAAGAAATCTGTGTCTGCTGTAATCAAGGGAGATTGAGCTCTTGCTTTTCCTCCCAACTTTCCATCATTGAATATGATTTGTTGCATATGCCCTGGATTGTGCTTAATGCATGCTGGCTGGAGGAAATTCAGACGTTCAGGGAATTATAAATAATACCAGCACAGGCAACCTTCTTGCATTATCATGTCACACTGAAGTGTATCAGCTTTCAAAGCTATTTACTTTTAGGCTTTTGTCATTTATTTTGTTTCTACCATTAGCCATGGCTTTCATTTTTCTCTGGATGCAGGTTTGCACTGTTCATTAGCCTGGAGATGAATGATGCAAAATGAATGATCCCAGAGTCCCCTGAAGAACAAAGAACCCAGGGAAGAAACAAAGTATTTATGTCCTGCAAACGCTGCTTTTCTATAGCAATGTTGGGTGCATTTGTAAAGATAATCCCTGGCTCTGAAACCTGAGAAATTGCAGTGATTCACTCTCTCCTTACACTGCGGAGGTGCCATGGTCATTAGCACAGTCATTTCAATGGGAGGGGAATGGCTTTAGAACAGGGATGAGGGAGACACACAAATGCTGTTCAAAAAACACAAGGAAAAGAGGAGCAGATGTGTTGCACTGCAGCCTGGCTCTGCTACCTCACAGCATTTAACATTTTATATGCCTTATTGGTTCAGATGAATGATGACCAGAAGAGTCCTGTGTCCTGGTCCCTCCCCAAGGTGAGTTGCAGCATCTCTTGGCAATCCACAGCTACAGCTGCCCTACTTTTCTATATCTCCTAACTGGGTACTGGAAATAGAAGTTGAACCCTCTGACCTGCAGAGGTTTTTCAAGAAATTCTGGACAATTTTCTTTAGATGGTTGCTGTAATGGATTTGATTTATACTTTCTAAATAAACTGACATCGCTGATGATAGCTGGCTTCTCTTTGGAAAAGAACCATAAAGACATGGATAGGCTATTACTGATGTACAGACCCGTGTGTTCACATGTGATAAATACATGTCAAAGCCAACACTAGCACTGATGGGAATGTGCAAACAGGGACTGAGAACCACAACATCGCAGCAAATTAATTTTGACTCCCTTTGACCTGCAGACTGGCTCATTTTGTGCAAAAAGTGGAGCAATGCTGGCATGCTTTGCTTCACACCAGGCGACTGCAGTGGGGCCCAGTAGGCTCAGCAGACCTGTGTCATGGGAAAACATTGCTTGTCTCTAGACGCCTGCTTCACTTCTGGTCCAGATGTCTCCTTGCCCAGTTTAAAGCTAATTACAGCCATACAGATGACTGCAGCCCTGCTAGACTGCCATTCACATCACCATAGGGAATAGCGCTGCTGCAGCTGGCAGTTATATGGCAGGGATGGAGACTGGTCCACAGAGCCAGCCCCATTTCAGCACGGGGGGACCCTGCCCTTAGGGGAGCAGGCAGAGGCATTGGTGCTCACCGTGAGCAATGCCGGGAGGGAACAGAATTGCCTTGTACACACAGGCTGTGTCCCCCTGGCATGCAGCTCTTTTCCCTGCAGCAGATGTTTCCCCGAGTGTTTTTACACGTGCAAAGTGTTCCTTTCGGCACAGCAGAGGGGATGCACTTCCACCTCACCCCTGGGCCTCCACGCTCCTGCACCTTTCAGCGTTTCTGTTCCCATGCAGCAGGCCTGCCGGCTCGGGAGGGAGGGGACGGAGCTGAGCTCCCTGTGTAGGCTGCAGGAAGCGTGGGCACTTAATCCGATTTCGTTGTCACCTCTGTTTCACAGGCAGAGACTGTGGGACGGGCAGTGACTCGCTGATGAGCGCTGCTGATGAGCACGCTGATTCGAGCGTGTCTCCAGGAGTGGGACACGTTCATTCTGTCACCCCCAGAGTCTGCGCTGCCCACTGCCACGGTGCCGAGAGGCGCAGATAACCACGCCGCTGGTGTCGGAGCCGGCTTTCAACCCCTTCTCCGTGAGAAGAGGATGGAAACTGGGGGTGGAGCAGAGGCTGCCGCTCAAGGACACCCATGGGAGGGTGTTCAGACTATTGCCTTGGGCTAGAAGGGAACTGCAAATGCCTTTATGACAGTAAGAATGATTAACTGACTCTTTCAAGAGGGTATAAACCCAGCCTCGCAGGAGGACATTGAGTTTCTTACCCAAGCTGCAGCCTGGCCAACATTTCCCCTAGACTGCTTGCCCTTTGGCTACAAGCAGGGCAGCGCTGCATGATGCTGTGGGTCTGGGTGAGTAAGCGCCCTTTCTGTCGGGATGCCCTTGTTCAGGGCTGGCCCTGAGTCTCAGCTACAAGACCCCGCTCATCCACAGCCCAGGGAGGATGCATCTCACCCCATCCTTAGTGCTTTGCTGGGGATCTGGGGCAGGAGGGGGCTCCAGTGGAAGATGAACAACTGTAGTTTAGCTAAATGTTTCCTGAGCAGTTTGTGGCTCACTCTTACTGCACGAGCAATGGCTTGCTAAAGACGGCTTGTTTTACAAAGCATTTTCACAAGTGGCTGAGCTGTTAATGTCACTGCTACCTGAGCAGATTTAATTGTGCTGCTGCTTGCTTTCAGCCTAGCATGACATGCTGAGAATGAAAATCACATACCTTTTTGCCAGGGAAAAAATGCCATGTTCTGGAGCAGGTTTGAGTGCATGTTTCCCACAGGGATTCATTCACATATTGTTCTGAGCTGCTTTGGCTGCCAAGGTTTGCTGTGGCATTTATTAAAAGATGCCTTCAATGCCATTCACCTTTAATCATTGTCCTGGGTTTAATTGAAACAATGTGTCCCTCTTTCCTCCCAATATCACGTTATTACGGCGTGTAGCGTGCAGATGTGCTCTCAGATGCAAACAGGAAGTCTTGTAATTAAAACCATGCTTTTCAATCAATTTCATTTTCTCCAAAGGGTGCACAGCCTTATCTACCAACCTCTTATTTGTAGAGGAGGGCTGAAAGAAGAAACATATCCCAGCTTTTTGTTAGTCCTAATGAATGCTTTCATACCGATCCTCTTTGTCCCTCTTGCTCCTGGTGTCCTGGCGCACGTGTGCATCTTTTTATTTTAAGGGATAAAAGAAGGGAATGGAAGAGTAAATGGAAATGTAACCCTATAAAGACCAGTTTAAACCTTGAGTTTTGGTAGAAACAGAAATTCAGTGGTGTTTTCCTCCTGGTTTTAACAGGAAGGCAGAGAAAGCCAAATGCCTGCAGCATTTAGGCGCTGCGTGGCTCGCACAGGCAAACAGACGGCTCATGCAGCACACCAACCTTTTCCAACCATGCATGTTAGCAAACAGCCAAGGAGAAGGATGTTGTTTCAATGGAGATAGGCTTTGGTGTTTACAACACAATTCAATATTAGGTGACATACTCTTATAGCATGATTCTAGCTGTCTGTATAGAGAAATGCCTGCAGTTCCCATGCACTGGTGGTGAGTTCCAGGCATCTTCCAGCTTTGGGTTCATTCTCCATCCTTTGTGCAAAGAGCAGTAACTCCATGACCTGCTGATGGGGTGAGTTGTTGCCTGTTGCTGAGAAGCCTGTAGGGGAGAATAGGATATCTGTGTACAAGCACATTATATAGATCAGCATCAATTTCCAAACTGCATACAATTACTTCAAAGAGGCTCTTTGTACGAGCACGAGTGAAGGGAGATCCTTGCTCAAGTCCCTGTAGGATCAGTCTGGAGCAATTCAGGGTGTTCACACTCAGACCTGATTTGCTTGATTCAATGCCATTTTGCAGAAAAAAGAAAGTCAGTATCCCTCTTGTAAGACAGCCCTGAGCGAGGGGTTAGATATGGAGGAGCTTTATGGATGTTGAAAAGCAGCATGTTGACAGGAATGCTGGCAAATCCATAGCTGCACGAGCATTACCAGCTATAATCATCATGCTCTGTGCACCGGGCAACGCTGCCGTGACTCCTCTTGTGCTGTGATCAAAGCACCAGGATTTCAAGTGGAATTCTTTAAGTCAGACCAAGTAATCTTTGAATACATTAACTTTAAACCTCCTCAAAGATACCAGCAGCTGCTGTCTGGACTGCCCACATCACAGTGAAGGAGAACACCAGCCACAGCAATACTCATTTACAGACATTGATCTCTTTACCTCATTAGCAAATCTGTGCATTAACTTTCTACAGCCAGACAGCTGTGTTTTCAGTTTAAACAAATCAGTTTCTGTAGCTGGACAGTCAGGGCAGACTATTCCCACAGAGGGATTCATTTGCTAGCCCAGAACGAAACTTCAAGAGGGGCATTAAATGTCAAAAAGCTGTTGAAGCGGTTTATCAGGTTAATACTAATCCAGTGCTGTAGAGCTGGTCATCACGGAGCCAGCCCACCACTCCAGTTTCTCCCATTTTGTCCATCAGCCCTTGCACACTGCTGAAAGCAGCATCACCGAACCTCCCTAGCATGCTGAGGCGCAAAGGCACCCGATGAAGCCTGAGCTCAAATCTAGATTGACGCCTGTCTCCTCTTGATACTCATAGATGGCTTCTCTTGAGAGCCCCATCAACCTGGAGTAACTCAGCCTCACAGCACCGGGACTATTTCCTACCCACCATTTCCTCCACAGCTCTGCACTGGTGGCACAGGGCAGACCATAGTCAAAGCTAAAATCTGAGGGTGAGTCAGTAAGAGTCTTTTCAGCCTTCCTACATGTGGGCATCTCTCCGAAAACGAGCTGCGGCTGCCCGTACTGAGCAAACTGCGCCTCAAGGCAGTAGGAGGAGCTCGCATGCACCCGCAGGCCACAGGTTGCGGACCTCTCCCTGCAATACCAGCAGCACCCCGGGGTTTATTTATCTAACCTGCTCTTAAAGATTGCCAGTGACAAAAACTCCACCACCTCCTCAGACAGTCTGTCCCTGCACCTTCCTGCTTTGTTAGAAAGGTTTTGCTACTGTTACCCTGAGTCCTTCCAGCTATCATTAAGCCCTTTATCTCCCTGTGAGCACGCAGAACAAATTACTCCCTTCCTCTCTTCAGCAGCCTCTTGTGTTTGAAAGCTGCTCTCTCATCTTCTCTTCCTTAGGTTAATGCCAGTGCTTTTGGTGTTTTCTCTGGCCATGTTTCTGATGTCCAGGAATGCTGGTGCTCCAGCGGCTGCCTCTCACCAGGAGCTGTGCCCTTGAGAAAGACAGGACCCTCATGGCACTGCAGCTGTGCAGGGGCTGCTCTGCATCCTCGGAGCCAGCTTCCCATTAGGACACATCTCTGCTGAGTAGTATTCTTTACATTTTGGTAGTGAACCAGAGGGTGAATATATCTGATAGAGGTGGAATCTTCCACACCAACCAGAAAATTGCTGCAGCACATTTTCCATGGAGCAGGCCAGGCAGCAAATGAAGTGAGATTCAGAAAATGAGTGGGTTCACACAGTTTCTGAGCAGCCTTTTAAGGACATTTCTCAGCCTGGGATGTAGAAAGCTCTGCTACACACCTGAGATCAGCCCCCAGCAGGGGGGGGTTGCAAAAGAAAATTCTAGGGAAGGAGAACACACTGCCCACTGTCACTGTTACTCAGATGGCCTCTCCTGAATAAAATCTGCTGTTAAACATGAAAGCTGTATGATTAGTTGGAGAAATTGCAGCTCACTTATTCTGTGCATACCTTAACAGCTGCATTTAACTTACCAGCACTGTAGCTGAAAATTCAACCATAATAATAAACAGCAAAGGGCTCTGCCCTGGACTCTGAGCTGCCACTTGGCAAGAGGTACCAGCCATGGGAAGGCAGCTGAGCCTCTGCGCCCTTTTGCTCAGCTTTAAATAACCACAGCACTAAAGAGCACAGTCTGGAAGGGGGCAGTCCTCAGCACCAGCCTTTCTGCCCTGCCTGTGCCTCTGAACACCCCCCTCTGCCCATGGTATTCTTGGGGAAAAGGACTAGATTCTCAAAGGGCCATATTCTGTTTTCTACTTCCAATCTATGGGAAGCATGCATGCTGAAGCCTGAACGTGCAGTGAATTCACCCCTGCTCCCTGCAGGTCAGCACAGACATCACATCAGAAGCTTTAAGAACTGACCTGTGCTGCTGCTGCTGCCTTTGTCTCCATTTGGTTTGATGGCAGTAGACAAGAAAAAGGTCATTTCTTTCTGACTTCCGAACAACACTAGGTGCTGATACAGTAAAAAATGAACCCCCAGCTGCTGCTTCTCCCATACATATTTATTGTGCTGATTAAACAGATTTGCTATTCTATAGTAAAACAGGGAACTAAAGCACTGGATTTGCAATTTTGTTACCAAATTACAATTCATAAATATTTGAGAAAATAAGGGCATTTACATATACCATTAGTGAGAAAGCACAGTTGCTGTGTAGCTGTCACTTGCTATCAAAAGCCAGAATACCATGGGCTAAGTGCTTAGTTCACAGCTGCACCCTAAAATGACAGCACACTGAATCCACTCCTTCCATCAGGATGTATTTTTATTAAGGGTCAGTATGAACTCCAAAAGAAACTTTGAATCTTTCTTTATCACTATCCACCCAGAAACAGTCCCTAAATTGAATGTAGCTGAGTCTTAAATAGTCAGGTCACAGGCACAATGCACATACCTGACATTTATAAGGCTATCAGGTAATTTAAATTCATGAGAGTAGCTATAAACATGTATTGAGGTGCTCAGTGGAGAAATGCAGCTCTGTGTTTCAGGGTTAGATCCCAGAAAATATTACATACAAGATTTTGGCTCTTTCCTGCCAATGGTTCCTTCTAGATGTAGGAAAAATATCTAGCATTTAAAAATATTCTGTATTTAAGTGTCCAGCTAGAAAGTAAACTTTTCAGTAATTACTACAATAGTATTTATTTCAAACTTAATGCTGAATAGGAAAATTAGTATGATCAACCCTATTCGTAAACACACACCTTATAAGAAAATGATAAATGGAGTATCCATGGAGTTATTTGAGAGTGAGCTGTATTAGACAAACAAAACGTTAAAGAATTTTCTGGACAATGGAGGTAGGAATGAGAGGTTCCAGATTATGCAAGGTTTTCTGGTCTGCCTCTGTCACCACAGATTTGGTTCTGCTTCCACCTGACAAAACAGACTTTCAGTTATCACTCTTTAAACTTCATTGTGATAGCATTACCTATTGTGTAGTAACAATATAAACAATGTACATTTCAATCCAACATTTCAGCTGGTCTTCAGATAGTTGAAGTGAAAACCCTACAAGGTTGAGCCAGAAATACCTATTAATGCAAGCACAATTTGGAGCACGATTTCTCACATAAAAGTAAGAATCTGCAGGTCCTATAGAAATTCAATAGGATTCTTTTACTTTACTAGACATTTTGGACTATGAAAAGAGCACTCACACAACCACACTGTTCTTCCATTTTGAAAGAGACAGTCTTCTACAATGTGCAAAATGAGACACACACTGTTCCAGTCAGTAAGTCTATCTCGCCGAGCTGGCTAGCTGTCCCATTCTCCATTATACTGATCATTGTTTTCTTCTTCTTCAGAATCAGCAGACACTTTCTTAATTCTCTGGATGGCTGCCTTAATGCTTCTCTCAAAATCATTAGGGGGTCCTTTACTGACATCTTTCTCAGTATGTCGATTCACTTTTCTCAGTTTAACTCCCTGCCTTATAGCAGAGAGGATGCTGTCCTTCACAGAGGCATATGGATCTGGCTGTTCCACTTTGCGAAGATGAACTTCACTGCGTTTTAGAGAAGCCAAAACCTCATCCATGGAACCTGCAACAGATAAATTTATTGTTACCAGAAAAAACAAGACAACCACACTTAGAGGTATAAAACCCTACCCAAGTGTTCAGGGTTCTTCCTTTTGTCTTTGCTACAGACAGGAAAAATAGTCTGTTCTGGCACAGATGCTTTCAAGCTTCTGCAGCACCAGGCTCTGGAAGTGCTTTTAAAAAGCAGTTAAAGCTTTTATATCTTGAATTGAGAATCCAATGCCTCTTTAACATTATACAAGGTTGTGCTCTATGGAAGAAATTATACACAAAGGAGGATGCTTCTTTTTTATTACAACTTTATGGGCTTTCAAAAAAAAAAATTCACTGCACCAAAAAGTCTCTTGTATTCTGCATTAGAAACGATCTACCATTCCTCCTAGCTTGCTCAGATGCCTGCTGGGACTGTCAATTGCATTTCTGCTCAGCCAAGAGAAAAATGAAAAGATTTGAGTAGAAGGGCTTGAAACTGCACCACTGAAGTCAGTGGGAGCCAGATCAGACCCTAAGCAGGCAGCCAGGCAGATCTTTTCTGTATAGACTTAAAATATAATTCCCATTTTACAACATGATTTAAATCTCAGGCGTATGTTTCTGAACTTCAGCCCACAAAGGACACCATACTGAGAGCTTCCACTAGTTCTCTTTATACATGCTGTAATTTGCGTTTTACTCCTTCTGTTAGATTCTTTGTTGCTAGCTTCAGACTGCTGGACAGGGAGGAAAGTTTCCCAGGACAGCAGTCGACTCCTACAGCCACAGGTCCAGACCATCTGTGCCTCACAGCTGGAAGTATTCTTGCAATTTACAGTACCTAAGATTATGTGATTAACATCAAGCATTTGAAACGTAACATTCTGCTAAATCTTGTGGTACCTTCAGAGACTGAAATGTCAGAAAAGATCAAGCAAAGATGCACCAAGCCTTCAAGTAAGAAAGTCTTAAGTCTATTGATCAAATGGGCTGCCTGGTAACAGCCTAGCTAGACTAACAAATTGTAAGAGAGGCTCCCCTTGGAAAGTATGTTAACTCACTACAGACAGTATTTTCAACACCAGAATATTAGAGTCTCCTGGCTTTTCATGTACAAAGACATGAGTAGCTCATGTGTAACTAAAACCAACCCATTTACAAAGCTGTTTCAGTAAGTTCCTGTGGCAGTATTTTACCAATTACTATTACAGCAATTAACAAGCTGGTTTTCTTCATGAAATAGGTGTAAACAACCAAGCAGATCTGTCCAATAAAGACTTCAATAAACTAAAAAGGATTTTTCTTATCCAAAAATAATGAAAGGACATCAACATTATGCTGTGAATGGTAGTAAATAAAGGCTGTTCCAGTAGCAATCAGATTACTCTGGTGTACAACTTCTGTTACTAATCAAAGCTTCTTCAGACTGTCTGTGGTAGAGTTATTCCACAGACCTCTCAGACTGAAGACCTCACACTAGTCCACTGGATGCACAGTAGTTCCTCATGGTAACCTGACTGTGTCTCAGCCCTTCAACTGCTTGTACTTCCAGCTCATACTGAAAAGGCTGAACTTTCCTTGGTGTTTCTGCCTGTGGATTGCCTCTTAACTGAGAGGGTACAAAGACTGCTTAAGACTAATCACAAAACATCTGAAAAGGAAAAGGAAAGTACCACATTTAAAGACATGCTTCATTCTAGCAAAAGCTCCACTGAAAAATGACAATAAAAAATTGCTGCTTCCAACTCAGATCAATCTCCCTGACATAGTCAAAATATCTGCCTGCTTTAGAGATAAAAATAAGCCTGTTCGGATGTAACCACTGCAGCCTTGGCAGGCTGCTGAGCTCTATTCTCATTCAAACTACTGTTTCAATTGCTGAGTTCAGCCTCCACTTACTTACACCTGCATGATCTTGCTAACAAAGGAGAGGTATAACAGAATTTTTGCCCTGGGGATGTTAGTACACCAAAGCTATCCATCTGCCCTTCAAATTCTGGTTGACTTCTGCATTAATTCTCTTAAGAAACCTCCATCTAGAAACCAGATGAATTTTAAGTGGACACAGTCTGTGCATACCTTACAATGCAAACAGCCCAACTGCTAGCTCTGTAGTACATAAATCAAGAACATTCAGGTGTAGCCTTAGTAGAACTACGGATTCGCCTACAGTGATCTTCTCACTGGGCAGGTGATTAATCCTCAACTAAAATACCACCTTCAGTTCACAAGTTGTAAAACTGTGGCAAGAACTAACCTGGTGGTAAAAGTTGCTTCTCACCAAACAACATTAATAAACCCCCTCTCCTTGGAATTTCTTCTGACACCTTCCAACCTCTTACAGCAATGGGATTTTCAGTGTCACGAGAAATTCAGCTCCTGAATCAAGATCTCCACAGAACAAGTACTGCTGTGATTAAGTATGGTTTAAACTAACTTGTAGGGCTGTACTTTATAGGATTACAGCAGAGATGCAAAAGTCCTAAAATACTGACCTGTCCCATTTGACAGCAGTCCCCAAAAAATGCTCCAGTCACACTCCCCGAGTGTCAGGACCCTGTGAAGTGTATCACACAGGATACACAAACCATTGTTACTCATTTAATATCCTGAGTTATAGTCAGTGTTACTGTACATGGTTTCTTAAGACTCAGTTTTCCAAGAGCACAGTCTTGCTTCTCTTAAGCAAGACTGCACACTATTCCTGTCCAGAGCCAGAGGGAAGAAGAACAGAAAAATACAGGAAACGAGATAAAAAATAAAGACACCAGTGTGAGCCTTCTTACCTATGCAATCATTTATAGACCTTCTGGATGAGTCATCCTGTTTGTGCAGTGCAGGGCTTTCTGTGGGGTTATCGGAGCTGAGGGGAAGTGGTTTATCCAGTGTCTTTAACTGAAGAGGTAGGGGGGGAGGGGGGGGAAGATGGCATTGGAAAGGTAAGGGAGGAGGTGAGGGAGGTAGGGGAGGTGGGGGAGGAGGGAGCTCAAGAGGTAAGAGGGGAGGTGGGGGAGAAGGGGGCAAAGGAGGAGGAGGTGGAGGAGGTGGTGGTGATGGCGGTGAGGCTGCAGAGTCCGTCAATCCCTCACTGTGCTTCTGTTCCTCTGTGTCAGCATGAATGACAAGAATCTGGACAGGGGTATCTGGTGGAGTATTTTGTTGCAAAGCTTTTGATTCCTGGGCTTCTACTAGCAGTATACTCTTTGGCTGCTCTGGAGCTGCCCTGGCTCTCAGCGAAGGTGGAGGGGACCGTACTGCAACCTGCTGAGTGATGCTTCGTGGCAACTTGGGACTGAGAGGCAGAGGACGAGATGTTTTCAGAACAACATGAGCTGGACACTTCTGTAAAACAAATCATGAGGCAGGAGGTCACATCTCCATTGGACTGGCCAAAACATCAGCCCCTAAAAGAGGCAAAAAGCCATAGAGTACAGACCTGTACCATTCACCTACTAAAGCAGAAAATTCAACCCTGAACAAATTTAAATGAATATCATTGTATTTCTTTCAAAGCCATTTCCTCATGTTCTTTGCAATGGGTTCTGCAACTGGAAACTTATCGTTAGTGGATTTAACCCTCTTGACATATTACATGCAACCCTATTTTAGGCTATCCAAACAGTTGTCTCTGATTTGGACCATGAGCTATAGCTACTTTTCGTTGTCATGTTTTGACACCATTTAGGACTACTGTAGTTTACAGTACTTACCTCCCTGAATGCTTTCAGCCTCTCCAGTGTTTTCTGACGTTCCTGGCTTATCCACGCTTTTTTCTTTTTCTCCTCTTCTTTTTGCTTGTCTCTCTTCTGCATTAAAACACAAGTGAGTCATAGTGTGTGAAAACATGCAACTACCAGGTTCTCCAAGACTGCTATTCAGTACTCACTATCTGTATGCTGTGATGCTGCTGGAAGCGTTTTTTGCTCTCTTCTGCCTGTTGCAACCTCTGCCGATGGTTTGTTTCACACTGATCCTGGTAGAAAACAAGAATTCATGCAACCCTTGGTTAGCTCACTTTTACTGTGCATCATCTATGCCATTAACTCCTGCGTGCAAGCCACTAAACAGTGACCAAGGCTGAGTATTTGTCTCTGCCAAGGATGGCTAAGCTCAACTAGTGGCAGATGTGAGACCCTGAAAGTGAAGTCTGTGGGACTCCTTCATGACTAAAGCCAGTGGAATTTTTTGCTCTCCTAACTAGTGATAGGGTTACTCATACTGCAGAGGAAACATACCCAGATCTGAACCAATCCCTCTGTCTTACACTTAAGCTAAAAACAAGAGAAAAAGATCGGGGGAAGGCAGAAACGAGATCTGAAGAAATTTCACCCAGGTACCAGCTGGAGGGAAGGTGCAAAGACATGAAGAAGGCAGCAAGAGGGAAGTTAGCAGGGCATAACAAAAATGCAAGGCTACTTTCTCAAGGACAAAAGCCAGGGAAGCAGAAGCAAAGGTCTGGGAAGCACAATGAATGCCTAGCAGGGGCTCCTTCTGTTAGTAACAAGTGCTGCAGAGAAGCTGCAGGCTTCAGTATCTTCCCTGGGAGTCGCTAGTTGTCACTGTACAGAGGGGGATTATCCACATGGCTGGGCAAGCATTTGCAAATCATCTGGTATTTGGCTTCAGTGTTATGTAACCAAGAGACAGCAATTAAGTGAATGAAAACAGAAGCAAAGGAAGTGTCTGCCGAGGAAGCAGTTGCAAGCAACAGACAATGATGGCTCACAAAACATTTCCAGTATCATTCCCATTTTGTCCAGGCTAGTGATAAGTAAAAGGCCTGACAGATGGGAGCCTAAGCTCTGCTCCCTACCCCAGCAGGACTGTACAGGTGTAAGGTAAGCTCAGCTCACTGGGAAGGTTAAGAATCAATTGTGATTTCACTTGTGTCTTTTTCATGCTCTACTCTGAATGGGAAACAACGGAAAAAACTGCCCCTTGCACAGAACTGAGAGGCTGGATAGAGAATTACAGCAGTTAAATTTTCCCCTCTCTCCCATTCAAGGGTAAAGTATCTCTGTGTGAGCTGTTTTGTCACTGCAGCTTCCTTCCTTGCAGGCCAGGTTTCCTCCTGTACTGCAGCTGCTTTGTGAAGGCTGCCAGGGCAAAGCTCCAGCTGACTACAGCAGAGCTCTGGTGAGGTTTAGGTGATAAGGGAACCCCTCCTGGGTCACCCCCATGTAAGTTTGTGCTGCCTTAATAAGCTAGAGAGGTACTTGCACCACACAGTGGAGTGTAAAGTTGACTTAAAATCACATGGCCCCTCTCTCTGGACACGTTGACACTGAGTCACTTTGTATGCTCCACCCAAAGTTTCCCTAGTTGCTTCCTGTCCGTGCCTTGTGAGTCAAGATATCAGCTAAAAAAAAAAAATGCACATCTCCAGGACTGCATTTACTTTTTTGTTCCTGAGGTAGGCTCTCCTCGCACAGACAGTCCCACGCTTTGTCTCCAACTGCTTAGTCTTCTGCCTCAGCATCGTCATTTCTGACAAGTTAGCGTAATGTTGTCCCATTGTCTGTTCAATGACCTTGAGCTCCTCAGGATTTTCACATGTATCATAGTAAACAACTTCATCCTGTTTCTCTAAAAAGGCATTTGGCATTTTTTTAAAAACCCCCAAATTGCCACAGTTATTTAAACATTTAAAGAGCTAATGACATTTTAAAAGCCACTGAAGGCAGTGAGTTAGTTTATTAGAACATGTAATGCTCCAGAGCCCAGCTTGGTCTTTCAAAGTCCTACACAAACATGTCATGTTACTCACAGGGGTGCTTTGCAGGATCAAATTTATGCTGTTAGCATTTGTTGTTATTTAGCTTCCTCTTTCAAATGTCTCTCTGTGCTTTAACTCCTACTTTCAGCAACTAGAGTTTTCCTGAAAATTGAAGACTGTTCTGATGAACACTGGGTGACTTATTTTACTATTTACCAGGTTGTAATTACGCAACAAGCGGGAGCAATGTTTACATCACAAAGTACACAGTAAGCACCAATAAACATAAACAAGACCGGTGCCTAATTTGATCATAAACATGTTAACAAAGAGACACTGAAACAGGAATACAGGAGTACTCAAGTACCATCTATCGATAACCACCTATTTTTGTCATTGCAGGATGTAATCTTGTAATTTCTACATGTTAAATTATAACAGATTTGTGATGCATTTCAGGACCCATTTCAGCAGGTCATGAGATCCAAAGTTTCTATGCATAGGCAATAAGTTATTCCATATGCTGGACCAGTGCATGCACGTATCACAGTTGCTGTCAGTATTAGTGAACAGTGTAGCTTTTTTTCTTTCAACTTATGTTATCAAACTAGCATCCAATTAGTCAGATGACAAAATATCAGATGGTGCCATGGCATCAGTGGTTCCCAGTGATGCTTTCTACTATTGAGACCTGAGCAACGATAATAAAATGGTTTTGTTTTTTTTTGTTAAATGAGAACAGAGCAGGCTACATCACTCCTGTTTTGAATATGTGCTTAAATATTTGTTTCTTCTTACCTTGAATCTGTCTCCTTAAAGTGTCTGTCTGTACAATAAGCAGCATCTCTTCATGTTTCAATATTTCAAGCTGTACATTATACAATTCCAGCTGTACTTCATAATACTGTACTTCCAGCTCCTCCACTACAGTTAAGTTCTCTTCTTGTTCACTGAGGTTCTCCATCTGTGTTTATAGAAAATAGAAAGCATTAATAACAAAATATACAACATGAAACATGCATGGATGCACAAGTACCTGCACAGAGCCTGGCCTAACTGGCAGCTACTTAGATGCTTTGGTATGGAAAACAGCAGAATGTTAGAAACGGCTTGGAGCAGAAACTCAGAGGAGCAGAAAGTCTTATTTACCTAAACTGTAATTTTATCTTAACTCTACCAGGAAAGACTTCACTATAATCCGCACAAACAATACTGCTCCTGAAAACAATCGTATATGGTACAGCACACTACTCTTGAAAAATAAATCAGATCTTCTTAGCAGCAGTTAGATGCCATCAAATCAAGAACATCAGGAGATTAAAATTAAGTATCTTTATTTTGCAGTGTTGTCTGAAAATAATATCTAGTCCTTGTCTCCCTAAAACTAACAATTTTAAATGTTAGTATCACAAACCCTAACATCGCACCTGAACTGTAAAAGCATGTATCTTAACTTCTGCTCAGTGTCCCGAACAGGCAGGAGAAGTTTTAAAAGAAACTGGAGACGTGCATTTTTCCGCAACTTAAAGCCATGTTGAAAAGCTAAGCCGTATCACGGACAAAGACTGAAAGTTTATATCCATGAACATTTTGGTAGATTTTGACCAGCACTTCACACAACAGTGACAGAAAAGACAGCTTCACAAGGTCTTACATTTTTCTGAATGCCAGCTCTCTTGTGTTTCAGGCACAACTCTCTAGCCCTCAGATGCTGAAGAGTTTCTTTAGCTAACATACATTTCAGGTTTTCTAGTCGTGGCAAAGCCGATGCCCAGGTGGCTTTACCAAATCTCTCCTGATCTTGTTCCATCTGTTTGTGCATTCCTGCAGATTAAAACATTGCAGTATCATGAGAAATGCAGTCTACTAATATCCCTTGTGTGTCTCCATTATAGCTACAGTACTTTAAAATGCTGATGCTATTAAACAATTTCTGAAGGTTCTTTAGAAATTTCAAGACTAAAAGGTTATATTTATTTTATATATCTAAGTAAAATACTTGACTATACCATGGCAATACGCAGGGTTACACAGCAATTCGCTCCTTGAGGCCTGCATATCAAGCATTAAATGTGTACATGGTTTCTGTTCAAAACCTTGCAGCCATAAGTCTCAGGCCTTGATAATATTTGTATGCAAGCCAAATGCAAGCTGTAAACCAAATTGGTTATAAGATACAAATCTTAAGTGAATAAAATGCTTCTTTCTTAAGCTGGACACTTATCCTAACCTCAGGGTCTGCAGCGAGAGACCAACAAATGTGGTAAGAAGAGCTCTCAGTCCCTCAAATCAAGTATTTACAGAACCTTTTGTGTAAATCACTCAAATTACCTGTCAGAGCCTTTGAGGTTTCCTTGAAGTAGTTCACAGTGATATCTTGAATAGAGCACACAGCATTCTCAGCTCGCTTAGTCCATTCTTCTGCATCTTTCTGCAAAGCTTCTACTCTTCTAGGCCCCAGATTATCATACTGCAAAGATTTCTGCAAGGAAACAAAATTCCGAGATATCACCCAGTGGTGCAGCCTGCAGAGACTTTTCAAACAAGGCAGAGCATAGCGGCAAACATGACCTCTCCCTCACCTGTCACAAAGCAAATCACTACTCATGCCTATGGTATTACCTTGTTCTCATTCTCTCCGCTAACTCAGAACCTTTGCTCACCAGTCGTGACTTCACCCTAAACTTTGGATTAATTTATTTCCTAAAAAATGTTTAAACTAACCCTTAAAAATCATCTTCAACACAAGTATTTTTAGTTGTTACTAAAAGTATCTCAAACCCACTCTTCAATGTACAATGTTCTTTTCTGTTTTCCCCCATGTGTTGACAGCACATTGCCCTACCAGGTTCTTCAGTTTGGCAGTTCTTTCACACAGGAAGGGATGTAGAAAAGAAACGTAAGAGTATTTTCAAGCCCACAAAGCACACATGAGCCTAAATACTCCTTATCTTTTTTTTTTTGATAGAGAAACAAACTTTGTATAACTCCTTCCAATTTTCAGTTTAATTTTTAGTACAGCATATTGGATATTTTATTTTCAGATTTAGACATTCAGTATTCAGGAACCTCTGTCTGAACGTAAAACTGTTCTACTATTTTCAAACACACTAATAGCTCACTTTAACACTCTTTAAGGAAAAAAACAAAAACAAAAACCAAAACCAAAGTAGATGGCTGTCTTTACCAGGGGCATAATTTTCAGTATGGGCTTCCAGTTTAAGATACACAGAAAAACAAATTAAAGCAGTGACAACTGACATGTTTTAACCTGTACTTCTAGCAGATTATAGCATTAATAGAAAACTGTTTTGTGTGGTAAAGTCTCCTCTGCCTTTTCTTCTACCATCACAATTAATCTGGTGTATGAGTATTGCTGGGGGATGGCATTCTCAGTGCCACAATAAAGGCTACTTAGATCTCTGTAAATTCAGCCTACCAAAGAGAAAACCCCAGAGAGCTGGAGCTTGGGGATTCCTTTTAGCTCCTCAAAACAGAGGTAATGGGGGCACAGGTGGGAAGACAGCTGCAGTTCTATTCAAGCCAGTACCATGGATTCTGAAAATGGTTTTGCCTTGACTCAGAATTTCTCAGTCACTTTTGATGGCTTGCCAGGGGAAAAAAAGGCAGGTACAGACAGAAGTACAGAATGTTAAGTGATTTGAGTCTAAACTGCTCCAAAAGCAGCTGATGCCCTACTATGTAACTTTGCCTTTGGCTCCGTAAAGGCAGACCTACCAGGATTTCCAGCTTGTACAGTGTCGCCAGCTCTCGCATATCTCTGAAGGGCTGCAGTAAATACTGGTAGAACTGTGTTGCCATGGTGACCAAATCCTGATAAGCTTCGTCTTCTTCTTCATAAACCTTCATCAAAGCCACCATTGTGTCAGCACTTTTATGCTGCTGAAGAATCTAACGGGATAAAAGGTAAATCAGTCTCAGCTGCTTTGCGTGCTGACTGCTGACAAGCTCTGGTGGAAAGGCCCTGACATTTGTCATTCAATGAGCAGGGAAGACTTCCCTCTGCACAGAAGCCATACACCAGGCATTCAGCAGCCACCCCTAGCTGGAAATATCTTTTAATATTTCACTGTTAAAGGCACCAACTGCTGCACATTGCACTGGGAGACTCCAAGGAGTAATGTGCCTAGGGCTTCTACCACAGAAATTCCAACAGCTGTGTGCAGATGACTTTGTTGCTGCTTTTTATGAACATGAATGGGAAACTAGGGAAATCTGTGTACTGGAAAGACAAGGAAAGTATTCTTAAACTAGCTCTTGCATTGCTTCCACAATTAGTAAAGGCCTGACAGTATGAAATTAATTTCTGGATCCAGAATTGCTGACTTTGGGCATAGAAAAAAAATCAAGTTGCCATTTAAAAACAAAAACATGGAAACTGATTTCTATTCCTGATATACCCTACAGTTAAATTCCTTAAATGCAGTTAAACAAATAGATAATTTAGTTTATTCTAATCTCAGTTGTAGGGATACCACACTTTGTAAGTCTTCCATGGAAGACCTGCCTTCCTGATACACTAGTCCTTATTTAAGGTCTTTATTTGCTTCTGTGACAAAACACAAAGTGGAAAACTTCCCTCAACTGCATTTGTTTATTGGCACCAACTTAAGTGTCAAAAGATTTCCTGACAGCAGCTAGCAGAGATCATGGTGTGCTCTATCTGTCAGGACAGAGTGAGCCAGCTGAGAGAACACCACTAAGTTCCACTGAGGAAAAAAACCTGTTTGCTCACAGCTCTGTAAGGAGGGAAGGGAATAGGGGGTGTTTGGTGCTACAACAATGAGAAAAAGCATTAGAAATGTAAGCTTGACTGTGTTGCAACAGAAAAGCACTCAAGTTAAACCATGTTTGCTCTTGCCAGCTGAGCCTAGGTAAGACAGCAGAAGTAAAGTTCCCAGCTGTGGAGGCATTTTCCCAAGGAAAATCTGTTGAAGTCAGCTCAAGAGCATTTCTTACCCATCCTCCCTCCAGGCCTGGGACAGGGGAACAAGGGCATATGAACTGCAACATTTCCAATAATCCCAGAAGTCCTGTGGCCTCTTGGGCTTCCCTAGGAGCTCATGGCAGATCAGACAGTCCTAAATGTGCCTGCAGCAATTTAATAGTCTGCTTTTCTGTCCACAGTATCAAAGCCAAATAGAAACACAATAGTTCACTTCCTGGCTCCCACACTCCAAGCCAGTAGCAAGGGTCATGCTGCTCCTAGAAAATGTTTACAGCAGTTAAGAGGGGAAGTATTAGTGAAATTTCAAAGTCAATTCATGAGACAATTATTCATTACAAGGGGTTGAGGGGAGCATAGCATTTTGTCTGTTTTAGAATATAATCCTTTACACAATCTGACACTTTTCATAGAATTCTGGTTCATCACCAGCCTGACTCCTCTGGTTGATGTAACAGTATTGCACTTGGGTTTTTTACTTTGTCTTTGAACACAAAGTATGTGTTTCAAAAAAAGCATTACACATGCAAAAAAAGTATTTACACAATATTACTCTCCTCCATCTTGTACAAACACCTTTTGCATTCTTCAGAATCAACTTCCTGGCCCAGAGGATGAAGTATCTGAGAATGGCCTGGATACAAAAGGGGAATAAGGATGCTCCAATACTTAAGGCTAGCCTAGCACCGAATGAGGTAGGGTTTATGTCTTGAATCCTGTATAACTTGGTCTAGACTGCAATTAATTTGTGTCCCTGTTAGGCCTGCAAGGGCCATGAACTGTTATAATCAGTTACAGACAGTACAGCTTTTGTATACAAGACTGCATAAAGTTGATGTAAGCTACAGTTGTGGTTTTAAAGTGTCTTTCTGAAACAGTAATGTTGTTACAGCCGTGAAATAGGAAACAGAAGGCTGAAGCCAACTGTCTTTTCTCCAAAGCATGATCATTTTCATAAAATACCTTTTAGCTTACTTTGCCATGAAATAGACTGCAAAGATACTGCAAGAAACTACAGCAGCTACACACTGCTGAGCCTAAAGTATTTGTAAGCTCTCATTTTAACGTATCATTGCCTGAATTACAAGCATGTTACTAGATACCATCCCTTAAACTTATGCTTACTACAACAGGGGAAAAAAATGCAGGAACACATCTACAGCAAGAAGCAGCTTACGGCACTAAAGGGAGAAAGGACTGACAGCATTTGATCATACAATCATGACGCCAGAATTTGACACTTAACACAGTTTCTCTAACTACAAAACATCTGTTTGGCATAGGCCAATGGCCAAGTTTGTTTTTAATAAAAAACTGAGAATCCCCAAGTTAAAGAAACTAGTGCAAACAGGCAGTGCAAGACCTTCATAGGTTAGAAAATGAGAGCATGATTGCACTCTCCCTTTCAGTTTCCATCTCACCCATTGCACAACACTGCTGGATATTTTTAGCAAAGTGTTTTTTGCAGGAGCACATGCAGATTAAGTGCCCCAATGTCTTACAGAGGCTGTCCAACGGTGCTTACTCCCCACTTAATAAAGCAACACTCAAAGACTGATGACACTCAGTACCTGAGAAAGTTGACTTGCTGGTTTCCAGACAACATAAAGTGTGGGCACTACTATAAGCAAGACAACATTAGTGACTTGGTCACCCTTGCTCACATCACCCGAACATGCGACCTGAGTGACTGCAGCTCTTGCAGCAGAGGCTGCCAGACTCACACCTGCAACTCCCAGGTGACAGGCGCTAAAACAGAGCCGCACGTCCGAGCTGTGCTGCAGCACAAAGCAGTCAAGGTGGAACAACACCGAGGGGAAACTCGTCTCTTCCTGCAGCAGAGCCTGCTGCCTTCCTGCAGCGGGGCCTGCCAAGGCCGCTGCCCGGCTCAGGCCTCCCCACCCTCCACCCGGTCCCGGGACCCGTACCCGCCTCAGGGTCTCCTTGGCCCGGGCCAGGTGGCCGCGCAGGGCCTTCGCGCGGAGCTCGTGGAGACTCTCGAAATACTCATCGTCGCGGCGGCGGTCGGCGGCGAAGAGGGTGTCCAGCACCACGCGGCCGCCGCAGAGCTCCAAGGCCCAGCCCAGATAGAGCTCCAGCTCCCGGCACAGTTCCTGCACCTCGGCCTCGCTCGGCACCGTGCCTCCGGGGAACAGCACAGCCCAGAGCCCGCCGGTGGCGACGCCGGGCAGCGTGGACGGCAGCGCGGGGAACGCGGGCTCCAGGCGCGGACAGACGGCCGACAGCTGCTGGTGGACGCCGCGCAGGGCCGGCGCCGAGAAGAGACCGGCCCAGCTCTGCGGCGCCTGAGCCGCCGCCTCCGCCCGGCCGTGGCAGGTCACGGCGAAAGCGCCCTCCACGCTGTTCCAGGCCACGAGGAAGCGGAGCCGCGGCGGCGGCTGGGGCTCGGTGAAGGCGGTGTCCCGCACGGCCACCCACCCCTCCAGGCTGTCGGGCTGCGGCTCCATGATGGCGCACCCACGCAGCCAAACACAAACTGAGAGGCCTTAAAGGCACAGCGCGCACACGGCGAGGGCGCCGGACCCTCATGCTACGTCACCGGAAACTCGCGGGCCCATTGGCGGAGGTGGCCCCGAGGGGCGGGACCAAGGCGTGGCCGGGGCGGGCGGGCTCCCGTGGCTGCCCCAGAAGTAAACCCCCGAGAGGGGGTGCGGTGTGTGCAATGGCTGCGGGAAGCCCCCGGGTGTGCAAAACCCAGTGGGTTTTGTGAAATAAGCAGTTATTTCCGTGGCTAGCGGCGGGCTGGCGCACGGGCACACACAGCCCTGCGGGAAGGAGCACGGGAGTTACCTCACGGGGACCTCACCGGCATTTCAGTGCACCGCAGGGCCTGAGCCCTTGGCTACCCTGGCTAAGGCAGAGCTGCCCTGTGTCCCAGCAGTGTTTCTCCCAGCCGTCATTCCCAGGAATTCCCGGCTAAATTTCATAACTTGTTCCCTTCTCTGAGCCCAGTGAATCTTTGCATACCTCCCCCACACTTTGAAATGAGGGTGGCGGGTGGCCCCAGGCCCAGAGGCCCCTAACTGATAATATCTGCAAGTTTAACTACAGCTGACTATACAAGCACAAAGTAGCTATCAGTGGAAAGGCAAAAGAAAACGGCAAATAGCAGATCTTTGTCTTCCTTTGCCTAAGTTTCACCACAGCCAGGTAGGTTTTGTTACTCAGAAGTTATTAACAGAAATGCTTTCACTAAAGTTGCTGTGAAACTTATTCGAGGAACTGAATGCTGATGACCTTCAGCTGAACAATCGGTAAGTGTATAATCAATACAAATGTTGATGGAGAAGCACAGCTGACTTCATTGTCCTAGTAGATTTCCTCTCTAGGCAAAAGCCAGTTACTAGCTTTTAGCAGGATTTGGATTATTTTCCTCTCTCAAAAACTCCTTCTGCTTTATCATCCCACACGATAATGTCATCAATGCATTGCATTGCTCATGTTCCAGTGCAGTGTGGGTCAGTCCACGGCAGATGGTAGGGCTGTGGTTTTGACTTTCAGCCTGGGAACAATGCTGATAACACCAAATGGTCCTTCTATCAGATTGATGTCTCTCCAATTTAGAGACAAGGATGTCATGTGGGACAATGTTGAATGCTTTGCACAAGTCCAGGTAGATGACGTCAACTGCTCTACCCCTGTCCATCATACCTGAAAAATCATGGCAGTCAGGTGAAGTTCCCGACGACTGGAGAAAGGGAAATATAACCCCCACTTTCAAGAAGGGGAAAATGGATAACCCAGGATATTACAGAGCAGTCAGTCTCACCTCTGTGCCTGGCAAAATCTTGGAGCACATTCTCCTGGAAGGCATGCTAAGGCACATGAAAACCAACAAGGTGCTTGGTGACAGCCAGCATGGCTTCACTAAGGGGAAATCCTGCCTGACCAATTTGGTGGCCTTCTATGATGGGGCTACAGAACTGATGGACAGCGCAGAGTGCGAATGCAGTCCCCCACTACCACAGCGCATGGCCACAAACCACCTTGCAGTCAAATGGTGCTTGTCCTTAAGTCAATTAAGTCCTAAGGTGGTCATACTTACGATACCACCACCTCATGGGCCTCTGAGGGCAGTGGAGAGAAAAGGTGTTTTCATAAAGCCCGTATCTCTTATTCAGACCTTGTGTGCTGAATTTAATTCATAGTAAAAATGTTATATTCTAGCCGTTGGAAGCAAAGCTGACACTGCTAATTTTTCAATAAATGAAGGCTTGCAAGATAATGCTGCTTAACAGCATAAGAGCAAAAATGAGTTCTCAATTGAAAAAGTAATAAAATCTGTCTGGCAGCATAAATGTTAACATTTCAGCAAAGGCTACCTCATTTCTGTGAAAACATTTCTGCTTTGATCTCACAGCTGATGGAGGCACTGTCAGCACTAATGAGATCATGACTACATAGGTAATTAACTTGTATTCCCTTAGCAAAACAGCAAACAATTGCACTGCTAGAAATGTGAGGGAATGACACCAAGTGTAATTGGAAAAAAAGAGGAAAAAGCAGAGCTGTCTCAAGATCCAATAGATGTTTCCCCTTGTGCTGCCCCCTGAGCTCAAGATGTATATAATGCAGTGTTCTCAGACATAAAAAGCTCTTGCCAGCAAGGCTGGCTCAGTAGCGTGTTCACAAGCAAAAGGTTATGTATGCTGGACAGCTGTGGGTTTGAGCAGATAGATACATAAAGCTGAAGTGCTACAGTAATCATAATAATCAGTGGTAATGTACAGCCTACTTTTTATCAGGTGAACTGCTGCTGAGCGCAGACTGAAAGGATATATTTATGGGAACACCACCCTAGCTGGGCCATTGGCCACATTATTCCCTATAATAGTTTTCCAGAGGTCTAGCATACACCTACACGATGGGATGTATGTGTATATATATTTATGCAACCCTACAATTTCAGATTTCTTCTAAATTCTGAATTTTAATATTTTTTCTAGACTCTGATCTTGATTAGCAGAGTAAAGCTTTTGCTAATTTAACAGAGAAAATAACTTTGCCATCAATCCTTTGCAAAGAACAGAACAGGTCTTTCTATTTAATTGTGCAGCAATGCTGTAGGTGTGCATCCAGCCATTTAAATCAGTTTGTGCAGGAAGCATGTTTAGGGTGGTGAGGCACTGGAATAGGTTGCCCAGGGAGGTTGTGAATGCTCCATCCCTGGCAGTGTTCAAGACCAGGTTGGACGAGGCCTTGGGTGATATGATTTAGCATAAGGTGTCCCTGCCCATGGCAGGGGGGTTGGAACTAGATGATCTTAAGGTCCTTTCCAACCCTAACTAGTCTATGATTCTGTGATTCTATGTATCCCATACACAACACTCTGCATAACACCACAGCTTTGGAAACCACACCTAAAGTCAATGACTGCACTCTGCAGGGTTTATTAATACCATCTCAGAAAGTGAGAGGGTGCTCTGGCCTTAGCAAGAGCTCTCTGTAATTGTTCCAAGTACTTCAGGTCCAGGAATCAATGTTCGGGGCCTTTTCTCAGTGTATGACATTCATGCTGCTGACACTCAAGTAGCACGCTGCTGAAGGACAGCTGGGGCACATCTATATTTGTTCCATTGCTCATTGCTGGCATGTCCCTATCTGAGCAGAGACGGTCTAGGGTTACAGCAATGTCTTCCAACTGCAGTCATATGAAAGTGGCAGCAAATTGATTTCATGTGAATTAATTTTTACTAGGGGAAATAAATGTGAAGTTTGATGCCATCTGAGCTATCAGAAGAATTTATGATGTCTTAAGATAGAAGGCAAGTTTTTAGGTAGTAACATTCTTTGTTGTGTATTTTTGATAACTGATGGTTACTGACTTGAACATTCTTCACTGTAATTGTATCTGTGCTGTAAACTGAGCAATCATCTGAAAATCTTATTTAGGCAGCAGGGTTCCAGATGAGCTTAATTATGCTAATTTTAATTTATGTAATTTAATTTCATTTTAGTGGGAAAATACTTGTTAATTCACTTCTCTAGTTAGTAGTAGCTTCTAAAGCAAGCCTTATTGTTATAATTATGGAGAAAAAAGTTTTCACGGGGGCCAGAGAACATTTCCTGGTATGTGTCAAGACCTTTTCTCTGTTTAATATGTTAGAATTTGCATGATTTATTTATGCCTTTAGCATAAATACTATTTCTGCTTAACTTCAGTGTTTTTGTCTATAGTAAGATATTGCTAGCTGTAGAATCCACACCCATGTCTGCAGTGCCAGAAGACAAACGGAGGACTTCTCTGTGTGTTTTCTTACTGACCGGTAGGCTGGATGGTTTTCAGCCATTGGTATGAAACCAGAGAGTGGGAAGTTTCTTAGCATTTTTCACCAGTTTGAGAAGTTGCTTTCTAATAAGTAACTGACTGTGTTAACTTTGTTAGCTAAGTAATCCTAGCTAAGTAATCAGGAATATTGGTAACGTACTGATGACATTATTTTGATAGCAAGTACTCAGAACTATAAAGACCATAAAAGGTAGTTTGAAAGCAAAGCTTATGTAAAAGCTTCTGCAGAAGCTCTGATAACCTTGATTTCTGGCTGACCTTTTGGATTTTTTTTCTGTGAGAAAGTGTTTTTAAAGCTTTCATATACTTCACTTAACTAGGACTAGATGTAACTAGAGATACATTAATATTCAGCTGAAATCTTGCCATGAACTCTTTTGCCTGTAGTAGTAAGCTGCTGGTGAAATTGACCTGACTAGTTTTGTGGTATGATTTTGTTTGTGCTGGTGAACAGTGGAGGGCTGCAGGGACTTCACAGCTCTGACTGAGAACTGCCTCTGTATTATTTCATGTGCTGTTGTTAATATAGGCTGGGTGGAATGAGTGGGGTTGGGGCATTAAAATTGCTTTGCACCTTTAAGGTTCATGCATGTACATCTACTTTATCATATACCTTTGCATTTTGCATCCATGTGCTTTTCACACCTCCCACATTGCACAGAATGGACAAAGTGTGCAAGCTCCAGGTCAGAACAGACTTCTCTCAGTTCAGGGGTCAGTGACCCGCCTTGCTTCCACGTTACTGTATGCTTTATCATGGAGATCATCACTGATCTTTTTTCTGAGCTTCATTTATGTTAAAACATGTATTTTCACAGCACCTGAGAACCCCCAAAAGGCAGTATTTTTCCTTGGTTTATAGAAAGGACCAATACCTGGACTGATAGTAATGTTAAAAGAAACCTCAGGTTTCAATATGGCAACTTGAAAAATCCAGAACAGGATTTTTCAGTACATTTCCTAGTGTGTTATGTGGCATCAGTGGTCACAAGAGAGGATATCCTGCAGTATTGCCTAACTAATGGTTCAGAAGGAGCGCTTCAGAGTATCTGAAGGGTGGGCAGACTTCAAACCAGGCCATCTCCAATTGTACAGAACAGCGCTAAATGCACTTGAAGCACAGTTTCACTGTTGAGCCAAGAACAAGAGTACCCCACAGTTTGGAAATCGGACATCAGGGTCACAGATGAGCCACTCAGAAAACACAGGATGCATTCTAGAGAGAGCTCTCTGCTTTGCTTTGCATGGAGGTGAGAAAAAACAAGCTACCTGTGGCTTCCCTTCAAAAGCTTCACTTAGTACATAAAGCTGCTGGATTTGGTCTTTCCCATGTCTACCTCCAGGCCCTGAGTAGTCCTCACCAAACTTATTCCATCCTTATATTTTTAAGCAAGAAAATCTCATGCTTGATATCTGAGTATGTAGCTAAGGATCTTTCTTATCTTTTACAGGATTGAGACTTGTCACCTCACAAGCCTCACTGAGGATACCAATGTCATCCAGATCTGACAGCAGAAGAGAGTATGAAACTAGTGACCAGTTGACTGGTTGTTCAGCAGTCCCAGAGTCTAGTGAGATTGAGCCTGGAGGCTTGATATTTTATCACATGGATCTGTATGGCTCAAAGGAGAGGTTTGATATCTTTCCTGAAGAGCTATCTGCTCAAGGAGAAAGATCTCTGGGGGATACGAGAAGGGAATCTGCACTGAGTAGTGAAAAATTTCAGCAGTCGCAAGAAGCTGGATATGACTTGGAAAAGGAGGTTGCAGAATTGGCTAAAATGTACGGACTTGATGAGGATAGAGAAAAAGAGCTTGAGCTTCTTGGAGGACGTCCGGAGATGGCGGAGAGCAGATGGCCATCTGCTCACACAGAAAAAGCAAGATCACAAGGCTCTGTGTATAATGCATCAAAAAGCAGCTCTTCAGTGAAAGATCAAAGTCAAAGCACAAAGCAACGGGGACTTCCTGGCAAGGCTTCTCAAGATGAAGATGAGAGCAAAGCCAGAGCAGAAGATGAGGCCGAGAGCCCCATACGGTCCGGAGAGGGGCTTAGCACCAGTGGCATTTCAGATGAGTGGAATAGTCAGGCTATCAGTGAGGAGGAGGAATCAGGGGATGTTTTTTGTTCTACCTGCAAGATACCAATCCGAGCTTTTGACAAACTGTTTGGTGAGCACAAGGATCACGAGGTGACTAAGCTCCCCAATGCCATGGAAAGCGAAAAGGTAAGAGTAATACAAGTGTACTGCAGTGCCTCTGTAACAGTGTTCAGACATACTAAGAATCATGCTGGGTGTTTTGGTAGGAGGAGATTCATAAAAACATGTGCAAGTTGGAAGAGCAGATTGCTCAGACGGAAAACTTTGCCAGTCACTTGGAGGAAATCTTCATCACTGTAGAGGTAAGTTGTATTTTCTCGAGCTAACAGTGGTACTGGGTTTAAAAATGTTTTGACAGTCGTAGTGTTGTTAATGAGGTGAGTAGTTGAACTAACAGAGCACAGAGTTACCTTGGGGTATGCCTAGGCTGAGGTACTTACGAAAATTCATCCTAATGAATTTTTTAACTGGGCTGGTGAAACCATACTTAGCATTTGCACAGACACTTGCATTCAGAAATAAAGGGACCCCTGCTCAGGTTAACTTAGTTTTAAATGGCCAAGGACCTGTGATCCAGCTAGTCCATCCACAGCCTACCCCTTGCATTCACTTAGTTTTATTTACAGATGCCAGGTATAGGCAAACCCTTGGAGCACCTGCACTGATCTACAACATGGCAGGGGTTGTGCTCCTGCTCAGTTGATGTCAACTTGGCACCAGGGGAAGGGTCCCAGGTGGCAGCAAGTCAAACAAGCAGTAACTCAAGGCACCTACTGTCTTTTCTCTGCCACATGTGGCACAGGACATTGGTGTCTGAGCAGTAGGCAGCTGCTGGCAATAAAGCTTTGCCTGCTCCTTAAATCTTTCTTCCTAATGCTTTCTCCAGCAGCATTAGCTGCTCAGCTCCCTCAGTGAGAATCCAGGGATTTCTCATGGAAGGATGTGCTTGACTGTGTTGGTGGAAATACTTGGGAGATATGGCAAGGATATATCTGTGGTTGTGCTCCCTTGGGCTTAGGTTGAAGACAGTTGCCTTGCCTCATTTTTTAATTATCATTTCTGATGCTGTTACGCTTGGAACCAAATCCAACACCCTCTTGTGCCTCAGTGGGGGGGGGTGAATGATTAGAATAAACCCCTAAAAATGCAAATTAGTCAAATTACAGCTTCTGTGCACTGGCATTACCTTCCTGACAAGGAGGATTTTAGGCAGACCTGAGTAAATTTTTTTCCAGGCCTGACACCAATGAACAAACCCCCAAATGTCTTTCAGGAAAACTTTGGGAGGCAGGAGGAGAACTTTGAGGTGCATTACAATGATGCAGTGCAAGTGCTTGCTCAGAAGTATGAAGAACAGTTGGAAGCACTGGGGGAAGAAAAGAGGCAGAAGCTGGAAGCATTATATGGGCAGCTGGTCAGTTGTGGGGAACATCTTGACACCTGCAAGGAGCTGACAGACATAACCCAGGAGCTTTACTTGGAAAACGACAAAGCCAATTTTATGAAGGTAAAGAACTTTAACTGGCAAGGCTAATTGCTAATTGCTCTTTGCTGTTTGCAAGTAGTCCCCAGCTGCAAAGACACAAGTGGCTTTATTGCTGAAGGGCATTTGGGGTGCCTGATACATGGTGCTGTCATTGCTCCAGGTGCTTGGTATTATGGCATTGACTTAGTGGGGCAACACAATGGGACCAAAATGCAGAAGCAGCAGCAGGAGTTTGTAATGTGGATGCTCAATGATTTGTGAGCTTCACTGGGGTTCAGAGAGAAGATATCTCACTAAAAAGCTTATCTCAGGATACTCTGGAGGCATTTAGTGTTCATTGCCTCCTGCAGGCTTAGCTCTCTTGCTCTATTCTAGGCTCACAGCAGGCAGGCTGATGCAACCACTTTAGAAGATGTTTCTTTTTCTTGCTCATTTTGTTGGAAAGTTCAGTTGAACAGGAGGCTTCGAACTAAACACATAAGGAGCTCCTGCAAAGTGATGGGTGAATCTCACTGTTGAGGAGGTTCAAGAAGTTATTTTCCTTTAGCAGTTAGAAAAATAATTGGGGAAAAAGGAAAAAAAAAAGAGTTTTCACTGCTTGATGAGTGATTGCTCTAATCTGAGCTGTCCTGTGACTCAGGTGGGTGGGAGTTTTTCTGTAGCACAGCCACAATAACTTCTGAACCAGACAGTAAAACCAGTCTTCTACCACCTCCAGTCTGCTCTAGCAGATCAGCTTGCTGTGTCACTCCATCCTGCTGAGTTCTTCATAGAAGCTGACTTTTCCCATTCCTCTGCATCTTCGGAATAACCTTTTCTCCTTATTTTCTCCTTAGCTCATAAACAGTTTAACATCACCCCTAGGAACCATTATTCCCCAAGTAGTGAATAGTTCTTGGTCATGAGCTCTCAGCTGCTTAGGTTTCTCCAGGGATGATACATCTGTCTTCCAGTAACAGTCACTGCTCAGATGCAGATAACTAAATTATTTTCCCCAGCTGTTGGTTTTGTTTGTGAAGGGTCTGTTGGCACTTTGGACAACTGAGGAAGGATGCAGCTCAGATGGGTAGACACTGGTCACTGCCTGATACTGCACGTTATCTTACTGTAAATTCAGCCAAGATCTGTCCATGGGAATGGACAATTAGGCACAGCTTTGTTCTCAGAGCTGGGTGAGAGCCAGTTAATTCACTCTGAGGGCAGCATTTTGGACAATTCATGTAAGACAGATCAACAGCATGATGTAGTTTGACTCTGGACTAATGCAAGAAATGTATCTTTTCTATCTTTAACACATTCTCTTTCTTTTTTCTACAGGCAGCAATAACCATGGTTGACAGGTAGTATCATAGTCTGGGATTTTATGTCACATTTCTTCCTGCTAATGGGACCTGTTATTGGAGACACTTGCATGTTCTGGACTCTGTTCAGGCACACAAATGTTACTTAAGCTACTAGAGCTATTGAAATCTTTAGTATTTCTGGTTTAAACTGCAGCAGGAAAAGTTGCTTTAAGAAGCTTAACACTCAAAAATAGTTTCAAGCTAATTTGAAAAAAAAAAACAAAAAACAAAACTCAAAGAGAGAGTTAGGGCATGAATAAATCACTGTTTTTAGCTTAGTCATGAGGAACTAATTTCAGTGGCTGCAACTGCTAAAGATCTTGAAAGAAATGCTCTGGATACAAATCTGACTAAAACTGAGCTCCCTAAATAGATTAGTAACAGGCTTATTTACGCATTAATATAGAGGGATAGAAAGTCAAGCTGTGGGAGCTCAAAAGAGATACTGGAAGATCTTGGAGCAATTGGAAGAAGTCTTAAGCACACTAAATCAAGTGAACAATATACATTTAAATTGACTTTCATCATTTATGGAAACACAGAGAAAAGATAGCCCTTTGTTTCAAATTTACAACACCTCGAATCGAGAGATCCTGAATTAATAATGGTGTTGTAAATTCAAAATAATGAAAGTCATGGAGCTAATGACTTGCTTCCCATAGAGGGGTGCTGGGGAAGTCTCGCTTGGTGGGAGCACAAAGGCCATGGGAGACTGAGCTTTGTACAACTATGACAACATGATTTTAAGGAAATAGTTAATTTAGAGGTTGCTGTTCTCCTCTTACCAATAGGCATCATAGAAGGGTATCTCCAACCCTACATATTAGACATATTTTTTCCCTTACAATTGCAGGCTGGAAGAATTCTTAAAAAAAGAAGTGGATTTAGAGCTTTCAACAGTGCCAGACTTTGAAGAGCGGGTCATGGATTTCTCTGAAGTTGAGCAACTAATGAACTCCATTAATATTATTCCAGGTACTCTTTCAGCTGATCATTATTTCAGACCTATTTACATTTAATTAAGAATATATATTAAACAGAATTCCATTACTTATTTGAAAAGAGAACTGCAAAAGCTGAATTAGTATCTGTTTTTCCCTGAAGATTTGTTTGTTTATATATAGAGAGACACTGGAACCTATTTTTGGGTTCACCACTCCCCCCAGTTTGTTTTCAATATAAAATTACCAAAACTGCCAAGTTTGGCCTTCCCTGCTTTTGCTGGATGATTTCCTAGAAGACTCACAAAGACTACCCCCTTCTGTTGAGGAGTGTTGAGGCATGCTTTGTTGCTGATAACTTGTCTTAACTTGTAGTTGCTTGAATAAAGTGTAGGACACCAGACTGCTTTAAATAACCTGCACAGCTTCTCTAGATAGCCAGATTTCAGTGGCTTGTTCCTCTGCTATTTAACAAACTTTTTTCCTGTTATCCACAGGAAACAGAGCAAAATCCAAACATATTTCTAATAACTAAAAAATAAAAATATGAAAGATTTTAGATCTTTTCTAGCACACCACAAGTGGTCAGAAACCACAATATGCAACTTTTATGCCGTTACATTGTGTTTTCTTAAAGTAAAATAGCATTTGCTACTTCGTTGCTTGTGCTGATGACCCCTTGTTACACAGCTTTTCCCTCATCTTTCCTCCAGAGGCTCCTCAGCCCCTGGGCTGGTGCACAGCAGTGCTGTGCACGTCAGATGTTGCTCTGCAGCATACAGCAGTATTCAGAGGCAGGGGAGGTCAAGAGAAGGATTTGGCTGAGGCTTATGTATTTTATTGTTTTGATTTGAAACAAGACTAATCCATACACCAGTGACCTGATTATTATCTACAAGTATTTACAGGGTCAACTCCTCACTTTTCTCCATGTGGGAGCAATATGACCCTATTCAATGCCTAGGCTTTGTGCAGACAGCTTTGTGAGAGGAGAGGTATTTGCCTGTGAACAGATTACGCTTATACATTCAAAACCTGGCCTGTTTTCCCCTCTGCAGCTCCTTGTGCCCCTGTGATCAATCCCCAGGCTCCCAATGCAGCAACTGGCACCTCACTAAGAGTTTGCTGGAGCCTCTTCTCAGATGACACTGTCGAGAGCTACCAACTGAGCTATAAAACAGTGAACAATGAGAGGCGCAGTGACGAACAACCAGGTAAGGAGGCCTGGACCCAAAGGGACAAATCAGCTCTCCACTGGCAAAATCAGCTGGTTCCAAAGTGCCTCTGGACTTGCTGTGGCAACTGGTACACTTTCTGTTCACCCTCTCCAACACCAAACCTGTCATATCTGTCAGCATGTTTCCTCCTTCTGGCTCTAGCACTCTTCCCCTGCCAGGTTTGCCATGCTGCCAGCTGCAGCAGGACCCAGTACAGGAACAAAGACACAATGGGGCAGCAGCTGGAATAGCAAGAGGGGGAAGGGAACAGTGGGTAGAGCCAGTCTCAACAGTAGTATTTCCTTTCCTGGAGGGTGGGCAGTGTGTTAGACACATATGTGCTGCATCCACTGCAAAGCACAGTATTTTTAGAGAGCAAATCATCATATTATCAGCATGTCACTGAAACCCCCACAGTCATTCTACAGTTTATCTCAGTGCTAATAATAGGCTGTAACTCCCCATCACCCACACACAGAGAAAAAGAACCACAGACCATCCTAAAATGCCCCACTTTTTGTTGTGACAAAAATGCCTTTGCTAATAATAATCTTGCAGACTGAAAACACCCAGTCACTTCAGCAAAAGTGGAAGCCAGCTGAGTGCCAAATGGCCAGTTCAGAAAGAAAATCTCATTAATGCATATAAATATCTCAAAGTTGGGTGCCAATAAGATGGTGCCAGGCTCTTCAGTGGTGACCAGAGACAGGATGAGGAGCATAAACTAAAACACAAGAAGTGTCTTCTCAACATAAGGAAGAACTTCTTTATGTTGAGGGTGGCAGAGCACTGGAACAGGCTGCCCAGGGGGCCATGGAGCCTCCCTCTCTGGAGACATTCAAACCCCATCTGGATGTGTTCCTCTGTAACCTGTTCTGGGTGGCCCTGCCTTGGCAGGGGGGTGTGACTGGATATCTCCAGAGGTCCCTTCCTAATGATTCTGTGAAAAGCAGAACCTGTTCAAATTTATGATGAAGAATGAGAGATTAGTAGTGAAATAATTTCAGCTCTTGTCCCACTGCTGGGATGGGATGGGATGAGCTGAGCTGACCAGAGCAGACCAGACAGCATCCCTGGAGTAGGAACATGCAAGGTCTTTTTAGAAGAAGATCCAGTGGCAGGTGGGTGACCTTTCTCTCTGGGTTTTCTTGAGTTTTTCCTCTCTGAGTGATGTGACTCCTTCAGAAGATGCTGTGTTATCTGATTTATTCCTCCTTAGGGGAAGGCATGGTGAAGCAGCCTGACAGCTAATCGAAGGGTATGGAGCACAAGGAGCTTTCTTGAACTCAGCAGACAAAACAATGCACCTCAACTCCATTATTTGAGGCAGCTTTGGGAAGGAGTGGGTAACTCTGTAAAAGCACTGTAAACGTGGTATTTTTTCTCATTTCAGAGCATACGCTGAAAGTCAAAGAAACATACTGCACCATTACTAACCTGCTGCCAAATACACAGTATGAATTTTGGGTCAGTGCTTTAAATGCCTCTGGTATCAGTCCACCAAGTGAGAGAACAGTTTATGTAACAGGTAAAAATACTTTATTCATACCGTTATGCAACCTTCATAGCGAAACTCACAGTCATCTCTGAATTTTATGCCAGTAATTCTTTCTCGGCACTTTGTTTCTTCTGATGCAAGTCTATTGACTGCATGGGAATTTCCTACTTTGATTTTAGAGCCTATCAGGCCTATTGTCCCTGTTTTAGAATTGAAGAAACAGAAGCACAAAATAACTTATTTAAATACAAGCATGTAGAAGAGGTGGAAATAAGGCTCAAGTCTCCCAGTTCTGCCAGGTGAACGCCAGCTCTCCTTTTCTTGGCCTGTAGATGTTTTGTGGATTCACCTGCTATGCTGCCCTTTGTAACTGCAGTTCAGTCAAGCACATTTTGTGAAATCCTGACAGAGAGAGGTCACAGTGAGACCTTCAAGGACCCATTCCAGATGTCTTTGACATCTTGGAGAAGAGAGGCACCCTTATGACAGAGATAAAAGCAATCATAGAAAGAAAATGATTCTGTAATCAGGCTTGATCTATGTTACTTCTCCAATTAATTCACTTTGGGACCTTTATAGTCCAAATTAACTCTTTAAATAGTACTGTTATTGCCCTGCCTGCTGTTTATTGTCCATTGGAGAAACAGATTTCTAACTGTATTAGTTAGTATTAGTTCACAACTTTGTTCTCTTTTAAGTTGTCAAAGCATGTTTGTTGCAAACATCTTCAAGCAACAGTTTAGAATTGTTCTTTTGACTACTTTTTAGCTCCTTCACCACCTACCATAAAGAGTAAAAAGATTCGAAGTTGTGAAAACGCAGCACTGGTATGCTGGGAATCTGGAGACATTAACCCTGTTGATTCCTACACAGTTGAATTGTCCAAGCTGGCAGATGAGGAAAACGGTGATACTATTACTGAGTGAGTCACTATTCTATCTAGTCAATGACCTGGAGAGATTAAACCATTTCAAGTCATGTGGCATCAGATAGTATTAAGAAAGGATCCACGATCCTTTGATGAATCTACCTTTACAAACATTCCTCCTAGTAAAACTAATTGTGTAAATGTAAATTACTGTACGGGGAATGGGAAAAGGGCAGAAGCAAATGTAAAAACCTGTACAGTCTGTCACAGGCTATCTGATTCTCCCAATACTGACAACTGTACAAGGTAAAGTGTTGTTGATGGGTTACAAGAGAAGCTGATGGTGTACTTTTTCTTTGTTGTTCAGAAAAATAGCCTCAAAGGCCCAACTTTGTTCTCTACCCTCTCATTTTCCATGGATTTATTTTCTGTAGATCAGTTGTGGGGATTCCTAACTGCGAAGTCCTAATTCACCTCCAGCCAACACAAAGCTATCACATCTGTGTTAGAGCCCTAAACCTGGGTGGTTCCAGTGAAAGAAGTGACCCTGTCCTGATACATACCACAGGTACTGTACAGCGCAGGACAACTCCAGAAGCCTGTTGTAGCATCTGTTACCTCAACACAAAGATTCCTGCTGGCTTCAATGGCCTCTGGATCAGGTCCTAATGTCTTACATCTAACTACATATCTGATAAACTTTTAGGAAAGCAAAAATCCCTCTTTTTGTAACAATAAGTGCATTGCTTTGGCTCTGTAATTTAAAATTATTTCTGTCCAGTATATTTGATACTTGAAATTCTAAACATTTTAAATGATACTGAATTCTAAACATTTTAAAAGACAGCATCAACGCAACATCCCAAAGATGTTGCCAGCTTGCTAAATACTGAGCCACCATTGAAGAAAGTTTTAGAGCAGTTTTACTTCAGAGGTTACCTTATCACGATCCTGCTGTTGGAAAGCATGGCAGACACAGTCAGCATTTTCTAGTGTCATTTAGATATGCAGAATCTTCCTCTGTATCTATTAACATCTTCAGTATGGCTAGAGAAGCTATGAAGACTGTTCCCCTTTATTCACTAGGAAAAAGGTAGTCCAGCTTTTAGCTGGAAGCTTTGCTGTAGTAACTGACATAGCATTTTCATCTCTGCTCTCAGTACCACACTGAGCAAGATTTAACCTTCCCCCAAAGGGAAATTGGAAGCTCTTTGCCCTCCCAGCCATCTAATCAAAGCTCATTTTAATGACTTATAGGTAGACACCTATTTTCACCTTCATCACTGCAACTTCACTGGGGTGTCTCAAACTTCCCACATCACTCACAGGTGGTTAACAACACACCTGGGTCTCTTCTGCCCTTACCTTCAGTAATTTGCAAATTGTACTTTTTCAGCAAGCTGGCTGGGCACCCATTGATCTGCAAAGAGCCACTTTTCAGTAAAAACCTGCCTGCCACACAGCAGTGACACCACTGAAAAAGAAATGGTCATTCTTAAATCCCTGGAGAGGAAGTCTGTCATTGTGTTACCATTGTTTGTGTGTTTTTCAACTGCTTAAATCAAACTCAATATTTGAAATTGCCAATTCTGCTTGCACAGCATGTGTTTGTTTTCAGCAGCACATGCCTGTAATTGCCCTGTCATTGTTTGTATTGTATTTGCATTGAAGTAACTTGCAGTTTGATTATAATGATTTCATTTGGGATTAGCATGGAGAGATTTATCTTCTCTGAGTCTACATTATGCAAACAACTAATGCAAATTGACCTGTCTGCTGCAAGCGCTCACCTCCAACACTGGGAATGACCTTTGATTCTTACTGGGATGGATACACAAACACCAACTACAAACACCAGCTGTGACGCACATGGCAGGGTGCAGTGCGTCAGACCTGCTTTGTGAGCTCTCCAAACAGGGAGAGGCAGAAGCACTTTCATCCTGGGCTGGCTTAGGTCACTTACTCACCTCTCTGAGGGCTGATCTGGTTAGGGGTGCTGAAGCATGAGGCATGCTGCATGTGGCACCTTTGTAGAGATCCTTCTCTTCAAACTGTGCCCAGCATTTTTGTGGAAGAGTGAGGCCATGGAGAGTTCTTTAAGCCCCCTTTTCCTTTCAGTGATTACTTAATCTCTGAGGAAGATGACTTGAAACTGGACAGTCCATTGCAGGGACAAACCCTCATCTTTGAATAGCTGTTTTCTGTGCAATGCCTGCAGCTTTGGGTTCCAAACCAGGTTAAGGCCTTTTTCTGCTTTTCACAAGGCTGCAACTAAACAGTGTTAAGCTGTAAAACACCCATTTATTTGAAAAACTCCAAATGGACAACTCTGTCTTCTCAATGTCAGCCACAGGTTCTCTCCAGAACACTGGTTAATCCTTCTGTGGACCCCAATGACATTTCACCACACTCTTGCTGCAAACCACAATGCCATAAAGGAGTTGCTGGAGTTATCCTCATGCATTCTCTCTTGCAGGCACCTACTTCTGCCTTAATGAGGACACAGCCCATCCTTTGCTGGCGATTCTAGATGATGGATTTACAATTGCATGCGATGAACTGGAAAACCCAGAGTGTGATCTGCCCGTCTATGATAACAGCTTTACAAGGTAAACTGAAGAACTTCAGTTGCAACTAATGCATGTGGCTTGTGGCTGCTTCACCTATGACACAGGCCTGCACTGAATTTAAATTCACTGAAAAGGTCTGCAGCTCTCCTTACCTTCAAGCCACGCACCAACCAGAGTGTATATGTGTGTATAATGTATAGTGGTTTATCCATCTTGGTTTTTGGATAAGTGGTTATAATTGTCTTCAGTTTTAGACTACTGCAAACACCTTTATCTGTCCTTTAAAAATATGGATTAGTCATCTTTTATAAAATCAGGTTTATTTTAAGGTATTTCAAGTTGGGCTCCTGAGGTAAGTTTGAAATGTCAGGCTTTCCCATGAGTCCTCAAAGAGTAAAACCTTGCATCCATTTCTTCAGGCCCCATAATTTCACTGGGGTTATTGCTCCTGGGTACCATTACTGAACTCCATCTGGCTTGCTGCTCTTTTCTGAGAATTTCTAGGGTGACTAATACATATAATTTACAACATCCCTTTGCACGATGTGTGCACCGATCTCTGTTAAATTCCAAAGCTTTCTTCCCATTTAATTCTTTAAAGAGCCCAAAACCCCTAGAGAAATGTTACACACACAAAAAAAAAAAAAAACCACTAAACTCCAGATACTCTTAATATAGCACTTGTGGGATTAAAAAAAAAAAAAAAAAGCATAATTATTAGGCTCTGTTTTAATTACAGTGATCAGCACTTGCACACTTCCAAGACTTGAGGAGCTGCTCCTCTCTGCTGGCTGTTGCTCCCTCTCTCCTGCCCCTTCTCTGCAAGCTGCCAAGGTGATAGAGCTTTGCACATCATGTGCAGGGGGCTCTGCTCATCTTTCCTTGGTGTCATTTTCACATGTGGAGATTTAGATGTTGCTTTTATATAGCTCTGTCCAATGGAAACCACCAAACATTCATCTTATGTAAAACTTGTTCACTACAGCAAATACTACATAGTGGGCAAAAAAACCTATTGGTGCTCTGGGCACCAGACCCTCTTTGAAGGAGGCTTTTGCAGTTCCAAGCACAGCTGATCTGTTTGGATTTTTTAAATAGATGCAAAGAAGTGTCTAATGGGGCTTTTGGCAGCTGTCATTGATTCTGTGAGTTTAAATCTCAGTCTCTGTCTAGCTGCAATTTGAAAGTTAAGCATCACTTGGAAGATAATGCAAGTTCATAAAGAGGATTACAGATGCAGCCAGCCACAACTACATACAAATCTGCTTACACGTTAGGCACATTGAGCTGATGTTGAACAGGTATTTAAGTGCCAAAGCAAATGGTACGGAAAGGAGTGAAATCTGAATACTTGCCTCTTGCTGAAAGATCTAGCTGATACTATTTGGACCAACAGATTTTACTTTCAAAAAAAGAATTAGGCACTTTGCCGTTGAAACGAGACTTTGTTGTGAAACACGTTTCAGCAATCTTATAACCAGGACAGGCATCTGCGACCACAGAATAATACAAACCCACAACTTAGTCCCATGGTGGAAAAGCAATGTTACTAGAAGGCATGGTAGAAAAGAGCCAGGAGGCAGATGATTCTCTTCATTAAAGTCATGATGATAAGCCTAAATAGGATTTCATCCCACTTCCACAGGGTGCTTTTATGTTTCACATAAACAGCCAGAGCTGGCACTCATCTCATTCTGAACTCTGAGGCTGAGTTTTTGATGCCACTGTGAACTTGAAGCATCTTTTATAGATACTGTGAAAAAAGAAAGAATAAAAAGCTCCCAAGCTGAAAGGACCAACACTCACACTACAAGGAAATTATATTGCAAACCCTTTTGAAGTTTTTGTGATCTCCAGAAGTCTGATGTGTTTCCTAACCAGAGCAGCTCCTATGGTCTGACTCAGGCTTGCCTTGGTGGCTTTGCAACTCTCATTACTGTGGTAATGTTTTGTTCACAGATGTTTACCCATCCATTTTGCATCATTCCTTTTCCTTTTCAAGCTGTAGCAACACAGCCTGAGTCCTGATTTCAGCAGCCTGTAATGTATTCCCAAGACAGCTACATGCACTTGCAGTGAACTGTACATTTGCTTTAAGGCATTGCTGGTGAGGTGGCACAGAGTACAGCTATCTTGCTGTGTGTGCCCATCCTTACACATCAGGCCCTCCAAAAGCTGAGTGCAGCTCTTTCTCAGCATTACCTAGAGGTAGATGAGCTCAGTGTCTGCCACCAACATCCTTTGCCTTTGTAATTTACACCATTAGAGTCTACCACAGAAACATACAGGTTGTGTGTGTGACCCCCTCATTCAAAACTGAAGGTGTGTTTTGAAACCTACTATCCCAGTGATGCAGCAATGACAGCTAATACACTGTGTACTTTTCCTGAGAAAAGTGGGGGTGTAGTCTTACAGGATTCACGTTGCCCTCTTGGTTCCAGTTATGGTGTTTCAGAAGCATTTGGCAGGAGTTATTTTGCCCAACTTTCTTGCTTCAGAACTGCAAAGCTTCCCATGGGTGAAAACAGGCAGGTGTCACAAAGAAACATGCAGGTTGTGTGTCAGGTCTTCAGCACACAGAGTCCCTGCCAGAGCACACATTGCTGTCTGTCTCCCACAGGTGCATTGGGATCCTGGGCAGTCTGATTCCATTTCCAGGAAAGCATTACTGGGAGGTAGAAGCTGAGGAAGATACAGAGTACAGAATTGGTGTGGCTTTTGAAAACACTCCAAGACATGGTTATCTGGGGGCAAACAACTCGTCCTGGTGCATGAGGCATATCATCACACCATCAAGGTAAGGGCTGTGGAAGCTACAGTTACTCCTAGAGGAACACTCCCTAGCTGTACACCTGCAGGTAGCACAGCAGAGCTCCTACTTGCAGGGGGCAGCCAGAGATTTTATATCAAAGCCCAGACCAGCACTTAATGAGGGGCCTCTGACATTCACCACTGGCACTGTGAACAGCTATTGAAGGATACTGGAACCTTTAATCTTCCAAATCTTCCTGCTTAATAACATTCTCACATTGAAATAGGCAGTCCCAGAACTAACCTGAATAAAATCCGCACTACAGAAGTGAGCTGTAAAGGCCTTGTTTTAGGTCACTGAAACCCCAGTGGGAAGACAGAGAGTAACAGATCCACATAATCTATCAAACTACGTTACCTGGCTAAACCCAGTTGTATGCACTCTCCTACCCGAGGGAGCACCCAGCAGCCACACCTGCATGTAGAAATGCCAGCTCCCCTCTGCCAGCTGAACCTGCTGGCTTTTCCCCAGATACCTTTATACCAGCATGATGTCCTTTGACTCCCCCCGTGAGGTTTGGGCACTCTTCAAGGCATCCAGGAGCAAGAAACAGGTCACACCCCCAGGCATCCCTAAGTGTTGCCCACTGCCTGTCTGAATGGCTTACTGCTCAGCCAGGAGTGGCCAGGGTACTGCTGGGCCCCCTTGGACACCACCTGAGTGCCCCCAGCATGCATAGCCAGTAAAGGATAAGGGTGGCACAGCACAGCCCAAATCTGCCTGTCCTCTGCTTGCTGGTACACAGGGAAGATTCAGATGCTCCAGTTGGCTGAAGCACACACTCCTCCCCAGGTGCAAGCTGCATAGGTAATCATCAGCAGTGTGGGCACTCACCTCCCACACAGCCACAAATGCTGCTTAATGAGGGAGACCAAACCCACTAAAGCTAATGACTCTCACATACACTGCAGGCAGGCTATTTGGTTTCCTTGCTACATTGAGCTAAGAAGGACATTGAAACTCTCATTCTTCTGAAGCAACAAGCATGGGCTTCAGACAGAAAAGGGAGCTGGGCCATTGCTCAGTTTGAGTCATTGCCATACCCATTTCCACAGGGAAGTCTCAGGTTTGAGTGGTGTAGGTGGAGGAGGCAGTTAGTGAAGAAGCTGGGCCTTATGAAATACCAGATAACTCATCACTTCAACTGAAAAATCTTCCCATTTCTGCACAGAAAGGCTCATGGTTCCCATAGAAATCATGTATCTTGTTTGCAGCATGCCACACTAGGGAGAATTGTTTGAGTAACTGTTAAAGGACCCCAGCATTGCTTGAACAGAGACTGCATAGGGAAGAGGGCTCCCTGCATGACAAAACTGCTCACCTATGGAGCACCTTCCTGGCCTCCCAATAACCCACAGTCCAGGAATCGCAATTAAAAGATGTCCCCCTCTAGTAAATGAACTCGAAGACTGGAACTTCCCCACCAACACTGCCCAGGCTGAGGCAGAAGGTGTAGGAAAAGCAGCCAGAAATGTCATTTAGACAGTGGGATTTGACAAACGATGCCCCATAGCCTGGAGGATGCCAGCCACACTGTGCATCAGGCAGCCTCTGCCCAAGGGATTGTGCTTTCTTACAGCTGCAGGGAAGGTTGACAGGAAAGAGGCTTGGTACCACAGGGGAACCCATGGGTAGCACAGCAGGGCCTGAAGGACAGGACTGAGCAGTCTTAACAGGCCCCCCTGGGAGGGCCTACAGCTATCCTGGGGCAAGGTGAGGAGATGGCAAGGGATGTTCTGGGGCAAGCTGAATTGGCAGGAAGTGTGCTTTGAACACAAAGCACTTCCTTTGAGAGCAGCCAGGGTGCCCTCGGGTTTTTTTGACTTCAATTTCTTGCCTACAGGCACAAATATGAATTCCTACACAGTGGGATGACACCAGACATCAGAATTACTCTCCCCCCTAGAAGGATTGGCATCTTGCTGGACTATGAGAACTGCAGACTGTCATTTTTCAATGCAGATATTGCCCAGCACCTGTACACATTCAACTCACACTTCCAGCATTACGTTCACCCCTGCTTTGCTTTGGAAACACCTGGTATCTTACGGATACGTACTGGAATTGCAGTACCCCCATGGACTGCCCTCCCATAACCTCCGTTCTACAGCTACCATACCTACATTTAACCTGCAGTGAGCAATGTCCTCTTCAAGCATTAACTGCTCCATCACACTCCCTGTAAACCAGCTATCTCCCAAGAAAGAGCAAAGCGACCCTAACCCACACCAGCTGCCAGGTCTAAGCCCTTACAATTTCTGTCCTCTTGGGCAGGATCTTAGTCGAAAACCGTTATGGTCACAATTCTATCAGCACCCCAGAATACTCCAGTTGGAAATGGATACCATCCTCAGAAGTGACACTGTCCCCATGCAGCAATGGCAGCTGGATCAGTGGTTCCTCCAGTGCCCATTTGATGCCCAGCAAACCCCCCTGCTCCAGAGCATTCGTTAACTCCACTCCTGTGTTTGCTGAAGAGCTAAAACTTCAAAGAAAACCAAAAATAGCAAAAGGCATAATCACAGTACAGCTGCTAGACCGAGCTGAAAATACTCCAACCACGAAGCTGATTCACAATCAAGTAGTCTTGTTGCTACATGAAGTCTGTGACACAAGATAACCAAATACACCTCCCCTGTGTGTGAACTGTTAGTGCCTACCATGCACAGGGAGGCTTTTTGACAAGCACTAGTCTCAAGTAATAAAAGACATTTTTACAGAATGCCCACGCCTCTACTTCATTCACAAAACCGAGGCCTTTTGCAGTGCTTCACTGCCCCTGCAGAGAAACCTAAAGCATCATTTTAGCTGGTTCTTTCTGGCTATGCTCACCTCCACTTGGGTGTACTCTCCACACTCACAGATCTGTTCTGCTCCTCAGTGCTGAAGAATTCTCACCCCAGTGCTGCGCCCTTGAAGCTTTGGGTGTCCCGTGGGCTCTGGAAGCTCTGGCCCAGCACACAGCTGAAATGTCCTTGCTTAGGCTTCACTTCCAGACAGCAGACAATCAGACAGGCTCATCCAGCTCTAAACAGCCTCATTCATCTATGTCAAAACTACCCAAATTCAATCAAGAGTCATTAACAGAGAAGCTTTTCCACAGATTTATTGCATATTCTTTACAAAAATCATTGGTTCAAGTTTCCATTATAGGGGATGGCTGGGCACAAGCAGCAGCCTCTACAAGGTCTCTACCAATAAACACAGCCTGGCAACTGCGATTTGATGTAGAGCTCTGTGCCATAAGCTAGTCTGTTCTTCCTCAAATAGCTTAAAAACATCTTCCTAAAACAGGTTTTGCAGAAACCATAAAATCAGGAGCTGAACACAGATTATGCAGTGATCAGTACTGTCTTCTCTGGTCTGTGTTTGTTCCACAAGCCTCTAAAAAAGATGGGTTTAGTGACGCTGAGCTAGGCAAGTACAGGGTCATTTCTTAAGTCTACTAGAATTCAGAGATTTCCAGGGTTGTGCTGGTCAGTGTCAGACCCCCTCTAAGGCAGGGCACAGACTGCAGCTGCACTGGCTTTTGGTCACAACAGCTGGTGTCTACCAGAAACAGGTGACTCCACCAGCAACCACCACCGATGCAGGGGGCACTGCTCTCAGTGGCAAGGCTGTACTAGAGAACAGCAGGTGAAGCATACAGCTCCTCTGCAGGGACTGCAGTGCTGAAAAAGCTTCATTCTTTGCTTAAAAATGTATGCCTTGATTCAGAGTCCAACTTTCACCCACTGGAACATGTTTTACCTTTATCCGCCCAAAACCAAGTACCAAGCAGGTATCTGAAAGAGTGAGATACGCAAGTATCAGAGCAGAGCTAGGAAGATGTTTGACCCTCCCAACAAGCATTCAGAGGTGAACCCGACAATTCTGATGGAAGCAGATGTTCTGCTGTGAGCAGTACCACCACCTCTACTGGGACTTCACAACCCTCTCGCTGGACTGCTGCAAGGACAGATTTTCTGAGCTGAGTGTGAGGTGCTTGGACACATTTGGGAGTGGGACTACAGGTACCAAACAGCTGTCATTACATTACCAGCTTGATGAATCTGCTGGAGAACGCAGGCCTGAAGGCTGAGCATGGAGCAGCCGGCTCAGCAGAACATGGCCCAGTGCTCATCGCCTGCCATGGTACAGGACAGCAAAGGCAGAACAGGACTATCTGAAAAAGCAACAAATAAATAGTAATTGGCTACTAGGTTGAAAACAGTAAGGGAATGAGTTGACATGTTTCAGTTTAATATATGCCTCACCTGTCAGCAGTAACCCAAGCATTTCCTCCCTTAGGAATACCAGCCCTGTCACTTAAATATTTATACAACAAAGAAAAAGGCATGAACAGCCTTAATTTTTTAAAACCAGCTGTCACTGTATTGTAAATAAATCCTTTACAGGGAAGCCACCATTTCCACTACCAGGTCTGCTGATCAGACCAGTACACTCAGGCTGGGCGTTCACATCGACCTCAACTTTCTGTGTAGTCCACCAGACAGGGTAAGTGTTGTCCATTTCTGAGTAAGGGCCAGGCATGCACAGAACTGGAAGCTGTATCTGACAGTAAAAGGGGATTTTCCTACTGAAGCTAAACCACTTCTCACCTCTGGCCTGTCTACAGGAAGTCCGGCTCACTGCTGAAGTAGATCATGTGAAAGCACAACAGCAGTTAAAAATGGGTTGTCCTTGTCTCTGACTGCAAGCTATGTGCTGCAAGATGCATTTTTCCTGGTACCTGTCAGTATTTTTCTTCCTCTTGCTTTTCACTGTGTGCGTTTACTGGTACGTGCACCCCCTGCAGGGATTTCACTGTGTGCGTTTACTAGTACATGCACCCGCTGCAGGGATTACAGCAGCAGGAGCTGCCCAAGGCCAGGACAGCCCAAATCAGCTAACCAGGGACTTTGCCAGGGCTGGCTGCCAAAGGCCCTCGGGCTTAGAAGGTGTTACCCTCAAACATCTTTTAAGAGGGCAAAAAGGATCACTTTTTCCAATCCCTTTCTGTTCCCGCTTGGTTTAAAATACACGTTGTGGCCACCGGAGGGCATCACACAAAACCCTTCCGCAAGGCTGCACGAGTTATCAAACGGGTTTACATAAACAGTGGGGCTGAGCAGACGGGGTGCAGCTTCCAAACTGGTTACCGTAATCCTTCAGGGTGTCCAGCGTCGCTCCTCAACCAGTCCTGGAGCCTGTGAACGAAAACACGCAGGTAAAACACTGTCACAGCACAGATGGAACAGGCAACCCAACAGCCCTGGAATTCGGCTTATTGTGTTCAATTCAAACCAGACACACCATTTTCTACAGAAATACCGAGCTGTAACTTGCTCCCTCTAATTGCCGTTAAAACCTTGTAGGTAGACGAAGTAGGCCCTGACTTTCTCTCACAGGCAGGCCTTGTTCCTCCACCATTTAATTTAGGAGGATAGTATCAGTGGAGTCAATACAGTGTCACTGGCTCCACTTTCTTAGTCCTCCAGCTACCTCCGGAAGGAACACCTGGGCAGTCCCAGGAACCGACCAAGAGCGGGGCCTTCCGCCACTCCCTAAACCCACGGCGCTCCCTCCTCACGCAGGGCCCGCTCAACGCTTACCTGGGAGCTCCACGCCGAGACACGTGGTGATGCCGACAGACCCTGCAGGGCCGCACAGCCCCGCGGCAGCCGCGGGCAGCAACCGGGCCGCGCCTCTACCCACCGCAGCGGGTCTCCGCGCTCGAGGCCCGGCCTGGCGCAGGCCCGCATTACCACCGGCACGGCCGCCTTTACATGACCTGCAGGCGGAGCGAGTACGGAGGCCGCCCCCCGGCACCACGCGGCGCCTCTGCGGTCCCGAGGGGGCTCCGCCGGTCGCTGGCCACGGGCAGAGCGGAGGAGCCGCGGGCACCCGCCGCCGCCATGAGAGCTCCCCTCGTGCTACCGCCATTTCCTGCGGGCGGAGGCCGCCGGGAGAGGCCGCCCGGAGCCGCTTCCTGCCCGGGCCCGGCGGGGCAGGGCCTTCCGCTGCTGCGATAGGCGCGACCCGAGGGCTCGGTGGCTCGTGTTTTACCCGGAGTGGGGAGCCGTGTCCCCGGGAAACGGCGGGTGTGGAGGCGGACGGGGCCGGCGGGAGTTGCCGGGGCTGCGGATGAGGAGGGGGCTGGCTCGGGACGGCGCAGGGGCTGGGCCAGCCCGGCTCGGGGCGGTAACGCAGCGTTCTGCCGAGCAGTAACGGACCGACCCCGAGTACCCGCGCACGGCACCCGCCTTTCGGCTGGGCAGCGCCTGCTCTGTCCGTAGCTCATTGTTGCGTCCCGCAGCCCTCCCAGGCGCCACCATCATGTGCAACACGTGCTGGTCTTCTCTGCGTCCTTCCGGTAACAAGTGCTCGATCCTGCAGATTTAAGCATGAATAATAACATCCTGGTACTAGCTCTGGTGAGAGACACCCTTCTGGGCTCTGCTCCGGGCACAGCTCTGGCATGGCTGAATGGGAGCCACCAGCTTGAAGCAGGAATGGGGCCACAAAAAAGCTGCGAGTTAGCTCAGTCCCTGGGGTCCAAGGCTCCCAAAACCACCTGCGTGGGCACCCATCCCCCAGAGTGGGCCAAAAAAGTAGCCTGTAGATGCTTCTACCCAGAGCTATTTGCAGCCAGTTGGAGTCACGCGCTTTTTCTCTCAATCTTTAAACAGAATTCCCTATGTTCCATCTGAAGTGTTGGAAAACGCATGGTCAGGAATTGCCTGGGGCCACCCCAGTGCCTCCTGCCCTGTCCTATGCCCGTGCTGACCTGAAAGCTTCAGCTCGGATGCAGGAATAAACCTACTTATTGTGCCTGTGCAGGCAGAGTCAGGTATATTGGATATATTTAACAGCCTATGCAATAAACACTTCATGAAATGAATATACAATAGCTTTGCCATTTATAAGCTGAGTTTAAAAAGCTTTCTTGTAGCAAGAGTCAGTAGCAGCCCTGCTTGCCTTCATTCATGGGGTGTGGCTGTTTCTGCCGCCAGGAAAGCACCTGGTACCTTTACTATGGGCCTAGGCCTTGGGAAAACTTGAGTATTCTTTCTAAATCATTTCAGATCTTAGAGGTGAAACCATTTCACACCCCCAGTCAGGCTGGCCAGCCCAACCTGAAGCCTTATTTGCACATTTGCCCCTTTCTGCTGCAGTTTATGGTTAGGAGGGCTCAGACATTCCCTCCCTTGGACCAGCTGCACTCCTGGGTTTCACCACACTCATTCCTCAGGGCCTCCCAGACAGCCAAAAAAAGGCAGGAAAAACAGCCCTGGATGGGGGAGCTGGGGAGTGGATGGTTGCTAAGGCTCAGCACAGTGGTGCTGTCGCAGGTAGGCACAGGTGGCTGGGCTTCCTTCCTAAGGTTTTATTCTTGTATAAGGCAAAGAAATAGCCAGAGGTGAAGAGCAGGAGTCATTAAACACCCCTGCGGGCTCCGTGTGCTGGAGGTAACAAAGCTCAGCTTGGCCTCAGCAGAAGAAAAGCAAACTGCTCAGCATACTCCTCTTCCAAGCAGAGTAAACACTTTGCCTCCTACCCTTGAAATGGCTTATCAAAGAGCAGTATCTTGTCAAAGCCTCTTTCAAATCTGGGCTGACTGCTGTTCATGCTATTACTAACTGGAGGCAGTTTGGGAAGGGGGAGGTATGGGGCTTTGATTCCTCTGACAAGAAAGCTTTAAAGAAGGGAGAAAAGTGATAGTATTGACAACCTGTGATGCCATGGCATACGATAAAAGCCTAGCTGTCATTTTTGCCTGCACCTCACTGTGATTTCAATGGCCTGACTTTAGGATAGCTCAAGCCTGATTTATGAATGACAGTTTTCCCCCGTGGGTCCCACACATCATGACCTTCCTTTCTCTCCACCACCACACAAAAACCGTGAGAAAAATTCACGTAGCTTCCCATATGTGGAAGCACATTTTCTACAGTGATTATTTATTAAGCCCCAAATTTCTGAGCATGACCAAAGAGATCACTTGTATTGACATACAGGAAAGGACAGTTAAGAAGAAGTCTGATTTCCTCACAGCCTGTCAGACCTAAAGGAAAACCTTTGTTCCTGGCGAGGAACTTCCAATTCAGCATCACTGTAACAACCTGTTGTCTTGCTTTGCCTTCCTCTGTGTGTTAGCTCCTGAGTTAGTATCTGGCTCTTAAAAGAGGTAAATAAGCTGAGAGGTCAAAGGACAGGCAGACCAAAATACAAATACAAAGATCTGTTTAAATTATAAATAGGTATGCCTTTGTCCTTTCGCTGCACATGGAAAAGCAACCATTGGCTTTTGGGCTGTGGGGTGCCTTCTTGGTCCCTCAGTGGCTTTCTGCATACTGCTGGTATATCTTGGTGATACTGGGTCAGCTTGGGTGGGAAGCTCTGACGAGCAGGCCTGAGCACAGGGCTCTGTGCTTACAGCACTAATATCAACTGGAAGGAAATCTAAGCTCAGGGAGCAGCTGATGAGAAGAGGCGGGAATAAGCCTGAACTTGGCTCAGCCGTGGCACCGTGGCATTTCAGGTACAGACTATACTAACCTGACCATGTATTTGCAACCAGTGTCAGGACAGCTTTCCTTCAGAAAGCCAAAATGATCTAAGAGGTGGGTGGATCATGGGTAAAAAAATAACACCCAAGAGGCAGACTGTAAACTGAGCTAAGCCAATCAAAGTGAAGTTTAACCTCACCCAAATCAATGTGTTGGGAAGGGTTTTTATTTGAAAGTCCTGAGGTGGGGCTGCTGCTAGGCAGATGTTTCTCTGTGGGATGCCAAGTGGGAAAAACAACCCAAAAGTCCCTTTTTTTCAGACTACTTTATAGAAACACTGTTGACTCTTGTTACAACAAAAGCAATACAACTACCACTTTGCTGGTACATCCTGCACCAGACTTAAAACATGTCACTGGTATTTACTTAACAAAAATTGGTAGGTATGTACTCTGATGTGGTTCGAAGAACATTTGTTTATTTAAAACAGCTTATTTTAAGACAAAGCTTTTTGATTTCTTTTTTCTGTTCCTGGCATGACAGAGCAGCTAAAACTTTCTGCTTTCTGACCCTGACTTGTCAGAGATTTGTCATAACTGGGGACAGCATATTTGCACTGAGGCTGGCAGCATGAATTTTCAGGGGCTAGGCGAGGCTGCTCACTTCTAGGGTTTGGTTGTATGGTGAAGAACATTGTGCTCTCCCGATGTCCTGAAAACTGTCTATTCATGCAGTTGGAGTCTTTCTCCTTCACTGTCCCCAAAAGCAGTGCTTGATGTTATGCATGCCGTTCCCAGCCCAGCGTTGGTGGGGTGGCTGGGCATCTTGCCTGCTCCTTAGCACTTACATTCATGCTCTATCATTGCAGTCTGTCTTACTTACGGTAAGCAGCATCTGAAATAGCTGTCACCACCCACTGCCGAGGACAGGGACTCCATGCACACATGCTGATGGCATTCGGCACTCCCGCGGGTCTCACTGAGGTCAGGACAAAGTGGGGAGGGCTTCTCAGGAGCTGTGACAGGATGTCTGTAATGCAGCAGTGACAAACTGTAATGAAAACACCTGCTTCCTAATTTCTCTTCCCACTTCTTTTGAAAGCACAGTTCAACTTGGAGCCCTCAGCAGCAGCCTGGGAGGCCCCAGCACTAGGCCAGGGTTTGCTATGGGGTGGATGCTAACAGGCCACTGTTTTTCCCTGCAGCTTGTTTTACCTACCTGCAAAAGGGCTCTGTGGGTCTTCTTGCAATGCGCTTAGGGATCTGCGAAGTAAAAACTTCATCTTCTGTAAAGAAAAAGCAAAGTAACATTTACTTTGTATTTTTTTTAGGCAAGAAGGGACAGTTCTGCTGGAGGTGCAAAGCAGAATTTCTCACACATTCCACACTGCAGATATCAAGGGAGTCTCATCAAACGTATTCATCTTTAGGCTGAAGATAGAGCCATACCTCCTCCCAAGGAAGCAGGGAGCTGCAGGATCACCAGCCTGACGCCATTCTACTTGATAGAACATTCTGCATGCTGAACTTGGCACTCGGCACACTCAGGTTGAGCTAAGAGCTAACATAATGAACTCTGGGGAAGGATTTACATCAAATACCACTTTGGAATATTAAAGACTGACAGGATCAACTTCCCACTTGAATAATTACATACTATCTAAATTCCTCCTTTCTTTCGAAAACCAGTCACCTTTTCACTTCTTTTCTAAAACTGTGTGCCTTGTGTGCTAGTTCACTACCTCAGGAGAATCCTATGTGATTAAAAGACAAAGTAACTTCTGTTAATTACCATGGGCTGAACTAAGATTACTTTTAGCTCTAGCAATGACTCTTGCCACTCGAGGGGGGGAGCAAGCAAGCCAGGGAATGATTCAGATATCAAGTGTCCACAGCTGCTTGTATTTTCTAACATAACCTCTAAGGCAGCTGTGCCTGTGAACACTCCTGAACTTCGATTTGCTTGTGGGAGTACAATACTTAAGACCATGCGTACACAGTCATACAGTCATTGCAGTAGCAATGCAGCACTCATAAGCTGGTTTAGTTAACTATGTTTGTATCCTCCTTCTGCCTGTGTAAGCAGCGTAAGAAGGCTTTAACTTAAATCAGAAAAAGATTTTCTTGTGGTAGAAGTTGTTGTAAGCAGCAAGAGTCAGTTGAAAGGCAGGATTTAGTCCCAGTGTTACGGCTGTGTGTTTGAGGGAGATCCACAACCAGTGGAAGTTTAGGGAAGGACTCCCAGCAAACCGGATCAGAAGAAAAATGGAAGATAGAGAAGCTGAGAGGGAAAAAGTGGAACATCAGATGACCAGAAGACTGTTTTCTGTCCTGAGAAAGACTTATCAGGCAAGGGTTGCAGGTCCAGGACTTCCAAGATGTTCTGAAGCCTCAAACCCATTTTGCTTAGTGGCTCTTGGTCCTCTGGCCTTTTCTAACTCAGTTGTCTTGCTTGTTAAAGAGGATGCTAACACATTGCTTCACAGGATTTGCAAAGCTGTGTTCACTGAGGTTTGTGTGGGAAGTGTGGGAGAGATTCTTAAAGATGTTAAACAAGGGGAAAAAAAACGAGAGCCTGAGACACTTTGCTCTAGCAGGCACAGAGAGAAAACATTCAGTGGAGTTGCAATACAGATGTCCTTTGCCCACAGAGCCATAGCTTCAGCAGAAGAAAAAATAGCTGAAGCACATGGACATCCCCTTGCTCTGAATCAGAAGCACAGGCTGCACAGGGACATACATGGCAGTAATTTAAAAGCTCATTTTCTGCATCCAAACATGACGTCGGGATGAAATACAGTCCATTCTGCTGTCATTTAATGAGCACCCCTGGGACCACTGTACCTGGGAGGCATGATGTCACACATCAACAGAGAGATTATTTGTTTTGAAGCTTGTGAATAGCTCTGAGGCTTTATTTCAAAGTGCTCCATGCAGAGTCATGACTCAAACCCTTCTGGTCTCACAGAAGGGCACAAGTGACTACAGTTTCCCTGTGCTGTTTCTGAGCATCTTGTAAGGGATTAGTAGATATTTATTATCCTTTCTTCTGTGTAAGAATGGCTTTGTCATTGCTTCAATTCCTTCATGTTCATGACACATTTTCTTAAGTGTCATATCAATGATGGCTCTACTGAGACAAGCAGAGGCAGCCACAGCAAAAAGCACTGCAATGAAAACCAAGGCATTTATTCCAAGTGATTTTTAATCTGCATATAGCCACAGGGAAAATCTTAGTATGAAAGCTGTCTTCAGACCCGTGACAAGGTAGCTGTGCACAACAGATGGTTTCTCCTTGTGTAAGAATAAGCAATTATTACTCAGAATTTTATACCCATCCCTTGAAGGGACCAAGATATTAATCCAGGGCAATTTGCTGAGGAGCCAACTTCTTTTTTGACCAGATTATAATAGTTCAGACTTGCCTGGAAGCAACTAAAGTGATACCCAGGTTTAGCAGCATTAGCTGACTGAAAATACGCAGCATGGAAAACAGAGTCAGTCATTCTGAATGGGTCATTTAATGCTGAATTGCTGAATCTTCAGTTGTAAACCCCAAAGCTTTAAGATTAAAAGCCCAGAGCGGCATAAAGGACCTCTCCTTAATCACTTCTACACTGGAATTTACTCTTGTATTAGTATTAGAACAAGAACAAATGAAAAGCATTACACTGTGTAAGACTGTCAGCCTGTCTGAAATTTGGAATAACTTCAGTTATACTCTTTCAGTTTATTCCATCATTCTCCCTTGCATGGTGAAGAAGAAAAGCCATGGTTTCTGTCCTAAGCAGAGCTCTGTCACTGAGTGTACATTTCAAAAAGCATGGGAAGAGGTACTAAACTGTAAAGGGTTCAGAGCACAGGGCATGTGATTACTGTGTAATCTTGGAGATGAAAGGGATCTGGAATGTCTGAGGAATTTGCAATGGGATTGAAAGACATCTGGATCCTGGGGTGATGAATATCACATTAGAGCTATTACTCTTCCACGGCAAGGCCCTTCCTGCTGCATGAGCAGCAGCCTGGAATCATTCCCACTGAACCTGCTCAGCCACCACTGAACTGCACACACCATTTAAGAGATGTAGCTTGTAGAGGGAAGCTCAGTGGGATGAGCTCTTAAGTGAGGATCAGGCATGGCAGTTCCAGACTTTAATTACAATCTGGCCCTGGCAACAGTGAAATTTAGATGGACAGCAGAATGAATGGAGCTGCATTCAGTAGCTGCAAATCCATGTTTTATGTTAAGTGAAATTATTGTACATCAATATGGACATAAATCTGTCTGATACAGAGGGTTGATTAACACAACTTTATACTCCAAGTGATAGCATTGAAGATGCATTGTGAATTTCAGGGAATTAATCACACTGATCACATCCTTTTAATGATGATGCATCTGGCATTTTATTACCATGCATTAATATAATCCAAAATATTAACTATGCTTATGAAGGAAGTATACTCTTTAGTATCTTTATGAATGATTTGGACGAGAGGATCGACTGCACCCTCAGTAAGTGGGTGCACTAAGTTGGGTGGGAGTGTTGATCTGCTTGAGGGTAGGAATGCTCCACAGAGGGATCTGGAAAGGCTGGATCGGTAAGTTGAGGCCAGTTTTAAGGCTCAGTCCTGCACTTGGGCCACAAAAATCCCATGCGATGTTACAGGCTTGGGAAGAGTGGCTGGAAAGCTGCTCAGCAGAAAAGGTCCTGGGGGTGTTTGTCAACAACCATCTGAATGAGCTGTCAGTGTGCCCAGGCAGCCAAGAAGGCCAACAGCACCCTGGCTTGTATCAGACATAGTGTGGCCAGCAGGACCAGGGAAGTGACTCAGCGCTGGTAAGGCTGCACCTCAAATATTGTGTTCAGTTCTGGGCCCCTCACTACAAAAGAGACATTGACGTGCTGGAATGTGTTCAGAGAAGGGCAACAAAGCTGGTGAAGGGCCTGGAGCACAAGTCTAATGAGAAACAGCTGAGGGAACTGGGGTTGTTTAGCCTGGAGGCTCAGGGGGGACCTCCTCTCTCTCTACAACTACCTGAAAGGAAGTTGTAGTGAGGTGGGCGTTGGTCTCTTCCAAGTAACAAGTGACAGGAGAAGATTAAATGGTCTCAAGTTGTTCCAGGGAGGTTTAGATTGGGTATTAGGAAAAATTTCTTCACCAAAAGGGTTGTCAAGCATTGAAACAGGCTGCTCAGGGAAGTGGTAGTCACCATCCCGGGAGGTATTTAAAGGCTGCGTAGGTGGCACCTGGGAACATGGTTTAATGGTAGACTTGGCAGTGCTAGGTTAACAGAATGATCTTGAAGATCATTTCCAAGCTAAACAATTCTGTGTTTCTGTTTTTTACCTCCTTCCTGCAGACGTTTTCTGGGCCCATATGCTGTTACTTTCCCTCTCTGACCCTCACTGCAGCAGGTAAGTGGAGGAGATACTCATGGTGTGATGTGGCTTCCTTCTAATGCAGCCAGCGTAGCTTTTCCTTGAACTAGGCACAGGAACCTGCGTGTGATAGAAGACATTAACACCAGGTGGCAAATTAAAGCTGACTACAGTAGGTGCATGTATAGGCAAAGACAACATAATATTGCCAGGAAAACAATGTATCTGGAAAACAACTCTCTCTCCTTGCACGTTCCCTTTGAAAATGAGGCATCTTTTTTTTCAGCCTTCAATGAAAATATGTCTCACCCTTCAGTATCAATTGTAGAACCCCTGGAAGACTGACAAGGACCCCATGCCCTCTTGTCCTACTATGTCCATGAGACAGTGGCAGGATCCGAGTCCCACTGGCTTAGGCAATATACATTCTTCAATGAACTAAAGGAAACTAGGGGAATTCCTGCCCCAGCAGCATATAACCCAGTTCTTATGTGGGAAGGGGTTGTACACAAGCAGGGTAAGGGCAGCACTGGCAGGAGGGCATAACACACACATGAACAGTAGTGAGCTACAAATGATGGTGGCCCACAAGTCTCATCGGCTTGGAGATGAAGCAGAAACACAGAAAGAGGTAACATCTGGAGAGGTTACCTGTTCCTTTCTTACCTGCTTTAAGGCTCCTACTGCTGCAGTCTCTGATCTGATCCATCATCCACCTTTCCCCTGCTTGTGCTTCTTCAGGAATGGTTCAGAATGTCTCTGAAGTCAGTTGCCTCTGCACTGACAACAGCCAGCCATTCTTTCAGTGCTTTTCTGCCTACAGGAAAGGTTGGCAGGATACTCTTCTAGTCCTTCAGTGGAATACAGCATGACGCTGCTTTTAGCTGTGAAGAGACTTGTCCAGTGGCACACAAGGGTTTGATAGGCTTGCCAAGACAGGCCACAAAGAGGGGCTTGCCAATCATATACCACCTTTCATCACCCTTATGCCAGTCCAAACCCCTCAAATATTCCTGTCCCAGACAGCAAGTATCTTATTTTTAAAAGAATTCCATATATCTGTTGGTCTGCAAACTGCAAAGTAAAAATACATTTCAAATGAAATGGCTTTGACACTTCTTAAAATATACATTTTATTATTTTCTGGTGTTTGCTATGAAGGTTTCATTCAAATTGTGAAGGTATGCAGCCTTACAAACTTCTTGAGTTAAAGGTTTTTGTTGGTGGCTTTATGTTCCGTTTCTTTCATGGCAGAGGAAAATACATAGGCTAGAAATTGCTGAAATTCATTAGCTGTTTAGTATTACCTCTTCATATATGCTGTGGAATGCTTTGTAGAAATACTGTATAAAATAAGGCAGATTTTGACAGAGAATTCAGTCAGAAAATTTCACAGGAGAAAACAGGAAGTTCCAACATATTATTATTTTTGTAGCCAAGGGAAGAGCAGGTTGTTTTCACTGGTTTGTGGGAGAACTACTGCAGTTCTGGTGCTCAGACAGTATACAGCTCTTGTTTATTCTACAATTCTCAAGTGAGACCTTTTCAATAAAACTTACTTTAATTAACATAAATCAGACAATATTTAAACATACACATCTATCCTTACAGTGCAATAAAAAGGTATCATTGTATAGTATTTTGTATTTGCATTATGAAAATAAAAGGTCTGTACATCAATTAAATGTATATTAATGAGTATGAATCATGTAAATTTATAATGCATCTAAAGTTGGCTTTGGCTTTTAAGTATTTATAAATTCATAGAAAATATTGAACATCTAACAAAATAAATAAAACATAACATTTGAATCATAGATGCTAACGATCAACCTCAAAAATTCTTGTGTTATTTTTACATTTGCTACTAAATTTCTTAAAGAGAACTCACTTTCAGTAGTGCTCAGAAGTGAATGATTGCACCTTCTGTGATGTGAAAAAATACAGTACATCTATTTTCGTAGATCAAAAATTCTTACATAGACAGTTGCATTTTAAATGCCTGATTGTTCTACGTAACTGTCTTAAGTGCTTATAAAAAGCATGTAGCTTTCTCATAAAAGCTGTGAGTCTCTATTAACAGACAGTCTCCTAGTGAATGTTCTTTTAATGAGGATTCTTCAAGGTCTTCCAGCTTCACATACTGGTATGAAGATATCGCAAAAGTATGTTCACTAATAAACCCTCTTCAGTACAAGTACTGCAGCAATCCAGTGTAATTCCACTTGGTGGGCTTATTTCATTGGAGTCCGCACACGTAGTCTGTGGAAGTCAACTGCTGACCTCATGTTCTCTTGAATTTGAAAGTTCCCCAAGCGCATGGGCTAGCCTTACTGTAATACTGAAGAGACCAAAACAAATCTGAAATCACATGAATAAAAGTGAGCTTGAATAAATATGCATCTGGTTAGTAAATTACACACCATGGTCTAATTGCTATTCTGGTGGTGGTCGAAGGACCCGCAGATTCCTTGCATCTAGTCCTTTCCAGTATTTAATGTTATTATTCAGATGCTCCATCAAATTTGGCAGATCTGCAAATGCTAGGGAAGAAAGGGCAGAGTGCATTTAGTTTGCAGAATTGAAACAGTCACATGATTCTGTCTGCTTAAGTATCACTTGAAATGTCTGGGCAACTGTGTTAAGTAGGAAAGCTTAAATCTATCATACCAATACTTGAAATGGTTTTGGCTCTATAGCTCTCATCACTCATGTATCACTCAGGCCAGTGAGAACAGTTCTATTAGTCTATTTAATACTGGTATTGCAAGTCCCAGCAAAAGGACACAGTTTTCCAGGAGGGGCATAGCTAATTATGCTTGTAATTATTCTACTTCTTCAAATCTCAGTCACATGTCATGGTCTGGCATTCAGGAGAGTCACATTTCTGACCACTTTTAACCACAGAGGCAGCACTTGGAAGGAAACAGCTGCTCCCCCGAGCAGTTTCCAGACTGCAGAAAGTTGTCTTGAAGAATAACTGATATTAACATGGACAAAATGACTGTGCCCAAAGTGCTATCAGGGAGAAGATGTTCTATTCTCCTTTTCCAGAGAAGCAAGTTTAAAATTAAGAAAGTGAAACATTGTCTGAATCTAATATATTAAAGAGAAACCATGAGGCTGGCTTGTAGCAGTATCAAAATACTTTTAAGCAATAATGAAATTACTTGAATTGCAGAAATCTTCCCTTTCCCCCCCTTTCTTTAAGAGCCATAAGAAAGCACTTTTATATCCCAGTAGTTTCAAAGGTTCACACAATAGTTATCGTCAGGAAATACAGCAGAGTTTTGCTTACCATCCCAGGCATCAAACATATCAATAATGAAGTAATCAATGAATGATAATTGGGATTTGGGGATGCTGCAAGTATTTCTGTCAAAAACTGGCATCACAACAGGTAAACCTTGTCTCCTTTCTTCATCAGTCTGCAAAAAACACTCTTGTGATTATTCAGCTAAAACACATTCTGTTAATGGGCTTCTTTTAGTAGCAGATTGTTTGGCACTGACTAGAGCGTGCAACTGATAAATAAACAGAGGAACCCGAATAAATCTGAAAAGGCAGCAATTTAATCTTAAGCACCTGATTGTCTAGGTTTCAGTGAAACAGTGGACTACTACTGCCTTCCAGTGTTTCACACGATGCTGTGTATTTACCTCTGCATCTACACACAAAGCTGACTCTTAAGTAACTTCACATGTTACTGATTAAGTTATGACTGCTTTGTAGCTAGAAGATGCTCAACCATCTTCAATGCCTGATGGAAATTAAATGTCAATCTGTACAACTTAGAAATGGCAAAATATCTTCTTTATCCTCCTTTCCCCACCTTGAAGTACCAAGTCCCAACTCAGTATTTATTTGATCTACCATCTGTAATAATGACTCTGCCCTCTCCTTTTTCCCCATCTTCCTAAAATCTTTCTTCAGCAGTGATCTGAAGTCCTACAGCATTTCTTAGGGTCAGTGCTGTTCCCATGCTAACAGAAGGACCTGATGATTCTTTCCGATGCTGACACTAGGACCTGATGATCCTATTCTTGAGGCATAGCCAGCACGTGGGGACACATGAGGCACCCTTCCTCTTCTTCTTGTGATGGGAATAAATTTACAGGCAAAACTCAAAAAGCCCAGCTCCAAAGTGAACAACTTGAAAGTTTAAATTTTCTAGAAATTGCACTGTAGAAGTTGTCAACTTTCATCTGTCTGAAGGCATCTGCTCTTGTATGAGTAACACCCCATCATTTAAAATAAAAATATGGCTGTTTTTCACATTAGGTAATGCAGCCTGGGATGTTCTGGGACACTGGTAGATATGCACCTTTCTCTTTTATTCTTTTACAGAGAATTTAAATGGAATTAAAGCTTGGAATTTCAGCACCCCATTTCAGCTGCCTTACCTGTGCAAAGTACTCTTCAGAGATGCGTCCGGCCCACTCTATGCACTGTTCTATGGGTCTGCATGGATTGGAAATGTCAGCACACTTTATCAACATGCGCTTGATAAGGATACGGTTTTCTGGAGACCTGAGAACAGTTTTGATTGACTCTCCATCACCATTATTCTGTAACATTTAAGAATTAAAAACAATCCATTAGCAAGGGCTCTGTGCACTTACTCAAAAGCTTTGTGCCTTGGGAATGCTTTTAGCTGATCTTACACAGATCAGTCCTGCTACTGGCTACCATATTTGATGTCCAACCAAATTTATAGGGGGATTATGAATGTTAACCACAGTTGTGAACTAGCACTGAACTCCAGTTTCTGGATTCTGTCACTGTCATTGTGACAGATCTCTTGGGCACCTTATGGGCAAGTCATCTAATCCCTCTATGCCTTATCTGTATCCTTCAAAGTGTGGAGAGGATCCATTCATCACTATACACAGTGATGAGCACTGTGTAGGCAGAAAAATGTAATTCTCTGATGAAATCCAAGGATTAATGGACTTGCACATTTAGAATGGAATAGCTGGTTTAAAAAAAAACAGTGACCCGAGCTGCGTGGTCATCCTCTGCACGCAAACCTCATCAGTGCGAGCATCAATCATTGTGACAGCACTGCTACTATTAGGAGAACCAGATCCCACATTGCCTCCCAGGCATGCTCCTCACTTCCTTCCACAGGACTCATGTTAGCCCATCAGTCTCTGACCTGACTGGGAATTTTGTTTTCTGAGAATTTATCAGTATTAAAGTTATATATATATATATATATATATATATACACACACTGGAAACATGCTTCTGAACAAGCTCATCTTTCCTCTGAAAGTCTAGGGAAGTTTTCACCCACACATAGCTTATATTTGGTTCCCAGACTGCACATACAAGCACGTCAACATACTCTATATTTGGAGCCAATATACAGCTAATATGATGATCCAGATTAGAAGCTATTTCTGTGGAGCTCTGATGAAGTAAATTTCCAAAGGACAGAGATTCAGGATTAAAATATCTTTTTAAATTACCTATAAGTACAGCATTGTTGCTTGACTCTTTAGAGATGGGTAGATACAGAAATTTACAACACCATCTATATGGAACAGAAACGCTTTGAAGCAAGGGATATACTAGACTTCTCTGGCACCTAACAAAGTCTTGGTCTGCAGTCAGAGCAGTGAAGAAGTTAACAATAATGATAATGATGATAATGACAATGTGCCCCCAGTTCCTGCCGTATTTTGTACTAAGAGGTGGACACAAAGCAGCAGAAACATTTTGACCTTTTATTAGGACATATTTTTCAGAAGAAAGTTCTTGTGTGGAAGAAAGTTCTTTCTAAAGGAGGAAACTGACAATAATGAAAAAAATTATTATTTGGTAGTAAACTGGCTCAGAAACACCAGCTCTGTAGTTCTTACTGAAATGAAACTTCCAAACCAATTATTTTCCCTCAGTTTTAGATCTGTCGAAGGCAAAATATGGAGGAAACAAACTGAGGAGCACACATCTCCAAATACATGGCAAAATTATGAAAGAGAAAGCCAAAATAAAGTGGTGGAAGCTCCAGGAACACAAGCATGGAAATGAAGCACATAAAATTATTAAGAGATCATGCAGTCAGGAATAGCAGAGAATATCCTAGTAGGTAAACCACCAAGAATCAAGAAAGGATGTTTGCTTCTGTGATCTGTTCAAACCAGGAGCACAGTTCTACTTGCTAGATGCAGATGTCTTGGGAATAAAATGTGCTAACTGTGCTTAGTCCCAGCATCCTGCTCAGAGTGCAGAGGTGTCTCTGCATGTCAGATGTTGGCTTCCTGTGATAGGTTTAGATGACATCATGAAAGGAAATGGGAGGATAAAGGATGCTGGAGCTGGAAAGGATTTTTTTCAGTTTATGAAACAAAAGAAGAAAGGAAACAAACAAAGCAGCTTCTCAGCATGGCTCTTTGAACAAATGTATAAAAATAATAAATAAAAGAAATAAGTGGAACTGTCCCATTTGGAACACACGACTGGCAGCTCAGTCTGCAAACACAAACTGAGTCACCTCCATGACGGGAAACCAGGCCAAGAAACACACAGTGCCGCTGCAACCAGATATACAACTGGACTGGATCTGCCAGCGTTATTCTGTTAGTAAGAAGCACAGCAAATGATCTGGTTTACCCACTCACATATTACATGCCTTTTAACAGGAACCTCCTGAACTAAGGAACTCCCAACCAAAAGAAGGGAAACATTTTCCTTCTTGTGCTCAAAAGTACTCTCCTCCAGTTAAGCTCCAGTCTGCTTCTATGGATGAAGGAACAAGACCTGTTCCTCTCCCACCTTCAGATAATAAAAAGACTGCCCTCCCCCATTATACGCAACAGTCGTAAATGTGGCTTTCTAAAAACCATGGTAAGAAAACAGAAAACCATGATAGCTCCTACAGGACGTTGCCACCCATACACTTTTATAACCATTTCTGAAAACCTCCTTGCAAAAAAACATTCCAACAAAATTATACACTGCTCTTACTGGCAACAAAACTGCTGGTTGAAGCTGTTACTGAAATCGGTGTGTTTTTTTCAGAATGAGTTCTTAGCAGGCAATTTCATTTTGTCCATGGGGTTCCAGATCGCTATTGATTATGTCTATGTGATCTATAATGCCACCATCATATACTTTAAAGATCAAAAAAGAAAATAGACCGGAAACCCATGAGTGCTGTCAGGCAGCGCTGGAGGCTGAGGGCCCTTATTTCCACAGAATGCACCATGTGGCAGTCAATCACCTGCCCTTATGCTGCACCACCAGTGGTTCCTGTTGTGACTGAGGGTGTAATTCAGTTTCTGTTCTGAGCCAAATACTGCCTTCTTCGCAGAAATGGCCAGCAGCAATGCCAAGTCTTGCCTCTAGCACTCTACGGGAGTGACAGTGTTCATCAAAATGGCATTTTTAACAGGAAAATAGACAGAACAAGGTTCTGGTCCCAAGTATGACATCATAACATTGCAATATCAATAGGATCCAAGTGAGCCCCGCTCACCCTCACTGGTGTGACAATCGTACTAAGCAGAAGGGCAATCAGACCCAGAGGTTTTGATTTCTAGTCTCTCTTCCTCCACATTCCTGGTGAACTTTCCCACGTGGGGATTTCCTGCTGCCAAGGGTCCCCAGTCCCTGCCTCGTCATTTTAAGGAGGACTTGCAGTGTTGCTTACCCCATTTTCTTCTAGCGCTGCCAAGGGTTTATTAATGCTGTTGACAAACTTGTTGACATGCTCAAAGTGCTTTGTCATTTCTGTTGCTAAGACCATGTCAATAATGACTTGGCGAAGGGTTCGATACTCATTCCTGTTTAAAGAAGGAAACAATTAAGAATGCTGGCTGGTTCACAAAGGGCTGCTTGCTAAAACAAGTCTAACAAAAATGCTACAGACCATTTCCATTGAAGAGAGGTGCTGGGGGAGGAAAGAACAGTAATAAGGGCTTGGGCAGCTGCTGTGTGTTGGATGAAGAACCCTTTGGTGTGCAGAGACATACGTGCTAAAGGCATAACTGCATCTCTAGCAGAAACAGTGCTATAGCTGAGCAGAGGCCCAGCTGCTCAGGAGGGCTAGCAGGACATGCTACACCAGTGTGTTCCCAAGGCTTTTAGCAGAGACACTTGGGCAGTGGCTCACGTTCCAGCCAAGTTTTCAGCAATACTATTTTGCTGTATCTTGAGAGGGCCAAGGCAATGGCCACATCCTCACCCTAGATGACTTTCTAGGGCTGGAAGAAGAACAACAGGTCCTTCACTATCCTTCCCATTGAAACAAGGCATTCACTTTTTGACTGATGCTCTGTGACTCTTTGTGTCTTCATTCTACACAGCAAACATTTTCCCACTCAGCCATAGCTTGTCCTCTATGATGTCCAATGATACAAAATGATCCTTCTAGACTTACTAACGTTAGTACTCACATTAAGTTCCTTAGATAGGGTCTGCCTTTTTATCCACAAGGGGAACTAAAACCATGGGATTACTCCTAAGTCTGTGCAGGACAGGCAGAAGCAGTTCTACTTGTTTAGAAGCAAACTTGCACAAAGGCTATGGACAGTTATCCACAAGGCACTTGCCCCCTTCTAGGATGCTTGATTGCATTATCTTATGTTACACAGAAGAAAGTGAGAGGTGTCAATGGGCAGACAAGGAGCCTGGGTTTTAAGCTTACCTCTCCATGTTTTTAAATATATTGCATTTGCCATCCCTGGTGGTGAGCTGGAAAGCCAGGGCAGCATGATGGCTCTCCAGCACTGCCGTGTCATTGTAGAGAATTGCTAGCTCACTGCCAGCATTGCACAGGAAAGAATTTGTTCTTCCTGGGTGATCCACATCATGGACTGTGGCAGCAATGAGTGCGGCAACTTCATCAATTGGATCCAGAGTTTGCTGAAAATAGAAGGATGCTCAGTTTTCCTGGCAGACTTATGGGAAACCCTACTCTGTCCATAAGATTAAGCCAAGTTGCTGAGGTATAAAAGCCAGGACTCTGCAGTAAGGGTCAGATGTTCTAGACAGAGCAATGGAAAATTCATTATAAGCTTCACTGAACACTGCATAACTTTTTTGGCCATTCTGTGCCTCTTGAATTTTGCCTTAGCCCCACCTTTGACATAGCACATCAAATTAAGCAAATACAAAGTAATAAATTAGGGTGGGGTTTTTTTTTCTAACAACACAGAAACCAATTTCACTTGGAGTTAGGGTATTTGGCTCAGAAAAAAGACCAATACTGCTAAAAATTACTTTATTTCCACCAGACCCCTTAATTTCTTTTGGAAACTTAATGTGCCCTAATCACATTCCTTTTACTTGCTAGCTAGGTTTACAATCTGTAAGGAATGTTTCCCATATATCCTGTTCTATAACAGTGTCCTGGGGCTACAGCTAATATGAATTCTCTGAAGAATACTTGATGGTTTACATCCATGGAAAAGTTACATGACTCTGTTCTATACTTTCTGTATCAAGTTCTGATTCTGCTAGCATGCTGCACTCTGTGCTTTATGTCTATTTACACTGGCCATTGCTTTGTGTCTAATTATTTCTACTTTACAATGAAATACAAAACCATTTGACTTTCAAGGTTTTGTACTTCAGTTTTAATACCGTATTAATAGCATAAAGGAGATAAAGAACCAAGCATCTCAGAAAAATATCGTATATATTTGGAAACTAGCCTTTATGCTGTGTTTATGCTGGCTTTTTGTGAAGGATCACAGATACAAAAGAATTCTGTCAAAAAAAATCTAATTAAGAGACTCAAAAGCAGATGTGTTCCCAGTTGAATCTGGGAGCAGGGCAGATAATTTCCATTCCAATTAGCTTGAATTTAAGGTCCAAATTTTCTACCAGCTTTCACAGTTCCATTCAGAATGGTTGGACTTGGTAGGTGAAAAAACAATCCCTTCCCTACTTTACACCTCTTGAAAATCATGCAGTGACTTGACTTGATGCAGCTAGGATGTTATTCATTAAGGACTGTCAAGAGTGTCTTGTAGAGAATAAGACAAAGAATTATTTCCACTCCAGATTCATAGTTAGCATTGTCTGAAATATCATCTGCCTTGTGTTAGCTTCTTCCTTCTTTCTTTCAGCTGCTGCTCATGGGATTTTATTTTTGTGGTATGAAGTTAGGAAATAAGAGATTTTTAGATCGGGTTCTCCTCAGACGTACACACTAACCAGTGCTCAGTCTGGCTGAGAAAGACCTGTGCAGATGGAAAATGGCCAGAAACTGGAGAATACGTGACCTGTAGGACCACAGCAGTGTATCTGACACTTACTCCCCGAGTCTGACATAACAGACTTCCTGGGAAATTTACAGCACCTTCACCCCCAACTTCAGGTCACAGATTCTAACTTTGTCATCTTAACTCCTGTGGCACAGAAGTGGAAACAGTTCTGAGAATACTGCTTCAATTTGGGAGCCAGAAGATTTTCCCAGGCAAGAACTGAGTTCAATCACTGAAAAAGAACCTCAGTGTTTGAGTGGCAGAATCTGGCCTTCTGTGTTTAGGTTAAGTTGCACTCTAGACAAGGCAAAAGCAGCTGGGCTCTAACTCTGAAAAGATAAAGAGAGAATTTTGAGCTTTGATTCTCTTCTGCTGCAACATTTTTTTCTCTTCCTCTATCTACAGAGGAATGGAAATAACATTCTGGAAAAGGAGGCAGCAGTCATGCTTCTGTGGCATTGAAATGAGTCCAGATCTTGTCTGTTTTTCATAGATATTCTTGGGAAGACCAGCTAAACCTTTGGCAAATTAGGTGCTGAAAACATCACTTGGCATATAGTATTTTTAAGTCAGACTCTGGAGAGCATATTAATGAGCTGCAGCTCCAGGTTAAGGGACTTACTACAGATTTAATGAGCTGTCAGAAGCTTTTTTATAGCCACAAATATCTCAGCCAGGTGTCCGTCACTAGCACAATCCTCATGCAGGCTAATTCAGGGTAGGAATTTCTGTCCAAAAAATCAGAAATATGTACTGCCACTCCACTGCATACACATGCAAGTGCTGTTGTAATTCCCCTTTTACAGTCTGCCCTCTGGCCATGTGAGAGCAAAGGTTGCTCTGATTTATTCGGGTTCTCAGTGGCTGTAATATGCCAGTGGGTGTTATGGTACAAGAGACTTCAAATACTAATCTTTTTCAATACTCTCCTCCAGTGCAGTCTCTTTAAGCCTCAGGGCATCTCGCCCAGTGGGTGATACAGTTTTAGAAGCACTAAAACTATTTTATGGCCTATATTGTCCTGGGAGTCTTCTACAAAATGACTATCACAAGGCTTAAAAGATGCCGATTTATTACATTAAATCTGTATTTGGCATGTACTGTCACAAAAACAATTGTGTCATTAGCTCACCTGAGAAAATTTAACTATATGAAGAAATTTTGTTTTAAAAGCTGGTTTTCTTAGTCTCCCATCAAGAACAGCTGAATTCCTGTAATATTAGTATCCACTCTTTCATATGTACTATACAAGGGATCCTAGAACTCATGTAAAATAGCCAGTTCTTTGACCTCATAGTTACCAAACTGGTTGGTAGTAGGTAGACATTTGTCTCTTGGCATCTTTTTTTGAGAGATCTTCGTTTGATCGCACCTTACTTCCCACCTACACTATTTGTTATAAATATGGACTCACCTTTACTTTTTCTTTAGACAAGAAATAAGCAGTGGCATGTAGTACATCTGCTGAATGAGTAGAATTATGGTAGGAGTTGGAGGAATGGTAGTTAGCTTCAATAACTTGTAACCACGACCTCAGGGTTGATTCTGAACAGTTTAGGAATTCACAGATTCCAAAGCGAGCAAATATTTTGAGACCCAGATAAACCAAAGGCCTGTGGAGAGAAAAAAAACAGAGAGTTTTAAAATAAATGAGCTAAGAGAATATTACATAGCATAAATAGTATGAATTCTTAATCAGTAACATGTCAGATTGGGTATAAGGACTCGTTACAGAATTACAGTCTAAACCTGTAGAAATGTTCTGCCTACCCATCATATGCACACTCAGAACCATGCCAGTTCCTGACACTTCCAGGAATATAAAAAGGTTCCATATTGCTGCTGTACTACATGGAGCACTATTCTGGGGCTTGGGGAGTCTATGCTGGGTACATGTAGACTGAAGTCCAAATGAGATAAATTAGCAAGTACTAAACTCTGTGCATGAGAGGAGAGAGGTGATTACCTTGCTGCTGCCACTGATTCCCAAACTGCCTTGTTTAACAATTAGATTGCCTATCTATACAATATAATGCCACAATCATTATTCTTTCCGTGCTGCAGATCTATTCCATTTCTTTTACGCCCACCTTTGCTGGCTTCTATTGCTCACTGGCTTTGCATGCAATAGAGGCTGAAAGATGGCAGTGTTCTGGAAGCAAATGCCAGGCCATTTCTAGAAGAGTGTAAGGGCCAGACGAAACTTCAGGTCTGACATCTATCTCCAAAACCAGCCAATACCACTGTATTCCAGTACTCTTGCTTCGCCCAGGCCAAACTGCACAATTTAAACCCAGATGACTGGCAGCTGAACGAAGATCAGAACAACAGTACAGAATATTTCCAATCTGAAAGCTGTGAAAGTGCAATATGTTTAATAGAGCAAATAAATTAAAAAAAATAAATCAAGTTTCAGTCCATTAGACTTCATTTTAAACCCAGTTAACGTCACTGTTTTCTTGTCCACTGCATTTTTTGCTTAAGAAGAGCAGGTATAGTGGTAATTATTTTCAAATGTGTATTTTCAAAAATAGATCTTAAATCCTTCTTTTGGCATGTCACGTTCCTGCTCGATTCCAGATGCATCAAGCACTCTGATTTTTTGCTGCACCTGACAGGTTAGGTGAGGTCATTTATAGCTGCTGAGGTCATTTAGAGTTGGGTGTACAACTTTTGTTGGCAAAAGTACTCAACCATACTGTGTCATATACTAGAATCACAATATACTAAAGTTTAATCCTTCTTAATCCCCTCCCTTTGTCTCACGGCACTGTGAGACCAAGGTCTGCCCGGGTTTCTGTGTCAGTGAACTGTAATTCACTAAAGCTTAGATTTAATGAATTATCTTGACTTTACTACCTATGTCTGCTTGGACTTGAAGACAATTCTAACAACATATTGATACTTGTGATTCATTGGAGATCACTTTAATTCTCTTAATAAATGAATTGCCTTTATTTAAACACAGCAAAGAAGCAATCATCATTATAATACTTTTAATAGGAGGACAGGCAATAAAGTAGCTCTTTTGTCCCTCTGTGGTCTCTCCAAATCAGTAAAAACAGAGAAGCCTATCTGGTGATCTCATGCATGTTGGCTGGGATAACTAATTCTTACGTTACTGCAATGTGCGTATTAGGTGTTTAAAATCACACGAATTGATTACATTTTGACTTTTTTTTTAATTACTGTATCTGTAGCACTTCATTAGAAATAGAATAGAAATAGCAAAGGAAAAATACAAAGAAAACAATACCCAAAATCTAAAGTGACTGGATGCAAATTTCTTCACCTACAATAAAATCACTTTCAAAAAGAATAAAAAAAACCCATGGTCTGAAAATGAAGTGTATGCATGTTAACTAACTGCCCGATATCTTTGTTAGACATTGGTTTTTAATAGCTTTCAAAGCTCTTACAGATCTGGGATTTTGAAGAGGGTTTAAGATAGTCAATTCATTGCAGGATCTAGCCTCCAAATTAGTGTCTCATAGACACTGTAAGCTAAGACAAAGCATGGTAAATGAAACTAGACCCAAAGGAGAACTTTTGATCGGCATCAGAAAATAAAACCAAGGATTTAAACAGAAAGGTGAATTTACAGACTTATTGGGAACATCTGTTACTAATGAAGTACAGTCTATCAAAACTGCTGATTGGCTTTTAAAAACTTCTGTGATGGAAAATGGTGTGCCCTGCTTTTTATCAGTAAATATTCTTCAGTTAATCTTACATATAACATGTAGCCTGCCAAGATTTTAGAATACAGACCTTCCTCTAATCCCAGAGAAAGGCAATGGGAATTCTGCCGTATTTAAACTGCTTAGGAATAAAAAATTACCCAATTACATGGAAAGAAAATAAAATATGATTTGTATCAACTGATCAAACTAAGACCAGCATGCTGACTCTCTGTGCAGTTGGCCATAATTTGAATTTGAATCTCCACAAGACCACAATTTAATTTGTAGAACTTTTCTATTACTGAGAACAGAAAAGTAAGACTTTTTAAATTATGTTGCTTTGTTATTATACCATATCAGAGATATATAATCTTCACTTACATCCACCGGGAATCTGCAGGAAATAGTGTATGATGAAACAGAAAATATTTAATAGGTTCATACACAACAAGAAATGACAATGAGAAAATTTCAAACATTTGACTTTGAAATTAAAAGTAATTCCACTTTAAAATCACAAGTAGAGAAATTAAAGAGCTGATTACAGGATGACATTTAAGTCTGCTTTCAGCAACTTCAATTTATGAGCTCTTGAGTTTACTGACCTTTTATGAGTGGCAGCCTCAAGTTCAAAGATATCAAAATCCCACTGTTCTTCATTTTCCATTGCCTCTGTTATCCGTGGGGGTATGTCATTGAGGGAGATTGGAGAACTCAAACTGCCAGTGACCTGATGAGTTTCTGTTGAGGAGTATATTTGCAAATCACCATTAATAACCTTTTTACTCAATGTAGATGTTTTCTGTAACACTGTCTGGCAACTCTTGTTTCTATAAAGCTCAGTAATGCTACAGAACAATGCTTTTAAATAAAAATAAAACCAAGCAATGCTTATAAAAAAGAACATCTGATCACATTTTTCCTATTTCTTAACATGTTTTAATATCTCAGTAACAACCAAGTTAAAACTTACGTTTTGCTGACAATATGTATTCGTTCCCTGATAATCTTCGTAAACCATCCTGTTAAATAAAAAGCTGAGAGTTAAATGGAGGCAAAGGTCTATAAGATGATACCAAATAAGTAGCACATTGACTTTAAAGAAATCTGACTGTAACCTGTCACAGTCATCAAAGCTGCCTCTCTCTTATTTGTGTGTACTGTTAAGATTTGCCTGTTCTACATATAGCTCATAATGGATGAGAAACTGCAAGATACAACATGAAACTGAAGGATATAATATGAACTCAGACAGTTAAAAATCTCAGGTGCAGATGGGAGTCTGGAATTACAGCCTCACATCCACCTCTGTCTGGACAACACAGGCTCTGGATGAGTACCACAAACCATGGTATGTTCACATGCTTTCCATCCACAAGCAAAGGTGGATGGTGGGAGTGAATGGGTGGAGACATGCTTCTGCTCTTCTCCCCCTGGTATTGTCAGATCAGGTCACCTCAGCAGCATAAGAATCTCATTATTGGCTTCTGGGATTGCAGAGCAACAAACTACTCTGAGGCTTCCCTTCTATCAAAGAAGAACGTATGCTTGCTTATTCTCCAACTCGGTGCCTCCTAGGCTCAATTCTGGCATGATCCCTAGATGTGCAAACTGAGACAAAACATTAAAACTAACAGAATGATACATTTAATATTTCCTTTTCACCTCATACTTCTAAATGCTGTGGTCCAAATCCTGTTTGCTCTTCTGAGGTATAGAGCTGTTAGTTACTGCATACATGATGCCCATGACATAAAAAAATACTTATTAAAAGAAATATCCTTCTGAATGCACCTTACTAAAAATGTGTATGCACACAAAGTAAAGCAGAAGTAAATGTGGATGCTGTATCTGAACATGGAATATCTGCACTTAAAAGAATTGTTATATCTCATTCTTATTTTCACATTTGTAAGTAAATGAGTCTGGAGTTCTGTGATTTAAAAAGGAGTACTACTCCTATAACTGGCACAGTGACTCTTCAATAGCACTGCTGTGACACAAATATTTAGGACACCATTTAGGATGTTGCCTATCATTTAGAATAAAATATTAGTTTTTTAAGATTTGAAATAGCAGGGTTTTTTGTATCTGGCAAATCCATCTTTGAACTCCAAATGCCCTTCCCATCATGAATTCTGCTTGAGAGTTCAAATCCAATAACCTGCTGCTTGTTCTCCTACTCAGACATAGCTTCTGAATGTTAAATGGAATAATATGATTCTGTTTTCAACTGGCCCTTTGCTCAAAAAATGTTTCTCCCAGATCATTTTAAAACTCATACATACCATATAGCTTCATACTCTGAAATGGATTTTCTCAGCTTTTCTATTGCTCCATAAAATAGTATTTGTTTTATTTTTAGTAAGGATTTTGTATTCTGCAATACTGTTATCTACATGTTCTGGGACCATGGACTGAATACAGCCAGAATACAAATGTATATAAGAACCAACAATCCATGAAAAGAGTAAATATTTTGACTATTAAGTAAATTCAACCGTATATGAACCATTCAGGTCTTCTGGAATTCTTTAAGTCTCTTGTATGTTTTTCCTGATCAGACATTTGCTGTGGTATTTTAAAGGCAAAAATATATGTAAACTGTGTCAAGATTCTGATAGATATTACAAAGACACCTTGATAATTACAGCATGAAATGATAACAGCCTGGAGAAATCTCTGAAAAGCTCATCTCATGAGCCTTTTTGCATCTAACACTGTCAGTTTTCTTCCTGAGGTAGCCTTTTATACACAACCTACAGACTAATGGGAACACATATCCTTAAGGCACAGGTAACATTCCTCCAAGTTCATCTAGTTGTTAGGAGGGCCAGACTCCAGGCTCTGAAGGTTTGGGTTCAAGCCTTGCTTTGCTATATGGCCTTTGTTCAACTTTGGGTACAACGCTTCTTCTTCCAATGCCCCCCCCCCCCTTCCTCTTTTCATAATGTAACAACATAATGCACGCCTTCTTCAGTCTTTTGCTTGCCTTATTTATTTAAATAATGAGTTCTGTGGAGCATGATTGTGTTTTAATACGTGAACATTCATGTTGCTAGCTCAGAGCACTTTGATCTTTCTTTGAGTCTGTATGGGTACAAATACAATCCAAGAAATAGCCACAAAAATATGTATTTTGCATTCTTTTGAAAACACATTCTTCCTATACACTGAAAACCTAAAACCTGCCATTCTAACCCTAATAAATAAAGTGTCTAGCTATCTTTCTTTCTTCCTTTCCCATCTATACCTTTCTCAAATGAATCACATTGGAAAAAGAATTGGCTTTCCCTTCCATTGCTAGCAAAACTAATGCTTCAAAGAGACTTGTCAATTTTTTTCCTGTTTTCAGAGCTACAATTTTTTTTTTTTTTGTGGGGCGAAATCCAAACAAAAGAGGTGTGCAGTTTTCCCTGAAAATTTGCATTGTAGAGGTAAAGCACATGCCAGATAATAAAGATTGAGTAACTGGGAAAACCAGGCAGTGAAACGTTGATCGACAGCCATTTGTGGCAGTATGTACTTACTGTCATTAACCCTCCAACAAGGTCACTTGTATGTGGATCCTCATCTTTTGTCCCCAGTTGTGGAGAGTACAATTCAGTGGTTCTTAAAATCTCCAAAGCTCGGTCTAAAGCTTCTGCAACTGGCATGGGACTGCTTTCTTGTGCAGCATTGATGATGTTTATTACCTAGTTTAGCATAAGAAATGTTTTGAATTTAGAAGTGATTTAAGAAAAAACATAAACATTCATCAATTACTATGGAAAACTCATAGCAAATAATCAAGATCTACAATCCACATGTGGGAGAATCAAAATGAAAGGGATGTTAATAAAGCACCGATGTTTGCTACTGGCTCTGGGAACAAGATTGTGACCTTAAAACCAGTCTTATTAATAACTTTCCCATTCAAGGCACAGCCTCAAGGTGTCTCTGAATAGATTTAGTGAAACCTTCTCCCATTGGCCTCTCTCAATTTATTAGTGAGCTGATTTTTACAAATCCTTGAATGGTTTCAGAAGGCAGTTTACAATGCCCAAGTAAGAAGGAGGAACTCTTGCCCCTCCTTCACATAAGCAAAAGTCCTTAAAAAGGGGTCATGCAATGACTGATCACACGGAGGGCACTCTGCTGACCCAACCTGGAAAAACTTCATTCAGAGCATTTGGCTTTTGGCACTCCATCAGTGGGCAGGTAGAACAGAGGAAGAAGTTGCACCAGAAGCCAGTGCTGCCTTGTTCTGCAGTCTGGATGGGAACCTTGTGCCCAGTACTCCAGTACAGCATAACTGACAACAGCTAGTGCCAGTGCACATTACCTTGGTGATGGGTGCTTCAATAGTCATGGAATGTACCCTGGCCATAGAAGAGCGCCGCCTTTGTGAGCTGCCTGTGTGGAAAACAAAGCAGAATTTGTATCCTGATTTCAGCGACAAGGCATGACAGGAGGATTCAGCCAAGAAATCTGTATTCATTTTCTGAACTGCTTACCCTGCTGTGCCCTTCAGAGGCAATCTACTGCAGAATGCACATACTTGTTTGTTATGCTGGACACACAAGATGCATGCTGAACCACTGATATCCCTGATCAGATATAAGTAACAGCTTGGCAAAAGTACAGCTTTTTTGGTTTTGGTTGTTTTGTTCTTTTTTAACTAAATAAAACATTCATTTAAAAAATTCAGTAAAAGACGACAGGTGTGTGTATAAACTGGCAGGCAAAGGCAGGTAAATTCTGCTCCCTGATGAAACATGACAAGTCATAATGAGTCAGCTTCCAAGCTGAGGTAAATAAATGAAGCTCCTTTGAAGTGAAAATAGCTATGCCAAATTAAAATGGCAGAGGTCATGGCCTATTATTCACTGGAAATTGGAAAACAAATGTTTCCTATCAGTTAGCAATTTTGGCTCTGTAGAGAAAACACCAAGATGGGATTTTTCTGGATAATTACATTGTGCTACCTATAAAATGCAGACATGTCTCTGTTATTCTGTATTAAGCAGCTCTCAAGAAGAAGAATCAATGCTATCTTTGCTATACTGGAGCATGATTGTATTCTCACTGCCACAGACCTACTTCCATGCTTCAATAGTGTATGCTGCCTAGACTGTAATGATGCATAATTAACAAAATCATGTAAGTATCAGCAACAGTTTCAAATATGTGACCCATCTCTATCAAGTTTGGGACAATCTAATGGAGCAAAATACAACATAGGGAAAAGGAAACAAAATTAGTAAAAAAATTATCTTCATATTTTTATCAAGATTAGAGATAAGAAATGTAATTTTTTAGGCTTAGATTTTGATACTTGAAAGTAGCTGTGTTGACTCTCATGAGGTCTTCCATGCAGGATGGTAGACAACAGCCTTCCATTCTCCACTGGTTCAAAAAAAAGAGTCAACATAGCTCAAGAGAAGAAAATGGGGCTATTTGACCAATGTGAAGCTGTTCATGAATTGATGACTTGCTATTTTATTCCTATTTGTGTATGCATATATATACACATACATACCTATATTTGTACGTATATGTATGTATGCAGATAAAAATCTGAATATATATTGGGAAATTGGTAAAATCTACTTGTTTAACATACCATCACTCCCTCGTGATGTTGTGGATCTGACATCTAGTGATCCTTTCCTCGTGTCCTTTTGTCTGCAAGTCTGAATATCTGTGGAGAAATGATAATGTACAATGAGTGACATTAAATTGTGCCTAAGATGTATGTTAAAGGAACTGAAACTCAGAGAAAGCCTGATAGCAGCTGAGTGACAGTTACCACAATGCTTCAGCAGGTGAGAGCCAGTGAAAGCTCCTTTTTAAACTCTTGTCCAATTACACTGTCATGAACCCAATCATGCTCTGGCAGAACATGCCTAAGTGTTTTTGCAGAAGGGATCTAACAATGTGGAAGGAAAAGTTCCTCTTTTGACACCATGACACAACTGTAGTTGTGAATACAACGTGTGCAACACACCTGAGTTCACTCAAGTGACAACTGCCATAAAGAACTGGTGGACCAAAGCAGACCCCATAAGCAATGTATCCTAGGTCCCTTATGGACTCCAACAGATACAACCTGTGCTGCCGAGGCTACAATTAACAGGCATCTGCAGCACGGATGCCAAGGATTCCTTAATTAAAGAGTTGATATGTGGGATAAAGGTGAATGGCAGTGTTGGTCATCCTCATTTCCACCCATGTGCAAATATCCCACAGCACAGTTAAAAGCAATGCAAACATACACGCTACTAACTATAGACCAGCCACAGCAACACAATGACTTGCAGGCATCCTTCTTATTTCTATTTTTGTCCACTAGGATCCACTACCTACAAGTGAAATGTGACACTTCTTATGTGGACACAAATGTGGATCCAGCAATACCACAATACCAACTTGGTATTACTGTGTTTTCAAGGGTGGGTTCCTTTATATCACTTCTAAAACAAATGAAGCAGGTAGAGAGGGCTTGTATTTATTTTCCTGCCTTTTGAGCTGGATTCCCAGCTAAATAGCACTTTTCAGACTGTCCTGCGCAAATGTGGTTTTCCATCAGATCACTAACAATGGGCTTTATTCTTTCCTCAGGTACGTTCTCCGGTTATTAGGACAGGAGAGATGTGTCATACCTGTCTGAGATTCAGCCTGAATACATTCACATGTCTTCTCCGCCTACAATTCAGTATAAGAAATCCAGTTAGTCAGAACTTTCCCATTATTTTGTAATATTTAGGGCTCAAGCTAAAGCAAGCATAGTACTGTTTTCACTTACCTTATTGTTGTCATTGCACAGTCTACTAATTGACACATAGTGTCTAATCTTTCTGTAGGCAAAAAACAGTGCGTTAATTCCCATCCAAACCTCAGCCCTAATTCACCCTGATACACCAAATGGATAAAAGCAACAAATTAACATAGGACAAATCCTGTCCTGGCAAGAACGCTCAGCTGGGAATAGAAAAACCCTGCAGTTCTGCATGTGACAGGGAATACAAAATGGAAGCACCTTTTGCAAAGATTATCTCCCTCTTCTTTCTCCCCCCCACCATCCCAGCTCCTTCTAGGCTACAGTAGGATATTTGGAGTATGATATAAATGCAAAACATGCAATAGTGCAGTCCAGCAACCAAAACCTTATACAGGATTTAGGGATAGAGCAATCAAACTGAAAACCACACCCTGGATCACTGAGACACTTTCTAAACCAGATTTAAATGGGTTTAGATTGTTCCATAAGAAGCAATGTACGCAATATATACTGGTCTTAGAAGTTTGGCATCTTAAGCTGAAAATAAGTTTTCACTCTATTGATGGGTAGTAGAGAATGTGAATTAATTTCAGGGATGAAATCAACTCAAACCACTTTTCTTTTTAGGAAGTAACTGGATGAAGCGGCTGCCTTTGGCCTTTCCTTCATGACGACACACCTTTCTAAATGATTGTCTCGAGAAGATATTTGCTGTGACTTTAATTAACGTTCAAGTTGCCTTAGAGGGCTTTGAAACTACTGCTGCATGCAGTCTGATCCACTTGGTTTTCCAATATAGTGCAGAAGGACTCATCATAAATGTACAAATAACTGATGTATACCTGTGTGCTCCAAGTTAGACAAAAATGCAAAAATTCAAGACATGCTTGAATTCTGACCAGGATCAAAGCACATAGTGACCTCTCCACATGAAGACACTCGGCAACAGCCATAAGTAGATGAGCATGGAGGGTGCACAGTGCAACGGGATGTAGGTCCTGATGGTCCCAACGCAGGGCACAGAAAGAAGAGAGTGCACTTGCACTTCATGGAGTATTAGATGAGTCAGAGTCACAAGTGAGCACATCTGGATCTTTGGCTCCTTTTTTGGGAGAATTAGAATTTTGCTTTCCCTGCACACAGCATGAAAAGTTGATTTTGCCTCAAGAAATTAAATGCAGAGGTCTGAGGCACCCTTCTTTGCATAAGTTTCCTTTATACTTAGTAACAGTAACCCCATTGTCTGCTGAAAGCAACTGAACTCTAAACTGAGCCTAGATCATGACTTTAGCTTTCATACTTACCCTCCCTGTCCAATGACAGGTAGTATCTTCACATTTTGTTGTATGCTATCTCCATTTTTCTTTTTCGCATAGTACATTCCTTGCCATTCCTGAAAAAGGAATTCAAATGAATGGAAGTTCAGATAAAACAGGAACAGAAACTGTGGCTTCATGCCTTTTTTTCATTGAAAGCTGTCTTACAATACAAAACCAGTCAGGACTGGTTTTGACTGTCCTCACCCTTGAATTTCTCCCTGTAACTAACCCATAGGTCACTATCCTGCTGCCAATGGATAGAGAACTTCCAGAGAGGCAGCCTGTGAGTGCCCTGATGACAACAGCTGAACATCAGATGCTGTGGGAATCAGAACCATGTATTCTCTTCCCAGTCCTAGCTCAGTGGGAAAGGGTGGGGGTGTCACTGAGTGAGACCTGGCAACCCCTGCAAGAGCAAGAGCTCCAAACAGCCCCTGCCTGAAGCAAGATTTCCTCAGAGCCTCCAGGAATGCTCTAACAGTATGGGGCACCCCACTGCCCTGCTCCAGGACCACACACCACATGGCTGGGACTGCTATGCTAACCTGCCTTTCTCCCTGACTGCGATGACTCTCCCAGCACAGGAAGGTCAGTGAGAAACCATAATGCCGACCTGTCTGCCTTCACTTCTGGATGGCACCATCCCTCCTGAACAGTTGGGAAGTCTTATCACTGGTTAACATTAAACGTATCTGTGACTAAAAGCGTTTTGCTATCCTAGCACATTTATTTTCCACACTGTCATTTCAGTCTCAAAAAGTGGCAAAGATTTATCCTGGATTTTTTAAAGTAAAAGACAGTCTAGTAGAATAACTACTGGATTCTGCCTCTCATATCCCATCGCTCCTCTAAAAGCATTCTGATTTCAGGATCACATTTAAGTAGACAATTTTTGAAGTATCAGATTGTCACTTCCTGTATCATTGTTATTTGATAATACTCATAAATGAGGAAAAAACACAGTGTGGAAAGGAATTTTTCATTTTGCAGTGAGAATTCTTTTTTCCTCTAGAAATGAGACATTCCTTTCTAGTGTAGAGCCTCATTTTCACTCACTGAGAGTCGGGGAATGTCCCTTCTCCTCTGTTTAAGACATGCCTTAAAATGAAATACTGTAACAACAATCACTTTTGTTATTTAGAGATTTTAAATCCAGAAGGCACCACTATGGTCCAATACCAAGCCCAAACCACCTCCCTGCAGCAGAGCCCGAAGTCATGCTGTGCAGTAGGAAAGCTCCCACGTCGATGAATGCAGACATGGCTAAAGGTGGCTTCAGCACATGCCAGGGCATGGGCCCCTTACCTACTGCTCCCTCCCAATTCCCCCTCTGCACTGCTTCTGCTTCTCATACTGGGCTACAAATACCACAGCAAAGACATACTACAGCACTGATGGACCTCCCCTTGCATGTGGTGCCTGGACTGGAGTTGCCTCCTCACAGTGTTACTTAGGAAAACTCAGGGAAAGCGAAATTTGGGAACTAAGGTTCTCCCCCTTTCATTTCTGGGAGCAGTGCATGGGCCAAGTGAACTTCCAACAGAGCTGCTTTTTGTAACCTGGCAGCTGACAAGATTTACAAACCTGCTTACACATTTCCATCCCTAGAATAGCGATGTTCTTTTTTAACAGATGCATATTTTGAGCTGGGCATCTAATAAATACCAAGTGATTAATAAATAATTGGTTCCATATCACATATTCAGTTGAATTCAGCAGACTGTAGATCAGATCTTAAATGTATGTGAAAATACCTTCATGAGGCACATAATGCGTATTTATGTTAAACTGACAGATCTCGGGCCAGAGCACAGGTACAGAGAGAACAGTTTTGCATTTATGTTGATGGAGCCAGCAAATAAAGACTCCAGCCCAGAGAGAGCAGCAAGGTGACAGACAGGCTGTGCAGAAAAATATATGAAAGGCTTTTCTGAAGATCTGTTCGAGGAAAGAACTGCATAACAAATTGTGAAGCGAGCACAGTATCTTCTGTGAGTTGCATGAGGAATACAAATGAAGATAATGAAAGCAGCAAAAAATTCAATGCTCTCATAATTGAAAGTATGCATATCAATAGTTTCCTAACAAGCAGGGTGAGGCAGAGATTAGTAATCAAGCTCTAACCCAGGTAATGAACCTGGGTTACACAAAGGGATGAAGTCATACGGTGCAGATTGGATAATTCCCACATTGAAAGTGCATCCTTTTCAAGACAGGTTATTCACTAATGTGTTCTTCCTAGTCAACAGATCGATTTTTCAGCTTGTGAATTTCTAAAACATGTGAAACTGTGGAAAGAAACATGTGAGGAAAAAGGTCAACAGAATTCTGAGAAATAGGAGGTCCAAGCCAAACTCCTGCTGGTAGGTAAAGCTCTCCCAGGGACATTACTTAAACATATTTTAAGAACACCATATGCTCCTCGCAGAGCCTCTGTCAGTGATCCAACAGAGAAGAGCTACTTCACAAGATGTGCTGTCAGTCAAGCTCATCGTTATGCCTACATTACAGCCAGACAGTGCGGTGATCAGTCACTTCTGCACAGCCTGGCGTGCTGGGATTGAATGCAGAGCAAAAACCATATACAGTAAAAAAAATGTTTAATCCTTTATAGAGTGAATCAACACTGAGGTTTCAAACTTCATTAAGAAGACCATGGCATATATTTATCCACTGAGGACTCCTACATGCATAGTGAGTAATCCCCCAGTTCAGTCCTCCTTTTAGACTGGGGCTTTTTGCACTAGACAGCAAAGTTCAGCAAGCTACTTGCAGAAAACAGAGCAAACCAAAATGAACACAAGATGCCATGAAAACAATCTCACAGAAAGTAAAGCTGAGTTAGGGAGGAATTGCCACAGACCCTTTATTATACAGCATGATTTCTCTCCCACACCCTCTGTAAAGGTAGCTCTCCTGCAAATAATTCCCAAGGAGCAAGAGGAATGGTCTGATTTATTGACAGCTGTCCATCTCACTTCAGAAAAAGCAGAAGTAAGGTAAAGAGCTTTATGTCAAACTGCAGAGAACAGAGGCAGCAAGAACTCTAGTCAGAAATGCACATCTCATCTTAATTAATGGATGTCAATGAATCATGAAACAGAAGAATGAAGTACAACTTGGTTTTTAACTGCCTATGTATAGATGAAAATGCCTTTCAATAATGCTGGCTTCTTGCAAGTTACAGCCAGCTGTAGTAACAAAAAAAATGAACTTCCAGAGTTGGGTTTTTTTTACTAAGAGAAACAACATCCTGATCCAAGAATCCCTATGTACCACGCAAATAACAATTTCTGTGTATGATGCTGATGAACATTTGTTTGGATATACTGAACTTGCTCATAGTGCTGTCTGTCAGCACAAGAGGGGAAATGCTGCAAGAGTTTATCTATCTTCCTGAATTCCATTTAAAGACTAGAGGTAGATTTTATACAGCTTACATTTTTCTGAAGATCAAAAATTCTTGCTTTCTATTATTTTTGTTATATTACCATGTTTGTTTAAAACAGAAAAGCCAAACCTGTTGACAGGAGATATCACAGGAGTAGACAGTTGGCTTTTTGGTATGCTACAACATAGGTAGAATACAGCCTATTTAACGAGAAGCAGTCTTTTAAAATCAGGATATAAAGAAATCACAAGCCTGAAAACAGCGTACAGACCATGTCAGAATGATTCAAGGACAAGTTAGGCACCTCTGAAAATGCTGTAACATCTTGACACAGATGATTTCAAACTAAAGCACCTTCAAAAAGCTGCAACATTTCAAAGGTTGCTCTGCACAGTTAACCTCCACTCATAAATACTTCCTGTAATCATTTAATTTGCAATTCATTTTTCTATTAACATGTAAATTTGAGGCTACATAGACTGCCATAAAACGTTCCAAAGGGAAATACAAAAACCATGTAAACAGAATATATTCACCTAAACCAGGTTAAGCTGTTCCTGACAGACTGGTTTAAATAAGAAGTATTTCATTAGCCTCACAGCTGGAAGTTCTAGAGCCAGGAGTAAAATAAGTGCAATGAAAAAGATGGATTAGGGTTAGGTTTCTATTATTCATAGAATAAAGTGTATTTCTATTATTAAAGACACTAAAATATTAAAGCACACAAAATATTAAAAATTTGATCGCTTCATCTCTTGAGAACTGTTGTTGCAGATTTAAAGCCTGACACATCTAATTTGTTCAAATTATAACTTCATAAATACTCCCTCCTAACATAATTTTTGCATTACACACATTTACTGAATGTAAATGTCAGGCAACAGAGGTGTGAAGCACCATAATCATAATCAAAGCTATTGTCTATTGCTCGGATCTCTTCCAAAAGGCCAACACATGTAGAAAAGAGCAACACGTTCTTGTTGAAATGCACATGCAATCTGCACCTGTCAAGTGCAGCTTTTGCTGCTGAATGCTCATGGCAGTAGCCTGAACTTTGCATTGGTGCTTTTGCATCACTGCCTAGATACACAGGGTGCCATGATTCACTTTACCATCTCCCTGCTCTGTGCCAACAACATGCTGCTTCCCTGCAGACAACAATCAGTATGACCCAACTAGCTATCCTGGCTCAGGACTGAGCATGGACCATGATGCATCTACAAAAACACTGGTTCCCAAATCTATTTGTGTAATGTCCATGATCTTCTTCCTATAAGGTACTATGTTATGTTCAATGACATCAGAAGCATTTACACCTCATTATCAAAATGCAAATGAAAGCTCCTAGATGGATCCTCACACTACAGTCGCACTAGTCCCAAAGGAACATCATGGTGTGATAAGGCAAACGGTAATGTCTCTCTGTAATGACCTCCCTTAAAGCCAGCTACACTTCCTCATGCACTTCCTTGGTGCAACAAACATTTCCAATGGAAATCCATGGGACAGCTCCCATGTCATTAGAGAATAAAAGATATTGGCAGCTGCCAGCTGACACTGCCTATCACACTCAAGTGGTATTGCAAATGACTGTCATGATATTTTTATATTCCAAATTTGCAAATCAGCTTCCACATTTCATGCTGAAATACTTCAATATGGTTCTTTTCTCATTTACATCACACTGGATAATAAGCATCCATCTTGTTTCTCTTTGGCATTCCCACACCTTTTGCTACATACAGCATACATTATAAAGAAACGCAGCAAGTCACTTGTTTTCATATAACATGTACCTCTTCCAAGCAAGAAAAGATAAAGAAGCCCTTAAAAAATGAGCAGTTTTATTTCCTCTTCTTCGAGTAAGAAAGCTGCACATGCTACATAGAATCATAGAATAGTTAGGGTTGGAAAGGACCTTAAGATCATCCAGTTCCAGCCCCCCTGCCATGGGCAGGAACACCTCACACTAAACCATGTCACCCAAGGCTCTGTCCAACCTGGCCCTGAACACCACCAGGGATGGAGCATTCACAACTTCCCTCACCACCCCCACAGCAAAGAACTTCTTCCTTATACCCAATCTAAACTTCCCCTGTTTAAGTTTTAACCCGTTACCCCTTGTCCTGTCACTACAGTCCCTAACGAAGAGTCCCTCCCCACCATCCTGACAGCCCTCCTTCAGATACTGGAAGGCTGCTATGAGGTCTCCACGCAGCCTTCTCTTCTCCAGGCTGAACAGCCCCAACTTTCTCAGCCTATGTTCACATGTCTATGAAGCTTTAAGTTACATCATGTGTCATCCCTGGGCAATAACAACCTTTGCAGGCAAAAGGTAGCAAATGATAAATCATACAATGGCATTACTCACCTTTCCTATCTTTATGCAGGAATTAATAGTTTCTAGGAAATCAGCTTTTTTTTCATTTATAGGCACTTCTGTTAATTGCTTTTCTATTAGTTCACCTATTTGATAGCCCATCATTGTTTCAAAAGCAGGATTGACGTACTGTGAAATAAAAACAAAACCCCATTTATCAAAATACTCAAAGCACAGCAGAGCTCCCTCTTTTCTATTTGCTAAACCAAAGGATCTCTTTCCCAGGCTGAAATAAATGTAGATATTGCTCCTGAGAGAGATGCCTACATTGTTTTCTTTATGCAGCAAACCAGGAATGTCCGTTCTATAAGAGTTGTGCCATTGTCAACATTCGGGTCAAGAGGGTACAATTTCTATGTATGTTATAACTCTCAGAAGCTTAGACCCAAGCTCTTTACTGATAACAAAATCACTCCTCAGCCTTCATAGCTAGGGATGGAACTAACTCCCTTATGAAGATGATGTTTTTCAGGACTGCAAACAGAAGCACAATTTCTTATGCCTTTTTAAAAGACATTTCTAAGAGAGGATTACATTCAAAAACAGCTGGCCCAAGAATTCTGAAGCATTAAATAGTATCAGATTTAAGGAAAGGTGTACTACCTTTATTTAAATAGAACACTGTTAGATTTGCTTTTCAAGAGCATCAAATTAGCATACAGTATTTTTGGAACAGAATGCATACAAGCCAGTGGATGCATCCAAAAAAATAAAAATGAGAGAGTCAATCCTTGTTCATTCAGAAACAACAATCTCCCTTAAAATTGACTTGTTTTATGCAAGATATTTTAAATGGAGAAAATTCTACTCTACAGCTAAACTCAATCCAAACGTTTTAGACCCATTAAGTTAGGTTAGATTCTTGTACTGTAAGAAAGAGTAAACGTAATTACAGATGAAATAAAATAGAGTCCACAGAGTGATTTTCTGTACTTATAAAAATATCAGGAACAAACCTGTACTACATGATCTTCACTTGTGATCTCAATGGCTTCTTGACTTTTCTCTAATGCTGCAAATAATGAATTACATGCCCTGGAGAGAAAAAAATAATAAAAGAAAGATTAAATTTAATCCACATAATTCTTATTGTATATGACAATAAGTTATTGCAACTCCATACCTAATGAAGTTGTACTTCAACACTTTAACAATGAACGTGTTTTCTTCAGTTAACTGACATTCCACAAATAATTACAGTACAGTCAAATAAATATTTTTTTAAGGATGTGGCTGAATTGGCTTTTTTTGTTGTTGTTGATCGTGTTTTTGGTAAAAATTACCTTAGCTTGAATTGTGCCTGCACCTGTCCAAATTCCAGCTGAATCAACTCATTGTAACAGGCCATCCTGCTAGAATTTTCCACATATCGCTGCAAATAAAAGGTTGAAATATTTCATGAATACACGTTTTCATACTCAGGGGTAGAAAGCTCTGTTTTCTTTTGCTTAATAAAAAATTAAAAGGAGTAGATAAACCAAAAATTAACATGTTGTAACACAAGCAATGTTAGAAGATTATTTTGGGGACTAGCAAAATTCTTCAGGTTACTGCATTTTGAAAAGGTGACAGATTCTCATGGCAATGAGGTTCAACCAATCTGTTTATTCTCTCTGGTTATCAGCAGGATCAGCACATAAAACCCACATACTTTTAATTAAGTTACATGCTTTCATGCTACTTTTAAAAATAACAATGAAAAGATTACATTTGGTCTAAAGTCATCCAAACGTGTGATTATGATGAGTTTCCAATTGCTAACACCCAAACTGTATACGTAGAAGTAAAACTTCTTGGCAAATACACCTGCCATTGGATACAATTATTCGTTTGTGGTCTTGGATAGCAATGATCTCAGTGTCTCCGATGGTTTTTTAAAACATCTCATATTTACCAGGTATGAACCTGAATGTTAGATCTTGTTCATGCTAAATTGCCACAGTTCTTTTCAGGCAGTTATTAAGGACTGTATTACAAATAAGCAAATAGGTGCAAATGGAGTGATGGGGATAGCAAAAAATCTGGTGACCATGCAACCAAATACTCTGATTCACACTGAAATCATGCACATTTTTATTCCATTGTCAGCCTAATGCAGTGAAGAATCCACTTAACTGACACACTAATAAGCACCTTTTCTGTTTAACTGGAATAGTTGCCAAGGAACAGATTCAATGTAATACTTTTCAGGTGCCTCCAAACAATAGATAATAGCACTTGACAGTGTCTGAAGCCTGTTTACAGATGGGAATTGGCATTTGAGAAAGTAATTTCCCACAGCACATTTAGTGCAAGCTGCTCTCTTGCTCTGCTACAGTCACTAGTCAATTTTGTCCATGTCAACCTTTCAAGCAAAGCATCATATGCTTACTCTGAAATAAATGTATGAGGAAAAGTCTCAGCACAACTTATGTCCACCTACTTAGCATTATCCTAATTCTACTGGTGTATAGTAGTTCAGAATTGGGATGTATATAAGAATGAGTAACATGAACAAGATTTACAGGTCGGATTTCTCACACAAACTATCACTGACAACCAGTTTCTTGCATGTTAATTTTGGAATGTCAGAGCACCTGGTGGGGTGTAACACATACATACCCTTGAGAAGCCAGCAGAGATCAGGGGCAGTATCGATGACTCTTCTCGATCAGCATGCCTTTTAAAGAAGGATGATAAAGTTAGAGATTATTTCTGTAATCAGATGAGACCCAATTTCGCAAGCCATTGACACACCTGTACCCAGATGTCACACTGAAGGCTAACATGGCTAGATCCTTGCAGGATCTATGAACAAAACGTATGTTTTTTGGGTTAACTGTTAAAAGACACTCCAACATATGTGAATGTATGTCTGAAATCTGGAAGAAAGGCATTATGTTAAGTTTCCATAAATGAGCAGATGGAAGCCAGCCAGGTTTAGCAGATGGTACAATAGCTTTTATTTCTAGGTGAAATTTTGTATCTTATGGCACCTCTTCTTTTTGTTTTCTGTGCATTTGTCTCTTATGAGTGAAGAGAATGACTACTGAAGGACAAGGTTTACCCAAGATTAAGCAGAGAGAGAGGAGCAGCTGTCAGAAAAATCTCCCAATTCCTCATGCCTGTTATCTGGTAATGCTGCCTCCCAGAAGCACAAAGAAAGAGAACAGGCATCCTGTGGGGCAAGGGGGGAACAAACAAAAAAAGAACCAATGAACTGAACTGCAGGAAAGTGAGGGAGAATTCCCTCCATATGCCATTAGCTAAGTGTCGGGCTTTTCCAGAAATATGGCTCTTGCAGCAAGAAAGGAAATGTGTGAAAGTTCTCTGTGTGGAATTCTAAATGGTAACTCAAGAACGCTTGTGTTCAGCACATGGGAACTTGACACAGTTAACTCAGCCCCAGTGATAGGCAAACTGACTTCTGAAGCTTCCACTAGACTGGGATACTAGACACATTTAAAATGTCTGAGAACTCCAGCTTCTGAGATAGTATCACCAAAGGGGGCTATTATCTTGTCCCAGTGCACAATGTGAACATTTCGTAAAGACAAAAATGAATTGCAGGGAAATATCCCTTTTGAGCAACTTCCTAGTTGAGTCAGCAAGCCCAGCTTCCAAGCTCTCCTCGCTTTTGAAAGGAACTGCTGGTCACAGAACCACAGGTTTCTGTCTTTCTGATGTACATGAAGCAGCTCATGAGTTATTGTTTGTCTTTTGCTTCTTTTTTCCTCTTTTCTTTTGTGTTAGCCCAATGAGAGACAATTCTGACTGTAGAAGCAATGGTTTCCATAGTCAGACTTCCTGACATAAAAACTGAAGGTGATATTCACAATGGAATCTCTTGAAAAGTTTAATTAGGGTCTTTTGTTCGCTAGGGATAACGGTGGATTCCTAAAAATAGGATTTTTAATGGGAAATTTCAACACCTCAGAATGTTTTCTGAGAAATGGACATTCCCCAATTTAGGGAAATTATCTTCCACTGATTTCAGAATAAATATATTGCACTGGTGTTATTTTTACATCATTTTACGATATATAAATTTATTTTCAGATGGAGGAGAAAGAAAAACACTATGCAGTGCTTTGCTAAGATGTCATAATAGAATCTATTTTGCTTTGGAAACTTCTATGGTCAGATGCTACTTTGTACTGACCAAATTGGTTTGTATCTTTTTTTTGTAACTTAGCAGATCCCCCGTTTGTGGCAAGATTAATCAGACTGAAAAATGGATCAAGAAAGATTCAAAACACAGATCTATGAGTCAGTTCCACAGTTCTCTACATGATGTTGCACAGGTTGTTTGGAATTTTGCTGCTCACACATGGAAGTAAGGGAAAGTAAGGATACACGTATTTACCTTTGTACTACACCAATAATGACTGTATTTTCTGAGGGTTTCGTTGTTCTGATAGACCTTTAAATAAAAAGCAAATAATTTGACATTGTTTAAGGTCACATTTCAGAAAACATGACTTTATAGAACACAGAACTTCTCTTCACACAGAACTTTTCTTAAAATTTCCCTTTTAAATAGTTTAACATCAAAACAAAAAACAAATCCCAAGCCTGCAGAACCGCTAAGAAAATTCGGCAATATCAGAGACTCCATGAAAAGAGACAGAGAGAATGCAGATTAACCTAAACTTCAGATACTCTCAGTAAGGGAATAGCAAAGATTCTCCCCTCTGAAAAGGCACATAATGGATTCACTTGAAGGACTTGGCCTCACTCATACAAGGAGCATTTTACTTTATTATGGGACAGAATAGTAAAACTGTAACAACGGGAACAGCACTGATACCTAGTCTTCGCCTGACAATGCTCTTATCTTGTTACTTTAGTTTAGCAAGAACAGCCTTTGTCCCGGTGCCCTGAACCCACCACACTCACACATGGTACATGATCTAACCCCACCACCTCCACCCCGCAGACTGTTACTCAGTCTAGACACATTCCCAAGGGGTATTTCACTGGAAAGTCACTGAGGCAAGGCACCGCTGTCTGTCAAATCACTGTAGAGAGACTCAGAAAGGCAAATCCTCTTCCCCTTTCCTCACATTTTACAGCAGTTTCTAAAAGTATTTTTGGAATCACTTTGAAACTTCACTCTTAATAACAGATTTTCAAATGCTGTAGGTACGGAATCATGTACACAAAACATTCCCTATTTGCATCTGCAGTTACTCCACAGGAAATTGCATTTCAAAAAATGCAGAACATTAATGAAGAGAATGTATTTGTTAAATTGGTTGGTGGTACACAGTATCTTTGCAGCTAATTTAATGTGCAAGCAAGGAACCAGGTATGGGGGGGGGGGGGGAACGGGGACAGACCAACAAAAACCCAGTTAATTATAAAAAATATACATGTCTGATAGATTTTATAAAAAGGTCATACAAAACAAAAAAACCTTTGATGACGTGTTAACTATTATACTGAAATGGTGCTGACCTGCATAATGCTTCTGCATCAAAGTATCTGGAATGTCTATGGTCAATAATGATAATGTCATGGTGTTTATCAAGAAAACATTCTAGTGCAGACTCGGGTGTCCTGGCAATATTACATCGAAATCCAGCTTTCTCACATGCCCAACGGAACCCGTTACTCTGGTCATCGTCTTCAGCAAACACTAGAAGTACCTGGGTTAAAGGCAGACAGTGAATCAGTACAAACAAGTCTTACATATACTGTAAATTCTGTGGCTTTTGCCTGTTCTTCACACATCTTTTAAAGCCACTTCCAAGACTCAATTCATTGTTTTTAACAGAATTCCTTTCTACAGACTATTGCTTTTTATAATTGTCTGCGTGCAGATGTGTTTCAAATGGATAAAACAGTCTGCCAGAGGCATTTATTTCAACATGGGATGAACAAGTTTGGGAAGTGGCTCTCCCACCATCAGCTACAAAAAGAACTCAGGCAATTAGTCAAGACTAGATGCTTATGTTTCAGCCAGGTTACATGAAATAACAGCGAGTTTTGTTTTTCTTGCCAGGATCATATTCCAGAAAGAAAAATGCCATGGTTCACCTTATATGAATTAATATTTAACGGTGCTTCAATGGCATGGTGAAAAAAGTGCTTTCCTTTTCACCTCATTCTGGTTTCCCAAAGTACTGGGTGCAGCCCACTCTGAAGGGTTCCTGGAAACTACAGACAGGCTGGTCAAGATGAACTCATGCAAGACTGAAATCATCAGCAGAACCTCTGTACATGGAGTGCATCCCCATGTGACTCCTATGCAAAGCTCAGCATGGGATTTATATTACAGAAGGAGATTACCATTGTTGAAATCCAGAACTGGAGGTCAAATCTATGAGCCAGTATTTGCTCTGTTCTAACTTGCTGTGGAATTGCCACTAACATTAATCTCTCTGAGCCTTTTAAAAATCAATACAATGTCTGCATATTCAAAGGCCCAATTCTTTCTAAAATTTCAAATTCTAGGATTTAAAAGGGCACAGAAGATAAACATGAAGTCTGCTAAGGAAGATTCTCTCTAATGTGACTGTGCTTTGCATCAAGATAGTCTTTTGTAGAAGAAAACTTCTTTTGCCTGAAAAAAAATACACAGAATGACAGACTACAGATGCATGTTAGCCTTAATTTTGTGGATGACTTTATGTATGCAGCCCTTTGGGAAAGATGAATAACTAAACCAGCATTTGGTCTATTGTCCCAAGACACCAATCTTCCAGTAATTTCATCAAACCGCTGTTAGATATATGCTTTCATCAGACAATCACATGGAACACGTGTAACTCATACCACTGCTGTTTATCTTCCAGGTGATTTTAGGAATTCTAGTGCTGGTTACACTTCGGACCAGGTTGGTGGAATGTCTGCCAGTAAATCTTAACATTTCCATGTAGTGCATATTTCTGTAAGAATGAAGGACTTTGTACTCATTTAGTTCAGATTCCTATAAAAGCTATAAAAGCAGCCTGCAAAACTGTTTGCAAAACTATGCCACAGTAGTTTGGGCTATATTTAGTGAAGGTAACTTATAACACTCTTAAAGTAAAAGAATGGTTTTCAGCAATAGCACAGGAAGTCAGCAGATCTAACTAATGCCAGTCTACAATGAGTAAAAGAAAACCAAGATACTTTGCTAAGTTCACTTCATATCTTTTGTGATGATATTACAAATTTGGTTGATGTTAGTAACAATGCTGGTGTCACAGACCTTGACAGAACATTTGGCTTAGTACCATTTTGATGAAATTTTGACTAAGAATTGACTACCAGTAAAATACAAAACAAGGCAGACCCTATATTGATTACACGCTAACTGATAGCAAAAAGAAATGCAGATAGCTCTACTTTTATGAGCTGAGAGAGGGTTGGAGAAGAGTTTGGCAGGATTTTTAGGATATCACATAGAATGGCATCATAAAAATCTGTCAGGTGCACGTTATCACCAGACAAAAATGCTGTAAGATCTCTATACCAAAAAAAAAAATCCAGTCATAAATTTTAAGCTAACATCTGTGATGTTTTAGAAATTAAGACTTCAGTTTGAACTGATGCATTACCTGAAGTTGATCTCGACGAAGTCTCATAGGGCCGAACTGCACATCTGTTACTGGTGCCTAGAGGAAATAACATGGGATCATATTAATAGATATACACCTCGGTAAGAAGAAAGATTACCTCTGTTAGAGAAGGCTTTTCTAATTTATCACTGTCCCACAGATATATTGCTATCATTATGAAGCTGCTTCTTCATGAGGGTCTTAGTCTGCTTTTGTAAATTTATATGCTAAGCTGCATTAAAAGAGTTAGAAATCAACAAGTTACTCTTCAAAGCATTTTTATTGTTATTTCAAGCATAAAGTAGTGAATTAGTCATGAAAGTTTGGTAGACAGATTGTTATTTTTCTGTATTGTGTATCACTGCAGCTGTTCTGCAAAACATGGAAGCGTTTAAAACCTGCTCTTTTTAAAGTCCAAAATAGCATTGTATCTCCAGAAGAAAGGCAAAAACTCTGCTCTTAGGATGTCACAGGTAACAGGTGCTACAAAACCACACTAATTTCATTTCTCCAAGAGTGTTCTGCTGCATTCCCTCCTGTCCAGTACCTCCATGGAAGGTTTCAGAACTGAGATATTTGTACTTGATGATGCATGTAGTCAGCATGCAACAGTGCTTTGAAAAACCCTACACACATGTTGACATACGTCATGCTTTCTGCATGCCAGCGATTCCCACATTAGGTTCTGTTCAAGTAACACAGGCAAAGTTTAGCACGAACAGAGCTTCCTTCTCATGTGTCACTTCAAGAAATGGAGGTCAAGGACCAGAAGGGCTGTTGATCATAACTGTTTCTCTTTGATATGATGAATCATTAAATCCAGCTTGAACATGAATGACTCTTCAGCTGGTATGGGAAGGACTTTCTGAAGCAGTCAAACACGTAAGTACAGAGGGAGACTCTAATAGGATTACACAGGCTAGATTCTTTGGGAATTCCCATGAATATTTGCACTTCCACATGCTTAAATACTTTTCACTTCTTGTCTCAGAAATGAAAACTAAAAAGCAGGAATACTAACTCCCAATTCAAAATGGGAAACAGAGTCCAACCAGTGGTCCTTGGAGCTACATAGACTCTTCAAAGGTAACTGCAGTAAAAAAGGAGACTAAAATTATTTTTAGCAACAGCATAAATTGAAGACATCTCTGGATTCATACGTACAAAGAAAAGATTTTATGAGTACAAAGGTGGCATTTTTACATTGTTGTGTTTCAAAGTAAAGCCACACTTGAAGATCAGATTTATTGCTCTGCAGCCTAGAATTTTTCCAGTAAGTAATTTTAAAGAATCACCAGCATGTCCCACAGAAAAACCTTTTAGAATTACATGCTCCACTCTCTATACCCTTACTGCTCCACTGCTCAGCCCTCAGAGTTTCTCATGTGTGATTTTATTTATTTATCAACTTGGAAGTCATCACCGCAACATTAAATAAGAAAGAAACGTGAGTCAAGGAAAAATGGCAACATAGTGCCCTCAAAAACAACCCAGGAATCAGTGCTTGCCTGTGTTATTTAAGAGGGCCTCTAAAAGCTGTTATTAAAATGACAGAGTCACCCTGGTCAGATCAGCTTAGATTAAATACTCTCCAGTCAATTATTTTTTTCTAATTTTGAGACCAGAAATCTCTCTTCAATTGGAAAAATCACGCTGCTTGATTCTCCCTTGTGGCCCATCACCCAATTATTCAAAATCTGCACTAGAAAATAGCAAATACTGTTGCTGATAATGCACATAGCAGGAGGGAATCCAGGTCTTTGCACAAGTGGTACTGGTGTTGCAGCACTGACAGTCCTACTTGTCCTGAGTCAGCAAGACCAGCAGAAACACCTGAAGGACACAGGGGGAGCATGTCTGTTGAGTAAGAGCTGCTTTTTACAGTAACTTCTCTGACCATAACCACATTTCAAATTGAATTTTGAAACATTTATTTTGTACACTCCAGCTGCCAGCATAAAGCAGCAAGTGTTTTTTGTTTCACCAAAGAGTGAGTTGTGAGGTTCAGATCCAGAGCTGAACTTCACTGGTGTCTGGGGGTATGTAAAACCACTTCTATCGGGCCAGCATATCCTTAGACTACCCGTCCCAGCCCAAGGGGAATTTTACAAATAAGATAAACCCAGTTTTAATAAAATAAAGCCAATTACTGCTTTTCAGATGATTCTTTCTTTTAAAAAGGTTGTGAATGAATAGTCATCAAAATATTGGAAGAACTGAGCCTGAAAAACATTCTTCTGCCAGAAACATGTGGCCATTTCTACACTGAAAATACCTGTCTATGCACCATTTAAGCTTAAGTTACAAGCACTGCCCAAACGAGATAAACTGTCTTGTTACACATTAACTTGCTGTCCTGAGCAAAAAAAAACCCACAACTTCTGGTTTGCATCTCAGCTGGAAAATTTTGGTGAACTCCAGTTAATTCTTAATCCTGTTGAAATCTGTTCAAATAACTTGATTAATCATTTCAACTTTTTGTGTGCTGCTGGTAGCACTGAGAAGTAACATGCTGATTAAGTACTGTGTCAAAAATCATGGCTTCAGCAAGGATTAACAGAAACCCTCAACTAGGGTGAACTAAACCAGCTTTTAAGATACCTCTAATGCTGCAAACTTTAACAAAACAAAACCCAGACAAGGCTCACATGTATAGTAACTGCACAGACACATTTTTATTCACTCACACCTTCTGGTACTTCTTCCTTGAAGTTCCTTTTCTACTTGAAAAACAAAACCCCAAGTACATTTGTGGATTGACAGACAGGACTTGTGTATGTGACAGCCTTCCAGGCAGGCACAAACCTGTAAGAAAGTGTATGAGAGGACAGAGGCAGAAATAGTTGAAGGTTCCTGGAATGGACTGCGATAGAGCTGGGTCCCTTGCCAAAGAGCCGCTGATGCGAACTTCACAAGTACAATGTATGTGACTGTGACAAGCCCCAAGCTCAGGACATTTTGAGCTCCCTGGCTATGAATGCAAGTCTTTTGAAAATCCTTCCTTGGCTAAACAGCCTCAGAAGCCAGCCCATAACTGGGAGGCAGGGACCGAATCAAACAGAGGGTAGGAAGGGGTACTGCTGCAGGCTTCTGACAGCATAGCCTGCTCTCACTGCAGCCCCACACTTAAACCACCCCAGGAGTGCAGGCTGGTGCCACTGCTCATGGTCTCAAAGCCATTGAAATGCCAGAATAGTATACAACAGTAACTAACTATCAGGCTTTTGGAAAGGCAAACCTTTGTGGCTCATCTGCATGAGTGCAACCACAGTAGCTGCAGCTCAGCTCCTCAAGCTCTGGGAAGCAATAGATGCCCGTAATAGCAGTATGTAGGTCAGCAACTACTAGTTAGCTTTAATTGCAGACAGCAGCTCCGTTACTGCAGCAGCAAGGGCTTACACCCTCTGCTTAGAGACATAGATAATCAACTCCAGGCTGCTTTAAATGCTTATACACACAGCAATTGCAGCCATTTTACATTCTCTGACTGCTGGTAGCACTTATTTTCCCCAAAATTTGCCTTTCTGATTTGAAAACTGTATTTTGCATCCTGTTGAACCAGACCTGGCCCTGGCATAAAGTGAGCTCAGTCACAAGGCAGTGCCATTAGCCATACCCATGATAGCTGTCAATGGGGAGTTTTCTACTGACTGTTGCGTGCAGTTTAACACTTGCTAGAACACTTACATTTGCATCTTGTAGCAGCCAAGTTGCAAACATTGAAATTGCTGATAGAAATACTTCATGTTTTCAATAACCAGAGAAAAGTGAACATTTGGTAAACAAAACCAACTGCAATTAGCTTTAAAAAGACAGACCCAAACAACTGTGACTGACCTGATTAAAGTACAACAAACTCAGAGTTGACCCGGTGTAACCCGGTAAAGTACTTCTCAGTGAGTCATTCTTCACATTTTATCAGAACAGAATCTACAGGAATGGTCTGTTCATGGTTGCTGGGCTGAGTTTTTTTTTTTTCCCCTTCCTACAGCTAGAAAATCTTTAAATGAACTTGCTCCATGACTAAATGTAGACAGGAATAAAGGGTGGAAATAAAGCCAGCTTGATCCACATGCTCTCTACGGTGAGAAACTGCCTAATTGGCATGTGGAATACATCAAAGCAGCCCACAGGTCCCCCATTTGCTAGAGGTCTCATATCTTGGCTTACTCCAAAATGCCGCTCTTACCATTACCAATTGGAGAGAAGAGCAAACCTCCTAAAAGGGCAGAGTCAGCCCCCAAAAAATCCTTCGGCTATTAACCCCCATGTAATACTCCTGCTATGGAGGGCACACACATTCCTTCTAGAGGCTGATTTTCTAAAGCACTTCTTTTATGAAGCTTTTGTGGGATGTTTTAAAGCAGAGCCCTACACAGCCCAAGGTAACCCACATCAGAACTAAGGCTGCAGGCTGCTGCAGCACTACCCACTCACAAGAAGGGCTGGCTGGAAGCTGCTGGCATCCTGGGGAGCAGAAATGCTTGCCTGAAATCCTCCTCCACAATCCACAACTGCCCCATCACTTCCTTTCTGCCTCAGATAGGGCTGTGCAGGTAACAGGAATGACTTTCTGTCTGGGCAGACACTGGCCTCCTGCTGGTGTCCCTCCCTAAAGGGCAGCTGGTAGCATTTCTGCTCCTGCTGCTCTTCTCACCTTTTCCAGGTTAGAGTCTGCAGGAGATGTGGCAGTTTATTTTTCCCGTAACCAGCTTGAACAAAGAAGTGACATAGACTTTAGCTGAATGGATTGCAGATGGTATGTGCTGCTTTACAGCTAGCATCTGCATTTAGAAAGCAGATAATGAGAAAACAATTTCTGTTAGTAGTTTAACCCTAAGTAACCGTATCTTCAAATAAAGACTCCAACCTCAAGGCTCTGACTCATTATAATACACGACACAGATAACTACAATGATTAGACATAAGAGTTCATCACTGATCCTAATGGACTACAGCCAGCAAAACTCATCATTTTACTCAGATCCATATTTTAAGACATTAAAAAAAAGTGGTTTATCTAACTTTAAAAATATAATTAAGTTTTCTACATATACTAGGTACTTGATGTAAATCAACATGAGTTATCACAGCATGACTTGACAGTCTGGATCATCAAGATATGCTAGGATCTATAGGAGTGTTAAACTGAATTTTTATAATTCTAAGGGGGAAAAAAATGATTAATTTTACAAATGAAAAAAAATCTTTTCTAAACCTGCTGTTTTAAACATAGATTTATAACCCCAGAGAGTGAAAGCCCAAATGAACTCAGAGATTTATACCATACCTTTAACTTCAACTGATTCAGGATCTATTAGCAGCAGAAATTTGAATTCTACATAATAATATCCTTTCTCAGAAACCATAGCCAAATGCTGTCAAATGCTGAAAGCTATGAAATGACTTACTTGGTATAAAGTGGCATGACAAGGTCCAGGATCTCATCCACCCAGTTCATACCAGCATGGTGCCTCTATCTCAGCAGAGAGGGGCTTTGTGGCTCTCGCAGAAAGTCTCCATGTTCACGATTAGCTATCAAGTTTTTACTATTCACATTTTTCTTTGTATATAACAACCTTTATCACTTTCTGAAATATATGAACACTATATTTACAGTGTTCATCCAACCCATGATCATTTATCTATTTCTTCTTCAGTGAAAATCTATCTTAAGTATAGAATTTAAAGCTTAGCTTCCTATTTTCCATGCACTTTCTGCTAGACATTTAAAATTATTGTTTACATGCTCCTTGCAGATCTTGACAGAACTGTTTTGTTACAAACTTAACATTGGTACAAGTTACATGAAATGCCGGCTGAGCCTGTTCAGAGCATAAAATGATTTTTATAGTCCAGGGGCTGAACTCTGACCTGGTTAGCAACAGTGAAAATTCAGGCTAATTCCACCAAATACGAAGAGAATATGGTGTATTTACTTCAGTGTAAATGAAGCGGGAGTTTGGCCTCATGCAGATACTTCTTTTGTTGTTTGGAAGCCACAACAGTTTGAGTAAACAGTAAGAGGGAACAAAGCCTCCACGGTTTCTGCCTTTACTCAACAGATTTCAAGGACAAAGGTAAGCCTGTCTCTCGAAGACCCTAAGCTGCATGCGCTCAGTTTATTCGTCACTGAAATACAAAGACAAGAGTTCTGAAAGGCAATTAAAATTCACCAAAACTGCTGTTGAACCTGGAAGAAACCTGTTAATTCTAGCCCCTTATATTTTTCGATTTCTGATTCATAAAAGATGTAGACAAATGTCACAGACTCAGTAACTTACATAATGTAGCATTCTTGCTCAGTGCAATTTGCTTTGATAAAATCTGGCATTTACGTCAATCTAAATTGGGTTCCCACCAATGCATCTCTGTCAACAAAACAATATGGACTTCGATCTATATTACAGGGTCTGAAAATCATCGAATCATAGAATAGTTCGGGTTGGTAAGGACCTTAAGATCATCCAGTTCCAGCCCCCCTGCCATGGGCAGGAACGCCTCACACTAAACCATGTCACCCAAGTCTCTCTCCAACCTGGCCTTGAACACCGCCAGGGATGGAGCATTCACAACCTCCCTGGGCAACCCATTCCAGTGCCTCACCACCCTTACAGTAAAGAACTTCTTCCTCATATCCAATCTAAACTTCCCCTGTTTAAGTTTGAACTCATTACCCCTTGTCCTGTCACTACAGTCCCTAACAAAGAGTCCATCCCCAGCATCCCTATAGGCCCCCTTCAGATACTGGAAGGCTGCTATGAGGTCTCCACGCAGCCTTCTCTTCTCCAAGCTGAACAGCCCCAACTTTCTCAGCCCATCTTCATACGGGAGGTGCTCCAGTCCCCTGATCATCCTCATGGCCTCCTCTGAACTTGTTCCAACAGTTCCATGTCCTTTTAACGCTGAGGACACCAGAACTGTACACAATACTCCAAGTGAGGTCTCACGAGAGCAGAGTAGAGGGGCAGGATCACCTCCCTCAACCTGATCACCTGAGGCTCTGTTTCAGCATCTTTTTCCTTTAATCTGTGTTCTGTTTAAAGTTGATTCCTAGAATTATCTGCGATACTGCCATGTAATGATACAACAGTCAGTGTAAGCAATGGGGTACACACCCTCTGTTTTCTTAATCCATTTCTTAAGTTTTAGTACCAGTTGTGAACCACTTTTACTTGAATGAGGTCCTGAGAGCCAAACTCTGGCCTCTGATTCATATCATTTGGACAACATGCAGGATGTGTGAGAAGAAAAGCTTTATTGAGCATAACAGGTTGCCAGAGCTCTTGAGTCAGGCTGCTGGCCGTGTCAGCCACGAGACTCAGTCTTATTCCTGACTTCCTCACAACACCTTTACTGCTCCTAAAACACAGCTTCTCTTCCACTGCTTGGCCTGGGGGAAAGTTCTGGCTTAACTGGGTCTTGAGGAAGCTACCCAGGAGGTACCTACACCCGCCTGGTAGCAGGACTGCTTGCCTGCTGTGCCAGGACACAGCACTCAACACTGGCTACCCTGGGACCAAAGAGGACCCTGGTCATTTTTGGCTAATTGCTTGGCTTGCCACACATGCCAACCATTATTATACATGTTTGTCTGTTTGTATTCTGGGCAGAATTCCCCACTGCATTTCTTCACTGTTATTCCACTGCAATAAGTAAAGCCAAATTAGAACAAAACTGGAGTAATACTGTTGTGAAATCGGGCTTGCTGCCTTCTAGCACACTTTAGACACCACTGAGAGCTCCCATTTTGTACCATTTATAAATTCTCCTCTCACTCTTTACAGGAAACCTTGGTTCTCAAGCTGCAAGCCTGGCACTAGTAAAAGTGAATCATTCCATTTTGTTGGGAATAATTAATGATGTGGTACCAAAGTGACTTTTATTATTATTTGTAATGCAGTCAGGCCTGGGTGGCCTCTGGCCCAGACGAGTGGCCCACTGTGGAAAAGTTGTACAGTGACAGGACAAAAGGCAGTCAGCTATCCCTGCCATTGCTAAAGGTCAGAACTTCTACACAGACCATGCAAACAATTTGGGGGAATTTAGCTGTTGATAAGGTACCTCAGTGATAAAACAAAAGTCATTATCACTTAGCGTGCCCACAGCACTATTAAACACAGAACTCAAAACCTGTAGAGGGAGGAAATGGTTGCAGTTTCCATTTTTACATTCAGAGGAACTGAGGGACAGGGGGAGAGAGACAGTCCCAGCACAACTCATGCTGAGCCCCAGTATCTCTTGGCACAGCGTCAGTTACCCCTGCTTCCTGGCCAACCAACAGCAGCAGGCACTGGTAACACTGGGAGCACTGATAATACCTGATATCTGGAAAACACCCACCAATTTCTGGAATTCAAAACAATAGTTTCTGATAATTCAAACACAATTTACATTATGACTTGGTAACCACAGCGTTATCGTAGGCTTCCATGGTAAGCAGATACCACTCCAGCAAAGTGACTATGCAAATCTCGCACTATGTACTTCCACAAGAGACCTCAATGAGCAACACACCAAAAAAAGACAGAATAAACCACAGACAAGTCAGGAAAAAAAAGCCATCTAATCATTAATCCACAGTTTTCTGCCCAAAGAGAATGGAAACCAGTCCTCACATTAAAAGCTATTCAAATCTAGCAAGTTCTGTTTGCTGCAGCATCTACACAGGGTTTAAAACTCCACCGATTTGCCTGCTTAGAAGAGAAAAAAATGTGAATCATATGCTCCACAATAACCCTGGAGATGTGACTCTTCCTTAACGCTCATCTGTGCCTCGTGGTCATCATTTTGCCAAAAGACTAACCAGCAGTAAACTTTTTGAACTTTCAAGACCAACCAGCACTGAACTTGAAATGCTCTAGGCCTTCAACATCTGAAGATTTGAGATGGTTCCCTGTGGTCTTCATTAAGGTCTCCACTTTGTGACAAAGTTTTTCAGTAACTTCTCCATTCAGGCACATACATAGATCTTAATCTGAAGGCTGTGAGCTTTCCTCAGGTCAGATCCCTGGGCTGCAAACTAAACTGTAGCCAAGTATTTCTGTGCGGTGAGGGCATGCCATAGAGCATGTCTAGTTATATCCTGCGCTAAGGGAAAAACAGCAGCTTAAACAATCTGGCTTGTACTTTAGAATAATTTTAAAACCCCATAATAATGGTTTTCTATGCATAGATTGCAGAAAATGATACTTTTATCAATAAAAAAGAAAAAAGTAGTATGAACATTTTCAGCTGTTCAAAGTCAAATGTCGTTTTTAAGCATTTACCTCTTTGGAGATTCCAGCTTAAGGGTAACAGGAATAGAATGTGCAACATGCAGAAACTGAATCACTTCAGATGAAAAAGAGGTCATCTTTAAGGCACTAGCATCTAATTCCATGGGTTTTTTTTGTTTATGACTAAATTCAAGGGTCATCTAGAATACCCTGCACTTCAGAGCTAATGTCCTCTGAAGTCAAGTAGCCTTGGTATTCTGGGGTTACTTGCAAGTAAGAGTTATGATTGCCTTTGTGAGATGTTACCTTGCAGGCAGCTGAACAGCATGTATGTGTGGCCATTACACCTCTCCGAGTTTCAGCAGCTATTCGTTGCACGCCAGCATCTTTGAGACCTCTCTGGTTTGCCCCTTGCAATCAGGACCAGCCACCCTCGATCTCACAAAATGCTTTAAAGGCAGCCACATAAAAATTGTGTGTCCAGCAGTTCCCAGAGGGCTGAGAGACCTATTTCCTTCCCTTTTCCCCCCACCTGACACAAGTCTGGTTACTCCACAGGCTAGGAGAGCTACAACCGAGCTCTGAGTACCAGTTAACTCCTCATATACCAGCACCAATATAAAAGTTTTGGTGTGCTATGCTCTCATCTGATGGCATCTCGACACAGATGTGCATGCTAGCCAAGACAACAGAGAAGAAATCAGTCTTTAAGCCTTGCAAATCATCAGCCAACACATGTTCAAACCAGAGCATTAAATATGTTGGGGTTTGCATCACTCCAAATAAATCCAGCCTTCGCTTTACCAACAATTTTGTCTAACTGAAAAGGAACTTCTCACTCCCCTTTTGCTGCCCCAGGTGTATTAATTTTACAAGCAGGCTGGAGCCGACTTTCCATCCCCCATTTGAGTGGAAGCTTTAGTACAAATACTACATTCTTCGGGCCCAAAGGGAAATGCTTGCTGCCTGCACTTTAACAGTTGAGCTGCACGGCACTCTGGGAGACTTAAATATGGCACAGTAGTTCTATTGTTTAATATTATTAAAACTGCTTGCTCTCTTGTGATTCTGCAAGATCCTGGAGTATAGCAATAAGCACTAATCTGTTTCGTATCTACCAGCTAGTTCTCTTCTTTCTAGTGGATATGGTAGTTTTATTTTAGAGATGACTACAGACATATCAAGATACAACAGATCTCCATCATTGCCACTTTTAGTTTTTCTTTACACACATGAACTTCCATGACAGTTTTCTTTGAACCATCTGAATTTGAGCAGCCTGACTAAAAGGAAGTTCCAGTCTATCAGGAAAATTTCCAATTCCTTTATGTCAAACAAACTGTCATGGCCCTATCTACCAATACTGTAATTGCCATAAACAGACCAAGCAAAGCACAAAAAGTACAGCACAAAAATAGCATAAACCACCCAGTGGATCTGCTAGGCTTCCTAGAAGGCCTCTATTTTGTCCTAAGTCTCCATTTGTTAAGGAACAAACTTGCTTTTTCTATTGTTATGAATAACCCATTGTTTGCACAGGCACAGTTCAGGCTTTACTGATCATAGTAATTTTTATTCTCTCCTGCCATCCATCATCACAAAAGCAACATTTCCCAAGCAGTGTCAAATGACCTGCAGCAAACTGCTGTCAGATCACAGCTGAGCAGGCAGCAAGCTGAGATTTCCCCTCCTGACCAACTCAGAACTGCACATGAGCTCCTGTTATTGCTATTTTATCTTACACATCTCCAGTCTTCACATTATGTGGGCATCCTGGATGGGCCAGCTGATTTTAGTCCCCTGAGACTGGATACTGACAGTATGGAGCTGCCTCCTTCCCCAATTCTTCCAGCCATCTGCTGCACACAACAGCTTTACATAGCTTACTCAGGTGTCTGGGAACCTGCTGGACACCATTGGCATGTGGTGCTCTGTATGGTCCAAAAGTCTGCTCTGCCCACCTTATGTAAGAACAAATTTACTTGTGCTCTGTCCAGTATCTTGCTTGGGAACTGCTCTAAAAGGCAGCAAAGATGCAGTCTCCAAGATGTGATTTCACAGGTAGAATAAATGCCAAGTCAGTGGGACAGAGGCCAGTACAGTGAAACATTCCATACTGGTAATAAACATTTCAGTATTTTTATTTATTGAATGCAGGTTTCCCAGGATGACTGCAACCATCTACTGACACTTGAGAAAACCAAAAGAGAGGTTCTTGGCATGCAAGCCTTTTCTAAATAGAGAACTTTGTCTCCAATAAATGAAGACTCGAGATTGCAAGAATATTCAAGAGGTCTTCTTAAAAACTACAAGAAGTTTACAGTAGTGCGTCCTTTTTTTCACCCTAAGGTTTAGCATTAATTTTGCTTGTTCACACCAATGACCAATCCAACAGGTTAACTCCAGGCTTTATCATAAGGAGGAAAACAGACAAATGGATTCCAGGTCTGGGGATTCCTTCTTTCTTTTGACTACTCTGAACTTCACTGGCCAAGGGGATGACTGACTGGTTTACTCCAATACAGATGCCTCTTCATTTCTGACGACCTACAGGGTAGTTTGAAACCTGACACTAGTTTGCTGCTCAGTCTGGTTCAGTAACAGTGCTTCTGCCAGCCCACAGACTCATTAGGTATTACATGCTCCATAGATGGGATCACTCTTTTTCCTTCAGTAGAACCTTTCTACAGTTATGCCAATCCCCCTAAACTCTGCATGTCTTTAATGAAGTGGGGATTTCATTATTATCAGAATTGCAATTAAGTAGAATTTGATGCAGCAAAGCAACTTTGCACTCTGATTTTCTTGTAAACAGAATTTCACTCTATCTGTATTTGTGGTAAGCACACTCCGTTTTATTTAACTTAGAAAAAAAATCCATTTGAAAAAATAACTATACTATTATATATAGTATATACAAAGCAATCTCTGCACATTCTGCCTACAAGTAGCAATTCCTTTACAAAAGAACTGCTGAATACGCCAAAGAAGACACTGCTGCTATAAAATGAATGATTAGCATGATTTTCTCTCTAGAAATACACAAGCAACCTATATGTTGCCACCTCCTAGTGAAGTTTCACGGGGTTAAGCTGTGGCAATCAAGGTCTCAGCAGAGCAGTCTCCCATGAGGCAGCCCTTTAATAAACAACTCATCAGCAAGGAAGCCCATAAGGCACTCTGCCACTGTAGTCATTAACTGGGAAACAAATCCTTCTGGGTATCAAATACCCACTCAAGATGAAATCCCGCCCACTGTAAAGTTCATTGACATGAGTACTGTGTAGATACACTCTCTCCAGGTACACTCCAATAAAGTACAAGGACCATAATTATGCAGATAGTAATCTATAGATGTCAAATAGCCTCATATAAATTATTGAGATTTCCAGGAAAGAGAGACATTATCTGAGATACTTGCATTAGATAGTTTTTACCAGTTGTATGATGGCAGTGAACTTTCACAGACAGTCTTGATGCAGTTACAAAGTTTGAAGGAAACTTCTGTAACATGAAGGGATAAGAACATGGGGTTAAGCAGAAAAGATAGGAAAACATGGGATAGATCTGTAATTTGAACATGTGTGTTCACCTGCAAGCTGCACAGTCAGATAAATGCTGTATAAAACCATGAACACATACGAGCAGTCAGCTAGCAGCGGTTAAAAGGTGCATTTGGCTCAGCAGATGTGGACATTGCATGTGTCGTTTGGACAGCGATTTTGAAACAATGCTTGTCTTCCCGTAATGTGGGTAGAATGTCAGGAAATCTTTTTCAGAAGCTTTATCAGCCTCCTCAAGTCACAAGTCCTCAGACCCTACCTACAGTGGGCCCTTCCACAGGGGTGTATGAGCACCAGAGCACTGCATGTGATCTTTGAAATACACAGGTTCTCTGCTCCTCACAGCAAGGACTTAAAATGTGAGCAGAGCAGAGTCAAGAGTAGTGAAGTTTCTCCAATATTAGGAGCACCTTCTGCACAATTTATTGACACCTAAATCTATCCCGCTCATCTGAAAAGGTCTGATGTTGTAGCTGAGAGTTGCACACGTGTCCTTGTGACAGGAATTGTGCTGGAGCTGTGCGCACACGAGGAGCCTGGGCCACTCTGTCACATGCCACAGAGCTCATAGTGCATCATTTAGTTGGGCAGCAATATCCTCATTTCACTTGGATAACGATGAATTAGAAAATGCAGCTACATGGAAGATAGAGGCTCCACTTAGTCGTTATATAATGAAACGGTGTCAATCTATGCAAAGAAAACTGGCATCCACCCCAAACCCATCTCTCGAGACGGAAATTCTGGCATCTGACAAGATGAAGCTCATTTATTCTGTTTTGTAACTATCTGAGACATGTTTCCACCCTGAACATTTTTGCATTCTCACTCTGCTGGTTTTTCTAAGAAGGATGCAATGGGCTTAGGCCTTCTGCCGCAAGCGCGAAAGCTTTACGCCAAAGAACAAACAAGAAAAAATAGCCATTAAAGTGCTGTCTGGCGACACCAGTAATAAGTTCACAGTCACCATTTCCTTCTTCCTCCCCTGCACCAAGTGTTTCTTCCCAGACAGTAATCCAGACTGCTGATAGCTCTGGCAGGGAGCTTTTACCAGAAATTTTAGCAGGAAATGTTAATTTGCAAGCCTCGGTGTCTTCCCCAGGGGAAGACACACGTATCTGCAACACCACACCACAGGGCCTCAGAGCTCCTCAGACCTGCCTGCAGCACACAAGAGAAATCCCTCTGTATCTCTAGCAAAGCTGAGTAAAAACCAAACTGTGCTCATTTATTTTCTTTTGCCTTTTCCCCCTAAGCAACGAAATACTACAAGAACATCCAAAGCAAACAGAAAAATTCTATTAATGAAATATCCAAGCTAGTGCAGTTCCATGGCGTAATTCCGAGCTCAGCTGGATTTCTAGGACATAGATCCTTGCTGGAAATTTATAAAACAAAACCATTGCTATGTGTAAAAGTCCCTCTGCATTTCTATATACCAGTTTAGTGGTAAAGATAGCCTGTGTGAAACAGTAAATATAACACATACATTACAGATAAATTCAATATCAGGGATAAATAGTTTTCTAGTATAAAGTCTAATGTCTCATGTAGCAGACAAAGATAAGACATACTCACTTTATTAACAGTTCCAATTAAGCTGCAGTAAAACTACAGGTCACTTGGAGAATTGAAAAATATAAATAAACCTATAAATTCATCAAAGTTTGATGTAGATTGAACCCTTGAATCAGACAGATCACCTGATTTCTTTTTCTTCCTCTATGAACTTCAAACATACAGATGTAATTACTTACTTACAGATGTAAGAGAGAACAGTGTCCTCGATTAGGAAAGCTTTTATCAATCATGAGAAGTTTCATTTGACTTGTTTTATGCGTTTGCATGCTCCTTTGAGCCAGGACAAATGTTCTTACCACATTCATATTTATGTGGTTAGCAGATTTTTCTGCATGTCTTTTGTCTTTATCCTCTAAAGACAAAACAAATGGTGTGCTGCTAAATGTTGAACTTTGCAACTTTAGTACTATGTTGAGACCAGAATATATTTTGACTAACTCTGTGAGCCACTAACATGTACAGTCTAAGCATCTATCATGGAACACAAAAGTACTACTTTTTTCTTCACTACTTAATTTGAACCAGTATGTCGAACTCTGGATGACACTGAATATACTACGAGATGTAAAATTTTATCCAGTTGTACTTTGTAATCTAATTTTTCTAAGCACATTCAACTGTATTCCAACAAAATAAACCTTCTGTGAAACAGCAGGAAAATATTAGAGGTGGCATCAAACCACTACTCTATTAAACATAAATTACTCACAGTATGTTCCCCACAAAACAGAGTAACAAAATTTGCAGGCCACAGTATGAGGTTGTACCCAGAAATACTTTCCAGATGAAGCAAGCAAGATTTGCAGTGGTTTCGTGACACAATTGACAATTTCCTACTATCGGAAGAGCAATTCTCTAGTGCATTTGCTCCCTTCTTGCACACCTCCTGTTCTGAGTTCAGTGAGCAATGACAGCTAAAAAGAGCACTCATACAAACAGAAGGTCCATCTCGGCTCTCTGTCTCCTTCCATCTCTGTGCAGCTGGCCTTGAGTGCTGAACAGCTGATCACCTGTGAATCATTTCACCAGACAATTCTAACTCATTGCGCACCAAGCGTGTGTGGCATTTCAGCCCATGCCCCCTCTTTATTCTTAAATAACACAACCCGGACACTGCTACTGATATACTCTTTGGGAAGAAAGTAAAGTATGGCTTGTTTGAACCACAAACTAGTAGTACTTACAGCATTTAAGATTGATTTGCTTGTTTTACAAGAGAAACATGCCTATTTGGGAATAATATTTTGCTGATACCGTCAACATGGAACTACGGATGCCTCAATTCCTATCCCACATATTACATTCCTACTTCAGACTGCATTTTAAGATAGAATTTCACAGTGTTAATGGCAATTTAGTAACTTGACTGATGATTTTGCTTTGCAATTCTCTTTCATATTTTTAGCCCATTCTATGATTTTTAAATCTGCATGGTATAGAGAGTTACCAGAACCACCATCCGACTGGCTTGCTATTTTTTCTAGAGTAAGAAGAATCTTTTGGCTCTGCTAGTCAATAAAAAACACTTCTTCTCCCAAGTTCAACTTGGAGAATTTAGTTACAGCCTTTACAAGGAGCACTATGCAAATCAGTGTTTCCCACATAAGCAGTTGTTCACAGTCTGCAGCAAGAAACACCTTCTGGTAAGTACAGACCTATTTTTTACAGTACATGATAACATATTTCCTTCTTGAAATGTTCCATTATTTCCAGTATTTCTGTCATACAAGATTATTTTTATTTTCTTTTTAATCTAGTGATGACTGTTCCATCACTGCAGTGACTAACAGCCGTTTTCTCAACACAACTCTCCCAGTCTCATCTGGAACTCTCCCAGTTTCATCTGGTTGGAAAAACTGCATCCCTTTGACTGCAAGCCACTGTCAATGGTGAGAGCATTCATTTCACTCTCTGTTCTGTCATCTAACACAAGACTGAACAACTGGAACCTCAAGCTGGTTGTATCAGCACTCCAGGAGTCAGAGGCAAACATCTGGAATTTATTTGTTAGAAACAAATTGAATTACGTATTTTCAGGGGGTTTAGCTTGCACCTGTACTTACAAATCTCCATGAGGGCAAGTTATGAATAAATTTAATCAGGAGCAGGAGGCAGAAAGCTGATTCTGAGCCCTTCAGTTCAACCCCTGTCAATGGCCCCAGGAAGAAGGTCCATACTAAGATGCTCCTGGTCCTCTGGAGGTTAAGGAATGCACCATACTAGGCCTCTTGGGGGGCACCAAGCTTTCAGTGCAAACCTCCAGACAGCTCTGTAGAGCAGTTCGGATGGCAGAGCATGCTCTCTTCGTCCCCTCTCTCTGATGATGGTGTGCTCTATTCAGCCTTACAGTCCACACAGGCTACTGGGACTTTTGTCCACCTTTGCCACGGGGAAAATGTCGCCCTGAAAGTTCCTTCTGCTGTCTGTAACACCACAAATGGTTCAAACTTCAGCAGAAGCTGTGAAGGGGAATGGAAAAAATGACAAGAGGAATTTAAGAGAGCAGTACTGCAAACAGAGCAGTGATGTGGGGGGCAGAGGTCAAAAGAATCAAACACCACCACTATTATCTGATAGGAGGGCACAAAGGTACAGGATGAACCTCTGAAAATAAGTAGAGGAGGGAACAGGGAATACACAGAGAGGAAGACAGGCAGGGGAGAAACAAAGAGAGAGGAGGCCCTGCCAATTATTTGGATGAAGTGTTACCTTTGCCTAGGCACTGAACTCATTGTCTGCAGCCGTCTCCTTTCCTGCTTCTTTCCTGAGCCTCCCTATGCGCAGACAAGTGCTTGTTCCAAATCGGAAGGTGACTGATATGGGCAGGTCTACACTACAGTCAACTTCACTATTCTTACTTCTGCAGAGTACAAAGTTTTCACTGACTTTCAGTCTGTAGATTGAACACATCTTATCCAGCTTGGCAGCCTGTCTCAGGGAATATTCATATTTAGGGATTGGTATGACCGTAATGAGACAATCCCATTGAAAATGCAACCAAACACCTAGTGATGCAAAGCAAATTCACACAGGTATCCATGGCTGCAATGAACTGCATCCAGTTCATTACATACTGACTATGGGCCACATTAGGGATGCAGGATGCTGGAAGAACAGGAACTCTGTACTGGGCAGGAACCAGTTACATTCCCTTCTGATCATAAAAGAAGATACTGAGAAAAACAGCTTTTTTTTTTCATTTCTGCACAGACCCAGGCATGAAGAAGTCAGAAAAGACAAAGAGAACTCAGCATTTCAATGAAGTGACAGACCACATGCTCCACACTCAGTACTTCACACACTCAAGCTATTTTCAGTTACTGAAAACATTACTGGGACAGTGTAGTGAAACTGAATTTAGCAGAGAAAGGCACTAGGCAAAATGTTCTGGCTTAAACTTTAAAAATAAGATGAACTTAACTGCCCCAATGGTGAGTCAGTTCCTTATATACCTCTCCAGCATACCCTGTTGGTCTGTCATCAGATGTTCCCTGACTTCTTCGCTGCTCTGCAGGGCAAATCCAAATGTTCTGAACTGCATTCTTTTTCCTCTTTCTGCTTGGTTGCAGTTGCCTGGTTTGGTTTTTTGTTTCATTGGGTTTTGCTTGTTTGTTTGTTGTTTTAATGAAGGACCTTAGAAGATTTCTTACAAGAACTGCTTTCATGAAGCGATCAACTGCTCTTTGCCAAACACACAAGCTCTTTGGAGAAAGGAAAAATAGGGTTTGGAGATGAAGTAACTCTGGGGAGAGCCATCTGGAGTATGCCATGACAGACCTACAGAAGAGGTAGAGCTCAACAGCTGTAAGACATAGTCCACAAAACCCCATCAGTTCAAACTGTATTAGTACTGTACAGTAATAGCAAGAGAGCAGTAAGAAGTTATGTTGTACTTCTTAGGGCACTAGTGAGACATTTTTCTTGATGGTGGGAATCATCCAAGTCTATTACTGTAGGCTCTCAGCAGCTCTGAGAAAACTGGGAGCTAATGATGATCTTAACTGAATTGAAACTCTTAAAACGGCTTCTCATATCATATAAAGACTCATCACTGTATTTATAATGTCCTGAGCTGTAGGCATAAAGAACACTGCAAATAAGATGAACTAATGAAGACTCAAGTACCATAGGGCAAAAAGCAAGTCCTGTGAAACCACCACAAGGTGGTTCCTTTTTTGCAATATGGATGGCTATGGATGACAGGGGACTAGCATGATGATGATGATGATGGTGATGTTAGTATTATTGACTAGAGCTGCCTCAAGCCTTGTCTGGAAAACCTGTTGAACTGAGGTCTGCTCTGCTCATCACTGGTTCTTGTCCAAGTGGAAGTTAATAACCCTGTGGCACTGGCCAAAAACCAAGCAAACCAAAAATGTGAGGGGATCAGACCCCTGGCAGAGTTTCAGTACTCCTGAGCTCATCAACCAGACTGCTATGCTAGCTAGCCGAGGAACTAATGATGGACGCATTGTTGACAGTTCCTCTGTCTACAGAATTACAGCATTAGCAGCTTCACAGTCAACAGCTTGCAGAATGTTTTGCAATACCTGGATGGAAGTGTTTTCACACATACATCATACAGCACCACATTATAAACTATTTCAGGCTGCTTTCAGGAAGATATGAAAACACACTAGTGGGGAAAAAAATAATTCAGAAGCCATTAAAAAAAACCCCACAACCTGAAACAAATATGGGGTTTTATCACTGCTTGATATTTAAATTGTCAGCTTTATCCTCATGGTAAGTAGGCAGCTCTCGTTCACAACTGAATACCTACTTTATTTATTTAGCTACGCTGCATTTAACCTTACATCCTGTCTGCTGGGTGCATCCGGCCCCACAGACCTCCATGCAGCAAAGCGTTAGCATGAGGTGGGGGAGCTACTTTCCACAAGCCAAAAAACAGGAAATTTGATGACATTGTTCAGTGAGCAGACGTCAGCAGAGAGTGATACAAAAGAGTAAACAACTTCCTAGCAGCAGCAGACAAATGGGCCGGAACTACTGGAATCCTGTGATGTCTGGTGTGCTTTGCATGAAAATGAATGTCTCAATGAAACAGGGAGAGAGCTTTGGCTGATGCAGATTGGGGCTGCTCCCCAGATATCTAGGAACTACACCAATTTGGTCTGTTTAAGATTCGACTCCAAGTCTTTACCATTATGATCCTGAAAACATAATTTTTGATAATTCATATTGTTGATATTCCAAATATTTTGCAAATGTTCTCATTTTAAAACAGTTGATTTAAATAAAAATGATAATTAAGTAAACGGGAGACAGTGGCAGAAATGCAGGCTCCATTTCATTATGATCATACTACCATCAGTCTTACACATACATACCACATATATACACAATAATATATAATATTCTTGTTGAAATACTTCGATATGAAGGAAGCTCAGCACTCTGCTGGTGGAACCAAACAGTATGCATGACATCATCTTTCTGGATTTCTGTGTTTGCTTTGTGGAATCTGCTCTCATATTTTCCAGCTATGGGCAAACGTCAAATATGATCTGAAAAAATTACCTGTCAGCTAAGTGTATGATGACTCAAAGACAAGTTATAGCAGACAGAAGGGAAGCGTAGGGGAAGACATTTTTGCTCTAACTGAATGTCATTCTGCTTGTCTCTGTCCAATTTCAAGATCTCTTAACTGCAAGTAGCAACATTTGACCCCTGACGACAAATGTGGAGCTTCACTATTCATTCCAATCAACCAAATCAAGAAAATGTCACCCTCTGGAAAAACTCTCCTCCCCACTCATCTATTTGTAAGAGACCACTGAGCCATATCATCGTTCAAGTCCTCTTTGCCTGTTGAGCTATCCCTTTCAAAGTGATGTAAAGAATTAAGTCCTGTTCTAAACAAGTTAATTCTTAAATTCTCGACAAACTGTCCCATCAGGACCTTGGGAACCTTACAGAAAACACACAGGGATGTTCCCCAGGAGAATGCAATTTAGGAGGTACAATCCCAGCACTCTCCTCTCACCCAGGTATCCCCTCCTAGCCAAAATCTAAGGAGAACAGACTCTTAAGATGAAAATAAGCAGCTAAATTTAGAGCTGTTCATGAGACTGCCCTACTCTCAGTAACAGAGAGAGGGAACAACAGGAAAGAGCCAGATGCTTCTCAGCTCTCCTTGCCAAATTCTCCTCTCCTCGGAGACAAAAAATGTAGTATGTAATCCTGGGGAGGAAGACACACCAATAACCATGTCAACGCTGCAGTCAAATGAAAAGGCAAACATACTGGGCCAGATCTATCTGCAAAATAATTCTAGTGATATGAGCAGACTTTGTTCTTCCTAAATACTGGCAAGTAGCCACAGGCTAACAAATGGCTAGACAAAAATACATAAATAAAACCACACATCCAAAGAGCAACAAATGCCAATAAAAAACAGCAGGTCTACAAAAAAACCAAAACTGCTTCTTTCCTCACTCTACCTACACCAGGATTTTCCTGGTTTCAATTAATCTGTTATTTCAGCAGAGCATGACTTTGCACCAGTTCTGTGATTCTTCCCTAACTCTTTAGTTTGAATGTAAGAAGGGCTTAGAAGACAAACTCCTCTCTGAAGCTAATCAGTTTCAATCCTCCTCTATCTTTGATTACATGACAAGATTAAAAATACATACATCATTAGTAAAATCTTCCAAGAAAAAGCAAATCAGTCTGGAGTAACTCCAAAGTATTTACCAGAGAATGATATTCACCTGGGTGTGCAACAATGTCAAGAAGGTAATCTTGTCAGAAGACAGGTTTTCTGCAAAACTCACGTGGCTTCAGGATGGAAACATTATTTACCACAACTCCCTTTCCAACCTTCCACTCCACTAAGGCTTATGGCTAATACATGTCTAGGGAAAGAGACCTGGCTCTGACCTGCAGCAACAGTGATGATGGTGGTGTGACATGACCCGAGTGTCACATGTCTATGCAAGTCTGTCATTTACACGGCACACTTACTCAGGGCCTTCCATTGTTAAGCACTGATTTATATCAATAGAGGTGAACACGGTGACCAAAGGCAGACAGAATGTGGTTTTAAATAGAAATGAAACTATTGAATCCTATTGTGTGCAAGCACAGAAGCGAGAACACCATAGGAAGGGTGGGTGGCTGTGCTGAGCGATCTGCTGATAGAGGTTACTATCTCTTCTTGATAGGGTCTGGCAAAAAGGACAGTAACTCCTACAGGATTTCCCTCCCCGTTTTCAATGGTCTGAGGCCCCAGACTAGCAGGTATGACACAAAATACAAAATGTTTTCCAGTTATCTCTACAATGCCATACCACTGAGATTGATTTAGCAAGCCAAGCCACCGTTTGCAGCTTTTTCCTGTGCAGCTTAAGTAGAGAACTACTTTTAACTTTCTGTGCCTGGTGTATCCGTCATTATCACCTACGTTCAATTAATTTTTTATGCATGATTTTGTTCCATGGAAGTGTATTTTGAAATTTTACTTCTACAGGGCAGTATAAAAGCACCTTCTAATCAGATTAAACAAGTATCAGAAACCCAACCTAAGTTTATGGGGGAGTTAACTTGGAGACCACTAACTGTAGTATTCCCTATATTTTACACCTATTTTGAGTCACTTTACATTAAATTAGCAAATGGACTAAACTGAAATATTTTCTGATGTAAAAAGAGTACTTGTCAGGAAAAACAAGAGCTCCATGGGTTAGATGCACCTACCATTCGCCCATCCACAAAGGGGAATGTGTTTCTTACAGGATCACTGCACAGTGGTAAGCTTTGTTTCCGTAGAGATTTTGACATATGGCTCAAGTTAGACCTTAAATTAGAATATTCCTCTTTGAATTGAGAAATGATCTTTCTGTGCAAATGAATAGTGTATTCAACGTGAATAAAGCTTCTGCTATTGCACAGTTCGTCTTATCTACTGATGTCATTTCCTCTTAGCTGCTTCTGTAATATTAATAATCACCATACAGCCAAAGAGGTCATATACTAGGAATGTATACTTTAAAATTCTTCAACATTGCAGAGGAGTTTGAACAAAACAAAATCAAACCTATGTTTCTCGCTGAATGACTTGCAAGGAGATGGCTTTATGCCATTTAACGGTGGGCATAAAGAAACCTGCCTACTTCAGGGAAAAAAGACTCCAGGCTGCAAGAGAAATGCAAGAGTTGAACATAGAAAGGAAAATAACTAATGAAGAGTGAACCTAACCATACTTAAAAAGCAAAAAATGGTCTTGTACAAAGTAATCATGCTGATACAAGCAAAGGATCAGACAAAGATTTAATTCATGGGTTCAGGGTGTTTCTGATGCACTTCTTGATACGATAATTTTTGTCTAAAATGACTTTCAGCAGTGGCTTCTCTTTTCCTGAACAAAGTGGAGCAGCTTCCTGAACACAACATTTCAGCAGTCAGTTCCTAGCTGCACAGACACTTGAAGGATCCCCACTTACCTGCCCAGCTGAAAAGCAAGAAAGAAAAAATGCAGGTGTAGAAAAATTGATGTTTTTAAGGAGACTGATACCTTTTAAGGTAACTGCCTGCTATGAACATCTTGGAAAATCTCAGACTAAAAAGCTGGGGTATCATTTTTGTGGACATTCCTTCTTGGTGGGACATTCTTTCACATCTTTGATTTATAAAAATCCTTCATGTCACAATATATAATTCAGAATGAAGCATTTTTCTCCTTGAAAAAAAAAGAAAATCACTTTCTAGTAAAAAGCAACTGTTTCTGCACAAAAAATTCAGAAAGCAGATAGAATACTACATACAAAATGCAAATTTAAGGAGGAGACAAGTTCTAGGGTACACTGGAGTGAAGAGACATTAAGAGCAGAAAAATGACCTCTTGAGAAATGGTGTCAAAACATAGTAGCTGGGAGCTTTCACGATAGGCTGACAAAGAAAAACCATGAGTAAGATCTAGATAAAGATAGCAGTGATCCCTCACAATATTAAAGCAATAATTTCTTCACAAATATGGTGGGTTTATGGTTTTCTTTGGGTGAATATAGGTCTATGACACAGACGCTCTGCTCTTATGTGCTGGAAATAATTTTAAGTATTCTAGAGCATGGAAATACTCTTCTGGGAGAGGTCCAAACACTGATTTGACAAGGTCTAGAAACCAAATAGTTTTTGATACATGATTTTCTTCCTCATAGTACTTCAGCTTTATGTTCTCCCCGCAACATTTTCTTTATTTCGCCACTTGTAAGTGCCAATGTTACCAGGTCTAGAATTTCTTTAATGGATCTGAAAAGAATTGATCATTCCCTCAAAGGCAGAGTTCAGTTCCTGGGGCCATGTGACTGCATGAGAATGTGGTTTTCTTGGCAAAAAGGTTACTTCTGCCTCTTGCAGTTGCAGAAGAAAGTTTGAATCCCGAATGTTCAAACATCCAAATGTCAACAGAGAACCAAAATGTACTGGGAGTTAAAAGGAAAAAAAATAATTCCCAAGCTTAGTGCATTTTTTTTGTGTCTGGCATAGTGATTTTTAATCCCCTGGAGCTGTCAGTACTGCATTAGCACAGCAGAAACAGGTTACAACTGTTGCAGGACTTCGATCTGAGCAAGAAAGGCATTAAGTGGAAAGCAAAACAGGGTAAAAGGGCAAGAATCAGCCTGATTACATCCTGTGCCCAGAGTCAGACCCTCAGTCAATATTCAGACAGCTCTGTTCAGCACTCAATTCCCAAATACAGGACTGCCACTTTTCAAATGAGACACACAGCATTTTGATTATCACACATCTAATAATCTCAGATGGACAGAAGTAACTTGAGCTATCATGTATCATAAAGAAAGACCAAAGGCAGAAAGAGCTGGTTCTGTTGCATGCACTGGCAGAGCAGCAAACACAGAAACAAGTAAGCCAGAACAAAATGTAGCCAAAGCTGAAGGACCATCTTCACAGGGCGAAGAAGTCGGTCAATAATTTACACTACAAGAAAAGCTTATACTTTTATACTTTCACAGGGCAGAACACCCTACCACTGAGCTAGAAGGCCTCTGCAGAGGTTATCTAGATCATCGTCTGTCTCAAGGCAGGATTAATATAGTTATGTCACCCTTAACACATATTTGCCTAAGCTTCTCTTAAGCTCCATGATTCCCTCAGCAATCTACTGAATTGCTTCACTGTCCTGTTTGGAGGTTTTGCCAACTTACAAAACTATAATATTCTCTATAATTAAGGCTGAATATAATATTTCTTGCCCTATTCACCATGGAAATGAAAAATGTGCTATTGCCTCCCACTCTGTAGCAGCCTTTTCAGATCTGAAGACTGGTTAGTTTCTAGAAGGATTTATTTTCCTTTAAGTCAAACCATTTAAAACAAAAAAAAAAAAAAGGAAAAATCAACGCACACAAATAAAGGTTGCAAACATTGTTATGGTAGCTGTATAAGGTGCAATTTGTGAGCAGTAACTCAAAATAGTTTGAGCACAATTTAGGGCAAGGATTACAGAGGGATGCAGGCACATACAGATAAGCAGCTGGACACAGAAAATGCATCTGATGATCCTTACCAGTTGAATCCCGGTTTCTAAGAAATGCCTAGAGAGAGTACAGACCCTAACTTAAATGGAAAGAAACTATTCTATTGAAAACCAAAGCCATGCATCTCTACTGAGAAAGGACCATGCCCAGTGCAACACACAAACATGTCATATTAAAACTAAGAGAATTTTAAGTTAGGTTTGTGCATAAGTGCTTGCTGAATCATGGCTTGGTGGTGTACACAAGGAAGTTTATAATACACATTCATATTCAATCAGACAACCTAGACATTAGAGGAATTACATCTTGCTCTTAGGATTGCACTCGGACTGATTCTGTCAATCCCCAAAGAGAATTTCACTGTTTATTAGAACAGCTGGGATTAGCTATGTACTCTAGTAAAGACACTAGAAATCCTAGCAGGAGGGAACAATATAATTACATTTCTCATAGATATTTCAGAATGAAATACAAATCTCAGTGCCTACTGACATCTCCAGAGCACAAGAACTCACAAAAGCAGTTTTCATAGATTCATAAAAGGAAAGGGAAAAGCTTACTGGAAAACAACAGACTGGCCACACTTTTCTTACTTAATTTGAATGAGGCTCTGGCAAACCAGAAAGTATAAAGGAAACAGTTGTGTAATGCCTAATGACTGCTTAGAATGGAAAAATGCTGCTTCTTTTATCTTGGCTTGTTATAAGGGGATGGGTCAGAGTACAACACAGCTTAAATAGGAAATTGTGCCTATGATCAACTGGGTTTTTAAAAGCTGTGTGTACATGATTTATAGTACCAGGTTAGCCATGAACCATGTTGAAAATAGAATCATTTCTACTTGCTAGGAAGTTGTGGGTTTTGCTTGTAACACAAAAGCAGTAAATTTACTTTTTTGCAACTAAGCTGAAGAAGACAGGGTAAGTATTCGCTTGAAACTAAGAAATAAAAGCAGCTACATCTATTTGATACTGATAAATCCATATCCCATCTCTTTGTTCTCTGACATACATTAAACAACTACTGCAAATCACATGGACACTGTCATTATCATATTCTTCCAAAGCTTCCCATTTTCATGTATCTCATGAGCATTGGAGCACACCATGCAGGCAACGAACAAGTTCTGTGTTTCACTAAGTGGAATCTAAGTGGAGAATGTTCTTCTCTCTTTACAGTCACTTCAACATTTCATCCCAAATGAACTGGGCCAAGATATTGGAGGAGGTTTCTGTTCTGAGCTTTGCCTTTGGCCTCGCCCCCACTCAGGAGATGCAAGACGTGCCATTCCTCAGTGCAGCTTCCCTGAGCATTGCAGTGGATGTGTTCCAAGAAATGCAACAGAAACAACAAGGTAAACATAGTCCTGGCCTAAAGAACCACAGCTCCCTCAGTCCTGTCTCTGAGCTGTCCCAGCAGGAAACTTAAGTTTTATGCAATATAAATATGCTTTGAGTTTTTAGAAACAATATGTTTGGTTTTCCATTGTGATATTATGCCTTATATAATGCATATGCAAGGCATAAAACTCAGGCTAACATATATCAAGATATTTAAAATTCCATGCCAAGAAAAACACCTCCAGTACTTTTGGTCTTGAATCCCGCATTTCTTGTTCATTTAGCTTCAAACCCAATTCTTCTGAAGCAAAAGTATTTTAGTGCACCAACAGTTTATTGCTGTTAGCATCCGACCACTACAACTACTAGCAACCAACTACTTCGCTCTATAAATGTAACCAACAGGATGAGCCCAGCTTGAGCTCTCCCTGAATTGTAGCTGGATTGCACACCAGGTGATTCTCCCCTTGAACAGGGACGCTTCTCAAGGTCTGAGATTCCTTACCTGAGACTAAGAGAACCTTCCTTGCCCAAAGTGGAGTCATCCCTTACTGACAACAGATCCTTGGTAAGGGACTGACAGCACGCTGAATTAACAGGAACAGAGCATTACTAGTCTATGTAGCTATTCAATATGAATTGTTATATAGTTTGTATAGATAATTCTATTAGACATAAACCACTGTCCAAGTCTGAGACTACAGTTGGACCTAGCTGCACCTTGGCTCCATAAGGCATATAGAAAGCCAAGGCGTGCACTCTGAAGCTCATGACTCACAGGAGGGTATTCCTTACCCTTTGTGTCTCCAGTCTCTGTATGAATCATTCTAACTTGATTCTAACTCAATTTTCCTTTGTATAGTTCTTCCATGCAGTAATCAATAAGGTGAACCTTTCCATCAAACTTATTGAATCTTGGTAACCCCCTATTAAACTTTGTTAAATTCCATCAAATTTATTGAGTACTGTCAAATTATTATTTTACCTTAATAAAACATATTGCTGCTTCTCTCTTTTGAGTGAGGTGCATTCCACTCATCCATGACAGCTAGAACAGCTCACACTCCAGGACAGAATAATAGCAATTAAGCCTTGGTCTTCATTCTAGTATTTTCTAGACATCTTTTTGGACCTAGGGCTTTGTCACAGGTACCAAAGATCCAAGGCTACCCTGGGGTTAATGCATCCCCTCCCAGTTCAGCCTATTCTCCATCTGGATATCATTCCTGTGACAGATGAAATCCATCCCTTTCTTTTGTTGTTTGTCCTTAGGCAACAAAGAAAATTCACAAAGGGTCAAAATGTACCATCTCTGTTGCCAGCTAACAATTCCTTATCACCATTACTCATTTACACTGTTTATGTTTCCCTATTTCCATGGTAACAACACAGACAGCTAAAAAGGGCTTGCATGAAATAAATCAATGGAGTCTGCAGACCCGAAAGCTGCTCAATTAAACAACAGTTCATGTCAAGGGGAAAGGGTGAGGGACAAAATCTGCAACACATTAATATTGGACAGTTTTTTATCATTCACATACTAGTAATTGGCAAACATAGCATCTAAAGAAAACTGGCTAGTATAAAATTTAATAGGAAATAGAATACAAGGAGGGGGACTTGACTCAAATGGTTGTGATTGTTCATCATTGTTGTAACATATTGAGTATTGATATTATATACCAACTCCAAAAATTTAGCCTCTACCCCAATGACTCTGCAGTCTAAGACCCAGCCCTCAAATCTTCCTTATACTAGTGTTTATCAACAACACACTTTTCTTTCATATGAACAGTCTCACCACATGACATGCAAGACTCACACAATCAAAACTTCACATGATAGACAACACACAGTCAGAAAAAAACTCTATTAATGGTGATCTGCAAAACACTTTAGGGAGAGCTCTATAAAGCTCTGTTCTGCTCTGTAACGAACAAGGCAAGTTCTGTTCAGTTTGCTTTAGAGTTTTTAACCTGTTCTCCCTGGTTTTCCCTCTTCCCGAAACAACAAGCTTCACTACAATTCTCAAAGCATATTTACTTTTGGTCTTTGTACTTAAGTGCATCAGAATAGCGATTCGCTAACACAGATACCCAAAAAGAGAACTTTTAAGATCCACAGTTGTTTTAGTCTAAACACAGGTGTTCCATGCCATTTGGGACGTCCTGGTATCTTTCACATTGCCTTCCCTGCTAGTTCAGAAGGTTGTTTGTAGACTGTGTTATGTACACTGTAGGAGCCCAGGAGGATCATCCGAGATACCACAAGGCATTACGGTGGGCATGCACCAGGCAGCTATGTTTATGCAAGGGAGTAATTCCCCAAGTACATCCACACTGTCGTCTAACCAAGTGGTTTAAGGATCACAGTCTCAGATGAGGAAAGCTAAATCAAGTCTCACGTTGTTGGATTTGGCTCCTTCTAACAACCTTTACTGCTATTATTGTGACAGGAAAGCCTCAAGTGCTTTTTCAGCTTTATCTCCCATCAGCTCTGCTATTCACATTTATTTGTACTGTCAGTATACCCAAGAGCTCTTTTCATAGACTGGGATGCTGCTGTGCCCTATCAACAACACACAACAACGAGTAACATGTTACAGATCAAGTGTATGACATGAAGTGAACAATGGAGATGAGTGAGTGGGGTGTAACACAAGGAAACAGCACTGCCATAGTGGAAGGCAGAGCCTTCAACAGGCCAGAGCCATAGTTAACTGGGTTAGCGTGCCTGCTTCTGACACCATGTCTGTCAGCAACACTGGCAAACTTTTCACAACAGTAAATAAGCCCAAAGATAGAGTGACAGAGGGACCTGGATTTCTAATGTGAAATGTGTCCCTCAATCTGCTTGTTTCCTGCTTTTCACAGTGTAAGCCTGGGTATGAGCAAATTTACAGAATGAAGGCTGGAAGGATACATGACTGCTCTCTACGAAAATGTTGGATCAGGAAAAAGCAAGCAGATAAAAGAACTTCTACTGATGCTAAAGGAAAACCTTGACACAAGAAAAAGTAGGTATCAACTCACCATAACTAAGTTTAAGTTTGAAATAAGGAGGATTAGAAACCCTCAGAAGAGGAAGGAACTGGAACAACCTTCTGATAGGAACAGGGATAGGCTGACAAGTAATTAGCTTTGAGACAGTACAGGATGCATTTATGAAGGACATTTAATGCTGTGGCTGGCCATAATAGCAGAGGACTGACCTTCACGACCCAGGTCATTCCTCCTACTCCAGTAACTGCCTATATCCCCAGAACACAGAAAAGCCAAACCCCTGTTTATACTGCCTATACGCTTGTTTTGTGCTTAATCCATTGCTACAGTAGCCAATGGCATACTGAACAAGTGGTATGGAAAAAATATTAGTCCAAGAAAATACATTAAGCAAAAATAGAATAAGTCAGGATATCAAACACCCAAATGTGTAATATTTGAAATTCAACTTTTAAAATCTGCCATCCCTAACTCCAAAGCAGAAAAATGCGAAAGTGATGGGGGAATCAAATCAAATCTTCTGGTTTATGCCTGGCATTAAACAGGTCATAAAAACTGACTTTGGCTCTTTATGCCTTTAATACATTAAAAATATTTACAACCATGCCCCGACTGAAAAGGCATCTCAGAATTCAGCATATGAATTTAGGGGTTTGAAGAAAAGCAATCACTCAGAAGCAGACAGAGCTCATCCCAAAGAGGAGAGGACAGCCTGTACAGCCCCAGGAACGCCAGTGCATCATACGAGGCAGGCTTGTGTAGTCCTATGGCCAGGCCTAAAATCCTTTAATACTACCATTACTTCCATGGGTAGTCCTGGAAACGACAAGAGAGTTGCTTCAATTCTGAAGAAAAAGGGAAGAAAGAAGGTGTGATTGCTTTTCAGCCAGCTGGGAGGGAAAGTGGTCCCAGAGACATCACACATAGTGTAAAGAAAAGCTGAATTCCTTTCAAGAAGTGCTTTTACAGCATGCTGTAAGAGCTCCAGTCATTCCTGCTCCATATAGAGTTCCCAAATATACTGAAGGGGGAATGGGACTGAGCCAAGCATTGCAACAAAACTTCAGAAATTACCTCCAGTTCTGGGTGCCTCCCGTTTAAAGAACCTCAGGTGATATTCCTACAGCTGATATTCAAAAGGGCTGCAAATTCACTGCCTCTTTTCTTACCTGGCCAGGCAGTGTGATTCCCAACTTTGCTGCTCCTTTCACATGGCACTACACAAACAGTGGGAGTCTTAGATCTGCTAAGATCTGCTCTGGAAAAGAGCAGATCTAAAAACTAAAGTTCCCTTCCTACATCCCGGCACAGAAGAAGCTGCCTTGTCTTATACTTACTCAACTCAGCTAACCCTCCTTAACACTGCAAATTTATCCTAATGGAAGATTTCACAGAAACCAAAGAATTTAGCATCAGTCTTCAGCACAAGAAGTTTCTTTTTTCTTTTTTTTTTCCCTGTTTTCAAGTTCTGTGAAGCCCAGCTGAAAGTCAGCTTCTGAATTCTTGTAAAGGCACCCAAACGACACTTCAAAGCTAAAACAGACACACGGGCTTTGGTGCAGTCAGCGTGCTCATTAAAATGATGTAATTCAGCACCCCTATAAACCTTCAAGTATTTCTAGGTTAAAAAAATCATTACTGTTGAAGTCCCTCTTCAAAATCATGTAATCCACCCTGGAGTTCTGACACTTGAATGTCTTATTTCTTCTTAGTATTTTCATTCAAACTGCCTACTTGCAGGTTCAGAAGCTCTTCCATCAGCACCCAGTTTTGTAAACTGTTGTAATCACTTTCAACTGAGATCATCTGTAGTAATCTGCTTGTTACCTCTTTGTTACAGTGTCCCACTGCGAACATACCAGCTGCATGAGGTATGTTCCCAGCAGCTCTCCTTCCCAGTTCAGGAACTCACAATTTTATCAGCTTTTGAAAGAGAAGTTGGGCTGGGTTTTGGCAGTGAAGCTGGAGAGAAACTGACTTTCAAGGACTCCCAGTGTGAAAACATTTGCAGCTTTTTGTCCTAAAAGTCTAATCAGGGATGTGGCCATTTAAGGTCATCAAAAGATGCAGTTACAAAACCTCTCTGTTTACTTCTAGGGTTCTTGCATTCTTTTTTAATAGCTATTTGGATGGATCAGTATCTAGACCGTAAAGTAGACAAGACAGATACAATCTATCTGGCAAGAATAAAAGTACATTCATATGATTGTGTGAACCTCATCAAACAGTGTTACCAGATCAAAGGCATACATTTGCTCATTCACAAAACTATCTACATCTCATTTTACCATGGAACAAAGACGCCAGTATCACTAATCTGTAGAAACTTGTCAAGCAAGGTTAAAGGGGGATCCCCACAACACTGCAACACGTAGACCATGGTGAATAAAGAGAGGAAGTTTCTGTCCTCATTTTTAGTTTCTGCCTGCAGGTGCTTCAAGGCTAAAGCCCCTAGGAAGCCCAGCAGCAGCATCCATCTCCCTGGGGCATGGCATCTGCCAGTGTCTCTGTGGGCCACTTTCAGCCCCACAGCTCAACAGCCCTGAACCCCACTCCACTAGAGTCTTGGCACCTTGTTCTCCCCACTTCTGGGCAGATGGAAGTCCCAGTGATGGGCCCACTCGGGCTCCAACTACATAGATGGAAACTCCTTCCCTTAGCTCTTTAATCCACCTCAACATCCTCTGGTTACTTGCATTGACTCATTCTTTTGTTCTTTGAAAAATGATTGCCTACAAACTCCTGTAACCGGGTCACAACTTCCCATCTGGCAGCAAAGCAGCTTTCCGGTACAGGTATAGGTAGTGCTGCACTCTGTCTGCCTGGAGTTAGGAGCAACCCAGCCCATCTAGTGACTTCACTCAAATTTAAGTCTGCCCAGTTAGTCTCTCCTGTCCTATTTGTACTATAAACTCTCCCCTGCCTAAAGCTGTGTGCCATCCAAATGGCATGTCCCTTCAGGAGAAAAAACAGGTTTTCCAGTTTAACGCTGAACAATAATTTAGAGAAGAACATAAAAATTCCTTCTCTTGCAACATAAGGAACAAACCACACTTGTTAGTGTGCGAGGAAAGCTTCACAGGGTTCATGACTTCTTTTTCGGCCATAGAAACACAGCCAAGTAATGGTCTCTGGCAAAATACAGCTTGAACACCATGATGCAGTTTTACAAAGATTATTATGTTGTTGTTTGGCAAAGCTTTTAACTGACTTGTTAGATTATTTTTAATGAGTAGGAAGTAACAGGGAGTTTGCTACTGAATTTTATTTTGAAAGGCATTTTTCTTAACACACTGGTATGTTTAATTGGCACACAGCACTCAGTGCACACAGCAACATACACCTTTCCCGCTAGCAACTGCAGTTATCCCAGTGCATATGGTTATACACTTCCAGAAAAAAAAGGAATAAGCAGAACAGGAAGTAGACAGTCATAACATATAGGGCCCAGCTCTGAGGCAAGGCAGTAAGAGCCATAGCCTACGGGGGTCTGCCAAGAACAGGAAAGCGGGAAGTAATGGATCACAAATTGGTGCAAGGGGAAAAGAAGTGTTGGACTGATCCTTTTTTAACTCGGCCATAATTGAAGCAAAGTCCATGTTGCCAGGCCAGGGGAGCAATGGGAGGAGTCTGACACTACTGCAAGGCAAGTCAGGAGCTCAAACACCCGTGGACCTTGGAACTACTTGTAAAGTCTTTCAGTGCCACAAACTCTATTTACTATAGGGGAAAGCACAGTCTTTGAACCTATTCACACCTTGTCTACCCCTACTGAAATCAGTGACAGGCCTGACTTGTTATCCTAGGCGTGTGCCTGTAGGTTGAAATGGTACCTCTGCTAGCACAGGTGTCTTCCTTCCCCCCTCTGCTTGTACATTTTCAACTCAACTTTGAATTGTTCACACAGAGAAACAACACATACACAAACCCAAACTTTCCCTTGAAGGAAATTACTTTTTTATAAGAAGACCCAAGAGTCTAAAACAGAAGGAATTAATGCTGTGAAGGATAAGTCCTTTCAGAAAGCAGGCAGGAGCAGACAGATCTGGAGGGTTCCTGTCCCTTCACCAGCAGCCTTTGCCCTCTCCTTGCAGGGAAGCAGCTGCTCGCCCGTAAACCTGCTGCATTTCACTATTTTAACATCATGCATGCCTTTGTTTCTCAGCTCCACCACTACAGCCAGGGATCAAGAGGGATTTTTTGGTACTCTGGGCAGAGCGCAGTCAGGAGGACCTACCATGGTCCAGCTGGGATTTCCCACTCTTTTCGGCGCTCCCCCTTCCTGACCCACAGCCAGTGACATGAAACACCTGTGATCCCCTCCAGCACCGCTGCTCTGCAGCTCAAAATCCTGTCCCTGACAGCACATCTGCCCTTCGTGCTCAGCAGCAGCCCCAGTGCCAGTTTAGCTGCATGCACAGACCAATGTAAAACTTACAGTCTGCATCAGTAAGTGCAGTGGACTGTGATTCCTTTAACCAATAGAAGACCACAACATCTGTGCCTTCTTTAAGCTGAAAACTGAAATATTCCTCCATGAATGCTTCACAGCTCGTTAGCAAGACCAGGGTTTGTTCTGTGGGAAAGACTGTTTTTCACTTTTTCTCAAACACTAAAATCCTGAAAGATTTGACTCTGAAGAAGTTTCCCTCTGAGAACCGCGACCTTTGGATATGGCAGAACATAGACTTTTCCAGTTTCCTCCACATGTACAAGGCATTTGCCCCGCTGGACATCAAAGAAAGCCACCGGGACGATAGGAATCTTTACTTTGGCAGAAAATGGCACACAGCATATAAACAACACACAGACCAAGATGGGAGCTGGCCTGCTGGGATTGTGTGTGCTATCCATGACTCCTGTATGTGGTTGTCTGTTATCCTGATTTATATTTAGTTACCTTTGCCTCATTTGAGTGGATTTACTTAGAAAATTCTAAAAAACAATAAATAACTAAATATCTAAGGGACCTGAAGAAACCTACACACAAAATGCCTCATTTACACCACATAATCAGATTCCTGCTGTCTACTATACATGATTTGTTGTTAAACCATAGAGATTCTGCAGACTTCTGCTCTGATATTTAATTTGTCCAGCAGCGCCTGTTTTGCTGACTTCTGGGGCTCCCTGCAAGGCCTGTTTTTCCAGACTCAGAGGGGTGGTCTGATCTGGCTTGAATGAGGAGTGTCACATTTACTGTGGGCTGGGAAAAGATGAGGGCTTTGCTTATTGCTGACATGTGTCAACTTTAAACCTGTAATAAGGGCATTTTTAGAAACCGAATTGTCTGTGTGCTTTTGTCTGGAGCTGACTGTGTTGTGTCGCCTGGATGGAGGAGGCACAAGAGGATTGTGAGGTCACATAAAACTGGATTATGACAGTGAATCAACAGGGCATTAGGAATAAGCTAATTAGAAAGGAGGAATCTGCATGTACACACACATCTTGCTAATCATGATTATGGGAAAGAAAGGACTGAGAAAATACACTGGCAGTTAAACAGTATTTTAACATGATACTAAAGAGACAGAAAGACTTTTCCCTTAGAGACAAGCAAGTAAAAAAGTGGCAGATATGGTTGAAAAGAGCAACCCTGTCCCACCGTGCTGCAGATGTCCTTCACATGCACACCATGCTCATCTGAAGTTCAGGAGACAGACAGACCTCAAGTCACCTCAGATCCCAAGAACAGTCACCATCATGGCAAGAGCCCTCAGAAATCCACATGATTTCAGATGCAATTCCCACAAAAGGACACTGCCCCATTCAGCAGACATGACTTCACGTTCATAAGGGATAATTCTGGGGAGAGACAGGGATCCATCACAAGCTGCAGAGAGTCACTGGCATTGTAAATTCCTGCATGGACCATGCTCACATATTAAAGATAGACATAAAAAGGATTATATCTCTGCACAAACATCCCAGCCAGGAGCTCCACCCAGATTTCTCTGAGAGTCTTCTGACGTCCATGGTCAGAAGAGCCAGAGCCAGTTTATACACTGGCTCTGGCTGTTTCCACAAGGCTACCAAGTTCTCCCCGCAGGCAAGACAACGCCTTTGAAGTGGTGTACAATAAACAGTAAAATTGTCCTTCTGTCCTTCCTTTTCATTTTTTAACAAGGAAGGACAACAGATCCTTAAAGCACTGTATTAGACTAAAAACCAAAAAATGTTGCCTGCTACAAAAGGAGATTTCTTAGTGTTCAGAGCAGCTCCAACAGCATGTTCTGCACCCAATAAAACCTGACGCACAAGTGAAAAACAACAGCGTTAACATGCAATATAATTAAGGAACAGTAAAATTTAGTACTGGTGAAAGCAATAAAAACTTCAAATTTTCATCTAAGACTTAAGTAGCTGAAGTCACTTCCCTAAGCTAGAATCAAAGCATACAGTTGCAGGGCTTGTATTGCAATAACAAGGATTGTCTCAAGAGAAGACACAGACTCCTGGCGTTGCACCATTCACAACCCACTGGTGCAGTTCTTATGGTTTACAGCATCAGCTGAGACCCAGGAGTATATACTCACTCCAGGGACCTCTGCACAACAACCACTATTAACTCATTGTCACTGGGAAATTGCTTAGTTATTAATACATTGAGTTGGCTGTTTTTCCTGCAGGAAAACGCTGTTCCATAAACACAGGAATGTATTTCCAAACCTCAACATCCAGCGCTTGCTTCCCTCCCTATTCCAGATTTTTAAAATTAAAAGGGATTTTTATAATCCCTTCGTGTGATACAGACTTCTGTGAAGAAACAGTTTATTCAATAGTTTGTGGTCTTAGCGCTAATTCATAAAAATATCAAATTAATGTCTCCCAAACTACTACTCACAGTGAAAGAGGAAAACAGAAACATTCCCATTCTATAGCACTGATTGGGTAGAAGTGCCTTCATTTTAATAGCAGACGTTTACTCCTCACCCACCTGCCCCTGAAGTTATTTACTTATGATGTTTTTTACAGATTAGGATCCTTGATCCTGCAAGCACTTGTGCACCGAACAGCACACTTAATCTCAGCAGGACTCATGCAGAGATACAAGTCTGAAGAATTCAGGGCCGTAGCTGTATTTCTGAATGCCACTGGAGTATAAAGACTGCAAAGACAAAAAGACACAGTGTCAACAAAACCTCAAGGTAGAGCAGCTCCCTGGCTGTTGACTGAACTGGGTATCTCTAAAGGACTATAAATGATGCAACTGTGACATTTCCATTACTTTATGGCTGCACTTGTAACTGGAAGGACACAGTGGCAAAACCACATTTAACGTAAGCCATGTTCCTCAGCACCCATTTAAAAAACAAAACAAAGCCAAATAAACAATTTGAGACAAAATAATAATGTGAGCTGACTTTGCAGTATTTGACTTGCTTTCAAAACCGTCTTGTGTTTTTAGAAAAGACTGCGGGTTTTGTACTCTCTGTGGTATTTCCAGCGGACACAGCTCTTCCTGTGGTATTAGACCTGGCACTGCCACAAGAACTTTGCCCCTGATTGTCTCAATGAAAACACCACAAAAAGGAACAGTTTCCACAACTGGCTGAAAACATCTAAAATATACATAGGGACAGGGATACATTTATATATATAATCAGGAAGAGGAAAAAGAAGAGAAAAATCTGGAAAACAGATGAAAGTGCAATGAATAATTTTACCAAAAAGAAGAAAAAAAAACAACAAGGATTTGGAGAAGGAGTTTTGTTTGTTTGTTTGTTTTTTGAGAGATTCTAGTCAGGCTCAAAAGCTTTGCTCATTTTTAGCTGGTGGATCTGAGCCAGAACCTTGCCTTGGCTCTGGCTCAATTCTACTCTATAGCTTTGATTCACTGAAATCTCAGCCTTAGCTGGGGGAAGGGAGACATGTTGGTGCTGCTTCTACAAGGGGCAGGCAGGAATTGGAGGCACTGGCTCATCCATCTCCATCCCTCTCCCTCCAGCAGTGGCGTGGGATCCCTTGTTCCTAGAACCCTCTCAACTATACATCTTTCCAGACAGAGTTACCAGATCATCTAGCCTCACCATGTCTGTTTTGATGTGTGAAAGTGGAGTCAAAGGGATTGAATCTGAATACATATAGATTATAACATGGGCTTCAGACAGGTTCAATAATGTCACAATCCTCTGGGTGCTGGTGAGGATGCTCTGTGACCATGAGATGGATGCCTTCTATACACTGGCAAGGAGTAGGGTACTCACATGTGTTTCCAGGCCAGACACTGGGGGGTTTTGCCAAATACAAAACACTGTCTGGCAGCACCAGGTACAGCCCTGACAAAACGCCCCAACCCTCCCCAAGAGGGGCCAGCTCCATGGATGAGTGGGTCTTTTCTTCTTCATGTATGTTCACATAATTTGGCCTCCCCGCTGAGGCTCCCCAGCACAAAACCAGCAGGACTGTGGTGGGTAATCTGCCTTCTAGGAACTGCTCTGAGTCCACTTGTTCATTATGCATTACTCTAATGAGGCAGGTAGATGACAATGACTTTGCAGCAGAGTCGGATCTAAACTGATGATCTAAAGTCTGCAGCTTTCATTCAGCTGTTTAGGTATCCAAGTCACACAATCCCCTCTGTGAGCTCAAAAAAATGTATTATAGAGAAAGCAAACTGTAAAAGGAAGCAGGGCAGCCTTAGACACATACCCTCTGGGGCACATGGCAGGGAGACAAAGAGACACACAGCTCATTGGAAATTGCTGCCATTGCCATATTAGTCATGCAACATAAATGTTGTCAAGTAATAGGCTTTATGGGAACAGCCTCTGATTTCTCCAACAATGCCAGATAAGTGGTATTGTGGCTAAAGGCTGTAAACTAAGCATTGTCAGATTTGATAGAAATATGCCAAGATCTGTCAGCTGCACCTAGCAAGGGAAATGGGCTGTATTTAAGACCAGGCTAGCTCTGCAAGTATAGGTGACTGCTGCTTGCGGTGCATGGAGAGAGGAGGTAAAGAGATACGGCTCAGTGGTCAAAGCATATCTGGATAGTCTCATAGTTGGACAGCCTCAGAGCTGGTCTAACTCTGCTTGCAGGAGCCCTGGAGAGCAATTCCTCCAGGTCAGATTAACCAGAACGTAACACACTTCTTGGTCATGCCTTGTTTCCTTCAAGAGAGTTGGAGATATTTCAGTTTGTGTCTGACTGTATAAAAGGTTGAGCTAGCTCCGTTTTGCTGTGCTCTGCAGTAATCAGTCATGACGTCAAAATGCCAATTTATAGCTTCTCATCCAAGAAGTCTTGAAGAAGATGGGAGTCAGATATTCTGCTTTCTGATATTTACCCTCATCCAGAACGAAATCTACTCTTAACACAGAGGCGTGCGGTAATGGCAAAGACCCTTTCACCCCAAGCAGGGGATTTCATCAGAGTACTATTATCCCTGAACCTAAAGTAAACCCGATTTTGTGTCGCTGTGGGGCTCCTGGTGCGGGACCTTTCCCAGACCCCCCACCAGGCTCCTTTCTCTAGTTTTAAGCCAGCAGGACACAGCCATCCTGCTCCAGCAGATGAAAAAGTTCCAGAAGTGTCTGTGTAAAACACCAGCCAGCAAAAATAGATTCTAACAAGCAAAAAAATTCAACATTGAGATTACAGAGTTGCAAAATGGTGAGAGACCATGGCTCCAGAGGAGTAGCTAAGCAACAACTGCTTTGTTTTGTTTTGAAATCTATATGAGGAATAAAAATACCACCAAGCACAGAGACAGCCCAGAAAAAATATTCTCTCCTCTGAAGAAGAGCTGGGACAGTGTCAACTACTCTGGTTGCATGCAGCGCATGAGGGAGTCTCAGCTTTGATCTTTGTTTTAAACCTGCCATCTCAAAGCTTCTTTTGACAGCCTTGCAACTGACTGTTCAATGGCTCAGGTCATGGAGGGATGGCTTTACTGAGGTTTTTATTGATGGGTTTATTTGAACACAATGTATATAAGGTAGGCATGCTTCTCTTGAGTAACCTGATAGTAAGCTTGCTAACCAGAAATAAAGCCTCCCTTAGAAGTGGTATGAGCTTATATGTACTGAGTGGCTTAAGCAAAGGCAGAAGGTTAATTAACCTAATGAGCAATACATTAAAACCCTATTAAACCAGAGAGTTCCAAATACCTGTCAAATGGAACATTGCCCTTTCCAAAGCCAAACGTACTCTTAAATTCATGAAAAGCCAAAATAAATGAGTCCCCAGGTAAATTCTACTGGATGAACTCTGAGCTCAAGTTGAGATAGGATAAGATGCTTACAATACCATACAGAACAAGAAATTGATATGGCTGTATAAATGTTAAGACAGTACTGAAAACATTTACCATTTCAAAGGAGAGATGCTTCCCAACCATCAGCAAGGTACTGGGCATCATCAGAGCAACACTCCTTGTTCCCTGAGCCTTGACCTCTTCAAATGCTGATTGGAATGACAAGGGACATGGGGCAAATCCACAGCTCTAAGTAGAAACATACTAAATCCTCACTAATCCAAGTAGGATTCATTTCTACTATTAAAACCAAATAGCAACAACTCTAAAGGAAAATGAATCCCAAGGGATGAAGATCCTTTGTAGTCAGGAAGAAATGCCCGAGCAGTCTGCAAAGGCTGCTGCTGCTGTGCTATCCCCTTGGGACTCCTCTGCTACATACCTACAGGGCAAGATGGAAAAACCAGGATGTTCAGCAGTGAGCAAACTACTGCCTGGAATGGCCACTTGCCCAGGCAGCAGCCACAGCACATCTGCTGCCGCGCAGCAGCTGGTTCTCTTGCAGAGGAGAACAATATTCAGCAAAAGCGGGTTTAGCCTACTGAACTGAAATTCCTAGATCTCAGGTGATATAGACCATCACAGTTGATTTCAAGGTAGCTTCATAATTAAATCTTTACTAGCCTGAAATTCTCCTACTGAACAAATCTACTGGGACAGTCTTTAAGAACCTGTCCCAACATTCCCAACAAATAGCATTCTCCCTTTATCACATGAGAAGAAAAATCCTGTGACAGATTCTTTTAACATTTATAAATACATTTTATCCAAATCATGGAAAAATGTTCCAACAGACTGGCACAGAAAACTCCCTTTCCTACCAGTGCAGCATGCAAAGTCATCCTGTCCTACTGAAGCAACAGCAGAATGTCAGAGGTGGGACTGCTCCACAGCAGGCACAGAGGAAGTGCAGGCATTGTGGAGAGCTGCCCAATTCCTGGTAAACTCCTGTGGTGTTCATAGTGTGGCTCCTCGCACAGCAGAAGAGGTGGAGGTAGAGAACTCTCCAGTGAATAAGCTCTAGCAGCTGGGAGGGAAATGTCTCCAGGGGGAAAATTCTCAACAACCAGCTCCTGAACAGAACTCCTGGGGGGCTTACGCTCTTCTTTTCACACTCAAACCCCTGGTAGGGATCTATGGCATGTACTTTGCTTAAAGTAGGATAGAAACTTACCCTGTTTCTAAGGCTCAGGTCTGTATCACACTGAGGTCAGAGAGGGATCCCTCTGATTTTGAACAGCTTTGAACTGGACCCTGGGTAATTTATATCACACGTATTTCTAGGTACTTTGGCCTGTCTTTCAGGAAGCAGAATCTATGTTTGAGCACCTTAAGAGGTCTTGCCATAATTATTATTTTCTGGTGAGGACAAACTTTCTGCCTGCCCAGCACAGCAGACCGCCAAGTTGCTGCTGTTGCTCATGTTGGTTAGACTGAAGGTAGTGAAAGGAGACACAGTAAAATGAAATTACAATTTCATTGTGATGAGTCCAAGCAAGCAGCCATTGGGGCTATGCCCTTCTCATTCCAACAGATGGAGACAGAGACCTTTGGGTTAAGGATAACACCTCAATCTCAAAATTTACAAATTCAGATATTACCCTAGTTTATCCATGCACATTCCCAAAAGCTTTGGACTCACATGTAACTTTCTACCAGAGGAACAACAAAGGGAAACAAATCCATTTACAGGATTAATGTATAGAAATAACATGGAGGTTTAAACTAAATAATCTCAAAACCCAACTAAACAAAGCCCATACCACAAAAAAAACCATTGGATTACATCCTAGTGCTAGATTATATTATACTAGATTGCCTCCAGTCATAGTCCAAAAGCAGTGTTTGGCATCAGAAGCAATAGGTTTGCTTAAATTGTATTTAACTAACTAAAGTGAAAACTCTCTTGAGTTCTAGGAAAAAGTCTGATAGTTGGGAGAATAAAAAAACCACAGGTCAAACATTTTCACTGTTTATCATACTTCAAAGGTTGGGATGCTCTTTCTGCTTTGTAACTGCTGACTGAGCAACTGAAGCCCGTGAGGGCTCTAAGGTGCTCTGTACTTCAGAAGAGCATGTCACATGCCCAGAATATGCGGGGTTTCCAAAAATATTCCCGTATACAGTAATATTGCAGCAGGTCCTGTTGACATCGCCTTCTTCTGGACTCCAAGGAGACTGCCTTTCTCAGCAGTGTAGAATTCAGAAGAAAGCGTCTGGGCCATCCATGTAAGGTTACTGAACCCAAGATACCTTTCAAAATATATTTATTTGATATATTTGTTTAATGTAGCCCCTTCTCCTTTTTCTGAAGGTACATAGCAAAGGAACTGTTATTTGTACCATGACATCTCCCCATCCCACCTCCACCATACAGTCAGCTGTCCTTTTCCGAGGAGTTGCAATTCACTGTTACTGCAATATGTGTATTCTTTTTTCCAATATGCTCTTTCTGCTCCCAGCTCATGACATTCACTGTAGCAGCTGGAACTCTTTCCTCCCTCCAAGCTCAAATGTTTCACCTTCAGGAAACGTCCCAGCTCCTCTGGCCAACAGGATGAGAAACCTGAGTTGGTTTCTGTACTTGGTTTTACTGAAACAAGTGACAACACTGCCAAGTTTCTAGGCTGGCCATTTGAATCACAAATCTAGTACTATACCTACTATATACTTCTGACCTATACAACAAACCATACCACAAGCAAACAACAGAGACAGTTCCCTTCTGATATATGTACTACTTTACTTTCTGAACACGTGCTGGATTGCATCTGAAAATGACAGTGTTAATTAAAACAAACAATAACTTGTTTTGACTATTTAAGACCAGAGGACTCTGCTTAAAACTGTTTGCCTTTAAGATAAAAGCAAACCTTACAGGTGTTTACCTTACCACTTTTACAAATAACTTGTGAAACTAAACAATAAATTCAGTATCTATGCATGTCCTGCCTCTCTTTTCAACAGCTTTAAGCTCTGCATTTTCCTTACTCCTAAAACCCTTTGCTACTAGTTCACCATCTTGACTGTTCCAGCTTCTCTTTGTCGAGCTTCCTCATCTCCAGACTCCTCTACTCTCACCCTAAAGTGTGCTGCTGCCATCTGAATTTCTCCTGGTTTCCAGTTACTATTTCTAACTTAAAAAGCTTCTTCCCCACTTAGAGTGCTTTGTATGTTTTCCACTCCATCTACATCTTTGCACCCCTTCAGCTTTCTCCGTACCATTGTCCCCACTCTTACTTTCTCAGCTTTCTATCTTTCTCTTGCACCCAGAGCAGCTTCTCACTTCTCTTCAGCCACCTTTGCCTCTGAGCCTCATTCGCACAACAGTTTATGCAAGACCTCTTTTTGTCATTTTACCCTTTACTCATTAGCTACCTCTATTTCTCCCTAAAGTATTTCTTCATAGCTTGGCTTTGCCTTTCCTTACATTAACTCCTAACCTCTTCAACACAATAATTCTATCCTGCTGAGCAAAATTTCATTATTTCTTCACAGAGAAGAAAAGGTTGGAACAAATAACCCAAATGTTATGAGTTTCTTGAAGATCAAATGCACTGAATCCAACAGGGAGTTCAAGTTTTACATTAGAACCATGTTACTGGGGAAAGAAAGAATACACTTTTATAGCTTCAGTGTCAAAGTAGCTCCTTATTTTGAATTTCCAACACTAAAATGTTTCATTTGACAAATATTCAATTTGATAAGCCAAGGCAATGGAAAATGGTCTAAGCAAGACTCATCACTGTCATGAAGAAAGATACTTTGGAAGCTCACTCCTTTGACTTTCTTCAGCAACTATCTGGTTGTTAACCAGCCTGTGATTCCACTTGCAAGTCTGACTTACTTCTGAAGCTGCAGAGGTTACTAAAGCTGCAGATCAGTGCTTCACTGGGGATAGCTGCAGCTGGTCTAAACCTGCATTTGCTCTACTGCAGTTGATGGAACACTGGCAACTCACCAAGGCTGAGGCTTTGCCATCAAAGATGTATATAGGCTTTCCCCCCCCCCACTTCATTTCAGAAAAAGCATTGATTTGAACAAATCACACAAAGCACAATTGTCCTCTTTTGAAACTAAGGTGAACTGCTGAAGGGACAGATCCAACAGAAAAGCAATCAAAACCAAGGCTAAAACTGTATGATTGCTCTCCTGATAAACAAAGATGATGCATAGCAACATAAAATGTGCAAGTTAATAACCATGATGCAGCATGCTGAAGAACTAGCTGCAGCATATGAATAGGATGTGGCATCTTCAAAACCCCCTCTAGAAGAATAAATCATGTTCAGTTCCATGTATTCATTTATACACGGAGACTACAGCAATATTAAGCTTTCATAAACCCCTTGAAAATAGCCGGAAAGCAACTCAGGCAGTATTTGAGTAAGGCTACAAAGTCTAGAAAGCAGTAAATAGTACCAAGCTGTCACAGACACACAGTAAAGACTTTGAGAAAATGCTCACAGACAACTTCCTAAACAGACAACAATGATCAAAACCAGCACTTTGTATTTTACTCAAGTGAAGGACAAATAGGTATCAAATTGCACACACTAGGAACACAGACGTCCAAATTTGCCTTTTTTTCCCTAATCATAAAATATACACTGCTTCTGCACAGGAGAGAATACAAACAGCATCACACGTCTGGAGGGAAAATGCTTATGTTTGGGCCAGAAAAAGTGAAAGGATCATAAAATGGTTTGGGTTGGAAGGGACCTTAAAGATCAAATAGTTCCAACCCCCCTGTATTCCACATCCCTTCTGCACTCACTCAACAGACTGTCAGCCCCTGGCCTTGACAAACTCTAGAATGACAGCAAAACATAGACACAATCTGTCACCCCACCCTGAAACCCACCCATGCAGACCGTAACGTGGACACTCAACATCAGGGACTCCAAACACACCAGAGCTAGGCAAGGCTTTGCCTTGGGCTCAGACTGCCTGGTCCTGAGCCCTGCTGAACCTTCAGCTTCCAAACCTCGGGCTGTCATACAAACATGTCACAGAGACACCAGGGCACAGAATATACCTTCGTATCTTTGTGTAACACACGCACCACAACAATGACTGAACAAGCATGAAGTGGAGCACGTCTGACTTTTGCAGTAAGAAAAGTAAGCTTAGAAATGTAAAAAAAAAAGAGTAGTTGGGGAGCTGAGGAAGCCAGAGTTCAAGTTCTTGGTCTACCACAGAGTTTTTGTATGGCCCCAGTTGAGTTGTTTATTCCCCGCACGCCTGAGCAATAGCTTCGTGGGTGGTGCAGGGAAGAAATACGTTAAAGACTGGGAGGTATTTGGATGCAGGAGTACCCAAGACCTCTAGGACTGGCGTATTTATACATACAGATACCACTCGGAGACAATCACTCAGAAAGCACTAAGTTACAAAATAATAAATGCATTAATCTTGACAGAAAACATTAAAGCATAAAGAGAGGAAAGTATCAGGGGACGCAAGAACTGTGATGATTTCCCCCAGCTAACTACATGGTCTTAGAACTCAAGAGCAAGTACTTTCTTATAAATGTAGCTTCGTTTTTTTTTTTGTGGGGGATTTCTGTTGTCCGTAAAACCGACGAGCAGAAACACACCTGGAGTGCTGTGTCCTGTCTGACCTGCAACAACTGGAAGCAGCTGCAGAACTGCAGCATAAATCACAGTCACTTCTGCAGATGCAGCCAGCTTTCTGCAGACCATCAAATGCTGCTGTAAAACTACAGAGCACGAGTTTAACTTGCTTCTTAATGGAAATACAAGATGGATTGTATAACCTCTGCCCAGCAGTTAAAAAGAAATCATAATTAATAGGAGAGAATACAACTCTCATCTGAGAGCTCACTAGCTTTTCTTGGGACAATTCAGCTGAAAAAGCAAGACATGTATTTGACAAACACATACCAAGGGGTTTAACGTTCCACAGCTTTTTTTTTTTTTTTAATGACCAAAATATTTCTTTGACCATTACTTTTTAAATGTGAGAGAGATTTTGAGTTTAAATACTGCAACTTACCATAGCACAAACAAGCCGTAAAGAGTTTGTTTTAAAAGTCAATTCTAACTGAAAAAGGGCATTTCCTTTCACTCCTATTAGGCTGATAGGGCAGTTTCCAGAGAAAAATCACAACTGAGAAAAGTAGTGTGTGAGTAACTCTTGCACCTTGCACAACAGTTCAAGGTTTTTCTGTTAAATGTATACAGTGGTGCTACAGAAGAGGCTATTTTCCTGGTATGTTCATCTTTTGCTTTTCAGCCAAAGGAACATGATGTTAAATTCTGCATAAATATAGCACAAACCAGAGTCCTTTGTGCGTGTTCTTGAACTGTTTCAAGAAGCCCTAGAGATATCACACATTATCCCATGATTCAAACCTTTAACCTTGAGAGAAAATACACAAAACAGCTTCAGATTTTTTCTAACTCAGTACAGCACTGTAAATACTGTAACAGTGATTTGATAAACACAGTAGAAGGGCTTTTAAAGTGAACACATCTCGTCTGCCTAGTACACGTCTTAGTAAAGACTTTAAAAATACAAAACATGATTAAGTACTCCAATATTTTTACTGTATCCACTTCTCTGTGTTGCCTGATTTCATCTCTTTTAAGAGAAATCCCGGCATGTCTCAGTTTTAAGGAACACAGTATTGCTCTATTGTACTAAAAAAGTGTGTGATAATTTCTAAAACAAAATAAACTTGGGTTTGATCATCTTTTCCTGATACATAGAGTATTTTAAACAAAATTGATTTGCCCCAGGTACCAGAAGTAATTCTAAGGGCTAATAAAGTGGAAGATCTCCCTTAGCATGAAGAAAGTGGGGTGTACACAAATGCACTCCCTCTGTGCTCATGCAACTTGTACCAGACAGTATGGATTTATGTTAGTAGCAAACATTCCACTACACATAACCTCTTACTAATGAGCAAACACATCTGTTTTGTTGAAAGTCTTCACCAGATAAGAGATTTTGTTGTATGAGATACAGACCCTCCACTGGCAAGGAAGAACGGTTCACTACAAAACCTTTTCTCCTGCAACAGTCTCCCACATCAGTAACATTCCAGCAAAACAAGGAAACTGCCAACCTGTGTGTCAGAGCACTGGTGCATTCCAGTGGGAACACATCTAACTCAGGAGCAAAGATGTGGTATAACAACTTTGGCTCAACAGGACGAGGGAAGAAGCCTGTATAAATACATTACATGTCAGAGCAAGGCAGACATTGCAGAACCACTTCTGTATTCATTTCCTCCTAGAAGCATTAATAATTTACCAGCTTTTTATAAAGCAGCACTGGAGCTGCATCACTGCATTCCAAGCAAATTCTAGGTATTCATGTAGTTGATTGTTTTCCTTTGTCTCTTAGTTCAGTCCTGTCCTTTAGTCCCACTGGCCTTCTGTAAATTCCCAGAGATAGCTAAATGGAATGAAACCAGGATTTTATTAAGCTACAAAAGAAAATAAATTATGCTGAAACTCATGTGAATATTTAGAAATTTTTCCAAACATGAGGATAAATGTGCAGCTCTCGTGAGCAGACACAGGAAAAAACAATTCCATTAAAGGGTCACTTATGCTCAGAACATTCAGAAAGTGATGGGAAAAAAAAAAAATGGAGAGAACTTAATGTCAGGGCCCCAAATACTCCCTTGCCTGTCCACCAGGGACAGGACAGAGCTTTCCTGGGAAGTGCTGTCCCCTTTTGCACAAATTGAATTATTTCTGTCTTGCTCAGATCCAAGCTATCTCCTTCTGGATTGTACAGCTAGCACACTCTTCAGTCACAAATGGTAACCAGATGCAGTCCTGGCTCCTAAGCCTGTGAACAAGAACCCTCAGTCACTACCTCTGCTGCTCTAAGCTGGGTGGGCTGAGGGCTTTGTGCTGTCACTCTTTGGTGGGCACTTCCGCAGGCTGCCACAGTCATCCTCACCACAGCCCCACTGCTATCTGGAAAGACTCTTTGCAGGAGGAGAGGCACCTCCCCAGAGCTAGGGGTGCAGGGAGGGTGAGAGGCAGAATAGACCCACCACTGCAAGGAAGCAGACAGGCAGGCAGCAAGAGCTGGACAAACTCTCCTTTCTTGCCTGCTGCAGCCCAGGAAGCTGGAAGAAAATGAGGCAGGGGAGGGAGCAGAGCTCAAAACGTTTTACAGTCCCAGAATGATTTCAAAAAAGGTGCTGTTAAGAAGGATACAGTCATCATCTCAGCAGTTACCTGAACAACTTTCCCACAAAAGGCAACTACCAACAAAAGCCAATGAAGGCTCCTCTTGCACCTCACCAAGATCCTTTTTCCATTCACCCTGGGAGGCACCAATACACCCTTTGTGATTAAAAGGCAGGAGATAAGGTATGTGGCTTTACAGCCCTGATGCTTCCCCTCCACTGCTTTACAAGGAGTCCTGACCTTACTGAAGAGAACAGCAAAGCTCCCATGAGGCTTTAACAGGTACAGAATTGGGCAATTACAGCCTGGTGCATGAAGGGTCCTGCAGAGAGCAAGAGGAAATGCATGTGCCTTAGTGCTCCCTTCTCTGCTAAATTGTGTTTGCAAAGGCTGTGAACATGGTATAAGGTTTCTCTAGTGCAGATATCAATTAAAAGTCTCAGCTGTGGAGGACAGATTCTACCAAAAAATTCCTTCCCGTTGTGAGATATTTATTTTTTTTCTTAGCAGACATCAGAACTCTCTTACTTGAAAATCCATGTGCAAGTCTCCAGAGGGAAGCTTGAACTTATCCTTCAATTACTGAAGTTTATTATTATTTTCTCATGGAAAAAGTCACGGATGTCTTGTAATTCCTCATGTTCCCATCTTCTAAAGTTGAATGCATCCTGACCCAGAGAAAGGCTTGGGAGCCCGCTAAAACAGGAGGTAAAAGACAATTCTGAAACAATTTACAAGATGCTCTTTCCTTCCAGACATTAATGCTATGACTCACAACTGGGTGCTGGAAGTCCCCTGAGAGTATTAAGAAATCTGTATGTTCACTTGATGAACTTCCAAGAGCAAGAATGAACTGTTTCTGTGTTTTGTAAAGTGATGCAAAATATTTTGTGTCAACAGAACTAACACACCTGATATTTTGGAATGGTTGCCCAGTCTGGGATACTGACCCTCACAGCACCTTCACAGTTTGGAACCAAAATACCTCTACATTTTTAGGGGATGGAAAGGGAAAGGGTAAAGGTTAGAAGGCTAGCGGTGTGCCAAAAAAAATTAATGTGATTTTAGTCTGTGCTGTAAAGTGTCTCGTCTCGTGTGTTTTCTTAGGGCCCCATCCAAAGCCCATTGAAACTAATGGGAATCCCTCCAGGCCTAGGCTTTAGCCTTTACACTACCGTATTTATTTTTATCACTAACTACAATTATAGTCTTGTAGCATCTGTGGGCAAAATGGCCATGAGACACTCCGAGACATGGAATATACCCACAGTAGTTCTGCTATAGAACTCTTCCAAGTTTGTTTTCCTGACTTCCACATGGTTGTGTTCAATGCTTTGGTTAAGAAAACAAAGAAAATTCTTGCTTTCCGTCTCTTAAAATTATTTGAAAAAGAAACTGAGAAACAGTGATAGGATTACAGTCAATCACTAAAGTTGGTCATATAAACTACATTCTGTACCTGGATGGCAAATGATTTCGCTCACTTTACCATAAAACAGCTCATTAGTCCCATCAGCTGGACTGGTGTCCTAGAGCTATTGCATGGCTCTAGAACGTAAGGGCCAAGTTAACCATCACCCTGCAGAGAACCTGTCTCCTGCCTAGTACACCAGCGAGATGGTTGGCAGCAGGTATCACAGACCAGCTCAAAGACCAGCTCCTTAAAGAAAACAGGCAAAGACACACAAGAATATGGGCTGTTGTTGGACTTCAGTACTGTTGGATTTCTGTATTCAAATAATTCCTCTTAGGTTGATCCACCAACTGCGGTACAAGCTGGAACTTCACACTAAGAAGTATCACTTCATTCTGTCTATTTATTTTAAGAAAATGCATGATTTAAATGTTTTGGAAATGCACAGCAGACTCACATAGCTGGGTTTTTTTTTTTTTGGATCTCAGCTGGTGCAGCCTGTAGATTAGACTATCACTAACCAGGATCCAGTGCAGCTTTAGCAATACAAAAGCAAACATTACTGCATTTGTGTTGGGTTTGCTGTGGTTAAAGGAAAAGCCTATTAGAGGCTAAGAATTAACATTAGTGATTATGGGTACTGTGTAGGTGAGATCTTATCTTAGTGATATTACATCTTGTGGAAAATATGTAAATATATCAAGTTACATGTACACACAAAAACATTTCGCAATTACACTAGATACTTAGCCAGTTGATCCCTCATACAACAAATGCAAGTGATACAAGCTCTTAAAACTGCATGAAAGAAGACTTTTTTGCCAAATTAGCTGGTAAACTAACTCAACAAGCCTTATCTTGCTTTTATCAGCCCACCTGTCTTTGCCCCTTTAATGTCAGACTTAAAAGAGGAAATGAGTACTTAACTGATAGTGCTTCTTCAAAGGAAATATTTGCTTCAGTTACCTTGCGCTTTTAATGAGATTGTTCAGTCACAGCTTGGCATCAGTTCATAGCATGCACCATGTCTAAGCTTTCAGATTTTCAAAGCACAAAAACACATGCAGTAGTTTGAGCCAGCAAAAGGGAAATTGTTCCTGGTTGGCACAAAATCACGGAGATGTTTACCACTCTTCCTTGGTTAGAGCAGAGACAGGAGAAAGTTATTCCTTTAACTGCAACACCTGAGCCATCTTTGGGGCCTGTTTACAGAAAAATCTCTGCAATTCAGGTTCAGCTAAGAGAGAAAGCACCCAAACAACAATTTGCTGATGTTTAAAATGAAGGTAGGAGCCGCTGCAGTGGCCTCAGCACACCCATGATCCCTAATTTACTATTATGCCATGCTAGTGAAAACTTACTCGGTGGCTAGGTAGCCTCTCTTTTGTTAAAGGGGAGGATAAAAGACACTGTAATGTATCTTCATTAACTTTTTGCTTTCTTATAGACCCCAGATCAAACATTTTAATTTGTAAGGCTCTGACTCAGCACACAGTGCATGTATTTTTGACAAGCAGGGCTCTATCATGCACAAACGCTCTGAGCTCCCACCACTATCCCAAACCCCCTCACTGCACACAAGTGACCTGCAGCTGAAATGTGAAGTCTTGCATTCAAAGTTTTTTTTTTAAGAAACCACTCATGAAACCACTCAAAATGTTCAAAATGAATTTTTTCTAAGTTTTGCCCTTCAGTAAACACCAGAATGGGTCAAAAGCACAGCCCTGCCCTTATGCATTGCTGTTCAAGGGTCAAAAGCTACACCAGCAGCTGAAAAGGGACCTTCCCTAATTACACACATCTTCACCTTTTTTGTTCTTCCTCCACCTCCACTCTAATCTTTTTTTAATCCCAGAGTAGTGGGATTAAAACATTTGAGACAGCACTGAAACTGACATTTCTAACTGACAAAGAGAAGAGCAAACCCCAGCTCTGCAGGACATCCCGCCCTCCACTGCTGCAGCACAGAAGTGGATGCTGTCTTGTTTACATGAACTAATTACCCTTGAGCCTCTCTGAAAGCTTTTGTCTTGTTTGACTCTTCTCAGAAGCTGAACACATTCACCTGCTGGATGTTAATGCTTTTACTGCTCATCCAAAACTGAAAAGTGGGGAAAGAGGAGTACAAGAATAAGAAAAGCCACTTCGAGGAAGTGCCATTTCTCTTTAGCTTTGATCAATACAGATATCACGGTGCTACTGTCTCAAAGGACAAAACCAATCAACTACCAACTGCAGAAGCAATAAGGGAAGCAAGTTACTTCAACAGAATGCTGGGCACCTCTTAGAGAGCTGCTGGAGATGCAGTTTCAGAGCACCCACCAGAAAGCATCCAGCCATGTGTGGAATAAGGCACTTGACAAGAAGAGGCTTCTCAAACTCAAAATAGATTTGACATTAGGATTCTCTTCCGAACGTCCAGAACAAATGAAGTCACCATACAGAAATTCTTCTGCCTTATGAATGACCCTTGATTCAAGGCTTATTACGTATGTGAAGCAAATGCTTTGCCTCCCTCATCCTAAAATGCAGCTTAGGAATCAGGACCAAAGACTCCCATCAAAGGACTGGAGCACCACTAATCCTCGAGGGCTCCTCACCACACAAGCAGTCACCCCTGTCTCCATGCTCTGCTGGATCCCAGGCTGTGACCAGCTGCCCAGGTAGGTAAGGAACACTGTTCCCATGCTGCAGTAAGCAAGTGCCCATGTCTATCAAACTGTGCTGCCTGCACAGAGCCCCTGAACAGGAATACTAACACTGGGAGGGATTCTTTCAATCACAGATTTCTTTAGGAAGAGGGAAAAGTTAGGCACTACCAACAAACACAGCTTGAAGAGCCACCCCCAGACTCAATTCTTCTGGAGCAATATTTAACAAGTTCTTCCCCAGTGATTGAATGCGTTCATTCAGCTGAGCTCTGGATCAAGCAATATTTAAGAGGGAACTGCTAAAGGAGCCTTCAAAGACAAAACAAGTGTACTGGTAGAAAAGCAAACAAGGCTCCTTCATTCATACACAACTGGAGAAGAAAACTGAAGACTCAAGCACACAGCCTACAGCAGCCACTGCAGACCTGGGGTATTTCTGAGAACCTTCATTCTGTTCACTACCACAAGTGCTGGGGGGGGGGGGGGGGGAATGTATCCTGACTTCCTCTTTCTTCATAGGGAAGACAATATTCCCAGTAACATATGTATTAGAAAGGGTGCAGGAATAAATCATAAACTACTTGCACACACATAAGTAAGTTGCCTGAAAGAACAGTTAGGTCTAAAAATTCTATATGGTGACCAAACTCCTACAAGATGACTGAACTGCTAACGTAAATAAGAGGGTTTTCAGTAAAAAACAGCCACAATTTCAGGGGAGTAAAGTATAATCATTATCATAAATATATATTTTTCTTAAACCTATGGGCAATCCAGGAAATTCAGACCAATGAGCCCTGCAGTTATGCCCAGCAAAGAGGTTCAAATGGTAAAACCAAAATAGCATCAACCCAGGAAAAAGAGGACATAGTAAGAAAATGCTCAGGAAAGGACCCATGTCGCTACTCCATTCCTGCTCTATTCAAGTTCTTCAAACAGGTCAGTAAAATAATGTGTGTGTATATATATATATGTGTGTGTACACAAAAAACACCAACCCACAGATAAAACCAAAACCCTGGATAGTTTAGACTTCAAAACTGACAAGATCCTAAACAGAAAAGATACACTAGAAAGTAACCATGGGCTAAGCGAGGTTACCACCATAGATCAAAAGGGAAAGAACCAAGAAAAGAGGATAAAATGCACAATTTTCATTAATCAAGAATGTGTTGCATGTCATTTTGTACCAGTAGTTGTTTTCAATACTCATCAACACCAACCTGGCTCTAATGGAGCAGCAGTTTGCCTACACTGCTCTATCTGCAGACAGAGCAGATCCACTCCTTTCCTCTGCCCACATGTAACCAGCCCTGTAGTTACATTCCTGTGTAGATCAAGACACTTTCAGTAGCCTCTCAAAGCTGCATTAGCACCAAACTCCTCAATCTCCTTCAATTTGGTTAATGGCATGCAATGGAAAACCAGGGAAAACAGCAATTAGAGAGATTCTCATTAAATAAGATATAACTTGACCTGCAGGTGAGGTATGCTTAGCCATGTGTCTGTGTCTTAATCAGTACAAACAGGATTTCAAATTCCTGCCTGTTGAATAATCTCATTTTATTTTTAAGGCTGAATCAAATAAATCTTACTTTTCATTTTACGAGTTATGTTAAACAGCAGATGCAGTAGCTTTTGGGCTTATTTTAGCATGTATTTTTATAATTGCATTAAATTAAAAGTAATAATATGCAAATATGGTGGTGTGTTTCCCCCAGGCTCCCCCCCTCCCAAGCAACAACCACTAGTGGGGGTCATGATGGCTGAATCCAGCTTAAATTGGTCTTTGGGTAGATGGATGACAACGCAGTAGCCAAGGGCTGTCTAGAGCAGCAACCCAGACGTCTTGCTGGTATGCAAATATGAGTATAAGTCAATCATCTTCCTCTTTAAACAGTGGACAGCCCACAGCCTGTGGAGCTGTCCTGCACAACAGTGGGCTGCAGGCCAGGGTCTCCCCTTGAGCAGAGAAGTCTCTCAAGGTTACCCCTCGAGGTTACGAGATGCCTTGCCACAACAAATCCTCAGTAAGTGACTAATGGCTTGGTAAGCTTTGAAGCTTTATTAAGACTCTTTGATTGTGCACATATAATCCTTGAGACATAAACCACTGACCACGCCTGAGACTAGGACTGGATCAAGCTGCACCTAGACTCAGAATTCTGAGTGAAGAAACCAAGGGGCTCCTCTCTGAACCTCATGCCTCAACAACTGACTTACCCTGTCCTCAGTACCTGATCCAGTCTACTGTGCCATCAACCTTGTTAAACAACTGCCACATTTACCATTGAACTTTGTTGACGGTTTTGTATCAATAACATACACTGTTGCTTCTCTATTTGGAATGAAGTGTATCACTCCATCTTCTACAGTATACAATCCTAAAGATCCCAGCAAAACACAATGAGGTACAGACAACATTTTGCACTAATTTACAAACCTAGGCTTAGATTTCTAATCAGTGGTAATCGCAGCCCTGTTGACTTCCAAAGCCAACACCTATAAACACTCAGTTTTGTGAAGCTTCTGGAGGATCTCAGCCTCACGTACTGCAAGGAACTGAAACAGAACTCCTTCAGGCAAACAGAAGTACTTCATTTTGAGGCTGATGCCAAAGAAATTCAGAATATATGTCCGTGAAAGAGGAGTTAAAATCTCCTGGGGCACCCAACCAGTACAAATGCCGCTTGCTTGCTTACTTACTTAATATTCATTACTTGTGCAGTGATACAGCCCAAGGATTCCAGTCATATGCCAGAGCTCATTCTGCTACATGCTGTACAAACACGAGTCTTTAGCCCAAGGAGGTCACAATCTGATCATTAGTAAAACCACTCAGCCAGAGACACTGCTGTATAATCTTCCTTGACCATAAACTCACCCTTTATCTGACTCTTAACAGCATTACCCATGTAACAGGGATTGCTGGACTGCAATTTGGAAAATGAAGAGAAAATTAAAGCCTTGCCAAGTCATCCATGAACACAAACATATACCTGTAAGCACAAAAGTACCACCTCAGAAAGCACTTTCATAGACCAGTCCTTGCAAAATCCGGTTCTGTGGCTGTCCTTGAGCTACTTTCTTTTTTGAAATGCAGATAAATTGGCATCAATCAGCATGGCAAAGAGCAGGAGACAGTGAGCTTTAACTTAGACCTCTAATTCTTGGTGACATTCTTCATGGTATATCAGATAGCTATAATTCTTCAGACTCTTTACATTAAATCATTCAGCAATCACATTTTTGCCATGCTGCTGCATTTCTAGTAACACAAAGTCATGAGCACGATAAATTCACTTCAATCCACCCGTTAGCCATACACACTAGTATCTAAGCACATTTATTTGAACTTGGAAAGAACTTCTCTCACCAGAGAGCTCTTCAGCTTGAAAAACTGCTTTCATCCCTTGTCACACAGAATCCTTTTTATTTCTATACTGAAGAGTTTATTCCACTGATTTTCCGTGCAAGCAGATTTTGTAATGAAAAAAAAAAAAAAAAGAAAAAAAAAGGGGGGGTAGGGAGCCACATTTCCTAAAGTTTTGATGTGTTTTGAAATGAATCTCCATAGCTGCCAGTCCACAGCAAGGAAAAAAGGTTACCCATGGCAAACACTCAAACAAGTGCGTGTGTGCTCTGCAGTATTCAAAGGAGACAGAGCTTGAGGTCTCCCCTCAACCAAAGCTGAGACAGAAATGCTCAGATTTTTTCTTTCAGCAACTGCCAAATCGTTATTTTTCATGCGGGGCGTACTGCACATTTGATACTCTCCAGTTTTCTCCCTACCCACTTTCTTTAGCATTTCTGTTAATTTTCTGGTCTCCATTTTCTCCAGCTTCACTTTTCAGTTTTCATTTTCCTTTCCCACAGATTCCCTCCTGTCATTCAGAATACTCTGCCTGCTTGGGTTTCTTTCCTTTTTGTAACTACAGAGTTCTCTCTTCTGTCCCTGTCCACATTGTCAAGCTCTTCTCTCCATGTATATCCACATCTTTCATTGGTCAACCTGGCACTGGAACCGTGGGAGATCCAAACATCTTCCAAAGGGAAGAGTTGACAGTGTTTTGGTGGCTGATCTGCTGACCAAGCTCAAGTGGCACTCTCCTGACATGAGCTGACTATGCTCAAAGTGCTGGCTTCCCATTTCCACAGCAGGCCAGTTTCCCCCTGCACTGGTCAGCCTCCTGCAAAGCTGAATTCTGCATCTTTTAGGGTTGTATAGCCTGAAAAACCTCAAATATTTTCTGTGGGATAGAGCCTTAACTAAGGGCTCTGTTCACCTGAAATGTGATGCCATGGGCTTCCACAACCCAGCATATAGGCAGACGGCACTTGATAAATGTCTGTTTATCATAACTGCAAGTCAGCTCTGCTTTTCCAACCTCTTTCTCCCTCGAGATTAGGAAGGTAAAGGTCACATTTTAAAAAGACAGGCCTTTAAAATTGTTTTTTTTTAAGTGCTAGCAACTAAATTCTGTGTGAAAATACCCTGTCCTTTTCCATAAAATTACACTGCGCTAAATCAGCATCATCTTTAACAAGCTGGTACATTACTGACAGTGGCTGAAGAACTATTTAGTTACATTGATACATAGAGGGTAAAAAACCCTCTCTGCTACTGAGAAAGCAAGCCCCAAAATGCAAAACTGCAAATTTCAACATGGGAATGCATTCAGATCATATTCCAAACAAACTTCTTACACTAATTAGAGACTGATTTTTACAGGGCTTCAAATCCTCTGAGCCTCAGGGCTAGGTTACAGAACTACTGGTTTTATCACTCCTACTCTTTAGACAAAGATTCATTTTCTGCTCAAATCAGTACAAAGAAGCTGTTGCACCCCAGCCACTACAACATCTTTCAAAGACACAGTTGTACTCTTGTCTTTAGAAGAGACACAGAAGGTTCTCACCAACACTCTTTTTCACCTCGGCAGAGACAGCACTTTGGAGTGGCACAGAAGCAAAGCCATTCTCAGCCTCCGGGGATGAAGCAGAACTTGTTCTTTCACCACTCTGTGCCTAACAGGAGGATCTGGTTTACTTTCACCATCAATAAACGTACCTTTTATTAACACAAAACGGTTTCTTTTTAACATGTAAAATACGCTTATGAATTTCCTTTATTTTCTACTTATTCCAAACCCTTGAAGGGTAAAAAATGCCACGTTAAGCAACAGGCAATTTTTTAGTTTTCTCTAAAGCACATTTGTGCAGTTAAAATGCCATCCTAATCTGCTATCATTCTTTGTTCCACTGTATCTCTCCTGACTTTCCAGACAAGGAATACACAGCCAGTAACTAACCTTCTAACTATGCCTTGGATTCTGTCAAAGAGAATCTGAGAAGAAAGACATTTTACATATTTATGATTAAAAGATAACTGATAACCAGGATCCAGATGTTGGTCTCTGCTGGCCAGTGCACAGTGCAATTATTATTCCATTTATAGAGATGTTGTCCTGCCTTTTGCAACCAACCAAAAGGTCTTCAATTAAATGCTTAAATAATCTGAAGAGAGGCATTCAAAACAAGGATTGAAAAGGGAACGAATTGCTTTTGCTCCACAATTATTGCATTACATAAATTTAACATGGTCTCAATCCTACAGCATCATCCATTCCCACAAACTCCCAGGCTCTCTTTGGCAGGGTGAGCTTGGATTTCTCTCTGTGGCTCGGGACTCACTCACACACGGGTGCCCACCGACAGCACTGCAGCCCCCAAGTGAAAAGCAAAATGTGGGCCAGAAGAGAGGCCAGATCAGCCTCTTCACACCCACAGCCCAGGGCAGCTTCCAATGAGGTCAGTGAGAAGAGGCACCAACCGTTGAAGCCAAATGAAGTCTGACAGTATTATTAAAGCTCTTCTTCCTCTGAGCTTGATCTTGGAAAAACTTCTGAATTTGGTTAAAGAACTGAACAGTATTCCAATTGCCTGTGTTCCTGACAAAGAGCAAGCCAGTCAAAGTATAAGATCTCTTTTGGTATTTTTTGGTTGGTGAGGCTTTGAACTAGAGAAGAGATGGAATATAAACAAGTTGGGCTGGAAGGCAGGAGGTTATCAAAGTACTGAATGGATTAAAAACAACAGTTAGCAGGCTGAGGAACAGCCCACAGCTTCAACAGACATATTCAGACAATTTTAGCTGCAAGACGTATGGCATCTGACTATAATATTTTAATGACTTACCTTAAAAAATTGTTAATAAATCCACTCCCCATTTATACCAGTAAGCAGTACGTTTTGGCTGAAAGTGTCCACAATTCCACAGAGGAAAAACAGGTTAGAAATATCTGGAAAAGTTACGACCATCACTACAAATGAAAGTCTGTGAAATGTATAACTGCGCTGAGTGTTCACATTCTGCACGCCAATACATGATTAAGTTTTTTTTCAGCTGTGGACAGGAAAATATATAAACTGTTAATCCATTATATACAGCCACTTCCTGTGGCTATTTCTAAACAATGGAAAAACAAAACTTACTGAAGTTTAAAAATAACTTTTCTGTCTACCAACATTTTGGTTTGCATTTAAAATACGCTTCTTGCAGCCTTAGAATGACTCTGTATGTAGTGGTCTTTTATTTATTACTTGCTATAAAAACTAATAAAGATTAAGTTGCATATTTCCTACTAATATCACATTGTTATAATTATACTGTGCATGCCCTTCTCAAGCATCAGTGGAATTTGACACAGATGTGATTTCTTGCAGTTCTTTTGCATTTTCTCCCATCTCTGTCCACAGCTTCTTATTTCCTGAAATGTACAATACGCAGTAATGTCTGCCTTGATTAAATGATCTGATTTTCATTTTCTCCTCCCATCATAAACATTTGTTTCCATGTAACATCAACATCGTTTATAAGCTAGAAAAATATTTACAATCAGATAATTAAAACAAACAAACTAAACTAATAAAGGGAGTTGCACATCAAGACGGTATTTATTTCTTCCACAAAGCATCAAATCAGATTTGGTTCTTAAGGACAGTACAGATCCACCACACTCCAAATAGTTATCAAGTTCCTGGTCCCAAGCTAGTACAGAACTTAACAGAGAACATGTGCAGGGGTTTAGCATGACCCAAATATATAATTTTTTTTATGGCACCACTCTTAAAAACAATGGCACTATTTTGGCTGAAGGTTTCACACACAACTACCCCTGAGGCAGACCCCAAGTGACAAATTAAAGCCAGTGCTTGAAGTCTGATGAAATAACAATAAAATGAAAAACCCCAGAGCTTGCTAGTGTCCTGTGTCAGGAAACATTTACAGCTAGTGACTCTATAAACTCCATCACAACATAAATTCCTACAAAATGACGTCTGCTTTGGCCTCAGTTAATTCAGTGCAATTTTAGTTGAACATTACTGGTTTCAGCTTTGTCAGCTCTATCAGGCTTTCACACAGTGCCGGAAACCAGGATGAGCTGCACAGGAGCAATACTGGGAAAACTGGCTGCCGACCCGTATCGCTTCCATTGTCTCAGTGTGCTTCCCACATGCATACTGCATGAGCAAAATTCTCTTAGTTCAGAGAAAACCCTAAGCCAAACAGTATGTACTGTATAAAAAGATTAGATGAAGAAAAAGCAAGGATGTCACCCTTGTTTTAATTTTAAAAGAATAAAAGGACTAAAAAAACCATAAAAGGACAAAAATCGTCACCTACAACACAGTTCTCTAATGGAGAAGCTTCTGGCACTGCAAAAACGTCTCAGAAATTATAGTTTAAGAACCAAAGCTCACCCATTTACTCATTTCCTAAAGGCAGTATTTTCTGAATATCTCCCTTTTCCCTTCTGTACTAACACCATATTATACAACTTCTTTATTACTGTTTTTATTTAAGACTTAGAAAGCAAAGTTCTGGACAGCAGTGCAGGCACTTCTAGCTAATTTAATGGCAAACTGTTCCAAGAAAAGCAATCTCATTTCAGCTCTTTTGTAAATTCACTGCTTTGCTATTGTCTGCCTTTGAAGAATTACAGTTTTTTAAATCATTTTTCACAATATTTGTATGGGAAATATTACGTAAAATCCCTTATTGTAAAAATCTGGATTATTATTTTTAAGTCAGAAAACTCATCCAGATATCCAAGCCACCAGGACTATTATTTTAATGGTGTATTACTGAACAGCTCTGAAGTCTCTACAATAAATGAAATGGCTCAAAACATCAGGAGGAAAAATGCAGTAATTTAAAAATAGATGTCATAAGTAACACTTCTATTAAAAGTTATAATTCAGTTGCCTACACAAAACTTCTAAGGCAATTAAAGAATATCACAAACTATTATAAATCTCAGGTTTGTGTATTAAGATGTTACACTGCCATTCTCAAAAATGCTCTGTTAGTATTAAAAAGGAAGGAAATAAATAGTCTGATTTTGTTACAAAGCAAGTCTTACACTGCATACACAACTGGATAGCTGCAAAGTTTATAGAAAGCCAGTCATTTAAACCTCCCCTGGAAGTTCTTAAATCTTTCTTGCTGACAGTTCAGAAGACAAGAAAAGGCTCGTGCCAGAATCCACTGTTTTAAGAAAGCAAGACATTCAGTTTTTGCTAGAACACTGCCCGAGTTTGTGTAGAAATATTTACTATTATACAAGAAACATGCAATAAAATGATTATAGAAACACCCAGAAAATTAACTCAGAAATGCTCTTCTCAGCCAGGTAGCATTCGCTTTTGTTTCTGATCTCTCGCTCCTTGAAGAAACATTCTTTTTTCCAAAGGAAAAACAACACCGGGGTTGAGGATATACCTCAAACACAGAGAACTTCAAAAACTCAGTTGTCCGGGGTTCCAGTAAATTGCAAAAAAGCTCAGCAATTTGTACTCTCCTGAGGACTTAATCTTTTTTATCATTAAAGTAAACATTGATGCACATTGTAAAACGACCTTTAAGCTCTGTTGCTTATTTGCAGAGATAGCTACTGGTTCTCAGGACTAGCTTCTCCTTCACTTAATGTAACAAGTAGCTTTGTTACAACTCTATCCTGAATTCACCAGTTGCCAACCACCGCCTTTGTGGTTTAGACTGGTTTCAACCCACAGTGACTTAGCCTGTGCACTCAGATGGGCTCACTCCTGAAACCTGTGTCAAGGTATCTATGGCGTTTGCTCCCAGAAGGAAGGCTCCGAGCTACCTGTAACACCCGTGGGACTCGGACAGCCCTGGGTGGCACAGAGGAGCTGACTACAGGAGCCGAGCCCCATCTTCATATGCGCTGTCATCCAGGCCACCTCCCTCACCCCGCAGCCTGGTCCTCTTTCCTCCTGTCACGCTCCTGCTGATGGTTTTCTGAACGTTATCTGAACATATCTACAGACTTTGTCTTTTTTTGCCAAATAACTCCCCAGAAATTTTAAACTGCAGATTACCAGTTTCATTTAAACCTTACTAACACCTTGTGAGGGAAAAAATTCTCTCTTTTTGTAAGCATTAGAGATTTACATCCAACAGGTTTTTTTTACATCCAAACTGCTTTGCTTTAAATCTCAGCAACTGGCATAGAATAAATTTCTACTCTGCTTGGTTATAAAAAGTATCATCTTACCGTTTCTCCTTCTGGGTACAGTAATTCCAACACAAAATTTGGTTTATGTTAAGAGCAAGGTTTGAATTACTCTAAGACAAGAAAAAGGACACACTTCATAACCTCCTGTAATCTTTTTATCCTACCAGTTACCTTCTTCCTTAAACCGGTTTCTCATTAAACAACACACTGACGTTTTGCATCTCTTCTTTGTGTACAGAAGAACTTGACCGAACTGGATACACTTACAAATTGCTTTATTTTTCTTACTGACATTTCTTTAAAGTGGTATTTTTTTCATGACATACCCTTAAAAAGCAAGCTTATAATCTAGAAAATATGCCATATTTGCAAACTCTTGCTCCACTTGCTTTATGGAAAGGCAAAGAGCCCCATTTTCCACAAGCGGCTGTGGTTTCCATGTCACCGAAGGGCACATAGCTTGGCTGTACACCCTGCCCGCTGAGTCATCAGAAACTGGACTTGGCTTCAGAATGCCATTTTTTGTTAGACCCACATGTGATTGACACACACCAACAATCTTGGGTAGAGGGCTCATGCTAATCAGCCACATACACAAACAAGGGCACTCAACCCACACAAGTTTATCCAATTTGCATGGGCCAGAAAACAGCTTTTCATGTCCAGAATGTTGATTTTTAGGACTATTAACTATTCCTTTTCTTCTTTTTTTTTTCCCCCTAGATGGCTCAGGAGCCAGGTTTATGTTCCTGACTGGAAACATCAAGGAAGCTTTCATTTAACTAAACCATCTTCTTTTAGTACCTGGACTGTACCACCATCTGATCAAGGAGGATTTGCTCTGCAGGGCAACTAAGACACCAGCTTCCTTCTTCCACTCTGCTGCAAATGACCCTAATTCTGACAGAAAAGTAGAAAGTCTGTTGCGTCTCATTAGCAGTGCCTATGTGCCTAAAGTTACCCAAAACTGCACAGCAAAATCCTGAAAACCTGTTGTTCGTTTCCTTAACTTCTCTGTATTTGAATAATAGTGAAAGCACCAGTGTGTCGGTGGAGAGGTTAACCCTGAATCAGAAGGAAGAGCTAAGGTATTCATTGAGAGCACTTGCACACTGACACAGATCACCAAAAACTGCACTTTGTTACCGTTTCATCCAGAAAATTTTATCTCCTAAATCAGCATTGGGTACTCAGGTTTTAATTCAGTAAGTAAAAAAAAAAATAGGGGATCCTGAAGAGAAGAGATACAAACCACTATGCACATTAAAAAATAAGAGAATTTTTCAATACAGTGGGACCCTGCAGAGCTTCTCCAGGAGTAAGCATCCTTTCATGATTTAGGACTTGGGCAAGAGGTACCCACCCTTGCAGCTACTGAAATATCTTTCAAATAGCATTCATTTTCCAAGGGAGGGATATCAGTAAATTGAGTGCCATGAAGGGACAGTTTGCACAGAAGCATGAAGCATTCTGAGCCAGAAAGTTTCACTGAACTCTCAGCTTTAGATCAACTATGCCAGAAATAAATGGGAAAAAACAAACAGATTAGGGAAGAGAAGGCAGAAGAAAGTAATAATCTTTACTGTGAGGAACTGGACAAATGTAAACTGAAAGGGCTTCTGTGTGTAACAAACAGACTATAAAAGGAAGACTGTTTAGTGCTAAATCTGTTTTGTGTAGGCTTCTTAAGGAAAAAATATCACACTAACCATCTAAAACCTTTACACTTGGCACGTTTAGTGCAAGGAAGAGAAAGAAACAAAACCCCTAAACCTCCCCAGAGCTTGGAAACTAGGGCCTGTTGAGTTGGTAACTTTGCAGGAAAACTGAGCAGTGCTAGAAGGATCACAGCAAATGCTTTTCCTCTGCCAGACTCTCAGCAATGGCCATGCTGAGTCTCAAACTCAGCCTTTGCCATGGGATAAGAGATCACTGTGGCAGCACAGTCACCTCCTTTCACAGTTGGAGCCCAGGAACCACAAGGGCCCCGCAGAGGGGGAAACCTCAAACTGGCAGTGTCTAATTTGGTTTTGTTTATGTTCCTGTGTTCCCTATTGATCTGCACAGGGCTTGGAATCAACAGCAAAGACCAGCAACCTCCCCAGTAAAAACTGTAGAGGAAAAATAATCTCAGAATGCTTCCTGCTCAAATCAGAAGAGAGCCAGATCTAGCAGCCAGCACTTGGGAAGCAGCCCCAAAGTTCGCTTGGTACAACTCACACACATCATCTCTGTACTGCAAGCTGGGCTTTCTGCTGGATGCTTTATTGTCTTTACAATAAAGCAGGACAGTGTCCATGAGGTAGCATGTAAACCTTGTAATGAGGTGAAACAGGTTCTCAGTAGAATAAATGCAATGGGGAGGAGAAAGAACAGAAGAAAAACAAGGTTGGAAATAATCCTTTGGGAATATTTAACCCTCAAGTGACTATCACCAGAATCTAATTAACAGATACACTGACTCCAAAACAAGACATGGGTGTCAGTCCTCTAATGAGCATAGACTGAATAGTTTGGACGCTCCACATGGTAAATACTTGACAGTCACCAAAACATGCCCCACTGGAGAAGCCTTCACAAGTTTCTCAGAAGAGTACAAAGTACACAGCATCTGCATGGTAAGACATAGTCCTGCTCTCACCACAAATTATCAACATCCAATTTTTCCCACACATCTCAGACTCAACTGCTCTCCATAAATTACAATACAGAAAGCAGGGCACATCCAGCTGTTAGGAAAGTCCCTTTGCATTTGATTAAAGGGGAAACACATCACTTACAAAAGGCAAACAAAAAAATACTGCTTGCTGATTCTCCATAAGATACTCATGGGTCTACCCCATACCCATGACTAGGCAGCAAGTACACCAAAAGACGCACTAAATTTTGAAAGCCCGTTCTCAATAAGGATAGTGCAGGTTTCAATGCTGTCAGCATAATCTGCAGGATATACATGTTGGTTATTCTTTAAAAGAAGAGCCCCTCATACCCAGGACACCCTCTCCATATTTCAGCCTATAGAGAAACCAGACTAAGAAATCCTTCTACTGGTATGGACTGCGTTGCCTTTATGAAACTCCTGGAAGGCTGTATTCCTTCTCCTGCCACACATGCAGAAATTCATTCATCACTGAGCAAACAGCATCAAATACTGTGTTTTTCAAGCATGGGATATGTGTGTTTCCAGCTGTAGTGTATGCACGTATGCACTGAGGTATGACCATCATTTAACAGATGAATAACCAGTTTTTGCACATGAACTGGGATACTTCCTGCCATGAAATAACAAACAGACTCCCTTTCAGAAAAGAAAGTACTGAAATACCAAAACAATTTAACTAGTCCATGTTGTGCTGCCTGCAGGTGTCTGATACCCATGAAAGTAGGTGAAAGGCAGGCAGCATGCTCTGTGATGACCACACCATGCTGCAGCCTTGCTTGAGGTCATGGCCCAGAACTAGCCTGAATCTCTTATCAAAAGCTTCTGAAGTAATTCCCTTTCCCCAGTTCCAAGCTGTACACACAGGATTCCAAGGTGCTGATTTATAATACTGTAATCTTTCCTATTTGCTCTTTTTCAATTCAAGTTTTTTCTCAATGCTAAGAGCAATTTATTTTCAACAGCAATGGTAACATAGGATAGCTTGCACAGGTACTGGTCTTGCATGGGTTGGTGCAGTCAATTTTCATGCTTCCAGCACCGCCAGGAACAAGTGCCATGGTTAAACAGCCAGCAGACATCTCTGTCAGTAGGTGGAAAAACCTGCCACATGCAACTGCTCTCAAATAAAAGTTCAAGGTAACCATCAAAGAGGGACTGCATTACTTGACTACAGCAACAGCCTTTTCCACAACTGAAGTTTGTTCCATACCTTCAAAAGACATGATCTCAAGTCACGAATTTTACCACTATAAAACACTAAAATGGGAATTTCTATCACTATAAAATATTTGTCTTGTTTATATCTAGAAGTTAGGAGGGAAAGAGGAGAAAAGAACAGATTCTTGTCAATAGGACTGATGCACCCAAGATTTTGGGATTACATTCCTGCTTCAAAGGGGTGTTTTTATGAGCAAGAAAATCTTTGTAACAGCAAGAAAACAACAACCAGCAGCAGGCTGGGAAGACAGATAAATCTGGTGACAGACTGCAAAGGAAACAAGTAAAAATTAAGCAAATACATATTTAATTTTGCTTTAAACCAAAGATCCATCTTTTCTTTTTTCAAAATAAAGTTGTCACCTTTATGAAAGATTAATTATAGCAGTAATTGTATGACATGATTGAAGAAATAATTGAAAAGAAAGGACATACAAGAGGAATGAAGCCCATCAGCATTCAAACAGAGAAAACCAGAAAAAAGTTCTGGTTGATAATACACGGTTTAACTTCAGAGATGCAAATACTGGTACTAAAACCAAGAAAGGAGAGGAAATATGTCTTGTAACACGCAATATTTTACTTGGAATACTCAATAATACATAGCAAATTGCATAAGCCTGATCAATATGTCCAAATTAAGATCTCTTTACCTAGGCAAGGAATGCATAAAGGCTGATGAACAACAGTAAAAAAAGGACTCAGTTGTTTCAATAGGGTTTGGTCCAAGCTAAGTCACCAGTTAAAAAAAGGCACCTTCCTATACGTCTGTTGTGTAGGTGATGTTTCTCTGAGACCTGATCTGCTAAGTTTGCAGACAAAAAACAAGCTTTTACTACTGTTAGCTCTGCAAAACCAATAGAACCACAGCTGAGCGAGCGGGAATTTTTATTGCTGGCAATGAAGTAAGATTCAGACAGAAAACAGCTTGATTGGCAAACCCAAATGTGAGAGTCTGAAATATTGGCTGTTAGAAAAATCACCTTTTGACTTGTAAACTAAGCAAAGTTTTATCTGAAAGTGATTGAGAGAGAACAAGTGCAGAATCTCCTGCTGCCGTTTTCACAGTCACTACTGGAAACAATTCTGCTGTACAATAACAACCCTCTGCCCTCTTCCTTCTCTGCTAGCCCATACGCACCACTTACAGGCGCAACTGGAAGAGCAAGCTAAAGGCTGCTACAAGATCCAACTATCACTGAGGTATGTCAAACATATGAGAACAATCCAAGAGGTAAGGAAAGCTACACAGCTTCCTGGATGGCCTGCTCCGCTCTGCTCTGCCACTGCCCTGCTGTGAGACAGTTTATCCTATCTTCATAAGACCAAAAAGTGGAAGCACAGAAAACCCCCTTATGGACTTGATAACCTCATTATAGAATTCCTGCACAGCAGACTCCCCAACCCTTGTGATTAATCTGCTCCTAGCAGGAACTATACAGGCAGTCCCTGTCACAGTGGTGGGATACTTTGCTGTCCCACACTGCCCAGAATCCCGTGGACTGCCCCAGCCACAGAGTCCTTGGATAGGCTGCACACACACACATACACACAAAAAAAGTGTGAGGTGACTCTGGGCTGCTTCTCCCATTTCCTTAAAGGCTTGATCACCTCAGGTCTTTGTGAGGGGACCTACATAGCAAGATAGCAAGTATCAAAGTTAGCTCTGACTTAGTTTGCTCAGGGACGGGAAACAGTATAGCTGTATCACCACAGTACTTGGCACACATCAGTCCTGATGTTTACACAGCTCTCCTGCTGCTGCCACCCAGGCTGGCCTGGTCATTCAAAACTAATTCACATTCCTCTATGTATTATTACTCTGCCACTGCCCTTTAGATACACCGAGAGATATCTTTACTGGTTCAGATGAGGAGGGATCAAACTGGAAAAAGCAGATCCCATGAACACAATCCTTTACACCAGATGTGAAACACAAGTTTCTCCTGCCTCCCTGCAAACAAAAGAACACTGCCACTTGGCCTATATCAAGACTTCTTTCTACATCCCAGAGAAGAGTTATTTGATCTGTGCAGCACCAGACTGAGTCAAGGACATGAATTACATGGCAGTGTTTTACATAGCTGACTTAATCACAATTGAAAACCTAAATAAGTAACTTTTTTTTTTTTCCCCAGGACATTAGGCCTTTCTAAGGTCACCATTCCATTCCAGAAGGAGCTGCCAACCCCCTTACCCATCCTTTGGGATCTGCCTTCTCAGAACATATGTTGACACTGCCCATTCAGGCAGGAAAGAAGAAATTGTTTGAGAAGATGAAGCTCCAATTTAGACCATATTGCTTGAGACCACACTTACAGATCTCCTACTATCAAGACCTATTTCAGGTGATTCCAGCACCTCACTTGGGGTCCAAGATCCTATCAAAGAAACCCCAAGTACTTTAATTATTTTCTATCTATCGTTTATTTTCTATTACACCTACCATCTCAAGTACTGAGGCTTCCCTGGGAAGCAGCTGTGCCAGGGCTACTGTCCCACACCCAGTGGGCAGCAGGGCCCCAAAGAGAAGGGCAAAGGCAGGGACAATGCACAGCAGATTGCTCCAGCCAACATCAGACATCACTGGGAAAGCTGTGTTTAACTGGTTCCCTGGTTTTGTTTCTGAAGGAATGTTAGCCAGTATTTCTTTTTTTAATCTCGTTCTGGTTTAGTATATTCCCAAGAGACACCCAGTTCAGCAATCACCAAAAAAAGTGCTTTGGTTTAAAATGTCAAAATACTTTTTTATTCTAATAGACTGGTTCATTTGTCTCAGGCTTAATGCAACAGTTTAAGAAAAACACTTTCTACAAAGAGATAAATCCATCTGCCTTGTGTCCTTCCAGGGGAGGGCTCCACCTCTGTCTTTCCCATCTGCAGCACACCGCTGTCATCAGCCAGGGCAGCCACAGGCAGGAGAATGCTGTTTAAGAAGGACTGCTGTTGGAAAACCACTTTTACCTGAAGACATCAGGGATTAAAATTAATTTCAAATACGTTTAATTACAAAAAAATCACAGCCATACAAATATATGAAGTGTGCAATATATTATTTAGATATAATAAGATTGATTTTTTTTTCTCTCCAGTTGATAACACTAAAGCTATCAGAATGAAGTTAATTTTCTCTTCTTATGGTAAGTAACTGGGACACCAGATACTGGTGCTAACATTAATTATGCCAGCAGATGAACAAGTCCTCTATTACTGAACTAATTACTTATAATTGCACATGCAACTCTTGCACTCTCCTTATGCATACATAAGAACAAGTTTACATCTTAAAAAAGTGTATGTCTTTATCAAGAGTGAATTAACCAAGAGTTGAATTCCTGACAACATCACGGCTGGTTTTATTTTTTCAGTTGTACTACGTAAGCACTGAAGCGTACAACAGCCCTATAAACATACAGGGAAATGATCCCTGTCCCAATGAGTTTACATTCTAAGACGCGATTTCTTGTTAGCACCGATTCTTTCCACTTTTCCAGACTGATTATCAAAATCAGTTATAAAATCCTGTACAAAGTGTGTGCTACTTCTGCTAACACAGAGATGTATCATTAAACCAAAAGAAAAATAACCACAGCTCCAGTCACAGACAAAAAGCTTCTATAATTTAGACAAAGCTAAATGAGAATTTTTAAACTAACAACCATGTGTAGTCCTTGCACCACAGTTGCTTATCTGTCACAAAGCAGACAAGCTATACAATGTCCTTGACTGGCCATTATACATCATTCAAAGTGAATGTTTTTCTATTTGGCCATCTTATCTTCCCGTCTGAGCAATGAAACCCATGAGTAAAATATCATCCTAGATCCAGAAAGTCTTTGCCAAGGCACAATGTGATCAATCTCAAGGATTTTTGAAAGAGGAGTCTAATGGTTATAAAAACAATCACTGAAAATACTGACAGCTTTTCTCAAGCAACTCTTTTAGTTTATCTGGGCCATATTTGCTGTGGCTGTGTGAGTTTCTTTTGGGTAATTTCTAATTCTTTGATGCTACCCTTCTCTTGGAAAGAAGTTATAAGGTTTACAAATACCTACTTTAGTCCTAAAAGGTGCTGTTTTTACTAAAAGCAGTTAGAATCAAGCAACTTCTTTCTCTAAAAAGATGTTTCCAAAAAGCAAGTTAGTGCTGACCCAAAGATGTACTCCAAGCGTGAAACAACATCATGTGAGTAACTTGAAAACAGGCTGGGGACTCCTGATCCCAGGGCATTATGAGGACTGTGCACACCACAGAGACTGAGCTTGCTTAGGTCACCATGCACACACACTGGAGCTTCAACATGGCACCAAAAGACCTCAGTAGGCTAAAGCCAGTACAGCCCACCCTCCAAGTCTTGGTAGAGATACATCAGACAGGAAAAAAATTGCCCAAACCAAATAATAATATAACAGCTCTGAGAAAACCAGCCTTTCCATTAATCCTATGGGCTTCAAGCATCAGCTTGGCCCAGAACATGTGTACAAAGAAGCAAGAGGCTCCACCTCAGAGGCCAGCACACTGCTTTGTTTTATTTGCATAATACCACTTACATGAAACTTTGTCCCAGCCTCAATGCAAGCAAGAAGAGATTCAGGCCTCTCTCAGTCTATTCACACTACTCTCAAGAAACCGAAGAGGAGCTGCTGGGGGCCAAAACCAGACTGCAGAGTAGGGAGCTACTGATGCAGCTCCATAAGCAAGGTGGCACTCATGGATCACCATTCAGTCATCTCTGTAATGGTCACCAATTCTTCAAGTGCAAAGATGTAAACCAGCAGTTAATTACATTAGAGACACAATGAATATGACCCTCTTGTTGGGAGTGTATCTGAAGGAACAGAAACAATTTCTTCCACTCAGCCCCTGTCCAAGAGAAAGCTGTCACAAAACTACTTTGAGCTACAGTACTTTGGGAAGCCTTTGCAAGATCCCTAGTAAGGGAAAAAATCAATTTCCATTTCAGATCAAAGTTCAGTTCGATCACAACTGTTCATACAGATATTCCCTTTTTACAGCAAGTATCTGAACTGACATGACTATAAAAATAGATGGGAAATGTCTGATTTTTATTATGAAATTGTCAGCAGCAGCTGAATCATACACAACAGAGTCTGTGCTCGATGTCATTTATGACAGTCTCTATTCATATTTAAATAACTAAAATTCACATCCACAAATTATAATAATTTACACATCATCTAATTATGCTTTGTGTTATGAAAAACAAAATTGTTTTTTCCCCACAACGTTGCTTATTTTGGTTAAACAACACAAGAACATACCCTCAATTTCAAATATCAATGAGGAAAACATTTTAAGCACAGAACAGCATTGCAAGTTTGAAAGCTGATGAAAAACTTTTTTCTAGTATGGCACATTAGAAATTCGTTTACTGAATTTTAGACGAGATAAATAAGAGAAAAAATGATTTTTCTTGTTTACTTGAGTTTGCAAACATCTATGAAAACACTTCTCTACTATCAGATCGATTTATATGAATGGCATTTTAAGGGCCACTGATCTTGGTGTAAATTACTAAAAGTACACTGTGTGTACTAACTAAAGATTTTTCAGGGAGAGATCTGTTTACTAGCTATGCTTTTTTGTAAACAAAAGAGATTCTATAATTTCTAGGACAGTGTTGTATGCCAGTGGGTGGGAAGAAGTCAGACCTTCCTCAAAGACCTTCACCCAACAAAACATTCCATTTGAAAACAAAAGCTACTGAGAGGAGCTGCTCTGAGTTTCATTAGTGAGAGGATGTATGCTACTTGTGACCCCCCAAAAAATATAGATACATGCATATGTAAGCATTAGAAACATGAAAATGGCTGTTGAAGATAGAAGGCAACGGCAAAAGGAAGAATAGAGGCTGCAGAAAGAAACCTCTGCTGTGTATAAAGGATTGCAAGTTAAAGAAAAACTACAGACCACTGTGGAAGCCAGAGTAACAAGGTCAAGCAGAAACAGGCAGTAAAATGGCAGCTCTGCTGGAGAAGCAGATCTGGCATGACATTTGTATCACAAGCTGCTTCTTTGCGTTACCAACAAATTGTCATGAAATCACACCTGGTAATTCAGTATCTTCTATACAATAATAATTCCTCCCATATTCAAGCATGAATCTGGACTAGTTTCATGAGATAATTACTAGATTAAATTTGTTCTAAACAATGTGATGAATTAACTGAGAGTTCAACTTTTCCTCAATAACCTTAACTTGCAGAACACAGAGCCATGCACTTACAAGCCTGTTCTGAAGAGCAGTGCACTACAGCAAAAGCACACAAACAGCAACAGAGGACAAAGGCCATTAACAATCATCTATTTGTCCTAATTCAAGGACTGCTCCCCTCTGTTCTACTGCCTGGTCTAGCCTACAAAGACTTGCTGACAAAAAATGGCTTTCCTTACCAAAGGTTTGCAAATCCCCACATTATGATTTCATATGTCAGCCAAACTATTTCCTGTTAAATCTATCTGGCCAAATGAGGAAAAATTCCAAAAAAGCACCTCTGTCATGGCAGCATGCAGAGCGCTGGCAGAGTTCCTTAGAGCCCTCACTGTCACAAATTCTTGCTGCAAAGGCATCATAAAAGCAGGCAAGTGGTTCAGAGACATCAGCTGCCAGAACCTGTAACAGCCCAAAGACTCAACAAGGATGAATAGTGCAGCATGTGCTGACTCTGTACCAGGTTCTCACTTCACTTCCATTTCACCTCCACAGTCCTTAAATCCTGCCATAGACGTAACAGGTGTCCCAGGAAATTTACTGCAAATGGAGGAATTATTAGCAAAACTGGTTTTGCTGGTGTACTTTATACCAGTTCCTCAACTGAACCAAGCTATTCTAACAAAAGCACTTTGCCACATCCACTACCAGTACATCCGTAACAGAGATTTTTCCAGTATAAAATATTATTAAAAACCCAAATCCCTCACTGACATTTGTAGGCTAGGTAACATTCCTCATACAGGCCTGGCCTTGACTGTACCAAGACTTTGAGTAAACTGTGTGTCCTAAATATAATCCCACAAGTCAAGAAATACAGGAAAATTTTCTATTGTGGAAGAAGTAACACATTTGTTCTCTCAAATGGCAAAAACTATGCTGTCATGAGCACAGCAGCGCTTTACCTTAGCCACGTCAGTAGGAAATCACCAACATAAAGAACAGACCATTGCAATATTAACATTTGAGGTGAGAGGATGGCTCACCACCTGAGAACCTAGACACCTGTTCCTGTAACAGCTGATGGGATCTTTCAAGACCATGGGCAGCAGAGATTTGAAAATTTCTTTGAAACAGTATTTATTTACTCTTTCTCAAGGCCAAGTTGAAGAACCTGGCTTGCTGAGTTGAGGTCAGCAAGCTCAAGTCTCCATTGCCTTTAAGCAGGTGTTTCAACAGCTCTCAGACTAGATTTTTCTATCCTATCAGAGGAGAAGGGGGGAAAGAACAAAGCATAAAAATAATATTTATAGAAACAGGTAACAGTGTACTATTCTCTCTTTCTAAGTGAGCTGAGCATATGTATGATCATTGGGAAAAAAAAAAAAGGAAAAAACCCCCCAAGCCTGTAGATCTTCAATCAGTATCATACAGGAGCTGCAACCCATGCAACTTGGCCACAGCCACTTGTCCTCACCCCAACACCACTATCAGCTTGGCAACATACGTAAAACAGCATTTACTTTAACATGCGAAGTTGTATCCACTGCCCTACTACTGTGTGCGGGATTACACTACAGATCAAAGCATTCTCACTATCCATTAATGGGGGATAGTTCTAGCTTCTAAAACTGCCTTCACCAGTTTTAGAAGAAGCAAGACTGCAGTAATAAATCTGATCTCCTGAAGCAGGAGCTGGAAGTTGTACCCTCCTGTCAGCAGGTTAGCGCTGTATGATGTATTGTGGAGCTTTGGCTGCAAAGAAGCTGTAGCCTGCAGTTAATGAGCTGTTCAAAGTAGCTGTGAAATTGTCAACTTAATTAACCAAAGTCTAGTTAACAGCCATCTCTCAAAAACCATGTGTGAAGAAGCAGGTTCTGGAAATGCCCAGCTATGCACTGCAGGGAAGTGCCATGCACTTTTCTGAGCTAAGAAATTAAGAGCTCATGTGGCAAGTGCTATTTTACAAAGAGTTTACAGAACGCCCTCTGAAATCTTTGAAAGTTTTTATACTTTTAGAGAGTTAAGAAGCATATGTATATGGACCTGGGAATAAAGACATGTAGGACTTAGAGAGAGGAAGGCAAGACTCCTGAGGAAACCTTCTTGTGAAGGTCCAAGCTCTCAGCATACAGTACTGAGTTCTGCAGATGGATTCATTGACACAGCAGCCATGATCCAAGATTTTTTTCCTCCTCCAGTGAAGTCACACAACATCAGAGACTGTCAGGAAGACCAAGCTGCTCATTACACCCTAAATGTATTTCTGTCCTTGTTGTTCATGGCTTTAGATAAAGCACTTTAACACATACCACTGTCTTTCCTGTACTTTAACCAGGTTAGTGCTTGCTAAGGACCCTGTCCAAGCTAGATTAAAAAACAAGACCTTAGGGTATACCAAATCAGGAGTTTGTGTTCTGTTTAAATTAACTGCAAGATAATTGGCAAACATCCTGTACATATGTATTCTTCTGTATAATCTGCTCATGTCCTGGGGCAAAAGTAGCTGTAATAACCAAAGTGAGTTGCAACAATCCATCTGGGTTTAAGAAGTTGTATTTAAACCATTACCACTGGACCTAGTTCATTCCTCAGTACAGATGTTTGCATTTTTCAAAACTAACTCAGACTCTTAAGGATATGAAGACCCCTTGCAGCAATGCTGTTAGCCATAATCCCTTCACCCTGGCAATCCTCTGTCATACTTTTCCCTCTACATGAAATGGCTTGTTGGTTTACCTTAAAAATCATAAAGCTATTTTAGAACAGGTTGCGGAGAGCCCTCCTTTAGAAGAATCTCCTAGAAATTCTACCTGCTGGCTTGAGACCTCCTGATGTTGGGGAAGATGATGAAAAAAAAACACCAAGCCCTTCACCCACACCCCCACCTCTCTGCAAAATGAGGGGGGAGGAAACAACAACGAGGTACTTTACAGGTCCTTGCAACTCTTACAAAATGTCATGAAGCTAATAGTAGTGAAGCATTTAAAGATTCCCAGGTAATATTTCACATATGTATTCAATGAGTGTATTGTTACAAAGATAAGAGGAAACTAGATCCTAAAGCAGTTAAAGTGATTTGCCACAGCCAGGGAAGCACTGCTCTGCTTTCAGATACGCTCAACAGAATGCACTTCCTTGGCACTTTTCTCCTGAAACAGAATAGCACTGACACAGCAAATCCTCACAAGTGGATGCAACTGGGCACTCCTCTGATCAGTGAGCTGGAATGCCAGTCAGCTGGGGAAAAAAAAAAATCTAACAGGCCATTCACCAAAAGTATCAGGTTTTCTGAGAGGGGATGACAGTTCGTCTTTGCAGGTCATCTGTGGAGATAGGGCAAGAAGCCACATGGTCTCATTGCTGAACACAGCTGAGGGAGACAGTGTCTTTGCTCCAACTGATGATGTAAAGATTTAGGTTTCTCCACGTTTTAGTACAAAACGCTTTCCAGGTAAAGGTCCCTGTGGAGACAGCTGAGATTTCTGCAATCCTACAAGCAAAACCATTTACCACTCTGACTTTAAAAGTCAAGCACCGGACACTTACACTCTACGCCACTGGTCTTGACCTCATGATTAGATTTAGGTGACTGTGACAGAGCAGTGCAATGTATCAGGGAGTCACCTCCTAACCCACATAACTCCTGGCCAGGTTCAACATTAAGCTAGCTCTTAACACCCTCCATCTGCACTTCCCAGCACAGCTCAAAGGCTCACAGAAGAAATGGAGGAAGACTGCCATTCCCTGAACCTGCACCACGTGTATTTCACTTCCACAGCCCTTAAACTTCTCTAGTTTGCTTAGACTTTGTATACCAACAAAGCAAGATTACCTACAAAGCAAAATCTACCTCATGAACAGTGTCCCACAACCTGAGCACAGAATAGCAGAAGAGAGTTTCTACTGCCCAAAAAGCACAAGAGAGCTTTGTAAGAGCTCTTAGCACTGGGAACAGCCAAGATAAAGTCAGGAGAAAACTTCAGAGCTGTGCAACCTCCAAAAAGAAATCCTTTTCAGTTTAATTGGCAAAATAAAGATGGTCATTTCTGCTCACTTTTTTGACAGTCCTCACTGTAAGCAATTCACAAGAGAGCTCAGGGGTTTAGAGAATGTGAACTTCAGTCATGCTCCTCTGGAAATTTGGTGCCTGGCAATTTTCCCATGGCCACACTGTGACTAGGGGCTAAGTCTGAGAATTAGACAAGCCATTAGACTTCCCATAACTCCCGCCAACTGCTAGCAGGGCTTGCTCCCTCTGCTCCATTCCCACCCTCACTGATTTTATTGTACTATACAGTAAAAAAGTCTTCCAAGTGTTATAACATACAGACAGTGACAGCAGAACTGTTTTCCACTAAAATATTTAGCGCTAGGAACCAGCAGGAAAGAATGACCACCAAAATTCCATTTTTTAAATATTTGCTACCAAGACAGAAGGCTGAAACTACTGCCTGTCTTCAGGGACCAATACTGTCTTCGCCCTTCTCACCAAGCCAGGGGTGAGAGGGTGAGAACTGCTTAGCTTCCTCACTGAGCAGTTCCATTGGTTTCACAAGTTTTTCTTATTATTAATGAGGATCGTAAAAGCTAAGTCACTCTTATCCCCAAGAAGCTGGTTATCTCTACTTGGTACCACTAAAAGTGGCAAAAAGGCTACACAAGCTGCTCTTTGGAGAAAACTTGGTTCCCAACAAGCTACTGCTCTAACACATTCATTTTAAAGAGGTGCAATTTGCGATAGTATTTCAGAAAACATAAAACCCCCCTAAAAAAGAAGGAGCTGCCCCAAAGTAAAAGATTCCATACTTTGTTAAAGGTAAAACATTAAGATTATTCACACAGGGAAAACTACCAGTGCTAGGCTTAGGGATCTGTGACTGGCAGCACAACTACTGAATTAGACCTGACTGGTCTCATGGCAGATCTCAGTTCCATGCATTAAATAGCAAGGAACGAGACACAATCTCTAGAACTGAGGACATACAGTAACATAACTAATGGACAGTGTAAGCAGAACAGCCCTTTCATCTGAAATCCTGCAGAAAGCACATCATTTCCACAGCAAAAGACAAAAAGAAAACAAATACTAAGTAAATTAAAAGTTACAGCAGAATCAGTGGAAGCGTAAAGCAGTGTCTGAGTTCGCAGGACTTACTCTTCTTCATAGTGTAGTTGTTAACAAAACAAAAGCTGTTTGGGTTTGCAAAACCCTCTCTGCCTGGCTTTGAAATGTTTCCTTCCTCTAAAACATAACATTACCCTCAGCTTTTTTTCATCGGCAGGATACTCTGCCTTATGTATGAAAAAAAAGTACTAGCTCTCTGGTCATGAAGTCCTCTTCAAAACACAAACCCATGTTTAGTTCATCCCGCTTGCTTTCTTTTAAAACACTTTCATCAGTTGTTCTTGGTCCCTGCAACAGTATTTGCAGAAACACATACACAAACGATCCACATCAATGGAGTTTTCAGTGCTAAGTACATGCTAACACTAGTTTGCAATCCTCGATTCATAAATTGCACTCAAGAGTATAATTTTTTACTGCATTTGTCAACATAGCAATCAAGTTTTAAGGAGATAAAGCTAAAATATCATTATCATATTACATGCCAAAATTGTGACAAGTGAGCAGTAAATCAGTGTGTTCAGACTAAAGAACATGAAAAACTCTTCTCATTTTTGTACCTTTAAATAGATTCCTTGCATCTTTCTCCAAAGCACACTGCTAACTGCTGCTAGAAAGAAATCACAGCATTACATGGACACAGTTTGACCTAGGTGCAACTTTTATGCTCCTGGGTACATGATGGCTTTGATCCTGCTTGATAAATAATTTAGATCAAGCATTCAAGTAGAAATGCACACCAAGTTGGCTTAAGAGCTACACGCTAACCAGTGGCAGTCTGGTTCTTCTGATTCCAGTTCCGTATCTCTAGCCTTGGCCACAAAGCATCAGGCAACAGAACACATCCCAACACACTTCAGGTGCAAATTAAGAACTACACAGGTACAAATACATAGAAACAAAAGTCCTGTTGAAAACCTAGAAATGCAAGTTCTGACTTTTAGAGTCACCACTCAAGAACAGCAGCAGATGTGCACATTTCGTTTATGATCTGAAGCCATAACAATTTATATTCTTCATGCAGCCAGCTACTGGTTGGAAACAGCCCCCACTGCTACATGAAGCTAAGGGGTAAAAAAAAAAGACAAATCAATTTACTATCCCATTACTCCCATCATTAGAAAGTTACTCTCAGTTATTGTAGTTTTTTTGCACTAGCTGTGGATTAAGCAATCATAAAACATGGGATCCAAGCATAATGGCTGACAAGTTTGCTGCACTTTAGAGAAGCTGGGTAAGTTTTGCTTACAGACCAGAGATCAAATTCTGCCTGTTCTGAAAACTGCAAGAACTTTGCCACCAGGTTCAGTACAGGCAGGAACTTGCTCACTGGAGCTATACTGACGTCTTTCTGGAACGACAGAAAATAACTTTGCCCTTATTACAAATATTATTGACACTATTTTTATTTTCAAACCATATATCCAACAGGGAACTATTTTCTACCATAGTGAGACAAACACAACAGCTCAAGTTCTGCCTCGGGTACACCCCTCAGGCCCACAGACTGTAATGGGGTTGAAGGACTGTCATTTTAGTCCGAATTTGGCCCACCGATAAATCTCTTCAGGATCTGAAAATAATTCTGTTTTGAAAAATAAAATGCATGTATCTTGCCAGCATCCCAGTGCCCTCCACACCTCAGTATATGGCAGAGCTCAGATTCCAGTTGTGCAGACTTACATTCTGATATTCATCCTATGCAGGGATATTTATCACTGAGCTCATGGAAAAGCGCAATTTTACCAGGCAGTTAAACTGCAGCAGCGTGCAGGGTGGTCACTTCTGCTCCAAGTTACCAAAGTAGTAGGTGTGGTTGTCTTCAACCACTTGTGGAATTTCTCACCAAACTTTAATGGAAAATAAAGCAAGGCAAGGGGGGGGGGAAGGAAGGAAAAGGAAAAACCCCAGAACTTTAAAACTGAAAGAAACAGCAGACAGTACTGCAACAAGAAATACACATCTGCAAACTCAGCTGTCTGAAAGCAGATTTTGACCTATCTACTATAACATGGGTACATTCGTGCATTGAAAATCTTGGAATTAAAACTAGTGTTGTAAAATAGAGTTTTATACTTCAGCATCAGAGAAATGCAACCCTAATAATTCAGTATGAATGAGGAACATCATCTTGCCAACAATGCAAAAGTATAGATGCTCCTAAGTACAGGAAGACTGCTTTCAATGGATCAAGGTTCTTCCATTGAGCTTTAATTAATACACAAGCATAGTTCTTTTCAATGAAGATCCTTATAAAGGTTTACTTCGCTGATCGCTTACTGAGGCTATTTGCCTGATTAAATTTTACTAGAGATAACAGAACCTTCTACTGGAAGACAGAAAGCAATGGTAAATGTATAACTTTAAAAATACAGTGTCTTTTAGTGGCAAGTGAGATGGGGCCTCAAAGTTTCCACCACATCCCATCAGGGAGCTAAAGGTCACTGCTAACTCAAAGTTAAAAACAATGGGAAGTAGAGGATGTCATTCTTTTATATTTGCAAAGTAATTCTGTGTTTTCTTTGTATGGATTTACTTAGGAAACTGGGAAATCTAAAAAAAAAAACAATGAAAAGATTTCAAGGTTACCACTTTTCCCTTAACAATCAGAAATCTATTCATGTCACTATGCAAAATGTTTGATTTATAAAGGAAAATATCTCTTACTTGAAAGGTCTGACCTTTTTAGGCATATAAAATGCTTGAAGTTCCCTGTGCAACTCTCAAAGTAATGTGCAAAATAATTATGCTTTTGCAAAAAGAGTGGATTCTCATTTCCAATGAGGAAAAAAATGCTACTTAAATACGTTAAAAATATTTAACAAATAGATCAATTTCTATCCTGATTTAAAATAATAATCCCTGAAATAGTATCTATTTAATTCACTCAGGAATGAAGCACCTATCTGGCCAATAAGAAGACTGTCTTTACACCCTCAAAAATGTGTCACCTTCATTTCTAGGGATCTAGTGCTCAAAAATGGTCTGTCATGTAATAATGTAGTAGAACCAAAAGCCTATTTCCTCCTTTTCCAGGAAAAGATGCGAATTCTAGTTTGAGTCCCACATACCAGTATCAGTGTCTTTTTCACTAGCAACAGTATTTATTCTCAAAACTGCTTTTAACTTCTGAATATTCCTTTTTTATTCCAAATTCTTTTGCTTTGTAAGGACATTCACTCCCTACATAGATATGCAGACTACCTTTAAATGTTTAAAACGCCATCAAAAACCATTTCAAATTACTGTGTCAACCACATTCAAAATAGATGCAATTTATTTCATGTCAGTGCATTTTCATGTCAAAAACCAGGTTGTAGTCCCTGCCCTTTCTCCCAAAACAAAGCTGTACATCTGGGAGCTGCTTACAGAATGCTGAGCTTTTTATTCTGTGTACAGGGACAGACTTAAAAGATTTTACAAGGAAGAGGAGAAAAGGGACTGACAGTTTGGTTTGAGGCCAACAGTTCAACCCATAGTAAAAGGGGATGGTCTGGAAGAATGCACAAATTAGAGACTCCACGACTTCAATTTCACAGTGTGTGTACCAACAGCGTTTATTACATTTTGGCCTTAACAGGGATTTCAAGAATCTAAAAGGCTCTGAATGCCAAAATCTTTTTGAAAAGCAGAGGGCTTTAACCACACCACTCCCCTGATGCCTCTGGGAACTTAAAAGTATGACCCTGGGCAATAAACCTATTTGATATGTCATGCACATTATAGCTGTTCAATTTGCATCTATCATCCTATGCCAATTTAAATGATGGTTAAATGAGGATACCTCATTATGTTACTGAATGGACAGATACCGAAGTGTAGAATGTCACAGGGCAAATTCCTAGCAAAGCTCCACTGCATGAACGGGTCTGACACATAAAACACTGCAATTCACATGGAAAACTGCACTTTGGACAAGAAATCACACAATATGTGCAGTCTCAGAAACAGTCTTTTCATTCCATCCACGGCTGGTAAAGCAGTTTACCACATGGGCATAATATATCCATACACATGACCAAAATAGAACACAATGCTAAATTGTTCTCAGGTGTGAGGTGTGCTTCTGTGGCCCCCCGATAAAATACAACTTACATAAAGCTTGTATTGAACCAAATACACCTGGGGGTCAGTCTGCTCATGACCATCTTTGCTTTAGGTTTCTTTCACTTTTTGCTGACAGCTCATCAGAGCTTTAGCTGTCCATTATCTCTAAATATTTATTTCCTATTTGAGGACTCATTTGAAAGTCAGCTGGCATTTCAAGTGGAATGCTAAAAGAGTGGAATATTTTCAAAGTATTGTTACTATTGCTTAAAAAGTAAATTCTTAAGTTCCTTCTCAAGGCGATGGCCAAGAGAGGTGAACAAATGTTCATATAACTAAAGTAAACCAGCAGTTTATCACTGTTGGTAGTGGCAACTGTTGGATGTAACTATCTCAATGGATGTTAAAAATAATTCTCATTCAAAAACCACTAATTTTCTTGACAATTACCTAAACATGAGGAACAGATATTAACACATGCAATATGGGAAGCAAAACAGTTCCGAAACAGTATTTTTTTTCTAAGTTTCCACAGAATTATAAGCAACTTTCTTAATGTGCCATTCTTCATATTCACAGAGATTGAAAGCATATTCTAATCTAAATACACTGAACATTAAGTATCTACAAGTGCTTGTAACTACTTCACCCTTTAATGTCTTTAGCTTATATTTAGACTTAACATTTTGATTATAAAACCTGAAATGCTGTCATCTTAAAAAGCAAGGCAACGCTGGTACCTTGCTCTGGAATTTCACACCACATGTAATATTGGGAATAGTAGAAAGGGAGGGAGAGCTTGTAAGTGTATCACCTCCTTTTCTTCTGCCTCACTTGTAAGTACATACTAGAACCAGAAAAATTCTCACTGTGGATGTACCTACACTTCAATCTGAGCCATACAATTAAGAATACAAAGGTTACAACACAGTAAGATAAACACCTATAACCACAGAAATAAAGGCTTGTGTTTAATACTTCCTCTGTTGACACACTCAGCAGAAAAGGAAAAGCTTAGAAATTAACTATCTAAAATGACAGAGGAAGAGACACAAAGCAAGCTCAGACCAGGGACAGCAAAGAACCATGCAAAGGGCAGAGAGAAGTCAGTGTTTCTTGGCTGGCAGATGAATGTACAGCTGAAAGGAGTTTCAGTAAAGCTTTTACCGACAGTAAGTACTCAAAAACTTCAGGGTTTAATCTTGCTCATCTCAGTCATGCAAGGAATTGCCCTCAGATGCAGTGACACATTTTTCATGAGTTAGTTTGCATGGTCAGGAGAGGTACCAATAATAAGGCTTTAAGAACTGAAAACACATCTTATGCTTAGTAGTGTAGTACCTTAAGTGATTCACAGTTTGTTTTTTCCCATTTACATTACAAGCAACAAGAAATTAAAGGGTAAAGATAAAAAATTAAACATGAACCCAGCTCACATGTTACCACATCAATTCACTTCATACCATTTAAAAATCAGACACCCCTCCCCTGTAGAAAAAGGGTTCATGCCTTGCAACAAGAGCACTAGAAGCATCAGCATGGAAGTCTGGAGCTGTAAAGACTGGGAAAAGTTCATGTATCTCAGCGTGGGAGGGATACTCTCAGTGGGAGCAAGGATGCCTGCACAGGAGAGCTGACGTCAGTGGAAGTGGGAGGGAAACGGTGATGGGAGGTTTGTCAGGGAAATGACTGAGGATAGTGTCAGTGGGAACAGGGAGGAATCAAGAGAGAGCTGACAGCCTCAGTGGAAGCATGAACAGTACGTGTGGGAATTTCAAAAGGAGGGAGGGCTTGTACGTTCCAAGGGGAAGGAATTACCAGACAGGCAGGAAGAGAGAAGACAGTTTAACTGACTAAATAATGTGCTGTTAAATGCTGAAGCGAGATCCACTTCAGCGCTGCAGGTACAACACAGCATACAGCCTCCTGTGTGCAGAATTATGCAACCACTGGCTTGCAGCGACTGCAAAATTCTCAGGCAATTTCACAAGGCTTGAATGAAGAAAACTTACCAGCTGTAAGGCCACAGATTTAAACTGGCTGTCCCACATCAGCTGATAAATCAAAAGGCTATTTCATTTAGCCCTGCTGGCTTAGGACTATTTTTAATTTAAAACAAAGGAAGTTTGGATTTACTCCCTCATCCCTTTGCACTGAAATGCATATATTTCTGTGTTACATCTACGTGACAGGCAGAGTTACACAAGAGGAAGGAAACCTCATATATGTAAAAGAATGACAGAGCAAAATAAATGTGCAATGTATGTGCTACACTGAACAATAATGCACTACAGAAGAGGAGTGACACTCACACGTGAGGTTGGGACAGCATATGCTCATAAATACACAAGCCAATTGTAAATAAATCATAGAATCATTAAGCCCTTATACCATTCCAGCATTTACCCCACTCATGCTATAGATTAAACAGAGGCATTATTCTCAAGGTATTTAAGCAGGTTTCTATAAAGTTAAGTACCTTTACCACACATTCAACACAACAACTGTCTGAAAAAGAAAATCATAGCTATAAATAATATCTATGAAAAAACAACCACAATTTTAAGTCCACTTTTTTGAAATTGCTAAAGCTAAAAAAAACAAACCACCCCCCCCCCCAAAAAACACCCCCCCCAAAAAAAACAAATAAACAAAAAGAAAACAACCTCCAAACCAAAAAATCCCCAACACAACAACAAACCCCTCTCCTTTGCAACAGCACTGGGGAAGCGTCATTTGATATTCTTAATGTAGCACTGGATAACCAAACCCAGGTCACTGCATCCAAGTCTTGCTCATCTTTCACTGGGAAAGTGCAGAGTTTAGGCTGTGGAATTGATACGCTGAAAATTAAGGAAGAGTTTTGATGGTGATTCACTTTTTGATACCACACATATTCCAAGAGGCTCTTACACTTTCTAATAAAAGCACCACATGAAAATTCTAATGAAGGAGGAGATACAGGTCCTGTGGCCAAATACCATTTATTAAAAGGGCTCTTCCATTTCTCACATACTGTCACTATACTTGTACATACCAGAAACAGGTATTATGGCACTTATCTCTACACACACACACACACTGTCAGGACTGCTCAATAAATTTGCTATGGATAAACTTAGGGGTTTCCGTGCTAGGGAAGAGCACGTAACTTTTTAAGCTAGAGTTTGTAAACTGATGCAAATCACAAAATACAGTATGCTCACACCACACATCCAGAAAATCATCTTGACCAGAAGAAAGATAAAATAAGACAAACATAAAGCCAGAATAGGTCTGGGGCTAATTAGCAATACATGTAATGCCATTTTAAAATTAGCATGAGTTATTTCTTTTTATGATACCTTCTGACTTGAAAAACATTCACTACAGCTAAACACCAAATTCAATAAAAGTTGTTGCACTATTATATATATTTTAATAAACTTAATAAGCTAATGCCAGCCAAAATGAAAATATGAAATGTACACATGGGCCAAGTTTTGATTTTAGTTCTAACACAGGACTCTTGGCTTTAATCTGTGCATATACAACAAAAGACTGTGAATGAATTTCAATCAAAGCTCTCTGACACCAAGTGCAAATGCCATTCAGGCAGGTTACTGGCTATTCACACATATTCTGATGACATGACCACTGCTCAAAGCACAAAAGCATCTTGTGTTCGTGTGAGGGTATCCCAGGGGCCATAAAGGGTGTACTACAAGCACAGTGAAGCTTGAATGGTTCCTAGTAGTGCCCTAATTCTTACAGTTCTTCTTCAAATCAAAAATCCTTTTAACTCCAAAACAGCACAAGGTCCTGCCCAATGCTCCTTTTGGCTTCAGGAATTTCAGGCTCCTGTCCGTTACTGTCAATGTTCTCATCAAACTCCGTTTCTTTCCAGACAAGTTCAGTGTCCTATGAAATCTGCTCTCTGTGACAGCACAGCCCTCTCCTCCAGCACGACCCCTGAGACAACGCCATTATCCAGGACACTAAGAACTCTAAATCTGATCATATTATACACACTAATGATAAAAACAGAGAATGAAATACCATGTTGCTTTATAGCTCTAAAGAGTATTATAGGATTTTGCACATGAAAATCAGACAGATGTGATGGCTCCAACAGATTCTGTATTCAGCTGAGCACAAACAGAATTCCATTCTCACTTCTCAAAACCCATCATTTCACAGCAATGTGCTTGAAGTGATGACAAGGGCAGAAAATACGACAGAGTGATAAAAATCAGCATGACTGCCAATGAGAGTACAGTCTGCATAGAAATCAGCATCACCCTATAGCATCTGGCTGAATTATCCAAACTTAGGAACAAGAATTTTTACAGAGTTCTTGAAATCAAACAGCAAAATTTAACAAAATTAAGACCACTTCCCATGAGTGCCTCTGGAAACAGGTTTTGGAGTTGTTTTTTAACCCATAAGCAAGCACACAGAAGACAAATTCACAGAATATAAATTTTAAGAATACTTTTGGTTTAGATTCTGTAATGTGAGTTATATTCAGAATTAAAAATTCAACTAGCAAAACTACTGTCAGGATTCTGATGACAAATTAAATGTCTTTAATATGGTTATCATATTAAACATGCCATAAGCATGTCTATCATGTGCAAACAGGGCCATAAAGTTCACTTTTCTGTACGTTATTAACACAAAAATTTAGTTTAATGTAACACCATTCACCTTCAGGTTCTACCTTAGGTATTTTAATTCCTCCTCCAACTCACTACCAACAAAGTTTCTTCTCAATTTCTAGACTTCTTTTAAAGTCCTATGAACTGAAATTAATAAATTCACATAACAACAGAAGAAAATAAACCACATAACTTAAGAAAATTATTCCAGGTCAATACTCCAGAAGCCATCTTAATGAGCATGTAAAAATCCTAAGAAAACTACAGACCATTAGCTCCTGTGAGTCCACAAAACGCTTGACATTTTGCTAGTTCTTGCCTGCATCTTAAGCCTGTATCTTGTATTTACGGCATGTGTATCTCAGTTCTTGCCACAGTAACCCAAAGCAGATCAGCCATGTTATATAATATCCCCTGGGCTACTACATTTTACTTTTTATATTTGCAATTACTTATTTTTACAAAATATAGTTCACCCCCCCCCCAAAAAAAAAAGCAAAAATATAGGATAGTGAAAACCTACAGCGTTAGGATCTAAAGTACAGCTCATACATAAACAGGCCATCAATAGAAAGTAAACAGAGAAGCAAGCACTGCACACCACTCTCTCAGTTAAAACTAAAAAAAAACAAAATCACAAATTACAATCTTTTTTAGCATGTGGCTAGCGCATTCATACAGCCTTGGGTTGCATCTCTACACACGCTAGCACACTCAAAAAACCCTCCCAAAAACACACTATCTGCAGCAACAGACAAGGTCAACAAGTTGTTAATGTAAATCAGTACCCAGAGCAAAAACCGCTGCCTCTCTCCTTTCAACTTTCTGAATGGCAGAGGGATGCAAACCGATCAGCTGGGCTAGCAGATGCCTCAGACTGCGATTTGCCTCCGCTTCCAAACAGGACAAGCACAAACAGCAACACTGGACAATCCAGCACAAACACACACAAAGAACACAGTAGCAGTGCAGCTCCCATGCATGGCGGAGTCCCACCACGGACAGACAGACGGACGGGGACCTCCGGGTTCAGAACCAAGATCCGTGCCTTTGGTTCTAACAATTGACGAGGACACCTACAATTATTTCCTTCCCAACATTAGGAAAACGCATTTTGTGGAATCAAGAAAGAGAACTGGGTACATCTATGAAGTCGTTTCAGGAGACTGGTTAGTTTTCTAAATGAAAGTAATCGCTCAAGCCAGAAAAAGCTTCCCCGCAACATACCACTTCAGCGGGGAGATTCCTTGGGTTAGTTCACTACAGCCAGCTCCTGTTCTGAGAGAAACAGTGTTTATGTTTAGCACCCTTTTTACCTTAACACTGGATCTGCTGGTCTCGACCTCTGCCTCCATGCTCTGGCTGTTCTCTCTCTTGTTTTTCTTAGAGGAATTAGTCCTTGCCTCATAAGTGGATGTGTTGTAGCATTTAATGAATAATCCTGGGACGGGGTTGCCTTGCTGCTGTTGAGACATGGCTGTGTTGGTCTGGTGAGGGGAATTGCACTCTTCAGACTCACTGCTACTGTGACAGATCACTCTGCTGTCAGAGAGGTTGGTGCTTGGAACACAGCCCATGCTTTGTGGCCACCTGGGGAATACTTCTAAGTTGGGTATATATATATGAATATATATATATATATATCTTTCCTTCCCGTTGGTATTTTCCCCCTGCTTAATTTTTTGTTAACAGGTTGAACCTCTTCCCTGGGTCTCTGCTACACTCTGAAGCATTGCCATCGGTCCCTTTTACACACCAAAAACGTGTCTGTTCTCCTCGTCCTCCAGGAAACGGGTCCTTTTATCTCAATCTCAGCAGTGGGCTGGGGAGCTGGAGGGAAGGGGTGAAATCAAGAACTGGTCTACTTCATATTTTCACAGATTATTATTCATTTTTCTAAGCCATCTGAGAATCTTGCTAGGGTTTTCTCCGGGGAAAAAAGCAAGGCAAGAAAAAAAAGGGGGACGAAGGGCAAAAATAACAAGAAGCCCCCAAGCCCCCCAAAACACGCACCCCAGCGTCTTCTTGGCTCAGAGCGGCCGGGGGCACTGCACCATCTCCTCCTTTCTAGTCCGGAGCACGGCGCATTTTCCACCGGGGCTTGTACGGCGTGACCGGTTAACCCGGGAACCGGCCGTGGGCCGCTCCCCACCGCGTCCTCCGCGCTCCCGGGCAGCAGCGCTCACACCTCGCGGTCCTGCTCGGCGCTGTGCCGGGATGTGCCTTGGGGCCAAACCCAATAATTTAAGCGAATAACAGGAATAATGGAAGATTGCCCCTCCGCGCCGAGGAGCCGGCTGCGCCCCTCACGCCGCGCTGGGCATGTCCCGCGCCGCCTCCGTCGCGGGCGGGCGGCCGCCGCGGGGGTGACATTCAGGTTCCCGTCGTCGGAAGGAAGAGCCCCCCGTCAGGCTGCAGCGGCATCCCGCCGGCGGGGCGCGGGGCTGGGGCGGGCCGGGCCGCGGGGAGACCCCCTCAGCGCCCGGGCCGAGTGCCGGGGGCGGCTCTCGGAGAAGCGGGGTACACAGCCCGGAGGGTTTGCCAGTGCCGCGGGATGAGCCGGCGCGGCTGCCGGAGGCATCAAAGGGCCTCCATGTTGGGGGGATTTCTTTTTTCTTTTTTTTTTTTTTGGTCAGAGAAACGATGCTAAACGGCGAAGAGGAAAAAAATCAAAAATTAAAAAACAGGAGGAAAAAATAAAAGGAGCGATAAGTAGAAGGAAAACGATCCTAGCGTCCCATCCCGGCGGAAAGGGCTGCAGCGGCGAGAGCTCTAGTTCCCAGGGCCGTGGTGCCTGCATCCCTTGCGGCACGGAAACGCCTCTCTCCTCGCAGCCGCCGTCCCTCGCTCTGCGCTCACCTTGTTATTATTGATGTTCCTCAGCAGCGAGGCAGCCCCCGCCCCGCGGCAGCCCCGCCTCGTGGCCCCCCGCCCGCGCGCTTGACAGCGGCGGAGCCAATACAAGCACCCGGCGGCGCTGACCTCCGGCCGGTGCTGGCGTCAATGCAAATCACCCGCCGAGGGCCAATGGAGCGGCGCGGCTGCGCTCGGGCGGGTGAACTTCAAACCGCCGCCAGCGCTGTCACCGGAGCGCCCCGGGTATAGGACGGACCCCCCCCATCTCGCCGTTCCCCAGTCGCGGGTCCTGGTCTCCGCCGCGGCCATGAGGGGCATTTGCACATGGCTGCAAGGCCCGTGTCACTGCACGACGCCAGCCACCTCGGGACGCTTGAACCCAACAGCGAAATCCATCTGTAGAACTCTTAACCCAGCACCAGAAGCCCGGCTGCCCTGCACACGGTCTCACAGGCAGCCCACCTGCAGAAGCCAGCAACCTGCCACCATGTAAGGATGCAGGAACTGTAAACAGCCAGAGCCCAGCATCAGTTGCTATTTCCCATCACCTTCAACTCTGGCTGTGCCAACTTCTTTGAAAATATTATTGAAAACAAAGACTTTGGAAAGGGAAGATGGTGCTGTGGGGGGATACAGACCCTAAGGCTTGGAAAATGAATTGCAGACAGACTCTTTCTGGCACATGTAATAAACTTTTTCTGTTTCTATCTCATATGAAAGTAGCTATGCTTCCTTATCATGCATTTGAGTTGTGAGCAGAGATGTCTGTACATACTGTAAGAGAGAAAACAGTATTTTTATCCCTTTAAAATACCATGCCCAGTGCCACACAAGTTACTGCTATAGGCAGTACATGTTTCAGAAGTACCAGCTCAGGGTCGGTGACAGACAGATGTATAACACCTGACTCTACCAAAGACCACACACAGACTGAGGGGCTTGTAAGAGCCCTGCTTGTGTTCCACATGGGTCGTTCACTTTCTTTACTATGTCATTTGTCGCTCTGTCAACCCTTACTCTCTAATGGCTCACACACGTGCTTCTCTAAGGTACTCTTTTCACTAGCTGAGGAACAGCTCAGAGGCAACAGCATTTTAGGGAGGACCCAATCAAACTTTGGATTTAGGAGCATGGAGAAAACCAAATATCAGAGACACAACTTCTGTCAATAAGCTCCAGTGTCTGAGGAGGGAAAAATGATTTATCACATGCGGAAACTTTAAATTACTCCAAATTTGTACTGTGAACACTTTTGTGATCCCCTATCAGAACCAACGTTTCAGAAGAAACCAATTTGGTGTGAGCATTGCCGTGCATTCAGAGCCTTTGAACAGTAGCTTAACTACAAGACAAACGCCATCATAATTAAAAGCAAAAGATGCAGATAAATGATGGTATGACGGTGAACCGCACAGCTTGGTGTCATTGGCAAACTTGCTGAGGGCGCACTCAACCCCACTTGTCTATGTCGCCAACAAAGATGTTAAACAGCATCGGCCCCAGTGCCAACCCCTGAGGGATGCCTCTCGTTACTGGCCTCCACTTGGACGTGGAAAATCATGAGGGGAGAGTAGGGGTGGCTGTGAGGGAATTTCATGAGGGGAGAGGAAAGGCAGCCATGAAGTGTGAGGGGCTGCCATGAAGGAAGATCATGAGGGAAGAGGAGGGGTGGCCATGAGGGAAGATCATGAGGGGAGAGGAGGGGCAGCCATGAGGGAAGATCGTGAGGAGAGAGGATGGGTGGCCATGAAGTTTGAGGGGCAGCCATGAGGGAAGATCATGAAGAGAGAGGAGGGGTGGCCATGAGGGAAGATCATAAGAGGAGAGAAGGGGTGGCCATGAAGTTTGAGGGGCAGCCATGAGGGAAGATCATGAAGAGAGAGGAGGGGTGGCCATGAGGGAAGATCATAAGAGGAGAGAAGGGGTGGCCATGAAGTTTGAGGGGCAGCCATGAGGGAAGATCATGAAGAGAGAGGAGGGGTGGCCATGAGGGAAGATCATAAGAGGAGAGAAGGGGTGGCCATGAAGTTTGAGGGGCAGCCATGAGGGAAGATCATGAAGAGAGAGGAGGGGTGGCCATGAGGGAAGATCATAAGAGGAGAGAAGGGGTGGCCATGAAGTTTGAGGGGCAGCCATGAGGGAAGATCATGAAGAGAGAGGAGGGGTGGCCATGAAGTTTGAGGGGCAGCCATGAGGGAAGATCTTGAGGGGAGAAGAGGGGCAACTATGACAGCTGAGGGGTGGCTGTAAGGGAAGGTCATGAGGGAAGCAGAGGGGTGGCCATAAGGGTTGAGGGATGGCCATGAGGGAAGATAGTGAGGGGAGAGGAGGGGCAGCCCTGAGAGTTGTGGGGGGCTATGAGGGAAGATCATGAGGGGAGAGTAGGGTGGCCATGAAGTTTGAGGGGCAGCCATGAGGGTAGATCATGAGGGGAGAACAGGGGAAGCCGTAGGGAGTGAGGGGTGGCCACGACAGGTAGGGGTGGCAACTGTACAGAGTGGACCGCTATGGGGAGCAGATGAGAGGTGGCTGTCAGTGGAGATCATGAGAGGCAGCCATGATGGGAAGTCTTGAGAGGAAATCAGTTTGCCCTCAGTGACATGATTTAGTGGTGGGGTTGGCAGTCCTGGGGTAATGGTTGAACTCAATGATCTAAACAGTCTTTTTCAACCTAGTTGATTCTATGATGCTAGACTATAGACAGCAAGAATAGCAAAAAGCAGCTCTTCACTCCTACACGTAAGAGCATCAGTCAATGCCAATGAGAACACCTTACAGGCTTTAGGAGTTGCAAAGCCAAATGTCAGTGCTTTTGAGAAATGTGTTTTTTCAGGATAACCACAGTACTTGCACTGTCAAAATGCTTTTATTCATTCGTCATAATCGCTAGTGTTAAAGGCTGGAAAATCAAGTCTTTCCTTCCTCTATGTCTCTGCCACAGTGCAGTTTCAAGTATAAGCACTAGTCACATAAACTTCATCCACCCCACTAATTTAGATGATCTATATAGCCTCTTAGAACCAGAAAAGACATTGGCTTCCTTTCCTCTCTCATCACTTTCGATGCCCACTTAAGATAAGCACTTAAAAAAGAAGGGAAAGTCTTAACATGACTGCTTTAAACAGTGGGCACTGTTTGGAGAGAGATCTTGTCCTCATTCTTTTATGTTAAACGTTATTTACTAGATCCCATTAATAAGAACCCACTTAAGTGCAGCTAGAAAGAAGCCGAGTGAGAAGAGAATACTGGAATTCTTACTTGTGCCATTAACCACAAGTGTGGGCTCTCCTCTTCTTCACCCTTAAGGATCTATCAGCAAAACTGCTTTGCACTTGATTTCTGGTGGCACCTGAGGAGTCGGAGACAGCAAAACTTCATTTTCAGAGCTCCAGTTTCAGTTTGCAGTGCTGACACCTAGAGTTAAGCTTTCTACTTTGTAAAATAAATGGGTTGGATTAGCAGCTACACAAAGATGAAGTGTACATTTCATGGTGTCATTTCAAAAAATATAAGTATTTAAAACATGTCTGCTTTCCACTTTAGAAGCAAACTAATTCCTATTCAACCAATACTTCAGCGTATCCAAATGACAGACAAACAAGTACTGGGGAAAGGGGAAGAAATGCTTTGTTCAACATTACGTTATAATAGCATGACAAAACAACAAAGGGTACACATAGATATGATGTGCACGACCTCTTTGCTCTTTTTTGAAAGTTTTTCTACAACTAACCCTAGACTGATTATTTCAGATTATCAGATAATTTCTGATTAGTTCAACCTACAGCTTAAATATAAAAAACTTCCATTTACAAGTTTTTCAGATGAGAACTCACACTGCCTTGAATGGGAGGATGAGGTGAGCACAAAATGTCTGAAGAACCCCTTAGCAGTTTAATAAAAGGCACTGAGAAATCACTGGAGTTGTTGCTACACTGATGAAAACGCAATGAAAGACAAAAATTTCTATTTGAACAAGACACGGGCACAGGCATTGGCTTGTTTCTCTTCAATTTGAAAACACTGGTGCTAGTTTTTATTACTATAGAAAAATACAATTGAAAGTATAGATTTACCCACAGCCTAGATCAGAGAGAAGGGGGAAAACATCAAAATCATTGCCAATGGTAGTCGTTTGTCACTACACTATGTGAGCTCTGTGAATAAAGGGGGTTGTTCAAGCTTATTTGCTAAACTGCAGCTCAGGAAATGCTGGGCCCTATTAAAAAAAAAAAAAAAGAAAAAGAAATAATGCAAAATAGCAGAGGAAGAATAGGAGCGTAGACACTGGCAGACTAGGGCTGTGGGGGAAGTGCAAGGTCAGTACAGAGTCAGTAAGTGAGAGGTCAGAAGAGAACTAGCTCTAGGAGACAGCTGGGGAATGAGAAAGGTTATTTATGGAGAATAAGGTTGAATTTCATTCACAACTGAAGAAAAAGAAGGCTAGGAAAGAGCTTGGAATGAACGTTATCAGTTTGGGCTGTAGAGCAATGCGTGCTGTGGGAGATCAAAGTATTTAGAGAACAAATAGGTAAGCTTAAAATTTTAAAAGGACTGAAAATTACAATATTCAGCCACTTCCCCATCTATTCCACAGAAAAATTACCCTGGATCCTGCATTTCTGACAAAAGACTGAAAACCGCACTGACTCCAGGATCTTCCTCACTGCTCCCCATGTCTGCTACCTGCCACCAAATTTCATAAGCGAAACTTCCCTGTTGATGTATCAGCAGCATGCATCCATTTCACCCAGCCCTTAGCCATTTCCTGTTGCACACACCGAGTTCATGCAAGAGTACTGGGACAGTTCATTCTTGTCCAACGACACAAAAATGTGTAAGAAGGCCTGGAAAAAATGTTTGGTGCCAAAATCCAGTTCTGATAATATTCCACTGGCCAAGACACTGAGAGCCAGAACTATGCAGAAGAAATGATAGACTAACACCTGTATGAGCTACAAGTATCAGTGTGCTTTGAAAAAATGTTCAGCAATGGCAGCTTAAGTGTGCCTGCAACCCTGTCAACACAAGGCAGCAATCTTAATACAGATTACATTGGTTTAATTTCTTCTCTCCCCAGGTCAGCTGTATGTTCCAAATGTGTCTTTTGGCCTCCTGAAAAGTTGGGCAATCCTGCTGGTCTATAGGCCAGCAAAGGAGGCAATGGGGAGGAGGAACTGTGGAAAATGTGCCAGCACACAAACAACTGAATGGACTCTACACTGCTAACTACTGACACACACAAGCTGTGACAGAGCTCGTCTCTCCAGCCTCAAGATCTTTACTGTTAGGATGGTGAGGCACTGGAATGGGCTGGCCAGGGAAGTTGCGAATGCTGCATTCCTGGTGGTGTTCAAGGCCAGGTTGGACAGAGCCTTGGGTGACATGGTTTAGTGTGAGGTGTCCCTGCTCATGGCAGGGGGTTAAAACTGGGTGATCTTAAGGTCCTTTCCAACCCTAACTGTTCTATGATTGTAAGATAGTCTAGAAGAGAAAATAGGGACCGTATTCTGCCTTAGCCACAAGTAAGTATCAGCATTACACCCCATAAGCAGGCCAGGGTACATCTGCTTGTTTGTGTATAAGCAACTGGAACTGGGCATTTTGAGGTTATGCAAGATGTGCAATATCTGTCCTGGGACAGATCATCCCCCACCTCCTGGGATGTACAGAAGTACAATGGGCTTATTTTTCTGCATCACTTTCCTGATGTCCTGAAAAACCCTAAAGCAACTGTCAGAAGTGCTGCTCTGGAGGCCTGGCAGGATGTCTGCTTTGCTGCTGTTGTGTAATTGCAATTGCAGAACACAGACAATTGGAAATCAGGGCCTACTTGGAAATCAGGGCCTTCAAGACAGTGTAAGTCAGCAACCTTTTCAAATCTGGCACCAAACACATTCAAGTCGAAAGCTCAGATACTTCATGTATGTACAAACTTCACCATCATAACTGGTGTCAAAATGGCTTTCATAGCTGTAGTTTACACATCACACTCAGTACTGCTTAGTGGTCTGAAGGATAGACACACTATTTCTGGGAGAAAAATGTAATCCCCTTCTCACTGTATCTTCCTTCCACCTCAATTACCCTCTTTGCTGTCCCACAATGTAGAAGTCTTTCCTAACCCCATCCTACCCTAAAGATTTGTCTCCTTTTCTCATATTTCTTAGTCCCTCCTGCTTCTTCCTGCCTTTTCCTCCTCTAAGTACCCAAGTATCCAAGACGTCACCCACCTAGAGGAGACCACCAAAGCCTTGTCTTTCCAGTCCCTGAGACTGAGAGCCCTACACTGCTGGGGAACACAGCACTCACGGGATGCTGGAGGCTGCACTGTAACACCCAGCTTATCCAGCAGTGCCAACCCCAGAGCTCAGTGGGAAGAAGGAGTGCTCTGTGAGTTGCTGCTGCCAAAGCAGCCTCGAACAGCTCCCACTGCCTGGCCTTGCCTCAAGTCAGCCAAAATTTGTGGGGAAGGGAGGAACAAAGCACTGTTGTCCCCACCCACTCCACTATAATTATCCTGTGCTTCACAAGCAGGATTATCTATCTGGATACACAGTGCCACGCAGCCAGATGTGACCATAGAGAATTAGCTGTTCCCCTCCTGGAGAATTTTCCCTTCTCTCTTCCTAAGTATTTTAACTAACTTACATTAATTCAGTATGCTGTCCTTTCGGTTTGTCATTTACTAAACCAAGGATAAGAACTGGTCCTCCCGGTAGAAAGCCTATCCCTCTTAGGTGGGGTGGTATACCACATTCCTACACCCTACAGCCTGCTGTCTCTGCTTCTCAAGGGTATTGGATCCCCACTCTTAGCTAGTTAGCCTCTGGCTCAGTCCAAGAGTGACCCCTGCCTCAGGATCCTTCAGACTCCTGAACTGATTCCTGATGCCGTAACACCCTGTATCACACTGTGGCCTGCCTGGATCCCCTAAGAAAAAGCAACAGAAAATCAGTAAAATAAACAAGCTATTTTGCTCCTCCATCAGTAGATCAGTTTCCTTTGGTTATCAAAGCTAGAAGGATGAGCTCCTAGTCTTTGTCAGCCTATGCCAGCAGTTAAAATATGAGTTCAGGCTAATGAAGGAAGACTCAGCCAAAAGAGGCTTTCAAAACCACAGACTTTCTCTCCCTGACTCTCTCCCCATTTCCCCTCTCCCAGGTCCCCACTGCCTCCTGCCCAGCAGCCCGCTCCTAGTTAACCAGTAGCTTTAGTGGCCAAGCAGCCTTCCTTCCTGGGCCAGCATCCTTAACCCTTCCCAGAAAGTGACACAGAGTGACAAAGAGAACAACAAAATACAAAGCTAGAAATTCATCCCTACAGTATGACAGCAGCAGGAGCTGAAAAGCTCCTTAAAATTACCCCTTAAGACAGGCTGTACACCTGCAAGACAGATAGCTTTCACAGGGGCTGAATTTATTATTTAAGGAACAGATCCGTCATCCATGGTTGTACTGAGAAGCAATTTATTATGTATTCACAATAGGAAACAATCCCCTATACTAGCTGCAAGATTTATGTTTTTAAATCGCTCAAACATCTGAAAATTTGATCCTACAAACATGTCTGAATGTAATATAGGAAACTGGACCTCATCTGAATACTTAACAACTCTTGGCTGTATTCTCAAGTACATTTCCTTTCTTGGGGCCAAACCAATACCTTTAAATAACTCAGTTGTATCTAACTGTGTACTCTTCCCTGATGTTGGGTCTTTCTGTGGAGGAAGGCAGTATCCTTACATATGTAAAAAAGCTGAACCCTTAGTTAACCAAGAGAAGCATACCCTACCACCAGATAGCCCAGAGATTGCTGTGCAATTTAGCACTCTCTCCAAATGTACCCCTTTTCCCAGGAATGCTTCACATCCAGTTCCTACATTACAATCAAGCTCTGTGAGTAATGTTTCATTCATAATTCACACTATTTTTCCAACCATATTCGTGTTTCTGTAAGCGCCCATCAGGGAAGTTGTGTTCCTTGCCACTTGCCTGCATGCAGCTCTGCGTGCAGACAGCTGTAAGGAGGAAGGTACAAGAATCCGACCTCTGTGGTGCCATAGCACAGCGCTCATAGATCATGAGTCTTGTAAACTCCATTTTACAGCTGTCTGCACATCCAGCTGAGCAGCAGGAAGAGCAACACCACACAAACTGCAAGAGGAGATGACAACTTCGGGGAGAGATAAGGAGAAACCACACTGAGGGCAGCTGGAGAAACCAAATCCTGTAAGTTTTCAGGGGATAGCTATTAAAAAAAGAAAGAAGGGGGGGGACTTCGGGTGTGTTGGGGAGATAAATCTTCTGAGTTTTTGAAAAGGGGAAGGCAGCACTTGCAGGCTCACTCACCACAGCCCTAACAAACATAAATCTTACCCACATGGGCACCATCTTTCCCAACACGTTCACCAGGGCTGGCTGCACTGCAGCTATCACAGAAGAATGTGTCATATTAAGCAGAACAGCACTTGGCAGTTTGTGTGAATTATGGTTACAGCTGGCACAGCTGGGTGCTGCAGGGGTTGACAGGCTCTGCAGCACAGTCACAGCAGTGAGCACTGAAAAAAAATGTCACCAAAATGGTTTTGGAATGGAGCTGAAGAATAGTTTTAAAACACATCCTTTAAACTTATGAGAGACTTCCAAACAGATGGGGTGGGGGAAGATCTGATAAACTGGGGGAGGCTGATCTCATGGTTTATATTCGCCTTAGCAAGACCTCCTGGGTCTGCACTTACTGTGCCTGAGTGGGGTCCTCATGCTCAGTCCAAAGGCTTTTTAACCTCCTCTCACTTGAAATAAACTGCAATGCCATCGCTTTGTCTCCCTGATATACCTCCAGGGCACAGTTCTTTACTCCCTATCCCATTGCAGAAAGGCTTCACACTCAGTAGCTGCAGGTAACCAAGGAGCAGTGCCGCTCCTTCTGTTATCTCTCACATGCCCCAAGTGCTAAACACAAATTTCCCCACAGCCCTAATCTGGTTTATACTTCTGGTTTCTGAGAGCTTCAGAGGAATCCAGTGCACACATTAGCTTTACAAGGAATTTAACCAAGTCAGAACAATCACTCCTAAGTTAAGTACCGCAACAAGTATACCCATCTGGCAAAATAACTGAAGAGTTGTCCATCTCCTTGCACTCTTGGAAATTCATTAGGCAGAGTCATTTCAGGAGGTCAGGATCATCCCATGCACATGGCATCTCTTCAGACCCCCCATGCAGACCACTTCACTATTGCTCAGCCAGCATAAGCAATTAAAAATTACATCTTCAGAATGTGAACTTTTTGACAGCCTCGAGTACAAAAAGAAACAACCTTTTTTTTTTTTAAGTTCTGAGAGCTGAGAACTTCAAAATCTGACCTAAAGTGATTATCCTTTTCAAAGGAAACTAGGTTAGTAACTGTCTATTTCAGAGATTCACATGGGAAAAGTTATGTGGCCTTTCGAGAGAGAATTAAAAAAGAAAGGATGTCTCCTACACAAGACACTAGACCACTTGAAACAACCTCACTACAAAAGCTTTTTCCAAACAGAGTCATGCTTGTTTTCAGCAGTAACAGCAAATCCCAGTAAAATCAGTTTTCTACTGGGGAGAAATACAGGTATTCAAGCAAAATGCTACAAGAGAGACGAGTCTAAAGTCAGCTTACCCACAGCAGGCCGAGCATGCAGACAGACTCATGCTGCACAGAGGCAGGGAGCAATTGCAGCTCTGTGGTACTTGGCTGTGGCTCATTATCCAGAGACCCATTTATGGTTAGCATGGTGTGTTGCTCCCTGTTTGCTGCACCCAGAGTTCCATCTTACTTGCTCACTTTTCACTCTGTGCCCTGACTAACCCACACAGCATGCACAGCTGGGCAAACCTTGCTGGGGCCTCTGCCCAGGCTCACTCTCCCCTTTACAGGGGGATTTCTAGGAAGTTCTGGGAGAGGGACATCATTAAACACTTGCCTTCTCTTGCAGGTTTTCCCCCAGAACAGCAGTGGATTAACCCTGAAGTTGTACCTGACTAAGTAAGGCACCATTCAGCTCTCTACCAAACACCCTGCAGAGGAGGAGAGGAGGGATGTAACAGGACTCTTACCCCTGCAACTAACCTACCGAAAAAAAACAAAGCTGGAGGAGTCTCACAGCTGAAACTCTGTCCAGCTGCTGGTATTTCACTGACTAGGTAGCAGGTGACCAAAAAGAAAAACAAAGAAGAGAAAAACAACATAGCTAATTCCATCCCTCAACTGAGTGAATGTTTTAGTGTTGAACATTTAAGAATGCAAAAAAGGCACTAACCTGTAGTAATAGTTAGAGATATCCATCACCATACAAATTACCTGCAACATTAGACAGACAGAAATCACTGACACAAGGGTTTAAGTAAGAGGGAGCAGATCCCTGGATTGCATGTGCATGTAAAACACATTGTTCTTTATTCCCTTGCTGATTAACTATGTTGGCTGCTCCTTAAAGTGTGGACTAGAGAAATGAAGTGTCACCAAAAGGTGACTCTCTTGGATACAAAGTCCCAGGACTGTTGAGGACAATCTGCTATGGGTACAGTCTTGGAAATGATACTTCAATGTCATTGCAGATGATAATGTAGTTTGGCTATTTCTAAGCAACCAGGCTGCCTTTAGATGTTTTCTGTAGGTGTATGGACATTATTATGACCTCCAGCCCACAGCAGAAGCATCCTTTGAATTCCCTTTCCTTTCTGTCAAACACTATTAATTTCTGCTTTATACTAGACTGTTTGTGGATGCCACTAATTCATATTCAAAAGCTGATTACAGCAAGACCTGGTTGGGCTGTGGATCTGTACCACTCAGGTACCAAGCAAAATAGTTCGCAGGCTGTCACAAGGACTCAGGGAAGCCTGAAAACACCAAAGCATACTGAGTAACTCCTCACCTCTGCCTCAGAAGAATTAGGCTATTTATCAAAAATATTTTATAAGCACTTTCCCACATGTACCTAAATACTGACATATATATATATGGACTAAACAGTGATGAGGGCTGCTGATTTTCTCCCTTTTTAGGATTTCTACTTTTATCTTATTTTTAAAAAACTTTTCTCACCATTTTGCCACATGACAACATGTGAAAAAGAAAAAGAAAGTAAATTAAGCAGGGACATTGCTAGACATAGATTGAAGTGCGAATAAAAATTCTCTGTAGATTTCAGACAAAACCTAAATATCCAGACCAGCTTCCTGTTTCAGTGTAAACTGCACATACTTGGGCCATTTTCTCATCAGTTTAAAGCCAGTATCGTATTTGTTACAATGACAGCATATTTACTGATGAAAGCACTCCAAAAGACATTTGGGGAGGAGAAACAGAATTTTATCAGACTAAACTCACAGTGCACAAGCACGGGTCTTTAAATACAGTTGTGCCCCTGCATTATCAAAATAAATCAGAGATAGCTTCCATTTTACAATTTTCTTAAAAAAAGACATGAATTGCCCAGCTCATCCTCCACCTTATGAGAATGTGAACTTCTGATAAAAAGCTTATTTCTGTTGTTCTGCCAAGTGCTAGATCCAGAACCTGGGAGGATTAATAACAGGAATGGGCTGGAGACACGTGATTTAGTTAACCTTGTTTGCAGTTCATCTCCTTAGCAAGGTACAGCCTGACCTTAGGTGACTGCGTCTAAAAGGAACAATTATGGAACTCAGCAGTGGGAAAAAAACGTAAAACAAAAACAGACCAGAGCCATATCACTAAAATGTTCAGCTATATTATGTACCTCAGAATACACTACATCCAAGCTTTGTTAACTGCTTCAGTGAAAAAAAGAACTTCTAAAGAGATTACAGAAACCTTGGACTTCTTTTAGAACTTCTTTCTTTTATCTCTTGAGCAGCAAATAAAAACAAACTTTCATTTATCTGAGGTTATATGGCTCTGTCACAGACATACTGGAACACACCAGAAATATTAGTTGATTTATAATTCTAATTTCTTACAGATAAGTAAACATAAATCAAGTGACTTGCCCTAAGTCACCAAGGAAGTATTTGTCATTGCCTGGAAGTAAGGCTGTAATCTGACACCCTTTGCCACAGCATCCACCTTTTGAAACTTCAGTGGTTTCTGGGAAATCGTATATTTAGGACAGTTGATCTAGCCAAGTAGAATTCCATATTTTTGAAGTACTTCTAACATAACCTACTTAACTTAACCTGCAGTAAAGCTCTGCCTCTCCTACAGTTAGTCCATCTTGATCAGCACCAGCAACAAATTGCTTGGTGTCACTCATAGCATTGAACTGTCTAATGATAATCTATAAGGCTTTATCACAATAATTTTATGATACCTGCTTGAGAGCGCACATCTCTGAAGGTCAAGGAAGGACTAGCACTTCATCATGGAAGTGCTAGTAACAGCCAAGCAAGACAGCACTTAGCGTAGCATGTTTGCCCTTAGAAAGCAATGTCTCCCAGCTTTGTTGTGAATGGGAAACATACAGAAGGAGAAGCTGGTGCACTGGGGGACATGTGCAGTGGATTTACTTAGGGGGGATTAACATGACACTTTTGAGGAAGCTCAGAAACCCACAGAGAACCTCCCCACAGCTGTGCAAGGAAATGGTTCTCAACTCCATCTGTTTTCTTAACTCTGCTGGTTTAAAAGACTTATTAATTCTTGTTTGAGCATGGAACTGCTGCCATTTTCTGCATAACAGCTGGATTCCTATTCAAGGACTAGAAAAGCAGCACTTCTAGCAAGATGAGCAGCAGGCACAGAGGTGTGCTGGCGTGAGCCAGCTCATGGCTCTTTGCAGCCAGATCACCTGGAGTTCTCAGGTGCTGGTATGCAGACAACGAGCACCAGGATCACAAGCAACTCTACTGAAGCCACCGGAGATGATTTTGGTCCTTTATGGGATGCCTTTCAAATGTTGTTTGTGGGCACAGGAAAACACCAGAGACATGTCTTTGGGATATAGTCATAAAAACGAGGCATCTTGGGACACTAACAAATGCCTACTGCAAGCCACAGAACATACGCCTGCTGCCTGCTGATCTGCTCTGGAGAAAATTGCTAGGGGTTGCAGGCATTTGTTTTGTTATGTACTTCAAGGGCCTCCTGTGGCCAGTCAGGCCGGATGCAGCTGGAGCCCTCCCTCTCCTCCCTGCTGCACAGTGGAGCTGGGAGGGCTAAGCATGGCTATCCAACGTCCTGGGATGGCTCACTGCGTTGCCCTGGACATGGCATTCAGAGGGACAATCCCCAACCCTTACACATCCCAGCCAGCCAGTCAGGGAACTGATGGGTGGATGACGTCCTCAGCCATCAACGCCCCCTAATTCTTCCCATTTAAAGCAGCTGTTTAGTCCTCCTTTGAAGTGTGTTTCTTGAGTACTGAGTTGTATGAGTTTAAAATCGGGCTTAGCTAGCCAGGGTGGAGGGACCCTGACAAAGAGCTTTTAAGCCTCCTCTGTGTAAACACCTGGTATTTTAGGGGAGCATGTTAGAACACAACCACAGCTCCTTGCACTGGTACAACAGGTTACTGACTGTAATTCTCAACAAAGACAGTAGTCATGTAACCACAGAATTTAGCACATTTATAAGAAGATTCAGTGTTACCTACAAAGACAAGACAATGCTGTGTGCTAGCTGGGGTTGGGAACCCGATTTCACCAGTGCATGGCTCCCTCCTCACATAACAAACTGCAGTGGAGGTCAGCTCATCCCCTCAAATATCCACACTGTCTCAGTCAGACACATGAGTACTGTGACCTGATCCAGCCCATAATACACTGATGCCAAACAAGTGATAGAAGGCAAAGGGATTCCATATAAGGGGAAAAAGGAGTCAGGAGAGCTTAGAAGAAAACACTGGATCAAAAGGAAAATTCTGTAGCACAATTCAACTCTCATCAACACAGCCTGCATGGTGCTGCCTCTGGCTCATTATCCCATAGTATAAGAACAAAGCTAGATGCAAAAAGACTATTAAAAGGAAATCATACTATCTGAACAGGGCATCTCTTCTGCACAACACTTGAGATTAACCTTTGGAAACCAATATAATTTGTCATTGAATTTAAAAGTACAGTGAAACCCCAAATAGTACTCACATGAACCAGGAGCAGCCTCCAGCAGATGTACTGGTTAAAGGAAAGCATTTGAGGTATGTACCACAGATATTCAGTGTCTGGACATACTATGGTTTTTTGAAATATATGTTGTACCTTTGAAGAAAAAGGAGAATTCTATGGATGATGCTTGAATGCCCATTGGAGTATGCCCTGAGACAGCCCTGTGAGCCATGCAATGAAGGAACCACCTGTTAGTCCAGGTTTAGGAAGTCCATTGGTAAATTGGAACAAACAAGGTTATGGAACAGAACAGTCTACGACCTTGAGATCTCTCAGCAGAAAACAAGCTCTTTCTTACTGTAAGTAGAGCGATGCTTGTTTGACCAGCAGCTTACTGCAGAGCACAGTCTCACTAGCTCACCTCTGGGCATAACAGGTAGTTATCACTTGCATGGAAATGAAAATAGAAGTTAATGAACTAATTAATTCACTTGGTGTTTAAAAATACCTCCTTCCTATCCCCCCCCCCCCCCCCCCCTCGATTCCCAAGTAAACTATGTAGAAGGGGTCTGATTCCCCTGAATTTCTGAGTATATGTATACACAGAGCTCCCTCTTCACATGGTCATCTTTGATGTAAAGCCACTGTGTGTTGGCTAACGCTACCTAAATCCATTATAGGCATCCCCTTGTATAATATGCACCTTGCTTTAGCATGCAAGACATTTGGTTCCCAAAAACATGATAGGATGGCCAGAGTAACCACTAACCAGACATTCTGGAATGCCTGAAAGTGTCCAAGATTAGTCATTTGGCAGCAATCCTGAGGAAATGTAGTTTTACATATCCTACCCTGGACAGAGAGGTTTAGTGCTTGGGGCCTTCTGGCAGGCCTGAACCCAACTCTTTCCCTTGCAGCGTGCAGCGCAGCTTAGATCAACCGTGACTACACAGCTAGATCTGGGATGCAATTTTTCTGGATAATTTCAACTCCTGTGTTTGTCAACCGAAAGGAAAATGCTTGTATAGCATACACATCCATTTTCCATCAGAAATCTGGAGGGTGCATGTGTATTACACAAGAGATCAAAGGCTGGAGAAGTTTCATTCAAATCCAAGGGCAACAAAACAAAGTTACTGAAGAGCAACATGTGTGCTCGTCAGCTATACAAATCAGGGCAAATCCAAGATTGCATTTGTGTACTATCAAGTTGGCAGGACTGAGAAGCAGCAACACTTCTTTGGTCACCAAAGCTAGATCTAGGACTTGCATGGACACGTAAGAAGAGCTGGCACCTGCACCTTACTGAACTTTTAAGAGGTTCAGTCACCTACACATAAAGTAACATAACCTATTTCTTATGTCACATTCACCCAGGCAGGAGGGCACAGTGCAGAGCCAGTGCCAGTGCTTAGACCAAGCCAGCACACTTACACCAGCAGCTGAGTGCTGCACTGAAACAGCACAGGAACAACTCACAAGTAGGAAGATGGAGCAGCATGTCCAGGCTCCTAGGCTTGGTCTGCATGACTCTCAAGTTTGCTTGAGCTTAGTGCTGAGCTCAGACAGAATTAGTCCAACCAGTTCAGGAGCTAGCATGCTTACCATGAGACCATGGACCTGGGCATCATGCTGTTGTGTGGGGCTGCCATGGCCTCAGCATTTCTACTCAGAGCTGCAGAAAGTAAACCAGTTAAAACACGCAGAAACTGGCAGCTGTCTTAGTGCTTTTCACATCTTAAGCTGCAGAGCTGATCCCAAGTATTCCTGCATTCAGGACTGCACAGATGATATTGCTTCTTCAATGTATGACATTCATGTAGTATTCCAATGGCAAAAGAAACCAGCACAACAGAATGGATGAATGGAAAAACGATTGTTTCAAGTTGATCTAAAGGAAACATTTAGTCATGCATGGGAAGGAAAAAAAGTGAAGAGGTGACTAAAATAGAATGAAGCAATTGGAAGCAGCTGATGTTTGATGAAAAGAAAGATAATTTCTGGGGTGAGAAATGTGAAAGCCTTGAGTATTTTGGAAGGCAAGTTATGCATGACTTTTTAATCCTTTACACGGTGCCAGGTTATCCAGAATCCACTCCAGACAGGTTTCCGAAAAAGTTTATTCTAGAACTAAGCCAAAATCTTCAGCCAACTGTGGAAAATCTTATTTAAAGTCAGACTAACACTTTGTGAGCTCATGTCAATGTTGGAAAATTGCTCCAGCTGAAAGCATGAGGGAATAGTTTTGCAAAGGAAGCCCTGAGTTTTAGCCTGGGTTTATGAGTTGCAATAAGAAAAGGCAGAAAAGGAAACTAGAATAGTTGATAGAAGAAAAAAAAATAGAAGGGTTGAGTTGCATTTTCTGGCAGAGCCATTATTGTCCTTCCATTTCCCAAAGAGCAGACAAGTTTCATGCTGCAACAGAGGCAAGCACAGGGTTTTCTTTTACATGAGCTTTACATTAATGCACTTAGCCCGCAGACACAGAAAACAGTTCCTTGGGCCTGCCCACAGCAACTCATTACTACAGACATGACAAAACCCAATTCTATTTCTCCAGCCCATGTCCAGATCACACCAATTGCCATTAAAAATCTCTCTCTAAATGGCAGCTCAGACAGCACAGTCACCCCCAACTGGTAGAAACTGAGGTGTCAAACCCACAGGGCACACAGGTGACACTGTCATGGGCACATACAAATGACTTTCCCAATGCAAACTTTTTTTAGGCTTTATGTATACGTCTGGGTACATCCAAGTCTGAGGCATCCTGGTCATTCTTTTTGCTGGGTCACCAGCTGCTCTTCATGTGCTGTCAGTCCCAATCCCTCTGTTTTGTTTTTCTTTGAACCCGGACAGAAAAGTTAGTGGATAAATGACAGATACTACCTTGTCCCTTTAGTTAATCATTGGCAGACATGGATCAGCATTTTGGGATGTTAGGGACATGGTTTAGCAGCGGACTTGGCAGTCTTGGGTTTATGGTTGAACTTGATGATCTTAAGGGTCTTTTTCAACCCAAGCGATTCTGTGATTCTATGTATGGATATAGGTAGGAAGCCAACCAGACAGTATATTACTACTTTTCATAACAAGTACTGATGTTTTGCTTCCATGAGTGTCCACATCATTTGAAGTCACAAGTTAGAAGCACGCTGTAGTAAGCAAATATTAAGTCAGACACTTGTGCCTATATAAAGCTATATGGAAGAAGAAAAGAAGAGTTATGTGAAATTCATGACATCTGGGAAACACTATGTATAGGGAGTCCAAAGACAGTGTACATTGCCAGCCTGGCAGAGAGCACACAGATATCCCAAACAGAAGCCTGAAAAAATAGAAAAATCAGTAAGTATTAAGATGACCTCAAAATACAATTTGTGGGTGTCCAGACCTGTTTGTAAATTCAAGCCAAATCTGACAAATTATTGTGAACATGGACAAAAATTCAAACCAGAAATGTATAGCATATTCAAACATGCTCTGAGCAGAGGGGCTGGGTTAGATGATCTCCAGCGGTCCCTTCCAACCTCAACTATTCTATGATTCTGTGAAATGTTTTGCTTTGGTATTTTCTAAATGAAATGGTTTGGGTTTGATTTTTTTTCTGTTCCAAAATGAAAGGGGACAAAAATAAACAGCTTCTAAAGCAGCACCAGGCATTCTGCTTGGGTCTGAATAAAAACATCATGCAAAATTTAAGAATTTTCCTCCGAAACCCCCTCAGTTATCTCCAAGGAAACCTCGGCTCTTAGCTTCATTGGACCTATGTTTATTTTTCGTATTTGAGGAGGAGGGCTCAGAGAGCAAACCACAACACTCACCATTCATCCAGCTCTGCTCCCAACCCCTATTTTCTTATTCACAGGGAAAAACTGCAAAGGTGATAAACCCTTTCAGATGTACCCCAGCTCCTTCAGTGCTGAAGGTGCAGAGCAGGCATCTCTGCAGCCAGCAATAACAAACACTAACACCAACTTCGTGTGTTTCCATGGCCATGGTGCCCCAGAGACTTCCTCTTTCATCCACATGCTCCTCCCCTCCAAAGCCACCTCATCACCATCTCTCTGAGGCTAGGGAAGGAGGGACAGTTCAGTTGCAGCTGTTTCCCAACAGATTTTGTTCCAGGGGAGGAGGGAGGCAGGAAGCAGCATTTCTGCTCTTTCATTCTTTCCCCACCTTTCTTGTGTCCCTGGGTCTATTTACCCATCCCCTGTGGTTACTGATTGAAGAGAAACAATTTGGTTAGACAGCAGAGAGAAGCAGCGCAGGGAGCACTGTTGCACAACCAGCAGCCACCCAGGATGTGCAGGCACCCAGTGTGCCCAGAGCTGTACAGGCAAAGCAGAGCAGTATTTTCCTATGAACACTGAAAAACCCTTGCAGTTCAGCCCTGTGCTTGGTCTGCTGTGGGAATACATGGCACTGGCAGATCACCTACACTAGAGACTGACTCAAGTCCGTTTGGACATCCTGGGGCAGAAGGTAGCAGTGTCTGAGCATCTGCAGGCTTGGTGGCAGCCGGGCGTCCTCTCCATGCCACATGCCTATCTGTGTCCCAGGCACGATTGCTAACGCACAGCCCCCTGATTGTGCCTGGGGCCCTGGTGGACTGATCCTGCAATGCACAATAGATCTGGTCCACTATAAACCAGCTTCGCCAAGGTAGGGAGGGCCCAGGGGTTAATTTACCTGTTTTAATACTGAGAGTCTTGGAGTTACCAGCTAAACCTCTGGCTTCTCTTACTATTTCAGTCTCTGAAAGATGGCCAAGATGTTTCCATACAGCAAATTTTTTCTGAGGAAAAATTATTAGGGTTTTTATTGCTCTTATTAAGTAGTATTTATAAAAAAGTAAATTTCAAAATTCCAAATGCCTTTTTTTTTTTTTTGCTTGTTTGGGTTTGCTTTTCTTGGGGGCGGGGGGGTGTGGGGTGTGTGTGTTTTGTTTTGTTGGTTTTTTTTGTTGGTCATTGGTTTTTTTCCTTAACTCTATCATCCCACTCTCCTCACCTTTGCTTTGCTACTGTCAGGAACAAAAAGAAAAGCCAGTGTGCAGAGGTAGCAACAAAGCCTGCAAAGTCGCCTTTAGTACTGAAAACAAGCCATTCCTGGCATTGCAGCATGTTATTGTGCCTCTAGAGAGAAGCTGTTTTGCTGTGCATTGTGCCAAAGGTCTTTATTGCAGTCACGTAGGAATTAGCCCATTCAACTCTGAGGCAATGATCACTAGTTTCCTTCTGGCCCATCTCATCTACAAAGAAAAGCAAGCCAGGGTCTGGCTGCCTGCCCTGAGAAGAGGCACTGGAGAACTGCTTTCACTTGACTACGTGGTCAACTCAAATCCTCTGTACGTGCTATTTCCTCAAGGAATAAGCAGTTAGGCCTGTGATCAGTACTTGCTACAAGTTAGGGGAGTTGATCTGCAGTATGATTCTCAGGACAGGACTTGTGCATGCGTTGGGGGAAAATGTCAAACCCCCATCACACGTAGGCACCTGCTGCTGGTAAAATACTGCTGTGCATCTATGCAGTACTCATCTCTTTTAAAATACAGATCTCAGCCCTCTGCTGCAAACGTAAAGAGCTTCACCACACCTTGGAGGGAGGTCGGGATGGGTATAAATGGGGCAATAGGCAAGGAGTGAGAAAAATGACAGCCTTAGGGAGGGAAAGCAGTGGAACTCAGCTCACCGTATTAGTACTTGTTTGCTCATACAGCAACACTCCAGCACAAAGCAAGCCAAATCTCCATTATAATCTCACTTTTTTGGACCAGGTTCCTGCATATTAATTCCTATTGGCTGACATGTGGAACAGCACACTTTGATCATCTTGTTAATCAGGTATTCTTGCAGCAATACATGATGCAGTTTAAATAAACCAGGTTAAGTCCTTGTGTACACAAGGAAGCTGTTGTAAGAAAGGGCAATGATGAAACTACTTTTTGTAAGAAGCAAGAGATTGAGCACTGTGTACGCTTTGGAAAAACTCTCTTAATTTGTATCATTTTTCATGACTTTCTGCTTATTATGACATGGTGGTGTCCCCTAGTCATGACCGGTTTTGCTTGAAAGTCAAGATTCTGCAAGCTGGGCTAGTGAAACTGCCTGAGGCTCCAATCTTGCAGGGAACTCAGTACCTTCATTTTGAGGTGGCATCTCCTTTATATGATGTTTTAGTCACTCAAACTACTGATCAGTCTTGAAGCTATTGCTTAAATGCACAGCAGCTCTTGGCAGACAGGACTGCTGATTTACCGTGGCCCTGTAGCATGTTTTAGAGAAAAAGGTCCTTCCTCCCCAAGACACCACAGGAAGAGACCCCAGCACCGATATGGAGGACCAGTACTGTTGCCAAAAATGCTGATCAGCCCCAGACAGGCACCTCACTGCACAGCTGACTCCACTGCCCAACCTCCCAACAGGATTACATTTGCAAAAGCATCTGATTTGCACAAATACTAGTCAGTCCCAGCACCTACAGATATCAGCAGTGACTACAAACACTGTGATACTACTCTGATTTTTCAGTATCACCAGCCCATGGATCCCTCTGCCCTATTTATGTGTGGCTCAGCCTCTTAGGGACCATAACCGAGTCTTTATGAAGCCCTTGGATGGGTTTTACTGCAAAACAAAACTAAGAATGAACATGCACAATCACACCAGGACAATAGCCTAAACTTAACAATCACTTCCTGTAATTGTCTGAGGCAGCCTGGAGAATGAAAAATCATCTTGTGATAAACCCTTGTTGGTCATTTACCACCATTAATCTATACTGTCAAAATGAATTAGGTGCAGAGGAGCGTGTTAATTACAATGCAGATGACACTCTAGCTTTAATTATCATGACTTCAAAGTAAGCAGTGCCAGTTAACCGACCTCAATCACTACACACGGCTGCTGGAGGAAAGCGCTATTGAGCTGACGGCACCGACGTCCAGCTTGCAGGGTCTGCAGTCACAATGCCTGCATTATATCATCTCTTTTCCAAGCTGCTCTCTATTTCTATCCACATTAGTCAGGTCTATGGGACACTTTTTCCACTGCCTTAAATTAGGGGTGACCAATTTTGTCAATATGTAGCAACCTGGCTTTATTTATAGAACACTTCAGATTTAACAGCAAAAGCTCCCACTGTCCTTTTATGCCTTTTCATTTTGCATTTAACAGCTACTTATTCATTTTACTTACCAACTAGGGCTATGTTTTTACAGCTTGCGGTTCCCATTTCAATATTATTTTATGCCATTTTCTGGAGGGCTAGGGTTATGGAATAAACCTAAAACACCTGGGCAGTTTGTAAGGCTCTGGGAGAGCAGTTAGCCATGCTGCAAAGGCCCACAAGTCCCATCAGACAAACGTAGCCCTTCTGTTACTGTAGGACCTGAAATAAAAACTCTGAAAACCCATCAGATTCCTGCTGAGATTCTCCATGTGAATCCCAGCGGGCAGGCTGACCACTTGCTCTAGCTGGTGTCAGCATTATGCTTCTGCAAAGGTTAACAGATAAACTTGTTCTCCATACTCCTGCAGACAAGGCAGGAGAAGGAAGGCTCTCAGGGCATGGAGGCACGACGGTAGGAAGAAACACTAATGCTAAAGCTATAAAAGTACCGAAGCAGGCTGCTCAATGAGGCTGTGGGGTTTCCAGTAGCAGAGGCTTTAAGAAGCCAGTGTATCTGCTGCAGTGCCCAAGGCTCACATAGCCTCTGGTGTGCTGGGTGTCACTACAGTGTATTTCCTGCTGCTTGATACATACCTTGTGAAAAACTACCCTCAATTTTCCCTGAAACTGGGGTGAAAAATGCAAAAGCCTGAAAAGATACAAGTAGCCTATAAAATGTCCTGCTTTGCTCTCTCAAGCAGAGAAAACCAAGGAAATAAGGAGTTACAGAAATAAACCAATGAAGTAAAATTAAGGTGGGGAATTTAATCACTCAGGAGACGGGAAATTCAAGGCTATGGTACCCATGGCAACTACTATTTGTCCAAAGTGTATGGAACATTAACCTTAACTCTGTATGAGGAAACAGAAAAAAATATGGGATGTATCACGTATGAATGTATATTTCATGCAGAGGGTACTCTGTGAGGGCTACTGTGGAAGCAATAATTAAATTTCCTGACTGCAGAGCAGGTAGGTTCATGCACAAGCAGCTCTTCTGAGGCATGAGCTAACGTCACCAGACAGAGCTCCCAGCTCATCCCCACAGTTCAGGCAGGGAAGATTCAAGGTCTTGCTTTGGCCATAGTACCACATCCTGCTTTATAAGCTTTTGGCAGCTGTTCAGATTTTGTTTTGATAATTGCCATCTGTTGATTTAGGGAATGTTGTGATGTTACTTTCAGTTGTTGGGTCAACAAGAATTCTGCATTTCTTGTATGTTTTTGCTTTTAAGCAACTAAAGCAACATTCATCATTCAACAAGGCCCAAGTCCAGTTCCTGCTGTGTGACCAGTTTATCTGAATGTGAGAACCAGATTATTGCCGAGTTAGACAGCAAACAAGTTATCAGAACCTGAGGGTGTTTTGTACTTGTCTTGAGCTGAATTTTAACCCTGGGCTGGGTGCTGAGGAGTCAGATTACTTACAGAAAGAGCCAAAACCAAAGTCAGCCAGATACACAGTAACCCTGTGGTTGGAACTGTTGTCCTTAAAGGTTCAGTTTATACAGGATTGTGAACAACTGCTGGCTCGTCTATCTGTCTTTGGCTATCTAAAATCTGGCAGACAAGAATTTATGAACATAGATAACAGCTGAGAAGAGTAATTGCAGTCAGGGGGGTGCTGTTTGAAGAAGAATTGGTTTAATAAAAATTACTTCTATCTCTTGTCACCACCGTGGGACATGGAAGCAGGCAGTCTGCTTGATATGACCTCCCTCCAGCCTCACTTTGGAGGTGCCATGTGCCATCTCATCCCAGGGCCAGAGGCAAGTTCAGGAGAGGCAGAGACCCCTCCTGCCACAGCCTGCAAGAGAAGGAGGTGTCTCTCTGCTGCGACTTCACTGGTCCCCAGCACAGCCCCATTTGCACATCTTCCCTGGGTGGAAACACTTGACTTTAGGCCAAGTTGGGCCTCAAGCAGGGATCTTGGGCCTTGATGCCTTAAGAAAACTTGTATCAGAGGCAGCAGGCTGGGTACCAGCACTTGCAGGCAGCCAAACCTAGCACCAGCATCCACCACGTCACAAGTTTCACAACAGGAGTGGAGTCAGACTGCATCCCAGCCCATCACTCTTAATAAAGTGACTTAACACATCCACAGTACCAAACAGTGAAGCTTAGGTGGGACCTCTGTCACCACTTGCCAGGCCGATAGGATGAGGCCAAAATCCAGCCATGCCCACAGAGGGTTGGATGGAGTCAACGGAGCAGCACACACAGAGGCAGAGGCAGGCTCTAATGGCTGTGTGCCATGGGGTGGTGGGTGCCTTTGCAGGTTCCCATCCTCTCGTGGTGCCTCACCACACGGAAGGTTTGGGCAGCTCTGCAGATCATGGCTGGGGGCTCAGATGGGGCTCCCTGCAGAGGCAAGGAGGGGAGCAGTCTGAAACACAGTAACTCTCCTCCTGAGCAGCAGCATCCCAGTACGGTACAGTACCAGAGGGTTTCCATCTAGTAATTTTGGACATATCTTACCAAGGCCACATTTATCTAGCAGCGATTCAAAGCAAGGAGATCTCCTGCTGCAGAGGAGATTGGTGTTTCCTTCACCTGCACTTCAGAATAAGAGTGCTCACATGAACTCCCTCTGCCAGACACGGCTGTTCCAGACCACAGCCGACCTACAAGCTGAAGGCACAAAGTGAGGCAGGCAACCCGAGTACACTCTGTGAAACCTGGTTCACACCTGTACCTGGAGGTCCAGTGAGCATAAAGCAGTGGTGCTGCTCCATGGCTGCCTGAGGTCAGGCTTGTCCAGGGGTCCTGCACTATGCCCTGTGGGCCACCCACCACCCATACATGTGCTAGTCCACACGCTGCCCACTCTCTTCCCTCTTGCTGAAGTCTCTGAAAACCTCAAAGTCAGCTCCAAAACAGGGGCTGATTGCCCCTCACCAGCAACAGTCAGCTCACAGGCTTGAAACTCCTCACAGGACCAAAAACCCCAGAAATAAATCATTTTACATGGAGGAAAAAGGTAGGCTTCTTGCAAATACCAACTAAGGGTGACATGAGAGGGGTGCCAGGGTCAGATCAGCTGATGGAGATCCACGTTGTAACACCAGCATCCTTCACATGACACCCTGTTCCAGGCAAGGAGAGGACTCCCAACAGCAGCACTGCCCTTCAGTCCTAGAGACACAGGCACTCTCCTCCATCAGGGTTTGCCATCACTAGTACAAACCCCAGAGCAGGCTCATGAGGGCTGGGCTGAAACTGCCGACCTCATTTCCAGAGAGCTGTTAGTAACCTTGGACTCTCCTCACTGTAAGCATATTAAATATGAGCTATTCCTCACAAGGGAGAAGTCAGGATTTGATATTGCACAGCAATGAACAGCTGAACAAGCCAAATCTTGAAGAATGGCTCTGCATATGTTTTCACAGAAGTTATGGCAGGTTCAGGAATTAATCTGGCCAGACCACCACAGTATCTATATGGTAACCTGAGGTAAGGCAGGTCAGAACTGCTGAAAAATCCCACCCTCCAAATGATTTCCATTTCTGAGTCTCTGACCTGCTGTTTATGGAAAGGGAAAGAAGTGCAGTAATGAGGTAAATGTGTTTATGAATGCATTACTGTTACCTTTCTACTCTAACACCTTACGGTAATGACTTTACCACCCATAGTTATTGCTAACAAGATCAGCTCTGGGGGAGGAGGAGGAATCAGCTCTGCCACAAAATCTGTCCTAAGTAAAAATGTTCTTTCCTCATCACATGAAAGCTATAGCCCAGGCAGACTTATCTGCATCCTGTTAATGACCAGAAGTACTCCTTTTCTAGGAGTTTGATCTTTATTTCTTACAAGTGCTCACATTTTACCTGGCACTCCTCTGTACAGCACCAAGCACACCCTGAGCTGCAACAGCATCGAAGTGCTCAGCAGGCTGTGCTGAAGTTTCCTCAAAAGCAGCCCAGGCTACTTCGTGAGCTAATCTTCCCAGTCTGCAGCTACAGAACAGAGCTTAGCTGTGGACCTGTGTCAAAGGTACATTTGTTAACACATTTCCCCTGGAGTGCTCATTAACATTTACATCAAGTGCTATGAGAGTGCAAAAGCTTCAACACAAACACACTGCAGGGAAACGCAAGGAGCAAATTCTCTTCCCTCCCCCCTCCAGATGCAGTGTACTGTTTGCCCTTCAGGAGCTGGTGAAAATCCAGTTTGTTTTGTAATCTTCTGTTCTCTAAAATCAGATATTTCTGCAAGTTAATAACTAACCAGCTTCTTTTTATTTAAAAAGAACAAGTGCATTTAAGATTCTATGAAAGCAAGGCCCTGCTGGCACTGGTGCAGGCCAGCTCGCACATCCACCTGCTGCGTCACAGCCTGGTCACACAAAGTGACAATATTTTATGATTTTATAATAAACATAAATAAAAGAATATCAACACACTTCCACTTCCATCTTGAAACAAGACTGGACCCTCTTAAACTAAACACTAAGACAGGGAACACAAACGCAAGTATCTGTAGCTGGATCTTCAATTGCCACGCTTTAGGATGCTGACAAAAGAGGCTCTAATGAGTAATATTTGTACCCACAATAAGATGTAGAAAAAACTATCTGCAAACACAAATTTGCACTTGAAAAAATGCAAAGGCAGTTGCTGAAGCAGCTGGTTAATGAGCTATTCCTGATATTATTTCTCAGTATTTATTGAGGAAAACATGCGATCACATTGAAGAAAAATGTTTTAGACCACATTCAATGTAACTAAAACATGGCTGAAAAAAACCCTCTGAGTTTTTTCCAGGGGAAACAAAGTTTTTTTTTTCCATTTTTAAAGGAAAAACTAGAAAATCCCAGGTTTACAGAAGAAAAGTCATTCTATGAGCCATGCAACAGTAGTACATAAAATTTCACCTACTCTCTGAACTTTAGGCCATGAGGAAGTGCACATTATTATTCAATACATTCTCTCCTGCCACAACCATGTATCCTGCCCAGGCCTCCAGAACTCAAATCTGTGTCTAAAAAAGTGACAGTATTCTTCAAATAAGGCATGCCTGCAGATGTAGAGAAGTTTGTCTGAGCAAGGGGCACAGCTGCATGCTACTGCCAGAACTCACTTTCTAACTCCCCATGTCCACAGAAGTCAGGATCTGAGCTCAATAATATATACTGTGAAAACACAGACGCTTTGATTGCAAACTGCTCTGGAGTTCTGTGAACATATTTTGTTATTGTTGCCCACTTGCCAAATATTTGGGGTGAATAATTTTCAGCCTCAGTGTTTACAAACTGCTCTCATTGTTTCATCCCTTTTTTTTTTGCATGTTGCTCGCTTCTGTCTTTTCACGGGATAGGCAACTTTGTAAACAAGAAAATGAAAACGGCAAACAGCAACAGCAACGCGTATTTTTGGTGGAGATACTCCAGGGCAGGACCCTAAGCACTAATGAGGCCACTGTCTGGGCAGTGCTGCAGTAGATGCACCGAGCCATCAATACCGAGCACATGTTCCAACAAGACAAGGTGATTATGTTTCTTTCGCTCGACCAGCTCTTGAAACCAGACGTATTTTCATTAGATACACATTTCTGTATTCACCAAGAATATTTTTAATGAACAAACATATTTAGCAGAATGCCAGTTCCCCAAATTCTGTCTTAATTACTGTTACTTTGTCAGTAACTCCTATCAAGAAAAGACAATTCTGAGCTAGAATCTAAACTGGCACATTCCTGACATGATCTCCCAGAGACTCTTTCTCCAAAGATGAATGTCTGGACTGAAATCCTGGCCTCAGCACAGGCAATAGCAAAACTTCCACTAGTCCCCTCCAAAATTTGTGAAGACAGAACACCCCAGTATTTTCAGGGAAATCAAAATGGAGGTAGAATGCCCAGCTCCCAGAATACTAATAATTTAATTTCATGTAACAGGATGAGATGAATATAAACATGCTAACCTGTCCAAATTGGAAATCTTTCAGATTTCAAGCACAAGAAACAACAAGGTTTTTTTCAGACAGGATGTCAGAGCTACCCCTGTGGTTATATGTGAGCTGAGGACAATGTTGTTACACGAGATCAAATTACAAACACAAGCAAACAGAAAACAATCTCAGAACCTCATTGTCCAGGATTTCACAAGCAGCACAGCTGACCCATTAGGAAGGTTAAATGCTCTCAAGCAAGCTCTGGGAGAATATGAGGAGTTTGCTGCTGGACATTGAGTTCCATGCAGTTAAATGGTCAATTTGTTTGCCCAAATTAATGCTTATCTTACTGCAGGCTTGCTGTGGTTTCACTAAACACAATTGCCCTGCAAATCTTAAAGCAGTGGCTTTGCTAAAATTACAAGAAGCTTCTGGATTTTCCAAGCACCTAAGAAAACTATTTTGGTAATTTCCACAGCACAGAAACCTGTAGTTACTCAGATATTTGAAACTTCCAGCAAGGCGGGCGACAGTCGCTTAACCACACACATTACCACTTCATTTCTATTTCTAATGTTTAGCACAACCTTGCTCTAAGGAATTTCTGAAGTTGTTTACAAGGGCTGATGCAAAGGTTGTGTTCAGTCTGGCCCAAGGGCAATGGTTTACTGAAGTCACTTGTCAACAGCAGAAACAGATAATATTTTCGGTAATTGGGAGGGAAGGGGGATAAGTCCTCACCTTGTACCAAGGACCATTAGAGACAGGGCTGGTTTCCAAAATATTCACACCTTCATTTTCTTCCATGTCTGATTAGTTGCAAAACTTTGGTTTCCAATGAAAAACATTAAATCACCCTCTGGGCAAAACCAAACCAAACCATGCAGGCTCTAGTATCCCAGTTTGCGAAAGCCCTGCAGTAAGCCACACGTCACTTTTATGGTCACCGGTCTAATCCAAGGACGCAGATCCCAGTTCCGTGCTGGATTTCACACAGCTTGGCCTTTGTTCTAAGCCTTGATAGCTCCTCTTGTCAGGCATTTATCTCTCCCAGACTTTCCTTGTAGATCCAGGTTTTCACATACAAACGGCAAACGTTTACAGCTTCTCAGGACTACAGGAGAACTGACACTGAACCTCTGATCATCTCAGGAGAAGCCTGACAACAGTGTAATACGTGGCCACACATCTCTGCTGGAAGAGCTCACCTAGACCATAAAATCAGAAGCAACGTCACCCAGCAACCAACCATTCCACGTCACTACAGTAATAAAGCCAACTTACATTCAACTTGTTCCTTGGGTAAATAAACATTTTTACTAGAGGAAAGAAACCGTGAAAGGATGGCAGGAGGCTGATTGTTCTGAGCTGCATTGCATTCATTTTGCTCAATGCAAAGCTCTCAGCAAGGCATGGTGTGGGCTACATACAAACCCACAAAGCTCTGCTTGCAAATCCCATTGGGGTCAAACCCCTAAGTATATCTCCCTTTTAGGATGAACAGACCTGAGTGCCCCAGCAGGCTGGGTGGGTAAACCCACCAGGGTCTCTTGCAGCAGAGACCTTGAGCTCCCATCCAGGACCAGCAAGATCTCCATCTGACACATATTCAGCTTAAAAAAGTTCCACTCTCCAAAGTCTACATAAAATAGGGATGAATTTACAAAATAGCCCTCAGTTTCCTGACAGAGTGAGTGAAAATCAGGCTATACCGTAGGGCTGCCTAAGGGAGCTTTCTTAAGCAAACAGATTTTCTCAGGGCATGGAGCAACCATGTACCTAAAGGAACACGCTCAATTTAGAACATGCCATTTCTCTCCAAACATACCGTACGTGCTATAGAGAGGGGTTACAATAAATATAAATAAAAGCAGGTAACAAAAGATCAGTCCTCTTCGTTCTGTTTACACTGCGTATCAGGCAGTGCCACTGCAGATAGCTGCTGCCCTAAAATTTCGAAACCAACTGTGACCTCCGGCATCTATTTAAAGACGCACACGGCTTCATTTGCAGTGCAGCTGCCTCGCCTGAACCTTTTTTTTTGGTGGCAACTATGCAGAAAGATTAAAATTAATTCTGTCAAAATATCAAAGACTTGATTCAACCGTTCATACTGGCAGCATTGTTAAAAACCAGCAGTACAGGGGGCTGATTTGTAGACCTCCTTCTGCCCCTGAAGCACAAAGTGTGTAAGTAAGTAATTTGCTCCAGATCTGATGGTTAATTATATACTGATCTTTTCATTAATCAAATTGACTTTCATGAGATATTTCTCAGCAGTTTAATTAAAATTGGTCTTCAAGGAGTTTGAGATTACATTTTACGAACTCGTTGGTAACTAGAAGTGTCTGTCTAGGCTATGACATGAATAGTTCCAGGCCCACAAACATTGTGAGTGGCGTCTGTCTAACTCTAAACCAGATGTATGCATTGTTGTGTATTTATATCAAAGAAGTGAAGACAAATGACAAACAAACAGGCACAAAGTACAAGGGCAAAGATGTCTCTTTACAGAGAGGCAGCAAAGCATAAGAGTTCAGATTTGGAAACCAGCAACCTAATCTGTCTTTGCCATTGATTCAGTGATTTCGAGAGGTGAATCAAAAGCTCTGTGCCTCAGTTTCTCCACATGAGCTGGTGAGACTAGTAATACTTAGCACAAGAACAGGTGGCTGTGCAATGATTATATTCAATATCGTCATCAAACTTGCATCTCTGTCCACTGACACATAGACTCCTATCGTTTGCCCACACAAGCCGATGGCAAAGCAAAGCTGACTTGCCCCCACAGGTTGTGGGCACTTGCGTAACACCACCCCAGGCTTCTCCCAGTGGCCAGCCCACAAGCCTACAGTCCTCCAGGCCCCAGGCACACGCTCATTCTGCTGCAGCAGCATAGCTCAGCAAGTTTGAAACAACTGGAGGCTCACTCATGAACTCACCATCCAACCAACAGCTAACCAGCCAAGGTACTCACTTCCCAGCTGGAAGATTCTGCTACACACAGACTGCTGCTATGAATATTCACCGAGTTTAAATCTCACTTTCTGTGCTCTTATACGCCCAGGTCATTTTCTGACAGTCAAAGAGCTTTCACAGTGCAGAACCGGACAGCCCCTCCAGAACTGATCCTGGCTGCCTGCTGTAGCCCTCACAGTGCTGCAGGAAGAGTCCCTGGGGTCCCTCTGGCCACCCCGCACCGAATCCAGCTAGGGCAGGGTATAAGACAGGGAACAGGGTGGGAGCAGGAACTATACCAATCTTTGCCTCAATTAATTCACAAGGGTTGTTTATCGTAGCAGCTTCAAGGACTGATTTCCATGATTCGTTTTACTCTCTTGGGCAAAAATCTCTGATCACTAATTGCCTGCTGAATTTTAAAGAGCGCAGGTAAGGGGCCTGCCCAAATTATCAAATTGCTTTGCATTTTGTTTTTGTCTCTGGTTTCCCTTTACAGGTCACCCATTTAGTGACATATTAGCTATGTTCCAGAGTACGCAAAACTAGCCTTCTGAAGTTTGCTTGCGCTAAATAGCAAGGAAAAGCACTGTATCTCATTATCCATGTAGGTGTCCGTGCTACGTCTTCTGCTTTGATGACGTTCTGTGGCAGTAATTTTCATGGGGTTTTTTGGTTTTGAATTGGCCATTTCCTAATTTAAAACAGAGCAATCAAAGGAAATGCTTTCCCCATACGCAGCATAACGTAAGATAAACTTTCCTATGGTTGCTGTGGAGAAGCAAACTCGCAAGGTTTTCAGCTTCAACCTTTAGCATAAACCAGACATCTGTTCCGAGTTGTGTCAGATCACAGGAAGGATAGCCCACAGCTTGGTTTACTTCAGACTAATTTAGGAAATCAGGACTCTCCCTATCCGTGAGTCACTAACTGCTTGGGCAATGACAGGCCAGACATTTGTGTCTGCAGCCCAGTGGTTTTCCCCTATAAAACAAGGGTGACTGCTCTTCCCATGTCAGAAGGTGACTTGGGCCTGGAGGATCTTGCCCCAGGTACCAAGCCAGAAACTGAACTTTTCAGCCCATTTGTACATCTGCAGTCCTGATGTCAAAGTCCACCAGGAAAGGAAAGAAGAGGAAAAAGGGAAAGCACAGATGAGTCCAAAGATGGCTTTGAAGTAGAGTCCAGGAGTGGAGATCAGGAAGTGAGAGCTGTAATTGCAGCTGGGTACCAGTTTCCTTTTTTATTTCAGGAGAGCCTGCTGCATGGTTGAGCTCTCTCCCTCAGAAAGCAGGCACCAACACCACTCACCTTTGCAGGAGGAGCTGTTAAATGGAAGGGACTATAGACAGAAGAACTCTTTGCATTTCTAAAGCAGAGGCAAGTAGAAAGCATCACAAACATGCCTGAAATGACTGGTATTTCTTCTGGGCCAGCAGGGAAAGCTAAAACCTATTTCTCATTTTATTTCGTAAGGAAATTGCACTGTATTACCTGCGGGCTCTGCCCGATTTCCTCGCAATAGGGCCAGCCTCTGGTAAACTCAAGAGAGAGGGGATATCAGGTTCATGAAAATAGGTGGTCCAGGAGGCATGAGAGATCCTGCAAGTACCCTGCTGAACAAAAGGGTCCTGGCCAAGCTCATGCCATCAAGAAGTCCCACCAGAAGGAAGCTGCCAGTGCCACAGAGATGGGTACATTTGACTTCAGGCTGGGAGAGGCTTTATTCCAGGCTGCCCCAGAGCTGGCAATGCCAGGCCATTAGTGACACCTCAACACTGTTCATACCTCACCGAGCTGGATGTTCAGCTGAATACAGAGCTGGCACAAGCAAAAACCTCAGACCCCAGGTCCTACAGGCCTTTGACCCGATCCTTGGTAAGGCTGCGCGTTACACAGCCTGCCCTGGCCTGTCAGTAACAAGCTGCTGCCACAAGTAGACGTGTCAGAACAGGTCAGTGGACATCCCGCTCTAACTTTAATGCTATTTGTCAACATTAAACTAAAGGTTTACATTTTTTTTCCTTTCTGAGATAAGCTGCAAGGCAGGGATCAGGGATGCTGTGAGAAAATATGGACTCTTAGTATAGTGAAATAACCTGTTTGTTCCAGCTAGGAAAGGCTTGTGAGCTGAACTCACAAGTTATGGCAGAAATTACTGCATCCTGAAGATCACTGCAAAGGGTTTACAGTTTGGTATTTGCTCGGCATACCGTGAGTATTTGGCCATTATAAATCTCTTCTTGCTCAGGAAAGAAATCTCATTTTGCATCATACTGTGCTTATCTGTGAGCAAAAGCGGGGGCAGAATCTGGTGTTTGCAGACAGTCCCGACGCAGTACAGCCCGTCTCTTAGCTTCACAATGAGGAAAATGAGCTACAATTGTGAAATCACTGCCTAACTGCCTAATTGATAAGGACAACCACTGCAATCCTCTTTTCCTTCTTGGCCTGTGTCCCATTTACCACACATTACTTGATATATAGAAAAGAGAATGGCAATATAAAGTCAAGCCACACACATAGAAGACAGATTATTTATCTCCACGTGTTGTTTGATTTCCTCTTTCACCATGGCCAAGTAACTCAGCCTTTGCAATTCATTTTTTTTCTTCTTTCATGACTGTATTTACCATCCTTCTGACAGCCCTCGAGTTCTCCCAAGGAATGGGGATTTGCAAATAGGGTTGGGGTAAGGAGCTGGAGAGACCTATCCCTTCAAAACAAAGCTACATTACATACAATGAGCAAGGTGCTGCAGGAGACTCTCAACAGGCCTTTGCTTTGCAGAAGAACGAGGTTTCTCCTTGCCACCCCATTTCACCCTTCTTTTCAGGAACTCTCCATGGCACCACAAACACCTTGCAACATTAGATGCCAGCTTCCTGATGTCAGCCATTCCAAGGGAAGTCCAGCCCACCACAAGATCAAAGCAATTTAATTCATGCTTTCTTGGCCAGAAAGGAAGGGTGGGTTTGTACAATTCCTCAGTCTTCAGAATTGATGACACTTGGGAGCAGCAAACCCACACACCCAGAAAAAGTTATTGTTGCCACTACCATGCTGAAGGAAGCAATGACCATTTTTTCCCCCATGGGAGGAAAGCCTGTGGTAAACCAAATACTTGCATGCATTAAATATTAGATACTGACATCACAAAGTATTAAGTAATGGTACTTTTAAAAATATTAAATAAAGTGTTATTACTTCCTACTCTCCATGGATGCCACACACTCAGTAGTGACCTTACTGCTCACCAGTCAACTGCAGAAAGAAACAACAGTTCTGGCATAACTTTACATGAGCTGTGTAACAGAACCCGGGTCACTGAACACTGTTCAGTGTTACAGCTAAGCTAGGCCAAACTCTATTCAGCATCCCTATACACCAAGCAGGTCATCTCACAGTTATTCCAGTGCCTTGCTGACTCAGAAGTAATAAAGAGAAAAGAGCAGAGGATAGATTGTGTCTGAATTTAAACTTGCTGCTCAAAAGCACATCACTGATGTACTATCAAGACGAGATTTCAACTTGCAGAAGAAAGAATGTGCAATTCAGAGGAAATTGCTGCTTCTGCAGGAATAAATTTAAATTCTATTTTGTCCTAACAACTTGGCATTTCTTAAGGGTAATGGGAATAGCTTCCAGACCATGTTAACTACCGGTTCTACCAAATACACTGTATATTTCTAGCAGTATATTTTCATCAACAGGAGGACATATTCTGAATTGCAACCTGAGGGAACAGGAACTGCTGAGAAAAACCACATCACCCACAGAAATCTCACCTGTATTGCAGCTCAATGAAATACCAACAGTTCTACATACATCCTGTGAGAGGGAGGCAGAACTGAACCCCAAGAAGGGATCCAAGATAATGGGGAATGACCCTAACAATGTATGGCTTCTGAGCCGTAGTTTTAAAATTAATGGCTATGTCCATACATTTTTTGTGGTGCTCAGCCCATGTGAGGAAGGTTTAAAAAGGCAGAGATCAACCCTCGTTTGGCCCTAATGTAATTTCTGGCAGCCTATTGCAAGCCTAAACAATACAGCAAGCCTTTAAGCAAACGTCCAACTGTGTCCTTGTAGTCCACAGCAATTGCTTTCACATATATAGGATGCTGAGAAATAGCGCTTTAAGTGCGATCAAACAAATGATACCTACATGTGAAAAACAGTTTGAGGTGTGTTCACTGACTTTGATCAAAACATCAACAGGAACAAGGCGAATAAACGAAAATTGTTCTAAAACATCCCTTAGGGTAGACCGGAGGAAAGCTACTGACATTACAGCAGCACCCTCTAGTGCTGCTGTACTCATATGGTGTAGAATATCCCTTTGGTCAGTGGGGGTCAGCTGTCCTGGCTGTGTCCCCTCCCAACTCCTTGTGTCCCCCCAGCCTCTTGCTGGTGAGGTTGTGTGAGAAGTAGAAAAGGCCTTGATGTTGTGCAAGCACTGCTCAGCACTACCAAACATCCTTTATGTTATCAACACTGTTTCCAGGGCAAATCCAAAACATAAACCCATACCAGCTACTACAAAGAAAATTAACTTTAGCCCAGCCAAAAGCAGCACGGAGTCACAATAAAATAGGTGCATAAGTCCAAGTCCATAAATGAGCTAAAAATTTATGTGATGCAGTGGTGAACGCAAAATAAAGAGACAGAGGCAATACTGAGTGTGTAAAACAGGATGGATGAGAACCGTGGTTTAGAAGTGGAAGGTTAGGTATGACTTTAAAAAAAAAACATCCCACTTGTTGCTCTCCTTAAGCCATGGAGCAGCTGCAGGGCAGCCAAGCCACAATGACCACCCTTCCTCCACCTCACTCCCTGCAGCTGTAGGAAAAGCCAAGGAGGAATTCAGTTGCCTCAAGTACTATACACAGACACACCCATCCAAAGCCTTCAACAACTCAGCCTTCATTCCCCTCACACGGTTCTGTGTTATCCTTTGTGCCTGGGAAGCACGGATCTGAGATCCTACTAAATCAGGCAGAAAAGTATCAGGCAATGGTGACATTCTGCATCTGTGCTCAGATCCAACTGTCACATCTTATGGTCAGAACTGTAGAAGGGATAGGACAAGAGATCATCGTGTCCGCTATGCTGTTAAGATGTGTGTGCATCTAAGCCCCATAAGGTGCTTTTGTCTGTCTTTAAGTGCAGACCTATTTTTATTATTTGGCTCTAATAATTCTGTTTGCCCCACATGCAGTTCTTAGAATCTGCCTTTCTTCATGTCATAAACTGTGGCAAGGCCACAGCTATAGTTACTCTGGGTTTGTCACTTCAGCATCTCATATCCCAAACAGATAAGGCAAAGATACAAAACTCCCTAAAGTAGGACAGGTATATCAGGAAACAACACCAGTGAGATGCCAACACAGAAACACCAACTAGTATTTCTAAACTTTCTTCTACATGGGGACCTGCAGAAGCACAGTGAAGTCTATCAGGTCCCCAGACAATCATCCACACAGATAATCTGCCAGTTCCTCCTCCTGCTTATCCCTGCCAATTGAAGTCACCTTCATATTATCCTGTCTGGGTCTCAACCAAACAGTTTCTCCCTCATTCTTGTCCTTCAAGACAGAGAGGGAGCAGGGAGATGATGTAAGCTGTTATAGAACACGCACTGGATTTGCTAGTCTATCTTTTGTGGAGCTGCCCAATTAATCATACCATCAAGCTTATGAAAATAACACAGTAGTAAGAAATTGTTCAGAAGGTTCTGTTCCTCATTCATACATCTGGCTTCATTAACTCATAAATTGTGACAGTTTCCTATAAACTAATGAATGAACCACTAATTTAGGACATCTTTCATTATCATAAAGTTATTTCCTGCCTGCTTAATTAAGCTCAGAGAGCACTCTAGCAGAAGGAAAGCAGAAGCAGACCCTCTTGGGAAGTGATAAATGCCAGAGGCCGAGGGGTATTCTGACAGTTTCAGCACAGCTAAACACACTGGGTTCCCTCTTTAGCAGGAATAGAGCCTCAGCTGGTCTGGGAGGCTGGAACAGGGAATTAAACTGTAGCACCATCTGTGACTAGCAGAAGTATCTGTGGATCCAACAGGTCTAAACTTCCACTAACTTCCACTATACAAAACCAGAGAAAAAAATTTCCACAGTGGGCCTAATTATTGACATAAACCCAAGACTAATTTTACATGGAGGCGTGTAGGCATCAGCCTTCTTAAGATTAACATAGCAGGTGCAGAACTGTCCACCAAGCTTTGCAGTTTGGGTTATTAATCATATGGTTCCAAGAAACAGAGACAGAAGAATATGTTAAGAGCAGAAACATTCGTGACACACAGAAACAAGAAACAACCATATAATGTTAGCACAGACAAAGCCTAAAGCAACTGACTGGAGGAAACGATTCTTTCCATTCTGCCCACTAAGTAGGGCAACCCTTTTCTCCCCCTTCGTATCATATCAAAACTTGATGTTCCCAACCATGAGCTACAGCAGAAGGCTATCCCTGCCTCAAAGACTTTTACCTTCTTTCTACATCCTCTCTGGCTCGGTGCTGGTACTTTAAAAATTGTATCTTACCTGGAAGACAGACATAAAGGACTTTATTACAGGCATCTCTATACAAACACACTGCCTTCTCATAAACGGTGAGCTTGCTACCACTGAGTTTCAGGAGCCAAAAGGAAGGAAATATCAGCTCTCCAGGGACCCTGCCCAGGGAGTGGTTTGATAATCCCCTGCAGATGAGCTGACCCCACCCTGAAATACGCTCTGTAGAGCAGGCAACAGATTCATCACCTCTCCTTACGGCTCTAACCGATGTGGTATTTTAGGCCCCCCAGTCAGGTCTGTATTTCTGCTGCTTCTTTTGACAGTGCTATTTTGAAAGCTGAAGCTGACCTTTTGCCCAGCAAAGTATTTAGGGCCTTCTCAGCCTCTGAAAAACAAATAAGGAAGAATTCAAGTCCAACCCACCTTTAATTTGCTTTATTTACATATGAACTGAAACCTGGAACAGAGGTGGTCAAACACCATCACTCCTGCTTCCTCAGGCTAGTAGTATACTCTTGCCCACATGCAATTTGGCCTCAAAACACTGCTGGTAATTAAGTATCAAAGTGGAACCTAAGCCCTTCTGTTTCCCACTGTAGATTCCTATTTCCAGGGTCTTGTCTAACCAAAACCAACTGTAACACGCACTGCAAGAATAAAAATAACTCAGACGATTATATGTATTAATATTATGTGATGTTATTGACCATAACAACACCATAACATTCCCTTCATTATTCCTCTAAAGGTTTTGCTGTCTCTCCATCACTCCCTCTTGAATGGGTCACTGGGAAAAACGTTGCTTCTCATCAGGATTTTCAAGTTCTTCCACTATAAAGACAGACCACTAGAGCTTTTACATTTTGCCATTGAATTTTTATCACTACATTGTCCACTTCCTAAATCCTCTCCTATAGCAGCACACTCATATCGCCAAGTAACACTAATAGGAGAGAAGGAATTGTGAGACATGGTAACTTCCGATTTGGTAATACAGACATGCATACCCCAGGGACATTTGTAAACATACCTGTGAATAAATTCTCATCCTCCCTCTGCTGGTGGTTGCAGTGGAGATACAAATTTTGCCCTCCCAGGTCCTGTGCTGGAAGAGACTTAGACAGGATCCCACAGGGTTCCCAAACAGTCTCCAGCATTTTAGTAGGCTGGAACTGTTTCCAAGCACTTACTGTTTAATCACTGCTACGCCTCACAGAGTACCTAACTGTTGTTCCCTTTTAACTTACATGAAACAGATGGCTAATGGATCAAGTCAAGGTCAGGGAAGGAGTCAGGTTTGAGAAAAAAGTAATTGTACCACCAGATCCTCTGTCCCAAACCGATGGTAGTAACAACACCTTGTGTTAAGTGCATTTCTGATAGTGTGTATTGATTTGTATGCTGACATGGCTATGAAATTGAACAGAGCCTCTAGTCATATGGAACAACTCCCCTGCCTTCCTTGGTGAAGCAAAAATGACTAAAGAGACAAGCCTTTCCCAAACCATTCAAACCCCTCTATGTATTAGGTAAAAGAACTTCTATTATTGACAGAAAAGAAACCCTAAACAACTTCAGAAGCATGCTGGTGGTTTCCCGGCTGAAAGACTTGATACTGTGTGAGCTGTTTAAGATGAAAAAGGAGCATTTGATAAGAGAGAAGCAAAAAAAGCTGGGAAGAGGCTGAAATGTTTATAAAGCCAGAGTTCTGGCACTTAAATTTGGTGCTGAATAATATCCTTTTTGAAATGGAATTTCTTTTACGAATGGAAAGTAAATCCCTTCGAGATTATACCTGGATTTTTTTAAGCACAATGCAGTTTGTCAAAAGGGGTACAGAAAGGGACCAATTCCAGCTACTCTGTGTATTAATTTCACCCAAGTAAACCAACAAAACTCCTGGTTATGAAAGGAAAGTGATAATAATTCTTGAGGCTGCTTTTCAAGTGAGTATTATAAGTAAGAAGGCTAAAGCTGAACTATGACATTAGAAACTTGAAAATTTACTTTTTGTCATGGTCTAAAGAGGAAACCATAATAAAAGCACCTCTTTCCTGTTAAACTAGAAGCCTAAACTTCTTAGTCAGTACTTTTTTTTGGTTGGGTTAGTTCAGCTTCCCAAAATGAAGAGCAGTGAGACAGGCCTGTTGTAAAGACAGCTTTGTGCCAGCAATAGAGTTTGTGTATTTGTCATCGAAGTAATAATTACTACACTTTCTTTAAAACCCTAGGAAAATACGCAAGTGTCGAGTAGATTCAAAGAGTACATGGTTCCATAGAAGTGCAGCACATCTCTAAAAAGAAACAGCCCACAAGCAGCAGAGCCTGAGAATCAGGGAGGTGAGAATCCATGCGAAACAGAAAGAGCTAAAACCAAAAATTCTTATCACAAAGGGACGAAGGGTAAATGACAGTCCTCGCTGGATTTTTGGCCATTTGCTTTTTGCATTTCTCCTATGTGGGTATAAAGAACTACCCAAGCTTCTTTACAGTTTTCCAGTCATGTTCACCATTGGATATCCATGCCTCAATTCAACGCTATGAATCAGAATAGCATATGAACATCAGTAACTGAAAAACTTTAGTTGGGAATTAACTTAAGATTAGTCTAATGCTGAAGCTAAATGTGTGTTGGGTGTTTCCCTCTGATGTCAAAGATCTCCAGTCTGCTATTTTTTAAGGAACTGCACCTTTATTATCAGAATAGCCAGGCAGATGTCCCCACCAATCCTTCCTCTCCTATTGCTCTGAAGAACAAGAAATAAATGATTAATCATATCATAGCAGACGCAGTGTGTTTTCCAGAGAAAGGGAAGACTAAGGTCATGACACATGCAGCACTTCCATCACTATGGGTCACTCATGTTAATTTAGGGAGAAAAATAAAGGTTGTGATGGTCTTATACCGCAATTGCTTCAGAAGAGTAAACTGCAATGAAGTCAGAGCATTTGTAATGTTCATGTAAATCACCACCCCCCTGTCAAGTAGGGATCATATATTACAGGATACGAAAATAAAGTCTCCTTAATCCTGGAGGTATGAGGGGTGCACGGGTCCTGCTACTAATCTATATTTGGCCAGAGTTTGTAATGGTTTCAGCCATACCTTGTGATACAGTATGCCAAACACAAACACACAGACATTATTTCAGCACTAGAGCATGCAGAACAACAGGAAAGAATACTTGCTGTTCATGCTCCTCTACATAGCTGTCCAGGTCCATTCACAATATTGGAAAGCAAAGCTTGGTTATAGGAAGGCTCAAATGAATTTCTATTGTCTGAAGAGCCTTGATTTCAAAGGGAAAAGAGGGACCATCTCTATGTGGTTGAATGCTGGCAGCTAATTAGTTCTTCCAGTCTGGCATAGCTTAAAGCATTCTAGATTGTTGGCATACAACCTATTTAGCCCTACCCAACTCTGTCTAAAATAGGGCTATATGGCCATACATAAGCATGTTGTGCACTGTATGACTTAGCAGATTCCTCCACACTCTGGCAAGAAACATCTGTTAGCGTTACTTTCCCCTACCAGTCACATACCTGTATAAAACAGAAGTGGAAACATACTATAGGAACAATACAGTACAAGGCTATATGTAAGGCTTTCAGATATTATATGTTTTACAGAAAAAAATCCATGTAAAAGCTTTATTTCCATCTGTATTCTACAAACATGTACACAGCCAGGCATTTTATGCTTACTCATTTTCAGAAGGGCAACAAGTTGGGAATGCAAAAAAAACCTTTATTAGCATAAAAAGTACATATTCAGTAATCAATACTCAAATTCCTTCCCAGCATCTGGCATGTTTGATACATCTTCCTGTATCTGCTACAGTTGAAGGACCAAGGGATTGTAAGTTCTCAGAGGTTTAGGGTTACAGGGGTGTTGCTGGTGGGTTTTTTTAGTGTGTGCTTTTTTAAGTTATGTAAACAATTCAGGGTAAAACCTATACAAGCAGAATATTAGCTGTCATTTCTACACCTAAAAGTTAAATAAAAACCAATTTCACCAATACAAAAAGCAATATAAAAAACTATTCAATGCATGACATGCATCAGAAGAAAATGTAGGAGGACATGGCAAGTGAACAGATCTTAAAAGTTAGTTCATACTGGAAATTCTCTGTAAATAGCTATATGGCTTAACATGAAAAACATTGTAAAATTACTTGGTTCCATAAGAGATCTGTACAGTTGCATCTATTTTAACTTCATTACACACAAATATATTAGACTGATTAAAACAAATAAAAAAGATCATTCAAGTTTTAACATTTCAAGCTGCCTATTTGATAGAGTAACTAGACAGAGGTAGATGTCCAAAATTAGTGGCCAAGCTATTCTAGCAAGACCTTTTAGCTATCTTGTCGAGTTTCTACATTCAAGGCCAATGTGAAAAGATGAAGGATGTCTTTCAAAAAGGGAGCCAGACAACCTGCACTGATGGAAGTAGCTTCAGTTATACTGCTGAAAGTAAAGAGTATGTAAGAATAAATCATTTACCAGACCACTGGATCAAGCACTAAAGCTCATGCAGTTGTTTTAACAAAAGTGAAATTAACTTGCTCATTTCCTATGCTTATTTTAGAAGCTGAACCATTGCTACTAACGTGGCTCCTAACTAGTCAAAATAAGACTGCAGGGTACCACGACGGCGGATATCACACGTCCAGCAATGGAAACCACCTCCCAGTGAATTGGCATGGCGGATGTTCACTTTAATTGTAGAAATGCCTGCAAGAGACATACGTCACATACTTTAAAGTTAAAATCTCAAATGCATGTGGTAAGCTTTGATCAGAACATTAGACAATGCTTCAGCAGATCATATGGCTAGATGCAAGTACTGAAAGTATTTCCTACTCCTTTCTTAAGAATTTATTCTCCCAAATTCGAGGCAGAGAACAAGCTAGGAACATGGCTGGCTTGTTTATTCCAGTGATACCCTCAGGAATAACAGCACATGGAGAACAGCCAGTGTTTGAGGTGTTACAATGTGCCAGTAATAAAAAGACAAATTCAGGTTTTGCAGTATGTGAAGAATTAGCTGAAATTCTGCTACAATGTATGAACGAGGCACGCTTACTTTAACCTGCTTGAGCATTTATGGTTCAGACACTGAATGTGCTCTTTCAAGTGCCTTTCAAGAAAAGCAGCATTCAAAATACAGAGCTCTGAATCCTTTTTTCCATGAAAGGGGGAAGAGTCTGTTGTACTTACTACCTCGGTTAAGCTTCCTCCCACTTCTTTTTACTCTGATATTTCAGCTGTGGCTCAGCTTACATGAAGTTCTGCCAGATGGACTAGGATCAGAAGACTTCTCTGTTATGAAGCTTGCCTTTTTGCTTCTTGGTACTTTCAAGAGCTAAGGAGCAGCTCAGTGGAATCCATTATATAGGTCAGCAGTAGTTTTATTCCCAATAGACCCATTTCAGTCCTAGAAACTTACTGACTACAGAAATTTATCTAGAACTGATGCAAAATGTGATGTTCAAGCATGAAAGATATGTCATGATTAGCATCAATAGCCTCATTTTTAAATACTTTCAAGCATTTATAAATCCTCAGCTCCTTGGTCATGCAGAATATTAACCTAAGACTGGAAAGCTAAGGGATTCACTAATGGTTGCTGGTCTTTAAAAACAGATGAAAGCATTAGATTGCATAGTTCTCACCTGCCATCATCTCAGATTTGAGCGAAGCTTCAGTAAGCGCACTCGCATCCATGGCACCAACCCTTCTTCTAGGTTCACAGCTGCTATCTTCCACCTTGGGATCATTCTCTCCTTCCCATCATTTTTGTCCCTTTAAAGGAGTCTTCTGCTACTGGGGAGTATTATCTTTTACTCTATAACACAATGATTCCCTCACTTCTCTTGACTTTGCATCTACCCACCAGTCTTCTTTCTATCCTGTCAAGTTTCACATCACCATGTACTTATCCAGCAGCAACAGTCAGCTGGCAAGCAGTAGTAGCACCAAGCAACCTGGCCACCTTCCTACTAACCAACTATAAGCCACAACTGTAGATTTTGTAGATCTACCTACATCTTTCCCTCCCAGCATTGTGGAAGTAGTTGGATTAAATGCATGAGTTCAGTTTAAGTGTTTATTATCTGTGTTTGCAGTGAACAGTGCATAAGACTTTCAGATTTTATATTCTATTACTATTCTCCTACCCCCACATATCTAAAGGAATTCCACCCTATCATGAGGTTACATCTCACAGAACTGAAATTCTCCATAAATGAGCAGAAATACATGGGCTAAGTTGTCTTAATTTGACAGTTTGAAGTGCGTTGAGTTTGAAACTAGAAAAATCTGATGCATTTTGGCAATGAGGGACAGCCAGCTAAACATCACTCAGCCTCTCCAAGACAGATTTTGACCATCGAACTGTTTTACATTAAAAAAGCTCATTCAAAAGCATGTTAGCAGTAACTTTAATTGCTACTCATACCTTTATTTGCTGCAAGCTGCAGGGACACAAGATGTAAAAAGCACATATTCCTATGACGAAGTATTCAGGAGAGATATCACTGAATGATTCTTACTTGCTAATCCAATTCTTTGAGTACTTTTTCCAGTGCTAGTTGCTTTGACTACTTTAAGCAAAACCTTTGTTCATCCTGATGCACACAGCTGGTATCACAATAATTTTGGTTTAATAGATGTTGAAATATGTTAGGACATACCCAGATTTTCAAACATCTTCTGAATTGATGTCTCATTGGCATCCACCATCACACGTTTCTCATCCAGCATTAGGACATTCATGGAGAGCCATTTAGAAGACATCCACAATGGGTGATCTAAACACATGAGAATGAACCTTCTACTGTACCAATGTTGCCTCATATTATCTTAAGAATACTGTTGGAATTGTTAGAAAAGACAGAGTGAACATACCATCTGGGATGAGTGGCACTGGGGGTTGAATCACAGTCCAGCCTGCTTTCTTGAAGAGCTCAATCTGAAAAAGCAATTTAATTAGAGTCTTAAAGTATCATATAATGTCCTCCAACCTATGTCACATTTTCTCAGGCTACTTCAATATACATGACATCCCTTTCCCTCTTGCCCTCATTCAAGCTCCATCTACAAACCTCATACAAGTTTTCATACAAGCATTTTTTAAAGCCTTCTCAAACTTTGCATACCACTAGCATTTTCTGCTGGTTTTCTCTATGCTCTTTATACTAAGATATGTTAAAGACAAAAGCTAACACATGACGTTTGGAGCTTGTGAAGCAAAGATATTAGTAACAGCCCAAAAATATTAAATTCTTTATTTTTTCTATTATTTCTTCCCATATGACTGTAAAAGCCATTGATTATGAATTACATTGCCATTTGCAGAAACAAACACACAAGAAACACCACATAAAATTATATTTGCATCACGTTTCATAAGAAAATGTCATTTATTTAACAAAGGGAAGAACATAAAGTCATTGTATGGGCTCATTTGTGTCCCTAAGAATTGCACAATTAAATTAAGAATAAGAGGAGGGTAATTTGACTGAGGAGAATTTTTAACTTCATTATGCGAATACTTGGAAGAGCTCAAGTGTTACCACGAGGTGGAGCTCCGATTCCAAAAACTCAATAACCAGCCTGGCCTGACACGATTTTAAAGAACAGTTTCCCCCCTTTCACCCGCCCCTCTGAAACAGCAGGAAACTGTGGGAAAACAACTGTCACTACAGTGCTGAGAAAGTTCTAAAGTCAAGATGCAAATACCTCTCTAAGTTCCTGAACAACTGAGTGCTGTTTAAATTCAATAATTAAATACTATTCAAGTGCATACAAAATAGATGTGCGGTTGAGCCATTACGCATCAGGGACCTAATCCAGTTGAGTCATTTTTTAAAACAAAACACTTTCCATTCTGCTACACCCTTACCTGATGGCAGGGACGGTCTGGGTTAGAAAGCACAAGGCCAGGTCCAATGATATTAAAAGTGGCATCAATGTGCATAGGGTTAGGATCCTTAAAGGAGATTACATGCACCCTATAGTCTGGCGCAAGATGTCGCCTCATCCATTCAATGCCCATGTAATTTGTAACCTGAAAACAGGACAAGGTAAGTTGCACTGGGCTAGAAAGACTGTATCCAAGCTTAGTTTGTTTAAAGTTTTATTTAAATAAGTATTTTAAGTCAAAAAGGTTGTGCCTTTAGCTGTTTATCTGTAAAGCAGTCCTGTCTACCAGACATTCTACAAATAGCAACTTCTGTCAAAATTCTTATTTTAATGCTGTTCAGGAATCCAAAAAGACCTAAGCACAAGTATCGATCACTCAGATAGCAAAACTGTCGGAAGAAAGCTCTGTTTACCTGGCTCCTTTGTACAAAGATATCTCTCCCAGCTCGAATGAAATCAGCAGCATCAAAACATGGCTCAAATTCAGTAGTTACAAACTTTCCCTGAGCAGCAAGTTTATGCCTGTCTTCAACAGAGCGGATTGGATAATCCTGGTTACAGAAAAAGGAATAGCAACTTTAGGCTGGAGTTGGTAAAGGAATGTTTTCAAACTATTTGCTACTGAAAAGCATTTTGAAATCAAGAAAGTATGTTTATATTGATAGCTAGAATGTTCTGTTGGTGTGGTTTGGTTACTTATTACTAGAATAAAACAATAATAATAATAATAAAAAAAGCATAAATGTGGAAGTTTAAGTAAAAAGTTTTAAGTACATTCAAGAACAGGTGATAAAGAGTTACACCAAGAAGTTAACTCTCTTCAGAGCTACCGTCTCTATGATATTCTGGGTTCTGGGTCAAAAGTATTTATTGCCAGTGGAGTGGAAGCATCATTCTAAGAAATCACTGCACAGTGGCAGAAATACTGGTATGCAAGCTATTTCCCAAGAAAATATTTCCCTCCTTTTCCCACATTGTAGAATGGAGCACTACATCAAACCAGAAGGGAGATCTTCAGGAATTTAACTAGATTTTAGAGTGAAACAATTCAATTAAGAACAAATGAGGTATAAAAAACCAGTACAAACAAAAACTATTAGATAAGTAGTTTCCATGCTTTAGAACAGGCTCTGGAAGTTTTCTAATACTGACAGATTAAGGTAACTCAATGGACTTCTTCACATCATTGGTAAGATGTCACTGTCCCCAGAAAGTTATAATCATTCCACAAACATTTTTAATTCACTTATTATAGATGCTCTTACCAAGGTCCTAATGCATTTGGGGGACTACAGGAAACTACCAAAATTGTTCGAGTCAAAGTTATGACAATAGCAAAAAATTAAGGAAATAATTAAATATTTGGAAGGTAAAGATCCTGTTTAGATCCTCCCACTACTCCTTTTACGTAACTTTCACAATTCTAATGCCATACAGACCAAAGATTCTGAGGGTTTTTTCTGTGACAAAAAAATATATTCTTTCCCATTTTCTAATGCACTTAGGACATATGGACATTCTCAGGAAATCTCAATTCTTTAAAGTACTCTTTGTGATGTCTTTATAGCATTCCTTCCTCCTTAGTAGGGCTAAGTTACAGCCAGTTATCAAAACAATTCAAAGCAGACTTGAATTCAATGGACACAACTTCCTGTTTCTTATTCCCGAATTGCACACACTCAGTTTCAGCTGGAAAGGCTACAGACTATGTGCATACTCTAGAAAACCCACATTTCCAGATATGTTTTGTGTGTGTCCGTCCCACTCTACCTTGTGAAACCTAGATAGTAGATTAAAACTATCAACAAAATGCTATATAACCAGAACTGAACTTCTGAAGCAAAATGAGAGCAATACCTGATCGTAGAGCTCATCTGCCATTGTGGGTTTGGGGGCAGTTGTCCACTTGGCACCCTGGTTGAAATAATCTTTGATTATTCGTCTATATGCTCTATACTCAAAGAACCGAGCACGCCAAGCCATAGGTGCTTCAATGATTTCATTTCCCACCACCAACAGGATGTCTCTTGGCATGGCAGCATACATACCTGAAAGAACAATGGCCATCAGTATTTGAGACAAATATGCTCTCTTCAGCTCTTTCAGCTTATTCACATGTCACCCTCCTTTTCACTATTACCTCTATCCAAGAGAATGGTAAAAAGCATCTGTAGCAAAGTAGGGAAACCACTGCATAATTTGAGGCCCTTACATTCTTCAGTAGGTTTTCAAAGTGATTTTTTTTGTTCAAAATATTTGCAACTTTTGCTACAAAGCCTCACTCACAACAAGTTCATGGCTAGATGAAAGCCATCCCCAGTCTGCAAGCCTCCACTTCATAATTGGTTCATGGAAATTAACTAGACAAATGCTTATGAATTACTCAGATGACTAAAAGATGATGATGGGTAGCAAGTTTTCCAAGTGGACCTCATTTCTCTATACACTATCCTTCTAAAAAGTAATAGCACAGAAGAATTTGATGGAACACAGAACTAGTGCAGGAATTAGTCCTGTTAGACTTTTCATTAACAGTGTCTGTTCCTCTGTTCCCTAATAAGAAGGCATAGGACATGAAAGGAGCCTGGAGACTAAACCTGACAGAAAGCCAAGTGTGAACCAGTATACTCTCACTGCAAGTAACCAAAGCCATATGGTGCTACACAAGGAAGAATGTGGTCAGTAGGTAAAGAGACATTCAACCCTCCTGGAAAACTAAAGTTTTGACCTTCATAGTTTAAGACGGATCCAACAAAGGGCTATCAACATACTTGGGAGCTGTACAGCAACATGACCTGGGAAAAGTAGTAGAGGGACCTCAGCTTATTTCACATGGCAAGTACGGGACAAAGCAGTAACAGCCTAAGCCACTTTCAGGGTCACTAAACATGACAGATGAACACTTCTTGGTAGTGGCAGTGAAAACATTGCAAGGGAATCTAGGAACAGATGCTGGTGTGGGAAGTTCAGGTTAGGCATCAGGAAAATATCTTTCATTAGCAAATCCATAAAGCACTAAAGGGTCAACAAACCAGGGGGCAGAATCGCCATCCCTGGAGATTTTCCAAGTCGTAGCTACATAAAGCGATCACTGACTTCACCTAGCACTGGCAATAACCCTGCTCCAACAAGACAGACAGACTTGATGACATCCAAAATGTGGTAGACACGAGCTAAACAAACAAGGCCTTCGACAAGGGAAGAACATTTACCTGTAGACTCAAAATCAGGCGTTTTATACTTCACAGACCAGTCAATTGGATCAGGCCTCTTGACAATAACACCTTCTCTTTTCAAAATATTGCACATCTCTTCAATTTCAGCAATTGCTTTTTTTAAATGGTCTTTGGGGAAGCTCTGGCCTCCAAATTTCTGATAAAATCCCCAATACTTTTCATATGTGTTGGCCTAAAACAAAAGGACGGGTAAGTGACAACGAAGTTATTTTGGTAGAGTGAAATAGATGTGCAAGACAATTCTTAATGTTCAAAGTTTCTTATTCTTCTTTCACTGACTTTCCATTATTTATATGCATTACAATCCTAACGTGTCATAGTGTGCCTTATATTTGATTCCAGCAATATTTTGAAGAGTTGCCAAGAATTCTTGAGGTCCAGCTGATACTTCTAAAATAAAGGGGGGGAGGTGTGGGGGGTGTGAGAAGGAAAAGCATCAGTGCTTCACATAAAGGGTTGATTATTCGTGGTTGAGAATCCTATCCTGGTAGTACTCTGCTGTCTTTATGTTTTGTTTTACTACTATTTATACGCACTATTGGCAAGGTTTCACTCAGATGTTTTATGATGTGTATGTGTCCAGTCATTAAACTTATATAAATACAGGTGTTAAGACTAGCTGTGAATGGCTGATGTCTGCACAAATACGCACGTAAATAACAAAGTTAATTTCAGCTGTATGTGCTAAGCAGGCTCATTGAACTATCAGGCAGACTTAATACCAACAGCAGACTGTACATGTGGCATGACACCCAAGAGAAAAAATCCTTTGAGGAACAGCAGGAAAGATGGGAAAGCCATTCTGGAGCGTGGAGAAGTACACATTTCATTTGCGCTTACAAGTTAAATTGGACTTTTAGATGGGATTTTCAGGATATTTCATTTCCTCATATTTTTTGATATAGAAGCAACAGTAGCTTATATTACTTGTTTCTACTGATGGAAATACTATTATAATGTAATCAATATTTCTAGAAGTCTTTTCCCCTCCTTAGCCATAGCCTTACAGAAAACATCATTATTTATCAAATCACAGATGAAACCCAAGAGACTACATTACACTTCAGTTATTATTTAGCGGCTGGTATTGCCAAGTGGCCATGGAAGATTTGGTCCTTATTACATCAGACCTGTACAAACACAGCAAACGCTACAGACTCTGCTATTTAGTAAGAGTAGCAAACATGTTTTTAAATGAAAACAACCTTGAGCATCCAGAACGCATACATTTGTAGTCACCTCGTTAAAACCTCACTTTGCTACTGTCACAGTGGTGACATGGGGGATTCTAAAGCCATCCCAAGTACAGGCAACATGCCTTGCTGGCTAGAAGGGGCCATACTTCAGGTACAGCAGAAGTCTAGAAAACGTAAGAGATACAAATTCTCCCATCAGGGTTGGACTAAAGCAATTACAACATTTACAGGCCTAAATCCTCTGCTCCTGAAATCCTGCAACAGTCTTCTTACAAACTAATTCAAGATAAGGTATTGGTTCTCATGGTTAAGAAAATCCAGACATAATCAAAGTAAACAATGGTGCTTCAGTTCAGTGTATTGTTGGAAGTACTTAATTCAGATTTATAAACTATGAAACCAGCAGTTTTGATGGGGCTCTGCTAACACTAACATGACAGAGGAGCAAGGGCACATGGAGCCCTTCTGGAATAGTAGCAGAAGGGGTCAGGAACAGATGAGCAAGTTGTCAGGCCTTCCTTCTACCGGAGTCCTGCTCATTCAGCCAGCGTCCTTCCTGAAGGAATTAATTCTCCATTCATCCTTCCTGAAGGAATTTGTTCCTTTTCTGTAAGTGAGGTCTTGGGTAATTCAATCACCTCAGACCTTCCAGCTGTTCAGAAGTCACATGCAGATCATATGAAGTGCCTAGCATTCCTATAGAAGCCTGTTCTGCTAATGAGACAAGTTTGTCCTAAGGTGTAAAGCTAGAGCTTTATTTTCAGAGCCAGCCATGACATACTTGAATTTCATCAGCTCACAAGAGGTACAGCTCCCCTCTTTGCCAAACCTGAGAAATGACACGTGTTGAACAAATACAATGGCATAACGTTAAATTTACTACGGAGAAAGAGATAACACCATCACACCACTCATGTTTCCTACCTTCTGAACAAGTAGGAAGAGGGTATATGACTGGGAAATCTATTTTATTCCAATTCAGGGTTGCGATTTCAAGCCCCATTGTTTGCACATGTAAAACTCATTTTAGACATTTCAAGAAGTACCATGGCCAGGACATAGAAAAGAGTTTTAATAATCTCAATGCACCTTTTAAACAACTGTCTGAGAGCACCTGAGAAACTGTAGCAGCATTTAAGAAAAACTCTTTTCAGAAAGAAATTTAAGAGTATGCTGTAAGGAAACAATTCTCTTTAACAAGCAGCTCCCTGTAGTTGCCATATATTTTAAACATTTGCTGTGGTGAATAATTAACATTATCAACATCCTGCTAGTCTGCAGGTATGGAACTCAACCTTTCTCAGACTACTAAGTAGAAAACTACACTTTTTTAAAGTAGTAACCCTACGAAATTTTGAGCCCAATTAAACCTTCAGCAGCCCTACTATCTCAAAAACTACAGTGCATACTTTGATAGCATCAAGGCTCTATTACTGGAGCAGACTGCACTTACTGCACTACTACTGACTTGCTAAAGCCGCTAAATCTAAAGTGGAAAGCAGCAGCACACATACAACAGAGGTATGCTGTAGTTTCACAGATGTAAACAACTACTTTGAATGAAGAAAGAATCTTTAAGAGTAAACACCACACTGTGTGCACTGTAAAGCTTAAACAGATTTACAGATAAAAGCCCACATTATTTCCTATTAAAGGTTGGGTTATTTACCTTAACCTCCACAGAAAAAGGTGGGACACAAGCATTTTCAGCTCTTCCCACAATGACCTCTTCCAGTGGGTCCCATTCATTGTATGAGCAAACAAGACAGTCCTTAGGCACAGGGCTAGTAGCCTTGTCATCAGCAGCAAAGGTGTTCTGGGAGGCGGTAGCTGCCTGGGTGCTCTGGTAAGATCGCTGCACCCATCCTGTAAAGACTCTTCCAAGCTTAAAATAAAAGTGAACATTATGTTTTCCTTAAAAAAAGGCAAAAAGCAACGGTTCAGTCCACAGCTGCCTCACACTGTAATCCCAAAGCAATCTGCACTATTTGGAGCATTAACAGAAACACTGTTCCAGACATTCCAATTTATTCACAGCCT